>NC_083722.1:78945621-81445621 GCF_028564815.1 Eubalaena glacialis | reverse complement strand
AAGGGTGCGTTCATGAGGGGGCTGCTCCTGGGACGAGGAAAGGGGAGGAGCTGGGGGCTTTACCATCAGTTATTGGTGGAGGGCTACTGGGAGAGGGGGGGCTGTTCATTCGAGGCCCTTTTGGACTAAGATGTACAGGCAGAGTGTGGACTTATGATGACTAAATAAGTTAGTTTATGAAAAACACTCACCCAGTGAGCAGGTGACCAGAAAGTCATCAGGCAGTAGGTCTTGGCTGCCAGCAGCTAGAAGTAACTGGCACAAGCTGAAGGGGGTCTGGGTGTGTGCTGAGTGTGTGCTCTAGTCATCCCAGAGACCGTCCCGCCCAGGAGCCTGGACTCTGGGGACTACACACACAGTGGCATCCCTCGAAGAGTGTGGCTCCCCCCGTCTTGGAAATGGGCAGGGCCAGGACTGAGGCCCAAGCCTTCTGGGCCCCTCAGAGCAAGTGGGAGAGGCTCTTACGCAATGTCATGTACTTTCTCCGGGACAGGCTGAAGTGGAAATGTTAGCAGATCCCCACAGGTCTTGACTGCAGGTGCCTGACAGCTCGGCAGCCCAGGGCCCCAGAGGCCGATAGGAAGGTGGTGTCTGTGGGCAAATTCCTGATGGGGGACGGAATGACAGGCATGTCCCTGTGCAGTGAAACAGAGAGGTGTGAAGGGCCCAGGGGTGAGGGGTCCATCGGTAAAGGCAGGGAGGAAGATGACCTTTTAAAGAACAGAGGCCAGGAGGCTGTGTGGATTTGGGTGGAGGGCAGGGCTGTTGTGGCTTTCTGAGATATTTCAGGCATGAATAATGCTCAGATTGCTGGGGTGGACACGGAAAGAAAAGTGGGGAGTAGTCCTGAAAGATGGGGAAAGGCCAGCTACTCTGCAGTCACTGCAACTTGAGGCCTAAAGGCACCTCCCTGCAGCAGTGAGGGAGGAAGGCTGTTCCAATTTCAGGGCCCCGGCAGGTACCTCATGGCAAGGCCTGAAGCCAAAGGAACAAGGTTGGTTTGGACATCAGGCCGGAGCTCTGGGATGCTGCAACCCAACATCTTCCCAGTCCTCTCTCTGCTCTAAACCCTCGAGAAGTCCAGCTGACAGAATGTGTCCCGCTGCTCAGAACGTGGGATTCGGGACAGGCCTTGACCTCATTCGAGGTTCCAAAAATAGACCTTTTTTTTTTGAGGTACTACTCTAATCCTGGGGCCCCCTGGCTCCATGATCTGTAGATATGACCTTATCTGTCTTCTGAGAGACAGAAGAGGAAAATTCAGTGTTACCTGCTAGTCTCCTTAATCCAGGAGAGTCTGTGGTCAAGGACCAGACAGCCTGGGTTCTGATTCCAGCTCTGCCATTCACCAGCTGTGTGACCTTGGGCAAGTTACCTAACCTCTCTGAGCCTCCACTACCTTCCTCTTAGTACATGCATTGATCATAATCATACCGACCTGGTAGAATCGTAATGACTAAACAAGTTAGTTCAAGTAAGACACTCAGCACAGTGCCAAGCACATAGGAAGCCATTGACTTCTCTAGTTAGTGTGTATTATCTCACTAATTCTGATAGCAACTCAAGCTGTGCTCACCCAGTGCCTGTATGTCCCCCTCAGAGCAAATCATCTTGCTGTGGTGGATTATAACATCCTGCTAACTTTTCAGATCCTTCCACAGAAGTTCCCGGAGCCAGGAACTCTGCGTTGTTTGCCGCTTTTCCCAGCACAGCACACAAGTGCTCTAAAGATGTTGATTTTGAAAGTATCCCTGCTTTACAGACTAGGAAGCTATGGGCAGAGGGTTTCAGGGACATATTCATGGTTCCCTAGTAATGGGGTCATCCAATATACAGTCTCCAGCCCATGCCATTCTGCCAATCTGTAATTCTTGAGCACATTTTGTATGTCAGGCCTTGGACCGGGCACCAGGGAGAGACACAGAAAAGAAGGTAAACCTCAGCCCCAGTCCTTCAGCATCCTTATCTTTAAAAGGGAGATCATACACTTTTCAAAAAAAAGATATCCAAATGGCCAACAGGTACATGAAAATATGCTCAACATCACTAATCATCAGAGAAATGCAAATCAAAACCACAATGAGATATCATCTCACACCTATTAGAATGGCTATCGTCAAAGAGATAACAAGTATTGGCAAAGATGTGGAGAAAAGGGAACTCTGGTGCACTGTTGGTGGGAAGGTAAACTGGTGCAGCCACTCTGGAAAACAGTATGGCGGTTCCTCAAAAAATTAAAATAAGAACTACCATATGATCCAGCAATCCCACTTCTGGGTATATACCCTAAGGAAATGAAATCACTCTCTAGGAGAGATATCTGCACCCACATGTTCACTGCAGCATTATTCACAGTAGTCAAGACATGGAAACAATCTAAGCGCCATCAGTGGATGACTGGATTAAGATATTATTCAGCCATAAAATAAAAGGAAATCCTGCCTTTTGCAACAACATGGATGGACCGTGAAGGCATTATAATAAGTGAAATAAGGCAGACAAAGACAAATACTGTATGTTCTCACTTGCATGTGGAATGTAAAAAGCTGAACTCATAGAAATAGAAAGTAGACTGGTGGTTGCTAGGGCTGGAGAGTGAGGGAAATGGGGAGATGTTGGTCAAAGGGGACACGTTCCCAGCCTTATGGTGAATAAGTTCTGGGGATCTAATGCACAGCATGGTGGCTGTAATTAACAATACTGTATTAGATACTTGAAAGTTAAGAGAGTAGATCTTGGACTTCCCTGGTGGCGCAGTGGTTAAGAATCCGCCTGCCAATGCAGGGGACATGAGTTCTATCCCTGGCCCGGGAAGATCCCACATGCCGTGGAGCAACTAAGCCTGTGCGTCACAACTACTGAGCCTGCGCTCTAGAGCCCGTGAGCCACAACTACTGAGCCCGCGTGCCACAACTACTGAAGTCCATGCGCCTAGAGCGTGTGCTCCGCAACAAGAGAAGCCACTGCAATGAGAAGCCGGTGCACCATGACGAAGAGTAGCCCCCGCTCTCCACAACTAGAGAAAGCCCGTGCGCAGCAACGAAGACCCAACACAGCCAGTAAATTAATTAATTAATTAAAAAAAAAAAAAAGAGAGTAGATCTTAAATGTTATAACCACAAGAAAGTGGTAATTATGTGAGAGGATGAGGGTGTTAACTAACCTTCCTGTAGTAATCCTTCATTACACTGGACACCTTAAACTTACATGTTGTATGTCAATAATATCTCAATAAAGCTAGAAAAAATGGAGATCATACTATCTCCCTCAAAGGGCTCCTGTGGGCTGAAGTGAAGTTTTGACTGCTAAGAGCCTGGCACAGGGTCCAGGCTGAGGCAAGGGCTTGGTTACTGGGTGCTAGTACTGGTCTGTGGGCCTTTTCTTGTTCCTTCATCTGAAATTTCCCTTTTCTCCCTTCAGGCCTCCCAAGCCTGACTAGCACCCACTGAGCCAAGTTGTCACCTCCTCCACGAAGCAGCTCTGCTCCACAGGCTGGCTTAGTTCCTTCTTCTGTGATTTTTTTGTTTTTTTTTTTGGCTGCGCCACGCAGCATGCAGGATCCTAGTTCTCCGACCAGGGATCGAACCAGTGCCCCATGCAGTGGAAGTGCGGAGTCCCAACAACTGGAACCCCAGGGAAGTCCCCTGTGATCCTAAAATGCCCAAGATTTTGATGTACTCCCCAAACTGGGTTAGTTCTGGACCAGACTGTACACTCCACGAGAAGGGGCCTGGGCCCATCTCAGCCACAGCTGTATCCCTGTATCTGGCAAAGGATCAGCCACATAATAAATGCTGAGTGAATAAAGGAAACAAACGAGTAGAAAGGAGAATGGATGAATGGATGGATGGATGAATGATAGATAGATGAATGGTTGGATGGGTGGATGGATGGATGGATGGGAGAATGGATAAGTGATTGAATGGGTAAATGGATGGATGAATGAATGAATGAATGAAGAGGTGCCAGGCTGAAAGGCAGCACTTCATCCTGCAGGCTGTGGATAGTGCTGGGCTGTGGGGCATCCACATATGTGTGGCCTGCAGCCTGACAGTTCAGGCCTGAGGAATCTACATCCCGTCCCTGCCCTGGGTGGGGTGTTTGCTCTACTCTTATTTCCACAAGGCAGTTAACTGCAACCACCCTCCATCCAGGCAGACAGATTCTAGAAAGTCAAACAGCCCTTCCCTCCCTGACTAGGAAAAGAGTGACAAGGTCTTGCCATCCACCAGTGTCTGGCTTCGGGATCCTCGAGTTTGCATTCCCCCAAAGCTCACAGCTCCATCTTTTTATTTTCCTTTTATATATAGCAAAACATTATACTCACTAGCCTTCTGTTTTATCTCAGGCATTTAGTCTCCTGTGACCTCTTCTGAAATTTATCCTCCTGAAAGATAGCGTTCACCAATAGAAATCATACGTACTCTGCACTTGATTTTATTTTCATTTGACATTATTACCTTTTCATGATAACAGATACTATTTACCTGTGTAACTGCTGGTAGCTGTGGCCAGGCCCTTGCTCTGCAGTAATGTAATTTATTTAATCATCCATCATGTCAGACAACTTGTGTGCTTTATAAGGTCTCACTACAGTTGGGTGTAGAATAGTGTGGCCAGCGTGCTACCTTTGTGTAAAAAAGGTGGAGCAAAGTATGTATATTTACGTGTCTGCGCATAAAATACCTCTGGAATGATTCATAAGAAAATGGTAACATTGTTACTTTCAGGGATAGAGATGGGGAGAAAATTTTTGCCTTGGATCCTTTGGTATCTTTTGCACTTTAAACCAGGATTTTTAAAAAAAAGATAATTAAATTAACATTTAAAAAATCAAGGTTTCCTGCCCTGTCCCACTTGAGGGTGGCCTAGACTTATAGACTCACTTCCAAAGAGTAGAGTTTGGAAGGTGAAAAAAATAGTAACTTCACAGTGGAGAAGCCTGACAGACACCACCTTAACCACAAGCTCAAGGTGAATCTCACCAGCGGCGTCACGTGGGTGCCGTGGACTCCTGATAGGATGTGACGAGAAGGGCACTTCACCTCCGTGGTGTTCTCTCTAAAAACTTATAACCCAGGTCTCCTGGGGAGAAAACCACACAGACTGGTGGGCACTGGACAGGAGACCTGTCATTCCTCCTCAACACCATCCATGTCTTTTTTTGGCCACGTGGCTTGCGGGATCTCAGTTCCCCAACCAGGGACTGAACCCAGGCCCTCAGCAGTGGGAGTGTGGAGTCCTAACCACTGGACCACCAGGGAAGTCCCAAGACTGTCCATGTCTTGAAAAACAGGGAGAAACTGTCACAGACTAAAGGGGAGCCATGATAAGTAAATGTCATGTGCTCCCCTGGATTGAGTCTTGGAACAGAAAGAGGACATTAGTGGAAAAGTCCAGGTGAAACCCAAATCAAGTCTGGAGTTTAGTTAATAGCTGAGTGCCAGTGTCAGTTTCTTGGCTGTGACAAAGCCACACGGTAATAAAACGTTAATAATGGGGAACTGGGTGAAGGAACTCTCCACATTATCATTACACCTTTTCTGTAAATCTAAAATGATTCCAAAATTAAAAGTTCACTTAAAAAAATAAAGATTTCCCAAGTTTTAATGAGGAGTAAAACAAAATAGCCCTACTATACCCTTTTGGAATAGGAGCTCGGGTCCCCTTTTTTCTTCTTCGGTCTGTGGTTGCAGGAGCACTGCGTGTGATGAGTCGGAAGGATGGGGATATTTCCCACATTTCCATCAGCACTTCTGCTGATGGAGGTCTGATTCAGGCCTGGTGTTTGTCTGGGGTTGGGTGAGGCTGTTTCAACATGAGAAATTGCTGTTACCATATAAATAAAATTAATTCCCTTGGTGTTGAGGTTTGCATTTGTTCATTCACCTTAGATGGTGTCCAGATGTTTTCTCCGGGGGAAATGGCTTCAGGCTGAGGGGGCCTGGAGGCTATTGTTTTGGTGCCACATATGCTACTGGCCAGCAAGATGCCAGCTCTCGGGTGCAGAGTTTCTGAATCTCAGTTTGCCTAACCATAAAATGAGATGATAACTTCTCTCTCGTAAAGAACATATGAAAGCACTTTGCAAAAGGTATGATCAGTTCAAATGTGAGACCTCAAACTTTTCTACTGGGGGAATAAGCGCAGCATGGAAAGTGAGCAGTTGAGAGTTGAGGGTGGGGTGGGTATAGCCCAGAGCAGCCGTCTTCGAAATATGATTTTCTTTTGGTGGTGGGGGGGGGGGATGGTGGAATCTCAGATTTTAGCTTTATATTTACTTATTTTTTAAAATAAATTTATTTATTTATTTCTGGCTGCATTGGGTCTTCGTTGCTGCGCCCGGGCTTCTCACTGCGGTGGCTTCTCTTGTTGCGGAGCACGGGCTCTAGGCGCGCAGTCTTCAGTAGTTGTGGCTCACTGGCTTCGGTAGTTGTGGCTCGCGGGCTCCAGAGCCCAGGCTCAGTAGTTGTGGCGCACGGGCTTACCTGCTCCGCGGCATGTGGGATCTTCCCGGACCAGGGATCGAACCTGTGTCCCCTGCATTGGCAGGCGGATTCTTAACCACTGTGCCGCCAGGGAAGCCCCTGATTTTAGCTTTGAAATTCATGAAACTTGATGTTCTAGTCCATGCAGGGCACACACTAAAGGCCAGGGTCAGCTCCATGGGCGTGCTGCCCGTGCAGTCGACAGGGTTGTGTGCTTGGAACGGCCAGGCACTTAATTTAATACTCTGCTGTCACCATCTTGAAATTCTCCATACTCTCTGAACCAGGGCCCCTACATTTTCATTTTACACCAGGCCCTGCAAAACGATGTAGCCTGTCCTGCTAATGGCACTCAGTGTACATGTGTGAAGGCTACAGGCCAACTTGGATTTTGAGGGCAAGGAGAGGAGTGGCTGGAGTTGCAGAGGAGAGGAGATGTGAAGCTGTGGCCTCAGGAAAACAACTCCTAAAGAAGGAGCTGCAATGGGAGGTACGATTTTCAGGAAGTCTTGCTCTACTAGGAAACTTGCCTTTTAAATTCCTAAGAAACCGCCAATAAATTTTTCGTTGCTGATGGTGGGTTGGATTTGTTTTTGGAGGGAGTCCTGTGTCAGGACTGGGTCCCACTCCATCTCCTGCGCCAGGGAGGAAGGCAGGGAGCATGTGCTGGGTGTGCCCTGGATGCCAGCGGCCATGTTGGGTGTGTTCACGCCGAGAGGAGAACAAACCAAGAAAGCAGGGCTGAGGGGCCCCAGCCATTCTCCCTGATCCCTGTTCTAGGCTGAGTCTGAGCAGGGGATCTGTTATGTCCTTGGGTCTCCAATGCTGGGATATTGAGGGGCAGGGACAGTAGGGCTTTTGAGGCTGCCCTGGGCCTCAGCCTTTTGCTTTGTGCTGGAACTCCACTTGGAGGCTGGCCAGCCCCCTCCCCTGCCTCTGACTTTATCCCCAGCCACGTCTCTTGCTGTGGCCCCTCCTGCGCCCTGCCCGGCCCCTCCTCCACACCTTTGTTCCCACCTGAAACCACAGCCCTCCTAATGCTCCAGTGCAAGTCCTACCTAGTCCTCAGGGCCAAGGCTGCATCCGGACCCTCTCTCTGAACACTCACAGCACCCGGACAATGGTACAGTCAGTGTTTGCTGGGCCACTGTCTCAAGGTCTATTTGTATATGAGGGTTGATGTGTTGGGTGTCCAGCCCCCTGCAGTTCCCATACAAGTGCAGCTTAGTAAATGGCTAAGTGTGTGGGCTCTGGAGTCAGACACCTGAGTTCAAATCCTGTCTCTACCAGTGTGATCTTGGGCACATTACCCAGACTTCCTGAGCCTCACTGTGCCCACCTAGAAGGTGAGAATGGTGTCATGGGTTTGTTGAGAGAATGTATAAATGAGAGGACAATTAACTGTGGCTGTTGACGTTATTATTATTGTTATTGTTATGACTGGGGATGGATGAGGAGGACTCTGGACAGACTCAAATAATACAGACAATAATGGCCAGACTTAGGGCTTCCCTGGTGGCTCAGTGGTTGAGAATCTGCCTGCCAATGCAGGGGACACGGGTTCGAGCCCTGGTCTGGGAAGATCCCACATGCCGCGGAGCAACTAGGCCCGTGAGCCACAACTACTGAGCCTGCGCGTCTGGCGCCTGTGCTCCGCAACAAGAGAGGCTGCGATAGTGAGAGGCCCGCACACCGCGATGAAGAGTGGCCCCCACTTGCCGCAACTAGAGAAAGCCCTCGCACAGAAACGAAGACCCAACACAGCCATAAATAACTAAATAAATGGCGGTGATATGAACAACATATGTACATATCAAACTTTAAAAAAAAAAAAAGAAAGAAATCAAGGCTGGAGGCCAAGTGAAAGAAGAGCGCCCACATTATCCCAGTCCAAAGTCCTGCTCCTAAAAAAAAAAAAAAATAATAATGGCCAGACTTAGCCTGTTCCAGGCAGTGTTCTAAGTGCTTTATGTAGGAGTTATTTAATTCTTATGATAACCTGGGAAGCTGGTATTATTTCCCCCATTTTACAGAGGGGGAAACTGAGATCCACAGAAGTGGTTATTAAGTGGTTGGCCCAACATTACAGTAACAGATGGAGCTGGGATTTGAATCCAGACAGTCTGGCTACAAAGCCTGTACCCTCACCCACTGGCTCTGCTAGCCCTCAGACGGCACCACACTGGTCCCTGTCCCCAGAGCCTGGGCTGGGCCACTACCTGCCTCTCCTCACTCTTCTGGTGCTGGGTGCCCCCACTGCCAAAGGAAGGAACCCTTGGTCTTTAAATACTTTAGCTTTCCGGGTAGCTAATATTTACTGAGCAAAAAGAATGTCCCAGGAACTATGCAAAAGATTAAAATATCTCATTTAATCCTCAAGGCAACCCTAGGAGTTCGGTATCATTGTTATCTCCATTTCATACACGGGAACTGAGCTCAGATAGCTTAGATAACAAGGCAGAGTGGGGACTTGAATTGAGGTTTGTGCTACTCTCCTTCCCAAATGGAAGCAGACAGTGGGTCCTTGGGGCCCTTCTCCTGTCTGGAAGCCCGCCCACAAGCCACAGCAGCAGACTCTGGGAGGCTGGAAGCGGGATGGCCCACCCCCTCCCTGCCTCCAAGACTGTGATGAGGTCAGGGTGAGCTGGCCCCATGCCAGCTCCTGTTACCACCACCCCTACCCCACCACTCCCCTACCCACTCGTCCCCCTCCCCCCTCAGGCTAGACGAGGCAAGCTCTGGCCCCAGGTTTCTGGTTTTCCTGGAAGGCAGGATGAGGAGGGAGCAGCTTAACTTTCCAGTGAACAGCTGAGGGTGAGTCAGCCTGGGCCTGCATAGGTGTCCTGCCTGGAGTCAGGGGACGAGATGACTTCATGGGATCATCCCCTCCAGGTCTGGCCACCTTAATGGCCTAAGTCCCAGCAGAGACTGGGGGGTGGCTTTAGCCATGATGGTGGGGGCATCCCATCAGTGTTTAGGACCCCATCTCTCCCCAGTTTGGGGGGTTTTTCAGATTTTGTATGGCTGTTCTGCTCACTCCTATTCTGCCCCAAATCACCCCCTCTGGACACGGTGTTCTTGCTGAATTGGGTAACGGCATCTGTTGAAGTGAACACTGAGGGGGGTAGACGTGTCCTGGATGGGGCTCCAGTGCCTGGCCCTTTGCCCTTCTGGCCCTGGCAGCATCTCCTGCCCTCACCTGTAACAGCCACCTCTCACACCCTTGGTTCCATTCTTATTAGGAATCAAGGAGAGCTCTCCCTCATGGCCACCACATTTTCCAATCTAGGTAGCCAAAGGAAGGTCTCAGGCGTGTGTTGGGTGTCACTTCTGTGTGATAAAGGTAGTCAGGATGCTCACTTTTGGATACAAAGGTGTTGGAATTTCTGGGCCATTTGGGAGATTTATATGGATAATAAGAGAGAATATTTGAAATCAGGATAGTTCCAGAAAATTGGAGCTAGGCAGCTGCTAGAAGTGTGTGGGATTGCTGTTCCAGATTCCTCTGGATGCGGGGAGAACAATTAACTTAGCACATGGATAGAGACCAGCTCAACCCCCCTTCTTCCTCCCTAAGCCATTTTACTCTTTCACTCACCCAAGAGATTTATGCTGCCAGTAGGGAGACCAGATGGACTGCAGCACAGGGCCCATGTTCAGAACTCTGGTTAACTCCTTCCTGACCTGCTGGGCACTGGGCTGGAAGCCAGGCAGGAGGATGGCTTCGCCCACAGGGGACCAGCAGCACTTGCCAAGTGGCCATCATGTGCTCAGCACCACGTTGCTACTACTTTTTTTTTTTTTTTTTGGTTGCACCACGTGGCATGCAGGAATCTTAATTTCTCGACCAGGGATCGAACCCGCATCCCCTGCAGTGGAAGCACTGAGTCTTAACCACTGGATCGCCAGGGAGGTACTGTTGCTGCTACTTCTAACCTCTCAACTCTCCCAGTATCCAGTTTTACAGATAAGGAACGTGAGGTCAGGGAAGTAAACTGAGTTGCCCCGAGTCTAACCACAGCCAGTAATGGCAGTACTAACAAAAGTAATAATAGTAATCATGTAATAATACTACAGTAACAATAGCAATAAGGATAGAGCAATAATACATTGTATCGAGTTCTTCTGTGTCTGCTACTACTTGTTCACATATATTTACTCCTTTAACCCTCACCACAACCCTGTGAGATATGTACCATTATGAACTCCACTTTGATGACTGACATCAGCATCGTGGTGGATGAGATGCTCCCTTTGTCTGTCCCCTTCAATCTACAACCAGTAAAATATCCACAGCTCAACAAAGGTGCCTCTGCCCAACACACTGGAACGCCAGAGAATTCCATATATCTGTATGTGTAAAGGTGGCTGGACTGGAACACAGGAACCTGTTTACGCAGGAGGGAATTAAGGCATAGACAAGTAGGACACTTACCTGAAGTCACGTATCTAGAGAGTGGAGGGGGAGCTCAAATCCAAATGTGGCTTGTCTCTTTTTTGTTTTTTTTGGTCACACGGCATGTGGGATCTTAGTTCCCTGACCAGGGATCAAACCCGTGCCCTCTGCAGTGGAAGCACAGAGTCTTAACCACTGGACCACCAGGGAAGTCCACTACTTGTATTATTGAGGATAACAGCCCCAAATCTCTGTGGCTTATCATAATAAAAGTTCATGTCTGGCTCACATCATGGTCCAGAGCTGGTCAAAGAGGTGGGACCAGGGCTCTGGAGTCATTCAGGGGCCCAGGTCCCTTCTACCTTGTGGCTCCACTGCTTCCAGGTCCTGTAGATCAGTGGTCCGCAACCTGTTTGGCACCAGGAGCCGGTTTCGTGGAAGACGATCTTTCCTCAGACGGGGGTGGGTGGGGGAGGTGGGGATGGTTCAGGCGGTAACTCGAGCGATGGGGGGATGGTTCAGGCGGTAACGCGAGCGATGGGGGGGATGGTTCAGGCGGTAACGTGAGCGATGGGGGGATGGTTCAGGCGGTAACGCGAGCGATGGGGGGATGGTTCAGGTGGTAATGCAAGCGACGGGGAGCGACGGGGAGCAGCAGATGAAGCTTCGCTCGCTCGCCTCCTGCTGTGCGGCCCCGGGGAGGGGGGTGGTTGGGGACCCCTGCTGTAGATCCTCTCAGCCGAATCAGCAGGAGAGGGAAGAGGAAGAGAGATCATATGTGGGAGGTTTATCAGGGCCAGGCCTGGAAGTGGCACTTCTGACTTCTGCTCACTTTCCTGGCAGCATGAGGAACATGGTCACTGCACACAGCAAAGGGGGTGGGGGAAATGCATTCTGGCTGGTGCCCCACAAAGTAGAGGAGAACGTGAATACGGTGAATACCTGAAGTCTTTGCCGCACTCTTACCATTTTAATTCTGTTTACAAATGAAGAACTGAGGCCTGACTAAGGTCCCAGGACTAGTCAGTGAAGGAACCGGGCCTTAAACCCACACCTGGGTGACCCAGAGCCACCCACTTATCTGTAGACCTGGAGCCTATGGCAAGGGAGTGGTGACCCTGGTGCACCTGGCCTTTTCCCTTTGCCGTGGTTCAGTGGCTGCATGGCTGTGTCCCATGGTCCACACACTTTCCTTTTCCATGGACCAGCATATTTCCCCACACCCAGGAAATGGGCACGAGGTTGAAGGCACAGACCTTGCTCTAATCAAGCCTTTAATGAGCCTCAGCATCTGGTATGAGCAGGAGGTCGCGTCTAACCGATACCCACACAGCAGATTTCACACAAGGAGCTCATCGTGTCCACTCTGGCTAGGGTTTCCTAAACCCCGAGGGGAGCGTGAAAACCCTCCTGTCTCCTAACGGGAGAGAGCAGAGTCTCCTCCCTGCCACCCTGGGAACTAATGCAGGGCCCCGAACAGACCCTGAAGGTCCCCTTAAATCAGCCACAGGACAGTGGATGCCCATCAGCAGGGTAGAAGCAGAAGAGCCTGGGGGTGGAGAGTGGAAGTCGGATGGACCCTGTGGGAGACCCAGGCCTAGGCCGCCTGAAATAGAAATACAATGAGGGCTAAAGTGTAGTAGGCATTTACCATGTCCCAGGCCCTTTACGAGGATTGTCTCCTTCAGGCCTCATGACCTTATATACATACTATTATTACCCCCTTTGACAGAGGGGGAAATTGGGACACAGGGAGGAAGTGTCACTTGCTCAGGTCAGGTAGCTGGAAACAGGAGGAGTTGGGACTTAACTCTGATGTGTCTGAGGCTAAACCTTGTGTTCTTACATACTCCATGGACTCTGCTGCCTCCCCGGGGCTGGGAGCTGGGCTTAAGAGCCAGAAAGACAGAAGCAGGCACTAGACTCTCCTGCCACTGTGAATACTGGAGAAGCTTAGGCTGAGGGCATGGGACCCGCCGAGGTCCTAGCTAGAGCATTTTTTTCTCCCCAGCACCTAAGAGACAACAATGACTGGGAGAGACATTGGTGTGCGGTCAGTAAACAGGGGCCCAAATTCCTGACCCCCCCCCCACCCCTCCCACCCCACCCCTAGGTCTCCTCGGGGGCAATTCTTGGTACAGAGTGTGTGCTCATTAAATATTTGTCAAATAGATGAGTGAATGAACAAAAGAATGAAAAGATATAGCCTCCTCTCTCAACGTTATCCTGCCTTTTTCTCTTGTATTACTGTACTTTGTATTTCATCGATTATAAGAAATACATTTTCCACATTTTATCACCTCTGCAATTGAGTCAGTAAGTCTCACAATTGCTGTTGACAAGGTGGCAGTCATGGTAAAATTGTCATTGCCTAAAAAATATCTTGATCCACTTATTTCAACTATATTTTTCTCCTAATGTACTCACAGATGATACATTATATGATAAAGGAAACTTTACAATGCTAAAAAAACCTCCAAACATCCTAAGTGATAATAGCTTTCTGTCAGTTTAATTGGCAGAGTTAGTTCTTTCTTAGTGGCACATGAACTAATGCTGTGTTCTTATGATCCATAATATCTTGGAGTCAATGAAACACAGCACGTCATGAGCCTCTGACTACCAAGAATGAGAACAGCTAACCAGCACTGGGCTCTTTCCAGGCTTTACATGCACTACCTAATAACTTAGATAATTACTCCCTAGATGATATTATTATTATTATTATTATATTCCCATTTCACGAACGGGGAGAGCAAGGCACAGAAAAGTCAAGTAACTTCCTCAAGGTCACACAGCCAGTGAGAAGCAGAGTCAAGACTTGGCCAGCAACAATTTTACACCAGAGCTTGGGTACCAACCACTGGCCCATTCTGCCTCCCACTCCATGAGCAAAGAGAGACACTGTGTTTACCATTCCCATTTTAAACACCTGGTGGGGTGATGTGTCAGTTTGCCAACATTTACTGAGCACTTACTGTGTGCTGAATGAGCCCTGTGCTGGGGGCCATGGGGAATTCCAGTGAAAAAGTCCCGAGGCCTTTCTAGGTGTACAGAACTTTCTCTCACCATAACAACTTAAAAATCCATATAATGGCCACAGATGATTTCAATGCAAGCTGGGTACTTTAAGTGACAGTAGGAGCAGAATGGAGGGGCTTGGCCCATAGGACAGTCCAGTAGGGCTTCACAGAGGTGGCAACAAACCCATAAACCTCTTCCAGAGCTTCAACCAGGATCTAACAGCGCAGCTGCCTTCCAGAGACAGCAGGAGGCAGATTTTGCAGGGAGGTGGTGCCCTTGCCCACAGTCTGCTTTGCCCCTTCCTGGCTGTCCCAGTTGGCGCTTCAGCTCAGACCTTGGCCCCGGCCTCTCTCCTGAGCCTGAGTCAGGGGAACACAAAGCCTGGGGCCTCCTGGAGTGCAGACACCCAGCCCAGCTGCTGGGTGTTCTCTGGGCAAGGACAGCCACCAAGTCTCAGATCCTGACAGAGAGGGTGTCTCCTCCATGCTGAGACCACTGGCTCTTCCTTAGCTGGCCTGGATCCAGGACTGGTCCATTCATGCTGCCTGATTACTCGTGTAGCACTGAGTTCAAGCCCTAGATCTGTCATTCACAAGCATGATGTCAGCTCACCCTGCTGAGCCTCATTTTCCTCTTTTCTAGAATGGGGGTGTTAATAATACTGACTCTGCAGTATTTCTGGGAGGATTCGGAGACAAGGCCTGCGGGCTTGTCTGGGCTGTGAAGCTCCCATCACTCACATGTCTGTACACTGACAGGCTGGGCCAGCCGGGGAGGGACTATCTCTACGCATTGGATGTACACAACTTTTTCAGTCTATGAGACAAGTTATGAAAGTTCAGTGACTAGTATTTAATGCTGACCTACTACTATAAAGTATTCTATATTTATATGACTTCAGAGACTCTTCTGCACTAGGACACCCTCCCTCCAGTGTCCAACAACCAGTGCTAGCCCCAGGGCATGGGGCAGATTTGCGTATTTATTTGTCTGTTCGGTAGGCTTAGATGTCCAGGATCCTGTTTAAGGTTTTAGGACGCCTTCAATACGTAACTTTTTTTTTTTTTAATTTTTATTTATTTATTTTTGGCTGCATTGCGTCTTCGTTGCTGCGCGCAGGCTTTCTCTAGTTGTGGTGAGCGGGGCTACTCCTTGTTGCAGTGCGTGGGCTTCTCATTGCAGTGGCTTCTCTTGTTGCGGCGCATGGGCTCTAGGCATGCGGGCTTCAGTAGTTGTGGCGCACAGGCTTAGCTGCTCCACGGCATGTGGGATCTTCCCGGACCAGGGCTCAAACCTGTGTCTCCTGCATTGGCAGGCGGATTCTTAACCACTGTGCCACCAGGGAAGCCAATACATAACTTTTTGAAATGAAAATATTTCATAAAAAAAAAAAAAAGCACCTGACAGCTAGTGAGCACTCAGGAATGGGAGCTGGTTGATGGGACCAGGCACTGTGCTGGGCAGGGTGGGCGATGCCTCAGGGTACAGAGAGTGGACTCTCAAGTGCCTGGGAGGAGCCGGACAGTGTACCTCTTCTGAGCCTCGGTTGAGGCCTCTGCAGAATGGGGATAAGAGATTCATGATTCAGTCACATAAACACGCATACAGCAGGGACTTCATAAATGTTAGATTTTGTGATGATCTCATTCAGCTTTGGCCAAGTTATCTCCCTTTTTCAGAAAGGAAAAAGCACAGAGAGCTGGAGGAGCTGTCCCAGGTCATACAATGGGAAGCCTGACAGAGGGCCCTCAGGCTGCACCACCAGCTTCCCCAAGGCTCGGATGAGGAATCAGTGGGTGCAGACGACAACGCTCAGGCTGGGACAACTGCTTCAGGTGCTGTAATCAACCAACAGCAATACGCAGGGCTCCTGACTCCCTGTCTAGCATGTCTGCTGAATCAGTCTTCCTCTGAATGGCCACTCTGCCCTGAGCAGTGCTTGCCAGCCCTGCTTTCATTCAGTACCTTGGGGGAAGCTTGCCCCCAGATTCCTCATGGGAGGAGGGACAGTGAAGTTAGTTGCGTGTCTACCACCTTCTTTCTTTTCAGTCTCATAACCCTGAAAGCATGTATCAGGTGTCATTAGCCCCATTTTATATAAGAGTAATCCAAGCCCAGAAAGGTTAAGAAATCTGCCTGAGGTCACACAGCTTGGACATAGCAGGATCAGGATTCTAACTGACCGATGGGGCTGGAGTGGTAGGAAAGACAATACTAAGCATGGGGACCTGGAAGTAAAGAAGGTCCCAGAAGAGGTCTGAAGGCATGGCCAGCCCACAGACCCTCCTCAGAAGCAGATCCTGGCCTGGTTATGTCAGCTAGAAGAGGAAAAACAAGGGAAGAAGGAACAGCAAACTCCATTCAGGGTTACTGAGTGTGCTCCCATATCCGCTTGTCCCTCACCACTGCCCAACTTTCAACTGCCAGCACCTGCTTGCTCTGAGTTGCTAGGGGCCACCCTGTGCCACACAGCAGGCCTGACGTGCCCTGGAACTAACACCCCCTCCATCCCAGTGTCCTCAAGGGGACTGACAGGAGATGCCTAAATACTCCAGCCCCCTGGTTCCTGAGTCGCCTGTTCCATACCATTTCCCAGCGTTCCCCTGTAGGGCTGTAACCAGACCACACTCAGGTCTGCTCACCCAACATGCAGCAAAGCCAGTCTACTGACACCAGGTTGTGGTGAAGGAAAGTATAGTGTTTGTTGCACAGCCAAGCGGGGAGAAGGGGCAGCTCATGTTCAAAGGACCCGAACTCCCCGATGGCTTTCAGGGAAGGGTTTTTAAAGGTAACATTAGGGGTGAGGGCTGCAGGGTGTGTGATCAGCTCATCGACTTCTATTTGGTGGTGAGGTAACAGGTGATGCTTCAGGAATCCCAATCATCAACCTTCTGGTTCCAGCCTGTCTGGGGTCTAGCGCTTGTGCTCAGCATGTAGTCACCATCCTCCACCTGCGAGGGGGGGCTTAGTTTCTGCAGAACAACTCAGATATGTGTCAGATTGCTACGTGTAGCCCCTGAGGAGGAACTAGGACTCTGTTTTATCACTGAGCTATCATTTAAGCTAGAATTACTTTTCTTTCTTTCTTTTTTTTTTAACGTTTATTTATTTATTTATTTGGCTGTGTCAGGTTTTTGTTGCGGCATGCGGGCTTCTCTCTAGTTGTGGCGTGTGGGTTCTCTCTCTCTAGTTGTGGCGTGTGGGTTTTCTCTCTCTAGTTGTGGCACGTGGGCTCCAGAGCATGTGGACTCTGTAATTTGCGGCGCGTGGGCTCTAGTTGACGTGCCCGAGCTCAGTAGTTGTGGTGCGCAGGCCTAGTTGCTCCACGGCATGTGGGATCTTAGTTCCCCGACCAGGGATCGAACCCGCGTCCCCTGCATTGGAAGGCGGATTCTTAAGCACTGGACCATCAGGGAAGTCCCTAGCATTACTTTTCTTGATTGACTGTTTTTCCTTTGTTCCTCTATTCCCTCACTTCCCTAATTGTTAACTTCTTGTGCCTGCCATTTGGAACTCAGGGAAGGTCTAGAGACTAAAGCTTTCTCTATAAACAAAAAACAGGGGACATGGAGGGGTTTTTGTATCTGGAAGGCCCCTCAGGGTCCTACTTGGTTTCAGTCCCCCCTTGTCTTTGATATGCCTCAATTCTGAGGAGAATGGGGGCAGGATAAAAAAAGATAATAAAGTTTCGGATAGAGAGGTTAATCATAAACTCGGCAGAGGAACTCTGTTTTAGGGGGACTCAGTTTCAGGACTAAGCCCCACAGTGATAACCTGCTCATTAACACATTCAGTATCAACGTCTTCTCCCCGTCCACTTCCCAGCTTCCTGAGGTCCTCACCTCAAGATCTCCTTTGAGATCATCTAAGTCAGTAGTTCTCAACCA
The DNA here is from genome assembly GCF_028564815.1 of Eubalaena glacialis. NCBI lineage: Eukaryota > Metazoa > Chordata > Mammalia > Artiodactyla > Balaenidae > Eubalaena > Eubalaena glacialis. Next base: position 81,427,826 of record NC_083722.1, on the reverse strand, counting down.
GGGGCAATTCCCCCAGGGACATTCGGCAAGGTCAGGAGACGTTTTTGATTGTCCAAGTGGCAGACGGGAAAGATGCTACTGCTTCTAGTAGGTAGAGATGCTGCTAAACATCCTAGAGTGCACAGAACAGACCCCAACAACAAAGAATTATCTGGCCTCAAATATCAATAGTGGGACTTCCCTGGCCGCCCAGTGGTTAAGACTCCGTGCTCCCAACATGCTCCCAATGCAGGAGGCATGGGTTTGATCCGTGGTCGGGGAACTAAGTTCCCGCATGCCACACAGTGAGGCAAAAAAAAAAAAAAAAAAAAAAAAGTCAGTAGTGCTGAGGTTGAACATCTCTGACTAAACTAAGACACTGAGTGGCCCCTCCCTGTTGATAACCCTCTAGCATCCTTGGCCAGACAGGCATGGCCCAGAAGAGCCCCTGTGTGGAAAGGGTAGATGGGTGGGGAGCTAGCCCCTGGGGTCACCTGGCTTTTGCCTGCCTCCATCTCTTCCCCTTCTACCTCCCACCCACTCTGTATGGTTCTGCTGCTGTTCTGGCCCCACAAGAAGACCCAGGGTGAGGATGGGCATGGGAGACAAGGCTTGGCCAATCATAAAACCCCACACCAGACCACTGGGATGTTGTTCAGGGAGGCACATGACTCCAGATAAGCCAGTCAGCATTTGCTCTGGGACTTTTCCGCCAGAGACTCTCCTTCCACCAGGGCCAGAGAGCTGGCAGGACATGAGCCTGAGGCATCCAGCAGACAAGCAGAGCTCAACGTCAAACCTGACTAAGAAATGCTGAGGGGCAGAGGCCTGACAAATAGACGGTTCAGTGACACAGATCAGAACCTTCCCTTTTTTGGAATTGCTTTTCTGTCTTGACTAATAGGGCCTTGTCTCTCCCACTGGGCTGGGAATTTCCTGTTCTTTTATCTCATCTCCAAGCACCCCGCCTCCTCCCCCTTCTAAGAGCCTGGAAGACAGGACTGCCCCACAGCAGAGTCACCCAACTGCTCATTTATGACCTGGGGCTGCTCACCTCCCCGTCTAGCTTGTGGCGAACACCTGAGCCGGTCTCTCACCACATCACACAGATGAACGGACTGGGCTGGGGCAGAGCCCTGTCCACCTTGCTAGGAAGGATCCCCCGGGGCAGATGTCTTCTGTGGCTCCTTTGAGGACTGGATGTAAGCTATGGATGGCTCCCGGGGGTTCACAAAACTCCTGATGCCCATTCCCTGCCCTACCTATTTTGGTTTTTCAAGAGAGCTGTCTCTGAATTTTGGATCCAGCTTGAATCCCGAATCTGCGGCTTCCTGGCTGCATAAATCTGAGCAATTCACTTCCTCTCTCTGAACCTGTTTCCTCATCTGCAAAACGTGGCGAGTGGTAACACCAACCGCCCAGGGGTTTTATTGGAGCAAAGATTAAAGGAAACACTACAGGCAAAGCCCTTAGTCTAGTGTCTGGCACTTAGCAAATAGTCAACACCTTGGGGGAATAATAATATTCTGGAAATATTTTCTGCTTGAAAAATAGAGGAGACGCCCTGGGTCACCCCTCCCATCCTAAGCTAGCAGGGCAAGGACTCCTCCGGTCTGCGGCCAGCTGTCAGGAGGCGGGTGTGGAGGCCGGACCCTCTCCCACCAGGGAAGGGCCTGGCGTTCTCACCCCGCCTCCCACCCCGTGGACCCGACACACCCAGAACCCCACCCCTGTGAGTCAGCCCCACTCCTTAAGGCGCAGCAAAACCCACAAGTCACTTCCTGGCCTCCCCAAACAAAGGCCTAGAACCCACAGTCCAGGAACTGGCCCCTTATCGCTCCTCAGGCCTGATAAGAAGGGCAGGAGGGTCTGAGTCAGCCAGGAGTAGCCGTTTCATGGCTCTCCCTTGGCCTCCGGACTGTTCCCAGCCCAACCTGGGAGCTCAGAGCCCCTCTGCCTCCTTTTCTCTTCATGCTGCCCCGAGGGTCTGCCATTCAGCCCTTCGGCATCATTTCCAGAAGGAACCAGCCCAAAACTCTGGCAGGAGCAGCAGGGCACTCAGTGGAGTACTCCCTGGAGTTTATCAGATAAGCATGCACTTCTGGGGCCCAGGGAATGGGACAGGAACAGGGTGAAGAAGGAGGACAAAGGTGGAGGGGCGGGGCCACGCCCTCCCACTGGAGCACGCCTCTGGGAGGGGCTCAGGCTGCAGCCTCCTCAATGGCCCCCCAGCCTCCCACCTGGCTCCCCTCTGATCCAACTACCCTCCACCCAGCAGCTAGAACCACCCTCTTTTAAGCTCCATCTGCTTGTCCCACCCCGGCTGTAGCTCCCACTGCCCTCTGGGGAGAGACCAGGTTTTCTTCTGACTGCCAAGGCCTCATTCTTGTCATGCTCCAGATGGAGCTACTCACAGTTTCTGGAAAGGAACTTCTCATGCTTCTGGCTCTTGGCTGCTGGCACTCAGAGGAAGTGGGTATCATAACTTTCTGGGTGAGTGGGTAGAGGTTTGAGGGAAGGCTTCCTAGAGGAGGTGGCACTTGAGCCGTCCTGGCATTCTGACAAGAATGATGGAGGCACAGGAGAGGGACGCAGGCAATTACCAAACAAGCTGACAACACCAATTCACTCAGCTTCCACCTGAGCAAGCAGCCTGGACTCCTTCCAGGAAGTGGCTTCTAGTGGAAGGAGCAGGAAACTCAGCACTTAGCAGCTCTGTGACCTTAGACAAGTGTCTCTCTATCTCTGATCTCCTGTGAGGCCACCTGTGAGGACTGCCAGGAGAGAGGAAAGCCTGCAAAGTATATAAATGCCCAGTAGGTGCTTAAGCCATTCGATCTGTGAGGGGGTTTTCTCTGGGTTGCGTCTCTGGTCCAAGTCAAGGGAAAGGGCCAGGCTTAGGGGGAAATGAGGCCAGCCTAACCCAGATTTTCCAATTGTTCCTGACCACATGTTTGCTCCTCGGGGCTGGAGGGAGGAAATTCCCTGCACAAAGACAGGAAGGCAGAGGTGCTCTGTGGCAAAGGCAAAGCTTACAGTGGCGCCTGGTACGATGGGAGAGTCCACAGCACCAAGAGAGCCGGGCAAGGGAGTCACAGCAGAGGCTCCAAAACCCTGGCACCTCTCACCATCTAAGCACATCCACTCAGGATGTCACAGAGTGGGGGACCGAGGCCCGGACAGACTGTGGACCTGCCCCAGGTCACATAAAGACCATGGCTTCCAATTCTGCTCCCCCTCCACCTGTTTTCAAATTCACAGCCATTGACTGAGGACATTCTATAGAGTTACCTAGAAGGTGGTAATCCCACATCAACTGTGGTTTTAAAAGAATTCATTATATACACACACATGCACATATATATGTATATACACATTTTAAACAGCTTTATCGAAGAGTAATTTATATGGCATACAATTCACCCATAGGAAGAATACTGTTTGATGAGTGAATTTATACAGCGGTTCAACCACCAACACAAGCCAGTTTTCAAACACTTCCATTACCCAATTTGCTCATCTGCAGTCAATTCCACTCCCAGCCCCAGGCAATTAAGGGTCTGCTTTCTGTCTCTAAAATGTTGCCTTTTCTAGAGATCCCCAACCTCTTTAAAAAAAAAAAAAAAGTTAGAAGCCCAGGAACCACCCTGCTCTTTCCCAGGCCTGAAAAGGGGAACACTTTGAGGGCAAAAAGGTATGTCTGCGAGGGGACCTAGAGAGTGCGGGGCCTGATCCCTCTTGGTTGAACTCAGAGAACTCCCAGATGAACTTAGGGTCAGAGAGGCCTGGGTGGGGAGGGGCCTCTGTGGTCCTACCAGCCCATGCCTTCATTTCACAGACAATAATCAAAGTAGCAGCAGCGAGGGACTTCCCTGGTGTGTCCAGTGGTTAAGAATCTGCCTTCCAATGCAGGGAATGCAGGTTTGATCCCTGTTCGGGGAACTAAGATCCCACATGCCCCTGGGCAACTAAGCCCAAGCACTCTGGAGCCCACGTGCCACAACTGGAGAGAAGCCTGTGCACTGCAAGGAAAGATTCTGCGTGCCGCAACTAAGACCCAACGCAGCCAAATAAATTAATTAATTAAAAAAAAAATAAACAGAAACAAAAAAAACAGGACTTCCCTGGTGGTGCAGTGGTTAAGAATCTGCCTACTAATGCAGGGGACACGGGTTCGATCACTGGTCGGGGAAGATCCCACCTGCCGCGGAGCAACTAAGCCCGTGTGTCACAACTACTGAGCCTGCGCTCTAGAGCCTGCGAGCCACAACCACTGAAGCCCGCGCGCCTAGAGCCCGTGCTCCGCAACAAGAGAAGCCACCGCAATGAGAAGCTCGCGCACCGCAACGAAGAGTAGCCCCTGCTCGCTGTAACTAGAGAAAGCCTGTGCGCAGCAACAAAGACCCAACGCAGCCAAAAATAAATAAATTCATAAAAAAACAAAAAACAACAACAAAAGAAACAAAGTAGCAGCAGCGATGGCTACTACTCAGGGCCTGGCGTGGCCATGTGCTGGCTACCCCTGGGGGCCACCCGAGGAGGGAGGATGGATCTGGATGCAGAGGGCAGGAGTTCCTCTCTTCCCAAGGACCAGTGCGTGAGGTGCTCACTAAATGCAGAGAGGTCTTCCCCCACCCACCCCCGCTTGGATAGCAAGGGCCAGGCCCCTATCCTGCTCTCTCAGGCCCAGCCAGTTCTAGTTCTAGCTGGAAAGGCTCTTGTTTCCAACCTTTTGCTTCTGGGCCCCAAACCCCCCTGCTAAACTCACCGTGGTTCACCAGCATCTGAAAAGAAAATTGCCAGCTGCACCAACTTAAAAGTGACCAGGGAAATCAGCTTCCAAACTAGACCCAGAGCAACCAGCCAGAGAAGAGCTCAGTCCTAGAAGCAGGGCAAGTTTGGAAGCAAGGCTGGGGGCTGGGCTGGCCTTTGCCTACAAATCACCTGGGCAGGTGAAAATCAGAGAGGCCTCCTTCGTTCTAATCAGCAACTTGCCGTGTTTTCTGGAGACTGGAGGCAGACTATAAATTTCTTTTTTCTGCAATGACCAGGCCTAGGAGGGAAGGGGAACTTTCCAGTATATTCAGTAGGACAGCCTTTCTCACCCCAAAAGGAGCAAAGTTGTGAGTCTGTGAGTGGGAGTGACTAGAATTAATAATAACAATAGTGAACATTTATTCAGAGCTTCATAAGTACTGTTCTAAGTACTATCTTATGAAGCAGGTACCATTATCACCCCCATTTCACAGATGAGAAAACTGAGGCCCAGAGAGGTGAGGAATGTTCAGAGCCCCACGCAGTGAGGCGTGGGGCTGGGAACTGACGTCTGGAAGTTAGCTCCCCTTATGTCCCGTGCAGTACTGACTTCTGCCAAGGAGATGCCTTGCTCTCCCCTGAGGCTTGTTAATAGGCCTACACTCAATCCAGGAACACCTGAGACCAATCAAAGCTGACACCAAAGTTACCCATGCCTCTGCTCTTTCTAGCACCCCAAACCTGCCCCAAGAAGCCAGGGGTCTGTGATGCTGAGTAATGGAAAATGAGTTAGGTAACTTTGTTGTTACAAGTTGAACTGTGTCCCCCAAAAGGAGATGTTCAAGTCCTAACATCTGGTACCTATGAATGTGACTTTATTTGGAAATACGTTCTCTGCAGTTGTAATCAAGTTAAAATGAGGTCATACTGGATTAGGATGGCTCTAAATCCATACTGGTGTCCTTATAAGGAGAGGGAGATTTGTAAACTACAGATACACAAACACAGGAGGAGGCCATGTGATTACAGAGGCAGAGATTGGAGTGATGTGTCTACAAGCCAAGGAACCCCAAGGATTGCCAGCAACTACCAGCAGCTGGGAGAGAGGCATGGAAGAGATTCTCCCTCAGAGCCTCCAGAAGAAACCAATCCTGCTAACAACCTTGATTTTGGACTTTTGGCCTCATGAGCTGTGAGAGACTAAATTTCTATTGTTTTAAACCACCTAGCTGGTGGTAATTTGTTATGGTGGCCCCAGCAAACTAATACAGTCACTTTCTCAAATCTCTTCAACCAGCCCTGTCATTTTGCTGGTTCCCTCATTAATGACTTAAATAAATCTTTGACATGTGGTCACTACCTACTTGTATGCAAACCTTTCTGAAAATGACACTTTGCCATGGCATAGACACAGAATTATTACTTCAGTTCACTCTGCCCATGGTCTGCTAAGCCAGGAGCCCCCACCGCCCATCCCTCTGTCCCAGTCCCAGGCAACGGGATGCCGGGACACGGGGACCACCCAGACCGAGCCCCCCCGTGGATGGCACTCCACCCAGATGGTGGCAGCAGGGAAACAGCCCTCTCGGTCTTGGTCTTTTTTAGCAGCTGGAGGGCAGAGGTAACCTGGCAACAGAAAGCTGAGAGGTGGAGGGCTGGGGGAGAGGGGACCTTTCCAATCCTGGCCACAGCTGAGGAGCTGGGCAGAGAAAATACTAGTAACCTTGTGCCAGAGGTGCTGGGGGCTGGGGCTTCGTGACACAAAGCAGACGGCCAAACAGCCCACTGAGGACAGTGAGGTCATCTGGAGGCTGACTCACTGAGGCTGGCAGTGAAGAGTGTGCATGGAAGAAGTCAGCTCCCCCTGAACCCTGAGCAGGGCGCACAGGGTGCGCCTGGGAGTCAGGCGCTTTGTCCTTCATCCCCGGGCTTGTTACCAAGGCTCGTCTCATTTCTCATGACACCTTCAGGGCTGAGGCGGGTGGTGAGATGCGAGCGGGGCAGCGGGCTGGGTTTGAGGTCATGTCCTTCATTTACTCACTGTGTGATCAGGAATAAGAATCTGACCATCAGCTTCCTTATTTGGAAAATTACCACCTTTCCCACTAGTTCCCAGGAAGCCTCGATGGACTCAGGGCCGAGAAAGCACCTCACAAAGGGCCTGGTGTAAAACTGGCACATAAATGCTAAAAAAAAAAAAAAAAAAAATTAAGTCATCCTCAAATGCAACTCCCTTGGCTTTTTTGAGGAAATCACTCTGAGCAAGGAGGGTGAGAGGTGAAAGCAATTAAGTAATTTTTTTCCCAAAAATGGAAAATATCTTCTGGTTTACAAAAATTACTGCATTTCACGAATTCTAAGATGCACATTCCCCCCCCGCCCCCGCCACCACCACATTTTAACATCTCAAAAACCCAGATATTGGTGATGTAATTTGGTAGTGGTTTTTCTTCATGGTAGTATATAAAATAATGGTGTCTTTCAAGCAATGGCATCTTAGACTTATGAAATGTGGTCTAAAATTGACACATGCTCATTGTATAAAGTTTAGACCACAGAAGTATACATAATAAAGGTTTCCCAAATTCCATTCCGCAGAGACCACCGCCACCCTGAAGACAGCCCACTTTGTGTGGAAGTGCACGTTTCTGTTTTTGTTCTCTTTAATCGCCCAGCAAATCTCCGCAGACCAGTCACCCACACCTCCGCCAGTGCACCAGAGCCAAATTAATGCTTACCTAAAGAGGGCAACACATTACATATTTGGATTTTGTGATCAGACACCTTCCCCAGCCCCACCCCACGGGGCTGGCCCCTCCCTTGCTGCCCAGCCCTGTCTGGAGCACAGTGCCCTGTGCCGACCAGAAGGTGTGGCGCTGAGGGAGTCCATGACTTAAGCCTTTTAAAAAATGTACGTGCAGTGCAGTTTGTAGTTTTACCAGTTGCAAGTGACTAAAACAGGGAGGTGCGGGGCCTGGTCTGGAAAGAGAGAAAGCGGTGGGAAACCAGAAATGTGTGTCTTACGCAAGGACAGGCTTTTTAACCCATGATATGATTTCACAGAACCACCAGGAGCCCTCACGCGCAGCTCTGTGCCAACTTAACCAAATGGGGAAGAAGGAGGCACACGGCGTCAACGTTCATGAACAGGTAGCGGTTGTCAGGAGCACTGGACTGTAAAAGAGTCTGAGAACCACATTTTTCAAAGGAGGAGGGGAAAGTGACTTGTCCAAGGTCATTTCACCAGTGATCGGCGGAACCCGCCTGGAATCCGCTCTAGTCCATCCGCAAAAGCAAACCTGGGGCTTTTTCTACCATGTCACATGGCCTCCAAGGGGTTGATGCCTTCTGCCCCCATCAGCTACATGCAAAATCTGCTCGGCCCGAGTCTACCTGCATGGCCCTCTGTGGATCACAACATCAATAGAAGACTGAAGTGAGAGGCAAGGGGAAGGAGGCGGGGAAACATAGCAGCCTGGGGGCCCACTGGTTATAAATGAGACTTCTGTTTGCCTGCCCTGTGCGTCTGGAATTTTGTATGAAAACAATGAACTGGAAGGAGGTGAAAGCGTGCTCCCCAAAGCAAGGCCACCACACTCCCCCGCCCCACACTCTCACCTCGCCTTATAAAAGACCTGCTTTGTTTCAAGCAAAGCAAAGGAGAAGCTGGGGAATATGCTGAGATTTGGGGGAGTTCAGGTGTTTGGGGTTGACATTGCCAACGTCTGGGACGAGGCAGCTATCAGAAAAATTGGGAGCCAAACTAGAACCTGGGATTTCAAACAATCATCATCTTCGTAACTGCCCTCATGTTTACGTCATGCTTTACACAAACTTGCAAAATGCTTTCTCAGGCCTTTTCTCAACAGAGCAAGAGCTTGGGGAGGGACAAAGAGCATCAGTTCCTTCAGCCTTCTCGCTTGCTGTCCGGGTGGCACTGCGGGTACACTGCTTTGTCCATGACCGTCCCCATCCCTGCAAGTTGGGCAGGCTGGGCTGGGGTCCCGGCTTCCTCGCCTGCTGGTTTCAAGACCTTGTGCGGGTTAATGGGTCGTGATGCCAGCTGCATGAGGGCGGATGAGAGTGGCTGCCCGGCAGGATGGCTGTGAGGACTGAACAAGCTTCTAGGTAAGGGCCTGGCTCATGGCAAGACCTCAGTCGATGCTGGCCACTGGTTGTTCCAGCTAGTAAGAGGCTTACAGTAAGGCTGGGGGTATGGCTTAGCCTGGAAGCACCTGGGTAGGTCTCCGGATGTAACTCCTGCCCAGATCTGGGGTGTGGGGGGGTGTCTGGGTGGGGGGGGGAGGGTCATGTGAGGCAGGCTGTGGATTGAGTGATGCTGCAGGGAGGGTGGGGTCCACAGGGTTGGGGTCACTGGTTGACAGAGTCCGGCTTTCACTAAAGTGTACAGTTTTTCACTAAAGTGAAGAAAAAAAAAAGTGACACACAAGTACTGAGATCTAATGAGGGCCAGATTACATCACTCTTCTTCCTCAACCCTCCCCCGGGTCCTCATCTCAGTCAGAGAAATAGTTACAATCCTTTCAGTGGCCCATAGGGCTTGGGTCCCCACTACCTGTCTGACCTCCCTTCCACACTGGCCTCCTCGCTTGCACTCAAACATGACAAGCATGCTCCTGCCTCAGGGCTCTTGCACAAGCTGCTCTGTTTGCCAGATTATGTTCTTTCCCCTAGATATTCACGCAGCTCCCTCATTTCCTTCAGACTTCTGCTCAAACACCACTTTTTCAAAGAGGGCTTCTTTGACAACTTTTTTTTTGGCTGTGCCGCTCGGCTTGTGGGATCTTAGTTCCCCAATGTGCGGAGTCCTAACCACAGGACCACCAGAGAATTCCCTGACCACTTTGAATAGCAGCCTGCTGATGGTGTTCCTATCGCCGTATCATGCTGAATTTTCCTGCAGATCGTTTATCAGATCATGACACATTTTATCACGTATACAAGTTTGTTCTTTCTCTCTCTCCACTAGAATCTAAGTTTCATGAACATAAGGATTTTGTTTGGTTAACTTGCTAGTGCTTAGCAGTATGCCTAGCATGCAATTGGCGCTCAAAAAATATTTGTTGAAATGAACAAACCACCGTGGTCTGGCATGAGTCATTTTTCATTGCCTAGAACTGATATTTCTTGGCAATTGCTTTATGCCAGGCATTGGACTAAGCCCTTGCCATGCATTAGCTTATTTAACCAAGTACTATTATTACCCCATTTGATAGATGAGAAAACTGCACCTCAAAGGTTGGTTTCCTTACCCAGGTAATAATGGCAGAGCCAGAACTATATCTAGTTCTGACGACCCCAGAGTGTGGGTTCCTAGCAACACGATACTCATTCCTGATGCACCAAGAGTCTGAAAAGATAAACACCAGAACTATAGTAGGCTTACAGTTGATCTGTATCCCTTCTTCATATTTTTCTAAATTTGTTTTCCCCAGTGAGCAGGTATTAATTTTATAATGAGAGAAAAAAAGAAGTTGATCTGCTTGTCCATCCGTCCACCAGGCCTGACCACAAAGGTGGGACCCTAAAGAGGAAGGTTACCCACTGCTCTTCTGGGAGCCTCTGAATTCCAGAATGTCTGGGAACCTGATTAAGAGCAGGAGGGATCTAAGGACCCCTGCACAGATGATGGTGGCAGAAAGACAACTTTCAGGTCAGCTGTGAGGATTGCAACTATTACCAGAAGCAGCAAGTGCTAAGATGGAAGAGAAATTTCTCTACAAGTGCAACTGTGCAACTTCTTTTCCTTTTGGATTCTGGCACCACATAGACAGTAAAAATGCTTCAAGGTCTGATACCAGCTTAAATCTATGCCACCTTCCCCAAGTTGTGCTTGGCTTTGAAGCTGTGACAAGGCATGCATTTTTCATGCGGAACCAGCAGGTCAACTTTTCCAAGAAGAAAACCCAGTTCCCCACCTTGGTATGGGTTTCTGTCCCTGCAGGGTCTGGTCAGGAGGAAAAGGATGCTGTGACAACTCTGTGACTAAATCCTCCAATAGTCAGTGAGCACCGCGGTAGGGTCAAGAAACCAGCACTTCCGGTAAAAAAGTAAAAAGCTAAGAGCATGTCCTATTCTTAGCAAATACAAACTAAGGAAAAGGAACACGATGGAAGAGTTGACATTCTCAAACAGTTTAGGGAAAAAGTGTGTGTTGGTGTACACATACACAGAGAGTGATAAAGCAAATGGGGCAAAGTGTAAACAGTCAGTGAGTGAATCTGGGTGAACAGTAAATGTTGAGCTCCTTGTGCTGTTCTTGCAATGTTTCTATGAGTTTGAAATCACATTAGAATAAAAAGTTACAAAGAAAAAGAAGGATATGTGTGCTGAATTAGCTAATGCGTTCAGCTTAGTGTTTAGAAAAGCTGAACTAAGGGTCCAATTCCTTTTCTTGTGCTAAACTCACCCAGGAAATGGAGAAAACTGTAATCATCTCATTCCTCTTCCCATTGGTCACACTGGACCCTCGTAAGCTTCCTGGTATGGGAAACATCCTGCTTGGACAAGAGCTTTGATCATAAAAATGCAATAAATGCCCGGAGCCTGAGATTGGAATCTTTGGGAGGGACTGTAGGAGACGGAAGGGGAAACTTGCTACCTCCCCACAGGGAGGCCAAGGCAGGGTCAACATGGAGAAAATCTGAAAACTCACAGGGCAGAGTGTGATGGTGCTGGAGGGCGGCAAAGGCGAGTGAGGCACAGCCCTGCCGTTAGGAGCTCACAGTTTAATGGGGGGTTGAAGCTACACACAGGTGACCCCTAGGGTGGAAAGTGCTGGGGGAGGAGGAAGGTCACAGAAAAAGTCCTCCAGGGGCTGAGGGCAGGGAGGCTGCTTGGGGTATTTTTGAAGGACACTGGGAGAGACAGAGAGAGAAATTCCCTGCATAGAATGCGGCCTCATGATAACTTCCCTTTCTGCTGAAGCCAGCCTGCTGGTTCTGCACAACCAAAAGTGTGAATCCTCCCCTGCAATGGGGCAGCCTTTGCACACCCAGCTCCCTCTGTCTCAACCATTTCTGCCACCTTAAATCCCCTCTTCCTGGTGTCCCCCCAAACCCGGCTCTTCCTCCAGGCCTAGCTCCAGTGTGTGTGAAACCACTCACACCTGCCACTTTCCTACCTTCCCCCTGCAATGCCTTCCTGTAATGTATGTCCCCAATAAGTTCAAATCTTTCCTGCCCTTCAAGGCCTGTCTGAGCCTTGCCCCCTGCAAATTTCTCAAGCTGCTCCCTGGAGAAGTCATTTGATTCTGAGAGGAGAGGCATCGGTATGACTCAGTGGTTCAAACATTTAATGCTTCCTCAGGAGGCATGGGGGAAGCTATTTTGAACTGACCAATCCTACCACACTCTTTGCAGTGCTGATCCTTCTGAGAGCCATTTTTGAAAATCCCGACAAAGCACTGCTGCACTCGGCCTTGTCACATGGCACGGACAGCTGAGGGAGCCAGCTCACTGGGCCTTAGGCCAGCCTGGGCAGGTGCATTCCTTAGCAGAAGAGAAGTCCTGCAAGGAGGAGGTGAGTTCTGGGTGGCAAAGAGATCAGAACTAGGACCAGTGCAGTTAGGAGAAACAAGGACTTAGGACTCTGATGGCAAGGGACACTTTCTGTTATGAAATGCTGCCACATGTGGTCGTGTGCTCCTTGTTGCACAAGGGAGCCAAGTGAAAGTGGGGAAGCGTATAAAGATTTGTTTCGGCCCACAGCAGAATCTCCCAAATGTCCAACCCTCAGGGCAGTCTCCAGTGGTCTAGGGGACCCTGAGAAAAATAAGGGCAGCATGCTGAGGGCTTCATAAAGTTAGTCCATTGAAAGGACTGTTCCTTTTTTGATACAGGTCCCAGAGTCCGAAAAGCTCTGAAAACCAAGTCTTTGGTTTGGCACCAAAACTCAACTGGCAGATAATCCTGTCCTGAACTGACACATGGTTATTTATAGCTTTTACTTATTCCACTTAGTTGAATATTCATATGGTTCACTGCAGAAATTTTACATATTATGAAGTATTATATGTACCACATTACCTTTTTAAAAAAAATTATTTTATTTATTTTATTGCACTGGGTCTTAGTTGTGGCATGCATGTGGGATCTAGTTCTCTGACCAGGGATCGAACCCGGGCCCCCTGCACTGGGAGCACAAAGTCTTAACCACTGTGCCACCAGGGAAGTCCCCACATTACCTTTCAAAATGTAAAAACTTTCAATTCCAAAACAAATCTGGCTTCCAGGGTTTCATAAGGATTTGTGGAACACTATTACGTGCATCCTATTTTTTAGAGTGAAAGTAAATAGTAGCTGTGGCTTGTTTTGTTTTTAATAAAAATTTAAAATGTTATTGCTTGGCAAAATAAAAAAGTTGGCAACCCTGTGTCTAGTTCCAAATTTCTTGAACATTTTATTGTTCTAAGTCCAACCCTGGCATAAGGCATTTGTGATGCTTTACAAATCTAGGCTTGATTAGAACAGAGGTTGCCAGCTAGTTAGTCACACTGGCCAAAAAGAGCCTGAAGACATGTTTTGTTTGCTTCACACAGTGCATTCTCCCCTCCCATCTGGAAAGTGAACATGAAGTACAGTTTCCAGTTCCTCTTGAAAATTCAGAAGATGTTGACAACAGTCCTGCATGGCATATAATCAGCTGGAGTCAAGCGGCAGGTGGCCTCCGCTGCTTTCTAGTCAATCCCTCTCTGCAGACTGGAACACCCAGTTTGTTTTTTTTGCTGTGTTCTGTTTTTTAATATTTTATTTATTTATTTATTTGGTTGCGCCAGGTCTTAGTTGCAGCTGGTGGGCTCCTTAGTTGCAGCTCACCAGCTCCTTAGTTGTGGCATACAAACTCTTAGTTGTGGCATGCATGTGGGATCTAGTTCCCTGACCAGGGATCAAACCCAGGCCCCCTGCATTGGGAGTGCGGAGTCTTAACCACTGTGCCACCAGGGAAGTCCCTAGAACACCCAGTTTGGTCCACTGTCACTGGACAGACATACTAGAAGAGACTACGTTAAGACTGCTGGTCGGGCTTCCCTGGTGGAGCAGTGCATAAGATTCTGCCTGCCAATGCAGGGGACACAGGTTCAATCTCTGGTCTGGGAAGATCCCACATGCCGCGGAGCAACTAAGCCCGTGTGCCGCAACTACTGAGCCTGCACTCTAGAGCCCGCGAGCCACAACTACTGAAGCCCGTGTGCCTAGAGCCCGCAACAGGAGAAGCCACCGCAATGAGAAGCCTGCACACCGCAACAAAGAGTAGCCCCCGCTAGCCGCAACTAGAGAAAAAGCCCGCACGCAGCAACGAAGACCCAACCCAGCCAAAAATTAAAAAAAAAAAAGACTGCTGGTCACCAGCTCCATATAGGAACTGCCCTAGCCAATACCTCCGCAATACTAGGAGGCTGCTGCTCTAGGGAAGGCCAGGAGCAGAGAATTCTGGGAGGCTAGGAGGCCAAGAGCAACTTGCTTGATTCAGTGAGCTCCTTAGCTGATGACACAAAAGAACTTGCTTGATTAGGAATTCCTTCTCACTTTCACAGCAACTCCTGCCAAAGCTGCAATTATCAGGAATATTGTCAGCCTGCCTGAGGCTCAGCTGCTGAAAGCCTGTATGTAACATGGTCCTTCGTCCACAAGAATGACAGCATTTCAAAATATGGTATTAATGAATTTAAAACACCTATTTTAAAAAAAGGCACAACACAAAGCAAAATAAAGATAGTGATTTTTGGTTACTCAACTGGTGATTTTTGGTTACTCAACTGACACCTGTCCAACCAGAGTCAACACTTTGGTCACAGTGGAGTTTGCATAGGTAAAATATGCCACTCTTACAGAGATGGTCTATTTAATCAGAACTCTTTTCTTCAAATACAAGGCATGGAAGACAATATATGAAACACCCACGTACCTGTCATCCCAAATGAACAAGTCTTAAACTCTGCCACATGTGCCTTTTAAAATAATTAATTAATTAATTAATTTTTGGCTGCACTGGGTCTTCACTGCCGCGCGTGGGCCTTTCTCTGGTGCGGCGAGCAGGAGCTACTCTTCCTTGCAGTGCGTGGGTTTCTCATTGCAGTGGCTTCTCTTGTTGTGGAGTATGGGCTCTAGGCGTTCGGGCTTCAGTAGTTGTGGCTTGCGGGCTCTGAGCGCAGGCTCAGTAGCTGTGCACACGGGCTTAGTTGCTCCGTGGCATGTGGGATCTTCCCAGACCAGGGCTCGACCCTTGTCCCCTGCATTGTCAGACGGATTCTTAACCACTGCGCCACCAGGGAAGCCCTACCCTTCCCAGTTTTGACAAATGATATTAATCTTTTTCATCTACTTTGAATACTTTTGAAAAGAAGATATGCAGGACTCCCTATATCATATAGAATGCATTAAAAAAAACTTTAGGGCAATTTTAGGTTCACAGCAAAACTGAGTGGAACACAGCATGTGTTTTTTAAAAAATAAATAAATAAATTTTTGGCTGCGTTGGGTCTTTGTTGCTGTGCGCACGCTTTCTTTTTAGTTGCAGCGAGCGGGGTCTATATTCTTTGTTGAGGTGTGCGGGCTTCTCATTGTGGTGGCTTCTCCTCCTGTGGAGCACGGGTTCTAGGCGCGCGGACTTCAGTAGTTGTGTCTTGCGGGCTCTAGAGCGCAGGCTCTGTAATTGTGGCGCATGGGCTTAGTTGCTCTGCGGCATGTGGGATCTTCCTGGACCAGGGCTCGAACCCGTGTCCCCTGCATTGGCAGGCGGATTCTCAACGAATACGCCACCAGGGAAGCCCAGCATGCATTTTTAAAAAAAGCCCTGAGGGAAATTCCTATTTACTTTTCACACTGCGAAATAATTTATTATTAATATTATGGACACTGACCAGGATTTTTCGTTTATTAGAAAGCTTAGAGCCACATGTGCTGGGTGGCATGAAGTAATCTTTTTCCCTCTCAGTCTTGGCTCAATTTTATATCCTCACTCTTGTTTTACTGTCTTCTTTCCTCTTCCCCTGCTCATTTTAAGCACGCTATTCCATGCTCTAGGTATCTGTGTAGATCACCATAAACCTTATTGAAACAGGCAGGGCATAAATAAATGCTTATTCAGTACCTTTCTACTTGGTAATTGGTAAAAACTAGGTGCAGCTCTTCTCACCGTGTTGTTTAAGTGTATACCTTAAATAAGGCTTAAAGTCTGTACAAAACGAGGTCCTCCCAGTCAAATTTACATTCACGGTAATAGAATGTTTGCTGCCACTCATTGGTTTTATTCCAGACCAGCGGGAGCACCATCATACGATCTACCAGTGGCTGCCACTAACAACCAGAAAGCAGTGATTCAAGTCCATCTTCAGACTTGGATTTGACTTCCTATATCCAAAAACTTTTTATTGAGTACCTAATATATGCTGTACACTATACTAGGCTCTAGCTATACCAAAGCAAGTAAAGCCCCAGCTGCAGCCCTCAGGGAGTTTATAGTCTAGTGGGGAAGACAGAGAAGGAACTGGCGATTATAAACTATAGCCCAGGGAAAGAGGGGTAAGCTGTGAAGAGAGGTCCATCTGTCCAGAGTGTCCAGTAAAAACTGTCCCTGTAGCTTTTCATACAGTGGTGGAAGATAAAAGGGCATAGTTTTAAGAGAACAATCTACTTTGGGAACTCTTGATAAAAACTTCTAAATTTAAATTGTAGGTATAACAGTTATCTTGAGGAAGCACAAGCTTGACTATTTGTCATCCAAAGAAATGAATTTCCCAAGTACTCTCTTGTTTTGGAATTTCTACAACTTGTTTGTCATACATCAATTATACAAGGGAAGAATGTAATCCTTACAGAAGTCTGTTTGCTTTGATACATTTTATAAAATCAAGTCTTCCAACAATTCAGAAGTTTCCCAATGGGAAATTAGGTGAGAAACCAGTCTCCAAACTGGCTCCCAACAATCCCTGCTGCCTCTTGGTATCTATGCCCTTGATAACCCTGCCAAATCGTACCTGGTTTAATCTGTGTGAGCAACAGAATGTGGCAGAGTGATGGTACATCCCTTCAGAGATTCAAAGGCTTCCATCCTTTGTGCTCTTCTCTCTTCAATCCCTTGCTCTGGGGGAAGCCAGCTGCTGTTTGAAGCAGCCCTATGGAGAGGCCGCCTTGGTGAGGAACTGAATGAAGCCTTAAGCTAACAACCATCCGAATGAGCTTAGAAATGCATCCTCTAGCCCCAGCCAACAGCTTGACTGCAACTTCAAGAGAGATCATGGTCTAGATCCACCCAGCTAAGCTGCTCTTGGATCCTCAGAAACTGTGTGAGATAATAAATGTTTGCTATTTTGAGCCGATAAATTTGGGGATAAATTGTTATATAGAAATGGATAACTAAAACAAATTTTGAGGACTTTGCTATAAAATGAGACCAGAAAAAGTATTCAAAGACAGATGATTTAAGCGGGTCGAAGGTTCTATTTACTCCAGGTACTATCACAGTACGTACTCACCTTCACTGATAACAAGGGCTTTATGTGGACACAGCACATATATAATTCACCACCTAATTTTTGGCTTAAGTATTTAAAATACAAAGCTTTTTTTTTTTTTTTTTGGTCTAAAGTTACATGACTAAATAAACTCTTCTCATGGATTTTTGTGTGTCTGATTTTATTAGCTACATACATGAAGTACTAAATTAGAATGTCCCACTTTAAAACTACCAAATTTCATTTGTGGAAGAAAATGTGATTAGCTCTACATACACTGAGGAAAATAAAAATCTGGTTAAAAATATCCAAAACACATTAACTCTCTGAAAGTTAGTTATGGAGTATATGGGGTGGAGGGTATGGGGGGAGGTTAAATAAGCGTAGGCTAATTATCTCAGAACAAGTTTCCAACCAAAACCAGAATGGCATAACTATGAAAAGATTTACGAACAGCGAAGTAATTTACAGTGGAAACCTGTGATTCAAGAAGTGGAAATGGTCGAGGTTTTTCAAGTGCCTTTGGTGCTCCTTCCTTATTGGTGTTCTTTCATCTGCTTAAACAGCCTGCCATGAGGAAGCGTTCTCAGCCCAGCAGGGATGGATCCCTGCCATTTAAGAGGGAAAAAAAATGCTGTCCAAACACACATGCCTGCTTCAAATTCTACATGGAACAAGATCAGACAAATAAATACATAAACATTTAGGATGAAAAAAACCCTTTAGGATGTAATTTCATAGAAGTTTTGAATCTCTGCTAACTGAAGTCGGGCTACCTAGATGTACTCCGGCCAATTCAAGAGGTCAACATGAAAAGAGGACGTGAACAGCAACTGTGGACGGTGGGAGCATAACCCGAAAAAGTTCCTTCGCTCCTCCATCAACCACCCCCCACCCCAGTCCCTTTTGCTTTTATTCTCAATGCTCTTGTCTTTTTCACTTTTTCATAGGCTTTATCTCAGTGTCCTTGTAAAACAGGGTAACAAATCATATAAGCT
Source organism: Eubalaena glacialis (assembly GCF_028564815.1). NCBI lineage: Eukaryota > Metazoa > Chordata > Mammalia > Artiodactyla > Balaenidae > Eubalaena > Eubalaena glacialis. Next base: position 81,409,619 of record NC_083722.1, on the reverse strand, counting down.
CCGGGTTGAAATCTTTAGGAAGAAATATATAGCTGCTTAATCTGCTGAATGAGCAGCGCTGCAAACACACGCAACAAGATATGGTGAACACTTGCCTTCACGTGCCAGGAGTTACTGGCTCCATCCAATCCATCCATGCCCTGGCCTGAGACACTTTCCCCTGTTTAAGACAAAAAATCCTCCACAAAAACAACAAAAAAAACACCCAAATAACCCAATTAAAAAATGGGCAGAGGATCTGAACAGACATTTTTCCAAAGAAGATACACAGATGATCAACAGGAACATGAAAAGATATTCAACATTACTAATTAGGGAAATGCAAATCAAAACCACGAGATACTTCACACCTGTTAGAATGGCTATTATTGAAAAGAAGGAATAACAAATGCTGGAGAGGATGCGGGTAAAAGGGACCCCTTTGTACACTGTTGGTAGTACTGTAAATTGGTACAGCCACTATGAAAACCGTAATGGAGTGTCTTCAAAAAATTAAGACTAGAACTACCATATGACCCAGCTATTCCACTTCTGGGTATTTATTCAAAGAACACAAAAACACTAATTCAAAAAGATATATGCACCCTTATGTTCACTGCAACACTGTTTACAACAGCCAAGATATGAAAACAACCTAAGTGTCCACTGATGGATGAATGGACAAAGAAGATATTGTGTATATACGCAATGGAATAATACTCAGCCATAACAAAGAATGCTACAATGTGGAACAGCATTTACAACAACATGGATGGACCTTGAAGGTATTATGCTAAGTGAAGTAAGTCAGACAAAGTATGATATCACTCATATGTGGAATCTAAAAAAATAAAACAAATGAACAAACAAAATAAAACAAAAACAAACTCATAGATACAGAGAACAGATCAGTTGTTACCAGAGGGTAAGGTGGTTGGTGGATGGGCAAAATGGGTGAAGGGGGTTAAACGTATGGTGACGGATGGTAACTAGACTTGTGGTGGTGATCACTTTGTAGTGTATATAGATGTTGAATTATAATGCTGTACACCTGAAAATTATATCTCTACATAAATCCTTCACTAGTTGCAACGTGCAGTTCAAACCATTTTACAGGGCAAAACTCCAGGACAGTACATAAAACCTTAAAAATGTTTTCCAATTCTAGGAAAATCAATCTCAGATGTTAGTGGTTTGTAAATTCAGGTACTTCTAGAGAAACCAGTCCTGTTCCCCAGACTACCTAGAAGGAAAACTCACCTTTGGCTCTGCAGCCAGATGTCTCTGGGTTGGATGGTTGAAGGTGAGAGGAAATGCACCCCTTTTCTATGGTTCCACAGGTTCCTATGTCTTCCTCTAGCATCCTGTATTGTGACTGGCCAGCTTCCTTGCCTGTATTTCTCCTCTACAGCAAAAGCTCTATGACAGTAGGAACTGAATATTGCCAGAACCTGGCACAATGTCTCACATCAGACACTCAAAAAGTATTTGCTAAATGAATGGATGTAAAACCATCAAAGCCTGGAGACACAATATGGAGTAGCAAAAAAATAATCATCCTCATCCTCAACTTTATAACTTACTGTAATTCTGACCATGAGTCAAAAATTCTCTGGGTTTTCTCCCTGATAGGCAAAACGGTGAGAACGAATTGCTAAGACCTCTTCCAGTATTCTGATTCTACGTATACATGTACAAAGCATGTTTAAAATTGTAAGACTGATGTTTAAATGAACACACCAGAAGTCATAAGTGCAAATGAACATTAACTCCTTTAAACATAGGTACTTTGACAAGGTACTCATTCAATTACGAAAAGCAACTTAGAATTCGGCAGAATTCTTTTTGTTTCTAATTTAAAGCAAAACCAAATAGCTTTTTAATTTACAAAAGCAACATATATTTACCACTAAAAATAAATCAGAAATCATAAAAAGGGAACAGAATTGACCCTCAATCATACAGACAGAAGCACTAGTGTAGCCTGGATAAAAAATCGTTCTGAGTCCTCCTGCTATAAACATATCCTGTATGTCTACATTTTTTTCTTTACAAAACCAAGGTTATTCTACACTGGTAACCTCTTTCTTAATATAGTATGAATATATTCCCACATACTCTGCAAGCACAGCAATCTGTAGGGTGGCAATATTAATTTATTTAACCGATGACCCACTGCTGGATATGTAGGTTGTTTACCCATCACTATTACAGAAAAATGCTACACTAAATGTCCTGGTAGTTAAAATTTTGAACACACAATTATGCCCTCAGAATAAACTTCCAGACGTGAATTTTATGGGAGGAAGGCTGCACATTTTTAACACAGTTGACTTGTATGCAGTTTTTTCCTCTTTGGTAACAGATTTCCATCCTTTTGATAGTAGATGTAATCACTGGAAGTAGCCAAAAGTCACTGGGGGTCAAGTCTGGTGATTGAAGTGAGAGATCAAGCTAGGCAATACTATTTTTAGTTGAAAGCCTCTGATTATGCAGCAGTGTGACTGGTTTTCATATGTGACTCAGAATTGCTCTTGAAGGCAGTCACAACAGGAATTCCAAACTGTTGTAAGCAATTGGCTCATAATCAAACTAAGCATATTACTTCCTAAAGACACAACTATAAAAGGGATGAACAGAGCTGGATGCTTTCTTAGGAGTCATTCCACTGCAGTTCTATCTCATTCACACACAAAGTCTCAACAGTTGAGTCAATCAATTCATTTTAAATAGCTGTACTGGTTCACCTAAAACTTAAATATTTGCGGTATTTATTTACCACTTGACACTTCACATACATTATTTTTAAAATTTTCATACTACCGCTAAAAATATAGATATTATTCTCTCCATTTTATAAATGAGGAAGTAGAGACTCTGAGAAGACAAATGATTTGCCTAAGGCAGAGCCAGTATGCCAATACGGATGTTTTAGCTTTAAACACCACGTTCTTTTCATTTTCTGACCCAGCCATGTAGCACCTTAATGTAATTTTTAAATGTGTCACAGGGTTGTTCAATTCTTAACTGCTAGGATTAAAACTTCTTAATGACTCTATCACTCCAAGTGAATAATCCTACTCTTTATTTAACCTGAAAGTAAACTGAACAAAACTGGGGGTACTGCTTATGAATAGGCTCATTTATATTCTTACGAAAAACTGGCAGTTCACTACAAAAACCCATTTATTCAATTTGAATAAAGTAAATATTGACTTTATATTTAAAGAGACTTGTCTGGCAAGTGAGTCACGTTTTAACAATAACCATAGTAAAAGGGAAAAAAATTAGAGCAGTAAGTTAAATGAAAGGCTAATAAAACCTGGAGGAAACAGCTCAGTGTTTTCCTTTAAACCCTGAAGAACACCAAACGTACATTATGTTGCATAAAGAGTCATTTCACGAAAAGACTATTAACAATACAATAGTAGAGTCAGTACTAAGAATTTCAATGATATCCAACTCAAAAATGCATAGGGAGAGTAAAGTTATTTTATTAAATCATGCACATCACGTGTGTTAGTGCAAATAGTTTAATCTGTACTCCAGAAATTCTATTGTACTTTATATCTTTACAAAATAGATTTAAAACAATTATTTACTTTAAAAAATGTAATTCTGAAGTTAAGCATTTCAGAACAATATTTGCAATAACCTATATACAGGAGGTACTGGGTACCACTGGCATATTAGCATTCTGTGGTGGAGTGGCTTCCTGCAACAGAAAATGATGAAATGAACTATATGACAGTATTTTCTACAAGTCATTTGTGACTATTTCCTCCATAAATCTAGTGATCCTCCCAACAGCAAACCCCAAATGGCTTAAAATATAACCTTTAAAGTATAAACAATGACTGCCAAACATCACAAGGCAAATTATATCCTAAACTTCTATTTCAATATTTGGCTAGGCCTGTGGATTGCCACAGAACATTCAAGCCAATTCACTGACATTCCCTCCCAGTTTTCATTGACTGAAAAATTTAACTATGTGATACTTTAGGATATTCTATGACCTAAATAAACTTCATTGACATAACTGTGGTGCTGCACAAAAACCATAGCTAAACCTTCACTTCCGTGTTTTAAATTTGTAACATCAAGCAGTGTTTAGGTGCTTTACTGTGCATGGAACACTATTAATCTTGGGAATAGTGCTTCTCATTAACAGAACGTCCCAATTAACAACAATAAAAAGAAAATAACCATTTGCCTCCCCAACCGGGAAATCTGTTGGTAGGTAACAACTGCTACCCTCGAACATGAATTAGCTTTGAAATATCATTAACCAAATTAAGTCAGTAAAAGCTTATCTAAAGAGATATTAATTCTCTTTCTTCAATTAAACATGCTTGGAGGAAGAGATGATAGGAAAAAAAAAGTCATGCTTCCTAAAATGCTGTATATGAGAAAGTAACTTGGCTTTTAAAGAAAATATCTCTTTAAATACATGAGGTTTAATAAATTACATTCCAATTGACTCAACAGTTTGGTTTACTGCACTGAAACTGTATAATTACTATGTTTTTGCTCCCAGAAATACTTCAGTTTGCTCAAGAAAATACACACTCTCATGGAAAGTTTTTCAAAGTTGATGTCCTCCACATCGTCAAGTCACATTAAGGCTGAACAAACGTGCACATATTCCCCAAATTATCACTAGAACAGAGTATTTTCCAACTGTATTTCTCCTTAAAAAAAAAAAAAAAAAAAATCCACGCAAATAGTTGTCTCTAAGTCTTGTTCCCAATAGCTCAGTGGTTTTATAACAAGTAAAAATGGCGTAAATATGTAAAAAAAATATATATATATGTGTATATATTCAAACTGATAGGCACTGAGCACACAGGGCCTCTCTTCCCATGTATGTATCAGTTGTTTGGTTTGGGTAGTTATCGAATCAAAAAAATGAATTATCTGGCCATTAGAATTCAGAGTAAAATACCCATAAATTTAATGTTATAAATAATTTGGTGTACCAAGAAGCCTACTTTAGGCCACCATAATATTCAGAATTTCAACATACTAATTTAAAAATTACATGAAAAATTGCAAGCAAATTATTGCTTACAGTAGAATAAAGTCACAATTTTATATCCTCTTTATAGACAGATACATTTTATATAATTTAAAGCAATGACCCTACAGCTGTATTCTTGCACTTCTGCTGTTTTAAGAGGTAAAAAGGAAGAAAATGGTTCTGTTTGTCCCCAGCATGAGTGTGGTGCCAGCTTCTAGAGGGAGGACGGTGTACGGACTCAAGAAACGCTCTCATGGAGAAGCTCTGGCCAGACCTGGCACGTACAGCACGATGGCTGTCACCGCAACCAGGGCAGCCAACATGGGCATCCAGGGCCAGGGTTTCTGTGTGGAAAGAAACCAAGAGTCAAAATCACATTCTCCCTTCTTTTTTCATACCTATTAACCCTTTGGTTCCAGAGAGTCCTGAATACTTAACAGAATATTAGAAAAACCTTATCTTTGCATAAGAATAAATTTTAAAAAAAGAAAAAAAGGTGAGGGAGTGCAGGTGTGAGGAGAGCCATAATAGCAGGAACTGTTTTAGAGGACCATTGTGTGGAAGCCAAATACATGGCAGGAAACTCTTGGGCAGTTTTCAATTCTCTTTGAAGCCTAATAGTGACTTCTCTAAGAAACCCTTTGAGCTCAGCCTGTTTTATTTACTCCGGTATCCACATATTACAGCTAACTGATGTCCACAAATGCCTGGAGTATGTTTCTGCCTAAAATGTTTATTTCTTGATAAAAACCAGACTCACATGTTGGCACAGTTTTATACAAGGGGCTGGTGGGTAAGGTGATAGAAAGAAAATGGTCTAAGCTTTGATCCTCTAATCTTAAACCACAGAAGACAAAATCAGAAGGGGTTCAAGATGGCAAAGTGATGTTAGGGACCCTGCTTCTCTGATGCTTTTGGTAAAGACCATGTCCAGGGTCATAATGCCACATGATCATCTCATACGCTCTACTAACCAGTATGCTTGTTGGGGGCGAACATGGATGGGCTGTTCTCTGTTAACTATCAGAGGGCTTTACAATATCAATTTGCATTGTTTGAAAACTTTATTTTCACTAGTGTTCTGAGTTGTATTGAGAAAGCTAGCTTTTAAAGAAATATTGTGATGTTGCAGATCAGGGCTCAGAAAGACATGGGACAGGCTGATACTCTCACAAGTAAATGCATACTGAGGTTGAGATTGTGAGCCAATGGTCCATTATGCTACTCTCATCCTTTTTCATCTTCTTAGCCACAGTGTAATATAGGCAAAGGGTTGAAACAACGAAACTCTACACCATGGAAAAGAAGAGGGAAGGGAGGAGGGGGAAGAAAGCTCCCTGAAAACTTCAAAGAGGCAAACTCTTCATTTCTCATTCAGAGCTGATTAAACATATAATTGGGAAGGGGGTACTAAGCTGCAGCAATTCACAGTTTACTCCGGTTTGCTAGAGACAAAGACTCAGTTAAAGACAGCATATTAACATCTGGTTAGGTTGGAATTAATTCATGGCTAGCATTACTACAAAGGAAACAAGACAATATGTTATGTGATTAGTTGATCGTTCAGTTCATTTGTATGACACAATACATAGCATACTAAATGAAGGGTTTGCTTCAGGTAACAAAATACCTGTGCGGTTTTGCCATGCACTATATTACAAATATGGCACAAACAGGTGACGGGGACAAACAGACAAGGACTCAACAGTAGTGCTTGTACCTTTCTCTACCACAATGGACCGAAACACCAAAACAGGAAAGCCAGGAATAGGCCGATGAATACGGCTGGGACGGGTTGTAATATGGAAGGCTAAAGAAGGGAAGGGATATTAAAATCATTTTATGCTATAAAAGAATCAGATAAGATGATTTAGAACCCGGGGGGGGGGGTGGGAGGGAGTGTAGAAAGACATTTTAAAGACATCTAATACAATCCAGAATGATGGACTGTGGTATGTAAGTTGGCAAACTACCAGTTTAAAAGGAACAGCTGGAGGCAATGTGGGTGTCCCTAACTCCCTAACGAAACGTAGCACATTAAGACAGAGCAATGAAAATACCTCACCAGCTGATGCTCTGCTTGACAGTACATTATTTTTGTTCCATACTCAGAAACCATTATTTGACAATGTACTCCTTTGGAAACAGCTAAGGTTTATTTTATCCCTCTAGCAAAACCTTTTTTTTTTTTTAAACCAAAACTCTTTTGCTTGAGATAGTATTGCTTTCAAGCTTAAAAATAAATGCCCTGTGATGCACGGCATTTATTTTTCTAAATCAAGCAAGAGATCTGACACAACATATGAGAAACATTTATTATATAAAGACAGGCAGCTGAATCTCAGGGCTTTCAGTGATGTTACAAGAATATAAGTAATTTTTAATTTAATTTTATTATTATTTTTTTTTTGGCTGCACCACATAGCATGTGGGATATTACTTCCCCAGCCAGGGATCGAACCTATGCCCCCTGCAGTGGAAGTGTGGAATCCTAACCACTGGACTGTCAGGGAATTCCCAGTAATTTTTTAAATTGGAAGGGAATTACTACAAGGAGTGTTATTACAGAGTAATATTTCATTAGCATAAGTCTAATGTCATAAAAATAGGAAATCCACCCTTAAAGTAAATTATTTGTATAACTATAAATAATAGTAGCAACGTTACTTTCAAATAGGCTCTAAATCATATAGAGGGATCCATTCTGATTATCCTAGATGCCTTCATAGGTTAATTTAGTAGAAGGTAGACTGAAATTCCATAATCAGAGAGATATGAATTAACACAAAAGAGAGAAGTAACCAAACCATTATGATCTGATTTCAGAAGAGTTCTGTAATTGACATTTTCAAAATAAATGCAATCCATTTTTGCTTATCATAAAGCCTCCATACCCAATTCATAAATTTCTGAAAGGCTTCTACTTAAGCACCAAGTCTTTATTAAAAAAAAACAAACTAGGACTTTCTTTAGCAAAGAACAGTTGGACACAACTCATAAGCATTCTGAGTGTGACTGTGTAACTGGATGGCCATGCAACATTACTCTTTTGTACTTGTGCTGCAAGTTAAGCAGAGTGCCTTCCTCCATAGGAAGTATGTGGCTCATGCCCACTGCAGTGTCCAAGCCATGACAGGGGTTTGGAATAAGTCAGAGCACAATCAACCACACTGAACATCCATCAATTAGGGCCCACAAAGGCAATGATCACTAAAACGTGTAACACAACATTTATTTAGTATAACATCTTTTAAAAGACCATCTGCCTCTCTAGCAAATAAAATACAAATTAATATTATTAAACTCAATTTATACCAAAATGTTCCAATTTCACAACACACACCCCCCCCTAGAGAAACTCACCAAATACTTCCTAATATTTATAGGAGGCCCAGAAGACACTAAGCTTTTTAGAAATGTGCCTTAGTGAGAACATTATTAGTACAAAATGAAAACCATCATTAAGTCTCCATTTTTTGATACAGCCAAATGCTAAGGAATCGTCATGTATTACTCTTTCTTCAGTGGGTCCCGGGTGGTATAGTGCTTTGTTTCCCAGAGGGGGAAAAACAAGAGCTAGATGAAGGCTTAGTGACAGAACTTCAGATTCATTTGGGAAAAGCTGACAGTTCTTAGGTAAATTATTTTTTTGCAAACAAGGCTCTTCCTCCAGGTAGTCCTTAGGCTCTTCTAGGCGTACAGGTTAAAGGGGCAAATTCTTACTCAAAAATCTGACAGCCCAATGATTCCATCATAGAATTTCATAATGAAAAGCTTAGTTCACGTGTACTACAGGTCTTAGTTTCTCAAATCAGTAATAAAGTCCTCTGAAAAATCAATTTCAGGGCTCTCACCTGCCTCTCAATCAAAGCTACGCCAAGTTTGCAAAGACTTACATTATTTCCTTTCTCTCGGAGCAGCTTCAGGTTGTCTTTACATTGTTTGAGCTCATCTGTGATTGATTGTTTTTCCTGCTCAGTCATTTCAAACTTCAACTTCAGTTCTGAGAGTACAGTCTGTGTCTTTTCATACTAAAGGCAAAGAAAAAAGAGTGTGCAGACTCAACTTAAAATGGGTATGAAGTTATGCGTCTAGTCAGGCTTATATACCAGAGCCTGTTTAGTCACCTGCAACACCACAGTCAAGCCTTTTTGTTATAAGGAGAATAAGAATCACTTGCACTAATAATAAGAAGCCTTTAGTGTTTACTTGATTCTATGTAAGAATTTTGTGGCCCTGGTGTTAAAAAAAATTGAGAAGTCACCACCGTGTCATCTGTTTCTAATATAAGGGGTCACTTTTTCCACTAAGAGAATTAGAGGAGATAAGTAAAATTCCAAACTGAGCAAAAGAAAAGCAAGTGAAGAAAAACTCCATAGCCTAATTAAATGGCAAGGTTAGGAAGTCTGAGTTTATATCCTGGTAAGTAATGTCAGCCAAGCTATTTTAGTCTTGAAGTAAAAAGTATTAACTCTCATTAGGCCTCCCTTTACCCAGCATCATTGGGTATTAAAGTGTTCTGGATAAGGAATTTCTAGGCAAATGAAGCAAAGAAATATATCTAAGGCACCAATCACTATGATTGGGACATTTCTATCTCTCTATTTAAGACTTATAAGCATCAATTAAAAATAATTTTTAAAAATCTGTTTCTGATATTTTTCCATAGTGAAACATGCCATTTCCTGCTCTGGAAAACAGTTCACTGTATATAATATGACTTTCAGACAGACTACCTAGCCCTTGAACACAGGTGAGATCAATGCAAAACATAGTATGGTTTGCCCCTACTTTAAATGCCCCAGAAGGCAGGAATGCTAGACTGGTTTCACTTCTAGATATTGCATCTTACATGCAAGCTGGGCTCTCAGTCAAACAGCAAAGACTGTTCTGCTGCTGGCTGTGCCTTTGTCTCGGCCTCCACTGCCCCACTCTGCCATTTCTGAAGGTTTTAGAAGGAAGAAAGACAGACAAGGGCTGATTATAAAATAAATATACCACAGGTCTGGCACACCAGAAAGATGCCTCCTCTTCCCTAAACACAGCCCACGAGGCTGGAAAGTCTATAGTTCCTTTCTGCCTGTATCCTAGAAATTTCTCAATAAAGGACACATTTATATGGTGCTTCTGAATAATCCAAACACCTTGGAGTGATTAATCAGGAGCTCATCATTCTGCACTCCAAAGATAAATATTACAGATGCAAATGTATAAAAACATTAATCAGAAGTGGTGGAGGCAGGGGGTTAGGGTCAGCAGCGAGTTCACCATAAAGTGGGAAGACAGACACGGGTACAGAGAGGGAGGTAAAATATGAAAGGAACTCTCTGTTACCTAACAACATTCCCAGAACAAGTCTGGGTAGTATGCCAGAGAATGAACTAAGGAGTAAGATTCATGGACTTCATGACAGCTTTTTTTGTGGGGTCTGTGGACTTCCTTCCAGAAGGCAAAAGGTTACCGGCAGGTTGCCAAAGCAAATTCAGTGTACCTAGACTAGTCTCTGCACTAAGTGTCTTAGAACATAATCAATTCTCAATGGTCTGATTCTTAACAGTGACTAATAAAGAATAAGTGAAACGTGCTTTGCTGACCAAAATTTTCCCTAATTTTCCTTTTCCACCATTCTTACATCCAGCCTGCCCTTTATACCAAAGCACTTAATCATTTCTCCGTTCCAGGAGTTGTGGAGAATGACAGGAAGGCAGCTTAGTCCCGAAGATCCTGCTGTTTACCTTCAGCTTGTGAGTGGGTGGGAAGGACTCTGGCCACAGGGCAAGATGGTGAAGCCAAACAACTTTCCTCAGTCAGTCTTTGCAGGGTGGACTTGTGTGCTCAATGTTTTATGAATTCTTAAATTACAGATATTCCTACTAAATCAAAACATATAGCTGCTTTCTTAAGTCAAATATAAAGATGGTATACCATTATTTTTCTCTTAACACTGAGGATTAAATTTTACTTTTCTCATGTACTTTTTCTTTTTTAAATGTTCAGACAAAAGCTGCCGCATATATAAAATTTAATTGTCAGAACAAAGGTCACCTTCTGTAGCCTTAGTGTCACACCTCCCTTGGATATCATTTTGCTCCATCTTGCTTTCTAACTGAGAGATGAGAAATGAGCTCAGTTCTGATTAAGAGGGAAATACCACACAATATTACCAGCACCTTTGGTTCTTCTTCACAAAAATAATCATATCTGGGCTTGCTTAGTTTGTAATATTTTAACCTGTGACAGTGCTGAAGATACATAATCATTATATTGTACACATTAAGTATGATTCTATGAGAGAAAGGAGAAAAAGGGGAAATGTTGAAAGGGAATATATGTACATTAATAAAAGGTAGTAATTCATTTGCAGTGGATTACACAGATATAAGAATCTCATTAAAGAAGGTTTTAGTTACAGACTAGTATCCAATAGTTGACATCAGGACAAACGGAAAGAAAAGCCATTTCACATTATAAAGGAGCATGGTATGGTGACTACACTTCATTTCACAATGAAAACATTGAACAAGAAAATAGAAAAGAAACATACTGACAAGATCAGACATATTTTTAAATGTGCTGCATTTAATGCAATCCAAAGGCTACCAACAATTTAGATGCTGTGACAACATGCCACTGCCATTTGTGGGAACAGTTAAAGCATTTCGCACTGATTGCTCAGTGACCAAAAACAGGCAAACAAATAATGCAACAAAATGGCTAACGCATTCAGAGTAACATACAACAGAATTATCTTCCGACCACAGCATTCTTCCCAGATTTTGAAAGAATTATGGCATGTGGACTGAAAGGACACAAAGTGCTTACAGTATTAAATACTAGTATATTTACTTCGGCACAAAATTTGTGTTCCAACCAAATAAAATGAGATTTCTCCCAAAATACATATCCTTAGCAAGAAGATAAAAAATGAACATATTACAAAATCAATATGGCCACATGTGAATAAAAAACGTCACAGTTTTTTTCTTTAGGAACAAACATGAAGACAGAAGAACAACAATCATTTCCAAGTTCAGGATACTACAGGGAAAGAAAAGTGCAAAGGAAAACTACATTGATTAAACAGATCTTCTAAAAACAATTTTGGGAAAATTTGTTATTGAAGACAAAGAGTTGTCTTCAACTTCCTTCTGTTTAAAACAAATCCTTCATTTAAGAGGGTCTACAACTGGGATGAGCCCTGCCGGGTAGATGAAACTGCATCAGCCTTCTCCATCCCCTAAGCTGGCCAGAAGTCAATGCAGGGAATAGTATAAGGCCAGTAGGACTGATCGCAGCTCTTACTGCCCCACTCTCAACTTCAAGGCTCTGCTCAGGAGAAGCCTGGGTGGGGTCTCTGCTCCAACATCAACCCTCACCATTTTAAACATGATTTTTTTTTAAAGCCACCAAAAAAACGGTCACAGAACATGTGTTTGGCTGGCTGGGTATGAGCTGAGTTTTCTCATAAGCAACTTTTCAGGCCAGTGTCACCTGAGGGGTTTAGACAGCATTATGGTGTGGTCCCAGTTAGCTTTCCAAAAGTATTCTAAATTAAATATGATACTGTCTTTGAAAGATAAACAGTGAATTAAGTAATGTGGTACAAAGGACTTCTCATATAGGTCAACTAACTGGTAGAGAAAAACTTGTAACGTAATTTTGTATATTTATATTTTTGAGACCAAACCTTACTGATGAATTCTCTATATATGGATCATGATACACAGCTAGAAATCACCAGGCAGAGATGCTCCCAGTATCAACTCTGTGACAGGTAATGCTTCCCTTTAGTTCTAACTAGCATGAATATCTGATTTGCTTTTGGCTTTAAGTCCAACCATAATTGGGCTCATAATGTCTTTTCGCTTTACCTCTTTCTGTACATCCTTTGCTTGGTTTTCAGCCTTACTGAGAAGAGTTTTTAAATCAGCTGAATCCCGAAGATGCTGTTCTTTCAAGGATCCCACTTGATTCTCAAGCTCTTTCCTAGTCATCTGCAGGATGCTGAGATCACTGGTAAGCTCTAAACTCTGCTTCTGAGAACTGCAACATAAATATTGACAGTTATTCATGTAGAAACCAGACACAGCAGGAAGTCCAATTTCTTATACATTTTACTAGGACGGATGGAGTGGATTTCAGATGAGGAAAGAAAAGTGTAAAAAAGAATGATATTTTCAGTAAGTAAAAAGCATTAAAACACTAAAACAATGAAAGTTTAAAGCTGTGTCCTATTTTCAGATAATCAAATACACACAAAGTTTGAAATTGTAAAAATAGAAGGTGACTAATTGTATATTTTGTCATATCACATTATATTAACTGTATCATAAAAAGATTCAGTGTAGGTCTTCTACACGAAAAGAAAGCACATATTCCAACTATTTTCTTTAAGTACTTGACAAATAGGACGGCTGACAGAAACTTAAAGCTTAGGAGCCACTTCCAACTTAAGTAAAGATAAACCTACTGAAATAAGAAGACACCAAATTGGGGGGGGAAAGCACAAGACAAAGAACTAGGAGTCTGGGTTCTAGACCCCAGATCTGCCACTATTTAGTTGTGGGATGTTGAGCAAGTCACTTAACTGGTGCCATTTCATTCTCTGAGTAAGCATTTCCTGAGCTCTGAGATCTGTGCCAGGCACCATTTGCACAGACACAAATAACACAAGGAGAGTCTCAGTGCCCTCCACTGTCAAACAAGAAGACAGAACTCAATAATTTCTGAGGCTGTTTTCCAGCTTAAATTCTATGATTGCTGTTACAACCTGATGTAAAAAAAAAGTCCCATTTACACACTAGGAAAACAGCTTGATAAGCAGGAATAGAAATTCTTTGTTCAATTCCTTCTACACCATGGACAACCAAGAACAAAAGACCTGTCTACTGTAGCTGTGTTAAAGAATCTGGCTCCCATCTACAACAGAAATAGCTAAAGGAGGATAAGGTTTTCGAGACATCCTCTCAGGATGGATCATGAGACTCAGACTCAACAATGTAACTGAAGTACTAGAGTATAAATCCCATGCTGATTAGATGCTAGGCAGATCGTAGGGTGTAAGTGTGATGTTGTCAGGGCAATATAGCTAGGAACTATATGGCATGTAAGACACTGTAAAGGGAGACTAGCTTCTAAATACTACTTACATGCTGGGGAGGCTTAACAAATTAACTTAGAGAACTATTAAATCAGAAAAGTTTAAAAAACAGAATTAATGTCTTTAAATAGTTTATGTGAGTTTAGACAGATAACTTGACCAATGATCTAATATATTCCACCCTTCTGGGGCCTAATATTATTAAACCATATGCTTCTAACTCATGAGGAGTTTGTAGGATTGCTTTTCAACATTTAAACAAAATTTGAAGTAATTAAAAAAAAAACATTTAACAATCTGCCAGATTCCAATTAATCATATCTCAAAAATAAGGGCTCAAGTCTGAATCTTTAAAGTATCAAAAATTCCAAAACAAGAATAGTTTAAGATAATCAGTACTGGTAATCAAATATCAGTATTTCTTGATAGAACACCAAACTAAATGGATTCACCAAGATCCAAATGTATTCCAAATATGAAGAACTTGAGTGTCTGTATCATCTTACATACACTTTATACCAAACAATTTGCCCACATGTTCTGTCACACAGATGAGCAGTTGGTACATACATATACACAAACGTGTGCATGTGTGTCTGTGTGAGAGCATCCATTTATTTGTTTGTTTGTTTGTGTTTTGGGCCTTTATTTTGTCCTTTTCATATTTTGAAATTGCTTTTACAAACTTTTACATAAAAAACAAACATTTGTTTTGTTCTTTATTATTAGTTATCTTTAAACATTCAAAAAGTAATACACATAGAAAAGACTATGGAAAGATCTGACACTGGAAGAGAAAAAAATGCTTTAAAGATACTGATATTGACCATATGATGTTGTAAGGCGTTTTAGAGAATAAGTCAGCACATCTTGCTCCTTCAACTAGTTCTTGATTTTTTAAATGTAAAACCGATATTACAGTTGCCTTTTTTTTTTTTTAATTGAGGTCCAGTGAGGTTAAATAACTTTTTTTTTTAAGATTTTTTTTTTGATGTGGACCATTTTTTAAAGTCTTTATTGAATTTGTTACAATATTGCTTCTGTTTTGTTTTGGTTTTCTGGCTGAGAGGCATGTGGGATCCCCAACCAGGGATCAAACTCGCACCCCCTGCATTGGAAGGTGAAGTCTTAACCACTGGACTACCAGGGAAGTCCCGCCTTTGTTTTTATAAGAGATAATGAGGAATACTATTTTCTGATATATCTAGTCCTTTCGTTATCATTTTTCCCTAAAGCTTGTTTTCTATGGGAACTGACCTTGGTCACTGAGTTTTTGCTAATCTTAATGCTCTTCAGGAATATAAATACAAGGCTAACAAGAGAGTAATGACTCCCATTTTTGGTGTACTCTGGGGAGGGAGATGGATTAAAGAATGGCTTCAATAATAAACACGTACTACTTCCATATCTGAATTAGAATGTAAACATTGTTTAAATAAAAAACATGGAATGGATCAAATTTTTAAGGAAGAAATATATTTTAAACTGTGCAACAAGTGTTGATGAGAAAATAGGACTCCACTAAATTTGCTGGAATAAATCTATTACATTCATTGGTTTGCCTGTAAGGTAATGGATGTTAGAAAGATTTAATTGGTTTTAGCAAATTTTTGATCTCATATATTATTACTTTTTATATAACCCTGTTTGAAATTCAAAAGCTGCATTTGTATCTTTCAACAGTATCAATTCTTTATCATAGCCACCTCCTGATCACCCTTATAAACAGAAGGGATCATTGGCAAGAAAGAAAAACAAACTTGTATTTGAAATTTATTATCATTTAGTTTAAAGGGCAAGTTCAATCATAGACCTTTTGCTGTCTGTTTGTTTAGATCTTCTGTCTGTCTTTTGGTGAGGAGAAGGGGCATTTAATGAATCTGTATTCCATGAGTACACCAAAAGGAAAGGACATGCAGGTGATGGCAGAAAAAAAGTGCTGAAGTACTCATTTAGCGTGGTTAACCTGCCAGATAGCCAAAAAGAGTCTGGCTGAATATTTTGCTCCAAAAAGGTATTTAAGTATCAAAATTACACCTAAAATTTAGATGAAAATCTAAAGATAAAGAAATATTTTGAACCTAAAAAAGAGTTCTTGCATACTTGTGCAATTCTTTTTCTTGCCGCTGCAGTTCTGATGATAGCAAAACATTTTCCTTTTTTAGAGAACGGCATTCGGCTTCCAATACATTCCATTCCTTTCTCAACTTCTCTAGTTCACCTAAAATAGTCCCAAAACACATTTGTTAATATAGGAACATAACTATTTTTTCCCTTAAACACGTAGATTTTACATGGCTATTCTTTGATTCCTGTTACTTCGCAGTGGCCTCAGGGAAGTTCCCATCACCCTAAACTTCAGTAATATTTTTTTCTCACTTCACTTTTATAAGACAAATAATTTTTAACAGTATTTAAATAAAACGTAAAATTGTAAAGATTTTCAATTTATTGTAGAGCTTACAGACCTGAAGAATGCTTATAGCCCCAATATAAAAACACTGCTTTATACAACCAATCATTGTCAAAGACAAAACTAGCCTGAATGGTTATTTTGTACAAGTTATAAAGTTATCGTTATCAAGAGTTAAGAGCTTTGTGTAAAATACATTTCTTACCTTGTAGCCTCGTTGCTTCTTCTCTCTGCTGGTCCTCACATTGCTGACATCGAAGTTGAAAAGTATTTTGCAAACTCATGATTTCTTTCTCATATTCAGATGCTGCTTTCCGCCACCGCTCAAGCTCGGCTCGCACTTTCTTAAGCTCTTCTTGTAGAGAAGCAATGTCAGTGTCCCGCTCAGAGGCAGCCTTTTCTGCTGCTTGATGAAGGAGTAAAATTTCATCTCGGGCACTAAGCAATTCATCTCGAGTGCTTGTGATTTCACTGTCCTTCTCCTCCCGGAGATTCTCAATATTGATGTGTAACCTCTGCAGTTGGGCTACAAAAGTATATTTACTCATCATTTTCTTAGTCCATAGTAATCAGGAATAAAAGAACAGCCCATATGGGACTATAGTTACTGCATGGCCCAGGCTGTCAGAGCTGTTTGTTGTTTTTGATTAAACTGTACAAGCAGTCCATGTTTAATGCAGAAAATGTCAAAATACAGAAACACAAAGAGAAAAAACCCCCAAAGCGATCTTTATTTCTCCCACACAGAGAAAATTGTTTCTAACATTTGGTACTTCCTCTCCTAGATTTTTTCTATGCATTTATACGCATATAAAGACAAAAATAGGGAGGGATCATAATAAATACAATGTCCTCTATGCGGCTGCTGATGAATATTTTTCAATAATAAAAACCAGCTATACTAACTTTTTTTTTTTATACTAACTTTTTTGACTAATCCTTTATTTTAGACACTTGAGGCTGTTCAGATTTTAATTACTATAGACAATACACCTTATAACGCAATCTTGATTTTTTTTTTTCCTTAGGGTGAATTTGTAGACATAGAATTGCTTGGTCAGAGCGTAAGCATTAGTAAAACCTTTGATGTTCTTGACTCAATTTTCTGTTCAAATGTCAATTCCTTAAAGAAGCTTTCTCTGATGGCTTATCTAAAAATAGCCCTCTGTCATTCTCTAGCCCTTTACTCTGCCCTTACTGGACATCATATTATATACTTATTTGCTTATTCATCTTTTCCACTAGACTGTACATCTCATGCGTGCTATCTCCAATACTAGAAGAGTAAACAATCAAGAATTATTGGTTGAATTAATGAATTAATAAAGTTAATGAATATTGCCTAATGAAAGAGGTATATTTTTTAAGGATCTGGTCTTGTTGCCCTCATGACTTGAACTGGAAACAATTTGTATAAAATCATACTTGGTTCAGAACTAGAATACTGGTCTTGATTATAATAACACAAGAAAATTATAGGTATAAAAAGTTCCGTAGGTAGAAAAGAAGAATAATTAAGATAATTAAGAGGATTTAAGGCTTGCGTAGGAAGAAGTTGCCTAATAAATAAACATTAAAGAAAATATTAGACCTTTTAAGTCTGTGGGAAGCGTTAAGAGGTAACAGGTTCAAAAATCTGAAAAGACACAATGGCCATGGATAACATGACCATGGACTTGTGGATAAGATCCTGAAATATACATGCTGGCACTAGAGAGCACTCAATGATGTCCACGTAAGACAGCTTTAAGACAAAAGGAAGCACTACATCATAGAACCTTTAGGGATAATAGCCCATACACAATACAGGATGGAAGTATAGATTCAAATCAGATTTATATAAACTAATGGATAATGGCATTAAACTATAAGAGTGTAAAGAGCTTTCAATTTAAAAAGATATACAACCTACCCTAGAAATTCTTGTTTGACCATAATACCATTTTTTAAAATAACTCACATGTCCCACTCAAAAATAAGAAAACCCAAAAGACTGGTTTTTCTTTGGGATATTTTAGGGCAAATATCATAGGCCTTATACAATGACTCCCCATTTCGTCTCAACAGAGATTACTTGTCTATCTAACTTCTTACCCTACATCTCAAACTAAAATTTTAAAATAACATTCCTTCTTTGACAATGAAGGCAAAATAACATTCCTTCTTGGTTCCTTCTTTGACAATGAAGGCAAATTAATTTTACTTTAGGAATTTTACAGTGGCACAGGAAAGACATCTCCTGGAGTATCTCACAATTATAACCTCAAAGTACCAGGAGCTCTGGTTCAAAGAAAACCCTTGACAGGCAGGGGTCTTTTGGGTCATTTCTGTAATGACCCTGTGATAGCCCATACAAAGAGACAGCAAAATGGTGGATATGAAGAGCAGCCTTTACCAATGAAGGGAGTGCAGGGACCACTGTTCTATTCCATTTGGTAAATAATTTTTGTTGCAGTGCAAGTGTGCTATGAGCATTAGAAATAATATCACCAACAAGCTAAAAGTGCTGATGCACAGAGCTACTCAAACTTTTTTCCTGTCTGAAGGCCTCCTTTGTAGTAAGTCACTACATAACCCAGAAAATGACAGTCTTACCAAATCCATATCTTCAATCTTCCTCTTCCCACTCCAAGTGGGAGGTACTACTGGAGTACTAGGGACTCTTCCCTTAAAAAAAAAAAGGGGCCACAAAGAGCCCAGTTACAGTCTCAGATTCCAGGGAAGAACCAAAGCCTTGAAAAATGGGAACCCTTTGCATTCTTACTTTCCATTTCTTTTGAACTGCTACAAACAAACAACCAGTAACAATCCCAAATAGCCTCGGGTGTTCCATACCTTGAAGAACCTGTATTTGTTTACTGGATTCCTCAACTTGATTTCGATAGGCTTTTCTTTCTTCTTCCAAAAGAGCTAAAAGTAAAGCACAGTATATGTAATTTTGTGATTTAATGAAAATATTCAGAATTGAGCAGCTGGAAGGTTCTAAGAAATTCTCTCCTAAACCTCACTGAAGGAAATAAAAGTTAGGCAGTGTTATCAGTGTTAGCAGTTAGGTAGTTTAAAGATTTTTTTAGGAGCACAAAACAGTAGTAAGTAATAAATGTATTCAACCGAGTAGTAGTTGTCTATACCTTGCATTGCCAAGATAACATGTGCTGTTCTTTACTTGAGAAGCATTCTTGACAGTTGTTAAGCAGGATTTTGAGCTTAAATGTGAAAAACAGACTTAAAATCCTCATGTTCACTGTCAAGTACATAGTAAGTACTTACTGACAGGAAGTTCACAGTTCCCCGTGGGATGCAAATCTTCCTCCTGGTCAGGAAGGCCATTTTAGAGAACATGAGGATTCTAAGACTTTGTAAGGTACTAGTTGACTGCAACTAGGTAACTGCTGTGAACGCTATAGAAATGTAAGCTCTAGGGAATAGCACAGACTCCAACTGGCCTATGACTCTTATCAGTTGGGACATTAGAAAATTCTATACCTTAACCTTGCCTGGTTCCTCTCACTTACTGAAGAATCCACTGTAAAACTGCAAGGAATATAAATTTCCCTTATCTTATACCGAGTAGCTAATATTAGGTATAACTAAAATGTAGAAATTTATAATTCTCTGTTTTTTCCTTTTGCTGTACTTAATGTGTAATTAACTTTTAAGATCTTTCACTGGTACAGGCCTTTCTTAATCTTCACAAGAAAGTAGTACAACTGTAACTCTCCTCACTTTACTGATCTGAAACATAAGCTCAGAGAGCATAAGTGATGTCCCAAGATCACATATCTAATAAAGTTGTAGATTTGGAAGAAGATAACCATGCCTCTGGACTTGGAAGTTTGGGGCCATTCAGTTATATCTTGTTGCTTTCACATCCCCTGAAGAATCAAAGTAATCTTGATCTCACCTTGAAGTTCAAAGCATTTTTGTTTACTTGCTCTAGCTAGTTCCTGGGCTTCAATCAATTCCTTCCGAAGATGCTGAATTTCTTGTTTTGCCTCAGTTTCTGACTGTGCACCCTGCAAGTCATCTGACAAAAATATGTTTATTTTAAAAGCAAGAGTTACTATCATACCATAATCTCTACAACCAAAGATTAGCAATCTTTCTCATGTTTGGAACATGCATAGTTAACAACATAGCACAACTAAGTTTAATAAAATTTAGAAGCAAATTGTATTAAGCATTTTAGTCATTTTACCTTGGAGAAAGAACACAAATATGATTAAATTATTTTAGTAATTCATGGCAATGGTACTATAACATACATACTAATATATACTAAATTATATATTTCACTTATATAAGACTTATGCAGAGCTTATGAAAGGTTTGAAATTTAGTAGTATGATCATAATGCTATTCTTCTCTATCAATTTTGAAATTTCTTCGTAACAAGTCAGAAAATTTTCACTTGGAACTTAACTGGAAATGGAAAAACAGAAAGAAACTTTTCTTCAAGAAAAAATATTTTAGCATGATTTCCCCAGCTGTGGAATACAAAATAAAAACTAAGCTGAAAGCTCCACTGTGCTCCCTTCATCATCACTGTTTCCTCAACACTACAAACAAGTAAATATTTGCTTAATTATCATTATTATTTAAAATTAATTAATTAATTTATTTTTGGCTGTGTTGGGTCTTTGTTGCTGCGCGTGGGCTTTTCTCTAGTTGTGGCGAGCGGGGGCTACTCTTCGTTGCGGTGCGCGGGCTTCTCGTTGTGGTGGCTTCTCTTGTGAAGCATGGGCCCTAGGCGCGCAGGCTCTAGAGTGCAGGCTCAGTAGTTGTGGCTCGCGGGCTCTAGAGCGCAGGCTCAGTAGTTGTGGTACACGGGCTTAGTTGCTCCGTGGCATGTGGGATCTTCCCGGACCAGGGCTCAAACCCATGTCCCCTGCACTGGCAGGCGGCTTCTCAACCACTGCGCCACCAGGGAAGCCCTGCTTAATTATTATTATTTTTTTAGAAATTTATTTATTTTATTTCAGTTATTTTAGTTTTGGCTGCGTTGGGTCTTCGTTGCTGCACGCAGGCTTTTCTCTGGTTTTGGCAAGGGGGGGCTACTCTTCATTGCCATGCGCAGGCTTCTCATTGCGGTGGCTTCTCTTCTTGCGGAGCACGGGCTTTAGGCATGCGGGCTTCAGTAGTTGTGGTACACGGGCTCAGTACTTGTGGCTTGCGGGCTCTAGAGTGTAGGCTCAGTAGTTGTGGTGCACGGGCTTAGTTGCTCCGTGGCATGTGGGATCTTCCCGGACCAGGGCTCGAACCCGTGTCCCCTGCATTGGCAGGCGGATTCTTAACCGCTGCGCCACCAGGGAAGCCCAGCCCTGCTTAATTATTAAATGATGTAACCTAAGTGATTTTATCAAAATAAATTAGAGCCAGCATTACATCTCAAATAAGCTCCCTCCCCTAATTCTTTTCTCTGTAGTTACTCTGCTCATCATCTTTCATTGTATTAGAACTTTCTCCTACTGAACCCTGCCTGAAATAAATATATCATCAGGTAGGCCATATTCTTCTAGTACATTCTATTTGACTACTACTTTGGTTTACAAACAACTCAGGCATAACAACTTCAATCTATCAAAAAAGAATTAAGAATAAAATTTCACAGTGTAATCACTGCAGGTCTTAGATATTACAAACCCATGTTTTCATCCTCATATCTTCCTTCTCCCTGTCAAAAATCTGACTCTAGGGGCTTCGCTGGTGGCGCAGTGGTTGAGAGTCTGCCTGCCAATGCAGGGGACACGGGTTCGAGCCCTGGTCTGGGAAGATCCCACATGCCGTGGAGCAACTAGGCCCGTGAGCCACAACTACTGAGCCTAAGCATCTGGAGCCTGTGCTACCAACAAGAGAGGCCGCGATAGTGAGAGTCCCGCGCACCGCGATGACGAGTGGCCCCCGCTTGCCACAACTAGAGAAAGCCCTCACATAGAAACGAAGACCCAACACAGCCAAAAATAAATAAATAAATAAATTAATAATTAAAAAAAAATCTGACTCTAGGTTCATCTATTTTAGCCAGTCTATCAACTCTTCCTTCAAACAGTCATGGTAAGGGTGGAGGCAAAGAGAGAGAGAGACTGAGAGAGATTTTCCAGTGGCAGGTGCATTGTCACAGCAACTACAAAACTTCTCTTTCAATATAACGCATTGGGGTCTGCAAAGGTTCTAGCTGCCCATCTCTGGAACTGTCATTATGTAGGACAACGTCCTTATTCTTAGGAGTATTAAAGCAGGAAGTATCATGATGCCTTTATCTTTTTTTTTTTTAAAAAGTTGATTTACAATGTTGTGTTAATTTCTGCTGTACAGCAAAGTGACTCAGTTATACATACATTTATTCTTTTTCTTATTCTTTTCCATTATGGTTTATCACAGGATATTGATTATAGTTCCATGTGCTATACGGCAGGACCTTGTTGTTTATCCATCCTATATATAGTAGCTTGCATCTGGTAATCCCAAACTACCAGTCCTTCCCTCCTCAACCCCACCTCCTCCATGGCAACCACAAGTCTGTTCTCCATGTCTGTAAGTCTGTTTCTGTTTCGTAGATATGTTCATTTGTGTCATATTTTAGATTCCCACATACAAGTGATATCATATGGTATTTGTCTTTCTCTTTCTGACTTACTTTGCTTAGTATGATAATCTCTAGGTCCATCTATATTGTTGCAAATGGCATTATTTCATTCTTTTTTTATGGCTGAGCAATATTCCATTGTATATATATACCACATCTTCTTTATCCATTCATCTGTTGATGGACATTTAGGTTGCTTCCATGTCTTGGCTATTGTAAACAGTGCTGCTATGAACATCGGGGTGCATGTCTCTTTTCGAACTGGGTATATGCCCAGGAGTGGGACTGCTGGATCATATGGCAAATCTATTTTTAGTTTTTTGAGGAACCTCCATACTGTTTTTCATTGTGGCTGCACCGATTTACATTCCCACCAACAGTGTAAGAGGGTTCTCTTTTCTCCACACCCTCTCCAGTATTTATTATTTGTAGACTTTTTAATGATGGCCATTCTGATGGGTGTGAGGTATAGTTTTGATTTGCATTTCTCTAATAATTAGTGATGATGAGCATCTTTTCATGTGTATGTCTTCTTTGGAGAAATGTCTATTTAAGTCTTCTGCCCATTTTTTGATTGGGTTGTTTGTTTTTCTGTTATTGAATTGTATGAGCTGTTTGTATATTTTGGAAATTAAGCCCTTGTTGGTTGCATCATTTGCAAAGTATATGTAAATATCATTTGCAAGTATCATGATGCCTTTATCTTACTTTCAAGTGGTTTGGCAAAAAATATCTACATAATATCCTTCAGTAGATATTTTCCTACTTGTATGTTAGGGTTTTTTTCTAAGCACTTTTGACAATTTGGGCTAAATAATTCTTTGTTTTGGGGCTGACCTGTGGATTGTGGGGTGTTTAGGAGGTTCATTGGTTTCAACCCACTAGATGCTAATAGCACTGCCTCTCAGTTGTAACAACCGAAAATGTTTCCATATATTGCCCAATGTCCCTGGGGGTATAAAATTGCCCCACCTTGAGAACTACTGTTCCATGTTAATAACTTTATAACAAAGAGAAAACAAATCTACACATAGGCTTCTTTCCTACAGAAGCACTGGTTAGTAATTCTGAAACTATTTTCTGTATATTCTAAAAATGTTTTAAAAAATAAATAAATTGTAGATAATGGCATCCAGGTTTCTAACTATCGGGAAAGACAATTACAGATATGGAAATATGAAAGACAATTAATTCTGTGGTGTAAGGTATGAATTAGAAGAAGATCTGAATGTATAAAATAGACTCTAATAGATCCGAATGTATAAAAATAAATAGATATAGAAATAAATATAGACATGTGAGGCAGTAAATATAGCCATACATGTATGTATGGATACGAATATACATACATCTATTTCTTAACTCTGTCCACTCAAGTGGGCCTAGAAGTAATGAACACACCATATACTCAGATCTTGGTTTGTCAATACCATTCTCTAGTTTAAAAAACTAGGGCTCTGTGGAGAAATAGCTGATTTCAGGACTAAAGCTAAGTACAAGATGAATGTAGAACATCTTTTTTTGTGTCAGAAAGTAAGAAAGGACTCAAAGAATGATTGGGTCCAAAAAGACATAAGGGGCTCCCACTGGCCAAACATGAGACAATTTGAGTATCAAAATAAATAATGATAGTGACAGATGATACTCCACTGAATAAAACATGAATCCATGAATTTACACTGATATAGAAAAAGAAAGGAAGGAAGGAAAGAAGAAAGGGAAGGGAAGAGAAAACTCTTCCATATTGTAGAAAGCTTGCTAATAAATGTAGAAGGATGACAGAATTATGAAATCACTACTTGGCAACTACGATTATAATAAATGATTCAGGCAATCATCATAAGGAGACATTAAAGCTAAGAAGATAAATGTTTGAGGAGTGGGCTTCCCTGGTGGCGCAGTGGTTGAGAATCTGCCTGCCGATGCAGGGGACACGGGTTCGAGCCCTGGTCTGGGAAGATCCCACATGCCGCGGAGCAACTAGGCCCATGAGCCACAACTACTGAGCCTGCGAGTCTGGAGCTTGTGCTCCGCAACAAGAGAGGCCGCGACAGTGAGAGGCCCGTGCACCGCAATGAAGAGTGGCCCCCGCTTGCCGCAACTAGAGAAAGCCCTCGCACAGAAACAAAGACCCAACACAGCCAAAAAAATAAAATAAAATAAATAAATTAATTAATAATTTTTAAAAAATGTTTGAGGAGTAACAGGATATTTATTTAAAGTTAACATCATCAGCGACAGAACAATTCAACATCAGGTGCCTCCTGATATGATGCCCAAAATTATTTCTGTTATATTACTGCCAAAGATGCACAACTTTAATCTAATCATGAGGAAACGTAAGATACAACCAAACTGAGGGACATTTTAGAAAATGACCATGGTTCTTCAAAAATGTCAATGTCATGGAACACAAAGAAAAACTGAGGAACTGTTCCAGATTAAAGGAGACTAAAGAGACATGACAGATGAATGCAACGCATGACTCAGGATTTTCTGAGGACATTATTGGGACAACTGACAACACGTGAATAAGGTCTGTGTATTTGATAATAGTAATATATAAGCTTGTAGTTAATTTCCTGATTTTGAGAATTATATGGTAGTTATGGAAGAGAAACAGAAAACACACATGAAAATATTTAGGAGTAAGGTTATCACGCCTGCAATTTACTCTCAGTGGTTCAGGGAGAGAGAGGGAGGAGGAAGGAAGAGGGAAAGGGAGATGGATAAATCAAATTTGGTAAAATGTTAACAGCAAATAGGGTGAAATGTTAACAGTTGGAAAATCTGGATGAAGAGTATATGAGGTTCTTTGTTCTATTCTTGCAACTTTTCTGTAAGTCTGAAATTATACCAAAATAAAAAGTCAAAAGGATAATTTCTACATATATACATAAACAAATAAAGAAAATATGGCAAAATACTAACAACTGCTGAATCTAGGTGATGGGCACATATGGAAGTTTTTGGCATTCTTCAATTTTTCTTGCGTTTGAAATTTTTCCTAATTAAAAAAGGTCTCTTGAAATTACCAATCCTAACACTACAATCTTGGAGCAATCATTTCTCCCTATATTCTTATCCTTAACCTATCTTCCCCTTCTGCATTCTATACTGCATTGTGACACTAGAGCAATTTTCTTACTGAGATCAAGAACCTACACTGCCGGGGCTTCCCTGGTGGCGAAGTGGTTAAGAATCCGCCCGCCAATGCAGGGGACACGGGTTCGAGCCCTGGCCTGGGAAGATCCCACATGCCGCGCAGCAACTAAGCCCGTGCACCACAACTACTGAGCCTGCGCTCTAGAGCCCGAGAGCCACAACTACTGAATCCCGCGCACCTAGAGCCCATGCTCCGCAACAAGAGAAGCCACCACAATGAGAAGCCCACACACCACAACGAAGAGTAGCCCCCGCTCGCCACAACTAGAGAGAAAAGCCCGTGCACAGCAACGAAGACCCAACGCAGCCAATAAATAAATAAATAAATAAAATTATTTTTTAAAAAAGGAAGATAAATGAAAGCCTTATTGAGCTAAATAAAAACCCATTTTATTTAGATGTGCAAGTCAAATGGAAATAAATGTTTTTTAGGAACTATGATGAGGTGAAAAGATTAATAGAATCTGTTTTCCTTTTAACACAAATCGTGTCTTTAGAAGTGCTTGGTGTATGGTCTGGGCCAGGAACCAGCTTTTCTCAGACTAAGGCTAAATTCTATAAAAAGGTCTACACCACACAGTAACCCACTAAAGAACCAGCCGTCGCACAGAGAATACGTGATACTCTAAATTAAATTTGTTGTCACTATTTCTTCAGAAGAGTGACTGGAGATTTAACTTAAAATCTGACCTTTGCTTTAAATGTGGGTGAGACACTCTGAACCACGTGGTAAAGGGCCAAATCGAAACATTTCTGCCTGAGTTCTATTTTGCACGTGCATATTTGTTGAAGGCTAATGTAGCCATAACATCTGTTACCTCAGCAACTGATAGAAGTGACCTAGCAGAAGCAGCTGGCCAGGTGGGTGCCATCCTCTTTCTACTACTATCACCCATTCCTTTGGAAAGTCTGGTAGTTTAGTTGCAGGCTTGGATGATGAGAACCTTCACAGTGGAGGAAGACCACTTTCTTGCTGTGGATATGTGTAGTCATGTGAGATAGTCCTAGGTGGTAGCCTACGAATTTAGCTTTGGCAGCAGCCTCTTACTGTTGATTCTCACCCCTTTGCCATTCCTTCTGACCAGCCGGGTTCCCTCTTGACAACTGGATCTTTTGTTGGCTCCTTTGTCCTTCCCATTGTTCTTCTCTTTCTGTATAAATTCCCCCTGCTATCACAGTCTACCCCTATGCAGAGAATTCCCAAACACTATTACTGACTTCCTTCTGACCCAGTCTTATCTTTCTCCACATCTGCCCCACACAGCCTGTGTTGCACCACACTTTCCTACTGGTAAATGTTATTCCTACATTAAACATTAGTCCTATTTGTAAATGTCAGTACTATTTTAAGGAAAGGCATGGCGCCCTTTTCCCTCTTGGTGTACCCTGACTTATCTTTAACCAACACATTTGGGAAGCCCATTCTGACTACTGCTCCACTCCACCCCTGCCCCTAGCCAGGAAATTAGCTCTGCTCTCCAAAGTTTTCACCACACCTATTAAAACACTTATTACACTATCAACCTGTCTCCTTGCTCCATAAGACTGTAGCCTCCTCATGTGTCTTATCTCTGTATCTCCTGGGCCAATAAATGTCACAGAATTAAATGAAAATGGCTTTCCAGTCCTAGTTTCTGTATCACACTTCCAACTGCATTTCTGGTTCCGAGGGTGACAATACAAGACTTCTGAACGTGAAAGGAAGAACTTTTAATAATTATGCTGGGACAACAGGTATAAATGGTTTCAGGCAAACCAGAACCTATGGAAAACCTTCCTGTTCAACATGTGCCAAACTAAAAACATCACATTGTCTTTCCACCACATCATTTAGACTATGTTCCTAGTTATTTATATGTCCTGCAAGTTGGCAGTTGGATCTAGAAGCTTGATCAGATTCAGGTTCAGTTTTTTGTCACTGAATACATCACATGTAGTATGACACACTTTCAGGGTCATCTCAAATGATACTTCTTGCATGAATCGCCTTTCCTCCCCATCTTCTAAGATAAACAAAAAGAAACAAATACAAAATCTGGACATTCTTTCTCCTATCTTTGACTCCTAATGGCAACAACCACCAAGAAACAGCTTATCATCTATACCTCTTCTATAGCCAATTTGTCTAGAAACTCCTCAAATCCCAAAGAGAGTCTTACTAGACTTTGAAACCACTGGAGTCTCTGGCACAGTTCCCTAAATAGAGCAAAGTTGCATTAGACACTACTTGGACTGAATTCCAGTTTTCCTTTTGTCTTTTTTTTGGGAAATGATTTCAAGCATATAAAAACCTGTGGATCAAGCCACAGCTTTATTTCTCTCAAAAGTGGCATAAATTGGTTGAAAATAATTAATATTTCAGGAAAAATTACTGCTGCTATCATCATTTCATTTATATCTCATGGTGAATGTTTAATCTACTTTAGATTCTTTTCCTAACCCTAGATGACTAACATGACAGGTAGCACATTATAATTCTAAAAAAAGATTGGCTGTTTTTTAAAAAGGAAATAATAAAATTTGAAAATAACGGTTCAAGAAGCCAGGCATAGGGTTTCAATGAATAAAATAAAGGGGCTACTTTCTACAACTCTCAAGGTTAACACTGTGGTCTAATAATTTATACTCTTCATTTAAGAGAAAAATTCTGTCAGTCTACTGAACCTAATTACACAGACAACAAAACATAACCACATATACTCAAGCATAACCCAAGTGTTTCTAATAAATGTCAGTAAAAACCTTATTTTAAAGAATTTAGGACTTCCCTGGTGGCGCAGTGGTTAACAATCTCTGCCTGTTAATGCAGGGGACACGGGTTCGAGCCTTGGTCCAGGAAGATTCCACATGCCACGGAGCAACTAAGCCCGAGTGCCACAACTACTGAGCCTGCGCACTAGAGCCCGCAAGCCACAACTACTGAGCACGCAAGCCGCAACTACTGAAGCCCGCGCGCCTAGAGCCTGTGTTCCAAAACAAGAGAAGCCACCGCAATGAGAAGCCCGTGCACCGCAACAAAGAGTAGCCCCTACTCGCGGCAACTAGAGAAAAATCCGCGCGCAGCAACGAAGACCCAATGCAGCCAAAAATAAATAAATTTATTAAAAAAAAAAAAGAATTTACACAACTCTTACAAAGAAAAACAATGGATGAAACAACCATTTAGGGCTATGATGACTGTTTCTTGGAGACTCTTCTAAAATTTGCCGCTTCTAATGGGTGATTTTTCTTCATCTAATTACTGACTTAACAATTCTATTCTTAACATCAAGCTGCAAAATCTTTCAAGAGGTGTTGATAAAAATACCACTTCATTAAACAAAAGTTGGCAATCATATAGGAACGTAAGGAAAGTTTTTGGGTTCTGTTTTTGTCACCTTAACTGAAAGCAAGGTTAGGGAAACTAACCCATTTTCATCAATGGCACTCCAAGCAATTACCAGTAGCATTCGTACACCCACCCTCCTTCCACATGCACCTTGTGTTTTCCAGTCTCTGTCTCCTACAACTCGCCCTTTTATACCCTCTTCCTTGAGTCTGATTCTCTAGCCTATATCATGGGCACTTTTACAGATATAATTTAGCCTTCCCGTTGTACTCAAGGATTAAAAAAAATTTTGCCCTGACATCTGGCAAAGTAAACAAATAAATACATTATTAACTGGAAAAGATCCACAACCAACAACTGCTTTTCCCTAAAAGATAAAGTAGGAAATATTTTTTTAAATCCCACGATCTTATTTAATTAATGAAAAGTTACCCTTTAACTGATAGGTTTGCCTTTTTTTAAAAAAAATAAATTTATTTATTTAATTTATTTTTTTGGCTGCATTGGGTCTTTGTTGCTGCACACGGGCTTTCTCTAGTTGTGGTGAGCAGGGGCTACTCTTTGTTGCAATGGGTAGGCTTCTCATTGCGGTGGCTTCTCTTTTTGCGGAGCACGGGCTCTAGGCATGCGGGTTTCAGCAGCTGTGGCACACAGGCTCAGCAGTTGTGGCTCGCGGGCTCTAGAGGGCAGGCTCAGTAGTTGTGGCGCACGGGCTTAGTTGCTCCACAGCATGTGGGATCTTCCCGGACCAGGGATTGAACCTGTGTCCCCTGCATTGGCAGGTGGATTCTTAACCATTGCACCACAAGGGAAGTCCCCAGATAGGTTTGCCTTTGTTAATCACCATCATTATTATTATTATCAGTATCTTCATTATGGGGCTTAACATGTTATGTTCCCAACAACATAGTAAGTGATCTACTTGTACTGTTTCACTTAATCCTCACAAGAATCCTATGAAGTTGGTTTTCCCCAAACCAACAAAGGAAAAGACACTGAAGCACAGAGGGGTTACGCAATTTGCCCAAGGATATATTGCAAATAAATGGCAGGGGCTTCCCTGGTGGTGCAATAGTTAAGATTCCACGCTCCCAATGCAGGGGGCCCGGGTTCGAATCCTGCTCGAGGAACTAGATCCCACATGCATGCTGCAAGTAAGAGTTCGCATGCCACAACTGAGACCCAGCACAACCAAACAAATAAATAAGTAAATAAAAAAAAAACCCACAAATAAATGGCAGAGCTGGGACAGAACTCAGAGATCTTTGGCTCTTAGCCTCTTGGCTAGAGCCTGTCACTTTCCTAATGCTCTTGTGGTTTTATAACTTTGATGTAAGAGGTCTATTATTAATTTATTCAACAAACATCTGAGTTCTTCCAAATATCTGGCATTGTGGTAGGGAAGAGGATAAAAATAAAATCTAAAGCAGACGGACACATAAGATTACAAAAGCACTAATAACATTTGAATATAATTAACACAGTCATAAACACTATTTACAGGAGTTACTCAGTTTTCCTGGGTATCTCCCTTGTATACTGGAGGTATACATGTTATTAAACTCCTGTTGATGTTATTTTTTTCTAAAAAAAAAAAATGACTACTTATAAATCAATCTGGATTTGGCTGCTGAAAAGCTTTCTGGGAGATTTCTACAGTAAAAAAAGATCATAAGAACAGCTACTTCCTTACGACAGGTGTCCCTTCCTCATTCACCTCCCTTCTTGTTTCCGTGTGTCTCCCAAAGGCCCAAGGTTCCCAAACTTTTTCAGGATCAGCAACAACATTCTATGCATTAATGGTCTTACGTTTCTGAGAAGAATCAGAAATGCTCCAAGATGAGATTTCTGGCCTGTACACACATTAACTTAGATTTATTATTACCACACTAGAAAAAAGGTATGTCTCGTAAACACCAAAGGTCACCTGAGAAGAGTGCGGATCGGTAAGAATACTGGAAACTATTATCATACTTAAAAACAGGTTGGCAGTTGGTTGCCCGGGCCAGTAATCCTCAGGGCTTCCCTTGGTACGGGAATTCAATCAAAGGTGGCTCAAAGAGCCATGTCAGCTTCAGTATCCATGGGGGAGAAAAGAGAAGGCCATGATGCCCAGACTAAGGAATTCGCGAGAATCTGGGTAATCTCTTGGTTAACCAACCCCAATGCCAATCATTATACAACTAGGAGAGCAGCAGGATCATGCAGGGTGAAACTAAGGCTTCCTTATATAATCCAAAACTTAGGGTCTGTACTGGGAGATCCCTTAACAGCCCAGCCAGAAGCAAAGGCATTTCTATACAAAGAAACCTCCACAGGCTGCTTTTGTTGCTAATTTCCGAGAGTTGCCTGGTATCGGTCCACTGCTACTAAAATGCGTAACCTAGTGAGCTGAACTTATATGTCAACTTTTCTTGTGTACAATAAGGCAATTATAAAAGAGACTAAATGCTGGGTGGGAGAGGGAGGGGATATGGGGGTATATGTATACATATATAGCCGATTCACTTCGTTGTACAGCAGAAATTAACACACAACATTGTAAAGCAATTATACTCCAATAAAGATGTAAAAAAAATAATAATAATTTTCTCTAAATGAGAAATGGATCAAAACACTTAAAAGTGAATCTTTGGTGTGGCAGCTGTTGTCATGATTGCAAAAAAAAAAAAAAAGGAGACTAAATGCTGACAATCACAGATTTATCAATAAGCCATCCCCAGGCACTTTATTTTAAAAACATTTTTATAAATGCTAATTTAATTCCTACCCATTTCATTCTAAACAAGTAAATATCAAATAAATGTACTTCTTATTTAGAAGTGACACAAGTGAAAGAATTTATTATATGCACTGCTCATCTTAGCCCCACCCAAAATTTCTAGAAGAGTCCTAAGAACCTGGGGTTATTTACTGGAGAATGAGGAGGGCCAGAAAATGAGGAAATTTACAACTGCTACCATATGATAACAGAGCAAACAGGTAGTTCTTTCAAGAAAGTTAATATTTTTAATCTTTTTTTAGTTTACATTAAAAGTGGTAATGAGTTTCTATCAGAGACATCAAGGTAAACACAAAAAAAACACAGCTGCATTTCACATTCTACCACTTACTGCCTTGCCTTCATTTAACTTTGATTGATACAAACTATTTTACAATTTAAATGTTTTTCTTTAAAGCACTGGCACCAACATCAACATTTTAAATTTTAGTTCCTGCTACTTTAGAGAACCTATCTTAATCTTTTAAGTTAAAACTTAGTTTTAACTAAAGCTTAAAACATCATATAATACATGATTTTGTGGCAAAGGGTGAATCTGATGCCCTGGTTTAAAATGTCTTAAAAACAAGTGAAAATACCTTTTAATAGGGACACTTTAGCAAAGGGTTCATTTAGGTCTTGCTCATCCATTTGGGCGTCTACAGAGGGGGGAAAAAAGATAATTATAAACAGTAAACTCTATTAGCAAGCTATCATTATCAAAATAAAAAACTGAAATTTATACAGCTATTGTATTTGGATCATTGAAAGTAGTTTTTAAATTTATCCAAGATTCAAGGGAGTGACTTGATAAATAGAAGTATTGCTTTTTCCCTCAAACACAAACTTTGAGATCTCCACCCACACTAACCTGCATACCTAAACTGCTTGGTAGGTAACAATAACATCTACAGATTTATAAATATTAGGTTAAAACTCACCTGTAGTGTCGTCACTACTTTTCTCCTTGCTTGGACTCAGAGTATCTGATAAATCAGATTCCTTTGCTCTTGCCTGGTTCTCTAAGAAGAAAAAAATAAATAAATAAATAAAAGTAGAATCTCTTTACAATTAAATAGCTTATATCAATAAAACTGCTTCAGGCTATGCGTGCTCTAAATCTACTGGTATGCAAAATACTTTTAAAATTAACTGAGGTCACTGGATCTCTTACTTCTTCACCACTCTAGTCCAAAATGGAATGCTGGTTATTACACGTAGCTCATATTAAATTATAATGTGGATCATGATTGCTGTGCAGAGGAGGGCTGGGGCTTTTGTTCAAGGCTGTCCACTGGCCAACTGGAAACAAAAATGAAGCAAGCTTTGCTAAAGTATTCAGAGACCTGCAACAAATATAGCAAAATTCCCAGGACAATGTGGATACTGTATGAAGATGATGAAAGAAAAGGATTCTATTATATAAAAACACTAGTTAGGTTGCCTTAGTAATATTTATATTCATGATAAAAACTCTTTTTAAAAAAATCACCATTGTCTTTTATAAAAGTAACATTTAAAACAAGAAAATTAACAGCCTTTTATATCTAAAGAAAGTATTACTGTACCTGAACCACAGGCCTGAAATTCTTTGCTTGAGTTATTTCCTTAAACTCAAGGACCATTCTCACTACTTGGCCTATTCAAGCTATATTAAGATATAGCTTAAGCCCCATCACCTCTAAGGAAGTCTTCATTTCTCCAGCATGTTGCTCCTTTTTATTTATCTTCTCTGGGACATAGGGTTTTATAATTAATCATGTTCTATTTTATATCATTCTCTGTGTATACATATATCTTGTTTCCTTAGTGAGATTATAAATTCACTAAACATATAATTACTTTTTATAATGTTACGCACTTAACTATACTGTCTGTGGTAATCTGTATCAAAAATTTAAATGTGTACATTCACTTCTAGTACTTTTCCTAAGGAAATAATAGGCAACATATAGTATATATATATAAGGACGTTCATTGCAGCATTGTTCATTATAGAATGGAAAATGTCCAAGATATATTCACTACTATTAAGTAAAAGTAAAGTCTGTTAAGCCATGTATAAGATGACCCCCTTTAGACTGAAAATAGCTATACACTTAGCCATGAATTTTTTGTTGTATATGTTTATTCAAGTCTAGAAGGATCTACAACAGAGATACCATGGTCATTTCTGAAGGTAGGGATGAACATTTATTTTCTAACTTCACATTGTTGTATATTGTTTGAAAAATTATAGCGAACATATATTGTTTTCATAATCAACTAAATCAAGAGATATTTTTCATTTTAGAAGCAGTCAGAAACATATCTAAAACAAATACTGTCAAAATAATTAATACAATATTAAAATATAACTTGTTATGGCTATTCCATATAAGAATACATTAGAACTTATGGCTTCACTTGTGAAATGAGTGATGGATTACAAGAAGCCTTTTGCTCCCTTTCTCACTGCCATTTCTAGTCAAAGGCCAACGGGGGAGAGACAGTGAGTTTAGAATAGAAGTGAAGTCACTGATTACTGAGGTCCATGGGAATCTAATCTGTGACCTCTGGTGCATTCACAGTGTACTATAGTCAGACATTTCTGAATGTACTAGTTTTGATCACTAAGTTACAGTGTCAAATAAGGCAGGCTAACACATCTTGTCTATATATAGAAAGAAAAGAAACCACTGTGGGAACAAAAAGGAAAAGACAAAAATGACTCTTTCCTAATTTTAATATTCTTGGCAATTTTATGATCAAGATATAGAGGTAAACCAAGAGGAACGTAGTTTCAAAAGTATTCTTCTGGCTTAGAAGGAACTTTTATTTCCTATTTGGAGAAGTAGCCAGGAAGGTAAAATTGCCTTAGAGGTGGGACTATCTTCCATTAAGATCTTACTAGAATATAAGCTCCATGAGTGCAGGAATTTTTGTTTTGTTAACTGCTATAATCCCATTGCATAGAACAGTGCACAGTACATAGTACCTGCACCAAAAAGAGGACCATTAGAGACACAATTTTACTTTGAGTAAGGCAAGCTTTTAGCAAGTCAAGTCACGGTTCACCATTGTTGTGTCCTGATACTAGAGTTATTATATGGAGGCAAACGAAATCTATTCAAGATGAAATGCAGGACACAACAAATGAGTGGTAGAGTCTCTACTGTTCAAAACATCTACTTTTCAGCTACGAAGCAGCACACAACTTTCCAGTATTAAAAGTCATTACTAGCTGATTTTCTGTGCAGT
This sequence comes from Eubalaena glacialis, assembly GCF_028564815.1. Lineage (NCBI taxonomy): Eukaryota > Metazoa > Chordata > Mammalia > Artiodactyla > Balaenidae > Eubalaena > Eubalaena glacialis. Next base: position 81,374,024 of record NC_083722.1, on the reverse strand, counting down.
ATTTAATCATTAAAATGCATACCAATAGTATATAGAAGTAAATGGAAGAATGGCTACCAACATCAATACCAAAATTGTTCCCAAACTGGCAAGTCTACAATAAGGTGAATATTTTCACTATATCTTCAAGCAGACATAACGACGGATGGGCAAGACAAACACAGACCACTTCCTACACCACTGGAACCATTATTTGCAAAGAAAGCAAGGTCAAGGATCAAGGGAAAAAAAAGAAGAACTAACATTTGTTGGACAACGGACCAGTGCTTCCTGCTTTATAAGCAATATTTCATTAAATTCCCACAAAATTCTCTAAGTTATATATACTGTCAATCCCATCTTACAAATGAGGAAACTGAGGCTTAAAGAGCTAAAGTAAGTTGCCTGAGGGCACATAGCTAGTTACTGGTAGAACCTGGAATTAAAAGCTACTCTTTGACCTACTCTGTATTCTTTCTACTTCCACCTTGAAATCTACTGTAAACTGCAAGTTGAGTTAGGACTTAAATAGAAGGCATATGCAACTTATGATTACATTTTTCATTAGGTGAAATACCTGAAGGGAATACTACCAAGACTTGTAACAGCTGGTAATTGGCAACTTCCAACAACTGATATTTAAAATCAGTTTTAAATATCATTCCATTAAAAACATCAGCAATGAAAGCATTTAAAAAATAAAACAATCCAGCCAAACCCAAAAGAAAATACTTTATAGCCAGATATAAAGCATTTAAAATGTAATTTATTTCAGCCAACTAGTTTGTCACAAGGATTAGTGTACCTCTGCATGCTAACTGTGGGAAGTACCAGTAAAATGTTGACTGCTGACAGAAATATCTCTGGGTATATAAAACATCTGTATTATCATTCTTTTTTTTGGCCACGCTGCACAGCTTGCAGGATCTTAGTTCCCTGCCCAGGGATCGAACCTGGGCCCGGTCAGTGAAAGCTCCGAATCCTTACCACTGGACCACCAGGGAATTCCATGTATTATCATTCTTTTTTTGGGGGCTGCGTTGGGTCTTCGTTGCTGCGTGCAGGTTTTCTGTAGTTGTGGTGAGTGGGGGCTACTCTTCCTTGCGGTGCGCGGGCTTCTCATTATGGTGGCTTCTCTTGTTGCGGAGCACGGGCTCTAGGCGCGCGGGCTTTAGTAGTTGCAGCACGCGGGCTCAGTAGTTTTGGCATGTGGGGCCTAGAGCACGCAGGCTCAGTAGTTGTGGCGCACAGGCTTAGTTGCTCCACAGCATGTGGGATCTTCCCGGACCAGGGATCGAACCTGTGTCCCCTGCATTGGCAGGCAGATTCCCAACCACTGCGCCACCAGGTTAAGTCCCTGTATTATCATTCTTAAAGGATGTATTCTATTCACTTGCATGGACTTACTTGCCATAATTTATTTAATAAATGCCCTTATTATCAGACACTTATGTTTTCCTTTTTTTGCCTTTAAAACAACACAAACAAATGCCCTTGCACATTTGTCCAATTTGTTCCTTAAGATAAAAACTTAGAAATGAAATTGCTAGGTCAAAAAGCATGTTCTTTAAAACTTTCAATATATATTTTATAGCCAGATTTCAAAAGGAAATCATAACATTTTTTTTCAATAATGACATCACATAATTTCAAGGAAATATATTCTAATTCAGAATGCATTAAATAGAAGCACTTGGGTAGCAAGATACTTTTCTTTAATTATAAGAAGCATGGATTTTTTTCCAAGGCTCTACTTCTACATCAAAGTGTTGGCTATTTAACCAACTAATCTGAATAGGTATTTAGATGGTGAGGTAAAAGCTATTTTAAAATCTGTTCTCATCTCACTTTAATAAGTGAAATAAATTGCCATACGTACTAAAAATAGTTCACTGTTCTGAAATTCAATGCCTGTTTGCCAGAACAATATTAGTGATGCATATTTTATGCATTCTTTCCCCAAATATGGCATCTGCCATGCACAAAATTCCAAATGGAAGCCACCAGATATATGAAATAACACTATCCTTTTAAATATTTTTAAAAGCCAAACGGATCCAGTTACTTTCATAAAACAAAATGTAATGAAATGGAGTATTGCAAACTTTTATCACTCATTGTTTTAGCTAACCAAAATGACTGTCAATTTAGTTTTAAATTTTATACTGGTATGTTCTTCTGATGAAAGTCCTAGAATGAATAATGAGCATATCCCACTAAATTTATTTGCACAATTTCCCTATACATAAAAGTGACTTGACAATACGATGCTTTAAAACTCACTTTTCTTCTCTAAGCCTGACAATTGTAACAGAAAAGAATCAACAGAATAAATTACTTCAAGCAATTACAGGACTGTTCATTAAAAAATATAAGGTTCTACATAATCACTTTTGTTTAAGTCAAATTGAAATGCTAACAATTAAGATAATATTAAATATCATAAGGACTATTAAAGGTACGATAACCAACAAAATGAAACTGCAAGCATTTTTCACCTGTTTCAAAAAAGATTTACATTGCGTTTGATTAAAATTTTGAGATCAAAGCTGAAAATAATGCTGGAAGTGAGATAGAGAGATTGCCACAAATCTTTAATACCTAACGAAACCTATTCCAAGCATTAAAAAAAAACCCACACATATATACCCACTTAAAAAGAAACTTTCTGATGAACATATCCTTCTTAAAACAGAACTCCAACTATTTTATATTATTATCTGATATTGTTACTGGATTGCCATTTTGTGAGCTGTAAGACATAAATTGATGGTTAAAGTACTATGACCTTGGAAATGTATACTAACCTTCATTATCCAAAAGAGTTGTCAAAACCCACAGAAAAATGCCACAGAAACCCACAGAAAACGAACCTTTTGAAAGCTTTGTTTCTTCTACCACTTTGGTTAGATGCCCCTCGACGATCAGCTTCTCTGCCAAAGAAAATAAACGTTACTATCCAAGCCCAAACTGAGTAGCAAGCACTTCCCTAAGCTGGGCAGTGTAACACATTCCATGACCAAATTTAAAGATGATGACATTACTCCCATGACTAGGCTTGAACAAAAACTTGAACCTGGAAGGGGAACTAAGAGAACTGGAACGATACTAGAGGAATCAGGTTAATGCAGAAATCCGAGGGTAAGGGAAATGAACTGCCTTCAGTTTTCATTAGCTTTCACATTATTTTAAAAGCCTTGAACTTTAAAAAAAGGACTCAGAACAAACAAAGCAACCCTCTTTAAATCAAGGATATTAAGTTGAAATAAAGGAATTCTGAGAAGGTATTCCATTTAAATAAAGAAGTAATACAAATCATATTATATCAAGTTTACTTTTCCCTATTGACACAATTTAGCAGAGATGCCTATATGACATGTTTCAGTAAAATGAATAATTTTAGAAGAGCTAATTATTGAAAGAAATTTAAAAAAATTTTTTTGCTTTTGTTTTATGGGGGATTCTCTGCAAATGTATAATGTAGTTTCTTTATAATTTATTTAAAGTCAGATTTTCATATTCTGCCTTTCAGTCAGGAGGATAATATATCTATTCTGTATACACCATTATCTGATCCTATATGTCACTTGGTCTCCTTCATTTTACACTTTTGCAGTATGTGAAATAATTTCTCTATTCTATCCTTTAACCCACTGCAACTTGGTCTACACCCATTACTCAACCACTGAAATGGCCCCAAGATCACTATAACCTATCTGCCAAAGCCCATGGTTCCTTTTCTTAATTTTCATTTAACATAGGCTCTTTGCAGCATGTGGCACTGTTTGCTCCTGCCTCCTTGAAAAATAGGAGTCGAAGTAACAAATTTAGATAATTTTAAAAGGCATTAACCCTACAAGATATGTAACATAAGCTGTCTTACCCATCCTCTGTCCTACTCCATTCCATTCTTGAAAAATCACTTCCTACAAACAACAACTTTTAACTTTTAGCCATTTCTTCTGGTATTTACATTTATATTTCTAAATAATACATTGCTATTTCTTAATTTTTCCATTTTAGGCATTATTTACTGACAATCTCTTACAGATGATTATGCTCTCATGTCCTATTATCATCCTCATAAGAGTTACATTTTGTCCATCTGTAATCAGTATTTATATTATGACTATTATCTATATCTGAGTCATATAATATGCGATAATTATATTTATTTTCTTGTACAACATTTACTATTTTGGGAACTTACGATGCCCTCTTTTGTTTTGCTAATTTTTAAAAATATATCTCAAACACAGCCCAAGTTCTTATAGAACCATAAAACTCTCAATATCCTCAAACATATCAGGCCATCTATCACATTATATATCCCTGTCTCTCCCTTCTCCTGGCCCTTTAATCTTCCTGCTCCAGTCTGAGCTGTATCCTGTACAAGATCCCCTGCCCCCAGATTCCAAATCTTCCTCTTCCTGTTTTATTCCCTTGTTTTAGTGTAATATATCCTCTGATAATTTCCTGATAAGGGGTGGATAGAAGGTAAATGTTTTGTAATTTGTTCCTCTGAAAATGTTAGTGTTCTACCCTCACATTTGACTGGTTTGACAGATACATAATTCTACAGGACATAATTTTCCTTCAGAATTTTTAAAACATTGTTCCACTATCTTCTAGCTTCAAACTGGAAGGTGAGTCTAATGCCAGTCTGACTCTTGTTCCTCATTATGCACTGCAGAAGCTTCTATGTGCTCAGCAATGCCTGGTTTGCCTGTCCTTTCTGGGCACCTGAGAAGACTGCACATTCCAAGTCCCTAGCACTCAGGAAGGTCCATGTGACTGGTTCTAGCCAGGGCCGAAGCATTTAAGAGAGTACAGTAGGATTTTCATATACTTGTTCTCCCCCCACTCTAGAAACCATGTGTTCAGATTAGCCTAGATTCCTGAGTAACAGTATAGAGCAGCGTGTTCTCCCTCACCATGGACATGTAGCATAAATGAAAAGCAATGTTTGTTGAATTAAGCCATTATGATTTCAGGATTTATTTGTGGCTATATTATAATTTAGTTTATTATGATTAATAATACAGTATGAGATCCTTTGTTTCTCTCTGGCAATTTTCAGAATCTTTTCTTTATCCCTGGTGTTCTTAAATTTCATATACCTCAGTATATGGTCTTGTTTTTAAAAACTGAGGTTAAATTCACAGAGTGTATTAATTTTAAAGTGAACAATTCAGTGGCATTTAGTATATTCACGATAATATGGAAGCACCAACTTCATCTAGTTCCAAAACATTTTCATCATCTCAAAAGAAAACCTCACATTCATTAAGAATTTACTTCCCGTCCTCCAAAATCTCTTACCACTCAATTGATCATTTTATATTTCTAAAATTAGTCTCTACTCTCATTCTCTTTGTCCTTGTGTCCTATGTCTTTTATAATATTTTACTATGAATGGATCCATTCACCATATTTAATCAAAAGTTTACTGCCTCCCTTTTAAAACTCTTTTCCTTTGACTTCTAGGATACTACTCATTCCTACTTCTTTTATGTGCCTGCTCATTCCTTCCTTCTCAGCTTTTCACTGACTTTCCTTTATTCTATGGTCTAAATCTGTATGTACAACTCAACAGCAAGAAAAAAAAAAAAGACAAAAAAAAATCTGATTAAAAATTGGGCAGAAGATCTGAACAGATATTTTTCCAAAGAAGAAATACAGATGGCCAATAGGTACATGAAAAGATGCGCAACATCACTAATCATCAGGGAAATGCAAAGCAAAACCATAATGAGATATCACCTCACACTTGTTAGAATGGTTATTATCAAAAAGACAAGAAATAACAAGAATGTGGAGAAAAGGGAACCCTGGTACATTGTTGGTGGGAATGTAAATTGATGCAGCCACTATGGAAAACAGTATGCGGGTTCTTCAAAAAATTAAAAATAGAACTATATGATCCGGCAATTCCACTTTTAGGTATTTATCTGAAGAAAACAAAAACACTAACTTGAAAAGATATATGCACACCCATGTTCACTGCAGCATTGTTTACAATAGCCAAGATAAAGAAACAATTGAAGTGTTCATCAATGGAGGAATAGATAAAGAAATTATGGTAGGTATATATAATGGAATATTATTCAGCCATAAAAAAGAATAAAATCTTGCCATTTGTGACAATATGGATGGACCTCAAGAGCAATGTGCTAAGTGAATTATGTCAGACATAGAAAGACAAAGACCATATGATCTCTCTTATATGTGGAATCTTTAAAAAAAAAAACAAAACAAGCTCATAGATACAGACAGCAGACTGATGGTTGGCCAGAGGAGGGGAGTGGGAGGTGGGAGAAGTGAATGAAGGGAACACAGGGTTTAAAAAGGGTGAGGGGAGGTAGGCAAAATGTAGACTTCAAAAGCCTCGTGTGAAAAAAGTGATAGATTTGACATCATATAAATTAAAACCTTCTATATGATCAAACTCACCATAAACAAAGGAAAAGGGCAAGTGCAAACATGGAAAAAATATTTGAAAAACAAATAACAGATAAAAGGTTATTATTCGGGCTTCCCTGGTGGTACAGTGGTTAAGAATCTGCCTGCCAATGCAGAGAACACGGGTTCGAGCCCTGGCCTGGGAAGATCCCACATGCCATGGAGCAACTAAGCCCGTGCGCCACAACTATTGAGTCTGCGCTCTAGAGCTCGTGCGCCACAACTACTGAAGCCTGCACGCGTAGAGCCCATGCTCTGCAACAAGAGAAGCCACCGCAATGAGAAGCCCATGCACCACAATGAAAGAGTAGCCCCCGCTCGCCGCAAATAAGGAAAGTCCACATGCAGCAACGAAGACCCAACGCAGCCAAAAATAAATAAATAAAAAATAAATAAATTTATTTAAAAAAAAGGTTATTATTCACTCCATTCATTCATTCATTGAACAATTAATTAGGGAGTGCCTACTATATGCCAGACACTGTCCTAGGTGCTGGAAACACTAGAATGAACAAATGACAAAATCCCTGCCCTCCTGATTCTTACATTCTAATGGTGCGGGGAGGGACAGGCAATAAAAAAATAAACAAATAGTATGTCAGATGGCAGTTACAGAGAAAAATAAAACAAGAAATGAGGAAACAGCCTGTGGAGAAGGCAAAGATATGACACCTTCCAAAAATGAGTAAGAAAAAATCAAACACAAGAGAAAAAAGGCCAAAGAACAGGAACACAGAATTCACAGGCCAAGAAATGCAAATGTCCAGTCAACATGAAAAATTCTTGGTCTACCCACTAACACAACGCCACGGCATTATTTGCCCATCAGGTTGGCAAACATTCAGTACTGGGAGGAGTGGGTAAATGAGTAATCTTGTGCCCTTTCACAGTGGAAGTGTAAATTAGTATCTTTTTTTTTTTTTTAGAGGGCAATTTGGCGGGAACTATGCAAATGTTGAAAGCACATGCCCTTTGACCCCGCAACCCCGCTTCTGTATATCACACTGGAAAGAGAGAGGCTTGTACAAAGATTTCCAATGCAGCACTTGTCTGTACTGGGGGAAAGCAGAATACAAATTTTTAAAGTTCTGCCAAGCAAGAAAATAAGAAAGCATTAGTCTTTGAGATTTCAAAAATTCTTTTCTAATAGCATTAACTACCTGCTACACTTGAATAATTTCAAAATGTTGATGCCTAGTCTAGCTCTCTCTCTCTCACATCCCAGAACCCTAATGCCTAACTGATTCTCAAACATCTTCACCCAGAAATCCCATAGGAACTTAATCTCACCCCTCAAAACTGAATTTATCTTCTCTTCCTTTCTCCTACATGGATTTGGTATCTCTCCTCTCCTCTTCCATAGCTCTTCATTTGTATCTCTATCAAGCTATACTGCAACTATTTATTTATGTCCACCTTTCCCAACATACTACAAACTCTTTGAGGAATATACTCATTCCTTCAAGTACTTACTATGCACCAGATACAGTACTAGGTACTCTTCGTGGATTACCAAGATAAATGTGATAAATCTAGGAATTTAGGGTCTAGTGAAAGCAGGGAGGCATCTTATTAATAATTTAATTCTCAACACAATTATGTCACATAATACAAGTTCCACAAAAGCTTGTTATATGAATATAGCAAATAATGAAATAGTATAAACACAGGTTCTGAAAGCCATTCCAAGCTTTCTCTAGGATGTTGAAGATTGAAGTACCACCTTTAAAAAATTATAAACACATTAGGAGTAATTTATTGCTCAAAACTCTCTCACCCTTAGAACAAAATCTTAAGTCCCTACCATGATCTACAAGGTCTATAAGCCAACTATGGCCCCACAGAGCTAAATCCAGCCTTCTGCCGCCTCAGTAAATAAAGTTTTATAGGAACATAGCCAGGTCCATTCATTTACATATTGTCCATGGCTGCTTTCCACAACAATGGCAGAGTTTGGTAGCTATAACAAAGACCTTTTAACACGCAAAGCCTAAAATATTTACTATCTGGTGTTTTATTTATTTTTTAAAGGCATTTTTATTCTAAAACTCCAATTTCAGACCTGCCTTGGGTTTTCATATGGTTTCTCTCCATCTCACACACTCTTTCTGCAGACACATGTACAACTCACTCAGCTTAGTCCCAAATCTGTTCAAGTCCTACATAATACTTTTGTCACTCCCTATTGTCTTATAATCTTCCATTTTTTCTTCAGCGGATTTATCACTACCTGACATATTATTAGTTTATTAGTTTTTATCTCCTCAAGAGAATGTAAATTCCATGAAGGCAAAGCTATCTTTGTCTTGTTCATTTCTATACCTCCCAAAGTTAAAATAATGCCTGGTATATACATAGTAGACGCTTAATAAATATTTGCTGAATGAATGAATTAGGCATTTATGTTTAAAGAGTTCAAACTTGGAAAAATTATTTGAATATTTTCCTCATTCTAAAAAACTAAGGATTAAATACATATAAAAAGTTTTGAACAGTACCAGTATTAAGCTCTAGATAATAATTACCTGCTGTTATTATCATTATTGAAATTATTTAAGGTTATATTACCAATCTAGTGAATCATTAGTGGCCTGTGATTAAAGTATTAAGGAAAAGAATATTGTTTTTAAAAAAGTTTCTAACCGCTAGTTCTCAAACTTGGGGTGGAGACCTCAACTCTTTTAAGAAGTACTGAAAATCAGAGACCCTCAGAGACAAAAAAGAACTTCCATATAATAATAACTGCAGGTCTTGAAAGAACTATTTGCCTTGGCACAAATGAAAGATAGATTTTCTTTCTTTCTTTTTTTTTTTTTTTTTGATGTGGACCATTTTTAAAGTCTTTATTGAACTTGTTACAATACTGCTTCTGCTTTATATTTTGGTTTTTTAGGCCGCGAGGCATGTGGGATCTTACTCCACAACCAGGGATAGAACCCGCACCCCCTACATTGGAAGGCGAAGTCTTAACCACTGGACCGCCAGGGAAGTCCCCAATATTTTCTTTCTTTTTTAAAACTCCCTCTTTTTGAGGGTTACTCTGGAGAGATTATTATTCATTTTCCCCTGTTTTAAAACCACATTTATTATTTATTATGAAACAACACTTAGAAAGGGGCATAAAACACAAAGGTACAGGTTAATAACATTTTTTTAAAGTTAATGTCTGGGATGCCCAAATTAAGAAACAGAACCTAACCACCACCTCCAAAGCCTTCCACATTTCCTTTTCCAATCAAAATCCCATGAGGTAAGCATTATCCTGACTTCTATGGTATTTAATTTCTTGCATTTCTTTATAGTCAGACTACTCAAATATGTGTGACTAAATAATATAATTTTAGTGGTTTTGAACTTTATTCATCCTATATACCTCAGTGTTTTTTATCCATTTAACTACTGATGGTCTTTCGGGTTATTTCCAGTTTTGAATTACTGTGAATAATGCTGCTGCTGCGAACATTCTTGAATTGCACCTGATATACGTGTTTAGGCATTCTGTAGGGAACCTACCAAGGAAAAGAACTGATGGGTATAATAAGTTTGACAACATTTGAGAACCACAACCAAAGCACTTTGTTTAGTCAGAAAACATATTACAGAATTGCAAAAACTGCCAAATATTGTCAAAGACTGAATAGAAGAGAACCAAATTTATTTCTTGGCTGATAAAAATATATTATATACTATCTGTATTACTATGTGGTGAAAAATGAAAGTGAGAAACAACGCAAACAAAAGAAGCTCAAAGGGAGCACAGGTGTGCCTAGTTCTTAGCCATTTTCCTCACATGACAGCTACAACCAATTGAAAGCAGAAGATAAACAGTACTATCAGATACTGATGTCAGTTCCCTAGGGATCTTAAACAGACAGAAAAGTAGAAGAATAAAAAAGAACTGCATAATCTGCTGTTGTAAATGCCAACCTGGAGAATATTTCTAAATCTCAAAGTTAGATTTCATTAAAAAAAAAATGTTATGACTAGGGCATCAAAATAATGTGCTTGAGACCAAATTTTTAAAATGGCATGCATACTGGTAATTTAAAAGTTAGACAATCCCTAGATTGTTGGAAACATATTACTTTAACAGGAGCAATAAAGCTAGATCAATTAGCTTTCACCGTCTTGAAAATGGGAATAAGAAGGAGGAAAACAAGTTACTTAACATGAAAGCTCCCACTAACACCCTCTCCAAACTCTGCCCCACGTCCCTGCAAAAGTTTTCTACCTTCTAGTTAACACGTATTTCTGTGTGCCAGGAATTACTTAGAGCACTTAGTAAACATTATCTCATTTAATTCTCATAATCCTATGAAGTAGGTACTACCATCACATTTTATAAATGAGGAAATTGAGGTTTGAAGAGATCATACCACCCAGAGTCATACTGCCAATGAGGGACCAAATCAGAATTCACATAAAGGTTCCTCTGATCCAACTCTAAACATCATAAATGAAAGTGAGCTAACATTACTTAGAAGGTCATTAAGGGAAATAGAGCTAAGAAACTGAGATTAGAATTAACATCAAGGGGCTGGTAGCACAGTGGTTAAGAATCCACCTGCCAATGCCGGGAACACGGGTTCGAGCCCTGGTCCGGGAAGATCCCACATGCCGTGGAGCAACTAAGCCCGCGAACCACAACTACTGAAGCCCGCGTACCACAACTACTGAAGCCCACGCGCCTACAGCCCGTGCTCCGCAACAAGAGAAGCCACCGCAATGAGAAGCCCTTGCACTGCAACGAAGAGTAGCTGCTGCTTGCCCCAACTAGAGAAAGCCCGCGCACAGTAACGAAGACCCAACGCAGCCAAAAATACATAAATAAAATAAATAAGTTTATTAAAAAAAAAAAAAGAATTAACATCAAGATACAACCAAAGTAAAAATTAACAATCAGCATTCAACATCAAGCCAACAGTTTATTTCCCTTCAGAGAATAGCAGCTCACATAGTAGAAAGAAAGCTTTAGAACTGCACAGGGTGACTCTGAGAGGTTGCTAATGTGAATAATAGAGACTTTTTCACAAGGTTATTTGTTTCTGCAGCAAAATACTTAAAGCAATTCCTATTACAGAAGATAATCTGCCTTTCCCTAAAAACAGTTCCAGAGGCTGTTTGTCTTAAAATCTAAGAATAAGGAAGAACAAAAGAAAAAAAAAATTAGAATTCAATGACAGATTTAAAATTCAACGAAATGAACCAATTTCCAGAATACAGAAATGGATTTTTTTTTTTTAAAGGAACAGTCTATATACCAAAACACTACTGGCATGAATTTAAGACTATCTTCTGTGCAGTTATACTGGAAGAAAATCTGGCAGAAATATTGGAAAGCTAGCTGACTGGGGAAATGGTTGGTACAAATAAACAACAAACAAAAACTCTCCAATACTCTGAGAACAAAGAAATAAAAAATTAGCAACATCTAGTTTAAACTCAAGAGTTTTCCTGTAATGGGGACATTAACTACTAAGAGAAGGGAACCACACCAAGTGTTTTCTATTCTTTGGCATAAATAAACTGCTTTGGCTTAGAGAAATAAAAGTTTAAAAGATGAAAATTTAAAACTCTGTTTCAAGTACAATATGTAATCAGAATAAGCCTGAAATTGTTCAGAGAGGCTGATCTCATAGAGTGATGAAAAGTAAACAGTCACAAGAGCAACACTGATTCAATGCATTACTCCAAATAAGGCAATTTCTATGTGAGAGCAAAGCCCTAAGAGCACGGAGGATGGAATGAAAGAATCATACACAGATACTGACTGTAATTTCAAAATGGGGGTGGGAGGCAGGGAGAGAATTTTTTTTTTTAATCAGGAAAAAAAATAAGACATGAAATATTAAGAGAATTAGACTTTTGCCTAATATGATAGTAAAAATGATTAAGTCGCATAGTAAGCATGGATTAAGAATACAAAGACATGAGGTTTATTTCATAGGACTCTTAACTCCATCATCAAAAGGGAGATGCCCTTGGGGGAGTGGGCAGTTTGTCTCTACAAAGCAGACCTCAGAGGAAAGTTTCTCTGGCACCCAGACACTGCGACAAACAGTAGCAAGAGAAATCAAAGGGGCAGGAAGCAGTCCAGAGAAGGCTGTTTTTCACTCCATGCCCACCAAGTGATGGCAGGTCTCTACATCCTTAGCTTCTCTACCTTTTACACCCTTCATCCTTTCACTCAGCATACAAGTTAATCAAGTGGCAGAATTCACAAAATATGTATGAAACAGATTTAGAGATGTACAACTTTTAACTCAGAAAGCATCTTTAGCAAGCATACAAAAGTCTCAATGTATTCATTAAAGTTTATATGGTAAACCTTGAGTGACTGAAATTTGCAGGGAACATGGTATGTGGAGTTCTGCTTAAACCAAACTTCATGCCTGAATCTCTGAAGAAGAAAATTTGCGAAAACTTTTTAGTAAGTTTTATTAAAGTTACTTGTTAATTCTAGATTTTATATGATGTATTTTTATATAGAAAATTTACTTCACAGTTCTGGAATTATGCAAAAGGTTATATTTAAATCTGTTCAAAATCCAATCTCTATGCCAGAAATTAAAAGCTTTTCTCCTAGTGACTTCCCTGGCAGTCCAGTGGTTAAGAATCTGCCTTCCAATGCAGGGGACGCAGGTTCCATCCCTGGTCGGGGAACTAAGATCCCACATGCTGCGGGGCAACTAAGCCTGCACGCCACAACTACTGAGCTCCGGTGCGTCAACTAGCGAGCCTGCGTGCTGCAAACTGCAGAGCCCACATGCTCTGGAGCCTGAGCACCACAACTAGAGAGAAGCCTGCCCGGTGCAGCGAGGAGCCCACGCGTGCAACGGAAGATCCCACGTGCCACAACTAAGACTTGATGCTGCCATAAATAAATGAATGAATGAATGAATAAATATTTTTTTAAAAAAGCTTTTCGCCTAAAAGATAATTAAAAGAAACAGTCTGTTTTACCATAAAAGGAAAACAAATTGAAATGTGTTCCGACCCATTTAATTTCCTCAAAATCACCTTATAAATGGAGAGAGCCAACAACCAAATTGTCCTCTTACGGAGTCATACACATAAACTGAAAAAAAATCTGTCAATATATTTAAAATAGGCATGATGAGACTTCCCTGGTGGCGCTGTGGTTAAGAATCCGCCTGCCTTTCACAATTTGTATGGAAACACAAAAGACCCCGAATAGCCAAAGCAATCTTGAGAACGAAAAATGGAGCTGGAGGAATCAGGCTCCCTGACTTCAGACTATATTACAAAGCTACAGTAATCAAGACAGTTTGGTACTGGCACAAAAACAGAAATATAGATCAATGGAACAGGATAGAAAGCCCAGAGATAAGCCCACGCACATATGGTCACCTTATCTTTGATAAAGGAGGCAAGCATATACAGTGAAGAAAAGACAGCCTCTTCAATAAGTGGTGCTGGGAAAATTGGACAGGTACATGTAAAAGTATGAAATTAGAACACTCCCTGATACCATACACAAAAATAAACTCAAAATGGATTAAAGACCTAAGTGTAAGGCCAGACACTATCAAACTCTTAGAGGAAAACATAGGCAGAACACTCTATGACATAAATCACAGCAAGATCCTTTTTGACCCAGGTCCTAGAGAAATGGAAATAAAAACACAAATAAACAAATGGGACCTAATGAAACTTAAAAGCTTTTGCACAGCAAAGGAAACCATAAACAAGACCAAAAGACAACCCTCAGAGTGGGAGAAAATACTTGCAAATGAAGCAACTGACAAAGGATTAATCTCTAAGATTTACAAGCAGCTCATGCAGCTCAATAACAAAAAAACAAACAACCCAATCCAAAAATGGGCAGAAGACCTAAATAGACATTTCTCCAAAGAAGATATACAGATTGCCAACAGACACATGAAAGAATGCTCAACATCATTAATCATTAGAGAAATGCAAATCAAAACTACAATGAGGTATCATCTCACACCGGTCAGAATGGCCATCATCAAAAAATCTGGAAACAGTGAATGCTGGAGAGGGTGTGGAGAGGGGGGGGGCACTCTTGCACTGTTGGTGGGAATGTGGATTGATGCAGCCACTGTGGAGAACAGTATGGAGGTTCCTTAAAGGACTAGAAATGGAACTGCCATGCAACCCAGCGGTCCCACTGCTGGGCATGTACCCTGAGAAAACCATGGTTCGGAAAAAGTCATGTACCAGAATATTCATTGCAGCTCTGTTTACGGTGGCCAGGACATGGAAGCAACCTAGGTGTCCATCATCGGATGGATGGATGGGGAAGATGTGGCACATATATACAATGGAGTGTTACTCAGCCATAAAAAGAAATGAAATGGAGGTATTTGTAATGAGGTGGATGGAGTTGGAGTCTGTCGTGCAGAGTGAAGTGGGTCAGAAAGAGAAGGAGAAATACAGTATGCTAACACATATATATGGAATCTAAGGGGAATAAAAAAAGGTCATGAAGAACCTAGTGGCAAGACGGGAATAAAGACACAGACCTACTAGAGGATGGACTTGAGGATATGGGGAGGGGGAGGGGTGAGATGTGACAGGGTGAGAGAGTGGCATGGACATATATACACTACCAAATGTAAAATAGATAGCTAGTGGGAAGCAGCCGCATAGCACAGGGAGATCAGCTTGGTGCTTTGTGACCACCTAGAGGGGTGGGATAGGGAGGGTGGGAGGGAGGGAGATGCAAGAGGGAAGAGATACGGGGACATATGTATATGTATAACTGATTCACTTTGTTATAAAGCAGAAAGTAACACACCATTGTAAAGCAATTATACTTCAATAAAGATGTTTAAAAAAAAAAAAAAAATGAATCCGCCTGCCAATGCAGAGGACACGGGTTTGAGCCATGGTCCGGGAAGATCCCACATGCTGTGCAGCAACTAAGCCCATGCACCACAACTACTGAGTCTGCACTCCAGAGCCCACATGCCTGGGGCCCGTGCTCCGTAACAAGAGAAGCCACCGCAATGAGAAGCTCTCGCACCACAACGAAGAGTAGCCCCCGCTCTCCACAACTAGAGAAAGCCCGCGCACAGCAATGAAGACCCCACGCGGCCAAAAATAAATAAATTAATTTAAAAAAAATAAAATAAATAAAATAGGCATGATGACTCCTATGGAAGTGAACTATTTGCTTTCTAATTTTTAAAACACCAAGTGAATTTACACTACACAAGCACAGTAAATAATGAAAGCTAGGTACTTAATATTTGCTTTTTAAAAGACGAAACAAAAATATGAAGTATTACTGCTCACAGAATATACGCTTCATTGTCAAGATCATAAATCAGTTCAAGATGCCCATCAATGAAAATAATGGCAAGAAAGTTTGTGTGCTTGTCAAAAAATAATCCAAAATTGTTTCAAAAGTTCACTTGAGTAAGATTTTTGCTGAATTTGCCTAGCTTGCCATAATACTTATTATTAAGCATGACAATTTCAATAATGGCACCTTGTCATCAAACAATAAAAATGTCATAAAATAATGAAAATGAGAACAAATCAAACCAGAGGTAACCCTTACTATGCCAGCTCCAGCTATCCAAATTTAAGGAGCCAAACAGATTTGGAAAATTTGAGATACAACTCTTGCTACTTGCCACCAAAACTCAGGAACCAAACAGATTCAGATAACAAGCTATATCCCTAGCTACCTGAATTTACAATCCAAACTTCCACTATTTATACTTAAGAACCCAGTGGATTCAGACATCTAGGAATGCTTATATTTTATTTTTTCTGTTCTTTGGTTCACTCTTTGTCCAAAAAAACAGGGTTTTATATTCTCATTTCCCCTCTGTGTATCACATTTAGCAATTACCCATGCCATTACATAGTCCTTGTAAACATTATTTTATTGGCTAATATCCTCACTGAGGGGATTGCTGTAATTTATATAACTTCTGCTCAATCTCTGAATGTTTATTTGCCCCCATAACTATGATCCAATAAAAATCTCCAAACACCTTTTTCTTTATTTAAAACAAACATTGCTCTGTGCTAAAACTACAGCTAAATATTTTACACATTTTATAATAACACTTTAAATGATTTTTGCAAACTGTAACTTAGTAAAACATTATTTTGATAGTTCTCTGTTCTTATTTCTTTAGGCTCAAAATATAAATCCCAAAAGCTCAAAATAAAGATAACTTATTTTAAAATGGTCACATGTAACACAACTAAGCATAAAACCCTTCTCCTAAAGATTTATATTTTAGATTATATATTCTACTTTTAGTTGGTTTCAGTGCGTACCAATTATTTTGCCCCAATCCCTGCATCTGCTGCCTGTAAAACTGAGATTTAGTAACCAGAAGGTAACAAAAAGATGCACTAATCTTTGCTTTATGAAAAAACTGTTAAAGAACAAAGAAATGTGCCATATTTATTAAACAATTCGGCTCAAAGTAATATTAAACTTACATTCAACATTATAGTCTCTAAAATGGACAAAAACAGAAGTACTTCTAAAACTACTAAATGAAATTCCATGTTTCCTTAAAGCATCTCTAAGGAGTATAACACGTGATCTGTTGAGTTTGTGCCTGCTATAACTACCAGGTGTGACCCTTACGATCCACGAATGCTCTTGAGATTGGCGGGGTGGAAGCAAAGGGTGGAACAGTAACCACACATGCATGCACACCCATAAAATGAACTCATGAGCATAAATACTTGGAAAACCACTCATTTCAAAGAGAGAGCAAACAGGAAGAAAAAAATGCCTGACGAAGTGTGTGTCTGATAGGAAAAAGTATAGATTTCATCAATGAATCTTTACTACACATAGTGACCTTTAATTGTTACTAAGAAACTAAGAGAATAACACAACCTTGTGATTGTTACAGATTTAAGCAGTCACATGATTTTCAAGTAAGACGGAATACACAATTCTTTTGTTCAGAATTCAGCATTCAGAATTCTTTTGTTCTAAATCACCTCAAAAGCCAACCTGTCTATCTTTAAAATATTATTAAAATTAGCCTTGTACAACTTCCCCAGGGTAGGTAGTAGATGTCACACTGTAGAACAATCTATTACTACTTCTTCTCTAGAAAGCTCTTGCTACCCTAAGGGCTAGCTCCAGATCTGAGCGTCCAAACGAAATCACTATTTTTGTGATTTATAAATTATAAATTTTTGAAAAGAACCACTGCTGTCTGAAGATGGCCTTGGTGCACTTCTACCATAACAAACACGTTGAGATGTTAATTTTTCCTCTCATTTTTCAATTTAGACCCTGACTTCATTAAAATCAATGTGAAAAATACTCTGTACTCACTCTGGCATTCTATGAATTGATGAATAAAAGTGCAGTCCCCGCCACTCTTTGAAAGCAAGTGCTCTAATAAAGAAAGAAACACCTTTAAGGATACAGTTTTTGTTGCTGTTTTTGAAAACCAACAGCAAAGGCAGGAAAACCAAAATGTATTAACATGGGTAACTGAATAAGATTAATAAAAGTTTAATATATTTTAATACTAACAGCAGACATATTTTGGAGTTAAAGTTAAATGACTGAAAATTATAATTATATAATCTTAATCTGTACCCCAAATGGTTAGCTTTTAAAGGTGCAGTTTCTATCCAAATAGCTCAAGAAAACCATAGAAATATATTGCTTTAAAAAGCTTCTCCCACTTTTAAAATACATCTTTTTCTATGAGAGCTTAACAAATACCCTTAAATAATTTAAAAATTTTATATTTGTTCTTACTGAATTAATTTTCAAATGACTGTTCTCTAACAGTCCCCCTTCAAAGATATTCATCTTAGTTAAGAGGCAAACAGTAAATATTTTAAGAATACCATAAAATGCCTTAAAATTTTTAAGAAACTGATACAATATTTTAATTTTTACACTTTCATTTCACTAGTAGTCTTTCCCCTTGAGTCACTTAATCTATACTTCATACACTATCAAATCATTACATTATTATCTCTGCCTAAATGATTAAAATCAATGCCCGTACATTTTAAAATCAGAGCTTGGTAAATGGTTTCGCTCAGGTCAAACAGATATTTTTTTTTTCAATAAGTAAAGAGAATCAAAACCTAACACAGTAGTTTAATAAACGTTTCAGCCCTTTTCTTACAATAAGCTTTATTTACTTTGATTCAAAGAGTTAACTTCTAAATCTGGATAACATCCTTCAAGTACATATTTGTATCTTTCAAAACTACCAAGCAGACATTGGAAGTACAAGTGTTAAAAATATATTCCAACATGATGACTATCTAGAAGGTGTAAAAGCACAAAAACCTGTCAAAGAGGACGAGTCAGTACCACTCTGACTGTAAAAGCTTCTTTTCTCTTCCACCTGGCCTCACCCCGCATCATTTCAACTTTGCTTAAGAGGCAGGCATCTCCTACTCCGATAGCTGGACAACCTCTCTTGACACCCTTACTGATGGCCTTCTTCTTTACCTTCATATTCAAATCTCTCATTATCCTTTATCTACTTACATGGTATGCCGATATATATTTCTATATAAATATACATACACAGCTATATATAGTTGTAACTACATATAACACATACATATATATAACTACATACAGTTATACAGAAATATAATGAAAAAGAAAAAAGAAAGGCTAATTGCAATAGAAATTAGAAATTAAAAAAAAAAATCTAATAAGTAGCATTTGCCAATTGCAGCCAAGAAATCCAAAACAGGAGTCTTCAGTTGAATAGTAATTACCAAAATAAAAAGTTGTTTACATAAATCCTATGTAAGCTATATAACATTTTCAAAACTCAAACTGTACAATATCACTGTTAAATATGAAAACTCAGTAAAATCAAATTTTAGCCTAACTAAAGGACTTTATAAAACATATTTAAAAATATATATATTTGAAACCAAATTTCAGAGAAGCATCACAAGACTTCAGATGAAATTTATTAATGCAGGACATCCCACCATCACACACCAAGCCAAAAATCAAACTTTTTACCTACTCTGATTTTACTATCTGGACTCTACATTAAAATATCTACTATACTAGTTTGGATAAAATGCAAGATTAATATAAAAAGATAAATATACATGTGACTTTCACAACGGTTATTTCCTAAGATACATGAGACAAAAGTCTTTCAGGTAGTACATGTAAAGGATTTGGATCATGACACTTTTAACACTTCATTACTTGAATTCAGGCCCTTGGGAATTTCACTTTGCAAAAAACTATAAAAGATGTCACTGATAATCCAAACCAAGAATCAAGAATCAGATACTGAAAGTGCCGGGGCGGGGGAGGGGGTGTGTCCTGTGATACTAAATAGAGCTGTAGGAATGTAAAGAAAAAGCAGATACAGAAACATAATAGAGAATCATGACACTTAAAATGTGTTTTATTTATACATGAGTTACCTATGGGTTTTGATTTTTTATACCTGTGTTGTCCAATACAGTAGCCATTAGCCACATGTGGCCACTGAGCCCTTAAAAAGTTGCTAGTTTGAATTGAGATGTGTTGTCAGTGTAAATTAAATATATACTGATTTCAAAGACTTACTAAGGAAAAAAGAATGTGAAATGCTCATTTGCAATCTTTTAATATTGATTACATATTGAAATAATATTTTGGATATAGGGGTTAAAGTAAATATATTATTAAATACATTATTAAAAATTTACCTATTTCTTTTTATAATTTTAATGTGGCTACCAGAAAATTTTAAATTATGTATGTGGCTCTCAGAATAGTTCTATTAGACAGAGCTTTTCTATACCTTCTAAGATATATTTAAAATATGCTTGTAACGTTTTAAAAATTACAGTACAAAACTGTGCTTATAGCAGCTACTTTAGATTTAAGTAATCTCAAAAATGGGATTTAGTGGAGAAGTATTATTAATCTTAATTTCTCCAGACATTTTTGAAATATTCTCTTACAACCATACTTGGTTCTCGCTCTATTTAAAGAGTAGTTTTAGTTAAAATCATATCTGATAGCACATTATGATTGTGGACTTTGGCAATATTTGAATACTTGATCATTGGTTTCTTACTATATCATAAATGATTCAGAATAGACCCATCTTATTCCAAAACCCACTTTGTAACTAAATCCAGTGTATGAATCTTTTGTGCATATCCAGATATTTACTACTCAGTTTCTTTAAAGACATTCTATTAGTCACTCTCACACTGATCAATTTAGCACTACCAAAAAAACAAATACCAGCAAGGGAAAAATAATCATAGCAAGGAGTACCCTAAAGTGTCCGAAATATCTTATTCAGTGTTTTTTTTTTGGGAGGGGGGCTGCATTGGGTCTTTGTTGCTGCCCTCGGGTTTTCTCTAGTTGCAGTGAGCGGGAGCTACTCTTCGTTGCAGTGCACGGGTTTCTCATCGCAGTGGCTTCTCTTGTTGTGGAGCATGGGCTCTAGGCATGGGCTTCAGTAGTTGCAGCACGTGGGCTCAGTAGTTGTGGCGCATGGGTTTAGTTGCTCCGTGGCATGTGGGATCTTCCAGGACCAGGGATCTAATCCACGTCCCCTGTATTGGCAGGCAGATTCTTAACCACTGCACCACCAGGGAAGTCCCCTTATTCAGTTTTAAATCAAGGAGCTGTCTACAACTATTCTCATCTAAATCAACTGGAATTGGCAAAAAATTTTAAGCAGTAATTTGACAATTCTAAATAGTATAAAGATGGTTCAATGTATATAAAAAGATTCTTTTTTTTTAAAATAAATATATTTATTATTTATTTTTGGCTGCGTTGGGTCTTTGTTGCCGTGCAGGCTTTCTCTAGTTGCCGCGAGCGGGGGCTACTCTTCATTGTGGTGCGCAGGCTTCTCATTGTGGTGGCTTCTCTTGTTGCGGAGCACAGGCTCTAGGAGCACGGGCTTAGTTGCTCCGCGGCATGTGGGATCTTCCCGGGTCAGGGCTCGAGCCCGTGTCCCCTGCATTGGCAGGCAGATTCTTAACCACTGCGCCACCAGGGAAGTCCCCTTATTCAGTTTTAAATCAAGGAGCTGTCTACAACTATTCTCATCTAAATCAACTGGAATTGGCAAAAAATTTTAAGCAGTAATTTGACAATTCTAAATAGTATAAAGATGGGTCAGTGTATATAAAAAGATTCTTAACTGAAGGAATAGAATGTTCCCAGCTCGAGTTAACACTAACATTATCCATGAATACATGCTCAAGTCAAAAGGGTGATGGATTTGAATACGAAGTGTACATGCCAGAAAGAGAAAAAAGGGCAAAATAATGACAAGAGAAAATATAAATTCATTTAAGAATGAGAAGCTTTTAGAAGATGAGGATTAAGTCTTTTTACATGTTTGCTAAATATACTTTAGTAATAGTGGTGCAATGAATATAAACTACACCTTTAAAAAGTCTCAAATTGAAACTCAAACTGAAATTTTAAAATGTCAATGTATTTCACAAAACATACATAAAATAGTCAAATAACAATGATTAATGAAACATTTTTAAAATTTAGAGTTTCAAGATTTGTTATATACAGAGTATTTAGCTCTTGACCTTGCGGCTCACATATACATGATTACCTGAGCCTATTATGCCAGTTCTTGATTAAAAACCAACCAACCAAACCGAATCAAAACAAACCAAAAAAGCACCTCCTAACTTTATCAGAGTTTGGTTGCTGCCCAAGAACTATAAAGATATCCCCTGATACATGGAAAAAGTATTTAGTAAGAAATTCTTGGGTATCGACCTTGATGTCTTGCACCAACTTCTGTATAAAAACTGAGTTGAGAGGCACATATATTTGTAAACACAGAAAACAGTTTTATTCATTTTGTACTCTAAGCAACCAATGCAGGATTTGGCATATAGTTGGTGCTCAATTAATGTTGGGTGAATGGGGTGGGGAGGAGGAATCTTCATGACTGAAGGAATATAGAAACCATTGAGTAGAAACCCCATGTTGCAGTAAGAAAACCAACAGAGGCTGTACATTTTTGGCAAGAGATAACCCAAGCTATCCAGAAAGAAGGGTCATGTATCAAGAACAAACAAAGAATTTTTCAGATGGCAGAAATGACTGACCCTGTTATCTCTGACTGATGAAACAGACGGATAAAGAGAGCAATTTCTATGACATGTCCAAAGGCTCACTGGCCTCTGAAGTAAACTCTTGGCCAGGAAGGGGGCACGGGGTGCACAAACATTAAAAAATGGCGGCCAATTATCCCCAGGAAGCGGTATTTGATGGAAGAAACTGGTAGTATCGTCTTTGAAAATATAGTGGGGGAAAAAAGCTATACTATGTTATATAAACCAGTACTAAAGTTGAACATTATCATTTTCTTGTTATTTGAATAATTGAAATTTCCATATAACAAGGGATATCTAACCATAGATCACAGAATTAAGAATTACAAAATAAAGGGAAGCTTGATTTTTAAAAGATGGGATTTAATAGTCAATGAGCAGCATGCTTTTCATTCCAAACGCTTAAAACCTAAAAACCCTGACTTCTCTATCCTGCTTAAATAGTAAAAGGATATCATGAAAGAAAAATATTTAAGTTTTTTACACTACCTTTTTCTGTGCTCCCATTTATTTTAGGTAAGAAGTCATCAACTTGTATCCCTAGGATTAAGACAGTGTATCATTGCCTGATCAAAGAAAGTATTATTTAAAACTGGTCTCAAGTGTAACCATGGCATTTTGTATCCCTACTTACATTAAGACTGATAGAACACTTTAAATTTATTTTTACAAGAAGGGTTCAACTTGCCATTTTCTATCATCTCAGAGAAAACCTACAACTGCTTAGTAAGCTGCCAGTGAACCTCAAAAGAAAAAGGATCTTGCTGTTGATGTGTTTTTCTTATTTAAATATCTCTAAGCAGACCGTCTCAGAGGTAGAAATTTCATTCATCTCAAGGACTAAACAATGGTGCCCACTGGTGGCAATCAAGCATATTTTTAAAGGAAATTTTCTGAAAGAGGGTAGATACTTTACACCTAATACGTAAAACACCCTTCTTAAAGAAATAAGTACCCAATGTGAGATAGTAAACATCAAAAATTTAATAATAAAAATTCAGCTTTAAGTAAGAAATTTGGTGACACCTACCTAAGCTGCTGCATTCTTTAAGAGTTTTCTCTTGAAGATGTTCTAACCGTACTGTAAATAAAAGTCCAAGAAAAAGATATTTCACAGATAAAAAGAAAAAATCAAATCAAATCAATTTCTGGATTAGCTAACTTACCTTGTAAAGCTGTTAGCCTTTCATTGGTGAAGTCATTATCAGCTTGCAAAGCTTCTATTTTTGCCTGGAGCTCCTGTTCTTTTTCTTCCATTTCATCTATTTTATGTTGTAATTCTTTTTTCTCAGCTTGTCCCTTCTGTTGGATTTCCTCTTGTTTTCCCTCTGCTACCTGTTGAAAAAGAAAAAGAAAATTCAGCTGTTTTAATAAAATCGAACCTTGATTTAAGAGGTCTAAAGCAGGACTACTTTTATTCACATAAACTTCCAAAGAGAATATTCTATATTATAGAACATATCTGTAAATGTCAAAATGATGTCAAAAGTGATATGCACTGTGTCATGCCTCCATATCACCTAGGAGAGAAAAACTTGTAGCAAGCAAGCAAACTCAATACATACGGAGATTATAGGGGTCAAAATGAAAAACACATTTTTCAAGAGGGAAATAACGGTTTTCCCTGAAATTACTATTGTTCCAATTAGTTTGTAAGTTCTAAAATGTAACTTATTCTGAAATTTTAAACAAAATTACGTTTAGCTAAAGGAATGATGATTACAAGCACTTTTTAAAATGACCTCTTTTTAACAAGTCCAGTACTTAAAGCTATTATAGGTTAACCAATCACACAAAGGGGAGGTATGCTCTGGTCTTCTCTAACAAATGTGTATCTTCTAGCCACTCAATCCATGGTTTGAATTATATAAAGATGCGTCTTCACAAACTCAGTTCTAACATTTTACAGCAGTGGTCCCCAACCTTTTTTTTTTTAAAAAAGCATTTTTACAAATTTATTTATTTTTATTATTAATTAATTAATTTATTTATTTTTGGTTGCACCGGGTCTTATTTGCGGCACGTGTGCTCCTTAGTTGCGGCCATGGGCTCCTTAATTGTGGCATGCAAACTCTTAGTTGTGGCATGCATGTGGGATCTAGTTCCCTGACCAGGGATCGAACCTGCGTCCCCTGCATTGGAAGGTGGATTCTTAACCACTGTGCCACCAGGGAAGTCCCAGTCCCCAACCTTTTTGGCACCAGGGACCAGTTTTGTGGAAGACCATTTTTCAACAGATGGGGGGGTAGGGATGGTTCAGGTGGTAATGTGAGCGATGGGGAGCGGTAGATGAAGTTTCGCTCGCTCGCTCGCCCACCACTCATCTCCTGCTGTGCCGCCCGGTTCCTAACAGGCCGCGGACCATTAGTGGTCTGCGGTCCGCGGGTTGAGGACCCCTGTTTTACAGGACCAACTTGGCATTACCTATGGTCTGGTCTGTCCTCATCCTCAATGTCCTACAGCTACAAGGAGATGCAGCTGAAGCAAAGCCAATGGCCTCCCTGGAAGGAATCACTCCAAGGTTTCCTCTGGGCTTGTACTAGCACTAACATAGCTGGGCCCTGATTTTGGGACACCCGAAAGATAAGCAGATTCCAGTTTTTCAAAAGTCTAAATATCTTGGGTTTTGCTGACTCTCATCTATTTCCTGTTACATATTTTAAAATGCCTATTATGAAGTACTATTTATTTCCATCCAAAGGAAATATGTCAGCTTTTACAAACTTTCAGTTATCTGTGGTAAGGGGGTTTGGGCTAAATGGCACCTGATTTTTACTATAAATTTAAACCATTACCAAATTTTACATCAACAACTATTCAGCAATAACTAACTCTTAAGCTATCCAGTGTATTAGGGACGATTAATTTACATACTTCTAGGCTGAGAAATACCTACCTTCAATTTATCAGATAAATCTTTAATCTCATTAACTGCTCCATTATATTTATTGGCTAATTCTCTTAATTCTTCCTGAGTCCGTTCATTCATTTCTTTCAGGTGGGTACATTCATCTTCAGTATTACTCAGACTTCGCTGTAATTCAAATTTATAGGCAATTGATTTAGCATAAATGCACATTCTAAATTCAATTTATAAAAAGTGTAACTCTATGGGCTGTTCTAAATCAGCATCTACCCTGGACTTTATATAAAGCTGAGTTAAGTAACATAAGAATTTCAATTTACTTCAGGTACACGCTAAAACAGAAAATACCAAGAATTTGGAAAAACAAAAAACAGGGGGAGGGAGAAAAGGACAATACTTTATATAATTACACTTTTTAAAGGCCATTGGTTATGAGTTTTAGCCTTGAAAATATTTTAAGCCTATCAATTCTTGAAAGCAAGTTTAATAATGTGCACAGAATCAATTTAATAAAATTAGAAGACAATTAGCAATTTTCTTTCCTTGCATGTCATATTAATGACATGACAGTGAATCAGTCACTTTGGGATGGGGCTATTATAGAAACTATCCTTATATTAAAATATGTTTACTATTTAGTTTACAATGGACATTTTAACTAAATCCAGTAACATGTAACTTCTGTGGTAATTTTCCAGTAGTTCAAAAGAATAACCCATATTATCAATTATGTTGTTTTAAAGCAATGAGAATCGCATTTTGATTATTCCTAAGAGACCTAGAAAGGACCTCAGAGATAATTTCCCCTGTGAACCTCCAAACAGGCACAGTTTTCCTCTCTGGAGGATGGGTAAAGTAAGAATGGCGGTGTTGCTCTCTACCTTACACTGACTATCCTCAACTGGAAGAAAAACAAAACTATGTGAAATGAGATCAATTCCCTGGCACATATCGTGGTCCATTGTGTGGAGGCTGAATCCTAACCGAAGTGCAAATAGTAAAATTCCCTGGTTAGGCTTTTATTTCCTCAACCACTGACTAGAGACCATAAGCACCAGAACTCACAGGGTTATGTTGAGAATTCCTGACAATGAAAACAGCACACTGCTCCTTCCCACCAGATAGACAGGCAAAATTTTCTAGCTATATAATAATACCCAAGTTTGAAATGTCCTGAAATGCTAGCACTTTTAGGCTAAAATTTTAAAATCATAGTACTATTTAGTATTTGTTAAATTTAAATACCTCAACTTCTGAAAGTTTTCTAACCACTTCAATTTTCTCCTGAAGAACCCGCCTCAGGGACTCTTTGGCTGTCGTCTCATAGTTGTGTTTATCCTCCTGTAATGCTATAAGTTCCTTCCGTAAACTATCTTCTGTTTGATTCTAGGATTAAAAAATATTTATAATTATAGCCAAGTTATTTTTTTGAAGTATTTACCATTTGAAAAAAACAACACATTGTGATGCTCTTTGAGTTCTATATTAAGGTACCTCCAAACACAAATTATGTTGACTCTGTATTAATTGAAGCTGTATTTAAAAGCTGCATTAATAAATTATGCCTTCACAAATATTTTAATTCACACTTCCAACAGAAAAAAAAAGGTTGAAATAAACTGAAAATTTCTCTCAAGTATACAAAATGAATGAATGAACTCTTCTACTTGCCATATTCTCTGAAAGCCACAACATTTACATTTATGGGCAAAAATAATCTCTTACCTCTAAAGGGGCCAAGCATTTTAAAATAATAACTAAACCAAAAGGAATAACAGCACCCTGAGGAAAAAGCTGATTCCACGTCTAAGGCAGGAAATGTACAAGATGAGTCTGGACTATCTTGTCTGATATGACAGCAGGAAGCTATCAAAGTCTACCAGGGTTCTACCAAAAGAACTCAGGTGCCAACCTGAAGAAGTTCCTATAGATCAAAGGGGATAACTGGGAATCAATAAGGAAAACAAATGAAATAGGTTTATACACATGAAATATATTTAAATCTAAGTTGGGGGAAAAAAAATACTTCATTGGTCATTCTTTGGTGGATGAAAAGGAACCAAACCATTATTTTGAAATCCAGTAAATAAAGGGAGAAAATCATTTATCCTGCTTTGCCTAAAGAAAATGTATCTCAGGATAACAAAATGGTTTATGCGGGGAAGTTTCTCTTTATAGAAGTAACTCAGCTAGTAAATGAAGCAAAGATAGAATTACAACATCACCATTTTTGCAACCCTTAATAAAAGCATGGATCTAGGAAAGGATAATCAAAGACTGCTAATATCTCAAAAAGAAAGACAACTAGACACTATGGTGCTTCCTGGTGAAAGTACACAATATTATCCACAAAGTGTTGTTGAAAGAAAAAAAAATTTGAGCCTACATCAGAGTTGATCTAAATCTCTAGATCAAACTACGAATTTATGGTGTGGAAGGAGGAGCTAGAAGAATGTTTAAATATCAATCCAGATTGAAGGAAATTATACAGAACAAATGACCCAGTTTCTCCAACAAATATCAACTATGATAGAAAAAAGAGAGAGCTGTACATGGGTATTCACTATACAGTTCTTTCTATTTACATGTATGTCTGAAATTTCCCATAATGATAGAAGATTAAAAAGAATGGTGAAAATGTATAAACGTTTTTGCATGTATTCAAAATGACAGTCAAAGACATGAAGCCACATAAAAAAACTATGCATTCTTCTTTATGTACTTGAGATTAATACTTACTTTGGAGCAAGCCTGTAATTGGTTTCCCATAACCTCTAACCGTGATAAGAGTCTATCTTCATCTATTAAAGCCTGTTGAAGAAAAATTAAATATCAATAAAATCCCAGCGTAATAAAAAAAGATATATCAAAAAGGTTGCTACTGCCAGCAAAGATCTAAAATCATAACGTTGACCAACATCCACTGTAAAATGCTAAACTTTCATTATTTGTTCATTAGGAAATAACTTTGCCTTTGCTTGCCACAAAATTTTAGTTTTAGCTTAATCAACAGCTAAGGGATATTAAACTGTGCTTAAATGCTTCTTGAATATAAAGGCAACTGGAATACCTGCCAACTGGTATCTGAAGCCTCTTGGGTGATGGCTAGTAGCCGCTGAAGCGTGGCTAACTTCTGTTCCAACATCTGTTCCCGATGTAAGGCTTCCTAATATTATAAATCACAAAAGAAATTCTAATAAACTCAGCATGATACCTTTGAAGAGTAATCAATTTTTAGCACATTCTGAAAATATTCTCATATTACATCCCACAGTGTATCTTACTTTCAAATCTGATAAATCTACTTTGTAAAATATATTTAGGCTACATCATTATAGCCTCATTTGTTGAGCTGTAAGTAGTGCTATCAGGGGTGCTCTAGCTGCAACTTCCCCTATAACAGAAAACAGGTCATCTGTTTTTGTTTTTTTACTTGTAATTAATAAGAGTTTAAAAAACCAAAAACCTAGAGTAGAAAATCTGACAAATGTTTTAACCCTGCATTTTATATATACACATTTAAAAGATAAATATGTGTGTGTGTGTGTGTATATATGTGTGTGTGTGTGTGTATATATATATATATATGGCGAGAGAGAGAGGGCGAGGTGAGAACAAACTCATTCCAAACTAAATCCAAACAATCTGGTTAGCAGCAAAGATACTTCCTAATGGCTTAGCTACATCAGTAGACATCTACAAAAGAAATAACTTTTAATTTTTCCTTTTAAAAATGTTATATAAATATAAACACAGTGTTATATATATATAAAAAGAGAGAGACTGCTTTATTCTCACAGTCTACTCCATTTTCAGGTGTTCTAATTCCTTCTGCGACTGTAAAACACTTAGCCATAGTCGAATATGCCAAATATAAGTAAGAGTCCACCCAGTGTTAGTTCAATGTAATTAAGGGGGTCAAGGAGTTATATAACTATTTGGCAGCTCCAAAGGAATATTTTTACAGAGAAAGACACTGGCAAGCAAAGCCTTATCTCTAGGTCACTTGTTAAAATTTGATAGCTGTTAAGAGGGTCTCCATCACTGGAAGTCAAGGTGAAAATGCTCACACAGCATTCAGTTGTGGTTTTGGCACATCTTTAAATTCACTTTCTTCTATTTCTGTCATTATCCAAAGAAGAACATTTACTACCATAATACCTCTGAGGCACCTCAACTGAGAAGTATATACTTCAAACACAGTATTTGAGGTTTAAAGCGTTCATTTGTTGCTCTCCACATCCTTGATGAATAATGAGGGAAAATTTGGTCTAATTAGAGTTAGAGGTACTGCTTTTTTTTTTTTTAAATAAATTTATTTATTATTTTTGGCTGCGCTGGGTCTTAGTTGCTGTGCAGGGGCTTGCAACTCTTCGTTACAGTGTGTGGGCTTCTCACTGCGGTGGCTTCTCTTGTCGCGGAGCACAGGCTCTAGGCACGCAGGCTTCAGTAGTTGTGGCTCGCGGGCTTCAGTAGTTGTGGCTCGCGGGCTCTAGAGCGCAGGCTCAGTAGTTGTGGCGCACGGGCTTAGTTGTTCCACGGCATGTGGGATCTTCCTGGACCAGGGCTCGAACCCGTGTCCCCTGCATTGGCAGGCGGATTCTTAACCACTGCGCCACCAGGGAAGCCCCAGAGGTACTGCTTTTTAATATAACTCTAAAAGTACAGATTAAGGAATCTAATAAAAGTCATTCTGCCTCAGAACACACATTAAAACACAGCTTACACTTAAAAGGGACTAGGTGCCAAGTTTATTTTAAACTTCTAAAACATTCCTAATATCCAGGAAGTTACACTAATGCTGCAAAAAGTTTTACTTAAAAACAAAACCACCAAACAACCACTACTTCCACTAGATGGTGTAATTTATCCTTTTTTACTCAATTCCATTTAGAGTTTCATAACTCCATGAACCACATCCTAACAGAAATCTAACACTTCCAGGAACGGGCTTTTAGTTCTAAGGCATGAAATGCATCTATTTCAGTTTTTATTCAAAAGGTTTACAACTTACATTAGAACTTCAGCAATTCAAAAAGACGGATACAGAAAAGACAATCCAGTATAATTTTCCCTCAAAGAATTAGAAAAAGAACAGTGAAAGATTATGCCATTATGAGTATTCAAAGAACTGACAAGAAAGTTGGAAAGAGTACTGGAGTGAGTCAGAACATTAGATTCACAGTCCACGATGACTAGTAACTGTCGTATATAGCCCTGGGAAATCATTTTACCATATTTCTCATATGAAAAGTGAAGGTTAGACCAGATTAATCTCAAAGTTTTCTTCTACCTCTAAAAATAAGAGAGACTGGGCTTCCCTGGTGGCGCAGTGGTTGAGTGTAAAACCACTTTTCAATCCACCATTACATTATGCCCAGTGGAAGATAAGATCTGATTAATACGTTGATAATTTTCACAGATGTGTACATTCCTAACTGAGGTAGAACTGCTCTTAGTGATTGACCTATAAAAGAATGTAGGGACACAGGATCACTGGTTTGGTCCTATCATTTTAAACAAAAGGCAACTGAAGACCTACATATGTAAACTGACTCACCCAAGGTCACAGAACTCATTGAGTAGGAGCCAAGATAAAAACCTCAATCTCTAAACTCCTGATTCAGGGTGTTCCTTAATCATGCTCCCTCACTAGAATAATAAGAACCATAATCCGGTCTAAATCTACCAAACTCAGAAAAAAAAAAAAAAAGAAAGAACAACCACTTGTTTTCTTTTTAGAGATCTGTATGGCTCTTTAAATACGGCATTAACTTCTTCAGGAGCCGATTCTAAGTATCTGCCCTACCAAGAGATCTTTCTACAGATTGAGCAGCACAGAACAGTAGTTAAGAGAGAGACTCTGAGATCTGACTTGTCTGGGTTCAAATCCCAGCTCAACCACAGAACTTGGTGTGTGATATTGTGCAAACCATTTAAACTTCGTGTCTCTCAGTTACTCCATCTATAAAAATGGGAATAAAATATGTACCTCACAGGAATTTTGTGAGGATTAAATGAATTAACATAGGTAAAGTGCTAAAGTCTGCTAGAGTCTGGCATACAGTAAGTGCTACATAATTATTTGCTATTAATAGTTAATATTTTAATAGTTCATATTATATGCTATTATAGCTATTAATAGCAACCAAAATCTCTCCGGATTTAATTTTATTTAAAAGTCACCTTTGGGGCTTCCCTGGTGGCGCAGTGGTTGAGAATCTGCCTGCCAATGCAGGGGACACGGGTTCGAGCCCTGGTCTGGGAGGATCCCACATGCCGCGGAGCAACTAGGCCCGTGAGCCACAACTACTGAGCCTGCGCATCTGGAGCCTGTGCTCTGCAACAAGAGAGGCCGCGACAGTGAGAGGCCCACGCACCGCAATGAAGAGTGGCCCCCGCTCGCCACAACTAGAGAAAGCCCTTGCACAGAAACGAAGACCCAACACAGCCAAGAATTTAAAAAATAAATTAATTAATTAATTAATTTTTAAAAAAAGACACTGCTTTAAAAAAAAAAAGTCACCTTTGGATAAAGAACAACTGTGGAACTTCCTCATATGTGAAGAAAAAAACTTCTCTTGTACAGAACCTTATCTTCTCTAGACTTAACAATCCGGATTTTTTAAATCCTTTTTTTTTATAAGACCTATTTTTAATTTTTTTTTTGTACTTTAAAAAGATATTTCTTTTGTACTTGTATCCAGCCAGTATTTCTTTAGCCTGTATTTGTGAACTAGCAAAATCAAATCTAAGTTCTGTTTTTAAAGACTAAGAATTCTCAAGATTTATTTTACCTGAAGATACTGAGAAAGCTGGAATAGTTCCTGAGAGTACATACTTGGAGTGTTAGCAGCAACCTAGAAACAAAATGACACACCATTGGCAGTCACACAAAATATGTGCAGAAGACATTAAAGCCAAATCAAGTCCTTGCAATGCCTATTTACTGAAATATGCAAAATAAAAATTATTTTTCAAATGAACGATTTCCTTTAGTTTTCAAAATATTTCTGCTCCATGTCTAGAATTTATAAATGGTATTGTATTATGCTGATCAGTTTGAGATTTACAAGCAGGATGGTGCAACAAGTGCTACCCATGAAAACATTCCTTGATAAACCAAATCACAAACTTAGGGCACAAAGGCAATACAGCCTTTTCTTTACCCAGAAATAATACCTGCTAAATCAACAGATCTACATTTTTCCCCTTTAAAATTCATTGTCAAACAGTTCTTCAATATGTCAACAAGTCACAATTCGTTTAGAAGTAGCCATCTTCAAAATGATATTTGTATGTGGGCGCGTGGGAAGAAGCAGGACACGAAATACAATACTTTGTCCAATGGCCAGAGGCAATGAAAAAAGGTCTGTCTTTTTTTTTTTTTCCCTTTAAACTGTAGGTAGGTTTTAAGATGAAAAAGATGGGAAATAATGGTGTTTAAACATTAAAGTCACAGCCAAAATGCTTAGAACTCAAGAGTATTGGAAGAACTAACTTCTATAAAGGGTTTCTCCTGGGTGTGGAATATAGAACCACAGAATTATTTAAAAAAAAAGAAAAAGGCACTAACAGGTTGCTGTATCATTCATTTATCCATATTCTCAACACTACCCAAGCCTTATATGTTAACTTATTAGTGATGTTAACAGCATCATTCCTTATTAAGCTCAGAAAGTCTATTTTTACTAATATGCTAAGTAGAAGACAGAGAGGTGGCATTATTTTTTTAAAAGTTAGTCCTAAATCAGCAAGGCCATTATTTACTTCTGAAATGACTCTTGGTATTGCTGAAGTTGATGATTAACCACTTTTACTTCTAAAAAAGGAATCTAACAGAGAACTTCAGTTTCAGGTAGGCTTTCATTCTTTATCCAAATGGAAGGGAAAAAAACGTAAAATGTTTTTCCCAATAGTTTAGTTACTTTACTAAGAAAACTCAACATACACTTTAATGCCAAAAGATTCAAGAGATCTTTTTTTTTTTTGCTACTTAGCAATGATATCTACAGTTTAATACACCATTATTTCTGAACAAAAGAAAAATATTTTCTAACAAGTAATTACTGCAAAGTTTCTGTCCAAATCAAGTTAAAACTGATCTTCAAGAACAATTAAAGAGGAATTTCTGTAAGCCCATATTTCTGTGTTATTTCCATGTGTAGGTATATTTTGAGTAAATTATCTGGGTGCAAAGCTTTAATAAATATTTCTAGACAGAAATGTATTATAGAATAAAAAGTAGTAACTAACACTTCTTACCTATGGCTAGGCACAAAACAAATGCTTCTAGTCTAGAGTCTGCCACTGACTTGAGATAACAAAGGCTTTGTCCTAAGAAACATCCATCCTAAATTCTCCAGTTTTTGAAGATCAGACTAGAATAACTCTACAGCTATATGCATTCTTGTATTTTTGTTACAAAAGAGAAATAAGTTTCTAGGTAAAGCATATTAAAAACGAACAAACAGAAACATTTTCAAAAGCAATATAGCTGAATCAGTTTGGAAAAAATAATCATTAGCAACTTACTTTGTCAACAGGACTTGGTAATGGAGCATGGATGACACTGAAAAGTAAAATTTAGAATTTTTATCTAATTTCCTGACAATAGAGGAAATAGAGTATGACAATACAAGAATATCTTAAACCCCAAAGTTGACACACTTGTTTTCATATAATTAAAAGAATGTGAATTATTTTTTAATCCTTCATAAACATATAGAATTGTTAGAAAACAAGGTAATAAATACACAAACCTTTTACACATTAATGTATTTCTAAACACAAATTCAAAATCCAAAATGTATTAAATGCCCTTGCCGGATCTACTATTAATGAGGGCTATGGTGAATTCCTTAGTTATAAGAACTTCTAAACAGAAAAGAAGCACTCCTTAAATAATCCATTTAAAATTTTAGAATGTGTAAATTAAGTTCTCTTAAAATTAAATAATTCTATACAGAAAGCCTTAAAAATCAAAGTTCTACTGTAAAGAAGGCTATAATTTGAAAATACATTCTAGTGGAGAACAACTTCAGCTAACCAAAACATTAGTACTACTCTTCTCTACCTAGCCACCTCACACACTGAAAGCTTACATGTAGTTATGATTCTAACTCAGTATATCACTTTAAAACTAAACAGTAACACAGTATTAATTGGTATTAATTGCCTTTTGGGCCTTATAAAGTACATAAGAGGCAGTACAGTGTAGCAGTTAAGCATGCACGCTCAGAAGCTATACTGACTGGGTCCAAGTTTTGGCTCTACTTACCAGGTATAAAATCTTGGGCAAGTTATCTAACCACTATAGGTCTCAGTTTCCTCATCCATAAAATGGGGATAATCATAAAACTAACCACATAGGGTTACTGTGAGTATTAAATGTGTGAATATAAGTAAAGAGCTTAAAACAGTACCTAGACATAGTAGCACTTGATCACTACTACCACTCCCATGAGAACAGAGCCGCTAAGGAAGCCAGGGTTCCTGTCTTACAAGCACTGTAAGATACTGTAATGTGGGCTGGGAGGGTAAGTAGACAGAGCACAGAGCAAGACTGCCACCCATGGCCCCTACCAGTTGCTCCTCGCTCCATATCCTGGAGGCCAATCTGGTAATGGTCTGCTTGATGGTTGATTAGGTAAAGTTCCTAGATTCAACAGGTTAATCAAGTGTAAGTTGCTGACAAACTGATCTTGCAGGACTTAAAAATAGGGATGACAATTCTGATTCCATTGTAGTAACTGCAAACGTCCTAAGAATATTTCAATTCAATTAGTCACAAATACACTAAGATGCTGAATAAAATGGAATATTAAGTATTAGCACCCACTTCCCTTCTGAGCTCCCATGATATCCTGTACAGACTCCCACTGAGACCATATAATCCCCTGCTCTACTCCTTTGATTTCACGTCTGTGTTCTCAGCACTTTGAACAATTCACCTCTGCATCCCCAGAACCTATACAAGGCCCTAACAAATCTGGTGCCTAATGAAGGTTTAAAAAATTACATACAGCTTTAGTTTTTTTCTCTGCCTCATAAAAATGGAATAGACATTTTAAACATAAGTTTCTTTTTCTTGATTTTATACAAGTAATACATATTGACTAGGGAAAATGTGTGAAGTAAAGCATGAGGAAATAAATAAAAACTACCCAATGCCAGCACCCAGATATAGCCATTCTGGGTATATACCTTTTCTCTGTAGATATGCACATACAGGGAAATGAACTTGAGAAAGTCTAAATAGAAGCAAATGGTATTAATGGAGGTTTTTTGTTTTTTGTTTTTTATTTTGGCTGTGCTGGGTCTTCATCACAGTGCCTGGGCTCTTTGTTGCGGCGCACGAGCTTCTCTAGTTGCGGCGCACGAGCTTCTCTAGTTGCGGCACGCGGGCTTAGTTGCAATATATGGGATCTTAGTTCCCTGACCAGGGATTGAACCTGGGCCCCCTGCACTGGGAGCACGGAATCTTAACCACTGGACCACCAGGGAAGTCCCAGGGGGTTTTGTTTTTGTTTTTTTTAAACCAGTTTTCTTAGTGACCCAAGTACAAAATTTTCTGTTCTCATGAAAATCTGGTTGATAAACAAAAGGCTAAAAATCTACCAAAACATTCCATAAGTGATATATATCTGTACTTTACAAAAACTATTGTGGATACAGGTGTATTTTGTTTGAATTATGGAAAAAGTTCATATGCAACAAGGAACTGTAGAAGGAAAACTTATTTAGTGTTAGGGTGGTGGGATTATAGGCAATTTTTCTCTGTTTCTTATTATTTGAAAATTATTTGTGCAATAAAAATAAAAATCAAGGAAGAAAAATGGATCAGCTTTTTGAGAACAGTATACCCACTGAAGACCTTAAAAATATTAAATGCTATGTATACAATGTACCTCGCACTCTAAGCATTCTGGCATACTTAAAAGCATCTTGATTGCTAGAAAATATTAGATTACAATAAGAGAAATAGTATTCATTGTGTGCTCATTATGCACCAGGTACTACACTAAACTCTTTAAGTGTACAATCTTGCTTAATCCTCCTCATAAAATTCCTGCTCAATAGGTACTATTATTAACTTCATTTTTCAAATGAGAAAAGGGAGGCCTGATCAAGTCACAGAACAGGTGGAGTTGGGCTTTGAACCAGACTATCTACCTCTAAAGACCGTTCTGATCTTCCTCCAGCTCGAGGATTGCCTGTTCAAAATTCATCTTCTCCAGAAAGTCAACCAGATTACACACAATGAAACTGGCAGCAAAATTTTAAATGATGCTAACATTTAACCACATAAGAAAAACCAAACAAAGAGAAGGAAAAAGGGACAAAGATGAAAAGCACTGGGGAAACAAGAGGGATAGGAACACAATTCACTGATGTAGACTTTGAAAAAATTCATATGCCCTATCGGATGGAAGCTGAGAACAGACATGACCCTTTATGCAGCTGCTCAAAGCTTTTGAATCCATGAAAGAAAAATCTCATTATCAAATACAAACATTCAGGTCTTTAAGAAGCCATTTGTTATTAGTTGATTAATAGTTACTCTTATTTTTAAAACCTTAACTCTTGACTAACTCATTTTAAAAGCTAAGTCACATTAATGTTCCCAAAGTTAACTATATTTTTAATAATTAAACTATAATTTAGAATAGGGAACAGACTAACATTTTAAATTTAAAATGTTTTAAAATTTCTGTTTTATTCAGATATCCTGAAAGGTTTAAAAAAAAAAATTGGTAGCCTCCAACTGAAGCATAATATACAATAATTCTAATGAAAGCACTATCATAGTAATAAGAGGATCTCTCTCTGTTTCATTTTTCCTTCCCTCTTTCCTACTCACTACTCTACTTCACCTTCAACTTACTGCTGCTCTCAACCTCCCACCCTCAGATATTTGTTTCTGCTTTTGTAGGACAGAAAATATTATGCTGGGTGTAGAAACAAGCCTCTACCATATCCAATATTCATATTTATTTACTCAAAATAAAAAATGCT
The DNA here is from genome assembly GCF_028564815.1 of Eubalaena glacialis. Classification (NCBI taxonomy): domain Eukaryota; kingdom Metazoa; phylum Chordata; class Mammalia; order Artiodactyla; family Balaenidae; genus Eubalaena; species Eubalaena glacialis. The sequence goes on along the minus strand of NC_083722.1, from coordinate 81,336,616 downwards.
TAAGTTTAAAGACTGTTTAGCTCCCTCTAACACTTCATAATAATAATCTGTGAAAAGTACAATATCAAAATGTATTTATGCTTACATTTTAACGTTTGCATTTTATGAGCAATTTTTCCCTCTCAAGTTTGTCCTCCTCTAAGTGACCTTTCCACTGCTTCATTTAAAAAAAGAAAAAACTACAGAATTGGAAAATCCCTCCAAAAACTCCCACCAATATAGACTCCTAACTGTGTCAACATCCTTAAAGTCCTTTAAGATTATGACACTGGCATTAACTTCAGAGGCAACCGTAGTTTAAGAAGTCATATATGAAATGCAGATCAAAAGGAATACAATTATCACTCATCAATAACTTATATACTCCAAATATTCTAAAAAACTAATTTTCCATCAACATATAAGTTATAAAGTTAATTTTGGAAACAAAATAACTGTGCTTCCTTACACATTATTATTTACTAGAATTGTAACTAATGTGAAAAGCAATTATACTGCAGTATATTATATTCCAAAAGTACTACATCAATTTTCTAACATTATTAGAATAATCCTGAAGTATAAACAGTATACTATCATCTAGAATATTATTAACCAATGGAATTAATACAAAAAGTTCATAGCTCTATTTATACTCACTCTGAGCGGAGCCGGGCTTCCATACCATCTGGTAGAAAAAGTTTTATTGTGGAAACAATACACCCATGGGTAACTGGTTAAAACAAACAAATAAGATGGATAAAATAATTGTATAAAAATATAAACCTTCGTACCTTTCATGTCTAAACATATATTTTATTCTTAAATATAATAACTTCAGGGAAAAAAAATAATTTTGGTGGTTTAACGACAATATTCATTCCCCTGAAGAAACTCATTCTTATCCATAATGAATCAAAACTGCAAGGCAGAATCACAGATAAAATTGCTTTGAAAAGTGTCCTAACGTCCAATGCTATAGCAACAATGAACCAAAGGTCATTGGAGTATATGGAAATACAATTGAGGGTTGGGGTGGGAGTGAGAGGGAGACGCACTTTCTCCTCTATATGCTAGCATCAAAACCTAAGCACAACTAGTTCCCAGTTTAAAATTTAGCCCTTAGTCCTAAATCTCCTGTCCCCAACCTATAACTCCTATCCATACCTCACAAAACTCTAAAGTTCTGTATAATAACAGCTTGGAATATGCCATTCAATACCCCATTTTATGAGCGAGAAAACCAAGACCTCAGACAAGTGAAATTGCTTCTACAACTCTCTGCTATTAAGTATCAGAGCTGTTGGCTAGAACTCAAATCTGAAGTTCCCAGTTCAGTATTTAAAATTATGGTTTTGTTTTCTCGGTGGTTGTTTCCTCCTCCATCTCCAAACATCTTTATATAACATTACATCAGTCACTTTGTAGATAGCTTCTTTTTCTTTTTTTTAAAGGCTTTTAATTAATTAATTTATTTATTTTTGGCTGCGTTGGGTCTTCATTGCTGCACACGGGCTTTCTCTGGTTGCAGCACGCAGGGGCTACTCTTTGTTGCGGTGCGCGGGCTTCTCACTGTGGTGGCTTCTCTTGTTGCAGAGCACAGGCTCTAGGCTCACGGGCTTCAGTAGTTGCAACATGCAGGCTCAGTAGCTGTGGCTTGCGGGCTCTAGAGCGCAGGCTCAGTAGTTGTGGCGCACGGGCTTAGTTGCTCCGCGGCATGTGGGATCTCCCCAGAACAGGGCTCGAACCCGTGTCCCCTGCATTGGCAGGTGGATTCTTAACCACTGTGCCACCAGGGAAGTCCTGTAGACAGCTTCTTACCATTGCTTCTTACTTCCTCCTTCGTCTGAAGATTTCAAGAGACAAAACCTCTCAAAAGCAGTACTTGTACAGAGCTTCTTTTTCTTTTACAGAAAAAAATTATTTTCATAGTTTAAAAGTTGATGGTTTTGGGGACTTCCCTGGTGGCGCAGTGGTTAATAATCCACCTGCCAATGCAGGGGACATGGATTCGAGCCCTGGTCCGGGGAGATCCCACATGCCACGGAGCAACTAAGCCCGTGTGTCACAACTACTGAGCCTGCGCTCTAGAGCCCACATGCCACAACTACTGAAGCCCGCGGGCCTAGTGCCCGTGCTCCACAACAAGAGAAGCCACCGCAATGAGAAACCCGTGCACCACAACAAAGAGTAGCCCCCGCTCGCCGCAACTAGAGAAGTCCCGCGTGCAGCAACGAAGACCCAACGCAGCCAAAAAAAAATAAATAAATACATAAATAAATAAATTTATTTTTTAAAAAAAGTTGATTTTTTTTTATTTCTCTATTCTTCAGATATTGTGGACTTCAGGGTTCAAAGAGTTAATTCATTTAGTTTAACAAACTCTAATTAAAAGCTAATGTAGGGTGATGAAACTCTCTGCCTAACACAGCAATTATTGCCATGAATCATTGACCTTCATTTCAGGTCTCACCCTCCCGTCCTGCTACCACAGATACGCTATACAAAACCAAGCTACCTGCATCTCCAAATTTCTTACTTTTCATAACCCCATGCCTTTTACACAAGCTGTGCTCTCTGTCGGTGATGTCCTTTATCCCCTTGCCTGCATAACCAAAAGCTATTTATCCTCCAGGGTCAGACTTTTTACTTCCTTCACTAAAGTTCAATATCTGAGCTAGGTGTCCCCAGAACCTATGTCTACTTATAACACTAAACACTGCACTGTGAATATTTACCATTTCCACAACCATTGTCTCACCAATTAGAGTCAACTCTTTGGGGGTAGCAATGACTGTTGCTTCTCACTTTTTAAACCTGGTAATTAGCAGAGTTATCTGGTACAAAGAGGGTATTTAATAAATGAATGTCAAAGAACATGTCTGGTTAATATTTTACAGTTTCCATTACTCGGGGGAGAAGGTATCTCTTACTACGAGGACAGTAGTGTTCATCTCTACTTGCAAGAAGCACCTAACTGCCTCCTTTCCCTGGCAGAAGATAGGGAAGGGATGGATTTATCCCAGCTTGATGGCTCCCCCAGAGATTTACTACAAACAGGCTACAATAAATAGAGGATCACAAAACAAGAAGACCCAGCAATACTGATAATTTACCAATATACTTAAACTGATAATAAAATTGTTTTTTTAAAAAAAGGTACAATGAATTACAGAATAAAACTGTAGTGCCAGAGCTGACAGCCTACGACATGTTACATAAGGATTTCTTCTGCTCACATATATCACGCTGAAGCCCAGCAACTGGGCCAATGTACAGATTTGTGAGATGAACCAAGGGCTAATACTACCTGGGCAGTTCAAGGTTGCTGTACTATTGAAAGCAGTTAAAGATCATGTCTGACTAAGCTGACAATCTAGTCTAGTCAAACCTGCCTTTGGAAAGGTTCTTGTGACAGCATAGAAATGTTAGTAATCTTTTCAATTTGCAAAAGGCAAGTATTTAAAGCAACCTGACAAAAATGTTTCGTTCTAATACTTTTATTAATGACTCTACCTAGCAGCATTTCCTAAAATGGAGCGCTAGCAGGTATTAACAAAAAAGGATTTTGGGGTCAGAAGAGTTTGGAAAATACTTGGTTAAAAGACATTAATGGGCAGAAGACCTAAATAGACATTTCTCCAAAGAAGATATACAGACTGCCAACAGACACATGAAAGAACGCTCAACATCATTAATCATTAGAGAAATGCAAATCAAAACTACAATGAGGTATCATCTCACACCGGTCAGAATGGCCATCATCAAAAAATCTAGAAACAATAAATGCTGGAGAGGGTGTGGAGAAAAGGGAACCCTCTTGCACTGTTGGTGGGAATGTAAATTGATACAGCCACTATGGAGAACAGTATGGAGGTTCCTTAAAAAACTAAAAATAGAACTACCATACGACCCAGCAATCCCACTACTGGGCATATACCCTGAGAAAACCATAATTCAGAAAGAGTCATGTACCAAAATATTCATTGCAGCTCTGTTTACAATAGCCAGGACATGGAAGCAACCTAGGTGTCCATCATCGGATGAATGGCTAAAGAAGATGTGGCACATATATACAATGGAATATTACTCAGCCATAAAAAGAAATGAAATGGAGGTGTTTGTAATGAGGCGGATGGAGTTAGAGTCTGTCATACAGAGTGAAGTAAGTCAGAAAGAGAAAAAGAAATACAGTATGCTAACACATATATATGGAATCTAAGGGAAAAAAAAAAAAAAAAGGTCATGAAGAACCTAGTGGCAAGATGGGAATAAAGACACAGACCTACTAGAGAATGGACTTGAGGATATGGGGAGGGGGAGGGGTGAGATGTGACAGGGTGAGAGAGTGTCATGGACATACATACACTACCAAATGTAAAATAGCTAGCTAGTGGGAAGCAGCCGCATAGCACAGGGAGATCAGCTCGGTGCTTTGTGACCACCTAGAGGGGTGGGATAGGGAGGGTGGGAGGGAGGGAGATGCAAGAGGGAAGAGATATGGGAACATATGTATATGTATAACTGATTCACTTTGTTATAAAGCAGAAGCTAACACACCATTGTAAAGCAATTATACTTCAATAAAGATGTTTTAAAAAAACAAAACAAAACAAAAAAAATCAAAAAAAAAAAAAAAAGACATTTAAAGAGTTTTTATTTATTTAAACCGCAGGCTTTCTCAGAGCTTAATGGGCTTTTTGTCCATAATGAGGCTCTAAAGGTTAGATGTGTTTTCCAAACTTATTTGACCATTGAGAATTCCTGCTCCCCTTTTTAGGAACACTGGAACCGGCACTATGGTATAACATATACGGTATACATGGTATTATAAAAAAACTACTTTGGAAATAGGAAGCTTTTTTTTTTTTTTAATTAATTTATTTATTTTTGGCTGTGTTGGGTCTTCATTTCTGTGCGAGGGCTTTCTCTAGTTGCGGCAAGCGGGGGCCACTCTTCATCGCAGTGTGCCGGCCTCTCACCATGGCGGCCTCTCTTGTTGCGGAGCACAGGCTCCAGACGCGCAGGCTCAGTAGTTGTGGCTCACGGGCCTAGTTGCTCCGCGGCATGTGGCATCTTCCCGGACCAGGGCTCGAACCCGTGTCCCCTGCATTGGCAGGCAGATTCTCAACCACTGCGCCACCAGGGAAGCCCTAAAGCATTTTTGAAGCACTTTTAAAACAAACTTTGCTCTCGAAATTCATCCAGAAACATTATTACTGTCATACTGTCAAGATTCAAAAACAAAATTAATTGTAAAACACAATTTTAAAGTTTTTTGGGCAGGGTAAGGAGGCTGCAGGAACACTGCCACGTTAAATGTACACATGTATTGTAAGCTAAATGCAAATTTCAGAAACGTTAAAACATGAAAAACGTGTCGAGGGAAAACAAGGTATCTGCAGAGAAAAATCTGCAATTACCTGCTGTATTTACGGCACTTTATTAAAAATCAGAATTAAGACTATACAATCTGACTGCCATTTAAATGAGTTTTCTCTATTATCTTATACAGATTATTTATTTTGCTTTTGAGTTAATATATTTACTTTATGATATACAGTCAGCCTTTTCTATTATCTCTTTACACATACACCACTTAAAGAACCAATGTTCACTGTGATGAGTTTAAAAACTGTTTAAGACCCTTGACTGGAAGACTGAAACTACTAGTATGTTGGAGTCTGGTTCTGTCTCCTTCCCTGCATTGCGTAGGAAGGTCAATACTACAATCTACTTGAGTAGGTTGAAGGGTCTCTTGAGATGACCGGCAGTAACGGGAAGTAAAACTCCAGAAACATTAAAAAAAAAACAAGACCCAAATGAGAGGTTTTAACATTTCCAGGATGGGAAATTATTCATGATTGCCTTTTTAAAAAATAATTAATTAATTTATTTATTTTTGGCTGCTTTGGGTCTCCGTTGCTGTGCGCGGGCTTTTTCTAGCTGTGGAGAGCGGGGGCTACTCTTCGTTGCAGTGCGCGGGCTTCTCATTGCGGTGGCTTCTCTTGTTGCGGAGCACGGGCTCTAGGCGCATGGGCTTCAGAAGTTGTGGCTCGCGGGCTCTAGAGCGCAGGCTCAGTAGTTGCGGTGCATGGGCTTAGGTGATCCGAGGCATGTGGGATCTTCCCAGACTGGGGCTCGAACGCTTGTCTCCTGCTTTGGCAGGTGGATTCTTAACCACTTTGCCGCCAGGGAATTCCCTCTAATTGCCTTTTGACTGTAATCTAAGATAAAAGTTACCAAACCTTCATTCTCGTATTTTTTGCTACATAAAGCTTCTGATTCTAAGACTTTTTTTTTTTTTTTAAGGTTAGAAAAGAGACAGGGCAAGTCAGCTGGATAGACAAGTACTCTTCAAATTAAGAAAAAAATTATTTTTAACTTGAAGTATAGTCGATTTACCATGTTCTGTTAGTTTCTGGTATACAGCAAAGTGATTCAGTTATACACATACATACATATTCTTTTTCATTATGATTATAGGATATTGAATATAGTTCCCTGTGCTATACAGTAGGACTTTGTTGTCCATTTTATGTATAGTAGTCTGTATCTGCTAATCCCAAACTCCTAATTTATCCCTCCCCCACCCCCTTTCCCCTTTGGTAACCATAAGTCTTTTTTCTATGTCTGTGAGTCTGTTTCTGTTTTGTAAATAAATTCATTTGTGTCATATTTTAGATTCCCACATACAAGTGATATCATATGATATTTGTCTTCCTCTATCTGACTAACTTCACTTAGTATGATAATCTCTAGTCCATCCATGTTACTGCAAATGGCATGATTTCATTCTTTTTTATGGCTGAGTAGTATTCCATTGTGTATATATACTACATCTTCTTTATCCATTCATCTATCGATGGACATTTACATTGCTTCCATGTCTTGGCTACTGTAAACAGTGCTACGATGAACACTGGGGTGCATGTATCTTTTCAAATTATGGGTTTTCTGGAGTTTTCTCCAGATACATGCCCAGGAGTGGGACTGCCAGATCCATATGGCAACTCTTTTCTTAAGGAACCTCCATACTGTTTTTCCATAGTACCTGCACCAATTTATATTCCCAGCAACAGTGTAGGAGGGTTCCGTTTTCTCCATACCCTCTCCAGCATTTGTTACATGTAGGCTTTTTAATGATGGCCATTCTGACCAGTGTGAGGTGGTACCTCACTGTTGGTTTTGATTTGCATTTCTCTAATAATTTGCAATGCTGAGCAGCTTTTCATGTGCCCCTTGGCCATCTGTATGTGTTCTTTGAAGAAATGTGTATTTAGGTCTTCTACCCATTTTTTGATTGGGTTGTTTTTTTGTTCTTGAGTTGTATGAACTGTTTGTATATTTTGGAAATTAAGCCCTTGTCGGTGGCATCGTTTGTAAATATTTTCTCCCAGTCTGTAGGCAGTCTCTTCATTTTCTTTATGGTTTCCTTTGCTGTGCAAAAGCTTATAAGTTTGATTAGGTCCCATTTGTTTATTTTTGCTTTTGCTATTGCCTTAGGAGACTGACCTAAGAAAACGATGGTACGATTTATGTCAGAGAATGTTTTGCCTATGTTCTCTTCTAGGAGTTTTATGGTGTCACGTCTTATATTTAAATCTTCAAGCCATTTTGAGTTTATTTTTGTGTATGGTGTGAGGGTGTGTTCTAACTTCATTATTTACATGTGGCTGTCCAGCTTTCCCAATACCACTTGCTGAAGAGACTGTCTTAGAAAAACTTTTTTTGAATTGATATTCTATCATCCTGTCTTCATTTGTGAGTTGGAGTTCAGTGATTAAAAAAAACATTTTCTTCAACTACTTGTTTATCTCAGGTATAATTCCTACAGGAAAGGTAACACAAATGCTTTATTCTTCTCTTTACCTACCTGTTTTCAGAATGAGAAATGGGTTTCCTAAGTTCTTCCAGAGGTGATCAAATCTTTTTTCTTTTTTAGTATCATTGAAACTTTATGGATTTAAACATATTTGATATATTTCAATCCACTGCTCTTATTATTGTTTGATGCTCAAATTGTCTAATCTTTAATCAGTCAAAATTCCACGTTAATTCCTGAGTTCTTCTAACAGAATCTCAGCAGTCTTAGATAACTCCATTGCTTCCTGATATAACAAAAATCTTATAAATTCAATTTATACATTTCCTGCCCTAGATTCAGAGTCAGCTATTTCCCAGAGAAGTCCTGTTTCGACCTATTTATTTGATGGGAGGAATCCTTTCTCTAGGTATGTGGATTAATTTGCTACTTTATTTCTCTTGGAGTGATATTGCTTGTTGGTTTATCTTTTGACTTGGTTGGTTCTTTGGCTTTACCTGTTGGCTCAGTATTCACTGAAAACATGCTGGCTACAAAGGAGCATGCTGGGAATGACAGGAAAAACCAAGAGGACTACAACCAGGTCCTTGTCCTTGAGATTTCAATTCAGTTTGTAGACAGAACTAGAAATATCTGACATAACAACAAAGGGGGAAAAATGCTATAAAGCACTGTGGGAATTTGAAATGGACAAGGGCAGGGGCATTTATGAAGAGGGTAAAGAAAAAAAAAGTATAGGATTTCAAAAGCTATAAATGGAAGGAAAGGCAGAGAGAGTGGCATGAGCAAAGAAAAAGAAAATGAGAAGGATGTGAGAGAGTTGCACATCTAATGACAGCAGCTGGAGGAGACTGGAGGGAGGAGGTAAAGAATATATTTCAAGGCCCTTTAGGTGCCAGTAGTTAACATGTATAGGTGCTAAGCACACTATACATGTTAACTACTTATGACAAACCACATAAATAGTTATTTTTATATTCTATTTTTACAGATGAGGCAACTAAAGTCAAAGAAGCTAAACTTGCTTGAGATCCCATTTTGGCAAGTGGCAGCGCTAGTATTCAAAAACAGTTTCTTCTCCCTCTTGCCTCTAAATAACGTTGTTTAACATATATTAAGGGAAGTAATGGGAAATAAAATCAAAAGGTTGAATTGAGTCCACATTTTTGAGGGCCTCAAGTGTACAGGTAAGCATTTCAGACTTTATTCTACAGTATGACACAGCTACTTAAGGCTTCTAAAAGCAGGAGAATGACATGAATAAAGCTGTAATAGAAGAATATTCTGGAGGCACTGGGTTGGCAAAATATGGTGGCCAGAAGTGGAGAGCTACTGTAACATTCTAGGTTGGCATCTGGAAAAACAAGTAGTAGCAGGGAAGGGAGGCAAATGGTGTAGGTGACAACTGCTAAAGGTAAAGAAGAGACAGGATTCAGAAAAGATACCAATATTCTGAGCTAGAATGTTTACAGAATGATGGAGCAATAAATGAAATTGGGAAGTTAGTGGATTGCTCTAGTTTGAAGGTGGAAATTAGGCTTTGTACAGAGTAATTATAAGGTGAAAGTAGGACATTCAAGAGGAAACAACCAAGCAAGCAGCTGGAAATACAGGTACAGAGCCAGGAAGTATGTATTCACAGCAGACAACATGAGAAGGGAAATTTGGGACTTGAGGATAAGGGAAAGCACATAAAACCGTTGCCAGAAACTTAACAGAGCAGAGTTCTTAAACCTAGTTGTCCAAAAGAACAACCCAAGGCTTTTTAAAAATAGGTACGCCTAATAGAGGGAACCTACCTCAACATAATAAAGGCCATATATGACAAACCCACAGCCAACATCGTTCTCAATGGTGAAAAATTGAAACCATTTCCTCAAAGAACAGGAACAAGACAAGGTTGCCCACTCTCACCACTATTATTCAACATAGTTTTGGAAGTTTTAGCCACAGCAATCAAAGAAGAAAAAGAAATAAAAGGAATCCAAATCGGAAAAGAAGAAGTAAAACTGTCACTGCTTGCAGATGACATGACACTATACATAGAGATGCTAAAGATGCTACCAGAAAACTACTAGAGCTAATAAATGAATCTGGTAAAGTAGCAGGATACAAAATTAATGCACAGAAATCTCTTGTATTCCTATACACGAACGATGAAAAATCTGAAAGAGAAATTAAAGAAACACTCCCATTTACCACTGCAACAAAGAGATTAAAATACCTAGGAATAAACCTTCCTAAGGAGACAAAAGACCTGTACGCAGAAAACTATAAGACACTGATGAAAGAAATTAAAGATGATACAAACAGATGGAGAGATATACCATGTTCTTGGATTAGAAGAATCAACATTGTGAAAATGATTATACTACCCAAAGCAATCTACAGATTCAATGTAATCCCTACCAAACTACCAATGGCATTTTTCACAGAACTAGAACAGGGATTCCCTGGTGGCGCAGTGGTTAAAAATCCGCCTGTCAGTGCAGGGGACACGGGTTTGAGCCCTGGTCTGGAAAGATCCCCACATGCCGCGGAGCAACTAAGCCCATGCGCCACAACTACTGAGCCTGTGCTCTAGAGCCCACAAGCCACAACTACTGAGCCTGCATGCCACAACTACTGAAGCCCACATGCCTACAGCCTGTGCTCAGCAACAAGAGAAGCCACCGCAATGAGAAGCCCGTGCACTGCAACGAAGAGTAGCCCCCGCTCACCGCAACTAGAGAGAGAAAGCCTGCGTGCAGCAGTGAAGACCCAACACAGCCAAAAATTTAAAAATAAATAAACAAATAAAGAACTAGAACAAAAAAATTCACAATTTGTATGGAAACACAAAAGACCCCGAATAGCCAAAGCAATCTTGAGAAAGAAAAACGGAGCTGGAGGAATCAGGCTCCTAGACTTCAGACTATACTACAAAGCTACAGTAATCAAGACAGTATGGTACTGGCACAAAAACAGAAATATAGATCAATGGAACAGGATAGAAAGCCCAGAGATAAACCCACGCACATATGGTCACCTTATCTTTGAAAAAGGAGACAAGAATATACAATGGAGAAAAGACAGCCTCTTCAGTAAGTGGTGCTGGGAAAACTGGACAGCTACATGTAGAAGAATGAAATTAGAACACTCCCTAATGCCATACACAAAAATAAACTCAAAATGGATTAAAGACGTAAATGTAAGGTCAGACACTATAAAACAGAGGAAAACAGAGGCAGTACACTCTATGACATAAATCACAGCAAGATCCTTTTTGACCCACCTCCTAGAGAAATGGAAATAAAAACAAAAATAGGACTTCCCTGGTGGTGCAGTGGTTAAGAATCCACCTGCCAATGCAGAGGACATGGGTTTGAGCCCTGGTCCAGGAAGATCCCACATGCCGTGAAGCAACTAAGCCCATGCGCCACAACTACTGAGCCTGCACTCTAGATCCCGCAAGCCACAACTACTGAGCCCTGATGTCACAACTACTGAAGCCCGCACACCTAGAGCCCATGCTCTGCAACAAGAGAAGCCACCTCAATGAGAAGCCCGCACACCACAACAGTAGCCCCGGCTCACCACAACTAGAGAAAGCCCACGTGCAGCAACAAAGACCCAACGCAGCCAAAATTAAATAAATAAATAAATTTGTATATATATAAAAAAATAAAATAAAATAAAAACAAAAATAAACAAATGGGACATCATGAAACTTAAAAGCTTTTGCACAGCAAAGGAAACCATAAACAAGAGGAAAAGACAAGCCTCAGAATGGCAGAAAATATTTGCAAACTGACAACAATTAACCTCCAAAATCAACAAGCAGCTCATGCAGCTCAATATCAAAAAAAACAAACAACCCAGTCCAAAAATGGGCAGAAGACCTAAATAGACATTTCTCCAAAGAAGATACAGATTGCCAACAAACACATGAGAGGATGCTCAACATCACTAGTCATTAGAGAAATGCAAATCAAAACTACAGTGAGGTATCACCTCACACTGGTCAGAATGGCCATCGTCAAAAAATCTACAAACAACAAATGCTGGAGAGGGTGTGGAGAAAAGGGAACCCTCTTGCACTGCTGGTGGGAGTGTAAATTGATACAGCCACTATGGAGAACAGTATGGAGGTTCCTTAAAAAACTAAAAATAGGGGGCTTCCCTGGTGGCGCAGTGGTTGAGAATCTGCCTGCCAATGCAGGGGACACGGGCTCGAGCCCTGGTCTGGGAAGATCCCACATGCCGCGGAGCAACTAGGCCCGTGAGCCACAACTACTGAGCCTGCGTGTCTGGAGCCTGTGCTCCGCAACAAGAGAGGCCCGCACACCACGATGAAGAGTGGCCCCCACTTGCCGCAACTAGAGAAAGCCCTTGCACAGAAACGAAGACCCAACACAGCCAAAAATAAATAAATAAAATAAAATAAAAAATTAAAAAAAAAAAAAAACACTAAAAATAGAACTACCACATGACCCAGCAATCCCACTACTGGGCATATACCCCGAGAAAATCATAATTCAAAAAGAGTCATGTACCACAATGTTCACTGCAGCACTATTTACAATAGCCAGGACATGGAAGCAACCTAAGTGTCCATCGACAGATGAATAGGTAAAGAAGACGTGGCACATATATACAATGGAATATTACTCGGCCATAAAAAGAAACGAAACTGAGTTATTTGTAGTGAGGTGGATGGACCTAGAGTCTGTCATACAGAGTGAAGGAAGTCAGAAAGAGAAAAACAAATACCATATGCTAACACATATATATGGAATCTAAAAAAAAAAAAAAAAAAAAAAAAAAGAAAGGTTCTGATGAACCTAGGGGCAGGACAGAAAAAAAGACGCAGATGTAGAGAATGGACTTGAGGACACGGGGAGGGGGAAGGGCAAGCTGGGACGAAGTGAGAGGGTAGCATTGACATATATACACTACCAAATGTAAAATAGATAGCTAGTGGGAAGCAGCCACATAGCACAGGGAGATCAGCTCGGTGCTTTGTGACTACCTAGAGGGGTGGAATAGGGAGGGTGGGAGGGAGACACAAGAAGGAGGGGATACGGGGATATATGTATACATATAGCTGATTCACGTTGTTATACAGCAGAAACTACCACAACATTGTGAAGCAATTATACTCCAATAAAGATGTTAATAAATAAATAAATAAATACATACATACATAAATAAATAAATACAAAGGGAAACAAACAACAACAAAAAAATAGGTATGCCTAGGTCCCACACCTAACAAGTCTCCTTCTTAGGGCTGAAGAGTGGGATCCACACATGTGTAGTTTTACAAAGCTCTGCAGGTAATTCTGGTGCATATCCTGGGTTGAGAAGCCATCTTTTAAATGAACAAAGAAGACTGCCATGCCATCAGACAGATTCTCTCAGTCAATCTGGCAAATCTGGCACATTCTGTGTTGAATCAGCTTTGTGATTTCCGCTAGTAGCAGGAAAGTGGAAGTATGTAAAGCTTATGGTGAAAGTTTCCAAGAGCTAGAAATAAGCAAAACAGCATGGCCAAAAATCACGGAGTAGTCAAGGAGTTGGTGAGAGTACCTCTGAAATGCCAGTGATGGGTTCCAAAGGACAGATGGGTAAAGAAGCCTGGGGCTGAAGCTACTGAGAAAGATGGGCAAACTTGATGGCAAAAAAAGATGGTGCAAATGATTGGCAAGGGTTTCAGTAATAATTAAAGCACCTGACCCTGAGCTAAGCACTTTATGTTCACCCTTTCAGTGTTCACATTGAACACTGTGCCACAATGTGAACACTCAATATTATACCACAACCTTGAGATAGTTAGTAGTATCATGAGTCCCATTTTACAAGATGAGGAAATTAAAGCTGAGACAGGTTAAGGAGAGGTAACTGAGTCACAGCAGAATAAAAAGGGCAATGGGTAACAAGAAGGTTGCCAATACCCAATCCTCATATAAGCCTCCAGATTAGGAGGAAGGTTGTCAAAATCTTAGTTGAGATGAGGTGGTAGAAAGAACTTTTGTAAAATGGCAGATAAAGATTTATGAGACGTTTGAAAATTTATTCAACCAATATGTGCCAGGTTAAGTGTGGAGAGTCTACAATGAAGACAGACACACTGCCTGTTCTTGAACAGCTTACAGGTTAGTGAGGGAGGCAACCATACAAAGGGGATGAGTACAGTGTGCAACAGGGACATGGAAGGGCATTTTGTTCAGCCTAGAAAGGTTTCTAGGTGAAGGAAAGATCATGTGCAAGGGCTTGAAGGCCAGAAGGGGAAAGATCTACTGCAGGGAGTAAAAGCAATTCAGTGCAGTTGTAGCAGAAAGCAAAAGGAAGATACCATTTGCCTTACTCATAACAGGCCCTTTGTTCATAGAGGCTTAACCTAGGAACAGAGTGGGTAAAGTGGGACCTGGACTGATCAGCTAATTGGAGTTATATGTGAAGTTTATAGAACTAAATGGTCCCAAGATTTGCAACAGAGGGTTACTGTAATGTATGACCCAGAAAACTCATGCCATCTGAGCACTTTGTGCGTTTGTGAACAGAGGAGTGGCCAGCAATCGGGTTGTTAAGGCTCCCATTCCAGGAGGATCTGATAGGTTGGCTTTCTCTCTTTCTCCCTTCCTTTTTCTTTTTCTTTTGTTTTTTTAAAAAGTCTATTAGAATGTCATCCTATTTGTTTGCAATAACATTTTATATCTATAGGGCAGGGTATTACTAAAGTGCTGACTAATGAGTCTTTTCCCTGAAGCCACACTGTGTGGAAAGCCAAACATCAAAATCAGCTTGTTTTGGAGAGCCTGGAAAAGAAGACACACTAATATGAACTGATATGTTCAATGACCTCAGACTCATCACATTTTTAACAAAAATCCTGATTTATATATACATACACACACAAATATAAACACACTTTTATATATTATATATATATATTTTTTAAATTTCCTTTTACACATACATTATTTTATACAAATACATAAATGTCATATATCCTAGAGGGGTTTTATTTCAGTTTTGCTAGTCTTGCCCTTTTTAATTTGGCTCCCACTTCTCCTTTACTCCTCCTCTCCAATCATACTCCAGGAAGACTCACATTAATGACTAGTATGTATGCATTCTTCCATGTTTTCCCCCCATGTTCATAAAATCATACACAAACACATGCATATAAATGTACATTTATAGGGATTGATGAGACTTTTTAAAAATAATGAAATTACTAAAAGTAATCCTTTCCTCACTCAACAATATATCTTACAGAAATCCCTGCAATTCATATAATACTAATGTATTCTTTTTAATACCTGCATGAAGGGCTATTTAAAAATTATCCTTCCATTGTTTTTTGTACTATGCACACTGATGCAAAAAAATCCTTTCATAGATCCCCACAAACTAGTTTTTATCATTTCAAGTGTCTGATATCCTTATTATAAATGTATTCAAAAGCACTAAAGAGCATCTGTCTCCTAGAGTAATGGAAATATAAACAAAAATAAACAAATTGGGCCTAATTAAATTTATAAGCTTTTGCACAGCAAAGGAAACCATAAACAAAATGAAAAGACAACCTACAGACTGGGAGAAAATATTTGCTAATGATGCTACCAACAAGGGCTTAATTTCCAAAATATACAAACAGCTCATACAATTCAGTAACAGAAAAAAAAACCCAACCCAATCAAAAACATGGGCCCAAGACCTAAATAGACATTTCTCCAAAGAAGACATACAGATGGCCAATAGGCACATGAAAAGATGCTCAACATCGCTAATTATTAGAGAAGAGCAAATCAAAACTACAATGAGATACCACCTCCCATGGGTCAGAAGGGTCATCATTATAAAGTCTACAAATAATAATTGGTGGAGAGGGTGGAGAGAAAAGGGAGCCCTCCTATACTGTTGGTGGGAATGTAAATTGGTGCGGCTACTATGGAGAACAGTACGGAGGTTCCTTAAAAAACTAAAAATGGAGTTACCATATGACCCTGCAATCCTACTCCTGAGCATGTATCCAGAGAAAACCATAAAACAAAAAGATACGTGCACCCCAATGTTCATAGCAGCACTATTTACAACAGCCAACACATGGAAGCAACCTGAATGTCCACAGACAGATAGACATAGACAGATGAATGGATAAAGAAGATTTGGTTTATATACAAGATGGAATACTACTCAGCCATAAAAAGGAATGAAATCATGCTATTTGCAGTAACATGGATGGACCTAGAGATTATTATACTAAGTGAAGTAAGTCAGATAGAGAAAGACAAATATCATATGATATCACTTATATGTGGAATCTTAAAAAATAATGTAAATGAACTTATTTACAAAACAAAAACAGACTCACAGACATAGTTTCATTTCTGAATTTAATTTATTAATACCCTAATCAGGATTTTTTATCTATTGTCACAAATGAAATTAGTTACAATTTTGTTCTTTGTACTTTATCTGTATCAGAATTTGGCACTAATGACAGGCTGCTGGCTTCTTCAAAGGATTTTGAGAGCTTCCCACCTTCACCTATGTTGGGGTATTTAAACAACATTGGATTTATCTGTTTTTTAGTAAGACCAAATTTGGCTGTGAATGCCCATTTCTGGTCAATCTTTAATAACTTTTTTTAGTCTCTTTTAAAGAAATCAACTTAAAAGCTTCCTACATCTTGGGATACTTTTGCCAGGAAAACATTAATTTATTCTAGTTTTTTTTTTTTTCTTTGTCATAGTTTGGCATGTAACAGTCTCTAATAATTCTTTTGGTATATCCCATATCTGTGTTTATATCTCCTTTCTCATTCCTTATATTTTTTTTCACCTAATAAAGGAATCAAGGCTTATTAATTACCTATTTTATTTTACTGTTATGTTTTAAAGATCCAGTCTTTGGGTTTGTTTAATCCCTTCCAGAGTTTTTTGTTCATTTCATTTATTTCTGCTTTTTTATTTCTTCTTCCCAACTTCTTTTTCTTGTTGTTCTTTTTCTAATTTCTTCTAAGTGCCAAGTTCCTTCATTGTTTGTCTTTCTTCTTTAATACGGAAAATATTTAAGATTATAAATTTTTATCTGAGTAAAGGATTTACTGTAGTTTGGTATGAAAGTCTCCTTTCCTTTCCACATAGTTTGAAATTCCCTTTTTGATGTCTTCTTTGATCCAGGGGTTATCCAGTAGTGTTGTACAATTTCAGTAGGATTTTCCAAGTGATATAAAGCTTATCATAATACAGTTTAGCATAGAGCATCTTTTTTTTAATTCTTTAAAGCATATGCTTAAACAGTAATACTCAACTCGTGACACAGCTGTATCCCAAGAGGCCATGCATAATATAAGTCAACTTTTTGAAGGCAATAAATACCAAAAGAAACAACATTTTAAATGATGAAGAAATTTTTCTTTACTTCCCTTACAGTTGGCATAAAAGATAAATTTTCAAAGAAGCCTGCAAGAATCTATGTTGTCAAAATAATATTGTACTAATAGTAACCCTGAATCTCAGAGTTGCCCTCTTAGCTTTCTACAGCATTTTCTAAAGTGGCCCCCACAGCTAGATGGGGAAGAAGAGTGGGAAGGAGTTTGGAACTTACCTACATTTTATAACAGTCACCCCCTTGGAGATCTGCGTATATGTTAGCATGTTATAAGGTCGGAGAAGTCCTGACTATCTTTGGTTAACTAAGCATTCCTAAATGTATTTGATTACTTCATTCTTCTATCAATTAACACCTTTTAATTCTCTTTGAGAAATGCAAGCCAAGAAAATAGATATTCCTTGGAGAGAAAGACCGTGTAATCAAATTCTGTCTTCTCTGTGGGCTCCTCACAGCTGGGGTTCAGTAAATGTTTGCTGAATGACTTGCTAGCAGAGGAGGTGTGATGTGGCAACAGCAGATATCAGAGTGTCCACTGCAGCTGTTCTCAGTATGTTTATACATAAGTTGAGTTCTCTTAGTAAGGAGCACTCAATATTTTGCATCAAAATACAAACCTTCCGTTCTATTTTAAATTGTAAATGAAAATTCCTAAGACGTTGGCCCTACACACATCCAAATTTCAAAACCTAACACCTTAAAAAAACAAACAAGCAAACAAACAAAAAACCTAACACTCTGAGGAGGCCAACAAAACCCAGCAAAAATAATACTGCAGTTGCAGTATGTAAACGTATATGCACATGTACACACACACACTATCATCACCAGCACCCCCTGGATTCCCATATCTACTGTGCAAAATGCCAGAGACTAATGACTTAGGGTATTACCAGATCAGAGTGTGCTCAGAGAAACAAAAGGAGAAACTTGCCAATCGGTTCCACTGTCTATACTGAACTGCGACAGTGGGACTGCATACTTTTGGTTCCTATTTATTTAGTTTTATGATTCAGTCATATAATTTCATGGTCATAAAGTAAACAGTGAACTAGGTAGGGCCAAAAAGCCTCAGAATTGTAAAATTAATCTAAATTTATTTAGCTAGAGAAATCCTAGTTTCAAAAACTTGAGACATGAAATTTTATATTCGTGGTAGCTGCCTACAGAATTCTGATTTTGTTTGGGGCAACAATGAAGACACAACCAAAAGGGATAAATCGTAATTGTTCTATGCCAGTCACGGATCTCCTGCTCCCCTTTGCCAAGTAACTTCCTTCCCAGGTTCCTTTGTAGCTACAGTTAAAGGTATGTATGTGACCTACCCATGCAGCCAGTGAGACAAAAGAAAGAATCTGCTGGAAGGAGTCTACGAAAGATTGTTCTTTCAAACATGAAAAGAGAGCCACACAAAAAGGCATTTTGCCCCCACCTTATCTTTTTTGCCTAGGACACTGGTGTGAGGAAAATAAAGCCTGGGGCTGCAGCCATCACCCTTAGACCATGAGGCAACAAGCAAGAGCATAAAAAACCAACATGTAAGGGATAACAGAATGGGAGGACAGTAAGACCCTGGATTCCTGATAACATCACTGAGCCAAGTGAACAAAGTCTGGACCTACCTACCTCCAGGCTTGTTAATAAGTTAACAAGAAATATCCTTATGGTTTAAGCTCCTGTTGGTTGAGTACAGCATCACCACAGCCAACTGTTTCCTAACTGACACAGTAGTGCCCTGTGTTTTCATACTGTGATAAAGATTATAAAGTATTTAACATTTTAGAATTTAAAATTTTAGAAAAACAATAGGGAAAGTGAGAGACTCAACTTTTCACTGCATAAAATGTTGTACTTAAATTGTTTCTGCAAGCATGAAATGTTTTGTAACATTAAACAATAGAATAAAAAATTAAACAAACAAGACAAATAATAGAAAAAATCGATCCATACCCGTACCTTTCCGTGTGTTCTCCGTCACATCTACCCCAAACTGGATAATGTCACCGGAAAGAATTTCACATGGTGGACTTTCTTCAGAGCCTCGACTCAATCTCTGACTATTTATAAAGGTACCATTACTACTTTTAGTGTCTTGGAGATAAAACTGCAAAAATAAAATTTAAAAAAAGAGCCAAAGATTAGTAGTAACAATTCCAAATCTACTTTTTAAAAAAAGTATCAATACTTCCAACTTTGCAAACTATTGCAGGTAGATTTTTTTCCCCTATCAATTCAAACCGCTTATTTTAGCTAAGATTCTCCTTCATTACATATGAAATTAGAACCCTGAAACTGGGTGATTTAAAATCCAGCTGGACAAAATGGTATATCACTTCAGAAAACAGTTTACAAGGTCCTCAAAATGTTAAACAAAAAGTTAGCATATGACCCTACAATTCTACTCTGAGGTATATACTGAAGAGAACTGAAAACATATGTCTTCACTAAAACTTGTACACGAATGTTCATAGCAGCATTATTCCTTATAGCCAAAAAATGGAAACAACCCCAATGCCCATCAACTGATGAACGGGTTAACAAAACATAGTATATCCACATGAATTATATTATTTTGCAATAAAAAGGAATGAAGTACTGATTCAAGCTATAACATGGATGAACTTTTAAAATCTTATGCTAAGTAAAAGAAGTCAGTCACAAAAGACATATATTATGTAATTCCATTTATATGAAATATCCAGAATAAGCAAATCCAGAGATAAAAAGCACATTAGTGGTTGCAAGGGGCTGAGGTGCTGGGGCAGAGGGTGGGATGGGGTGGGGTGAATAACTGCTAATGGGTATAAGATTTCTTTTTGGGGTGATTAAAAGGTTCTAAAATTAGATAGTGGTGATGGTTGCATAACTCTGTGAATATACTAAAAACCAATGAATTGTTCATTTTAAAAGACTGAATTTTATGGTATATAAATTATATCTCAATAAAGCTGTTATTTTCTTTTTTTAAAGCCAGCTACACAAAACTCTAATTTTATCTTTCCATCTCACTCTGACTTTGTAACTTTGCTCCTAGGATTTCTGGGTTAAGTCAAAGGAAGTGCTGTTTATTCCACAGGCAAGGACAATTGGTATTAGGTAACACCTATATTAATTGCTATCAGTTAACTAACATACGTGGTATCAGGCCCAACACATCTTCAGTAAACTCTTTGTGATAAACATTTTGGAGACACTAGAAACTAAAATACTGGAATCAACTATGAAGGTACCATTTCCTGGCCCCCCGCAACTTGCCTTTCATCACTTGGGTAATCTTCCCTCTTTAATAAGGGAAGGGACAGCAGGAGGCACAGGAAGCCTACCTATTTATCACCTACCTATTCCAAGAGAAATTAGGAACAACTGGGATCACACACAATAGACTTACTAGGAAGAGAACAACCAATAAAAAAAGATGTACCTTTCTTTTTGCATCTTTCTACACTCTCCAGCCCTGCTTATTCTAGCAACACATTTTCACTGAATGCCTTCCTAAGGAAGAAAGGAAAGAAGAAAACTAATATTTATTAAAATACATGTTGCACCACCAGGCCCTCATTTAACCTTAACATTAAAGCTATGATTTAGATATTATTTCCATTTATAAGTGAGAAAAGTGGGGCACAGGCAATTATCTTTCCCAAGTCACAGAGCTATGGAATACAGAAGCAGGGATTTATATCACAGAATTAAAAGGGACATTTTTCCCCCATTACTTCACACTGACCTTTATGTTTCATTTATCCTTCACTCCTCCCAAAAACCCTCTTCCAAAATGAAACACAACAGAAGAATAAGCAATTTGCAGAAGATACGAAAATGACATTTCTTTTCATTAATTCCTAGGTGACAATTTAAAGGCCACCAGGCTGTCTATAAATGACTTAGTCTCTGTTTATAATTCAAAAAGAGACCAACTGTTACTTTGGCTAGCAGTTTATATATTTAATTACAGACCATTAATAAAGAAAATTGTGTTGATATTTTACAAGTCCATTTGAAACTTAGAGGCCTTAATATTTCATACCAGGGAGATAAAGCACAGGCAATATGCTCAAGTAGGAACAATTATCCTCAAGATTTTTTCTACACTGGAACCTACTGTTGCACTGTATAAACGAGTTTGTTTTTTGTTTTTTGTTTTTTAATTTTAATATATTCTTGGGAAATATGGCAATATCTGAATTCTGGTTTGGTCATTTTCAGTTATATGTGCCTTGGCAAGCCAAATAAGGGGATTATAGATTTACAGTGGTTTCCAAACTTCAAATTCTGATGCATTAGTGTGTTACTAAGTCAATTTAGTGGGCTGTTACTAGAGGTTTAAAAAAAAAAAAAATTAAGAGAACAAAAGTAAGAACATATGAAATGAGGTTCAGTACTGTTTAGAGAACTTTGAAAAACAAAAATGTGTGTGTTTTTCTATGTGTATACACATACACACACATATATCTCAACACCTCATGTTTGTAGCTCTTAACTCTAAAGCTATATTCAAATTTAAAAAAATTTTAATCAATATTAACCCATGTTCTTTTCATTCTATCATGTCTATATTATGTCCAAAGCACACCATGGTATCTTTGGCCTTCATTTAGCTTGAACATACCATTTACATTAGTTGCTCATTGATCCTCTGCTCTCAACCTGCTAATGGCTTCCAAACACCTTGGAATAAAGTCCAAAGTTCTTACCATTACAGCCAATAAAGCCCCACATGATCTGGCTCCTGGTTACCTCTCCAAACTCATCAACTCACACTATTTTCCTCCCTTATCCCTCTCAGCCACACTAACCTCCACTCATGCCCCTGAGCCTCCACACTTGGGTATAGCTAGACTGCAACTGTTTACTTCCCTGCAGAAATATTTTCACTGATTTAACCTTCTGCCCTTGGTGTTTTAAAAAACTGTTATTAAAAATAATGTTTCTGCACCTTCTATGAAACAATCTGCCACTATTCAGTCTACATTGTACAGAAGCTATTCTATTTACTATCAGGTTAGATAGGTATAAATAAGTCAACTTGTTTGCAAGGCACTGGGAAGTGACTGTGCTTACAGTCCCTGGATGCATTTCCCGTAGCAGGTATGTCAGTTGGTCCTTTGTCACTTTCAAACCAGAAATATCTTTCTCCTCTATGCTGATACACCTTCTTCTATCAGGCTTTTTTTTTTTTTTTTTTTTAATTTATTTTTGGCTGCATTGGGTCTTCATTGCTGCGCATGGGCTTTTTCTAGTTGCTGCGAGCGGGGGCTACCCTTCGTTGTGGTGCGTGGGCTTCTCATTGCTGTGGCTTCTCTTGTTGTGGAGCATGGGCTCTAGGTGCGTGGCTTCAGTAGTTGTGGCACATGGGCTCAGTAGTTGTGGCTCTCGGGCTCTAGAGTGCAGGCTCAGTAGTTGTGGCGCACGGGCTAAGTTGTTCCGTGGCATGTGGGATCTTCCCAGACCAGGGATCGAACCTGTGTCTCCTGCACTGGCAGGCGGATTCTTAACCACTGTGCCACCAGGGAAGTCCCAAAAGAGATAATTTCTAACTACTCTAAAAAACAAATCTTGTTGAAGCTTTAACTATCTTTATTTCGTAGTAGCCTAAGGAATGCCCAAGCATCTCTGGTGTTTGTATTAGCCACTGGGCATTCACTTTGATGTTGAGCAGATGTGTAAGGAGCCCGGAATTTATAAAACCCCCTGTAGCTCGTGGCCAAAGTTCAACTTTCACTGTGTTCAGGCTTTATCTTCAATTAACTCCCTGCCTTCCCCTGACTGAAGGTTAAGCTCCCCCAAATCAAGCACTGATGGTGATCCTTGAACTGAAAGGTTGTCCTTGCCCCATCAGTCACTTTTCCTTGTTTCTTGCTTATTACGATTACCTTTAAAGATGCAGGCACAGCACTTTACAGGTTGCATAATTTGCTCTTTGGCCTTCAGAAAGTTTCTGCTCTTTCACTCCATAAACAAATACATTTTGCATCACTTTCAACTTCGCTACAATTTGTAAATGCTTTCATTTCCACTATAATGATAAACTGCTTCTTTCTAGCTTTTCTACGTTGACAGGTTTTTGCAATATCCAACCACCAATAGGGATTTCCCTGGTGGTCCAGTGGTAAAGAATCTGCCTCCCAATGCAGGGGACGCGGGTTCGATCCCTGGTCGGGGAACTAAGATCCCACATGCTGTGGGGCAACTAAGTCCATGTGCCGCAACTACTGAGCTTGCACCCTCAATGAGAGAGCCCGTGTGCTGCAAACTACAGAGCCCACGCACTCTGGAGCCTGTGCACCACAACTAGAGAGAGAGGAAAAAAAGAAACCCACGCGTCACAACTAGAGAGAAGCCCGCATGCCGCAAGGAAGAGCCCGCGAGCTGCAACAAAAGATCCCGCATGCCTCAGTGAAAATCCCACAGGCCTCAACTAAGACCCGATGCAGCCAATAAATAAATACATACATACATACACACACACACACACACACACACAGATATGATGATAGTAATTATAAAAAAAAATCCAACCACCAATAGATTAATAACATTTGAATTAAAGCTTCAGAACAAAGCACAAACACAGGAGACATGCCACAGGCCAGAGGCCAGAAATTCTAAGTCCATACAGAGGGGTTTTAAAAATGTGAATGCAGAGTAGATTCTGGATTCTAGATGGCAGATACTACATCATAGATTTTTTTTTTTCCTTTTTCTTGGCCTGTACCACGCGGCATGCAGAATCTTAGTTCCCTGACCAGGGATCAAACCTCTGTCCCCTGCAGTGGAAGTGTGGAGTCTTAACCACTGGACCACCAGGCAAGACTCCATACATCATAGATTTTTAATTTACTTGAATCACCACCTAAAATCAAAAAGAGTGACTAAGATAGCAAAACCAAAATCCCATGGGCAACATTTGCAACAAAAATTGGTGACAAATTATCCATATGAACCTCAAAATACAAGTGGGGAAAACCATCAACAGTCACAAGACCTTCATGAAATCAGCATCTGTGCAGGAGGATGTATATGGAAACAATGCGGGATTTGAGGGACTTGAGAACCTCAAAATAGTCACTAGATATTTACTGGACAATATGATAGCCAATTTGAGAAGAGAAGATGAAAATGGGAAAGGTTCAGCCCAATCCACTAACAAGTGAGTATGAGGTAGATTCTGAAAAAGGCTGGAGCAGTCTGAGTCATATAAATTCTTAAAACCAACCTACCAACCAAAGCTGCCTTCCAGGATAGGGCTCTACACTGTGGGAAAGCTGTTGGGTGTGGAACCAAAATTGATCAGGGCAGGGACAATAGAGACAAGGAAAGAAAAGACCCAGATAAAAGTAGAAAAGGGGAAAGGAAGTCATCATATTTTTAAACATTTTACAAAAACAACAGAAGAGGGAGCTCTGTGACATTAGAAAATTTATCCTGAACCATGACCCCCCTCTGTAAGTTCAGGAAAACAAATTTCACATAAAAATGAGCAACAGAAAAATATCAATGTCCCATGCCATACAGTTATTTTTTTAAAAAAAGAATAAAGAGCAAAATAACATTCCCTACACATAATGACAGACATACCTTGGGAACAGATCAAAATTATACTATTTCAGAACAAGCTAAAAGACATTAAGAAAATAACTCAAGGCACGAAAAAGGAATATAAATCACAATTACAAAACTCAGGGAAAGGTGAAAGAACTCAAAAAGAAATAGAAAAAAAGGAAGTCATTTCAGGAATGAGTACAAAATTAAAAGGACACAAGTAACTAAATATAACAAAAAATGCCTTAAGAGAAATAAGAAATAAAAAGAAGGAAATTTTTTTTGAATCAAAAAAAATGAAGAAAGTGAAATCAGCAAAATGGCAGAGTAGGCGGCTCCAAGCTCTCATCCCCACACAAAGGCTGAAAAAACAAGCAGAAACTGTCAGAACCAACTTCATCAGAACCTTGGAAAGCAAAGTTTTACAGCAACCATGTGAACACTGAATCAAGAAAAAGGCAACTTAAAAATGGTAGGAAATCTTGGGACTTCCCTGGTAGCGCAGTAGTTAAGAATCTGCCTGCCAGTGCAGGGGACACGGGTTCAATCCCTGGGCCAGGAAGATCCCACATGCCACAGAGCAACTAAGCCCATGCGCCACAACTA
This sequence comes from Eubalaena glacialis, assembly GCF_028564815.1. Taxonomy (NCBI): domain Eukaryota; kingdom Metazoa; phylum Chordata; class Mammalia; order Artiodactyla; family Balaenidae; genus Eubalaena; species Eubalaena glacialis. The sequence goes on along the minus strand of NC_083722.1, from coordinate 81,311,280 downwards.
CTGAGCCTGTGCTCTAGAGCCCAGGAGCCACAACTACTGAGCCCGTGCACCACAACTACTGAAGCCCATGAGCCTAGAGCCCGTGCTCTGCAACAAGAAGCCACTGCAATGAGAAGCCCACGCACTGAACGAAGAGTAGCCCCTGCTTGCCACAACCAGAGAAAGCCTGCGCACAGCAACGAAGACCCAACACAGCCAAAAAAAAAAGGGGGGGGAAATCTTCATGGCATTCCTCACCGTTGTCCCCTCCCTTCCCCCTGTAAAACAGAAGCCTTGAAGACATCAGCCTGAATTCCCACTGTGGGACCCTGCTACCTGGTTCCAGAGAGAGCAGACCTAAATTGCAAATTATTGTGTCCGTCTACTCTAACGTGTCTGGGGGCTACCTGAAGGTCTGACTAGAGGCTCTCACCTCTGTTTAGCCTAACTCAGAACTCACCCATGCTGGAAAAGCAGTGGCTTGGCTTGCTGAAAAAGTGGGATTTATCCAAAGTGGTTCAACATAAGTCAATCAATATAATATACCACATTAATAGAAAAAAGGAAAAAAACAAAATGAAACCACAAGATCATCTCAATTGATGTAGAAAAGGCATTTGACAAAATCCAACACCCTTTCATGATATTAAAAAAAACAAAAAAAAACCCCCAAAAAACCCCAGAAAGCTAGGACCGAAAGGAACTTCCTTAACATGATAGAGGACATTTATGAAAAACCCACAGCTAACATAATACTCAATGGTGAAAGACTGAAAGCTTTCTTCCTAAGATCAGGAACATGGCAAGAAAGCCTACTTTTCACCATTGCTACGCAATACTGTACTGAAGATCTAGCCAGACACAAGAAAAAGAAATAGAAGGCATCCAAATTGGAAAGGAAGAAGTATACTATGTCTATTCACAGATGACAAGATTCTCTATATGGAAAATCCCATAGAACCCACAAAAAAGCTATTAGAGCTAACAAACAAATTCAACAAAGTTGCAGTTTACAAGAAAAACACAGAAAAATCAGTCGTGTGTATACATCAGCAATGAACAATCCAAAAAGGAAATTAAGAAAGCAATTCAATTTATAATAGCATCTAAATAAAATACCTAGGAATAAATTTAACCAAAGAAGTGAAAAACTCGTACAATGAAAACTACAAAATACTGCTGAAAGAAATTAAAGACAAATACAGGCATAGCTCGTTTTACTGCACTTAACTTTACTGTGCTTCACAGACATTTCATTTCTTACAAATTGAAGGCTGTGGCAACCCTGGGTCAAACAAATCTACTGGCGCCATTTTTCCAACAACATTTCTTTTAATTAAGGTATGTACATTGTTTTTTTTAGACATAATGCTATTGCACACTTAATAGACTACAGTATAGTATAAACATAACTTTTATATGCACTCGGAAACCAAAAAATTCGTGTGACTCGCTTTATTGCGATATTTGCTTTATTGTGGTGGTCTGGAACTGAACCCACAATATCTCTAAGGTATGCCTGTAAACAGAAGGACATCCTGTGTTCATGGATTGGAAGACTAAATATTAAGGTGTCAATATTACCCAAAGTGGTCTACAGAGTCAATGCAATCCCTACCAGAATCCTAATCGCCTTTTTGTAGAAATGGAAAAGTCAATCCGCAAATGTACATGGCATTGCAAGGGACCCTGAATAGGCAAAACAATCTTGAAAAAGAAGAACAGGCTCCATCCAATAGGAAAAGAACAGTTTCCTCAACAAATAGTGACAGGACAACTGGATAACCACTTGCAAAAGTTGGACCCCTTCCTCCCCCTATATACAAAAATTAACTCAAAGTGGATCAGAGACCTAAATGTAAGAACTAAAACTGTAAAGTTCTCCTCAGCCATTATTTCTTCAAATAATTTTTTTCTGCCCCTTTCTTACTCTCTTCTGGGATTTCCAAAATGCGTATGTTGGTACACTTGATGGTGTCTCATAGGTCCCTTAGGTACTGTTCATTTTTCTTCATCTTTTTTCTTTCTAGTCCTCAGACAGAGTAATTTCAATTGCCCTATCTTCAAGTTTGACTCCTTCAGCCTGCTCAAATCTGTCACTGAATCTTCCACTGAATTTTAATTTCAGCTATTGTATTAATACTTTTACAATTTCTACCTCTCTACTGATCTTCCACACTTATTCACACATTGTTCTCCTGTTTTTCTTTAATTTGTCCATGGTTTCCTTCAGCATTTTGAGCATATTAAAAACGGTTAATTTAAAAAGTCTTTGTCTAGTAAGTCCAATGTCTGGGCTTCCTCAGGGATGCCTTTTGTCAATTTCTTTTTTTTTTCCTGTGAATGGGCCATAATTTTCTATTTCTTTATATGCTTTGTAATTTTTTTTGAGAATTGGACATCTTGAATACTGTAGTGTGGTAACTACAGAAATCAGGTTCTCTCCTCACCCTAGGGATTGCTGTTGTTACTTGATGAAGGCTGTCATCAGTTTATTTACTGACTTTTCCAAACTATTTTTTGCAAAGACTATATTCTTTGTCGTGTATCATCACTGAAGTCTCTGTTTTGTCATCTCCATGGTCATCCAGTGACCTAACACAGATTCCCTTAAATGTCAGGATCCAATAAGAAAAGGCAGGAAGGGTGTGTTTTGTCTCTTTAATCACTTTGGCAGATGCCAGAGAAGTCGTTCTAGTCTGTGGGGTTTGAAACAATGGCCAGCCTCTGTGCCAGGCCCTCAGCAATAAAAAGCAGTGACAAAACCATACAACCCCAATTTTTGAAAGACAAGCAAAGTCACACCAGGAATCATGGGCCACCATACCCACAGTTACCCGCCACAGGGCTAGGGGATGGAAATGGTAGCCACTGTGCATAACACTGAAATTCTCAGAAATTTATCACCCTCTTCTTCATTAAGCACTCCCCTGGATGCTGCAAGTGTTTGCTTAGACTCCAGAGTTCCAAAATAATTGCTTCAGACAGTTCATGCTGGCTTAACAGTCATCCTGGTGAAGAAAACCAATTTTTGGAGCTTCCTCCTCCATTATTTTTTATGGCGTCACTCCACAAGTCCCTAATCTATAATAACAGCTACCATTTATTGACTGCCTGCTATGCACAAGCACTTCTGATCTTCACAACAATCCTACCAAGTAGCTATTACCATGTCCATTTTCTAGATTAAGAAACTGAGGCTCAGGTATATTAAGTAGATTGCCATGGTCTCACAGACAGTACAGATTTGACATTGTTATTCTTTCAAAACCTCTACAACGCCTTCCTTCTCTCCTACTTAGACTAAACAGTCTCTGGTCTTTGAGTCCAAAGTTATGAAATCCCACTTTGTTTATGAAGTTTTCCTGAAGCAATCAGAATAGGAAGAGCCAATTTCAACTCTAACTCCACTATTAAGGCAAATCATTTAATCTATAACGTTTACTTGGCACCTGTCTGGAGAGATCGCACATCCATAAAATCAAATGCGGAGCAACTCTACACTGAGAATAAATTAAGAGAGTGTGCATTAAGTACCAAAATCCTGAGAGGCAGGATTAGGATTAAATAAAGTTAGGCACAGTCAGTTGCTAACAAGACACTTAAGAGTAAGAGAGGTGATCTGAATGAAAGGCAAGGAGAAGGAGGAGATGGAGGAGAAACAGGTATTACAGTATATTTATATATAGTTAAGGCCCAGCCCTAGAGGGTAACCAAAAACAAACAAAGGAAGAAGTGGGGAAATATAAAATAGAGTGAAGCTATAAAGAGAGGGCCTGAGCACTGCACTTAGGAGTTGAGATTTCTTAAGACAGAAGCTACTACTAAAGGATTTGATGAAAATACTGTTTTAGGGAGATTATTCCAACAGCTCTGATAATCTAGCAGCTGTGTGTAGGATGAACTGCAGTGGGAGTCACTAGAAATAGGGAGATCCATAACTTGTACGTTTTTGCCACCAACAATTTAGTTATTTCTTAGAGTATACAAACTTAGTTTATATGCATGTTCAATATGGATTTGTTTATATAACCTTCCTGGCTTCCTGACTAGCAAAGCACCACATATTTCACAGGCTGGAATTTTTAAGTTGTGCCACTGAAGGGGGAAATAAAAGTTTTATTCACATGCCATAGGGAAACACATAGAAAAGTGGTAAAATGTTCTCACCAAAATAAAATCTCACAGGTAAACTAGAATGAACTTGTCAATATATACCCAAAGGTCTTACAAATGTTATGAAATTGCCAGGACTTTTTCCATCTCCAAGTGACATCCCAGACACATTTGTTGTAAAGTAATTCTTTCTTGTGGAGCCAGTCCATAATAGAAAGAGAAAGCAAAAGTATTTCTATCTCTCTACATAGGAACAGAGATACGATTATGAAGAACAGAAGTAGAGAAGATGGGGAGGAGAAATTTTTTTAATTTAATGAGAACATTACAAAACATATAAATCACAGCTAGAATGATTACACCCTTCTAAAATATGCAAACAAAATTGTGACAACCCTTCACTGAGAACTCAAGACAAAGTAAATTAGATTTCTGAATCTCAGCAAGATACAGAATAAACATATTATCAGAACATTACAGTTCTGAGAGGTGAGGCTACTGAAAGCCTGTACCAAATTCCAATTTGGAAGAGATAAACCTATTTCCTATAACCCAAAACTGATGGGTTGACAGGCAAATCCTGATTATTTTCTCCTCTCATGGTGTGTTAATCACAGCAAGATGCATTCTTCTTTGTCTTTGAAGCTCCTACTGAGGTAATTAAAGAACAGATAACTGATCTCAAACTCAATCTTTTAGACCCCAAGAGGTCTTAACCTCAAACATTAAAATTTTAACGTCAATACCTAAAATAAACATGTATTTATTAAAATACCACATATTTTAGCATATTAAGGATAGAGCAAAGGGATATTGTGATATTTTAAATACACAATACTCTGACAATAATTTATAGATCATTATTTTCCTCACAAAATGTTAGCTTAAACCATCCTGAGATCAGCTGAAATAACAATAAAATAATTGCACCTCCATTCTTTATCTCTGATAGTTAAAAAACCTCACCCATAGAATAACAGTCTTGTTTGCCACAAAAGGAAATCATTGTGATCACATTTGTGGGAAATACAGAACAAGGTCACTATATTTAAAGGATGTAGCCCTACATATTGTTTAATAATGCACACTATGGGCTAAATCTAAGGACAGTTGATATTGATTTATACAGTCACTAGGAGGTAGGGGAGAAGGAGAAATTAATTTTTTTCCATTAAAGATTAGCAAAATTGGCAAAACAGGAATCTAGATCTTATTTAGGAAAACAAAAACAAAGAACTGCCCACACATGAAACAGTCTATTTGGCAAACAAACTAAATGGAAATGTTACAAGACACAAATAGTACATCTGCCCCCCAAAAGAACATTCATAGCTTTTTAAAATGCTTAATAAAGTAATCAAAATGATTATGATGGCCTTTTCTATTCTTTAAGCTTAACCACTCAGGTTGGCATATAATTTTAATGTTTAAGACAACTTGTTCTTTACTCACGTCTCCCTGTTTTTAGTGACAGTTAATTCTTCAAGAGATTTATCTCCTCAAGGTTTTGACAATTCACACATCCATAGGGGAGTTCTTTAAAAATTATAATACTTCTACTTTGAAAGAGAAAAGGAAACAGTTACTGAGGACTATAAGTGAATATATAGAAATAATAATGATGAAATTTATGAAACAATGGGAAATGACTATTGGGACCAAAGAAAATAAACCCCTTACGGGGTTGAGTATAGTGCATAGGCTCCCATTTTTCTGCCCCCCACATGATTCAGATATTCAAAACATAGTCTATTCCCAATATCTCTCATGACATTTCCCAATATCTCTCATGACATCCACTGTTTCTCAGGATGAGTAGGTAATGCCCCCAATTAAGAGTCACTAATTCTTTTTTAATTTTGAACTGAAATTTAGTAACAGAAAGTATCACATTCAAATTCCACCTCCATCTATGGCTTAAACACAAGGCCTTAAACATTTTCCCAAGGTTTTAAGGGCCAAAGGTGAAGCTGCTGGGAAGTTTTTCTTTTAAAAGGGTTGCTGATTTCTTTCACTACCATGAAAGGCAACATCACTTACATCCAGAATTCATCTATGTACACAGAAATTTTAAACACAGAGCAAAGCCAAAGAAGAGTTAATTGTTCAACAGTGTCAAAAAGATACCACATAATTTACAATAATCACAAGTTTTTGAGTTCTTACCATATGCTTGGATAAACTACTTTCCATGCATTTTTCCACTTACTCTTTAAAACAGTCCTATGAGGTAGATGTTTTATTATCCCTATACCACAGATAAAGAAATTAGGACTAAAATAGGTTAAGTAACCTGCCAAAGGTAGTAATGGGGAGAGATGTACATTTTAAACTTTTTAATCTCAACTATTCTGCTATGCTACTTATGTTTGTCTGGTCATTTCACATCCACTATCTCTAATGTTTCTACCAACCATCACATGAATCAGGAATGATTTTGTTCATTTGATAGATCTGTAGGTTGAGGCCGAAACACAAGCAATCTATCTAAGTAACCTCTCTACGGTCACAATAAAATCATAAAACAGCAATCAGGCCTTATGATGCCAAATTATCAGGAAAAGTGAACTTTAAAAATTTCTTTCAGAAATGCCTTCACTACCTTCTACCACCTATTTGACATACAATCCTAATAAATTTGAGTTTCCCAGCTTCCATGTCCATGGCAGATTAAAAGGGAACAAGCATATGCCAGGGACTATGCTAGGCACTTTATACACATAACCTTATCTAAACTTCAGAATACTATGAAATAAGTAGTATCCCACATGAACAGACAGGGTAAGAAGCTAAATTATATGCCCAAAGATTACACAGAAAGTAAGAATGGCAAATAAGGTCTATTAGACACCTCATGACCATGGCAAATCCCTTGAAGATCAAGATAAGTGATATCCCTTTATCTCAGTGATATCCCTAGCTCTTAACAAAATGCCTGCTGAACAGGCATCAAACAAGTATTTTATTTTTTTTAATAAATTTATTTATTTTATTTATTTATTTTTGGCTACGTTGGGTCTGCGTTGCTGCGCGTGGGCTTTCTCTAGTTGCAGTGAGCGGGGGCTACTCTTCGTTGCGGTGCGCAGGCTTCTCGTTGTGGTGGCTTCTCTTGATGCAGCAGAGCACGGGCTCCAGGTGCACTGGCTTCAGTAGTTCTGGCACACGGGCATAGTTATTCCGCGGCATGTGGGATCTTCCCAGACCAGGGCTCGAACCCGTGTCCCCTGCATTAGCAGGTGGATTCTTAACCACTGCGCCACCAGGGAAGCCCCACACAAGTATTTTAAATAAATATTTCGTGAGTGTGATATTTATAGCCCTGACTCATTCCATCATTTACCCACCATTTCCTGAGCACCTGTGAATAGGAATTCAGCCATCAGCCGCTAAAAATAGAATACGTGACTTTCCAAAGTCACTTAGAGCAAATGCAAAACAGTAATAACAACAAATACTATCAGTAGTAATAATGTCAATAACCCCATAGGGCATTCAATGTCACCAATTCCTAGGAATTCTGATTCAGAATAATCTCTCAATTCCACACTGCCTTTCCCTCCCCATTACTGTTCCTCTAACTCAGGCCCATAACATTTGCAAAGACGATGGCTATGATTCCACACTCTTCACCCTCTACACTGATGCTAGATTTATTTCCTAAAATACAAACCTGACCATTTTGTTTCCCTTTGTAAAATGGCTGTTGACCCTTTGCCTTCAAAATTAAATCTGAGAGCTCTGATAACTTTCAAAATCTTTCATAATGACCTCAATCACCCTATCAAACTGGATTTTCCACTTTTCCTAAAAGTACCATCCATTCTATCCTTGCTTAACTACTAGCAATTCCCTACACAAGCCCCAGGTATGATTCTTGCTTATGTTGTGCTTGGACCCGAAAAGCCCTTGCTTCCACCCACCCACACTCTTTACTTGTTAAAAGCCTCCTTTTCTTTCTGAAGCCCCAGTTTAAATATCTTAACAAATAAGATTTCTCGTTCAGATAACAATTCTCACTAAATAATATTACACCTAAACCAGAGACTCAAGGTTTTATTCCAGGTTAAGCCTCTAACTCCCAACCCTTTATGTCCAAATCATACTCTGAACAGCATTACAATTCCATCTTTTTAAAACTATAACATTTACTCCCTGTCATAAAGTTCCAATATGCACAAGTAACAAATGATGTTTTTTTTTTTTTTTAAGAACATGAGTAACTTTTTTTTTTTTTTTTAATTTATTTATTTTTGGCTGTGTTGGGTCTTCGTTTCTGTGCGAGGGCTTTCTCTAGTTGCGGCAAGCGGGGGCCACTCTTCACCGCGGTGTGCGGGCCTCTTACTATTGCGGCCTCTCTTGTTGGGGAGCACAGGCTCCAGACGCGCAGGCTCAGTAGTTGTGGCTCACGGGCCTAGTTGCTCCGCGGCATGTGGGATCCTCCCAGACCAGGGCTTGAACCCATGTCCCCTGCATTGGCAGGCAGATTCTCAACCACTGCGCCACCAGGGAAGCCCACAAATGATGTTTTAAAATACATTTCGAATAAATGAAATAATTCATACTTTAGAATGGAAGCTATAAAGTTTTGATTTACCATAGGATAGACCAAACTGTATTACATCCAAATAGCAATATGCTATATGGAACAGAGCATACGTTAAAGGTTTGAATTCCAGCTCCATCACCTTCTAACATACTGTGTGACCTTGAGCATGTTATTTAACCTCTCTGAGCATCCCTTTAGTTATAAAGGGTTATTTATAAATCCTTATTTATAAATTGGGGATAATATCAGTATGTACCTCTGAGTGTTTGTTGTAAAGGTTAAATGATGTTAAGCATGTAAGGTATTTAGCACAGCATTTGTACATAGTAACTGCTAAACAAATGGCAGCTATTATTACCAAATTCACAGAATATGCATAAACGTGTAACCACTGCGACTTTCTTCAGTCAGAGAACTGATGCAAGACTTTCCTTTATGCCTTTTCCTTATAACCTTTCTTAAGCTAAGGTTCTTAAAAATAATTTACCAGTTAATTACTTAAACAGTAAACAGCTGATAGAGATATAAATAAATCAGTAACAGCTGAACTCTAACACATACAGATGTTAAAAATAGCATGCCATTGCCCCATTACACATGAATATTACCATAAATAACCACAACCTGTGCAAAGAAGCAGCTAAATCTCTGTCTCACAGCACAGACTGAAAACCATTTATAAAAAATATGAAACACACATCACAATATGGATCAGGGAATTCCCTAATCAAAGTTATATCAAAAGGAAATTACTACCCTCAGATATATGTAAATACACTCAGAATATATAGCACAGATTAGCAATCTACAGCTCACTTGACAGTGTGAACTAGCTTCTGAATAAATTAAGCAAGTGATATTTAACAGATGTCATATAATTCCATTTCTAAACCAGAGCCCTACTATACTCCTGGCCCTGAGTGAGTGACAGGGTTGGAAATCCAGTGAAGTCATGGAATAATGCTCACAGAAGCATTAACTCACTCAGTTCAAAACTCAAAATGCTCCTTAGGACACCTAGTAGCATATAAATTACTAGGGCAGGGCAGAGGTTTTCCCATTACACCCTCCTATACTATTTGAATTTTCTGTTTAAAAAAAAAAAAGAGAGAGAGAAAGAGACATGTATGGGAAGGGGCAAACAAGCATCTAACTCCAAAACTTTCAAGAGACCAAAAAGCTCAGGAAGTTAGGCAATTATCAAAGTGGTCAATATCAGTTTGGCAAAGATTAAGAACAGTGATACCTGGCTCTGGCAAAATAAAAATGTGGAGAAACAGCTCTCTCACATACTGGGCATATATACACTGGGCATAAGAGTGTAAACTGCTACACCCATTTTGGAAAATGATTCAGCAACACCTATTAAAATTTTAAATGCTTATATTCTTTGACCGAGCAATTCCACATCCAGGAATCTAACCTATAGAAACAATGAAATGCACACACGTACAATGGCAAATGCATAAGTATGTACCGAAGCAATGTTAATAGAAGTTAAAAACTGGAAACTACTAATGCCCAGCCAAACTGTCTGTCTGATTAAATATCAGACATCATAATCATCAAAAATAATGTAACGGTATGGGTACTGAAATTAAAATATATCAAGACATACAGTGATCCCTTTTATAAAAAGAATGATAGGGACTTCCCTGGTGGTCCAGTGGTAAAGAATCCGCCTTACAATGCAGGGGACGCGGGTTCGATCCCTGGTCAGGGAACTAAGATCCCACATGCCATGGGGCAACTAAGCCCACGCGCCACAGCTACTGAGCTTGCGCACCTCAAGGAGAGAGCCCACGTGCTACAAACTACAGAGCCCAGGCGTCCTGGAGCCCGTGCGCCACAATTAGAGAGAAAACCTGCACGCCACAACTAGAGAGAAGCCCAAGCAGTGCAACAACAGATCCCGCGTGCCTCAACAAAGATCCCGTGTGCCGCAACTAAGACCCGACACAGCCAAAAAAATAAAATAATAAAATATTGTGAAATTGAGATTCATCTTAAAAAAAAAAAGAATGATATATGCTTATACACCATTAGAAAACAAAAATCTGAAAGAATGTATACAAACTATTCACAGTGCTTATCTCCACAAAAAAGAAATCTTAGAGTTAAACTTTAATATTAAAAAAGATATAAAACTTTATTCAATAAGGCTAACAAATCTTCAATTCCGCATTATCATCATTTGATGGAAGAAAGTGGAAAGAAGATGAAAAGAAGAAACAAACAAAACAAACCCCCAAATAGAAAAATATAACTACACAAAGAGAGAAAAACACAGAAAAACAGAATTTGCCAGGAAAAAAAAAAGAGGTAAACATCAAGGGAGATCAAAGAAGGAAAAAGTTCAATAAATTCAAAAGGGTTAATAAACTAGTCATCTCCTTGACACAAGAACAGACTTCAGAAGTAAAATCACTGACTTATGAAAGGTACTTAAGAGGGTTAACAGCTCACTTGCTCTTTGTTCTTTCAGATTACAGGACTCAGTTCTGAATGGAAGAGCTTCAGCAACCCACCAGAGTTCTTTACAGGGCGGTGGGAGGAGAGGGGGGAATCAAATCAAGGCATCTGGTATAAATATGGTCTTCAGGATCCCTGCCCTTAAAATAAAACAGTGCTATAAAACTGGAAAAGCATAACATTAACTTTTTATACAACACACACACAAAATGATAATATTTGTACAGCACAAGATTTCCTGACAGACTGGATGTAAAATATGAAAAAAAGGAGTCAAGAAGGATACCAAAGTTTTTGACCCAAGCAACTTAGAAGGATATACAAGTGACCCTTGAACAACACTGGGGTTAGGGACACCAATCCTCCATGGAGTTGAAAACTCCCATATAACTTTTAACTTATAGCTGGCCCTCTGTATCTGCAGTTCCATATCCAGGAATTCAACCAACCTCGGATCGTGTAGCACTGTAGTATTTACTACTGAAAAAAATCTGCATATAACTGGACCCATGCAGTTCAAACCCATGTTGTTTGAGGGTCAACTGTAACTGCCCCCACGTGAACTGGAAGGGCTGAATGTGGGAAGGTTTTTTATTGAGGTTAGGGAGGTATCAGGAGTTCAGCTTTGGACATATTAAATTTGAGGTGTATGTTAGATATCAGGTGAAAATGTCAAAAAGGCAGCTGGATATGAACCTAGAGTCCAGGGAAAAAGTCTGGGCTTGAGATAAAAATGTGGTTGTCATCAGCATATACAAAGAACTGAAAGTTAAGAGACAGAATGAAATCATTGAGAAAGCAAGTACAGATAGACAAGAGGACCAAGGACAGAGTCTTGAAGCAGTCCAAAGTTTATAGGTCAGGGAGATAAAGACCAAGCAAAGGAAATTTCAAAGATGGCCAGTGAAGTAAAGTGTTGTGTCCTGGAAGCCATTGTGAATGATGTTTCCAAGAACATGGAAGAGATCAACTATGTCAAATGATGCTGAAAGATCAAGGAAGATTAGGAACAAGAACTGACCAACGGAAATAGCAACCTGGAAGCCACTGATGACCCTGACAAGAATTGTGGATGTAGTGGACAATGAAAGCCTCACCAGAGTGATTCAAGAGAAAATGGATGGAGGGGAATGAGAAAGTGTACATACAGACAAATCTTTTAAGGAGTTCTGCCCTAAAGGGAAGCAAAGACATGGGCAGTAGCTAGAAAGTAAAGTGGGGTCAAGATAATAATTTTTTAATATGAGAAAAATTACACTGTTTCATATACTAACAAGAATAATCCAGTAAAGAGGAAGGGTACTTGGCCCAATCCTGAGGATTCAGAAAAGGCTTCTGATGGAACTGTTCCACGCTGAGTCATGAAGGCTGATTAAGAGTGAATCAGGATGAGAAGGGAGGGGACTGAAACAGCATGAGCAAACAGAGGTGAGAAACAACATAGTGGGAGGGTGGCATGTGAAGCACAAGACTGAGAATGACAGGAAGTCATGCTGGAGAGGTGAGCAGTCACCAAGCCTTTTAAGACGTATCAAGCAGTACAACCTTTATGATATAGATGATAGGGGACTTGCCACTATAGGGTTTAGATAGGTAAATACTAAGATCAAACTGACATTTCACTCAGGGAGGGAATAGCTTGAGGGGTACTAGACTGAAGGCAGGCAGACCAGTTACAGTTATTGAAATAAAGAAATAACAAGGTCCTAAACTGGACAGTGTTAGAAGCAGTGAAAGGGGCTTAGTGACAGATCTTAAATGCTCAGTGTTGAAAGCAGCAGTTTCTAGTATGAGCTACTGAGCAGATGATAAGGCCATTACCTGTATTTGGAAATACTGGGGAGGGGGTGGTGAATGATTCATTTCAATTTGGGGTATATTGTTTTTAGAGTCTCTATAGGACATTCAAGTGAATAAATGTAAGCAGGCAGTGGGTAGAAAACTCAGACCTTAGAGCTCAAGATATCTGAGAGGCATTTGAGTGGTAATTAAAATTACTGTAATATATGAGATGATCCAAAAATAACATGTACGAGGAAAACAATGATTGAACTTTCAGGAACACTAACACTTAATGGAGAGTTAGTGGAGAATATGCTTGAAGGAATTTCAGACAAAACAGTCAAAAAGCTACAGAAAAAATCAGGAAAAGAAATAACCAAGAGGCCAGGGAACCAGCCAAGGACTAACACCTCTACCAGTTTAAAAAGAGATGGTGTAGTGACCTGAATACACTGGCGGGGATCAGAAATCAACTCAAATCACGTAACAGTCTGGACTTTCCAATTCTGTTGTATTAATTTTTCAAAAATTAGTAGAATCTACAGGCCATCTCTTCCTGAGGTCCCTAAGTAGTCAAGCCAATCTGAGTGGAAAAGACTAAAGGAACTAAATACAGTTGCACCACTACCTCTTGCAGAAGAGTATTTACAGTTTTAGTAGAAGAGTATTTGTCATTGCTCTATACAAAGAAAATTGGTGATGTAGTTCTTAATAAACCAAAAATTGTTGTCAAGTATAATAAAATGAATAGGAAAATTTTTACTTTTTATCATGCCTGACTTCTTGATTGTTACATAATACTTCACCCACGACTTTACATAAACTCAACTAACAATAAATCTCATAGCCTTATATAACAAGGAAAAGTATTTAAGTATGGATGATGTAAAAACCTATAATGCTAGTACTTAGGGAAAAATATTACCAATACAATAAAAATTTGTCAGGAATGGAAAGAATTTTTGACACTGGAAGAAAAAAGATAACTTGAAGATACAGGGGGAAATAAACAGAGCAAGGATCAATTTCCGTTTCTTGATTTTAGCTCTACTTTACAATTTTTTGGCAGACAATTTGTCACACTGAAAAATCACTTACTCTTGGATGGCTGTACTGTACTAACTGGGAGTGACTCATAAGTGTTTGGTCCCACCCATACAGAAGAACTCTGCAAAGAACTTTAAAAAAAAGAAAATCAACCGGAAGCGTATTTTCATATGAGCACCTAACGCAAAATCATTAAAGCATAGAAAAGATGTGACAGAATTATTACTCGCTATGAGAAAGTTAAAAGCATTTTCTTGGAGTGGGGTGGGGGTGACTCTCAAGGTGTGAGTCATAGGATTAAAGAACTGGATCCAGGATTTAGCGAAAGCTGGAAAAGCAGGATTCAGATCACATGCAGCTCTCCAGGCCAGAGAGAAAAAAAGTTGAGTTGGGTTAGTGCCTCCAGAGTTTAGGTGAGTCACAGAGAGAGCAGAGAGAGAAAAGCACGACCAGACTGGACTTCAGCACATGGGAGAAATCTGTAGCTGTTATCTTTTGGTTTATTTCTTCCCTTATTACTTTACTATTAAAACATGTTAATTACATTCAAAGAAGCTAAAACAGAGGTTACCCCAGAATCTTACTACTCCACAGATGTAGACAAGCTCTGCCACATTGCTTTGCACGTGGACTAGACCAAAACACAAAGCTAACGTCACTATCACAACCTTTCTAGCACTACATATTTTGATTTTGCTAATTTAATATAACAACCATTTTGTAAGATATCTATTTCTGTGGTTACTAGCAAGGATGTCTGTTTGTTTACTACATTACATATACTCACCTTGAACGAACTGACTGCATAGTTCTTTGGTCTACCTATAAAAATCTTGTTGACCTTCTTTTATATTGCAAAGGACATTTTGTGTGTTATAATATACTCATTTTTCTGTCATAATTAATGCAAATGATGTTCTATTTCCATTTTTCTCATTTTTCATGGAACCAAAGTAGTTATCAATGTTTATTTAGATATTCATTAATTTTTTTTTTTTTTTTTGCCTTCACTTGGTTTTAGGCTCTAGCAGTTGCTCATGTACCAATAAATCCTGAAGGGGTTTCCATTACTATACAGTCATACTGCATGTCTTAGAACTTTTCACTTGCCTGATCCAATCATTCCAGTTTAACTCTTTTATATCATTTATTTATGTTTCTTCTCAAATACAGTGCTATCATCCTTTCTTTAAAAGAAACATTTTTTGTGGCTAAGTAATGATATAAAATGTAATGGGTTCCAAGCAATTCTACACCTAGGTATCTAGCCAAGAGAAATAAAAGACACAAAGTACTGTACACAAATGTTCCTAGCAGCGCTGTTCATAGTAACCAAAAGTTGGAGGCCATCCAAATATCCATCAACCACTGAATAAATAAGATATATCAGCAATAAAGTGAATGAACTATTGATACATTCTATAAAATAGATGAACCTCAAAAACATAATGCTAACGGAAAGAAGCCAGACACAAGTGACTGCATATAGTATGATTTTGTTTATTTAAAATTTCTGGAATATACAAATCTACAGAGACAGAAAACAGATCAGTGGTTACCTAAGGCTGCATGTGGGATCAAGGACTGAATGCAAATAGGCACAAGAGAACTTTTGGGGGTGATGAAAATGTTTTATAGCTAGATTATGGTGATGATTACAAAACTACAGATTTACTAAAAACCATTAACTTCAAGTAAACTAAACTTACTTTTATAATGGGTAAATTTTATGGAATGTAAATTCTACTTCAATAAAGCTGTTTTTAAAAAGCCAATGAACAGAGGAAGGATGAAAAGAATATATGAATATATACACGCACATAGGAAATAACTTTGTAATATAAAAATTTAAGGGATTCAGCTTGTTACTGATAAAAGTGGCAGAAAGTATTTTAAATAACACTCAGTGCGTTCAAGAGTGACATAAGAGAAACATTTTCACAAGCTGGTCATGGGAGTGTAAATTGGCACAACCTGTCTGGAAAGCAGTTTGGCAAAGTATACGAAGCGAGCTTTAAAACAATGTCCCCTTTGATTTACTTCTGAGAGCTCAGCCTACAGAAGTAATAAAAAACATAAATAAAGATCTAGGTATAAAGATATTCAGCAAAGCAAAATTTATAATAATTTTAAAAGATGGAACCTATGTAAATATTCAACAATGGAAGAACAGTTAAGAAAACTGCAGCCCATCCGTGAATATTCTGCACTCTTTAATAATATCTGTGTGCCTATGACCCAGCATAGAGCATGACATCACTGCTGCCACCACCACGACCTACACTCAGGAGGAAGATCCTCTAAGAGGAAGATTCTCACCATTTCCTGCGGGTCATGGCTAGCAGAGCACTGGTGGCATCCCGTAACTGTGCAAATGATAGTACATTTGAAATGAAGAAATGTGACCTTCATGGGTAGTAAGAGGGCCCTCTTATCACAACAGTGCTCGGTAGTGAAGAGAGACTCAGACTCTACAGGATGATACAGACTGTTTGCCAATGGAATCAAACAGAAAGTTATTCGTGGTTTTTGTTACTTATGTAATGTCAAGAAGTTTGTGGGGGACTTGAGGTCGGGATAAATATCATAGATCATCTCATCACAGCTTACTGGGCTCATGGCTTTAGCTTTACTTGTGGACTTTCTGTCCTAGAAATTTGTAGAGTTTACAGGACAAAGAGAAGGTTGTGCTAAAGGAAAAGTAGGATTAATACACATGTACACTAAGACCTTCTACAGGGATCAGGGCATTGTCAGAGCTCAGGTTCCCCTGAGCACTGGTCTGGCCTGTAAGTACAGTTACCACTCAGTATCCAAGGGGGATTGGTTCCAGGACTCCCACGGATACCAAAATCCTCAGATGCTCAAGTCCCTTATATAAAATAGCATTGTATTTGCATATAACCCTATGCACATCCTCCCATATACTTTAAATCATCTCTAGATTACTCATAATACCTCATACAATGTAAATACTATGTAAATAGTTGCCGGTGCATGGAAAATTCAATTTTTGCTTTTTGGAACTTTCTGGAATTTTTTTCCCAAACATTTTCAATCTGCAGTTGGTTGAATCGGTGGATGCAGAGCCCATGGATAGGGAGGGCCAATTGTACAATGGAAAAAATGAGGTCTGTTTTACTTTATATTTGAAGCATACAATATGGCAACTTTGTGGAAATGACCATTTATTTTCATCTGTGAGAAAAACCACTGTGGAATGGAAACATCTGTTTAGAGAGCAGCAGCCATCACTGATTACTACAAGAAAAGCAATTTTCTTCCTGGGCTTAGGTCAGATAGAATGGATGCTCTATGTGTCCAGGAGGCAACAAAGATTGCAGCTGCCTATTATAGATCTGTATAGGGGATCATACTGATAGAGCTGCAGACTCAACATTATGAAGGACACAGTATGCATGATCTTGGAGCCAGTTACTATACACAAGAAGAAATACAAGAAGTAAGAAGAGTGACCCTATTATGCTTCTCCGAGATAGAATAGCACACAGCAATATTGCCAGTGTTGAAGAATGAAAGGAAACTGATGTTGAAGTGAAGAAAGAAACTGAGAGCACAGTCTAGTTTGCTACAGTTGATCCCAAACCACCTTTAGAAGAGCTAGGCCATCACTTCTATTACAGTGATCCACCTTTTGAAGTTTATGGATCAAGTGAATCATTTAAAGGAAGACTGCAGGGACTTCCCTGGTGGTCCAGTGTTTAAGACTCCATGTTCCCAGTGTAGGGGGCCTGGGTTTGATCCCTGGTCAGGGAACTAGATCCCACATGCCACAACTAAGAGTCCACGTGCCACAACTAAGTGTCCACATGCCGCAACTAAGAGCCTGCATGCCACAGCGAACATCCCACGTGGTGCAACTATGACCCGGAGCAGAATGAATGAATAAATAAATAAAGGAACACTGTAAATTTACTATTATGCCTTCAACAGAACATTCAATGGTCAAATTCAAGAAACTTTGTGTTCTCAACTTTAAAAGAAATAAAACCCATCAAACAAACAAACAGTTTGTAAACGTGTTTATGCTACTCTATAAAATTAAGTTTAAAAAGATGGGAGAAAAATTTAATGGGTTCCAAAATTCCAGTGGTACAGTAAAAAGTACATCTTCTTCCCCATGTCCCACAGTTTCCCAATTTCCCTCCACAGAAGCAAATATGTTACTAGTCTCTTCTATAAGAAAAAATGAAATTTTTAAAAACTGAAACAAATCGACAAACACAAAAGACAATTCAAAATGTTTAAAGGAAAAGTTCATAAATTCTTACATTCAGAAAGGAAAATATGGAGGGAGAAATAGAAACACTTTGTAATTAACGTGAACCAAGTAGCAGAAGATACGAAAAGTACAGGCTGGGGGAATTTGGAAGCATTGAGTTAAATCTATGGGGAGATAGAATAAGATATTAGACATGTAGGAGAGGAACTCTCTCATATCTATACTTACACAAACAACTCATCCTAAAATAAAATCCAATTCCGAAGTCAGGCAGAGATTTTTCCCTCTTGTGTCAGTGAGTCACAAAGCTGTCTCAAGCTGATTTTATCTATCAAGCCAAAAGACATACCACTCTCTTGTTATGAGGATTATAGCTAGGTATGTTTAATGAACAAGTTATTACAATTAGAGGAAAATACCTTATATTTGTTATAAGTAACAAATTGTATCACTTAACTGTGGCAGTCAAACTACTACTGCCTTTTGCTTCCTGGCAATGTTAACTCTACTAATTTATTCTCTAACACAGAAATAATGCCCCCCATGGTGGGCTGCCTACTGCAGTTACTCCATGTAGAAAAGGAGAGAGCTTCTGAAGATCTAAGAATAAGTGTATTAAAATACAAATTTCATCTTCATTTGGACTGCCATTATAAACTGAGGTATCACAGAGTGACTTGTTCGCAGACAAAAATTTCCCAAGCAATGGAATAGCTGAGTCACTATTCACCAAAGACTTAATTATCTCATATAGTCAGTGAAAGAAAATGATATAATATTATAAAAGTCATCTATTTTTGTAGTCTTTGTTCAGGGTTCCAAAAATGAATTTCAATATGGTTGCTGACTCTGAAAGTGATTTTCACACTCAGATTTACCTCTTAAAACATTTGGGTACATTCTTTTTCTGGGATTAAATTAAATAACATCTATGCATCAATTGAGTTACACCAGAGGTAATGCTCCACCAACTTCTAGCTGAGTTTACAATATAACGTTAGCTTTTTCTAGAATGGGCAAGTCAACTGAGCTGTAACATTCCCTTGGGCTTTATGCCATTTCTCAAGTTTAAAACTGAAACATCAGTTGAAGAAAAACAGGTACAACCTAACAGCCTATGCAACTTAATTACAGGCAGATTAAGCTGCACACATCAGCTTCAGAACAAAAAGAGTCAGAAAAAAACTAAAAAATCAAATATGAGATTTTACTGCTGAAATGGTCTATAAAATACTCTCATGGATGAGATAACTTAGGACCTCAAAGAAGCTGCCTGCACAAGAACACAAAACAAATAAGGCAAGCTGGGGGTGGGGGCCAGGGCCTCCAAAACATTCTATTTCACAAATCAATAGCCTCCACAATCTCAAAAATATCTATATAGAAAATTGACTAAACTTTCAAATGACAAATTTAAGAATCACTCACTTGACTAAAAATATTGGCAATAAATAACCTCATTAGAAAGGATCTACATACCAGTAAAAATGGTTAACATTTACTGAATTCTTACTGTGTGCCAGGCTCTATATTAAGTCCTTTACATGTATTTAATTCACTTAATTCTCACCACTCCCCTGTGAGGTATTATTATTAACCCCACTTTAAAAACAAGAAAATTGAGGCAGAGTTTCTGGCAAATTACTTGCCAGAAGTCACCAAGCAAATAAGAACTAGGGTATGAACCCATGTAATGATCTCCTCAGCTGTAGTCCCTAACTCCCCACTTCTGACCTCCCAGCTCTTAACCATTCTACTATACTGCCTTTTAAATTTTAGTCCAATTTCTCATTTTACAGATAAGGAAACTATGTCCCCAAGGAAGAGATAAAATTCAATCAAGGTTTAAAATCATTTAATAACAGTACTAGTATTAGGATGCAGGTTTCCTATTCCCATTATGCTCTCCTATTTCACACTGGGCTTTTCCTATTTTTCTATCATCCTATTATCCTCTTTCACATTGGGCTTTTCCTATTTTCCTATCATTTTTCCTATTTCACACTGGGCTTTTCCCCTCTTCTGGTCTTTTTCAAAATTAATTTGTTTTTCTGATTATAAAATACTTATCACTGAAGTCAAGGAAGTACAATAAAGTATAGAAGAAAATTAAAATTATTCCTCCCAGCTTCCAAGGATAATCATTGTCAACAGTTTAACTTATTTATTTATATGCATTACAAGACCAACACTCCATTTCCCTGCCCCATATGCTTAAAGAAGTTTACAGACCTACTTTACAAGTAGTTGTATATTAATTTGACTTTTTCACTTAAATCACTATTTTCCCAAGGCATTAAATATTTTTTGAATATGACTAAATGGCTACATGACATTTCATAAATTTCATTAAGATATTTAACCATAGGTCTACTGACTATATATATGGAAGACTTCTTGCAATTAATCTCTTTGATGAAACTGTTATACATATATCTTTATGTAACATATCTGTTAATATTCTTAGATTAAGTCCCTGAAAATGATATTACTGAGTTAAAGGGTATAATAATATGTAACACACATGTGCTGCTTACTATTGCCAAACTATTCTAAGTGCTTCACAGATATTAGCTTGTTTAATCCTTGCAACAACGCTGAGAGATGAAATGAATGCCCAGAGAGAACAAGTGACTGGCCCAAGATCATATGGCTAAGAAAGTGGCACAGCCAGGATTCACACCCAGCTAGTCAGAATCCAGGATCCAGGCTCTTCATCATTATGCTGGACTATTTTAATTCCACACTTTTCAACCACATGATGCCAAGCCTCCTAGACATTTACTACAAATGTACAAAAATCATCTGAGGAACCTGTTTTCAGTAAGCATCTCAGGAGATTCTAAAGTTTGAAACCACTATCCTGATCTAAAAATTTTTAAGTAGTACAACATCTAATAAACCCTTCTCATAAAACTACTGACAGACCACTGACAGTTTATATTGGTTGACTTTTTTTTTTTTTTAAACATCTTTATTGAAGTATAATTGCTTTACAATGGTGTGTTACTTTCTGCTTTATAACAAAGTGAATCAGTTATACATATACATATGTTCCCATATCTCTTCCCTCTTGCATCTCCCTCCCTCCCACCCTCCCTATCCCACCCCTCTAGGTGGTCACAAAGCACCGAGCTGATCTCCCTGTGCTATGCGGCTGCTTCCCACTAGCTAGCTATTTTACATTTGGTAGTGTATATATGTCCATGACACTCTCTCACCCTGTCACATCTCACCTCTCCCCCTCCGCATATCCTCAAGTCCATTCCCTAGTAGGTCTGTGTCTTTATTCCCGTCTTGCCGTTTAATATACAAATGGGAGGGCCAAGTAAGAGAACACTCAAAAATGGTTAAAATACGACTTCATGACCTGGGATTAGGCAAATGGCTTCTTAGACGTGATACCAAAAGCACAAATGGTAATATAAATTAAAAATTTTAGGGTCGTTAGAATTATTTTTAAAATAAAGGATAAACTGAACTTCAAAATGTCGTCCCAGAGGACACATATTATGTGATTCCACTTATATAAGTCACCTAGAATAGGCAAATTCATAGAGCCACAAAGTAGAAATAGCAGTTATTAGAGCCTCGGGGAGAAGAGGAGAGTTATTATTTAATGGGTACAGAGTTTCTGTTCAGGATGATGGAAAAGTACTGAAAATGGAGACAGCAGAAGCAAGAACTACAATCCTGCAGCCTGTGGAACAAAAACCACATTCACAGAAAGATAGACAAGATGAAAAGACAGAGGGCTATGTACCAGATGAAGGAACAAGATAAAACCCAAGAAAAACAACTAAATGAAATGGAGATAGGCAACCTTCCAGAAAAAGAATTCAGAATAATGATACTGAAGATGATCCAGGACCTCGGAAAAAGAATGGAGGCAAAGATCGAGAAGATGCAAGAAATGTTGAACAAAGATGTAGAAGAATTAAAGAACAAACAAACAGAGATGAACAATACAATAACTGAAATGAAAAATACAATAGAAGGAATCAATAGCAGAATAATTGAGGCAGAAGAACGGATGAGTGACCTGGAAGACAGAATGGTGGAATTCACTGCTGCGAAACACAATAAAGAAAAAAGAATGAAAGGAAATGAAGACAGCCTAAGAGACCTCTGGGACGACATTAAATGCAACAACATTCACATTACAGGGGTCCCAGAAGGAGAATAAAGAGAGAAAGGACCAGAGAAAATATTAGAAGAGAATATAGTCGAAAACTTCCCTAACATGGGAAAGGAAATAGCCACCCAAGTCCAGGAAGCGCAGAGAGTCCCACACAGGATAAACCCAAGGAGAAACACGCCGAGACACATGATAATCAAACTGGCAAAAATTAAAGACAAAGAAAAATTATTGAAAGCAGCAAGGGAAAAATGACAAATAACATACAAGGGAACTCCCATAAGGTTGACAGCTGATTTCTCAGCAGAAACTCTACAAGCCAGAAGGGAGTGGCATGATATACTTAAAGTGATGAAAGGGAAGAACCTACAACCAAGATTACTCTACCCGGCAAGGATCTCATTCATATTCGATGGAGAAATCAAAAGCTTTACAGACAAGCAAAAGCTAAGAGAATTCAGCACCACCAAACCAGCTCTACAACAAATGCTAAAGGAACTTCTCTAAGTGGGAAACACAAGAGAAGAAAAGGACCTACAAAAACGAACCCAAAACAATTAAAAAAATGGTAACAGGTACATATGTATCAATAATTACCTTAAATGTGAATGGATTAAATGCTCCAACCAAAAGACACAGGCTTGCTGAATGGATACAAAAACAAGACCCATATATATGCTGTCTACAAGAGACCCACTTCAGACCTAGGGATACATACAGACTGAAAGTGAGGGGATGGAAAAAGATATTCCATGCAAATGGAAATCAAAAGAAAGCCAGAGTAGCAATACTCATACCAGATAAAATAGACTTTAAAATAAAGAATGTTACAAGAGACAAGGAAGGACACTACATAATGATCAAGGGATCAATCCAAGAAGAAGATATAACAATTATAAATATATATGCACCCAACATAGGAGCACCTCAATACATACGGCAACTGCTAACAGCTATAAAAGAGGAAATCGACAGTAACACAATAATAGTGGGGGACTTTAACAGCTCACTTACACCAATGGACAGATCATCCAAAATGAAAATAAATAAGGAAACAGAAGCTTTAAACGACACAATACCTCAGATAGATTTAATTGATATTTATAGGACATTCCATCCAAAAACAGCAGATTACACGTTCTTCTCAAGTGTGCACGGAACATTCTCCAGGATAGATCACATCTTGGGTCACAAATCAAGCCTCAGTAAATTTAAGAAAATTGAAATCATATCAAGCATCTTTTCTGACCACAACGCTATGAGGTTAGAAATCAACTACAGGGGAAAAAACGTAAAAAACACAAACACACGGAGGCTAAACAATACGTTACTAAATAACCAAGAGATCACTGAAGAAATCAAAGAGGAAATCAAAAAATACCTAGAGACAAATGACAATGAAAACACGACGATCCAAAACCTATGGAATGCAGCAAAAGCAGTTCTAAGAGGGAAGTTTACAGCTATACAAGCCTACCTCAAGAAACAAGAAAAATCTCAAATAAACAATCTAACGTTACATCTAAAGGAACTAGAGAAAGAAGAACAAACAAAACCCAAAGATAGCAGAAGGAAAGACATCATAAAGATCAGAGCAGAAATAAATGAAATAGAAACAAAGAAAACAATAGCAAAGATCAACAAAACTAAAACCTGGTTCTTTGAGAAGATAAACAAAATTGATAAACCATTAGCCAGACTCATCAAGAAAAAGACACAGAGGACTCAAATGAATAAAATTAGAAATGAAAAAGGAGAAGTTTCAACAGACACCACAGAAATACAAAGCATCCTAAGAGACTACTACAAGCGACTCTATGCCAATAAAATGGACAACCTGAAAGAAATGGACAAATTCTTAGAAAGGTATAACCTTCCAAGACTGAACCAGGAAGAAATAGAAAATATGAATAGACCAATCACAAGTAATGAAATTGAAACTGTAATTAAAAATCTTCCAACACACAAAAGTCCAGGACCAGATGGCTTCACAGGTAAATTCTACCAAACATTTAGAGAAGAGCTAACACCCATCCTTCTCAAACTCTTCCAAAATATTGCAGAGGAAGGAAAACTCCCAAACTCATTCTATGAGGCCACCATCACCCTGATACCAAAACTAGACAAAGATACTACAAAAAAACGAAATTACAGACAATATCACTGATGAATATAGATGCAAAAATCCTCAACAAAATACTAGCAAACAGAATACAGCAACACATTACAAGGATCATACACCATGACCAAATGGGGTTTATCCCAGAGATGCAAGGATTCTTCAATATACGCAAATCAATCAATGTGATACACCATATTAACAAACTGAAGGAGAAAAACCATCTGATCATCTCAATAGATGCAGAAAAAGCTTCTGACAAAATTCAACACCCATTTATGATAAAAACCCTCCAGAAAGTGGGCATAGAGGGAACCTACTTCAACATAATAAAGGCCATATATGACAAACCCACAGCAAACATCATTCTCAATGGTGAAAAACTGAAAGCATTTCCTCTAAGATCAGGAACAAGACAAGGATGTCCACTCTCACTGCTATTATTCAACATAGTTTTGGAAGTCCTAGCCATGGCAATCAGAGAAGAAAAAGCAATAAAAGGAATACAAATTGGAAAAGAAGAAGTAAAACTGTCACTGTTTGCAGATGACATGATACTATACATAGAGTATCCTAAAGATGCCACCAGAAAACTACTAGAGCTAATCAACGAACTTGGTAAAGTTGCAGGATACAAAATTAATGCACAGAAATCTCTTGTATTCCTATACACTAATGATGAAAAATCTGAAAGAGAAATTAAGGAAACACTCCCACTTACCATTGCAACAAAAAGAATAAAATACCTAGGAATAAACCTACCTAGGGAGACAAAAGACCTGTATGCAGAAAACTATAAGACACTGATGAAAGAAATTAAAGATGATACCAAGAGATGGAGAGATATACCATGTTCTTGGATTGGAAGAATCAATACTGTGAAAATCACTATACTACCCAAAGCAAACTACAGATTCAATGCAATCCCTATCAAATTACCAATGGCACTTTTTACAGAACCAGAACAAAAAATCTTAAAATTTGTATGGAGACACAAAAGACCCCGAATAGCCAAAGCAGTCTTGAGGGAAAAAAACGGTGCTGGAGGAATCAGATTCCCTGACTTCAGACTATACTACAAAGCTACAGTAATCAAGATAATATGGTACTGGCACAAAAACAGAAATATAGATCAATGGAACAGGACAGAAAGCCCAGAGATAAACCCACGTACCTATGGTCAACTAATCTATGACAAAGGAGGCAAGGATGTACAGTGGAGAAAAGGCAGTCTCTTCAATAAGTGGTGCTGGGAAAACTGGACAGCTACATGTAAAAGAATGAAATTAGAACACTCCTTAACACCATACACAAAAATAAACTCAAAATGGATTAGAGACCTAAATGTAAGACTGGGCACTATAAAACTCTTAGAGGAAAACATAGGAAGAACACTCTTTGACATAAATCACAGCAAGATCTTTTTTGATCCACCTCCTAGAGTAATGGAAATAAAAACAAAAATAAACACATGGGGCCTAATGAAACTTAAAAACTTTTGCACAGCAAAGGAAACCATAAACAAGACGAAAAGACAACCCTCAGAATGGGAGAAAATATTTGCAAATGAATCATCAGACAAAGGATTAATCTCCAAAATATATAAACAGCTCATGGAGCTCAATATTAAAAAAACAAACGACCCAATCCAAAAATGGGCAGAAGACCTAAATTGACATTTCTCCAAAGAAGACATACAGATGGCCAAGAAGCACATGAAAAGCTGCTCAACATCACTAATTATTAGAGAAATGCAAATCCAAACTACAATGAGGCCTCACACCAGTTAGAATGGGCATCATCAGAAAATCTACAAACAACAAATGCTGGAGAGGGTGTGGAGAAAAGGGAACCCTCTTGCACTGTTGGTGGGAATGTAAATTGATACAGCCACTATGGAGAACAGTATGGAGGTTCCTTAAAGAACTAAAAATAGAATTACCATATGACCCAGCAATCCCACTACTGGGCATATACCCAGAGAAAACCATAATTCAAAAAGACACATGCACCCCAATGTTCATTGCAGCACTATTTACAATAGCCAGGCCATGGAGGCAACCTAAATGCCCATCGACAGATGAATGGATAAAGAAGATGTGGTACATATGTACAATGGAATATTACTCAGCCATAAAAAGGAACGAAATTGGGTCATTTGTAGAGACGTGGATGCATCTAGACACTGTCCTACAGAGTGAAGTAAGTCAGAAAGAGAAAAACAAATATCATATATTAACGCATATATGTGGAACCTAGAAAAATGGTACAGATGAACCGGTTTGCAGGGCAGAAATTGAGACACAGATGTAGAGAACAAGCGTACGGATACCAAGGGGGGAAAGCAGCGGGGGGTGGGGGTGGTGGTGTGAGGAACTGGGAGATTGGGATTGACATGTATACACTGATGTGTATAAAATGGATGACTGATAAGAACAAAAAAAGTACTTAAAATGGATGACGGTGATGGTTGCAATACACTGTGAATGTATTTAATACCACTTAAAATGGTAAAAATGGTAAATTTTCTGTTATGTTTATTTTACAATAATACTTTTTTAAAGGCACCATTAAGACAATCTACAAAATGGGGAAAAATATTTGCAAATCATTCATCTGATAAAGGAATTGTATCCAGAATATACAACTCAACAATAAAAAGATAAATAATCCATTTTTTTAAACAGGGAAAGGATATGAACAGACATTTCTCCAGAAAAGTATACAAATGGCCAATAAGTACATGAAAAGACGCTCAATATTACTAGTTAGTAACTGGGGAAATACAAATCAGAAACAGAGTGAGACACTTCATACTCACTGAATGGCTACAATAAAAGAGACAGATAATAAGAAGTTTGAACAGGAAGTAGAGACACTAAACCTTCATAAATTGCTGGTGAGAATGTAAAATAGTACAGCCACTTTGGAAAACAGTTTGCCAGTTCCTCTACACAAAAACTTGTACATATATGTTCACAGTGGCATTTTTCTTTTTCTTTTTTTAATATTTATTTATTTATTTATTTGGTTGCATGGGGTCTTAGTTGCGGCAGGCGAGCTCCTTAGTTGTGGCACATGGGCTCCTTAGTTGCGGCCTGTGAACTCTTAGTTGTAGCACGCAAACTCTTAGTTGCGGCATGCATGTGGGATCTAGTTCCCTGACCAGGGATCGAACCCGGGCCCCCTGCATTGGGAGCGCAGAGTCTTATCCACTGCGCCACCAGGAAAGTCCCGGCATTTTTTAATAGCCAAAAAATAGAAATGACCCAAATATCCATCAGCTGATAAATGGATAAATGAAATGTTATATATATCCCTACAAAGGAATATTATTTGGCAATAAAAAGGTATGAAGTACCAATACATGCTACAACATGGACGAATCTTGAAAACTTATGCTGAATGAAGGAAGCCAGGCACAAGAGGTCACATGTGGTATGATTCCATTTATATGAAATTTCCAGACAGGTAAATCTATAGAGACAAAAATTAGATTAGTGGTCACCAGAAGTTGGGAGAAGAGGAAATGGGGAGTGACTGCTAATGGGTACAGAGTTTCTTTTGGGGGCAATGAAAATATTCTGGAATTAAATGTGGTAATCACTGCACAATTCTGTGAATATACTAAAAACAATTGAAGTGTATCAAAAAACTAAAAATAAACTAAAAAATATTGTTAAGAAATTCATGATAAGGACATAAATTTTGAAATTAAGTGCTTAGAAGTGGTAATTTAAGACTGTAAATAGGGCTTCCTGGTGGCGCAGTGGTTAGGAATCCGCCTGCTAATGCAGGGGACACGGGTTCGAGCCCTGGTCCAGGAAAATCCCACATGTCATGAGTAACTAAGCCCGTGTGCCACAACTACCGAGCCTGTGCTCTAGAGCCCACGATCCACAACTACTGAGCCTGCATGCCACAACTACTGAAGCCCGCGTGCCTAGAGCCCGTGCTCAGCAACAAGAGAAGCCACTGCAGTGAGAAGCCTGTGCACCGCAACAAAGAGTAGCCCCCGCTCACCGCAACTAGAGAAAGACTGTGTGCAGCAATGAAGACCCAATGAGGCCAAAAAACTAAATTAATTAATTAATTAATTTTTTAAAAAAAAGACTGTAAGTATATGAATTTTGAGAGAGAATGGGGCGTGGAATCTAAAGGATAAAGATAAAGTCTTTATGGAAACCATAAACAATGGAAACAAAGACGGAAATGTCAAAACTGTCAAAAAAGTCAAAAAAATTAAGAACTAGGAAAGTATGTGTCATGCAAACAAAAGTTTGAAAAGTTCTATTAAAATTCACACTGAGGAAAATGGAAAAGTAAGTTTCAGAGTAGGGAGAAAACAACCAAAACAAAATCATTCAATGATTCATCTAAAGAGATTCCCTGATGACTTTCAAAAAAAAACAATCTAACTTAGTACATAAAAAACAAGGTTAAGAAAATACACATACAGTCTAAATTTATAAAATTGAAGGCGATATGGACAGATTTCACCAAGTGTAGAGCACTAGCAATTGAGGGCAAAACTGAAATTTAACCAGAATACTTCGGATACATATTAACAGTATTGCTTTTACACAGCAAATTTATAGGACAAGATGAACTGAACTATGTTGGATTCCCTGTCAGTAAATCAAGCACTCCCTTTTGTCCTAAATAAACTGAGGTGATGATGAAAAACTGATGATGGCACACTGCACGCCAGAATGTCAGCTCCATGGGGGCAGGGACTTTGTTTTGTTTAACTAGAACAATGCTTAGCACACAGGAAGAACTCAATAATATTGGCTAAATGAATCAACAGCACTTTGAAATCTAGAGAATACTGTGTATATGTTTTAGGAATTCCCATCTAGATTAGGGAATTCTTCACATCTAGAAATGGAATTTTAAGGAAGAGCCAGAGATAACTGAGCTCTAAAACTAGAGTTTCAGGGAAGAAAAGAATTTTCCTTGAAATACCACACTGACTGGAGGCAGATAAGAAGCCTACATAACTTGCTTGTGCTGTTAAACGCTTAAACATAATCATAAATTTCTTTTATTTTTTACATTGCCAGTATAATGAAAAACATAAATGAGTCCATACAATTCTAAAGAGTTAACTTTTTAAATGGTAAAAATAACTATATACGCTTAGAATTCATCATGGTCAAGTTATAGGAACACACAATACAGAAGATAAAAACCCCTAAAGACAAAGACATGATTTAAGTAAAATATAATAGATAAAGCCACTATCTAAGAGATCAAAGCAGAAAATATAAAACCTAACTGTTAAAATCTATTCAGTGCTAACTAAACTTAGAACGATGAACACAGAAAGAAAACAAAATCCTCCAGCTTAAAGGAATTCAATTCACGATAATAGAGAAGAAAAAACTACTAGACAGTGATAAACACCATAACAACGATAAGAACAATTTCTAACAATGCCTGATTCAGCTAATTTACTTATAAATTTACATGGAGGATCAAAAAAAGACACATCTTCAGATGGGAAAAGACACATACTATAATTTCACTCATATGTGGAATATAAAAAACAAAATAAATGAACAAACCAAACAAAAACAAACATGTAGATGCAGAGAACAGAGTAGTGGTTACCAAAGAGGAAAGGGGGAGCAAAATGGATAAAGGGGGTCAACTGTACGCTGTATGGTGACAGATGGAAACTGAATTTTTGGTGGTGAGCACAATGTAGTATACATATAAGTAAAAATATAACGTTGTACACACAAAATATATAATGTTATAAACCAAATTACCTCAATTTTTAAAAAGACACGTCTTATTTTAAAACATTACATGTATAAGAAGTTTCTATACCTGTCACATAAATAGTAAAATCAATACCAACGAAACAAATGGTGTTTTTTAATAAAAATATCACTAAGAAGGTTGCATTTAAATATTTAATCAACACAATTATTTCAAAATTTTGTTCTTTAAATCAAAGTACTCTATTGTTAGAATAATGACAAATATCACTAGTTAATTTCACCTCACCTCTCTTTTTAAAAAAGATACTTGTGGTCAATAGACATGCAATTAAAGCTGAAGTTTAAGTTCAAACAACTCCCTCTGAACACACTAAAAAGAGAGCCCACTAAAACATCCTGTTATATTTCTCACATTTGAATACTGTCTTAGATTTACCTCTACTAAGAATTTTATTTGAATCTAAAATATCAAGCAAATTTTGGGACTTCCCTGGTGGTCCAGTGGTAAAGAATCCACCTTCCAATGCAGGGGACGCGGGCTTGATCTCTGGTCGGGGAACTAAGATCCCACATGCCGCAGGGCAAGTAAGCCCGAGCGCCACAACTACTGAGCTCACGCGCCTCAACTAGAGAGCCCGCGTGCAGCAAACTACAGAGCCCAGGTGCTCTGGAACTGGCATGCCACAACTAGAGAAGAGAAAACTCGCATACCACAACTAGAGAGAAGCCCATGCACTGCAACAAAAGATCCCACAAGCTGCAATGAAGATCCCATGTGCCGCAACTAAGACCCAACGCAGCCAAAAAATTAAAAAATAAGAAAAAAATTTTTTAAATACCAAAAAAAAACCAAGCAAATTTTGAGATGAAATGTTGTTTCGCTTTCCATTAATAAATAGGTATGTCTTTAAATAGATCAGTTTCAACTCTAAAGTTTAGTAAAGAACATAAATTGGTTCAAGTATGAGAGATTTCTATTACTAAAACTAATTTTAGAGTATTTAATCTGAGCAAACTTGATGCTATGTAAAAAAGCTTAAGCAATTTTTGGCACTTTCTGTTGATACTTGATAGTTTTCTGAAAATTATGCTGCAAATACTGAACTTTTAAATAGTCATAAACTAGAAAATTAATCATACCTTAACTTTTTTTTTCATTCTCAAATTGTTTTTCAAGATCCTGAGAGATTTACACTCTGTTTCAGGCACATTATCTTAGTAGCAAAGCCGAATTTACACTAAGGAAGTGACAGTGCAGATTTTGGGTTTTGACATACATGCTTTACAATAGAAAACATTGTGCAAGTAAAAAAGTACTTATGTTGAGAACTACAACATATGCTAAATAAAATGGTACATTTTTTAAAAGTAAGACTGCTGCTATATACTTATACTGGGCCAAAATTCCTAAAAAGCCATTCCTCCAAAATCTCCTTCTTCCCCTACCCCCTGCTCAAAATAACTTTTTCCATCCCAGAACTCATAAAATGTATTTAAAATACATATTTCAGTACATCTTTATTATCTTTCCATTAATGGATATAACTCTCTGAAACTGAAAATATTTTATTTGACCCCTTTGCTCCAAAGCAGCTTAATTATGTTTTTCCATTAAATATATTTATTTATTTATTATTATTATTATTTTTGGCTGCATTGGGTCTTCGTTGCTGCAAACGGGCTTTCTCTAGTTGCGGAGAACGGGGGCTACTCTTTGTTGCGGTGCGCGGGCTTCTCATTGCGGTGGCTTCTCTTGTGGAGCACAGGCTCTAGACGCGTGGGCTTCAGTAGTTGCGGCGCATGGGCTCACTAGTTGTGGTGCATGGGCTCTAGAAAGCAGGCTCAGTAGTTGCGGCACACGGGCTTAGCTGCTCCAAGGCATGTGGGATCTTCCTGGACCAGGGCTCAAACCCATGTCCCCTGCATTGGCAGGCGGATTCTTAACCACTGCGCCACCAGGGAAGTCCCGTTAATTTTAAATATAAATGTTTAGGGGCTTCCCTGGTGGCGCAGTGGTTGAGAGTCTGCCTGCCAATGCAGGGGACACGGGTTCGGGCCCTGGTCTGGGAGGATCCCGCATGCCGCGGAGCAGCTGGGCCCGTGAGCCACAATTGCTGAGCCTGCGCGTCTGGAGCCTGTGCTCCACACCGGGAGAGGCCGCGATACTGAGAGGCCCGCGCACAGCGATGAAGAGTGGCCCCCACTTGCCGCAACTAGAGAAAGCCCTTGCACAGAAACGAAGACCCAACACAGCCATAAAATAAATAAATAAATAAATAAAGTCATTAAAAAATAAATAAATAAATAAATAAATATAAATGTTTAAAATTCACTCTAAATTTAACGGAGGGCCTTAATCCATTGTCAGTGAGCTTCCATACCCACCACTCCACTGAACAGCCCTCAAGTCACTGATGAGACTACTACCTGACAAATCCAAGGACTGCTTTCAGCTCTTAAAAGGTGACACGAGTATTTTCTCAAAAACTCTTCCCTGCCTTGTACCTCACAAATCCAATCTTTCCTGGTCCTCCTACTTCTCTGGTTGTCCCTTCCAACTCTCTTCTCTTTTTCCCTCACAGCAGTTCAAATGTTGATCATCCCCAGGGTTCTTTCCTAGCTTCTACTTTTCTAGAGATGTACAAACCTCCCTGGGCGTGTATTTCCTACAGCCTTCACTATATCCGGTAGTGACTCCCAAATCTGTCTCACTCCATCCAGATGATTTGGTTGCACTCTGGGAATTTATCTCTAACTGATCTTTCTACTATATCACTCTACTGGGTCTCCTTGCCTCTGAGCACAATTCCAATGTCTTTCACATTGTCACTAAGACTGCTGCTCTAAAACAAAGTTGTAACCGTGTAATTCTATTACTTAAAATCTTTTGGCACTCCTCACCACTTGTCCTAAAGGAAAAAGGAGCATGACATTAAAATCCCTCACAACCTCGTCCTGAACTATCTTTTCTGCCTCATCTTCTATTCCTCACCTAAATGATATCACACAAAATCAGTTTCTCAAACAAGCCAACTATTTTTATTCCTATCAGTACTAATAAAACGATCACTCATGCTGCCTAAAATGTACTTTCCCCTCATTTGCATGCTAAAACCTGCTCTTCTTTTAAGATTTGTTTCAGATATCACCTCCGGAGAAGCCATTCCCTCCTTCATTGCCTTCTCAATTGGTCATTCCATCCTCAACATTTCTACTGCAGTTCATTTGAATAGTATCTCTCTAAGCAATTATTTCACTGAATTGTAATTTTTTGTAGACATGTCCACTTACACAGAATCCCTAAAAACAGGGGTTATATCTTTTCACCCCTTTATCCCTGTCAGCTAGCAAACATGCCATAGTAGATGCTTAATAAAAAGATGTCCAATAAGCAAATGCTATGTAATTATGTTGCTCTCTATTTTAAATACTCTAATGTTTTACAGATGGCCAACAGGCACATGAAAAGACGCTCAACATCACTAATCATCAGAGAAACACAAATCAAAACCACAATGAGATATCACTTCACGCCTGTCAGAATAGCTATCATCAAAAAGACCACAAATAATAAATGTGACAAGGATGTGGAGAAAAGGGAACCCTTGTACACCACTGGTGGGAATGTAAATTGGTGGTCACTATGTAAAACAGTATGAAGGTTCCTCAAAAAACTAAAAATAGAACTACCATATGATCCAGCAATTCCACTCCTGGGTATATAGCCAAAGAAAATGAAAACACTAAATCAAAAAGATACTTGCACCCCAACGTTCACAACAGCATTATTTATAATAGCCAAAATATGGAAGCAACCTAAGTGTCCATCAACAGATACACACACACACACACACACACACACACTGGAATACCACTCAGTCATAAAAAGAATGAAAAATTTTCCATTTGCAACAACATGAATGGACCTAGAGGTTATTATGCTTACAGAAATAAGTCAAAGAAAGACAAATACTGTATGTTATCACTTACATGTGGAATCTAAAAACTAAAACAAGCCAATTAATGTAACAAACAGAAACAGACTCACAGATATAGAGAACTAATGGTTACCAATGGGAAAGGTGAGGGGAGAAGGGCAAAATTGGGGTAGAGGATTAAGAGGTACAAACTATCAATATTATGTATAAAATAAATAAGCTTCGAGGACATATTGTACAGCACAGCAAATAGAGCCAATATTTTATAATAACTTTGAGTGGAGTTTAATCTATAAAGAATTTGAATCAATATATCATACACCTGAAACTAACATAATACTGTAAATCAACTATATCTCAATAATAAATAAATAAATAATGTTTGACCCTATGAACTAATATATCCCAGTGTTTTATTTTAAAATATGATCAATACAGATTCAGTCCATGACAAGGCAGATAAACTGGCAAGATAAAGTTGATGAATAGATGTCTGGGGAAAAAACATCACTTATGACTAAACCCCATAACTCAATGCCAGAGTTATTCACAAAAGATACTAAGTACTGTATCAACGATATAGACTTCTCTCATAAAAAGGAGATTGCTACTTCAAATTATAATTTCTTTAGGCCTTAATTTTCTCTTCTCTGAAAGAGATACAAACAATTTACCTTATGGATATTAGAATACTCATAAGAGACTAGAAAACTTTATTTTTGCTAAAATGCATACTTCTTTGACAGCTCCCAAGGCTGTATAATTTTCACTGAGTTGGGAAGTAAGCTGAGTGTAGCAGAACGGATGACAGTACTCAATTATTCCACTGATTTTTCCTAAATGAATATTAATTACACTTCCCTGCCCAATTATGTCATGTTTGGCCATATGACTTGCTTTGGCCAATGAAATGTGAGTGGAAGTGACATGTACCACTTCTGGGCAGAAACTTTAACTGTAATTCCATGGCTCTGAATAGCTCTTCTCCTTCTAATACCTACTACCAGAACATGTATGTCCCAGACAGGAGTTGCTCCTTCAGCCTGAATTCCAGAAAGGAGAACGACTGTGGATGGAGCTGCCATCTACCTAAGTATTTAACACAAGCAAGAAATAAATCTTTGTTGTTATAAGGCACTGAGCTCTTCGGGTTGTTTATTACCACAGTATAACTAGCATAAACTAATCAACACACTGAATCAGCTGTTCTTCCTCTATAATATAATACACAGGCATATGACACTATAAGATATTATACTAAAGGTTTTTTATTGTCTTATGCAAATAGACTTATGATTTTAAGAAGGCAGACACTTCTTTTTTCATCTCTAGCACCTGGTAGTAGAAGACTGATAAATTTGACTGATAGTTTGCTGAAAGAACTATAGAAGTACCCATTATGTATTTTCCAACAAATGAAGCTACATAGTTACTGAAAATTTTTAAAATGTAATACAAAAATAACTTGTTTAAAAAAAAAAGCTGAAGAAATCAAAATAACTTATACTGTAAAGAAAAGTTGAAGAGATCTGATGACCATCTATTACCTGATCTTAGGTAAAATACCTTAACATTATTCTAAAAGGTTTCGACAATATATTTATCAAAGATTTCAATAATACCATTTTACTTACAACATATTCACTTCATAACCAGAAAGGAAAGAAGTGTGGGAACAGATGTCCAAGCTGATGCACTGTAAAGTTCACATGCTTCCTTATCGGTTCATATTTACATATGTTTAGTTATTGTTTCTAAACAGTTCCTATAGAAATGGCTGACCTAGAAAACTGACAAATAACAACCAGAAGAACCAACACATAAAAATGCATAATTCAGTAATTTTAAAACTGCTAATCTAAAGTCACTTAGCACTGGGATAAAAAACATATAACCTCTAATGGTATTAGTAAATTAGGTCATTAAGAAAAGGTTATGTCCAATACCACATGATATCACTTATATGAGGAATCTAAAACATGACACAAATGAACCTATCTACAAACAGAAACAGACTCACAGACATAGAGAACAGCCTTGTGGTTGCTGAGGGGGAGCTGGTGGATTGTGAGTTTGGGGCTAGTAGATGCAAACTATTATATATAGAATGGATAAACAACAAGGTCCTACTGTATAGCAAAGGGAGCTATTTCAATACCCTGTGATAAACCATAATGGAAAAGAATATAGAAAAGAATGTATATATGCACAACTGAATCACTTTTCTGTACAACAGAAACTAACATAACAGGAACTTCCCTGGTGGCACAGTGGTTAAGAATCCGCCTGCCAAAGCAGGGGACACGGGTTCGAGCCCTAGTCCGGGAAGATGCCACATGCTGCGCAGCAACTATGCCCGTGAGCCGCAACTACTGAGCCTGAGCTCTAGAGCCCGCGTGCCACAACTACTGAAGCCCGCGTGCCACAACTACTGAAGCCCGCGTGCCTAGAGCCCGTGCTCCACAACAAGAAGCCTGTGCACCGCAATGAAGAGTAGCCCCGCTTGTTGCAATTAGAGAAAGCCTGCGCATAACAATGAAGACCCAACGCAGCCAAAAATAAATAAATAAATAAGTAAACAGATAAATAAATAAAATTTTTTAATTAAAAAAAAGGAAAAAAGGAACACTTTGGCCATCTAAACACTAACTTTTCCTATTTTTTAAGTTAAATGATGTCAGAAAGCTCAAAGTCACAGTACCAAAGCAGTTTATAAATTATAAAACTGTTTAAATATAAGGTTGTATTATTTTAAAAAGCCTCCTCATTAAAAGGAAAGTTATGCCTATAAATGTACAACATCCAAAAGAGGCAGAAGGTAATCAAAGAACTAACACTGGAAAAGGGGAGATTCTGGAAAGACTTTGAGAATCTAACTGAAAAAGTCCTCTTTGAACTTAAACCCTTATTAATTAATGGTATAGTATTCCCAAAATTTCTACTATTTCAAGAGATTACAAAACCAAATCTCCTGGAAATGGAAATATCCTATAGCCAACAAATAAATAAAAGGACATAAATCTGAATCTACCTAAAAGAGCCACAGTAAACATATTTTCTTTTTAAATGAATAAATTGCTGTTGATTTATTTAGAATAGATGGTATAGTTGCACAGTTCCAAAAGAACTAAAAAGGTATATACGCTGAAAAGTCTTCCTGCCACCTTATCTCAGATCAACTCAGTTTTCATCCCCGAACCCACTCTCAGGTAACCACAGTTACTAATTCCCTTGTATCCTTCCAGATCTCTTTATGCATAAGCAAATAAACAACAAATATAGATTCTTATTTTCCCTCCTTTGCATAAAAGCTAGATTACTATATACACTGTTCTGTGCCTCATCTGTCATGTTGTTTTGTTACCTGACAATACATATCGTGGAGAATTCTCCGTATCAGTACAAAGACAGCGTCCTCATTCTTTTTATAGACTTTACAATGAAGCAGAATCTCAAAAAGTCAGCCTCTTTACTTTATAACTCATCTTATAATCCCCTTGTGATCATCTCAACAAAGACATATGTAATGTTGCTGTAATAAGAAATCTTCGGGGGGGGGGGGGCTTCCCTGGTGGCGCAGTGGTTGAGAATCTGCCTGCCAACGCAGGGGACACGGGTTCGAGCCCTGGTTTGGGAAGATCCCACATGCCGCGGGGCAACTAGGCCCGTGAGCCACAATTACTGAGCATGCGCGTCTGGAGCCTGTACTCCGCAACAGGAGAGGCCGCGATAGTGAGAGGCCCGCGCACCGCGATGAAGAGTGGCCCCCACTTGCCGCAACTAGAGAAAGCCCTTGCACAGAAACGAAGACCCAACACAGCCAAAAATAAAAATAAATAAATAAATAAATAAACCCAAAGTTAAAAAAAAAAAAAAAGAGCCCAGTGTGTTGTAGGCAGAGAACTGAGCTGCTCAGGCCATGCTCAGTCTAAAAAAAAAAAAGAAAAAGAAAAAAAAGAAATCTTTGGAATTTTAAAAATCTTATCTGATATTTTTACTATAAAGAATTTATTAAAGTATGGAATACCTATAGAGAAGTGAACAAATAAAAAGTGTATAAGCCTGATGAAACACCACTAAGCCAACACACTCGTATAACTATTTCATGGTCTATTAGTATCTAGGAAATATGTTAGAGAAAATTAAAAGTGTTGACTTCCTACACTTCCATTTGGGACACAGTTTGGGGGCTTATGTTTCTTATATTCCATTTCACATAGCTTGATCTTTGTTATTTTTCTTTCAAAATTTTAATTAAGTAGTTCATACATACAAAAATAAACACAAACATATGAATAACAACTAAAAAATAATAAAAGAAGTATTCATGTACCTAACACCTATCTTGAGAACCCCCTCCCTACCCCTCCCATGAGGTAAGCTGTATGCTTAAGGGTTAACAGTACAGACTCTAGAGCCAGACTGCCTGAGTCTGATTACAAGGTTTACCACTTATTAGCATTATGATTTGGGGAAGTTAAAGTTTTCTGCACTCTTATTTATAAGCTCCTTTACTAATAAATGAGAATAATAATAGTGCCTGCTTCACAGCAGGTACTCATTTAATTATGAGAATTAAATAAGTATATATTCGTAAAGTATTTAACACTTTCCAGCATATACTACATAAAATTTAGCTATTTTTATATTCACTCTCTGCCACCCTCACAAGGAAATATGTTTACCATTCTATTACTATATATGTAGTAAAATGGATGTATGGATGAGAATTGTGATTTTTAAATTTTATACTAACTGGCATCAGAGTCTAAGTATTCCTTTGCAACTTTCTTTTTTCATTCAAAATTTCTGAGATTCATCTACATTGATACATACAGCTATTGTTCATTCATGTTCATTCTTGTACAGTATTCTATGGTGTAAATTAAAAGAAGTATCTACATATTTCTGTCAATAGACATCTGGATTATTACCAGTTTTTGCTATTATGAAAAATGCTACTACTAACATGCTTGAACATGTCTCCTGATACAGATTTGTAAAAAAGTTTTTCTAGAGTATATATCTAGGTGTAGAACTGCTGGGTCACTAGGTATATACAAGTTTAACATTATAACAATGTCAAATTGTTTATCAATATTATAGCATCACATGCTTTATTAGGAAAGAAGCGGTATTAAATCAATGATCTAAGCTTCCAATTTAAGAAACTAGAAAACAGAAGAGGAAATTAAACCTGAAGAAGGCAGAAAAATGGATATAATAAAGGACAGAAATCCATGGAACAGATAACAGAAAAAAATAATAAAGAAAAATCTATTTAAAATAACTGATTCTTTAAGATCAGTAAAGTTGATAACTCTCTAGCCAAAAGGATAAAGAAAAAAAGAGAAAAGATACAAATTATCAATACTGGGAACAAGAGAGGTAAGTAACATCACTACTGATTCTATAGATATTAAAAGGATAATAAGGTAATGTTATAATTTTATGCCAATAAATCCAACAAATAAGATGAAACAGAGAAATTTCTTGAAAGACAAAAACTACCAAAGTCAATGCGAGAAGAAATAGACCTGAAAAGCCATATAGCTAACAGAGAAGTTAAGCTTATAGTTTAAAACATTCCACACACACACACACACACACAAAAAAAGACACAAACAGATCCAGATGACTTCACTGGTGAACTCTAACAAGCATTTAAGACTAATCTTTCATGAACAAAGAAGCAAAAAGCCTGAACAAAATATAAGCCAATCAACCAGCAATGTATAAAAGGATAATACAGTACAATAAAGTGGATTTTATCCCAGTAATGCAAAGTTGGTTTAACATTCAAAACTCAATGTAACTCATCATATCAACAATAGAGCATGAGAGTTCCTAGTGCTCTACAGTGTCACCCACACTTGATGTTATCTTTTTTTAAATATTTATTTATTTGGCTGTGCTGGGTCTTAGCTGCGGCACACGGGATCTTCGTTGCAGCATGCAGGATCTTTAGTTGCGGCATGCGGGATCTTTAGTTGCAGCACGTGGGATCTAGTTTCCTGACCAGGGATCGAACCCAGACCTCCTGCATTGGGAGCGCAGAGTCTTAGCCACTGGACCACCAGGGAAGTCCCAATACTGTTCAACTTTTAAAATGAGTATAGGGGCTTCCCTGGTGGCGCAGTGGTTAAGAATCCACCTGCCAATGCAAAGGACATGGGTTCAATCCCTGGTCCAGGAAGATCCCACCTGCCGCGGAGCAACTATGCCCGTGTACCACAACTACTGAGCCTGTGCTCTAGAGCCCACATGCCATAACTACTGAAGCCCATGTGCCTAGAGCCCATACTCCGCAACAAGAGAAGTCACCACAGTGAGAAGCCCGTGCACTGCAACGAAGAGTAGCCCCTGTTTGCTGCAACTAGAGAAAGCCTGCACACAGCAACAAAGACCCAACACAGCCAAAAATAAATAAATAAATTTATAAAAATAAAATAAAGAGTATAAATGGTATCTCGAGGTTTCCATTTACAGTTCCCTAGTTACGCTGAACATCTTATTATCCATTCTTTCTTCCTCTTCTTTGAAATTCTTATTTGTCTCTTTTGACCATTGTTTCTGTTGGGTTGTATTTCTTATTAATTTGGACAAGTTCTTTCTATATTCTGGATACCAATATTTTACCAGTGTATGTACCATAACTATCTTCTGTTAGTTGTTTTTCTTCATTTTTTTCATTCTATTTTAACAAACAAAATTAATTTTAATGTATTTGAATTTATCAATATTGTACTTCAATGTGTTCTTTTTGTGAATTATTTATGATATCCTTCCCTACCCCAAGGGCATAAAGATAGTCTATATTCTCTAACCAGAGACTTAAAAAAAAAAAAGACAAATTTTTTTTTTTTTGGCTGTGAGGGGTCTTAGTTGCAGCAAGCAGGATGTTTGTTGAATCATGCGGGATCTTTCGTTGCAGCGTGCAGGCTTCTCTCTAGTTGTGGCGCGTGGACTTCTCTCTAGCAAGCTTTTCTCTAGTTGTGGCGCATGGGCTTCTCTAGCGGGCATTTCTTTAGTTGTGGAGCATAGGCTCCACAACGTGTGGGCTCTGTAGTTTGCAGCACGTGGGCTCTCTTGTTGAGGCGCGCAAGCTCAGTAGTAGTGGCGCACAGGCTTAGTTGCCCCGTGGCATGTGGGATCTTAGTTCCCCGACCAGGGATAGAACCCACATTCCCTGTGTTGGAAGGCAGATTCTTTACCATTGGACCACCAGGGAAGTCAAATTTCTTTCTTTTTTTGGCTGCATTGGGTCTTCGTTGCTGCAAGTGGACCTTCTCTAGTTGAAGCGACCGGGGGCTACTCTTCGTTGCGGTGCACAGGCTTCTCATTGAGGTGGTTTCTCTTGTTGCAGAGCACAGGCTCTAGGCGCGCAGGTTTCAGTAGTTGCAGCTCACGGGCTCAGTAGTTGTGGCACGTGGGCCCTAGAGCGCATGAGCTTCAGTAGTTGTGGCGCATGGGCTCAGTAGTTGCGGTGTGTGGGCTCTAGGGTGTATGGGCTTCAGTAGTTGTGGCATGCAGGCTCAGTAGTTGTGGCTTGTGGGCTCTAGAGCACAGGCTCAGTAGTTGTGGCACAGGGGCTTAGTTGCTCCACAGCATGTGGGATCTTCCCAGACCAGGGCTCGAACCTGTGTCCCCTGCACTGGCAGGTGGATTCTTAACCACTGAGCCACCAGGGAAGCCCCCAGAAATGGTACTTAAATAAGTTTATTCCAGAACTTAAAGTGACTGACAAAAAAAATATACCTTAAAATGAGGCACACAAATGCAATCTTTTAACATGCCAAGAGAGAAACCATCTTGAAAATAAGAAATCATACTTTGGAAACTTCGAATTTTGTCTACTCACTATGAATCAAATCCTCACCACTTTCCAATCACTTTATTATAAAGTCAGCTTATTAAAGCAGATGGGTGTTTCATAACCCACTACAGAACATACCATTTTAGTTATTAGGGTTATTTGGCTGGGTTAAGGGGAGGCACAGCTTTCCCCTAAACTACAAATCCAAGATTCTTAATCCCAGGGCTTGGGCCTTGGTTCCCTAAAGATTTCTGCCCTATTGCCCCACCTCCACAGCCTTCCTGAAATGGAACCTGACAAGTTCACCTCTGTCATTTAACCTAAACTACCTGCTCAATCCAGTAGTAGAGCTCCTTAACACACAGCTCCCTCCGGACTATCCCTCTGGCCTTATGCCTTTTCATGCAGACCTTTATGCACCAAGGACACCTGTTATTTTCTATCCTAAATCTTCAGGGTCCAATTCAAGCCTTCTCCACCTTAATCACATAGAGCTCTTAATTCCATTTAGAACTTAATTCTTCCCTAGTTGTTTATGAGGCTAGGTCTGGCTTCCCAATTAAACTATAAGCTCCTCAAAGACTGAAGTGATATCTTAATACTTTCATTATGCCCCATGTTGCCTAATATAGCATATACACTCTCTTACATGTTTCCTGATTGATTAACTAGATTCTCATCATATAACTTACTCAGCTCCTTTAACTCCGTATCTTCAAGTAAGGTAAGCCAAGTATGCTAATGATTTTTATTCCTTTTAACAGGGAAAGCATACAAACTTGGTAGTACTGGATAATGGATATTAATTAGAAGACTATTTGAACTGCTTTTACTCACAACACTTCTGATACCAAATGTGTGGCTGTCTTTTCTAACACTACTCCTCCAACTTTCTAAGACAAGCCGAGTGTCCTACAATTCAATTCAACTCTGACACTATCTACCTGGAGTTAATGTCAGATCCCAAAGGTTAAGGGCTCAGTTAAGGGCAAGACTGCCCCCACTTCTACTGCCAGTCAAAAGTCCCAGGTTGTCACCGATACTTGCAACGTGGATACAATTTAGGAATGGTCAAATGAAAGAATTGCAAAGGGCAAGGTATGAGGAAAAGGGCTAGGAGCTTCCATGTCTTCTCCGGTGAGCCACCCTCCTAGCACCTCGATGTGATCACCAAAGCAAAAGCTCCCTGAATCTCACTGTTCAAGAGTTTTTATATAACTCAATCTTCATCCTGCTACCCCTCCTCTTCCCAGACATTGGTAAGCAGGCCCCAAAGTTCCAACCGTCTAATCACTTAGTCTTTCTGGTGACCAGTACCATCCTGAAGCTATCCAGGGGCTCCCAGCCACCAGTCATCTTATTAGCATACAAGAGACACTCTTATCACTCAGCAGATTCCACAAGTTTTAGGAGTTGTGAGCCAGGAACCTGGGACAAAGACCAAATTTTTTTTTACTGTATCACACTATTTCTTTAACACATTCAAAAAAGTTTCAAGGTATCAAATAACTTAGTTGAGGAGACTCGAAAGGCAGATATTCGAAGAAGAAAACCTTTTTAACAATAAAAAAAGAACACTTATAGAAAATAAGCATACAGGTCTTACCGTGCAAACACACCAACTAAAAATATAAAGAAAAATTAAAATAGCCACAAGCTACTGAACACAGATCTTCCTAGACTTACGATGGTGTTATGTCCCAATAAACCCATTGTAAGTAAGTTGAAAATGCATTTCATACACCTAACCTACCGAACATCATAGCTTAGTCTAGCCTACCTTAAACATGCTCAGAACACTTATATTAGCCTACAGTTGGGAAAAAACATCTAACACAAAGCCTATTTTATAACAAAGTGTTGAACATCTCATGTAATTTATTGAATATTATACTAAAAATGAAAAACAGAATGGTTGTATGGGCACAGATGGTTGTAAGTGTACTGGCTGTTTACCCTTGGGATTGGATAGCTGACTGGAAGCCGTGGCTTGCTGTCGCTGCCCAGCACTACAAGGGAGTTATCATACCACATATTGCAGGAAAAGATCAAAATCTTAAGTACTGTTTCTACTGAATGTATTATCACTTTCATACCATCATGAAGTCGAAAAATCCTAAATTGAACTACTGTAAATCAGGGACCGTTTGTACTTATTCTGTGCCAAACATTCTACTAACTGCTTTACATGAATTCTCATATCTCTACAACAATCCTATGAGGTGAATCCCACTATTAGCCTCATTTTTAGATGAGGAAAACTGAGGCACAGAGACTCCTCAAGGTCACATACCTGGCAAGCAGTGGAGCCAGGATTCCAACTCAGGTAGTCCAACCCTAAAACTTCTACCAGCAGTGTTCAATGACCCCAAAGATTTGATAGCAGCTCTATTTTCCCCTCCTCAATTCTGCTAACTTCTGGGTTTGCATTTCCCAGAATACATCATTCTCTTCAGGCTTTTCTGCCTTAAACACACACTATTCCCTGGG
The DNA here is from genome assembly GCF_028564815.1 of Eubalaena glacialis. Taxonomy (NCBI): domain Eukaryota; kingdom Metazoa; phylum Chordata; class Mammalia; order Artiodactyla; family Balaenidae; genus Eubalaena; species Eubalaena glacialis. The sequence continues at coordinate 81,266,862 of NC_083722.1, read as the reverse complement.
GCTGGAATGCCCTGCTCTATTTTATACAGAGAGTAAAGCCCTCACTCTTCAAATAGTAGCTTAAAAACAACTTTCTCTATGAAGCCCTCTTCATTCCTTCTATATTTGCTGCCCCCAATCCTAGGGAAGGAATACATCACTCCCTTAGCTCCTTGGAAACAATGATTCGTAGATACTTCTATTGTTGGGCTTATTTGTATTGTAACTGTATTTTTCAGTACTATCTACCGGGCACTACACTGCACGCATGAGACATTCAGGTACTTGTTAAGGACTAGGAATGGTCCCAGTTAAGTTCAACTATAACTTAAACGACTACTTCCTTCTAGTCAAGACAACATCATTCATTCTAATAATATTTTACCACGCTCTATAGGCCTGCATATGCAAGATTCACTGGTGAGAAAAATTAATATCTTAAGATTCCCAGGTTCAGATTGGGACTTATAAATTGCATCTTTCCAACCATTTCTCAACTCCCACATTAAGACTTTGGCACTAGAGCTTCTCAATAATACCAAAATTTTGTCTCTACCTCTTTAGTATTCGTATCTTACTCTTGGTTAGACTTTTGTTTCAACAAATGTAGTTAAATTTCGAAACACCATCTACTAAATTCAATAAAACAGAAGTCTAACCAAGAGTAAGACATTCACACTAAGAAACTAGTGACAGAAATTAAGCCACACAGTACTTCAAAAGCTGCTCTGCTAGACTATCCACATTGAACTCTACATTCTTCCACTTCCTACACACTAACCTGCTTTCACTAACCTATTACTCCATCTAACAGTCCTCTTTTTTTATAAGAGCATTTTGAGATATAATCCACACACCATACAATTCACCAATTTAAAGTGTACAATTCAGAGCAACCATCACCACGATTTTTTAAAAATTTTTTTAAATGCCACAATCAATTTTATAACATTTTGGTCATCCCAAAGAGAAACCTGTACCCATTCAGCAGTCACTCCATGTATTATATTAGTCAGGGTTCTCCAGAGAAACAGAGCCAATAGGATGTGCATATATACAGAGAGAGAGAGATTTATTTTAATTAGCTCATATAACATCCTGGGGGCTGTCAACTGAAATTTGCAGGGCAGGCCAGCCGGCTAGAGAAGGGAAGAACTGCTGTTGCAGTCTTGAGTATGATGGCTCTCTGAAGGCAGAATTCCTTCTTCGGGGGAACCTCAGTCTTTTCTCTTAAGGCCTTCAACTAATTGGATAAGACTCACATTCTGGAGGGTAATCTGCTTTATTCAAAGCCTACTGATTTAAATGTTAATCACATTTTTAAAATAACTTCACAGCAACATCTAGACTGGTATTTAACCAAAAACTGGACACCATGGCCTCACCAAGTTGACATATAAAATTAACCATCACACTCCCTGTTACTTCCTGCTCCTGGCAACTACTAATCTACTTTCTCTCTATGGATTTGCCTATCTTACACATTTCATATAAACAGAATTAAACAATATGTGGCCTTTCACTGAACATAGTGTTTTCAAGGTTCATCCATGTTGTAGTATGTATCAATATTTCATTCCTTTTAATTACCAAATAATATTCCTTTATATAGTATACCACATTTTATTTACCCACTCATCAGTTGAAGGACATTGGGTTGTTTCTTTTTTTTTTTTTTTTTACAATGAACATTTGTACAAGTTTTTGTGTGGACATATGTTTTGATTTCTCTTGGGTATATACAAAGGAGTAGAATTGCTGGCTTATATGATAACCCTGTAACATTCCTTTTTACTATGCAAAATTTTCCAAAAAATTCAAAGCTACAAATTTTGTTTATTCTACAAGCATAACTATCATTGCTATACTAGTAACATACGGCATGATCTTATCTTCTATCCCTGAACTTCTGAAGTGGAAGGAAACATAACTGGCATCTAATAATACAGTTAATATTTCTATATTTAAAGTTAAAAAACCAAATATATTCATTTTTTTCTAAATTAGATTTACTTATAGGGGGAGGTCACATATATAATTTAAAATACAACCTCCAAACATACTATACTTAGAAATTATCCAATGAAGGATGTGGAGAGAAGGGAACTCTTGTACACTGTTGGTGAGACCGTAAATTGGTGTAGCCACTGTGGAAAACAGTATGAAGAGTCCTCAAAAAACTAAAAAGAGAACTACCATATGATCCAGCAATTCCACTCCTGGGTGTATAGCCAAAAGAAAAAAAAAACAAAACCAAAAACACTAATTCAAAAAGATACATGCACCCCAATGTTCATAGCAGCATTGTTTACAACAGCCAAGACATGGAAGCAAAGTAAGTGTCCATCAACAGATGAATGGATAAAGAAGGTGTGGTATATATGTACAACAGAATATTACTAAGCCATAAAAAAGAATGACATTTTTCCATTTGCAACAACATGAATGGACCTGGAGGGTATTATGCTTAGTGAAATAAGTCAGAAAGAGAAAGACAAATACTGTATATTATCACTTATACATGGAATTTAAAAAATAAAACAAACCAATGAATATAACAAACAAAAACAGACTCACAGATATAGAGAAGAAATTAGTGGTTACTAGTGCAGAGAGGGAAAAGATAGGGGTAGGGGATTAAGAGGTACAAACTACTATGAATAAAATACATAAGCTACAAGGATAAATTGTACAGCACAGGGAATATAGCCAATATTTTATAGTAACTTTAAATGGAGTATAATCTTTAAAAATTGTGAACTACTATGTTGTACACCTGAAACTTGTATTTTGTAATCAACTATACCTCAATAAAAATAAAGCATACTAAAAAATTATCTAATGAAAGAGTATCTTTTTTTAGTATATTATAGTATCTGAACAGTGATACTCTAATATCTTTACATGTAGAGTTGGGTTTTTTTTCAAATTGTAAAATTTTAAGTAATGAATAAATATTGTTTGAGGAACTGGTCTTCAATTAAAACTCTACACAGATTTACTACCAAAATATCTATGAGTTAATGGACAATAAGGTTTTTATTTCAATATATTTTTTTCTTTTGATCTATTGCTCACTAACTGATTGGTGATGAGATTAACGATGACTAATTGCGCGGAGGTGCTGAGGTAGCAAGCAACAGAGCGATCAAGAGCGTGCATTCTGCAATCAGATGACTGGGGTTCAAATCCTGACTTCACCACTCTCTGTGTTACCCTGAACAAATTCCTTCACCTTCCTGAAGCTCAGCTTTCTCATCCTGAGGATAATAATACTAACAAATTCAAAAGTCTGTTGTGAGGATTAAATGAGATAATGCATATAAAACTCAGTGTACCACCTGGTAAGTGCTCAATAAAATGATATTAATTTTACAGCAGTCTGGATGCTGGTCATAACCTAGAGCATATTAACACATTTCAGATAAGCTGACCATAATTCACTTGATATCATCAGCTAAAAAGTACATTTAAAATTATGATCCAATTGCTTATGAAAAAAAGTAACAACAACAAAAAACCTTACTTATCTACATACCCAAGAAGACAAATGCACAGAAAAAGCTCTGAAAATTACATACCAAACTAATAACAAAAGTTACTTCTAGAGGAAGGGAAGAGGATAAGAGGTACCTATGTGAAGGAGGACATATATATACTCCACATACGTCCTTATTGCTTCAATTTTTATGAGAATGTATCCATTATTTTTGTAAGTGCAAAATAAAAAAAGGAAGAATAGCTTGAAGGTCCATATTGGAAATTCATTTCTACTTGGCTCAGCTAGAATAAGTCAGTAGCTATAAATGTAGATAAAACCATAAGCCTGAAAGTATTGATAAAACCTTAATGCAAATAAATAATAAAACAAAGTTTCCTATGTCTTTAAATTAAAATCTAACCCAGATTACATATTTGACAAAGGATAGAGCAGAATCACCAAAGGCTTCCATGTTTTCAAGTGCCTATATAAACTTTACTTTTTTTCTTTACACCTATCAGCTATTCTCTCTAAAGAATTAAAAATTTACATGGCACACAAGTTTTTCCAAGGCTGTTTCATTCATTTGCATAAACACTCAAATCCATATCAGTTGCCTGAATGCAAACTTAAGAAAAAAATATATTTATTGCTAGGAGTAGTAGGGGTATGTTTAAAAAAATGCTAGCTGACTCAGAGAAATAATTAACTCAGATTCTCTCAGTCTTTGAAAGTCTGTCATATGACAAGCTTTTTAGTTATACTTCCAGAAAATAATAGCTTAGGTTACCCTTCAAGAGAGCAAAAGACAGATTTTCATTACAATAATTGTTCATTCCATAATAAGATAGTTCAGAATAAATGTCTAGCAGTTGGTTTTTATTTCAGAGGCAAACAATCTAGATTCTAGTTCCAACTCTCCACAGTTACTAAGAGATGACCTTGTGCAAATAACCTCTAAACAGCAAACTCTTTTTTCATAAAACGGAGCCAGTCTGCGGTTGCTCTACCTACCTCCTAACTGTTATACAGATCAAGTGAAATAAGAAAGCATTCTGAATATCATTAAACCCTTAAAAGTATTACTTTGCCTGAGAATGGATATATATGTAATGGCTCAAAATTAATAGTATCACCAATCACAAGATTATCTAAGATACCAAAGCACTTGGCAAAGTGTCTTGCACACTGCAAATTCTCAATAAGTAATGATTTATACAAACACCATGTATTGGAAACTGAGTCCATGATCTCAAATTGAGAACTAACTCGAATGACCTTCTGCTCTTTGACCCTCCTCAGGGTCTGCCGAAATAGAAACTGCTCCATTGTTCACATTTCACTCATTCAAGCATTTATGTAGTGCCTATTCCCTTGTTCTCAAGAGCTCACATCTGGCAGAGCAATAGTGCATTCGCGTCATAATTATTTTGTTGTCTGTGTCTCATAACGAAATTATATACAAAGTTCTATGGGAGTATAGAGGAAGAAGCAATTAATTCCTCAGTTAGTGGGAGTCAGGGAAGGTGTCACATTGGAACTGGGATGAAGGGGAAAAGTCATTCTGGAAGTCAAAACAGCAAAAACGGCTCTTTTTCTAGGAACAATGAGCACTGTCACATAGCTACTGCACAGAGTCTGGGGCAAAGGAAGAAAAGAGTAATAGAAAATGAAGCTGGAAAAAAAAAGGAATGAGAGACGGATTTTGAAGGTTTTGTATATCATGTTAAAAATTAATGGGGCAAAAAAAAAAAATTAAAGGGGCAAACAACCTAGATTTTGAGCAGGGGTATAAACTGTTCATCTACTGGTAGTGGTAGTGAGAGAAGCATGGGCAGGAAAGAGTCCTTAGAACATTTCTGCAGCTAACAAATGCCACCATTTTTCTGGATTCAAGTAACTGACATACATTGAGAACCAATCTCACAATCTTTTCACTTAAAACTCTAAATGACAGACACCCTCCTCCCTATTTATAAAAGAGAATAGATACTAAGCTCTAACATAAATACCACTTGAGAAAACCAAACAGGAGCCTGAGAAGGTAAAGAATAAATTTAAGCCAAGGAGTAAAGTCAAATAACTAAGTAGAACAAAAATGTTAAGTGTATATACCAACGATATTTTTAACAACTTGAAATAAGACAAAATATTTCATTAACTTTCCACTACTGTTAAATGTAACATAGAAGGAAATGATGATGTGCTGTGGATACATAACCAGGCCTTCTGAACATGTTTACATTAATGCGTATTAAACATAACATGTCAAATACATGTTTTTCTCACAAAAACTAGCTCTTAATGACCTTTGTAACTTCTGTAAAAAAAAAAAAAAACAGACATCTGTTGAAACATAATACAAACAAAATCAATGAATGTATGATCTGCCACTCTCCCCAGAAGCTGAGGCCAGGATCTTTGCAGTCATATGGAAGGAAGAGGGAAGAAACAATCCTGGTTGTCAAATTCTGGAGATTTCTCCTTTGCAATGACTTTCTTGCAATGTCCTTGAAACGTGCCACATCATTCCTGCTTCTATGCCTTTACTTGAGCAATTTTTCCCACCCAAAACTCCTTTCCGACTGACTCTATCTACATTCTGCCCTATTCAAAAAGTCCTAAGGTCTAGCTCAAATTGCGTCTCATCCATGAAACCATCTATCCATGAAACCTTTCCTAAAATCTCCAGTCCACACAGACCTTCTCTCTTTGCTGAAGTCCTAACAGACAAGTTAACACATCTGTCTTTTTTCATTTTCTGGCATTTAGTCATTTTCCTTCCTACTATGAACCTGGCCCATGCCCCTACAACATGACATCATATCTAAACTTTTAAAAGCCTTGGAATAGCAAAGTGGTTAAGAGCTTGGATTCAAGAGTCAGAAAACCTCAGTTCAAATCCCACCTCTACCATTTATTAGCTATATGAACTTGGGCAAGTTAACCTAATCTAATCACTCTGTGCCTTAATTTCCTCATATGTTAATATGGGAAAAATAAGTACCTATCTTAAATAGATATTTAAGTATTAAACAAGTTAACATGTAAAGCATTTAGAACAGGGCATGGTACATAGTACACAATAAGTTTAGTTAAGCTAACAGTTACCCATTTTTACTTGCTCCAGGCCTCTCTACATGTGGACGTTTTATCACTCTTAAATAATGGTTTTGGTATGTCAATGCTCGGCACAGAACTCTCCTGGGCCTTCCATAACCCATGGGTCCATGCCCTTAGTTTGGCAACAAAGGCATTCCACAACCTGGCACCAGGCTATCTACTCAGCTTCAGTTACTCAACATCTACTTAACAAGAAATAATAGGAAACAGACACATAAGGCAGAGACCCTCGCCTCCAAGGTCTGAAAACTAATTCCAAAAACAAGGCACAAACATGAAAACACCACACACGACGAATGTTCACCCACAGCTACTCTCCAAGACCTTCTATCCAACAAAATCAGTTTCCTCAGTGTTTGGAAGATGCCAAAATCATTCAAAATAACTTGCTTTTGTCTGTTTTATTCCACCCTCATTCCCTCACACACAAACACAACCCATAAAAGCACCTTTTCTTAACCTGTACCTGTCCACTCCTATTTTGAAGTCTAATTCAAACACCATCACTCTCTTGCCATTTGAACTTATATAATACTGTCTTATCTCAAATCAACTGTTCTCAAGGTGTTTAGTCACCCTCTCTATCCAAATATAAGCCCCTAAAAAGGAGTAACAATTTCTTACCAATTCTCCTCATTTCCCCCCCATGTCCCCACCCACCACTATGCTCTCCACTGAAACAGATCATGATAGAACAGGTGCCCAAAAATATGTGTTGAATTTAAGTAAAAAAGTGAACCTGGAAGTAGACAACTACTACTACTACTTACTACTAGGTAAACTACAGTGAGACTGGAAGTAAACTACTGTGTCGACCACTAGACTATCGCTGGTCCACAAAGTCTCAAATCAAATAGGGCCATCCAAATCAGAAGGAGGCAGTCCACTTACTATCTCTTCTATGTAACCACCATATGGGTAGATTTGCTTGTTCAGTGGTACCTTGAGTCAACAGAAGAGTTAATGACCATCCTATAATCTGCCATCTAATTTGAAGAGTCTGACCTCCAAAAACGAGTGAAGGATGATACACAGGGCCAGAATCCAAGCAGGGCAATATTGAACTGCTACATCCCTGAGTAGATGATTTGGCGAAGCTTATTAAATTCCACTCTGTGGCAAACCTGTCACCCTCCAGCATGCAGGTTTTAAGTACCATAACACATTCCATGAACTTAACATTAAAAAATGTCACCTAGATTTCCATCTGCCTACACTCTGCAAATTTCCTACAATAAACATGTATTACTTGAATAATCAGAAAGTTTTAAGTGTTTATTATTTCTTCCAGCTTTTAATGGTTCTCCCATAATGATGAATGCAGAATGCAACACTCACAAATTGAAAGTCAACCAAAGGGCATGTTACCCCAATTTTCCACTTCCCAGGTAAGGTGCCAATTTGGACAAAGTTCTTCACATGTTTCAATTTTAAAAATTACTTCCACATGTGCCATCACATGAAAGAAAAAAAAGTCTCATTACCTTCCTGAGATTCCACAGCACTACAGCAAATTGCAAAGACCTGCCTAGATGGTTCCCTCTTCCCCTGACCCCAAACACCCTCTTCTCTAAGGACTGAGCCCTTATTAAGGGCCAGTAACAGGGTGCTAAGTGATTTACATGATTATCTCAATGCTGGAAACAACAGTAGGTACTATTATTATCTCCAGAAGAGAAAACTGAAGTTTAAAGATGTTTGAGGAAAAAAACAAACAAACAAAAAGAACTTGCCTGAGGCAATGCTTAAAGAAGGAGGGGATTCTAGTGTTGTACAAAGAAATTTGCTGGGAATATATATTAGGCCCTAGGGACTTTTGTTATGATAAAATTGTAACAAATCCTCATACTGGAAATTTATTACAGAGAAAACAATAAATGATATTTGGTCTAATTGTGGGTTTTCTTTGTAACTGTGTACCTCACGCTATCTGGCACATAACAGATGCTCAATCAAAACCTACTGTCTGGGGCTTCCCTGGTGGTACAGTGGTTAGGAATCCGCCTGCCAATGCAGGGCACACGGGTTCGAGCCCTGGTCGGGGAAGATCCCACATGTCGCGGAGCAACTAAGCCCTCGTGCCACAACTACTAAGCCTGCGCTCTAGAGCCCATGAGCCACAACTACTGAGCCCTCGTGCCACAACTACTGAAGCCCGCGCGCCTGAAGCCCGCGCTCCGCAACAGGAGAAGCCACCGCAATGAGAAGCCTGCGCACTGCAACGAAAAGTAGCCCCCCGCTCGCCGCAACCAGAGAAAGCCCGCGTGCAGCAACGAAGACCCAACGCAACCAAAAATAAATAAATCGATAGATAGATAGAAAAAAATTTAAAAAAAATAATAGAAGAGGGACTTATGCTTCAGGAAAGACTGAGTAGGTGTACTTTTCCTTATTTCTCCTGCTGAGAACAAATTGAAAGATTAAAAAAAACCAAACCTACTGTCTGTTCAAACCTAAACTTTAAATAGTTAATTCTTAAAACAATTTGATCACATGGCAAGATCTGACAGGTTATTTGTTTTATTTGACTGCTGGAAAGATGAGTTCTTTAAATTACTATAGGTAACCTATGAGGTCTTTCAGGCACCCAAACTTTACTTTCCAGGGAGAAAAAAGGGTCTGTTCCACAGGTAAATAAATGAGCATCTGGTGTTATACAGAAAAATTAACATACTTTTTAGTCTTTATCCTACATACAGAGTAGGATATAGATATTACGCAAGCACACAGCACTTGGGCAATCTTTTCCTCCTTTCTTTGAAAAATGATTTATATAATAATTCCTTAATTCAGAAGTAATGCTTTCTCTCTTCCTTTTGAGGCTCAGGTTTCTTTCATTTCAAAACAGTACTCTTCTAAAAGACTTAAATTCTTCTTTTAAAAAAGACTTAATCATTTAACTCAGAAAGAGGGACCAAAAAGTCAGGAGGTGAAACTGGAGATATTCTTATTAGTCTTACATAACTTACTCTAAGTTAGAGCTAATTCAGTAGCTTAACTAAAACTTGAGGTTTAAGCACAAACATGAGCTCTTTAGTATATTCTCCTCACACATAGATAGTTTTTAAAATTGAAAGGGTCTTACTCAATTTTTTTCTTGTATTTTTAAAATATAAGCAACCACATGTATAGTTAATTAGGATGCCAACATAAAAATGCTAAAATAGTCAGTCACTTATAATGAAGAGTGCTAAATTCAAGCTATCACATCCAGGTAATGCAATAACTGATAGAGTTGCATATAATTTCAGAAAATAAATTAATTTTTAACACTGATTTTTAAATATCACCTCTGTAAGTATGCATTAAGTGTTTTTATTAACTGCTGAAGGGAACATCAAAAAGTGATTTTCAAAAGCAATTGGTATACGTTCACCCAACCCGCAAACAAAACTCTGAAATCGTAAAGTTATTCATGCTTAATTAAATTGGCTTTGATAATTGCAAATTATCTCTTCCTAGGTAAATATGTATCAAATCTTCCAAAATAAATTTACACAAACACTGTCCTTGCTAGAAAAGCCCTGATTTGAACTCAACTAAAAGCTACTGTGTTGTTAACTGTATCTCACCACTGAGTCATTTGAGCCCCAGAGTAATACTGGCCGCAGATTCCCTGCATTGCTTTGGGAACTGCTGCTTGCTTCATCAAGCACTGAACTGCAAATTCACCTTTCTAAAAAGACTGAAAGCAAGAAGCCAAGTTTCGCTATCTAGTTTTCTAAAATGAATTAGGGTTTGGGATTTCACTGGGAATGACCACGTTATCAAGATGCCATCGCCCTCTCGAGGCATTTAATTAACAAAACCTTCTCTGTTTTCCATTCAACCACCTCAATCAAATTTCCACTAGAACCAGACACACAAAAAGTTGGTTTCATGGCCTTGCTGAAAGTCTCCTCTGGGTGCAAGCCCTGGGATCCCACATTCATTATGCAGAAGGGGCAAAGGGAAACGAAAAGCAACAATTGTTAGACAACGTAGTGACATTACCTTGCCCGTCTTGTGATCAAACCAGACGAGAGCATGGTTCCTTGACAGCACTTTGCAATCAAAGGTAGCATTATTCTGCGCTGGTCGACAGCGGGCCACCGAGCGGCCGATTTTAATAGGCTCGTCCAGGTAGACATGACGCTCCTGAAACGGGTGTGAGTTCGGGCGACAAGTGAAGATGGCCAAGGCTGACGGCATCGAGGACAGACTTGGGGTGTCTCTCCTACCAGGAACAAAGAGGAGTTCCACCGGATCCGGACTGCCCTGCACAAGCCTATACCCCTATCCCCCCCAAAATTTTAAATTAAAGCAAACTGCACATTGTCTAAACATAACCAGTGAACATCAAAAACTCTTCACTGGGGTGGGAAGACAAGCCAGCGCAAGCCCCATCACCTCCTTTAAAACCCAGCAGGGCCCTGATCACAAAAAGTCCCCAACTGGCAGCTTTCAGTCCATCTTCTTCCCTGGGAAGAAAAGGCTCAAACATTGGACAGCTTCGGCCAAGAAAACTCCTGGAAGACAGTTTGGGGACTGGAGGTATACAACCAGATGAGTCACACACCAATTCTTGTGTTTTGTTTGGGATCGCGGCCGCTTTCCCCCCTCGGTGGCGGAAATGTTGCAGCACTGCAGCATGAAGAAAGGATCGGTGCGGCCAGAAAGGTCCTTTCGGGCGGAAGAAAGGTGGTGTAGCTGAGCACCTCTGGGCAGCCACCGCCCGTCCTCGAGGACCTCGGGAGTGGAGGGACGAGACGCGATGGGGGCGGCTAAGGGGTCTAGACGGCCAGCGGGACAGTCTGCATTGATTGCCCCTGCTGCGCGGAGGCCGGCCGGGAGGTGGCACGGGGTCCCCGGACCGCCGTGGGCCGAGGCGGCGGTGGCTGAGGTCCTTGGCACGAGGAGCGGGGACCTGCGGGGGCGCGGGCAGCAGCCGAGGCGGGACTCCGGGGCACCTGGCGGGCGTCCCCGCGACCAGGGCGGGGATCCGGCTCCGCAGGCGGGTGCGGACCGAGCGAGGCGCGACCCGGCGGAGGCTCCGGGGTCTCCGCACGCAGGAAGTTGGTCCCTGAACACCTGGGCTCCTGGCTGCTGCTCAGCACACCGGCCGCCTCCTTTTAGGGTCGCCCCCGCGAGGGTCGCATCTCAGGGGCGGCAGCCGAAGCTCCGGGCTGACGAGGAGGTGGGGGAGGGAGGCCGGCCCGGAGGTTGGGGGAGAGGCCTGGAGGCCCCGGGCTGGGTCCGCCGCAGCCTTCACCACTCGCGGCCGGTGGGACACCCTCAGGCTGTGCCCGACGAGGCAGAGAACTTTCCGACCTGGTGGGGCAAACATGAAAACAAACGGCCGTCAGCCGCCGGTGCCCGCCCGCCTCAGCACTCGCCCCTCTCAACCCACCCCAGCCAGCCCCCGCGACTGGCCACGACCTCGGCCGACCTCTCTGCGGACGGGCTGCGGGGATTGGACGCCCGGACGCCACGACAGGTCCAGCTTCCCTTACCGCCGCCGCCGCCGCCTCAGCTCACCTTGCCAGCGCCAGCCGCCATAGTGACTCTGACTGAAACCTACCCGGTGCACCGCCACGGGAACGCGCACCCTTCAAGGGCCCTCCTACCCTCTCTCCCGCGCCGTAGTCCGGAAGTCACGTGAGCGATGCCTCGGAAGCCATGATGGACAAGGGCAGAAAAAGAGGGCAAGCTAATTTTTAACAAGCCTCCGAACGCCATCTTAGTTAAGGGTTAGACGCTTCAGCACCGTGGGACAACCTGTACCATTTTGGTTAAGGGCAGGAAAAAAATTTGACCTGTTGAAGGTTTTCTAAACGTAACTTGCCAAATTCCTACTTTTGCGTCTTGGTAAAAGGCGCCTACTTTTACTAAATTTTATTCACTATAGTCGTCGTTGAAAATACCACTGAGCAAGGCGAACAACCCCATCCAAAGGAGAGGTTATTAGCATCCATCTTAGCTGTGGGCAGCACAGTCCCCCACGGCCGCCTTAGGTGTGAGCAACTAAATTCCCACAAGCCTTGGGATTTGTGCATCTAAAACAAGGTCTATCTTCCCCTTGCTGAAGTCGTAACTGTGTTATCCTGCCCGGAGGAACACTCTTAGTCCCTGCATTCCATTTCAAACGACCTTTCTTCTCACTGGGCCTGTCTTGTGCCCCAGGGCTCCTAACTCAGATTCAACCCCGGAATGAGTGTGCCTTCATAAAGTTTAACATCACGTTGCTTCCAGAGAGTGGCCGAACAATTTCTAATATGAAGAAAGGGGGACTGCTTCCACTCAAAATATTAAGGTAGATGAAGAGTCATTAGTCCCAAGAAGGAAAGATTTGCAAAATCTGAACGAAAATTTAAAGAAAAGACAGTGGGAGTGAGTCTTACTCATTTAGAATCAGTGGTGGCTTCATTTTTCAGATTCCTTTGACAACAGGCTCCACCACTTTGTGACCTTGGGCACGTTTCTAAACTTTTTCAAAGCCTCGTTTTGTCATCTATTACATGGAGATAATACTTAACTCACTTCTTGTGAGAATTCAACGTAGTAATCCATTTGCTCCTAAAAGAGTAACTACTTTGCATTTCAATTCTTATATACAGGGTTTGGGCCCTATCCTAAGCTCTGTGCTGGGCCCTGGGGACACATAGGTGAACAAAACCTCAATCCATACCCTCTGAGAGTACACCTGAGTATTGTGAGATAGGGATGGGGAGAGGAAGGTGACAAACAGGGATAACTTCACTTTGATGTAATCAAGGCTAAGATGGAAACAAGCACTGGGTGCTAAAGGGGTCAGAGACTGCCTTCTACAGGAGGTAACTGAACTGAAACAAGGCTGGTAGGAAAACCACAATGAATATGGTATTTGATGAATGGCTTCAGAAGTTTCCAGGAAGAAGGTTTAGCAAGAAAAAGAATAAGGCTATTTGAAATGGTGGACCAGTGTGTCTGGCACATAATAGTAACTCAATAAATATTTGATACGTGATTGAAAATTACATACTGTTACTCATTATTACAGGATAAAGTAGGAGTGGCACAAAGTGAGTCTGGAGAGAACATGTGTTAGATTATAAGGACCTTGTATACTTTTCTAACACTCTTCACTATTTCAGCAGATATGTATTGAATTATTACCATGTTCCAGGTACATTTTTTTTTCTTTCTTTCCAGATACTTGATTCTGGAGAAAAATAAGGATATGTTGAAAAGTTTTAATATAAGAGGATGAAAATTTTTCATTTGTGGTAACTTTTAGGCTTCTGTGGAATAAAGTAATATAGAACCCCCCACATCCCCTAATGAGTTCTGTGCATGAACTTATAAGTCACTTATGCATTCTTGTCATTCATTCACTCTACAAATATTTAATTTGAATGTGGGAAACAGCTACTGCGACAGGCTCTGGAAATACAACAATGAAAAAAAAAAAAAAGACTCCCTTGAGTTGCTCACAATTTAGTTGATGACACAATAAGATTCTTGCTGTAATGAGTTTATCAAGAGGAATGGGAGCATGGCGGAATAGTTTAAACTGAGATGAAAAATGAGTAGGAGTAGGCCAGCTAGTCTGGTAGTAGTGGGATAATGAAATTTTAGGCCAAGGAAACATTACAAACACCCAGAGACTCGGGAGAAAAGGACTTTAAGGGAATTACAAGTAGGTCTGTATTACTGGAGCATAAGGAGAGGTGGTCAAGAAAGAAGGGCACAGAAAAGTGGTTTCAGTTGCTGAAGGACTTGCAGGCAATGCAATGGTCTTCGGAGTATTTCCATCTTTCTCCTAGAAGATCAAAGTAGAATAATGAAAATCAAGGTTTCAGAATCACACATTACATCACCATTTAAAAGCACTGTAAATTATAAATTATTAAGCTTCTCTAAGTTTCAATTTCCTCATTTGAAAAAAAGTAGATAGTACCCCCACGGAGTCTTGTTAGGATTAAATAAAATGATGTTAGGATTAAATAAAATGATGTTAGGATTAAATAAGATAATGATGCCTAGAAAATAATAGATGCTCAGAGAATGTTAGTTTCTATTATTATTACTAATATTAAGAATTCTTCCAGGGCTTCCCTGGTGGCGCAGTGGTTAAGATTCCACCTGCCAATGCAGGGGACATGGGTTTGAGCCCTGGTCCAGGAGGATCCCACATGCTGCGGAGCAACTAATCCCGTGTGCCACAACTACTGAGCCTGCGAACCACAACTGCTGAGCCTATGTGCCACAACTACTGAGCTTGTGTGCCACAACTACTGAAGCCTGCGTGCCTAGAGCCCGTGCTCCGCAACAAGAGGAGCCACCGCAATGAGAAGCCCGAGCACTGCAATGAAGAGTGGCCCCCACTCGCCACAACTAGAGAAAGCTTGTGTGCAGCAATAAGGACTCAACACAGCCTAAAATAAATAAAATAAATAAATTAAAAGAAAAAACAAGAATTCTTCCAGCCTTCCACATACAGTAAGGAGCAAGTTGTAATGTCTCTAATTTGTATATGGAGAAACTTGTTCATAAATGTGGAAACAAAAAGTGTCTCTTTATGTTCAGTTCTACTACAATCTCTTAAAATTAACGTTAAATAGAATATGCTTTTTCACATTATTTTCAAAGAAAAGCTGGGACTGCTATAACCTGGAAGGGTAAAGAATCTCACCAAGCTACACAGGGTGCTGGAAATGCTAAAATGGCAATGAAGGCGTTCTTCACCCACTGGTATTCAGTAGGCACAGAAAAGGCTTAAATTAGACATCTCATACATGAGATATTTTGAATTCTAAGCCATGTGGGTGTTCCTCTCTACGATTCTGTATCCATACAATATTTTAATTAAATAAAAAGCATGTTATGTTTTGAGAAATTTGGAATGATAGTATTTCCCAATGTGGTAGCTTTCTCTTCCTTTATTATTTTTACTTTTTTAATAAACTGATCATTATTACCACTGCTATGATCCATGCTACTTTTCAATCTAAGAAAAACAAAGAACGAATTGTAAAATTATTACCCTGGTACCACGAAAGATAGGCAATCATTAGTATTTGAGATGTGTAAGAGACAGCTCAACTTTCAGAGTTTACTCTGTAAACTCATTCAGTATGCAACCCTCCCTACGTGATACTCATCTAGTTGGATTTTAACCAATGACATATGATATCATGAATTATGGAACACTTGCATAATTGCTTAAGGAGAGTATCTGGTTTGCAAATACGTATAAGTAAACTAAAGGGGAGACCTGCAGTAGTCAAAGATTAAAATTGAGAGGATATAATATTTTAAATGGCACACACTAGCTTCTTGAAACTGAAGTTTAATCTTCTTCACAATAAGGAAAGCTCTCCTCATCAGGGAGATTCTAATGAGTGGAAATACTCTGTCATTTCCCAGGTGCCCAGGGTGGAGTTGCCCAGACATTCCAGAGGTACTGCTCATTGGTTTTTGGCTTCCTGGTTCTTCAGGAAATAAAAGAAGAACAATTACCTGAAGACAAGTAAAGACATTTATTTTTCATTTAGCAGTCTTTTTTCTGTGAATATAAAAAGAGGGAATCAGAAGATTAACTCTCGAAAGGGTCATGGACAACTAATCCAGCTCCTTCATTTTGCAGGCAAGGAACCTGAGGCTCAGAGAAAGTACATTTATTGAAGGTGTATTTTTTTTTTAACATCTTTATTGGAGTATAATTGCTTTACAATGGTGTGTTAGTTTCTGCTTTATAACAAAGTGAATCAGCTATACATATACACACATCCCCATATCTCTTCCCTCTTGCGTCTCCCTCCCTCCCACCCTCCCTATCCCACCCCTCTAGGTGGTCACAAAGCACCGAGCTGATCTCCCTGTGCTATGCAGCTGCTTCCCACTAGCTATCGGTTTTACATTTGGTAGTGTATACATGTACATGCCACTCTCTCACTTTGTCCCAGCTTACCCTTCCCCCTCCCCGTGTCCTCAAGTCCATTCTCTAGTAGGTCTGTGTCTTTATTCCCATCCTGCCCCTAGGTTCTTCATGACCATTTTCTTTTTTTTAGATTCCATATGTATGTGTTAGCATACAGTATTTGTTTTTCTCTTTCTGACTTACTTCACTCTGTATGACAGACTCTAGGTCCATCCACCTCACTACAAATAACTCAATTTCGTTTCTTAAAAGTATGGAACACTTCACGAATTTGCGTGTCATCCTTGCGCAGGGGCCGTGCTAATCTTCTCTATCGTTCCAATTTTAGTATATGTGCTGCTGAAGCGAGCACTTGAGGGTGTATTTACCACACATTTTCCTCATGACATCTGTGTGGTATTAACCCCATTTTATAGGTAAGGAAACTGAGGCTTAAAGAGATTGAGTGACTGATCCTAAATCACCATGCTAGATCTAAAGTACGTGCTGGGTTGTTTGTTTTTTTTTCTTTTTAAAAATTTTCTTTAGTGTTTTTTTTTTTTTTGATTGATAAAGCTAATACATATTCATTGCATATATTCATATAAGCAACAGTAAGGAAAGTAAAAATCCTCTCTATCCTCATCACAAATCCTCAGCCTAGGGCTAGCTACTATTAACAGTTTATTAGCTATATCCTTCCAGATGTTTTTCTAAGCCATATGAGGCATGCCCTTTTAAAAAATACCATATCATTTATCAGAAATGGGAAAATCAACACTAGGAGTCTTATTCCTAAAAGTGATAAATACTTTTATATCAATAGCAAAACGCCTGGACAAGGGGAGAAAGAAAAGGAAGAGAAGAAATTCTATTTACTTTTGTCACTCTTGTGTAAGTCCCTTTTTGATTACTGGAAGCGTTCTCTTGCTTTTTATAATCAATTTAAGAATGTTAGCTGGAATGAAGCAAATGCTTAAGAATAAAAGGGATGGGTCAGAAAGCCACATGAGGCATTTTCTTTCTGAATTTTTATTGGTATATTTGGGTTTGTTTTTAAATAACTTAGTTACCAATTAAAATATCAGAGACTGTTTCTATGTGGTGGTTTTGTTCATCTAGTGAGTTTTTAAAAAAATATTTTAAGTATATTCTTTATTCTAGGAAGACTATAACATTTTATTTTATTTTATTTTATTTATTTTATTTATTTATTTTTGGCCATGTTAGGTCTTCATTGCTGCGCGTGGGCTTTCTCTAGCTGCGGCGAGCGGGGTCTACTCTTCGTTGCGTTGTGCGGGCTTCTCATTGCGGTGGCTTCTCTTGTTGCGGAGCACGGGCTCTAGGCGTGCGGGCTTCAGTAGTTGTGGCACGCAGGCTCAGTAGTTGTGGCTCTCGGGCTCTAGAGTGCAGGCTCAGTAGTTGTGGCTCACGGGCTTCATTGCTCCGTGGCATGTGGGATCTTCCCAGACCAGGGCTCGAACCCATGTCCCCTGCATTGGCAGGCAGATTCTTAAACACTGCGCCACCAAGGAAGTCCCAAGACTATAACATTTTAAATCATCGTTTTTTAATGTAATTATTTGTATTTCCTTTTTTTAAAATTATTTATTCATTTATTCATTTATTTATTTTTGGCTGTGTTGGGTCTTCGTTTCTGTGCGAGGGCTTTCTCTAGTTGCAGCAAGCGGGGGCCACTCTTCATCGCGGTGCGCGGGCCTCTCACTATCGCGGCCTCTCACTATCGCGGCCTCTCTTGTTGCGGAGCACAGGCTCCAGACGCGCAGGCTCAGTGGTTGTGGCTCACGGGCCTAGTTGCTCCGCGGCATGTGGGATCTTCCCAGACCAGGGCTCGAACCCGTGTCCCCTGCATTGGCAGGCAGATTCTCAACCACTGCGCCACCAGGGAAGCCCTGTATTTCCTTTTGATAAGTTCCGTTAGAGCTTTTGTTTCACATAAATGCATTGTTCCTACAACTGTACAACACGGTCAAAGATAATGGTCAAAAGCATCTCACTGAATGGTTATAATTTGGAGAATTCATAGATTTCTCAGGAATCTTTGATCTTAAGCATCCCTAAGACGACTGGTTGAAATGGAGTAAAGGGACTATGCAGTAAAATGAGTCTAGAGTGCCTGCTCTTCCTCCAGCCCCATTCCCACCGAGCATGCTCGGCATATGAGGCTTGGTGGGAGGGGACTGTTGCGGGAATCTGCTGGGCTTTGCGTAAGGGTGATTTCATGAATGCGTGACCTTACATTGGGCTTGAGGACTCTGCTGTCTTGAAATTCTTAATACTTTCTCAACGAAAGGTCCCTCATTTTTATTTTGTACTGGGCCTGTCAAATTATAGAGCTGGTCCCACCCTGGGCATACTGCTTTGAGAACCCAGTCTCCTCTGTACAAGTCTAGCATGTTAACAAGCACAACACATGAAATGCTAGGAGAAATTATTGGGCTACTGACAGCAAACAAGCATCCCTATAGAAATGAGACCTTTTCAAGTGAAACCAGTCAGGTCCATCTCTCTAGCTCCTGGAATCTAATTATATAATTTGGTATCAGTGGATAAGATGGTTGCCAAAGAAAACGTGCCTTGATTTTGTGACTTATCTTCTCACTCTTAGACTCTGAAGTTATTCTTGAAAATGATAATTAGAATAATATGAAATCAACACAGAATCTCTGTCCATTAAAGTTATGCTTTTTATTATAAAACATTTCCAATGTACAGGAAAACTACAATTGCATGAACGCACATACATACTCCTCTTTGAGTAAGAGTTGTTACCATTTGGCCATATTTGCCTTATCTGTGTGTGTGTGTGTTTTCTGAACTTTTGACAGTGAGCTGCAGACATCATGACACTACTCTGAAATAGTTCAACATGCACTTCCTAACAATACAGACATTCTCCTAAATAACTAAAATATAATGGTTTTTTTAAAAAAGTATTTTATTTGTAATGTAGAAAACTTGGAAAACAGAGAAGTATAAAGAAAAATTACCCATAATTCCACTGCCCAGAGATAACCACCATAAGTAGAAAAATGGCATCACCTTGTATCTATTTGTCCACACAGAATGAAGCATCTCTACTTATTTTCACCTTTACCAACATTTCCCATGCCTTCTGTAGTAGGCAGAATAATGGCCCCTCAAAGATGTCCATATTCTAATCTGCAGAACCTATGAGTATGTTACATTACAAGGCAAAGGAGACTTTGCAGGTACAATTAAGGGTACAGAATTTGAGCTGGGGATCTTATCTTGGATTATCTGGGTGGATCTGTTTTTAATCACATGAGTCCTTAAAAGTGGAAGAGGGAGGCAGCGAGAAAATCAGAGAGATGTGACATGAAGACTCAACTTGTTGCTGACTTCGAAGATAGAGGAAGCCTCCAAGAAATGAAGGAAGCCTCTAGACGATGGAAAAAGGCAAAGAAACTGATACTTTCCTAGAAACTTCAGAAAGGCAAGTGCCTTGATTTTAGCCTAGTGAGACCCAGTTGGACTTCTGACCTATAGAATTTTAAGGTAATAAATTTGCGTTAAGTCACTACATGTGTGGTAATTTATTATAGCAGCAATAGAAAATGAATATAGCTCCCCATTTGTATTTGCCTTTGAAATGGAAGTCTTTTATTCATTAGGACATTTTTTAAAAATTTATTTTTGGCTGCGTTGGGTCTTCATTGTTGCACGCAGGCTTTCTTTAGTTGTGGCGAGCAAGGGCTACTCTGTTGCGGTGTGCAGGCTTCTCACTGCAGTGGCTTCTCTTGTTGTAGAGCATGGGCTCTAGGTGCGTGGGCTTCAGTAGTTGCAGCATACGGGCTTCAGTAGTTGTGGCTCATGGGCTTCAGTAGTTGTGGCTCGCAGGCTCTAGAGCGCAGGCTCAGCAGTTGTGGCACACGGGCTCAGTTGCTCCATGGCATGTGGGATCTTCCTGGACCAGGGATCGAACCCGTGTCCCCTGCATTGGCAGACGGACTCTTAACCACTGCACCACCAGGGAAGCCCTCTTTAGGACATTGTGATTGAATTATTTTCTTATTCTATTTGGCTTTGAAAACAATAGTGACTAACACAATGAGAAAATAAAGGCAGAACCCCTACCTTTTGCTCTGAAAGGGGGACTAGATCTTCTATGGTTTTTATGACCAGGGCTGGGCTGATACATTCACAGACCATTTACAGACTCTTAGGGCAGGGGGAGGGATTGCTCTCTAGTCTTTTTAAGAAATTCACTTGGAATTATGGAAACTGTTTTGAGGAAAACCATTTACTCTTAATCTCTCACAGATCTTTGTACTTGTCTTTCATAGCACTTATAACACATTGTAATGGGGTACAAGTATAACATCTTGATTAATGTCTGTTGTCCCTCTGGACTCTAAGCACTGAAAGGGTAAGGACCCTGTTGGTTCGTTTTTGCTATGTGCCTAGCACATAGTTGACCCCAAAATATTTGTTAAATGACTGGATGTTTGGCAATGCAAAAATCTGGTTCTTGAGTGGCTAATGAGAAGCTAAACTGCTCTGTGTAATAATATTAACAATTATAATACTAAACTATATATAAGATTAATTATATGTAATTATATTATTTTAAAGAATATTAAAACAACAAAATTTTAAAGGAAGAAAAAGCTGTTTTCAACAAGAGCTTGGGAATCTCTTTGAAGATAATTTTGTTTTCTTGGAGACTTTTTTTTTCCTGGATGTAAATTCAGACTACACTGTCTGAATGTCATTCTGGAGATACCAATGTGTTCCTGCATATGTGTAAGTTCCTTCCAAAAATCCTCTCAGGAGGTCAGGAACAGATTGTCAGGAAAGACAATGAGTAGTGTCTTCACTTCCTATTGGCAGCAAGCCCTAGAATCAATCAAGCAGGGAGCCCACTCTGGGCTATTGTGCTCAAGTCAGATTGTATTTCACCACTCTAACCACCCAGATGGACAGTTTGGGGGCAATGGAGTTAAAATCACCACTGACTAAGCGATGCCCCCTTGCTGGAGACATTTCTAAGAGCTACAAACTAACAGAAAGGTTGCTCTGTGAAGGAGCAGTCACTTCAGGGAATGTGAAAGTGGAATGTCACCAGTTAGACTGAACAGCAGAGCGATAAGCCTGAAAAGCACTTTCACACTAAGCTTTGAGGGAGGGTGTACCCAAGGCCAACTTTTTCCTATGGAACCTACGTTGCAGTTCTGTTTCGGCAAGTGTTTCTGAAAGCAAAATTTTTTTCAAGCCAGCTGTTATTGGTTAGAGTCCTGTGCTTGCAAACGACAGAAACTATCCCTGGCCAACCTAAGCCTACGGAAAGTATTGGAAAGACATGAGGTAGCTCAGAGAATGGAAATAAACACTGAAGAAGCAAGTCTCAGGCAGGATGGGAAGCACAGCTGATGAGCAACAAAAGCCAATAAGCAGCCTCCTTATCAGCTTGACCTTTTTCAATCCTTGAGTCTCTCTCCTCAAGATTCAAATGCCCCAGAGAAGGTGATTGACCTAGGCTGGGCTACATGCCCATTTCATGGCCAGAAGGGTGCAGAACTTTGAAGGACAGTCCCACTAACTCTATATCTAATGGAAGAAGATGGTTTCCCAAAGCTGTTTCCAGGAGGAGGGGGAAGGATTGCTGGGGAGGCAAAAGCATTAGATGTCCATTCATCAGCTTATTCACTGAGTGCACATTCAGGAAAATTAGTCTTCTCCTTGAGCCCCATAGCAAAGAAC
The DNA here is from genome assembly GCF_028564815.1 of Eubalaena glacialis. Lineage (NCBI taxonomy): Eukaryota > Metazoa > Chordata > Mammalia > Artiodactyla > Balaenidae > Eubalaena > Eubalaena glacialis. The sequence continues at coordinate 81,244,654 of NC_083722.1, read as the reverse complement.
TATAGCTACCTATGGAATCCAGGCAAGTAACTTCCTGTGTGACCTTAGACAAATCATAAACCCTCTCTGGGCCATAGTTTCCTCATTTATAAAATCTATTGAATGGTTTGGACCAGATGATCCCAAGTGGCTTGTAGAGAGGAAAGAGCCAGAAGAGAGGATCTCCTCCCAGATATTGGCAATATGACCTTGGCTGACTCATTTGCCAATTCTGGGTTTCCCTGTGTGTAAAGGGGGTGAACTAGACACCTTCAGGTTACTTCTAGCTGTTAAAGTCCATGATTCTAAAAAAGAACAGATGGAAGTAGCCAGGTCAGTCTTTCCTCTCAGAATCAACGGAATATCCTGTTTTTAGGAAATATACACTGAAGTATTAAGGAGTAAAAGGGCCTTATGTATACAACCTACTCCCAAATAATCCAGAAAAAAAAAACCTCATGTACATACATATATACATACGTGTGTGTGTCTGTGTAAAGAAAGGTTCTACAAATGTTAAAAAGTGTCCAAATGTTAAAAAGTAGTGAATTTGAATAAAAAGTGTGTGGGAGTTCTTTGAGCTATTCTTGAAACTCTTCTCTAAGTGTAATTATTTCAAAATGAAGTCCAAAAAAAAGTCAATGGGAAGGGCAAAAGGAAATCTGTTCCTCTGCTTGCTTGCCCAAAGGCTTTTTGATGAATTATTTGTGTGACAAGTGAGTATTTGTATGTCTATACTGCTAGATCCGAACTCTCTAGGGGAAGTTCTTAGTGCCAAAGCATGGACTCTACAATGCGTTCTCACTACTAGTGTGACAAAGCTCCACTGTGAACCTGGAAGATACTGGATAAGGCCTGTCTATTTACTGCTCCTGAGGAGTCTGACTAAGTGGGTGGAGATTTCCTGTTGGCTCTTATGCTTTTCTTTTGTTTTAACAGTGGTTTAGGGGAACATACTTCAGACACAGCATATATATTTAATGCTTTATACTTTTAAATATTCATCTATAACCCAACTAATGTCTCTACCAACTACTTACTAACTTGATTTGAAGCCAAACATTACTACCTTTACACAATCACTTCTTATTGAAAATTGATTTCAGTATCTAGAAGGGTATTCATTGCAGGATCATATTAGCAAAATATTGGGACCAACCTAGGGGTCCATCAATAGTGTACCGGTTAAGTAAATACATTCACGCAATGGAATATTGTGTAGATGGTAAAAAAGAATGAAGAAGCTCCCTAAGAGTGGCTATGTAATGATCTCTAAGTTAAAAATAAATGAAGCACCCACATATGAGTAAATATGGAACAATCTCCAAGGTATAATTTTAGAGCAATGTGCACAATTATGTGTAGGTATCATACAATTGTATTTTAAAATTGCTTGAAGGAGTAAGCAATGAGTGGACAATTAATGTTTTTGCCGGCTCAGCATATGCCTGTATATGCAGAGCATTTTCTGGGAAGAGATACAGGGAATCAGTAACAGTGGAAAACTCTGGAGAGGGGAACAATGGGTGGGGGTAAGAATCAGGGGAAGAAGGACAGGAGGGAGACTTGATTTTCATTTACATCTTTTGAGTTTTGTACCAAATTTAATGGAGGACTCAGTGCCCCTTCAGGAGTAGATCCTTGTGATCCTCCCTCATCATGTAGGCTCAAGTGAGGAAAAATCACTGTAGTCAAGAAAACTGTCCTGTTAGGGTATGAGTATTCTGCATATTGGGTTCATGACTTATCTTTCTGTTCCCAGCAGCTATTCTTATCTTTGCTTAGTAATTGTTTATTGAATTGAGTTCAACTGGATTGATTTGCTGTGCTTTTAGAGGCACTTATTAGCCCTTCATGTGTTTCCCTCTTTTCTACCCTAAAGGAAAAAATATAAAACAAACATTTATTTTCCATTCTTAAGAATTTAAAACTTAGACAGTCAGTGGATATAAATTGGTGCCTCCTTTTTGGAGGGCATTTTGGTATCATAAATCAGCATGTAAAACGTACTCATGTTGTAACCCAGTACAGCATTTTGTTAAGATATAGAAACAGATCTTACATATGTATGATCTCATTTTTATCAAATGTCATCCATAGATCACTATATGTATATATGCATAGATATCTAGGAGAAATGTCATCAGAATATTTAAAATGTTTATTCCTCCATGATGGGTGATTTTCCTCTCTGTATTTTTTCATATTATTCACATTTTACACATTGTCATCATTTTTACCAAAAAATGAAACTATTAAAAAGAAAAAGCTGGGAGTTCCCTGGTGGTCCGGTGGTTAGGACTCAGAGCTTTCACTGCCAAGGGCCTGGGTTGGATCCCTGGTTGGGGAACTAAGATCCCGCAAGCCGCGCAGCACGGTCAAAATAAATAAATAAATAAATAAAAAAGAAAAAGCATTCAAGTGATTTCACTAGTTTTACTCTTTGACTCATCATATATTTCTTGATTGTACCACATTATTCTAGAATTATCTTTCCTATTTTACAGTCTGCTGAATTTTCTATGCACCCATTTGAGAAAGCACTGAAGCTAAATACTTATCAAGTACTTTTGAAAAATTTAAGCTCCAGAAAAAAAAAATCAGAACAGTAGTTGTCTCTTGGGGAAGTTGGGGATGGAGATAAACTGGGAAAAGGTATGAAGGAAACTTTTAGGGTGATGGATAATGTTTCAAAGGTTTGGGTCACAGAGGTATATGTATTTGTCAAAACTCAACAAATTTAGCCAAGATTTGTGCATTCCTCTGTATGTCAATTTTACATCAGAAGGAAAAAAAAACAAATTGGATTTTAGTAAGTGATATTGATATCTGGAATTTACTTTGAAATGCACCAAAAACAAGATAGATTAACGGATGGTTTGAGGAATGGATAGATGAATAAATACATAATAAAGCAAATATAATAAAATGTTAATTGTAGAATCTAGGTGATGTGTATATATATATATGTTCATTATAAAATTCTTATAATTTTGCACTTTAACATTTTTCATAATAAAATGTTGAGGAAAATGTAATCACTGATCATCTATTGATATACTGATATGTTGAATATGCTTATATTTTATTCTTATAAACTAAATTCAACAGATTAAGTTCTAGAAGTTGCGTCCCCCACCCTCCCAATTCAAACTTCTTGGATAGCTAAGCTATTTAAATATATATATATGATATAATTAGTGACAGGGCTGTCTTCATGAACGTGTTAACTATGCAGTCACACAGGGTCACGAAGTTGGTTCAATGCTCTGCTGTTGCTGTCTTGAAATTCTTATTACTGTTTAAACAAGGGGCCCTGTACTTTCATTTTACAATGGGCCCCGCAAATTATGTAGCTGGCCCTGACTAATGAGCAGTAATAATAATTACTAACATATATTATCTTCTCTTTTTGCCAGGCACTATGTTAAACACTTTATATACACTATTTCATTGAATCCTCAAAGACAGACTAAAGAGGCAGTCTTAATATCCCCATTTTACAGATGAACATAATGAGGCTCAAAGAGGTTAAGATATTTGCTCAAATTCACACATTAGTGTACCCTCAGTATGCATAGTAGCACAGTACACATGGTAGATACTCAATAAATATTTACTGAATTAATAATAATGATAATAATAGTAATTATTATAGCAGCTCCCATTTATTGAGCACCTTCCAGCAGCCTACAATGCTCTGACTGAAACCCGACATGTTCTCCCTAACCCAGACTCCCCACCTTTGGCATCACTACCTTAAGACCACATTCCCTGCCAGCCTAAATTAGGTCAAGTCTTCTCTTATGTTACCCTGTGCTTCTTTGTCATAGCAGTCATCACAATTGTAATTAGGTAGTTCTTTGTTTAATGCCTGTCTTCCCTTCTGGACCGGAATCTCAGTGAAGACAGTGACTCATTTTTATCTGCTCACCACTCTATTCCTACCATCCAGTGCTGTAGCTGGAACGTAGCCTGCTTGCCAGGGCTGGATTATATATTTTTTTCATTTAACCCTCAACTCTGTGAGGTAGAGATTGTTACCATCATTTTACATCATTTACAAGGCTCAGAGAAGTTAAGTCTGAGTTACCCCACCATAAGGGAAGCATCCACCATAACGTGGACCTACATTTGCCAGGCTCCAAAATCTTTTTTGTCTTTTCATGGCAGCCCACTGTTTCTATATGACAATCTGCCTGACATTATTTTCTATCTCCAGGCACTACTTATTCCCTTCAGCTCCTATTTTTGCTGTCTGACCTCTGGGCTCTCTAATGAAGAGGAGACATGCTTTCCCGGAAGCAAGTGATTACGGCAAGTGATATAACCAGGCTGGCTGAAGCCAGGATTTTATTTTTTAACCTTGATGAGTAAAGCAGCTGGAAATACTACCTTCTAAAAGCAAAGGATCCAATTTCCCCATGGTACTAATTCTTCCTTAGTGCTGGGAAACACCCTGAAGTCGTCTCTTGGGCTATGTAAATATAAAGCAATCTACCCAGGTCTAGTCTTGGGGAAGGCCTGAAATAATTAAGGTAAAGCAAACGTAGATGCTTCAGGCTGTTAACAAGATGTCTCTTAGTAGTTTTAGGCTTCGATAGATTAAGATTTCTATACGAAAATGTTTTTCCCTAAGTGTGGATTTGGACTATCCTATGCTTATGCATTACTGCCTATCTTTGCAGAGTTGAGAGGACTATTCTTTGGATTATTCTTTGTTCGTGAGGATCATAGAAGTGGGATGGAAAGGAATGCTGGGAGAGTGCACAGGCTTATTCTCTTCAGCTAGTGCTGGAGGATAGGCTGTGAACAAGAAATGGAGAGTGCTTGGCCCAGCATGCCCTGGCGTGGATGGTTGAGTTCTACCTGTGGTGTTAAAATCCCAGACTGAAAATCCCAGACCTTAGGAATTAGACTGATGACAGATTGTGCTGTACTTTGTCTTTTGTAGGACATAGGGCATCTGGTGGTGGTAGAGTTTCCAGAGGACCTAGGTTTGTACCATTCTGAGGATGTTCAGACTGTGGACCTCTCAGAGTAGCCACTACTAATAGCAGTGTAAGTTACCCTGTCTATTACACTTCTTTTCTGGTATTCCCAAGCCTTCTGAAAAGACTTGTTAACTGTCACACCCTGGCCTCAGTTGTGCTCTTGAGCTTGTTCTACTTTCTTGGAAGAATATCAAGCACTTCCTAAAGTCAATGGTAGAAGCAATGGTGACAGTCATCTGTGCAAAACAGTGGTGCCCACTGTCCTCATAAGGGTGAGAGATAGTAAGGCTGCAGCAGGTCCAGAAAGTTGGGGCAGAAGTATAGGAGGGACTGTTTCTGAGAACACAAAAGCTATGTCAGAAATACAGAAGAAGAAAAAAAAAAAAGAAATATGGGAGAGAAGGAGGTTGCCTTTTCCAGGAAATAGGCGATGAGGGCTTATGCCATCATATTTGAACAATAAAAGTAAGTATGATCATATTTTGTAGTCACTGGCTAGTGAGATAGGATGTACTGTATCTGTTACTCTATATGCCATTGCCAGTCTCCAAGATGGTTCCCAGAGATCCTTGCTTTTTTGTATTTATGTCTTTATATAGTCTTCTTCTTCAATGAATCAGGGCTAGTCTATGTGAACAACAGTGTATGGCAGAGGTTACAGTGGTTGACTTCCAAGGGTAAGTTGTAAAAGACTTGCAACTTCTGCTTTGGTCCCTTGAATTGCTTGCTTTGGGGTAGGCCAGCAGTCATCTCATGAAGACTCTTATTTATTTATTTATTTTTGGCTATGCCACGCGGCATGCGAGATCTGAGTTCCCCAACCAGGGATGGAACCCTTGCCCACCTGCATTGGAAGCGCAGAGTCTTAACCACTGGACCGCCAGAGAAGTCCTCATGAAGACTCTTAAGCTGCTCTGTGGAAAGGCCCACAAGAGGAGGAACTGAGGCCTCTACCACCATCCAGGACCAACTTGCCGGCCAAGTGAGTTAAGTCATTGAAGGTGGATCTTCCAGCCCCATTCAAGCCTTCAGATGACTGCAGCCCCAGCTGACATTTGACTGAGCCTCATGAGAACACCCTATCCAGAACTTCCTAGCCAAGTGGCTCCCATATTCCCAGCCCATAGAAACTATGAGAGATAATAAGTGTTTATTATTGTTTTAAACTACTAAGTCTTGGGATGATTTGTTATGCATCAATAAATAAAACACTATACTATAGATTCTATGGAATAAACGTCTATGTGAAACTCTGCCTAAATAGATCAGCCAAGTCCTCAGAAAAAAAGAGGACATGGGTTGTGTCTTCAAAGATGAGTAGGAGCTTGCAGGTGGAGGTAAAGTGGAGAAAGGGGAATCATTTCAGGCTGAAGGAATAGCTTGACTATAGGGCCAGAAGTAAGAGGGCATGGCTTGTTTGAAAAAACAGCAATTAGTTCAGCATGACTGGGGTGCAGTATGTTTAAAGAATGAGGTAGAGAAAGATTACAGGAGTAGACAGGAACAAGCTCAAAAAGGACCTTAAATGCCATCTTCATGTATTTGTTTTTTTATCCTGAAGGCAATGAGGAGCCACTAAAGAATTTTTAAGCAGGCAAGTGACATGATCAATTGCACATTTTAGAATGATGGCCAAATGGAAGATGATTGGAGGCAGAAAGACCATTTAGAAATAATTGCAAGTCCAGGTGAGAAATGATTAGTGCCTGAATTAAGGTCTTAGCAGTGTGAACAGAGCGGGGTGGGGGGAATGGATTCAGAGGGCTATTAGGAGGTATAATTTTCAGAATATGAGGGATGAGGAAAAGGGAATATGTGGGATCCAGGAGGAGGAACAAGTTTTTTAAAAATATTTATTTATTTATTTATTTATTCGGCTGCGACGGGTCTTAGCTGCGGCATGTGGGCTCTTTGTTGTGGCGCACGGGCTTCTCTCTAGTTGTGGCATGCAGGCTCAGTAGCTGTGACGCATCGGCTTAGGGGTTGAACCCGCGTCCCTTGCATTGGAAGGTGAATTCTTAACCACTGGACCACCAGGGAAGTCCCGAGGAGCAAGTTTTGAAGGGGTGAGTTTGAGTGGTGTGTACGACATCAAGGTAAACATGTACAGTGGACAACTAGAAACACTGGTCTGGCTTGGAACCCAAGAGGGAATGAAGTCAGGCTGAAGATGGACAGAAGTTTTGAAGGCTTTTTCATACAAGCATCCCTTATTAAAAGGTAAGTAATTCCATGGGTGAAATGAAATCAAACTACAATTTAGAGTTTTAGATTTATCTTTCATTGATAGCAAAGTCATTTAGAAATAAGATTTACAGTAAAAACCTGGGATAGGATCAATGGAATGAAGTCAGAACCAGGTATAGGTGGAAGGCCATTTTGTAGTATCTTCCAGTTTTGCTGGGGATTCAACCATCAGCAGAATCTGGTGACTAAGTATAGAGATTGAAGGAGAGGGAAGAGTCTAAAAAATTATTTCCCTCCCCCAAAGTTTCCTTTTTTAGATCTACATTTTCCATCATATATAACATCTTACAATCTATGCCCCATTTCAATATCACTGATTTAAAATTTTTCTGAATTAAATTTTGCTTCCATTTTCTTCACCTATTTTCCAGTAAATTTGTATCAGTTTCATGATCTTCTACTTCCTCCTTTTTTCCCCTTTCTCCTCTTCCTGCTTTTTGTGAACAAAAGAAAATAAAACCTCTCCCTTTACTGACTATATAACAGGTGTAGCAGAATTCTTGACTTTTTTAATTGAATATTTTACAGGCATTCATTCTTGATTCATTGTCAATAGCTGTCTAATTCTTTGAAATTGTTTTTCAACTAATACAGTGATTTTCATCTCTAGCACCTAAGTATGGCCTAGTAGTCAACGCTCCAAGACTTGGAATTCAACCAATTCACCTGATTTGACCTGATCTACTTATCCAAGAGACATATATTAAGAAAGATCACATAGATAAATGCAGTGTCCATAGCACTAGCATTTCAAGGATTAAAGAAAAAGTAACTTGCCAGGTCATATAGTTTTGTAATCAAGTTGAGAAGAAAGACAACTGTGATAAATGTGCTAAAATCCCAGATTTTGAACAGGACTTTTTCTTTTGGTTGTTTCAAAACTATTTCTGCCTCAGTAAAAATTAATATCAGTGGACTTCATGTCATCTTATTTGTGGAAATAACTGCGGTTTTAAAAAATAATTACCACTTAATTTTTGTTAGCAAGAAAGCCCAAGGAAAGTAATGTTAAAAATAAGTAAATGGAGCTGAGTGCTTAGTGGTTAGCATCTGGAGACACCACTTAATGTACTTAACTTTTTCAACATCTAATTGATGAAAATTGAGGCTCAATAAAAATTTTCTAAGGAGCAAAATGTCTAATGAATATTTTAAATTTAGCTTTAGATAAAACAGTTTTACAGCATAATTAAAGGTAAATCTGCAAAATCCTAGGTAATACGACTTCCCTGGTGGCGCAGTGGTTAAGAATCCGCCTGCCAATTCAGGGAACACGGGTTCAAGCCCTGGTCCAGGAAGTTCCCACATGCCGCGGAGCAACGAAGCCCATGCGCCACAACTACTGAGCCTGCGCTCTAGAGCCACAACTACGGAAGCCAGCGTGCCTAGAGCCCATGCCCCACAACAAGAAAAGCCACCAAAATGAGAAGCCGGCGCACAGCAACGAACAGTAGCCCCCGCTCGCCATAACTAGAGGAAGCCAGCGCGCAGCAACGAAGACCCAACGCAGCCAAAAATAAATAAATAAAATAAATAAATTAATTAAAAAAAAAATCTTAGGTAACAGATTTTTTTCTAAGATGAAAAAGTTCTTTTGATTACATAATTGAGAAATGCTCATTTAAAAAAATTCAATTGATCCAGAAAAGCAGGACATAAACTAAATTACATAAACCTCACCAGCCACAGATAAGCATTGTTAAAATTTTGTGAACTTGCTTCCAACCGTCTCTTCATACATATATTTGTGTATGCATATGTATACCCATAGTGTGACCTACACAGAATCATACCATTCTGTAAACTGATCCTTTCATTTTGCAACACGTTGTGGACACCTTTCCATTTCCATAAATATAGATCTGGTTCCAGCTTTCTCAACAGATGCAGAGTATTACGCTCTATATAAATACCGTAACTTAACCAACCATTCCCACACTGTTGAACATTTGGGTTGTTCCCAAGGCTTTCTTTTAATTAGCAATACCATGGTAAACATCCCTGTCATATTTCTTTCTTTCTTTTATTTATTATTATTATTTTTAAAGATTATTTGATGTGGACCATTTTTAAAGTCTTTACTGAATTTGTTACAATATTGCTTCTGTTTCATGTTTTGGTCTTTTGGCCCTGAGACATGTGGGATCCCAGCTCCCCCACCAGGGATCAAACCCGCACCCCCTGCATTGGAAGGCAAAGTCCCAACCAATGGACTGCCAGGGAAGTCCCCTTATTATTTATTTATGTATTTATTTATTTGTTCATTCAAATAAAACATGGCTCGGGACTTCCCTGGCAGTCCAGTGGTTAAGACTCCGTGCTTCCACTGCAGGGGGAACAGGTTTGATCCCAGTTCAGGGAACTAAGATCCCACATGCCGCACAGTGCGGCCAAAAAAACCCAAAAACAGAAACAGACAAAAAAAAAGTATGGCTCAGAGCCCCCACTCATCACGGTGGACAAGAGTTATTTCTGGGATTCTTTTCCCCGCTACAATGAATTATATATGACCTCCAGGGTTTGAGTGGCCCTAGGAAACTGGATTGGGGTTATGCTGTTGATCCTCCTTTGTCTGGCCAGAGACAGTCCTCTCCAGAGGTCTTCTCCATCCTAGGCAGGGAAGCAGCCCCCCAACACTTTTCAAGCTGCTTTCAGGGTCTCAGTGCTTAGTGACCTGTCTCCCAGGCATCCTGCAGCCATCCCAACCTGGGTCTGTTCTTTTCCGGGTCTCTGAGAGAGGGAGATACTTGGAAATCCTAAAATTCCACAACCCTTCCCCAGCCTTAGTGTTGTCTTTACACTAGTAAAGGCTATTTTCTTGAGGAGATGGGAAAAAGGAACTACCACTCAACCTCTCCATATAAACCTATAACAGAGATCTAGACAGTTGACTGTGGAGGAGTTACTTAACCTCCTGAAACCTCAAATTCTTTATCTATCTATAAGATAACAACAAATAGCAACTCCATCCTGCCAGTTGTAGAGACCAGAAAATTTATGTCTTTAGCTTCCCTCATCCTCTCACTGCCACTCATATTCTGCCTCCTGAACCTTCAGAATAGATTGAGAATCTGACCACTTCTCTCCACCTCCCCTGCTTCTACCTTGGGCCAAGTCTCCACCATGTCTCACCTGGATCTTTGCAGTAGCCTCCTAATAGGTCTCCTTGATTCTGCCCTTGTTCCCGTCATCAATTTTCTTTTGAAAAGGATGATGGCTTTCATCTAACTTTGAGGAAAAGGCAAAATTCTTAGGCTAACCTAGAAAGCCCTCTTATGTGACTTAGCACCACCTCCCCCACTTCTCTGACCTCAGTTCCAACCATCCTCTTCTTCAGTCACACTCCCCTTGCCAAAACATGTCAAGCGTGCCTTTTGCATTATCCTCAGGATAACAGTTATCTCCATGCAGGTATCTGCTCAATTACCTTTATCATTATCCCCAGAGCCTGCTTCATTTTTCTCCACAGCACTTATCACTGACATAGAGTATGTTTATTTCATTATCTCTTAAAACTGGAATATAAGCCTGTTGAAGGAAGGACTTGTCTATTTCTATTTAGGTTTTCAGTGCCTAGAGAGTACCTAGCACACATTAGGGGCTCAATAAATATTTGCTGAATAAATGAATGGACAATCATATCTTTCAGAACTGGAGTGAGGGTTCATTCAGATAATGTAATGCCTATCGAATAGGAAGGACTATGTGAACACAGATTGTTGCTGTATCATCATTATTATTATATTTATACTAGTCTTTGAAGACTATATTAGAAAAAGGGTATTCCAGCAAAGAACTGACCGAAGCAGAGGCTTACAAGTAGGAAATACCCTGTAGGTAGGTGTGACCTGCACTAAAAACTAAATATTGGTAAGAGCTAGTGTTGGAAATATAGGGATGAATGTGGAGGGAACTGAATTCAAGGCTCAGAAGTACGGGTTTGTCCCTAACAGTGGGGAACCATCCAGGATTTCCAGCCAAGGAAGATATGATAAGATCTTGGTTTTTGAAACTTCTGTGGTGATAATCAGTTATCCTGTGTTGCAAAGTTGCATTTTCTGGCTTGTGGGAGGTGTGTTTGTTAATCAGAGAAAACAGTGTGTTTCTTTAAGAAACTTTGCTGGACCTTTTTGTCTGATAGGACCTGGCCTGTGACCTTATTTATGATCCCCTCTTTTCATGCAGACACCAAACATCCTCCATGTGGAGAAAAAGAAGGCTGAGAGCCAGAGCCTTGGTGATTCACTCTTAGTTATTTCCCCTTTCATGATTCTAATTTGCTCACCCTTTGGATTGTCTTCTTCAGACTGTGGCTGTATTTCATGTCTTGGTTTTCCACTTCACAGGCAATTTCTGACCATATCTTTCTCCACGACATAACCCCACTCTCATTTAAAATCTTGCCATCCAAAGTGCGGTCCTGGGACCAGTAGCACTGGCATCACCCGAGAGCTTCTTAGAAATACAGAATTTTCAGGACCCACCTGAATTAGAATCTGCATTTCAACAAGATCCCTGGTGATCTGTGTGTACATTAATGTTTAAGAAGCACTACACGTAAGTATCCCTTAACCAATGGATGCACCAGTGTCCCCCAGGAGCCCCTCATCACCTCAAATAAACATACAGAGAGGGCTTCCCTGGTGGTGCAGTGGTTAAGAATCCGCCTGCCAGTGCAGGGGACACGGGTTTGAGCCCTGGTCCGGGAAGATCCCACATGCCGTGGAGCAGCTAAGCCCGTGCGCCACAACTACTGAGGCTGTGCTCTAAAGCCCGTGCGCCACAACTACTGAGGCTGTGCTCTAAAGCCCGTGAGCCACAACTACTGAAGCCCGCGCACCTAGAGCCCATGCTCCGCAACAAAGAGTAGCCCCCGCTTGCTGCAACTAAAGAAAGCCCACGCGCAGCAACGAAGACCCAGTGCAGCCAAAAATAAATAAATAAATAAATTTATTAATTTTTTTAAAAAAACCCAAAAAACCATACAGAGTGTTTGCTTTCTAAACAAACTTCCGGACAAGTCCCCCTAGCCACCCTTTCCAACTGGAGAGCTTTCCACACTCTACCTTCTGTATAGAAAATCTGAAGCAGCAATGCTTTGAATGTTCAGTGTTTCTCAAGGTACAATCCTCATATCACCTGCATCTGAATAACCTAGAGAATTTGTTAAAAATGCAGATACCCCATCCTACCTACATCTACTGAATCTGACTCTTTAGGGGAAGGGCACTGCAAACCACTTTTTCAACTGATATATGATACATACCAACAATCAGAGAACCATCAGAAAACTCCTGCCTGCAAAAACAAATGCAGCTTTAATAGCTCCCCCTTCTTGGTATTGAAACCTTTTTCCAGCTTTGACTCCATTCCCTCATCCAGCCCTGCACTGAGTTATTTGAAATACAGTAATTTTAGTTATGATCCTATTGTTAGAGAGTGCTATTTTTGCAAGAGATCTCATACAAGTGCTGCTCTGATACCTCTTTTACAAAACTATGTAAATAGCATTCCAGAATTTCTTTTTTACAAGTTATCAGTCTTAACATACAAATGAAATATAAATGTTTCTATCAAATAATTTAATGTTTATTTTTCTGCTTCTTAGTATTTTCTTATGCAATAAAAGAGAATATTTTTCCTGCGTCTGATGCTTCTTTGAAGTCACTGTGCTCCTCTTCATCAATGTCTTATATCAGGACGGTTGTTTCATAGTCAGTCCTGTTGGAAAAGTACCTAACATGACTTTATAATAACATTCTCTAGGGTCTGGGAGTTTGGGGGCAGGGACAAGTGCTGAAACAGGCACATGGTGCCTGCAGTTTGCTGGTCTACCTCTATTGCTACAGTCTACATCAAGGCCTTCTACCACTGATATGAAAGTTGAGCAGAATGGGTGAAAGAATGGCAGCACTAGTTGCACAACTATTATGAAATGAAATTACACAGTTTGAATGCACATTAATAGATATTAAATATTAATATCTATTAACATTAGATGTTAATAGAAAGGTTAATATCTATTATCATTTTATTACTAAATGATACCTCTTGCAAATAAAATGATACCTCTTGCAAATAAAATTTAAACAAAGTCTGAATCTTAATGAAGAGGGATCAAGAGAGAGAATAAAATGTTTTCCAGACTTCTGCATCCACCCCCAACAGTGCTGTTTTAGATCTTAAAATCCTTCTTTCAAAAAAGTAGAAAATCAAAACGAAAAATCTCTTTTCTCTCTTAAAGGAGTTCAAGACTTCAAAGGCATTCTTTAATGAGTCTATCTTTATGTATCCTTTTCTGAACCCTCAGCAAGATCTAATCTTATTCTTTTAGAGCGCCTATAGTACTTCCTTTTCTCATTTCCAGTCCTATTACTCTTCCTTGATTCGTGGTCATATCTGGGCCTCTCCTTCTCGGTTGTACTTCCTTGGCCAGTTGTAAATTTCTTTAGGCAGAAACTGTGTATTCTCCTTTTTGTACCTATCAACAATATTTATTGCATTCTTTATGCTCAGCAAAGTGAGGCCTACAAAAGTATAAATTATAAAACAAACAGTTTAGCTTGGAAGAAAAATCTTACCCATGTAAAACTGTAGCAATTACTGTAAGAGAATATATAAGTATATGACTAATAGAGACATGAGTCTTGATCCCATACAGTTCTGTCATGGGAGGTGCAAAACCACTGAAGAAGGTGAGTATGGAAGCCCGGGCTCTCAACACTAAGCACATTTAGCCTTAGGATCTACAGTTAAAATCCCAGTGGTCTAGAGAGGGTAGATGCCCTCAGTAAGAGCTGCTGAGATTCAAATGGAAAATGAGGGCTTGGAGTGAATATCTCCAAGGTACCATGATGAACCAAGGCCAAAGCTCTTGGTTCAATTTTTCTGGATTCCATAATTGCCAGCATTTATGTATGCCTCAAGGGGCAAGGAGCACCTGAAGATTGATCATTAACATTAGCCAGGCAGGTGCCATTCTAGTCAAGTCATTATTATCTCTCACTTGGATGGATGATTGAAATTGGTTCTTAAATGGTTTTTCCACTTCATTGTTATCTCCTCCTCCTCTGTGTCAGGGGTCCCCACGACCACCTCCCATGTTCAATGATTTGCTAGGAAGACTTAATAGGACTCAGAAAACATATAATCATACTCATGGCTATGAAATACTACAGAAAAAGGGTTCAAAACAAAGTCAGCAAAGGGAAAAGGCACAGGGGGCAAAGTCCAGGAAAAACCAGGCCCAAGCTTCCAAGAGTCTTCTCCCACTAGAGTCACACAGGATGTGCTTAATTCTCCTGGCAATAAGTTGTGACAGCACATGTAAAATGTTGCCAACCAGGGAAGTTTGTTTAAAACTCAGCATCCAGGGACTTCCCTGGTGGTCCAGTGGTAAAGAATCTGCCTTCCAATGCAGTGGACGCGGGTTCGATCCCTGGTGGGGGAACTAAGATCCCACATGCCATGGGGCAACTAAGCCCGCGTGCCACAACTACTGAGCTCATGGGCCTCAATGAGAGAGTCCACGTGCCGCAAACTACAGAGCCCACGCGCCACAACGAGAGAGAAGCCCGTGGGCCACAACAAAAGGTCCGCACGCCTCAACGAAGAATCCTGCGTGCCACAACTAAGACCCAACACAGCCCAAAAAACTAAAGAAAATAAATAAATATAAAATTTTAAAAAAGAAAACCTCAGCATCCACAGATTGGGTGCAAATCACATAGACATGTTCTGCCTAGCAGGTACCAAAATCCCAGATTCCTCAAAGGAAAGCAGGTGTTCAACATACAACACATTGTTTATACAAACAGTTCAGGCAAAGTGAGCCAATCTTATCAATGGGGTGATGGGAACCCTCCCAAAACCTGAATTTCCAGACACCTGCCAAGGACCAATCCTGTAAGCCAGACTTTCAAAAGACAGCACTCAGGCCTACTATGTTAACTCATTTCTGCACATCTTCTAACCCGTTCTCCAGTCAATACCCAAAGAAATCTTCTTCAAATATAAACCAAATTATGTGTATTGTATTTGGACTAAAATCCAAACTCTTTACCATGGTCCACAAGTCCCTGCATGATGTCAGTAACTCCTTCCCCTCAAACTCATCTCTTGTCACTCTCCTCAGCAACACCCTGCAGCCACATTGGCCTTCTCTAAGTTTCGAAAATATCACTGCCCAACAGAACTTTCCTTGCTAACGGAAATGTTCTTCTGCACTGTCCAGTCATCTCTTGGTGTCCACCAACCACACACAGTTATTGAGCACCTGAAATATGGCTAGTGCAATTGAGGAAATGAATTTTTAATTTTACTTAATTCTAATTAATTTAAATTTAAATAGCCAAACGTAGCTAGTGGCTACCATACTGGGCAATGCAGCTCTAGAACACATTGAGTTTTTCCCATTTTAAGGCCTTTTGTTGTATGGGAACTTACAGATCAAACTAAAATGCTTGAATCACATAGTTTATTAAATTAATTTAAAACACACAGCACAGAGCAAGGGAAAAGAGAAAGGGTAAGTTAACACATTATTAGGAAAGGTTGCATGAATGGTGGAAGGATCACACTGCTCAAATCCTGGGTTATGTAATGCTTGTATATCCTCCATCTCTTTGCTGTGTCAGCCTTCTCTGCTGACAGACCAGAGTTGAGGTCCAATCAAGAGGGCCCACAGGACTTCCCTGGTGGCGCAGTGGTTGAGAATCTGCCTGCCAATGCAGAGGACATGGGTTCGAGCCCTGGTCTGGGAAGATCCCACATGCCACGGAGCAGCTAGGCCCGTGAGCCACAACTACTGAGCCTGCGCGTCTGGAGCCTGTGCTCCGCAACAAGAGAGGCCGCGATAGTGAGAGGCCCGCGCACCGCGATGAAGAGTGGCCCCCGCTCGCCGCAACTAGAGAAAGCCCTTGCACAGAAACGAAGACCCAACACAGCCAAAAATAAATATAAAAATAAATAAAAATTAAAAAAAAAAAAAAAAAGAGGGCCCACAGACAGAAGGTGTCCTGGGCCAGGGGTACACACTTGTTCTACCAGAAAGATGCAGGGACAAGTACACCTGGCCAATAGCTGTAGCTTGCCAATTACCCTGCTGAACAGCTATGAGTTTTTATGTTTTGGGCAGAAGACACATGGACCAGAACAGTTATTACCAATGAGTGGCTGGATTAAGAGCTCATAAATATTAAGTGCTCATGTATATTTAGTGTATCCTGGACATTAAATATCTCGTATATATTTAATTTGTCATGAATATTTATTTAGTGCTTATATGCCTTATGTATACTTAGTGCCTCTCAACTATTACTCTTGGTCTTTTAATTCCTTTCTACTTACATTTAACACACATGCTCTACCCACTAACTACTTATCTAAACTTAACATATCTTATGAGTTTCATTTATCCCACTTGCTTTTTCTTTTCTTCTGCATCATAACTCAGTATTCTCAAACAGTATAACAAATGCACCTTATATCTCTGCACATGTTTCTTCTCTGTATGGTGACTGTCCTCTGGCTCATCCCATAACAAGCTCCAAGAGCCTTTAGGTCTCAGTGGAAATGTCACCTCCTCTGAAAGGCCTTCTCTGATCACCCATCTGCTATGGACTGAATTGTGTCCCTTCCCAAATTCACAGTTAAAGCCCTAACCCTAATATGACTGTATTTGGAGATAGGGCCTTTAGGGAGGTTAAATGAGGTCATAATCTGATAGGATTTGTGTTCTTATAAGAAAAGGAAGAGACACCAGAGATTTCTCTCTCTCCTTGTACACAGTAAGGAAAGGCCATGTGAAGACACAGCAAAAAGGCAGCTATCGACAAGCCAGGAAGAGAGGCTTCACCAGAAACGAATCCTGATGGCAGCTTGATCTTGGGCTTCTGGTCTCCAGAACCGTGAGAAAATAAATTTCTGTTGTTCAAGCCACTCAGTCTATAGTATTTTGTTATGGCAGCCTCTGAATTTTTTTTACTCATGATACTTCTAATTCCAAATGTATGGATATTTTCCTCACACTAACCAATTCTCCAACTCTTCAGACACCAAGTGGGTGTTCAACAATTCAATTCAATTCTAACACTATATACCTGGAGTTAGCATCAGACCCCGCAAGTCAAAGGGTTCAGTTCCACAAAACTGCCCCCACTTCGGACACCAGTCACAAGTCCCAGGTACTTCTGACCAACTGACTATTAATCAGGAGTTCCCACAATTCCCTCCGCAGGTTTGATAAATTGCTAGGACAGCTCACAGAACTCAGGGAAACACTTTACTTACTATTACTAGTTTATTATAAAAGATACAACTCATGAACAGCCAGATGGAAGAGATGTATAGGGCAAGGTATGGGGGAAGAAGTGCAGAGTTTCCATGGTCTCTCCTAGCACCTCCATGTGTTCACCAACCCGGAAGCTTTCTGAACCCCATCATTCAGGGGTTTTTAGGGAGGTTTCATTATGTAGGCACAATTGATTAAATCACCAGCAACTGGTGATTAGCTCAATCTCCAGCACCTCTCCCCTCCCCTTCTGTGGGGCTGAAAGTTCCAACCCTCTAATTGTGCCTTGGTCTTTCTGGCAACCAGCCCCCAGTCTGAAGCTATCTAGGGGCCCCCAGTCACCAGTCATCTCATTAGCATACAAAAGTCCCTCTTATCACTCCAGAGATTCCAACGGTTTTAGGTGCTGTATGCCAGCAACCTGGGACAAAAATCAAATATTTATTTTTATCATATCATTCAGCCCTAGCACTAATACACTATCCATCAAATCCTTCTAAAGTAGGTCTTTCCCACTCCCATTAATCTGTATCTTACCACGATATTTACTTCTTCACACATAATTCATCATTATTTTTAGTTATTTGCTTGCTTACTTTTAAAAAAAATTTTTGGCTGTGCTGGGTCTTAGTTGTGACAAGTGGGATCTTCGTTGAGGCACGTGGGATCTTTAGGTGCAGCATGTGGACTTCTTAGTTGCGGCACGCAGACTCTTAGTTGCGACATGCATGCGGGATCTAGTTCCCCAAACAGGGATCAAACCCGGGCCCCCTGCTTTGGGAGCACAGAGTCTTACCCACTGGACCACCAGGGAAGTCCCTTGTTTACTTTCTTTTTACCTGTTTCCCACAACAAACTGTAAGCTCTGCTATGGCTGCAACTATGTCTGTTTTGCTCATTTTTGTAACCTTAGCTAGTTGTCAATGAATATTTATGAATGAAACTTCAAAGCACTTATTAAAAAATGAGTGAATGAAACTCTGAAGTACATATTATTGTTTGACAACAAACAAACCTATAATTCAGCAAGCCTGGCTCTTGAAAATAATTCAAAATTATTTTCAATGTATGATTGTGCCTGAAGCCAACTTTTTTTTTTATTGTGGTAAAATATACATAAAATTTACCATTTTAACCATTTTATGTATACAGTTGAGTGACATTAAGTCCATTCAGATTGTTGTTCAACCACCAAAGCTATCCATCTCTAGAACTTTTTCATCATTTCAAACTGAGACTCTGTACCCATTAAACAATATCTTCCCATTCCCTCCTCCTCCTAGCCCCTGGCAACCACCATTCTACTTTCTGTCTCTGAGTCTTATATGAGTCTCTAGGCACCTCATATAAGTGGAATCATATAATATTTTTTTGTGTCTATCTTATTTCACTTAGCCTCATGTCTTCAAGGTTCATCTATGTTGTAGCATGTGTCAGAATTTTAATCCTTTTTCAGGCTGAATAATATTCCATTGTATGTATATACCACTTTTATCCATTCTCCTGTAGATGGACATTTGGGTTGTTTCCTCCTCTTGGCTATTGTGAATAATGTTGCTATGAACACTGATGTACAAATAATTGTTTGAGTCCCTGCTTTTAATTCTTTGGGGTATATACCCAGAAGTGGGATTGCTGTATTATGTGACAATTCTATGTTTAATTTTTTTGAGGAACTTCTACACTGTTTTCCACAGTGGCTGCATCATTTTACATTCCCACTGGCAATGTGCAAGGATTCCAATTTCTCCACATCCTCACTAACATGTGTTATTTTCTTTTGTTTTTGTTTGTTTGTTTTTGATAGTAGCCTACTTAATGGGCGTGAAGTGGTTTCTCATGGATTTGATTTGCATTTCCCTAATGATTAGTGATGCTGAGCACCTTTTCATGTGCTTATTGACCATCTGTATATCTTCTTTGGAGAAATGCCTTTTTAAGTCCTTTGCCCATTTTTGAATTGGGTTGTTTTTTGTTGTTTTTCAAGTTGCAGGAGTTCTTTATATATTTTGGATATTAATCCCTTAACAGATTAATGATTTTCAAATATTTTCTCCCATTCTGTAGGCTGTCTTTTCACTCTGCTGATGGCATCCTTCGATGCACAAAAAATTTTTAATTTTGATGAAGTCCAATTTACCTATTTTTTCTTTTGTTGCCTGTGCTTTTGCTGTCATACCCAAGAAATCATTGCCAAATCCAATATCATGAAGCTTTTTTCCTATGTTTTCTTCTAAGAGCTTTATAGGTTTAGCCCTTATATTTAGGTCTTTGATCCATTTTGGGTTATTTTTGTATAGGGTGTAAGGTAAGGGTCCAACTTCATTCTTTTTTCATTCTTCTTCTATCTTATGGATATCCAGTTTTCCCAGCACCGTTTGTTGAAAAGTGTATCCTTTCCCCATTGAATGGTTTTGGCACCCTTGTCAAAAATCATTTGACCATATATGCAATGGGTTATTTTTGGGCTCTCTATTCTATTCCATTGATCTATATGTCTGTCTTTATGCCAGTCCCACAGTATTTTGATAACTGTACCTTTGTAGTAAGGTTTGTAATCAGGGTGTGTGAGTCCTCTGACTTTGTTTTTCTTTGAAACCAAATTTTTAATCCTACAAATAATCTCCAAAATTATTTGTAGGGGTTGCCATCTCAGCAACAGTGCAAAAATACACATTTCACAGCAATTATTTCCAATAAGAAATGGTCTTCTATGTAAATTCTTCACAAGAAGGTGTCTAGGAATAGCAGTCTTAGTTTGGAGTCACTGTATTTCTTTTATTTTCCTTAGACAAAACTCTTACTCACACTTGAATTAGAATTTGCAGTATCTTAGCCTTTTGTGCAGGCTGGCACTGCCCAGCTGGGATATCAGCCAAAGAAGACTTCCTGGATTAAGTTTAACTTAGGTAACTCTTTCTGTTTGGGCTATCAGACTCCATTAGTTTGCCCAGAATACAGAAGAGAACAAACATGTTCATAACAAGCTGGTTGGGATTTTATCAGGCAGGGTTGCTGCACATTCAAGGTTAGACTAAAAAAAAAAAAAGTCAATGAGAGAAAAATCATAACAGAAAGTTAAAGGCAAACTCTCAAAACTAGGCAGAGCCTTGCTGGATTGCCTCTGTATATGACAAAAAGAGAATCAAGCTTATTTTAGTGGGGTCTTTGAGATTTTCTCTCCATTTCAGGTTGTGCAGAAGAAAAATTATAGTTTGAGAAACTTGCCTGGTATTTTGCTTTTCTCCTAACAGAGGTAGGGTGGGGTAGTAAGAAAGAATGTTGGACTGTGTCTAAGGAGGTCTGGCTTCCAACAGGATTTTGCCACTGACTTGCAATGGGAAATAAGTCACTGGCTCTCTGAGCTACAATTTCCTCAACCACGTGTTGAAAGAATTGTTGGATCTTTAAGAACTCTAACAGCTCTAATAATATGACAGAATCATGTTTTTTTGTTTTTTTTTTAACCTCCTCTAGATACTTTTCTTATTATTCTCTAATTCTTAGAAAATGGTGTAAAACTGTTATTAGCATTCATGTTTTGTCTGCTCTGCTAAATTGTATGGTCCTAGAAAACATCACATTCAGTTTGCTATCCCTCACAATTTAAGACTATAACTTTTTTTTTTTTTTAAAGATTTTTTTGATGTGGACCTTTTTTTTTTTTTTAATTTTATTTATTTATTTATTTATGGCTGTGTTGGGTCTTCGTTTCTGTGCGAGGGCTTTCTCCAGTTGTGGCAAGTGGGGGCCACTCTTCATCGCGGTGCGCGGGCCTCTCACTATCGCGGCCTCTCTTGTTGCGGAGCACAGGCTCCAGACGCGCAAGCTCAGTAATTGTGGCTCACGGACCTAGTTGCTCCGCGGCATGTGGGATCTTCCCAGACCAGGGCTCGAACCCGTGTCCCCTGCATTGGCAGGCAGATTCTCAACCACTGCACCACCAGGGAAGCCCCTATAACTTTTATAAGTTAAATATTTGAAGGAAGGAAGGGAGAATGAGTTGAGCTATCTTTTTCTGAAGATTATTTTTCAGTGATAGTTGCTTCATAATTTTGTAAAGATAAATATCCTTTAGCTAGGTGATAATGATTATATTATAGTAATAGTATTTCTCCCTGTTTTGTCCAATTAAAAATAATTTGTGGATTATTTTATAATATAAAAACCCAGAAGCAATGCATTATGTGAGTTAGTATTCTATTATACTGCTTTTTTGGTAAATAAATTCTCAGGGAAGATTTCCTATGAGCAACTCGATGTGATAAAAGGCTAACGTAATGAATAAGGATTATTTACCATGTGCTGCAAATGTTAGAAGAGCTAGCTCAAACTAGCTCAAACTAGTTCAACCAAAAAGGAAAATTTATTTGACTCATATATCTGAAAAGTTCAGGCTTGGCTAAATCTAGGGCCAAATGGATCTCTGGGGCCATTTCTTCATTTATGGTGGTAAGGCTGCTAACAGCTCCAAGCTATCCTCTCAGTAATCCTGGTGTTAGGACAGTGCCTCTTTCAGAACAGTTCTAATGCCTCCCAGAGTTGAGCTGCATTGTTTAAATGAGTCACACATGGAGATGTGCCTGCATTCATCATTGTTCTAGGTATATGGAATACACTGATTAGCTAGGATTGGGTTGTCTGCCCACACTGGAGTTCAGGGGTAGCATTTACCTCCTCCTGAACCTCATGGACTGAGAATGATCATGGGGTGGCTTCCTGTTGGGAAACTGGGTACTCTTTTTGGGTTTTTTGGGCCGTGCCACGCAGCTTGCAAGATCTTAGTTCCCTGACCAGGGATCGAACCCGCAGGGAAAAACGCGGAGTCCTAACCACCAGGGGATTCCCAGGAAACTGGGGACTCTTAAGCAGAAGATGCAATGGGTGATAGGCAAGTAGGAGCAGTGGGAATTCACAACAAAAAACAAATCCTAGCTCTGCAAAACAAATTATTTTTAATTCTGTTTTTATATAAAAGTAATGAACTAAGAATCACCTCTATACACAAACTTGTTTCTAGCATTTAACTTCTAAAGCTTTCTGATGTAGCTTTGTACACTGTGAAAGCTTTAATGCGAAAGCCGACTCATGTCAGTTATGAATCACATTTGGCTGCAAATGACAGCTCTAACTATAGTGGCTTGAACAGATAAGGGTTCATTTTTATGACGTTCAGAGGTAGGTTGTTACTGGTATTGGTTTGGTGCCTTATGGATATGAGTCTCTTGATATTTCCTTCATGGTCCCAGAATGGCCGCTGCAATTTTG
This sequence comes from Eubalaena glacialis, assembly GCF_028564815.1. Taxonomy (NCBI): domain Eukaryota; kingdom Metazoa; phylum Chordata; class Mammalia; order Artiodactyla; family Balaenidae; genus Eubalaena; species Eubalaena glacialis. The sequence goes on along the minus strand of NC_083722.1, from coordinate 81,221,875 downwards.
GGCTTCATGCCCAGGGTGGCAGTAGGAGGAAGCAGAGGAGTACAAAAGGGCAAGAACTGCTTGCTATATATATGTATTTTTTTCTTTTTTCCTGTGTACTTTTAAAAGAGTATAACCAGGGCTTCCCTGGTGGCGCAGTGGTTGAGAATCCGCCTGCCAATGCAGGGGACACGGGTTCGAGCCGTGGTCTGGGAAGATCCCACATGCCGTGGAGCGGCTGGGCCCGTGAGCCACAACTACTGAGCCTGCGCATCTGGAGCCTGTGCTCCGCAACAAGAGAGGTCGCGATAGTGAGAGGCCCGCGCACCGCGATGAAGAGTGGCCCCCACTTGCCACAACTAGAGAAAGCTCTCACACAGAAACGAAGACCCAACACGGCCATAAATAAATAAATAAATAAATAAATAAAAATTAAAATGGAGATATCTTTTAAAAAAAAAAAAAAGAGTATAACCAGATGTTCTAATCAATAATCTTGCATACATCACATGGTCACATATATCTTCCGTGAAGCTTGAGAAATGCAGTCTTTTAGTTGGGCTCAGTGCCACCCCAAATTAAACCAGCCTGCATTACTAAGGAAAAGGGGGATAATGGATATTGGGGGGCTGTCTCAGTCAGCTGGGGCTGCTATAACAAAACACCACAGACTGGGTGACTTAAACAATAGATATTTCCTTCTCATAGTTCTGGTGCTGGCTAACTCAGTTCCCTGAAGAGGGCACTCCTCCTGGCTTGCAAATGGCCCTCTTCTTGCTGTGCCCTCACATGGCAGAGAGAGAGGTCTAGTTTCTTCTTACAAGGACATTAATCATAACAAGGGGCCCCACCATCATGACCTCATATAAACCTAATTATCTTCCAGCTCCAAATACCATCACATAGGGAGTTAGAGCTTCAACATATGAATATTCAGTCCATAACATTCCACCCCTGACCCCCCCCAAAAAAATTTACATCCCTCTTGCATACAAAATACATTCATTTAATCCTAATGGCCCCCAAAGTCTTAACTCATTCTAGTACCAACTTTGAAGTCTACAGTTCAAAATCTCATTTAAACCAGATATGGGTGAGACACGAGGTATGATTCATCCTGAGGCAAAATTCCTGTCTAGCTGTGAACCTGTGAGACCAGGTAAGTTATGTGCTACAGAATACAATGGTGAGACAGGTACAGGGTAGACTTTACTGTTCCAAAAGGGAGAAATTGGAAGGAAGAAGAGGGTATCAGATCCCAAGTAATTCCAAAACCTCATAAAGTAAATAATACTAGATCTTGAGGCCTGAGAATAATCCTCTTTGGTTCGATGCTCTGCTTTCCAGATCCACTGGGGTGATCCCACCTTTGCAGCTATGCCAGGTGGGGGGCCCCACCCCCCAAGCTCCAGGTGGCTGCAGTCTGGCCCAGCGAATCGGAAGCAACTGATCCCCCCCAACACTTGAAACTGAAGAGGCAGCCCCGATGATCTCTGAATCACCTTTGTGGTCATTCCTCCTTTGCCTTGAAGAACAGCACACATTTGCAACTGCCTAGCTCCACAGTGCAGTTCTGTAGGGTCTAAGAAGTCTGACAGCCTTCCTTCTGTGCTGGGGTGGCTGATTAGGTCTGTGGCTCACACCCAGTAAAAACAGGGTGAGAATTTTCCAAATTTTAAAGTTCTAGTTCATTTTTCCTCAACAATTCATTGTTTTGACTCATTTCTCTCTTTGCCTTTAATGCTAAGTGGCCAGAAGGAACCAAACTGCTTCTTCATCACTTTGCTTAGAAATTTCCTCAGTTAACTATACAGTTTCATAGCTTGCAAGTTTTTCCTTCCACAAAACACTAGAATATAGTTCAGCCAAGTTCTTTTGCCACTTTATAACAAGGATCACCTTTTCTCCATTGTCCAATAACATGTTCCTCATTTCCGTCTGAGATCTCACCAGAATAGCCTTTACCACCCATATATATACTAACATTCTACTGATGATTTACATATTCTCTAAAAAGAGGGAAGCTCTCCCTCCAGTTCTCCCCTTTTCTTTGTGAGTCCTCACCAAAATCATTGCCCTTAATGGCCATATTTCTAGCAGGCACCTCAAAACTCCTCCAGCCTCAACCCCTTGTCCGATTCAAAGCCACTTCAATATTTTTAGGTATTTGTTACAGTAGCACCTCACTCTCAGTACCAAAATCTGTATTAATTAGCCTCCAGAGAAAAAGAACCAATAGGACGGAGATACATATACAGAGAGAGAGGGAGAGGGAGAGACTTATTATATGGAATTGGCTCATGCGGTTGTGTAGGCTGAGAAATCCCATGATCTGCAATGGCAAGCTGGAGACCCAGGAGAGGCAATGGTATAGTTCCTGTCTGAGTTCAAAGGCCTGAGAACGAGGAGAGGTGATGGTGTAAGTTCCAGTTTGAGTCTGAGTCTTACCTAAGGCAAGAGAAAACTGTTGTCCCAGCTCTAAGACAGTCAGGCAGAGAGGGAATTCTCCTTTATTCAGCCTTTCTTGTTCTATTACGTCTCCAATGGATTGGATGAGGCCCACCTACACTGGGGAGGACAAACTGCCTTACTCAAGTCCACCAATTTAAATGTTAATCTCATCTAGAATCACCCTCATATACACACCAGAATAATATTTAGCCAAATATCTGGGCACTCCATGGCCCAGTCAAGTTGACACATAAAATGAATCATCACAGTGGCATAGCAATTTCTGCCACAAAGATATTAGTGAAAACATTGTGATTTAATTCCTTTCCTTTCTGTTTCAGTTGTCTTCTTATTATATATATATAAAGAAAGCTTTTAGTTAAATAGATATTACACAGATGAAAAAAAAGAAATGTTTAATTCCAAGCAAAAAATTTCTCCTAAGTCAGGATATTTTTTTATCAACTCCAGTGTCTTTTTTTTTTTTTTTGATAGTCTATACAAAGAGGATCACTCATTATACTTTGTGACCTACCTTTTTCTACTTAAAATATATAATTTGAACATTTCTGTGCTACAAAATATTCTTTTATGACATTTTTTTTAACATCTTTATATGACATTTTTAATGACTGCTGAATAGTCTATTGAATGGCATTTTTCAGTCAATCTCCCCTTGTTAGACATTTAGGTAGTTTCCAATTCTTCACTATTATAAGCAACTCCATCACACTCTTGTTATCTCTCTTTTTTAAAAATTTATTTATTTTATTTATTTTTGGCTGCTTTGGGTCTTTGTTGTTGCGCGCAGCCAGCGGGGGCTACTCTTCATTGCAGTGCGTGGGCTTCTCATTGCAGTGGCTTCTCTTGTTGAGGAGCATGGGTTCTAGGCGCGCGGGCTCAGTAGTTGTGGCTTGTGGGCTCAGTAGTTGTGGCTCGTGGGCTCTAGAGTGCAGGCTCAGTAGTTGTGGCACACGGGCTTAGTTACTCCGCGGCAGGTGGGATCTTCCCCGACAAGTGCTCGAACCCGTGTCCCCTGCATTGGGAGGCAGATTCTTAACCACTGCGCCACCAGGGAAGCCCTCTTGTTATCTCTCAATGTTTAGTTACAAAAGCAATACATGCCCTCTCCAAATAACTAAAACAATACAGAATTGTGTAAGATAAAAAGCAAAGCTCCTTATTTCTATTCATCAGCACTTCTTTTCCCCAGCATTTCTATTCCCCATGGGGCAACCACTGTTAATAGTTTACTGTGTGTCTTTCTGAATTTGTTTTCTGACTTCTTTCTTCCTTTTCCTTCCATTCTGTTAACTGTAGGTTTTTGCTTCCTGCTCTTCTCATCCTCAGCCTCAAGCAGCCTCTTCACTCTTATTTGCTGCTTAGTCTGGGAAACCAGTCTAGCACATCTACTAGAATTATGTGTAGATTTAGTCAAAATAATTTATGAGTAAAAGCCTCAGATCTCTCTGATTAAAGAGCATGAACTTCACTGGTTATCCTTTCTGTCTGGCATTCCGTAGTGAGCCTTTTAAACCTATCTCCTGGTACTAACTGGGTCAAACAGTTGGTAAAGTAACCTTCAAATAAAGTGAGGTGTTACTATGTTTACTTTTCATAAGCTAAGAGTGAACTACATTTAAGAAACATTTTTTTTTTTTAAACTGAGGTATTATTTATTTATTTATTTATTTATTTATTTATTTATTTTTGGCTGTGTTGGGTCTTCGTTTCTGTGCGAGGGCTTTCTCTAGTTGCGGCGAGCGGGGGCCACTCTTCATCGCAGTGCACGGGCCTCTCACTATCGCGGCCTCTCTTGTTGCGGAGCACAGGCTCCAGACACGCAGGCTCAGTAGTTGTGGCGCACAGGCTTAGCTGCTCCGCGGCATGTGGGATCTTCCCAGACCAGGGCTCGAACCCGTGTCCCCTGCATTGGCAGGCAGAGTCTCAACCACTGCACCACCAGGGAAGCCCAAGAAACATTTGTATGTTAACTTTTCATGTGTTCATACAACTGACCATGAAAGGAAAATTTTGTAAAATAGGAGAAGAGCAATTAAAGACTTTTTTTTAGTGTGTTCATTCATTCAGTAAATATTTACTGAGTACCTGTCACATGTATAGATACTAGGAATGTAAAAATGAAAAACCAAAGCGCTTCATCTTCTTTTTTTAAAGCTTTCACAAGTACTATTTAGGAAGCACCTAACAGTATATTTTGTCTTCTTTGCCTGGATCCTCCCTTCAAAATGTGCATTTGAGCATTCTGTCTCTGAGTCATGTGGCAGTAAACTCAGTTCTCTATTGATAACACATTGGCACTTGAGCCTCTGTATTCTCTTTATTTTCTTGCCCGAGCAGCTGCAGCAGCATTTAGCTCAGGAGCAAGAGGGAAGTCCTCTGGCTGCCCAAGTAGGCGGATATCTAGGACATTTGGATTCCCTTCAGGTCCTTTTGGTAAAACTAAGTCCAGAGACCTTGGCATTGCAATTCACACCATTATCTACAGCTCACCCTTTCCTTCTTTCTTTCTTCTTCAACTATGAAAATTGCTGAAACGCCAGGAGTTTGGTTACGGGTGAATAGGGAAGTATGGAATGTTTTTAATCCTGCTCTCAGTATTGTTGGTAATATAAGAAGAGCAGCAGAGCCGTGAATCCAGTCATGCTCTTGGCTATAGCAGCCTACCCTGACTTAAGTGCTCCTCACATGAAAAAAGACCGAGGGCTTTAGTTGACAGTAAAAGCAACCTGAGACAGTGATGTGACCTAGCTGCCAAAACTAGCGAATGTGATCTGAACCAGCATTAATCGAAGGCTGTGGCTGGGACAAGTAAGGTAATAGTCCCAGAGTACACTCTGCAGTGGTCAGACCACACCTGGAGGATGGTGTTTCCTCCTGGGCACAGCATTTTAAAAGTGATCTTGACAAGTTGGAGTACACCCAAGTTGGGCAACAGGATGATGAATGGCCTAGAAACTGCATCCTTTGAGGAACAGTTAGAGGAACTGGGGTAGTTCACCCTGGAAACTAGAGGCATAAGGATGTGGGATAACCACTTCCAAATATTCGCAGGGCTATCATGTAGAAGAGTTGAACTCTTCTGTATAATCTCAGCAAGCACAACTTAGACCAATGGGTGTACATTACAAAGCGGTTGATCTTGTCTCCATAAAAGGAAGAATTTTCTAGCCCTTACAAACACCCAGAAAATAGGAGCTTTGCAAGGTAGTGACTTTCCCTTAATAAGGGGTGTTAGAATGGTGACTGGCTGACCAAACACCAGAAGATTCACGAATAGGATGGGAGGTTTGGAGAGACAAACTGATCTAAGATCCTTACAGATTCAAAGGTTCTAATGACAGAACCTCAAGAAGGAAGGAAGTGTTAGTACCTTTTCGCCTCAGATCTCATACAAGTATTAACCATAGAAACTATGCTAAAATTGACTCTAAGGTCAAATATCAAACTTATGAGGATGGAAGGAAAAAAAGTCATAGGAACTTTCTCTTTTCCCTGGTGGTCGTCAATTTTCTGTATAAAGATTTGTGTAGTAGCGTTTGTTTGTTATTTTCGAAGCAGACGGAATGATTTTTTTTTCTCTTTTAAGATTCTTTAAAGCCCTGGTTTGCTTTCTTTCTCATCAAACTTATGGTCCTCTTAATAGTTTTCAGGATATTACATTTTGAAAAGATTACTCTTAATCCAAAATTATAAAGCAGCATTTCAGGGAATGGCAGTCTGTCCACATGTCAAAGAAGCAGCCCTGTGGAACAACTGGTGTTTAAAGCTTATTAATCATTAATAATGAGGTAGTGTCCAGTAAAACGTGTACGTTGCAATAGCTTGGCTCTTCCCCATAATCAGTTATGTAAGTAGGCCAGAATGATCATTCCTATTTTACCAATGCAGAAACGGGGTCTTGGAGCAGCTTGCCTACCATGATTGTGGATGGAGCAGGTGCTAAAATCCAAATCCACTAGCACTTGTCTAGTGATCTTTCTAATACTGTTTTCAATACTAAAAACTGTTACTGTTTTTTCCTAATAGCAGGTCTAGAGACTTACTTAAATGCAGAATATATTTTTTTCTCTCTTAACTACAGTGGTTCTCTGGAGTAGGAGGGCAGACAGCTTCGGCCAAAGAATTGGCCTCTTAACTTTAATGCTGTCTCTAGTTCATCTTATGTCCTAAAGAAAGTCTCTTGCAAACATCACTACTGATGACTGAGGATGCTTGACCCTCTCCTTGAAAAGAGAGATGCTAACACTTAAGTGCTAACACTTAATAAAAATCTTATGGATGTGGATAGAACAATGCTTGTCAGACAGGGTAGATTTGACTGGGTGGTGCAGCAAAATGCTTAGGAGCTCAGGTTCAGTGAGAGAGATGTGGGCTTAAGTCTTTGTTTTGCCACCTACTGGCTGTGACATTATCATCATCTCATGGAGCCTCAGGGCCCTTATCTGTAAAATGGGAATAATAGGACCTACCTTTTTGGCTGTTGGGAGGATTAGGTAAGATAATGTGTGTAAAAGCATGAATACTGTGCTGTTTTTTAAAAACATGTTTATTGTGAGTTATTATTCATTGTCTTTTACTCACTTTTCTATTGGGGTATTATTGTGTGTTTCTGATTTACTTCCACTTTGCAGTTTATGCTCAGCACAGTAGGTGCTAAATAAATCCTAGTCTGTAGCACCACACTGGACCCATAATCAGTAACAATTCAATAGACTAAGTGCCTCCTGGGTGCCCAGCCCAACGCTGATCTCCAAGAATACTAAGCTGCCTGAGACTAGACCCCTGCTGAGAGAAAGTGACCCACAGGTTGTTGTAGAGGTGTTCCAGAAAGGTCTGGAGATGGGTGAGTGCTGAGTGAGTCACAGGCAACCAGGCCAAGAAAGGTGGGAGGGGGCTTGGTGGAGAGGGAGCTGCTGAATGAAGGCACAGATCCCTGTCAGCAGATTGCCTGAGTGAACTGTAAGCCTGCATCAGAGTTTTAAAACTTGCTTGGCTAGTCACATAACCTCTCAGAACCTCAGTTTACCTGAAAAGAAATATACAATGATGTCTACCTACTAGATTCAGTGAAGTAATATTTGCAAATACTTGCTTGGCACATCATCTGGCACAAGGTAAGTGCTCAATAAATGTTAGCCACCGTTACCATTATGTTCTAACAATTTGCTAATACCTTATAATTATGAACGGTGTCATTCCAAGAATAATTCATTCCCTGGTCGTTGGACTGCGAAGGAGGATTCCAGGATTCACTGCTTCAGTCTTGAAGAGCTTTAAAGCAAGGAGGCTCTAGAGCAGGCTTCACAATCCCAGTCACGGGCCTGCGCGACGTCTTCTACTCCGGGAGGCGGTACAGGAGGACCCATGCAGAGCCGGGCTCCCAGGGTCACATGGGCCGCGGCCCCGCCCCGTCCGAGCCCGTCCCCCGCGGCTGCGGCAGCTGCGGCTGCGGCTGCGCGGAGCCGAGCGCGCTCTGTGGCGCGGTCCGCAGTGGAGGCGGCGCAAACAGCCAGGGGGCGGCGGATGGCTCTGCGGGGCCTGGCAGGCTCGGGGCCCGGCTCCCGCGGGCTGTTGCATGAGGCGGGGGCAGCGGACGAGGAACGCGAGGTGCCGGCCGTGGTGGCGGCGGGAGACGCGCCAGAGGACGTTGAAGAGGACGAGGGCCGCAGCCGGGGCCTGCTGCGCTGGGACGGCTTCTCAGCCTGGCTGCATTGCGTGTGTGTGGTGGGCTTCGACCTGGAGCTGGGCCAAGCCGTGGAGGTGAGGCCCGGCCGCACCTGGCCCCCGCGCCCCGTCCCGGTCCCCGCGCTGGCGCAGTCCCAGCAGAGCTTGTGGCCCGCGGGCCGACCGGCCTGCACCCTGTCCGCTGCGCATCCGGGCGTGGCCGGCAGCCCCTCCGCCGTCTGCCGGGCTGCGGTCCAGAAGCAGTTCCCGTGGGAGGATCGTGGGCTGTGGCTAAGGGTGAAAAGTTCTCTCTAGGCCCCTCCTAAATACTTGTTGATGGCCCTGTTTCCTTTTTTTTTTTTTTTTTTTAAACCTGGTGTCACAGGGATAACTAGAATGGTTAGCGGCACCCGGAGAAGACTGCAGGCAGGATGTTTGGGACTTTTTCAAGAAGCAAACAATGCCCCTGACATGTGGTGAACTATAATAGCCAAACCTCACACAACCAACTTTTTTTAGACTCATGGATTGTTTTGGCCATTTGCAGCGACCCTCAGAGCATTCCACTCAGCCTGAGCCGAAATGCTTGTCTCAGCAGGGGTATTCTCCTTTTCCTCCTTTTGTTCCTCATCTCTGTTGTTTCTTGATGTTGCTTCTGAGACGGCCTGAAAGCTCATAGCAAGATGAACATAAGGAAAATCGTTCGCTTGTGAATTTGTCAAGTTTTCCATTTTTATAGCGCCTTGTTGAAAGGCCTTGTAATCTTGACATTATTTAGGGTTCCTTTTGTAGCGTAAGAGATTGCTTGTCTTTATGTAGCCAACAAAAACGTAGAGTCAGAAGGACCTATGTTTAGAAGATTTTTTTGTTTGTTTTGGTGGCAATGACAGATTTTAATGAATCATCTCATTCTGACTTTAGTGGCATGAGTGGGCTATGAAAATTGGCCAGGGAGGTATTTCTTAATGCGGAGTGTGTATTCAGCCTGTCTTCTCTGTGTTTTATCATTACACAGCTCAATACACTTAAAGTTTCCACTAAGATTTAGGCATTATCTTGGTTGCTGGGCAGACGTATATGAAAGATATACTCTAACCTATATTTATGGAGTAAGACTACAATTTAGAGGAGAACCAAGAATTAATCACACCAGCAGATAGGGCTAAATGCAGTGCCTGGCACGTGACAGTGTTCAATAAAAAATTGATAGAGTGAGTGAATACATGAACAGTACTTTGAGATGGAAACAACAGTTCCCAAAGACTGAAGAAGAGATTTATGTCATCTATCATTTACACTGACATATTAACCTGAAGCTATATGTATAGCAAAATACGATTTAATCAGAAAGCATAGGACTGAGTTGTTGTAGTCGATTACATTTTTGAATAGTTAAAGGAGATCCTTTTGGACTCTGACCATTTGGGCATTCTTTATAATGTGTATGTTTTTTTCTGACCTAATAAACAATACTTAGCAAGTCTTGAGGTGCTACAAAAATGTGAATCACTGAGACTATTTTGAATTTCATTTCCCATAGTATATGCCACTGCACAGAGTTTTCTTTAGGTCTTTGGTTCTTCACATTTTTAAAAGGTCCAGAATGCAGATAAGTTATGAACTTCATGAACTCTCTTCCTTAGGAAAATGGTAATACAAAATCATGTATATGCTTCCATTGACTATCTGGGGGTCATTTATGGACTTTCTGTTGCATTGTCCTCAGGTGAAGAATCACTGATTTTAGAAAGTGTAGGGTGAGGGTGGGGAAGATACCCTAATAAAGGATCCCAAGAAAGATAAACACATTGAGAGGCAACACAATTTAATTTTGTTTTGTTTTCCTGAGAAATGTAGAATATTGCCACTTTTAAAATGAAGAAAAAGGAATACGAATTAATAATTGATATAACAAAATAGTTGAAAATATATTTCACTTTTGTAATATGGCCATATCCAGGCCAAAAATGGACAGGAGGGGTGGCTGTAATGGGGCAAGAAGGTAAGTATAGAATTGTGTTGGAGAAATGACATAATAGCCCCACCCTACTTCCTATAATGCACAACCATAGGGATTCAGAAGGGAAGTTAATTAAATAGGTTAAAAACTAAGTTTGGACAGTATATCCTCCCAACTCAGTTGTGTTATCAGAAATGCAGTCATTTAGTCTTAGGCTTGAGAGAGACTTAGGAAGTCAGTTCTGCCATGATAGAAAGTACCATTTGCAAATTTTAAATGCATAAACAATGTCACTTATTTAAGCTTAAATCCCTACTAAAGAGATAATGTAGAATATCGACCAAGAACTCAGACTCTAGAGCTAAACCACCTAGGCTTGAATCTGTGTGACTTGGGGTACGTTACTTAGCGCGTCTGAGCCTCACACTCCTCTGTGACAGGATAACAGTGCCTTTATCATGGCACTGTTGTGAGGGTTAGGTAAGTTAATATTGATGAAGCATTTGGAACAGTGCCTTGGACTCAGTAAGACCTAGGTAAGTCTGTATTTGGGAAGCACTGAAATTCTCTTTTTCATTTTCAATGAAGAGAACCCCTAACTTTTGCTTTGTGAAGATGAGGCCTTTGGACCTTAGTTTTCTCACTAGAAAAATGAAGTTGAAGTACTAGAATCAGTATTCTTTGTAAAGTAGGGGAACTTTTTTTTCTGGTTAGATGAAAATCAGATGTACCTCAGTGGCTAATCTGGTTGAAATGGCGCCTGTGTGTATGTATTTGGTTGTGGACGACAGAAACTAAGCTATAGCTGAAGGAGAAAATGCACATTTGCTGTAAGGCCACAGAGGTGTTTCAAGATGTCCAAGGTACAAACCTAGAGGGACTTCCAGAAAATGGCTAGAGCCCAGAACCAGGGAAGCCTCTTGTTGATGCTTCATGTTTTATGGATTTTGTTCATGCTTCATGCTCTCCTTTAAAGTAACTTCCTGCTTCTGTGATCTTTATGGCGAAGTTGCCCTTTTCAGCCACTTCAATGAAGAGAGTGAATGTCATTCTCATTCCAAACACCAGAGGAAGGTACTCAGGCCTGGTTTGGAGCAGATTCTCGCTCTGGTATAATCAGCTGAAGACCTGAGTGGTTGGAGGAGTGGTCTATGTTGCATAAAATGTCTGTTGGGGACCCTGTCCTAGACGAAGGGGACAGTGAAGGGGGTCTTGTGAGCTGGGAAGAGACTGCAAAAGGTGTTGACTACAGGAGGTGTGCTCAGCTTCTTTCTTTTCCCCTGAGAGGGCTCTGGCATCACCACAGTGACACTAAGGGTCCTCTGGAACAAGGTTTGAAATCCTCTGAATTTTATATACTCTATGTCACTTCCAGCTCTGTGAAATTACCTGATTTTATAGTAAAGCCTTAATTAATTATCTGAATCCAGAATTGCCTCATTCCAGGGTTTTTTTTTCCTCATTGAGTAATAATATGTTCATTGTTGAAAACTTGGCAGGAAAGGGAATTATAAACACTAGAAAACATCACTCATAATTATATTAGGAGATTAATACTTGGCATTTTTGTTAATGCTTTTTTTCTTTATATAATTTTGTATCTGTCAAGGATTAGTTTGATTGTTAAGAACAGAAATCCTCTCAAATAAATTTAAGTGAAGAGAAATTGATTGTAAGGAATCTTTTGGAACCAGTTGCAGGAAGCAGGGTTGAACCGCATGGGATTTGGAAAGCCCCAGACTTTTGCCTTTGTCTCTGTGGAGCTGTGTGGTCTTTTGTCTCTGCTTCTCTTTGCATGTCTGTTCTATTCTCTGTGCTGAGGCTGGTTTCCTCTGCAAGGGTCTCAATTTCTGCTGCCGCATTTCACTTGACTTTGGGTTTCCACGGTACTGATATTAGCCAAACTTCTACTTTTGTATTCTGGAACCAGGCAGAAGCTTAATTCAAATACTAGAGTATCTGATTGGTTCAGCATGGGTCAGGTGCTCCCTTTTGTTCAGTCAGTTGTGGTAAGGAGACAGTGTTTCAGTAACCGGCGTGGCCACTTAGGCTCACCCCTGCAAAAGGAGGGGACACTTGAAAGCATGGTCTGGGCAGCAGTCCCCCAAATAGGTCTGCTGTAAGAGTCTGCCATTACTGATAAGCATTCTCATAAACAATTTGCCATATCGTTAAAGAGTCCTCATAAAGATTTTTGTATGGACCATGATTTATTTAACCATTTTCCCTAATTTGGATATTTAGTAGTTTCTTTTTTTCTTCATAGTGTGAAGAGTTGTTTGCCACCTGTACACACTTCCTTAGAGATGGTCTTCATTTTTTGAGGGCCTTTAAATCATGTGAACTCACAGAACTCACAGAACATCATGGGAGGTGACACATCTGTAATTTGAGATTACCTCTTGAACCTCTCCAGCCCCCACCCCAATTTTATAAGAATCGAGAAATCATTGGTGGCTTTCCCCCTGTTGAAGGCTATGACCTATCAACTTTTTGGACAGAATATCAATCTAGTAAAAAGAGTACAAGCTTTGGGGTGTTGAACATATGCTCATTGTCTGATTTTTTGAGCAGTTTCTTCAGTTCTCTGAGTCTCATTTTCCTCAATTATAAAATGGCAAAATAACATCCTGAGTGTTGTTGGAGGTACTGAGATAAAGCATGTAAAAATTAATATCTGCCATTTAATGCATGCCCAATACGTTAGCCCCCCTTTTTAAAAATATTTTTTAAATTTTGTTTAATTTTTTTATTTTTGGCTGCATTGGGTCTTCGTTGCTGCGTGCGGGCTTTCTCTAGTTGCAGCGAGCGGGGGCTACTCTTTGTTGAGGTGCAAGGGCTTCTCATTGCAGTGGCTTCTCGTTGCGGAGCACTGGCTCTAGGAGTTCGGGCTTCAGTAGCTGTGACACGCGGGCTCATTAGTTGTGGCATGTGGGCTCAGTAGTTGTGGCTCACGGGCTCTAGAGCACAGGCTCAGTAGTTGTGGCGCACAGGCTTAATTGCTCCGTGGCATGTGAAAGCTTCCTGGACCAGGGATCGAACCCATGTCCCCTGAATTGACAGGTGGATTCTTAACCACTGCGCCACCAGGGAAGTCCCTAGCCCCTTTTTTATAATTAGTGTCCTTGCACATTCAATAATCAGTGTGGGACTCTCTTGGCTATTCCCTCACTCCTATTATTTTGCCTTAAATTTATTTAAAAAAATACACAGCTTTGGATGTGAATCATCCAAGCTAAACTTGTGTCAGTCACTAGTACTTAAAGCACTTTCTGGGAATCAAGTTTATTAGGTTTCACTTTGCTGATAATCTATGACATAGCCTACTTGTATGTACATATATGTGTACATACATACATGTATATGTACATAGTTTGTATTTCACCTCTTTGGTGGAAACAATTTCAGGCCAGTTAAATTATCTATAAAAAGCAGGACAATTTATAATCATTTCATTACTGATCCCCCCCTACTTTTTTTCTAACAGATTGAAGATAAAGCCCTGCTTTTGGGTGAAGGCAAACTTACGCCATTTTTAAAAGAGCAGGTAGCAGAATTGACTCCCCTTTTTTTCCCACTTCTGTTTTTTGTTGAGTCACTGCCTGTTTATTTCCTCTTATCCCCTAACAGGGTGGAACCTGGAGTAGTCAGCACAGTTTTCTTTATCTTAGCAAAGTTTCTGTTTATTTTTCTGACAAGGATAAAGGCAGTTGTGTGAAAGGTTTTCGTGTTTCTTCCTCTCTTCTGGGTGACCCATAGCCTCAGTGTTTGATCCTCAGCATGTTCACTGTTTTAATCGAAATGGATGTGTATAATTGCATGCTGCTATACTGTCTCATTGAACCATCTATTCAGATATTTACTGGGCAACTACCATATCCAGACAATGGTATGTTCTGGAGATAAAGCCTTGATTATCTCTTCCTTCATTGAGTTTGCAGTCTAGCATGGAAGGTAGACCATTCAACAGTGAATGTTAGGATAGGATTTGCAGGGTACTAATAATGGCCTTTAAATTTCCTTGTGAAATAGTAGCACTTCGTGGTAGCTTGATGTAGTTCTGTGATTTGAGGTTTAAAACCTTAGTGACCTCTTGAGCTTCTTAGGCTCCCAGATTCTACAAAAGCTTCCTTGTTGTTACTAATCTCTGATTCAGTTATGAAATTATATAATCTGGAGATAATCTGGGACGTTCTCCTGTCTAGTTAGTTCTTTCACAAGTACTTTATGTTTTTGTACTTACTGTGATGAATAATGTGAAACATGGAAAACTGTACCTAAACTTTACTTTTTTTTGAGAAATGCTTTACTGTCCATTCCATTTTCAAACTGATCAAGTTTTCTAGTACCGTAATTTAACTTCAATCTTGAGCAAGCGGGAATCTTAGACTTGAGGATACTGTGATTTCAGGCCATTTTTTCCACTTTTTAAATTAAGTAACATTTTCATTGAAGTGTAACACACATGTAGAAAAGTGCACAAATCCTAAATCTGTATTTTGGTGAATTTTCAAAAAGTGAATATACCATGTCACTACCATAGAGATCAAGAAGCAATATTATTACTGCCCCCAAATTTCCCTTACATCCTCTTTCAGTCACGACCCATTCTCCTTTCCCCTCCAGCTCCTGGCAACCACTTATCTACTTTGTCTCTATGGATTCTCCTTTCCTGTATATTTCATATGAATGGAATCATACGACATGTGGCCTTTTGTGTCTGGCTTCTTTCACTTAGTATGTTTTCAAGATTCATCCATGTTGTAGTATGTATTGGTACTTCATTCCTTTATATGGTTGAGTTTTATATCATTATATGGATACATCACATTTTTTTTTTAATAAGTTTATTTATTTATTTATTTATTTTTGGCTGTGTTGGGTCTTTGTTGCTTCGCGCGGGCTTTCTCTAGTTGCGGCGAGTGGGGGCTACTCTTTGTTGCGGTGCGCGGGCTTCTCATTGCGGTGGCTTCTCTTGTGGAGCACAGGCTCTAGACGCGTGGGCTTCAGTAGTTGCGGCGTGTGGGCTCAGTAGTTGTGGTGCACGGGCTTAGTTGCTCCGCGGCATGTGGGATCTTCCCAGACCAGGGCTCGAACCCGTGTCCCCTGCCTTAGCAGGCGGATTCTTAACCACTGTGCCACCAGGGAAGTCCGGATACATCACATTTTGTTTATCCATTCATCATTTGATGGAAATTTGGATTGTTTTCACTTTTTGGCTATGATGAATAATGCTGTTATGAACGTTCGTGTACAAGTTTTTGTGTGGATGTATGCTTTTCACATCTCTTGGATGTATACCTAGGAGTGAAATTGCTGGGTCATATGGTAACTCCATGTTTAATTTTTTTTTTTTTTTTTTTTGGCTGCTTTGGGTCGTTGTTGCTGTGCACGGGCTTTCTCTAGTTGCGGCGAGCGGGGGATACTCTTTGTTGCGATGCGTGGGCTTCTATTGCGGTGGCTTCTCTTATTGTGGAGCACAGGCTCTAGGCTCGCAGGCTTCAGTAGTTGCAGCATGGGGGCTCAGTAGTTGTGGTGCATGGGCGCTAGAAAGCAGGCTCAGTAGTTGTGGTGCACGGGCTTAGTTGTTCCGTAGTATGTGGGACCTTCCTGGACCAGGGATCAAACCCGTGTCCCCTGCATTGGCAGGCGGATTCTTAACCACTTTGCCACCAGTGAAGTCCTCCATGTTTAATTTTATGAGAAGCTACTAAATGGTTTTCCAATGTGACTTCATTTTCACATTTTCATCAGTAATTTATGAGGCTCCTAATTTCTCCATATCCTTGCTACCACTCTGTCTTTTTGATTACAGCCATCCTAGAGGTATGAGGTGGTATCTTACTGTAATTTTATTTGTTTTTCCCTAATAACTAATGACATTGAGCGTCTTTTCATGTGCTTATTGGCCTCTTGTATATCTTTTTTGGAGAAATTTCAAATCAAATCTTTTGCCCATTTAAAAATTGGGTTATTTGACTTTTTATTGTTGAATTATAAGAGTTCTTTATAGATCCTGTACTCTAGACCCTTATCAGATATATGATTTGCAGATACTTTCTCCCATTCTGCAGTTCGTCTTCACTTTCTTGGTAGTGTTCTTTGAAGCGCAAAAGCTTTAAATTTTGATGAAGTCCAATTTATTTATGGTTGCTTGTGTTTTTGGTATCATAGCTTAGAAACCATTGTCTAATCCACAGTCATAAAGATTTATTCCTATATTTTCTTCTAAGAGTTTTATAGTTTTAGCTTTTACACTTAGGTCTTTGATCCACTTTGGGTTACTTTTTGAATATGATGTGAAGTAGAGGTGTTACTTTTTAAAAAACCTTATTTTGAGATAATTTTAGAGTTACGAAAGTAATTCATTCAGCTTCCTTTAATGTTAACATTTTATATAAACATAGTACAATTATCAAATCTAAGAATATAACATTGGCATGATACTGTGTACTGAGCAACAGAGTTTATTCAATTTCACTAGTTTTTCTATTAATGTCCTTTTTTTCAGGATCCAATCCAGGTTCCTGCATTGCATACAGGTGTCATAACTCCCTCTCCAATCTGTGGAAGTTCCTCAGTCTTTTCTTATATTTCATGACTTTGACACTTTGGAAGAATATTGGTCAGATATTGTGTAGTATGGCTCTCAATTTGGGTTTTTCTGGTGTGTTCCTATGATTAGTCTGGGGTTATGCATTATTGGGAAGAATACCCCAGACGTGATGTGCCCTTCTTGGTGCATCATATCAAAGAGTACATGGTGTTAAAATGTCTTATTATTGGTGATTTTAACCTTGATCACTTGGTTAAAATGATGTCTGCCAGATTTATCCACTGTGAATTTACTGTTTTTCTCTTCATAATTAGTAAATATTTATTTTGTGGGAGATACTTTGAGACTGTGCAGTATCTTGTTTCTCAAATTTTCTTGCTAATTTCAGCATCCAAAAGTGGATCTTTCCTGTAGTAACTATTATTACTCTGGTGTTCTAATAGTGATTTGCTATTTTCCTTATTCCTTCTACATTTATTAGTTGGAATTCTTTTTTTTTTTAAATACAGTATTTCAGTTTCATTTTTATTATTTTATTATTTTTATTTTTAAATATTTACTTATTTATTTATTTTTGGCTGCATTGGGTCTTCGTTGCTGCGCGCAGGCTTTCTCTAGTTGCGGTGAGCAGGGGCTACTCTTCGTTGCGCGGGCTTCTCATTGCAGTGGCTTCTCTTGCTGCGGAGCACGGGCTCTTTAGGTGCGTGGGCACCAGGCCCAGTAGTTGTGGCACACGGGATTAGTTGCTCCGCAGCATGTTGGATCTTCCTTGACCAGGGCTCGAACCCACGTCCCCTGCATTGGCAGGCGGATTCTTAACCACTGCACCAACAGGGAAGTCCCCAAGGTTATGATGATGTTTGTTTGTGAGTTAATGTTTCTGTAGGAGATCAAGGCAAGGTTTCTTGGGAAATGTAGTCTCTGTCAGGCCTGGGACACAAGGCAGGGTCATGCAGTAGAGACAGATACCGAGTCACATGGCATCAGGTAGACACCCATTCACACACAACTTGGGTGCATGGCAGGCATGAATTTTTCCCATGTCCAAATGATACTGGCAGTAAGTTAGCTGGTATTTCTAATTTTCCTCCTCCTGGGACCATGATTATTTTCATACTGAGTTGGGAATGCTAGAGAGATGTAGATGTATGCAGAGAGATGTACCTTTGAATAGACCCATTTAAAACATTTTGTAATACTCTTTTCCAGTATATAAATATTTTTCTGAGACACATTTTTTCTATCGTAACATGATGTGAAATATGTCATCATTTTTAGGCCTTAATAATTATATCAAATAAAACTCACTTTTCTCTTGGGTTATTACCTGGCCACCTCTCCCTTACTTGCTGTAACATGGGAGATCTTAACATAGGTAACAAAACCAGAGTGACATTAGTTGATGCTCTCTGTCCCCTTTTAATGCCACCCAGAATGCCAGTGGTTGGGGGAACAGAGATGCCTTTACTTGAGCTATGGAGAGAGGAAGCTTCAAGTGAGAGGCATCTCCAGGTACTGGAGCTAATCCACAGTTGATTATTTCCCATATAGGTATCAGGAGCTAACAGACTAAAACTAAACTAACAGTGATTGCCCAAACTTATATTTAAACTTTTTTTTTTAACAAAATAAAGTATGTACACAGGTAATAATTCTAGTAACTGTGGCAATTTGTGCAGTTCTAGATACTTGGTAGTGGTTACTTTTCTTTCTTTTGTTTTTTAAATAGGGAGTTGAGGTTTTTAAAGTTAAGTATGAATTTTTCTTTTTTATTTTCTTTTTTAAAAATCTATTTTCATTTGTTTATTTTTTTCTTTTGCCCGTGCAGCAATCAGGATCTTAGTTCCCTAACCAGGGATCGAACCTGTGCCCCTGCAGTGGAAGCGTGGAGTCTTAACCACTGGACCATCAGGGAAGTCCCTGAATTTTTCTGATTTTTCTCATCTTAAGTACAGTGTGGCCATTTCAGTAGCTGTAGCATATAAATATGCATTGTTTCTTTTTGAATATCATATTTGTTCCAAAATAAAACACTGAGTAGTTCTAACAGAGTACATTAAAATGAAATTGTAGATACTATTTGACAGTCTAGTACAGAGTTTTTACTTTACTTTTTTTTTTTTTTAATTTTAATTTTATTTTTGGCTGCGTTGGGTCTTCATTGCTGCGCACGGGCTTTTCTCTAGTTGTGGTGAGCGGGGGCTACTCTTCGTTGTGGTGCGTGGGCTTCTCATTGCGGTGGCTTCTCTTGTTGCAGAGCACGGGCTCTAGGCGTGTGGCTTCAGTAGGTGCAGCTCATGGGCTTAGTAGTTGCGGCATGTGGGCCCTAGAGTGCATGGGCTTCAGTAGTTGTGGCGCGTGGACTCAGTAGTTGTGGCTTACAGGCTCTAGAGCGCAGGCTTGGTAATTGTGGCGCATGGGCTTAGTTGCTCCATGGCATGTGGGGTCTTCCCGGACCAGGGATTGAACCTGTGTCCCCTGCATTGGCAAGTGGATTCTTGTGCCACCAGGGAAGTCCCACAGTCAGAGTTTTTAAAAGGCAGACTGTTTTTTTGTGGGTTTTTTTTTTGGGCTGCGCTGTGCGGCTTGTGGGATCCTAGTTCCCTGACCAGGGATCGAACCCGGGCCCCCTGCATTGGAAGTGTGGAGTCCAAACCACTGGGCCACCAGGGACTACCCTGAAAGACAGACTTGATAGGTTCTGTAGTTTTTATATCCTTTTAACTTACTTAAATATATAGAGCATATATAAGCCCCTTAAATACATGCATATACACACATATATATACACACACATGTTATATATATATATATTTAAGGTACTCATATATATGGGTAAAACATACCAACAATTTTTTTCTATAGTGTCTTGCTAATATTTTAAACCTTAGGAGACCAATGTGCAGATGAACCATGGTTGATATCTTTATGTAATAAAAAATGGAATTTTGTATTTTTGCTTTTGAGTTGGTATTTTAATTTGAGGAAATAAAAATTTGAAGGGCATTCATATAAAAGTGAATTTAGAGTCTAAGATTAAGCTGTTACAGGCCACTAAACTTCTCAATATGTTTTAGACCAGCAAACTCCAGGTTAACTTAGATGTAAAGGGATTTTCATGAATATGGCTAAATAGGTTATAAGTTTGCCATTTCTCCTTTATTTTTATTTATTTATTAAATATTTATTTATTTATTTATTTATTTACTCGGCTGTGCCGGGTCTTAGTTGCGGCACGCAGCATCTTTGCCATTTCTCCTTTAAAGGTAACAAAGTAAAATGGTCTCAAGGTGAAGCAAGGAAGATCTATGTACACTTAAAGAAGAATTACATATTACTAAATACTGAGTTGTTTAATAGAGCTAATCTGAGAGTATATCCACTGATTGAAGAAATATTTTTTTAGTGTCTACTATGCACCAGAAACTGTTCTAGGTGTGAAGATAGACTGTTGAACAAAACAGACCAGGTTCTTGCCTTCATGAATTGTGGAGACAGAGGTTAAGTCAGGTTGGTCAGAACACGGGATACAAAGCAAAGTAGAGCGAATATTGGCTTTGGTGTCATTCTCTATTCCAGGAATGCTGGGTGGTTTTCATGTAACAATACTAGCTCTGTAGACCCTCCTCATACTCCTGAATTGAGAAGGATTATATGCCACATCCTGGCTAGGGGAGGAAGAGGGCTGTGATTGTGTGTTAATGATTGCTACTATCATGGAGTGAGGAATGGTGGCTTGTGTACTTTGGAATCAGACAGACCTAAGTTCAAGTCCTGGTTCCGGCACTTACTAGATGCTAAATTTCGGGAGAGTTATTTAACTACTGTGAACTTCTGTAAAGATGTGAAGAATTGACAGAGTTGTGAAAATTAAAAACTCTAGAAGATGGTCAGTAATGTGAATTCTCCCCATCTTTTTTCTTACCTTAGTTTTCTTATATGTAAAGTGGGGATACCACTATTAGCCTTGTCTATTATTGTGAGAACTAAATAAATGAAATAAATATGTGAAACCACCTTAATACAATTTATAATGTGCTATTACTGTATGTTATTTCTGGAAATGTAAGATTTTCAGGCTCCTGGGCAACTCTGGGGAATAGAAGAACTCATGGATTCTTCCAGAACTGGGAAGCCATGGATTCCATTAGCAACCTAGTATTAATGCAGTTCCGCTACACTTTGTGTTGTTTCCTCTCTTTTTGGTTACCAGCCACTAGCTAACCTGCTGCTCCGAATCCCATCTCTTCTTCACATTCCCGAGAGAATCTGTACTGGCCCACTTGAGCACTGGTATTCTCTTGGGCAGAATTTTCATACCCAGCCCCATCTGGGCACTTGGTTGATTGGCCTGTAGAGCAGGTGCCCTTGGGTCTGGTGTTTACTAGTGCTTGTTCTGACAGGAGCTGTGCTGGCCTAGTCTTGCTTCCTTCGTGGGGCTGTGGGGCAGGAATTTCCCTCAGAAGGTGGCTGGGTCACTGCAGGCACTAAACTGACCTATCTAGGGAAGTGCTATGACTATTTAAAGGGATTGGAGGAAAATAGGATAGGCTTTATGGTGGGAAGATGGCCTTTGAGATTTCTTAAATTGCAGATGATTATTTTTTCCTTTTCCTTTTAATAAGTAGTTAGTAATTTGTATTACTTCTTGGAATCAATTGAAAATTATTATTTCTTGAAGTAGCTACCAGCTTATAGATCAAGTTCTCTTTAGATTTTAGGCTTCCAAAGAAAAGACTCAAAAAACTTTGAGTTATTAGCAATTCAATTGGTAAATTATTCTTTTTTTAAAAATATTTATTTATTTATTTATTTGGTTGCACTGGGTCTTAGTTGCGGCACATGGGTTCCTTACTTGCGGCAGGCAGGCTCCTTTAGTTGCAGCTCAAGGGCTTCTTAGTTGTGGCTCACCGGCTCCCTAGTTGCGGCACATGGGCTTCCTAGTTGAGGCACGCAGGCTCCTTAGTTGCGGCTCGCGGACTCCCTAGTTGTGGCATGCAAACTCTTAGTTGCGGCATGCCTGTGGGATCTAGTTCCCTGACTAGGGATCGAACCCGGGCCCCCTGCATTGGGAGTGCAGAGTCCTAAGCACTGCGCCACCAAGGAAGTCCCAAATTATTCTTGATAACTCAAAATTTCACCAATTTTTAGAGATAACTTTGAGTCAAAACTTTTTTTGCCAAATGTAAATCCTCCTCAATTCTCCCAGCTTCTCCTGTGTTTCATTGTTAAATTTGTGAACTGTTTCTTAAACCGATTTGATCATAGCCGACTAGTATTTTAGAAGTACCTGCTAATGTTTACAATATATACTCCATATATTTGTCTAACAAAATTTAACTCTTCTTCTCCCAGGTAATTTATCCTCAACATTCCAAACTTACTGATAAAGAAGTAAGTAAAAATATTGCCCTATATAGTTTACTGTTTTATTTCTGTTTGTTTTTATTGGTGTATATATGTCAGCATATATAGTTTTTGTTTTCTTTTTCAGAAAACCAATATTTGCTATTTGTCTTTTCCAGATTCAAATTCAGGTAACTATTTTTCATGTGGTGTTTCTGTTGAATTTTATGCTGAGAATACTGATTATACTCTTAATACGTGAAAATTAATTGAAATAACATAGTAGCATGCAAACTCAATTTCATCCTAACAGATTAGTGATTTTGATTCCTACTTCTATGATCCTAGTCATGTCTTACTTATTTTCGTTGGTTCAACTTTTAAAATAACTGTTATCTTGTAATGAAGTAAAACATCATGGAGCAATAAACTGTTGAAATAATGAAGAGATTGAAAATCATCAACGCTGTTATGTTTGAGGATTTATATTAAGCAGTTTTCTTTTAGTTTAGGATTTGGGAGCTTGCCAAGAACTCTGTAAAAGCAGGGATTTAAAAAAAAATCAGGGTAAACATGGTTATAAAGCATGGCCATCAATTATTTGCAATAGTTTATGTGAGTTAGTATATATAAAGCATTTGGAATAGTGCTTGGGTATAGAAAGTACTTTATAAGTGTTTGCTATTATTATTAAGCTTGGTTTTGCTGGTCTCCTTCAAGTTCTTCCTTTGTGTGGTCCTATAAGTTGATATCTTTCAGGTTACCTTTTGTGTTTC
Organism: Eubalaena glacialis; assembly: GCF_028564815.1. NCBI lineage: Eukaryota > Metazoa > Chordata > Mammalia > Artiodactyla > Balaenidae > Eubalaena > Eubalaena glacialis. Next base: position 81,199,119 of record NC_083722.1, on the reverse strand, counting down.
ACTTTGAAAATAATTTTTCAGGCTTACAATGACCAGAACACTTAACTTCTTAGACCACACATTTAGAATCCTATGAAGCAAAGGCACTTCAGTTCCCTTTCCTTTTGTGGTTACTTCTAATATACTGTTAATTTAGTTTAGATAATCTGATTTGGGAGACTTGACATTTTAGCTTTTTAAAGCATTTTCTCTTTTCCTTATAAATGCTTCCAGAATTTTTTCCTATAGTTTTGGAACTCAGCTTTCATGAAATATGTTAAAAAAAAAAGATTTAGTTAAAAAGATGACTTTGAGCGATCCCAGGACGGCTTTTGTTTTGACCTGGAATTATTGGAATCTTTTCACATGTTTTGCCTGTTAACGAGATAATGATACAGCACTCTTATAGGATCTCCCCTTATTTCGGATAACATTTGCCTTACAAAGTGCACACATGTAGTTCTGATTGTAGTGAGTATTGGATTGGACTTCCATGACTCAAGGTCAGGTGAGCTGTATGGATTACAGGATGAACTGACTTCATGTGATTACACTGCACACTCTTCTTTTTCAGGTTATGGCTGGTTTTCAAGGCTCTCTCCCTTTCAGCTCTCTACATGAGCATCAAGACTAAGAAGTTAATTGTATGATGTCTGATAGTCTTTTTTATTTCTAGTTTTGTAGTTAGCCTCTGTATGAGTCATTTTCTTATTAGAAGTTAAACTCAAGTGTAAATCTGTGTAAATGAGCATTTGTTCAGGGAATTCCCTGGCAGTCTAGGGGTTAGGACTCCATGGGGCCAAAAAAAAAAAAAAAAAAAACCAATTTGTTCAGTATTTTAGGCATTTGAATGATCTACAGATGTTTTGTAATGCCTTTTTTATAAGCTGCATATCAAAGGAAGTGTGGTTCATTTTATTCAAAGTATGGTTGGTACTTAGAAGTAAAGTCAATAAAAGATCTTAAAAATAGACACCTTGCCATCTTAATGGATGAATATTAATCTAGACAGGAAGAGACTATGCATTTATATATATTTGAGATCACTGTTCTCAATTGTGATTATCCAAATAGTTTGTTTCACTTATGTGTTCATTAAATGGAAGTTGGAATTAGTACTATGCCAACTTTGAAATGGATTTAATTTTTCCCAAGATAGCTTTATTGTTACAGAAGGTGCAGTAGAGCAGTCTTTGAGAAAGAATCATAATCTAGCTTTTGTTTCCACGGTGCACACTTAAAAAAAATAAAACAACATTTAGACTCTATGGTAAGCTATACAGATAAAGAAGAATACTTTTGGGATTCCCAATGGGAGGATTTGCCAGTCCTCCACTTCCTCCACCCCCTACCCACACACACCTTAGATACTGTGACTTCAGAAAGAAGTTTTGTTTTGTTTGTTTTTAGCTTTCAGTTTTTTGTTCCATTTGAATGGCTTTTATCTTTAGGAGCCTAAGTTTAAAGAATGTTTTCTCTCTAATAAATATTTGTCAGATATTTTTCTCATTATTTACCATTAATATCATCTGGACATATGCATTCCTGAGTCTTAAGCTGTGATGGGTACCCAAGGACCGTAATCACTATGCTCTAAACATGGCCAGAGAGAAAACTTAGCATTAGTAGAGAGAGTTTCAAGTGATGATGAATCCGAGGGAAATATTAATCCTTGTTCTGGATGGATTAGATGTGCAGATAATATTTGTCTCAACAGATTTTTTTCTACGTAAACAGCTGGGATGTCGTCATGTACTTTACACTTCCCAGTGGTGAAAGGAGTGCTTCTCACACTCATCTGTGTTGAAGGGCCATTTGGGTGTTTTAAGAATTTCCAATCTGTTGTGGACCAGTGCTTTTATAAAATGCTATATACATGAATTATTAGAAAAATGAAAGGGAGAAAAACCAAAGAATACAAAATAAAAGTCCAAATTTGTCATGGCAATATCAAATTGCTATAAGGGTTTCTAAATGTGTATTCTCAATTTGGGTATTATTTTGTCATGTATTGTAACAGGAGTTTGTGGACTCGCATCACTCTCTGGACTACACTTTGAGAAGCCCTGGTCTAAACTCCTGCTTCTCAGCATTTCCAACTCTAATCACAGAGAGGGTGACTACACAGAGCTGAAGGCCAGGGATGGGGCTAGCTCTTAAGGTCTCATGTTTTATTTTAGTCTTACTCTGAACTGTTCTGTAGCAGTTTTCCGCTAATATAAAAATACTCTGGGACTTCCCTGGTGGCGCAGTGGTTAAGAATCTACCTGCCAATGCAGGAGACACGGGTTTGAGCCCTGGTCCAGGAAGATCTCACATGCTGTGGAGCAGCTAAGCCCATGCGCCACAAATACTGAACCTGCGCTCTAGAGCCCACGAGCCACAACTACTGAGCCCACGAGCCACAACTTCTGAGCCCGCGTGCCATAACTACTAAAGCCCATGCGCCTAGAGCCCATGCTCTGCAACAAAGACAAGCCACCGCAATGAGAAGCCTGTGCACCGCAACGAAGAGCAGCTCCCGCTCGCTGCAACTAGAGAAAGCCTGCGTGCAGCAACGAAGACCCAACGCAGCCACAAATAAATAAATAAATTTATTAAAAAAACAAAAACAAAAACAAAACTGATCAAGGGTCTTCCCTGGTGGCACAGTGGTTAAGACTCTGTGTTCGCAATGCAGGGGGCCCAGGCTCAATCCCTGGTCCAGGAACTAGATCCCACATGCACGCCACAACTAAGAGTTCTCATGCTGCAACTAAGGAGCCCGTGAGCTGCAACTAAGGAGCCCGTGAGCCGCAACTAAGGAGCCCGCCTGCCACAACTAAGGAGCTCACCTGCCACAACTAAGACCTGACGCAACCAAATAAATAAATTAAAAAAAAATAGTCTGAAGTTGTCTTTTCCCTTTAGAAGAAATATTTAAGCTTTTTTTCCTTCAAATCTCAAGTAATTTTTTTTTAATTTATTTGTTTTTATTTTTGGCTGTGTTGGTCTTTGTTGCTGCGCATGGGCTTTCTCTAGTGGCGAGCGGGGGCTACTCTTCATTGCAGCACGTGGGCTTCTACTTGTCATGGCCTCTCGTTGCAGAGCACGGGCTCTAGGCGCACGGGCTTCAGTAGTTGTGGCACGCGGGCTCAGTAGTTGTGGCTCGCGGGCTCTAGAGCGCAGGCTCAGTAGTTGTGACGCATAGGCTTAGGTGCTCGACGGCATGTGGGATCTTCCCGGACCAGGGCTCGAACCTGTGTCCCCTGCGTTTGCAGGTGGATTCTTAACCACTGGGCCACCAGGGAAGCCCCTCAAGTAATATTTTTGATACAGGAAAGTGTCTTCCGTTTATCTATAGCTTTGCAGTCTTGGTTTGATTGGCAGATGTACAGGATAAAATCATCTGTGCCCTTGATAATTTTAAAATGGGAGGAGAGCTGTTTGTGGCTTACCACATGGCATTCGCATAGGAGGAGCCGTGAAAACAGTGAGTGTCCCAGAAACCAGTGAGTTCAGCAACTCTTCAGTTGGAGGGGTGCTTTTCAGGACTTCGTTTTTTAAGTGAAGAATAGAAGCTTTTGATCTGCTCCAGTTGGCAGTGACATAGCATTTAAAAAAAAAACACAACAGTTTTATTGAGATATAATTCACCCATGTAAAATGTACAATTCAGTGATTTTTAGAATATTCAGAGTTGTGCAACTATTACCGAAGTCAATTTTAGAAAATTTTCATCACCGAAAAAGAAACTTCCTGGGGCTTCCCTGGTGGCGCAGTGGTTGAGAATCTGCCTGCCAGTGCAGGGGACACGGGTTCGATCCCTGGTCTGGGAAGATCCCACATGCCGCGGAGCAACTAAGCCCGTGAGCCACAACTACTGAGCCTGCGTGTCTGGAGCCTGTGCTCCGCAACAGGAGAGGCCGCGACACTGAGAGGCCCGCGCACCGCGATGAAGAGTGGCCCCCGTTCTCCACAGCTGGAGAAAGCCCTCGCACAGAAACGAAGACCCAACACAGCCAAAAATAAATTAATTAAAAAAAAAAAAAAAAGAAACTTCCTGCTCCAGTTTCCTCCTACCTACCTCTCCCCCTCAGCAACGACCTGTCTACTTTCTGTCTCTATGGATTTACCCATTCTGGATATTTCATATTAGTGGAAGTGGTGTTTTTGAAGTCCATTTTGACTTGAAAGAGCCACTATGATGTAATGGTCAAGAGCACCAGCTCCAGAGTCAGACGTTGTGGGCTCAAATTCTTGCTCTGCCATTTAGCAGATTTATTTCTTTGGATGATTACATAACTTTTCTGTGCCTTGGTTTCCTCCTCACAAACAGGACTAATAATAGGACCTACGTGAGAAGCATGAAGACCAAATGAGTTAATGTATCTAAAGTGTTTAGGACAGTGCCTGCCACAGAGTGAGCATTCAGTGAAATTGGTGCTAAATTCATGTATTGAAAGGGGGGGAAATCACTTCTGAAAGCAGACAAAATAATGAAAATAATTTTGACCTGGGATTCTGTTTGATTTCTGTTGTAAGAACTTAGTTGTTTGGAAAAGGATGTTGGGGGAAGGTTACAGGAATTTTCTTGGTTTAAAAAGTGTCGGGTTATTAGTTCTGTTTTCTGGGCTCATAAAGATTATCTTAGATTAATTAAAGTGGAACTTTTCCTCAAGCTGTGGGGATTTGCTGAGCAAATTTGCTGTTTCCTTAATCCCTGCTGCTTTATCAGGGAAAGAGTTTATGTGGTTCTTAGTCAAGAAGCCACGTGAAGGTGTATTTTCTTTGGAGAGCTGTCATTTAATCTTAAAATTTGTATAAATTCATCTTTATACATTGATTTATGTGAAGAAAAAATAATTTCCATTAAAGCTTTTTACCTTTTTTTTGTTGTTAATAATCAGAAAGCTATGGTGCACGTAGCATAACTTTTAGGTCTTTTTGGATCTTTATAGGTCTTTAGTTTTCTTAGTGAATACAGTGGGTAAGATACTTGGAATTCAGTGCAATCAATCGTAGGTCAGTTGTGGAGATTTATTTTAGAATTATTGCATATTACTGCTGGAAGTGACTTTAGAGATTATCTTATGATGCCCCTTAACTTTTGTTTACAAGGAAATTGAGAACCTTAGGCTAAGTGACTTCTAGAAGGCTAATTATTGATGGACCTGGGACTAGATCCCATTGATTGTGGTTCCTTTTTCCTCAGATTATAACCTTTCCCTCATGTGCACAGTCATTTAACCATCTTTCATATGTAATCATGATACTGCTTATGTAGAGGTGCACTCTCCTGTTAAATAGGCAAATTGGATGGGTCATACTAACAAGGTAGATTTATTTTTTTTTTTTATTTTTTATTTTTTTCAACATCTTTATTGAAGTATAATTGCTTTACAATGGTGTGCTAGCTTCTGCTTTACAACAAAGTGAATCAGTTACACATATACATATGTTGCCATATCTCTTCCCTCTTGCATCTCCCTCCCTCCCACCCTCCCTATCCCACCCCTCTAGGTGGTCACAAAGCACCGAGCTGATCTCCCTGTGCTATGCGGCTGCTTCCCACTAGTTATCTATTTTACATTTGGTAGTGTATATATGTCCATGACACTCTCTCACCCTGTCACATCTCACTCCTCCCCCTCCCCATATCCTCAAGTCCATTCTCTAGTAGGTCTGTGTCTTTATTCCCATCTTGCCACTAGGTTCTTCATGACCTCTTTTTTTTTTTTTTTTTTCCCTTAGATTCCATATATATGTGTTAGCATACTGTATTTGTTTTTCTCTTTCTGACTTACTTCACTCTGTATGACAGACTCTAACTCCATCCACCTCATTACAAACACCTCCATTTCATTTCTTTTTATGGCTGAGTAATATTCCATTGTATATATGTGCCACATCTTCTTTATCCATTCATCTGATGATGGACACCTAGGTTGCTTCCATGTCCTGGCTATTGTAAACAGAGCTGCAATGAATATTTTGGTACATGACTCTTTCTGAATTATGGTTTTCTCAGGGTATATGCCCAGTAGTGGGATTGCTGGGTCATATGGTAGTTCTATTTTTAGTTTTTTAAGGAACCTCCATACTGTTCTCCATAGTGGCTGTATCAATTTACATTCCCACCAACAGTGCAAGAGTGTTCCCTTTTCTCCACACCCTCTCCAGCATTTATTGTTTCTAGATTTTTTGATGATGGCCATTCTGACCGGTGTGAGATGATACCTCATTGTAGTTTTGATTTGCATTTCTCTAATGATTAATGATGTTGAGCATTCTTTCATGTGTCTGTTGGCAATCTGTATCTCTTCTTTGGAGAAATGTCTATTTAGGTCTTCTGCCCATTTTTGGATTGGGTTGTTTGTTTTTTTGTTATTGAGCTGCATGAGCTGCTTGTAAATCTTGGAGATTAATCCTTTGTCCGTTGCTTCATTTGCAAATATTTTCTCCCATTCTGAGGGTTGTCTTTTGGTCTTGTTTATGGTTTCCTTTGCTGTGCAAAAGCTTTTAAGTTTCATTAGGTCCCATTTGTTTATTTGTGTTTTTATTTCCATTTCTCTAGGACCTGGGTCAAAAAGGATCTTGCTGTGACTTATGTCATACAGTGTTCTGCCTATGTTTTCCTCTAAGAGTTTGATAGTGTCTGGCCTTACACTTAGGTCTTTAATCCATTTTGAGTTTATTTTTGTGTATGGTGTTAGGGAGTGTTCTAATTTCATACTTTTACATGTACCTGTCCAATTTTCCCAGCACCACTTATTGAAGAGGCTGTCTTTTCTCCACTGTATATGCTTGCCTCCTTTATCAAAGATAAGGTGACCATATGTGCGTGGGCTTATCTCTGGGCTTTCTATCCTGTTCCATTGATCTATATTTCTGTTTTTGTGCCAGTACCAAACTGTCTTGATTACTGTAGCTTTGTAATATAGTCTGAAGTCAGGGAGCCTGATTCCTCCAGCTCCATTTTTCGTTCTCAAGATTGCTTTGGCTATTCGGGGTCTTTTGTGTTTCCATACAAATTGTGAAATTTTTTGTTCTAGTTCTGTGAAAAATGCCAGTGGTAGTTTGATAGGGATTGCATTGAATCTGTAGATTGCTTTGGGTAGCAGAGTCATTTTCACAATGTTGATTCTTCCAATCCAAGAACATGGTATATCTCTCCATCTATTTGTATCATCTTTAATTTCTTTCATCAGTGTCCTATAATTTTCTGCATACAGGTCTTTTGTCTCCTTAGGTAGGTTTATTCCTAGATATTTTATTCTTTTTGTTGCAATGGTAAACGGGAGTGTTTTCTTAATTTCACTTTCAGATTTTTCATCATTAGTATACAGGAATGCAAGAGATTTCTGTGCATTAATTTTGTATCCTGCTACTTTACCAAATTCATTGATTAGCTCTAGTAGTTTTCTGGTAGCATCTTTTGGATTCTCTATGTATAGTATCATGTCATCTGCAAACAGTGACAGCTTTACTTCTTCTTTTCCGATTTGGATTCCTTTTATTTCTTTTTCGTCTCTGATTGCTGTGGCTAACACTTCCAAAACTATGTTGAATAATAGTGGTGAGAGTGGGCAACCTTGTCTTGTTCCTGATCTTAGTGGAAATGGTTTCAGTTTTTCACCATTGAGGACAATGTTGGCTGTGGGTTTGTCATATACGGCCTTTATTATGTTGAGGAAAGTTCCCTCTCTGCCTACTTTCTGCAGGACTTTTATCATAAATGGGTGTTGAATTTTGTCGAAAGCTTTCTCTGCATCTATTGAGATGATCATATGGTTTTTCTCCTTCAATTTGTTAATATGATGTATCACGTTGATTGATTTGCGTATATTGAAGAATCCTTGCATTCCTGGAATAAACCCCACTTGATCATGGTGTATGATCCTTTTAATGTGCTGTTGGATTCTGTTTGCTAGTATTTTGTTGAGGATTTTTGCATCTATGTTCATCAGTGATATTGGCCTGTAGTTTTCTTTCTTTGTGACATCTTTGCCTGGTTTTGGTATCAGGGTGATGGTGGCCTCGTAGAATGAGTTGGGGAGTGTTCCTCCCTCTGCAATATTTTGGAAGAGTTTGAGAAGGATAGGTGTTAGCTCTTCTCTAAATGTTTGATAGAATTCGCCTGTGAAGCCATCTGGTCCTGGGCTTTTGTGTGTTGGAAGATTTTTAATCACAGTTTCAATTTCAGTGCTTGTGATTGGTCTGTTCATATTTTCTATTTCTTCCTGGTTCAGTCTCGGCAGGTTGTGCATTTCTAAGAATCTGTCCATTTCTTCCAGGTTGTCCATTTTATTAGCATAGAGTTGCTTGTAGTAATCTCTTATGATCGTTTGTATTTCTGCAGTGTCAGTGGTTACTTCTCCTTTTTCATTTCTAATTCTATTAATTTGAGTCTTCTCCTTTTTTCTCTTGATGAGTCTGGCTAATGGTTTATCAATTTTGTTTATCTTCTCAAAGAACCAGCTTTTAGTTTCATTGATTTTTGCTATTGTTTCCTTCATTTCTTTTTCATTTATTTCTGATCCGATCTTTATGATTTCTTTCCTTCTGCTAGCTTTGGGGTTTTTTTGTTCTTCTTTCTCTAATTGCTTTAGGTGCAAGGTTAGGTTGTTTATTCGAGATGTTTCCTGTTTCTTGATGTAGGCTTGTATTGCTATAAACTTCCCTCTTAGAACTGCTTTTGCTGCATCCCATAGGTTTTGGATCGTCGTGTCTCCATTGTCATTTGTTTCTAGGTATTTTTTGATTTCCCCTTTGATTTCTTCAGTGATCACTTCGTTATTAAGTAGTGTATTGTGTAGCCTCCATGTGTTTGTATTTTTTACAGATCTTTTCCTGTAATTGATATCTAGTCTCATAGCGTTGTGGTCGGAAAAGATACTTGATACGATTTCAATTTTTTTAAATTTACCAAGGCTTGATTTGTGACCCAAGATATGATCTATCCTGGAGAATGTTCCATGAGCACTTGAGAAAAATGTGTATTCTGTTGTTTTTGGGTGGAATGTCCTATAAATATCAATTAAGTCCATCTTGTTTAATGTATCATTTAAAGCTTGTGTTTCCTTATTTATTTTCATTTTGGATGATCTGTCCATTGGTGAAAGTGGGGTGTTAAAGTCCCCTACTATGATTGTGTTACTGTCGATTTCCCCTTTTATGGCTGTTAGTATTTGCCTTATGTATTGAGGTGCTCCTATGTTGGGTGCATAAATATTTACAATTGTTATACCTTCCTCTTGGATCGATCCCTTGATCATTATATAGTGTCCGTCTTTGTCTCTTGTAATTGTCTTTATTTTAAAGTCTATTTTGTCTGATATGAGAATTGCTACTCCAGCTTTCTTTTGATTTCCATTTGCATGGAATATCTTTTTCCATCCCCTCACTTTCAGTCTGTATGTGTCTCTAGGTCTGAAGTGGGTCTCTTGTAGACAGCATATATATGGGTCTTGTTTTTGTATCCATTCAGCCAGTCTGTGTCTTTTGGTGGGAGCATTTAATCCATTTACATTTAAGGTAATTATCGATATGTATGTTCCTATTCCCATTTTCTTAAATGTTTTGGGTTTGTTATTGTAGGTGTTTTCCTTCTCTTGTGTTTCTTGCCTAGAGAAGTTCCTTTAGCATTTGTTGTAAAGCTGGTTTGGTGGTGCTGAACTCTCTCAGCTTTTGTTTGTCTGTAAAGGTTTTAATTTCTCCATCAAATCTGAATGAGATCCTTGCTGGGTAGAGTAATCTTGGTTGTAGGTTTTTCTCCTTCATCACTTTAAGTATATCCTGCCACTCCCTTCTGGCTTGCAGCGTTTCTGCTGAAAGATCAGCTGTTAACCTTATGGGGATGCCCTTGTGTGTTATCTGTTGTTTTTCCCTTGCTGCTTTTAATATGTTTTCTTTATATTTAATTTTTGATAGTTTGATTAATATGTGTCTTGGTGTGTTTCTCCTTGGATTTATCCTGTATGGGACTCTCTGTGCTTCCAGGACTTGATTAACTATTTCCTTTCCCATATTAGGGAAGTTTTCAACTATAATCTCTTCAAATATTTTCTCAGTCCCTTTCTTTTTCTCTTCTTCTTCTGGGACCCCTATAATTCGAATGTTGGTGCGTTTAATGTTGTCCCAGAGGTCTCTGAGACTGTCCTCAGTTCTTTTCATTCTTTTTTCTTTATTCTGGTCTGCAGTAGTTATTTCCACCATTTTATCTTCCAGGTCACTTATCCGTTCTTCTGCCTCAGTTATTCTGCTATTGATCCCATCTAGAGTATTTTTAATTTCATTTATTGTGCTTGTCATCGTTTCTTGGTTCCTCTTTAGTTCTTCTACGTCCTTGTTAAATGTTTCTTGCATTTTGTCTATTCTATTTCCAAGACTTTGGATCATCCTTACTATCATTATTCTGAATTCTTTTTCAGGTAGACTACCTATTTCCTCTTCATTTGTTAGGTCTGGTGTGTTTTGACCCTGCTCCTTCATCTGCTGTGTGTTTTTCTGTCTTCTCATTTTGCTTATCTTACTGTGTTTGGGGTCTCCTTTTCACAGGCTGCAGGTTCGTAGTTCCCGTTGTTTTTGGTATCTGTCCCCAGTGGCTAAGGTTGGTTCAGTGGGTTGTGTAGGTTTCCTGGTGGAGGGAACTAGTGCCTGTGTTCTGGTGGATGAGGCTGGATGTTGTCTTTCTGGTGGGTTCGTCTGGTGGTGTGTTTTGGGGTGTCTGTGGCCTTATTATGATTTTAGGCAGCCTCTCTGTTAATGGATGGGGCTGTGTTCCTGTCTTGCTAGTTGTTTGGCATAGGGTGTCCAGCACTGTAGCTTGCTGGTCGTTGAGTGAAGCTGGGTCTTGATGTTGAGATGGAGATCTGTGAGAGATTTTCACCGTTTGGTATTACGTGGAGCTGGGAGGTCTCTTGTGGACCAGTGTCCTGAAGTTGGCTCTCCCACCTCAGAGGCACAGCCCTGATGCCTGGCTGGAGCACCAAGAGCCTTTCATCCACACGGCTCAGAATAAAAGGGAGAAAAAATGGAAAGAAAGAAAAAAAGAGGATAAAATAAAATAAAATAAAGCAATTATAATAAAAAATAAGAAAAAAAATTATTAAGAGTAAATTTAATAAGAAAAAAAAATTTTTTTTTAATTTTTAAAAATAGATTTATTAATTTTTTATACTAAAAATAAGAAAAAAATTATTTAGAAAAAATTTATTAAGAAAAAAAATTTTTTAATTTTTTAAAATAAAAAATATGAAAAAACTTATTAAAAATTTTTTTTAAAAATAGAAAATAAGGAAAAAATTATTAAGAAAACATTTATTAGGGAAAAAAAAATTTTTAAGCCAAAAAAAAAAAAAAAAAAAAAAACGGATGGACCTAACCCTAGGACTAACGGTGAGAGCAAAGCTATACAGACAAAATCTCACCCAGAAGCATACACATCTACACTCACAAAAAAAAGGAAAAGGGGAAAAGTTAATATATCCTGCTCCCAAAGTCCATCTCCTAAATTTGGGATGATTCGTTGTCTATTCAGGTATTCAACAGATGCAGGCACATCAAGTTGTTTGTGGAGCTTTAATCCGCTGCTTCTGAGGCTGCTGGGAGAGATTTCCCTTTCTCTTCTTTGTTCGTACAGCTCCCGGGGTTCAGCTTTGGATTTGGACCCGCCTCTGCATGTAGGTCCCCTGAGGGCGTCTGTTCCCCGCCCAGACAGAACGGGGTTAAAGGAGCAGCTGATTCGGGGGCTCTAGCTCAGTCAGGCCGGGGGGAGGGAGCGGTACGGAGGAGGCGGGGCGAGCCTGCGGCGGCAGAAGCCGGCGTGACGTTGCAGCAGCCTGAGGCGCGCCGTGCGCTCTCCCGGGGAAGTTGTCCCCGGATTACGGGAGCCTGGCCGTGGCGGGCTGCACAGGCTCCCGGGAGGGGCGGTGTGGAGAATGACCTGTGCTCGCCCACAGGCTGTTTGGTGGCGGCAGCAGCAGCCTTAGCGTCTCATGCCCGTCTCTGGGGTCCGCGCTGATAGCCGCGGCTCGCGCCCGTCTCTGGAGTTCGTTTAAGTGGCGCTCTGAATCCCCTCTCCTTGCACGCCGCGAAACAAAGAGGCAAGAAAAAGTCTCCTGCCTCTTCGGCAGCTGCAGACTTTTTCTCGTGCACCCTCCCGGCTAGTTGTGGTGCGCTAGACCCTTCAGGCTGTGTTCACGCAGCCAACCCCAGTCCTCTCCCTGGGATCCGACCGAAGCCCGCGCCTCAGCTCCCAGCCCCCGCCCGCCCCGGCGGGTGAGCAGACAAGCCTCTCGGGCTGGTGAGTGCTGCTCGGCGCCGAGCCTCTGTGCGGGAATCTCTCCGTTTTTCCCTCTGCGTCCCTGTTGCTGTGGGATCCGCGCTGATAGCCGCGGCTCGCGCCCGTCTCTGGAGCTCGTTTAGGCGGCGCTCTGAATCCCCTCTCCCCGCGCGCCGCGAAACAAAGAGGCAAGAAAAATTCTCTTGCCTCTTTGGCAGCTGCAGTCTTTTTCCCGGACTCCCTGCCGGCTAGCACCGAAGCCCGAGCCCCAGCTCCCAGGCCCCGCCCGCCCCGGCGGCTGAGCAGACAAGCCTCTCGGGCTGGTGAGTGCTGGTCGGCACCGCTCCTCTGTGCGGGAATCTCCGCTTTGCCCTCCGCACCAATGTGGCTGCGCTCTCCTCCGTGGCTCCGAAGCTTCCCCCCTCTGCTACCCGCAGTCTCTGCCCACGAAGGGGCTTCCTAGTGTGTGGAAACCTTTCCTCCTTCACAGCTCCCTCCCACTGGTGCAGGTCCCGTCCCTATTCTTTTGTCTCTGTTATTTCTTTTTTCTTTTGCCCTACCCAAGTACGTGGGGATTTTCTTGCCTTTTGGGAGGTCTGACGTCTTCTGCCAGCGTTCAGTGGGTGTTCTGTAGGAGCAGTTCCACGTGTAGATGTATTTCTCATGTATCTGTGGGGAGGAAGGTGATCTCCGCGTCTTACTCTTCCGCCATCTTGCCCCTCCCTCGGTAGATTTATTTTTGATGAGGTTGTAGGTTATCAGGATTGCCCTGCCCTCCACAGGTATCATTTTCTGCAAGACAAATGTAAATAACCTAGTTGCCAATCCGTAACACCTCTTTTCCTATCCCATTAATAGTGAGGTCAGGATGGAGAACAAAGGTCTACCCAGATAAAGAGTTGGTTTTTCTTTAGTAACCTTTTGTGTGTGCGGGAACAGACTTCTGAAACATAAAATGGGAACCATTTACCTCACTTCCCAAGGACACTATGGTTAAAGCCTTTTTGACCTGGTGAACTAGCTTCCTGACCAGTTCTGTACAGCTTGCAGGTACAGCTGGTCATCGGAAAGTTCTTACAGCATGCCCATGGTTTGGGAGTGGAGCCAGGGGTGGGTTGGGATTTAAGGCTATGGGAGCTTCATTACTTTCTTTCCACAAAGCTCAGCATTCCTTACATTTTCCAGAGGCCATACATCTTTCTTAAAATCCATTGCATTTTTTCTGCTACATCTTGCTAAGTGTCTCAGAGAAATTAGTGTGTACTTCTCAGTGGATCTTTCTGTCTTCTGAAGAGAAAAACTGAACCATCTGTATATAAATCTGTTGAACTAAAACAATGCTAGGAGTATTTTCCATTATCTCAGGTCTCATGTGTTTTCCTTATTTTGAACCGTCTGCTGTGACAAGTAAAGAAACTGAACTGACTCACCCTCCAGTCTCCTTTGTTTCTTCCCTCCTCCACCAAAGAAATACTAGTTTCTATAATTGCATTTAGGTATACGTACTGAGTTGCTTTTTTAAAAACTTAAACATAATATCAAGTTTCTGCTTCCTTTTTGAGAATGTGATGTGCTAAAGAAATATAAGTACTTCTGTGTGTAATAAAATCTTGAGCACATTTTGTATTTAATATAATCTCATTAGTTCTAAATACAGTAACTGGGAAGAATTTGAGTGACAGGCTACTTCTTGTGTCTTTCACTTTTTAGAGTATTTACAGTTTTTTGTAATTATTGCCTGACAGTTTAGGTAATATTTTAAGAGGTTTGCTAAAATTATTGAAGTTTAAAAACTTTATAATTAAAATGATTAAAATAGTAAGTCTATTACTTGGCCTCTTCCTGAGTCTGCTATGTTTTTTTTTTAAAAAAATTCTCATTGTGAAATATAAAGCACATATAAGGTCAAGAAATAGAACTTTGCCAACACTGCAAAAGCCCCCTCATGTCTCTTCCCAAACAGTATTTCCCTCCCCCTCGCCTAAGGTAACCACTATCTTGATTCTTTTTTTTTTCAATTTTTTTCTTTTTATTAAAATTTTTTAAATATAATTTTTAAAGTTTGCCATCCATTTACAGTTATTGCAAAATAATGGCTATATTCCCTGTGTTGTACAATAATCCTTGTAGCCTATCTCACACCCAGTAGTTTGTACCCCCCACTCCTCCACCCCTATATTCCCTGCCCCTCCGCCACTGGTAACCAACCATTAGTTCTCTATATCTGTGAATCTGCTTTTTTTTTGGTTAGTTTTGCTTAGTTTGTTGTATTTTTTAGATTCCACATGTAAGTGATATCATACATATGTCTTTCTCTGTCTGACTTATTTCACTTAGCATAATGCTCTCCAGGTCCATCCATGTTGCTGCAAATGGCAAAATTTTGTTCTTTTTTTTTTTTTTTTTTTATAAACAACGGAAATTTATTTCACACAGTTTTTTTTTTTTTTTTTTTTTTATTTATGGCTGTGTTGGGTCTTCGTTTCTGTGCGAGGGCTTTCTCCAGTTGTGGCAAGTGGGGGCCACTCTTCATCGCGGTGCGCGGGCCTCTCACTATCGCGGCCTCTCTTGTTGCGGAGCACAGGCTCCAGACGCGCAGGCTCAGTAATTGTGGCTCACGGGCCCAGCTGCTCCGCGGCATGTGAGATCTTCCGGGACCAGGGCTCGAACCCGTGTCCCCTGCATTGGCAGGCGGATTCTTAACCACTGCGCCACCAGGGAAGCCCTATTTTGTTCTTTTTTATGGCTGAGTAGTATTCCATTTGTGTGTGTGTGTGTGCGTGTGTGTGTGTATCATATCATCTTTATCCATTCATCTGTTGATGGACGCTTAGGTTGCTTCCATACCTTGGTAATTGTAAATAAGGCTGCTATGAACATTGGGGTGCATGTATCTTTTCAAATCACTCTACTGATTCTTATAGTAATAAGTTTCTTGCTTTTCTTTATAGTTTTATCACCCAACCATGTATTCCTAAACACTATTGTTTAGTTTGCCTGCTTTATAAAAAAAAAAAACAAAAAAAACCAAAACTGTGTAAATGGATTTGAACAATTTGTGTTCTTTTGTATTTGGCTTCTTTTGCTCATAATTATGTTTGTGAATCAACATTACATGCACACAGTTTTCAAAAAGTTTTAATTACATAGAGAAAATGGAATAGGAAAAACAGTGGAGGGACATAGGAGTTAAGATGCATAGTTTACTAATGGCTTTGCCTCTAACTAGCAAAGATGGCTTAGAGCAAGTCGAACTGTCAGGATCTCTTTTTTCTTCTCTAAAGCATGATAGAATGTGTTTCAGTAATTGATAGGACCCCTTTAGCTCTAAGATGTGATGAAACTGGATAAATAAATGTTATACTGTGCTGCCCTTAATTTCTTTCATTTTTGTTTTCATTAGGTTGTCTTGGAGATACCCAGTTTTGTTTTAGATTTCGACAGTCTTCTGGGAGGAGGGTGTCACTGCATTGTCTCCTGGATCAATTTGAGAAAGATTTACCAGTTTACTTAAAGGTTGGAAAAGTAGTAATAGAATAATGTCTATGTGAGAGGAAACTTTAGAACTCAGTTACTCAGTTACCTCATATAGCATTCAGAAATATTGTGCTTTTGTTTTGTTACTGTATTATACTGCTGAATTTCCTGAGTCTAATTCATAAGGATTTAGCATGTGAGTGAAAGAGACTTTATAAAGTTACTATTCTTAAAACATAATGCCATTGTGAATTGTAGAAATTAGAATGTTGAATTAATTTTCTTTCACGTGTTAAAACTCTTTATTTAGATGTGGAAGTGGGGTGGTAGTATACCAGTAAATATCACCCAGAGTTGAAGATTCCCTGTGGTAATCCCTACCTGCTCTATAGTAGAATTATTGTTGTCTCTTTTTGATTTTTGAATGAGCTTTGGTTTATAGTTGTTGTTTATTAAAAACAGTTTTAATAATTCAGATGATTCCTGAGTGTAGAATTTCTGTTTGGTACTTCATACTTTTATCTCTAACTGCATGAAGAACATTTCCATCTGGATGTCCTATTAGCACATCCAATAAGAACTTGACATCTTTTGCCTAAAATAAGTATTTACAGCTTACCTTCCTGGTTCCACTAATGACAGGAATCCTCTTCCAGTTAGCAAAGATGTTACCTTTTGAAATGTCTCCTATAGCCATCTTGTCCTTTTCATGACCGTTTGCTATCACTAATAACATATTCTGTCAACTGCTGATAATAAGAGCTACTACTTATTAGAGCTTTTTATGTTCTTGGCATTGTATCAATAAGCATATATTATCTTATTAATCCGCCCTATATTGTTCCAAGAGAGTTCCTTTTGCAAATGAAGGAATTGAGGGCTATTGAGGATAAAAATATTTGCCCAAAGACGTGCATCTTCTGTCTTTTTCAGTGCAATATATCTTACACAGTGTTCCCAGCTAAAGTGTACATATATATTACATAAAATAAATAAAATCTAAAATGATTACTTATTGCTTAATGAATAAAGAGCTAATGATAGTAATATTTCCTGTTTCTCACTTTTTGGGCCTTCCAAAATAAAACCTTTGCCTTTCAAATTTCCATCTTAATCTCCTTTCTATACATGTGCCATATATTAGCTAAACTGAACTGTATGCTTTTTCCTGAGGTAGCTATTTTTCTATCTCTGCGTGGTTTTGCTCAAACTCTTGGCCGTCTAAACTTGAAATGTCTTTGTCTTTGTTTAAATCATATCCATCCTTCAATGCCCAACTCAAAAACAGCTGCCTCCGCAAAATACTGATCGCCATAGACAGAAGTAACCTCTTCCCCCTTGGCCTCTTTGTAACACTTTGTGCTTTTTGCATGGTACCTGTCCTCCTATCACATACTAGTCATTTTTGTACTTTTCTTATCGCTCTTAGTTTGTGATCTCCTTAAGGAACTGTGTCTTACACATCTTTTTATCTTTTCTAACACAATGCCTTGTTCAAAGTAGGTAGTCAAAAAATATTTGTTTAAAGAATAACAATCAAATAAGGAACTGGGCCAGAGTTTATTCCATTAGGATGTAAAAACTTTGTAAGTGTTTTGGACCTTTCAAATTGTATGTTGATAAATATTGCAGTGTTTCATTATTGTTGGGTAAAAATATAACTGTCTCTGTAAGATTCAGATTGGCATTTAACTCCTTTTATTTTCTCTCTTGAAATTTTGCATTAGGATACCTCATAAGACTGATGCCTAACTCAGAATTGTAGGCAGAATTTTTTAAAAACTAAGTATAGCATTGGGGAAAACAGAATTTGATTGTTTTCTTAACTTCCATTAACTACCACAGATATGAATAAAGAACACAAACAGAGTAAGTTATAGGGGGTAAAATCTGACCTTAGTACTTTAGTTATGATTATTTCATCTTTGGGCAAGTTAGCAGGTTTTTATCTGCCAGTTATTGTCATGATTGTTGTTTGCATTGGTGGAAAAGCATAACTAGCTCTTTGTGTGTACCTCATATCTCAGTTCAAGTTTATAAAGGAACCTGCTTTTAATAAGAAAGGATGGCTATATATATGTATATATTTTTTTAATTTGTCGCTTCTTTTATAGAAGGATCCTGCTTATTTTTATGGATATGTGTATTTTCGACAAGTTCGAGACAAAACTCTAAAAAGAGGATACTTTCAGAAGGTAATTTTCATATACATTAATAGAAAAATATTTTTACATTGTGGTTAGAAGAAAAGAAATTATTAGAATGAACAGTCTTTAAAGTGTTTGATATTTTATCTTTAAACATACTAGAATTTATATTTTATCTTTTTTTTTTAGATTGTAGACACCTGTCCTTAGTTTTTTTTGGCTGCATTGGGTCATTGTTGCTGCATGCAGGCTTTCTCTAGTTGGGGCGAGTGGGGGCTACTCTTTGTTGTGGTGCATGGACTTCTCATTTTGGTGGCTTCTCTTGGAGCACGGTCTCTAGGCACGTGGGCTCAGTAGTTGCAGCACGCGGACCCTAGAGCGCGCAGGCTTCAGTAGTTGTGGCGTGTGGGCTCAGCAGTTGTGGCGTGCGGACTCTAGGGTGTGTGGGCTTCAGTAGTTGTGGTGCACGGGCTCAGTAGTTGTGGCTCGCAGGCTCTAGAGTGCAGGCTCAGTAGTTGTGGCACATGGGCTTAGTTGCTCCACGGCATGTGGGATCTTCCCGGACCAGGGATTGAACCCGTGTTCCCTGCATTGGCAAGCGGATTCTTAACCACTGTGCCACAGGGAAGTCCCTAGATTTTTAACTGCTATTGAATTTTGCCTTCCTGCTATCTCTGTACTAGATTCCTGACAGTAAGTTACAGTTATTGTATGAAACTGTCAAAACTCAGAAGAATCTGTTTAATTTTCACATTTTAGAATAAGGGAAAGAATAAACAGATTGTAACATATTTACAGCTAATAAAAGCCTGCAGTATCTTTTTTTTGAAGAGCTAGTAAATATACTTGATCAACATCTTAGTCATTATTGTTCCCACTCTAAATGTACAATCTTTTTGTTTCTAAAGATATATATATAAATATCAGTCAATTCCAACTTAATCCCAGCTAACAGGGACACACCTTTACCTTTTGTAACCAGAACATGCCCTGACCACTAATTGATGCTTAATGGAAAGATAAAAAGTAGTTTTCAAGAAAAATAGATTTTTAAAAAGTCAGCATAATCTATATCTGAAGTGGTCACAAACTATAAAGTCACAATTTCTAAGAATGTGGCTAAAACCATTGAACTCTAAAATATAACAGTCATAGGTCTTAGTTTGAAAAAGCATCACAATTTGCGCTTTCCTTTTTAGGAAGAGTTCACCTGGCTAATTCCTAATATTGCTTTGCTGACAACAATAGTAGCTAGGCTTTGGAATTATCCATGACATTAGTTTGTTTATAGGAAATTCTTTTTCCTGCACAGCAGGAAAATCTGTGAATGTGTCTTTATGCTCTTAAAATGTAGTAATAAGGTTAAACTTTTGGTGTTCTGCCACTATAGTTTTATGTTTCTTTTAACTATCTACTGTAAAAGCCTTTTTATTTTAAAATCCACACTTTTTGCTGAATTTGGCTTGTTAGTAATTGATTATATAAGAAATGGCAAACTTAAATTATAATGATTAAGAAATTAAACATTGTTTCTTTTTTCCCTCCAGTCCTTGGTTTTGATCAGCAAACTACCTTATATTCATTTTTTTCACACCGTGCTCAAACAGATAGCACCAGAGTATTTTGAAAAGAATGAACCTTATTTGGAAGCAGGTAAGTTAAACATTGTGTGAGTTAGGTACCTTTATGAAGGAGTTTAAAATTTTTTACTGGAAATGAATGAAAAAAAATTAGTTAAAAATTTTAAGGACTATATGGTAGGAGAGAGAGGTAAAACAATTCTTCTGGCATATTTACCTACAAACACCAAAGATCCTATCTTTTATTTCTTCTTTTGCAACACAGATGATGCCTATTTTTTAGGATAATAATAAACAAATATTGAGTTGCCAATTCTGATACTTAGAGTACTGTTAAACAGAAATCCTTATGTCACTCAATACAGAGAGAAGACCTCTGCTAGGTGGTGTGCTTTTGTAGCTAATTTTAGTAGTAATAAATGAGTAGGAAAACTCCCTTTAAACCTATTCTGTTGCTTTCAAAACATGTATTAACCAATTTATATCCTAGAACATAGGTGTATATCTGGTGAAATATAAGATATTTTCAGTACTTTTGCCTTTTATCTTCCATCCTTCCCAGTGTATTTTTTCTGCTATGTAGAAAGCAGAAAGTGGAGTTCTAACTTCTAATGTTCCATTTTTAATATTTTAGTATTTCCACTTATACTAAAGAAATATTTTACTATATTTTTCAGCTTGTAATGATGTTGATCGATGGCCTGCACCAATGCCAGGGAAAACATTACATCTGCCTATTATGGGGGTAGTAATGAAGGTAATAATAGCTTATATTTCATTTGTCTCCTTTTTTAGGAAGCTCACACATGAATTTTGCTTTTTAACTTCCTAATAACATTCAGTCCTGTTGTTGCTTTCACTTGTCATTGATGTGAGGAGTTACAAAGATACCGCAATTTATCCTGCTGCACAGAACCATTAGTCACACAACTCCAGGGGTCACCAGTCCCATTTTCATCCTGTAGAGTTTACATGATGCTGTCATTCTTATATAATGCATGTGAATGTAAATGCCACCTCCTAGAATTGTGCAACTTCATGGCCCGCCAGAAATGGATGGTATTGCAGAACACTTGTAGAGTTGAGTATGAGTTAGTAAAATTTAAAAGAAATTAGGAAAGCCATTGGTTCTTAGTCTTTTTTTTTTTTTTTTTTTAATACAGCAGGTCATTGGTTCTTAGTCTTAAGTGATCTTTTTAATGTGCAGTTTCAGACCAACATGTCCATCCCAGGGTATTGTTCTCTACTAAGGTTTTTTTTAATACAGTGAATTAGCATTTTGCTCTCAGGCTTTGTATGAACGTGCTGTAAGTGCTTTTGCAATTCATTTTCAAGTTGAACTTATTTTTGGCAATGTTCTCTCTTTAGATGTGCTCATTTCTGTAGGACCTCTGTTCTGTTTTTTCCATGGGAAATCATCAAAAGTAGGTCTGGGTTGAGAGTTCTCATGGTTCCCTGTGAGATTTATCCCATAGTTTGGCAAGCTTGAGAGGGTGTGTTTGGGTGTGTGTATATTAATGAAGCAAAGATTGGAACAATAAACAGGAAGTGGTATGTAGTTCATGTCCTTTTCTGTTTTTCAGCACGTTTGCTTCTCAGTGGGTTAGTGATTTCTGTGTGTATGGGAATGTGGAGACCTTGGTTCACTTACCTTCTGCTGTGACTAAAATATGACTTTAGTTTTTAATCTGACATAAGTATTTTGTTTTTATGGCTTTTTAGGCGTTGTTGAGTGTACCTTTTTAGCATCAGGATAGAGTGCTTCTGATCCCTCATTGTAGCAGGACTCGCAAGTTATAGAAAGGTCATTCTTTTGTAGCCAAAGTTAATTTCTTCTCTTTTAGGTACGGATTCCCACATGTCATGACAAGCCTGGGACAACTCAAATAGTGCAGTTAACTCAGCAGGTAGTGTGCTACTGTGGTAGAATAATCCAACGTATATAGTCTCTTTAACAGAAATTTTAAACTAGCAAATGTAGAGTTTCTTGGGTTTATGATACATTTCTGAATATCACTGAAATATCCCATTAAATAATTTTTAATGAATTGATAATAAGCTTCCTAATGTTTTTCCAACTTTTTTTTCTTTTTGTTTCTCTAGTAGACACTGGAGAACTCAGAATTTATACTGTAATTGTGAGGACAAGGAGAAAATTATCTTTTGAAAAAGATTAAACAAGGTTTAATTCTAACAAAACCTCTTATCTTAGAAGAGTGGTCAACAGACTTCTGTTTTTAGGAAACTTGAATCAAAAGGATTCTGTAGTTATAATTGCCTTTCATTTTTCCCAAAGTTACATTTGTTCGTGGGTGGGGATGAATTTTTCATTTGAAATGATTTAACCGGTATATTAGCACTCCCATTGTCCTTTGAATTAAATAAAAATGGAAAACAAATTTTGCTTGTTATATATATCAACTGGTATTATGGTAGTATTTCATACAGTTGAGAATTAATCTAACATCTGACCACTGGATTAATGTTTTATCGGTGGAATCTATGTTGTCCTTGACCTTCTGCTGTGTTAGGGGAGACTGTTAAGACCCATTCTCTTTGTAGCTGCTTCTGGAGGAAGAGACTCTTAGAAGACAGGGCAACATGGCTGATTGATTATGGGATAGATAGGCATATTATAAAAGTCAGTTTCTGGCAGTTTTAGTGACATCTTGTCTATATTTTTTTTCTTTTTTATCTCTTAGGGAGACACACATATATCTGTTATTTTACCTACTGTTCATGAGGTGGATCTTTTCAGGTAAAGACTAAAAAATTTTGTTAACTGCCTTGTCTCATTTGCTTTATGATATTGTTGTTAATTTCTTTAGAAAGTGAATGTTCCTATATAAAATGTGGAAAAAACTGGAAGAAAATAGTCATGTTTCACATGTGGTAAATCAGTGGTTCATCCCTGACTGCATGTCAGTTGCTTTGACTACTAGGGAAATTTGGATATGGATTGGGTATTACATGGTACACACAAATTATTTTTGTTTGGTTGGGTGTGAGAATGGTAAATAAATAATTTTTTTTCTAGGGATGGCCTTTTTTGGGGAGTTGGGGGGAGTGGGTTGAGAGCATAAAGCATGATACTCCAGAATGGGAATATAAAAGTGGTGCTAAAAGAAGACTATGATTTCCCTACAAACCCCTCATTTTAGTAATTCTACACTGCCGTTAATTTGATGCATACCACCAATATCTATTAAAGGTTTCCTCTCTTGAATATTTAATACTTACCTCCCCCCAATAAAAACTATTTTGTGTAACAAATATTACTAGTGTAATACAGAGGTTTCAGAGAATGCTTCATCTTGTAATTGTACTTCCTGTCTGTTTGTGCCCTTGCTGATAACATTACTATACTTCAGAGAAAAACTAATTTGCAATTTTGATGCCTTAAGGGCATCCCACTATTAAAGTCAGTTGGTCAGATGTTTCCATATAGGTCTTTTCCATTTTTCCTTTGCTTATTTTAAAATTATAAATATACATATATAATATATATAAATTATATATTTTAAAAATTATACATATATACTGTACTGATCACTTTTCTGTAAATTTGTGATTATTTCAAAATTTTACATATATAATTATTTATATAAAATTTATGTATCTATATAAAATTTTGAAACAATCACAGATTTACAGAAAAGTGGTCAGTATAGTAAACTTTTTTCCTAGAACCATTTGATGGTAAGTTGGAGACCTGATGCCCCATCTTCCCTTAATACTTTAGTGTCTGTTTCCTACAAGTAAGGACTCAATGCAGCCATAAAAATCGGGAAATCAACATTGATAAATTAATACCATCTAATACTAAGACCACATTCAAATGTGTCCAGTTGTCACAATAATATCTAGTTCAGAACCATCTGTTGCATTTAGACGTCATGTCTGTTTAGTCTCAGTTTGGAATAGCTCCTCAGTCTTCCTTTCATGGCCCTGACATTCTTGTGGATTACAGGACAGTTATTTTACAGGAAATCCCTCAGCTTAGGTTTGTCTGGGATTTACTCATGATAAGATTCAGGCTCTGTATCTTTGGCCAGGAGGTAGCACACAGGGTTGGCTTGCCTCATTGCTGATAATGTTCACTTTGATCACTTTATTAGTGTGGTGTTCTCCAAGCTTCTCCATTGATAAGTTATTCTTTTTCCTTTTGTAGTTAAATATTTTGTGAGGAGATACGTTGAAACTATGTATATTATTTATTTATTGTTGTGTAATAAGTTACCCCAGTACTTAGAAGTTTGAAAGAACAAACATTATTTCACACAGTTTCTGAGAGTTAGGAATCTGGGGACTGCTCAGTTGGATGGTTCTAGTTCTAGATCTCTTGTGAAGTTGCAGTCAAGATGTCAGCTGAGGTTTTAGTCAGTTGGACAAGTGGGGCTGGAGGGTCTGCTTCCCTAGAAAGCTACTTTGGCTGTTGGCTGGTGGTCACAGTTCCTTGTGACTGTTGGCAGGAGACCTTCATTTCCAGCCATGTGGACGTTTCCAAAGGGCTGCTTAAATGTTCTCACAACATTCAGCAGGTGATCTGAGAGAAAGCTGAAGTCACAATGTCTTTTATGACTCAGGCTTCAAAGTTGTATATTATTGGGACTTACCTGGAAGTCGAGTGGTTAGGACTCTGCGCTTCCACTGTATGGGGCGCGGGTTTGATCCTTGGTCCGGGAACTAAGATCCCACATGCCACACGGTTGGGGTGACCTTGGAGCACAAAAAAACCTCCAAGTGATTAAAGCTTAGGCCCACTAGCCAAAGCATAATATCACTTATTGATCCAAAAATTTATCAACGGAACAAGTTACCCTAGGGATAACAGCGCAGTCCTATTCTAGAGTCCATATTGACAATAGGGTTTATGACCTCGATGTTGGATCAGGACACCTCAATGGTGTAACCGCTATTAAAGGTTCGTTTGTTCAACGATTATTGAAAAAAAAGTTGTATATTATTGCTTTAATTTACTCTGTTCATTAAGTGCAAGCCACTAACCCAGCCCACCTGAGAGGGCGAGAAATAGGCTCAGTGCTTTAAAAGGAGTGTCAAAGAATTAGTAGAAATATTTTAAAACATTGCACCGTGTATGTATATCTGTATGGATTTCTGGTTTCTTGTTTTATTCAACAGGTTATTAAAATCCATTATTCTCATCGGTTTTGATGTTCAAATTGTCCCCAGTTTGGCCAGTGAGAATCCATGTCAAGCTGGCCTCTGTTTTTCTTTTTTTGTCATATCCTTTTCATTCTTGAAACACTAACTTGTTTGTTCCAGGCTTATCTTTTTTTTTCTCGAACTAAAAAAATTGACATATAATTCACATACATAATATTCACGCTTTCAAAGTATACAATTCATTTGTTTTTAATATATTCACAAAGTTGTGCAACCAGTACTACTGTCTAGTTCCAGAACATTTTCATCACTCAAAAAGTAACCCTGTACCCCATTAGCAGTTAGTCCCCATGGCCTCTTCCCCGCAGCCCCTAGTAACCACTAATCCACTTTGTCTCTTTGGATTTGTCTATTCTGGACATATCATATGGATAGAATCATACAATATGTGACCTTTTGTGTCTACCTTCTTTCACTGAGCATATTATTTTCATGGTTTATCCATGCAGTAGCATGAATCATTACTTCATTCTTTTTATGGCTGAATAGTATTCCATTGTATGGATATACCACATCCAGTAATCCATTGAAGGACATCTGGATGGTTTCCACTTTTTGGCTGTTATGTATAATGCTGTTGTGAACATTTGTATATAAGCCTTTGTGTGGACATATGTTTTCAGTTCTGTTGGGTTCCAAGATTATCTTGTATTTTCTCTTCCCCAGCCCTGGAATCAGCTACTTAGTAGAGAATAGGATTTAGAAGTCAAGATCTGGGCACTAGTTGTGCTCCTTGCTAAGGGAATATCCCTCTCAGTGGACAGAGCTAAGGAAAATATGTATCTGTAAATGCATATATACATACACACTCAGATATAGTAAACACTTTTACATATATATTTATTTCTATATCCATGTATATTGAAAACTATAAAGTCACACCAATACCCCTAATTCCAGTGCAACATGACAGGGTTCACTCTACTTTTTTCCCTTTTCATATTTGTATTTCTTTTCTCTGACAGAGGAGCTACATCCTATTATCCTTGATTCATTTAATTATTTGATCAGTCCCATGTTAGTAACCAATCTCTCGTCTCTGCTGCAACCTTCTCCTCTGAGCAAATGCCTTTCTTATCCTTCTTGGGCTCTGACACTGCCCACCTGGCTGCTCTTCTTCATGAACACCCTCCTTACCCTGCTTAGGCCCTGCTCCATGCCTGATTGACCCCCAACGTGGTTCCCCTCTTGCCCCGGTCGGCTTCTATACCCCACGTTAGGCCACCTCTCTATGTGGATGCCATCCTCACCCTGTTGTACTCTGACTCCCAATGCCAAGCCAGCCCCCACATGGATCCCTCCTTTCCCTACTTGTGCTTCTACACCTTACTGCAGGCCACGCCTCCATACGTTCACCCTCATTCCTCTGCTCTGACACCCCACCATGGACAACCTCCTCAACCCACTCTGGCTCTGACCCTCTGCACCTGCTGCCCCTCCATGCCCCTCACAATTCCTGGGCTCTGTCACCCCAAATCAGATCACCTCCACACATGCACACCTTTCTCACTACATTAGGGTTCCAACACCCCCATGACAAGCAACCCCCTCCACATGGATGTCTGCCTTATCTCACACAAGCCCTGATACGCTCTTCAGGCCAACAGGGCTCTCTTTCCCTCCTGGCAGAGATGCCTACCATGCACTGTGTTTTGCTGTAGGATTGAATTGTTTAGGAAGGAAGGAGGAAGAAGAGCTCCTTTGCCTTATCCTTGAACTGTTTATTGTTTTTATTTTTGGTTTTTTGCCCTTCCTTCACATTTCTCTTCTTGCCTTTGAATAGTTAAAATGAACTTTCCCTAATTTCCATCTCACAAATTTGTTTCATATTTTTACACTTAGAAGTTACTTGTATTTTTTTCCTTTTCTTTCTTGTGTGTGTATGTTTTCAGGTAGGTAGATTGGTTACTTTTTTTTTTTTTTAACATTTACTTTATTTATTTGGTTGCACCGGATCTTAGTTGCAGTAGGCGGCCTCCTTAGCCGCGGCATGTGTGCTCCTTAGTTATGGCCAGCGAGCTCCTTAGTTGCAGCTTGCCAGCTCCTTAGTTGTGGCGTGTGAACTCTTAGTTGCAGCACGCATGTGGGATCTAGTTCCCTGACCAGGGATTGAACCCGGGTCCCCTGCATTGGGAGCGTGGAGTCTTAACCACTGTGCCACCAGGAAGTCCTTTGGTTATGATTTTTATAAATAGATAATGTAGTTTTTTTTCCCTCTAATCTACTAGGAAAAATTTTGACCCTACTAGGAGGAAATTACTAAATAAGTAAAAGTTATCAAATTAACTTAGGCTAGGTAATGTACCAGAGTTTTGTCCTATAGGCTTCTGCCTAATTCCAGGGCTACTGTAAAAATATGCAGCATTTCTGTAGGGGGAGGATCTGCTTAGGAAAGCATTCTGTTGTTTGGCGTTAGAACACCTCCTTGTGATTTGTTTTCCTCATTCTTTAATATTGAAAGCATTGGCTTTGAAATTAAGTACATCTAGTAAACATCCTTTGGAAAATTAATTTTTCTGGTTTCCTTCAAAATAGAAATTCAAATGGAACAGCAATATTGATAAACTAGATGTGCTATATGGTACAATAATTTAATAATTATTTTATATGCTTTTATCGTTTGTTAGCCATTCTGTGTGTCAATATATTTAATTTTGTAAAACTTGGAACAAGTAAAATTGCTATATATTTTTGTGTGGATAAAAGGAACTTATATCTATGTGCATCACCATATTCTTTTTTTTTTGGCTGCGTTGGTTCTTTGTTGCTGTGCGGGGGCTACTCTTCGTTGCAGTGCGCGGGCTTCTCGTTGCGGTAGCTTCTCGTTGCGGAGCTCGGGCTGTAGGCGCGCGGGCTTACAGTAGTTGTGGTTCGCGGGCTCTAGAGCACAGGCTCAGTAGTTGTGGAGCACGGGCTTAGTTGCTCCGCGGCATGTGGGATCTTCCCGGACCAGGGCTCGAACCCGTGTCCCCTGCATTGGGAGGTGGATTCTTAACCACTGCGCCACCAGGGAAGTCCGCATCACCATATTCTAAATGAATTTGTATATCAGGTCAAGGTACACATAGCTGGAAGAATTGTATCAATGTGAAGTTTTTAGAATGATTATATGGGAACTTAAAAAAACCAGGGATGGATAAATAACAGTGTCTCTGCTGCGTAAACACCTTTCAGGTGTTTCTGCCCAGTTTTCCTTCATAGTCAGATGCTTTGGGAGCTGGTGCTGTTGGGTGAGCCCCTCGTGGTCATGGCACCGTCACCATCAGAGTCGTCAGAGACTGTATTGGCACTTGTTAAGTGAGTATATTTGGTTCCTCATGGTGATAGTTGCAACAGTTTACCACCTGTGGTATGTTTGCACACTCATTGCATTGATCTACACAATAATCCTGTAAGAAGGTAGTGCTCATTATAGCACCATTTATTGATGAGAAAATTAATTCAGATTCCATGTTTTTGTTTTTCTGGGCAATAAGCACATCCATTCACTTACATAAAGTTAGCACCTGATAAAAATCAGTTGCGTGAATGGTCAGTGTCCAGTAAAAGGCATGTAGCTAATGAATGATAGAGCCAGAATTTCACCCCGTCTTCTGCCCCAAATCCAGTGTGTTTTTGGTATGCCATCTACATTACATTTTTCCATTTGTCTTTCTAGTTTCCTGACATGAGTTATAGATAGATGATCCCACTGGGGTAAACTCTGTGTATAGATGTTTCATAGTTATTGAGTAGGGCCTTTAATTTCTGTCCTTTGTTTTACATGTTATTCTTGCTCTACAGCTGTATTTCTCCATTAAAGTACTTCAGTGATTTCCGACCTTATTTCACTATTCATGATAGTGAATTCAAAGAATATACCACCCGTACTCAAGCCCCGTGAGTAAACAAAATAACTTTTATTGACCAAGTATTACCTTTATAACCAAATTATGTAGAATTATTTTTGGTAATAATTGAAAAGTTTAAATTTTGAACTTATTGGCAGATTGACTTTATAAAGGAAGTTTTGAGGAGCTGCTGGTAATAATTTCACGTTTCAAGAGTCATTATCCTATTTTCTTTGAATGATCTTATTTGTTAGTGGAAGCTATATTGTCTTCCACTAATTAATAGCTAATTCCTCTAATTTAATAACTATCTGACTACTTTTTTTTTTTTTTTTAATGCTATTCTTGTCTGCTTACATTCTTTTTATGTATGTATGTATGTATGTATGTATGGCTGCGTTGGGTCTTCGTTTCTGTGAGAGGGCTTTCTCCAGTTGTGGCAAGTGGGGGCCACTCTTCATCGCGGTGCGCGGGCCTCTCACTATCGCGGCCTCTCTTGTTGCGGAGCACAGGCTCCAGACGCGCAGGCTCAGTAGTTGTGGCTCACGGGCCTAGTTGCTCCGCGGCATGTGGGATCCCCCCAGACCAGGGCTCGAACCCGCGTCCCCTGCACCGGCAGGCAGACTCTCAACCACTGCGCCACCAGGGAAGCCCTATCTGACTACTTTTACTTCTATCTTCGTTCTTTACTTCAGGACCCCTTATAGCATCAGTTATCTCTTCTTGCTCTATAACTTCTTTTTCCTTCTCCCTCTTCATTGAATCAGCATATAAACATATAAAAATTCTTCCCAATCTGTAAAAGGGGAAAAAATATCTTACCTTTCCCCTTTAGTTCCTGCTCTGTTGTTCACCTTCTTTTCATAGCTAAGTTTCTAGAATAACAACAAAAATTTCCATTTACCCTCTCCACTTCTTGGTTTCCTGGTTGCTTCTCAGTTCATTGCAGGTTGATTTCTTCATCTCCTCTGAAGTTCTTGTCAAAGTCATCAAGACCTTTGTCACTGCCTTGAACCTGTGGGCACATTATTGCCCTGTTTTTCCTGCCTTCCCTTTCTTGTAACAATTACTCTATTGACGTTGAAAACATTTTAATCTTTGGTACTGTCTCACCTGGCTGTCTGGTGGTGCATCTCAGTCTCCTGTGCAGACTTCTTTTTCTCTGCCAACCCCTTAAATGTTGGTGTTCTCCAGTATTGTGTTCTGGGTTCTGGTTTCAGACTGATATTTCTTTCTGTACAGTCTTATCTGTACCCACACCACAGTCTCTGTTAACACCTATATACTGATGACTGAAATTTATCTTCCTAGTTCAAATCTTTGCAAGGTCTCGACCTCTGTCCAGGTTTTTGTTGTTTTTTTATCGTATTGCCACCTGGACATCTTAATGGCACCCAAAACTAAACATGTTCAAACTGAATTCTTTTTGTCTCCTTCTTTTCTTCCCAAGTTCCATGCCTCTTCCTACTTCATGAATGGTGCTTCTTTTCACTTAGTTATCAAAAACCTAAATTGTCATAAATTTCTCGTCCTTAATGTGCTCCATGTGAAGTTTTACCAAATTCTGTCAATTCAACATCCTAACATATCTCTCATAACATTTGTTATCTTCTTTCCAGAGCTCTCTTCCTAGGCTTACTACCTCCAGTTTTTCTCGTATTTGCTGTTGCTTTTCCCAAACCTCTTCCCCTTTTTGCAGAGCATCTTCCAAATTTCCCCCAGAGTGATCTTTCTAATAAGTACATTTTTGTTCATGTAGCATTCCTCCACTCAGTTCTCTAGTAGCTTCTGTTTGCCTACAAGATAACATCTGAATTTCATAGCATATTAAGTTGGTACTGAATAATCTGGCCAGCATCTGCCCATCTGCTTTCATTTCTGACTATTCATTCTTCCTGCTTTGTGCGCTAGGAATGCTGAACTATATGTAGTTTTACAAACAGACCGTGATCTCACTTCATTGCTTTGCACATACTATTCATTCTCCTGCATCACATTTTCTTCCATTATCCACCTGGCAAAAGACTCCTGTTCATAACTTATATCATGTTATATATCAACTATCCTTCAAAAAAAACCTCCTATTCATCTTTCATATCTTTGTGCAAATGTCATCTCTTTGTTGAGGCTGTCCTTTAATCCCCTGGTAGACGTAGTTTCTCCTTTGTAATAATTGTACATTTTATACCACCTTCACTGTATTCTAATTTCTGGTATCATAATTGGTTATGTATACCCCTTTTCCTGTGTGCTTTTAGAAAGACCGTGTCTTTTCATCTTTGTATACCTAGTGCTAAAAGTGGTGCCTGGAATGTAGTTAATATGTGATACCAATGGAGGAAAAGATTATCTTAGTAATCTTTGAGTAAACAGTAGTTCACTCAAAATAAATTGTAAACTGATGGAACATTCATTTTTTCCTCACTTTGGTTTTGTTTTGTTTTGTTTTAATGTAGGCCCTCAGTCATATTAGGAGTAACCAACCCTTTTTTTGCAAAAACACTCCAGCACTGGCCACACATTATTCGGATAGGAGACCTTAAACCTGCAGGTAAAGTATAAACTTGTTGTTCTCGTTTTAGTATGTAAGGTGGATGAGCAGGTTTATTTCTTCCTCTTTGTTTTCACTGCTTCGTTACTTTTTAATTATGTTGATGGCAACCTTCTTTGAGGCAACTTGAATAAAAGCCTTTGGAGAAGAGCATAACTTCCAACTAAAATATACAGATTCTTATATGTATAACCCATCGTGTCCACCTACCAAAAAAATGCACCTACAGTGTTTTAAACATTGAATTATTTTGAGGTTTCATGAAACCTCAAAAATTTGAGCTACTTTTTGTATATGTATAAGCCCAATTAAACAGGATTTTCCAACACTGCTTGAATAAAACCTTATAGAAAGTTAAAATTAATCAATTTGACACAAAATTCTCAACTAGGACTCCAAACAAGAATTATACATTTCTATGGCACTGGTATTGATTAAGGAAGTGGTCAAAAGGCTGTGCTTTCCTTGAAAAAAGACATGTAGTACCTTGTTCATGGTAGCTGTTTAATGAATGTTTACTAAATGAGTAAATGAATTCTGAAGTTGGCAATTTTGTTAACCTGGATGACAATTTAATGGTACCTCTGACATTTTCTCACTGGACATTCCTGAATTTTCCATGGAAATAGTTGAGACGTGAGCTATCTAAAATATTTCTAATAACTTTATGATATGTTACTTTTAAAGACTTTTCCTTTGGTGTACATGGGTATTATATTTAAGACATTATTTAATATGATTATTTTATAAAATATCCCTTCTGGAATATAAATAAATCTAGATGACATATTAGGGAATAACATTTTAAATCATATTATTTACAAATATTAGACTCAATCTTAGACTGAAATCCTTAGAAACCTTATGAAATAGAGGAAAGGGCAAAGGGCTTTACCTTGGCTGTCAGATCTGTGTGACCTTAGGCAGAACAGCCTCTTTAAGCCTGCAATTCTTTGTCTGCTGGGAGGGTTGAACACAGTATCTGACTTATGGCACTCTGTAAATGTCATGGTCCCTTGCCATTTCATTAGTGTTCTGTCTGATAATTCAGAGCACAGCAGTCACTGGAGTCTCATCTATGAGAAGATATGGAAAGGTTTTTTTTTTAATCTTAATTTAATCTTGACATTTACTTTCTTGGTTTTTTCCTATTAATCTAGACTATTTGATTAATCGTAATATAGTAGACTACTGTTTATTGTCTTTTTCCAATAAGAAAAGGCTTTCTGTTGGGGATGTAAGTAGAGGAACTTTTGCAAAGATCACTGGTAAAGTAGCATGGGTTGATAAGTCTCTTTAACTTTTTAAGAAACTGCCAAACTGTTTTCCGAAGTGACTCACTATTTTACATTCTTACCAGCAGTGTATGAGGGTTCCTGTTTCCTCACGTCCCTGCCGACATTTGATATGGTCTCTTTTTTTCATTATAACCATTCTAGTGGGTTTAAAATGCTGGTTTTAATTTGCTTTTTCTTAGTGACTAATGATGTTGAGCATCTTTTCATCTACTTATTAGTCATTTGTGTATCTTCTTTTATGAAATGTTGATTTAAATCTTTTGTCCATTTTAAAATTAGGTTGTCTTATTATTTTGTTGTAAGAGGTCTTTATTTTGGACACAAGTTTGTTTTCAGATATATGATTTGCAGATATTTTCTCACAGTATTTGACTTCTCTTTTTGTTTTTTTTAAATTAATTAATTAATTTATTTTTGGCTGCATTGGGTCTTTGTTGCTGCATGCGGGCTTTCTTTAGTTACAGCGAGCGGGGGCTACTCTTCGTTGCGGTGTGCGGGCTTCTCATTGTGGTGGCTTCTCTTGTTGCAGAGCACGAGCTCTAGGTGTGCGGGCTTCAGTAGTTGTGGTGCACGGGCTTAGCTGCTCTGCAGCATGTGGGACCCTCCCGGACCAGGGCTCGAACCCGTGTTCCCTGCATTGGCAGGCGGACTCTTAACCACTGCGCCACCATGGAAGCCCTCTTTTTTGTTTTCTTAAGGACGTCTTTTGAAGTGCAAAAGTACTTAATTTTGATGAAGTCTAGTTTATCAATTTTTTAATTTTATGAATTAGGCTTTTGATGTTTATCTAAGAACTTGTTGCCTAACTCAAGGTCACAAAGATTTTCTTCTATGTTTTCTTCTAAAAATTTTGTTGTGTTAGCACTTACATTTAGGAGCCACTTGGAGTTAATTTTTGTTTATGATGTGGGGTAAGGGTATAAAATCATCTTTTTTTGCATGTTGATATCCAGTTGTCTTAGCATCATTTGTTGAAAAAACTATCCTTTTGCCATTGAATTGCATTGATACCTTTTTGGAAAATCAGTTGGCCATAAACATAAGGGTTTATTTCTGGACTCTTGTTTCTGTTGCATTGATCTATATGTCTTATCTTTATACCAGTACAACCTCTTGATTACTGTAACTTTATAGTAAGTTTTGAAATCAGGAAATATGTCTTCCAGCTTTATTGTTCTTTTTCAAAGTAGTTTTGGCTATTTTGGGTGTTTTGCATTTCCATTATAAATTTTAGGATTACTTTGCCAATTTTTGCCAACTGAGCAGAAAACAAAAAAGCTAACTGGGATTTTGTTAGGGATTGTGTTGATTACATAGGGAATATGTAATCAGTTTGGAGGAGAATTGCCATCTTAAAAATACTGAGTCTTCCATTCCAGGAACTTGGAATGTCTCTCCATTGTTTAGATCTTCTCTAATTTTTCTCAGCAATGTTTTTGTAGTTTTCAATATACAGGACTAATTATGATGTTAGATGTAGGTTTTCCATAGATGTCCTTTATCAAGTTGAGGAAGTAGCCCTCTGTTCCTAGTTTGTTGAAAAAGATTATAATGAATTGGTGTTGAATTTTGTTAAATGCTTTTTCTGTATCTATGGAGATCATCGTGTACTTTTTGTCCTTTATTAATACAGTATACTAAATTAATTGATTTTTTATGTTAAACCAACCTTACATTCCTTAAATAAATCCCTTTTGGTTATGGTGTATAGTCCTTTATTATTATTATTATTATTAGTTTGCTAATTTTTTTTGAGGATTTTTACATCTTTATCCATGAGGGATATTCTTTTCTTGTGATGTCTTGACAGCTAATATTTTTGCTGCTCTGAGAATCCTCTTCAGACAGGTGAAGTTACCATTTAAAAGTAGGACCTAGGACCAGGGGAGGGGAGGGGACACTTCTTGAGTTTATTTTTCAGAATGGGCATAAGGGCATATATGGAATATTAATTACACTTTATTTTAAGCAGCCTATTTTAGGGATGAGATGCTGTGTTCCCTCTGATTATTTCTGTCACCAGAGTATTTGGACCATATCATATAGAAAAAGATACCACTTTTTCTATAGGAGAGTGATGATGTTGTATGGAAACATTATGTTTTATAGATCCTTAGTGGTCATTGAGGAGTGGATGGTAGAGAGTGTCAATGTCCTCAGTTTGGTCCTTGTTCAATTAGTAGAGGTGATACGTTGTGAACAATGACACCAGAGGTGTTTAAATAATTTTGAGCAAGACTATAGTACCTATTTCTGGGACTGGCTGGTGTCGTTTGAGCACAGGTCTTAACAGACGTGCAAAATTTCATTAAGTTTAGTATGTTTATGATACTTTTTCCCACTTATCTTAAAATTTTTTTTATTATAGCAAAATACATATAACATAAAATTTACCATTCTAACAATTTTGAAGTGTACAATTCAGTGGCATTAAGTACATTAACAGTGTTGTGCAACCGTCACCCCTATCCATTTCCAGAACTTTGCATCATCTCAAACAGAAGATCTGTAGCCATGAAACAATAACTCTTCATTCCTCTCATCTCCCAGCCCCTAGTAAACTCTATTCTAATTTCTGTTTCTATGAATCATACAGTATTTCTCCTCTAGTGTCTGGCTTATTTCACTTAGCATAACATTTTCAAGATTCATCCATGCTGTAGCATGTATTAGAATTTTATTCCTTTTTTTAAAAAGCTGTGGTAAAATATACATAACATAAAATTTACCATCTTAATCATTTTTTAAGTGTACAGTTCAGTGGCAGTAAGTACATTGACGTGGTTGTGCTGCCATCACCGCCATCTACCCACAGAACTCTTTTCATTTTGCAGAACTGAAACTCTATTGCACAGTAGCTCCCTATTCATTCCACATCGCCCCGCCCCCCACCCTTGGCAACTACCATTCTACTTTCTGTCTCTGTGAATCTGACTACTCTGGGTATCTCATGTAAGTGGAATTCTGCCTACTTGTCCTTTTGTGACTGGCTTATTTCACTGAGCATAATGTCTCCAAGGTTCATCCATGTTGTAGTATGTCAAAATTTCCTTCTTTTTTAAGGCTGAAAAATATTCCATCATACGTATATACCACATTTTGCTTATTCATTCATCTGTTGATGGATACTTGGCTTGTTTTCATCTTTTAGCTATGTGAATAATACTGTGAACATGGGTGTACAAATATCTCCAGTCCCTGCTTTCACTTCTTTTGGGTATATAGTCATCCCTTGGTATCAACAGGGGATTGGATCCAAGACCTGCCACAGATACCAAAATCTGAGGATGTTCAACTCCCCTAGTTGGCCCTTTGTATCCACAGTTCCACATCTGTGGATTCAGCCAACTGCAAATCTTGTAGTACTGTATATATTCATCAAAAAAAGAAAAAAATCCGTGTATAAGTGGACCCGGGCAGTTCAAACCCATGTTGTTCAAGGGTCAACTGTATACCTAAAAGTGGAATTGCTGGACCATGTAGTCATCATGTTTAATTTTTTGAGGAACTGCTGTACTGTTTTCATTTTACATTCTCACCAGTGGTGCACAGGGTATCAATTTCTCCACATCCTCACCAACACTTGTTATTTTCTGTTTTCTTGATAGTAGCCTAACGGGTGTGAGGTGGTATCTTATTGTAGTTTTGATTTACATTTCCCTAATGATTAGTAATGTTGAGCGTCTTTTCATGTGCTCATTGGCCATTTCTATGTCTCCTTTGGGGAAATGTCTTTCCAAGCCCTTTTCCCTTTTATTTTTTTTAATTAATTTATTTATTTTTGGCTCTGTTGAGTCTTCATTGCCGCGCATGGGCTTTCTCTAGTTGTGGTGAGCGGGGGCTACTCTTCATTGCGGTACGCAGGCTTCTCATTGCTGTGGTTTCTCTTGTTGTGGAGCACGGGCTCTAGGCGCGCGGGCTTCAGTAGTTGTGGCACGTGGGCTCAGTAGTTGTGGCTTGTGGGCTCCAGAGTGCAGGCTCAGCCGGTTGTGGCGTACAGGCTTAGTTGCTCTGCAGCATGTGGGATCTTCCCGGACCAGGGATCGAACCCGTGTCCCCTGCATTGGCAGGCAGATTCTTAACCACTGCGCCACCAGGGAAGTCCACTTTGCCTGTTTTTTAATTGGGTTGGTTTTTTTGTTGAGTTGTAGTTCTTTATATTCTGGATACTAATGCCTTATTAGATGTATGCTTTGTAAATATATTCTCCTGTCGGTTGTCTTTTCACTCTCTTGATAGTATCCTTTGATGCACAGAAGTTTTTAATTTTGATGAAATCCAGTTTATCAGTATTTTCTTTTATTGTCTCTGTTTTTGGTATCACATTCATGAAAATCCATTTGTCTTTTAATTTATGAGTACTGGGCATATATCTTGGGATATATTTCTTTTCTGCCCATTGATCTCAAGACTAGGACCACTGCATATGCTACACAAGTTAGGAAACACAACAGCTCTGCCTAGGATCCTGGCTTTGAAAATTCAAGACTATCTGAGAGGGTCAGTAAAACTGCAGAAAAAGTATGTTCTGTAGGACCAGCAGGGAAGGCATAGCAGAACTGAGATTTTGCTCTCCTGGGCCCAGAAGTTCGTAGCTTTATTAGAAACATATATATAGTTTTAACCCTGCAGAGGGATCATTCCTCGTGCTATAAAGGGATTACTTCTTATGGGTTATACCTAGTTTTAGTTCACCCAGATCCTATTAAATGAAGAAATGTAATGCTAGGATAATGGTACTGAACAAGTATTCCTCAAAGAGAAAGTAATTCTACTAGTGTATATTGGATCACATTATAAACTGAATTTCTAACCAGAAATGGGGTTTGATGATTTAATCAAAGGTAAAACATTTGACCTAAATGTAGAAGATTCTTATGCAAATGTGCAGAGGTGCAGAACATTATTAATTTAATAATGTTAAACCCCTCTCTTATGTGCATGTACATAACAGACATTGAATAAGTATTTTTTAATTAAACATCTGTAATTGTGGGACTTCAGTTCATTTTCTGGCATTCTTATTTTATTTTCCAGACGTATTTGACAAATACCATTTAACTATTTTTGGCAATAGACAATGTATCTTTATGACTAGTTTTCTTTATGTCTATTATGTACTACAGTGTAAGAATTATGGTGGCTAGGGTTAGAGTTCAGTATGCATCTTACACCTGATGAGGTCCCTTGAATCAGAGGGGAATTGTGTGAGTGAAGATTGCTGCGCAGGTAGTATTCTTGTCTTTGCCTTTTAAAAAAAGCTGATATGGATCACTTTATATCTTCATTATTACCTAGAACTTATTGAATGTAAAGAATATATGAAACCTACTGCTGAATTATTCTCCTCCCTGATATTTGGTTCCTCTGCACAGTGAATTTCAGGAAATAATATATAATAAATGGCATTGGTGGATACAGGAGTTGCAAGTCCTTTGTGATCTAGAGCAGAAGGAAACAGAAAGTAGGCACAGAAATATTTAGACTTATTCAAAGCGTTGTGGTTCTGACATGTGATGTTCTTTGGGTTCTTAGAGTCAGAGGCAGATAAGTGATTTGAATTTAGTTATCTGTATAGTTAAATATGTATTAATTCTGCACTTTAAGAAAAAAAAGTTTTACAAATCTTCTGACGAAAAGCTACTCTGAACTCTGGAAAGCAAAACCGCAAGATAACATTCAAGATGAGAGACATTCTCATAAGAATTAGTATGTGGGGGACTTCCCTGGTGGCGCAGTGGTTAAGAATCCGCCTGCTAATGCAGGGGCCCAGGTTCGATACCTGGTCTGGGAAGATTCCACATGCCGCGGAGCAACTAAGCCCGTGTGCCACAACTACTGAGCCTGTGCTCTAGAGCCTGGGAGCCACAACTACTGAGCCCACGTGCCTAGAGCCCGTGCACCACAACTACTGAGCCTGTGCTCTAAAGCCCACGAGCCACAACTACTGAGCCCACGTGCCTAGAGCCCATGCACCACAACTGCTGAGCCCGCACGCCACAACTACTGAAGCCCGCACACCTAGAGCCCCTGCTCCTCAAGAAGAGAAGCCACGCAATAAGAAGCCCGTGCACCACAACAAAGATCAGCCCCCGCTCGCCGCAACTAGAGAAAGCCTGCGTGCAGCAACAGTGACCCAACGCAGCCAAAAAAAAAAAAAAAAAAAGAATTAGTATGTGGGAATATATAGAATAAGTTGACAAAGTAAAAACTGTGAGCTAATAAATCAGAAACATTCCAGAAACCTGAGTGTTTCTGGACTCTTTCCTGTTGTTTCCCAGTCTGTCCCCAAAGCCTCTTGTTTTTAATCTCCTCCACAGAGCTACAGTAGCTCACTTTCTTCTCTTTCCTTGCTGCACATGTCTTCAGATTTTCTTTCTACCCAGGAGCAGTATTCAACAATGCATACATTTCATCCTGTAATCTTTTCCCTCTTTTACTTCATACTCCTTTGTGCAACACAGCACCCCTGCTTAGGAGTCCAGAGTCCAGCCCACCTGTGGCTCAGGCCTGTGGTTGTGGCTTCTGCTATCACCACCTGGTGGCAGTGTTTCTACACTGCAAAAGCAGAATTTGGGGTGGTACCAGAAAAAAAATCTTTGAATACTACATCTGCATACCAACTTAGGAGTTGCTTTCAATTCTCTTTACTCTTAAATGGTATTATATTTAGCATCATATTCAAAATGGTATCTTTTTCATGTTTCATATATTTAGCCCAAAGATTTTAAATTTTAAGTTGAGTGACAAAAAGGGAAATTTTAAAGTAATGATAGATATTAATGAAAGATCAAATATCCGTTTTATATAATTTACACAATTGTTTCTGTAATGCTGTTATATAGCCCAGTGTTCCCTTTATCCAGTTTTAAAGTACTAGGAATAAACTCTTAAATATTCATTGATGTTAAGAATACCTTAGCTACAACATCCCTGACTAAGTAAATAACAGTTAGTGGATTATCAGTCTTAGAAAATTCCAGTTTTGTGATATGTGAAATTCAAATAACTATAAGAATCTTTATGATGTTTCCTTCAGGTGAAATTCCTAAGCAGGTTAAAGTGAAAAAATTGAAGAACCTAAAGACTCTGGATTCTAAACCTGGTATTGACTTTTATAAATTTTTAAAACATATACTATATGGGTAAATGGGTCATACTGCTTACCTTATTTTCTTTTCTTTACTTCTTAGGAGTTTATACTTCTTATAAGCCATATCTAAATAGAGATGAAGAAATCATGAAACAATTGCAGAAGGTGATTACTTGCTCATATTATTAATTTAAATTTCCTTACTCAGGTATGCAGTATCCAGTAAAGCAACATGTGCTTTATGTATAATAATATGAAAAGAGGTCTTTCTGGACTCTGGACTTTGAACCAAAGCTTCATGGAAATCAGGAGACTAATGTAGCAGCAATTATGGGCTAGAAATATGGGACTGCAGCTATCAACCTAGTGCCAATCTTCCTGAAAACTTAGGAGTTATAGTGAGAAAGTCGTGGACTGTACTATGAGGTAGCTTAGCACCTAACAGGATAGTTAGCATTTTTTGGAAAATGTAAATATTATTAATACAACAAGTATGAAATAAATAGTCTTTGTTGTGAGCTAATATTTTAAAGTATGGGATGAATGTCTTATATTTTGCTGTAAGGATTTTTTACAGGATGTTGCACAGTGAACTTCACATTAAATTACTTCAAGATGAAGTTCTAGGGTTTTTTTCCTATCAAGTAAAATACATATTTACATATCAGCTAAACTTCTATAAGCATTCATTGTTTTGTATTCTCTGACACTAGAGTGTAGGTTCTCATTTTTTTCCTCTTTTAAGGGTGTACAACAGAAGCGTCCTTCTGAGGCTCAAAGCGTTATTCTCCGACGTTATTTTTTGGAACTGACACAAAGCTTCATCATTCCATTAGTAAGTTAGCATATGTATTTGCTTAATTTAATGATTTGTTGAAGGGCACATGAATGTTTTTTTCATCCGCCAAAACCTTATCTTAAATTGTTTTGCTTGCTCATGTGTGTAGTGATTAAAATAGAGCCCTTTGCAAGACACCTGAATTCTTTGTTCTGGTATTAATTGTGTAATTTGGTAAGTGACTTCCTTTCTTTGACCCTCAATTTCTTTATCTGTAAAATGTGGCTGATTACACTTTTCCTAAAGACTTTTCAGGCTTGTTGTGAATCTTAAATGAGATAATTTTTATGATATATAATTATTGAATTTTGCACCTTAAAAGGTTCTGCTGGAGCTTCTTTCTCTGATGTTATTTATTTATTTATTTATTTTTTGATCGGTACTTTTTATTTCATGCTAAGAAAGTCAGATTGTGTTCCCAAAGCAGATGGGAAGGTTTTAAGCAGTGATGTTGTATGCTCATATTTCCATTTTGTCTGAGGTATCAGGACAAAGCTTGAACTGGTTGAAAGAGGCATTGGGGTAGAGATGAGGTTGAACATTTTAGGATTCTATTATTAGTCCAAGATCCTACAATAGTACCTATTCCTTGCAGAGCATACCCAAGACTTCCAATATTACATTCCCAGGATACTGTGCAGGTGAAAAAACATGTTTACTGATTATACTTTCTAAAGAATTAAATAGCAGCTCCCTAGGATCATGGTCTGGGCTAAATAGATTTCACTGGGAAGAAGAACTTCACTATGCAGAGCTAAGCAGGTGCTTTCTTAAGACTGCCAAGCACTGGCGCTAGGGACCAACAATTTGTTTAATTCTCCTAACAACTCTATGAGGTAGCTGCCATTATCATCTGCATTTACTATAATGGAAAGAGCAGAAGTTTTGAAATCTGATATTATTTTCTTGAGCACAATTTGATATGATACCTGTGAGAATGTAGTTCCGTGATGTAGTTCCTTATCTGTCTTGTTCATTACCTTTTCCTCAGTCTGTCACATGGTAGCACTCAATAAATATTTATGAAATAAATGACTAGATGATATAGTTATTTTTTGAAGTTCAGTGGAGCATCATGTTAAATTACTAAAAGTTACGCCTTACAGTATAAGGCAGTACCATGATGTGGTCCTAGTCTGGAGACTGCATCAGAGAGAGACTCGTGTAGTTGTTAATGTAATCTATCTAAGAATATTATAGGAGGGCAGTCTGGAAATCTTTGCTATTATACTTTGGGAAGAAATATTCTCTCTTAGTCTATAGATGTCAATTTATTTTGTTCCATTTAAATCAACTTGCTTAAGTAAGTGAACTTTACTGTAGTGCTTAATTAAGAGCATGGGCTGAAGTCAAGTAGACCTGAATTCAAGTTCAAGCTGTGTGAACTTGGGCAGGTTACTTAGCCTTTCGAAGCCTCAGTTTCCCAGTAATACCTGCCACAAAGAATAGTTGCAAGAGTTAAAAGAGATCACGCATGTAAAATGTTGAGTACATTTTCTGGCACACAGTTACTCGATAAGGTTAATTATTATCATTAAAAATAAGTAGTTCTTTGGATTATCTGAGATTTAGTTAAATTTTTATTGACAGTCTGACTTCTCAATTCAATCTAAATTTAGTGTATCTATTGAGACGAGTGATGGTGTTGTTGATGTCCATTGAAAGAGCATATGATGAAAAACTTGGAAGCCCACTTTTTTTAAGTAGGTCAGTTTAAACATTTTTGAAGACTCTCTGGGTAAGAACACCTAACTTTGGCTAACTTTTTTTTCTTGGACTTAGGAAAGATATGTGGCAAGCTTGATGCCTTTGCAGAAAAGCATTTCTCCATGGAAGGTATAAATATATTCAGTTAAATTCCTATTTGAGTTGTCTAACTGTAGTTAACTTCTGTGAATATATCCGTTTTTAATTTTTAAATACAGTATGTCATGTTTTCTAGAGTCCACCCCAATTAAGACAGTTCCTTCCAGAAGAATTTATGAAAACACTTGAGAAAACAGGACCTCAGCTGACCTCTAGAATAAAAGGCGATTGGATTGGACTTTACCGGTTGGTCCTTTTTTTTCTATTTCATCCATCTATAGAGCTTTATTTAAAAATGAAACAAAAAACTGGGCTTAAACATATTCTTTTTTTTTTTTAATTTTTTGGCTGCGTCGGGTCTTAGTTGCGGCATGCAGGATCTTCATTGCAGTGTGCGGGCTTCTCTCTAGTTGTGTCATGTGGGTTTTCTCTTCTCTAGTTGTGGCGCGGGGGCTCCAGAGCGCGTGGGCTCTGTAGTTGCAGCGCATGGGCTCCAGAGCTTGTGGGATCTGTAGTTGTGGCGTGTGGGCTCTCTAGTTGAGGCGTGCGAGCTCAGTAGTTTTGGCGCACAGGCTTAGTTGCCCCACTGCACGTGGGATCTTAGTTCCCTAACCAGGGATTGAACCCTCGTCCCCTGCATTGGAAGGCAGATTCTTTACCACTGGACCACCAGGGAAGTCCAACGTATTCTTTTTTTAAAAAAATTACATTGTTTCACATGGTTCTCCTAGCTATAGGTAGAAAAAGTATTGAGGAGAGGAAGTTAAGTCGTAATCAAACTTGGCTTTTTAAAAATTTATTTTTATAGGCATTTTCTAAAATCTCCAAATTTTGATGGTTGGTTCAAGACCCGGAGGAAGGAAATGACCCAGAAACTGGAGGCACTCCATCTGGAAGCTCTTTGTGAAGAGGTTAGAAAACAGCGTGTTTGTGTGATGATTAACAACTATTGAAAATAAAGTTATTCATAGAGGCTGAAAGGTTATATCCATATCCACTACTTTATAAATAGTAATAGCTAACTTTTCCAGATCATGTGCTATGTGCCAAGGACTGTGCAGGTGCTTTAAATGGATAATGTCTTTTAATCTTCATAGTTCATTGAAGTAGGTGTGTTATGATCTGTGTTATGAGACACTTGAGGATTATAAATTAAGTGATTTGCTTCAGATCACATCACTGCTAAGTAGTGGAACCAGCAGTGTGCTCGAGCCCACTTGCGCTGGCTCACAAGAGCCAGCCGTGTGCATCTCTTCCCAGCTCTGTATTCAGTGATCTCAGGTTGGTAGCTTGAAATCAGCTACAGAGGGAGAATTACACGACAGAAACTGGCAAATGGTATAAACCAGGAACTTTTCCCGAGAACCAGTTGTTAAATATTTACTAGCATACCACTGGATGGAGTTAGAATTCAGATCCGAGCAGTCTAACTCAACATCTTTTCCACCATGCGTTATTCACCTTTCCCAGTTATTAATACATTTTTCCTGTATTTGGACTTTTTCATATTCTATAATTTGTCAGCAGACTATTTTAAATTAAGCTACTTTAAAAAATATAAAGGATAGTCTCAATTTGTGTTTAGTTTGAGGTGGGCTAGCCTCAGTGTTAACTTTCTAATCATAAACTCTCAGTGACTGTGGTTTTCAGAGAAAGAATACCATGAAGGCAACCACAAATAAGCCCAGGAAGAGCTTATTTGAAGATGCAAAGTTTGTATCCAGTAATATATTCATGTTCACAATTATCTTGATTTGTTAGTTGATGTACCTTATAAATTACTCACTACTTAGTGGGGTTGGGGGTTAGTATCGTACCTTAAGTTCCAATTTTGTTTTTCTTGATTGATCTATAAGGGCCAGAAAGGAATTTCTTACATTGTGTTTTACTTCCGAATATTAGACAGTCATTCTGGCTAATGTCAAAAAGTATCTGATTCACATTGTCAGAATATCATGTACAGATTTATACTATAATGCTATGTCTGGGTTAAATACCCTGTTCTCCTTTTCCTTCCCATCCTTTCTTCCCAGTAGCCTTGCCTATTGAAATAGAACGATTTGAATATTAT
The DNA here is from genome assembly GCF_028564815.1 of Eubalaena glacialis. Taxonomy (NCBI): domain Eukaryota; kingdom Metazoa; phylum Chordata; class Mammalia; order Artiodactyla; family Balaenidae; genus Eubalaena; species Eubalaena glacialis. Next base: position 81,154,997 of record NC_083722.1, on the reverse strand, counting down.
TTTGAGTATTTACTGATTGAGATTTGTTTATTCTTCTAGGACTTACTTCACTGGACCCAGAAACACACAGAAGTAGAAACAGTAGACCTTGTATTGAAGCTAAAAAACAAGCTGGTATGTAGCCAAAGCAGCCAAAGATCTGTGAAGTTATTTTGCTCTCATTTGAGGTGATAGCTTTGATGTATCACAGAAGTAAATTTTTAAATGAGAGGACTTATGATTGGTCAATTGATGGTAGATCTGACTGAAAATACTTAGTCACTCAAGCAGATCATAATGAAGCCATGTATTTTTTTAGTTATTTACATGGAGTCTAATGAGCTTTACAAAAAACATGGTGACTTATATTTAAGACCACATGGTCTGCATTGATATTATCTATTAATTTACATAGAAGTCTTTTTTTGAGCTCAGCAATTGTATTGTTAAAGTGGCATGTTCTTTGCTTTTTTATAGATTCTGTAAATTCTGGTCTCAGTCTGAAGTTTCCAAATCTTTGACCATTAAAACTGTTTATTTAGAGAATATACTGTATTAATACAGCCTCAAAAGGTAATTTAAATGCTTCCAAATGTTCCTTATATAGTTGCAGGCTGATCGAGAGCATTTACCTGTGAAACCTGACACTATGGAAAAGTTACGGACACACATAGATGCAATTATTTTAGCATTGCCAGAGGACCTACAAGGCATACTGCTCAAAACGGGCATGACATGATATTTGCCAGGATTTTCCAGCCAAAAGGATTGTACACCATGAAGCATACTGACATTTCAACCAGACGCCCAAGATCTCTCGGAGCGGAAAATAGCCGTGAATGCTAGCTACAGGGTTGAAAGACTATACTGTATAAACAGACCTTTTTAGTGCATTAGTTTTAAAGAAATGGATATCTGTGGTGGTTCCACTTTAATACTGAAACACCGAAAGGCATTTCTATATTTTTAATCGTGTTCTAAAGTGCTCTTATGAGAGACCTGTGGGGCCATCAGTTTAAGTGATTCCAAACTGCAGTGCTGGCATTGCAGATATTTTTTTAAATTGGTGCTTCTCTGCCCAATCATGATAAAACTCAGGGGGATATAAAAATGACATTCACACTGGCTATCTTCTTAAGAAGAAGGAAAAGACTGAACTGTCGGACTGTAGTTAGGAGTGATTAATGCTTTTGTAGTGCCTTCCGTTGTCCTACGTGTTTCACAAAGCCCAGCTGCTAGTCTTGAAGCTTTTTCTTGATTATGATATGTAGTTTTTTATAAGGCATTCTTTTGAGTAATCATTGCTTAAAAATATGTTTTTTGCCTCCCATTGTGTTCATTATTAGTGGCATTGGTGTTTTTTTTTCAATTGTCATATAGGTTTCATTTCATTATTTTCTATACCAGTTTCAAATTTAATCTCAGTTTCACCAAAGGGAAGAAGACATCTAGTATTAATTATGGAAGAGTTTATTTCCTCTTACCCTTTGCTAATTGGGCCCAAGTTAATTAGCTTGTCTGTTTTTCAAAGGCATTCTAATTATAAACCTCATAATCAGCTACGTTTTTACACTGAACTATTCTTATTTCAAAGGCATTTTTAAAACTTTTATGTGATAGTCATTTGAGCGATTATAAGATTGATTTCTAGCATTATTTGTTTGGTAGGGTTTTTTCCCCCAAAATTAATATTTCTCAGAATACTTTCCCTACTGTTGTTTGACATGGAACTTTTGCCTCAATCACTGTTATAGCTAGTTTTTTCTCATTGTTGTTTTTGTTTGTTTATGTTTTGTTTTGTTTACACTATACTACCTTGCCAAAAATAGAAGATTGTGGTTTGGTAGAATAAGGTTCCTTCGTTAGTGTTTGAATAAGAGTGTCCTGAAGAAGCCACTGTTTAAAATAGGCACACATGACATAGCACATATGTAAATAGCTGTGTCTTGAATTACCCTTTACATATCCAAATTTAGTTGTAGGTTGTAAAAGAAATGGCTTCAGGAGCTATCTCTTATTCTCTGTTAATGTAACTCTTAAGGGCACTCCTGACCTAAGAAAAGGGTCCTTGGTGTTTGTAACTGTGGTCTTCTATCCAAATGTGCCCTTTTCTCATGGATACAAGTCTCTTGAAGCATACCTCAAAGTCATGGAGAGAATGTGGCATTTGAAAGAAATCATTTGCCTTTAATCACATGAGTTATTTTGTGAAACAACAGTTGTCCTCATGGAAAAGGGGCAACTACTTTTATATGCTAAAGTATTTCATATCTTCCTGGGAAACCTTATTTAGGTATAAATGGTCATCTTATTATTTTTCAAAAAGGTGTATTTTAATAATCTAACAATTTATATGTAGTTTGTGACCAGAGTTTGAAAGTTGTTAGTGTCATATCAAGGATCTTTTAAATTATACCACTACAGGATGTATCATTTCAACTTTATTTTGCACAGCTAAAGAGAAGCAAAGGATGCCAATTAGCATTATAATGGTATCTTCATATTTACTGTACTTAACAAAAAACCTAACACATGTTGAAAACCATATCATACTTACCGGGTTTATCTATTAATTTCAAATTATGTACTTGTAAAAATAACTTAAAATTGCATTGGGAACCTGAGAAAGACTGGTAACTTTAATTTTTTGTGTGATTTTCAGAGCTGTCTTTTTTTTTTCCTGGAGGAGACATTAAGATCTAAAACCTGCCATTTAATGTGTATCTTCACCAGCATCAGAAGGAATCACTGCTTTCAGGGTGTTATGTAATGCCTAGTGCCTTCTGTTTTCAGTGAAAGGGGTTTTGAGAAGGCATTTATGGTCATTACTGAAAACCTAATTAAAGGCCTTGGATTTTAAAGCCCTTGGATATCTTGTATTATTTCTGAGTAAGACTGGAATGCTTGAAAAAAATGCAGAGTAAATGAAACCTTTGCATTATGGGATTCCTTTTAGTTTCTAACTTATTTTTTTAATTTAAATGAAAACCTTCCTCTCTTTACTTCATTATGAACAGATGAATAGTCCATTTTATTAACAGACAGAATTAAGTGATTTCATATCCTTCCTACCAGTGTCTTGATTTTTGTGAAATGTTCTGATGAAAAATTTTTAGCTTAATAATCTAGGTATTGTTAGATTCTCCGCTTGCTACCTTTTCTTTTCTAACCTTAAATCTCAAATTACTTTTATTTCTTCCTCTTCGTTTTTGAAAGTAGCTAGTATATAATACCGTTCTTTAGATTTTAATTTATTTTTTAATAATAAAATATATTGGATGTTACTCCTTTTTGAAGTTACTGGGTAATATCCTTCAAAGTATACTGTAAAATATATTGGTACATTTAGAAAAGATGCCATTAAAATTTGTCCTTTGGTTTTCACTTGCCAATAACTTAACTCACTTGTTTTTATATACCTGAATTTTACTTTCTTCTTTTAGCATAACTTGGGGGAAAAATTTTAACTATTAACTTTCTAATATTAGTCCTTTAAAAACAGATGGTTGAAGAAGGCAAAAAGCTTCTCTAATTATGGATGAATGTCATTTAAATAACAAAATATGTTAACTCATAATAATGACTAAATTATCACTAATAACTTGATATCCCTTCATATATTGAAGATACAGTACTTATATGCCATCTACAACTTGGTTGAATTATGGTATTTATTATTATATCAATAGAAATTAGCATTTGTTAATAGAGCTCCGAGAATTTTCCTTGTTTGTTTGAAATAGATAAAGCATTTGATACAAGGTACAAAATCATGATTCCTAAAATATATCCCACATCTAACCAATTTTTAGAAAAGCAAGTTTAAGGTTGATGGTTAGTTAATGAAATAGGTTTATGACGTTTATTTTGCAGTTATAACATTGCCTATCTCATGATGCACAAATGTTGAGAAAAAAAAGATGGCAGTAGAATTCTGCTATATCCTAGTCTCCAGTGTTATTTCTGGACTTTTGAACACCAGCCTTTCTCTGTTACCCATTACTTGAATACCACGCTATGCCTTTCTTCAAATTAAGATTATTGTTGTCTAATTATCGTAGGTTTCATTCCATTTTACTAGTGTTAACACTAGGCTTGGGTTCTTCTGTTTAAATTTTTTTTTTAAGTTTTATTGGAGTATAGTTGATTTACAATGTTGTGTTAGTTTCTGCTGTACAGCAAAGTGAATCAGTTGTACATATACATATATCTGCTCTTTTTTAGATTGTTTTCCTATATAGGTCATTACAGAATATTGAGTAGAGCTCCCTGTGCTATACAGTAGGTTCTTATTAGGTACCTATTTTATATATAGTAGTGTGTATTTCAATCCCAATCTCCCAGTTTATCCCTCCCCCTTTTTCCCCCTTGGTAACCATAAGTTTGTTTTCTACATCTGTGACTCTATTTCTGTTTTGTAAATAAGTTCATTTGTACCATTTTTTAGATTCCACATATAAGTGATATCATATGATATTTGTCTCTCTCTGTCTGACTTCACTCAGTATGACAGTCTCTAGGTCCATTCATGTTGCTGCAAGTGACATTATTTCGTTCTTTTTTATGGATGAGTTATATTCCAGTAATCTTCCAAAGAATGTATGTACCACATCTTCTTTATCCATTCATCCATCAATGGACATTTATGTTGCTTCCATGTCCTGGCTATTGTAAATAGTGCTGCAGTGAACGTTGGAGTGCATGTATCTTTTTGAATTACGGTTTTCTCCGGATATGTGCCCAGGAGTAGGATTGCTGGATCATATGGTAGCTCTATTTTTAGTTTTTTAAGGAACCTCCATACTGTTCTCCATAGTGGCTGTATCAATTTACATTCCCGCCAACAGTGCAAGAGGGTTCCCTTTTTCTCCACACCCTCTCCAGCATTTACTGTTTGTAGATTTTTTGAGGATGGCCATTCTGACTGGTGTGAGGTGATACCTCATCGTGGTTTTGATTTGCATTTCTCTAATGATTAGTGATGTTGAGCATCCTTTCATGTGTTTGTTGGCAATCTGTATATCTTCTTTGGAGAAATGTCTATTTAGGTCTTCTGCCCATTTTTGGATTGGGTTGTTTGTTTTTCTGATATTGAGCTGCATGAGCTGCTTGTATATTTTGGAGATTAGTCCTTTGTCAGTTGCTTCGTTTGCAAATATTTTCTCCCATTCTGAGGGTTGTCTTTTCATCTTGTTTATGGCTTCCTTTGCTATGCAAAAGCTTTTAAGTTTCATTAGGTCCCATTTGTTTATTTTTGTTTTTATTTCCATTACTCTAAGAGGTGGGTCAGAAAAGATCTTGCTGTGATTTATGTCAACGAGTGTTTTTCCTATGTTTTCCTCTAAGAGTTTGATGGTGTCTGGCCTTACATTTAGGTCTTTAATCCATTTTGAGTTTATTTTTGTATATGGTATTAGAGAATGTTCTATTTTATTCTTTTACATGTAGTTGTCCAGTTTTCCCAGCACCACTTATTGAAGAGACTGTCTTTTCTCCATTGTATATTCTTGCCTCCTTTGTCATAGATTAGATGACCATAGGTGCGTCGGTTTTTCTGTTTATTTTTGCCTCCCCATTTTCGTTGTCATCATACTATTTCTGCTTAGCCATTAGAAAGCTAAACTTCGTAAATCCTTTATTTATTTATTTTTTTACTATCCCTCATGTTTTTCCATATCCACCAGGATGAATACTTTGTAGTATAAATTGCTTCTATATTGAGATAATTTTGAAAAATAGTAACTTTATGTTCCCAAGTTATCATACTTGCTATTAAGTGAGTGGATATTTAGACTTTAGTAGGAAGCTATAAAAATGATTGATTTTGATCGAACGAAATGGGTAAATATTTTTACAGCCAAAGGCTCTGGTGATAGAATCCAGAAATTTGTGTTTTTAAAAAACAGCTTTACTGAGGTGTAATTGACGTACAATAAACTGAACACAAACTGTACAGTTTGATAAGTTTGGACATTTGAATACACCCATAGAGCCATCAGCACAGTCAAGATAGGAACATGCCTTGTCACCCCCCAAAATCTTATGTTCCTTTGCACTCCATCCTGCCTCCCCTTTCCAAACAGCCACTGATCTGTGTTCTGTCACTGTAGATTAGTTTGTATTTTCTAGGTTTTACACACAGTATGTACTTCTTTTTTTGATCTGGCTTTTTTCTTTTCTTTTTTAACATCTTAACATAGTATTTATTTGTCTTCCCTCTGTCAAACCCTGAGCCAACCACTTTCCCCAGGCTGCCTGGGGATGTGTAGGAAAAGGAACATACAGGGCCAATTAGACACGGTAGAAAGAACTATGGGAGTTAGAGAGGGCTCCTTAACATGGCAAAGAGAATGGAAAAGACTACCATCAGGGAAAAGAGTCCCATGGCCTCCAAGAGGGCAAAGCCAGAATGGCATAGGAGGAGAGCTGTTGCGTCAGAGGAGAGTTCCAGGCATAACCAAGGATGAGGCTCCCAAACACAGTGCCAATCCCAGCCACCCAACTGTGGCAGCCCCAGCCCCAGTGAACGTGGCTGCTGTGTCAGTGTCCCTTAAATGGCACTGGTTTGGAAGCTATGCCTAGGGAAAGGGGAGGTCAAGAACCCTGAGGCTGCCAAGCTGCTGAGGCTCTCATCTGTCAGCATCTGCAGTTGTTTCATCACTACTGCAGACAGTGGTCGGCCCAGCAGCTCAGAGGTACTCCTCACCAGGGAGGGGAGTAAGGGGCTGTGGCAGGAAAGTGGCTCCCAGTGCAGAGCGTGATCTGACTTGTTTCATTCAGCATAATGATTTTGAGATTCGTTCATACTGCATGTTTAAATAGTTGATTCTTTTTATTGCCCAGTGGTATTCCATTATATGGCTATAACACAAATTTCTTATCCAATCACCTGTTGATGGACGTTTGGGTCATTTCTAGTTTTTGTCTATTACAAATAAAGCCGCTATGAACACTCATGTACAAGTTTTTGTATGGACATATATATCCTTTTATCTTGGGTAAATACTAGGAGTGATAGTACGTGTGATAGCTGAATCATATGGTAGGTGAATGTTTAACTTTTTAAGAAATTGCCAAACTTTTTTAGAGTGGTTGTACTAATTTGTTTCCACCAACTGTGTATGAGAGTTTCAGTTTCTGCACATCCTACTCAACACTTGGTATGCGCAGCCTTTTTTTTTTTTTTTTTTTTTTTGCCATGCCGTGTAGTTTGCAGGATCTTAGTTCCCCGACCAGGGATCAAACCTGTGCCCCCTGCAGTGGAAGCATGGAGCCCTAACCACTGGACCACCAGAGAATTCCCTGCCCAGCCTTTTTAAATTTAGCCATTCTAATATGCTTGTATTGTTGTCTCACTGGGATTGTAAGTTGCATTTCCCTAATGACCTGTGATGTTGAACATCTTTCCATGTGCTTTCCATTAGTCATCTGTATATGTTCTTTGGTAAAGTGTCTGTTAAAATCTTTGCTCTTTTTAAAGACTGAGTTGTTTAAATTCTACTGGTTGAATTTTGAGAGTTCTCTATATATTCTTTTTTCTTTTTTTAAATAAATTTATTTATTTTTTGGCTGCATTGGGTCTTCGTTGCTGTGTGCAGGCTTTCTCTAGTTGCGGTGAGCGGGGGCTACTCTTCGTTGCGGTGCGTGGGCTTCTCATTGCAGTGGTTTCTCCTGTTGTGGAGCACGGGCTCTAGGCGCACAGGCTTCAGTAGTTGTGGCACGTGGGCTCAGTAGTTGTGGCTCGAGGGCTCTAGAGTGCAGGCTCAGTAGTTGTGGCACACGGGCTTAGTTGCTCCACAACATGTGGGATCTTCCCAGGCCAGAGCTCGAACCCGTGTCCCCTGCATTGGCAGGCAGATTCTTAACCACTGCACCACCAGGGAAGCTCTCTATATATTCTTGATGCAAATTATTTTTCAGATATACGGTCTACAAAATTTTTCTCCAAAATTTATGCCTTTTTTCATTTTCATAACAGGTCTTTTGAAGAAGCAGAAATTTATGAATTTCTACACAAATTACTGCTGGTGATTGGGATTGTAAATTGGGGGAGAAGTGACATCTTAATATTGTCTCTGATCTATGAACAAAATATATCTCTCCATTTATTTATGTCTTCTCTAATTCTTAGCAGTATTTTATAGTTTTCAAGGTACATATCTTTCACATCTTCTGTCAGATTTACCCATATTCCTATCATATGTTTGATATTGTTGTAAATGATATCACTTTATAAAATTCAGTTTTCAATTTTCATTAAAAAGTCCAGTTCAAAATTCTAATATATAGTTGATTTTTGTATATTGATGTTGTATCCCACTACCTTACTAAACTCATTTATTAGATCTAGTAACTTTATTTTGGCATATTCCATCATATTTTTTTACATAGAAGATCATGCCATCTATGAATAAAGACTGTTTTACTTCTCCTTTCCAATATGGATGACTTTTGTTTATTTTTCTTGCCTGATTTCACTGGCTGGAACCTCCAATGGAATGTTGAATAACATATATGAGACTAGACATCTGTCTTATTCCTGATCTTAAAGGAAAGCATTCAGACTTTTATCATTAGGTCTGATATTAGCTGTAGGTTTTTTGTAGATGTCCTTTATCAAGTTTATGAAGTCCTCTTCCTAGTTTGCTGAGTTTTTATCAGGAATGGACTCTGGATTTTGTTAAATGCTTTTTCTTTTTCTTTTTCTTTTTTAAATTAATTAATTAATTAATTTATTTTTGGCTGTGTTGGGTCTTCGTTTCTGTGCGTGGGCTTTCTCCAGTTGCGGCGAGCGGGGGCCACTCTTCATCGCAGTGCGCGGGCCTCTCACTGTCGCGGCCTCTCGTTGCGGAGCACAGGCTCCAGACGCGCAGGCTCAGTAGTTGTGGCTCACGGGCTTTGTTGCTCCGTGGCATGTGGGATCTTCCCAGACCAGGGCTCGAACCCGTGTCCCCTGCATTGGCAGGCAGACTCTCAACAACTGCGCCACCAGGGAAGCCCTTAAATGCTTTTTCTGAATCTATCAAGATGATTATATGGTTTTGTTTTGTTTTCATTTTGTGAATGTGATTGGTTTGTTAACACTGATCAACTTTTGAATGTTAAACCAACTGTATTCCTGGGATTAAACCCCACTTAGCCTTGATATGTTATCCTTTTAATATAGTTTTGGATTTGATTTGCTAAATTTTTGTTTAGAATTTTTGCATCTGTGTTCATGAGCAGTGTTGGGTTGTAGTCTTTTTGTAATGACTGTCTGGTTTTGGTATCAGGCCTCATGGAGTGAGTTGGAAGACTCTGTGTCACAATGGTATTATTTCTTCCTTAAATGATGGTTGGTGGGAAGGTGTTTACATTTTCAACTTTTAAAAAGATACAAGGCTGTTATGGTTATCTATTTCTTCTTGAGTGAGCTTTGGTATTTTGTGTTTTTCAAGAACTGTGTCCGTTTCATCTAAGTGGTGGCATTTAAGGGAATAAAATTGTTCATAATATTCCCTTGTTATTCTTTCATTATCTGTAGAAACTATAGTGATGTAACTTTTCTCATTCCTGATACTGGAGGTTTATGAATTTTATTCATCTTAAAGAACCAGATTTTGGTTATATTGATTTTCTGTTTTTCTGTTTTCCATTTCATTGATTCTTACTTTTGTCTTTCCTTTCTTCTGCTTACTTTGGTTTTAATTTGGTCTTCTTTTTTTTTGTTTCTCAAGGTAGATAGAAGCTGAGGTCATTGATCTGAGACCTTTTTCTCTTCTCTAATAGAGGTTTTTAGTGCTATACAATTTCCCCTAAGTACTGCTTTAGTGGCATCCCATAAATTCTGATATGTTCTATATTTATGTTCATTCAGTTCAAAATACCTTATAATTTCCTTTAGGATTTCTTTGATCCATGGGTTATTTAGAAGTGTTATTTCCTTTTTAAATATTTATAGATTTTCTAAAAATCATTTTGTTCTTGATTTCAAATTTTATTTAATGTGGTCTGAGAACATACTTGGTATGATCTGAGTCCTTTTAAATTTTTAAGATTCATTTTATGGTCCAGAATATGGTTTATCTTTGTAAATGTTCTGGGTACACTTGAGAACAATGTGTATTTTGCTGTTGTTGGGTAGAGTGTTATATAAATGTCAGTTAGGTCAAGTTTGTTAATAGGGTTGTTCACGTCCTTGCTGATTTTCTGCCTTCTTGTTCTGTCAGTTATTAAGAGAGGGCTATTGAAATCTCTTGACCATAATTGTAGATTTGTGTATACTTTGCTCAGAAATCTAGTCTGATATTAATAGAATTCCAGGTTTCTTATGACTACTGTTAGCATGATATCTTTTCCATACTTTTACCTACTTGTATTTTTACATTTGAAATACTTTCGTAGGGTCTTCCCTGGTGGTCCAGGGAGTAAGACTCTGCACTCCCAATGCAGAGGGCCCAGGTTCAATCCCTGGTCAGGGAACTAGATCCCGCATGCATGCCACAACTAAGAGTTCGCATGCTGCAACTAAGAAGTCCACATGCTGCAACTAAGAGTCTGCATACCGCAACTAAGAAGTCTGCATGGGGGCTTCCCTGGTGGCACAGTGGTTGGGAATCTGCCTGCCAATGCAGGGGACACGGGTTCAAGCCCTGGTCCAGGAGGATCCCACATGCCGTGGAGCAACTAAGCCCGTGTGCCACAACTACTGAGCCTGCACTCTAGAGCCCGCAAGCCACAACTACTGAGCCCACATGCCACAACTACTGAAGCCTACATGCCTAGAGCCCGTGCTGTGCAACAGGAGAGACCACCACAATAAGAAGCCCATGCAACGCAACGAAGAGTAGCCCCCGCTCACTGCAACTAGAGGAAGCCTGCATGCAGCAATGAAGGCCCAACGCAACCAAAAAGAAATAAATAAAATAAATTTATAAAAAAATAAAAATTAAAAAAAGAAGCCTGCATGCCTCAACTAAGGAGTCTGCTTGCCACAACTAAGACCCGGTGCAGCCAAAATAAATAAATAAATAAATATTTTTTACGAAGAGCCAGCTCTTCAATAAAATAAAATAAAATACTTTTGTAGGTAACATAGTTCTTGCTTTTTTTTTTTTTTTCTGGCCACGCTGAACACCTTGTGGGGTCTTATAGTTCCCTGACCAGGGGTCGAACCCGGGCTCACTGCAGTGAAAGTGTCAAGTCCTAAACACTAGACTGCCAGGGAATTCCCTAGTTCTTGCTTTTTTATCCAGTTTCACAAATTTTGCCTTTTAATTGGTATATCATTTACAATTACTGTGATTATTGCTATGGTTACAAAAAAACACATTTGAATCTATTATCTTGCTATTTGTTTTCTGTTTGTATTATCTGCTCTTGTTCCCCTTTTCCTTTTTTTCTGACTTCTTTTGAATTAATGGAATATTTATGATCTCGTTTTATCTCCTTTGTGGGATTATTAAGTATAACTCTTTGTTTTATTATTTTAGTGTAGTTGCTTTAAGATTTACAGCACACATTTGTAACTTATCAGTTCCCCCTCAAGTGATATTATGCCACTTGATGTATAGAATATTATAATAGTGTACTTCTGTTTGGCTCCTTCCAGCCTTTGTAATATTGTTCATGGATTTTACTTTTACATAAGTTATAAATACCACAATACATTATTGTTAGTTTTGTTTAAATAGTTCATTTTTTTTTTTTTAAGTTTTAAATAGTAAGAAAACAAATTCTTACATGTATACTCTTATACTTAACCTTTTCTGGTGCTCTTTATTCCTTTGTGTAGCTCTTTATGGTATCATTATCCTTCTGCCTGAAGAACTTCCTTTAACGTTTCTTGTAGTGCAGATTTGCTGTTGATGAATTCTTTCAACTTTTGTATGTCTGGAAATATCTTTATTTTACCTTCTTTTTAAATGATGTTTTTTTGCTGCATATAGATTTCTAAGCTGTTCTTTTTTCTTTCTGGTATTTTAAAATGCTACTAGTATTTTAAAATGCTACTCCACTGTCTTCCTGCTTGCATTATTTCCAGTGAGAAATATGTCATCTTTATCTTTGTTGCTATGTAGCTGATAAGTCTCTTTTTCTCTTGCTACTTTTAAGATTTTCTCTTTGTCACTGGTTTTGAGTTATTTGATAATGATAGGCTTTGATGTAGTTTTTTTTTTTTTTAATTTTTATTTTTGGCTGTGTTGGGTCTTCGTTTCTGTGTGAGGGCTTTCTCTAGTTGCGGCGAGCGGGGGCCACTCTTCATTGCGTTGCGCGGGCCTCTCACTGTCGCGGCCTCTCTTGTTTCGGAGCATAGGCTCCAGACACGCAGGCTCAGTAGTTGTGGCTCACGGGCCCAGTTGCTCCGCGGCATGTGGGATCTTCCCAGACCAGGGCTTGAACCTGTGTCCTCTGCATTGGCAGGCAGATTCTCAACCACTGCGCCACCAGGGAAGCCCATGATGTAGTTTTATTCAGGTTTCTTGTACGGGGTCAGTTGAGCTTCTTGAATATGTGGTTTTATAGTTGTAATCAAATTTGGAAAACTTGGTCATTATTTCTTCAAGTATTTTTTCTGTCCCCTTTCCCTTCTTTCAGGGACATCAGTTACTCTCGTATTAGGCTGCTTGAGGTTGTCCTACAGCTCACTGATGCTTTTCATGTTTTTGTTTTACTCCTCTATGTGTATTTCATTTTGGATACTTTTGTATTGCTATGCCTTTAAGTTAGTCTTCTCTTTTGTATTGTCTAATCTGTTAACTATCTAGTGTATTTTTCATCTCAGACATGGTAGTTTTTATTTCTAGAAGCTTGATTTATGTCTTTCTTTTGTCTTTCATGTCTGTACTTTTTCTTTTTTTTTTAAATTTATTTATGTTTGGCTGCATTGGGTCTTTGTTGCTGTGCGCAGGCTTTCTCTAGTTGCGGTGAGCGGGGACTACTCTTCGTTGCGGTGCGCGGGCTTCTCATTGCGGTGGCTTCTCTTGTTGCAGAGCACGGGCTCTAGGCGCGTGGGCTTCAGTAGTTGTGGCTCGTGGGCTCTAGAGCGCAGGCTCAGTAGTTGTGGCACACAGGCTTAGTTGCTCCATGACATGTGGGATCTTCCCGGACCAGGGCTCGAACCCGTGTCCCCTGCACTGGGAGGCGGATTCTTAACCACTGCGCCACCAGGGAAGTCCTGTACTTATTTAAGATAACGTCTCTGTCAGTTCTGAGTTCATTTTGATGGACTACCTCATTATTATGGGTCATGTGTTCCTGCTTCTTTGTATACTCAATAATCTTAGGTTAGGGACTTCCCCGGTGGTCCAGTGGTAAAGAATCCGCCTTCCAATGCAGGGGACGCAGGTTCAGTCCCTGGTCAGGGAACTAAGATCCCACATGCCACAGGGCAACTAAGCCCTCACGCGCCACAACTACTGAGCTCACGTGCCTCAACGAGAGAGCCTGCATGCTGCAAACTACAGAGCCCACGCACTCTGGAGTCCACGTGCCGCAACTAGAGAGAAGTCCGTGTGCTGCAACGAAAAGCTCCCACGTGCCTCAACGAAGATCCTGAGTGCTGCAGCTAAGACCTGACGCAGCCAAAAAAATTAAATAATAAAATAAAATAAATAAAAATTAAAAAAATAATAATCTTAGGTTAGATGCCAGAATTTTACCTTGTTAGACGTTGGATATTTTTGTATTCTTAAAAATTTCTTGAGCTTTGTTCTAGGATGCAGTTAAGCTATTTGCAAACAATTTGGTCCTTTCAGGTGTTTTATGACTTGTTAGGTAGGTTCGAAGTAGTGCTCAATATAGAACTAATTATTCTTCACTACTGAGGGGAGACCTTCTTGAGTATCCTACTCACTAACCCATGAATTATGAGTTTTTTCAGTCTTGCTGATGGGAACAGGCACTGTTCTCTTTAATCCTTTGATGAGTCTTTGGCTTTTCGGTCGTTTCCGCACATGCATGTACTTATCGGTACTCTGCTGAATATTCTAGGGGAACCTTCTGTAGATCTCTTTCTATACAAGATATTTTTCTTTCTTTGCTCTCTCCTGTCTGGCATTCTGCCCTAAAGTTTGGTTTCCTCAGACTTTCAGCTCAAGGAGTTCACCAGCCTACCCCTCTGTTTCCCTTTCTGTGCTATGGCCTGGAAACACTCTCAAGGCAGTAAGCAGGGGCAGTCTCAGATTCAGGCCTTACTGCATTTGTTTTGTCTTTCAGGAATCATTGTTTTTCATTGCCTGGTGTCCAGGGTCTTGAAAACCATTGTTTAATAAATTTTGTCTGTTTTTTAAAAAATTATTTTAGGTGAGGGGGTAAATCTGGTCTTTGTTACTTTATCTTGACTAGAAGTGAGAGTCCCAGCAATCTGGTTTTAACAATCCCTCTAAGGAATCCTGATGCATGTTAAAATTTGAGAACCATACAGATATTTGAATTTAATGTTAGATGATTGTTTCACTATCAACCATCATTTACCATGAAGACATGAGTCAGTAAATCTAATTTTTGGAGGAAAAATTTTTTTGAGTAAATTCATTTCTGTTTTGTAGCATGGGAAATATGTGAGTAATTATGAGACATTTGAAATATTTATACAGTCAGGATAGATGGAGATTTGGGTAAGGGGAAGAAGGTTTTCTGAAATAATAAATGATGTTGATGTTGTTATGGTACATAGCAGTCTTAGACATTTCAGCTTCATGCTACCTAATAATTTCTTTAACCATTGTTAAACAAAAGGTCATTTCTGGGAGGAGTTGGAACAGCAATTAAGTCCTGGTTTGCTGTAGTGGGTAAGGGGAAGCAAATGACTCCATTTTGGGTCTGCTTCTTCTTGAACAATTCCCCCCTTCTGATCAAACTCTCAGCATAAATGAGATGTGATAAAAAATTAAGGCATTAGTGCCACTCTCAGCTGCCATAGGTCACTCTCTACATCCATAGGTCATGACATTTTTCCTTAAGCCCTGTGACATTCACAGGTCATGGTTCATAATCCTTAAATTGGTTACTCTCTTTGCTTCTTTTCTGTTGTTTAGTCTTAGGGTGATCATTTGCATGGTGGTTAGTGGCTGCAAACACGCATTTAAAGCTTCTGAGAGGATACAAAGCACCAGGGGGATTACTATGATTATAATAAGCAGGATAATTTCCAGTGTTTGGAGTGGACTTTGAAGCTATGGTCTCCAAGACCCAAACCAATCAAAGACCCCATTCAGAGTCATCTTCTTAAGCCAAGTGGCTTGCTTAATATGTAACTGAATTTCAACCCTCCCAGAAAGTCCAAGGATCTTTGCTGGGAGGCTATTGCTTAGCAGTGGATCCTGCTGTACTTTCAAGAGTTAAGGAAAGGTTCCTGATCATAGCCTCATTTGTATTTATTCCTAACCAGGGAAGTTGGGACCTGCCAAGGGAAGCAAATCCTGAATCATAAATGCCTCCTGGTAGGCCTTTTCGAGAACAGTTAGGGTCACAGTTAGGTAACTTAGGAAGCATTGCCCAGCTGTGCACCAGCCATCTAGGCATTCATATGCCCAAGGAGAATGATAACCACCAAAAAATAAATCCTGTCCACTAAGGTGGCATTGTTAATGGACTCATCTGCAAGAATTGTTGCATTTGCCCATTTAAGGCCGGGGTCGGTTAGATTTTTTTCCTAGCTTGCAATAAAAAGTTGTTCTAAATTCTAGAGATTACCTTCCTTAGCAATGGCCTGGAAGATATGGCTGATGACATTATCTTTCCAAGTCAGTGCCAGAATAAAGGAAAGAGAAGAAAAGATTTTGTGTTTAGCTGAAATGGGAAGTCTTGATCTGGTGTCTTGGATGGAAGCAGTCTACATCGATGTCCACTACTTCTCATCCTTGTCAACTTGATTTGGAGGTCTCCAGTGTTTGTACAGGACCAGATGTCAGTTGGAGCCTCCTTTGGCTATGATATATGTATACAAGGCTTATTGCCTTCTAGTTTTGCAGCAGTGCAAGTGGCCAGAAGCACTTGGTAAGTTTCCTTCCGGTGGGGCTTGAGGGTGGTTTTTTTCTGATAATGCCTCTAGAATATCCAGTCACCAGGCTCCAGACTCTGACCAACAAGGTTTCCCTAAATTGGAATATGGGAAAGCTTCTTTAACCTGTTGGTAATAGGCTTGAAAGTAAGATATTAAAGACTTACAGTAGCTGATCATACTAGCATGGGACTGCAAAGGATCAGCAGAAGGTTGTATACCAATAGACATTGGTCTGCCCATGATTATCTCATGTGGAGTGAGTTTATGTTTCCCAAAAGTGGTATTATGAACAGTCAGGAGACCACAGGCAATACCTTAGGCCAGGGGAGTCCAGTATAGAGGTGTGACAATTAACAGCACTAAAATCTAATATCTACAAAGGTAAAAACTTAAACTTTTCTCTCTATAATTACTCCCATTTTTTTTACTATAGATAATCACAGTAAAACTAAATTTGTTTGTATTAAACTTGGCCTGATTATTTATATACATGCAGCAAGAACAGTGATTGGCCGTATAAGTATTTTTGTAAGATTGCTTTGCTAGAACCTTGTAAGCAAAATAACAGCTTGATTTTTCCAAGCAGTTCCTTGAAGCTGTCTGGTCATATGAGGCTATGTACGTTTCTCTCAAACATTACATTCCAGTGAAAGCCTTGGTAATTGTGTCCTTTTACAAGGAGAACAGGTTCTTTTTCTTTATTTCTTTTTTTTTTTTTTTTTTGATTTCCTTTGCTATTCAATAAAACAAAAGCTGTTATTGTCCTCCCTCTTCCATAGATTCCATGAATTCTAACATGGAGCCATAAAAGCAGTAGATTTTAGAAAATGTGCTTCATAACATTACCTATGTTGACAGGATACAATCCAGAATGGTAATCTCCAACTCCAGATTTTATTGTCCTATCACAGGTCCCCCTTGTTAATGCAAAGTCCGTTATTCATATCCCAATTAGAAGTAATGACAAAGAACAAAAGGCAAAAGATGAAAAGAATACTTCACATGTGACGATATAACAACCTTTGTATACTTAACAAATTTATGTCAACTATTTACTAGCAAGGAAAATGGAAAAAGGCTCTTCTGGCCAACAAAATGTAATTTTTCTTATAGGAAAAGTGGAATATATATAATGGGTAAGATATCCAGAACCTCCCACAGGAGGCCAGTTGGAAAAGTCCAACAAATGTCAGAGTGTCATTTTTCAATGACCCCTTACTTAGAAAACAGTTTTTTAATTATATAAAAATTGAAGCTACTTGCATATTCAAAGTACACTTCAATTTACCCATGGATCCAGCAAACTTCATAATGGAAAGACAAAAATGTTATTAACTGATTTAATGAAAAAACATGACCTATTAAACTTACGTACTAGGGCGAAAAGTACTTACAGAATCATCTCAGTTCAGTGTACATTGGTAAAAGTAACAAGCAGAATCCATGCTCCACAGAATTACTTTATGAATGAGGGATTGATTAAAAAATATATATATTTATAACTGATAACTTTCATTCATATTGTGAATTTTCAGAAGCATTATATGTGAATTAATTTACATCAGGCTTTCCAGTATTACTTGTATTCGTGGGATTTCTCTCCAGTGGGAGTTTACATATGACTTTGATGGTATTTGTTGAAATTGAAAAATTTCCCATGTTTTTCACATTTATATCGTTTCTTCCTGGTGTTCATTCTCACGTGATTTTGTAAGGATTTAGGCAAATTGAAGGCTTTCTCACTTTGCTTACATTCAAGAGATTTCTCTCCATTCTGAGTTCTTTCATGGCTTCAAAATGTACTGCAGTAACTGAAGGCTTTCCCACATTCCTTGCATTCATAGGGTTTCTCTCCAGTATGAGTTCTCTCATTTATCTTAACATAATTGGAACAATTGAAGGCTTTACCCATTTTTCCATTCATAGGGTTTCTCCCCAATGTGACTCTTTTCATGTCTTTGAATAGACTGGTATTAACTGAAGGCTTTTCCACATTGCTTACATTCACAGAGTGTTCTTCCGGGGTGAGTCCTTTCATAGGAACAGATTTGTGGTAACTGAAGGCTCTCCCACATTCCTTACATTTATATGACTGCTCTCTGTAGTCCTCATATTCATATGGTTTGGGTGCAGTGTGAGAAGGAGAACAGATTCTTATTGAACTTATGCAGATAAATATATTGTCATGAAAATAAGAATATTCACTGAGAGATTCTGAATTCTGGAGGGACCAGGTAGGGAGAAAAGTAAATGTTTCATCTTTGTTCACAAAGGTATACTTTACCAAACTGCCATTAAGTCCTAGATAGCTTCAGAGAAAAGGTTTCCTTAAATCTGGAAATCCAAAATGTTAGAGCATCCTCCTGAGTTTATGCAGTCCCATGTAATTAATACTTGCTCTGCTTGAAACCAGTATTTCCATTAGTTCTCTTGACCTTACCCGATGATTGAGGGTGATATAGGGACAGTGGTAATTCCAAGAAGTTTGTCAGTTTTTCATTAAGGCTCATATGATTTGCCCAATGAAGTGGGTACCTTGATCAGTGGAGATTGTGAAAGGTCTACCCAAAGTGGGAAACCCATTGTCAAACAATTTCCTTGCCACTGTGAGGGCATCAAGCCTTATGGCAGAGGAAGGCTTCAACCCATCTGAAAAACATGCATACAATAAAAAAAAGTATTGATAACCCATACTAAGTGGCAGTTGAATGAAGTCCAGCTGCAGGTGTTCAAAGGGTCCAGAGGGAAGAAATGAGGCCTGTGCAGGAGGAATGGGAAAAACGAAAACTGGGGTTTGCCAGAGAGCCTGGAAGAACCAAGTGGCTGTCTTGGGTTTCCTATAGCCATGACTGTTTAAATTACAGCCATTGTTTACCCATCTTAATTTCTCTGTTTCTGGAACAGACCTTTGCCATGTTGGAAGGATATCAGAATGGCAAAGGTCTGGCAATGAGGGGTCTTTTTTTTTTTTTTTTTTCCAGAAGTAGAATAGACGTCATCCACAGGTACCACAATCTTTACGGATTCTGTTGCTACTGCCTTTGCATAAAAGCTAGGGCATTTCCCTGATATTCAAGTTCAGTCCTTTTAGTGTGAGCCTCAATTTTGATGACAGACCACATTATGCCAGGACATATCAGACTTCCAGGAATTTCATACAATTTCTGGAACACTTATTAACACATACCTATACAGACACAACATAAAGAAGGCTTAATGTTACTTATTTGACAATGCTTCCCATGTAATTTAACATATCAAATAAGCCTAAATTAGTTTAACATCTCCCTTTTTATGAGGTGAGAGAATAAATTCTTTGAGATATTTCAGGGGGCCCCTGAGAAATCCCAAAGTTAACTAGAGATCAAAAGGACTTCATATAGCATTTGATTTGGGGAAGCTATCAAAGAATATCAAAAGTTTGGACACTTGACTAAATAGGATCACAGATCATGAAACAATACTTAATTATCTATTTGGCCAAAATGATAAAAAAAAAAACACTGTCCTTTTAACAGGTAAAAGGAAATCAAGTTTTAGTTTTACGTTCAGTACACTACTAATTTTAAAGCGTAATTTTAAAACCCTTATAATTCAGTTTTATCCAGCTTGATTACACAAGGCAAAATTCTCTCTCACTGTCTTCTGAAATAACCAGAAGTTCTAGTTTAGACAAAATTACTCTCATTTCCTTCAACAAATTCCTCAAACCTCTTCTTAACCAAAAACACATCATGCTGTCCTTACATACAGAGCTGTCTCCTCTACTATTTCCAGTAGTCTTAATTATAATACATGCATTAATTATAACTTTTAACCCTTGGAAACTTTTATTTCTACAAGCATGTTCTCCTTTTTCTTTAGTTTCTCTATAGTAGGAAGCCAAAAGTAGATGAACCTATATTTAGCAATTAATGTATCAGTATTTTATCCCATTTGGAAATGATCCAGATATTCAATAAACCCTATTATTTAATTTAACTTGCAAAATCTTTAAAGTTTCAAGTAACCAGAGAGATCTGGGAAATTTTTTTTAAGTACACATAAAATATAATTATTGCTAAAGAGTTCACCTAAAAACGGTTTATCTATATCTATTACTTGCTCCTAAGAATCATACTTTGATTACTTTCCTGCTGACACATATTTTAAAAGAGGCAACATGAGCCTACCTGACCAGTTAACCCAGGTAAAATAAAAAATTTTATACTTGATGCTGATAATTCTAGAAACATGCCTGTTTTTACACCAGTGAACTTAAACTAGCTTTAATTTATCCTAGATCACACAAAGTTGAAAAACATCTGGGTTAGTTTCTATATTTCTGAGTTTTAGAATACCCAATCCTTAATTTATATATATATATGCACTTGTTTGTTTTTAAGCCAATCAAATAGAGCACTTTACAAATTTTTTTATAAGGGTTTCTTTTTTTTTTTTTACAGTTTAAAAAATTTTTATTTTATTTATTTTTTTGGCTGTGTTGGGTCTTTGTTGCTGCCTGTGGGTTTTCTCTAGTTGCAGCGAGCTTATTACTCTTCATTGCGGTGCGCGGGCTTCTCTTTGCGGTGGCTTCTCTTGTTGCAGCACACGGGCTCTAGGCGCGCGGGCCCAGTAGTTGTGGTGCCCAGGCTCTAGGGTGCACGGGCTTCAGTGGTTGTGGCTCGAGGGTTCAGAACTTGTGGCTCCCGGGCCCTAGGGTGCGGGCTCAGTAGTTGTGGTGCACGGGCTCGGTTACTCTGCAGCATGTGGGATCTTCCCAGGCCAGGGATCGAACCCTTGTCCCCCGCATTGGCAGGCGGATTCTTAACCACTGAGCCACCAGGGAAGTCCCTACAAATTAATTTTGATAATATCATCCAGAGGTGGAGAATATCACACATTTACAACGTGTATAAATATAAATGCACAGAGACACAGAGACCTTATAGTTACTAGTATTTGTGTAAAAGTCACAACAGTTTTTTTAATGATTTTTACCCGTTTTGATAAGAATTACCTCCCTGATGTTTGCATCTCCAAGAATGGCTTTGAGGTCCTAGAGAGAATGGGGGTATAAAATCTATATCACAAAGGCACAAAGTATCCAAGTTTTTTACAAGATGGATTTTTGGGGTGTATCTGCAGGACAGTTGTGTTTCTAATGTCACAATGTCTACAAGTATTTTAAGATGAATGGGGAGGTTTTAGGATTAACAAAAAGGACTGACACACCGATTCACCTATTGTTTGAATGCCTCTTTCCCTTTGAGTATATTTAGCTTAGGAGAGAAGGCCTAAAAAAATTCCTAGGAGGCCCTGAATATCAGCTTCTCCCATTTGGCCAAATTTCTAATCCTAAAGTTATCAAATCCTTTCAAATATATTGTCAGGTTTCATCCAGGACAAACAATAAATATTTCTGGTGGTATTCAATAACCTCATCAATTTTAATTTTTGTTTCCCCTTGGCTGTTTAAGGAAATACATAGCAGTTTGCCAGAAAATCCCTCAGAGAGTCATCGACTCTGGGAGGGACCCATATGAGGCCATTTAAGTTGATGCTGAAGAATTTACATAGGGTTTTTGAGGATAGTTTTTTCCAGTGTCCCAGTTGATTGAAATTGAGACATCATTTTGGGGGCCAATGTTTTGATGAGGAAGCCTAGGAGGGTGTAATGGGTTAGACCTAGTTATTGTTTTAGATACCTTTTGTACCTGATTTTTCATTAGCCTTTTACGACAAGTATTTGAAAGAGGCTATCTGGGAATTTTGAAATCTTTTGGAGGCTTCTTCACACTAATTAAAATAGGTATTCCATTCTGTTTGTTCCATATGGGAACCCTTGCTTTTAAGTATACTTAAAAGAAAAAAAAAAAAGGCAGTAGTACCATGGTTAAGGGTGTTGACATGAGAAGAAATGGGTTCTTATCCCAGTTCTTACTAGCTGTGACACCTTGGGCAGGTTACTTAACCTCTCTGACTCTGATTATCCTTATCTTTCAATGGAGACATTTCAGTGGGCCATTATCCTGTTTTGTAACCTCCATTAGCTTCTTGATGTGTAGCAAATCTTAAATGGAAATCTGAAAAATCTATTCCTGACATCTTCATTTGATTTTTTGGTTTAGGTTTTAGAGGCTAGTGATGGAGATCAGGATTCTTTCCATCTGTTTTGCTTAACTAAGCAGAACATATGGATAATATTTTGGAAGAAGTTATGAGGAAGGGGACCCATTTCATTTGTCTCGAGAAATTTAGAAAATCAATTTAAGAAGACCCTTAGATCAGGTGAACATTGTTTTAAGGAATTCTATAAAAACTCAAAGCAGGCATAAAAACTTAAAGGATACAAGAATGTTTTATCTAGCAAGCTTCCAAAATGCAATTTTAAGTTATTCAACTGCTAAGCAACTCTTTACATGTATTTCCAGTGAAAAGGAAGTTTTCTTCTCAAAAAGGGAGATATAGTCTATAATTCCATTTAAGTCAAATTCTGGGAAAATATGTGGCTCTCTCAGGTAATTGCATAGACTTTCAGTTATTACAAAGTCAAATAGCATTTTGTTGCACACCAAAAATTAATAAACATGTCTATTAAGTTGCTTTTAAAGAGTTTAAAAATCTGAGTGCAAAAATCAGTTGCTTACCCTTTGCATTTCCCTGTTCCTCAAATGTTGTATATTTAATTGAAATTTAATTTCACCTTGCTTAAGAATGTTATTATTGGAACATTTGGAAATTTAAAAAAAAGTGGGGGGCAGAATAAATCCACTGTAATCTGTGAAGTGGCTTTACCTTATCCACCTGAGTAAAGAAGGTTTTGGTTTTGATTGCTCAGGGTCACTCCTGAGAAATGACAGTTTCTGAAGGGTAGTTCTACCAAACGTAGTTTTACTCAGTAGGCCTTCAACAATATAAAGCTTACTCTTTTTGAAACTTCGCAGGTTTTTATCTTATTCAACCCCATCCTGCAGAATGCACCAGCTGGAATAAGCAACTACAGAATAGCCTAGGATAGCACTATTAGGAAAAGAAATTAAATCTTTATCCTGGCAATGGGTCTAATAACTGTCTTCATTTATTACTGTCGTAAATTCATAAAATTGCAGCAAAGCAAAAGCAAAATTGGAATGTCTGAACTAGTGACCAGTGAGGAAAAGAAACAAAGGAGTATTTAAATATTTGTTTTGGGAATTCCCTGGCCATCCAGTGGTTAGGACTCCACGCTTTCACTGCCGAGGGCATGGATTCAATCCCTGGTCGGGGAACTAAGATCCCACAAGCTGCACGGCCAAAAAAATATATTTATTTATTTTAAATGATGTTTCCAGTTTTCTCCATTACAGTGCTGTAATGAACATTGAACATCTTACAAGTATCACGTAGGAAACTTGAGGGAAATTTTGGTACCATAAATTATTGAAAGTGGAATTTTGATCAAAGAAATTCATGTTTTACAATTTGATAGATCACTTAAATAAGTTATCTTACATGCATACAATGAAATGCAACCCTTAAAAAGAATGAGTTAAATCTGTAAGTACTGATATTTTAAAATGGCCACAGTATATTAGTAAATTGAAAAAGGAGTTGCTTAGCAGTATAAAATCCCATTAATATTTATATAGGGATGTTAATATTTCAGAGAGTAAAATCTGGAAGAATAAATGTCAAACAGTGGTGAACTTAGTCATTGAATTAAAAGATTATTTTTTAAATTACATAAGTGCATGAATAAATTCATCTTGTAAAAATAAATTAATACAGATTCACAGACACTTGTACTCAAATGTTCAAACAGTTTTATTCATAAAAGTCCAAAACTTCAAACAACCCAAATGGGCCATCAACTGATGAATGGATAAAGAAATTGTAGTATATCCATACAATGGAATATTACTCAGCAATAAAAAACAAAGTATTGGTACATGCTATAACATGGATGAATCTCAAAATCATTCTGCTAGGAGAAAGAGGCCACACACAGAAGACTGACTACATACTGTAGTATGCCATTTACATGAAATTTTGGAAAGGGCAAGTCTATAGTGACAGCACATCAGTGGTTGGCCAGCAGCTTGAAGTGAGGGAAGAGAACGACTACAAAGGAGTGTGAGAGAACTTTTGGGGGTAATATAAATGATTAATATCATGATTATGGTGTTGGCTACACTACTGTATACATTTGTTAAAATTCATAGAATTGTACACTTAGAATTGGTGAATTTTGTTGCATGTAAATGATATCTCAATAAAGCGGATTTTTAAAAGTATAGATAAAGCTCTTTTGACTACCACCCCCAAACTAGGTTCCCTCACTCTGGGGAAGGTGCCCTCCTCGCTCCACACAGGTTAGACAGGTAACCAGTAACTATCATTACTGCAGATTCTACTTGAAAGTTATTGTTCTGCATTCCCTCTCACACACACACACACACACACACACCCCCCACCCCGGGTGAAATCTACATTTTTATATTCCTTCACGGTACTTACTCATTATTTGGCGTTTTTTCAGTAACTGTATCTCGGAGATGTTTTCATTAGAATTTATAGTTCTACATCCCTTTAACTCCTGAGAGTATTCTCAGGAATAGTAACGGATACACCATAGTTTATTCAGCTATCTCTCTATCATTCAACCGTGTGTGAGTTTTGCGGTGTGCCGAGCCCAGCGAAAACAACGTAATATAAAAACGGGCTAGAGGCCGGCCTTCTAGAGTTTTCAGACAAGTGGGAGAGGGGAAGAGGGTTGTCAATAGTAATATTAAATGTGAAATCATAACTGTGAAGAGCAGTTATGATTTTTTTGAGCCTGAGTAATTTAGTTAGGAGGTCAAGAATGTATTTTCCCAGGGAGTTAAACTCTAAACAGATCTGAAAGGTGGGTGAGCATGACTTAACCAGCATAAGGGTGTTGGTCGGGGGTGCTACTAATCCTAAACTGCACCAACAGTATGGAGGAAATATGTAGGAGGCGAAGATTGTGGGGAACTTACGGATATATGTGTAGATATGTGTATTTTAAACAAGATGTATACCTTATTTTGTAGTCAGGAAAACACTAAGATCGTAAATATTTTTTAAGTGAGGAGGCTTTCCACTTTCTTAACATCGGGAATAAATCTTCCATGCTTCTTCTGGGAGAGAAGAAATACAAGAAAAGCCTTCCCCATTGGCTTCTCTTAAAAAGCTTCAATAGTCGACGAAAATGTCTCGGAGTTCTCTTGTTTTGACAAAAGATTAGGGATCTTCAATATGACCTGGCGTGGGGACGGAGGTGTTTAGGCCTAGCTTCATATTGGGTTGCTACAGCCTCTTCCCCTGCACGTCGGCTTTTAACAAGTTATCTCTTGGGAAAGCAGTGCCCGTTTTCCCCCCCTCCATTAGAGCAAGTGTGTGGTCCCGTGCGTGAACCGCGTACCTTCGTAGAGCAGGAAATCCCCAACGCGCATTCCCTTGAAGAAAACGCGCGCAAAGGACGGAAAGAACAGAGGTTCACTACCTAACCCATAATGCACAGCCCGCCTTTCCGGAAGCAAGGAATACAACCGCCAGGGTGCATTTCTCTGCGCAGAAACGTCCCTCCTTGAGTCTGATTGGACGTGACGAAGCGAGGCAGTGTGGGACTGTGTCCATCGCCCTTTACACAGGGGCTAACTGGCCTCTCCCAGCTCCAGGAGCCACGTCCGGTGGGGTGACGCCGGCCAGCGGCGCACGTCAGCGAAGATGGCCAATCCCCCTGGTGCGCAGGCGCAGTGGTTCGGGCAGCGCCGGAAGCGCAGGGGGATGGGGCGGCGGTGACGCGATTCTGTCCGCGTTGGAGGGGCCGGGCCGCTGCCGGAGTCGCCGCGGCTGCCGCGTGACGTGGCACAGCCGAAGATTTAACGCCAGAGCTGGAGCTGCCCCGCCAGTCGTCAAGCAGGTCATCACCCCGCTAATTCCTGTCCCGGAGGGGAGCTCCGTCCTACACACCGGCTGGCGAGCCGTCCCTGCGGCCCTCAGCTCCTCTTTCCTCCCTGAGTTTGCCGGGAGCGTGAAAGAAGGCTCGGGGTCGCGCCGAACCCTTTCTGCTCCTGCCCATCGCAAGTGCCACTACCGCCATGGGCCTCACCATCTCCTCTCTCTTCTCCCGTCTCTTCGGCAAGAAGCAGATGCGCATTTTGATGGGTGAGTCAGGGGCCGAGGGACGAGGCCAGGCCCTGGTGGGGCGGCCAAGTCTCCACGCTTGGGGCGGCCTCGGGGCCTGTTTTTTTTTCCCCCCCGTCAGCTGTGGTGGGGGAGGGGCGGCGGGCTGGGGGTCGGGAGGAATTCTTAAGGGGGAACAATGGGGCGAAGGGTGGGCGGTCGCCCCAGATCTGTCGAAGAGGCTGGAACGGGGCCGCGGGCAAGGTTTCCCCCTTCTGGGTTTGGCTTTCTCTTCGTGGTCTTATTGAAAGCCCGACACAGTTGGGCGGAGATGTGAGAGTAGCGAACTGTCGGATCTTGCCGAACCCGAAAGACACTGGCGAGGCCCATTCTGTGAGTACGGTCTGGCTCCCCTCTTCCCCGGGTGTGGGCAGCGGTCGGGAGGGAGGCCGAGCGATTCCAGCCTTCCTCCTCCCCCTTTCTGCCCCGTGTACACACTGTGCACACTCCAATGGTGTGTGAGCGAGCGGTCGCCGAGAGCCCGGAGCCGGCCGGGGCAGGAAGTGACCGGGCCCAGTGCGGTGGCAGGGGAGCACCCACGGTTTCAGGAGAGGCCGGAGTCCTCAGCGCTCACTTCGCTAAACTTTGCTTCGCTCAGGATTCCGCCTCATATTTTTTCTTTTCCTTATTAATGTCCCTGAAAACTGAGTTTATCATGAATGTTTCTTTTGGCCACTCTCAAGGGCTAAATATATTTGGTTTACTCTCTTTGGTTTTCAAACTATGTAATTTTTATCTACCTGGCTAAAGTTTAATGAAAAAAAAAAAAAGCTTAGAAACTAATTTTTTTTAAGCCGGGGACAAATTTTCGGTAAGTGAACATCTTGACGCATAATTTTAGGAAGGCCTTGTTAAGCAGTAATTACAAGGGTGTTTTTTAAAATTCTTATGGAAAATGGGTTTTTTAAAAATTACTTTTTAGGGTCGGTTTTCCGCTCTGCTGAGGGAGAAGGGGCTTGTCACTTGATGTAAGCAACGCCTCCCCCATAGTACTGTGAGTAGTCTTTACATCACAGCTGAGCTCCATGGACCTAAATAATGCTATAATGAGCCTCGCTAACTTTAAACATTGAATTTTGTTGGTTCATTAGCTTGTTTTCTAGAGAAGTGCAGTGGGGGGAGGTTTTACTTGAAAGTTTCCCAAAGCAAGGTTCAGTAGTATTTCAAGGTATATGAAGATTAAGGGTGTGCACATTTGTTTCTTTTTTCACTTTCTTCTTATTGCAACTTATTCACAATCCATGAAACAATTGTTGATAATTCATTCACAGAGATAAATCAAAATGTTTTCTCTTTCAAAGTTTGTCAGATTTCAATTATGAAAAAGAATTATTTTAGCAAGGTAAGCATATTATTTACGCTTTAAAAGTACCTGAAAATCGACCGTCTAAAAAAGGATCTGAAGTCACTGGGAGAACTTTGGACTGTGCTAAATGAATTTCCAGCCTGTTCCTTAAAGAGATTAACTAGTACATGGTTCTGTTCCTGGAAGTGTAGTGTGTTATATTTGAAATGTAATATGTAAGATTTTACTTAAGATTTTTTGTAAATAATTTGTTGTTTCTCATTTTACTAGTTTTTTGTGATGGCTGACAGTTTCAGAGGGAGAAGAAAGGTAGAATTATATACGCTATAAGCACTTTCATATATTTTCTATATTAGGGAAGCATTTCTCCCCCTTACTCCCCAGAAATGATTGATAGAAAATGGAAGAAGAAAAGTAACTTTGTGCATTTGTGCAGAGAATAGAAGTCATGGTTTGAAATTATTCATTCACGTTAAATGTTTTATTACTCAGGTTTGCTATTCTTGTTTTGCACTTTAACTCAGGATAATTAGGTTTCCTTGATTAAAAACAGTTTAGTCACAAGGTCACCTTTTATGGTAGCTCATCAAAGAAAGTATATCCATATGGGGAATATGTGTATGGATAGTGAAATAGGTGATTCGGAGGTTTGATCATTCTTAGGTTTTTATATCTAGCTTTATGAGTGATAGCATATATAATAGATCACTCCTAATGTGTCTGCCCCTATCCTAGTTTAGAATTACCAATTAATGATTGTTTTTTCCATATTAATTTTCTCTGACAGGCATGTGTTCTTCCTTTTCCTTTGTATGGCTTAGGTAAAATTCATGCTTTCTTGAGTCAGTGACCATTTTAAAATGTTGTTGAAAGATAGCAGTTAGCTACTGAATCTGGTTTGCCAAATTACTGTTGGAGAAGTTTTAAATTTTATTTGTACACACTTTCCTAAAAGTTAAAGTAATTTTAAAAGGTGTTTGAAGTTGCAGCTTATGTTAACTAATTAAAATTTTTTTTTTTTTTTTGTTCATGCTGTGAGGCATGCGGGATCTTAGTTTCCCGACCAGGGGTCAAACCCGCGTCCCTTGTGTTGGAAGCATGGAGTCTTAACCACTGGACCGCCAGGGAATTCCCTAATTAAAAAATTTAAAATCAACACAGTGTATCAAATGTAACATCACTTAAACTATAGATTGACAGAAATTTTGTAGCTTTTGTAGTTTTACAGAAAAAAATCTTGTAAATGATATTATTGAGCTTAAATTCAAAGATGACCAGTTTTCACCTTAGATTTCTCACGTAGTCCGTCATTATCCTGTTTTAAGTCTGATCTCCATATCTGTGATGAGATGTAATTTTGGTAAATGACTCCCCAAATTTTGTTTATATTTGAAACAATATGTTCTGTAGAGGAATTATTAATTCTCCTCTCTTTGAACTTGCAAGTTCTTGCCTGTTGAAAAGCTGAGAAAGTATTGCTTTCGAAAAGATTGCTAATACCAGTGTAGTTTTGTGTTGTCTTTCATGTGACTGTGGCTTTTTGGGACCAGAGAGGTTCCGGAGGAAAGGATCTTTTGCCAATTTGAAAAATACTAACAATATTTTAAAGTGAGTGGTGTCTCATACTTTTTTCCTAGCATATTTTATAAATACATTTACTATTTAATTTTAAATTTTTGGTCCTGATTCTAAAAATAATGTCCTTTTTGTTAAATTTAGAAAACATGAAAAAGAATAAAGTGATAATTTCTTATCATTCTACCATTCCACTATTAATATTTGTTATATTTACTCTCAGCCTTTAAGAGGAGGTTTTTGTTTCTCCAAAATTGTAGTCCTTTTTGACTTAGTTTATGATGACCATCTTCTTAGGTCATTAGTTGAAAACTTAATTGCCAGCCTTTAAAAAAGGGGGCGGGTCTTCTGATTAGTTATGTGATATAGGGAAACAATAGAAAAGGCAAAAGTCCTTAGCTTCATGCCATTAGAAGTTGATACAGCCACCCTTAGGTGTACCCTCCTGCATTATTATAAAGTATGACTATCAGAGACTGATAATTTGCTGTTAATTAACACATTGATCAAAGTGCTGATATTCCTGACCTGTTAGGTAGAAGCAAAACTCAAGGTCATTATAGTGTTTCTGTACATCTGGTAGCCTCAGTTTCAGTTTTGATGGTCAAACCTCTGAGGAATTAGGTAAAATATTAAAATAGTGTGTGTCCACCAAAAAAACCTAAGGGCAGGATGGCAATATATGAATACTATTTGAGAGCTCTGGCATCAGACCTAGGATTATTTGTTTTTAATTTTAAAAAAATTGAGATGTAATTCACATACTATTCCTTAAAAGTGTACAGTTCAGTGGTTTTTAGTATATTCATAAAGTTGTGTAACCATTACCACTGTCCCCCTCCCCAGTACCACATGGCTTGCGGGATCTCAGTTCCCCGACAAGGGATCCACCTGGACCACAGGGCAGTGAAAGCCCGTAATCCTAACCACTAGGCTACCA
The DNA here is from genome assembly GCF_028564815.1 of Eubalaena glacialis. Classification (NCBI taxonomy): domain Eukaryota; kingdom Metazoa; phylum Chordata; class Mammalia; order Artiodactyla; family Balaenidae; genus Eubalaena; species Eubalaena glacialis. The sequence continues at coordinate 81,125,042 of NC_083722.1, read as the reverse complement.
GGGAACTCCCACCACTGTCTTAATTATAGAACATTTTCATCAGCCCAGAAAGAAACCCCACACATGTTAGCAGTCACTCCCCTCCTCACCCCTCCCTCTTGCAACCACTTTTCTGCTTTCTGTTTCTGTGGGCTTGTTTATTCAGGATATTTCATATAACAGAATCATACAATATGTGGCCTTTAGTGTCTAGCTTCTTTCACTTAGCGTGTTTTCAAGATTCATCCATATTATAACATGTATCAGTACTTCATTCCTTTTTATGGCTGAATAGTAATTCTGTTGTATGGATATATTCCACATTTTGTTTATCATTCATCAGTTGATGGAAATGTAGTTGTTTCCACTTTTTGGTTCTTATGAATTATGCTGCTATGAACATTCATGAAAAGTTTTTATGTGGACATATGTTTTTAATTCTCTTGGGTAGATAAGCTAGGAATAGGGTTGTTGGGTCATTGTTATCTATGTTTAACACATTGAGGAACTGACAAACTTTTTCAGAGCAGCTACACCATTTTACATTCCCACAGCTATGTATGGATCTAATTTCTCCAAAAGACCTAGGGTTTTAAAATCTGTTTTACTACTCCTGTGATTCTGGGGATGTTTCTGAACCTCAGATTTTGCATCTGAAAAATGGAGCGTTATTGTGAGAATTAAATTACAAAATGTATGGAATCACCTAGTATTGTGTTTGGAACACAATAAGCACTCAATTTTTAATTATTGAAAAATTATTATGAAGTTTTTTTCAAGCTTCCTTGTAGAAAATTTGAAAGATAAAAAAAACATGAAGAAAAATATCCTAACTGAAACTTAACTGAAAATATACTTTTTTCTTCTCAGTCTTTTTCTTTTCTGCGTTTGGTTTTTTCCCCAAGTTGAGATAATTGGAATCTAATTTTTAAACTTAAAATATAAGTATTTCTTGCTGCCATAATTTGGTAGACATACTTTTTAATGATCGGCCAAGATATTGGGGAAAGTTTTGCTGCTTTTAACACTTTGGTCAAAGTGCAGGTCCAGTCAAGGAGAACAAGTAATTCCAGTATATCTTTCAAAACAGTGACTTGTTTATGAGGGTGAGAGGGAGGGGAGGACATTACTGGACTGTACAGATTAGAGTCTTATCTTGGCTACTTGAGAATTGGTTATAGTTTCATTTTGTGGAGAAATTTCATTGCCAAATATTGCAACATTAAGGAAATACATACTTAAGAAATCACTAAAGGGGCACAGAATTGTTAGACCAACATGTTTTTGAGTGAGGAACTATATAATGAGTGATGATATACATTAATTTGTGCATCTTAAATCTCACAATAGAAATACCTTAAAAAAAAACTTCTGGTTTGCATTTATACAACACTATTTTATTTATTTATTTATTTACTTACTTACTTATTTATGGCTACGTTGGGTCTTCGTTGCTGCTCACGGGCTTTCTCTAGTTGCGGCGAGCGGGGGCTACTCTTCGTTGTGGTGCGCAGGCTTCTCATTGTGGTAGCTTCTCTTGTTGTGGAGCGTGGGCTTCAGTAGTTGTGACTTGCGGGCTAAGTAGTTGTGGCGCACGGGCTTAGTTGCTCCACGGCATGTGAGATCTTCCTGGACCAGGGCTCGAACCTGTGTCCCCTGCATTGGCAGGCGGATTCTTAAGCACTGCGCCACCAGGGAAGCCCTAAGTTGTTTTTAAACTAAGGTCTGAGGTCAAGTTGGACCACCAATGAGGACTGGTGTGTACCATAGTTCTCAAAACTTAACGCAAGTGTTTTTTCTAATCATTATTTTGGTTTCAGTTCTTCCTACCTGGGCTAATGGTATTTGGACTTAGCTAAAGGTGAATTTTGCTTTATTTTAAAATTTGATCAAAATCTCCTGAGGAGGACTTAGGCTCTCAAGAGACTTAGCTTTTTCTAACAATGAAAAGATCCTGTTGTTCACCTCCTCATATTCTGTATTTTTATTGAAGATGCCAAACTCTAAGGTAGCTGCTTTTGTTTCTTTGTATATTTTTTAGAATTACATTTTCTGATATGTTTGCTCTTCTGTTCCGTAGTTAAAGCATAAAACAGTTCCTGTTAACAGTTGGTTTTTCTTATGCCCATGAGTGAGGGGGCTGCTCGTTCTGACTAGTAAGTGTCATAGTATTTTGGACAGAATAAACAATCTCAGTATGAAGAAGTGGGGAACAGAGTTTGATTAGAGGATAGAGTAAGAAAGCATAAAATGCCTGAGTCTCCAGGGAGATCTTTTTTTTTTTAAGCATGGGTGTCCTGTGCTAAGTCATGCTCTGATATAAATACTAAACAACAACAAAAAAACTATCCTTAAAAAACAAACAAACAAAAAAAACACGAAAAACTATCCTTACTTAAATCAATACTCGGTTGAATTGATTTCAAAATCTGTGGTAGCGTTAATCTAGGTGGCCAAATGTGATATCCTTAGACCAATAATCAGTGAGGTTTTTAGATATTGACCTTCCATTTATGAAGGCTTTAGCAAACAATGTAGAATATGCAGCTTTTCAGAGAGTCATACTTAAACATTTAATTTGCTCTTCACCCTCTTCTACACCTTCTTGTTGTAGTATGGATTTTTTTTTTTTGGAAACAAGTACATTCCTCCCTACTTATATCTGCCTGCCTCAAAGGAATTATTTTAAGAATTTAGACATTATATTGGAGATGAATATGACAAGGCCTTCTTTACAACCCAAATTAACCAGTCTTTTGTTATCATTTCTGCACATTTGATGTTGAAATGGATTTAGGTAGGGGTAAAATTGGCCTCATCTTCCTTTCTTACATATATATTTTTTCCCCTAGCATCAAGACCTTTTACCTAAAATTTGCTTGTTATATTAAAAGAAATTGAGTTTTTGAATCTTAAAGATAGTTCTTAATTTGTTCTTATGTGTTCTCTGATTCAACTTATAATTTGTGTTTTTAAAAATGGTAGTAGTTCATAGAATTAATGAGGACTTGAATTGGAAGAGATCTTAGATTACTTGATCTGGTCCCCTTATTTTATAGCTGATTTCTCTGGCCTCTTTCCTAAAGTGATTTGTTTAAAGCCATTCAACTATTGTGTGGCAAAGCAGATCTTGAGATTAGACCTTGTGCTGTCTCTCTAGGTCTAAAAAGAAAAATGGAAAGGCTTTTGTAGGAGGTGTTGCCTTTGGGAATCAGAAATGAGGTGATTTCATTTCTAACTCATTTGTGCCTTGACCACTCAGCTTTTGCTTTCAAAATAAAAATTTGTTGTAAAATTGTTTCTTAGTGTGTGCTTTTGGTCTAGATTTAAAATCTGAAATGTCTTTTTCTAGTTGGGTTGGATGCTGCTGGCAAGACGACCATTCTGTATAAACTGAAGTTAGGAGAGATAGTCACCACCATTCCTACCATTGGTAAGAAAGTTTACAGTGATTTTAATTTATATCATAATAATGTATTATAAAGTGAAATAGAATATAGTTTAATTCTGACTATTTTTTTTTCAGAGTAGTTTTTGGTTCACAGAAAAATTGAAAGGAAACTACAGAGATTTCCCATATATCCACTCCCCCAACACGTGCATAGCCTCCTCCATTGTCAGCATCACTCAGTAGATGAACCTACATTGACACATCGTAATCACCCAAAGTCCATATACCTTAGGGTTGTCCTACATTCTTTGGGTTTGGACAAATATACAATGACATATAGCCATCATTGTAACTGTCTTGGGTATTTACGTTTGTTGATTATCTATTAGGACTTAAAAAAAAAGCAATTCTGGGAGAATTCCACAATAAAGGGGTTTATTTTCTGAATGACATTGTGCACAGCAAACTTTTTTTTTCTTTTTCCTCTATAGGTTTTAATGTGGAAACAGTAGAATATAAGAACATTTGTTTCACAGTATGGGATGTTGGTGGTCAAGATAAAATTAGGCCTCTCTGGAGGCATTACTTCCAAAATACCCAGGTAAGTTAGGAATGCTATACATTTTTATAACTTTTCTTTATATGTTTCATGCTCCAAAATTTATGTTAATATATACTGTTTACTTGGATATTGGTGTTTACTCCATGAGTTGGCATTCTTCTTATCACTACTTCCATGTTCTTCAGTGGACTTTCTCATTCATGCCTTTGTAGGCTAAATTACCTAGGGTGGAAGAGTTACATAATTATCATAGTAATATTTTGGAAGATGGGGTGGGGTGGTTCTCAGGGTTGAATTAGATGTTTCATCAGTAGTTCTATTGGTTTCATTCTTAATTTAGGAAGTAAGATCTGTATAACTTTCTGTCATTGTAGTTTTAAGTGAATGTAATACAATTAATAGCCCTTCATTTAACCCAGTTAAGTGTTTACTTTATTAAAATACATTAAGAAAAAATATATTAAGGTAGATCTGCTCTGTTGATTTGTACATGATTTTTATATTATCATGTAGTATGTATAATGCTGGCATGGTAGCGACCTTAGTGATCCTGTAGAGCAGGCATTCTCAAATTTGACTGCACGTTAAAATTACCTGGGGAGTTTTAAAAGTCCCAAAGTCCTGATCATGACACCTGACCACTTGAATCAGAATCTCTGGGGATATAAACTAGACATCAGTAGTGTTTCTCAGATGTTAATCTGCATATGAATCACCTGGGTATTTGTTAAAATACAGATCAATTCAGTGGGACCTGGCTGAGTAAGGCCTGAGATTCTTCATCTCTAGCAAGTTCTCAGGTGGTGGTGCTGATGTTGCTGGTTTGGGACCTTACTTTGAATAGCAAGGCTCTAGTACAGGGTTTTTCAACAGCAGCAGTGTTGACGTTTCAGACTGGTTAATTCTTTGTCATTGAGTGAGGGGAGGGCTCTCCTTTGCATTGTAGGATGCTTAGCAGCATTCTTGGCCTTTACACACTAGTTGCCAGTAGTAGTCTCCCCCACCCAATCCAGTTGCAACAACCAAAAATGTCTCCACATATTGCAAAATATTTCCTGGGGACAAAATTGCTCCCTCTTGAGAACTACTGTGGTAGTCTAACTCTTATATATGAGGAAACCGAAGCTTGGAATGACTTAATTAAGAGTGGAGAGCTGGTTCTTGTTTTACATTTTTTATTCAAGTAGGTCCCAACTTTGGTGTTTTCTACCACATGAGAGGTTTCTTATTATTTTTTGTTTACTACTGGAGTTGATAAAATTTTTTAAAAATAATGTATGATGTTAGAAGCACTTCATATGTTTAAGATGTACAGATGTCATTCTTTTTTTTTTTTATAAATTTGTTTTATTTATTTTTATTTTTGGCTGCGTTGGGTCTTCGTTGCGGTGCGCGGGCTCCTCATTGCAGTGGCTTCTCTTATTGTGGAGCACGGCGCGCGGGCTTCAGTAGTTGTGGCGCACGGGCCCAGCCTCTCCGCGGCATGTGGAATCTGCCCGGGCCAGGGCTCGAACCCGCGTCCCCTGCACTGGCAGGCGGACCCCCAGCCACTGCGCCACCAGGGAAGCCCCAGATGTCATTCTTGATCTCCAGCTCTTATAACATTGTAGACAAGTGAGGTTTATTTCCACCGGGTGGCAGTGAATACCCTAGGTGAGTGGCTGGAACAACCAGGTTTAAGTAGCATGTCATGTTAAGTAAGTGGCATACTTTTTTATTTAAAAATTAAAATGTTTCTGTTCATTAACATAGCTGTGGTTAGAAAAGATGTTTTGATATGAGTTACACGTTTTTAAAAACTTTACTATGGAAATTTTTGAATGTATACAAATGTAGAGAATAGCATAATAAACTCCCACATACCTATTGATACTACCCAACTTCAGTTATTAGGATATGGCCAATATTCTTTAATCGGTACTCCCTTATAATGTATTTCACCTTTTGGATTATTTTAAAGTAAGTCATAGGCATTTCACTTAGGGAACATGCTTTTTAAATACATTTAGTTATGAAGTAAAACTGCTAATCCTAAGCCTGTAATTCTTTTTATTTTATTTTTAAAAATTTTATTGAAGTGTAGTTGATTTACAGTGTGTTAATTTCTGCCGTACAGCAGAGTGACTCAGTTATACATATATGTATTCTTTTTCATATTCTTTTCCATTATGGTTTATCACAGGACATTGAGTATAGTTCCCTGTGCTATACAGTAGGACCTTGTTTATCCATCCTATGTATACTAGTTTGCATCTGCTAATCCCAACTCCCAATCCATCCCTCCCCCAGTCCTCCTCCCCCTTGGCAACCACAAGTCTGTTTTCTATGTCTGTGAGTCTTTTTCTGTTTCGTAGATATGTTCATTTGTGTCGTATTTTAGATTCCACATATAAGTGATATCATATGGTATTTGTCTTTCTCTTTGTGACTTCGCTTAGTAAGATAATCTCTAGGTCTGTCCATGTTGCTGCAGATGGCATTATTTCATTCTTTTTTTATGGCTGAGTAATATTCCATTGTATATATGCACTGCATCTTTATCCATTCATCAGTCGATGGGCATATAGGTTGTTTCCATGTTTTTATCTTTAAGCCTTTAATTCTTGACCAAGGGTAGCCCTGCTCTTATCCCTAGACTTGTTTAGAATGCTTTTTAATTTACTTTAACTTGCAATTAGACCCATTCCTGGCCTCTGTGGACCACCTTAGAATCAAAAGTCCAAGTACTTCTGGGACTTCCCTGGCGGTCCAGTAGTTAAGACTTTGCCTTCCAATACAGGGGGTGTGGGTTCGTTCCCTGGTCAGGGAGCTAAGATCCCATATGCCTCATGGCCAAGGAACCAAAACATAAAACAGAAGCAATCTTGTAACAAATTCAATAAAGACTTTAAAAATGGTCCAAATTTAAAAAAAAAAAAAATCTTAAAACAAAACCCCACAGAAATCCAAGTGTACTTCCTAGGGACTTCAAGGCTGCTGGAGAAAGCTTTACATCGAGGTTGCCTGATGTAATCACAGCTAAGCTATTAAAGCTGTCTTTTGCAGCATTCATGATCAGTTCTTTTACCTATAAAATTTAAAAGAAACTAATTATTCCATTAAACCATGCTTCTAACTTTTATTAGCAATTCAGGACACAGTGTTTATTATAGTAAATTCCTCTTACCTCATTATATAATTCAAATTATTTTCTTGTTCTAAATATTTGGCCTTTTAAGTAATCTTTTCTTAGAGTAGCTATCTTTAGAATCCTAGCTTTTCTACACTCTTGATTCTGTGCTGTCCCAGGAAGTGAATAACTTAGAATTTATTTCTCAAATAATCCTCCCTCTCAATAATGTTACTTTGGGACTGACAGTGTTATTTGCATTTTAAAACAATAAAAATGGATTGTTAGTAGTCTAGATAAAATTAGATCCCTTTGAGAGGCCTTACCTCTTCTAGAGAAGTAGGTTCTAAATAGGAGTGGTTTTGGGGATAGGAGGAAAAGGAGGAGACATTTACTAAACGCCCGTGATATGCCAAGGACAATGCTTGATTCTTTTATACCTCTATGATTATGTTTAAAAATAGGCTTAAAAAATTGGTGGTATTTTATTTTATAGAAGAAGAGGCATGTTCAAGGATTAGGTAATTTATATAACTAATAAGCATTGAATTTGGTATCTTCCCACTATGCCACACTAGCTCTGAAAGCACCAAAATTTTTTTCAAAGGATAGGATGTTTAAAATTATGATTTCCTGCAGAGATAAAGGAAATGGGTTTGAAGTTTTTTAAACCAAAAGAAATTATGTCATTTAATGACTGTAGCCTAAAATAATTATTAAGTACCCTGGCAAGCTCAGTACTACGGTAATACTGAGGGGATTAATCCCTCAGTGGATTTAATGTGGTGATTTACACAAATCAGTAGTGGCACAACACAGTTTATGATAAAGTGACAAATGATTAAAAATACTTTAGGGGTCAGGGTTGTGGGGAAAAGAATAATACTTTAGTGTATATACTAAAGAATATACTTTAGTGTAATAGGAATAGATTTTAACAAAGCTATAAAATTAATCTGCCCTGTCTCTCTCTAACTGAAAATTTTATACTTTCCCATTTGAAAGTTTTTGGAAGAGTCTTAATTCAACTAATTCCTTCCCAATTCCACTTCTTTTGTCGTATAAAATTCTAATATTTGAATATCTTTAAGAATGGTTACTACCTTCCTTTTTGTTAAGAATTTCTTATTCGATCAGGTCAGCCTTGAATTTTTCTTGATATATTTTGCTGAAGACTTTCTTCTCCTGATTCTAGAGCTTGGCAGGCAGCATTCTAGAGCAAGACTCTCTTTTCCTGATGAACTATATAAAAGCTACTGTAGTGCACTCCTTCCGCTTCTTTTTTTAGTTTCATTTTGTGCATGCTTTTGAATAAGGTAATTCAGTTAGTAAATTCATGAATCCTTAGGATCTGTGGATTGTTCTTTTTCCTTTTGTGCCCACTTTGTGGCCATTTTGTTACTTCTACTTACCTGCATTTAAATGTGCAAGGGTAGGGGAAAAAAGTAGTTGAAAAAAGTGATCAGTTGTTAAGAGGTAGATTTTTTTTTGGAAATAACATTGATAAGTTAAAATCACAAATAGTGCTCAAATCTGTAATGCCCTGTCTTTTCCTTTTTTTTTTTTTGTAAGGAGACTTTCTTCCTAACATGTTATTAATTCTTGATATGGTTTTGCTGCCTATATACTTAGGTTTCATATTTAGTGTGTGCTTTAAATTTAACTTTTAATTTATTTCAGGGTCTTATTTTTGTGGTAGATAGCAATGATCGTGAAAGAATTCAGGAAGGAGCAGAAGAGCTGCAGAAAATGGTGAGAATAGTTTTTAAATTTACCATTTCCAAGATGTGTTTTTCTGGGTGACAGTGGTGGTATTAGTGGTCGGTACATTTTAACTGTAATTTGATTACATAAATCAACTTTTTAGAGCTGGAAAGAACCTTGAGGAACTATATATTATCACAGGTTCTTAAGACTGCACATAAAAATCTTCTGTAGAGCTTTTAAAAAAACTCATGGATGAGTAGTTACTTCAGTAAGTTGGGAGGAAGGCACAGTTTGTTTGTAGAATGCTCCATGCGTGATTTTGATGCGTATCTCTGGTTGAGGATGTTTACTTTAGGCCAGTCTTTTATTTTCTAGTTATAAAATCTCCAGTTTTGAAGCTTTTGTGACCTAGGAATCCTGGTTCAAATCCCTTGTTCCCAAGGTCATTGGGTTCAGTTTTCTCTATACTATACCTATAAAATATACTTCAAAATGTTTTGTAATAGCAACCATGATAAAAGAATTCCACCACAGGCATGTAGCATTTTGTTTGATGGTGGCATTTTGGCCTTGCCAAATATTGGATAAATGTTTTCATATGTTCATATGGTTAAAAATCCTGAGGGGGGAAATTGTTGAGGAACTTTGCTAGAGGAATGTTGTCATGGTTTCAGACTTGTAGGTGTAAAATATTTACTGAAATATTCTCATTCAGTGCTCCTAAGACTGGAGTGCAGTTTGTAAAACCATTGTGCCAGTATGTGTGTAACTGGTGCTTTTTTTGTCTCAGTTAACTATTACCCCTGATACTTTTTTTTTTTTTGTAAACAGCTTTATTGAGATATAGTTCACATACCATAACTTCACTCATTTGAAATGTACAAGTCAGTGGTTTCTAGTATACAAAATTGTACAATCATTACAATTGAATTTTAGAACATTTTCATCACCTCCAAAAAGAAATCCTGTAACTATTAGCATTTGTTTCCCATTCCTTCCCCCATTCTACCCTGCCCGCATACAATGTGTGGTCTTTTGTTACCTTTTTAAACTTTTTGTTTCTTTTCACTTAGCATAAGTTTTCAAGTGTTGTGTCATATATGAGTATTTCATTCCCACTGGCTTCTGCTCTTGGTATTATTCTTGTATTTTGCATGATACTACTAATGCCCTAATCACTATATTGTTTTCCCACTGTCGTTTGATCCAACTGGCTGGAAAGGATAAAAGTCCAAAAAGAATCATCGTCTAAATATGTTTACTACTGAGTACCATAAGATCCTGACATAAATGTTTATTCCCATGTGTGTTTCTTGTCCTTGCCAATCCTGACCCTCCATGGATGATCATCAAGACTGAATGAATGATTTACCTTAATGGAGTGTAGGATGATTGACTTGGAAAATAGTTTTGCTTTACTTGAAGGTGTATGATTATTGATTTGATGTTTGATAATGTATTTAATGTTGAATAAATGATGTATATACATAGGAAGCCTGTTTTACTTAGTTTGTTACAATAATTGGATTCCAGTTTGGTAGTTGTTAATGTCTTTATTTTCAGCTTCAGGAAGATGAGTTGCGAGATGCTGTGTTGCTGCTTTTTGCAAACAAACAGGATTTGCCGAATGCTATGGCCATTAGTGAAATGACAGATAAATTAGGTCTTCAGTCTCTTCGTAACAGAACAGTAAGTATTTGGAGTTTCATATTAACCTCCTGACTATTAGATTAATAGGATAATTGTTTAAGCTGATATTTAGTTTAAACATTTATTAGTTAATTGTCCCCTTTGAAATAGATGATGAGCACATCATTTAAAAAACTACCGGGACTTCCCTGGCAGTCCAGTGGTTAAGACTCTGCGTTTCCAATGCAGGGGGCACGGGTTCGATTCCTGGCTGGGGAACTAAGATCCCGCATGCCTGGCAGCACAGCCAAAAACAAAAAACACTATAGTAAGAGACTCTTGCTTATATAAAAATGAGCCCTTTCAGGCTTTATTTCAAACCTTTGTAAATGTTGTATTCAACTTTAAAGTACGTTGATATCTTCTCCATTTTTAAACTTTTTAACATATATATATCCTTTAAGGATCCAAAGGTTTTAAATATCCTTATTTCATTTTACTTTTGTTAACATTATCCTCAAAATGATTAGTACTGATAAAGATGTGAATAACTGTACTGTATGAGAATTGTAATATCTAAAGGTTATTGATAGTCAATTTAAATTTTATCTTTTATATAACTCTGCAGCAGATATTTTGTAATTGGGTTTTCTTATTGAAACTGCAATATTTAGCAGCCATATTTTAGATAATATTTTGTACTGTGTGTGTGGTAGCACTAAGAGCTTGTGGAGGGACCTGTAATTATGATGTTAAACAAGTTTTGAGTTTAAAATTATAAAAAATATCTACTTGCTCTCCAATAGCTTTATCATTTGAGATCAGTGGTTTAAATATTGGCAAAATACAATATACTGTTTTATTTATAAAGATGATATCACAAACTATTATTGTGGTTTGTGCTTTACAGTAGTTTTTCATTAACTTGTCAACAAGGTGAAACTGTGGTGTGGCAATAACTGTATACAGTGTTTAAGGTGTCCCAGCCCAGTTTAAGTAAGACAGACTGTAAATGATGCAGTTTTCCATGCTGTGAAGATATGAATTCATGCCTTTTTCCCAGCCTTCTAGGTTATTGGAGTCTTTGGTATTAAAGTAATAATTGGCGGTATATGGTAGACTTGAAGTGAGTTCGCAACATTAAAGCAAGGTCTTTATTTTAAGGCAAAATAAAACTGGTCAGTAAAGAAAATTAATAAACCATCCCTGAAAGGTAATTAAATTGCTTTCTAGGTCTTTTTCTTGGTACTTGAAACTTTTCATGGCATTTCATACAGTTACTGAAGATAATATTCATAAACATTTTAAAGATTGGAACTTTGGGGGGGTACATGAGACCAAAGATAGTGAAATTCCCGAAAAAGCTTGCCTCTAAAATATCAGTAATCCCTACTCTTTCAAAATTTTGCCTCTTCTACTCTGAACTTAGTTTTGTGGGAAACAAGAGCATCATAAGGACCAGGTGGGTAGTTTATTAGTTACTAATCTTCCCATGAATTTTCTTTTCAGATTAAGTAGTAGTTGGTTAAATGTAATGAATGGGTAGTAGTAGCTTTAGATATGAGAGGAGTTTTGTGAGAAGTAAGAGGTAGGAGAACAGTTCTAATCTATGCAGTTACTGAGATCATTAAATATAAAATTAATCATTTGTGAAATATACTTTTAACACATTTACAACTTTAGTTCCTATGGCTTTATGTATTTTTCCTTTTTCTCTATACATTTATGGCACCTGCTCACTAATACCCCTGGAAAATAATTTTCTGAGTAAGGAATTTTAAACACTGGTTGTATTAATCAAGTGTTTTCTTGTTGTCCTTTCTTTACAGTGGTATGTTCAAGCCACTTGTGCTACACAAGGAACCGGTCTGTATGAGGGACTTGACTGGCTGTCAAATGAGCTTTCAAAACGTTAAATGAAACTGGATATCTAACCAAGGACATGTTTGATAGAATTGGTCTAGGCTTGTTACAACAAAATTAGTTTGCATCTTGGTTATTAAACAGTATGTGGGACTGGTTTGGGCAGAATATTACAGCGTTTAAACTTATTTTGTTGCCAATTATTGTTTACCAAGTATAATGTTGCCATTTAGCAATATGCTTGGTTTTAAAGAGATTCTCTTGGGGAAAAAATAGTGTCCTCTTTTAATTTTACTTCCCTTAAGCCTAAATGCCTGGACATAGCTAATGTGACACCTTTAAATAAATCCATTTTGAATATTTTTTTGAGCCCACAACAAATAATGTTTTAAAGTTATCCCCTTGCTACTTTACTGATACCTTTATCATTCCTGGGACAGTCTGCTGATTTAAAAAATGTAGCATTCCATTTGTATTTATTTTTCTCCCTTGCCAAAAAAGATTTTTTAATACTGCTTGTACCAGCCAGGGAAATGCTCCAAAACACTATTCAGACCTTTTGCACTGAGGAACTTATATTTCCCTCCCATTATTAACTCCTGGCTTCCATCAGCCAAGCTTACCTTGGTGTGGTTTGGATTTGATAGCTAATTAGTTCTGTGCTAGTTGCAAAGAGTTCATATTGAGATGATTTTTAATACTCAGCAGATTGTCTTCCTTTATATTGTATCTTTTTTATGTTGCATGTTGCTTTTGGTATCAGCCTGACTCTTTGCCCAGTATATGATAGTTCTCCTGATGTTTTATTGTTTGTTGGTGAACATGTCTTCATTAAGAGTTTTGGAAAACTCATCAGACTCAATGAATAAGTTTTCTTCATAACCCATTTGGAATTATTCCTAATAAAATGATAAAACATGTAATGGTGTTTGTTTTTCTTGTCTTGAAGATGTTTGAAATAGATTTTTTAGTTGATTTGCATATATTACATACTGTGAACAATAATACAGATCCCAGTGAGTTTATTTATTGTTTGAATTGGAAATAAAATATGGGTTGCTATCATGTGTGTAACAGAGTGAGGAGCAATTTCAAGAATTTAGTTTCTTTGATAAAATACCATTTTGATGCTGTACATTTTCTAAAGTCAGATCAAGAGTAAAAAGCTGTAATAAAATGAACTGCTCCCAAAGTATGTATGCATGTGTTTGTTTCACAGCTAACATTCGTTTAAAAAAATTCAAGTGTTGTTTGTATCTCATAATACATAGACTGTTAGTGATGCTGCTCTCCTATGTAGGAGAACAAAGTTCACAAACACTTTTCTTTTTTAGCTTCACAAATTTCAGAACTTCTGCAGAAAGTGACTAAGTCTTTGTCATAGGGTAGTACCTCATGAATTACATGTTAATTTCTAAAGAACTCAACTTGGTAACCTTATGAGTAACTTAGTTTTTGTCTATGATCTAATGTTTTATGTATTTCATAAACCTTGCATTTTTATGATTATTAATGGCTTAGATTTAGATAAATTTATGGATTGGAATCTTGTTTTCAAAACCAACACATGCTTGTAAAATAATGTGTATATTTGAATTGTAAACAAAACAAAACAAAATACTGGACAAAGCGAAAGGAATTTAGAATTAAGTAGTTTGTGATTGTGAAACAGGTTACTGGGAGAAAGTGTATGCGAAACTTGTGTTATTTCATGTAAGTGCATCTTCTCTAGCCCACCGGATGAATTCTTCCTTCTTCCCTCCGAATAAGAAAGGTCTCATTTCTTGGATAAAACTAAGATAGGGTATATAGTATGTGTGGTTTTTATGGGGTTCAACTAGGGGATACAAAACTTCAGTAGGTTCAATGATAGGATCATAGTTAAATTACCATTGTTGTATTAATTAAAAAAAAACTAAACCAAGTAAGTCAAAGATGCTTTCATGAACTCTGAAGATAGAATAAAGAGAATCCATATAATCTTACTTTCAAGATATGGCAGCTCTTACTACCATTGTTGGAAATGACTGCATTAGGAATCTAAAATTGCCTAATTTTTGCTAAATGGGTTAAATAAAGATTTGCAAGATTGCTTGTTCTTTTTTTATTTTTTAAAGAAAACATTAACTTGGTGATTTGGCATGTTTTTACCCCAAGAAATTATTCTTTTTCTTCAGTCCTGGTTGTAGTTTTTTGTTTTTGTTTTTAAATTAAATTGAGAAGTTCCATTTTTTTCCAAGTAGAAGTGAGTAAATGCTCTGGGAAAAAGTATAAATTGAGAGATAATCCCTAGAATGCCTTTCAATGTGTTTTAACATTCTTTGAAAACAATGCAAACTTATAAAATCACTATCACTGTCATAATTTATTGACATGATCAGTACTCTTTTATGAAATACTTGACACTATATTCAATGCTTACTGTTTACACAAATGTTAAACGTAGTGTTGATCAATCAAAAAGAGGTCTCTGTGACCCTCCCGTATTATACAGAACAGTTGATTATACCCACAGATTAAAAAATACTCTGTCAAATAATTGATAAGTATGTTAACAGAGAAGCTGAAGAGGAATTGTGGTTCCCTTAAAGGCTGACTAGCAGCATCAGAGTTGAGGATAGAACCATTTTCTGTTTTCCGTCCCTCTGTTAATAGGCTTTTTTCTTGTTGTTGTCCATAATATTCCCCATTGTCTTTTGTCTCAAATCATTCAGTTGCTTTTCTGTGGTGGTATTTTGTTACATGTTTGCTTCCATGGATTCCCCCCTTTACCTTATATATTCTTCATTGAAAATAAAACGTAAGTGAAATGTTTATCTTAATCTTCCAGAGTATCAGTGTCTCATTTACTGAGACTTCCTTTTCATTAGTGTATACACAGAATTATATGTGGTAATAATTATTTCCAGATATTAACTGGGATCAAACTGCCTTTTTTTTTTTTTTTTGGCCACGCTGTGCAGCATGTTGGATCTTAGCTCCCCAACCAGGGATCAAACCCGAGCCCCCTACATTGGAAGGATGGAGTCTTAACCACTGGACCACCAGGGAAGGAAGTCCCCAAACTGTCTTTTAAAGTCCATGGGATGTGTAGTGATGTCCTCACTTTCATTTCTGATAATGGTAATCTGTATCCTCAGTCTGGCTAGAGGCTTATCAATTTTATTCATCTTTTCAAAGAACTAGCTTTTGGTTTAGTTGATTTTCTCTATTGATTTCTTGTTGTTTAATGTCATTGATTTCTTTTTTTTTTTTGGCTGCACTGCGTGGCATGCAGGATCTTGGTTCCCTGACCAGGGATTGAACCTGCCCCCTGCAGTGGCAGCATGGAGTCCTAACCACTGGACTGCCAGGGAATTCCCACATTTAAATGTTTTTGAATTATGTTTGGAAAACTGGTTGGCTATTAGGAAAGATTTTCCCTCTTGAGTTGCCATGTGGGTCTCACGATAAACTAGTAGTGCAAACTTTTATCTTTCATTATATATGGGTTTTCGTTTTGTCTCAGACTCGTTTGTAGGGAATTTCTGCCTGTATTTCATAGCTGGAGAATATGAGATCTAAAGGTGTCAATTTCCACCGGGGAGATTTTCCCACAGTAGTGTTCTTTGGACTTCTCCCCCTTATATTATTATGTTGCTCAGAGATATACCTTTGGACTGAAACCACCGCATTTTGATGACTCAAAAACGTCACCAACCGGTAAAATTCTTGAAAATTTGAAACAACTGATTTTAGTTTCTAGAATTTTAAAGAACATCACATAGCCAGAAATGATTTGTTCACTAATGAATTATGAACTACCAGTGTGTATGTCTGTAGTGGCAACTGTATAAGAATTCATTTAACAGGATAATGTGTTCTGTAATAGTCTCAGTAGTTTGTAATTGATAACACAAAATTTTCAGAATGTTAATTCCTATAGCAAGAACTTGTAACATCGTAAAATGTGTTTCACCAGAGTTGCTACTTTCCGTATTTTATAATTAAATGTACTAAAAAAATCTAAATGTAATAGAAAAATTCAATCACAGAGATGGCTTTAAACACAAACATTTCTGAATAACACTTTATTCTAGCTCATATACAAGGACATTTTGGTATGCTATTTATACAGTTTTCTTAGTGTTCCCTACATTTGGACTAATCATACGAACATATCTATATGCTAGAGATTTGACTAAAGTATATGCACTTCAAAATAATATTCTATATTCTAATATTCTGAAATGCCTGTGTACAATCTGATCATTGTTTAGTCAGGAAATATCAAATTTAAAGTATCAGGATGTGGAATGTTTGATAAGTGTTTAGAATTTTTCTGACCAGAGTTCCATCTAGCTAGCCGTGGCGTTAATACAGGACCTGTATGTTTTTCTCATGGGCATGAGGATGTCATGTTACACTTTTTTGTTTCTCAACTTTTTGCTTAAACTTTTTCTCTCAACGTACTGTAGTAAGTCCTGTCAACATGTTTGTTTGAAAGCAAACCAAAACCAAATATTAAAACGGAAAAAAAAATTGCAAAATAATCAGATTCTGGCTTCAATATATTATTTCTGTATTTGTAAACTGATGTTAAAAAATGCTCTCAAGATGCTTTTTAGGAAGGCACAATTTGGTAGCATCAATTTTTCACTTACAGCTTTTTCTAAACAAGATCCCAAGAAACTGCCACCTTAATTTTTCCGGCACGTACTTTTAAGCACTTCAAGGTTCAATCTGAAGTGCAAGTAAAACCCTCTCATTCTCAAAATTACTAAGAGTAAACAATACATTGGATAGTGAGCAGAATATGAAAATACAGGCTACTCTGTCAAAAGATGAAAGTTCTTATGGTATCGGGTTAGAGACTAAACGTGGAACAAAGGCCTTCATGACTGGAAAATCAGAGCTCTTGAAGTGAGCTCTAGCTATCTAAGCTTACAAGTTAAATGCAGAAAAACTAGAACATTTTGGTTCTTTTGAACAAGAGCGCAACAGCTAAAGCATTACAAATAAGGTATGGTGATAATTGAGTTAGAAAAGCTCAGTTACTACTCTTAGGATAGACTCTAATCAGTAAAACTATACTTTGTAATTTTCAAGAGTTTGGCTTCATATTTAAAATTTTTTTTACAGTATGTAATTACATATACAGTGTCCTGTAACTCAAACTATAATGCTCAAGTCTATAAGAAGTTTATTCGAGAGATGCTCAAAAGCCCCACTACTACTCTCCCTTTCTCCTATTTAGAAAAACCAACAATTTTGAAAATACTTGTAGCACAGAAATGCTCCATGGTTCATCCACAACCGCAAGCCCGTATCAATAGGCAATTTCTCATATCTAATGTATTGTGTTATAGTCTCTAATATCATATGTCAAATACTCTGTTGATTTATGAACATTTTCCATGGGCAAGGGTGTTAAAGACAACAGTATCAAGTTGACGATGTTATTGTTCACTTTAAATACTAAATTGTGCTTGCATACTGAAAGTTAAAATGAGCTGCAGTAAGAATGGGAATATAAATATGTCCATTTGTACCATACACTAAAAATCCTAAAAATAAGAGAATGAAGATACCTTACGATAACTGAAAAATGAAAGATGAGAAGCAATAGGAATTGGTAATGGTATATTTTAATTTTTTGTTAAAGCTCTGAAGTTGTATTAAATTGCTAACCAAATTGAGGTAGAGGTAGACCCTAATGTTATTCCTTCCATGTGTCAGAAGTTAAGCCTCTCACTTTAACTTGTATGTGCTTTCCCCCTAATTATATATAAATGATTTAATTTGAAATGTGTGTTATGATAGAAAAATTACAGGACCATTCAAATGGTTATTTTTTTTTTTACAAAATTCTTAATTACTAGTAAAAAAAAAAAGTACTTATAAAATGTACCCAATGTTCTTCCTGCTGGTCATAAATATATTTGTTTTTCCTCCAAGTGTAGAAAAAAAAGGGTAGAGAAACTATATTATGCAACCATTATGATAGTCATGTAATGAAGACACTAGAACATAACTAGTATGGTCATATTTTACCTTAGTGCCTAGTTTTTCTCTTTGAAGGTTACACATAGCTTTGATTCATATTAAATTTCCTACTAAAGCAGATTTAAATTCCATCAGACACAAATCTATTTCCATTTTAAATCACATACAAGTGCTAAGTGATCAGAGGGATGGGAAACACTAGGTAAGGCCTGGTGGGTGGTAACTTCTTCATGAGTAGGTAATGGAATCACCTGTTCAACCTCTAAAGCATTTAAGTCAATGAAAATGTAATCCAGACATCCATGAAAGCCACCAACGTAATTTGTGTAAGCAGGTTCACCACAAGCACTTTTCAGTTTGAAGAAATGGGTAAGAGACATGTTGCATCGTTCCTCTTCCCCATTGGAAGTCCAGTCTTCATGATCCTCTGGAATATTGCCACTGATGACAAAGTGATACATTCCTGTTGATGGGGTACTATTAAAGTCCCCACAAAATATAACTGGTATGCTGGGATACAGATCACAAGAGACGTGTCTAATGTGAGCCAAGGCTACTGCCATTTGAATGAGACGAATGTACCCACCTATGAATATAAAAAACGTGTTAAGTACTTTCTAAAGTTGCCTTTAAGTTAAAAAAAAGAAAGAAAAAACTCACAAACCACAGTATCTGGGTGACATTCAAGATATGTATTTGTATGTGTGGGGAGGCACTGGATGAAGGTGGTCAAAAGGTAAAACTTCCAGTTATAAGATTAATGGTATTGTAATATACAACACAGTGACTATAGTTAACACTGCTGGGTGGTATATTTGAAAGGTGCTAAGAGAGTAAACCCCAGAAGTTCTCATCACAGGGAAAAAAACCTTTTTGGGGGTATTTATATGAGGTAATAGATTTTAACTAAACTTATTGTGATAATCATTTTGCAATATGTATAAGTCATTATGCCATACACCTTAAATTGTATAGCGCTGTGTGTCGACTATATCTCAATAAAACTCAAAAAAAAAAAAGATGTATTTGTGTAAAACAGCTTTTACCGACGTTACGTTACCACGTTCAAGCCACTTGTGAAAACCAATAAAACCTACCTTTGGGGTGCCAGTAGAGATGGGTATTAGCAACACATATCTTTTTAGAAGAGTCCTTTGTAGACTGAAGAACAGAAACCTAAAGTAAACAGAAAATGCCAAGTTCAGTTGCTATTTCCCAATCTGAATTTTTTTAAAATCTAAAACTATATGATGAACTGACATTTTATTCCATATGCCTCCCTGCTGATGAAGTATGATTGAAATTATGAAATTTAATTTTGTTTTAAGTTTTGTAATATAAATGAATGGGATTCAGCATAACATTTTAGTAACAGTCCAATATACAGAGATAGCATGAATACATTTTAGATGACAACACTAAGGTTGGAGACCGTGTTTTTATGTGGGTAAGCGTGGGCTTTGGAGTCAGGCAGAACTAGCTTTGAATACCCACTCTACCATTTACAGCAGTGTGACCTGGAGAGGGACACTTCTTTGTCCTAAACCAGCTTCATCATGAGTAGAAAAGAGACAATATCATCCACCTCAAGGAGGACATTTAATTGTGTGGATTCAATTAAATGAGCTTACTCAGAGATGCATGAGACACAGTAGGTGCTCAAAAAATGGTAGCTACTCTTCTTACTATGAACAAAACCAACCACCTAAAAACTCTGGACAACAGAGTTTTAGAATAACATCTATAAAATGGGAACAGTAGGATTACTATAAGCCAAAATTAAAATAACAGCTAATATTTACGGAGCACTTTGTACAACATGCCAGAGACTTAAAATTTTAATTCTTTAAAATGTGTCAAAACAGTGTTTGGCAAGTAGTAAGAAAATATTAGCTATTAAATTATTGTATTTAGCTAAACACTAAATCATAAGCACTATGAAAACAGCACTTGTCTTGTTCAAGGCAAGCTGTAGTGTGCCTGGCGCATTACAGGTACTCAATAAGTATCTGCTCAATGATGAAGGAAGGAAGAAAGGCTAAATTACATGCTGAAGATACAAGAGCAAACACCTTTCAGTAAAATCTGGACTGTTTCATCTCTATAAGCACCCCCGGCCCCGGCGCCCCTTCCAGAACGAGTATGTAGAGACGGGCGGAGTTACTCTACCTGAAGTACAGAAGACCGCTGGAGCACCCTCTCCTGCGCTGATGGGTACAAAGCCAGTTTCTCCAGCAGTTCTTTGTGAAGTGGGTCAGACTGCAGGGCTTCATGGAAAGGAATGTCATGCTGGCTAAGGAGGCTGAACTTGGACTTCCGGTAGAAAGTGGCCAGGCCTTCGTGCTGCTTGATTCGAAACACGCCCTCCAGCCCAAAGGCCTCCAGGGCCGGCACCAAGCTGTCTGTAAACACGTTCCGGTCAACTTCCTGTAAACAGATGAGGTCGGCGTTGTAGCCCGTGAGTTCCTTTTGGATAAGGTTCTGGCGGTAGTCGAGTTCCAGGGCGTAAGGGGCACAGTACGGGTACAGGACCGTCCGCGAAAACTCAGTCTGGGCGTATGTGTCGGCCAGGATGTTGTAGGAGACAGTGCGGATGAGAGCGTCGTCCGTCACCTTCTTGGTGTACAGATGCCGGTGGTCAAAGGTGCAGGTGCCGGGCCCGGCCTCCACTGGACACACACTTTCCAACTCCCGGCTTGGCCCGAAGCGCTGCCCATTGCCTGGGGTGCAATGAAGTTTGAGCCGTAGCCCGATGTCGGCATTGGACGGGGTGTAGACGCGCTCGTCCACATCCGTCTCAGTCCAACCAGGAGAGGGCGAAGAGAGAGACAACGATGAGGGGCCTCCGCCCTCAGGTTCCGCCGCTCCGGGTTTGGTTTCCTTGTACCAGCGGAAGAGGGAGCCGGCGGGATCCCCAAATTCGACGCCGAGCTTGGGGCACACCGGGAAGCCGGCCATAATGTAGCGCGGCAACTGCAGCTCGGTGAAGGCGGGAGGGTTGCGCTCCACCTTGTACTTGACATCGCCGATCTGCAGCACCGCACCGTCCTGCCAGGCGTCCACATTGAGCACGTCTTCAGCCACTGCCTCCTCCCGGTAGTACAGCTTCACCACGGGTTCGCAGGCTGCAGCCGGCTCGGGCCCAGGCCCCGCACAGGACACGCCGCCGCTTGCGTTTGGCCGGTTCTTCCTGCTCTTCTTGGCGGCGGCCGCCTTCGCGTGGCCTTTGAGGGCATTGGTAGCGATCCGGCTGAGGGCCCGACCCAGCGGCTCGCTCTGGTCGCGCTGCATGTTCTTGTGGCTGCCGTCGGCCAGCGCGAACGACAGACTTAGCTTAGGCTCCGAGGGCACACAGCGCACCACAGCGCGCTCCATCGCGCCTGCCGCGGTCTCAGTCGCCGCCTCGGCCCGACTGTGCCGCTCCACCGCCGTGCGGACCCCACGAAGCGCGGCGCGGGCGCCTGGGAGCCTCCACATGAACCTGGTGGTCCAGAGGCTGACGAGATCTGAGGTTGGGCGACCGCTAAGCGTCAGGTAGAAACGGAAGAGCCGCAGTCACCGGTTCCGGAACCCATTCAGTTCCTCAACTTCCGGCCGGCGAAGAGAGGGCGCACTGTGCTCCCGCCACGCACTTTCGCCAGGCCCGCTCACCAGCTCCTTTTTTCCATAGCCACTCCTGTCTCTAATCCATCCCAGCTTAATTTTTATCTACAACCAGAGTCATAAGGCTGGAAAAATGAAGAAAATATATAAGTTCCAGAGGGAAATATTAGACTCCATGGTTTTATCGAAAGTGCAGTTAGCGGGCGGAAGCGAAGGCGCGCCCAAGACGGAACTGGCTGGGGTGGTGTCACGGGTTTCGCTTGCCCAGAGGAGGCTGGCGCAGTTCCTGGTTGTTAACCCCGTGCCTTCTAGTGCTGCCTGGGACTTCCTCGCGCGAGGGCGTAGGGAACTTCAGGCGGATTGCCGGCCTGGCTTCGGGTGTGGGAAGTGTTGCTCACTTCTCCACAGCATTCCCGAGGCTGCTCACCCTCTTCCGAGGTGTGGTGGGTTCACCTCAGGCCTAGCCAGCGCCGACGCGCGGAGCAGAGCTTTTGTGGTAGTAACTACGAACGATATATAGTAGCTCCCAGTTAGTGAGCCCTGACTGTGCTAAAAACGTCTTTTACGGATGTGAGGACCAGAGAGATTAAGTTACCTGCTCAAGACCAAACAGACATTGCTGAATGAATGACAGGAGACTGAGAATAGCCAGTAAGTAAGAGGATATGAGAAATGTAGCTTCTTTGAAAGCCAAATGAAGAAAGTATTTCAAGAAACAGAGTTTGTGTTGAATATAATTAATACTCTGTGATTAACTGAAGAAAAAAAAAACTCTTGAAGATTCAAAGAACAAACTGAGAATTCGCTTCTCTCGATAAGTGATGTTTGTATGTACTTTCCCGTCTCCTACAACTAGAATGTTTATTTATTGGGTATCTAATAATGAGCCATACCCTTTCCCCTGGCTTACAGTGAGGAAAATAAGCCTTTTCTAAAAGAAGGATGAATTTTGCAGTCATTTGAAATGTATATTCCTGTCCTCCCCTCTCCCCACGCAGCAAGCATTTGACAAGGTAACTGGATGCCTGGTGGTATGTATGTAATCTGGGGCTACAGTGTAGGGTAAAAGTCATTACATTGTTATCAGTTGACTTAAGAAAATAAGTCTCAGTACTCCAGTTCATAGTATCATAGTACCCACATTAGCAGATACAAATTTTGAAATGGCATTTTTCTTCATGCATCTTTGCAGAACTCAATCTTAAATAAGCTGAAAGATAAAAGCCCTATTAGAAAATGTGGGAATTCCCTGGCGGTCCAGTGGTTACACCTCGAGGCTTTCACTGCTGAGGCCCAGAGTTCAGTCCCTGGTCTGGGAACTAAGATCCTGCAACCCGCTCCGGGAGGCTAAAAAAAAAAAAAAAAAAAAAAAACCCTATTAGAAAATGACTTTCCTTCAAGCAAGCTGATCTAATTTAACTCTGTAGCACTGTAACAGTCTTAATCCGAGTTTGAGACACATACCTTGAAGTGTCATACTTTCTTTTAGGTTTTTTTGATATTTTAATTTTTTCAAAGAGTAAAAACATATTCGTAGTGAAAAAAAGGTAATCTTCCCGCCTCTGACTCCTATGCATGCACAAACATTTATGAATTTATACCCTTCCCCCCACTTTTTTGCACAAATAGGAATGTAGTATACCCATGGTTCAGTACCTTCCTCTTTTCATTATCTTACATTATCTTTAGTCAGTTCTTTCAGGAGAAAGTATCTGCAAGTGTTCTGAAAGTGTCACAACTTCCCAAAGAAAGTTTAATCTGAACTCCACAGACTTAAAAATAATAAATGGTGTGTTTATTTTATGAGGCTAAACTGTAGCACAATTATGTATATAAATTATGTACATTATAATTATATAATTAAAATTTGAGATTACAAGACTGAACCAATACTATGCTTTTCCTCATGCCAAAAGGAGAAGCGTCTAATAGAAATCATTTTATTCATCCATTCTCAATTCATACCAAGAAACACAAGCTAACTTTGACTAATCAAAAGTTAACGGTTGTTGGAGTTATTTTTATTACTTATACATATATCTGCAGGAATTAGTGTGTGAAGACAAGTTTCTCGTAATTACCCTCACTTAGTTAATAACATTGGCATAGATCATTAATATACTTTTATCTTTTTTAACTTAAGGTCAACATGAAACTGTAATTTTGAGGGATAGCACTCAGAATTTTGAGTAGTTTTGGTGATGTCACTTCAGGGTAATCTATTTTCTCATATATTCAAAATTTAATAAATTCTTTTTTTTTTTTTTTTTTGGCTGCATTGGGTCTTCATTGCACGTGGGCTTTCTCTAGTTGCGGCGAGCAGGGGCTACTCTTCGTTGCAGTGAGCGGGCTTCTCATTGCAGCGGCTTCTCGTCACGGAGCATGGGCTCTAGGGCATGCGGGCTTCAGTAGTTGTGGCATGTGGGCTCAGTAGTTGTGGCACACAGGCTTAGTTGCTCCGAAGCATGTGGGATCTTCCCAGACCAGGAATTGAACCCGTGTCCCCTGCATTGGCAGGGGGATTCTTAACCACTGCGCCACCAGGGAAGTCCCCCAAATTTAATAATTTCTATTTGCTTTCTGTTTAAGGGAATCAATCTCTTGTATTTGTTTGTTTCTTTTTATATTATTTTTTCCAGTTTTACTGAAATATAATTGATATATAACATTGTATTAGTCCAAGGTGTACAGCATAATGATTTGATATAGGTATATATTGCCAAATGATTACCACAGTAAGTTTAATTAACATCCATTACCTCAATAGTTACAATTTTTTTTCTTGTGATGAGAACTTCTAAGATCTATTGTTTGCAACTTTCACATATACTGTAGTCACCATGTTGTACACTATATCCCCAGAACTTGTTTATCTTATAACTGGAAGTTTTTACCTTTTTGATCACCTTCATCCATTTCCTCCATCCAACCCTTCCCCCACACCAATCTGTTCTCTGTATCTATGAATTAATTTTTTTTTAGATTCCACATATAATCGAAATCATACAGTATTTGTCTTTGTCTGACTTATTTCACTTAGCATAATGCCCTTGAGGTCCATTCATGTTGTCACAATGGCAGGATCTCCTTTTTTATTGTTGAATAATATTCCATTATATATCTGTATCTATATATCTATATCATATCTATATCTATATATCTTACATTTTCTCTACCCATTTATCCATTGACGGACACTTAACATTCAGGTTGTTTCCATGTCTTGGCTATTGTAAATAATGCTGCACTGAACATGGGGGTGCAGAGACATTTTTGGGATATTGATTTTGTTTCCTTTGTGTGTATATATAACCAGAAGTGGAATGCTGAATCATATGGTAGTTCTATTTCTAATTTTTTGAGGAACTTCTGTTTCTATGCTGTTTTCCATAGTGACTGCATCAATTTACGTTCCCACCAACAGTGCTATTTGTTTCTTATATTTAAATATATATATCATAATTTATGATTACATTATGTATTAATATACTATATAGCATAGTATGTATATGATACAGCTATATCATTTTTTTCATTTTTAAAATTGAGATACAACTATATCACTTAATATAAGTATAATTAATGTTACTATAACAGCAATCAAAAACTTAGTTCGAAGAAAAAAAATTCAGTCAAAGAACTTATGTAAAACATAACACAGTTTAGCTTCATAAAGAACTCTTAAGCATATGGACTCATTTCTTTTTCCTGCACTCCCATTCTTAATTTTGAAATAACAATACATAGTTTAAAGCATAGTAATTTAGTCTCATAAGTTCTCTTAGCATCTTCATCATTTCTATTAAGAAATAGAAAAAAACTTTTTGTATAGTATTGGAGAATCATATTTTGGTGTCATTATCCGTAAGTGCTTTTATATAATCAAGCCTGGGCTTCCCTGGTGGTGCAGTGGTTAAGAATCTGCCTGCCAATGCAGGGGACATGGGTTCGAGCCCTGGTCCAGGAAGATCCCACAGGCTGCGGAGCAACTAAGCCCATGAACCACAACTACTGAGCCTGTGCTCTAGAGCTTGTGAGCCACAACCACTGAAACCCGTGCGCCTAGAGCCTGTGCTCTGAAACAAAGAGAAGCCACCGCAGTGAGAAGCCCACACACTGCAACAAAGAGTAGCCTCCACGCACTGCAACTACAGAAAGTCTGCGCGCAGCAACAAAGACCCAACATAGCCAAAAATAAAATAAATAAATTTATATTAAAAAAATAATCAAGGCTTCGTGAAATATACTTATCTGCTTATAAATACTATTTCTAACCCTTAGATTCAGAAGTAGAGCCCTTCAAGGGAATGCTTTTAAGCTGCAAATTAAATATGTAGAGATAATTAACATTTTTTTCCTTTCTTTCAAAGCAAAATATTTAATAAAATTCCAGATGGCTCTTTTGCAGAAATTGACAAGCTGATCCTAAACTTTATATGGAAATGCAAAGGACCTAGAATAGTCCAAATTACTCTTTTTATAAAAGAAGAACAAAGTTGGAGGACTAACACTACTCAAATTTAAAACTATAGTTGACCCTTGAACAATGTGTGGGGTTAGGGGCACCAACCCGCCTCCTTGCCCCAGTACAGTTGAAAATCCGTGTATAACTTTATAGTCGGCCCTCCAGATCTGCTATTTAGCATCTGCATATTCAACCAACGAGGGATCATGTAGTACTGTAGCATACATTTAGTGAAAAAAATCTGCGTACAAGTGGACAGTTCAAAACTGTCTTGTTTAAGAGTCAACTGTAGAACCATTTTTACTAAAGCTACAGCAATCAAGACACTGTGGTACTGGAATGATGATAGACATGTAGATCAAAGGAACAGAATTGATTGTCCAGAAATAAACCCTTACATTATGGTCAATTGAGTTTTCAACAAAGATGTCAAGGCAATTCAGTGAGGAAAGGACAGACTTTTCAATAAATGGTACTGGAACAACTGTATATCTATATGCAAAAAAATAAACTTGAATTTGTACCTCTCACGACATACAGAAACTGACTCTAAATGTATTATAGACCTAAATGTAAAACCTATAAGTAGAAGAAAACACAGAAAAACTTCATGATCTTATCTATCTTTCATAGATAGTAACTTCAAAATCATAATCCATAAGAGAAAAAATATCCTGTTTGACTTTATAAAAATTAAAAACTTTTGCTCTTCAAAATACCATTAAGAAAATGGGTCTAGCCCGGGCCCCAGCTCCGGCCACGTGAGGCGAGGGCTGTGAACCTGCCTCAGGCAGCAGTCAGGACATCGAGTCTGGCCCCAACACGAGCGCTCTACCTGCAGTGGCCAGTCCTGGAGCAGGAGCTGAGGGCCCCGGCTGAGGCCCGCCAGATCCAGAGAGTGCAAAGCCCTCGGAGCCCAGCTGTTTGGCTGACAGCGTCTTGGTGCTCCGGCCGGGTGTCAGGCCTGAGCCTCTGAGGTGGGAGAGCCAAGTTCAAGACATTGGACCACCAGAGACCTCCTGTCCCCATGTAATATCAGTCAGCAAGAGCTCTCCCAGAGATCTCCGTCTCAATGCTAAGACCCAGCTACACTCAATGACCAGCAAGCTCCAGTGCTGGACACCCCATGCCAAACAACTAGCAACACAGGAACACAACCACAACCATTAGCAGAGAGGCTGCCTAAAATCATAAAAAGGTCACAGACACCCCAAAACACACCACCGGACACGGTCCTGCCCACCAGAAAGACAAGATCCAGCCACATCCACCAGAACACAGGCACCAGTCCCCTCCACCAGAAGGCCTATGCAACCCACTGAACCAATCTTAGCCACTGGGAGCAGACACCAAAAACAACGGGAACTACGAACCTGCAGGCTGTGAAAAGGAGACCCCCAAACACAATAAGTTAAGCAAAATGAGAAGAGAGAGAAATACACAGCACATGAAGGAGCAAGGTAAAAACCCACCAGACCAAACAAATGAAGAGGAAATAGGCAGTCTACCTGAAAAAGAATTCAGACTAATGATAGTAAAGATGATCCAAAATCTTGGAAATAGAATGGAAATGTTTAACAAGGACCTAGAAGAACTAAAGAGCAAACAAACAATGATGAGCAACAAAATAAATGAAATTTAGAATTCTCTAGAAGGAATCAATAGCAGAATAACTGAGGCAAAAGAACGGATAAGTGACCTGGAAGATAAAATAGTGGAAATGACTACTGCAGAGCAGAATAAAGAAAAAAGAATGAAAAGAATTGAGGACAGTCTCAGAGACCTCTGGGACAACATTAAATTCAACAGCATTCGAATCATAGGGGTCCCAGAAGAAGAAGAGAAAAAGAAAGGGACTGAGAAAATATATGAAGAGATTATAGTTGAAAACTTCCCTAATTTGGGAAAGGAAATCATCAAGTCCAGGAAATGCAGACAGTCCCATAGGGGATAAATCCAAGGAGAAACATGCCAAGACATATATTAATCAAACTATCAAAAATTATATACAAAGAAAAAATATTAAGAGCAGCAAGGGAAAAGCAACAAATAACATACAAGGGAATCCCCCTAAGGTTAACAGCTGATCTTTTAGCAGAAACTCTGCAAGCCAGAAGGGAGTGGCAGGACATATTTAAAGTGATGAAAGGGAAAAACCTACAACCAAGATTACTCTACGCAGCAAGGATCTCATTCGGATTCGACGGAGAAATTAAAACATTTACAGACAAGCAAAGGCTAAGAGAATTCAGCACCACCAAACCAGCTTTACAACAAATGCTAAAGGAACTTGTCTAGGCAGGAAACACAAGAGAAGGAAAAGACCTACAATAACAAACCAAAAACAATTAGGAAAATGGTAATAGGAACATACATATTGATAATTACCTTAAATGTAAATGGATTAAATGCTCCAACCAAAAGACATAGACTGGCTGAATGGATACCAAAAAAAGGCCCGTATATATGCTGTCTACAAGACCTAGGGACCTAGGGACACATACAGACTGAAAGTGAGGGGTTGGAAAAAGATATTCCATGGAAATGGAAATCAAAAGAAAGCTGGAGTAGCAATTCTCATATCAGACAAAATAGACTTTAAAATAAAGACTGTTACAAGAGACAAAGAAGGACACTATATAATGATCAACGGATCAATCCAAGAAGAAGATATAACAATTGTAAATATTTATGCACCCAACATAGGAGCACTTCAGTACATAAGGCAAATGCTAACAGCCATAAAAGGGGAAGTTGACAGTAACACAATCATAGTAGGGGACTTTAACACCCCACTTTCACCAATGGACAGATCAACCAAAATGAAAATAAATAAGGAAACACAAGCTTTAAATGATACATTCAACAGGATGGACTTAATTCATATTTATAGGACATTCCATCCAAAAACAACAGAATACACTTTTTTCTCAAGTGCTCATGGAACATTCTCCAGGATAGATCATATCTTGGGTCACAAATCAAGCCTTGATAAATTTAAGAAAATTGAAATCGTATCAAGTATCTTTTCCAACCACAATGCTATGAGACTAGATATCAATTACAGGAAAAAGACTGTAAAAAAATACAAACACATGGAAGCTAAACAATACACTACTAAATAAGAAAGAGATCACTGAAGAAATCAAAGAGGAAATTAAAAAATACCTAGGAACAAATGACATTGAAAACACGATGACCCAAAACCTATGGGCTGCAGCAAAAGCAGTTCTAAGAGGGAAGTTTATAGCAATACAATCCTACCTCAAGAAACAAAAATCTCAAATAAACAACCTAACCTTACACCTAAAGCAATTAGAGAAAGAAGAACAAAAAACCACCAAAGTTAGCAGAAGGAAAGAAATCGTAAAGATCAGATCAGAAATAAATGAAAAAGAAATGAAGGAAACAATAACAAAGATCAATACAACTAAAAGTTGGTTCTTTGAGAAGATAAACGAAATTGATAAACCATTAGCCAGACTCATCAAGAAAATAAGGGAGAAGACTCAAATCAATAGAATTAGAAATGAAAAAGGAGAAGTAACAACTGACACTGCAGAAATACAAAGGATCATGAGAGATTACTACAAGCAACGATATGCCAATAAAATGGACAACCTGGAAGAAATGGACAAATTCTTAGAAAAATGCAACCTTCCGAGACTGAACCAGGAAGAAACAGAAAATATAAACAGACCAATCAGAAGCACTGAAATTGAAACTGTGATTAAAAATCTTCCAACAAACGAAAGCCCAGGAACAGATGGATTCACAGGTGAATTCTATCAAACATTTAGAGAAGAGCTAAGACCTATCCTTCCCAAACTCTTCCAAAATATAGCAGAGGGAGGAACACTCCCAAACTCATTCTACGAGACCACCATCACCCTGTTACCAAAAGCAGACAAAGATGTCACAAAAAAAGAAAACTACAGGCTAATATCACTGATGAACATAGATGCAAAAATCTCAACACAGTACTAGCAAACAGAATCCAGCAGCACATTAAAAGGATCATACACCATGATAAAATGGGGTTTATCCCAGGAATGCAAGGATTCTTCAATATACGCAAATTAATCAATGTGATACACCATGTTAACAAACTGAAGGATAAAAACCATATGATAATCTCAATAGATGCAGAAAAAGCTTTCAAAAAAATTCAACAAACACCCATTTATTATAAAAACCCTCCAGAAAGTAGGCATAGAGGGAACTTACATCAACATAATAAAGACCATATATGACAAACCCACAGCCAACGTCATTCTCAATGGTGAAAAATTGAAACCATTTCCACTAAGATCAGGAACAAGACAAGGTTGCCCACTCTCACCACTATTATTCAACATAGTTTTGGAAGTTTTAGCCACAGCAATCAGAGACAAAAAAGAAATAAAAGGAACCCAAATTGGAAAAGAAGAGGTAAAACTGTCACTGTTTGCAGATGACGCGATACTATACATACAGAATCCTAAAGATGCTACCAGAAAATTATGAGAGCTAATCAATGAAGTTGGTAAAGTAGCAGGATACAAAATTAATGCACAGAAATCTCTTGCATTCCTATACACTAATGATGAAAAATCGGAAAGAGAAATTAAGGAAACACTCCCTTTTACCATTGCAACAAAAAGAATAAAATACCTAGGTATAAACCTACCTAAAGAGACAAAAGACCTGTATGCAGAAAACTATAAGACACTGATGAAAGAAATTAAAGATGATACCAACAGATGGAGAGATATACTATGTTCTTGGATTCGAAGAATCAACATTGTGAAAATGACTATACTACCCAAGCAATCTACAGATTCAATGCAATCCCTATCAAACTACCAATGGCATTTTTCACAGAACTAGAACAAAAAATTTCACAGTATGTATGGAAACACAAAAGACCCTGAATAACCAAAGCGATCTTGAGAAAGAAAAACGGAGCTGGAGGAATCAGGCTCCCTGACTTCAGACTATACTACAAAGCTACAGTAATCAAGACAGTATGGTACTGGCACAAAAACAGAAATATAGATCAGTGGAAAGGATAGAAAGCCCAGAGATAAACCCACACACATATGGTCACCTTATATTTGATAAGGGAGGCAAGAATATACAGTGGAGAAAAGACAGCCTCTTCAATAAGTGGTGCTGGGAAGCCTGGAGAGCTACATGTAAAAGAATGAAATTAGAACACTACGTAATGCCATACACAAAAATAAACTCCAGATGGATTAAAGACTTAAATGTACGACCAAACACTATAAAACTCTTCGAGGAAAACATAGGCAGAACACTCTATGATGTAAATCACAGAAAGATCCTTTTTGACCCACCTCCTAGAGAAATGGAAATAAAACCAAAAATAAACAAATGGGACCTAATGAAACTTAAAAGCTTTTGCACAGCAAAGGAAACCATAAACAAGACGAAAAGACAACCCTCAGAATGGAAGAAAATATTTGCAAATGAAGCAACTGACAAAGGATTAATCTCCAAAATATACAAGCAGCTCCTGCAGCTCAATATCAAAAAAACAAACAACCCAATCCAAAAATGGGCAGAAGACCTAAATAGACATTTCTCCAAAGAAGATATACAGATTGCCAACAAACACATGAAAGGATGCTCAACATCACTAATCATTAGAGAAATGCAAATCAAAACTACAATGAGGTATCACCTCACACTGGTCAGAATGGTCATCATCAAAAAATCTACAAACAATAAATGCTGGAGAGGGTGTGGAGAAAAGGGAACCCTCTTGCACTGTTGGCAGGAATGTAAATTGATACAGCCACTGTGGAGAACAGTATGGAGGTTCCTTAAAAAACTAAAAATAGATCCACCATATGACTCAGCAATCCCACTACTGGGCATATACCCTGAGAAAACCAGAATTCAAAAAGAGTCATGTACCACAATGTTCATTGCAGCTCTATTTACAATAGCCAGGACATGGAAGCAACCTAAGTGTCCATTGACAGATGAATGGATAAAGAAGTTGTCACACATATATACAATGAAATATTACTCAGCCATAAAAAGAAATGAAATTGAGTTATTTGTACTGAGGTGGATGGACCTAGAGTCTGTCATACAGAGTGAAGTAAGTCAGAAAGAGAAAAACAAATACCATATGCTAACACATATATATGGAATCTAAAAATAAAATAAAATGGTTCTGAAGATCCTAGGGGCAGGACAGGAATAATGATGCAGATGTAGAGGATGGACTTGAGGACACGGGAAGGGGGAAGGGTAAGTTGGGACGAAGTGAGAGAGTGGCATTGACATGTATACACTAC
Source organism: Eubalaena glacialis (assembly GCF_028564815.1). NCBI lineage: Eukaryota > Metazoa > Chordata > Mammalia > Artiodactyla > Balaenidae > Eubalaena > Eubalaena glacialis. Next base: position 81,092,438 of record NC_083722.1, on the reverse strand, counting down.
CAAATGTAAAGTATATAGCTAGTGGGAAGCAGCCGCATAGCACAGGGAGATCAGCTCAGTGCTTTGTGACCACCAGAGGGGTAGGATAGGGAGGGTGGGAGGGAGACGCAAGAGGAAGGGGATATGGGGATATATATATATGTATAGCTGATTCACTTTGTTATAAAGCAGAAACTAACACAACAACGTAAAGCAATTATACTCCAATAAAGATGTTAAAAAAAAAGATACCATTAAGAAAATGAAAAGGCAAGCTACAGGCCAAGAGAATATATTTGCAAATTATCTGATAAAGGATTTGTATCCAGAATGTAAAGAACTCTTACCACTTAATGATAAAAAGGGAAATATTCCAATTTAAAAATGGATAAAAGATCTAAATAGACATTTCATCAAAAAAGAAGATATGTTAATGGATAATAAGCCCATGAAAAGATATTCAACATATTTGTGTTTAGGGAAATGCAAATTAAAACCACAATGAGATACCACTATATGCCCATTCAAATACCTCGAATAAAAAGGATAGACAATACCAAGTGTTGGCAAGGATGTGGAGAAATTGAAACGCTTATGTTTTTCTGGTAGAAATGTAAAATCTTTCAGCCACTTTGGAAAACAGTTTGACAGTTTCTTAAAAGGTCAAACATACACTTATCATTTATCCCAGCAATTCCTACCAATGAGAAATGAAAATGTATGTTCATCCAAAGATTTGCACACAAATGTTCATGGAAGGATTATTCATAATAGCCCCGAACTGAAAGCAATCCAAATGTCCATCAACTTGTGAATGAATAAACCAAATATGATATATCCATATAATGGAAGACTATCCATCAGTAAAAAGGAATGAACTTCTGTCACATACTACATATAGATGAACCTCAAACACATTATTAAGTGAAAGAAGCCAGACACAAAAGACCACATAATACATGATTCCATTTATATGAAATTTTCAGAAGTTGTAAACCTATAGAGACCAAAAGCAAATCAGTGGTTGCCTAGGACTGGAGGTGGGAGTGAGGATTGACTGTATATGAGGTCAAGGGAACTTTTTGCAGTGATGGAAATTTTTTAGAACTGGATCTTGGTAATGGTTGCACAACTGTATAAATTTACTAAAAAACCCATTGAATTGTATACTTTAAAATGGTGAATTCTATAGTATGTAAATTATACCTGTAAAAAGCTATTTGAAAAAAGATGTACATTTTATTAGTTAGGATCTAATGGAAGCAGAACCAGTAGATTATATATATACCCTATATGTATCCATTGTTTGTATGTTTATATATAGGGTTTCTTACAGGGAACTGGCTTATGTAACTGTGGGGGCTCGTGAAGCAAGTCCACAATCTGTAGCGGCAGGCTGTCAGGAAGGAAAGAGCCAGAGAGGGGAGAGCACCTGTACACCTAGCTGCTGTTTGGAGTCTAACTCAGGGCATGTCTAAAACTTTTTTAAAGGACTTCCACTGATTGAGTGAGGCCCACACAGATAACCTCCCTAGATTAACATCAATTTACAGGGGTCTTGAATTACATCTGGAAAATCTCTTCACAGCAGCCCTAGATTAGTGTTTGATTGAGTAACTGGGAGAAGGTGAGTGCATGATATAATACTGTCCTCCGTTCAGTTCTGTAGTTTAGCCTAACCAAATTGACATGTCAAAAAACCATCACAGGAAGACAAATATCATATGATATTGCTTATATGTGGAATCTGAAAAAATGATACAAATGAATTTATTAACAAAACAGAAATTGACTCACAGACATAGAAAACAAACTTATGGTTACCAAAGGGGAAAGGTGGGGGGAGGGATAAATTAGGAGTTTGTGGTTAAAATATACACACTACTATATATAAAATTGATAACAAATAAGGACCTACTGTATAGCATGGGAAACTATACTCAATATCTTGTAATAACCCATAATGGAAAAGTATCTTAAAAAAGAGTATATATATATATATATATATATATATATATATATATATCACTTTGCTGTACACCTGAAACTAACACAACATTGTAAATCAACTATATTTCAATAAAAATTTTTTAAAAGACACTGTGACAAAAAAATCACAAGTGTTTTGTTTTCCACAGAAAGATAGTTTGTTTTTACAAGCTAGGAGGAATTTCAATTTGTTCATTCACTGACTCAAATGACATTTTTAGAGGAACAACTGTTTGCCAGACACAATAGTGTAGACTGTACTCTCATTAAAAAAAAATTCTTTACATGCTGACTGGCACATAGAAGATGCTCAAATATTTATTGAATGAAAATGCCATTAATACACCACCAGGATTTATTTATCTACCAATTTATTTATGCACATGGTATTTGTGTAGGCTATTATCATTTAGATGGAGTATCCATTGTGCAGCCTCAAATAGCAAAGTTTCACATTTCTCTCTTCATGCATACTCAAAAAATTTACACAGCTTAATCTTCTCTGCCAAAAATTTTCTGAAAGAAGTGCTGTCTAAACAAATACTGAATAGAGAAACAAGATAAATTAAAATCTTGATTAGTTATAATATTTACAGAGAAGTCGCTAGGGGGACACTTGAAGACTTGATCCTCCTTGAGAGTGTTTATATAAATCTATTTTCCAACGGATCCAAATCTCCAGTCTTGCAGTTTTCCACAATTTGAAGATCCTGATTCCGTGCCCTTTCTAAGGGAAGACAGGTAAAAAAGTCTCATTCACCGACCCTCCATTTACTCGAGTAATGAATTATTGTTGTGACAGGTAATCCTAATCTGTGGCAGCTCAGCAACTGCCTCTCCAGGCAACATTTACCCAGTCTCTCCAGTTGCGACCGCGACAGTTTCTATGGCGACAACTTTGTTTCTACGCGGCAGGCGACTGCCCAGCTCGGCAGGACCCCGTAGGACGTAGGGCGTTCCGGAGGTTTCAACCCTTGTTTTCTCTCTTCCTTTCACCATTGGAGAAGTTCACTGAACGTTCCCCTCTTATCTGAGCAGCCGGGAAGTAGTGAAAACAATCAGAGAGGTACTTCCGTGTCCTCAGCTTTTCTCTTCACCCCTCTCCCAGGGCAGGAAATTTTGAACTGGGCGCCAGCAGAAACTGTCTTTTTCAAGGCAGGAATCTCCAAATTGTGTGGGCATCTGCAGCAAATGCAGTTGATATCACAGTTAATTATTCAGCATTTATATGACATTTTAGATTTCTTATGCACTTAGTATGCCTATTTTTGTTTGATCATAGTATGGCTTTCTAGGAAGGTAGCAAAACTAAGATACAATAGTGATGTTTAAAAATATTAATGATGTTAAAGTATCAGCTTTTTGGGGAGAGGGATTATACCTCAACAACTGGATTTTGTTGTTGTTGTGATTTGCTTCTTAGGGAAAATTTGAACTCAAAATTTTAGAACTGTACAGGTATTTAGAGAGCATCTAATCCAGTTCCTTAATTTCAGCCATGAGGAAACTGAAGCCCTCACTCACCGGGAAGTGACTGGCTTCATTTCTTCATAACAATGAATGGTAGAGCTCTAACAGGAATCCCTGCCCATTTATCTCAACTGCCATCCTTGGGAAAAAGATATAAAGAGGCCTAGAATTTTTGGTATTGATATGTAATGAATATATCGAGGCTAGCTTTTACAATAATGGCTTTACGGACTTTTTCTCCTCAGAGTATATTTTAATCTTTAGGGGACCAAGATGTCAGATACAAACAAAGCTGCCATTGCAGCAGAAAAAGAGGCTCTGAACTTGAAGTTACCTCCCATTGTTCGTCCCCCAGAAGACATAGGTGTTGACGCACCAGCACAAAGTAAGCTGCTGAGTTACAGAAGATCCAAGGAGCAGCAGAAGACAATTAATCAGTTAGTGTAAGTAGCATATTAGTAAATAATCCTTGTTTGGAATTTGAGTGAAATAATTAGTGTTTGTATTCTCATAAAAAGTTTAACTATTTAGGTTGTTCATGGTCAAAATATCATCTTCAAATTCAAGTAGGAAAACAATTGAAAAAGTAATTGTAATGATAGTAAATGTTATATAGTGCTTACAGTGTTTATTCTAAGCATTGTTTTTATTGTTTTACCTATACTTCTCACAACAACCCTGTACGATGGGTACTATTGTTATTTCTATTTATAGATGAGTAAACTGAGGTGCAGAGAAGTTAAGTAACTTGCCGAAGGTCTCACAGTTTGAGTTTAGGCCCTGACAGTCTGGTCCTAGAGTTCACATACTTTGAACACCACGCTATTCCTCCTTGTGATATATTATAACCATACTGGTCCCTGAAAGTAAAAGCAAGTAACTGGGCCTCTACAAATAGCATTGCACTGGAGCAAATACTTAATAAAATATCTTGAAACTACTTGTACTTAAAATTTTTTCTCTACAAAAGAAAATACAGTCTAACATCCTACCCTTTCCCCTCCAATTTAGTGGAAATTAAAACTAATTTAGGTACCAGCTACCAAAGGCACTGATAAGGATGGTTCAGTCAATTCAGCAGTTACTGAGAATTTCCTAGGTACCTGACTCTGCTGGGCTCTGGGGATAAAAAGAAAAAGACATTGAGCTCATCTGTAAGCTTTGAACCTAACACTGAACTATAAAACAGGGAATTTCTCTCTGGTGGATTTCTGCTTCTCTTTCTGCATTCTCTTTCCCTCTTTGGTCTGCCTCCTTTATACATATTTTTGCAACTGACTAAGTTTTACTCTTTGTTACATTGTTGATGCTCATATGGTTGCTAGTTAAAATAATTTAAGTTTTTGCTGATTTTACTTTCCTTATAATTTAACAGGTCTGTTAATCATGTAACTTCTTTAAATTTACATTATTATTAGTCTGTCAATCTTCTAATCATATTTAAATCCAAACTTATAAGGTATATTAACTAAAGGCAGTATGTGTATTGTTAGATACCCTTTACCCCTTTAATTTCTAAGACTCTAATCAATGTTTCAGTGGACTTAGAGAATAGAAAAAGGGGTTCCTTAGGAGTTACATATTGTTCTTGCTCCAAAACCTTTCATAATCTCAGAATGCCATGTTGAACTACTTGCAGTTCCATATTTTTACATTTAGTGAAAAATAAATTTCACAACTGCTCCCTGCAGTTTCCTTCACTGAAAAGTCTGTCTGAATACTTATACAATTTATTCAAGACTTAGTTTATGAATCACCTCCTCTGGAAAGCTTTCTCCTAATCCCCTTTGTGCAGCTTTAACCCTGTCTACATATTCTCTTACATCTATTTAACAGATATTAAATATCTACTGTTATCCAGACACTGTGCTTGTTACTAGAAAGACCACAGAGAACACAACAGAAAGGACTTTAGTCTTTCAGAAGCTTATATTCTGGTGGGAGGAGGCAGATAGTAAACATATTAAAAAAAAAAAAAGTATGTTAACCCTTTAGATGGTGATAGATACTATGAAGAAATAGAATAGTGAGATAGAGAGTGATAGGGAAGTTGTTTCTAGGAACATTGCAGGAAAGTCCCGTGGAGATGATAATAGAGAGATCTAAAGAATAAGAAGCTTGTCATTTAAACAAACATGAGAACACCACTGTAGCAAAGGGGATAGCAAACACGAAAGCCCTGAAATGTGAATGCTTTCAGTGTGTTCTAGGAATTGACAAAGGTCAATGTCACTGGAGTATCAGGGACCTGGGGAAGAGTATTATCAGGTGAGGTCTGTGGATAGAGCGTTCCAGGAGTAAGGTGGGATGTAAGGAGTCCTGGGCAGAACTGAGCCCTCTGCTGGGACCAGTTCCTGGGAACACTTGGCTGAGCAAAGATCGAAAATTGTTTCATAGCTTTCCAGATTCCCATGAATGAGCCACTTCTTCCTTGGCCACTACCTCCCTCTTGATTCAGACCAGCCTTTCTCTCCTTCACCGTATGTAGTCTCTTACACAGTACTTTGAAATTATCCACTTTTGTTTATTTATCTGTTTTTGATTGTTAACACAGAAAGCAAAAACAGGGAGTGAAAATGCTAGCTCTTACATTCTTCTCAGCTCTTTTTATTTATATCAGTAGGAGAAAACACACTCCAGGAAATTATTGCTACATTAAAGGGTGACATTTATATATAAAGAGCTCAAGGAAGTTAAGCATATTTATGTTGGGATCATTACAGTGCAAGATGGCTAGTGCCAACTAGCATACCAAAGTATAAGGCAAACTCCTTCAAAGTATTGATCACTGAGAGCTAGACTGCTCACGGAGAAAATGATGGATGAAGGGGAGTCTGGCCTGGGCCTTGACAATTAACAAAGAAAAGAGGAAGGAGGATATTCCAGGCACGTTTTCTACTCCATGTGAGAAAGCCTTAGGAATTTTGTTTTTAATAGATCTTTATTGGAGTATAATTGCTTCACAATACTATGTTAGCTTCTGTTGCACAACAAAGCAAATCAGCCATATGCATAGATATGTCCCCATATCCCCTTCCTCTTGAGCCTCCCTCCCATGCTCCCTATCCCACCCCTCTAGGTCATCGCAAAGCACCGAGCTGATCTCCCCTATTTTCCACCAGCCAACTATTTTACATTCAGTAGTATATGTTATGTCGATGCTACTCTCACTTAGCCCCAGCTTCGCCCTCCCACCCCATGTCCTCAAGTCCATTTTCTATGTCTATCTCTTTATTCCTGCCCTGCAACTAGGTTCATCAATACCTTTTTTTTTTTTTTAGATTCCATATATATGTGTTAGCATATGGTATTTGTTTTTCTCTTTCTGACTTACTTCACTCTGTATGACAGACTCTAGGTCCATCCACCCCACTACAAATAACTCAATTTCGTTTTTTTTTATGGCTGAGTAATATTCCATTGTATATATATGCCACATCTTCTTTATCCATTCATCTGTCGATGGACACTTAGGTTGGTTCCATGTCCTGGCTATTGTAAATAGTGCTGCAGCGAACATTGTGGTACATGTCTCTTTTTGAATTATGGTTTTCTCAGGGTATATGCCCAGTAGTGGGATTGCTGTGTCATATGGTAGTTCTAGTTTTAGTTTTTTAAAGAACCTCCATACTGTTTTCCATAGTGGTTGTATCAATTTACATTCCCACCAACAGTGCAAGAGGGTTCCCTTTTCACCACACCATTTCCAGCATTTATTGTTTCTAGATTTTTTTTTTTTAAAGTTCATTTATTTATTTTTGGCTGTGCTGGGTCTTCATTGCTGTATGCGGGCTCCTCATTGTGGTGGCTTCTCCTGTTGCGGAGCACGGGCTTCAGTAGTTGTTGCACGCGAGCTCAGTTGCTCCGCGGCATGTGGGATCCTCCCGGACCAGGGCTCGAACCCATGTCCCCTGCATTGGCAGGCAAATTCCCAACCACTGTACCACCAGGGAAGCCCTAGATTTTTTGATAATTGCCATTCTGACTGGTGTGAGTTAATACCTCATTGTAAGGAGCTTCAAGATGGCGGAAGAGTAAGACGCGGAGATCACCTTCCTCCCCACAAATACATCAGAAATACATCTACATGTGGAACAACTCCTACAGGACACCTACTGAATGCTGACAGAAGACCTCAGACCTCCCAAAAGGCAAGAAACTCCCCCACGTACCTGGGTAGGGCAAAAGAAAAAAGAAAAAACAGAGACAAAGAATAGGGACGGGACCTGCACCAGTGGGAGGGAGCTGTGAAGGAGGAAAGGTTTCCACACACTAGGAAGCCCCTTCGTGGGCGGAGACTGCGGGTGGCGGAGGGGGGAAGCTTCGGAGCCACGGAGGAGAGCACAGCAACAGGGGTGCGGAGGGCAAAGCGGAGAGGTTCCCGCACAGAGGATCAGTGCCAGCCAGCACTCACCAGCCCGAGAGGCTTGTCTGCTCACCCGCCGGGGTGGGCGGGGGCTGGGAGCTGAGGCTCAGGCTTCGGTCGGATCCCAGGGAGAGGACTGGGGTTGGCAGCGTGAACACAGCCTGAAGGGGGCTAGTGCGCCACAGCTAGCCGGGAGGGAGTCCGGGAAAAGGTCTGGAGCCGCCAAAGAGGCAAGAGGCTTTTTCTTGCCCCTGTGTTTCCTGGTGCACGAGGAGAGGGGATTCAGAGCGGCGCTTAAAGGAGCTCCAGAGACGGGCACGAGCTGCGGCTATCAGCGCGGACCCCAGAGATGGGCATGGGACGCTAAGGCTGCTGCTGCAGCCACCAAGAAGCCTGTGTGCAAGCACAGGTCACTATCCACACCTCCCCTCCTGGGAGCCTGTGCAGCCCACACTGCCAGGGTCCCGTGATACAGGGACAACTTCCCCAGGAGAACACACAGCGCTCCTCAGGCTGGTGCAATGTCATGACGGCCTCTGCTGCCGCAGGCTCTCCTCACATCCGTACCCTTCCCTCCCCTCCCACCCCCCCACCCCCGCCTGAGTGAGGCGGAGCTCCCAAATCAGCTGCTCCTTTAACCCCGTCCTGTCTGAGCAAAGAACAGACACCCTCAGGCGACCTACACGCAGAGGTGGGGCCAAATCCAAAGCTGAAACCCAGGAGCTTTGCGAACAAAGAAGAGAAAGGGAAATCTCTCCCAGCAGCCTCAGAAGCAGCGGATTAAATCTCCACAATCAACTTGATGTACCCTGCATCTGTGGAATACCTGAATAGACCACGAATCATCCCAAATTGAGGAGGTGGACTTTGGGAGCAACGATATATATATTTTTTTCCCTTTTTCTCTTTTTGTGTGTATGTGTATGCTTCTGTGTGTGATTTTGTCTGTATAGCTTTGCTTTGACCATTTGTCCTAGGGTTCTGTCTGTCCGTTTCTTTTTTTTTTTTTTTTACTTAAAAATTTTTTTTCTTAATAATTATTTTTTATTTTAATAACTATATTTTATTTTATTTTATTTTATCTTCTTCTTTCTTTCTTTCTTTTTTCTCTCCCTTTTATTCTGAGCCATGTGGATGACAGGCTGTTGGTGCTCCAGCCAGGCGTCAGGGCTGTGCCTCTGAGGTGGGACAGCCAAGTTCAGGACACTGGTACACAAGAGACCTCCCAGCTCCATGTAATATCAAACGGCGAAAATCTCCCAGAGATCTCCATCTCAACGCCAAGACCCAGCTTCACTCAATGACCAGCAAGCTACAGTACTGGACACCCCATGCCAAACAACTAGGAAGACATGAACACAACCTCATCCATTAGCAGAGAGGCTGCCTAAAATCATAATAACGCCACAGACACCCCAAAACACACCACCAGATGTGGACCTGACCACCAGAAAGGCAAGATCCAGCCTCATCCACCAGAACACAGGCACTAGTCCCCTCCACCAGGAAGCCTACACAACCCACTGTACCAACCTTAGCCACTGGGGACAAACACCAAAAACAACGGGAACTACGAACCTGCAGCCTGAGAAAAGGAGACCCCAAACATAGTAAGTTAAGGAAAATGAGAAGAGAGAGAAACACACAGCAGATGAAGGAGCAAGGCAAAAACCCACCAGACCTAACAAATGAAGAGGAAATAGGCAGTCTACCTGAAAAAGAATTCAGAATAATGATAGTAAAGATGATCCAAAATCTTGGAAATAGAATGGAGAAAATACAAGAAACGTTTAACAAGGACCTAGGAGAACTAAAGAGCAAACAAACAGTGATGAACAACACGATAAATGAAATTAAAAATTCTCTAGAAGGGATCAATAGCAGAATAACTGAGGCAAAAGAACGGATAAGTGACCTGGAAGATAAAATAGTGGAAATAACTACTGCAGAGAAGAATAAAGAAAAGAGAATGAAAAGAATTGAGGAGAGTCTCAGACCCTCTGGGACAACATTAAATGCACCAACATTCGAATTATAGGGGTCCCAGAAGAAAAAGAGAAAAAGAAAGGTACTGAGAAAATATTTGAAGAGATTATAGTTGAAAACTTCCCTAATATGGGAAAGGAAATAGTTAATCAAGTCCAGGAAGCACAGAGTCCCATACAGGATAAATCCAAGGAGAAACATGCCAAGACACATATTAATCAAGCTATCAAAAATTAAATACAAAGAAAAAATATTAAAAGCAGCAAGGGAAAAACAACAAGTAACACACAAGGGAATCCCCATAAGGTTAACAGCTGATCATTCAGCAGAAACTCTGCAAGCCAGAAAAGAGTGGCAGGACATATTTAAAGTGATGAAGGAGAAAAACCTACAACCAAGATTACTCTACCCAGCAAGGATGTCATTCAGATTTGATGGAGAAATTAAAACCTTTACAGACAAGCAAATTCTAAGAGAATCCAGCACCACCAAACCAGCTTTACAACAAATGCTAAAGGAACTTCTCTAGGCAGGAAACACAAGAGAAGGAAAAGACCTACAATAACAAACCCAAAACAATTAAGAAAATGGTAATAGGAACATACATATCGATAATTACCTTAAATGTAAATGCTCCAACCAAAAGACATAGACTGGCTGAATGGATGCAAAAACAAGACCCGTATATATGCTGTCTACAAGAGACCCACTTCAGACCTAGGGACACATGCAGACTGAAAGTGAGGGGATGGAAAAAGAAATTCCATGCAAATGGAAATCAAAAGAAAGCTGGAGTAGCAATTCTCATATCAGACAAAACTGACTTTAAAACAAAGACTATTACAAGAAACAAAGAAGGACACTACATAATGATCAAGGGATCAATCCATGAAGAAGATATAAAAATTGTAAATATTTATGCACCCAACATAGGAGCACCTCCATACATAAGGCAAATACTAACAGCCATAAAAGGGGAAATCGACAGTAACACATCATAGTAGGGGACTTTAACACCCCACTTTCACCAAAAGACAGATCATCCAAAATGAAAATAAATAAAGAAACACAAGCTTTAAATGACACATTAAACAAGATGGACTTAATTGATATTTATAGGACATTCCATCCAAAAGCAACAGAATACACATTCTTCTCAAGTGCTCATGGAACATTCTCCAGGATAGATCATATCTTGGGTCACAAATCAAGCCTTGGTAAATTTAAGAAAATTGAAGTCATATCAAGTATCTTTTCCGACCACAATGCTATGAGACTAGATATCAATTACAGGAAAAAATCTGTAAAAAATACAAACACATGGAGGCTAAACAATACACTACTTAATAACCAAGAGATCACTGAAGAAATCAAAGAGGAAATCAGAAAATACCTAGAAACAAATGACAATGAAAACACGACGACCCAAAAACTATGGGCTGCAACAAAAGCAGTTCTAAGAGGGAAGTTTATAGCAATACAGTCCAACCTTAAGAAACAAGAAATATCTCAAATAAACAACCTAACTTTACACCTAAAGCAATTAGAGAAAGAAGAACAAAAAAACCCCAAAGTTAGCAGAAGGAAAGAAATCATAAAGATCAGATCAGAAATTAATGAAAAAGAAATGAAGGAAATGATAGCAAAGATCAATAAAACTAAAAGCTGGTTCTTTGAGAAGATAAACGAAATTGATAAACCATTAGTCAGACTCATCAAAAAAAAAAGGAAGAAGACTCAGATCAATAGAATTAGAAATGAAAAAGGAGAAGTAACAACTGACACTGCAGAAATACAAAGGATCATGAGAGATTACTACAAGCAACTCTATGCCAATAAAATGGACAACCTGGAAGAAATGGACAAATTCTTAGAAATGCACAACCTTCCAAGACTGAACCAGGAAGAAACAGAAAATATGAACAGACCAATCAGAAGCACTGAAATTGAAACTGTGATAAAAAATCTTCCAACAAATGAAAGCCCAGGACCAGATGGCTTCACAGGTGAATTCTATCAAACATTGAAAGAAGAGCTAAGACCTATCCTTCTCAAACTCTTCCAAAAAGAGCAGAGGGAGGAACACTCCCAAACTCATTCTATGAGGCCATCAAAAATATCTAGGAATAAACCTACCTAAGAGACAAACGACCTATATGAAGAAAACTATAAGACACTGATGAAAGAAATTAAAGATGATACAAATAGATGGAGAGATATACCATATTCTTGGATTGGAAGAATCAACATTGTGAAAATGACTATACTACCCAAAGCAATCTACAGATTCAATACAATTCCTGTCAAACTACCACTGGCATTTTTCACAGAACTAGAACAAAAAATTTCACAATTTGTATGGAAACACAAAAGACCCCGAATAGCCAAAGCAATCTTGAGAACGAAAAATGGAGCTGGAGGAATCAGGCTCCCTGACTTCAGACTATACTACAAAGCTACAGTAATCAAGACAGTATGGTACTGGCACAAAAACAGAAATATAGATCAATGGAAAAGGATAGAAAGCCCAGAGATAAACCCATGCACATATGGTCACCTTATCTTTGATAAAGGAGGCAAGAATATACAGTGGAGAAAAGACAGCCTCTTCAATAAATGATGCTGGGAAAACTGGACAGCTACATGTAAAAGAATGAAATTAGAACACTCCGTAACACAATACACAAAAATAAACTCCAAATGGATTAAAGACCTAAATGTAAGGCCAGACACTGTCAAACTGTTAGAGGAAAACATAGGCAGAACACTCTATGACATAAATCACAGAAAGATCCTTTTAGACCCACCTCCTAGAGAAGTGGAAATAAAAACAAAAGTAAACAAATGGGACCTAATGAAACTTGAAAGCTTTTGCACAGCAAAAGAAACCATGAACAAGACGAAAAGACAACCCTCAGAATGGGATAAAATATTTGCAAATGAAGCAACTGACAAAGGATTAATCTCCAAAATTTACAAGCAGCTCATGCAGCTCAATATCAAAAAAAGAAACAACCCAATCCAAAAATGGGCAGAAGACCTAAATAGACATTTCTCCAAAGAAGATATACAGATTGCCAACAAACACATGAAAGAATGCTCAACATCATTAATCATTAGAGAAATGCAAATCAAAACTACAATGAGATATCATCTCACACCAGTCAGAATGGCCATCATCAAAAAATCTACAAACAATAAATGCTGGAGAGGGTGTGGAGAAAAGGGAACCCTCTTGCACTGTTGGTGGGAATGTAAATTGATACAGCCACTATGGAGAACAATATAGAGGTTCCTTAAAAAACTAAAAATAGAACTACCATATGACCCAGCAATCCCACTACTGGGCATATACCCTGAGAAAACCATAATTCAAAAAGAGTAATGGCACGCACATATGGTCACCGTATCTTTGATAAAGGAGGCAAGCATATACAGTGGAGAAAAGACAGCCTCTTCAATAAGTGGTGCTGGGAAAATTGGACAGGTACATGTAAAAGTATGAAATTAGAACACTCCCTGACACCATACACAAAAATAAACTCAAAATGGATTAAAGACCTAAGTGTAAGGCCAGACACTATCAAACTCTTAGAGGAAAACATAGGCAGAACACTCTATGACATAAATCACAGCAAGATCCTTTTTGACCCAGGTCCTAGAGAAATGGAAATAAAAACACAAATAAACAAATGGGACCTAATGAAACTGAAAAGCTTTTGCACAGCAAAGGAAACCATCAACAAGACCAAAAGACAACCCTCAGAATGGGAGAAAATATTTGCAAATGAAGCAACTGACAAAGGATTAATCTCGAAGATTTACAAGCAGCTCATGCAGCTCAATAACAAAAAAACGAACAACCCAATCCAAAAATGGGCAGAAGACCTAAATAGACATTTCTCCAAAGAAGATATACAGATTGCCAACAGACACATGAAAGAATGCTCAACATCATTAATCATTAGAGAAATGCAAATCAAAACTACAATGAGGTATCATCTCACACTGGTCAGAATGGCCATCATCAAAAAAATCTAGAAACAATAAATGCTGGAGAGGGTGTGGAGAAAAGGGAACCCTCTTGCACTGTTGGTGGGAATGTAAATTGATACAGCCACTATGGAGAACAGTATGGAGGTTCCTTAAAAAACTAAAAATAGAACTACCATACGACCCAGCAATCCCACTACTGGGCGTATACCCTGAGAAAACTGTAATTCAGAAAGAGTCATGTACCAAAATATTCATTGCAGCTCTGTTTACGATAGCCATGACATGGAAGCAACCTAGGTGTCCATCATCGGATGAATGGATAAAGAAGATGTGGCACATATATACAATGGAATATTACTCAGCCATAAAAAGAAATGAAATGGAGGTGTTTGTAATGAGGTGGATGGAGTTAGAGTCTGTCATTCAGAGTGAAGTAAGTCAGAAAGAGAAAAAGAAATACAGTATGCTAACACATATATATGGAATCTAAGGGGAAAAAAAAAAGGTCATGAAGAACCTAGTGGCAAGATGGGAATAAAGACACAGACCTACTAGAGAATGGACTTGAGGATATGGGGAGGGGGAGGGGTGAGATGTGACAGGGTGAGAGAGTGTCATGGACATATATACACTCCCAAATGTAAAATAGATAGCTAGTGGGAAGCAGCCGCATAGCACAGGGAGATCAGCTCGGTGCTTTGTGACCACCTAGAGGGGTGGGATAGGGAGGGTGGGAGGGAGGGAGATGCAAGAGGGAAGAGATATGGGAACATATGTATATGTATAACTAATTCACTTTGTTATAAAGCAGAAGCTAACACACCATTGTAAAGCAATTATACTTCAATAAAGATGTTTAAAGAAAAAAAAAAAAAAGAGTCATGGGGGCTTCCCTGGTGGTGCAGTGGTTGAGAATCTGCCTGCCAATGCAGGGGACACGGGTTCGAACCCTGGTCTGGGAAGATCCCACCTGCCGCGGAGCGACTAGGCCCGTGAGCCACAACTACTGAGCCTGCGCGTCTGGAGCCTTGCTCTGCAACAAGAGAGGCTGCAATAGTGAGAGGCCCGCGCACCGCGATGAAAAGTGGCCCCCACTTTCCGCAACTGGAGAAAGCCCTCGCACAGAAACGAAGACCCAACACAGACATAAATAAATAAATAAATAAATAAATTATTTAAAAAAAAAAAAAAAGTCATGTACCACAATGTTCATTGCAGCTCTATTTACAATAGCCAGGACATGGAAGCAACCTAAGTGTCCATCGACAGATGAATGGATAAAGAAGATGTCGCACATATATACAATGAAATATTACTCAGCCATAAAAAGAAATGAAATTGAGTTATTTGTAGTGGGGTGGATGGACCTAGAGTCTGTCATACAAAGTGAAGTAAGTCAGAAAGAGAAAAACAAATACCATATGCTAACACATATATATGGAATCTAAACAACAAAAAAAAGGTCATGAAGAACCTAGGGGCAAGACGGGAATAAAGACGCAGATCTACTAGAGAATGGACTTGAGGATACGGGGAAGGGGAAGGGTAAGATGGGACAAAGTGAGAGAGTGGCATGGATATATATACACTACCAAATGTAAAATAAATAGCTAGTGGGAAGCAGCCGAGCCCAGCTCGGTGCTTTGTGACCACCTAGAGGGGTGGGATAGGGAGCGTGGGAGGGAGGGAGACACAAGAGGGAAGAGATATGGGGACATATGTATATGTATAACTGATCCACTTTGTTATAAAGCAGAAACTAACACACCATTGTAAAGCAATTATAGTCCAATAAAGATGTTAAAAAAAAAAAGTACAGATATAAAAAAAAAAAAACCTCATAGTTTTGATTTGCATTTCTCTGATAATTAGTGATGTTGAGCATCTTTTCATGTGCTTCTTGGCCATCTGTATGTCTTCCTTGGTGAAATGTCTATTTAGGTCTTCCACCCATTTTTCAATTGGATTGTTGGTTTTTTTGATATTGAGCTCCATGAGCTGTTTGTATATTTTGGAGATTAATCCTTTGTCTGTTGTTTCATTTGCAAATATTTTCTCCCATTCTGAGGGTTGTCTTTTGGTCTTGTTGATGGTTTCCTTTGCTGTGCAAAAGCTTTTAAGTTCCATTTGTTTATTTTTGTTTTTATTTCTGTTACTCTAGAAGGTGGGTCAAAAAAGATCTTGCTGTGGTTTATGTCAAAGAGTGTTTTTCCTATATTTTCCTCTAAGAGTTTTATAGTGTCTGGTCTTATTAAGTCTTTAATCCATTTGGGGTTTATTTTTGTGTATGGTGTTAGGGAGTGTTCTAATTTCATTCTTTTATATGTAGCTGTCCAGTTTTCCCAGCACCACTTATTGAAGAGACTGTCTTTTTTCCATTGTATATCATTGCCTCCTTTGTCATAGATTAGTTGACCATAGGTGCGTGGGTTTATCTCTGGGCTTTCTATCCTGTTCCATTGATCTATATTTCTGTTTTGTGCCAGTACCATACTGTCTTGATTACTGCAGCTTTGTAGTATAGTCTGAAATCCAGGAGCCTGATTCCTCCAACTCCGTTTTTCTTTCTGAAGATTGCTTTGGCTATTCGGGGTCTTTTGTGTTTCCATACAAAATGTAAAATTTTTTGTTCTAATTCTGTGGAGAATGCCATTGGTAGTTTGATAGGGATTGCATTGAATCTGTAGATTACTTTGGGTAGTATAGTCATTTTCACAATATTGATTCTTCCAATCCAAGAACATGGTATATTCTCCGTCTGTTTATGTCATCTTTGATTTCTTTCATCAGTGTTTTATATTTTTCTGAGTACAAGTCTTTTGCCACCTTAGGCAGGTTTATTCCTAGGTATTTTGTTCTTTTTGTTGCAATGGTAAATGGGAGTGTTTCCTTATTTTCTCTTCCTGATTTTTCATTGTTGGTGTATAGGAATGCCAGAGATTTC
Organism: Eubalaena glacialis; assembly: GCF_028564815.1. Lineage (NCBI taxonomy): Eukaryota > Metazoa > Chordata > Mammalia > Artiodactyla > Balaenidae > Eubalaena > Eubalaena glacialis. Next base: position 81,075,708 of record NC_083722.1, on the reverse strand, counting down.
TGTGAATTAATTTTGTATCCTGCAACCTTACCAAATTCATTGATTAGTTGTAGTAGTTTTCTGGTGGCATCTTTAGGATTATCTATGTATAGTATCACATCGTCGGCAAACAGTGACAGTTTTACTTCTTCTTTTCCAATTTGGATTCCCTTTGTTTCTTTTTCCTCTCTGATTGCTGTGGCTAGGACTTCCAAAGCTATGTTGAATAGAGTGGCGATAGTGGACATCCTTGTCTTGTTCCTGATCTTAGAGGAAATGCTTTCAGTTTTCCACCATTGAGTATGATGCTCGCTGTGGATTTGTCATATATGGCCTTTATTATGTTGAGGTAGGTTCCCCCATGCCCATTTTCTGGAGAATTTTTAACATAAATGGGTGTTGAATTTTGTTGAAAGCTTTTTCTGCATCTATTGAGATGATCATATGGTTTTTATTCCTTAATTTGTTAATGTGGTGTATCACATTGACTTATTTGCGTATATTGAAAAATCCTTGCATCCCTGGGTTAAATCCCACTTGATCATGGTATATGATCCTTTTAATGTGTTGTTGGATTCTGTTTGCTAGTATTTTGTTCAGGATTTTTGCATGTATGTTCATCAGTGATATTGGTCTTTAATCTTCTTTTTTTGTGATATCTTTTTCTGGTTTTGGTATTAGGATGATGGTGGCTTTGTAGAATGAATTTGGGAGTGTTTCTCCCTCTGCAATTTTTTAGAAGAGTTTGAGAAGGATCAGTATTAGCTCTTCTCTAAATGTTTGATAGAATTCGCCTGTGAAGCCATCTGATCCTGGACTTTTGTTTGTTGGAATATTTTTAATTATGGTTTCAATTTCATTACTTGTGATAGGTCTGTTTATATTTTCTAATTTTTCCTGGTCAGTCTTGGAAAATTGTACCTTTCCAAGAGTTTGTCCATTTCTTCATGGTTGTCCATTTTATTGGCATATAGTTGTTTGTAGTAGTGTCTTATAATCCTTTGTATTTCTGCAGTGTCAGTTGTGATTTCTCCTTTTTCGTTTCCAATTTTATTGATTTGCGTCCTCTCCCTTTTTTTCTTGATGAGTCTGGCTAAGGGTTTATCAATTTTATTTATCTTCTCAAAGAACCAGCTTTTAGTTTTATTGATCTTTGGTATTGTTTTCTTCATTTCTATTTCATTTATTTCTGCTCTGATATTTATGATTTCTTTCCTTCTACTGACTTTGGGTTTTCTTTGTTCTTCTTTCTCTAGTTGTTTTAAGTGTAGGGTTAGATTGTTTATTTGAGATATTTCTTGTTTCCTGAGGTGAGATTGTATTGCTATAAACTTCCCTCTTAAAACTGCTTTTGCTGCGTCCCATAGGTTTTGTGTCATCGTGTTTTCATTTTGATTTAGTCAGGCTCAGTAAGACACAACAGGGAAATGAGGCTACTCAAAAAAGCTAATTCAGTCTTAGTCTCTTTTAATAAATGAAGAATGTCTAGAATGTGGGAGAGAAAATTTTCACCCTCCATTGGTCATGCAACGTCTGGAATTCTGGGGTCACACTATGAGAGGGATGTTACTAAACCATTATAGCTACCAAGGAGAGTGAGGAATTTTGAAACTACCTAATTTGAAGGGAACTGATTTGCTTAATGGGGAGGAGTTTAGACAGGCCTGAGTTCATATCCCATCTCTACAGCTTATTAATTTGAATTTGGCAAGTCAAGTAACTCTACTTATCCTCATCTTCCTATCTGTAAGATGGGGATAATATTATAATAGTGGTTACCTCTTAGGATTTCTGTGAGAGTTAAATGAGATCCATGCATATAAAGATCTTAAGCCAATGCCTAGAACATCATAAACTCACCATAAATGGTAACTTTTATTGACAGGAATGGTCAAAGGAACTGGATGGGTATTACTAAGTTTTGGAAAGGTAACAAAGAAGAGGAATATGACTTTTTTATATAGCTCCAGAGAATAGAATTTAAAAGGATACAACTCAAGAAATTTATTTCTAAGAATATGAGCTAGCTGACAATAAATTGAGCTACCTCAGAAAGTGATGAATGTCATCTCCCCTCACTAATCCTGGGGTACAACTTGAAATTTTTGAGAGTATTCATGCATTAAATAAAGTACTGAACTAGACATGCAGAATCTTTTCCAAATCCACTATTCTGATCATTCATTCTACAGATATTTATTGACCCTGATGGACACTATCTAAGTGCTATGGATAGAGCAGTGAGCAAAACAGACATGATCTTTGTCTTTATGGCATTTACTAGTTTATGCTTTTATGGTTCTGGTGGCCATCCTTTCCTTCAAATTCCTTTTAGTTCTCCTTTTGCCTCTGACCATGTCTCCTTTGCCTCCTTCAGTTGTTCTTCTTCATTCCTGTCATGCTTGGCATCCTTCAATCTTCTTTCTTAAGTCTCTTTTCTTTCCCTTGTATACTTTCTGCTTTGGCCATCCCTTCTAGTGTATTTAGCCTTTACAAACTGATAGATTTGTCTTCCTAAAAATGTTCTCATGCTTAAAAACTCTTAGTGACTCCCCATTGTCTACTAATAAAAAAGCTTGCTATTTGAGACCCTTAGCTAGATATTCCAATCCACTTCTCCAAACTTATCTCCATCTGATTCCATAACTTCTGGAACAACTCCTTATTTTCAATTTTTGGACAACTCCAAAAATTGGAGTTGGACAACTCCTTATTTTCAATATTTGCCTTTGATTGTTCCCTTGTCTCCCTGTTTCTTAGGGTCTTTATCTTTTCAGATCCATCTGCCCAGGAAAGCCACATCTCCAACTGAGATCCTCTTCTTCATTTCAAGCTTATTGCAAATGCTAACTTGTTCACATAACCTTCAGAGATACCTTCAGGTGGAAGTGAACTTGTCTCTCCTCTGAACCATCAGGGTCCCATACTTTTTATATGGCACTCTGATCTTATCTTCCTACCCTTTCAGTTTATAAATTCCTTGAAACTTGTTGCTGCTATGTTTTAATAAAACCTAGTAGGGTATCTTGCAGAATATAAACATTCAGTAAGTATTTGGTGACAGATGAACGGATTATATGATCATATAATTTTAATTAAAGAAGAAATTATATTTTATGGATGATAAATTCCTACATTCACAACTGTTTATTGAGCACCTACTCTGTACCAGGTACTATTCTGAGCATTGAGATAAGGCAATGAATAAAACGGTCTGCAACATATAGTATGTTAAATGGTGGTAAGTACTATGAAGCAAGGTAAGTGAGGATAAAAGGGATGGATAGTGAAGGAAGTGCTACTTAATATAAGGGTAAGGGAAGTCTTCTCTGACAGTATGGCATTTGAACAGAGATAATACATGCGTAAGGGCCCACATGCATCAGGATTAACTTAAAAATTGTCATGTTATAATTGAACATTATTGATTATTATTTTTAGTCTCCTTTTATATTACACATGAATAATTTGAATATTAAGGACTCATTGATAATGGCAATTGAGATTTATTTCTTACAGAAAATTCAATAAGATAAAGAACACTTGAATATCTCTTCAAGTATAGTTGAAAAAATGTTCAAATTGTCATGTTTTAATAATATATCTTAATGTTATATTCAAGAGAGTCATACATTTTTCTAACTATAAATTTCAGAATTGAAGGAGCCAAAAGAAATTTAGACAGAACATTGGATAAAAGAACACCTTCATCACCAGAGCCAGATTATCCTCCAACTGTAGGTTTATATTTTCTCTTTAAAAAGTGTATCTTTATACTATTTTAACTCTGATTTTAAATCGGTCTCAGTGTAACTAGTATGTTTTAAAGAATAATACATATATTTAAAACTATTTATATTTTTGATTTAAAAAATTTTTAAATTACTTTAAAAATTTTCTTCTTGATTTAATTATGTCTTGTTTGTTTGCTTTTGACAGATGACCAGTGAAATTAAAAAGAAAGGAGTGAGTTCAATTTTTTATATTTCTTGCTTTGAAAATGTTCAAACAAATTGTTACAGAGTAGCTCCTTCTAAGACCACCTGCTAAATTCCCTCCTAGAGAAGAAAGAAATTTAGAAACAGATTATTTTCTCTGCCAGAGGAACAAGCATGCCATGATGACAATACAGGTTTTATTTATTTATTTATTTATTTTTGGCTGAATTGGGTCTTCATTGCTGCACACGGGCTTTATCTAGTTGCAGAGAGCAGGGGCTACTCTTCGTTGCAGTGTGTGGCTTCTTATTGCGGTGGCTTCTCTTGTTGCAGAGCATGAGCTCTAGGCACACAGGCTTCAGTAGTTGTGGCTCGCGGGCTCTAGAGCGCAGGCTCAGTAGTTGTGGCGCATGGGCTTAGTTGCTCCGTGGCATGTAGGATCTTCCTGGACCAGGGCTTGAACCCGTGTCCCCTGCATTGGCAGGCGGATTCTTAACCACTGCGCCACCATGGAAGGCCCGACAATACAGGTTTTAAGAGTTACATTTTTGTTGCTATTCATTATTTGAGGATTAATTGTAAATATTTTTGTGTTTATTCCAAATAACTGAAAAAAATATTCAAAGTGGTAGTTATAAAGGAAAATGCATCTCCCTTTTTATTGTCTTGATGTTGATATAATGATGACTGCTTATTTCGAATCTATTGTGTGCTACCCACATGCTAGATGATAGAGATTGAAAAAAAAAAAGACACTGACTGCATGGGTGACAACATGGGACTGTGGTGTGATTGTTGGAAAGATGAAAACATGTAAAATTTCCTTAACAGCAAAGGATATGGAAAGTTATGGAGCTGGTTACACAAAAGAAGAACTTATGCAGCATGTTACCAGATGGGGGTACAGGCTTTCCAGAGCACTTGAAGTTCCCTCTCAGGATAGAGGGCTAAGGATACCTTCCTACTGACTGAGGATCTTTGGAAGAACCTCATTTTAGCTAATCCAAGTTTTTTGTCTTTTTAAAATACTCCTCCTCCTCCTCCTCCTTCTGCCTACCAACTTTTCCGGAGACTTTGGCTGTGGATTTGCCTCTTTACTAGATGTAAGAACTGATATAAAACAACCCCAAAACATTTATAAATATTTAATGTGAGGCTGGGTGAATTGCAAGATATTTTTGTGTGTATGTGTTTAGCATCCTCATTCTTCCCCCATAGTTTTTGCCTTTAGTGTCTTACAATCTAAAATAGGTAGCTGGGTATGAAACAGTAATTCACTCTTAAACCCACTGCCCTGGCAATCTGGCTTCTAGGAACTCCACCACTTCATCATTAATGTCACCAGTGACCACTAGTTGCCAAACCCAAAGGATATTTTTTCAATATTTCTCTCACTAGACCTTCAGCTGACTTTTAAAAACTTTTTACTTTCAAACAATTGAACACATGTATCAGTAGAACAGAATAGATGACTCAGAAATAGACACAGTCAACTACAGCCAACTGATTTTTGACAAAGGTGCAAAAATCAGTTCAATGGAAAAAGGATAATCTTTTCAACAAATGGGGTGGAGCAATAGGACAACCATAAAATAACAAAAGAAATAAACAACAAAACCCCCAAACCTCAGCCTAAACTTTGCATCTTGTACAAAAATTAACTAAAAATTGATCATGGATTTAAATGTAAAACAAAACTATTTAAAAACTTTTAGAAGAAAATCTAGGACTTGGCCAAGAATTCTTAGACATGACATCAAAAGCACAATCCATATTAAGGACCTAAATGTAAGATTGGAAACCATAAAACTCCTAGAAGATAACATAGGCAGAATACTTTTTGACATAAATTGTAGCAATATTTTTTTTGGATCGGTCTCCTAAGGCAAAGAAAACAAAAGCAAAAATAAACGAATGGGACCTAATTAAACTTGAAAGCTTTTGCACAGCAAAACCATCAACAAAACGAAAAGACAATCTACTGAATGGGAGAAAATATTTGCAAATTATATGACTGATAAAGGGTTAGTATCCAAGGTATATAAACAGCTCATACAACTAACTTAATGTCAAAACACAAACAACCCAATTAAAAAATGGGCAGAAGACCTGAATAGACATACAGATGGCTAACAAGCACATGAAAAGATGCTCAACATTCATTTATCATTCATTCATCAGAGAAATGCAAACAAAAACCACAATGAGATATCACCTCACACCTGTCAAAATGGCTACCATCAAAAAGACCACAGGGGCAGCCACTCCCATGGGCAAACGCCCAGGGGCTGCTCCTGCCCCACGCTCCCTCCCTCTGCCTTTCACTTCCCAGCTCCCAAGATCTTGGAAGCTTTGAAGCTCAGCAAAGAAGGGAAATCCATTGAGAACAGTCTGTAAAGTGTCAAGCAATATCCAGATATTATCTGCACTCTGCCTGTCCCCTGCCTGAACCCGGAATTCTTCCACCGAGTGAATGGTCCTGGGTCCCACATTGGCGTTGCTCATTTGGTTGATGAAGACATATTGACAGAGTTGTTGTTGCCATGTGGCTGACAGGATCATGGTGCTCCGGCTGGGTGTCAGGCCTGTGCCTCTGAGGTGGGAGAGCTGAATTCAGGACATTGGTCCACCAGAGACCTCCCAGCTCCATGTAATATCAAATGGTGAAAGCTCTCCCAGTGATCTCCATCTAAATGCTAAGACCCAGCTCCACTCAACGACCAGCAAGCTACAGTGCTGGACACACTATGCCAAACAACTAGCAAGACAGGAACACAACCCCACCCATTAGCAGAGTGGCTGCCTAAAATCATAATAAGGTCACAGACACCCCAAAACACACCACTGGACTCAGCCCTGCCCACCAGAAAGACAAGATCCAGACTCATCCACCAGAACACAGGTACCAGTCCCCTCCACCAGGAAGCCTACACAACCCACTGAACCAACCTTACCCACTGGGGGCAGACACAAAAGACAATGGGAACTACGAACCTGCAGCCTGTGAAAAGGAGACCCCAAACACAATAAGTTAAGCAAAATGAGAAGAGAGAGAAACACACAGCAGATGAAGGAGCAAGGTAAAAACCCACCAGACCAAACAAATGAAGATGAAATAGGCAGTCTACCTGAAAAAGAATTCAGAGTAATGATAGTAAAAATGATCCAAAATCTTGGAAATAGAATGGAGAAAATACAAGAAATGTTTAACAAGGACCTGGAAGAACTAAAGAGCAAACGAACAATGATGAACAACACAATAAATGAAATTAAAAATTCTCTAGAAGGAATCAATAGCAGAATAATTGAAGCAGAAGAACGGATAAGTGACCTGGAAGATAAAATAGTGGAAATAACTACTGCAGAGCAGAATAAAGAAAAAGAATGAAGAGAATTGAGGACAGTCTCAGAGACCTCTGGAACAACATTAAATGCACCAACATTCAAATCATAGGGGTCCCAGAAGAAGAAGAGACAAAGAAAGGGACTGAGAGAATATTTGAAGAGATTCTAGTTGAAAACTTCCCTAATACGGGAAAGGAAACAGTCAATCAAGTCCAGGAAGCACAGAGAGTCCCATACAGGATAAATCCAAGGAGAAACACGCCAAGACACATATTAATCAAACTATCAAAAATTAAATACAAAGAAAAAATATTAAAAGCAGCAAGGGGAAAACAACAAGTAACATACAAGGGAATCCCCATAAGGTTATCAGCTGATCTTTCAGCAGAAACTCTGCAAGCCAGAGGGAGTGGCAGGACATATTTAAAGTGATGAAAGGGAAAAACTTAACAACAAAGATTACTCTACCCAGCAAGGATCTCATTTGGATTCGATGGAGAAATTAAAACCTTTACAGACAAGCAAAGGCTAAGAGAATTCAGCACCACCAAACCAGCTTTACAACAAATGCTAAAGAAACTTGTCTAAGCAGGAAACAAAAGAGAAGGAAAAGACCTACAATAACAAACCCAAAACAGTTAAGAAAATGGTAATAGGAACATACATATCGGTAACTACCTTAAATGTAAATGGATTAAATGCTCCAACCAAAAGACATAGACTGGCTGAATGGATACAAAAACAAGACCCATTTATATTCTGTTTACAAGAGACCCACTTCAGACCTAGGGACACATACAGACTGAAAGTGAGGGGATGGAAAAAGAAATTCCATGCAAATGGAAATCAAAAGAAAGCTGGAGTAGCAATTCTCATATCAGACTAAAGAGACTTTAAAATAAAGACTATTTCAAGGCACAAAGAAGGACACTACATAATGATCAAGGGATCAATCCAAGAAGAAGATATAGCAATTGTAAATATTTATGCACCCAACATAGGAGCACCTCAATACATAAGGCAAATGCTTACAGCCATAAAAGGGGAAATTGAAAGTAACACAATCATAGTAGGGGACTTTAACACCTCACTTTCACCAATGGACAGATCATCCAAAATGAAAATAAATAAGGAAACACAAGCTTTAAATGATACATTAAACAACATGGGCTTAATTGATATTTATAGGACATTCCATCCGAAAACAACAGAATACACTTTCTTCTCAAGTGCTCATGGAACAATTTCCAGGATAGAGCATATCTTGGGTCACAAATCAAGCCTTGGTTCATTTAGGAAAATTGAAATCGTATCAAGTATCTTCCAACCACAATGCTATGAGACTAGATATCAATTACAGGAAAAAATCTGTAAAAAATACAAACACATGGAGGCTAAACAATACACAACTAAATAAGCAAGAGATCACTGAAGAAATCAAAGAGGAAATTAAAAAATAGCTAGAGACAAATGACAATGAAAACACGATGACCAAAACCTATGGGATGCAGCAAAAGCAGTTCTAAGAGGGAAGTTTATAGCAATACAATCCTACCTCAAGAAACAAGAAACATCTCTAATAAACAACCCACCCTTGCACCTAAAGCAATTAGAGAAAGAAGAACAAAAATAACCCAAAGTTAGAAGAAGGAAAGAAATCATACACATCAGATCAGAAATAAATGAAAAAGAAATGAAGGAAACAATAACAAAGATCAGTACAACTAAAAGCTGGTTCTTTGAGAAGATAAACAAAATTGATAAACCATTAGCCAGACTCATCAAGAAAAAAAGGGAGAAGACTCAGATCAATCGAATTAGAAATGAAAAAGGAGAAGTAACAACTGACACCACAGAAATACAAAGGATCATGAGTGATTACTACAAGCAACTATATGCCAATAAAAGGGACAACCTGGAAGAAATGGACAAATTCTTAGAAAAGCACAACCTTCTGAGACAGAACGAGGAAGAAATAGAAAATATAAACAGACCAATCAGAAGCACTGAAATTGAAACTGTGATAAAAAATCTTCCAACAAACAAAAGCCCAGGACCAAATGGCTTCACAGGCGAATTCTATGAAACATTTAGAGAAGAGCCAACACCTATCCTTCTCAAACTCTTCCAAAATATAGCAGAGGGAGGGACACTCCCAAACTCATTCTACGAGGCCACCATCACCCTGTTACCTAAACCAGACAAAGATGTCACAAAGAAAGAAAACTACAGGCCAATATCACTGATGAACATAGATGCAAAAATCCTCAACCAAATACTAGCAAACAGAATCCAACAGCACATTCAAAGGATCATTCACCATGATCAAGTGGGGTTTATCCCAGGAATGCAAAGATTTTTCAGTATATGCAAATGAATCAATGTGATACACCATATTAACTAACTGAAGAATAAAAACTATATGATAATCTCAATAGATGCAGAAAAAGCTTTTGACAAAATTCAACACTGATTTACGATAAAAACCCTCCAGAGCGCAGGCATAGAGGGAACTTTCCTCAACATAATAAAGGCCATATACGACAAACCCACAGCCAACATCGTTCTTAATGGTGCAAAACTGAAACCATTTCCTCTGAGATCAGGAACAAGACAAGGTTGTCCACTCTAACCACTATTCTTCAACATAGTTTTGGAAGTTTTAGCCACAGCAATCCGAGACAAAAAAGAAATAAAAGGAATCCAAACTGGCAAAGAAGAAGTAAAGCTGTTTGCAGATGACATGATACTATACATAGAGAATCCTAAAGATGCTACCAGAAAACTACTAGAGCTAATGAAAAAATTTGGTAAAGTAGCAGGATACAAAATTAATGCACAGAAATCTCTTGCATTCCTATACACTAATGATGAAAAATCGGAAACAGAAATTAAGGAAACACTCCCTTTTACCATTGCAACAAAAAGAATAAAATACCTAGGAATAAACCTACCAAGGGAGACAAAAGACCTGTATGCAGAAAACTATAAGACACTGATGAAAGAAATTAAAGATGATACCAACAGATGGAGAGATATACCATGTTCTTGGATTGGAAGAATCAACATGTGAAAATGACTATACTACCCAAAGCAATCTAGATTCAATGCAATCCCTATCAAACTATCAATGGCATTTTTCATAGAACTAGAACAAAAAATTTCACAATTTGTATGGAAACACAAAAGAGCCCAAATAGCCAAAGCAATCTTTTTTTTTTCCCTTAGGTTAATTTTTATATTACTAATCATTGTACTGCTATAGCTAAATCAACTAAATATAGTTTTACGTTGTGTTGCTCAAAAGGTCTACAAACAACAAAGCTGATGCTTACCTAAAAAAGGAACATTTTTAAAATAAAGGAAGAAAACAATTATGTTCCAAATGAATGGCACTGGGCAAAATACATATTACCAGTAACATATTTAGACAGAGAGTATCAGGTGCCGATTGGTTTCTCTTATATGCATAAGAGGCTTGAAGAAGATCTTGAAAATAATGTTCCTCCCTCTAAATTTTTAGCTTCTACATAGTGTCAGATGTTATAATTGATATGAAGGATAAATGCGTTTAGGCAAAAGTAAAAATCCACATACAAAATAAAATAGCAAAATCTGTAGAGACTTTCTGTAGAAGGCTCTCTTCTCTTGTGGTAACATCCTTTAGTACATATCCAGGATAGACTAAATTGAAACAATATATTTTGATACAGTAGTAATCCTTTCATATACTCTTACTAAATATTATAAAATTCCAAAAATACATAAATATTCCTTGTACCGTGCATTATGCTCCATTTTGGGCCTGATGAGGTTGTGGTTACTATTTTAACAGTTAAACAGTGCACCTGAAAAGTTCTGCCATCTATACACAGTGAATGGAGACAGTGGTGAGGGCTCTAGAGAGATGGCAAGCTACCTTTAAAGTGAAAAATTTTTATGGAGTGTCTCCAAATTAGAGGAGAGGAGGATACAGGGTAGGGGAGGTAAGCAGGGTAAAACAATTTTAAAATGACACTGCTTAGGAGTATATATTTAAAGATAGCTACTATACCTTGTCTATCCTTTATCCTAATCTGGAATAACTGCATGTTTGTGCAAAATAAAGTTTCTACTTTATAGGAAGACGAACAGTGTGTTAGGAAAAGCATGTTATTTTCAGGGGAAGACAGGGGAAGATGTGAAGACATCTCTCTTGTAAGTGCTATTTTATTTGGTAAGTCTTTTGGCTACATCACTGTATGCTATTTCAACCTCCTTATCACTGGGGCAGGTAGCCAAAGCAAACCTGAGAAAGAAAAACAGAGCTGGAGGAATCAGGCTCCCTGACTTCAGATGATACTACAAAGCTGCAGTAATCAAGACAGTATGGTACTGGCACAAAAACAGAAATATAGATCAATGGAACAGGATAGAAAGCCCAGAGATAAACCCAAACACATATGGTCACCTTATTTTTGATAAAGGAGGCAAGAATATACAATGGAGAAAAGACAGCCTCTTCAATGATTGGTGCTGGGAAAACTGGACAGCTACATGTAGAAGAATGAAATTAGAACACTCTGTAACACCATACACAAAAATAAACTCTAAATGGATTGAAGACCTAAATGTAAGGCAGACACTATCAAACTCTTAGAAGAAAACATAGGCAGAGCACTCTATGACATAAATCACAGCAAGATTCTTTTTGACCACCTCCTAGAGAAATGGAAATAAAAACAAAAATAAACAAATGGGACCTAATGAAACTTAAGAGCTTTTGCATAGCAAAGGAAACCATAAACAAAATGAAAAGACAACCCTCAGAATCGGAGAAAATATTTGCAAATGAAGCAACTGACAAAGGATTAATCTCCAAAATTTACAAGTAGCTCATGCAGCTCAATTTCAAAAAAACAAACAACCCAATCCAAAAATGGGCAGAAGACCTAAATAGACATTTCTCCAAAGAAGATATACAGATTGCCAACAAACACATGAAAGGATGCTCAACATCACTAATCATTAGAGAAATGTAAATCAAAACTACAATGAGGTATCACCTCACACCAGTCAGAATGGCCATCATCAAAAAATCTACAAACAATAAATGCTGGAGAGGGTGTGGAGAAAAGGGAACCCTCTTGCACTGTTGGTGGGAATGTAAATTGATACAGCCACTATGGAGAACAGTATAGAGGTTCCTTAAAAAACTAAAAATAGAACTACCATACGACCCAGCAATCCCACTACTGGGCATATACCCTGAGAAAACCAGAATTCAAAAAGATTCTTGTACCATAATGTTCATTGCAGCTCTATTTACAATAGCCAGGACATGGAAGCAACCTAAGTGTCCATCGACAGATGAATGGATAAAGAAGATGTGGCACATATATACAATGGAATATTACTCAGCCATAAAAAGAAACGAAATTGAGTTATTTGTAGTGAGGTGGATGGACGTAGAGTCTGTCATACAGAATGAAGTAAGTCAGAAAGAGAAAAACAAATACCATATGCTAACACATATACATGGAATCGAAAAAAAAAAAAAAGGTTCTGAAGAACCTAGGGGCAGGACAGGAATAAAAACGCAGATGCAGAGAATGGGCTTGAGGACACAGGGAGTGGGAAGGGTAAGCTGGGACAAAGTGAGAGAATGGCATGCACATATATACACTACCAAATGTAAAATAGATAGCTAGTGGGAAGCAGCTGCATTGCACAGGGAGATCAGCTCAGTGCTCTGTGACTACCTAGAGGGGTGGGATAGGGAGGGTGGGAGGGAGACACAAGAGGGAGAGGATATGGGGAAATATGTATATGCATAGCTGATTCACTTTGTTATAAAGCAGAAACTGACACACCATTGTAAAGCAATTATACTCCAATAAAGATGTTAAAAAAAAAAAAAGACCACAAATAGCTAATGTTGGTGAGGATGTAGAGAGAAGGGAGCCCTTGTACACTGTTGGTGGGAACATAAATTGGTGCAGCCACTATGGGAAACAGTGTGGAGGTCCCTCTAAAAACTAAAAATAGAACTGCATATGACCCAGCCATTCCATTTCTGGGTATATATCCAAAGTAAACAAAACCACTAATCAAAAAGATAAATGCACCCTAATGTTCACAACAGCATTATTTACAAAAGCCAAGACGTGGGTAAGGAAGATGTGAATTTATATACATATATATAATTTATATACATACATACATATATATATATATACATACATACATATATATATATATATATATGGAATGGAATAACTCAGCCATAAAAAAGAACGAAAATTTTCCATTTGCAACAACAAAGATAAACCTGGAGAGTATTATGCATAGAGAAATAAGTCAGACAGAGAAAGATAAATACTGTATGTTATCATTTATATGTGGAATCTAAAAAATAAAACAAACGAAGGAATATAACAAAACAGAAACCGACTCACACATACAGAGAAAAAACTAGTGGTTACCAGTGGGGAGAGGAAAGGGAGGAGGGGCAAGATAGGGGTAGGGGATTAAGAGGTACAAACTACTATGTATAAAATAAATAAGCTATAATGATACATTGTATAGCACAGGGAATATAGCCTATATTTTATAACTTTAAATGGAGTATAATCTATAAAAATTTTGAATCACTATGTTGTACATCTGAAACTAATATATATTGTAAATCAACTATACCTGAATTTAAAAAAGCACAGTCCGGGACTTCCCTGGCTGTTCAGTGGTTAAGACTCTGCACTTCCATTGCAGTGGGCATGAGTTCGATCCATGGTCGGGGAACTAAGATCCTGCGTGCTGCGCAGCACGGCCAAAAAATAAAAAGCACAATCCATAAAAAAAACCAATAAATTTTATTTCATAAAAATTAAAAACTATAGCTAGGTGAAAGATTCTGTTAAGAGGATGAAAAAACAAGCTACATACTGCAAGAAAATATTCACAAATCACATATCCAACAAAGGACTTGTATCTAGAATATTTAAGAACTCTCAAAACTCAACAGGATAAAAACAAAAAATCCAATTAGAAAATGAGTAAAAGACATGACTAGACATTTTACCAAAGAGGATATATGGATGGCAAATAAGCACATCAAAGATGCTCAACATTATTAACCATTAGGGAAATGTAAATTAAAACTGTGATGAGTTATCACTACATACCCATTAGTATGGCTAAAATAAAAAATAGTGACAATTCCAGCTGATTTTTGACACTGCTGAATATTCATTTCCTTTTAAATGCCCTTATACTTATTTTTCTAGTTCTCTAAATATTACTTCTCTGTCATCTTCATGGGTTTCTCTTCCCTGCCTGACTGTGGCCCACTGTTCTCTTTCCTTGAATCTTCCTGGATGATTCTCTTCTGATTTCAAGTACCTTCCATATTTTGATGACTCCCATAGATTTTGATGCACAAATACCTCAAATTCAACATGTCAGAAAAAATGAACTTATCAGCTTCTTCCATAAGACGTCTCTTCCTCCTTATTCTCTCTTCTAGTTATCACTATTTACCCAGTCACTCATGCTTAAAACACCTGAGTCTTAACTTCTTTTTCCCCCCTCTCTGCCATACAATTAGTCCCCAAATGCTACGAATATTTCTCCAATCAGTCCTCTTTTTGTCCTAGCCTTAGATCAGGCCTTCCTCTTTCGCCTTGACTACAATAGCCATCAGTGGCTTCTCATAACCTACAGAATTAAATCTTAATGTGTATGCAAGGCTTTCTGTAATATGACTCCTACCTATTCTCCTGCCTCTCCTCTCGCCACGCTCTGTATCATATTTTATGCTTCACCAGCATGGACTTTCTTATTCATCCTTGAGGAAACATAACGTTTCTCACCTCGCTGCTTTTGCCCCACACGTCCCCTCACCATCCATGCTTCTTCTTACCTGGTTGTCTCTATTTCAGCTCAGTTACCATTCCCAGGAAGTCTTACCCTATTTCTATGGGTTTGGATAGATGACTTCTTCTTTGCTCCTATTATACATTGTTCATTTTTATTATTTTTCTTAGCATATTGTATTTGGTATTCCTTTGATATTTTTATGTATTAAAATGATGTATTTTCTAGTCTTGAGGCTAGGAGTTGCTTCTTAAATATCTTTGTGTCTTTAACAACTATGGTATTGACTACCAATAGTGGATATTCAATAAATGCTTGATGAATTAATGAATATAAACACTTATGTTCAGTAAAATACAACAGATGTTGTGATAGAAGTATGAAGAGACCACAGTGAGGGCATAAAGTAGGAAGTTTTCAAAAAAGACTTTGAAAGCACATGGTCTCACTCAGAAAAGTCAGATATCTCTTTGCTAACGGAAGAATGTATACTCCAATTGTAAGGGTCAAATATATATATATATTATAGCTTAATTTGGTGCTGTTTATTGACATGGCTAAGACTGAGGAAGGAACGTTTTAGGAGCTGGGAGATGAAGAGATCTCTTTTGGCTATGCTGGATATTTCAGGAAGAGCTGAGTTCTAGAGATACAGATTTAGAACACATCAACATATATAGTTGATATTTATAGTCACGGGACTAGATGAAATCACCTAGGGGGAGAGGGAAGAGAAAGAGTGGGGAGAAGATCAGATTCATTACTAGACAGAGAGTAAGTCTGTTGAGGGATTGGGGACCACCACAGGATGTTTAAGATCAAGCAGCATATTAGTGGAATAGCCATAGAAAATGACCCTCTAGAAGAATTTTGGAGTGAGCAACTAATTGAAAAAAAATTTTAAGCAGGAGACAAAAGAAAAAATGTCCAACCAGGTCATTCCTTTAAAAAAATATTTTATTTTGAAATAATTTCAGACTTATAGAAAATTGTAAAAAGAGTACAAAGAATTCTCCTATATGTTCACTTGTCCCCATAATGTTAATATTCTTGCCTGAAACAATGATTACTATGGTGGTTGCCAGATAGTAATTTTCCCACCATTCCTTGTATATTTTTTAGTTGGAATTTTGTAGTAAGGAAGAACTTCATCCTTTTCCTTTCTTTCTCTCTCTCTTTCTTTCTTTCCTCATTCACTAATTCATTTATATCAGTATGGACTATTTACGGACAGTCTTATTTTAGCTATTGAATTTAATATGTTACTACTATGGTTTATTTTGATGTTCAGCTGCCCCAGATTTGGCCAGTGGGAGCCCTTCAAGTTGACTGTTATATTCTTTTTAGCTTATCCCATCATTCTTTGAGATCTCATGTTTTGATACAGTAAGATATTCCAGGCTTATACTGTACTTTTCCTATTCTAATCCTGGAGTCAGTCATTTCTCCAAGGATTCCTGCCTCTTTTTAGTAGAGAATGGTATTTAGAAACCATGACATGAGTGTTAGCTGTGTTCCTGAGATGTAATTCTTCTTTGTTCTCTCAGCAGAAAGAGCCAGGAAATTATCTTTCTGTCTGTCTATCTATCTATCTATCTATCTATCCATCCATCCTTCCTTCTCTCATCTATCTATCTTAAAAACCATGAGTTTATACTTATGCCTCCTATTCCAATTTAATATCACTGGGTTCATTCTAGTCTTCCCTCTTTCCTTATTTGTTGCTCCCTTCTCTCACAGTCAGAAACCTAGCTTTTATGAACCACAGTATATTTACTGATTTTGTTAAATTCTAGAATACACATAAACTGTTTTGAAATTGCTAACCCATAACATGTGAGAAACCTACTCTGCACCACCAGGAAGTCCCACCATCTTAACTATTTTAAAATGTACTGTTCAGGACTTCCCTGGTGGCGCAGTGGTTAAGAATCCGCCTGGCAATGCAGGGGACACAGATTCGAGCCCTGGTCCCGGAAGATCCCACATGCCGCGGAGCAACTAAGCCTGTGCGCCACAACTACTGAGCCCATGTGCCACAACTACTGAAGCCCGCATGCCTAGAGCCCGTGCTCTGCAACAAGAGGAGCCACCGCAATGAGAAGCCCGCACACCGCAATGAAGAGCAGCCCCCAGCAACTAGAGAAAGCCTGTGTGCAGCAATGAAGACCCAATGCAGCCAAAAATATATAAATAAATTAATTAAAAATAAATAAAGTGTACTGTTCAGTGGTGTTAAGTATTTTCACATTGTGCAACTAATCTCCAGAATATTTTCATATTGCAAAACTGAAACTCTACACTCATGAAACAACTCTCCATTTCCTTTTCCCCCTAGTCCCTGGCAAGTGGCATTCTATTTTCTGTTTTATGAATTTGACTACTGTAGATACCTCATATAAGTGGAATCATAAAGTGTTTATCTTTTTGTCATTGGCCTATTTCATTTAGCATAATGTCCTCAAGTTTCACCCATCTCCTAAATTTTTAAGCATTCTTTCCCCTTTATTTGAGATATACTTTGCAAATATTTTCTCCCAGAGTGTCAGTAGTCTTTTGACCTTTTTTATTATGATGTTTTTAAAACATGCAAGCATTTTAATTTTATGTAGTCAGAATTTGTCAATCATTTTTTCCTTTTTTGTACCTGGAATTTGAATCATAGTTTTAAAGTCTTCCCCTACGCTCAATTATAGAAGAATTTTATCAGTTTTTTTCTGGCCTTGTATAGTTTTATTGTTTAGTTTAATTAAATTCCTGATCTATTTGGAATTTATTCTTGTGTATGTTGGAAGAAAGGTGTTAAATTTATCTTTTTCCAAATGACTAACCAGTTGTCCCAGAAATATTTATTAAAATCTTTATCTTTGCTTCAGTGATTTGGGGTGCCACATTTATCATATGCTACATTTTCCTATGGACTGGATCTATTTCTGGACTTTCTATTTTTTTTTTCCCCCAGTCGTCTGTCTATTCATGTACCTGTACCATACTATTCTCATCAGGGAGACTTTATAATATGTTTTAATGTCTCCTAGGGATAGTTCTTCCTTATAAATTTTCTTTCTCAGGGATTTCTTGGCTATTTATTTTCCACTTGGACTTTAGTCTCTACTTGTCTAGTTTCTTAAAAATGTGTGTAGATATTTTTATTGGTATTGCATTAAATTGATTTTGGGACAACTTTAAATTTTCATGATGTTAAAATATCTTTACCAAGATCAAGTACTGTCTTTCCATTTGTTCATGTCTATTTTTGTCAGACTACTCATTGTTATGGGAGAATTTATGAAATTATATTATGATGCTATTATACCAGAATAGTATCTCCAGGAGAGTGGGGCTTTGTCTGTTTTGTTTATTACTATATCCTCAGCATTTGGGACAATACCTGAATATTTGTTGAATTAATGAATATTTGTTAAATGAAGGAATAGTAAGTTAGATTAAGGATGTTTGTTTTGCCTTGAGAAAGGGAAGAGTATACTAAGAACATTAATTTGGAGAGAACTCATCATAAATAAAAATATAAAATAGTTTCTTTGTAGGTTGTACTTTTGGATAAAATATTTTTATTCTGAAAACATGTTATTTTTCATAATATTTTTACTCTGAAATGCTACATTTCACATGTATCATTGAAATGCTACACCATTTAGAACATTTAATTTTTTCTTATTACATTCTCAGTTCAACTATATTTATTTGAAACAATGTGTAGAGAGTAGTCCCATAGTACCTATTCAGCAGGAATGGCTGGATCACATGTTAATGCTGATACCTGAGTCTTTAAAGGAAGGGAAAGAAAGAGAAGAACTCATTCAAAGTCTCATAAATGAGGTGTCAAGTGATTTTGAAAAAAGCATGAAGAGATATTTGGGTAAGTGGCATTTAACACACGCCAAGCTTGCTTGTTCCCCCACCTCTCCCAATTGAAAGTAGAAATATGAATAATGAACATTATATGTTTAGCTATATGTATTTCTTAGATATTTTTAAAGTTTTAACTTTGAGCCTATAACCTAGTCAAATCTTTGTAATTTAAGGACACTGTTTTTAAGGGTACTTTTTGTAATTTTTATGTGCTTAATAGCTTTTTAATTTTTTAGTTTGTCTTTATGGTTATAGTTATACTATTTACAGGATTGTAAGAAAATATTAATGTGTTTGGGGAGATTTATTAGGGATTTAACCTTTGCAATTTTTAATTGGATTAATTTTTTTAAGTGGCCATGCCAGTGACCTTTGAATACATAGGATGAAAAAAACTGAGAACTTATTAAAGCTTTACTGTATCTGAATTCACCTCCAAAGCAGGGCCGAAATAGTACCAAGAGCATGATTTTGTTTCACATAAGGGATTTTTTTCTTATACTCATTTTGATTCATATTAAACTATACTATCCATTATCAAAAGTTAGAAACTTTGATTTCAGTTAAGTCTTGCAAGCATTTTCAAGAAGTATTAACCTATCTATCTATCTATAAAATATATGTATATATATACAATTTTTTTTTTTTTAGTGAGGAGTGTTCTTGTGAGACCTCCAGTTAAATGGCTTGAAGATGAAGGAGGCCCTTTACCTGAATCCCCTGTGTAAGTAAAATTTTTATAAAACAGTACTGTACCTAGGTTTTGATAACTGATTGAAAATAAACTGATCTTACATTCAAGGCTACGACTGTGAAGCTCAAAAGTGTTTTGAAAACATGTAAAAAAAAATAGTACTACTGTTTTTTTTTTTTTCCCAAAGGTATCCTCTACATTGAACTTATCTAGTTGTTGCTTATGCAGTTAGTGGGAACATTTATGGATGTATAACTCAACTTGGCCTTAAGTAAGCTTTGGAGTATGCCAGACAGATTTCTCTGTCTCTTCTCCCCAATCCTAAGGACTGAGTTTGTTTATCACTACCCAGGGTAACTGAGCCAGAGCACAGTGGAAGTTAGGGAACTCATGCCTGGCCCATCAGCCTGCCTTACCCACAAATGATCTCTGGTCTCTCCGAAGATAATGAACTCTTAAGTTCTTGATGTATTTTTATTACATGCTTATCTCCTAAGTTTCCCATTGCTGAGCACATTTCTCTCTTCTCAACCCCCAGTCTTCTCACTTTGATACTAATTCCATGTCATAAATATTATTTCCTAAAATTTAGAATGTATCATTTGAATCCTGTTTGATATGGTGTTTTGCTTTTCCAGAGGCCTGGATTATTCTAAGCTTTGGCATTCTAACTATCTGCAGACAAGAAATCAAATATTAGCTAATTTGCACATTGTTCATCCAACTATGAAAATGTTATTGGACCTTGGTTATACAACATTTGCCAATACAGTTTTGCTAGACTTAACTGGAATTAGGTAAAATCTCATATTTATTAATTAACATTTAAAATTTGAATGTCTCCTGCTTGAGTCTTTATATTTTGACTATATAATTTAAAAAACTGATTGATAAATACTCAGGACTTTTCTTAGGTTAAAAAATTTTTAAATTTATCTTACTTGTTTCAACAATTTTGTATCATGACCAATATCTGTTGTTTGCTTTAAATCATTTTTTTTCTCATAAATAGAGGTAAAGGCCCAATTGATTGTGAATCATTGAAAAATGATTTATCAATACAAGCTAGAAAGGCAGAAGAGAAGATAATGAACACTTGGTATCCAAAGGTTATAAGTCTCTTTACCAAGAAGGAGTCACTAGAAGGCATTAAACCTGAGAAACTGGATGCATTTTATAACTGTGTTTCCACACTTATGTCAAATCAGGTAAATAGGTTTTGTATATTTTAAATGATAATGTTATTGAATTTACTTTAGTATTTTAAATATATCTTCTGTAGATATAGTGCTATATAATTATTTTGAAATAAATTAAGAAAGACTTTTACTATAATTTTGTTTAAATAACTTTAGCAGAAAAATGCTTCATTTCTGGAAGCAGTCTAAAAATGAGAGGTAAGGGCTTCCCTGGTGGTGCAGTGGTTAAGAATCTGCCTGCCAATGAAGGGGACATGGGTTCGAGCCCTAGTCTGGCAAGATCCCACATGCCGCGGAGCAACTAAGCCCATGCGCCACAACTACTGAGCCTGTGCTCTAGAGCCGGTGAGTCACAACTACTGAGCCTGTGTGCCTAGAGCCCTGCTCCGCAACAAGAGAAGCCACCGCAGTGAGAAACCACCGCAGTGAGAAGCCCGCACACCACAACGAAGAGTAGCCCCCACTTGCTGCGACTAGAGAAAGCCCGTGCGCAGCAACGAAGACCCAACACAGCCAATAAATAAATAAATAAATAAATAAATAAATAAATAAATAAATAAATAAATAAATAAAATCTAAAAAAAAATAATAAAAATAAAACATAAAATGAGAGGTAAGTCTAGAAGTATGTGTCAATATTATGATTGATTACTGGAATCATGCTTAAAGGCTATAAGCTAATTATCTATAGCTTTATTGGAGTAAATTAACAAAAGTACTATCCTAGTGAACATATTTTTGAACTTATGAAATTACAAGTTAATTGATTTTCGTTTTGTTCTCAGTAAAATCTTGGTTCGAAACGTTATTGATCATCTTTAAATGACAAACAGAAAGAGAATATGAATTTTATACAATTATTTTATGGGCTCCTTGAATTTTTACTATTGTAGAAATGTAATCCTAGAAAAATAGTTTTGAATAAAAACTTTTCCTTTTGGTAAAGACCTCCAAAGATTCCATGAATTTTGCCATTTTTAAAGGGAATTTATATATATATATATATATATCTGGTATGTAATACTGTAACGAATATACATGATTTCCTTTTTACCTTTATCCTCTTAAGAGGACTATGATTATATGATAAGAAGTAAAGAAATGAGGAATGTTTTGAAGATTATTTAGATATATGTTTGTCTACCTTGCTTAAATTTCTAATAGTTGGTTCTGTGTAAGAAAGCATTATTCATACTTTGGTAACTTATAGTGCACATTTCTAAGTTCCAGTGGCTTCACTCTCACCTAGTGATGTGCTGGAAATCTGACCCCTGGAGAAAAAGCCCTGGTTTGTAGTGTTTGCCAATTTCCATTGGGTAAATATTCCCACCATGGTGATTTTCAAGCATCCAAGAGTTTAGTGTCTGGCTCACAGAATTCTTGTATGTTTAACAATTGGCTCTTATAATTGTAGGAGCTAGCTCTAGTACACTACTGTCCCTTGCCCCGTATACATGTCACCTCATGACACCCCCAAACTTAGGTTTCAGGCCTCTCCTCCCCTCAGTCTTTACCATATTGTTGGATCTTCCGGAACTTTTTCTGTACCAGGGACAGAATTACTAAAGGATGTAGAAGATTCTGAGTTGCCATTTTAAGATTGTTGATATTCTATAGAAAAATTAAAGTTTGTATATATTTGTCCTATTTATTTTAGACTATATTTATTAAGAACATATTGTGCTGAATGAAGATAATTTTCAGAACTAAATGGATTGGTAGAGTGAATTAATTATAGGCAATAGCTTACTGATTATAGTTAAAGGTTCAATTTGTACTTTCTAAAGTAATAATAACTTATGGCATCATGCAGCTAAAAGAGCTCTTAAAGAGAACTGTAGAAGGATTTGTAAAACTCTTTGACCAAGAAGATCAACGAGGGCTGCCAATATTTAAGATGGAATTGATGTTTGATGATGATAAAATGGAATTTTATCCTACTTTTCAAGATTTGGAAGATGTTGTTTTGGGTTTGGTTGAGCGAATAGCTGAAGCTCTGCAGGTATTTCTTTATTCTTATCCATTGGGTTTCTTTTTTTAAAAAATTTTTATTGGAGTATAGTTGGTTTACGGTGTTGCATTAGTTTCAGGTGTACAGCAAAGTGAATCGGTTATACATATACACATACCCAGTCTTTTTTTAAGATTCTTTTCCCATATAGTCCATTACAGAGTATTGAGTAGAGTTCCCTATAGGTCCTTATTAGTTATCTATTTTATATATAGTAGTGTGTATATATCAATCCCAATCTCTCAATTTATCCCTCCCTCCCCCTTACCCCCTGGTAACCATAAGTTTGTTTTCTACATCTGTGACTCTGCGCATTGGGTTTCTTTATATGGCCCTTTTTCGAACTTTTAAATTGACTTGAAGCTCTATAAAGTGTATATGTATATAAAATGTTATAACTCGTTGTTTTCTTTCCATCCTCCAGGTTATTTTAAGTTAAAAGTGCTTTCTCTTTGAGAAAGTTTCCTGGCTTGAGATGACTTTTTTCTTCTTATAACTTTTATTGCAGTTATGAATTGATATTTTTGTGCATGTCTCATGTTCCCTACTGAGTTGTGAACTTCTTAAGGACAAGATCCAAGTCATGATTGTTCTTTCTAGAGCTTTCTAGTATAATCACTTCAACATAGTTCCTCAGTAAATATTTGTTGAATGATAGAAAACTAACCCAACTAAGGTTTTATATTAGACTACAGACAATTTAAAATCATTATTTTGCATCAAGTTATCTTTTCTTGGACCACTGAAATCTGAAATGAATTTTTAAAAGTATAGTGTAAGATCTACATGTAGATCAATTGCATAGATATTTATTTCATGAATTGTCATTTTTATTTATGTTAGAATGTCCAAACAGTACCCTCTTGGCTATCAGGAACTTCAACAACTGTGAATCTTGACACAGAACTTCCTGAACATGTGTTACAATGGGCTCTTGATACACTGAAGGTGGCAGTACATCATAACTTAGAAGGTGCAAGAAAACATTATGAGACATATGGTATATATGACACATAATATTATATCTCTTTTTTTGTCATAAAAGAATGCCATTTTATTTTTACTAGAATTTGGTCAGTTATTTGGTTGTCTGGATCTGTCATGAAAGAGCAGAGAGCCAGAAGTGAGCATAGGCATGGCTTTTGGCAGTCGTGGATCAAACCCCAGAAACTTGAATTCTGTTGTTCAGTCCAAAGGGTGAATGTTAACTGGAGCAGGGTCATAAAGCCAAAATGTAGAGAGAAGAGTTGTTGGCATAAGGAGAAAGTTAAATCAAGGGCAAAAGCAAGGTAATTTCTAAGAATAGTTTTGAAGAGTCTGCAGCTCAGTAGCCTCCTCAAGTATGTTATGGGCTCAGGATAGATAGTTGTTATTTGACATTCTATTAACCAAAACCTTTTATTGACTGGCTTATCTGTACCTCTAAGTTATTTTACATACCCTATTATCTTTATTTTAAAAGTCTGCATTTAACCTGGTTTGCTTATTAAGTCTATTTTATGTTATTTTGTCTGTTCCTATTAGTGTATGTTAATAGTCTATTAATAATATTTAATTGAATAGGCTACTCCATTCTATGACTATATAAAAAAGCACTTTACCTTTTTAAGAGGGTGTTACTGAGATTTAAATTAGATTATTAATTTTCAGTTGAAAAATACAATTGGCTCCTTGATGGGACTGCAGTTAAGCTGATAGAGACTTTTCAGGCAGAAGATCATACTTTTGATGAATACACAGAGGTAAGTGTTAATTCTGTTTTTCATTAATGTCTTTGAATTTCTTTTTAAAATTGAGATATTTTTATTCTAAAAAATAAATGCTTCAGTCTAAGTTAACAGAATTTCTTATTCAAAACGTCATTTTAGTAAACTCATATGTTCATCTAATAATTTCCCTAGTCATTCATTTAACTCATTCGTTGATTCAACAAAAATATCTTTCATCACATTCAGAGACATAGCAAGATTTTGGTGATGCAAAAATAAATAATACATAAGAATTATCCTCAAGAGCTTGTATTTGGCATGGAAGCCAGACATCGAAATAACAACTGTAATATATTGAGATTAGTACTAGAATGGAGATAGGGACAAAGTGTTGTGGAAGCTCACAAGAAGGAATGATTACTTTTGCTTTCGGAAATTGGTGGAGGTTTCTAGAAAAAGTGAAAAGTGGGCTGGACTTTGAAGTAGATGTTTATAGGTGGAGAAGAGAGGAAATGTAACATAAGAAAAGGCCAAAAGTATTTAGAGGTGTTCAGAGAACGTCATATAAACCCCAAATGGCTGAAGAGTAGGTAATTAGGGATACAATATATGGGGTATTTTGTGTTTCCATACAAATTTTAGAATTAATTGTTCTAGTCCTATGAAAAATGCCATTGATGCTTTGGTAGGCTTGCACTGAATATGTAGATTGCCTTGGGAAGTATGGTCATTTTAACAGTATTAATTCTTTTACTTCATGAGCCTGGTATATCTTTCCATTTTTTTGTGTTGATTCAGTGTCTTTCATCAATGTCTTATAGTTTTCAGAGTACAGGTCTTTTACATCCTTGGCTAGATTTATTACTAGGTATTTTATTCTTTTTGATGCAATTGTAAATGGGACTGTTTTCTTAACTTCTCCTTCTGATAGTTCATTAGTAACATGTAGAAACAGAATAGATTTCTGTATATTAATTTTGCATCCTGCAACTTCCCTGAATTTATTTATTACTTCTTACACTATTTTGGTGGTGTCTTAAGGATTTTCTATATGGGTTATCATGTCATCTGCAAACAGTGACAGTTTTACTTCTTCCTTTCCAATTTGGATGCCCTTTATTTCTTATTCTTGTCTGTCTGCTGTGGCTAGGACTTCTGATACTATGTTGAATAAAAGTGGAGAGAGTGGGCATCCTTGTCTTGTTCCTGATCTTAGAGGAAATGCTTTCAGCTTTTCACCATTGAGTATGACGTTGGCTGTGTAATATAGCCTTTATTATGTTGAAGTATGTTTCCTCTATACACATTTTTTTGACAGTTGCTATCATAAATGGAATTTGCATTGTGCCAAAAGCTTTTTCTGCACCTATTCAGATGATCAGATGGTTTTTATTCTTCATTCCGTTAATATGGCGTATCACATTGATTGATTTGCAGTTATTAAATCATCCTTGCATCCTTGGGATAAATCCCACTTGATCATGGTATATGATCTTTTTAATGTATTGTTGAATTCAGTTTGATAATATTTTGTTGAGGATTTTTGCATCTATGTTCATCAGTGATATTTGCCTGTGATTTTCTTTTTTTCTGTTGTCTTTTTCTGGTTTTGGTGTCAGGGTGATGCTGGCCTCATGTAATGAATTTGGAAGCATTCCTTCCTCTGCAATTTTTTGGAATAGTTTGAGGATAGATGTTAACTCTTAAGTGTTTTGTAGAATTTACCTACAAATCTGTCTGGTCCTGGACTTTTGTTTGTTGGGAGTTTTTAAATTATTGATTCAATTACTTTACTGGTAATTGGTCTGTTCATATTTTATATTTACCCTATTCAGTCTTGGCAGATTGTACATTTCTCAGAATTTGTCCATTTCTTCTAGGTTGTCCATTTTATTGTCTTATAATTGTTGGTAACAATGCCATGTGATCCTTTGTATTTCTATGAGTCGGTTGTAACTTCTCTTTCATTTCTGATTTTATTTATTTGGGCCCTCTCTCTTTTTTTCTTAATGAGTTTGGCTAAAGGTTTATCAATTTTGTTTATCTTTTCAAAGAACCAACTCTTGTTTTCACTGATCTTTTCTATTAACTTTTAAATCTCTATTTCCACTCTGATCTTTATTTCTTTCCTTTTACTAATTTTAGATTTTGTTTTTCTTTTTGTAGTTCCTTTAACTGTAAGGTTAAATTGCTTATTTGAGGATTTCCTTGTTTCCTGAGGTAGGCTTGTATCACTATAATTTATCTCTTAGAACTGCTTTTGCTGTATCTCATATATATATATATATATATATATATATACACATATATATATATATTTTTTTGAAGTATAGTTGATTTACAATGTTGTATTAGTTTCTGGTGTACAGCAAAGTGATTCAGTTATACATATATATAAATATTCTTTTTCATTTTCTTTTCCATTATTGTTTATTGCAGGATATTGAATATAGTTCACTGTGCTCTACAGTAGGACCTTGTTGTTTATCTAATTTATATATAGTAGTTTGCATCTGCTAATCTCAAGCTCCCAATTTATCCCCCAATTCCCTTTCCCCTTTGGTAACCATAAGTTTGTTTTCCCTATATATTTTGGATCATTGTGTTTCTATTTTCATTTGTCTCCAGGTATTTTTTTATTTCCTCTTTGATTTCTTCAGTGACCCATTGGTTGTTTCATTGTGGTTTTAATTTGTATTTCACTGATGACTAATAATGCTGAACATCTTCTAATGTATTACTTTCCACCCATGTATCTTCTTAAAAATAAAGTGTCTGTTCTAGTAATTTTTATATTTTAAGTTGTGTTTTTTATTCTTATTGTTTAATTATAATGGATTTATTTTATTGGGCTATATTATTATAAAATTCTTATTGTTGAGTTTTAAGCTGTCTTTATATATTTTGGCTAAAAGTCTTTTATCTGCAAAATGTTTTGCAATATTTTCTCCCAGTATGTGCCTTGACTTTTCATTTTTTGTAACCATGTCTTTTAAGGAGCAGGCATTTTAAATTCTATTGAATTCCAGTCTATCAATTTTTTCTTTTAGGGTTCATTCTTTTTAAGGTCCTATCTATCTTTTTGTTTGCCTACTCCATGGTCACAAAGATTTGTGCCTATATTTTCTTCTAGACGTTTTATAGTTTCAGCTTTTACATTTAGGTCCATTACCCATCATACATAATTTTAACATATGGTGTGGAATATGAGTCATGGTTCGATTTTTTCCATGTGGGTATCAAGCTGTACCAACATCATTGATTGAAAATACCATCATTGGGACTTCCCTGGTGGCGCAGTGGTTAAGAATCCACCTGCCAATGCAGGGGACATGGGTTTGATCCCTGCTTCAGGAGGATCCCACATGCTGCAGAGCATCTAAGCCCATGCGCCACAACTACTGAAGCCCGCGCACCTAGAGCCCATGAGCCACAACTTCTGAGCCCACACGCTGCAACTACTGAAGCCTGCGCTCTCTAGCGCCCACATGCCACAACTACTGAGCCCGTGCACCACAACTACTGAAGTCCACGCGCCTAGAGCCTGTGCTCCACAACAAGAGAAGCCACCGCACTGAGAAGCCCTCACACCTCAACGAAGAGTAGCCCCTGCTCGCCACAACTAGAGAAAGCCTGCATGCAGCAACGAAGACCCAACACAGCCAAAAACAAAAAAAAGAAAAAAAGAAAATACCGTCTTTTCCCCATTCAATTATCTTGGCATCTTTATTGAAATTCAGTTGACTCTATGTTTGTGGGTCTATTTCTGGATTTTTTATTCTTTTCCATTGATTTATAGATCTATTCTTATGCCAATACCATAATCTTGATTTCTGTAGTTTTACAGTAAGTTTCAAAATTAGGTATTAATTATAAGTTCTCTACTTTTTTCTTCTTTTTCAAAATTATTTTGAATACTCTATGTTTTCTGTATTTCCATGTACATTTCAAAATCAATTTCTATAAAGAAGCCAGCTGGGATTTTGATTAGGATTGAATTGAATTTCTTTTTTTTTTTGGCTGCACTGCACGGCATGCAGAATCTTAGTTACCCACCCAGGGATCGAAGCCTTGTGCCCTGCAGTGGATGTGTGGAGTCCTAACCACTGGACTGCCAGGGAAGTCCCGGTCATTTATTCACTTTTAACATTATTAATATAGTTGTATTTCTGTCTGCTATTTTACTTTTTGTTTTCTATATGTCTCATGTCTTTTTTGTTCTTCTATTCTTCCTCTTTTACTGCTTTCTTTTACATTAAATGAATATTTTCTAATGAAGCAATTACATTTCTTTAATGTTTTTTTCAATTTTTAAAAAAGTTTTTTTTAGTGTTTATTCTAGGGCTTATGAGAGAAGCCTAACTTAAATAGCTTCAGATTTATGCTAGCTTAATTCCAGTGAGATATAGAAACATTATTCCTATATAGCTCTATACCCTTTCCCCCTTTTTGTGGTATTATTGTTATACATATTACATATATTAATGTTACAAACCCAACAATACATTGTTATAATTATTACTTTACCATCTGTAGTAATTTCCTTAGCCCAGTACAGCTTTGCCTCCACCTTTCTTCTTTGTACTCTTACGTTTATGTTTAAAATATATTTACATTTCTATATGTTAGATGCCCAAACAATACATTATTATACATGTTATTTTATACATTATATATAATATAGATATAATATATATGATGTGTATTATACATATTATTTTATACAACTCTTTTTAATATTGGTTAAGAGAAAGAGGGAGAAAAATATGTACTTATACTATCTTTTATAATTACATAATTTGTTTTACTGGTACTCTTTGTTTTTCCTTATGGATTTGAATCACCATCTGGGGTTACTTGCTTTCAACCTGAGGAAGTCCCATTAGTATTTCTTATAGGACAGGTCTGCTTAAAAAATTCTCTCAGTTTTTGTATATCTGGAAATATCTTTATTTTATCTTCATTTTTGAAAGATAGCTTTTCTGGATTTAGAATTCTTGGTTGACAGTTTTTAACTCTTGCTGATTCAAGATTTTCTCCTTGTCGTTGGCTTTCTGTATTTTTACTATCGTGTGTCTGTTTCTGAATCTCTTTGCATTTATCTTAAAGTGCTTTGAACTACTGGATGTGTAGATTGGTGTTTTTCAATCAGTTTGGGAATCTTTCAGCTATTGTGGTCTTGAATATTTTTTGTGCTTCTTTCTCTCTCTCTTGTGCTTCCTTCTGATACTCTCATTACACATGCATTGGTCCACTTAATCATGTCCCATATTTAACAGAGGCTCTGTTTTTTTCTTCATTTTTTTTTCCATTTGTTCTTTGGATTGCATATTCTATCAATCTACCTTCAAGTTTGTTAATTCTTTCTTCTGTCAGTTCAAATCTACTGTTGAGCCACTCTAGAGAATTTTCCATTTCAGTTATTGTACTTTTCAACTCCAAAATTTCCATTTAGTTCTTTTTTTTTTTTTTGTAATTTCTAAACCTTTCATCTATCTGATGAGACATGGTCATTGTACCTTGCTTTACTTCTTTAAACATGATTTCCTTTAATTCTTTGAATGTATTTGTAATGGCAACTTTCAAGTTTTTTTCTGTTAAATTCAATTGTTTTTGGTTGTGCTGACAGGCAGTTTCTGTTGCCTGCGTTTTTAAAAACCAGTGTATGGGTCCTACTTGTTTCTTTGTATGTCTCATAATTTCCTGTTGGAATCTGAACATTTTAGATAATATATTGTAGCAACTCTAGGCCCTGTTCCCCCTTCCAGTTTGTTATTTTTATTTGCTTGTTTATTTGTTTAGTGACTGGGTAGATTATTTTAGTGAAGCCTGTTTCTCTCCCCCACCCTCTGAAGTGTTAAGCCTTTGATGTTGCTCCTCCAGGAGCCACAGCTTTTGGTGTGCCCAAAGTCATCCTGGGAGGCCATGCTTTCAAATGGCTTTCTTCTCTCTTTCTCTGGCCACACATAGCTGTTAGTTTTCACTTTTTGTTGGCTAATTGCTGTATTGTTTTCAACAATGCCATGGAGGTATAAATTGCTCTACTGATTAATCAAATTCAGACTCCCTTGAAAGAGCAGTTCCCAGGGTCAGTGTTTGATAGTTATTCTACCCTAGGAGGGCTTCTACCAGCAGTCTCCTTCCCTGGCTCTCTCCCTCAAACTAGCCAGTCTGTGATTTAGCCCAAATCTTCACCAAATTCC
This sequence comes from Eubalaena glacialis, assembly GCF_028564815.1. Taxonomy (NCBI): domain Eukaryota; kingdom Metazoa; phylum Chordata; class Mammalia; order Artiodactyla; family Balaenidae; genus Eubalaena; species Eubalaena glacialis. The sequence goes on along the minus strand of NC_083722.1, from coordinate 81,044,903 downwards.
TGAATCTTCCTCACAGTTGCTCCCCACCATAACCTCCAATGTTTTTGAGGGCACACTTAGGCTTGAACTTTTCCACGCTCTATTGCAAATGAAGTCAGTTCCTTTGGGAAAAGATTAGGAGGTATCTATTTTACCTCTGACCTGCTTCCCCTTCACTTCCAGGCAAAATCTCTGAGCCAAGGCCCTGGAGCTGGGAATGGGGATAGTGACATGCTTCTCTCAGTGACAATCCCACTGAAGGGGTTGAACCCTCAGTGGAGTGGAGAGCAGTAACCTGAGGTTTTCCTGTCTTTCTTCTGATATGGAAGCACCACCTTACCAGCCAGGGAAAGTGTGATTGATGTCTCAGTATTCTCAGTGGTACCATGACCAAGGTAGACCCTCCCTTCCATGAGTGGTATCTGGGTGGAACAAGAGAGTCCCCACCTTCTAATTGTACTCACCAAGAACGTAGCTTTATCAACAGCTATTTAAGCCCTCCAGCTGGAACCTGTGTGGAAAGATAGCCCTGTGTTCTTGAGCGCACTTATCTGGAGTGGAGTTTCAACCTTGCTGAGCTGGGAATACGGAGGGAGGGAGCAATCCAGGTTCAAATACCACAGATTCTCACTTTTCTTACCAAATATTCATAGATTTTCGTGAATAGATGTTTCTTCATTTTCTGTATACTCTTATGACCATTTTCAGAGGCTTTAAATTAAATGCTTGTTTTTAAAATAATTTTCACCAGTTTCACTGGGGAGCAAGTCCACAGAGCTCCTCATGTTGTCATGCTGGAAGTGTTTTCTGGGTTTCTTTCTATAATTTTTAAAATCGGGTTTCTTTTAAGATTTTCTCTTTTTCGTTGCTTCTCAGCTAGTTGATTGTGAAGTGCTTTTATATTGTTTCTTTTGTATTTCTTTTGTTTGAGAAGAAATACTCTTGAGATTCTTAGGTCTGTTTAGCTCTTATCAAACTTGGAAAATATTCAGACATTATTACTTAAATTTTTTTTGTTTGCCTCCTTCCCCCAATTCTGGAATTCCAATTTCATGTGTATTAGACTGTTTGATATTATTCCAGAGGTTACTGAAGTTCTGTTCAGAGTTTTCAGTTTCTTCTCTCTATGCTTCATTTTGGATAGTTCTTTTGTATCATTTTAAGTACACTAAGGGCTTCCCTGGTGGCGCAGTGGTTAAGAATCCACCTGCCAATGCAGGGGACACAGGTTCAAGCCCTGGTCCAGGAAGATCCCACATGCCGTGGAGCAACTCAGCCCGTGTGCCATAACTACTGAGCCTGTGCTCTAGAGCCTGCGAGCCACAACTACTGAGCCCTCGAGCCACAACTACTGAAGCCTGCGTGCCTAGAGCCCGTGTTCCGCAACAAGAGAAGCCACTACAATGAGAAGGCTGTGCACTGCAACGAAAAGTAGCCCCTGCTCGCCACAACTAGAGAAAGCCCGTGCACAGCAATGAAGACCCAACACAGCCAAAAATAATAAATAAAAATAAATAAATAAATAAAATATTAAATACGTTTATCCTTTCTTCTCTGGTGTTAAACTGCTGTTACTCATATTAAGTAACATTTTCATTTCAGATATTGTATTTTCCCAATTTTTTTGTAAATATTATTTTTGCTTTATTATGTTGATATTTTATTTTACATTCTTGAACATAATAGAGCATATTTCTAATAGGTTACAGGGAGGCTGGTCTGTATCATTTCAGTCCATCATACAGTGCTTTTCCATTTTCCCCCAACATTTTTGTGTTCTATAAGTCTTGTACTTGTTTCATAAAATATAATTGCTAAGTATTCTATTTTTTGAAGATGTTATAAATGGAATTGTTTTCTTAATTTCATTTTTGTATCGTTGATTGCTAATGTCTAGAAATACAATTGATTTGTGTATATTGGTCTTATATCCTGCAAACTTGTTGAACTTTATTAATTTTCATAGTTTTATCTGTATGTGTGTATATTGTTTAGGGTTTTCTATATATGTCATTTGCAAGTAGAGATTGTCTTATTTCTTCCTTTTTAATATGGATGCCTCTTACTTATTTTTTTTGCTTAATTTCCCTGGCTAGTACCCCTGGTATAATGTTGAGTAGAAGTAGTGAGAGTAGATACCCTTTTTGTTCTTGATCTTAGAGGGAAAACATTATTTTTTAAACCATTAAATATAATATTAGTTGTAGATTTTTCCTAGATACTCTGTATCAAGTTGAGGACGTTGGCTACTATTCCTGGTTTGTTAAGTGTTATTACCACAAAAGAGTGATAGATTTTGTTAAATGCTTTTTTTTAAAATTTAATTTTATTTATTTTTTTATACAGCAGGTTGTTATTAGTCATTCATTTTATACACATCAGTGTACACATGTCAATCCCAATCTCCCAATTCATCACACCACCCCCACCACCCCTGGCCGCTTTCTCCCCTTGGTGTCCATACGTTTGTTCTCTACTTCTGTGCCTCAATTTCTGCCCTGCAAACCAGTTCATCTGTACCATTTTTCTAGTTTCCACATACATGCATTAATATACGATACTTGTTTTTCTCTTTCTGACTTACTTCACTCTGTATGACAGTCTCTAGGTCCATCCACGTCTCTACAAATGACCCAATTTCATTGCTTTTTATGGCTAAGTAATATTCCATTGTATATATGTACCACCTCTTCTTTATCCATTCATCTGTCGATGGGCATTTAGGTTGCTTCCATGACCTGGCTATTGTAAATAGTGCTGCAATGAACATTGGGATGCATGTGTCTTTTTGAATTCTGGTTTTCTCAGGGTATATGCCCAGTAGTGAGGTTGCTGGGTCATATGGTAATTCTATTTTTAGTTTTTTAAGGAACCTCCATACTGTTCTCCGTAGTGGCTACATCAATTTACATTCCCACCAACAGTGTAAGAGGGTTCCCTTTTCTCCACAACCTCTCCAGCATTTGTTGTTTGTAGATTTTCTGATGATGCCCATTCTAACTGGTGTGAGGTGATACCTCATTGTAGTTTTGATTTGCATTTCTCTAATAATTAGTGATGTTGAGCAGCTTGTCATGTGCCTCTTGGCCATCTGTATGTCTTCTTTGGAGAAATGTCTATTTAGGTCTTCTGCCCATTTTTTGATTGGGTTGTTTGTTTTTTTAATATTGAGCTGCATGAGCTGTTTATATATTTTGGAGATTAATCCTTTGTCCGTTGATTCATTTGCAAATATTTTCTCCCATTCTGAGGGTTGTCTTTTCGTCTTGTTTATGGTTTCCTTTGCTGTGCAAAAGCTTTTAAGTTTCATTAGGTCCCATTTGTTTATTTTTGTTTTTATTTCCATTACTCTAGGAGGTGGATCAAAAAAGATCTTGCTGTGATTTATGTCAAAGAGTGTTCTTCCTATGTTTTCCTCTTAGAGTTTTATACTGTCCAGTCTTACATTTCAGTCTCTAATCCATTTTGAGTTTATTTTTGTGTATGGTGTAAGGGAGTGTTCTAATTTCATTCTTTTACATGTGGCTGTCCAGTTTTCCCAGCACCACTTATTGAAGAGACTGTCTTTTCTCCATTGTATATCCTTGCCTCCTTTGCCATAGATTAGTTGACCATAGGTGCGTAGGTTTATCTCAGGGCTTTCTGTCCTGTTCCATTGACCTATATTTCTGTTTTTGTGCCAGTACCATATTGTCTTGATTACTGTAGCTTTGTAGTATAGTCTGAAGTCAGGGAGTCTGATTCCTCCAGCTCCGTTTTTTTCCCTCAAGACTGCTTTGGCTATTCGGGGTCTTTTGTGTCTCCATACAAATTTTAAGATTTTTTGTTCTAGTTCTGTAAAAAATGCCATTGGTAATTTGATAGGGATTGCATTGAATCTGTAGATTGTTTTGGGTAGTATAGTCATTTTCACAATATTGATTCTTCCAATCCAAGAACATGGTATATCTCTCCATCTGTTGGTATCATCTTTAATTCATTTCATCAGTGTCTTATAGTTTTCTGCATGCATGTCTTTTGTCTCCCTAGGTAGGTTTATTCCTAGGTAGTTTATTCTTTTTGTTGCAGTGGTAAATGGGAGTGTTTCCTTAATTTCTCTTTCAGATTTTTCATCATTAGTGTATAGGAATGCAAGAGATTTCTGTGCATTAATTTTGTATCCTGCAACTTTACCAAATTCATTGATTAGTTGTAGTAGTTTTCTGGTGGCATCTTTAGGATTCTCTATGTATAGTATCATGTCATCTGCAAACAGTGACAGTTTTAATTCTTCTTTTCTAATTTGTATTCCTTTTATTTCTTTTTCTTCTCTGATTGCCATGGCTGGGGCTTACAAAACTATGTTGAATAATAGCCGTGAGAGTGGACATCCTTGTCTTGTTCCTGATCTTAGAGGAAATGCTTTCAGTTTTTCACCATTGAGAATGATGTTTGTTGGGGCTTGTCATATATGGGCTTTATTATGTTGAGGTAGGTTCCCTCTGTGCCCACTTTCTGGAGAGTTTTTATCATAAATGGGTGTTTATTTTGTCAGAAGCTTTTTCTGCATCTATTGAGATGATCAGATGGTTTTTATTCTTCAATTTGTTAATATGGTGTATCACATTGATTGATTTGCATATATTGAAGAAACTTTGCATCCCTGGGATACACCCCACTTGATCGTGGTGTATGATCCTTTTAATGTGTTGCTCGATTCTGTTTGCTAGTGTTTTGTTCAGGATTTTTGCATCTATATTCATCAGTGATATTGGTGTGTAATTTTCTTTTTTTGTAGTATCTTTGTCTGGTTTTGGTATCAGGGTGATGGTGGCCTCATAGAATGAGTTTGGGGTGTTCCTTCCTCTGAAGTTTTTTGGAAGAGTTTGAGAAGGATGGGTGTTAGCTCTTCTCTAAATGTTCGATAGAATTCACCTGTGAAGCCATCTGGTCCTGGACTTTTGTTTGTTGGAAGATTTTCAATCACAATTTCAATTTCATTACTTGTGATTGGTCTGTTCATATTTTCTATTTCTTCCTGGGTCAGTCTTGGAGGGTTATACCTTTCTAGGAATTTGTCCATTTCTTCCAGGTTGTCCATTTTATTGGCATAGAGTTGCTTGTAGTAGTCTCTTAGGATGCTTTGTATTTCTGCGGTGTCTGTTGTAACTTCTCCTTTTTCATTTCTAATTTTATTGATTTGAGTCCTCTCCCTCTTTTTCTTGATGAGTCTGGCTAAAGGTTTATCAATTTTGTTTATCTTCTCAAAGAACCAGCTTTTAGTTTTATTGATATTTGCTATTGTTTTCTTTGTTTCTATTTCATTTATTTCTGCTCTGATCTTCATGATTTCTTTCCTTCTGCTAACTTTGGGTTTTGTTTGGTCTTCTTTCTCTAGTTCCTTTAGGTGTACGGTTACATTGCTTATTTGAGATTTTTCTTGTTTCTTGAGGTAGGCTTGTATAGCTATAAACTTCCCTTTTAGAACTGCTTTTGCTGCATCCCATAGGTTTTGGATCGTCGTGGGATCGTCGTGTTTTCATTGTCATTTGTCTCTAGGTATTTTTTGATTTCCTCTTTGATTTCTTCAGTGATCTCTTGGTTATTTAGTAATGTATTGTTTAGCCTCCATGTGTTTGTGTTTTTTACATTTTTTTCCTTGTAATTGATTTCTAATCTCATAGCTTTGTGGTCAGAAAAGATGCTTGGTATGATTTCAATTTTCTTAAATATACTGAGGCTTGATTTGTGACCCAAGATGTGATCTATCCTGGAGAATGTTCCGTGCGCACTTGAGAAGAAAGTGTAATCTGCTGTTTTTGGATGGAATGTCCTATAAATATCAATTAAATCTATCTGGTCTATTGTGTCATTTAAAGCTTGTGTTTCCTTATTAATTTTCTGTCTGGATGATCTGTCCATTGGTGTAAGTGAGGTGTTAAAGTCCCCCACTATTATTGTGTTACTGTCGATTTCCTCTTTTATAGCTGTTAGCAGTTGCCTTATGTATTGAGGTGCTCCTATGTTGGGTGCATATATATTTATAATTGTTATATCTCCTTCTTGGATTGATCCCTTGATCATTATGTAGTGTCCTTCCTTGTCTCTTGTAACATTCTTTATTTTAAAGTCTATTTTATCTGATATGAGTATAGCTACTCCAGCTTTCTTTTGATTTCCATTTGCATGGAATATCTTTTTCCATCCCCTCACTTTCAGTCTGTATGTGTCCCTAGGTCTGAAGTGGGTCTCTTGTAGACAGCATTTATATGGGTCTTCTTTTTGTTTCCATTCAGCAAGCCTGTGTCTTTTGGTTGGAGCATTTAATCCATTCACATTTAAGGTAATTATCGATATGTATGTTACTATTACCATTTTCTTAATTGTTTTGGGTTTGTTTTTGTAGGTCCTTTCCTTCTCTTGTGTTTCCCACTTAGAGAAGTTCCTTTAGCATTTCTTGTAGAGCTGGTTTGGTGGTGCTGAATTCTCTTAGCTTTTGCTTGTCTGTAAAGCTTTTGATTTCTCTGTTGAATCTGAATGAGATCCTTGCCGGGTAGAGTAATCTTGGTTGTAGGTTCTTCCCTTTTATCACTTTAAATATGTCATGCAACTCCCTTCTGGCTTGTAGAATTGCTGCTGAGAAATCAGCTGTTAACCTTATGGAAGTTCCCTTGTATGTTATTTGTCGTTTTTCCCTTGCTGCTTTCAATGATTTTTCTTTGTCTTTAATTTTTGCCAATTTGATTACTATGTGTCTCGGCATGTTTCTCTTTGGGTTTATCCTGTGTGGGACTCTCTGCCCTTCCTGGACTTGGGTGGCTATTTCCTTTCCCATGTTAGGGAAGTTTTCGACTATAATCTCTTCAAATCTTTTCTGGGGTCCTTTCTCTCTGTCTTCTCCTTCTGGGACCCCTGTAATGCGAATGTTGTTGCATTTAATGTTGTCCCAGAGGTCTCTTAGGCTGTCTTCATTTCTTTTCATTCTTTTTTCTTTATTCTGTTCCGCAGCAGTGAATTCCACCATTCTGTCTTCTAGGTCACTTATCCGTTCTTCTGCCTCAGTTATTCTGCTATTGATTCCTTCTAGTGTAGTTTTCATTTCAGTTATTGTATTGTTCATCTCTGTTTGTTTGTTCTTTAATTCTTCTAGATCTTTGTTAAACATTTCTTGCATCTTCTCGATCTTTGCCTCCATTCTTTTTCCGAGGTCCTGAATCATCTTCAATGTTATTATTCTGAATTCTTTTTCTGGAAGTTTGCCTATCTCCATTTAGTTGTTTTTCTGGCGTTTTATCTTGTTCCTTCATCTGGTACATAGCCCTATGCCTTTTCATTTTGTCTATCTTTCTGTGAATGTGGTTTTTGTTCCACAGTCTGCAGGATTGTAGTTCTTCCTGCTTCTGCTGTCTGCCCTCTGGTGGATGAGGCTATCTAAGAGGCTTGTGCAAGTTTCCTGATGGGAGGGACTGGTGGTGGGTAGAGCTGACTGTTGCTCTGGTGGACAGAGCTCAGTAAAACTTTAATCTGCTTGTCTGCTGATGGGTGGGGCTGGCTTCCCTCCCTGTTGGTTGTTTGGCCTGAGGTGACCCAACACTGGAGCCTACCCAGGCTCTTTCGTGGGGCTAATGGCAGACTCTGGGAGGGCTCATGCCAAGGAGTGCTTCCCAGAACTTTTGCTGCCAGTGTCCTTGTCCTCACGGTGAGACATAGCCACCCCCCACCTCTGCAGGAGATCCTCCAACACTAGCAGGTAGGTCTTGTTCAGTCTCCTATGGGGTCACTGATCCTTCCCCTGGGTCCTGATGCGCACACTACTTTGTGTGTTCACTCCAACAGTGGAGTCTCTGTTTCCCCCAGTCCTGTCAAAGTCCTGCAATCAAATCCCGCTAGCCTTCAAAGTCTGATTCTCTAGGAATTCCTCCTCCCATTGCCAGACCCCCAGGTTGGGAAGCCTGACGTGGGGCTCAGAACCTTCACTCCAGTGGGTGGACTTCTGTGGTATAAGTGTTCTCCAGTTTGTGAGTCACCCACCCAGCGGTTATGGGATTTGATTTTATTGTGATTGTGCGCCTCCTACCATCTCATTGTGGCTTCTCCTTTGTCTTTGGATGTGGGGTATCTTTTTTGGTGAGTTCCAGTGTCTTCCTGTCGGTGATTGTTCAGCAGTTAGTTGTGATTCTGGTGTTCTTGCAAGAGGGAGTGAGAGCATGTCCTTGTACTCCGCCATCTTGAACCAATCTCATTAAATGCTTTTTCTGTATCTATGAGATGATTGTACATTTTTCTAATTTGCATACTTTATACTTTATTTGGTTTTTGTGTGTTTATAAAAATACATAATGGATTCATAAATGCATTATTACTTTCATAAAATCAGTGATGGTATATTCTCTTTCATTTGTATTTTACCATATATCTCAATACAGTGCTCTTCAGAGAATAGGCAAAATAAATATTCTATGAGCTAACAGCTAAATTTTTTGATCCTGGCCATAACTTTTAGCACCTGAAACCCTAAATCTCTAGGCTGGGAACATGTTTCATTGGGTTTCACAGTGACTCTCTTCTTAGGCCTAGTATTTTGCTGTGAAATTTTCTAGAATTTTATAATTTCTGGATGGTTTACGTAACTATATAAAAATTTACTTTTAGGTTTAGTGATCTACCCCTGGACTTTTTGTCAATTATGACATACTATAGTTGTGAACAGTATGCCTATTTGGGAGAAATAAATTATGAACTACACATATATGTAGAGGAAATGATATGATGCTTGGGATTTTTGTAAAAATAAAACAGAAGGGGAGTGGTTAGAGGTATAGAGAAAACAAGATTGGCCATGAGTTCATAATGGTTGAAGCTGGAAAATGGGTACATTTTACCTACTTTTGTACGTTTAAAATATTCCATTAAAAAGTGTAATATAATACAAAAATCATGTAAAGCATATATGTACAGATTTATAGGTAATTATAACTTAATAACTACCTAGATTAAGAGTTAGAATTTTGCAGTATTCCAGAAGCCACCCATGTGCCTCTTTCCAACCATAATCTTCTCCCTTCTTTATTGGGAACTATTATCCCGACATTTCTTGCTTTTCTTTATAGTTACCACCTATGTATGCATCTTTAAATAATATAGTTTAGTTTTGCCCATGGTAAGTTTATCTGGAAGATATCATATTACATGTATTTTTTGTGTTTTTATTCTTTCGTCATTATGAAATTCATCCATATTTTGTGTATAGTCCTAGTTTATTATAGCATAGTACTCCAATATATGAATATGCCATCAATTCTACTGTAAATGGACATTTGTGTTGTTTCCAGTTGCCATGTTTTCTTTGATCCAGCCCATTTTATTTTCCATATCTGTTAATTACATCCCTGAAAAACTGGATGATGGCCTTTGAGAATGAGAAAACATCTTTTCTCCCTTCTCAGGTGCCATCAGCTCTATCAACTCTCTATTTGGTATATTTTTAACCAAAATCCAAGACTACTGAGTATAGTCTTTAAACTAACTAATTAATATCCTCATTTCCTTTAAACATTGAAAATTTTAAGCCCAATCCACTAACTACTGGAGACAAGAAAAATAGGGTAGACTTGAGAGAGAGGGAAATGAAGAAAAAGTCTCCTTAAGGAAGAATAAAAGGAATATGAGGCCTTTTGGTGGAGGGTGGAGATGAGGTGAGGAGGAAGGTAGAGGCAACATTAAAGATGGATTGTGAGGGACTTCCCTGATGGTCCCGTGGTTAAGACTCCTGCTTCCAGTGCAGGGTGTGTGGGTTCAATCCCTGGTCAGGGAACTAAGATCCCACATGCCATGCGAGATGGCCAAAAAATTTTAAAAAAAGAATAAAAAAAAATGGATTGTGAAATTAAGTCAAAGTTACCCAAAGTTGGTAGATATGTTTCACTTTCCATAAAACTTATCACAACATAACTTGCCAGGTTTTATTCCATACTACTTTGCTCAATTTTAAAAAATTATCCCAGTGTCTGGGTATTAGGAATTTGTATAAATTCCAATATCTTGGAATGTTGGTAACAGCAGGGCACAATGCTTCTCTCCTGGATTATTTTGACCCAAATCAAAAAATTTCTTATATTTATTTTCCTGAAGATTGAATTAGAATTTTCAGTGAGGCATCAGTAATGGCACAAGCAAGTATTGATATTAGTCAGCTACACAAATTGTCACATGATACATATTTGTTTTTAAACCAAGAGATGAGTTGGCTTTGATGATAATTTTTTTTAATAGTTACTGAGGGAAATTTCACCTTGTGACATGTCCAGATATTGATGCTATAAATGTCATCGTATTGGATATTTACTGGTAGATTTGTCAATTCCTTAATGAAAGGACAGGTGAAAAAAGATTCGTGTGATAATGGATAAAATTTTAGTCACTTAGCAAAAAGAAATGAATTTACATTTATATCATATAATTAAGAATTTCACCATAATACTGTACTATAAAATCACAGCTGAATTTGAAAATTCTAAGCATTTTTGTTTTAAATCCTTTTGTTTAAGTTTGTAGGAAAATTTTTCAGTCTTGCTTCAGAAATAATGCTTTTGCCTCAGTGGGCTCATTTTCCTATGGTGCGTTTGGATTGTGAAGATTTGAAGACAGGCCTAACAAACAAAGCAAAAGCCTTCGCAAACATATTACTAAATGACATAGCTTCAAAACATAGGAAAGAAAATGAAAGGTAAGTAGAATTAGTTGCCAAACTCAGAATTATAGGGCTAAAAGAAATAGTTTGCTAGTGACAATTCTTGTTTAAAAATAAAAGATTAAAATATAAGTACTTACAAGTTTTTCTCCATAGCTACCTCCTAAGAGGGTTTCTTTATAGTCCTGTTGGTTTGGTTTCTTTTCATTTGATACTGTTTGAGACTAGTTTTGAGGCAACCCAGGATTTTTTGAAAAAAGAAATTGACGTACACCAGCTTTTGGATACAGGTTGCATGGTAATGAAAAAACCATAGACTTTCAGTGATATTGGGAAGATCTGGGATCATTCCTGACCACGATATTTACTTACTGTGTCACCTAGTTTATTTTTTGCATCTGTAAAATGGAGACAGTAATACCTAGTTGGCAGGATGGCTATAGATTGGATTCATGAACTAGTGGCCTACTAGCTGAATGTGTCATACAAATGTGTTTTATTTGTCTCACATTGTTTTTTATTTTGTTTAAACAAATTTTGAATTTGCTATCAACATTTCAAAATTAGGAGTTTTCACACACACACACACACACACACACGCACACACACACACACACACACGCACACACACACACACTCTCTCTCCAGATCTCTTACTTTTCTTGAAAAAGTGGGAAGACCATGCCACATTAGGCCTATAGTGGTAAATGGAGTTGAGAAGAAACTTTCCCTTTGACAGGGAGAATGACCTCTGGTTTGTTAATCCAGTGCTCAAGCAACTGATCCTCCAAATAATTTAACTTATTTGTTACCTGTCTGGCTCCAGAAGACTTTTAGTTTGCAACTTCTATAAGGATTAAAACTAATATTTATATAAATCACCTAGCACAGTGCCTGGAACATAGTACTCAAGAAATGTTAGCCATTATGTTTATTTTCCCAGAAGCAATGTAAGAGAATTATGTGCCTTGGAATCAGAGAGACCTGGATTTGAATCCTGTCTCTGCCATGAACTAGTTCCGTGACTCTAGGCAAGTTACTTAATTTCCCTGAGCCTCAATTTCCTGCAGTGCCAACTATGAAAAATAATACCTTCCTTGCAGGACTAATGTTAGGATCACAGATAACATTTGTAAAGTATCTAGCACCATGCTTGGCGTAGAAGAGGCACCCAATAAGGGGAGCTATCACATCAATAAATATTTTTAAATGAATAAAAAATATATGACTCTCAGAAAGTTAAGTATTGGTCAGCTGTACTTTGTACAACATTATACTACAAAAAGATGTTGAAGATGGTAAAGTATTAAGACTCTTCATTTCTAACAATCCCTTTGAGTAAGAGCAGTGACAATACCATAGTTAATTTAAAAAATTTTTAAGTTTGACATGACTTTTTTGGTATTTATTTTTGTAATATCTGTCACTTTTCTGGAAAGTTCTTTCAACAAAATAACTGTCTTATTATAAACCCATGACATAAGAGCAGCTGAAAAGTCCATTTTCCTCTGCCTCATTCATTCTTTGATTCTTTCCGGTTTAAGTTCCATACTTGAGATAGGTAACATCAAAAGGAGGAAATATGTGCCACTATGTTAAGCACAATTTATTAAATAAATTAATAATTATTAAAGAACAATTTTCTTACTTCATAGTTTGGTTTAGTATCTGCTTGGGCCACCTTGCTCTCAATAATCTTGTTTGCCTCCTTTTCTTTTCTTTTCTTTCTTTCTTTCTTTCTTTTTTTTGTTTTTGGCCGTGCCATGCGGCATGTGGGATCTTAGTTCCCCAACCAGGGATCGAACCCATGCTCCCGCAGTCGAAGCACGGAGTCCTAACTACTGGACCGCCAGGGAATTCCGGACTCCTTTTCTTTTGCTGTAATGTCACTCCCCAAGGGACTCAGATTCTGCTCTAGTAAGAAGAAAGCACCCACAGTAGGATCATCTGTCTTTTTTGCATTATCGACATTAATGCATCCTCCTAAAATTTTGATAATCAAGAATTAACTGTCAAGCCCTACATTATCTGATTCCTGCTCATCTCTACAATTTCATGTTATGTCCTCTCCTTTGTATTCACACTGCCCTGCTTGCCATTCCTAAACTATGCGAAACTTATTGCTACCTCAGGCTTTAATCCTTGCTATTTTTTCTTCCTTGGAAGCTTTTTTCCTGATATTTGAATGACTCATTTTTTCCTTCTCTCATCTTGAATATCACCTCTCTAGAGAGTTATTTCCTGGCCACTTTATATAAAATACTGGCCCCTTCTCTATACTCCATCATTCTTTATCCCTTTACTTTGCTTTTTTTTTTTTTCTTCATAGCACTTTTTACTACCTAACATTGTGTTATATATTTATGTGCTCTTGTCTCTCTCATCAACTTGAATGTAAGCTTTATGATGGTAGGGACTTATCTATTTGCTGTTATATCTCCAGTGCTTAGAATTTGCTTAGCACGTTGTAGGTACTCAATTATTTATTAGATGAATGAATAAGTATAATTACATAATATAAATGAAATACCTGCACGAGCTAAAATTGATTTTTAAAATCACTTACCTCTTTTGTACTTTGTTTTTGCAAGGGTTTTTTCTGATATTTCTAATAATGGCATGACAGTACTGATACTGCAAAGCACAAGGGAAAAAATTCTATGAAATATACCTTTAGTTGAATAATGGCTATAGGGTATCTAGGTTCATACTTACATACATATATATTCTGAAAGAATCATAGATTTTTAAATGTATACAGAGGTTTGATCTTTTTACTTACCACATTTCACAAGGGACACTAATAATAATAATAATTAAGCTGATGATTATACTAAAAATTATAGTTATAGTTACCAGTAATTGAGAGTGTACTATGTGCTAAGCTCTTTTACATTCATTATTCATTATTGTATTACAACAATCCTGCAAGATGAATGTTAATAACTTCATTTTACAAATATGGAAGCTAAACCTATGAGATTTACATAAGTTCTCAAAGCTAGTAGCAGCTGAGGCAGGATTTAGACGTAGGGCTGCTTGATCCAAAGCATGCTCTATGTCACACAGAAAATGTTACCTTAATTTTATAGATTTTATAGATGTATGATGTATCCTGAGTTATGTCAGATAAGTTATGCTTAAATATTTTAAGATATCTTAGTGAATTAACCAATTTTTTTAGGATCACAGCTCCTATTTTATAGTAATCATAATAAAATTTATTTAGTGTGATATAGCATTAATTACTCTAACTATAATAAAGCAGGGTATTATGTCAGTATTTGCAGTGAATTTGAAGCAATTAAAGAGCATGCATTAAAAGTCCCTGAGACAACAGAAGAGATGATGGAGCTCATATCTTATGTAGAAAAAGCCCGGACTGTAAGAATTCATGAGTTGGTTTCACGGATCAAGGTAAGAATTTTTAAATTTACATATTTTAAAATATTTTTTTCATTGTGAAATATGATAAACATATTGGAAGTGTATAAAACATACAGTTAAACAAAGTTATAAAGTGAACACCTATGTTGCCACCACCAAGGTCAAGAAATAGGATATTGCCAGCACCCTAGAAACCCTCTGTGTATGACTATCTGACCATAACTACTTCCCTTCCTTTACCTCCTAGAGGTGTCGACTTGGTTTCTACAGTAATCTTTTTTATTTTTCTTTAGTTCCACCATGTGTGCATCCTTAACAAATGTTTAAAAAAATATTTTCTTTTATAGTTTCCACATTTAGTAGTATATATGCTTATGCTTTCCCCACCACAGGGTTATATACCTATTCACCTATATTGTACTCTAATTTTTGTTTAAAAATGTGAAATATAGGGACTTCCCTGGCGATCCAGTGGTTAAGATGCCGCGCTTCCACCGCAGGGGGCATGGGTTTGATCCCTGGTCGGGGAACTAAGATGTCACATGCCGCACGGCACGGCCGAAAGGAAAAAAAAAAAAAAAAGTAAAATACAACACACACCAAAAATTGCATAAAACATAAATTGTACAATTTAAAATGTTATAAAGTAAACATCCAGTAATTATCATCCAGGGAAAGAAATAGAACCTTGTCAACACCCTAGAAGCCCATTACAATCTCCTGTCTTTTTCTGGATGTGAACACTATCCTGACTTTTATAGTAGTCATTTCCTGCTCTTCTTTGTAGTTTTACCATCTAAATATGCATTCCTAATCAATATAGCTAATTTTTGTTTCATTTTGATCTTTATATAAATAGAATCATACTATTTCTATTCTTTTGTGTCTTGTCAACATTATGTTAGTAATGTCATTGTTCCTTAACTTTCATTTATTTTCATTGATGTCTGGTATTCATATTATATAATCATAGAATAATTTATTATTTTAATTTTACTGTTCTGGATAGTTGGGTTGTTTCTACTTTTGCTACTAAAAGCAATGCTTCTGGGAACATTTCTGTATGTGTATGCTGGTGCGTATATTCATGCATTTCTTCCAGGTGTTATAAGATATACTTATTTTCACCTTTACTAGCTAAGGCAAAACTCTTTTCTAAAGTAGTTCCAATTTTATACTCCTATCAGCAGTGTTTAAGAGTCCTGTTGTTTTATATCCTTATCCATACCTGCTATTGTGAGATATTTAAAATTTTGCCAGTCTGTTGGGTGGAGGTTACTGTATTTTTAATTTGCATTTTCCTGAAAACAAATGAACTGAACACTTTTCATATGCTTATTGACCGTTTGGAGCTCCTCTTTTGTGAAATACTAGTATTTGTTTTTTAAAAAAATTAAAAGAAAATTGTATTTTAAAATTTTTATTTATATTTAAAATTGAAGTATAGTTGATGTACAATATTATATAAGCTACAGGTGTACAATATAGTGATGCACAATTTTTAAAGGTTATGTTCCATTTATAGTTATTATAAAATATTGGCTCTATTCCCTGTGTTGTACAATATATCCTTGTGGCTTATTTTATGCATAATAGTTTGTATCTCTTAATCCCATACCCCTATAATGCCTCTCCCCCTCCCCCCTCCCCACTGGTAACCACTGGTTTGTTCTCTAAATCTGTGAGTCTGTTCCTTTTTTTGTTATATTCACTAGTTTGTTGTATTTTTTAGATTCCACATATAAGTGATATCATTCAGTATTTTTCTTTCTCTATCTGGCTTTCTTTCTCTCTATTTCACTTAGGATAATACCCTCCAAGTCCATCCATATTGTTACAAATGGGAAAATTTCATTCTTTTTTATGGCTGTGTAGTATTTCACTCCAGTACATGTCTTTTACCCACTTTTCTTTTGGGTTGTGTGTCCTTTTCTAATTGATTTATAGTAGTTTTTTAAAAAATTGTGATAAGATATACATAACATAAAGTTTACCATCTTTACCATTTTTAAGTGTATAGTTCAGTGTAGTAGTTTTGAATATATTATTGATAAATATCCTTTCCTTCACTCTGTAATTTATTTCAGTTTTTAATGGTGTTTTGATGAATGGCAGTTCTTAATTTTAATGTAGTCAAATGGAGCAATTTTTTTTTTTTTTTTTTTTTTTACAGCTAGTGCTTTCTGTGTCTTGTTTAAGAAATCCTTTTCTACCCAGGGTCATCAAGATTTTTTTCTTGTGTCCTTTTCTGGAAGCTGTTTAGTTTTGCCTTTCAGGTTTAGATTTTCAGTCTTCCTGAATTTTATTTCTGTGAATGATGTGAGGTCCTATTTAATTACTTTTTCATATGCATGAGCAGTTACATATTTATTGAAGAGACTATACTTTCCACACTGCTTTGCAGTGCCATCTCTATTATATATCAAGTGTCCCTATATGTGCAGATCTGTTTTAAGACATTCTATTCTGTTTTATTGGCCTTTTGTCTATCCTTGTATCAATACCACACTGACTTAATTACAACAGCTTAATTGTAATAGCAATAATAATTCTTGATACCCGGTAGAGCATGTCCTCCCACTCTATTTTTCATCAAGTTTCTTGTTTGTTCTTGGCTATTAGTATTTTCATATAAATTTTAGAATTAGATGATCACAGCCCATAAAATAACGTTTTGGGATTTTCATTGAGATTGCATAAAATTGATAATAAATGTAGAGAATTAGCATCTTTCCAATATAAATTTTAGAATCAGTTTTTCACATTCCACAAAAATCTGTTGGAATTTTGATTAGAAATGCATTAAATAGATGGAGAGAATCGGTACATACACTGTGGAGTCTTCCAGTTCATGATATATCTTTTATTCATTTACCTCTTCTTTAACATCTCTTAATATTTTATAATTTTCTCTGTAGAGGTCATGCACATCTTTTGTTAGTTATATTTTCAGGTACTTGATAGCTTTTAATGTTATATTAAATTATATCTTAAATTTTTCATCTTATCTTAGTTACTTTAATACAAAAATACAATTAACTTATATTAATAGACTTTAAAAAAATAGTTTTAGATTTACAAAAAAACCTAGTAGATAGTACAGAGAGTCCCCATATTACACACACATCCTCACACACTCAATTTTCTCATTATTAACATCTTACACTAATATGGTACATTTGTTATAATTAATAAACCAATATTGATATATTATTAACTAAAGTCCATAGTTTATTCAAATTTCCTTATTTTTTACTGAAAGCCCTTTTTCTATCTCAGGAACTCATCTGAGATACCACATTGTATCTAGTTGTCATGTCTCCTTAGGCTTCTCTTGGCTCTGAGAGTTTCTTAGACTTTCCTTGCTTTTGATGTTCTTGATAGTTTTGAGAAGTAGGAATTTGTCTGATATTTTTCTCATGATTAGAACGGGGTAGTCGGTTTTTTGGAGGAGAATCACAAAGGAAAAGTGCCATTTTCATCACATCATCTCAAGGATACATATTATCAACATGGCATTTGATGTTGAGCTTGATCACCAGGCAGAAGTAGTGTTTATCATGTCTCTCCACTCTTTTCTCCCCCTTTCCATACTGTCTTCTTTGGAAGGAAGTCAATGTATGCATCCACACTTAAGAACCGGGGAGTTGTGCTTTCCTTCTTTAGAGTAGTGTAGCTACATTATTTATTTGGAATTATTCTGCATAGGAGGCTTGTTTCTTCTCCCCTGCTTATTAATTTATTCAATCATTTATTTATATGAACTTATGGATATTTATTTTATACTTTGACTATAATATAATATAAAATTTATTTTTATATGCAAAGTAATAGCTATCACTAAATTTTTTCTTAATTAAAAATTTTTTATTTAAATATCTTAACTTTAAAATTTATATGCTTTTATTTTCTTTTTTTACTTTTAACAGTTTATCCGAAGATTCTTTTGGAATGTCTACATATACTATTTTATAACTAGTAGTTAATGGCAGTTTTGGTTTTGTCCTTATCAAACATTACACATGTCCAAAACTTTATTTTCCTTGCTACAATGGACTGGTTAGGATCTTTAGTACAATGTTGAATAGAAGTCATCTTGATCCCAATCTCAAAGGGAAAGGCTTCAAGATTTCACTATTAAGTATGAAATTTGCTATAGTTTTTTTTTTTTTTTTTTTGCTATAGGTTTTTTATAGGTTCCCTTATCAGATTAGTAAATTCTCTTCTATGGGAGGGTGGGGAGGATACATTGGGAGATTGGGATTGACATATGCACACTACTATATATAAAATAGATAACTAATAAGAACCTACTGTATAGCACAGGGAACTCTACTCAGTACTCTGTAATGACCTATATGGGAATGGGATCTAAACAAGAGTGGATATATGTATATGTATAACTGATTCACTTTGCTGTACAGCAGAAACTAACAAAATATTATAAATCAACTATACTCCAATAAAAATTAAGTGAAAAACATTACTGTGAATGCATGTTGAATTTTATCTTTTTTTGCATCTATTGGGGTGATCTTATGCTTTTTCTCCTTTAATCTATTAATATAATTAATTACATGAATCAGGTTTTATTAGGTTAATTTCTACATGCAACATAATACATATATGATGCATTCTGCATATTATATATATTATATACATATACAGCAAATATGTAAGCTATAGAGGGTAAAGATATTCAACTTCTCTATTCAGGTAAATCTATTGGTTTTAAAGGTTTTTGTTTTGTTTTGTTTTGTTTTTGCCATTCACCCCTAAACTCTTTCTAGACAATTGCTGTATGCTAATGGTAGGCAAAAAAAAGTGGTACTGTCACTGAAGATGCAAAACAAAATAAAAGATGCTAAAATCTTTGTCAACAAAGATTGAAAAATTAAATACATAAGAATAAAAAATGTAAAATCTTTTAAAAGAAAAAAATTTAAAGGATTGCTGAACAAAAGCTGCATATTTGATCATCGTTTTCAGTCATCTACATGGAGACTCAAGAGTACCTTTCTGTTAAGTCAACTGCAAGTGAAAACTTTAAAAAGCTTTATTTCTGGTATAAAAATCTGCAGTTTTGTGGTATGAAGCCAAATAAATAACCCTACAGTTATTAAAATACCCATGTGGTTTGGGTAATATGAAATATCAGTTAATAATTTGATCAGGCTGAAATTTGAAAGAGTATTAGAAATTGTTATTGGTTCTCTTTTTCATAATGCTTTAGATTTTCTATATGGTTTAATATATCTGGAGTTTCTTCTGTAGGAATCCAAACGCCGGCTGAGTTACTTTTTAGATGTATTTCTATTTCCTCCAGAAGACTTAGCTTTAAATTCAGCTGTCCTTATGTGGCCTTGGAAAATTAATCCCATCTTTGATGAAAATGATGAGGTGAATATATTTTTCAATATGTATTTTTGTATTATGATATTTTAAGCACAATGTTCATTTAATTTTCATACATACTTGCCATCTACCTTTAAAAAGTATCTTCATGTGTCAGTATGATTTTGGGGTTAGCAACATTTATGGCCCTGCAGGCTTAGGCTTAACCCACAGGTTGTAAAAAGTGGGACTGACATTAAAAAAGTCAGAACTATTTACAAATTAATAATAATAATTGTAAGCTCTGTGCTATTAAATCATTTAATACTCACAAAAATCCCAGGTGCTCCTATTTTCCCCATTTCATAGATGAGAAAAATGAGTTTCAGAGAAGTTAAGTAACTTTCCCAGGAAGAAGTAGCAGATTCAGGATTTTATATAAGACTGAATATAGTTTCAGATTTTGAAAAAGTCCTAATGTAAACTAGTTTCTCCTAAATTGGGAAGTGAGATGGTATAGTAGTAATGAAAAGCATGGACTTCAGTTAGATAAGCCAGAGTTCTAATCCAGATTTTGACTTTTATAATTTTGTGACATTGGACATGCCTCTTAACCTCTATATGCTTAAATTTCTTCATCTCTGAAATGAGGATACTAATACTTGTGGTAATATAGGTAGAGTGTTTAATAAATCTTGACATAACAAGTGCTCAATATATGGTAGCTTTTATTATTTTCCCAGAATCTGTTAAATAGTTAAAATATCTATTTAATAAATAAGAATTGTTACAGTCACTTCGGAGATATAGGAAAGTTTTTCTGTGTGGTTTTGTGGTTTATTATTATTTTCATTTTTATATCAGTCAATGTTTTATTTTTGTACAATGTTTTATTTTTGTACAATGTTTTATTTTTACTTCGCTGATTTTTTTGTTACTCTATAAAGCATTCGGATTTCTGATTTGATAATTCTTTGCTTTGTAACAAAATAGTTAACATGATTAATTTTTTTTAAAGCTCCTTGAGAATGCTAAACATAAAAAAGAAAATGAGCTAATAGCAAAGAGAGAGAAACTGATTTTGGAAATAGAAAAGGAATCACGCCACATGGAAGAGTTTGCAGAATTTGCAGAACTGGACCACATGCAGCAGGTCTGATAAATATAGACAGTAGCTATGGCAGGCTGGTAGATTAATACAGGACATGTTTCTATAATATAGAAAAACCTGTGCTTACTAAGGCAAACAGAGGCCTGACTCTTAGGCCTGGGACTGCTGCTAATTATGTAATCTTTTTTGTGATTTAGTTTTCTATTTGTAAGATAGACATAACCATACCTTTTGCTTTGTGTCATGGTAATGTTGTGAAGTTGATGTTTAAAGTTGCTATATAAATGCAAGGACATAGCCTATGCAGTATTATATAATTTTATTTTTATAACATTTCTTGGGTATTTCTTGAAATAAAAAATTATTTGCTTTCAGTATGTGACAGATGTAAGACAACTGCAAAAACGTATTCAGGAATCTGAAGAAGCAGTTCAATTTATTAATAAAGAAGAGGAACTTTTCAGATGGGAACTGACAAAATATCCTGAACTGGATAAATTAAAAGTTAACATTGAGCCCTATCAGAAGTTTTTTAATTTAGTTTTGAAGTGGCAACGAACAGAAAAACGGTAATTTCTGGTAATGTAATAAAAAATTAAGCAAAAATATAAAAAGATTTATAAAATGTACATTGATTTTTGTTGTTGTTGTTGGCTAGGTGTTTAAAAGTAGGATTTATCTGTCCATTTGAAAGAAAAACCAAATATTATATAGGAGAAGCATCAAATGTTGCTAAGGCGCCACCTAGCCTTACTAATATAATATCTAAAGTCTCACTTGGGTTTTCCAGAGTTGATTCATTTTTTAATGCAATTAATTCATTTGACTCATTCATTTGACACTAAGAATTAGAAGTATGGAGTCAAATCAGCATTTTATTTGGATACTGTTAGTTGTCCGTTTACAGTCTGATTCATATTTTTGCACATGCAGCATAGCTGAAATTGTGGTTTTAGTATTGTCTGTCATCATTCTATTTGTGTGACTGAGAAAAACTGTTAATTGCTCTTGTTCTCAGTTGTTTCTATTATGAAATGAAGGGCCTAGCCTAAAGAATCTCTAAGGCCTTTTCACACACCAAAAGTCTCTGAGTTTAATATTTTTTTAAATTAAAATATTCTATTTTTTTCACTTAATTTTAATTCTGTTTTTAATCATTCTTCCTTAGTCTTTTTTTTAAAATAAATTTATTTATTTATTTGTTTATTTTTGACTGTGTTGGGTCTTCATTGCTGCACGTAGGCTTTTTCTAATTGCGGCGAGCAGGGGCTACTCTTCATTGTGATGTGCGGGCTTCTCATTGTGGTGGCTTCTCTTGTTGTGGAGCATGGGCTCTAGGCATGCGGGCTTCAGTAGTTGTGGCTCGTGGGCTCTAGAGCACAGACTCAGTAGTTGTGGCACACAGGCTTAATTGCTCCACGGCATGTGGGATCTTCCTGGACCAGGGGTAAAACCCGTGTCCCCTGCATTGGCAGGCAGATTCCTAACCACTGCACCACGAGGGAAGCCCCTCTGAGTTTAATATTACTTTTTCTTTCAATTCAGGTGGATGGATGGAGGGTTTTTGGACCTTAATGGGGAAAGCATGGAAGCTGATGTAGATGAATTTTCCCGAGAAATTTTTAAGACTCTGAAATTTTTCCAAACAAAGCAAAAGAAGGAATTACAAGAAAAAAGAAAGGCAGCAAAAAGACGATCTCTGGGAGAAGAGAAACTTGAAGAAGAACCAAAAGAGAATCCTACTATTACTATGTGCACTGCAGTAATGGAGCAGATAAAAGTTATTAAGGTATAAACACATTTAATGACATTTTTAAAAGACCTGGTAGAGTTGTTTGCATCAAGTGCTAATGAAGAGAAATGGAAAAACTGGAAAGCAAAACCAAAGCTGAATCCAGAAAACTTGATCTATTTCTCAGTACATGCTTCATTCTTTCCTGATGATGTCATCGAAATCAATCCCTTCATAGAACAATCCTTAACAAATAGAAAAGAGTGTAATGACCAGTTACAATGATTTGAAGAGGGTAAAAAATTACTAGAATAAACAAGTTAGCCTATACTATGGGCAGCAACCCAGGGTACCAATTAGCTGAGAAAGGTTTGGAGTCACACTACCTAGGTTTATATCACAATTCTGCGCTTGGTAATCGCAATATGCCACTTGTGCAAGATATTTAACTTCTCATACCTCAGTCACCTCATTTATAAATAGGGGATAATAACAGTTTTTGTGACAGTAAATAATACATCTAAGTTCCCAAGGCAGTACTGGCAGTGGTTCTAGTGGTAGTGCCAAGTTTCCACTGTCAGCATGCTCAGAGTGCAAACTCTGTTTTTCAACATTGTTCCTGTCTGTGTCTAGCACTCTCAGATATTCTATGAGCTGCCTGAAAAAATTTTTAAAGTAACTACTTAAAATTTTTTTCAATATTTAATAAATTCGCATGGTTTAAAAAGATATACCTGAACGGTCTCCTTGCTATGTTTCTCACCTGTTATTAGGTTATCAATGTTACTACTTTCTGTTGTATACTTCAGAGTTTTTTTACATGTATAACAATGTGAATATATATTCTAATCCTTCCATCTTTTTACATAAAAATAGCATACTGAAAAAAATAGCATACCGTTTATATTATTTCCCCCCTTTGTTTTAATTTATCTTGGAGACCTTTTCTTATTGTATATAGAGTTTTTTCATTCTTTTTTACACCTATAAATATTATATATTGGTGTAAAATTTCTGTGTGTGAAGGTGTGACTGTAACGTAAATTGCCAAAGAGTAAATTCCAGGTTAAAATCTACAGTTGAATTACCTTCTGTATGGGTTTTACCAGTATGTACTCTCACCAAACTTGACAACAGAATATCATCAAACTTGGGTGTTTGTTAATCTGCTAGAAGAATTTCATTTTTCTTATTACATAAAATGTTAAGCCTAAATTAATATATTTAAGAATATTTTGTATTTCTTTGCCTGTGAACTGTTTGGTCTTCTTGTCTATTTTTTTAATTGAATTAATGGTCTTTTCCTTACTGATTTCTAGTCCTAGAAACAGGACTAGGGAGATTAGGCTTTGTATGTTAATATTAATAGTATGTTAATATTTTATTGAAGATTTTTGAGGTTATGTTCAGAAGTGATGTTGGTCTTAATTTTCTTTTCTTGTAATATCTTTGTCAGGTTTCGCTATCAGGATTGTGTTGGCCTTATGAAACAAAAGGGAAGTTTTATCTCTATTTTCCAAAAGAGTTTTGTATAAAATTGTTTTTATCTCTTTCTTAAATATTTTAGAGAAACGTTTGCCAGTGAAACCATTGACCTGGAGCTTCATGGGAGGGATTTTGAAAACAGTTTTAATTTTTAAAATAGATATAGGAATATTCAGATTTGTGTTAATTTTGTGTCAATTTTGGTAAATTGTATTTTTCAAGGAATTTTTCCATTTTCTAAAGTTGTTAAATTTATTGCCATAGAGTTGCTCATAATATTTATTTATTATCTTTTAATGTTGGTGGAATCTATAGGGATAACTCCTTTTTCATTCCAAATATTAATAATTTTTATTTTCTCTCTTTTTTCTTAATCAGCCTAGTTAGGGATTTAGTTATGGTTTATTGTTAACATTTAAGCCTTTGGTCATTTTTTAATTTATCTAAATGATATTCCTCCTTTCCTTTCTTATCAGCACCATCCATTATTCCTATCTTCATAGCAGTGCGTCATCATGTACTCTGAAAGTCATCTTGAGATGGAAGATAAACAAATTGTCCCATACCACTAGTAGTATCACTAAATATTTTCCTTGCTATTTTCTTTTCATTTCTTTCCTTTTTTTTGGCCGCAGCATGTGGAATCTTAGTTCCCCGACCAGGGATAGAACCCATGCCCTCTGCAGTGGAAGCAGAGTCCTAACCACTGGACTGCCAGGGTATTCCCATCCTTGCTATTCTCTTCTTATTATTTTTAGCCTCTTAATGTTGGAAAGTCTTAGGGCTAAGTCATTGGTCCTTTTCTTTCTCTACCCTCACTGTCTTGATGATTTCATCAATCTCATCAATCAATCTCATCAAAATATAGGTGACTTTAAATACCATCTATATGCTAGCAACTCCCAAATGTTTAACTCCAGTCCAGACCTTTCTTCCAAACCCAAGATTCATATCTACAACTTCCTACTTGTAATCTTCCCTTGGATGTCCAATACACATGGCAAACCCAAAATTCATTTTTCCCAGTGACACCAATCTGGTCCAACTTACATCTTCTTTTACATGGATTTCTACAAAAAGGTCCTGTTGGGACTCCCTGCTTCTACCTTTGCCCCAACGCCTACCCCATTATCTATTTAAAATATAGAGACTAGGGACTTCCCTGGTGGCGCAGTGGTTGGGAGTCCGCCTGCCAGTGCGGAGGACGTGGGTTCGAGCCCCGGTTCGGGAGGATCCCACATGCTGCGGAGCAGCTGGGCCCGTGCACCACAACTACTGAGCCTGCTGCCTAGCGCCCGTGCTCCACAACAAAAGAAGCCACCGCGGTGAGGGGCCCGCATACCACCGCAGCAGCAAAGATCCAACGCAGCCAAAAATTAATTAATTAATTAATTAATTAAAAAAATATATAGCAACTAGAGTAAACTTAAGTCTATGGTTCTCCAATTAAAAAAAAATTACCTTATTAATTATTATTTACAAAAAATGAAAACATGACTGTCATACAAAAATAAAAATGAACATGTGTCAAATATTTTATTCTATTTATTAATTAATGGGAGAACCACTAAGGTGGTAAGGCTGGTTCAAAGAGCATTTGACGGGCTGAGTATTTACAGACAATTTAGTAAAGGAATGTTGGCAAAAGATTGCTAATATTGATATAAGGCTGGTTAATGTCATACAGGACAATAAACTGTAACATTTGGAATTATCCTTCTTATTAGACAGAAATTACTTGCATTTCTACTGGTCAAATCTACAAGTTAACATGTAATTTCTCAGTCTGGGACTTTAAGTAGTAAACAGTGAGTTGAACAAAATACACTCTTTAAACGTTAAATTTTCCTTAGGTGGCCCTGTACCCCATATGGCATTGAAGGGACATACCACCTCCCTCTTTTTGCTTTTTTTCCCCAAGTTTTTAAATAATTTTTATTAACATCTGCTGTAAAACCCAAAATTTGGGGAAACAGTGCTCTATAATATGGTACTGGAAACAAAGTCATTGCTGGGTAATGTTGGTTGTTTGCTTTCTTTTTTTAAATTATTTTATTTTATTTTTTTATATAGCATGTTCTTATTACTTATCTATTTTATACATATTAGTGTATATATGTCAATCCCAATCTCCCGGTTCATCCCACCACTCCCCCTTACCCCCCTTGATGTTCATACATTTGTTCTCTACATCTCTGTCTCTATTTCTGCCTTGCAAACCAGTTCATTTGTACCATTTTTCTAGAATCCACATATATGTGTTAATATACGATATTTGTTTTTCGCTTTCTGACTTACTTCACGCTGTATAATAGTTTCTAGGTCCATCCACGTCTCTACAAATGACCCAGTTTCGTTCCTTTTTATGGCTGAGTAATATTCCATTGTATATATGTACCACATCTTCTTTATCCATTTGTCTGTCGATGGGCATTTTGGTTGCTTCCATGTCCTGGCTATTGTAAATAGTGCTGCAATGACATTGGAGTGCATGTGTCTTTTTGAATTATGGTTTTCTCAGGGTATATGCCCAGTAGTGGGATTGCTGGGTCATATGGTAATTCTAGTTTTAGGTTTTTTGGGGTTTTTTTTGCTTTTTTAACATCTTTATTGAAGTATAATTGCTTTACAATGGTGTGTTAGTTTCTGCTTTGTAACAAAGTGAATCACTTATACATATACATATGTTCCCATAACTCTTCCCTCTTGCATCTCCCTCCCTCTCACCCTCCCTATCCCACCCCTCTAGGTGGTCACAAAGCACCGAGCTGATCTCCCTGTGCTATGCGGCTGCTTCCCACTAGCTATCTATTTTACATTTGGGAGTGTATATATGTCCATGCCACTCTCTCACTTTGTCACAGCTTACCCTTCCCCCTCCCCATATCATCAAGTCCGTTCTCTAGTAGGTCTGTGTCTTTATTCCTGTCTTACCCCTAGGTTCTTCATAACCTTTTTTTTTTTCTTAGATTCCATATATATGTGTTAGCATACGGTATTTGTTTTTCTCTTTCTGACTTACTTCACTCTGTATGACAGACTGTAGGTCCATCCACCTCACTACAAATAACTCAATTTCGTTTCTTTTTATGGCTGAGTAATATTCCATTGTATATATGTGCCACATCTTCTTTACCCATTCATCTGTCAATGGACACTTAGGTTGCTTCCATGTCGATGGCTATTGTAAATAGAGTTGCAGTGAATATTGTGGTACATGACTCTTTTTGAATTCTGGTTTTCTCAGGGTATATGCCCAGTAGTGGGATTGCTGGGTCGTATGGTAGTTCTATTTTGAGTTTTTTAAGGAACCTCCATACTGTTCTCCATAGTGGCTGTATCAATTTACATTCCCACCAACAGTGCAAGAGGGTTCCCTTTTCTCCACACCGTCTTCAGCATTTATTGTTTGTTGAATTTTTGATTATGGCCATTCTGACTGGTGTGAGGTGATACCTCATTGTAGTTTTGATTTGCATTTCTCTAATGATTAGTGATGTTGAGCATCCTTTCATGTGTTTGTTGACAATCTGTATATCTTCTTTGGAGAAATGTCTATTTAGGTCTTCTGCCCATTTTTGGATTGGGTTGTTTGTTTTTTTTATATTGAGCTGCATGAGCTAGTTGTAAATTTTGGAGATTAATCCTTTGTAAGTTGCTTCATTTGCAAATATTTTCTCCCATTCTGAGGGTTGTCTTTTCATTTCGTTTATGGTTTCCTTTGCTATGCAAAAGCTCTTAAGTTTCATTAGGTCCCATTTGTTTATTTTTGTTTTTATTTCCATTTCTCTAGGAGGTGGGTCAAAAAGGATCTTGCTGTGATTTATGTCATAGAGTGCTCTGCCTATGTTTTCCTCTAAGACTTTGATAGTGTCTGGCCTTACATTTAGGTCTTTAATCCATTTGGAGTTTATTTTTGTGTATGGTGTTAAGGAGTGTTCTAATTTCATTCTTTTACTTGTCCCTGTCCAGTTTTCCCAGCACCACTTTTTGAAGAGGCTGTCTTTCCTCCATTGTATACTCTTGCCTCCTTTATCAAAGATAAGGTTACCTTATGTGTGTGGGTTTATCTCTGGTCTTTCTATCCTGTTCCACTGATCTATATTTCTCTTTTTGTGTCACTACCATACTGTCTCAATTACTGTAGCTTTGTAGTATAATCTGAAGTCAGGGAGCCTGATTCCTTCAGCTCCATTTTTCTGTTTCAAGATTGCTTTGGTTATTTGAGGTCTTCTGTGTCTCCATACAAATTGTGAAATTTTTTGTTCTAGTTCTGTGAAAAATGCCATTGGTAGCTTGAAAGGGATTGCATTGAATCTGTAGATTGCTTTGGGTAGTATAGTCATTTTCACAATGTTGATTTTTCCAGTCCAAGAACACGGTGTATCTCTCCATCCATTTGTAGCATCTTTAATTTCTTTCATCAGTGTCATAGTTTTCTGCAAATCAGGTCTTTTATCTCCTTAGGTAGGTTTATTCCTAGGTATTTTATTCTTTTTCTTGCAGTGGTAAATGGGAGTGTTTCCTGAACTTCTCTTTCAGATTTTTCATCATTAGTGTATAGGAATGCAAGAGGTTTCTGTGCATTAATTTCATATCCTGCTACTTTACCAAATACATTGATTAACTCTAGTAGTTTTCTGGTAGCATCTTTAGGATTCTCTATGTATAGTATCATGTCATCTGCAAACAGTGACAGATTTACTTCGTCTTTTCCGATTTGTATTCCTTTTATTTCTTTTTGTTCTCTGATTGCTGTGGCTAAAACTTCCAAAACAATGTTGAAGAATACTGGTGAGAGTGGACAACCTTGTCTTTTTCCTGATCTTAGAGGAAATGGTTTCTTCAGTTTTTCACCATTGAGAACAATGTTGGCTGTGGGTTTGTCATATATGGCCTTTATTATGTTGAGGTAAGTTCCCTCTATGCCTATTTTCTGGGGGTTTTATCATAAATGGGTGTTGAATTTTGTCAAAAGCCTTTTCTGCATCTATTGAGATGATCATATTGTTTTTCTCCTTCAGTTTGTTAATATGGTTTATCACATTGATTGATTTGCGTATATTGAAGAATCCTTGCATTCCTGGGATAAACCCCACTTGATCACGGTGTATGATCCTTTTAACGTGTTGTTGGATTCTGT
Source organism: Eubalaena glacialis (assembly GCF_028564815.1). Classification (NCBI taxonomy): domain Eukaryota; kingdom Metazoa; phylum Chordata; class Mammalia; order Artiodactyla; family Balaenidae; genus Eubalaena; species Eubalaena glacialis. The sequence goes on along the minus strand of NC_083722.1, from coordinate 81,016,063 downwards.
TTGCTAGTATTTTGTTCAGGATTTTTGCATCTATATTCATCAGTGATATTGGTGTGTAATTTTCTTTTTTTGTAGTATCTTTGTCTGGTTTTGGTATCAGCGTGATGGTGGCCTCGTAGAATAAGTTTGGGAGTGTTCCATCCTCTGCAATTTTTTGGAGGAGTTTGAGAAGGATGGGTGTTAACTCTTCTCTAAATGTTCGATAGAATTCACCTATGAAGCCATCTGGTCCTGGATTTTTGTTTGTTGGAAGATTTTTAATCACAGTTTCAATTTCATTACTTGTGATTGGTCTGTTCATATTTTGTATTTCTTCCTGGTTCAGAGTTGGAGGGTTACACCTTTCTAAGAATTTGTCCATTTCTTCCAGGTTGTCCATTTTATTGGCATAGAGTTGCTTGTAGTAGTCTCTTAGGATGCTTTGTATTTCTGCGGTGTCTGTTGTAACTTCTCCTTTTTCATTTCTAATTTTATTGATTTGAGTCCTCTCCTTCTTTTTCTTGATGAGTCTGGCTAAAGGTTTATCAATTTTGTTTATCTTCTCAAAGAACCAGCTTTTAGTTTTATTGATATTTGCTATTGTTTTCTTTGTTTCTATTTCATTTATTTCTGCTCTGATCTTCATGATTTCTTTCCTTCTGCTAACTTTGGGTTTTGTTTGGTCTTCTTTCTCTAGTTCCTTTAGGTGTACGGTTACATTGCTTATTTGAGATTTTTCTTGTTTCTTGAGGTAGGCTTGTATAGCTATAAACTTCCCTTTTAGAACTGCTTTTGCTGCATCCCATAGGTTTTGGATCATCGTGTTTTCATTGTCATTTGTCTCTAGGTATTTTTTGATTTCCTCTTTGATTTCTTCAGTGATCTCTTGCTTATTTAGTCACGTATTGTTTAACCTCCACGTGTTTGTGTTTTTTACGTTTTTTCCCCTGCAATTGATTTCTAATCTCATAGCGTTGTGGTCTGAAAAGGTGCTTGATATGATTTCAGTTTTCTTAAATTTACCAAGGCTTGATCTGTGACCCAAGATGTGATCTATCCTGGGAATGATCCATGTGCACTTGAGAAGAAAGTGTAATCTGCTGTTTTTGGATGGAATGTCCTATAAATATCAATTAAATCTATCTGGTCTATTGTGTCATGTAAAGCTTGTGTTTCCTTATTAATTTTCTGTCTGGATGCTCTGTCCATTGGTGTAAGTGAGGTGTTAAAATCCCCCACTCTTATCGTGTTACTGTCAATTTCCTCTTTTATAGCTGTTAGCATTTGCCTTATGTATTGAGGTGCTCCTATGTTGGGTGCATATATATTTATAATTGCTATGTCTTCTTCTTTGATTGTTCCCTTGATCATTATGTAGTGTCCTTCCTTGTCTCTTGTAACATTCTTTATTTTAAATTCTATTTTATCTGATATGAGTATTGCTACTCCAGCTTTCTTTTGATTTCCATTTGCATGGAATATCTTTTTCCATCCCCTCACTTTCAGTCTGTATGTGTCCGTAGGTCTGAAGTGGATCTCTTGTAGACAGCATATATATACGGGTCTTGTTTTTGTATCCATTCAGCAAGCCTGTGTCTTTTGGTTGGAGCATTTAATCCATTCTCATTTAAGGTAATTATCGATATGTATGTTCCTATTACCATTTTCTTAATTGTTTTGGTTTGTTTTTGTAGGTCCTTTGCTTCTCTTGTGTTTCCCACTTAGAGAAGTTCCTTAAACATTTGTTGTAGAGGTGGTTTGGGCGGTGCTGAATTCCCTTAGCTTTTGCTTGTCTGTAAAGCTTTTGATTTCTCCATCGAATCTGAATGAGATCCTTGCTGGGTATAGTAATCTTGGTTGTAGGTTCTTCCCTTTCATCACTTTAAATACATCATGCCACTGCCTTCTGGATTGTAGGGTTTCTGCTGAGACATCAGGTTTTAACCTTATGGGAGTTCCCTTGTATGTTACCTGTCGTTTTTCCCTTTTTGCTTTTAATAATTTTTCTTTGTCTTTCATTTTTGTCAGTTTGATTACTATGTGTCTCAGAGTGTTTCTCCTTGGTTTTATCCTGCCTGGGACTCTCTGCACTTCCTGGAATTGGGTGTTTATTTCCTTTACCATGTTATGGAAGTTTTCGACTATAATCTCTTCAAATATTTTCTCAGGTCCTTTCTCTCTCTCTTCTCCTTCTGGGACCCCTATAATGCGAATGTTGTTGCATTTAATGTTGTCCCAGAGGTCTCTTAGGCTGTCTTCATTTCTTTTCATTCTTTTTTCCTTATTCTGTTCCACGGCAGTGAATTTACCATTCTGTCTTCCAGGTCATTTATCCGTTCTTCTGCCTCAGTTATTCTGCTATTGATTCCTTCTAGTGCATTTTTTAAAAATTTATTTATTTTATTTATTTATTTTTGTCTGTGTTGGGTCTTCATTGCTGCATGCGGGCTTTCTCCAGTTGTGGCAAGCGGGGGCTACTCTTCATTGTAGTGCACGGGCTTCTCATTGCGGTGGCTTCTTTTGTTGCGGAGCACGGGCTCTATGTTTGAGGGCTTTAGTAGTTGTGGCACGTGGGCTTAGTAGTTGTGGCTCGCGGGCTCTAGAGCGCAGGCTCAGTTGTTGTGGTGCATGGGCTTAGTTGCTCCGCGGCATGTGGGATCTTCCCGGACCAGGGCTCGAACCCATGTCCCCTGCATTGGCAGGCAGATTCTTAACCACTGTGCCAACCAGGGAAGCCCCTTTCAGGTGCGTTTTTCATTTCAGTTATTGTATTGTTCATCTCTGTTTGTTTGTTCTTTAATTCTTCTAGATCTTTGTTAAACATTTCTTGAATCGTCTTGATCTTTGCCTTCATTCTTTTTCCGAGGTCCTGGATCATCTTCACTATCATTATTCTGAATTCTTTTTCTGGAAGGTGGCTTATCTCCACTTCATTTAGTTGTTTTTCTCGGGTTTTTTCTTGTTCCTTCATTTGGTACATGGTCCTCTGCCTTTTCATTTTGTCTATCTTTCTGTGAATGTGGTTTTCATTCCACAGGCTGCAGGATTGTAGTTCTTGCTTCTGCTTTCTGCCATCTGGTGTACGAGGCTATCTGGTTGATTGCTTTCATATCTGAATAAAAATTCCTATGTACTTATTATTTTATCATTAGTTTACTGTCTTTTTCTTTGTTATTGGCTTGAATTTTTAATGATAGATTTATTGAGATATAATTCACATATAAAAGTTCACCTTTTAAATTATGCAGTTCAGTGGTTTCTTAGAATATTCACAGAGTTGTGTGATCATCACCACTATCTAATTTTAGAACAACTTCCTTACTCCAAAAAGTAAGCCCATGACCATTAGTAGTCACTCTCCATTCCCTCCTCCTCCCAGGCCCTGGTGTCCTATGAATCTACTTTCTGTCTCTATGGATTTATCAATTCCAGACATTTCATATAAATGGAATCATGTTGTTATATGGCCTTGGTGACTGACTTCTTTCTCCCTAGCATGTTTTCAAGGTTAATCCATGTGGTAATATGCCTCATACTCCATTCTTTTTTTTTTCTTTTTTAAAATATTTATTTATTTGGCTGCGCTAGGTCTTAGTTGCGGCATGTGGGATCTAGTTCCCTGATCAGGAATTGAGCCTGAGCCCCCTGCATTGGGAGTGCGGAGTCTTAAGCATTGGACTGCCAGGGAAGTCCCCATTCTTTTTTATTGATAAATAATATTCCATTATATGGATATACCACATTTTGTTTATCCATTCATCACTTAATGGACATTTGTGTTGTTTCCACTTTTTAGCCATTATGAGTAATGTTGCTGTTAGTACTCATGTACAAATTTTTGTGTGGTCATATGTTTCACTTGATTTGGGTGTATACGTAGAAGTGGCATTGCAGGGTCTCATGGCAATTCTATGTTTAACTTTTTGAGGAACTGCAGACTGTCTTCCGAAGTGGCTGCACTGTTCCCACTTGCAATGCATGGGGGTTCCAGTTTGTCTACATCCTTGCCAACTTGTTATTGTCCATCTTTTTGATTATGGCCATCCCAATGTGTGTGAAGAGGTGTCTCATTGTGGTTTTGATTTGCATTTACCTGATAACTAATGATGCTGAGCATCTTTTCATATGCATATTGGCCATTTCTGTTTTCTATGGAGAAGTGTGTGTTCAGATCCTTTGCCTATTTATTTTTATTTATTTTTTTTAAAGGTTTTTTAGTGACAAGCTCATTCTTTTTTTATTTTTTTTTATTTTTAAAGGTGTAGGCTTATTTATTTATTTTTGGTTGTGTTGGGTCTTCGTTTCTGTGCGAGGGCTTTCTCTAGTTGCGGCAAGCGGGGACCACTCTTCATCGTGGTGCGTGGGCCTCTCACCATCGCGGCCCCTCTTGTTGCGGAGCACAGGCTCCAGACGCGCAGGCTCAGTAATTGTGGCTCATGGGCCTAGTTGCTCCGCGGCATGTGGGATCTTCCCAGACCAGGGCTTCAACCCGTGTCCCCTGCATTGGCAGGCAGATTCTCAACCACTGCGCCACCAGGGAAGCCCCTTTGCCCATTTTTAAATTGGGTTATTTATCTCTTTTTATTCAGTTGTACAAATTCTTTATATATTCTAGATACAAGTCGCTTATTAAATATAGATTAATTGATCAGAAGTGTGTGGGTTTATTTCTGGGCTTTCTATTCTGATCCATTGATCTATGTATCTGTTTTTGTGCCAGTATAATATTGTTTTGATTACTGTATCATTGTAGTATAGTTTGAAATCAGGGAGCATGATACCTTCAGCCTTTTTTTTTTTTTTTTTTGTATTTTTGGCTGCGTTTTTTTTTGGTCTTCATTGCTGCGTGCAGGCTTTCTCTAGTTGGCGGCAAGCAGGGGTTACTCTTCATTGCAGTGTGTGGGCTTCTCATTGCCATGGCTTCTCTTGTTGGGGAGCACAGGCTCTAGGCATGCGGGCTTCAGGAGTTGTGGCACACGGGCTTAGTTGCTCCACGGCATGTGGGATTTTCCTAGACCAGGGCTTGAACTCATGTCCCCTGCATTGGCAGGCAGATTCTTAACCACTGTGCCACCAGGGAAACCCTGATACCTTCAGCTTTGTTCTTCCTTCTCAAGATTGTTTTGGCTCTTCAGGATCTTTTGTATTTTCATATAAATTTTAGAATTATTTGTTCTAGTTCTGTGAAAAATGCTGTTGGTATTTTGATAGGGATTGCATTAAATCTAGATTGCCTTGGGGGGGTATAGTTATTTAAACAATATTAATTCTTTCAATCTATGAGCATGGTATATCTTTCCATCTGTTTGTGTTGTCTTCAATTTCCTTTCTCAGTGTCTTGTAGTTTTATGAGTCCAGGTCTTTTACCTCCTTAATTAGATTTATTCTCAGGTATTTTATTCTTTTTGATATGATCGTAAGGGGGATTATTTTCTTAAATTCTCTTCCTGATAGTTCATTGTTAGTGTATAGAAATGCAACCTATTTCTGTATGTTAATTTTGTATCCTGTAACTTTACTGAATTCATTGATGAGTTCTAGTAGTCTATTGGTGGCATGTTTAGGATTTTCTATGTCATTATCATGTCATCTGCAAATAGTGACAGTTTTATTCCTTCTGTTCCAATTTGGATTCCTTTTATTTCTTTTTCTTGTCTGATTGCTGAGGCTAGGACTTCCAATACTATGTTGAATAAAAGCAGTGAGAGTGAGCAGCCTTGTCTTGTTCCTGAACTTATGTTTTCAGCTCTTCACCATTGAGTATGATGTTATCTGTGGGCTTGTCATATGACCTTTAATATGTTGAGGTATGATCCCTCTATATCCACTTTGTTGAGAGTTTTTATTATACAAAGATGTCGAATTTTGTCAAAAGCTTTTTCTGCATCTATTGACATAATCATATGATTTTTATTCTTTAATATGGTGTATCACATTGATTGATTTGCAGATATTGAATCATCTATGCATCCTTGGGATAAATCCCACTTGATCACGATGTATGACTCTTTTAATTAATTGTTGGATTCAGTTTGCTAATATTTTGTTGAGGATTTTTGCATCTATGTTCATCAGTGATGTTTGCCTATAATTTTCTTTTTTTGTGTTGTCTTTGATTTTGGTATCCAGGTGGTGCTGATCTTGTAGTATGAGTTTGGAAGCATTCCTTTCTCAGCAAATTTTTTGGAATAGTTTCAGGAAAGGCAATCCTTCTTTAATTGTTTGATAGAATTCACCTGTGAAGCCATCTGGCCTGGACTTTTGTTTGTTAGGCATTTTTTATTATTAATTCAATTTCATTCCTGGTAATCAGTCTATTCATATTTTCTGTTTCTTCCTGATTGAGTCTTGGAAGATTTTACATTTCTAGGAATTTATTAATTTTTTTCTAGGTTGTCTGTTTTAGTGGTGTATAATTGTTTGCATAGTCTCTTACGATCCTTTGTATTTCAGTGGTGTCAGTTGTAACTTCTCTTTCATTTGTGATTTTATTTATTTGGCCCTCTTTTTTTTTTTTTTTCTTAATGAGTCTGGTTAAAGGTTTATCAATTTTGTTTATCTTTTAAAAGTACCAGCTCTTAGTTTCATTGATCTTTTCTTTTTTCTTTTTAGTTTCTATTTTATTTATTTCCACTCTGGTCTTTATTATTTCCTTCCTTCTACTATCTTTGGGTTTTGTTTGTTTTTCTTCTCCTAGTTCCTTCAGGGTAAGGTTAGATTGTTTGAGAATTTTCTTGTTTCCTGAGGTGGGCTTGTTTGCTATAACCTTTCCTCTTAGAACTGCTTTTACTGTGTCCCACAGATTTTGGAATGTTATGTTTTCATTTGTCTCAAGGTATTTTTAAATTTTCTACTTGAGTTTTTCAGTGACCCAATGATTCTCTCTTTTTGTGTGTATCTGTTATATGTTTTTGGTTTGTGGTTACCAGGAAGTTCATATATGATAACAAACAGGTGTCTATTTTAAGTTGATTTCTTAAGTTTGAACACCTTACATTTTTACTAACCCTCCAAATGTTTTGTGCTTTTGATGTCATATTTTACATCTTTTAATTTTTGCCATAACTACTATTGTAGATATAGATGATTTTTACTACTTTTGTCTTTTAACATTCTTACTAGATTTATAAGTGGTTGATCCACTATTTTTACTCTATGTTTGCCTTTACCAGTGAGATTTTTCCTTTCATATTTTTTTATTTCTAGTTTTGGCCTTTTCCTTTTCCTTTAAGAAGTCCCTTTAACACTTCTTGTAAGGTTTGTTTTGTGGTGATAAACTGTTTTTGCTTTTTGCTTGTCTATAAAACTCTTTATCTCTCCTTCAGAGATAAAGATAAATTCGAAAGATAACCTTGCCAGGTAAAGTATTCTTGGTTGTAGTTTTTTCCTTTCATCATTTTGAATATATTGTTCCACTTCCTTCTGGCCTGAAAAGTTCCTGCTGAAAAGTCTGCTGATAGTCTTATGGGAGTTCCTTTTTACAGTACATAACTAGTTGCTTTTCTCTTGCTGCTTTTCAGGTTCTCTCTTTATCTTTAATTTTTGTCCTTTTAATTAATTAATTTTTTTTTAATTTATGGCTGTGTTGGGTCTTCGTTTCTGTGCGAGGGCTTTCTCTAGTTGTGGCAAGCGGGGGCCACTCTTCATCGCGGTGCGCGGGCCTCTCATTGTCGCGGCCTCTCTTGTTGCGGAGCACAGGCTCCAGACGCGCAGGCTCAGTAATTGTGGCTCATGGGCCCAGTTGCTCCGTGGCATGTGGGCTCCTCCCAGACCAGGGCTCGAACCCGTGTCCCCTGCATCGGCAGGCAGATTCTCAACCACTGCGCCACCAGGGAAGCCCTAATTTTTGTCATTTTAATTATAATGTGTCTCAGTGTGTACCTGTTTAGGTTCATCTTGTTTGGGATTCTCTGTGCTTCCTAGAGCAGGATGTTTGTTTCCTTCTCTAGGCTAAGGAAGTTTTCAGCTAATGTTTCCTCAGATAAGTTCTCTGCTCCTTTCTCTCAATTTTCCCCTTCTGGGACCCCTATAATGTGAAAGTGAGTACACTTGATATTGTCTCAGAAGTCTCTTAAACTATCCTCATTTTTTAAAATTCTTTTTTCTTTTTTTCTGTTCAGCTTGGATTATGTCTACCACTCTGTCCTCCAGATCACTGATCTGTTCTTCTATATTATTCTATCTGCTGTAGATTCCTTCTAGTGTATTTTTCATTTTAGTTAATGTATTATTCAGCTCTGATTTGTTCTTCTTTATATTTTCTAACTCTTAATTGAAATTCTGTGTTCATCCATTCTTCTGAGTTCAGTGAGCACCTTTATGATTATTACCTTGAACTCTTTATTGGGTAGATTGCTTATTTGCATTTAATTTAGTTCTTTTTCTGAGGTTTTGTCTTGTTCCTTTGTTTGGAACATATTCCTCTTGCCTCCTCATTTTACCTAATTCCCAATGTTTATTTCTATATATTGGATAAGACTGTTATGTCTCTTGATCTTGGAGAAGTGACATTATATAGGAGACATCCTATGAGCTCAGCAGCGCACTCCCTCCTGGCTACTAGGCCTTATGCTCCAGGGGTGTCCTCTATTCATGCTGCATGCTCCCTTCTGTTGTGGAAGAGCTAACTGTTGAGGGCATATTGGTTGGTGGGGCTGGCCCTTGGCCTGTCTGGCTGTGATACTCTGACTCATGCAGTTGTTGTGGGTGCCCTGGTGGGCAGGGCAGTCTCCTGGTGAGGCTGACTGTGTAGCTGGGCAGTGCACCCTCTTCGGGACCACAGGTGGGTGGGGCAGACTCCCTGTGCATTTGACTATGTGGCCTGGTGGTGCAGAATTCCTGTGGGCCCTCTGGTGCACAGGGCAAGCCCCCAGCACTAATAGGCTAGAGGGAGGATTTCTAAATGGTGCTTGCCAGTGCTTGAGTCAGTCCAATAGAACAAGATCCCCAAAATGGCTGCCACCAGCATCTCCATCGCCAGGGGGAGTCCCAGAGGCCTCCTGCCTCTCTGATAGGCTCTCCAAGATCAGCAAGTGGGTCTGACACAGGTGACTTTCAAACTACTGCCTTTTTGCTGGGACTTGGACCATGTGAGATTTTGCTGTGCCCTTTAAGAGTGGAGTCTTTTTCCTATAGCCCTCCATCTCTCCTGAATGGAATCCCCACTGGTTTTCAAAGCCAGACGTTCTGGGGGCTTGTCTTCCCAGTGCAAGACCTCCAGGATGGGGAGGCCAACATGGGTCTTAGACCCCTTGCTCCTTGGAGAGGACCTCTGCGGTGGTGACGTCCTTTTCATTTGTGTGTCACCAACCTTAGAGTTTGGCTCCTGACAAGATTGCATCTCCACTTCCCTACCCATCTTATTGTCACTCCTTCTTTATATCTGTCATTGTGGAAAATCTTTTCTGCTAGTCTTCAGGTCATTCTCATAGATAGTTGCTGTATAAAGTAATTGTAATTTTGTGCTGTGCTCATAGGAGGAGGTGAATTCAGGGTCTTGCGACTCTGGCATCTTGATCCCCCTCCTCCCCCATATCTTTTATTTATTTATATTATCTCAGTGGCTGAGACACTCAATACAGTGTTGATTAGAAGTATTAATAATGGGTATACTTATCTTGTTCCTGATTTTAAAGGAAATGTTCTAATGTCAGTATCGAAAGTGATGAACTAAGTGTTTTTGGTGAATATTTAATTTTTATTTCCACACAGTTACATTTTGGCATTTTGTTGCAGGCTTTTCCCCATTTATGTTTTGTGTGTGTATTTATAACTATATATTATATTATGTTGTGTTATACAATATTTTTCTCCATATAATATATAGAATAAACTTAACTTTGTATTTCCATAATAATAATATAACAGTTTTAATTACTGTAGTTTTATCATATACTTTAATATCTTATAGAACATTTATACCCCCCCCCTTTTTCTTACTCTTATAGTTTTCCTGGCTATTTCTACATGTTTATTTGTGCAGATGAACTTTAGAATAATTTTGTTACTTTTTCTCCCCTTCCAAATCTAATTGGGATTTTGATTGGACTCATTAAGTATATTACCTAATTTCAAGTGTATGTGTACGGAATTCAAATGAGTGACTCATTATTGTTTCTATTTTCACCATTAGGAATACATCCCTACTGTCTCCATCCTATGCAATCCAGGAATGAGAACACGTCACTGGAAGCAGTTATCAGAAATTGTAGGCTATGACTTAACTCCAGACTCAGGAACTACAATGAGGAAAGTTTTAAAATTAAACCTTACACCATACTTGGAAAAATTTGAAGTTATAAGTGCAGGTGCAAGCAAGGTAAATATGAAGATCAACTGAACTACTTTATTTGATGAGTTTGTTAATCAAATAATCATAGTTTTTGTTGTGGTTGAATGTATAGTACTGGCTAGCAGTGGGAGGAGATGGGGTTAAGTGGTAGAAGACCACTCTTATTTTTCCCCACAAAGTGTCTGCTTCTCTATGATTTCCTTGTCCTGAATCCAGAGTAGAAATGGTTCCTTTGACCTCTTGTTAATTCTGCCACATTCTGATATGCATGGATGATATGCTAGTCTTGATATATAATTGTTCCATTAAGAATGGAAATAGATGCATGTGTGTGTGGCATGTGATGTGTGTGTATTACAACAGAGTAAGTATGGCCGTCTAGTGTTCTCAAAATACACTGAAAACATCTTCAGACTATAGACTGCAGAAAAGCCACTTCAGGGAAAATCCATCAGGTCTTTCATTCTGCTGTCTATTTTAATACTGACAGCAGTAGTTTTCAGAGCAAGTGAATTTTTAAAAACTACATTGTCATTTTCCATAGGAATTTTTTAATTGTTTAAAAACTTTTCTAACTTACAGACAGTTGCAGATTATCTTACAAAAATTGCTGTGTAATGCACCAAATTCTTTCTTCTTTTTCTCATTTAGGAATTTTCATTAGAGAAATCCATGCATACAATGATGGGAACTTGGGATGATATTGCTTTTCATATAAGTCTATATCGTGATACTGGAGTCTGTATTCTTTCTTCAGTAGACGAGATTCAGGCTCTCCTTGATGATCAAATTATAAAAACTCAGACAATGAGAGGCTCACCTTTCATCAAACCATTTGAAAAGGAGATCAAGGTATGTTAAATATGATAGTCAACTCCTGGTCATTTATAGAAACTGCAATCTTATTACATATATGCTCTTGTGAAAATAAGTCAGTTTGTTGGATAGCTTTGGTGAAATATAGAAACAGATAACTTAAAATTAATGTGAAAATATATAGAACAGATGAGCCATTAACTCTAATGATTTTTAAAAGAACAAATGATATTTTTATTAAGAAAATCTTCTCCAATGACAGTGATAGATTTGGAAGGAAAACGGTATTATTTAATCTAACTGTAGACAGCCTAGACCCTGTTTCATGCTATATTCTTTATTTTTTTCCACTTTACTGAGTATTTTATTGACATAAGCTTTGACCGAGAAGCATAAAGTTTTCAAAATGTCTTTTCTTATAGGCAGAAAATCAATCTGGTTATTTTAATAAATATAATTGTGCAAAATGGTAGGCTGAGCAGTTAAAGAATATCTGCTGTCATTATTTAGTGGATGTGGGGCAGGAAAATGGTGTTGAACATGGAGGAGAAAAGAAGAAACAAATTTTCAACACTGGTAGTGCTATAAGGAAATGGTATTAAAGTGAAAGAACCAATATAATAATTTTGAGTTTATGCAGGAGTGTTACGTTATAAAACAAAATAGACTTTGGACATTTCTTATTTTTTTTTATACAATTCAATAGCAGATAAGACAAAACATGAATTTTACACTCTGAATTAAAAGAAATATTTTCTTCAAAGGGCAATGAATAAATTCTCATTTAAAGATTGTTTCAAGTTGATGCTAATCTTTCTTTTTTTTTTAACATCTTTATTGGATATAATTGCTTTACAATGGTGTGTTAGTTTCTGCTTTTTAACAAAGTGAATCAGCTATACATATACATATATCCCCATATCTCCTCCCTCTTGCGTCTCCCTCCCACCCTCCCTATGCCATCCCTCTAGGTGGACACAAAGCACAAAACTCCCTGTGCTATGTGGCTGCTTCCCACTAGCTACCTATTTTACATTTGGTAGTGTATATATGTCCATACCACTCTCTCACATCGTCCCAGCTTACCCTTCCCCCTCCCCGTGTCCTCAAGTCCATTCTCTACATCTGTGTCTTTATTCCTGTCCTGCCCCTGGGTTCTTCAGAATCATTTTTTCTTTTCTATTTTTTTTAGATTCCATATATATGTGTTAGCATACAGTATTTGTTTTTCTCTTTCTGACTTACTTCACTCTGTATGACAGTCTCTAGGTCCATCCACCTCACTACAAATAACTCAATTTCATTTCTTTTTGTGGCTGAGTAATATTACATTGTATATATGTGCCACATCTTCTTTATGCATTCATCTGTCAGTGGACACTGAGGTTGCTTCCATGTCCTGGCTATTGTAAATAGAGCTGCAGTGAACATTGTGGTACATGACTCTTTTTGAATTATGGTTTTCTCAGGGTATATGCCCAGTAGTGGGATTGCTGGGTCGTATGGTAGTTCTACTTTTAGTTTTTTAAGGAACCTCCATACTGTTCTCCATAGTGGCTGTATCAATTTACATTCCCACCAACAGTTCATGCTATATTCTCATAACTTGTAGTGAAGTTCTATATACTGTACTTTATATTTGGGAACAAATAGCTTGAGGGTCTTTTAGAATAATTAATGAAATATTGTCCACTTGACAAAAACAAATGATATATGATACTGTAAGATTATTTAATGTCCTTATAGTTGATGTGGGTAAGTGCACAAAGCAAATAAATTATAATAACTAATAGTTTTATAGGTAGTATCAAAATTCAAACTGGAGACTATATAAAATGGGGAAAAGATCAACAACAAATGGATTTTTCCCCTGATATTTATTGACTTCTAAATGTGTGCCAGATACTACTCTAGGGGTTTTACATTTATTAACCCATATAATCCCCATAGCAGACCCTCAAGGTAGGCACTGTTATTATCAGTAGTCATAGTTAAGGGAACCAAGGCATAGAGGGATAGGTAAGTTACCCAAGTTCACACAGCTAATAAACGACAAACCTGGAACTCAAAAAAGGCAGTTTGGTTTTAATTTAAGCATAAGTAGTGTATTTATAGGACATCTTGGCTTTCAATATTTGTAGAAGACAAAAACTTGTGTTCTTCCAAAAAGACATAAAGCTGCACATTTTCCCTTGAATCAGGCTGACCTACCCTTTCCTGGTAAGATGTTATGCTTTTGCTGATATTTCTTGTTTAACAAAGGAGAATTTACAAGACAAGTTTGAAACCTCTCTTAGAGCTTTTAAAACAAAAATATGAGGCCAATCTCTTGATATATAGGACCTTAGGCCATATATTTAAGCAACAAAGAGCTTATATGAATGATCTTTGGCTAATGAAATACCTTATGGATTCTAGGAGATCTGTGACAATAAGGAAGACTCTTTCCCCCAAATGCATTGATGTAGAGCACGGTTTCTCAACCTGGCTCTAATGACATTTGGGGCTAGATAATTCTTTGTTGTGGGGGCTGTCCTGTATATTGTAGGAAGTTTAGCAGCGTCCACGGCCTCTACCCACTAGATATTAGTAGAACTGTCACCCCACCAGTTGTGACAAATGAAAATGCCTCCAGACATTGTCAAATGTCCTTTGGGGTGGGGGCAAAATAGCCCCTAGGTTGATAGCTACTGGTGTAGAGCAGGATGTATTCCTGTATGCTTTTTGGACATGGGACAGTTCACCTAGAGATTAGGAAATTGTTCTAAATAACTACAGTCATTTGCAATTGTGAGTTCCAATGATTTAGGAAAACTTCAGACCTCCTAGAGTTTTTCAAAGCCCATGTGAGACACTATAAGTGACTTTGAGCTGTTTTGCATTGATTCAAAAATAACAATAAATTTAAAATACATATTCCTTGCTATGATTTATGGGTTTTCTTTAATAACTGGAACTTAGTATACTATGCTTTTCATTAAGGCCTGGGAGGACCGTTTGATTCGAATACAAGAAACGACTGATGAATGGTTAAAAGTACAAGCTCAATGGCTGTACTTGGAGCCCATTTTTTGTTCTGAGGATATCATGCAACAGATGCCAGAAGAAGGGCGTCAGTTTCAGACAGTAGACAGACATTGGAGGGATATCATGAAGTTTTGTGCAAAAGATCCAAAGGTGAAGTGTTTGTCTTCTCCGTTTCAAATAAAGGGGAACCTTTATTTGTGGCGATTACAGAAAGCATTTGGCTTTTTTTCCAAGTACAAAAATAAAACCTGCTCATTTTATACAAACTGGAAAGCTCAGAAAAATATAAGAAAGCATAGATAATTTTACTTTTCAATTCATAAGATACACTACTCATAACTCTTTAATATGTATAGTGGAGCTGCTTCAAACATTCATTTAACTCACTTGGCTTCTACTATGTATACTCAGTGATCCCTCTTATAAAAATAAATAGTAAAATAAAATAAAATGAAGACAGCAAGAGGGTGGGAGAGAGAGACAGAGAGACAGACAGAGAGAAAGAGAGAGAGAGAATGAATACAAACGAGTGAGTACTGCATGTGATTCACCTGAGTTTCTACTCAATGACTCTATATGCTTGGGGGTGATGGGAAAAAAGAGTCAGCAATTCTCTCAGTTGGTTTCACTTGCTATGTGTCTCTCCTAGTGAGTATAGCACCTTGTTGAGTGTGATTTTAATGTTGAAAGACAGACCATGTATTTTTCATACACATAGTGTACAAAGTTCATAGATATATATATCCACTTTTTAATCTTGTAGTCAACTTAAGAAATAATGATTTGTTTCAATGCTGGATGAAAAAGTAGCTGTGCTGGGGACTTCCCTGGCTGCACAGTGGTTAAGAATCTGCCTGCTAATGCAGGGGACACGGGTTGGATCCCTGGTCCAGGAAGATCCCATATGCTGTGAAGCAGTTAAGCCAGTGCACCACAACTACTGAGCCTGCACTCTAGAGCCTGCGAGCCACAACTACGGAAGCCCGCGCGTCTGGAGCCTGAGTTCCGCAACAAGAGAATTCCCCGCTCGCCACCCACGCACAGCAACGAAGACCCAATGCAGCCAAAAAAAAAAGAAAAAAAAAAAGAGAAACTAGCTGTGCTGAACTGTTGAGAGTCAACAGTACTGAAATTTATGCGTTTCAAGGATTTCCTTTACATGTTGACTTTAGAACCGTTGTAAGACATTATTTCTCATAGAACAGAAGGGCCACATGGTAAATATTTTAGGCTTTGTGAGACGTACAGTGTTTTTGGTAACTACTCAATTCTGCTGTTGTTGCAGTAAGAAAGCAGCTAAAGACAATATGTAACTGAATGGATGTGTCCGTGCTACATCAAAACTGTTTATGGACAACTGACATTTTCATGTACCATGAAATGTTATTCTTCTTTTAATTTTTGAACCTTTTAAAAGTGTAAAAATAATTCTTACCTTGATGGCCATGTAAAAACTGGCAGCACGCAGAAGCAAGAAGAACTACAATCCTGCAGCCTGTGGAACAAAAACCACATTCACAGAAAGATAGACAAGATGAAAAGGCAGAAGGGCTATGTAACAGATGAAGGAACAAGATAAAACCCCAGAAAAACAACTAAATGAAATGGAGATAGGCAATCTTCCAGAAAAAGAATTCAGAATAATGATAGTGAAGATGATCCAGGACCTCGGAAAAAGAATGGAGGCAAAGATTGAGAAGATTCAAGAAATGTTTAACAAAGATCTAGAAGAATTAAAGAACAAACAAACAGGGATGAACAATACAATAACTGAAATGAAAACTACACTAGAAGGAATCAATAGCAGAATAACTGAGGCAGAAGAACGGATAAGTGACCTGGAAGACAGAATGGTGGAATTCATGGCTGCAGAAGAGAATAAAGAAAAAAGAATGAAAAGAAATGAAGACAGCCTAAGAGACCTCTGGGACAACATTAAACGCAACAACATTCACATTATAGGGATCCCAGAAGGAGAAGAGAGAAAGGACCCTAGAAAATATTTGAAGAGATTATAGTCGAAAACTTCCCTAACATGGGAAAGGAAATAGCCACCCAAGTCCACGAAGCGCAGAGAGTCCCATACAGGATAAACCTAAGGAGAAACACGCTGAGACATATAGTAATCAAATTGGCAAAAATTAAAGACGAAGAATAATTATTGAAAGCAGTAAGGCAAAAACGACAGGTAACATACAAGGGAACTCCCATAAGGTTAACAGCTGATTTCTCAGCAGAAACTCTACAAGCCAGAAGGGAGTGGCATGATATACTTAAAGTGATGAAAGGGAAGAACATACAACCAAGATTACTGTACCCAACAAGGATCTCATTCAGATTTGATGGAGAAATCAAAAGCTTTAGAGACAAGCAAAAGCTAAGAGAATTCAGCACCACCAAACCAGCTCTACAACAAATGCTAAAGAAACTTCTCTAAGTGGGAAACACAAGAGAAGGAAAGGACCTACAAAAACAAACCCAAACAATTAAGAAAATGGTAATAGGAACATACATATTGATAATTACCTTAAATGTGAATGGATTAAATGCTCCAACCAAAAGACACAGGCTTGCTGAATGGATACAAAAACAAGACCCATATATGTGCTGTCTACAAGAGACCCACTTCAGACCTAGGGACACATACAGACTGAAAGTGAGGGGATGGAAAAAGATATTCCATGCAAATGGAAATCAAAAGAAAGCTGGAGTAGCAATACTCATATCAGATAAAATAGACTTTAAAACAAAGAATGTTACAAGAGACAAGGAAGGACACTACTTAATGATCAAGGGATCAATCCAAGAAGAAGATATAACAATTATAAATATATATGCACCCAACATAGGAGCACCTCAATACATAAGGCAACTGCTAACAGCTCTAAAAGAGGAAATGAACAGTAACACAATAATAGGGGGGACTTTAATACCTCACGTAGACCAATGGACAGATCATCCAGACAGAAAATTAATAAGGAAACACAAGCTTTAAATGACACAATAGACCAGATAGATTTAATTGATATTTATAGGACATTCCATCCAAAAACAGCAGACTACACTTTCTTCTCAAGTGCGCATGGAACATTCTCCAGGATATATCACATCCTGGGTCACAAATCAAGCCTCAGTAAATTTAAGAAAATTGAAATCATATCAAGCATCTTATCTGACCACAACGCTATGAGATTAGAAATCAATGACAGGGGAAAAAATGAAAAAAACACAAACACATGGAGGCTAAACAATATGTTACTAAATAAGCAAGAGATCACTGAAGAAATCAAAGAGGAAATCAAAAAATACCTAGAGACAAATGACAATGAAAACACGATGATCCAAAACCTATGGGATGCAGCAAAAGCAGTTCTAAGAGGGAAGTTTATAGCTATACAAGCCTACCTCAAGAAACAAGAAAAATCTCAAATAAGCAATGTAACCTTACACCTAAAGGAACTAGAGAAAGAAGACCAAACAAAACCCAAAGTTAGCAGAAGGAAAGAAATCATGAAGATCAGAGCAGAAATAAATGAAATAGAAACAAAGAAAACAATAGCAAATATCAATAAAACTAAAAGCTGGTTCTTTGAGAAGATAAACAAAATTGATAAACCTTTAGCCAGACTCATCAAGAAAAAGAGGGAGAGGACTCAAATCAATAAAATTAGAAATGAAAAAGGAGAAGTTACAACAGACACCACAGAAATACAAAGCATCCTAAGAGACTACTACAAGCAACTCTATGCCAATAAAATGGACAACCTGGAAGAAATGGACAAATTCTTAGAAAGGTATAACCCTCCAACTCTGAACCAGGAAGAAATACAAAATATGAACAGACCAATCACAAGTAATGAAATTGAAACTGTGATTTAAAATCTTCCAAGAAACAGAAGTCCAGAACCAGATGGCTTCACAGGTGAATTCTATCGAACATTTAGAGAAGAGCTAACACCCATCCTTTTCAAACTCTTCCAAAAAATTGCTAAGAAAGGAAAACTCCCAAACTCATTCTATGAGGCCACCATCACCCTGATACCAAAGCCAGACAAAGATACTACAAAAAAAGAAAATTACAGACCAATATCACTGATGAATATAGATGCAAAAATCCTCAACAAAATACTAGCAAACAGAATCCAACAACACCTTAAACGGCTCATACACCATGATCAAGTGGGATTTATCCCAGAGATGCAAGGATTCTTCAATATACACAAATCAATCACTGTGATGCACCATAATAACAAATTGAAGAATAAAAACCATATGATCATCTCAATAGATGCAGAAAAAGCTTCTGACAAAATTCAACACCCATTTATGATAAAAACTCTCCAGAAAGTGGGCATACAGGGAACCTACATCAACAAAATAAAGGCCATATACGACAAACCCACAGCAAACATCACTCTCAATGGTGAAAAACTGAAAGCATTTCCTCTAAGATCAGGAACAAGACAAGGATGTCCACTCTCACGGCTATTATTCAACATAGTTTTGGAAGTCCAAGCCACGGCAATCAGAGAAGCAAAAGAAATAAAACGAATACAAATTGGAAAAGAAGAAGTAAAACTGTCACTGTTTGCAGATGACATGATACTATACATAGAGAATCCTAAAGATGTCATCAGAAAACTACTAGAGCTAATCAGTGAATCTGGTAAAGTTGCAGGATACAAAATTAATGCACAGAAATCTCTTGCATTCCTATACACTAATGATGAAAAATCTGAAAGAGAAATTAAGGAAACACTCCCATTTACCACTGCAACAAAAAGAATAAGATACCTAGGAATAAACCTACCTAGGGAGACAAAAGACCTGTATGCAGAAAACTATAAGACACTGATGAAAGAGATTAAAGATGACACCAACAGATGGAGAGATATACCATGTTCTTGGATTGGAAGAATCAATATTGTGAAAATGACTATGCTACCCAAAGCAATCTACAGATTCAATGCAATCCCTATCAAATTACCAATGGCATCTTTTACAGAACTAGAACAAAAAATCTTAAAATTTGTATGGAGACACAAAAGACCCCGAATAGCCAAAGCAGTCTTGAGGGAAAAAAACAGAGCTGGAGGAATCAGATTCCCTGACTTCAGACTATACTACAAAGCTACAGTAATCAAGATAATATGGTACTGGCACAAAAACAGAAATATAGATCAATGGAACAGGACAGAAAGCCCAGAGATAAACCCACATACCTATGGACAACTAATCTATGACAAAGGAGGCAAGGATATACAGTGGAGAAAAGACAGTCTCTTCAATAAGTGGTGCTGGGAAAACTGGACAGCTACATGTAAAAGAATGAAATTAGAACACTCCCTAACATCATACACAAAAATAAACTCAAAATGGATTTGAGACCTAAATGTAAGACTGGGCACTATAAAACTCTTAGGGGAAAACATAGGAAGAACACTCTTTAACATAAATCACAGCAAGATCTTTTTTGATCCACCTCCTAGAGTAATGGAAATAAAAACAAAAATAAACAAATGGGGCCTAATGAAACTTAAAAACTTTTGCACAGCAAAGGAAACCATAAACAAGACGAAAAGACAACCCTCAGAATGGGAGAAAATATTTGCAAATGAATCATCAGACAAAGGATTAATCTCCAAAATATATAAACAGCTCATGCAGCTCAATATTAAAAAAACAAACGACCCAATCCAAAAATGGGCAGAAGACCTAAATAGACATTTCTCCAAAGAAGACATACAGATGGCCAAGAAGCACATGAAAAGCTGCTCAACATCACTAATTATTAGAGAAATGCAAATCCAAACTACAATGAGATATCACCTCACACCAGTTAGAATGGGCATCATCAGAAAATCTACAAACAACAAATGCTGGAGACGGTGTGGAGAAAAGGGAACCCTCTTACACTGTTGGTGGGAATGTAAATTGATATAGCCACCATGGAGAACAGTATGGAGGTTCCTTAAAAACTAAAAATAGAATTACCATATGACCCAGCAACCCCACTACTGGGCATATACTCAGAGAAAACCATAATTCAAAAAAACACATGCACCCCAATGTTCATTGCAGCACTATTCACAATAGCCAGGACATGGAAGCAACCTAAATGCCCATCGACAGATGAATGGATAAAGAAGATATGGTACATATATACAATGGAATATTACTCAGCCATAAAAAGGAACAAAATTGGGTGATTTGTAGAGACGTAGATGCATCTTGAGACTGTCATACAGAGTGAAGGAAGTCAGAAAGAGAAAAACAAATATCGTATATTAACGCATATATGTGGAACCTAAAAAATGGTAAAGATGAATCGGTTTGCAGAGCAGAAATTGAGACACAGATGTAGAGAACAAACGAATGGACACCAAGGGGGGAAAGTGGTGGGGGGTGGGGGTGGTGGTGGGATGAATTGGGAGATTGGGATTGACATGTATACACTGATGTGTATAAAATGGATGACTGATAAGAAATAAATAAATAAATAAACATTAAAAAAAAAAAACACTGGCAGCACAGTGTATACAGATATCAAAGCATCAAGTTACATGTCTTAAATATATACAATTTTTATTTGTCAGTTATACCTCATAAAAGCTGAAAAACAAGAACAACAAAAAAGAAACTAGTAGCAGACTGGATTTAGCTCATGGGATGTAGTTTGCCAACTCATACCATAGATTGTTTATAGTTGACAGTTGTTAATGCAAAAATTAAATCACACACCAACCTAGCAGACTCTTCCCACATCATTCAAAACAATGTAGGAGAAATGAAAATATGCATGACAATCATAATTTCTCATTTATAACTAGCATCTTTGGATAAGAATATTTGTGATTTATTGAATTCTAATAGTTTTACATTATAAAAAAATTTCCTGACAATTTTCATAAACGTTTTGACACCTTAACATTTTTGACATATAAGTTAATGTTTAGGTCTTATCATAATATCTGATATATAAGTGCTGACCTGAACGAATTGGTCTCTTTTAGGTTCTTGCTGTTACTAATTTAACAGGTTTACTGGAAAAACTGCAGAACTGCAATGAACTTTTGGAGAAAATTATGAAAGGCCTTAATGCATATCTTGAAAAAAAACGACTTTTCTTCCCTCGGTATGACGGATAATCAATTGTGCTATAATTAAAGCATTTTCTGATGTGTGATAAATTATAACTAAAACTTTTGTATTTGCATGTTTTTCCCTAGTTTTTTCTTCTTATCTAATGATGAAATGTTAGAGATTTTGTCAGAGACCAAAGATCCACTTAGAGTTCAGCCTCATTTAAAAAAGTGCTTTGAGGGCATCGCTAAATTGGAGTTCCTTCCCAATTTGGACATTAAAGCCATGTATAGCTCTGAAGGTGAGCGAGTGGAGCTGATTGCACTTATTTCCACGTCTGCAGCGCGAGGTGCTGTGGAAAAGTGGCTCATTCAAGTAGAAGATTTGATGCTCCGGAGTATTCATGATGTGATCGCTGCAGCCAGGCTGGTATGTTTCCTAGGATTTAATGTATATCCTATATTCTGTAAATGCTTTCTTTTAGGAGGTTTTGAATGGGTACCAGTAAATGAACACTTAAGGTCTTACTATTTTAAGCCATTTATTATTTTCTTTACTCTTTGTTCCTAACATTATTATTAAAATAATAATAGTAGTAAGAATTGATAATAATATGTGATTAAGTGCTACAAAAGAAAAAAGGTGTTATGAGAAAGAATAATAAGGTGTATATAATTTAGAATGGGGGAGGTGGGTTGCTAGTGATAGGCTCTTAGAGAAAGTAAAATTGAAACTGAGACCCAAAGGATAAGTAGGAATTAACCAGATAAATAGCAAATGGGAGAGCACCTAAGTATCCTGTGTAAAGCCCCTGAGATAAGAAAGAACCTCAGACATGGGTGTTAAATGCATGATCTAGTTTACTTATTGCTATTTACACTCAAACAATTACTTAAAAACTCAAAACAAGATGAACAAACATTAACGGAGGATCTATAATATTTGAGAGAAATATAACACGTAGGCACTACATGTATCTCACTTTTGCTAATTCAATTAACCTAATCTTGAATGATAAACTTCAGTATATTTCTTCCTTTAGGATCACAAAGGAATAGTTGTGTAGTAAAAATGTCATTTAAAAAGGCTTTGCAGCCTTATATGCAGCAACTCACTTTATATGAGTGAGGAATCCTTTTTCCTTCACCAAGAGCCCTATGAGAATCATCTTCTTGCAGTGACTATTCTGTTCAGCTTCAATGTTCCTGCAGATAAATCTTGACTTTTTCTCTCCTTTTTTCTATTTATGATTCCAAACAAACTAAAACACATAGGAAAGAATCAACATTATCCATGAAAGTATTTCCTTAATCCATATAGAAATTTACCTTCTGTGTACCTAGCAATGGCTCATCAATTCTTCGAAACTCAGCCTTCTTTGAAACTTAGGTTAATTTGTCATTTGCATTTATCTATAAATATTGCTAATAAAATGCATTTTAATAATAGATATTTATATCCTTATGTTTAATATTCTTATATCTAAGATGGTGTCATTGTATTAAAAATATAGTTTCCAGGGAATTCCCTGGCAGTCCAGTGGTTAGGACTCTGCGCTTTCACTGCTGTGGCCCGGGTTCAGTCCTTGGTTGGGGAACTAAGATCCCACAAGCTGTGCCGCACGGCCAATAAAATATATATATATATGAAGTTTCCTTTAGTATCCACTCTTCATACTTTGTTCTGCAGTTGTTTTTTTTTCAGTTTTTAATTTGGATCTGCTATTGTCATTTACTTTTGAAACAAGTTATTTTTAAAAAGACTACCCCCCCAATAAATCCATTTAAATGCATTTTGAACATAAAAATGTTAGAAGAAATGAAAGTATACTTTGAACTCAAAAGCATAGATTGTTCAATTGTATATAAATGAACAAATATATTATTGTTTAAATTATATATGCTGGTCGTACAAGTTTTTAATAAAGCAATGGATAAATAATACAAGGGTTCTAGCTACTAGGTCAGTTTTCTACTAGATGGCATAGTCTTTTTTTCAATTAAATCTTGGTATCAATATATATAACCTATTAGACTGATTTATTTTTTACTTTAATAAACCCTCATATTTCATTATAATAGAAGTAATATGTATTCTATGTAGAAAATTGACAACTCCCCACAGCAAAGAAACCTAAAAATCCTATGGAAAATAATTTCCAGAAGAATCAATAATCAAATCCTTCCAAAGATAACTGATTATTAACATATTGGTGCTCATCTTTCCATTCTTTTATAAATAAATATTTCAAAAATATGATTTGTAAAAAATTTTCAGGTCTTTTAAATAGTCATCTAAAATTTTTCATGACTACATTCTAGCCTACAAATGTACCAAATATTGCACTTCTTTATTGTTAAACATTAAGCTTTTTTCCCCTTTTGTAAACTTTTAAAGTTAGAAATGCATTTTAATTACTCAGGCTTATCCAGAATCTGCAAGAAGAGACTGGGTTCGAGAGTGGCCTGGCCAAGTTGTACTTTGTGTTTCTCAAATGTTCTGGACCTCTGAGACACAGGAAGTTATAAGTAGTGGGACAGAGGTAAATCATTACCTTAAATAACATTCTTTTTAAATAACTTTCTTTTCTACATGCTATGTTTTTTTAGTTAGCTTATCTATTATTTGCAAAGGTAACCTTCCCCCCAATTTCTACAAGTAGCATTAAAATTGTACAATTATTTTAAAACTTGTTCTTAATTTTTCTTATGCTTAGACAAAAATCACTCGAGAACTCATTTCTATATTGAGCTATATTATGATGTTAGAATTGTTAAAGAGTAAATGTATGAAATACGTGTTTCAGCTACTATATAACATTAGTTTAATTGCTTTTTTTTATTTTGTAGGGATTAAAGAAGTACTATAAGGAACTTCAGAATCAACTAAATGATATTGTAGAGCTGGTAAGAGGAAAACTGTCGAAGCAGACCAGGATTACTCTGGGGGCTTTGGTTACTATTGATGTCCATGCTAGAGATGTGGTTATGGACATGATTGATATGGGTATGTGACTCTTTTTAATTTTAAAAATAAGGTATAGATAGCTTTTAGAAACAAGGACTTACCCTGTATGTCTTTTTCTCTCTCAACAGAATTTATTTTATATGATCTTTTCCACGTTAGAAAACATGAATTATTTTAATATTTGCTGTTGTAAAGATGATAAAATACTTACTTTTCAAATTATTTCCATTTCAGGATTATCTGTCTTGTTTTACTTTATTCCTTTTAGGTGTCTCACATGATACAGATTTCCAGTGGCTTGCTCAGCTTCGATATTATTGGGAATATGACAATGCTCGAGTTAGTATCATTAATTGCAATGTAAAATATGCTTATGAATACCTTGGTAACTCACCTCGACTTGTCATTACTCCTCTAACTGACAGATGTTACAGAACATTGGTATGTGTTTAAATTATTTTAATTCACACATTAAAGATTCCTTTTTGGTTTGGTGTCATATTTTCTTGTCTAAATTTAACATGGCTATCCTCATTTTATTCTCTTATCTGTATAGTTGAATACAGCTATCCCTTCCTAATCCCAAATTCCCTTTATGTGAAGTTATAGTAGTGAATATTTACTTCTGCGTGCTCTTGTAGAATACAAGAGTGTATGAATTCTAATGTTTGAAAATCGTGAGTCACTCCCGTTGGGGATAATTAGAAAAAGGAAGGTACTGGAGATTTAAAGAAGAAACCAGAGCTTCGGAAAATGGTATCAGTTTTTGCAGTGGCGTTCTGGGAGAGAGGACAAGAAGATGAAGGAAGCACATTTGGGCCTTAGAACTCCAAGTTACTTTTGTTGAATAGGAGAGGGAGAGCTGAAATGTAGGCAGGTGGTACTGAGGGCTGTGCTTGTTGGGAAGCTATGGAAGATAAAGCCATGACTACAGAAAACAACAACAACAACAAAGTGAAACCCTGGGAATTACGTTGTCAGATAAAATACAGGACTTTCAGGTAAATTTGAATTTCAAATAAACAATGAATAATTTGTTAGTAGAAATATGTCCTAATTATTACATGGGGCATACTTATACTAGCAAATTATTCATTGTTTACCTGATTTTCAAATTTAACTGGGCATCGTGTATTTTTATTTGCTAAATCTGGGAACCCTACCTGGGAATTGAGGAGATGCATCAAGAAACACCAATCCACCTGTGCTGAGTAAGTAAATTAAAGTGTCTGAGTTTTCTGGAAGCAGAAATGAAATGGGGATTATTGGGCAAATGATTTTCTAGGGAATGCTCTCAGTAAAAACCCATAAGGAAATGAGGAAAGCAGGCAGGAAAGCTAAGCAAAGATGTGGTTTTGATGGATGTATGGCCTTAGCCTGATCTCATGGGGAGCGTTTGAGCATGAATGGCATCTCAGGGGTACTTCACTTTAAGGCAAAGGGGTCTAGCTTTTCTATCCCTTTATTATCATTGGCTATGGTTCACTCCTGGGGCTGGGGGGGGGGGTGTGAGTAAGCTTTCAGGTGTTTGTGGATAAGGGAGCTCCTATTAATTGAGGGCAAATCTCAGGAGAAAAGGACAGTTGTGAGCTATTTGTAGATAACTGACAGCAATTGGAAGGACGGATGCAATGACCAGTAGAAGAATCTGAGTAAGGTTCTAGTGCATCTATGATAAAATGTTTCACCAAATCCTCTTTCTCAGGAAGCTACCTGAAGGCCAGACCACATCTGTCTTGTTCTCTACTCTAGTGATTGACAAGTACATAAGTTACTCCCTAAATATTTGTTGAGTAAATTAATCTCAAGCTTCTGTGTCCTCAGACCTCACTGAAATCAGCTGTGAATATTTGTAAGGTGGACGCTAAGGACTGAGTTGTATAATCAAAATCACATTAAACACTTGTATACAACACTAAACATTGAAAGTCTCCTATTATATTTACTATCCATAATAAAGGGAACACATTTGTAAGCATTTTTTGGAAAATATAAAGAAGGGAAAGACTGTTTCCAGCAATCAAGTTAATGGACATTAACAGTATAGCGTTTACTATAAATTTAAGATGGGTAAAATATCATTGATATTGCCTGTATTTAATGAGCTCTCTCTATTGTTTTATTTTAGTAAATGTGAAAATATTTAAGATTTTCATAGGTCTATCTATTATTTTTTTAAATACTTAATTTTTTTAGAGCAGTTTTAGGTTCACAGCAAAATTAAGCAGAAGGAACAGAGCGTTCCCATATACCCCTTGCCTCCCCAAATGTATAGTCTTGGTCCTTTAACCCTATTTTATCTAAAAGGAGTTAAGTTTCACAAACTCTCATAGCAGTTTTCATGAAACAAACTTCATGGAGAGAGTTGACTGTAACTTGTATGCATCTAAAAATTTCCAGCCATTGTTCTAGTCACTGTGGGGACCCAGAAAGAATTCAGATACTGCTGATGTTACTCTAAAGGAGCTTAAGGACTGGGACTTACCTGGTGGTGCAGCGGCTAAGACTCTGTGCTCCCAATGCAGGGGGTCCAGGTTCAATGCCTGGCCAAGGAACTAGATTCCTCATGCATGCCGCAACTAACAGTTCTCATGCCACAACTAAGGAGCCCACATGCAGCAACTAAGACCTGGCACAACCAAATAAATATTTTTTTAAATTATTAAAAAAATAAAGGAACTTAAGTACTAATTGAGAGGGGAAAAAATGTACATAGTTAACTGTAATGTGAGTGTTGCTGAACCAAATGAACCAGGTTCATTTGTCTGACTCTCTGCAGTAAGCCAAATGCTGAAACGCTGAGGTTTGCAGCAGAGAAAGTGCTTATTCACAAAGCAGCCAAGCAAGGAGATAGAAAAACAACTCAAATATGCCTCTCTGAAGGCGAAGGGCTCAGGATATCTATGGGATAAAGCTGAGGTGTGGGGAGCGTGGGGAAATGTAATTGAAAACAAGAAAAAGGTGAGGCAACCGTTGCTCTGCGCATATGCACCCAAGCCATAGGCTTTTTCATGGGAGGAAAGCTCAGAAAGTAGCCTAGTTAGCATGCTCTGTGGGTGGAGTTTTTGGCCTCTGACATCAAAATGTCACTGAGCGGACCCTTGCCGATGCCCAGATGGAGGGTTGGTGGTCTTAACCGTCTTAAGCTTGAGCTGATTGATTTGACACAGTAGACTCCAAATATGTAAAAAGCAACTTGGGCAAACATCCAAATGCCCAGGCTACAGGACGCTTGGAGGATACGCCAGCTTTCATAAAAACAATAAAAGTGAGTCCAACCAGTGAAGGTAGGTCACAGTTTACCATTTATCAGTGGGTAACTGATAACTACTCTGGGTTTCACAAGGTTGAAACTGATACTACTGGTTAGAGAAGTACAGAACAATGCTATGGGGATGGAGAAAATGAAGAACATACCAAGAGTGGAATGCAACAGCGAGGCTGAATCATAGACAAAATTATATAGTAGGTCATCTGTTTATTTTCCCACTGGTGGGCCACCATTTATGACCCTCACTTTTAGGTGTTTTCTCTCTTTGCAGCTAGCCGTAGAGGTTGTCATCATTGATCTCTACAACCATCTCCATAATGACTTCTTTTTTTAATTTTATATTATTTTATTTTATAGGAGATGGAGCAATCTGCTCTCGCTCTCTTTTTTTTTTTTTTTAATTTTATTTATTTATTTATTTATGGCTGTGTTGGGTCTTCGTTTCTGTGCGAGGGCTTTCTGTAGTTGCGGCGAGCAGGGGCCACTCTTCATCGCGGTGCGCGGGCCTCTCACTATTGCGGCCTCTCTTGTTGCGGAGCACAGGCTCCAGACGCGCAGGCTCAGTAATTGTGGCTCGCGGGCCTAGTCGCTCGGCGGCATGTGGGATCTTCCCGGACCAGGGCTCGAACCCATGTCCCCCTCATTGGCAGGCAGATCCTTAACCATTGCGCCACCAGGGAAGTCCCTCCATAAGCACTTCTAATTAAACTTTTCTGACTAAATGTTAACACTTCAAGGCCGGATTCTCTTTGTTTTTAAAGGCAAATGGGATACACATGAAGTATTAGAAAATAAGGAGACTTTGATACAGTTTCACTTTTTTTTTAGATCCTTTAAACTGCTTTTTCTTTGTGCAGCTAGAAAATTGAGTGCTAAAAATTAACTGAATGATGTAATTGTATTACTGCCTCTCTGAAGCTACAAATAAGACTAAATCCACTTTATAAGCAATTGTCCTATTATAGGGTTTTTTGTTTGTTTTCAGTTAAGCATGGATTTCTTTTCACGTTTATTTTTCTTTTCAGATAGGTGCCTTCTATTTAAACCTTGGAGGTGCTCCAGAAGGGCCAGCAGGCACAGGAAAAACTGAAACCGCCAAGGACTTGGCTAAAGCTCTTGCTGTACAGTGTGTGGTATTCAACTGTTCAGATGGGCTAGATTATCTAGCAATGGGAAAGGTAAAGTTACATATTAAATGTTACAAATTTACAGCTAGGTCAAACTGGATAAACTGAAGCAAACTCGTTTAAAACACTGAATGTGGTTTAAGCATTACTTGACCTTTTTTTTTTTTTTTTTTAGTGGTAAAGACGTTTTTATCCTTGGGGCTTTTATTAACTGTCACTTTTGACTTAAAAAGGTTAAATTTTTGTTTGAACAAATGATGCCCTTTCCTACGAAAATGATCTCCTTTTTTCTTGTCCTCAGTTTTTTAAAGGATTGGCTTCTTCTGGTGCTTGGGCTTGCTTTGATGAATTTAATCGAATTGAATTGGAAGTGCTGTCAGTGGTAGCTCAACAGATCCTTTGCATTCAGAGAGCCATTCAACAGAAGCTAGAAGTGTTTATTTTTGAAGGGACAGAACTTAAGCTCAATCCAAACTGTTTTGTAGCTATTACTATGAATCCTGGCTATGCAGGACGTTCTGAATTACCGGATAATCTTAAGGTAATATTTTTTTAAAGAGTGTAAATTTGGTAATCAAAAGTAACAGCATAATCTACTCAAAATGGTATAATTTTCTCACATGTATTTGTAATCTCCCTTTTACCTTTTCCATTTGCTATAAGGTAAACCTCTAAAAACTTTTTTAGATGTCTAAAAAAATATTAGAGTACATAAAACTGTTAAAGTGCTACTGAAAAAATTACAAAGTTAATGAAAAGGTGCTGCACTGGGGGAATAAACTTGAATATCAACACATTATCTTTGGGTGCTTATGCTCAGCTTTAAAAATGGTTTCCTTTAGGTAAATAATATATTTCATTTATTATATACTTCAGGTTCTTTTTAGAACAGTGGCTATGATGGTTCCAAACTATGCCCTCATAGCAGAAATCTCCCTCTACTCCTATGGATTTTTGAATGCAAAACCTCTGTCTGTGAAGATAGTAATGACCTACAGGCTCTGCTCAGAGCAGCTCTCATCACAATTTCATTATGACTATGGAATGCGAGCAGTAAAAGCAGTTTTAGTGGCTGCTGGAAACCTAAAACTAAAATTTCCAAATGAAAATGAAGATATACTTGTAAGTATTAAATATACACATTGTGAAAGTATCTGTAGAAAGATAACTTTTTCAGCAAGATTGATCATGAACTATAGATAGGCAGATAAGAGAGTTGTTTGCTTTGAGCCTTTTTACATGGGGTTGAAATGATAGTTTTGAGGTTCTGTTTTTCATTATACTTTGTATGAATCCAAGGACCATTAGGTTTGATAAGTGTAGTATTGGCTTTTTAGTATGGGGATTCCATGGAACAATGTAAAAGAAACTTTGACTTTGGTGGGGTGGGGGTGAGAGAAGGGCAAATACTGGCAATTAACTTATCTTGCACTTTTTGGATGGTTTTAGCTTCTGCGATCAATTAAAGATGTAAATGAACCAAAGTTTTTATCACATGATATACCCTTATTTAATGGAATAACTAGTGACTTATTTCCTGGTGTTAAACTTCCTGAAGCTGACTATCATGTAAGTAAACCTGTGAGAATGACTTGTTCTGCAAATAAATTCATCTGGTGACTCAATAGTTTTCCAAGTTTTATTAAATGAGTGACTTATTCTGTTTGGAGGATAAACCCCTATTTTGGCCACTTTAATTAATGAGGAAGAGTAAATTTTAATACCTTATATGATAGTAGGGTTAACAAGATTCAGGTCAAATATAATGTTTATTGTAAGAGAATACATATTTTATTTCCTATCTTGTGATTTATAATATTTACTACTATGTATACTATAATACTGTTATATACCTCTACAGGTAGAAAAGATGGTAAACTGAAAGTGGTAAAACATCCTATAGTTTTTTTGTACAGCAAAGTGATTCAGTTATATATACACATTTCAGATTATTTTCCATTGTAGGTTATTACAAGATATTGAATATAGTTCCCTGTGTTATACAGTAAATCCTTGTTGCTTATCTATTTTATGTATAGGAATTTGTATACAAATTCCTATACATAAAATTTATCCCTTCCCCATCACTTTCCCCTTTGGTAACCGGAAGTTTGTTTTCTGTGTCTGTGAGTCTGTTTCTGTTTTGCATATAGATTCATTTGTATTATTTTTTAGATTACATATGTGAGTGTTATCATATAATATTTGTCTTTCTCTGTCTGATTTACTTCACTTAGTATGATATTTCTAGGTCCATCCATCTTGCTGTGAATGTTAGCCTTCTTTTTTTTTTTTTTAATCTTCAAATTCAAATACTACTATACATCCTATGGCAGGATAAGAATAAGGTGATTCTAGGCTGTTTTCCAATACCAACAACTAATTCTCTGATTCTCTAGACACCCACTGGGTGTTCAAAAATTCAATTCAATTCTGACACTAACTGCCTAGAGTTAGTGTCAGTCCTACAAGACTGCCTCTAACTTCATACAGAAGTCTCAAGTCCTGGGCCACCTGTACTTCTGACTGACGGGCTATAAACCAGGGGTTTCCCTGACCGCTCCCCACCCAGGTTTAATAATTTGCTAGAACAGCCCACAGAATTCAGGAACACAATTTACTTCTGCTTACCAGTTTATTATAAAGGATACAACTCAGGAACAACCAAATGGAAGAAATGTGTGGAGCGTGGTATGGGCAGGTGGCAGCGTGGAGCTTCCGTGCCCTTTCAGGGAGAGTCACCCTCCCTGTACCGGAAGCTCTTGAATCTCATTGTTCAAGAATTTTTATAGAGTTCAATCATCAGCCCCTTCTTCCCCAAAGGTTGGTAGGTCTGAAAGTTCCAACCCTCTAATCACTGCGTCTTTTTGGTGACCAGCCCCATCCTGAAGCTATCTAGGTTCCCACAACAAGTCACCTCATTAGCATAAACTCAGGTGTTATTGAAAAGGGCTCTTTATGAATAACAAAAGACACTCCTATCACTCAGAAAATTCCAAGAGTTTTAGGAGCTCTGTGCCAGGAACCGGGGACAAAGACTCTATATATTTTAGTATTATACCACAGGTGATTATCAAGATGATTCAAGATACGCTAGTATGATTTTTTAAATCAAGATGAAAATACAAAATTTTAATATTCTTTTGGAGAATTCTTGTACTCCTATGAATATAGCAAATAGTTTCATGGATTTATAGACTCCAGTTTGAAAAACACTACTAGGAGTCAGTGCTGGGAGGTGTGTGGCTGAGCAACTGTGTATGCCTGCAACTGAGCTGCAGGGGAGCCAGGGTCATAGAAAAAAAATACTACAAGCATACCTCATTTTATCGCACTTTGCAGATGCTGTGTTTTTTACAAATTGAAGGTTTTTGGCAACCCTGTGTCAAGCAAGTCTATCAGTGCCATTTTCCCAATATTTGCTCACTTCTTGTCTCTGTGTCACATTTTGGTAATTCTTGAAATTTTGAAAATTTTTCATTATTATTATATCTGTTATGGTGATCTGTGATCAGTGATCTTTGATGTTACTGCTATGACTCACTGAAGGCTCAGATGATAGCATTTTTTTAGCAAAAAAGTATTTTTTTTAAAATTAATTTTATTTATTTATTTATTTATTTATTTATTTATGGCTGTGTTGGGTCTTCGTTTCTGTGCGAGGGCTTTCTCTAGTTGCAGCAAGTGGGGGCCACTCTTCATCGCGGTGCGCGGGCCTCTCACTATCGTGGCCTCTCTTGTTGTGGAGCACAGGCTCCAGACGCGCAGGCTCAGTAATTGTGGCTCATGGGCCTAGTTGCTCCATGGCATGTGGGATCTTCCCAGACCAGGGCTTGAACCCGTGTCCCCTGCATTGGCAGGCAGATTCTCAACCACTGCGCCACCAGGGAAGCCCCCAAAAAAGTATTTTTAATTAAGGTATGTGCATTGTTTTTTAGACATAATGCTATTACACACTTAATAGACTGGTGTTGGTCCACGGCCTCTGGGCTGCACAGCAGGAGGTGAGCAAGCCAGGGAAACTTCATCTACCACTCCATATCGCTCCCCGGCACTCACATTACCACATTACCGCCTGAACTATCCCCTTCACAACCCCACGCCCGTCTGTGGAAAAATTGTCTTCCACAAAACCAGTCCCCGGTGCCAAAAAGGTTGGGGACCACTGGACTACAGAATAGTGTAAACATAACTTTTATATGCACTGGGAAACCAAAAAATTTGTGTGACTTGCTTTATTGAGATATTTACTTTATTGCAGTGATCTGAACCAAATCCACAATATCTCTGAGGTATGCCCGTACTAACTTTAATATCTTGCTTTTTAATATGTACCGTATTACTTTGTTTTTCATCTACTGACTTCTTTTGGGTTTCAGGTAATGTTTATTACTTCATTAATCTTCTCTGTTGGCTTTTTAATTTTACCTCAGTGGTCACTCACAGATTGCAATACACATCCTTGATTTATGACAGTTTACCTCAAGTTTGTATTCTAAACTATTTCAGACACAATATAAGAATTTTAAATGGTATAATTCCATTATCCACTCATCTCTGCCCATTGTACTGTTGGCATGTATTTTACTTCTACATATGTTATAAACTCCACATTTTTTGCTTTAGGTATTAGTATTCGAAAAAAAAGTCTTTTATATTTACCCTTTCTAGTGTTTTTTAATTCCTTCCAGCAGATATGTGCTTTAAACTGGGATCTTTTCCCTTCAACTTTAAGAACTTTCTTCAGTATTTATTGTATACATGTTGAGTCTTCTGGCAACAAATTCTCTCAGTTTTTGTTTTGAAATATCTTTATTTAGACTTCATTTTTTGAAGAATATTTTCACTAGGTATAGAAGTCTAGATTGGCAGGAGTCTCCCCCCGCCCCATCATTTTAAAGATGTTATTCCATTAATTCTTGGCTTTCATTGTTATGCTTAGAAGTCAGGAATTTTTCTTATGTATATTTCCCTGAATATAATATGTTTTTTCCCCTCTGGCTGTTTGAAATATTTTCTTTCTTTCCTTGCTTGACTATGTGCCTAGTGTTGTTTGCTTTTTACATATCCTACGTGGGATTTGCTGCACTTCTTGAATCTGTGTATTGCTATCTTTCTCCAGAAAATTCTCAGTAATTATCTTTTAAAATATTTCTTCTACCCTATTTTCTCTCCTCTGTCCTTCTGGGGCTCCAGTTACATGAATGTTAGAACATTTTATGTCATCTCACATGTCTCTTATGCTCTGTTTTTGCTTTTTGATTTTTATTATCTGTACTTTAGTTTGGATAATTTTATTGACCTGTCTGTAAGATTAATGATCCTTTCCTTGGCTTTGTTCATTCTGCTGATAAGCCTATCCAATGAATTCTTTTCTTTTTTGGGGGGGTGGGGGGAGTACTGCACCATGTGGCATGTGGGATCTTAGTTCCCTGACAATGGATCGAACCCTCGCCCCCTGCAATGGAAGCACAGAGTCTTAACCATTGGACCACCAAGGAAGTCCCTATCCAATGAATTATTTATTTATTTAAATAGATCTGTATTGGAGTATAATTGCTTCACAATACTGTGTTAGTTTCTGTTGCACAACAAAGCGAATCAGCCATATGCATACACGTGTCCCCATATCCCCTCCCTCTTGAGCCTCCCTCCCATCCTCCCTATCCCACCCCTCTAGGTTATCTCAAAGCACCAAGCCCATCTCCCTGTGCTATGCTGCTGCTTCCCACCAGCCAACTATTTTACATTTGGTAGTGTATATATGTCGATGCTACTCTCATTTCGCCCCAGCTTCCCCCTCCCACCCCATGTCCTCAAGTCCATTCTCTGTTTACCTCTTCATTCCTGCCCTACAACTAGGTTCATCAGTACCATTTTTTTTTTAGCGTCCATATATATGCGTTAGCATACGGTATTTGTTTTTTACTTTCTGACTTCACTCTGTATGACAGACTCTAGGTCCATCCACCTCACTACAAATAGCTCAATTTCATTTATTTTTATGGCTGAGTAATATTCCATTGTATATATGTGCCACACCTTCTTTATCCATTCATCTGTCAGTGGACATTTAGGTTGGTTCCATGTCCTGGCTATTGTAAAAAGTGCTGCAGTGAACATTGTGGTATATTCACTTCAGCACATAATCCTTTTTGAATTATGGTTTTCTCAGGGTATATGCCCAGTAATGGGATTGCTGGGTCATATGGTAGTTCTATTTTTAGTTTTTTGTGGAACCTCCATACTGTTTTCCATAGTGGTTGTATCAATTTACATTCGCACCAACAGTGCAAGAGGGTTCCCTTTTCCCACACCCTTTCTAGATTTTTTGACAATGGCCATTCTGACCGGCATGAGGTGATACCTCATTGTAGTTTTGATTTGCATTTCTCTAATAATTAGTGATGTTGAGCATCTTTTCATGTACCTCTTGGCCATCTGTATGTCTTCCTTGGAGAAATGTCTATTTAGGTCTTCTGCCCAATTTTTAAGTGGATTGTTTGTTTTATTGATATTGAACTCCATGAGCTGTTTGTATATTTTGGACATTAATCCTTTGTCTGTTGTTTCATTTGTAAATATCTTCTCCCAGTCTGAGGGTTGCCTGTTGGTCTTTTTTATGGTTTCCTTTGCTGTGCAAAAGCTTTTAAGTCCCATTTGTTTATTTTTGTTTTTATTTCTGTTACTCTAGGAGGTGGGTCAAAAAAGATCTTGCTGTGGTTTATGTCAAAAAGTGTTTTTCCTATGTTTTCCTCTAAAAGTTTTATACTGTCTGGTCTTACATTTAAGTCTTTAATCCATTTGGAGTTTATTTTTGTGTATGGTGTTAGGGAGTGTTCTAATTTCATTCTTTTATATGTAGCTGTCTAGTTTTCCCAGCACCACTTATCGAAGAGGCTGTCTTTTCTCCATTGTATGTTCTTGCCTCCTTTGTCGTAAATTAGGTGCCCATATATGCGTGGGTTTATCTCTGGGCATTTTATCTTGTACCATTGACCTATATTTCTGTTTTTGTGCCAGTACTATACTGTCTTGATTATGGTAGCTTTGTGGTATAGTTTGAAGTCAGGGAGACTGATTCCTCCAACTCTATTTTTCTTTCTCAAGATTGCTTTGGGTATTCGGGGTCTTTTGTGTTTCCATACGAAATGTAAAATTTTTTGTTCTAATTCCGTGAAGAATGCCATTGGTAGTTTGATAGGGATTGCATTGAATCTGTAGATTACTTTGGGTAGTATAGTCATTTTCACAATATTGATTCTTCCAATCCAAGAACATGGTATATTTCTCCATCTGTTTATGTCATCTTTCATTTCTTTCATCAGTGTTTTATAGTTTTCTGAGCACAGGTCTTTTGCCTCCTTAGGCAGGTTTATTCCTAGGTATTTTATTCTTTTTTGTTGCAATGGTCAGTGGGAGTGTTTCCTTAATTTCTCTTTATGATTTTTTGTTGTTGGTGTATAGGAATGCCAGAGATTTCTGTGCATTAATTTTGTATCCTGAAACCTTACCAAATTCATTGATTAGTTGTAGTAGTTTTCTGGTGGCATCTTTAGGATTATCTATGTGTAGTATCATGTCATAATCAAACAGTGACAGTCTTACTTCTTATTTTCCAATTTGTATTCCTTTTGTTTCTTTTTCTTCTCTGATTGCTGTGGCTAGAACTTCCAAAACTATGTTGAATAAGAGTGGCAAGAGTGGACATCCTTGTCTAGTTCCTGATCTTAGAGGAAATGCTTTCAGTTTTTCACCATTGAGTATGATGCTTGCTGTGGGTTTGTCATATATGGCATTTATTATGTTGAGGTAGGTTCCCTCTATGCCCATTTTCTGTAGAGTTTTTATCATAAATGGGTGTTGAATTTTGTCAAAAGCTTTTTCTGCATCTATTGAGATGATTATATGGCTTTATTCCTTGATTTGTTAACGTGGTGTATCACATTGACTGATTTGCATATATTGAAAAATCCTTGCATCCCTGGGATAAATCCCACTTGATCATGGTGTATGATCCTTTTAATGTGATGTTGGATTCTGTTTGCTAGTATTTTGTTGAGGATTTTTGCATCTATGTTCATCAGTGATATTGGTCTATAATTTTCTTTTTTTGTGATATCTTTTTCTGGTTTTGGTATCAGGGTGATGGTGGCTTCGTAGAATGAATTTGAGGGTGTTTCTCCCTCTGCAATTTTTTGGAAGAGTTTGAGAAGGATCGGCGTTAGCTCTTCTCTAAATATTTGATAGAATTCACCTGTGAAGACATCTGGTCCTGGACTTTTGTTTGTTGTAAGATTTTTAATTATGGTTTCAATTTCATTACTTGTGATAGGTCTGTTTATATTTTCTAATTCTTCCTGGTTCAATCTTGGAAAATTGTACCTTTCCAATTGTCCATTTCTTAGTGGTTGTCCATTTTATTGGCATATAGTTGTTTGTAGTAGTCTTTTATAATCCTTTGTATTTCTGCAGTGTCAATTGTGATTTCTCCCTTTTCATTTCTAATTTTATTGATTTGCGTCCTCTCCCTTTTTTTCTTAATGAGTCTGGCTAAGGGTTTATCAATTTTGTTTGTCTTCTCAAAGAACCAGCTTTTAGTTTTATTGATGTTTGCTCTTGTTTTCTTTGTTTCTATTTCATTTATTTATGCTCTGATCTTTATGATGTCTTTCCTTCTACTAACTTTGGGTTTTCTTTTTTCTTCTTTCTCTAGTTGTTTTAAGTGTAGGGTTAAATTGTTTATTTGAGATTTTTCTTGTTTCTTGAGATGAGATTGAATTGCTATAAACTTCCCTCTTAGAACTGCTTTTGCTGCATCCCATAGATTTTAGGTCATCATGTTTTTGTTGTCATTTGTCTCTAGGTATTTTTTGATTTCCTCTTTGATTTCTTCTGTGATCTCTTGGTTATTTAGTAGCACACTGTTTAGCCTCCATTTATTTGTGTTTTTTACAGTTTTTTTCCTGTAATTGATTTCCAATCTCATAGCGTTGTGGTCAGAAAAGATGCTTGATACAATTTCAATTTTCTTAAATTTTCTGAGGCTTGATTTCTGACCTAAGATGTGATCTGTCCTGGAGAATGTTCCGTTTGTACTTGAGAAGAAAGTGTATTCTGCCAATTTTAGGTGGAATGTTCTATAAATATAAATTAGATCTATCTGGTCTATTGTGTCATTTAAAGCTTGTGTTACCTTATTTATTTTCTGTTTGGATGATCTGTCCATTGGGGTAAGTGGGGTGTTAAAGTCGCCTACTATTATTGTATTACTGTCGATTTGTCCTTTCATGGTTGTTAGCATTTGCCTTATGTATTGAGGCGCTCCTATGTTGGGTGCATAAACACTTATAATTGTTATATCTTCTTCTTGGGTAAATCCTTTGATCATTATGTAGTGTCCCTCTTTATCACTTGTAACAGTCTTTATTTTAAAGTCTATCTTATCTGATATGAGTATTGCTACTCCAGCTTTCTTTTGATTTCCATTTGCATAGAATATCTTTTTCCATCCCCTCACTTTCAGTCTGTATGTGTCCCTAGGTCTGAAGTGGGTCTCTTGTAGACAGCGTATATATGGGTTTGTTTTTGTATCCATTCAGCCAGTCTGTGTCTTTTGTTTGGGGTGTTTAATCCATTTACATTCAAGGTTATTATTGATATGTATGTTCCTATTACCATTTTCTTAATTGTTTTGGGTTTGTTTTTGTGGGTCTTTTTCTTCTCTTGTGTTTCCCGCCTAAAGAAGTTTCTTTAGCGTTTGCTGTAAAGCTGGTTTTGTGGTGCTGAATTCTCTTATCTTTTGCTTGTCTGAAAAGCTTTTGACTTCTCCATCGAATCTGAATGAGATCCTTGCTGTGTAGAGTAATCTTGGTTATAGGTTTTTCTCTTTCATCACTTTAAGTATATCCTGCCACTCCCTTCTGGCCTGCAGAGTTTCCGCTGAAAAATTGGCTGATAACCTTATGGGGATTCCTTTGTATGTTATTTTTTGTTTTTCCCTTGCTGCTTTTAATATTTTTTCTTTGAATTTAATTTTTGTTGTTTGATTAATATGTGTCCTGTATAGGATTCTCTGTGCTTCTTGGACTTGTGTGACTCTTCTTTCCCATGTTAGGGAAGTTTTCAACTATAATCTCTTCAAATATTTTCTCAGACCCTTTCTTTTTCTCTTCTTCTTCTGGGACCCCTATAATTCAAATGTTTGTGTGTTTAGTGTTGTCCCTGAAGTCTCTGAGATTGTCTTCAATTCCTTTCATTCTTTTTTCTTTATTCTGCTCCTCAGCAGTTATTTCCACCATTTTGTCTCCCAGGTCACTTACCTGTTCTTCTGCCTCAGTTATTCTGTTATTGATTCCTTCTACTGTATTTTTCATTTCAGTTATTGTGTTGCTCATCTCTGTTTGTTTGTTCTTCAGTTCTTCTAGATCTTTGTTAGACATTTCTTGTATTTTCTCAATCCGTGCCTCCATTCTATTTCCAAGATTCTGGATCATCTTTACTATCATTACTCTGAATTCTTTTTCAGGTAGATTGCCTCCTATTTCCTCTTCATTTTTTTTGGTCTTATAGGTTTTTACCTTGCTCCTTCATCTGTGACATATTTTTTTTGCCTTCTCTTTTTTTTTTTTTTTTTAATGAGTGGGATTGTGTTCCTGTCTTACTGGTTGTTTGGCCTGAGGCTTCCAGCACTGGAGTTTGTAGGCTATTGGGTAGAGCTGGGTCTTGGTGCTGAGATGAGGAACTCTGTGAGACCTCACTCTGATGAATATTACCTGGGATTTGAGGTTCTCTGTTAGTCCAGTGGTTCGGACTTGGAGCTCCTACCTCAGGAGCTTCTGCCCAATCCCCAGCTCATGACCCAAGATCCTGCAAGCCATGTGGGGTGGCAAAAAAAAAAAAAAAAGAGAACAATAACAAAGTAAAAAATAAAATTAGAATAGGAAACTTAACAGATATGTTAGAAAGAATATAAAAATAAAAATATAGATGAATCAACAACTGGAAGGTACATCAGTAGCACAATAGTAAAAAAGAGGAGGAGGGAAAAGAAAAAAAAAGGGGGGGGGAGGCCCTGGCTGTGGAGGGTGGGACCTAAGCAAGGGTGAGGTTTGGGTGGTGGGTGGGGCCTATGCTTAGTACCCACAGGGCTGGAAAAGGCCCTGGGGCTGTGGGGGGTGGGGCTTAGGTTCAAGGGACAGAAGGGGCCCAGGCATGCCCCCCACCCCTGGTCTCAGAGGGCAGGGGACCTCACCTGGGAGCCCAACAGGCTTCCTGGGCTCGAGTGGGCAGGGCAAACACCCTCCTCTCCTCTCCTGCTCCTCCAGTGTGGGAAGGCCCCTCCTACCTGCCTCTCCTGATCTCCCTGACCTCCCTCCTATGCTCCCAGGACCCACACGGGGCTTTGGGGGTGGGGGGTACCGGCTTGGGAGCTCAGCAGGCTCCCCGGCCCGAGTGGGCCAAGTGATCACCCTCCACTCCTGTCCTGCTCTTCCCAGAGAGTCCCTCCCACCTGCCTCTCCTGATCTTCCCTGCCTCAGGGGTGCCAATCCTGTCTGGCCTCCACTTCTCCTCCCCTGTCAGTCCCCCTACGTCCTACTGGTTCACTTTGGGGTTCCTCCCATCTCCTTGAGCGTTGGAGTCCCCCACCAGCTGAGGTAAGGCGCCCTAGTTGTGGGGAGAAGCTAACTCCATGTCTTCCCACACCGCCATCTTGACTCCAGCTCCCCAATGAATTCTTGACTCCAGCTCCCCAATGAATTCTTAATTTCACATATTTATAGTTTTAGTGTATCCAATTTAGTTTTATTAAGAGATTCCATATCTTTGCTTAAATTCTTCATTTTTCATCTATTTTTTGCCATATTGTCCATTTTCTTTTATACATTTATAAGTTATTTATTTATTTATAAATATTTATTTATTTATTTGCCTGTGCCAGGTCTTAGTTGTGGCACACGGGATATTCATTGCCATGTGCGGGATCTTTGTTGCGGCATGTGGGCTCCTTTAGTTGCGGCATGCAGGATCTAGTTCCCTGACCAGGGATCGAACCCGTGCCCCCTGTATTGGGAGCACAGCGTCTTAACCACTGGACCACCAGGGAAGTCCCAAAAGTTATTTTAATGGTTTGTCTGCTAATTATAACATCTAGGTCAACTGTGATTTTGTTTTATTTAATTTCTTTTTCTACTGATCATCAGCTTTTTTTTCTCATGACTTGTATTAAAAATTGTATAGAAAATAATTGTAGAGGCTGAACTGGTATTATTTTCCTGCAGAAAAACCATGTTTTTCCTTTGTCAGATAGCTAGATTGAGCTGTTGATCAGTTCAATCAGGAGTTGACCTAAGCCAGAGTTTTGTTGCAGAATTATTGAGCTTTAGTTTACCTCGGGTTTCAAATGTCTTTAGAGTGAAACTTGTCCTATTGTATAATAAGGCCCTTCCTATAGCAGCATTCTGGGATATAAGCATCTGAAGACTAAGAAAATCTCTCTCTATGTGCCTTTCTAGCTAAGCCTTTGATTTCTTATGTCACTTCAGACTCAGCAAAAGCATAGGCCATGGAAAAACCAGCTTTGCATTTGAGGCTCCTCCAGTTTTATGAGGTTCACATAAGTCCACATGACCATTAAAATATCTGTTATTTTCTCCTTACTTCAGCAAAGTCCCTCTGCCTATAGCAGGCTCAATCCAATGCCCACCTATGTCTATACTTGCTCCCAGAGGCAAAATTAGCTGTTGATCTGTGTTCACCTAGGAAAGGCTCATCCCTTTCTGAAGTTTAATTCCTTTAGACTTATTTGCATCCAAAGTGCTCCTGTATCTTTAAAAGCTTTATAATTTTTGTAACCTCTGTTTATTTCTATTTACTATAGTGTGAAGGA
This sequence comes from Eubalaena glacialis, assembly GCF_028564815.1. Lineage (NCBI taxonomy): Eukaryota > Metazoa > Chordata > Mammalia > Artiodactyla > Balaenidae > Eubalaena > Eubalaena glacialis. Next base: position 80,974,613 of record NC_083722.1, on the reverse strand, counting down.
TTGTTTGGCATGTCCTTCTATATCCTAACCAAAAGTGAAATTCTGGAAAAACTATTAAGAGGAGTTGTTTTCATGCAGCGTACATCCAGTGCTATGGTGCCATGATCATTGATAACTTATAATGGGGAATACTAATATTTTTAAAGTATTTTAATTTTATTTGTTCCTCCTTTTAATTAAAAAATAAAGTTTCAAGAAATAATTTATAAATATAAGAAGATACAATTTTCTTATTTCTAAATGAAAAGTCTACATTTATAAGACATGAATGACATGATTTATAATACCATTTTGTAGAAATGCATTCCATTTTTCTTTTATTTTAGGAATTTTTGGAATGTGCTCATGAAGCCTGCAAAGTACATAATCTTCAGCCTGTTAAATTTTTTCTTGAAAAAATGATTCAGACATATGAGATGATGATTGTTAGACATGGGTAAGATTATAGATTATAGATAGTCTGCCATAGTTAGATGTTGTTTTTTAAGTTAAACTATTAAAACAACTAAAATTTGTGAACTAAAAGACTCAGCAAACTTTGTATGCTAGGTAGGCTAGGGAACAACGCCCCCCCCCCAATCTCCATTCCAGTAGCTTTAAAACAAAGGTTTATTTCTCTCTCATGTCACCTGTCCAAAAAGGAGTGGTAAGGAGTACTCATTCAGTGATGTAGCACTAATGACCACCACAATTTGCCCTTTTGATCATCATATATGTTATTTGCTCTACTTCATGCATGTAGAACATACTTTTCCTTTCCCAGGGAGACAACCTAAAAGTTCTGATCAATCAATGAACCAGACTCAAAGTATAGGATCTCTAGGTGATACATGATAGTTTGTGTATCAGATTTGGAAGCTGTTCTTCTTGCTCCAAAGACCTAAAACTACAAAGACAAGTTATCTGCCCTGCATACAGCCAGTATTATAATAGTGGGTTTACCAGAGCAGGATTATCAGAGCAAATACTCCCATTCAGAAACTGAAGAATAGGAGACAAAGCCAACACTTGTCAGTAGCAGTTCTGAAACCCAGCTGTGCGTGTGGGAGCCCAGTTCCAGAGATAGATTGTGAAACTACTGGAGTTTAAACTTCAGGACCTCTTATTTGTAGAGGCCCCTCCAGGGAGTCATAATCATTTTATATATAATTTATTGGAAAGGGTGTCATTAAAATGGCGGTGGACATTTTTGTATTTGTAATTACATATATATTTTCTTCCTTAGAGAGCTATCCCCACCGATTGTATAAACTGAAATCCCCATAAAACCTGGATCTATTTCTGCTTGATTTTGCTCCCCGAGAGAGGCTTTCCAGTAACCTCTGCTCTGTGGACTTTGGTTCAACCTTTTGAGAGGTCTTTCTATCTCCATTTTCTTCCCTGGTCACATGTGAGGTGGACAATAGAGAAAATATCCTTGGGAGCTGAGAAATGTTTTCAGCCCACTTACTGCCTATAGAAAGTTGAAGTCTCAAAGGTCATGATTTTTTTAAAGGCAAAATTTTAAAAAAACCCAAACCTTTGTATTATATAAATTTTCAAACATATATAATAATAGAGGGAATTAGTACAGCCAACCCTCATGCATTCAGTACCTAAGAGTCTTCTTTACATCTTAAACATTCACATGTGTTTTAGCCTAGACTCATGGTTTCTTTGTCAGTAAACTCTCTCAAAAACTATTTAATAAGTTTTTTTTCTATTTGATTCCAGGTAGTTCCATGTGCCAGTAGCCACAACTATAGTCCTTATTAAGTTATACCTTTCTAAACTTCCTTGTAGTATCCTTGAACATATTAGGCTTAGGTGAGAGGGCCCCATCCTTAATCTATTTTCCCTAAATTATCTCACCATCCTGAAATGATTACTGGGAACCATATTAATCTTTCATAGGTTTTAATAAAGTGATACAATGGCCCTACTCTTGATTTGATCCTTGGTACCAGGCTGAGTTGATCTTTGTTGTTCAAAGATTTTCTCAGTTTATGTTTTACCAATTGCAGGTGAGAATAAATTACCTCATTCAATCCCTCAAGTCTCTGAATTTCTCAACTCCCTCTACTTTCATTCCTGCTTGCAAACTGGCCATATTTTCTTAAGCTTATTTCTTTTTGTAGTTCCTTGTTAAATACAGCCATCAGCTGCCAATATATACTAATAATATTCTGTTCACTATCCTTTTCCCCTAAAACTACAATTTCATTAGATATATTATCTATCTTCCAGGTTATCTCAGGGATAAATTTACCAAATGTTTGATCATTGCATAATATTAATTGCCCATCCTTTAGCCGCCACCCACAACCTAGCCTCTAAGCCAGTGCCACTTATTTTAGTCTTTTTTATTATGGCAGGAATACCTTTTGCCCTTCTAGTTACCAATTTCTATCAATAAGGATGGGCTAGGTTATTCCATAGAAACAATCAGCACCCAAATCTTAGTGACTTAAAAACAAAGATGTATTTCTCATTCGTACTGTTTCCATTATAGTTTAACAGGGAGGTTCTGCTCATCATAATCACTCAGGTCCCAGGCTGTTGGAGCAGCCACCATCTCAACATTGTGGGTCCCAGGTGTGCTAGAGGGAAAGGAGAGCTCTGTAAGGTCCCTCACTGGCAATTATCTATCCCCTAAGAAGTAAAACTCATCATTTCCATTTATAACTCCTTAGTCACCTAGTATTCCCACAAGAGAGTGAGGAATTCTATGCGCCAGGAGAGAGGAGATTCAGAAATATTTGGCAAAGAGCACTATAGCAAGTGAAATCTTGAGGAAAAGTGAATCTTCTCCTCTCCTCTGCTTAGGAAACCCCAAGTCATTAAAAAAATTTTTTTGAGTATGCAGTTACTAAGTTTCCATTTTCATTTGGAAATTTTTTATTCTCTTTTGTAGATAATGGTATTAATGTCGAGAATTTGATTTAGAGATCAATCAAGAAGTTAAATGTATTTCCCTTATATCTGAGAAAAATTAATATAATTTCAAAAATTATATGTAGTAATTATTATAGGGTAAAATTGTATATACCAATATATAGGGAAGTAATTTAATTTAACATTATTTTTTAGAATCTTATTGTATAATGACTTCTTTTCCTTAATAGTTTTATGTTAGTAGGAGAGCCTTTTGCTGCTAAAACAAAAGTTCTGCATATGCTGGCTGATACTCTAACTCTTATGAATGAACGTGGCTATGGAGAGGAAGAAAAGGTCATTTATAGGACTGTAAACCCCAAATCCATTACTATGGGCCAACTTTTTGGACAATTTGACCCCGTGTCCCATGAGGTAATCTACGGTATAAACATTCTCCACTCTCATTGACAATGCACATTAAGCCAAGAAATTTGAAATGTTTTTGTATTATCACTTTATAGTTTTTTAAGGACACTTTCCAACTCTTCCTTTTTTCCTCCTCAGTGGACTGATGGTATTGTGGCTAACACTTTTAGAGAATTTGCCTTATCAGAAACACCTGACCGGAAATGGGTTGTATTTGATGGTCCCATTGACACTTTGTGGATAGAGAGCATGAACACAGTATTGGATGATAATAAAAAGGTAAATCATCATGATTAAAAGCAAAACAGATGCACAATATGAATATACTTAACACTACTGAACTGTAAAGTTAAAAATGGTTAATATGGTAAATTTATGTTATTTTTTTTTACCACAATTAAAAAAAGCAAAGCAGATGCAGATAGGCTTAAACAATGTTATGTGTTCAACAACTAATCATTCTCAGACTATATATTTAAAATAAGGGATGCAGCAAATTGAATAAGTTTATAAATTATCTTTTCAATGAACACTATGCTGTAGTAAATTCTTTGCTTAATTTTTTAATTAGAATGCAAGTATATTAAAATTACTGTATTAGCAGGAAGGCATAGTAATGTAATGTGTGGCAATAAGTTAAGCAACTACAGTGTTAAGGTTTCTTACAGAACTTTAATATTTTAGAAGAAAATAAAAAGCCCTCATTCTTTTTTTTTTTTGTATAGAGAGTTTTCTTTATTATTAACATCTTGCATTAGTATAGTAAATTTGTCACAATTAATGAACCTATATTAATACTTATTAACTAAAGCCCATACTTTATATAAATTTCCTTGGTTTTACCTAATCCCACATTTCTGGTTGGAGGATCTTATCCAGGATACCATATTTAGTCATCATGTCTCCTTAGGCTTCTCCTGGCCCTCATTCTTTTTTGAAAACATCAGTTGCTTCAGTGCTTATATGTGGTACATTACCTTAAACCTATGAGATATACAAAAAAAGAGAAAATGGAAGTCTTCTAGTATTTATTTTAATTGAGAGATAACATAAGTATAAAATGTGCACTAACTTTAAGTTTAGATTCTAAGATTTTTTTACATATGTGTACACTCACATAACCATCACCTAAATAAAAGTGCATAAAATTTATTGCCCCCTACAAAGTTCACTCGTGTCCCTACCCAATCAGTATACCCTCCCCAAGGGGCAATCACTGTTCTGACTTCTACTGTGATAAACTAGTTTTACCAGTTCTTGAACTTCATATAAATAGAATCATACTCTTTAGTGTTTTCTTTCATTTGGTCAATATAGTGATCTGTGATATTTATATTGTAGATCCATTTTATTTATTTATTTATTATTCTTTTTGTGTCTGTATTAGTATTCTACTGTGTTAGTATATCACAATTTATTTTTTTGCTTTTATGAAATAATTATAATACTAAATAAGCAAACTAATTTAATTAGCATTCAAACATATACTCTAGTACTTTATCATAGGTGGTTAGTCATTTGTTCATATTCTTTCTTTCATTCAGTCAGTCAGTCATATTGATTGAACTAAAGGGGAAAGTAAACAGAGGAGAAATAGTGATGATTCAGAAGAGAGGGGTTAATCAGTCCAGTCAAGTCTAAGGATTCAGAGCCAAATGGAAGGATTGTTTCATATTGGATGAGAGGAGAGCAGGAAAGGTGAATGTATGGCTTTGATAGTGGAAATTTGAAGGCAAATCCTTTTGATGATTTATCTTTCCTTTGTGCAGTGGCAGGCCCTGGTTCTTTGTATACTCAAGGAGAAAGGGGAAGATTTAAATTAGCCATCATGGAAAATGGGAAAGACAGATGCCTAGGAAAACATAGAAGCATATCTGAGTGTTATGGAGAACCTGATGGAGTTGAAGACCATGAGTTATAAACTATAGTGCCAAGGTCTGCCTTTGTGAGATTTTTCTCTATCAATTTAAGCACCTTGGATGTGGGTGTAGGTAATGTTGCCAGACTGGAAATACAGAAAGACTTTAAAGATATTGGCATGAGAACGATAGAAGTGCTGGACCGTAGAACAGAAGCTACCTAAAGAAAGAAGTAAAAACAACGGGGATATGAAAATCTCTATGAAAATGAAGAGCAAATATAGTAGGAGTCAATGAGTGAGAGAGCTGGATGGAGCAGAGACTTGAATGCTCAGAATTGTGTAGTGTTCCAGGAGAGAAGGTCCCAGGTATATAAGGTGGATGGCTGAAGTGGAGTAGAGGAGAAGTAAGTGAAGACAAGGTAGTTAAATACCGGAGGCAGGGGGCAGGGGTGCTGTACTGAGATGTTTCCACTTATGAACATTGGATCAGGCCAGAGTTATAGTAGAGAGAAAGAGACTGAGCCAGCTGCCAAAGGCTTTAGCCAAGCAGGGGTTGTCAAAGGAGCAAGGGCTGTAATAGAGGATGGAATAGAAGTAGTTGGGAAATAGCATGGGGGAGCGAGGAGAATGTTGACTCCCCCTCCCAAATTTGTAGCAAGAAGGAGAATGTTTGCCGAAACAGCCTGGTAGAAACTTAAAAGTATTCTAGACAAGCATTGTCCAATAGAACTTTCTGTAGTGATGGACATATCTGCACTGTCCAATAAGGTAGCTACTAGTCACATGCGGCTATTGAGCATTTAAAATGTGGCTAAATGCAATAGAAGAACTGAATTTTAAATTTTATCTAATTAAAATGAAATATAAATAGCCACATATGATTACTGACTGTCTTATTGGACAATCCAGCACTAGACCGTTCATTCATTTTACAGATAAGAAACAGATCCAGAAATGTTAAATGCTGCATTGTTGACGAACTAGATAGGGGCAAAATTGGGATTAGAGTAATGAATCAGAGACGAAGCACTGAAAAATAAATGTAGAGGAAGAATTTTAAAGACTTAATAATGCAATTAATTTGGGGTATCAACAGTTTATAGTTATTACCAACATTATTAAAAGTTAATGATAATTCCAAAGGTGGAAGCCAAGGAGATTGAGAGGATACAATGGCTTTAATAATAATGGACAAGATAGGAATTTGGCAGAAAGGACACAGTTGATAAATTCAGTTTTTCACATATTTGATTAAAGAGGAATGTTTTAGATTAAGAGAGACCAAGAGGACGTGGTAAGCCCAATGCGTAGTCCTTGATTGAATTTTGGTTTGAATCAATCAGTTGAAAAGACATTTCTTGTACAACTGAGAATATTTGAGTATTGGCTGAGTATTAGATGATATTAAGGAATTATTGGTAATTTTGTTAGATGTGATAATGTTATTGTGGTTATATAGAAAAGTCCTTATTTTTAAAGATGAATATTGACATATTTGGATGTGAAATGCCATGATGTTTGTAATGATCTTTAAAATACTTTTTAAAAAGACTAAGTAAATATGGCAAAATGTTAACATAGGTTAAATCTACGAGATGGGTATGTGAGTGTTCATAGTATTCTCTATTTTTTCTATTTCTCTTTTTTTATTAATAAAAAAGGTCTTATGACAACTTTATAAAATCAGGAGTATTTCATGTAATTTTTTAATAACAAAAGCTGACATTTGTATAGGATTTTATTTTTTTTTTCAATATATCATGTAGTTCCCCTCTCCCCTAATTCTATGAGAGGAAAATTATCCCTTTTTATAGATGAAGAGACTGAGAGTCAGAGATATTATATATTTGCTTACCTAGTAAGTAATTGACAGAACTAGACCTAGAATTAAGATTATTCTGGCTTCCATTCTAATACTTATTCCATTATATCATAGGAGATACTTTAATAAATAGAATAAATTTTTACCTGAGAAGTTTGAGATTTTTTTAAAATAAACATTTGAAAAATTATTGCCTTCAGCTCTGCCTTATGAGTGGAGAAATCATTCAAATGTCCCCTCAAATGAGTCTCATCTTTGAAGCAATGGACCTTTCCCAGGCCTCAGTAAGTTCATAATTTAATATAACAGTAGTTTTTGTTTGTTCATTTATTCATTTGTTCACTTTGTCAATAAGTACTTTTTATTATGTGTCAGAAAGCGAGTTAGGCACAAGGAATACAAAGATGAATAAGACACAGTGTATGCTCATTTAGGGAGGATGAGAACCATGCTAATAAATATATATATCCCAGTACAGAGCTACATGTTAAGTGCTGTAAGAATATGGAGGGGGCGAACACCCAAGAGAGGAATGGGTAGAGGAGGAAGACAGTGGAAAATGTTTGAGTGTTTGATCTGGTTTTGAGGGGTAAGACTTCTCCGCAGAGACTGGTTGGGGCTGGGCATTCCAAATCATGACAAGATAACTTACAGAGACATGGAGCCATGCCATATCTGGGGAACTGTAACTGCAAATGGTTTCATCTAGTGTATGTGAATGCTGTAGAGGAAGATAGGAGCCAGATCATGAAGGACCTTATAAGTCATGCAAAGAATTAGTTAATAACTACCAGATTAGAAAAGGAAAACTTGTCTTTTTTCTGTAGCCTGCCACTGTAAGCCGCTGCGGCATGATTTATTTGGAGCCCTCACAGTTGGGATGGGAACCACTTGTGTGTTCTTGGTTGAATTCACTGAAAGGACCTCTACAGGAACCAGATCATCAAGCTCTTCTGAGAGGACTTTTTGACTGGTTAATACAGCCCACTTTAAGTCTTCGTAAGAAAAAATGCAAGGTAACACTATAATTCTCTTACACACTCAAATTTCTTTACTTTCCATTCAGTTTGACTAAGTCTAAAGTCAGAAAGGTAGGATAAATAACTAAAATCAGTTTCTCCTTAGACATGTAGTATCCACTTTTTTAAAAAATTGTAATATTTATTATGACAATCCATGATTCACATGCAGTTGTAAGAAATAATACAGAGAGATCCCACATACACTTCACCTAAGTCCCCCCATGGTAACATTTTGCAAGACTATATTATAATATCACAACAAGGATATTGACAATGATAATATCTATTGATCTTATTTACATTTGCCTAGTTATACTTCTACTTGGAGCGTGTGTGTGTGTGTGTGTGTGTATGTATGTGTGTGCATGCATTTAATTTTTTTAATTTTAAAAATAAAAGTTATAATACTTAAAGTGTACATGTTGATTTGATATACATATATGTAGTGAAATGATTACCACAGTCAAGCTAATTAACATATCTCCTCAAATAGTTAACATACTTTTGTGTGTGTGTGATGAGAGCACCTGAAATCTACTCTCTTAGCAAATTTCCAGTACTGATACATATTGTATCAGTATTATTAACTAAAGTCATCATGTTGTACATTAGATCTCTAGACTTATTCATCCTGCATAGATGTAACTTTGTACTATTTGCCCAGTATCTCCCCATTTCTCTCACCTCCCCACCCCTGGTAACCTGTTTTACTCTCTGCTTCTTTTTATGTGTTCAACTTTTAGATTTTGCATACAAGTGAGATCATGCAGTTTTTTCCTTTCTGTGTCTGGCTTATTTCACTTAGCATAAAGTCCTCAAGTTTTGTTTATATTGTTGAAAATGGCAGGATTTTCTTTTTTAAGAATGAATATTATTCCATTATATATATACCACAATATCTTTATCCATTCATCCACCAGGGGGCACTTAGGTGTTTCCATATCTAGGCTATTGTGAATAATGCTTCAATGAACATGGGAGCACAGATATCTCTTTGAGGTACTTACTTCATTTCCTTTGGGTGCTGTATCTAGAGGAGGCATTGCTGGACCATATGGTAGTTCTATTTTTAGTTTTTTGAGGATCCTCCTTACTGTTTTCCATAATGGCTGGACCAATTTACACTCCCACCACCAGTGCACGAGGGTTCTCTTTTCTCCACATTCTCACCAACACTTATTATCTTTTATCTTTTTGATAATACCCATCCTAACAGGTGTGAGGTGATATTTCATTGTGGTTTTGATTTGCATTTCCTTGATGATTAGTGAGGCTGAGTGGCTTTTCATATACGTGTTGGCCATTTGTATGTTGTCTCCGGAAAAAAATGTCTATTCAGGTCCTATGCCCATTTAAAAAATTGGGTTGTTTGTGTTTTTGCTGTTGAGTTGTATGAGTTCCTTATATATTTAGGATATTAATTCCTTATTATATATATGATTTGCAGATATTTTTCTCCCATTCAGTAGGTTGCCTTTTCATTTTTTGATGGTTTCCTTTGCTGTGCAGAAAAGCTTATTAGTTTGATGTAGTCCCACTTGTTTATTTTTGTATTTTTGCCTGAGCTTTTGATGTCATATCCAAAAAAATCATTGCCAAGCCAGTGTCAAGGAGCTTCCCCACCTGCCCCCCCCCAACCATGTTTTCTTCTAGGAGTTTTATGGTTTCAGGTTTTACATTTAAGTCTAATCCATCTCAAGCTGATTTTTATGTCTAGTGCAAGGTAAGGGTCCCATTTCATTCATTTACATGTGGACATCCAGTTTTTTCAACACCAGTTATTAAGGAGACTATCCTTTCCTCATTGTATATTCTTGGCACCATTGCCAAAGATCAGCTGACCATATATGGTTGGGTTTATTTCTACTCTGTTCCACTGGTTTATATGTCCGTTTTTATGCCTCTACCATTCTGTTTTGTACTAGAGCTTTGTAATATAATTTGAAATCAGGAAGTGTGATGTCTCCAACTTTACTCTTCTGTCTTAAGATTACTTTGGCTATTTGAGGTGTTTTGTGGTTCTATACAAATTTTAGAATTGGTTTTTCTATTTTTGTAAAAAATGTCATTGGAATATTCATAGTGATTGCATTGAATCTGTAGTTCACTTGGGTAGGATGGACATTCTTCCAATCCTTGAGCACAGAATATCTTTCCATTTATTTGTGTCTTCAGTTTCTTTCATTACTGTTTTATAGTTTTCAGTGTACAGATATTCCACTTCCTTGGTTAAATTTATTCTTAAGTATTTTATTCTTTTTGATGCTATCATAAATGGGATTGTTTTCTTGATTTCCTTTCTAAATAGGTCATTGTTGATGAAAAGAAATGCAACTGATTTTTGTGAGTTGGTTTTGTATCCTGCAGTTTTATTGAATTTATTAGTTCTAAAATGTTGCGTCCCCCTTCCCTCCCATCTCCGTGGAGTCTTTAGGGTTTCTACAAATAGGATTATGTCATCTGCAAAGAGAGATAAATTTACTTCTTCTTTTCTGATTTGCATGTCTTTTATTTCTTTTTCTTGTCTCATTGTTCTTGCTAGTACTTCTGGCACTGTATTGAATAAAAGTGATGAGAGGGGGCATCCTTGCGTTGTACCAGATCTTAGAGGAAAAGCTTTCAGTTTTACCCAATTATGATTTTAACTCTGGGATTTTCATAAGTGGCCTTTATTTTGTTGCAGAGGTTTTTATCATGAATGGATATTGAACTTTGTCAAATGTTTTTTTCTGAATCTATTCAGATGATTATGTGGTTTTATGTTTCATTCTGTTAATGTGTTGCATCACATTGATTGATTTGCATATGTTAAACCAACCTTGGATCCCAGGGATAAATCCCACTTGGTTATGGTGTATTCTCTTTTTGATGAGTTGTTGAATTCAGTTTGCTAGTATTTTGTTGGGGATTTTTGCATCTACATTCATCAGAGATACTGACCTATAGTTTTTTGTTTTTTTGTTTTTTTCTTGTGGTGGCTTTCTCTGGCTTTGATATTAGGGTAATGCTGGCTTCAGAGAATGAGTTCAGAAGTATTCCCTCTACTTCTATTTTTTGAAGAGTTTGAGAAGGATTTTTATTAATTCTTCTTTGAATGTTCAGTAGAATTGTGAAGCTGTGAAGTCATCTGGCCCTGGGAATTTTTGTTGGGAAGTATTTGATTACGACTTCAATATCCTTATTTGTTATTGGTCTATTCAGGCTTTCTGTTTCTACTCTATTCAGTTGTGGTAGGTTGTATGTTTCTAGGAATTTATCCATTTCTTCTAGATTATCCAATTTGTTTGCATATAATTGTTCATAAGAGTTCCTTATTATTTCTTTCTATTTCTGAGCCATCCATTGCAATGGTTCCTCTTTCATTTCTGATTTTATTTATTTGAGTCTTCTCTCTTTTTTCTTGGTTAGTCTAGCTAAGGATTTGTTTATTTAGTATATTTTTTCAAGAAACCAACTCTTAGTTTTGTTGATTTTTTTTCTGTTGTTTTTCTAGTCTCTATTTGATTTATTCCTACTCTGATCTTTATTATTTCCTTCCTTCTGCCAACTGTGAAATTAGTTTGCTCTTCTTTTTCTAGTTCTTTGAGGTGTAAAATTAGGTTGTTTATTTGAGATCTTTTTTCTTTTTTAATGAAAGTGTTCATTGCTATAAACTTCCTCTTAGTACTGCTTTTGGTGTACCTCATGAGTTTTGGTATATATTGTTTCCATTTTCATTTGTCTCAGGATATTTTTTGATTTCCTCTTTGACCCAGTGGTTGTACAAGAGTATGTTATTTAGTTTCCACATATTTGTGAATTTTCTCTCTTTTTTTTTTTTTTTCTGATTTCTAGTTTTAATCCATTGTGGTCAGAAAAGATACTTGGTATAATTTCAATCTTCTTAAGTCTCTTAAGACTTTTGTGATCTAACATGGGGTCTATCCTAAAGGATATTCTTTGTGCACTGGAAAAGCATGTATATTCTGCTCTTGGGTGAAAAGTTGTGTATATCTGTTAGGTATATTTGGTCTATGGTTTTGTTCAAGTTCACTGTCTCTTTACTGATTTTCTGTCTGGATATTCTATCCCTTATTGAAAATGGGATATTGAAGTCTCCTAATATTATTGTATTGCTATCAGTCTCTCCTTTCATATCAGTTAGTATTTGTTTTATATACTTAGGTGCTCTGATGTTGGGTGCATATGTATTTACAGTTGCTTTATCTTCCTATTCAATTGATCATTTTATCATTATGTAATAATAACCTTCTTTGTCTCTAGAGATAGTTTTTGACTTAAAGTCTACTTTGTATTATTTAAGTATAGCCACTCCTGCTTTCCTTTGATTACCATTTGCATGGAATATCTTTTTCCATCCCTTCATATTCAGCCTATGTGTGTCCTTGAATCTAAAGTGAGTTTCTTACAGACACCATACAGTTGGATCTTTGTTTTTTTTAATCTATTCAGCTGCTCTGTATCTTTTTACTGGGGAGTTTAACCTATTTACATTTAAACTATCTATTGATAGGAAAGAATTTACTATTGCTATTTTAAAAACTATTTTCTGTTTATCTTGTAGTTCTTTTGTCCCTCTTTTCTCTCTTGCTGTCTTCCTTTGTGTTTTGGTTTTTTTTTTTTTGTATTGATAGGATTTGAATCCTTTCTCTTTTTCTTTTGTGTAACTTCTATAAGTATTTTCTTTGTTGTTACCAAGGAGCTTACATATATTATCTTAAAACAGGGTACTTTAAGCTGATAACAACTTAATTCATTTACATGTAAGAACTCTCCACTTTTATCCCTCCTTTCCCCACATTGTAGGCTATTGATGTCACAATTAACATTTATTTATAGTATGTATCCATTAACATAATTTAGTTATAGTTGTTTTTAATACTTTTGTCCTTTAGCTTTTATAGTTGAATTAAAAGTGATTTACACAGCACCATTAGAGCAATATCCACCTTTGGTTTTTATTTTATTTTATTTTATTTAGTTATTTATTTTTGTCTGTGTTGGGTCTTCATTGCTGTTTGCGGGCTTTCTCTAGTTGTGGTGAGTGGGGACAACTCTTCGTTGCGGTGCACTGGCTTCCCATTACGGTGGCTTCTCTTGTTGCGGAGCACGGGCTCTAGGCGCATGGGCTTCAGTAGTTGTGGCACACAGACTCAGTAGTTGTGGCTTGCGGGCTCTAGAGCACAGGCTCAGTAGTTGTGGCGCATGGGCTTAGTTGCTCCGCAGCATGTGGGATCTTCCCGGACCAGGGCTCAAACCCATGTCCCCTGCATTGGCAGGTGGATTCTTAACCACTGCGCCACCAGGGAAGTCCCCACCACCCTGTGGTTTTATATTGCCGAAGTTACATCTGAATAACCCAGAGGTAAAATGTATTCCAGCTATACTCTTTGGATTAAAACTATAGTGACTAAAGATTTAAAAATTCCATATTTTAAAATTATTTTAGGGAATTCCCTGGCAGTCTAGTGGCTAGGACTCGGCGCTTTCACTGCCAGGGCCTGGCTTCAATCCCTGGTCAGGGAACTAAGATTCCACAAGCCAAGTGCCCCCCCCAAAAAACATAAATAAATAAATAAAAAATAAAAGGATTTTAAATATGTACCTTTAAAAACTCACATATACATATAGTATTTTGTGAGAAAACTTTATATATTGTGTTAGTTTCCTGGGGCTGTTGTAACAAATTATTACACACTTGGTGACTTAAAGCAAAAGAAATTTATTCTGTCACAGTTCTGGAGCCAGAAGTCTGAAATCAAGGTGTTGGCAAGAATGTGCTTCCTCTGGTAGCACTAAGGGAGACTCTTTCCTTATCTCTTCCAGCTTCTTTTGGCTCCAGCCCTTTTTTGACTTGTGCCTGCGTAACTCTAGTCTTTTTCTTCATGTTCACATGGCCTTCTACTCTGTGTGTCTCTCCACTATGTGACTTTTATAAGGATTTATGACTTTGAATTTAGGACCCACCAGATAATCCAGAATGATCTCCTCATCTTGAGACTTTAACTTAATTACATTTTCAAAGACCCTTTTTCCAAATAAGATCACCTTTGTGGCTTCCTGGGATTAGGATGTGGATATATCTTTTTGGGGACCACCACATATAGAGAAGGGAAAAGAGTATTCAGTAGATTTTCATCCTAAAATACTATTTTGGAGATAGGAAAAATATCCTGCATAAAATAAAAGAAGACAATTTCACTTTATGAAGATTCTGTACAACGTCTCATAGAAAAAATATACAAATAATCATTTTTCAGTTTTAAAAATTTTAAAGCTAATACTATACGTTGTAAAAAATACAAAATAAACTTCATCTTTCTGATAATGAGTGATAGATTTTCTTTTCATAATTCATTCCCGTATTTTCCATAGCCAGTTAGTCTCCAGAATCTATTGATTTTTCCCTCATTGCTAACTTTTTTATCTGTCTTCTCCTCTCCATCGCAGTTCCTCTGACCACCCCCCTTCATCATGTCATAACAGCTTCAGTTCTGACCTTTACCATTTCCTACCTGAATCAATACGATAGAGCTACTCTGGTCCAGTCTACATCCTGCTACCAGAATGAGGATTCAAAAACACAAATTCATTCCATTTACTCCCCTAATTAAAACCCTCCATTGGAACTCTCTTCGTCTTAGCATGACATCCTTAACATAGCCTATAAAGGCTTTCAGGTTCTGACCCCTGTCTGCTTCTCAGGTTTTATTTCTTGCCATTCCTCTTTCACACCCTCTTTTCACATCCTACAGAATCCCTTTAATACTCTGTGTCCACTCACATCTCCATGTCTGTATATATGTTGTTTCCCCTGCCTTGAACATTATTCCCTTCTGCACCTGGTTAACTCACACTTTCCTTCCAAATTCATCTCAGCTATTCCTTCATCTGGGAAATCTTCCTTGATTATTCCTCTCCTATTTCCCTCGTTGTCTTCCTACCTGGGTCTGGGTTAATTGTTTATCCCAGGTATTCTAGTAGCCTCCCACTACCTTTGGACTTCCTCTGTCATGTCATTATTATACCATATTATTTTAGTCTATTTAATTTCAATATCACTTCTTTTCAGAGATCATGTGTTTTATTTTCATATCTCCTAGCTTGGTATATAGGTATACTGTGTTTTTGATAAATGTTTGTTGAATAAACAGATGAATAAATGGGTGTTATAAACTTCATTTCTACTATCTCTAGAGCATTGTTTATTCTCTTACTAGTTTTCATTTCTCAAAGAATTCAGAATAAGAATATGTTTTGTACAACTGTGTAATGTAATATGCTAGACTAAAATATTTGAGAGATTTTTATCATGCCTACAATTTAAATTCCTTAAGTTTAAATTTTATAAAGACCTTAGGAAAACTACATTTTTAAAATGAAATGTTTATTTTCTTTTATTATATAAATAAGATGAAAGTAAAGTATCTTATTCTTTTCACTTTCAAGGAACTGATTCCTACAAGCGATAGCAATGTAGTTGTATCTCTCACACGCCTCTTTGACGTACTACTCTGTAACGTGGTAGAAAACGATCCTACCAGCAAGCACATTCGTATTTGGATTATGGTTGGTTTTATACTTATTGTGTTTTTAAATTATGGAATAAAATATGCCTCTTGCAAATGATACTTGTGTTGAGAAAGACATTACAAGACCTAGAGCTGTTTTTTGGTGAGCACCAAAAGAATACCTGAAGACATTAAAGTTGCCCTGACCTGGTATTCTGATTTTAAAAATGATTTAGAGAAAGTAAAATATGTCAGAATGAATCAAGACACCCTATTACTTATGAAAGATCATAATTTGATAAACACTTAATAAGGTGACAATATTAAACCAATATGGACTTCAGGTGAATTGATCTTGTCTAAATGTTAAGCTAGAGTGTAGGCTACAACAAACTGGCTATGAAAGACTAGGAGCAGGCATCCAACCAGCTGGGTGGAGCATTGCAGGAAGAATTCATAGAGAATATATGTAAGAAGGAGTCAGTGGTCCAGGTTAGTTAATGTCTAGAGATCAGAGAATGCCAGAGAATAAGGCTCTCAGGGAGCCAAAGGAAAGAGGTGCTCTGTACTCTTCCCTGGTCTATGCTACTTTCCTATCCACCACCTTATTCTCAAATGCCTCTATCTCCTCTTTCAATCTATCTTCTATTCTACTCTGTGGTAATAGCAGTTCCCTCCCATGGTTTTCCCTTCACTTTGTTGCCACAGAAAATTTTCTCTTAAAATATTTTGGATAGATTTTTCTAACTAGATAAGGCATGTAACTAGAGCAAAATTCAAAAGACAAAAGTAAGTTTTCCACCCATACCAGTCCCCCAGCCACCCTCAAGGTAACCACTACTACCAGTGCCTCATGTAGCCTGCTAGAGATATTTGATGTATACATATTTTATACATGTTAGCATACTATACATACTGATTTGCATCTTTTCTCACAATATATTTTGGAGATCTTTCCGTATCAGTATTGGGTTACCTTTTTTTTTTTTTTTAAATAGCTACACGTATTCCAGTGTATGTAGCATATTCCAATTAAGCTGACTTCTATTGAAGAACATTTGGGTTGCTTCAGATATTTTGCTACCACAAACAGTGTTGCAGTAAATATTCTTGTACATATATCGTTTTGTCCAGTGGGAATATATTTGAAGATAAACTCCTAAAAGAGAAATTCCTAGGTCATTTGGCATGAGAATTTTAATTTAGATACATAGTGCCAGAGGAATGATTCGTTACGTGACTTAGATGTGCTCCATTCTACTTTATTTGTAAATCTGACCTTTTCCAAGTAGATTAATCAGAACTTAATATACTATATTTTAGTTAATCTGTTAAAATTTTCTTTTAAATAGTTTAAATTAATTTTTCTTTTTAACCAACAGGCTTGCTTTATATTTTCTTTGATTTGGTCCATTGGAGGAAGTTGTGATACAGATGGTCGCATTGTTTTTGACATTTACATACGATTAGTCATACTGGGAAAAGATGAAAGCAACCCAATACCTGACTCTGTGGGTAAATGGGAATGCCACTTTGATGAAAAAGGCCTAGTCTATGACTACATGTATGAGGTATGATATAAAATGCTTGTTATGATAAACTGTAAAACACAAAGTCTTAGATCAGCAGTCAAAACTGGGTTCCCATCCTAGAGTTACTTTGACTCCTGTGGTTAGCATTTTTGTCCCTTCTCTTTAGTTTCTCCTCCTATAACTTGTGGACAGTATAAACTTACTTTGAGAATATTTTATAATTTCAGATTTAAATTAAATCTATTTTCTCCAATTTAAAAAAGAATTCACAAGAAGACTCTTTTAAACAGTAAGCATTTGCATAATTATTTGATTCATGCAAATTTTACTTCACAGAGCCATAAGATCTGGATAGAGACTTATTACAATTTTACCTAAACCTAGAAACACAACTGACTAGCACAGCCAGGACTTGAACCCAGCTCTCCTGATTGCCAGTGCAGAAATCTTTCCCTAAAACCATGTTAACACAGAATTTTAAGAATATGACCAGAAAGAGAGTTTCATCCTCATTAGTCACAGTGGGAAGTCAATAGAATAATCTCTAAAACTGAAAAATCAAGAAGTGATAACACAAGCATATTCTTTAAGAATTGAAAGTAAATATCAAAATATCCAGCTTAAAGAGGCAAAGGTAGTTGCTGTTAGAGAGGAGAAAATAAGAGTGGGAAACTGCTGTTTTTCCTTAACCTTGTAAACTTTTGACTCTAAAATAGTGCATAAATAACCTTGATAAAAATAAAAGCTAAAACCTAAGAAATTAAGAATATGAATTACTGAAGAAACACTCACCCAAACTTGCAAAATTACTGTCACCCAGACACAAACCATATACATATACAACTTGCCAGAAAATATTTAAAGATTCTTAGATGCCAGCCATAGCACTGGAGTCCAAGAGACCTTCTTCTTTGCCAGGTGCTAACTCTTTTGTTGATTGATGGTGAGAGGCCTTAGGATCTCCAGGGAAGGGCAGGACAACTTGGAGAGGAAGATATCTGTGTGGGGGAGGGTGGATTCCCTAATCAGGATCACTTAGGGTGTCAAGACAGCAGCTATTTAGCCCCTGGTTCAGAAGAACTTCAATAATGTAACAATCAGTCCAGCCATTCCCATATGTCCTGGCTGAATATCAGCCTGGATCAATATGCCAAAGAGAATAATTTTAGAGAAACAAATATGAGTTTATTTGATATTTTGTTTCCAGTTAGATTATTGCCCATTTACTTTAAAATATGAAAACATTAAGCCAAAGTCCTGTCAATTGTAACTTCAGCCACATCAGAGTGGCTCTCAGATAAATTCTTGATATATGCACAAGGACATCTTGAAGGCAGTCTGGAAAGATTAGAGTGTTAAGACGACAGGGACTTCCCTGGTGGCACAGTGGTTAAGAATGCACCTGCCAATGTAGGGGACACGGGTTAGATCCCTGGTCTGGGAAGATCCCACATGCCGCAGAGCAACTAAGCCCATGTGCCACAACTACTGAGCCCACGAGCCACAACTACTGAGCCCGCGAGCCGCAACTACTGAGCCCATGCACCGCAACTACTGAAGCCCGCGCGCCTAGAGCCCATGCTCTGCAACAAGAGAAGCCACCATCTTTCACAATAAAAAGGAGGAAAAGGCTGTAAAGTTTTTAAAAGCAAATATGATAACTGTGCCAAAAAGAGCCTTTTAGATAGCACGTACATGGTTATAATATTTTAAAATTTATGTTCTCTTATAGTTGAAAAACCGAGGTCGCTGGATCCACTGGAATGAATTAATTAAAAGTACTAATTTAGGAGATAAATGTGTCAAGATTCAAGATATCATAGTCCCTACAATGGATACAATTAGATATACATTTCTAATGGATTTGAGTATTACCTATGCAAAGTAAGAAACTCTATTATAAACATGCATTTTAAATATTATAGTACCTTTCTAATAGGATCATAGGATTTTTTAAAATAAATTTATTTATTTTTATTTTTATTTATTTTTGGCTGCGTAGGGTCTTTGTTGCTGCATGCGGGCTTTCTCTAGTTGCGGCGAGTGGGGGCTACTCTTTGTTGTGGTGTGCGGGCTTCTCATTGCAGTGGCTTCTCTTGTTGCGGAGCACGGGCTCTAGGCGCACGGGCTTCAGTAGTTGTGGCACGCGGGCTCAGTCGTTGTGGCTTGCGGAGTCTAGAGAGCAGGCTCAGTAGTTGTGGCGCACAGGCTTAGTTGCTCCGCGGCAAGTGGGATCTTCCCGGACCAGGGCTCGAACCCGTGTCTCCTGAATTGGCAGGCGGAATCTTAATCACTGTGCCACCAGGGAAGCCCAGGATCATAGGATTTTTGAAGTGAACTTTGAGGTCATCCATTTTCAGATAACTAGGACCCTGAGGGACTAATTGACATTTCCATAGTGACATCTGTTACTAGTGGTAAACCTGAAATCCAGGTTTCCTATTGCCCACTTCAAAGTCTTTACCATCATACTTTGTTGCCTCATAAGCCATCTTTTATTTCTTTTAAGTGTAATAGCAGATTAAAAGTCAGTTACAGTGTTACTGTTAAAAAGGTATGCATTCTACTCACAGGTTCATTGTACTCCTGAGGGATCAGACTAACCATGATCCACATTTTCCCATTTGGCATTTTTGAGATATGTCCTATGCTAGTTCTTCATAACTTAAGATGAACATAAAAGACTCAGACTTAAATAAGAAGAGCACATCAAAAAAGATGAAAAGCCTAGCACGTACCATAGACATATCCATACCAATTTTCTTAATAGCACTTTTATAGTTATTTTTCTTTGAAACACTAGCCATAATTTATCATTAATATTATTTAAACTGGGGCTTCCCTGGTGGCGCAGTGGTTAAGAATCCGCCTGCCAATGCAGGGGACATGGGTTCAAGCCCTGGTCTGGGAAGATCCCACATGCCACGGAGCAACTAAGCCCATGTGCCTCAATTACTGAGCCTGCTCTCTAGAGCCCGTCAGCCACAACTACTGAGCCCACGCGCCTAGTGCCCGTGCTCCGCAACAGGAGAAGCCACGGCAATGAGAAGCCCGCGCACCACAACGAAGAGTAGCCCCCGCTCGCCACACCTAGAGAAAGCCTGCGCGCAGCAATGAAGACCCAACGCAGCCAAAAGTAAAAAAATAAATAAATAAAATTATAAAAAAAATATTATTTAAACTGGACAAGCTTACATAATATGCATGAATGTCATGGTTTATTTGTTTTTGATGAAGAACCTGTTTCTGAGTGAATTTTGTGACAGTTTTATCCTGTTTAATTAAAAAAAAAGAAAAATAGCTTATGAGGGAACATATTTTATCCCTATTTTATACCCATAGTTGCATTTTTGCATTTAGAGGCTAATATTAAAAACTTCATTAAGCAAGGAAGGTATTTGTCAATTCTGGGGAATTCCTGGTACAGGAATTCTCTTGTTGCATGAACCATTTGTCAAAATAATGCTTTTAAATGAATAAGTACAAACATAGGATTATAAAGCAAACCACATATTAAAATATATTTATTAAAATACTGAACAAATTTGAGCTATAGTAGTAATAATGTGCTTTTTATTTACACATTAAATAATAAGATCTAAAATAAATAAATAAATAAAAAATAATAATAAGATCTAGCAGTGAGTCTGATGATGATCATAATTTTGAAGAAGCAATGGGCATAAGTGATATTTTTGAGATATCTCTAACAATTGTAATATTTAGTATAATATCTGTGATTTCTATTGATGACAAATATTATCAATATTATTATTGATAATAAAGTACACAGGTACTATATTATAAATTGCTCCATTTTAGTTAAGGGTAGTGAAAGTAAAGGTATAAACTCTATGTCATCTAAGTTCACAAACTCTCAATACTGTCTAAGAATTTCTTCAGTTTGATCCATGGACCTCAAGTTAAGAACAGTGTTTATTTAGTAAAATTATTTTAATAAATAGTTTTCCATAACGTGTTACTCAGACTGGAAAGCATAGATGAATTCTCAGGCATCACTGTAGTTCTAAATGATCTTTTTTTGTTTATAGTATTAATTTTATGTTTCTACTTTAATGATAATTTTAAAAATTAATATTTGGGTCATATAGATGACCCTTTATACCTGATTACTGCTGCTCAGTTTTAGTGCCAGCCTTTGTGTTTGTCTTCATGTAGCATGTGGTGCCAAGTTGTCAATTAAAGTGACAGTATTTAATTTTTAATTCAGTATGTCTCAAACTGGGATTCTCCAGGGTTCTGTGAACATAAACTCTTAGGATTTTTTTTTTCCCTTTAAAATTAGTTCAGACCACTCAAGAATGAGAAACCCTGCTTTTGAAGCCCTTGGAATAGGGAATTCCTTAGAGTTTGCTTTTAGACAAGTATTTTCAGTTAGTAACACTGACTTGATTCAAAAATGCTATTAATGGGCATATATAACCGTTACCTTTAGAATTCATTGCTATTTAGTTTCTCACAAAAGCTTTGTGCTATTGAGATAACTGCGAAACACTTTCAACCTCTCTTATTGTCAGCATCCTATTAGTCTATTCCACAGGCACCCTCTTGCCTGTACCTCTAACTAAAAAGTACAAATACATCACTTTTCTGAGGAGACAAACTTTGGCTTTTTTTTTTTTTTCTGAAAAGTTAAGCATGTTACTACTTGTTTTATGAGTGTTTTTGCATGTTACATTTGTTCAAATAATAGTTTGTTACTATTTAAGTTTCAGTAAGTAAGCAAAACTGTTTGCCAATTGTTACTTTCACCAGTCTTTTATGAAATTACAATGATAAATTGAAATGTGAGTTTTTAGATGAAGATGATTTGATTACTATTTAGGTTTTCAACTAAATCCAGCCTCCTCTAATTGAAATGTATTCTGACTTTTTCTCCTTTTGAATGATATGTTCACTGTTTCATTAAGGCCGCTACTTTTTGTGGGTCCAACGGGTACAGGAAAATCAGTGTATGTGAAGGATAAGCTGATGAATCACTTGGAAAAGGACCTGTACTTTCCTTTTTATGTTAATTTCTCCGCACGGACCAGTGCCAATCAGGTTCAGGTTAGTTAAAAGCCAGAAACATGGGTCTATAATTATTAATTTTTTTGCCTTTTTGATTAACATTTAAAACTGTATTTTAAATGAGCAGCTGTGTAAATCCTCTATGAATTCAAATAAAACTTCAAAACTTCTTTTTAGCATTACAAGTAAGTTTTAAAAATCAGGTTTTAAGGACAAAAATTCAAGAGAATATTTTTGCATTAATACTGAATTGTTGAGCTTTGTCATCTTTTTTTTCAAGCCCAAGAAGCAACAATTGATTTCTTAACTGGAGAAGTAAAGGAGAAGGGAGGGAGGGTGGAAGAGAGAGAGGGAAGGAGAGAGAGAAGGAGACAAGCGGGGAGAGAGAGAGAGAGAGAGAGAGAGAGAGAGAGAGAGAGAGAGAACTTGTTCTTTCGAGACTCTCCTAGATGGTCCCCTAGGGGTATTTGCTGCCTACTGAAGTTCTGTCAGTGAAAGATCTTTCAAACCATACACTGTTTATTGTATGACCTTCTGTGACAGGAAACTGTGCATCCCACTCTTTACCCCCAGAGGTGCCAAGATGAAAGTACTGCGTGAGATCTTTTCTAATCACCATTTTTATCATCCATTCTTAAATTTATATCTGTCCATTCTCTCCTGATCTATGGTACTCATTTTTGTTGTTTTAAGCCAGTAGAATTCCCTAATTTCAAAATACTACAAATTTAGATTAGTGCTTTTAGATATTAAGTTAAAATTAATAGATAAGTTGGGGTATCCAATATAGAAAATATTTTGTGTGTGTGTGTGCATATGTGTGTATACAATATAAATATATAAATAGGTGTAACAATTGGTTACATATAAACATGTAACAATATAGAAGGATTTCAATATATGCTCTTTGAATGATGTTGAATATGAAATTTGGTATAACCCTAAAATGAATAAATATAAATGAATAAACACGCACATAGTGTTGCTTGGCATTATTTCCTTACATAATTAGACTGTTAAATTTCTTTTTTTTCTGGTGTTAAGTATGGCTTTAAATATGCTACTATTTCTTTTTTATATTTTAGAACATTATTATGGCTAGGCTGGATAAAAGACGCAAAGGAGTTTTTGGACCACCTATGGGAAAGAAGTGTATAATTTTTATAGATGACATGAATATGCCTGCATTGGAGAAATATGGAGCTCAACCTCCTATTGAATTATTACGACAGTTTTTTGACTGTGGGAATTGGTAACTATTTAATTAAAGTCTTAAGTAGCCATGCTGAAGTTATTTCTTGTTCTCTTTTTCTATTTTAATTTCTCACATCAAAATAATACATTTTCTCAAATTACTTATGGAAGAAAATGGTTGCTCAGATTTTCCTATAAAGAAAATTTTGGAAGACTTTTCTATACCTTTTTATACCATGGAAGAATAATCCAGTATTGGATATATATTTATTCAATAATGTATTAATTTTTGTCCTTTTTATCTACTACTTTCAATTATTAAATATAATTTACAAATCACATCTTTTACCATCACCCAGTGCTGAGAATTTGTGGGTAGTCTCCAACCTAAGTAACCATAACCAGCACCCTATGTTTTTACCATTTTAAAATTCTTTATATTATCTATAACTATTTGGGACTACTGTATCCTTGGGATGGCTTGGTTTTGACAGCAATTTCGTAGATAACTCTTCCATTCCTCCCACCCTATTTTATGATGACATGGTTAGTTTCCAACAAATAAGACATTGTATCTTTTAGTTCGGATTAATAATTCTTCATTTCCTCCTGTTAAAATACTTTCCTAATCCCTAATATGCCATGATTTTTATCTCAAGGCAAGGGTAACCTAATTGTGAAGCTAAATCATATTTTGGGATTATATTTTTGTTGTTGTTATTGCATGCCCTTGGAATCCTGCCTCCAGGAGTTAACCACTGTTAATAGTGTATTCCCTATTCTTCCAAGGTTTTTTTCTATATAAATATATTTTTATTAAAAAAAGACCCATATTACATATAATGTTTTTGCAACTTATTTGCACTTAAATATTTATTGATATTATTTGTCTGTCTCATTCACCTATCTATATTATTTGTCTATCTTGTTCATTTTGTTGCCTTTTAATACTGTTTAGTTTTGTGGATCTTGCTATAATTTACTTAACCAGTCCCTTATTGACAGTTACTAGAGTTGTTGCCAAAAATCAAGTCATATTTTCATACTTTCTATGGTACTTTTAGACTAAGAACTGGCTGTATAGATTTCTCCCATAACCACCCCCCTTTTTTGCAAGAACTTCAATATTAAAGGACTTTATGACCTGTTGGAAATAAGCAGCTTTTCACTCTGAGTGGTTCCAGCTAAACTGAGTCATTTGTATACCCCTTTCTGATTAAAACTTCTTTGAAGCTTTGTTATTCCCTAATGGGTCTCTTTTTATATAACAAAGTTGTGTATAGGTTCTATTTATACATCCTTTTGTGTTCTGAAGTTAAGATTTGAGATGAGAAAAAGAAATCAGGACTTAGCTGTAAGTAGAATAAGTATATAGTTTATTGTTCAAACCAGGACATTTCTGAGAGAAAAAGGGGAGTGTTAATAGTTACTACAGGACAGGCACAAACAACAATTGTCCTAGGCAAAGTGGGACATATTGTCATTTACCTGTAACCATCCACAAAAAAGATTGATCTCTCATCCATCCTTCTGGATTTGGAGTGTGAAGAGGCAAAGCAGAGAGTCAAATTGGAAAGAACTGGAAAAAAGAAAGGCAAGAGCAAGAGGAAGGGACCTTCTAGATACCCAGAATCTGGGCAACAGAATCAGTGTCACTGAAAGGAGAAATAGAGTGCTGCTTTAAAACAAGTTTTCTCTGCAGATTGGTGGTTGCCTGAGGTGGGGGATAGGGGGAGCAAAATAGGTGAAGAGGGTCAAAAGGTACAAATTACCAGTTATAAAATGAGTAAGTCAGGGGGCTGTAATGTACATCATGGTGACTATAGTTAATAATACTGTATCGCATATTTGAAAGTAGCTAGGAGGGTGAATCTTGAAAGTCATCACAAGAAAAAAAAATTTGTAACTATGTATGGTGACAAATGTTAACTGGACTTATTGTGGTGATCATTTTACAATTTGGACAAATATCAAATCATTACAGTGTACACGGACACTAATATAATGTTATGTCAGTTATACCTCAATTTAAAAAAAAAGAAATAAAAATTATAGGAATCCTTAAAAAAAAACTTCTCTCTTACTCCAAGCATTATCTAATCTTCTTCCATTTAAAGAAGCTAAAATCAGATTAATTTTCTAAGGAGATCTACTTTTCGATCCATCTTGTTGGCTTTATAACTGATTGTTTTGGAATTTTTATGTGCTTTCAAGGTATGACCTTAAGGACACAAGTAAAATCACATTGGTTGACATAGAACTGATTGCTGCCATGGGCCCTCCAGGTGGTGGAAGAAATCCAGTCACTCCCCGTTTTATTAGACATTTCAACATCTGCACTATTAATACTTTTAGTGATGAAACCATGGTCCGAATCTTCTCATCAATTGTAGCATTCTACCTTAGGACTCGTGAATTTCCTCCTGAGTACTTTTTAGTTGGGAACCAAATTGTCAATGGGACTATGGAGGTGAGCAAAGAATGCAATAGAATGTTTTAGTACTACATATATCCTTATTTGATCCTTCCTTTTTGTTTTTTTTAACTTCTTTTTTCCCTTACCACTTTAGTCTTCAGCGTCAGAGAAGCTGTTAGGAAGGCTTGAGAACGGGAAGATCATAGGCTTTGAAATTGGGGAATCTAACTGGGTTTGAGTCTTGACTGCTATTTCCTAGCTATCTGGCCTTGAGCAAGTAACTTGACCTTCCAGAAACTTACTTTTTTAATCACTAAAATGGGAGATAATACCTATTTCACAAGGTTATTATAAGGAAATCATCCAGAACCAGTATCTGCCACATTGTGGGTGTTTCCCTAATTGTTGGGTTCCTACTCTAGTATTTACTAATTTTCCCTTCTCTCTCTTCCCTCCCATTCTTCACGTTGTGTCAAAAAAAAAAAGAAACTTAAGAAGCTTATGAATACATTATTTTTGCCAGACCACATAACTTAGGAGTAGCAGTGAAAAAAAAAATAAGAGAATACAAGGGTGGGACTAGAAAACAAGACTGCCCATATGGCCAAAGAGCAGCCCTTAACTTATTCAGGGTGTGTTACCTGCTTCGGCTCAGAGGCCAGAGCCAGCCTCATCGCTGATGGTAAAAGGGAAAAAAATGTATTTAAGGTAATTTAGTGATAATCTTATTGAACTAAGCTTTCTGGAGCCTCGATACAGTGAGGTTCACTTTGGCATCACTGCAACCAGAAGCAAAAAGCTCCCTAGAATCATTCCATCAGTTTCCAAGAGCATTGTATCTTTCTAAAGTTCTTCTGCCCCTGTTCTGGTGGAAAATTGGGTTGTTAAAATAGAGAAACTATGAGCAAAGAGATAGTACATTATAATTTCTGTACTTATACAGAAAAGTTCTTCTATTTATAAAGTATGGTAGTTATATTTCAGGCATCTCCTGGAAAGAGAGGGGAGTTGGTTAGGCAAAAGAGGATACAGAAAGGATCCTCTTTTTTTTCTGTCCTTGATGTATTGTAGACCTACCATGTGTGGAGATTAGAGGAGATGAATTAGAGAACATATATAAATAAAAAATAATTTCATTTGGATTTTTTTTCAGACTATATTATAAAAGATTTAATTTACCTTTCTTAAAGAGGATGTTAAACTTCATTTGGTGAATTCAGCATGTAGTAAAAATATACTTCATTTTGATATTATAGCCAATTAAGATAGGAGGAGGAGAGGGGAGAGAGAAAACAAGAGAGAGAAGGGAAGGGAGAGAACACGCTGATTTGTTTTGAAGTCAGTGGTGGTCAAAGAAAATTGTTTCATCATCCTCTTCATTTCGAACGCTTCAGAATGAGTTATCTGATTTCACTTTCTACTAAAGTTTTTGTTAACTATTTAATCCCAGGTCATTCACCTTTAAATGGAACAACCATAATTACTGGGAAATAAAAGCTTTGTCACTTCTTGAGCTTGGATGGAATCAGATAATATTATGTTCCCTCAACTTTGTAATGCCTGGTTGAGTGCTATAAACCAAAAGAAATAGAAATATGCTATATTAGACTCAGTACTATACA
Source organism: Eubalaena glacialis (assembly GCF_028564815.1). Taxonomy (NCBI): domain Eukaryota; kingdom Metazoa; phylum Chordata; class Mammalia; order Artiodactyla; family Balaenidae; genus Eubalaena; species Eubalaena glacialis. The sequence continues at coordinate 80,947,320 of NC_083722.1, read as the reverse complement.
ATTTTCCAAGTCAATATGATCTGATAGGATAAATAAAATATTTTATATAATATACTGTCTTTTACAGTATATTACATTGTTGTTGGCTTTGTATAATGGACTTTGCTGATTATAAGCATTTTATTTTTGCTTTGTTGCTTTTTTCATATTCAGATATATAAACAATCCATGGAAAATCTTTTGCCCACTCCCACAAAATCTCATTACACTTTCAACTTGCGGGACTTTTCACGTGTCATCCGGGGCTGCTTGCTCATTGAAAGAGATGCCGTGCAGAGCAAGCACACTATGATCCGTCTTTTTGTGCATGAGGTTCTCCGAGTGTTTTATGATCGCCTCGTTAATGATAACGACCGATTCTGGCTGTTCACTTTAACCAAAAATGTTATAAGAGACCATTTTAAAGAATCATTTGATAGTATCTTTTCACATTTGAGGAAAGGGAATGCACCAGTGAGTATATTTAGTGATTAAAAATATATTAAGTTAAAACAATCCAATAGCATGAATTATTACAATCAACTTATCTTTGAAAGAATACTATTACTTTTTCTTTTTTAACATCTTTATTGGAGTATAATTGCTTTACAATGGTGTGTTAGTTTCCGCTTTATAACAAACTATTATTTCTTAATGATCATATTCTTTTAACTTTCCTCATAGATAGGTACTTATTTTGAGAAGATTTGCTTTCAGAGGAATTATGTGTATAACATAGAAGTTATATGATAGGGATTGAATGATATAATAGATATAAGGTGCTTAACATGGTAACCATCCCTTAGTAATGACTCACAAAATGCAAGTTGCTCAGAATGACTTTTCCTGCCCCTGGGGGCAAAAAACTTATATGATAGAAAAAACTGTTTTCTTTTTACTTCCTAAGGATATAATATAATTTCAGGTGTTAATTTTACAAGTATATTATTTACTATCCTAATATTTAAAGGAATTATCTAATTGATAATCATCCCATAACATAGATAAAACAAAATTTTGTGTAACGTTTTCTTAAATTTATTTTAGAAAAAAATTTAAAACTTTCTTAAATTTATTTCAGAAAAATTTTTGTTTTAAAATTATTTTAGAAAAAATTTTAAGTTGTAATATAATTTTGTTGATTTCCATTTTATAGGTAACTGAAGAGGACTTAAGAAATCTCATGTTTGGTGACTATATGAATCCTGACCTCGAAGGAGATGACAGAGTTTATATTGAAATTCCAAATATTCATGATTTCAGTGACATCGTGGAGCAATGCTTAGATGAGTATAATCAAACTCACAAAACAAGAATGAATCTTGTCATTTTTAGGTACCTATGTTTGGAATTGATGGTTAAAATTACTGTTTATAAAATTTTATTGTGAAATATTTAAAATGTACAAAAAGATATAAAAATATGATGAACAAGCTTGTACCCATCACCCAGCTTGAGACATAAAATACTAAACACAGTATTGTAAATCAAATATACTTTGATTTAAAAAAAAAGGGCATAACATACTAGCAATTTATTTGAAGTCCCCTGTGTAGCCAGCCCTCCCTCACTGCATCCCTATTGTACCTTACAGGGGTAAAAAGAAGCTCATGTGTTTCTCTGGCCTTTTACTACACGTGTGTGTTCCTAAACATATATGCAGTCTTATTTTGCATGTCTCATACTGTGCACATTCCTCTGCAACTTGGTTTATTCTAGATTGTTTGTGAAATTCACAATAGAAGAATTTTTACTACTGTATTGCACTGTATTGTATAATTTTAACAGAATGTAGTCATTCTTCTGAGATAGACTTCTAGGTGATTTCTAGTTTATGTAATTAAAAAAAGATTTGAACATTCATGTCTCCCTAGTTACATGTGTAAGAACTTCTCTAGGCTATATTCTTAGAAATGGAATTATTGTGTCATGGTATGTAAGCATCTTCTACTTTACTAAGTTTTGCCAAAGTATCTTCAAAAATAATTATTGTTTTTAAGAGCTTCCATTGTTTCTCACCCTTCACAACACTTAGGATTGCCAGACTTGGTAAGTTTTGTCAGTTGAAGGAGAGTGGAATGGTTGGTATCTGACTGTGACTTTAGTTTTTTGTGTTTTTTTTTTAACATCTTTATTGGAGTATAACTGCTTTACAATGGTGTGTTAGTTTCTGCATTATAACAAAGTGGATCAGTTTATATCCCCGTATCTCTTCCCTCTTGCGTCTCCCTCCCTCCCACCCTCCCTATCCCACCCCTCTAGGTGATCACAAAGCACGGAGCTGATCTCCCTGTGCTATGTGGCTGCTTCCCACTAGCTATCTATTTTACATTTCGTAGTGTATATATGTCCATGCCACTCTCTCACTTTGTCCCATCTTACCCTTCCCCCTCCCCATATCCTCAAGTCCATTCTCTAGTAGGTCTGTGTCTTTATTCCCGTCTTGCCCCTAGGTTCTTCATGACCACTTTTTTTGTTGTTTTTTAGATTCCATGTATATGTGTTAGCATACAGTGTTTGTTTTTCTCTTTCTGACTTACTTCACTCTGTATGACAGACTCTAGGTCCATCCACCTCACTACAAATAACTCAATTTCGTTTCTTTTTATGGCTGAGTAATATTCCATTGTATATATGTGCCACATCTTCTTTATCCAGTCATCTGTTGATGGACACTTAGGTTGCTTCTATATCCTGGCTATTGTAAATAGAGCTGCAATGAACGTTGTGGTACATGACTCTTTTTGAATTATGGTTTTCTCAGGGTATATGCCCAGTAGTGGGATTGCTGGGTCGTATGGTAGTTCTATTTTTAGCTTTTTAAGGAACCTCCATACTGTTCTCCATAGTGGCTGTATCAATTTACATTCCCACCAACAGTGCAAGAGGGTTCCTTTTTCTCCACACCCTCTCCAGCATATATTGTTTGTAGATTTTTTGATGATGGCCATTCTGACCGGTGTGAGATGATATCTCCTTGTAGTTTTGATTTGCATTTCTCTAATGATTAATGATGTTGAGCATTCTTTCATGTGTTTGTTGGCAATCTGTATATCTTCTTTGGAGAAATGTCTATTTAGGTCTTCTGCCCATTTTTGGATTGGGTTGTTTGTTTTTTTGACATTGAGCTGCATGAGCTGCTTGTAAATTTTGGACATTAATCCTTTGTCAGTTGCTTCATTTGCAAATATTTTATCCCATTCTGAGGGTTGTCTTTTCGTCTTGTTTATGGTTTCCTTTGCTGTGCAAAAGCTTTTAAATTTCATTAGGTCCCATTTGTTTATTTTTGTTTTTATTTCCATTTCTCTAGGAGGTGGTCAAAAATGATCTTGCTGTGATTTATGTCATAGAGTGTTCTGCCTATGTTTTCCTCTAACAGTTTGATAGTGTCTGGCCTTACATTTAGGTCTTTAATCCATTTTGAGTTTATTTTTGTGTATGGTATTAGGGAGTGTTCTAATTTCATTCTTTTACATGTAGCTGTCCAGTTTTCCCAGCATCATTTATTGAAGAGGCTGTCTTTTCTCCACTGTATATTCTTGCCTCCTTTATCAAAGATAAGGTGACCATACATGCGTGGGTTTATCTCTGGGCTTTCTATCCTTTTCCATTGATCTATATTTCTGTTTTTGTGCCAGTACCATACTGTCTTGATTACTGTAGCTTTGTAGTATAGTCTGAAGTCAGGGAGCCTGATTCCTCCAGCTCCGTTTTTCTTTCTCAAGATTGCTTTGGCTATTCGGGGTCTTTTGTGTTTCCATACAAATTGTGAAATTTTTTGTTCAAGTTCTGTGAAAAATGCCAGTGGTAGTTTGATAGGGATTGCATTGAATCTGTAGATTGCTTTGGGTAGTATAGTCATTTTTGCAATGTTGATTCTTCCAATCCAAGAACATGGTATATCTCTCTATCTATTTGTATCATCTTTAACTTCTTTCATCAGTGTCTTATAATTTTCTGCATACAGGTCTTTTGTCTCCTTAGGTAGGTTTATTCCTAGATATTTTATTCTTTTTGTTGCAATGGTAAATGGGAGTGTTTTCTTAATTTCTCTTTCAGATTTTTCATCATTAGTGTATAGGAATGCAAGAGATTTCTGTGCATTAATTTTGTATCCTGCTACTTTACCAAATTCATTGATTAGCTCTAGTAGTTTTTGGGTAGCATCTTTAGGATTCTCTATGTATAGTATCATGTCATCTGCAAACAGTGACAGCTTTACTTCTTCTTTTCCGATTTGGATTCCTTTTAGTTCTTTTTTTCTCTGATTGCTGTGGCTAAAACTTCCAAAACTATGTTGAGTAATAGTTGTGAGAGTGGGCAACCTTGTCTTGTTCCTGATCTTAGTGGAAATGGTTTCAGTTTTTCACCATTGAGAATGATGTTGGCTGTGGGTTTGTCATATATGGCCTTTATTATGTTGAGGTAAGTTCCCTCTATGCCTACTTTGTGACTTTAGTTTTAATTCCCCTAATTACTACTGAGGCTACGTTTCCTGAATTTACTATTTTGTATATAACTGATTTTCTATTTCTCTCATAGAAATCCTAGTATTAAAAGATTGAATAAATTTGGGGGTTTTGTTTTGTTTTGTTTTGTTATTGGCCGAGCTGTGTGGCTTGTGGGATCTTAGTTCCCCAACCAGGGATCGAACCTGGGCCCTTGGCAGTGAAAGCCCAGAGTCCTTACCACTTGACCACCAGGGAATTCCCAAAGAAATGTTTTTAATAAAAGCAATAATATACTCCCAGTATAAATGATTACAATTTCATTTTATTTTTATAATTTGTATAGTACATTTCCTGAATTTGTACCTCAAATAGTTTTCCTTTACATCAAATGATCCAATTGCAACTGCATTTGAAAAATCATGCTTTTTGATAATTACCTCTTTAAAACTGGGATAGTAATATATGGGGCAGCAAGGTCCATTCTTCTAGGAAAGCAAAATGATAGTTATGTGTAAATATACATTTATATTCATATTTTCAAGTATAATAATATCGATATTTCATAGGTATGTATTGGAACATTTATCACGAATATGTCGAATTCTAAAGCAGTCTGGTGGAAATGCTTTGCTTGTTGGACTTGGAGGAAGTGGTCGTCAATCTTTAACTCGTCTGGCTACATCCATGGCAAAAATGCAAATTTTCCAACCAGAAATTTCTAAGAGCTATGGTATGAATGAATGGAGAGAGGACCTGAAGGTAAAATTGTGAGCAAATCTAGTGTCTAAAATAATATCAATGCATTATTTTTTTAACATCTTTATTGGAGTATAATTGCTTTACAGTGGTGTGTTAGTTTCCTTTGTATAACAAAGTGAATCAGCTATACATATACATATATCCCCATATCCCCTCCCTCTTGCATCTCCCTCCTACCCTCCCTATCCCACCCCTCTAGGTGATCACAAAGCACCGAGCTGATCTCCCTGTGTTATGTGGCTGCTTCCCACTAGCTATCTATTTTACATTTGGTAATGTATATATGTCCATGCCACTCTCTCACTTCGTCCCAGCTTACCCTTCCCGCCCTGTGTCCTCAAGTCCATTCTCTACGTCTGCGTCTTTATTCCTGTCCTGCCCCTAGGTTCTTCAGAACCATTTTTTTTTTAGATTCTACATATATGTGTTACAATGCATTATTTTATCTGTAAAGAGAGAGCCAACCTTTATAGCTGTGTGCTAAATACACTGGTGATGATGATAATAATATTATCCCTAGAGCAGTTACTGTGTGTGCTGAGCACTGTTTTAAGTGCTTTATATACATGCTGTCATTCTATAGGTATGACAGTTCAGTGCAGCAGGTATGGTTGTCTCTGTGTTTTACTGATGAGGAAACTGAAGTTGAGAGAAGGTATGCACAGCAGAGCAGGATTTATGACTTAAGTCTTATCCACTGCTGTTACCATGGCTGCTGTTGATTTTACCTTTATTCTAGTTTAGAGAGGCCTTATTTCAGGTAAATATATGTTTTCTTAAATATGAACCTCAATGATGATGATGATGTCATTAATGTTGTCAAATCTTAATAGTTTCTTTGGAGCTGTGTTGCTGTTCCAGTAACAAATAGAATAGTGGAGTGCATACCTGGGGCTTCATCCTCATGTGCCTAGGGCTCTGCAGGCCCCAGAAGAGAGATGACCTAAAGTGGAAAAAAATAAGAGAGACATTATTGGACTTTTTAAACTTTCTCTGACCCTGACATACTAAAATTCTACATCCTAAAAGTTAAGTGTAGAGAACTGGTCTTTATATCTTCGATCTTAGATGGACAGAGATTCTTTCTGTTTTCAAATCCATCTCAGTCCCTGAAGTAAGACTCTGAATCAATGACTATGTCTAAGGGGTTGGCAAACTGGCCAGTTGGAGTCTCCCACCAAAAGGGTGGGAGAAATGGAGGCCCAAATTGACAGCCCCGCCAAAATGGAAGAGGTACTACTCTAAATTTGAGATGTTATCAAAAGAAAGGAAAGCAAAACCAACAGATTTCCACCAGATTCTGGTTATAAGTCCATTTTTATTTTAAGGTTCTATTAAGGAAAGTGGGCATGAGGGGCCAGAAGACAGTCTTTCTAATCACGGACACTCAGATTAAAGAGGAAGCTTTTCTAGAGGATATCGACAGTGTGCTCAATACTGGAGAAGTACCTAATATTTTTGCAGCAGATGAAAAACAAGAAGTGATGGAGGTAAATGCTTTTTAAGGAGTGCTGCTCCCAACATGTCTTGAAGCTTTTCTGCTCTTCATGATAAATATATCTTGTGCAGAGAATTTTGGTAATTGAAAACTTAATGTATATTATTTTAATACTTTTTTGGTGAATTTTAAACAGCTTCAATAGTTATGAGACAGAATTTTAATTATTTTAATTCATTTTTTCCATAATGATGACAGTGTGTTTCATCCATTTGATCTTATTTAACATGTTTTATGAGTGATTAGAGATTTAAAATCATATCTTAGGGTTACAGTGATATGAGAAAATATAGCTTTAAAACACTACTTGATTAGCTTTTATGGTTTACCACTGGTTAGTAAAATTTTCAAATTTTAACAAAACTACTTGTATTAATTCTGATATATCTGAGAGTCATGCTTTGTGATTTAATTCACAAAAAAATACATTTTTGAAGCACCCACTACTTCAGATGTCCTGACCTTTGACCCCAATTTCTAAGCTCTTCCCATACAAGATTTCAGCTAGTAATTTCCCCTTTCATGTACCATAACTACTTTTACCCACAGATTTTATCACTCATACCAGGATGCTTCATTCCAGCCTCTAGTGATAGCATCTGGAGTAAAATGGTTTCACCCTGGTTGTTCAAGCACCCTGCTTTTCTTGTCTATGGAATGAAACTGTTATATACACAAAATAGTTCCTCCTACATAGAGTTGTTGTGAGTTCTGAGGATCAAGTGAAATAAGGCACTTATAGAATGTAAGGCACTTATGGAATGTCAGGCACTTAGAAAGCCCTCAGTAAATCTGATACATTACCAGTTCATGGCCTGGCGTGGGGAAGGAGAAAGGAAAAAAAAATCCCAAGTAGCATCCAGGTTGTGGCTAAGGCTGCTGAAGAATCGTAATTCTCCTAATTTATAGGATAAATTCATCCCTCACACTCCTACCCAAGGAATAGGGCACCTTGGGGAGTGGGATTTTCTAAGCTTTGCAAGGCTTTTCTGCTCACTGTAGCTATTGTTTATCTTTTCTTCTCATCATTTTGCTACAAAGCTTTTCCATTGCTTCACTATTTTATGGTATGACCCAACAGTAGCCTTAAGAACTTCTTTCCTTCATATTCCACCCTAGGAACACCGTACCAGTTTTTCCACAAGGAAATAGTCATGGTCAGAACTCAGGGGTACCGAAATGCATTCCTGTTTTTGCTTGCTTTATACTAATTTTTAAAAATATAAAAGGTAATGTAAAAGAAGTTATATTAATTTCTTTACATACCCTGCATCCCACTTTGAAGACCACTTTGCTTATTTCATCCATCTGGGAAACATTTTACTCTAAACCTCACTTCCTATAACTGACCTCTGTAGCTTGGCCCTGGCACTGCCTAGAGGGCACCTCTTATAGACTCAGCACATCTCTCTGGCATCAACATCAGTGTTCTAGACTCAGAACCTCTGAGTTCTAGAAACCTCTATTTCCTGACTACTGTTTCCACTGTTCCATTTGCACTCCTTGCAGAATTAAATTATTGCAATATTTTTCTCAGTGTAGCAGTGACTTATTTACCACATTTAGTGATATTTTCTCAGTTCCCTTTTAAAATTCTGATTCATCTTTGAAATAATTCATCATTCCTTCTTCTAAACTCTGCTTTCTCTTGACTGCTATGAAATTTCACTCAGTTTGTTTCCTATCTCCCTAATTATTCCTTCAGTAACTAGTCTTTTTCTTGCTCCCCAGAATCAGTTGTGCTCCCAAAGTGTGTGTGTGTGTGTGTGTGTGTGTGTGTGTGTGTGTGTGTATTACTCCCTACTTCTACTCTAGAAGCATTAACCAATATTTCTGTGTAAATAACCCCTATATTTATATCACCACCCTGGCCCTTTCGTGAACTCTTGTTCTACAGTTACAACCATGTATTACCTTTCTCTATCTGAATGTCCCCCTGTTAACTCAGAGTTAATGCAGGTAGACCACCTGAACATAATTTCATAGATTGACACTGATCATAATAGTCGTAATTTGAGAATTACTGTCAGAATGAATATACAGAGTTGACTTAACCGTTTCCCATAGATATAGCTATCATATATCTATAGTAGAGAATTCCTTTAGAAATAAATTCATTGTTATAACATTGGAAATTGTATGATCATTGTGACTACTCCCTAAATTTGCTATTGAAAAAATTTTAAATCTATTTATAAGATAATTTATTGACTATGAAACCTTTTCTGCTTTGAACAAGGAGAAAGGTAGGATATAAAAAGCTGAAAGGTACTTACCTATGTGGAAAGAACTATTTTAAGTATTCACATGTAATGGCTTTTTGATTCCTCAACAATCCTTTGATGTAGGTACTCTTTTCCCCATTTTACAGATGAGGAAACTAAGGTACAGAGAGGTTAAGTAACTTTTCTTCAGGTCACATAGGTAATCAGCTGCAAGCGGGGATTTGAATTCAAGAAGTCTGGTTCTAGAGCCATTATGCCTAACCACATGTAAGATGCCTTTCTCATATAGAGATATACAAGGGAAGAAAATTAAAAGTGACCTATAATCTCATTACCAAACAACTCTATTAACGTTTCAAAAAATACAAATATTGTAAGAATAAAATTAGATAATTCAAACAGCATAAGAACGTCCAAAATGGAAAAAAAATGATATAAACCAAGAAGAATATCCAAGATAAAATATGAAGGCCTCTCTCTCACTCTCCCTTAAGTCCATCTCACCCAAAGTAACCACTATTAATAGTTCTTTGTGATTGCTTCCATAAAAAAGTGTGTACGTGCTCACACATATGCACCTATATATTTTTTAATTTAACAAAAAGGATCATATTATACATACTGTTGCACAGTTTGTTCTTGCATTTATTTTATCTTGCTGATCTTGCCATAGCACATGTTGATGCATCTCATTATTTTTAACAGTTGTATAAAATTACAATATATGGATGTTTAATAATGTTTTTATTTTTATTTTTTATTATTTTTTAAATATTTATTTATTTATTTGGCTGCACCGGGTCTTAGTTGCGGCACGCATGATCTTAGTTGTGGCGTGCAGGCTCTAGTTCCCTGACCAGGGATCGAACCCGGGCCCCCTGCATTGGGAGTGCGGAGTCTTAACCACTGGACCACCAGGGAAGTCCCTATAATGTTTTTAACTGGACACTTTAGTTGTTTATATTTTTTCCTCCTAAAAACAATGTTGAATTATAGTCCCACACATATATCTTGGTGAACTTTTGTATTTTTATAAGTTAAATTTTTGGCAGATATTTGGTTTTAAATTATAGAATTACAGAATTGAAAGTAGTCTTCTAAGTGCAAGCTATAACAAAACCATTATTTTGATATAAAAACAAAAATTTAAAGATATTTATAAGGGGAGTAATAAAAATTCTTAATATTCCAATATCTACTAATCTTATTATCAGCATACCTGTTTTTATTTATGAGGTTTTTTCTGGTATTCCCTAGGGTGTTCGTCCTGTGGCTCAGGCTGGCAATAAACACGATGAATTCAGTCCCTTAGCCCTGTTTGCTTTCTTTGTGAATCGCTGCAAAGATAATCTTCATGTTGTAGTGGCCTTTAGTCCCATTGGAGATGCCTTTCGAAATTGCTTGAGGCAGTTCCCATCCCTCATCAATTGCTGTACCATTGACTGGTTTCAGGTTTGTAATTTGGGGGGGAAGGACAACTAAATCTTTTGGAATTTTGCTGAAATCTTACTCAACCTCTATTAATTTACATTCATCAAGTGTTTCTTGATCACTTACTCTAATGGCAGCACCAGGGACTGGTAAGACTACATGATCCCCAAAAGGAGCTCACACTCTAGACTGGAAGACAAAAAAGGCAGTCAGCAAATGAGCAGTCAACAGTTATATAAAAGAGCCATAGTCTTGGTGTGGGAAAGGTGTACTTATTAAGACAGTGACTCTCTGAAATATGAAAATGAATTCGTTACATAGAGGAGGGGGTGTATAAGGAACCAGCAGAATGTGTTTTATATATACATATATATATACACACACACGTATATGTGTAAAGATATATATAGAGAGATATCTTTATCTATCTGTACATATATTTACTATAAGGAATTGGCTCACATGATTATGGAGGCTGACATGTTCCAAATTTGCAGCTGGCAAGCTGGAGACCCACAAGAGCTGACGGTGTAGTTCCAGTCTGAAGGCCAGCAAGCTTGAGACCTAGGAAGAAATGATATTTCCATCTGAGTCCAAAGGCAGGAAAAAACTGATGTTCCCACTTGAAGGCCATCAGGCAGGAGGAAGTCCCCCTTATCTGAGGGAGGGTCAGCCTTTTTGTTCCATTCAGGCCTTCAACTGATTGGATGAGGCTCACTCACATTAGGGAGAGCAGCCTGCTTTGCTCAGTCTGTTCATTTAAATATTGAACCCATCCAAAAATGCACCTCACAGAAACACCCAGAATAATGTTTGACCAAATATATGGGCACCCTTTGGCCCGTAGCAAGTTGACACATAAAATTAACTATCACAAGAGGTTAGTACATGCAAAGGTGGAACAGTGGGTAGAGCATGGCTCATTTGGGCAAATAGTTTGGTATGGCTGACTGGCAATGAGGGCAGCAGAAGTTAAGTTGGAGCTTTAAGTGGGTGCCAGGCTATAAAGGAATTTGTAAATGTGCCTAGGAATTTGGTTTTATCCCAAAGACATTGTGGGGACATTAACATATATTTAGCTAATCTATATTTTAGGAATAACCCAAAACACTTGGAGGCTATATGGTGGATGATTTGGAGTGGGGCAAAACAAGAAACAGGAAGACCAACTTGGTGGCAATTTCAGTCATGCCAGCAGCAAATGATGCAGGCCACCACCTCAATTAAACAAGGCAAATCGTCACTGCCTGTGTAAAACCATTAAGTATTTATGCTCTTGAGAAGGGTAGCTCATGGTGCCTTCTATTTATTTGTTTTATGCCTAACAGAATGTGGACTATAGATCGACCCTGGATAATTTCTTTAAAAGATAAATTTCTGATACTGATTTGTTTTATTCTCTTTTGCCTATTTATCAATTGCATGTTTGAAAAACTAATTCTGCCCTTTTGAGGATTGCAATATGTTTCAGCTAGTGGATGTTTTAGTGTTTATACAACAATAAAAGCTGTGTGAAACAGTTTCACTTTATGCAAACTATATCTTAATATTGCTTCCATTAAGTAGCCCCAAACCAAAACCAAACAAACAAATGAACAAAGCCTGTCCAACCGTAAGTTTTTCTTTTGTGAAATCTTATAAATACAATTCTACTACTTCTGGATATGTTTTTTATAACCGTGAGACTTTCTGTTCTGTTACATGTGATTCATTCTTGTTGGGGGAAATTTTTAAAAAGGTGGAACTAGGAGTTGCAAATAGATAAGGGAGATTAAGTGGATAACAGAGAGGAACAGAGATTTTATAGTGGAACAGTGGGGCTATAGAACCTGTGTCAGGGGCGCTGATGGCATTGTTTGGGGCCTGGCTCTTTTAAACTCAGGAAGTGAGTGTAAACCACTGTGTCACATAGTCAGGAAGTCATTGGCTTTTTGGATAGATCTCTGTTCTCCAAAGTAGGGTGTACTCTCACCAGAGGTGCCAAAACAACTCAGAGGATAAGGGAAGGATTTACTGGAATATTCGCTTTTGTATGAAATATTTCATATGGATTAACATTGACACCCTTACTCAGTTTGTATGTCAAATGGCCATGTGTCATAGATGGTATGCAAGGTACCCTGAGGGATTCCTGCAATGAACTAAAAATTGAAGATACATAATGCAGTTGTAAGTGGACAGTAAGAGAATGTCATAAACTAGTAGGAGCTAGCCCAAGCTCTGTGTCAGCTACATTATAAGGCAAAAACAATGACTACTTAACAAGATCTGGTAAGACATTCGTAAAAACAAATTTAAGAAGGCTATTTGGAATATGGATTTATATCAAGTGTTTAAATAATAAAGCTTATCCCCAGGGTGTGTTGTGACTTGCAATATTAGCTTATGATAGCGTGGTTACCTATCAGATACAGCCATTTTCTACCCACTCCATCTTTGCTGACAGAATTCTGATTTTGTTTGGGAAATCACTATCCATGTAGCCATGTATAATAGGGATTCATTCCTGGTTTGTCTAAGTCAGCATTGGTGCTCTCACTCCTCTTACTGTTGACCATTTTACATATGAGCCTGTTCATGACCCGTTGCTTGCCAATGGATCTGGATTTAAAGTCTGCCAGGGAGCTTTTGGGAGAAGCTTTTTCAGTATAAAAAGAGTTACATGATCGGAAAATTGTCATATGCCACTTATTTTGGCATTTTACAAAAATTCATTTATATTAATAATCTTTAGATGCCCCTTTTGAGGTTTAAAAATATATATATTAGTACAGTAATACCATATGAATATAATCTGTTAATAAGTATGTGTACACTAGTAGTGTGTGCTTAAAACTTTTTTTTACTAATAGGGTGCTTGATCAAAAAAGTTTGACTTTTACCAGGATAGAGGGCCAGACACTGAAAAAATTGATCTTAAAAAGCATATTGTCTACTATAAAGAAAAAAATTATAAGCATCTTGTTGAATCTAAATGAAATGAAGTTTGGAAAGTACTCTAATGAGAAAGTGGAGATTAATTACTCATTTAACATAAATTATTTCATTGAATAAATATTTCAAATATTTATTGACAAGAGCTGTTTTGGGCAATGAAGATACCAGCAGTGAGGAAGAAGTCCTTGCTTTTGTGGACTTTACATTTTAGTGGTGAGTCGGGGAGACAGACAAAAACAAATAAATATATACGTCAGATATTGGTAAGTGCTAAGAAAAAATTCAGGACAAGGGAAAGAGTAATGAGGGAAGGAATGCTGTTTTAGAAAGAGTGCTTTGGGAAGAACTTCCTGGTAAATTGGCATTTGCACAGAGATGTGAAAGAGTGAACCACGTGGAGGTCTAGGTGGGGAGGGTTCTAGTTAGAGGGACAGCAAATCCAATGGCCCAGAGGCAGAAGCACACTTGGTATATTCTAGGAAAAGCAAAGGAACCATTTCACTGAGATGGGGAATACTGGAAGAAAAGTGAATTTGTGGGGAAGAAAATCAAATGTTCAACTTTGGATGTTATAACAGCTAGGAATTATGATGGGCTGCTAGTAACAGAAACCCAAACTAAACACATAGGTTCTTTTTTTCTTTTCCTCTCTCATATAGAAAAAAAAATTGAAGGTAAGCAGACTGGGACTTTTGTGACTTAACAAAGTCATCAGAATCCCATGTTCTTCTTTACTATCCTTAGCATGTGGTTTCCATCTTCAGAGTCATCATATGGTCTAATGTGGCTGCTAGATCTCCAACTTTCACATCTGTGCTCTGGGAATGAAGTAGAATAATGGAAAGTAGGGCAAAAAGGACCCATGCCAGCTCTATGTAATTCTCTAGAGAGCTTGCTTATATGTCATTATTTACTCTGAATTGCTAAGGAGTCTAGGAAATGTTGTATTATAACTGGGCATATTGCTATCTAGAATAAAATTGGAGTCCTAAGGAAAGGGGGCTGATAGGTATTAGGAGAGCAACTAAGCAGCCTGTGCCGTTGTCCTACTAAATTTGGGGTGCCTACTAGATGTCCAAGTGGAAGAGTTAGGGAAGCAGTGTAGTATATCTTTGATATGTAAATTATTATCTACCTTTCCTTTATATTGCGTTATCTTTAATTTTACTGTATAAAATATTTATTAGATCTTTCATAGATTTATTGTGACCTTAGTCCCCCTAATTCTATTTTCCCTATTAAGGTTTTAATTTTCTCAACCCCAAATTCTTCTCGCACAGGAAGACAATTTATATAACTGAAGTGTGACTAATCATCTTAACTTTTATTTGCTTTTCTTTTTCTTATTTTTAGCCATGGCCCGAAGATGCTCTTGAACTTGTAGCTGTGAAATTCTTAGAAACACTGGAGCTTACTGAGGTTGAACGACGAGAGATAGTTCCAATCTGCAAACACTTTCACACTTCCATTATGCATCTTTCAGAAAGGTTAATATTAATAAATTTTACAATAATGCCTTGTATTTTAAAGCATCTTTTTTTGTGAAAGCCCCAAATTTTAATAGGATTTCTATGTCTTCTAAGTCTCTCCAATCATTTAATTAGTTAAGACTTGTAAGTAATAGAAAGCTACTTGATCTAGGTTTCACAAAGAGAGGAATTTATTGCAAAGATACAGGGGTACCTTACAAAGTTTAAGGGAAAGAATACAGCTGGATCTTAGAAGTGACTGGAAGCAGGAGTTAAAAAGCCACCACAAACTCAGAAATGCTTTTTCTCTGTTTCTCATCCCTGTTTCTCTTGGGGCATCTGCTTTCTTCTTTCTCTTTACAGACTGAATTTTTTACTTACCAGTATATATGGAGGAAGCTGTCTGCCTCTAGATTCTCAATTTTACTTCTTGCAATTCCAGCTGTAGCAGAGACTGATTGGCTGTTTCCAGCTCTCTATTCCAAATTTATTCCAAAATATGATTAGCCTTGTTTGTGTCCAGTGCCCAACCCTGCTCTGATCTGCTGTGGTTATGCTGGCAGGTTTCACAGAACAAGCATTGCTCTTGGGGCACTGGTTGGAAATTCTCAGACAAGGAGGGAGATGGTTGGTGGGCTGTGGATGCCTTAAAAGTATAAGTTTTACCTCTGTTCATCTCTGAGATCCTCATTTCAAAGGTGCTCATAGTATATTGCCAGAGTTTTACAGCCAGCTAGCATGTTTGGCTTGGACAGTTAACACCAATCAGTGGGCTCTAGTCTACATACTTGCTGTGAAACATCATTGCATCCATTGTTTTTATGTGTATGGGTAGTAGTCTTATATTTCTGGCCAAACCCCATTCATGTGTCACGTGTGCAAGGAATGATGACTCATTCTTGCTATGCTATCTGCAGTCCCCTTTCCTACTATACTTGTGTACAGTATCTTGGGTCTCTTAGATCCTCCTGGCATATGAAACATGTAAAAAGACCTACCTATATCTTTCTTGCTATAGTTCTCTTTTGAGACATATCTTTGTTGATTTGTGCTTTTTAACTACACCATTGCTATTTGATATTTTGTAGACAAGAAATTAGGATATGGTTCTGTGTAAAATTCTAGGATTTTGTAAACTTCAAGTACTCAGCAGCTTCTGAATAAAATTAACCTTTATTCTTAAATGTCTGTTGTTAATGCTATGTCGAATTTACTTCTTACTTTGTAAAACCCATTACTTATAGTAAGATATGCTATCTGCCTCTCTTTTAGGTTCTTGCACTCGTTAGGACGACATAACTATGTTACTGCTACTTCTTACCTTGAACTTATTGCCTCATTTCGACAGCTTTTGACTAAGAGGCAACAAGCTGTAATGGAAGCAAAACAGCGATATGTGAATGGACTTGACAAATTAGCTTTTGCTGAGTCTCAGGTAAATTTGAGGAGCTGCTCAAATGGTAATACATAATGGGAAATAGAAGAGCTATAATTTATTGAGAATATATTATGTGCCAGGTACTGTGTTATGTGCTTCATGTGCATTCCTTCAATTATTCCTCATAACAACTCCATGAGGTGGACACTTTTATGATCCTCATTTTACAGATGAGTAAAGTGAATTTTACAGAAGTTCACTGAGTTTCCCAGACCACACAGACTCAAATACACCCAGTTTTATTCTTAATTTTTTGGCATTTGGAGAGAATATAATGTCAGGGTTGACTTTTTATTGTAATAGCTGGTTAAATATAAGATTGGTTTTTTTTTAAATGAGTCAAGTGCTAGTAATACTTATTAGCATTATTTCAACATAGGCAACAGAGTGTTGGGGTGGTCTGGATGCACTGTATACCGGGCACATAGTATAATAGGGATAGCCCGAGCTGCCACCTTTTTTCTATCTGATTTTCTTCCACAACAACTGCATTCTTCCACTGCCCTGTCATACTCAAGGAAGATAAAGTCTTTTGTGAAGAAAACTGGCCACACTCTCATGGTTTTGTTTATCATGTAAAGAACTGGAAAAAAAAGAAGTTAAGGTTTTCTGTCCCCAATACCTTATGATGCATTTAAGTTTCAGTTTTATCTGTTTGGCTTCTGTAGCTATTGTAGTTATGAAAACTAATGACAAATTGTCTACTTAGGTTGGTGAAATGAAAATAGAGCTTGTTCAGTTACAGCCCAAATTGGAGGAAGCTAAAATTGAAAATGCACATATGATGCAGGTAAAGTATCCTGAATTTTTAAAAACTGGTGTCAGAGGACAATTGAAATATGTAAAATCAGCCTTGAAAATAAGCCTTAATTATTTTGCCACTAGATCTTAGGGATGATACCCTTTTCAGTTGACTCATTGGGTTCCATGTGGTTTCTGTTGTTTTTGAAGAGAGATGGGGAGCCCATTACCAAATTAGGTCACGTGTATTTACATTTCTCCTCATTTTATCCTTCAAAATGATATGTCAGTTTCCCTAATCTTCAAATATTCTTTTCTCTCTAGGATAGAGAAAGCATTAGGATGTTTAAGGAAATGTCTTTATTTTTTTCTTTCTTTTCTTTAGATTATTGAGATAGAATCTGCACAAGTGGAAGCAAAAAGAAAGTTTGTGAAATTTGATGAAGAAATAGCCAGTGGAAAGGCTGAAGAAGCCCAAGCTCTGAAAAATGAGTGTGAAAGTGATCTAGCTGAGGCGATTCCAGCTTTGGAAGCAGCTCTGTCTGCACTGGATACACTAAAGGCAAGGGTTTGAATTAGCTTGTGTTTCATCAACAAAGTAAAACTGCATACAGATACTTGGTTAATTCGGTGTAGTTCACTTTCAGTGGGTGGTATTATATTGTTTTTGTCCAGTCAAATGAAACTTGACTCTTAACAATTCCTTTTTGCTATACTGTTATCTTATATTTTTGCTTTTCATATATTATTTATAATTTTCATTCAAGATATTCCAGTGGGAATGGAATAATCTCCAAGAGGCCACAGTGGTTCTGTACATGGACCAGGAGGCATATGTTAAATAGAATGTCGAGCTACCTTTCTGCAGCCTTCTGGACATGCATGTACAGCAGAACCTAAAGATCATTTCCAGTATAGATGTGGGTCACACCTGTCTGCATTACACCATGTTGTGTATGACTCTACAGGGTCTTTAGGCAAAACCAGAATAACCTCACCAAACAGAGCAGAGAGACCAGCTTCTGTTGACTAGGGAGGCCCAGTGTAGTATGGAAGTTCAGGGTATTCAGACCCCATTCTTTGCCTTTTTTCCTAATCAATGCCCTAACTCAGGGGTCCCCAACCCCCAGGCCGCAGACCGCTACTGGTCCGCAGCCTGTTAGGAACGTGGCCGCACAGCCGGAGGTGAGCGGCGGGCAAGCGAAGCTTCATCTGCCGCTCTGCATCGCTCGCATTACCGCCTGAACCATGGCTTGCAGTTTCGCCTGAACCATCCCCTGGCCACCCTCCGACCCCCATCCGTGCAAAAATTGTCTTCCACGAAACCGGTCCCTGGTGCCAGAAAGTTTAGGGACCGCTACAACTTTCACGTAAGATACCTGACAAGATGGTGAGCTCAACCTATCAGTAATTCAGCATCTTTCAGGATCAAACTCTATATCTGATTTTCAGTTACATCAGACTTGTAGTTGTAAGACTTAAGATTGTGTTAGGGCATTTATATTTAGAAACTGTCACTGTGCTGTGAACCAGGAATTTAACCAGAATTTTAATATTAAAATTCTGAGCGTATTATTTTCTTCATGTCTGCTCTCTGTCACATTTAAAAGCCACATTCTACCCAGTAGTCTTTCTTCATTCTCTCCTTAGATGTTTATCACAGGAGCCAATCATTTTGACAAAGTTCGTTTTTAATAGACACTCCATTCTAGACGACCATGAGCATGAATTTAGGTAACTTTTATCACTGTGTACCATGGACTTTCAGTACTGCATCCTCTGATACTCACAGGATTCTTGATGCCTTTAAACACCACCAGTTCAAGTTATCAGTATCAGGTTTCCCTTTCAGTTGTTTGTACCCTTCCTAGTATCAAATACTGTATTATATAAAAGAGTTAAGGTTCAGTTGCAGAGAAGAGAATTGACTATTTAGTGTTAGCAAAGATTCTTTAGGGAATTTTATAAATAAATTACAGAATTCTTGGAAGAGCTAAGTAAATAGATTCTAGGCCGAGCTGCCAGGAATGACTCACAAAGCTAAACTGAGACACTAATCTACCAGAGGAATGATCCCTCTGAGCTGGAAGCCTGCAGAGCCTTCTTACAGAGCCATATTGCCTCCACCATAATCCATATCAGCAAAACAGATGCCTCGTGCCCTGCAAGTCTCCTCACTTATTCATTCTGAATTCTAGTATCACTCAAGTGATCTGATGGTAGGACCTAACGACCTCCCACAACTCTAGCTGCATGGGAAACTAAGATAAATTTTTAGCTTTCCAGCAATTGCAAGGGAAGTCAGAAGGATACTGGAGTGGATAATAACTAACTGAATCAATTGTGTCTGTCATAACAATATATACCTTTTTAGAAAATAAGTTTGGAATTGGAACTTACCTCTTCTTTCATTTTTGGTGGGTAAAGCTAACATGTAAGCAAATATAGAATTAAGTCTTTATTTAACTTAGGGTTATTAACGTGGATTCCATGTGTGGGCTTGGCATGTGACTATATAAAAATTTTGTGCATGTGTGCAAAAATATTTTCTCTGGAAGATTCTTAGCTGTCACCATATTCTCATAAGGACCTATGAACTCTGAAACACTTGGGAACCATTGGTTTACTGTACTTAAGTTCTCTTTTGTTAATTCTTTCATAACCATGCAAAGCAAAAAACAATTACAGTTTCAAATGAAAATTTATGCTTTTATTATTCTCCAACATTATTTTTGAAACTCTCATTATTTAAAAGTAGGCTATTCTGAAGATACCCTGTTTTCTTTTTATTTAGCCAGCTGACATTACAATTGTGAAGTCAATGAAGAATCCTCCATCTGGTGTTAAACTAGTTATGGCAGCTGTTTGTGTTATGAAAGATATAAAACCAGAAAAAATTTCAGATCCTTCAGGAACTGGAGGCAAGGTAATAACTAGACACAGATTTATATCATATTCATGAATGTACAGAACACTTTACAGCAACTATTATCAAATTAAATGTCAACAGTACCCAGTTCAGGGAAGACATATTGTTTTCCAGATTATATGTATCCTAGATAAAGCTAAGGCAGTATAGCATCAGAAAAATGTAGTTCCAGTTGTTTCCATCTCCTTTTCTGTCTATGCAGAATTCCCCACTGTCATGGGGTGGGGTTGAATGAACAGTGAGACACCTGTGCTTTTCCAGCTAAGAGTCTCAAGAACATGATATGGTTATATAGGTGTTGCTTCTGAGCATTCAAAAAATTCTGCTGTTAAGCAGTACAGTGACGTTGTTAAAAGCATTTGCTCTGGAGCCAGAATGTCTATATTCAGAACTTCTGACCCTCCTAGCAATGTGACCCTGGGGACAATGCTTAACCTCTGTGGAACTCCATAAAAAGAGGATTGTCATAGTACCTGCCTCACAAAGTTAATGCAAGGATTAGATTAGTTAATACATATAAAGCTCTTACGTATAAGACCTTATAAACAGTAAGCTGTTTATAATAATAAATATTACACATTTATTACTAAATGTTAGCTGTTGTTATTACAATTATTATTCAAAGGTATCTCCCTTAAAAAAGATGGTGTAGCATCTATCCTAAACTAAATTTATAGACTTATTTTCTCTTTAGGTTTTTACAATACCTAGGTTTGAATTCCTGAATTGGAGAATTGGGATTTTTTTTTTTTGGCCATTCTATCCTTCGTTGACATAATAAAGATAAAGAAAATAAATAGGCTCTTACCTTAACAAGTTATTCTCACTTACGCACACACAGATAGACATACACACGCACACATACACCCCATCAGGCTTCTGAAATTAATAAAAAGAATGTGCAGCTACTTATTTAACACCTTTTATTAGCACAAGTACCATGTGCTTTATCTTATAACTGACAGAGCTGTGTATAATCTTGGTCTTTCTGCTTTCTCTTCTTTATTCCACTTGGGAAGTCTAGGTAGGTGAGGAGACTTTCTATAAGAAAAATATTTGCTACCTGTTTTAGTCCATTTGGGCTACTGTAACAAATTACCACAGATTGGGGTGGCTTATAAACAACAAAAATTTATTTCTCACACTTCTGGAGGCTGGGAAGTCCAAAATCAAGACTACAGTAGATTCAGTGTCTGGTGAGGGTTCACTTCCTGGTTTAGAGACTACCATCTCTTTGTTGTGTCCTCACATAGTGGAAGGGTGAGGGGCCTCTCTGAGGTCTATTTCTCAGACCAAAGACCACCTCCCAAAGACCCCACCTCCAAATACTATTACATTGGGGAGTAGGCTTCAGCATACGAATTTGGGGAAAGGACACAAACTTTCAGTCTATGGCACTACCTTTCTGGTTTGAAAGTCAAGATTAATGGAAAATAAAAGTTGAAATTAAAAAAATATATTTTCTTATATGAAAATTGTGATGGTGTTTATACCAGCTGCTTTTCTTATGTTTTCTAAAGAGAAATAATCATATCTTTTGCCTTTTAATGTTTAATTTTTAATAATAAATTCAATATATAAGTTCATATACATATTTTAAATATTTGATATACTTAACATGTTCTCAGGGAGAGAAGTCTCTTTATTTCATTTCCAAGGAGATGTAGGTTTATATTTTGAAAGTACAGTGTATAGTTTCTCTGGATTAATATATCTTAAACCTCAAGAAGAAAAGTTTTATATCAAGCATATTTAATTGCACATCTAATAAGTTTCCATAAATTTTATTTATAGATATTAGATTACTGGGGACCTAGCAAAAAACTTCTGGGAGATATGAATTTCCTAAGAGATTTGAGAGAATATGACAAGGACAGCATTCCGGTGAGTTTCATTGGATTTTTTCTACAAATGTAATTTTGCCAAGATGTATAAAATCTTTAACATTTTGCAATATTATATAAAATGTAAGAAGATAGTCTGTCTTTAGAATTAAGATAATAAATAAATGAATATTATATTTATTAATGACTATATTATGAATTCTCATAATACATAAAACCTCTCCTCTTTCAGACCATCAAAAGTCATTGAATAAATTACTGTTTTAGTGTATTATTGACATGAAAGAGTTCTCCAAGTGTCTTATAATAGCTTATTTCTTAATAAATTGGATATACAAATTTGTGAGGTAAAAAAGTATAGTTGTTTTTCATCCAAACTTCTATTTATTTATGTTTAATTGTTCTTTTTCCTTGTTTCCATATGTTTTCCCAAACTACAAAAGTCTTTTAATTTTTTTGGAAGAAATATCTTGTTTCACTATCTGTAATAAGTTTGCATATTTTGCTCACAAATATGACTGCTACAATTATGCTTATTTTAAAAATATCTCAAAGTACTCACTTTGGTTTTTAAAGGCAACGTAACTTTATTATATACTTTTTTTTACTGTGTATGATTAATTTTTCATCTATGGTTGCGTGATATATGTTGAAATTTTAAGAGCTAAATCTTTGTTTTATAGGTGACTGTTATGCAGAAGATTCGTGGTGAATACTTAACAAACCCTGAATTTGATCCCCCTAAGGTTGCTAAAGCTTCCTCTGCAGCTGAGGGTCTGTGTAAATGGATCATGGCTATGGAAGTGTATGACAGAGTTGCAAAGGTATTTTGAGGATCAGCGCATCCATTTTGTGTTGAAATATTCCCATAAATTAAAATCTATGCCGATATTTACTAGTTAAGAAGTTTCTAAAAGTGATACCACAAAGAATTTGTCCTGCTGCAGCATAATCATCAGACATTAACTGAGTATCTAGTAGATGAAGAGAATACTTATGTGTGACATAACCTGTTTGGGACTAGTGTAAGTGAGAGCAGGGATGATCATTGGAATTGGCCAGACTGACCTATAGCTACAGGGACCTGGGGCAAAAGAGAATTAAGTTTTATGAGGGGACAGCAGAAGCAAAGAAAAATCCAAAACACCAAGAGCAAAGTGGCAGATTAAAATCTTGATGCAAAGGTCAGAAGTAAGAAATTCCAGTAGGGTTAAGAGGCGGAGCGTGGAATCAAGCCATGGCATGCAGTGATAGGGAGTCTTTTTTGGAGTACCCACTGAGGCCAAATTCCTGGGAGAGCAGAGAATGGTTAAGAGCATTTTGTAAATTTGACTAGCAAAGGACCAAGGAAACACTGGCCTTGCCCTCAGGAGCTTGCAGAATTCAACCAAGGGGAGCAGGAAATATAAATAAAAATACCCATGAAAATACATGATAGCATGTGTTTAGAACAACCTCAGAGTATAGGATGAGTGATCAGGCTGTAATGATTGAGAAGATATTCTTAATAAGGTATATGTGCCTGTAGAGAGGTACAGACTGTGACTGTAAATTTCAGGGGAGTAGACCTTTATACACCTGTTAAAGAAATAAAATTAATTTTTTTTTTATACATTTACTTTATTTTTATTTATTTTTGGCTGTGTTGGGTCTTCATTGCTGCGCGCAGGCTCTCTGTAGTTGCGGCGAGCGGGGGCTACTCTTCGTTGAGGTGCGCAGGCTTCTCACTGCGGTGGCTTCTCTTGTTGTGGCACGTGGCCTCAGTAGTTGTGGCTCATGGGCTCTAGAGTGCAGACTCAGCAGTTGTGGCGCACAGGCTTAGTTGCTCCGCAGCATGTGGGATCTTCCCAGACCAGGGCTCGAACCCGTGTCCCCTGCATTGGCAGGAGGATTCTTAACCACAGCGCCACCAGGGAAGCCCTAAAATTAATTTTAATGGATGTTCTTCCATTTGAACATCTTGTCCCTCCCCATAGTAATCTCAGCAGGTCGGCAAGCTCTCAACTCAGCTAATTTACACATGTGGAATCTTCTGGATCCTTTCTAGAAAGCTGAGAATCTAAGGTATTCAGGGTCTTTTCTGACTTTCCACTCTACACCTCCACACTGCTATTTTAATTCTGATGCACCTGTCTCATGTTGTTATGGAGGGGTTGAAGGGAGATATCCAGCAAGGTCTTCTCCAAAGTCCAAAGTAGAAAGTGGAGCTTCCTAATTCAATATCTGATCCTTTTTTTTTGTCTGCGTTGGGTCTTGGTTGCTGTGTGCAGGCTTTCTCTAATTGCAGTGAGCGGGGGCCACTATTCGTTGCAGTGCACAGGCTTCTCATTGCAGTGGCTTCTCTTTTGCGGGGCAGGGGCTCTAGGCACACAGGCTTCAGTAGTTGTGGCACGCAGGCTCAGTAGTTGTGGCTCCTGAGCTCTAGAGAGCAGACTCAGTAGTTGTGGCGCACAGGCTTAGTTGCTCTGTGGCATTTGGGATCTTCCCAGACCAGGGCTCGAACCTGTGTCCCCTGCATTGGCAGGAGGATTCTTAACCACTGCACCACCAGGGAAGCCCCAATATCTGATTCTTTGCCTCACTCTTCCTCTTACCCTTCAGCTCATTCACGGCAGTGTACCAGAAGACTTAGGTCTCCCTTCTTTCAAATGGACATATACTCTCTTTGGTCATCTTGTAAATTCCTTCTACTGGTGGCTTATAGTACACTCTGATCAAGTTGGCCAAACCCCATTCTTGATATATTGATACTAATGAGCATAATAAAATAAGAAATTTAGAAAATTATTTTTCTCTCAACAAAGTGTCACTTTTCAAGATTTGTTGAGGAAAATTCAGTTTTGGTAGTGAAGCTGAACACCGAGACTTTATTTCTCTTTGTATTACTGCTACTGTCTTAATCCCCTCAAGGCAAATGTAAGCCTCAGCTGACTGGGAAGACATTGAGAATTTCCAAGCTGACTTGGAAATGCCAAAAAAAAAAAAAAGCACTTTCATGTATTTTTAAGCATTTGTAATTCCTGTTACATGTTTTTCTATTTCTTTTGCAGCAGTTGAATGGCAACTCCTCATTATTTTGAGATATTTTGCTATATATTATGCTATTCTTGCTACATATTATGACATTTTATTAGTCCAGAATAACTTGCCTATTTTATAGATAACAGTTTGCTAGTCCAGAATGATTTTATATATTTTATAAGACATAGAAATATATTTTACTTTATCTGCATATAAAAATATGATGTAAGATTTAAGGCATTTAAAATTTATATAATTTATTGTTATAAGTGATAAATGTATTTATAATCATAAATAAACATTTAAAATTCATAATATCTATAAAGGATTGTGTCGATTGTCAGTTTTATATAGTACACATTATAGCTGCATATATTGTTCCCAAACAGGTAGTGGCTCCTAAGAAAGCCCGCTTAACAGAAGCTCAGAAGTCCTTAGCTGAGACAATGGAGCTTTTGAATCAGAAGAGAGCAGAACTAGCAGAAGTAGAACATCATCTGGAAAATTTACAAGCAACATTTCTTGAGAAAACTGAGGAAAAGGCTCGTTTAGAAGACCAGGTGGAACTCTGTGCTAAGAAACTTGAAAGAGCCTCAAAACTAATTGGAGGACTAGGTGGAGAAAAATCAAGGTCAGATTTCTACTCCTTTTAACAATATTTTAAAATGTCGGGCTTGAATATGTGACTTTCTTTGGGTATTTATTATGATTACTGATTTTTAAATGGCTGGTTGAGATTGTGGGACTTTCTATAAAGCACCTGGCTAAGCTTCTCCTAACAGAATATCAATGTCAAGGATGGGGTTTGCAACTTGCTTTCAAATGTTAAAAAAGAGAGAGAGAGAGAAAGAAGCAAATAAAGCAAATGATAATTTTTAAGTGGTGAGTATGTGGGTGATCATTGTGCAATTCTTTCCAATTTTATGTATGTTAAAATTTTTCATAATAAAATGTTTGGGAGGGAGTAGTGGATATATGGTTCATTTTGTTAAATTTATTTCGGATAACTGACTTGATATAACAAAGCCAGTTAGCTTTATTTTAATCTATTTATTTGTACTGGCCAGCCAACTATCATAGTTATTAACTATATTTGTTGAATGAATAGCATGATAAAGTTACATACTTTTGACAATACTTTGTAGCATAGATTAGATGGTTTTGGCATGCACTTTTTATTGTAAAGGTTTCATTAAATGCAAAAAAAAATCAACCTTAGCATTAGTATGTCAGCTGCTATACAACTTAAATGTAATTTTTGGTAATGAATTGCAAATGTTCCTATGTTTTTCAGGAACAAATAGCAGGGCCACTAGACCAAATCATCCTGATTAAAATTATTAGACAAAATGCTGGTGTTTTTTTTTGTTTTTGTTTTGCTTATTCTGAAAGAACAAGTCCTGTAAGAAATGCCTAATATTCTAATAATCAAAGGTAGATTATCATTTGTATAACATAGATATATATTATAGCATGTTAGAGCTAGAAGGGACCCAACCTCCTTGCTTATAGATAAGCAAGTGCCCAACATTTCATGGCATTTTGTTATAGAGTTTGGACTAGAAGCCCCTAGCCCTTTCAATTACTATCTTAGATCATTCTCTATGGTGAGGCTATTTTGCCTTTGATTAATCTCCCAGATGGTCTCAAGCTGCAGATGACCTTCAGATAGTATATGAAAATTTGACTGGTGATGTCTTAGTATCAGCAGGAGTAATAGCCTACCTTGGTGCTTTCACTGCTGGCTTTCGACAAACATGTACAGAAGATTGGAGCATGTTGTGCAAGGTAATGGTTTTATATTTCATAAGTTTCTTTATATAGAACACTTAAAGTATGTGTTGGGGTATTTGGGGGGAAAAGATGATAATAAAAACAGAGAAGGGGAGAAATGACTGAAAATATGGGGTTTTTCATTTTTTCTTCTTGTTTGATCAGTAAAATACTTCCATAGTCCAACTTTCCTGTCAGTTTTCTTTTTGTTCTTTAGAATTATTAAACAATATCTAATAACAATTAAATCAGTATTTTAATGTTAACAATATTTCAATCAACAAGACAAAAGAAAACATCAAAAGAAATTTGTTTATTTCTTACAGCAGAAAAAAATCCCATGTTCAGAGGAGTTCTCACTGAGTAAGACCCTGGGTGATCCAGTAAAAATTAGAGCTTGGAATATTGCTGGATTGCCTACAGATACTTTCTCCATAGACAATGGAGTGATTGTTAATAACTCCAGGCGTTGGTAAGGAACATAAAGTATTTATTTTTCAATTATTTTATTTTAAGGTTTTCAAACATAGAGAAAAGTTGAAAGGATTTTAGAGTAAGTGCCTGTATAGCTACTACCTCCTAGATCCTGCAATTAACATTTTATTATTCTTATCTATCCCTCTATCCATCCATCAATTCATCCTTTTTTATGTATTTCAACATATGTTGCAGACATGGATCTACTTCCTTCCAAATACTTCAGCATGCATATCATTAACTAAAGTTCAATATTTGTTTTTTTTTCTTTTGAGGTAAAATTTACATACAATGAAATACACAAAACTTAAAACTATACCATTCAGTGAGTTCTAACAAAAGTATGCACTTGTGCAACCCAAACCTCTGTCAAGGTATAAAACATTCTCTTTTGTCCCTTCCCCATAAATCCCCACCCTCATCCCATAGGAGATTATTATTCTGATTATTTTCCATCACAGGTTAGTTTTGCCTATTCTAGAACTTCATATAAATGGAATCATACTGTATGTAGTCTTTTGTATAAGGCTTTTTCCACACAGCATAATCTTACTAATTTTTGTGCATGTATTCCATTACATGACTATATAACTATGCATTTTCCTGTTGATGGACACTTGGGTCGTTTGCAGGTTTTGGCTATTCAATGTATTTATTTTAACTAGGTATTTCTACCCATTTTCATGATACTATAACAATAATTTATGCAATTTCATGTATATCTTTTTCAAGACTATCATTGATAGTGTGATAACTATATGAGTTTTCCAAATGGTTTTTATTGTTATCCTTTTATTTATATCACTTTCAAAAACTTGGGAAATTACTCTCATCTGAGAAATAGTTTCTTATAAATGGTTATTTAGTCATGTTGTCATCTAATTTAAGTCTTTTCTTGTGATCTTATGTCAAATATACTATGATAGATACTATTGAGTTCTTATATTCATGAGGTACTTTGTAAGTGCCTTATATCCTCACAAATTCCTATGAGTTAGTTCTTATTATTCCATTTTACAGATGAGACGACTGAGGCCCAGAGTGATTTAGTAATTTGAAATTTAGTGAGATAACTGAGCTAATAAATGGTGGAGTAAGAATTTGAACCCAGGCAATTTAACTTCCAAATCCTTGTTCTTATTTATTATGTTAAGTGAAATGTGGAATAGGGTATCACATTTGCTACCTTTATAACTGTAATGGAAATTTCAGTCTTCTTTTGGGATATAAGATACATTAAAGATACAAGGAAATCTTACATTCTAAAAGTTCGAGGTATTGTTTGTTATATTCTTTGGAAACCTTACTAGATACTTCAAGACATCTAAGTCTCCTTTATATTGATAGTATCGTTTTACTGAAATATTGATGCATGTGTTTTGAGTGCTTATCCACTCAAAATTTTACTTGAGAGTGAACATCCTTAGGTTGAAACTTCTAGGCAATTAGTAAAATTTATTACAATCGGAGGAAGTTTAATTAACTATTCCAGAAAATGTGTTCTCTTGTAAAGCAGGGAAATTTCTATTTAACAGAATATTTGACCCTGAGTATTCTGTTTTAGAACTCTTTTCTATGCATTTGGTGGCCATTCAGATTTTTTAAATTGCAGTTCAAAAATGCTATTAGGATATCTATAAGGCTTAACTGAAATCCAGGGAAACCAGAGGTTTCAGGATTGTATGTAAATTGAAGAAAACAATCTGTCATTTTCTGGCAGAAAGATGACTCTTGTAATACAGTAATATTTCAATGGTGTTACTCCTTTCTACCTGTTATTTTTGGACTGGCTGGTCACTAAGTCATGGACTGGGTCAGTTCTGAGGGATGAGTCTCCATCCTTATAGACCAGACTTCACTTCTTGCCAGTTGGGACCAATGTGTTCATCTACGGCTATCATCCTTCTGGACACTATAAGTGACCACAGAGGCTTAATCTCTTCTCTCTGCCTCCTAACAGCAGAACCCAGTAATGTAACTAACGTTCACTATTTTGGCTACTCACTTTAGAGTATCTTAAGTGTACCTCCGAGAAAAGTTGGGCCAGCAGGCTTTTGTAATGTGAAAATTGGTATCTCCCCCAATCAGTCTCAATCTCTCCCTCTGTCTCTCTTTCTCTCCCTCACTGTAGGACCTATCTTCTGTGTTTTTCTCTGTGCAGCTGCTTCATTAGTCTATCTCTGATTATATGCTGATTCTGTTCTTCTGTACACATGGCCATTCCCTAATGAAGCCTTAGTTCCTAAGTTCACAAAACACATCAGTTGAATAATATACATTAACCAGAACCATTAAGTACAAGTTCAAATTCCCATGAGAGAAAAATCTGATTAGTTTAGTATGGGACAAATATCCATACTAGGTCTTGTCACCTATGGCTGGGGGCCAAGCCATTGTAGTAACACACATGAGTAGGTCAAGAACATAGTTCTCAGAAAAAGAGTCGTGAACTGGGAAAGCAGTTTACAATTAGGACCCTGTTGCTTGCTTCTTTTTGCATCTTTGGATGTGATGAAAGGTAAGGATCTAATTTTACTTATTTTATAATGATAACCATTTACCCCAGCAGCATTTATTGAGTTATTCTTCCTTTCCTCACTGATTTGTAATGCTATCTTTGTCCCTTCAGTCTTTCGTTTAGTAAGAACTTGTGAATTGGTCTGAAAATGTCTTTGTTTTTCTCCTCACTTTATTTTTTCTTTAATTTTATGTCAGGTTTATTGAGATATGATATATACAGTAAAATTCACCCTTTTTAGGTACAGTGTTTTATGAATTTTGATTAAGGCCTATGGTCATATGATCCCTGCCACAATCAAGATGCAGAACATTACCAACCATTTGAAGCTTTTAAATGGGAGGGATTACATGACTTTTTTTCTATTTTTTAAAATAGAGATATAATTGATATAATTCTCACTTGTAATCAGAGTATTTAGATCATTTATACTTAATGGAATTATTGATACATTTAGATTTAAATCTACTGTCTTACAAGTTCTTTTCTGTTTGTCTCATCTGTTCTTTGTTCCTTTTATCTTCTTTTTCCACCTGGCTTTGGATTAATTGAATTTTTTTATGATTCCATTTTATCTCCACTATTTGCTTGTTGGTTATATATTCCCTATTTTTAGTGTTTGCTCTAGAGTTTACAATATACATCTTTAGTTTCTGAATACTTTCAGATAGCAATATACTGCTACACATATAGTATAAGAATCTTTCAACAGTATAGTTCCAATGTCTCTCCTATTTATTGTGCTGTTATTGTATATTTTATTTTTCATATGTCATAAATCCCACAATACATTGTTACTATTTTTGCTTTAGACAGTAATTATGTTAGGGTGATTAAATATAAGAAAAATGTCTTTTATGTTTATGTTCATTTTTTCCCCATTTTTGGACTTCTTGATTGTTTTTTTTTTTGGCCTTGTGGTGGCACGGCTTACAAGATCTTAGTTCCCCAACTAGGGATTGAACCTGGGTCACATCAGTGAATGAACCAAGTCCTAACCACTGGGCTGCCAGGGAATTCCCTTAGACTTCTTCATTTCTTTATGTTTCTATCTATTTTCATATTTCTTCTGCCTGACAAATATTTTTCAGCACTTCCTGAGTACAGGTCTATTGACAATTAATTCATTTAGCTTTTTTTCTTTATTTCATCTTTATTTTGAAAGATATTGTTTGCTGGGTTTAGAATTCTGAGTTGACAGTTTTTTGGATTCTTTTGGTTTTCCTTTTTTCCTTCAAAGATGTCACTCCATTGTTCCTGGACTGCATAGTTTCTGATAAGAAGTCTGCTCTAATTTTAATTCCTTTTTCTGTAATGTCTTTTTTTTCCTCTGACAACCTTCAAATTTTTTTCTATTTTTAGCTTCCAGCAGTTTGATTGTGATGTATCTAGTTGCGTGTGTGTGTGTGTGTGTGTGTGTGTCTGTCTCTTTTCCTCTCAGTAGTTCTGATTGAGGTTTTCTGAGCTTCTCAGATCTACTTCATTTTATCCCTCTTCTCTTTCTGGTAAGAAAACTTACATTTGTGAGTCTTTTTGATATTGTCCCAAAGCTACTGAATGCCCTCTTCTGCTTTTAACCACTCTTTTTTCTTTTTGAGTTTCACGCTAGATAATTCTATAAAACTATCTTCAAGTTAATAACTGTATTAACTGACTCCTTAGTTGTGTTGAGTCTACACAACCCATGAAAGAAATTCTTTAGATTTAACATAGTTTTTATTTCCATTTAACTCTTTCTTATAGTTCATCTCTCTGCTGAAGATCGCCTCTTGAGGCATGTTGTCCACCTTTTTCACTAGCTCTTTTACATTTTAATCACAGTTATTTAAAAAATACATATCTAATATTTCCAACATTTGTGTCATCTTTGAGCCTGTTTCTGTTAGTTTCTTTGTCTTTTGAGAATGTTTTAAGTTTTTTTCCTTGCTTGTTTAATTAAGTATCTCATAATATTTGATTGAATGCCAGATATTATT
Organism: Eubalaena glacialis; assembly: GCF_028564815.1. Classification (NCBI taxonomy): domain Eukaryota; kingdom Metazoa; phylum Chordata; class Mammalia; order Artiodactyla; family Balaenidae; genus Eubalaena; species Eubalaena glacialis. The sequence continues at coordinate 80,915,854 of NC_083722.1, read as the reverse complement.
GGTCTAACAGTAGGGATTGAGCTAAATGGTATTAACTCCTGGATATAGTCATGCCTCTTCTTGTATCTCACCATTAGTGCAGAGGTTTGAGTCAGTCTAATCATCAATTGAACTAGATTTGGGTTTTGTTGTTACTATGGTAAAGTTCAGGGGACCAGAGGCTTCAACTTAATCTAGCTATGGGTCTATGCTGAGAATGAGGGGTAGCTTTCTGGAGTGTTTTTCTCAGTGTCAGAGTTTTACCTTCAGCTTTCAACTGTTCCTGAATGCCCATGACATAGAGGGGGTCTCTCTCTATTTTTGCTGTTCCCCTAGAGGTAGCTATTGTTTGGTACTCTATGTTAGGTTGTTTTGGGGGCAGAGTGTGAGTTCTCTGTTATTCAGATTCTTAGCCTTAGGAAGGTCCTGTGCATCTGGGGCCTAGGAGTAGGACATTTTCAGCCTTTCTGCCCCTCTTTCCTATGACAGCTAAGTTCTGCATTCTACCTTGGTTGGTCTTGAACAGGAGTTTCACACCCCTCTCCTAGAGTAAGAGATTTCTACTTAGTAAAGGTTGGTAAAGGTATAATGTTTTTAGCCCAAGACGTTTTTCTACCTCCCCTCCAGGGGTTGAGTTTTTCTTTTGCTCTTGCCCCAGCTGCAATTTGTATTTTGTCCTTACTTCTTCTAGGATTTCCATGAGTGTTATTGGCTCAATAAATGTCAATTTCCCAGCTGGAGTTTCCTGTATCATGTACATAGTATAAACTTGCACCTTGAACCTGCATGAACTATAGACCCATGATTACAGATTCTCAGGGGACTTTTTCCAAGCTGGAGGTGAAACGGGAATCAACACTTTCTTCTTGTCCCCTTAAGAATAGAGTTGGATTTTTTCCTATGATTTCACTAAGCCTTTTGTGGGTTTAAGCTTAATACAAGGGTCTCAGTTTCAGCTTCCTGCCACATATGGGCTCAAGGAGCCCTTAGGTTATTAGTACTGACACTCTCCCCAAGGCTAGCTTTAATTTCAGCTCACATACCTAGTGTTCTGGAATTCAGCTTTGTCTGTGTTTCTGGCACCTGTGTTTTTCTGTATGTATGTATGTATATTTAAAATGTAAGTCACCTGTGTATTTTTAAAATGTCATATTTTATCCACCAGTACTAGGTAGCAGAAGGATTTCTAGGTTATTTAACAGTTATGCTGCTGGAACCATAGTTGATTATTAATCAGTGCTTTTTGTGCTTGCTTATAATTTCTAAAGGTTTGTCTGTTTTAATATTGTACAGTGGTTGAGAGTAGTGCAGACTCTGGTATCAGGATATTTGGAGTCAGATTTTCCTCTGTCACCTTCTATCTTGAGATTTTGGTAACCCTCTTCACCTCTCACTGCCTCAGGTCCCCCATCTGTAAATGGGGATAATAGTAACTCCTACCTCATAGGAACATTGTGAAAAAGTGCTTAGCACATGATAAATGCTCAGTAAATGTTAGTTTTTAAAAATAATTATCATCTTCAAATACCTCATTTTAGTGTCTATATCTCAAATTCTGACTTTGCTTACTTTTTTTTTTTGCTTTGGGTCTTCGTTGCTGCGTGCGGGCCCTCTCTAGTTGCGTTGAGCTGGGGCCACTCTTCGCGGTGCGTGGGCTTCTCATTGCGGTGGCCTTCCCGTTGCAGAGCATGGGCTCTAGGCGCGCAGGCTTCAGTAGTTGTGGCACGCAGACTCAATAGTTGTGACTCGCGGGCTCCAGGGCACAGGCTTAGCAGTTGTGGCACACGGGCTGAGTTGCTCTGCAGCATTTGGGATCTTCCCAGACCAGGGTTCGAACCTGTGTTCCCTGCATTGGCAGGAGTATTCTTAACCACTGTGCCACCAGGGAAGCCCCTTGCTTACTTTTTAACCACAATGAAAATACTTACTCTTCTGCTTTATTATCGTTTACTAATACAACACTGGCTACTGGCTACTTAACAGCAAAGCTTTGTTTTCCCCAAAATTACTACCTCTGTCAGAAGTGTAGATTGATAATGCTTTTTTCTTCAGACTGCCCAAGGATCTCAAATGTAGATGAGCATTACTTTCGTACCTACAGTCAGGTACACATGGAATACAAATAATTTGGCATGGCGTTATTTCTCTGATGGACACAACTCAATTTTCCAATTGTATTTGTAATACTCACAGAAAGTTGTATTAAGTAGAAGTTGGATTTCTTTTAGAATAAACAGGATCTCTAATTATTGCATTACTGAGAACACTGATTGATTTAGGTTTTACCAAGAATATTGATAGGCATTAAAAATCTTAATTGACAGAAATAGTTACTTTTTGCAGGGGAATGAACAAATACCATATTTTTCCAATAATAAGGATATATAAGGAAGAAAAAATGTCCCTTTAAACAGGGCCTTGAAATGTACTAAAAGCATCTAGTATAATTACTAGACAACTTTTAAGCAATTGTGTGCAAAATAACTTTCTCATTTCCAGAACACTTTTCCTCTGTTTGCTGTGATAGCAAAAGTAAATTTTAACTAGTGTCTGGACTTTTTGCGCTTTCAATAGGATTTCAGCACAGTTTGAGCAGAGAAAGAAAACAACCAGTCAGCTAGCATTGGATTGTTTTGTTTTTTGGAAAGGAAAGAAAATAAAAGAACAAAGTTATCTGGGAGTAGTTGATTAAAGAGCTTATTTTTAGGCAAAGGGAAAGGGGATTTTTATCCCTAGAAGCTGTTGAAACAGAAGGAGAATGGGAAAGCCAAAGTGACATGGAATGAAAACTCCCCTTTCTGTGCTAATATTTTTTAAAGATAATTTAATGCACTGTACTGAATATAAAAGGAACCTAAGACAGTCAGCATCATCACTGAAGAAGAGGAAAGCACATCATATTTTGATTCTCTGAAACCATGAATCATATGTTCTTAAACACAAAGTCTTTACCATACTTACATAGAGAAAATTGCTAAATAGATCTCAAATATATACTAAACTAAACTTGGAAACTTGGTTTATGGTTCTACTCATAACCTAAGGAAATCCGTTATAGGCTAGTGGATCTCTTATTTTAAATTTTTATCAAATACGTAGGATTATTTTTTATAGTATGTTAACAGATGACATGTATTAAAATTACCATGAAAACAGTATGTTATGTTGGAAAAAGCACAGCTCTTTGTCCTACTTCTGACATTGAACTAGTTTTTTAACCTTAGAACCTTGGGCAAAGTACTCCCTGAGACTGAATTTCTTCACTTCAAAAATAAATGAGAATAAAACTCCTTTTCACTTTTTTCTCACAGGACTTTTGTGAAGATTAATCCTGATAATGTACATGAAACACTTTGTATTTGTACAGATTGATGGTGATGTTTATTATGTAAATTATATAATTTTAAAGAAATCTCAACATCTATTTATTCCCCTCAGAATATTTCTTATTATATTCCAGGCCTTTAATGATTGACCCGCAGGGTCAAGCCAATAAATGGATCAAAAACTCTGAGAAAGAAAATCAGCTTAGTGTTATTAAGCTATCAGATTCAGACTATATGAGAACACTGGAAAACTGTATTCAGTTTGGAACTCCACTTCTATTAGAAAATGTTGGTGAAGAACTGGATCCATCTTTGGAGCCTTTACTACTTAGACAAACTTTTAAACAAGGTAGAAATCAATTGATATTAGTTGGTAGAACTGAAAGGTGATTGGATTATCTCTGAGGCAAGAAAACCACTACATATTTTAATAATAATGTTAACGCAGAACTTCTGTGTCATTGTTATGCATGAAAGGAAATTTGGAACAAGTATCAGATATTCTAAAGTAAATACCTTCATTGCCTTAATCACTGTTACCTAGACTGTTGTTCAGTAGAGAACATGAAGTTGAAGCCAGCCTGAAATTCCTTTATCTTGTGACCAAGGACCACACAAAGTCCATTACTATGAATAGTAGTGGTTAATGTGGACCACAGTTGACTTTAGGTAAACGTTGCCCACCTTATATCTTTCTGCTTATAAAAATTTTATCTCTGTCAAACTCTAGTACTTTTAAGAGCTTTAGTAATATATAAATAATTTTGGAATCATTATTGAAAAGTAATGGAAGAAGTAAGATCAAAAGGAATCTTGATTTAGAAGGCTCCATGACAACCAGAGAAAATGTCTCATAGTACCCCAGAATTAATGAGTCCTGCTGTATAATTGCTTACTTGCCTCTGTGTTATATGTGACTTTTGCAACACCTGTATTCTATTTGAAATTACTTTATGACTTTTTACTTGTAACCTAGGAAGGGCTTTAACATAGGGGGGATGGGCTATGTAACTTTGGCTTATTTATTCTGCATTTCTTTTCTGAAATACAGGTGGCATTGATTGCATCAGACTTGGTGAGGTCATTATTGAGTATTCCTTTGATTTCAAGTTTTATATCACCACAAAGCTGAGGAATCCACACTATATGCCAGAGCTGGCTACAAAGCTATCTTTGCTCAATTTCATGATAACTCCAGAAGGACTTGAAGATCAATTACTAGGTATTGTTGTTGCAAAGGAGAGGTATGTGTTTTTTTAGATACTTCCAGGGGGTCTAGAGAGGAATATTTGTAGGCCATTAATACTTTTGTTATGTGATTATTTTGAAACCTTGTCAAAATTTTATATTTTGTCATTATAAATTAAATAAGTATTTAATTCTTTAAAATAGCCATTCTATAACAAGTAAGTTAAAAACCAACCATGTTATACTGGGCTTTTAGTATGGGTAGCAGGATTCAGGTGATATGCCATGACTTCTGACTTGTATCTGACTGTTTGAGCCAAAAAATTTCATCCCTAAGAATGTATGCTACAGACAAAATCAGAAATGTGTTCAAAGACATATACAGGATATTAATGAAATAAGAAAATACTTAGGACAAGAATGAAAAAGCAGGATACAAACCTATATATGGTAGGGGTAATATTTGTTTTTAAAAAGTTAATGCATGAATGGATATCCATATACACCAAAAAGACATTGAGAAAGAATACACCAGAATATTGACAGTGATAATCCTTAGGAGTGGTAAGATTATGGATAATTCTTATTATTTTCTTTATACTTTATGTATTTTTCCATTACCAGCATGTAATATTTTTTAAATGAGAAAAAATATTATGATACCTAGAAGGGCTACTAGTAAAGAATTGCTTCCTGAAGGAAATCTTTGATTCCACTTGAAGCTTAATATAACACTATCAAGTAGTCTATTACATGAAATCAAATTATAAGTGAAAATATGTACCATGAAGTACTTTTGTTATTTTCAGTATTTATCCCACTTGCGCAGTATCCAAGACAGAACTATGTCATAACATATTCTATAACATGGTGAATTATGTTATTTTGAAGTTTCATACCTTCATGGTTAAGATATAAGTGCGAGTTTTGTCTTTTACTTGAAGAGCCAGTTGTAGGATGAGTCATCTTTTCTGTCTCCTGTTGTAGAAGAGATGATGGAAATGGGACTGAATGTGATTAAGCCAAGGAATAGATAAGAAGTCTCATATTCTGAGTTTCTTTTCCAGTTCTTATTCTCACACAACGAGCTAAGCCATATGGATAAATTTAACATATTCTTAGACTTACTGTAGTATATGTTATTGCCACATTTTACATATATGTAATTAATGCTTTTTTTTGCTTGAATTTCTCAAATTATTATTTTCATGGGAGTATTTTTTTCCTTAGGTTGGGATAAAGAGATTAATCATCTTAATTTGTATTATATGTCTACAAAATTATTTAACTGTCTACAAAATTGTGATATCTAATATTTGGATAAAATACTACAAATTTAGACTAAATGTTTTTATCTTTTTAGACCAGAATTAGAAGAGGAACGAAATGCTCTTATTCTTCAGTCTGCAGCTAATAAGAAACAGCTAAAAGATATAGAGAAAAAAATTTTAGAAACATTATCATCTTCAGAAGGGAACATTTTAGAAGATGAAAGTACAATTAAAGTCTTAGACTCTGCTAAATTGATGTCCAATGAGATAACAAAGAAACAACAGGTGAAAAAAGAATCCTAGAAATTTTTAGATTCTTAAGAGTCCAATGCGCTCCCGCTCCCTAAGGAAAGTGCTATACTAGGCTTATGGGAAGAGGAAAAGAATTCATAAAATACCAAAAGATAGAAACTAATTTTAAACTCATAAGAGAATATCTTATACTGTTGAATCATTCAAAACCTGGCGTCATCTATGTGGCACCTATACACAGAAGAAATAAATTTGGAATGAAAAAAATTTTAAACATACTTTTTATTATTGCGTAGGTAGGGTAAGCTAGTCAGGTTCATTCAAATTTTAATTGACTCTTCACCTAAAACTTAAGTTTGAGAATATGGCTTGCCTCTGTTCCTGGTTGGAATTTAAGATTTGTGAAGGTAATTGCTGGTTAATTGGACAGTAAGTGGTTCTAGGAACTAATAAGGATGATCTTCTGACATTGCCTTGTCTTTTGTCTGGGAGAGAGGTATGAGAGTTGGGAGTGGCAGGTAGAGGAAGGAAGACACATACAATAGTGTACTTATTGCAAATTCATCTAACACAGCTAAATGGTATTTTTATATTGCATCTTTTAAAAAATATAATCCTACAGTGTTATGGGTGGAAGAAGCCTTAGCTATTTGTCATCTTTAGCATTTCATAGTTGAGAAAAGTAGGGCCCAGAAAAAGTAGTTAAAACCCAAGTTCACACAATGAAATGATAATACAGAATGACTTTAGTAGGCTAACTTTACTGATTTTCAGACCTTTCAATCCTCCTTGGCCGACCCAATGAATTAAACACATCTTAATATTGGTGTAATTAAAAAATAAAAAGAAAGCTAAATAGACATTTCACTCATTGCTCAGCATCCTTCTGTTTACACCCTACCCCATGCACCCCAGTTTTGGGGTAGAGGATTTCCAAAAGGTCTAGGCACCTTTCCCCTTGGGATGGGTTTAGTTTTATGTGAATGTGATGGTAATGACTCTCTCTAGCCAAGTGTACTGTTTTGTTTTGTGTTTTTGTTTTTCATTTCAGGAGAGCCGAAAGGAGTAGTGTCTTAGAGTAATATGCTGTGGTAGCCTCCCATCTGGGGACCATGGCTGAGATATTCTATAATGTCTGCCTTACCAATGAATGTTCGTCAGAGCAGAACCCATTACTCATTTTCCTCTCACCACAGTGTTTTTTCAAAGGGAAGAAAAGACAGGAAGCATTTATCAGCTTATTTCCTATTAGACTCAAAGAGGAAAGTAGATATCAATATTTATTGGTTCAAATACTTCATCTTACAAAAAGAGAGAAATTTAATCATAATGTCTTTTTGACTGGGTCTCATTGATCATTACAAACATAATTTAGAATTCACTATATATTTTGATTCAAAACATGCTCTGTATCTGGCCCTGACTTCTATCCACCCACCCACCCAGATGTAAGAAAAACCATCTTCAGAGCAAAGTGTTCCCACATAGTCTAAAACCTGCTTTTCCCTTTTATCCCAACCCATAAGATTAAACAAACACAAGCAAAACTTTAAGAATTTGTTCTGGACTTCCCTGGTGGCGCAGTGGATAAGACTCCACACTCCCAATGCAGGGGGCCCAGGTTCAATCCCTGGTCAGGGAACTAGATCCCACATGCATGCTGCAACTAAGAGTTCACATGCCACAACTAAGACCCTGTGCAATTAAATAAATAAATATTTTTAAAAAAAAAATTTGTTCTATAAGTTTCAAAGCCTTCCCTCCCCGCAAAAGTTGTCTTGATTGAAGTTTAGTCTTGTGGATTCTTGGAAAGTATAATATATATAAATAGCACAGCCCAGGAAATTTTTACAAATAATAAATTCTCCTCTTTTAACATCGTATGCTCACAATGTTTATTTGTTAGAAAATGTCTTGTCCTTTGATTTTAGGCCATTAATTGTAATTAATCAAAAATCTGTATGTCTTGAGTTTAGCGTTTCATACTAAGCAGCCAAGTATATATAAATATAACAATATTTATAAATACACTGCAGATTAAGCCTTGGAACCTGAGTTAAATTATTATTTACTCTTTAAAATAATAACAATATTTGCTAAATATTTTTGCTTACTGTTGCCATTAATGGTAAATGGCATTTAGCTGAAAAAATTAAGGGTTAAATAACAGGAGGTTTAAATGAGAATACCAAGATTATGCTTTCTTTTGTAAAAATGTCATTAATTTCCATTGTTGATAACTTTGTTTTACTTATAGTCAAGATTGAGGTTCAAACCTTACTTTTAATTGTAGCTACACTGTAATTTTGGGGAAAGTTTGCTTGCAAGGAACAGAAACCTACTCAAATTAGCTTAAATAAAAAATATACAAGGGGATATTTTATTTTCCCAATTATAGGAAGTACATACAGGCCTCAGGAATTAATGGAAAGCATTAAGTTTCTATGCTCTTTGTCTCTCCCTTTCTCTAAGGTTGTGTCGTCCTCATATGTGCTTCTTTCTGCTCCATCCGGAGACCATTTTTTTCTGTAAAACTTTTGTACTGTTCCTTCATACGTTTATCTTGCACATAGAAACCAACTCTGATACCATTACCTTTTAGCACTAAGGCCAAGTACCACCTGATTTCGGTTTTTGATGCTCCTAAAGTTCTCATTCTCTGGAGGGAAAATTAATTAGCTTATTTTGGGTCTGGTTCTATCCCTCCCACCTGATTGAATCAGCTACAAACAGGATCATTCAATATAAACATGGCTATATAGGCACATTTATTCAACAGAGTCTATGGATAGCATTTCCAAAGATGGGAGAGAGGGTTGGAAAAATGCTCTACATGTTTTTCCTATAGAATATCAACCGATCAGATTGAGTTGTCATTTGAAGGGCTGTTATCTTGGAGAAATTTTTTCATTTGGGGTTAAATATCTATACCCCTATTAAGCCCAGAAAAGTTAAAAATTTGAGAATTTCACTGAAAAAAGGTGTTCTTAATGTATCAAACCATCAGCCAACAAATATTTCTGAATTCCTACTTTGCCAGACTTTGTGCTGGGTTCTGGTACACATGTTGACACCTTAAACCATACACACATGCACACTTGCTGTCTCTCTCTATATATCCCTCTCTCTCTGTCTCTGACCTATTAAAATAAAAGAGGGTGAGTGACAATAATAGACACATGTCAGATGAAGGCAAAGAATAAGCAAAGATTGACAGTTTTGTATTCCTCAAATAAGGAGGAGATGATTGGTGGGTAGTTACACCTTCAATCTGTAAAGATATTTTTATTTCTTTTACCTCCCTTCTTTCCACCCTCTCTTCATCCTCTTCCCTCTCTCCCTAGTTCTTTCCTTCCTTCCTTTCCCTTTCTTTCTTTTTTAGACTTTTTTATTGGCTGCGTCGGGTCTTAGTTGCAGCATGCAGGAGCTTCGCTGAGGCATGTGGGAGCTTTAGTTGCAATGCGTGGGCTCTTCATTGCGGCGCATGTGTGTCTCTCTAATTGTGTCGTGCAGGTTTTTTTTCTCTTCTCTAGTTGTGGCCCGCGGGCTCCAGAGCACGTGGGCTCTGTAGTTTGTGGCATGCAGGCTCTCTAGTTGAGGTGCACAGGCTCAGTAGTTGTGGTGCACGGGCTTAGTTGCCCTGCGGCATGTGGGACCTTAGTTCCCGGACCAGGGATCGAACAAGTGTCCCCTGCATTAGAAGGCAGATTCTTTACCACTGGACCACCAGGGTAGTCCCTCCCTTTCTTTTTTTATAGATTTTAGCATAGTAAAGCCCTTTGATGTAAACTATGCCTGTATAATTTTGTCATTAAGTTAGGGGATATTTTTAATATAAATTTCATTATATGAAAAATACATAATTAAAACATCTCCTATTTCTTAATCTTGATTTTTCTCTTCTTCTAGATTGCAGAAAAAACAGAACTCAAAATAGCAGAGTCTCGAGAAGGCTATAGACCTATTGCTAAACATTCATCAGTATTATTCTTTAGCATTGCAGACCTGGCTAACATTGATCCCATGTACCAGTACTCTCTCATCTGGTTTGTGAACCTTTATATCAACTCTATTCAAGACAGGTAAACATTCTCTAGCTTCATTCATGCTCCCTATGTTGGATTTTCACCATCCTTTCCATTTAAAATATATAAATTTTTTTCTTACTGTTTATATAATACATATTCACTATAGAACATTACAAAATATGGGAAAAGGGAAGGAAGGAAGGAAGAAGGGAAGGAAGGAAGGGGAAGAGGGAAGGAAAGAAGGATGGGAGGAAGGGAGGAAGGAAGGAAAGAAAGAAGGAAAAAGCAAGCAAGCAGGCCTCATTTCTATTTTAAGTTTTGTTTCAGTTCTACTCAAGATTTAGGCATAGAGGGATTAGCTTTAGGTCTTTTTGCCCCTCTCTTTTAAATATTTTGATAAAGTACATGACCTATCTTTGCTAGCAACTCCAATATATCTTTCTCCAGCCTTGAGGTCTCTAAAAAATTTCAGCCCCACATTTCTAATCATTTGCTAGATATTTTCACTTTAACCAATTACTGAATGTACACAGATTTTTGCAGTTAGACTGGAGTAAGGGATTAAATTTCAGTTCTGCCACATAATAGCTGCATGAATACAGGCAAGTCAGCTAACTTTTCTGTAATTGCCTCAATTTTTCTTATCGATAAAATAGGGATAATAATAATACCTACCTTTAAGAGTTGTTGTGAGAATTAAAAAGATAATATTTATAGAGTATTTTTTAACAATATCTGGTATTTAGTAACTTGTTAAGTAGAATAAAAATATGATTTGAGCCTAGCATATGTGTTCTACATGGGCTCTTGGTAGAACAGTCTTTCCTGGGTGATTGAAATCCCTAAGCTTTCCCAGTTGGGATTTGGAATTTGAATTAACATACCCTACATGATGTAGGATGTTCAAGTTGAAGAATTGACATAAATGTCAATAACAGGTGTCGAGGATGTGAAGTCATCAGAACCCTCATACACTGCTGGTGGGATTGTAAAATAATGCATCCACTTTGGAAACATTTTTAGAAGTTCCTCAAAATATTAAACATAGATTTGCTGTATGATCCAGTATTTCCAGCAAATCTAGCAATTCTTGGGTATATACTAAAGAGAATTGGATGCATGTATTCACACAGAAACTTACAGTCTTTTTGTTTTTATACGCAAAAAACTATATTCAAAAGTTACTTGGGTTAGTTTTTCCTCCTTTAGTATGGTGATGTTTGTTATTCATGTGAAATACAGTTAGGGTAATTTGTTTATTTTTATATTTCATTTTAGAGTTTCCCCCTTTTCCTTGTTGATTTTAATTATATTATATTTTTGAGTACGTAAGCCATCAATATGACTCCAAAAGTAAATCCCATACAGAAGGTCTGCTCAGAGAAGTGTCACTACCTCCTCCCCTTCCATCCCATTCCCATGGATCCAAGTATTACTTTTTAAAAATTAAACTTTTAATTTTGAGATAATTGTAGATTCACATGCAATTATAAGAAAAAATGTAGCGATCCCGTGTACTCTTTATGCAGTTTCCTCAATGGTGACATCGTGAGAACCTGCAGTACAATATCACAACCAGAATATTGATGTTGACACAGTCAAGATACAGAGTACTTTGATCACCACAAGGATACCCATGTTGCCCTTTTATAGCCATACTCACCTTCCTCCCATTCTCACCCTGACCTTAACCCTTGGCAACCACTAATCTGTTCTCCATTTCTATAATTTTGTCACTTCAAGAATGTTATATAAATGGAATCATACACTATGTAACTTTTGGGAATTGGCTTTTTTTCACCCAGTATAATTCTCTGGGGATTCATTTAGGTTGTTTACTGCTTTTTATTGCTGAGAGGTATTTAATGATATTGATGTACTACAGTTTGTTTAGTCATTCACTTGTTACAGGACATCTGGGTTATTTCCAGGTTGTGGCTTTTACAAATAAAATTGCTATAAAATGCATGGACAGGTTTTTGTGTGAACATAAGTTTTCATTTCTCCAAGATAAATGCCCAGGAGTGCAGTTGCTGGGTCATGTCGTAGTTGCTTGTTTATTTTTTTTTAAGTAACTGCTAAACTTTCCTAGAATTGGTGTATCGTCTTAGATTCCCATAAGTATTACTGAAAAAATTGAACTAAAAAAATGAAAGCAACGTATTCTTATTGCAAAAGTTTTAAGCATGTAAGAGTATAAAGAAGAAAATAAATATTAGTCATAACCCTTCCAGAAGTAATCACTTTTGTCCATATGTTTTCTTACTTTTCTTTTTTTTTTTTAACATATGGATCTTGATCTAGATTTTATGCTTCTTTGGGGCAGGTAAATGTTTCATAATTCTTTATCTCTTACAGTTCCCTCCCCAGCTTAGATTCTCACACTAATAGATATTCAGTAGGTGCTTTTTAATTAACTGATTGTTTTCAGTCATTTGGGAGTACAATAAGAAATTTAGAATTTTGAAAATAGAGAGATGGTGTAAACCATATTTCATTTTCTCATAGAATTATACCCCATTTTTAACATATAGCTTCATACGAAGTTGCACACGCAAAAAACTGTACAGGGAGGTCCCATGTACCCTTTACCCAGTTTCTCCAGTTCTTACATCTTTTTTTTTTCAGTTGAAGTGTAGTTGATATACAATATTATGTTAGTCTCAGGTGTACAACATAGTGAGTCAACATTTAAATACATTAAGAAATGATCACGACAATAAGTCTAGTAACCATCTGTCACCATACAAAAGTATTACAATATTATTGACTATATTCCTTATGCTATGTGTATCCCATGTCTGATTTATTTTCTGACTGGAAATTTGTACCTCTTAATCCCCTTCACCTATATGGCCCCCACCCCGTCCCCTCTGGCAACCACCAGTTTGCTCTCTGTATCTATAAATCTGTTTCTGTGTTGTTTTGTTTGTTCATTTGTTTTGTTTTTTAGATTCTACATATAAGTGAGATCATACGATATTTTTCTCTATCTGACTTATTTCACTTAGCATATCCACTCTAGTTCCTTCCATATTGTTGCAAATGGCAAATTTTCTTATTTTATGGCTAAGTATATATTGTGTATATGTACCACATCTTCTTTATTCAGTCATCTATTGATGGACACTTAAATTCCAATCAAAAAATGGGCAGAAGACCTAAATAGACATTTCTCCAAAGAAGACACACAGATGGCCAAAAGGCACATGAAAAGATGCTCAGCATCGCTAATTATTAGAGAAATGCAAATCAAAACTACAATGAGGTATCATCTCACACCAGTCAGAATGGCCATCATCAAAAAGTCTACAAATAATAAATGCTAGAGAGGATGTGGAGAAAAAGGAACCCTCTTACACTGTTGGTGGGAATGTAAACTGGTACAGCTGCTATGGAGAACAGTATGGAGGTTCCTTAAAAAACTTAAAATAGAACTACCATAAAATTCTGCAATCCCACTCCTGGGCATATATCCAGAGAAAACCATAATTTGAAAAGATAATCAGCTCAGTGCTTTGTGACCACCTAGAGGGGTGGGATAGGGAGGGTGGGAGGGAGACACAAGAGGGAGGAGATATGGGGATATATGTATATGTATAGCTGATTCACTTTGTTATAAAGCAGAAACTAACACACCATTGTAAAGCAATTATACTCCAATAAAGATGTTAAAAAAATCAATCAATATGATATACTACATTAATAAAAAGAAGAGAGAGAAAAAAAAAGATGTGGTATATATTTACAGTAGAATATTACTCAGCCATAAAAAAGAATGAAATAAGGCCATTTGCAGCAACATGGATGGACCTAGAGATTCTCATACTAAGTGAAGTATTCCAGACTGAGAAAGACAAATATGACATTGCTTGTATGTGGAATCTAAAAGAAAAAGAAAAAGACATGAATGAATTTATTTCCAAAACAGAAAGAGACAGACACAGAAAACAAATTTATGTTTACCAAAGGGGAAAACAGGAGTCGGGGGAGGGATACATTAGGAGACTGGGATTAACATATACACACTACTATGTATAAAATAGATAACCAACAAGGACATACTCTACAACACAGGGAACTATACTCAATATTATGTAATAACCTATAAGGGAAAAGAATCTGAAAAAGAATATATAGATTTATTTTTATATATATAAATGTATAACTGAATCGCTGTGCTGTACACCTGAAATGTACACAATATTGTAAATCAACTATACTTCAATTAAAAAAATAATAATGCTGCAGTAAACATAGGGTGCATATATCTTTTTGAATTAGTGTTTTTGGAGTTTTGTGGGGGGTAAATACCCAGAAGTGGCATTGCTGGATTGTATGGTAGTTCTATTTTTATTTTTTTGAGAAACCCCCATACTGTTTTTCATAGTGGGACTATGTACCAATTTACATTCCCACCAATAGTGCATGAGGGTTCCCTTCCAACGATAATATCTTATATAACTATAGTACAGTATCACAACCAGGAAGTTCACACTGGTACAATCCAGAGAGCTTACTCAGATGTCACCATTTTTATTGGGCTGGCCAAAAAGTTCGTTTGGGTTTTTTCCTGAATGAACTTTTTGGTGAACCCAATATATGCACACGTGTGTGTGTGTGTAGTTTCATATTTTTAACAGTGGTTATTTCGATAAAATAAAAACAACTTGTATGTTAATTCATATGTTACTTATTTTTTCTTAGTTTTACTTGACTCAATATATTTTCCTTTTTTTTTAATCTTTCAGTAACAAATCCAAAATTTTGGAAAAGCGCCTACGATATTTAAATGACCACTTCACATACAACTTATATTGTAATATATGCCGATCACTGTTTGAGAAGGACAAGCTATTGTTTTCTTTTTTATTATGTGCCAATCTTCTTTTGTAAGTTACTTGCTTTTTCTTTATTTTAAAAACTTGCCTGGAAAACCTAATCAATGGCTTTTCACAGAAGATATCATGTTTTAGCTCTGCATAATTCATGATTTTACTTGTACATTTCTCTATAGTAGTATTGGTGTTTTGATGTTTGATTTTTAAAATTTGGATCATACAGAAAAGCTCACAAAATGTTCAGGTACAGTTTGGTAAATTCGTACAAAGCAAAATTCTGCATAACTACCACTCAGATCAAGAAATAGAGTTTTCAGGGAATTCCCTGGCAGTCCAGCGCTTAGGACTCGGTGCTTTCACTGCCAGCCTGGTCAGGGAACTAAGATCCTGCAAGCCGTGTGGCGTGGCCAAAAAAAAAAAAAAAGAAAGAAATAGAGTTTTTAGATTGGCTTCTTTCACTTAATAATACGCATTTAAGATTCTTCTATGTCTTTTCATGGCTTGATTGTTCATTTCTTTTTAGCACTGAGTAATATTTCATTTTCTGGATGTACTGTAGTTTATCTATTCACCTACTGGAGGACATCTTCGTTGCTTGCAAGTTTTGAAAAGTATGAATAAAACTGCAGGTTTTTGTGTGCACATAAGTTTTTAACTTATTTGGTTAAATACTAAGAAGTGTGATTGCTGGATCATGGGTAAGAGTATGTTTAGTTTTATAAGAAACTGTCTTCCAAGAGATTCCATGCAGCACCTCAGCAATTTTAGGAATCTTGGCTTGTGGTCCTTGGTGTCCTGAATGTTGAAACTGACCCACACTCTGGAAAAAGCCAAAACTCAGGGGCCAGAACATATTGGGCAGAGGAAGGTGCTGAAGGAGCACCTTTATTTTCTCACTCATGGGACCATTAAAATATTAAAAGATTTTCCTTCTTGACTAATATTTTCTCTGTGAAAATTACTTTGAAAATGGGTCCTAAGTGAAAGTCTAAACCCATTCTGCATCACATGTCCCAGAAGAGGCTCAACAAGCATATAGTTTACATTCCTTAATCCATTGCATTCTACCAGCAATGAATGAGAGTTCCTGTTGCTTCACAACCTTGCCAGCATTTGGTGTTGTCAGTGTTCTGGATTTCACCATTCTAATAGATGCGTAGTGTAATCTTGTTTTAATTTGCAATTCACTAATGATATATAATATTGAAAATATTTTCATTTGCTTATTTGGTATCTTTATATCTTTTTTGGTGAGGAATCTGTTAGGTCTTTTGTCCATTTATTAATCAGTTTGGTTGTTCATCTTTTGTTGTTGAGTTGGATGACAGTCCATTATCAGATGCATCTTTGGGAAATATTTTCTCCTAGTGTGTAGCTTGCCTTCTTATTCTCTGTCTTTTGCAGAGCATATGTTTTAAATTTTAATGAAGTCCACCTTATCAATTCTTTTTTTCATGGATCGTGCCTTTGGTGTTGTTTCTAAAAAGTTATTGCCATACCTAAAGCCTCCTAGATTTTTTCCTATGTTATCTTCTAGGAATTTTATAGTTTCGCATTTTACATTTAGGTCTGTGATCCATTTCGAGTAAATTTTTGTGAAGTGTGTGTGTGTGTGTGTTTATATAAATTTGTTTATGTTTTTCTTATTTTCCTTTCTTACACAAAGGGAATACACTGTAAATGTTCTTTTGCACCTTTTTCTATTAATATAAATGGAAGTCACTCAATAGAGATATCCACTTTTTTTCAGCTTTATTAGGTATAATTGCCACATTATGCAATTCCCCCATTGTAAGAATACAGTTAGATGATTTTTAGTACATTTATATAATTGTGCAACCATCACCAAAATCCAGTTTTAGAACACTTCCATCATCCCCAGAAGCTTCTTTTTGCCAGTTTAGTCAATTCCTGCTCTTACTTCCAGCCCCAGGTAATACTGATCTGCTTTCTGTCTCTATAGTTATTCCTGTTCCAGAAATTTTATGAATGAGACATTAGATGGCCCAGAATATGATCCATCTTTGTAAATGTTCTATGTGCTCTTGGAAAGAATGTGTATTTTGCTGTTCTTGGGTGGAATGTTCTAAAATGTCAAGGAGGTCAAGATGGTCCATATATCTCCTGTATCTTTATTGATTTTCTATCTACTTGTTCAGTTATATAGAGAGAGTTGGAATCTCTAACTATAGAGACTTCTCCTTGCAGTTCTATCAATATTACTTTGTGTTTTGATGCTCTGTTATTAGATGTATAAATGTTTAGGACTGTTATGTCCTCTTAATAAATTGACTTGACTTTTTAAAATCCCTGGTAATATTTATTGCTCTGAAATCTACTTTGTATGATATTATTGTAGCCCCTCCAGCTTTCTTTTGAATAGTGTTAGCATGGTATATATTTTTCCATACTTTTACTTTTAACCTATTTGTTTTATATTTAAACTGTGTCTATAGACAGCATGTAATTAGGTCTTACTTGTTTTATCCAATCTGATAATCACTACCTTTAATGAAATTGTTTAGACTATTTACATTTAATGAGATAATAGATAGAGTTATGTTTAAATCTACCATCTTATGATTTATTTTCTGTTTTGCCCATCTGTTCTTTGTTGCATGTTTCCTCATTTTCTATTTTTCTTTTTTCTTTTTTTTTGGGAACTTAGTGTCTGTTTTATTTATTTTTTTAACCTGTGGGTTTTATTTTTATGTATTTATTTATTTACATAACAGGTTCTCATTAGTTATCTGTTTTATACATATTAATGTATACATGTCAATCCCAATCTCCCAATTCATCCCACCCCCCTTCCCCCCTTGGTGTCCATACATTTGTTCTCTACGCCTATGTGTCTATTTCTGCCTTGCAAACTGGTTCATCTACCATTTTTCTAGATTCTACATATATATGTTAATATACGATATTTCTTTTTCTCTTTCTGACTTACTTCACTCTGTATGACAGTCTCTAGGTTCATCCACGTCTCTATAAATCTATTTTTCTTTAAACTGAGTATTTTTATGATTCCATTTTATCTCCTTTGTTGGTTTATTAGCTATAATTTTATGTTTTATTATTTTAGTGATTTGTTTAGGGTTATAGTATACCTTTGAACTTATTATAGTCTATCTTCAGGTAAAATTATACTACTTCATATATATATAAGAACTGAAAACAATATACTTTTATCTTTCCCCTCATAGCTTTTGTTTTATTGTCATACATTTTACTTGTATATATGTTATAAAGCCCACAGCACGTTGTTATTTTGCTATAAATAGTCAATTACTTTTAAAAGAGACATAAGTAACAGAAAAATGTCTTTTATGTTTATCTACTAGTTACCATTTCTAATGCTCTTTATTCTTTTTTGTTGATTCAAATTTCCATCTACATGAAATTTCCTTGAACATTTCTTATAGTGTAGGTCTACCGGTAATGCATACTTTCAATTTCTGTAAATCTGAGAAAAAGTCAGTGAATTTTTCTTTCAGATTTTAATTTTTTATCTCTAGAAGTTTCATTTGGTTATTTTTTATTTTGCCCACTTCTCTCTTCATTATGTTCATGTTTCGCTTTCACTCCTTCAGCATGTTTATAATAGCTCTTTTAACATTCTTATCTGCTTGTTATATCATCTCTATCACTTCTACATCGTATCTATGTACTGACTTTTCTCCTGGTTATGGATGTTGTGAATTTTACATTGGTAAGTGCTGGGTCTTTTTTTTTTTTTATTCCTTTAAAGAGCACTAGACTTTACTTTTGCAGGTACTTAAATTATACTGAATTCGTTTGATCTCTTCAAGTCTTATTTTTAAGATTTCTTATGACAATTTTAGAGTAGACATTATTCTACAGCTAGGTTAGCTTCACTACTAAAGTATCTCCAGTGTCACCACTGAATTCCTCTGGTGTTCAATAAAGATTCAACTCTAGTTGGCAATAACTCATATATTCAGTCCTGTGTGAGCTCTGGTAGCTACTTAGTTTGCAGCTCCCCAGGTATTCTTTGCCTAGCCTCCTGGGGTTTTACCCTACTCATACATAACTCAGCATTTAGCAATAGAATCAAGAGGATTTGTATGCAGATTTCTGGAGCTCCACGTCCATGTATCTCCCTCCCTTCTGGTACTCTGCCCACAAATTCCAGCCACCTTAGCCTTACTTAACTCTGATCTCTGTCTCTTCAACTCAGCAGTACTCCTAGATTCTGATTTGATTACCCTCATGCTTTGTAGTCTGAAAAGTGCCTCCAAGCGGTTAGCTAAGGCAATCATGGGGATCACCTTGTCTCCCTTTTTTTCATGGACCACAATCCTGCACTAGCTATTATAATTTCTAAAAACAATTGTTTCTTTTATTTTTTTTCCAGTTTCTAGTTGTTTATAGCAGTAGGGTAGGTCAGTTCTGATTGTTTTATCCAGGCTAAATAAGCAGAAATTGACTTCATTCAATTTTAAAACAACAATTTACAACAGTCCTTATTTTGGGAACACAGGGCAAAGAAAGAGATTGAATACCAGGAACTGATGTTTCTTTTAACTGGAGGTGTAAGTCTTAAGAGTTCTGAGAAAAATCCTGATCCAACTTGGCTACAGGATAAAAGCTGGGAGGAAATCTGTCGTGCAAGTGAATTTCCTGCATTCAAAGGACTCAGGTAATTGTTTAAACACAATGACTTAGCATTGAATAGTGATGGGTAAATTTGTAATCTAGTGATTTTTTAATTTAATCTAGTGATTTTTAAAAAATAGTTCTATAGCTGTCTTGATTCATCTCCTCATTCAACAATCTCTTTTTAAAATTTTTTCCCAATGAAAGGATAATCATTAAGCTTTTCTTTCCATTAGGAATCATTTTTGTGACAATATAGCTGAATGGCGGGAGATCTACAATAGTAAAGAGCCACACAATGCTAAATTTCCAGCACCAATGGATACGAGGCTAAATGAACTACAGAAAATCATAATTCTTCGGTGCTTAAGACCTGATAAGGTAAAAGACAAATGTGTTCTATTTGGAACCGAGATAATTTGCCATTTATGAAGTACTAGGTTTAAACTTATTGTTATTTGGTACTTTAACCTTTACTTCAGATGCTCACATGGGTTCATTGAGTTCCTTGGATCTGTAGGTTTATAGTTTTCCTCAACTTGAGAAAAACTTTGGCCATTATTTCTTCAAATATTTTTTTCCCATGATTCCAATTAAATATACATTAGACTGCTTGATATTATACCATAGGTGACTGATACTCTGTTAATTATTTTAAAATCCTTTGTATCACTGTACTTCAGTTTGGACAGTTTCTATTGCTATCTTTAAATTTGGTGATTTCTTCTTTTGTAGTGTCTAATCTGCTATTAATTCCATCCAATTAATTTTTGTTTCAGCAACTGTATATTTCATTTACAGAACATTCATTTTGTTCTTTTTTATATATTCTATTTCTCTTTTCATTCTGTTTATATTTTTCTTTAAGTACTTGAAAACAGTTATAATAACTGTTTTTAAATCCTTGACTGCTAATTCCATCACTTCTGGATCTGTTTCTATTGACTGATTTTACTCTTGGTTATAGATTATATTTTCCCACATCCTGGCATGCCCAGTAATGTTTGATTGGATGCTGGACATTGTTTATGATTTTGATTTTGTCATCTTCCTTTAAAGATTGTTGACTTTTGTTCTGCTAGTTCAGGGTTAGCAAACACCACCTCTGGGCCAAATCTAGCCAGTGACCTATTTTTGTCCAGCCCATGAACTGTAAATGATTTTTGCATTTTAAAGGGTTGTTTTAAAGAAAAATAATAGGGCTTCCCTGGTGGCACAGTGGTTAAGAGTCTGCCTGCCAATGCAGGGGACACAGGTTCGAGCCTTGGTCTGGGAAAATCCCACATGCCGTGGAGCAACTAAGTCCGTGCGCCACAACTACTGAGCCTGCACTCTGGAGCCCACAAGCCACAACTACTGAGCCCGCATGCCACAACTCCTGAAGCCTGCACGCCTAGAGCCCGTGCTCCGCAACAAGAGAAGCCACCGCAATGAGAAGCCTGCGTGCCGCAACGAAGAGAAGCCCCCGCTTGCCGCCACTAGAGAAAGGCCACGTGCAGCAACGAAGATCCAACACAGCCAAAAATAAATTAAATAAAATAAGTAAATTTAAAAAAAAAAGAAAAAGAATAAGCAGCAGAAATTGTATGTGGCCCACAACACCTAAAATATTTACTATCTAGCTCTCTATAGGAAAGGTTTACCTACCCCTTTGACTATACAGTTAAATTCAGATTGCTCCTTTCAAAGATTGTTTTAAGATTTGTTAGCACAGGTATAGAATAGCCTTTACTCCATGGATAGTTTAGTTCCATGGCTAAAGTGTGGCCCTTCTAGGGCCTTTACTGAATGCCCCAAGTGATCACCAAGGACTCTCCATTGTGGCTACTGGGAACTTGAATGATTCCCAGCCTTTCATGAACTCTGGTAGCTCCTCATATCCCAAGTTCACAGCTCCCCAGTCACTCTTTGCTTGGCCTATGTATACATACCATGGTGTTCAGCAAAGATACAAGGACAATATTATGCAGATTTCTGAGCTCTTTCTCTGGATACTTCCCTTCAAATTTGAACTCTGAAACTTCCAGCAGCCTGAGCCTCCTTGAACTCTGATTCCTGTCTTCCCAACTCAGCAACACTGTGTTGTACTACTTTCAGTTGCTCTCCTTGTTACACAGTCTGGAATGTATCTCCCAGAGGAAAGTCAAGGGAATGATAGGTCTCACCTTGTTTGTTTCTTTTTTTATCAGGGATCACTATCCTGTACCACCTATTGTCTGAACAACCTTATGTCTGAAAATGGCTGTTTCATTAATATTGCCCATTTTTTAGTTCTTTATGGCAAGAAGGTAAATCTGGTCCCTTTCCTCCATATTGACTAGAAGCAGAAGATAGTAGAAAATCTTGAATGTGTCATAATTTTATTAGTTCAAACATGCACAAAAATCTTTCTTTAGGTGAAATAAATAGGCTGATACCAATTTTCAGACACTCGAGAAAAGTGTTATAGTGTTACGAAAGGAAAAATTTTAAACAAAAAACTAAAAGCTAACTTATAAATACTACCAAATGTAAAATAGATAGCTAGTGGGAAGCAGCCACATAGCACAGGGAGATCAGCTCGGTGCTTTGTGACCACCTAGAGGTGTGGGATAGGGAGGGTGGGAGGGAGATGCAAGAGGGAGGAGATATGGGGATATATGTATATGTATAGCTGATTCACTTTGTTATAAAGCAGAAACTAACACACCATCGTAAAGCAATTATACTCCAATAAAGATGTTAAAAAAAAACCCAAAAAACTAAAAGCTATGCTTATATATGTAGTTTAAAACTTTGAGTAAGTCACTTCACCTTTCTGAGTTCCAGTTACAACCACATATAAAATGAAGGTATTGAAAGTGATTGCAATGGTCCTGTCTTTTCTTTTTCCTTTTTTTTTTTTTTTACATTTTATGTTTTTAGTAAAGTTTCACAAGGAGCGTTATCTAATGCTTCATTCAGTCTCTGAGTATGTTCAAACAGAGGCCTATATAATTACGTGACTTCTGAGTATTTCTCCTTACTCTAACTCCCAAAGACCTTTGTACATTGTTAAAATGCACCTCATTCTTTCCTACCTGATAGTTGTATGTATATATATATATATATATGTTCTTTTCACTAGAAAATAAGTCCCTTGAAGGCCAAAACAGTGCTTTATTCATTATTTTATCACAAATAGCTTCCCTTGTTCATGGTAAACTTAGGAATGAGTAGCTCTGCATCTGGGAAACCCCTGCATATTTGCATTCCACAGAATGGCTCTCTGATGACCAATGGAGATGTTGTTTCAGTACCACATGTAGGGTTACTGGTTTGTCTGCCATGCTTGGGATCCTGTGCTTAAACACCACACTGACCACACTGGAATACACAATAATTGCCTGTTTATTTGTTAGGGTCTCCCACTGGACTCTGAGCTTCTTGAGGTCAGGATCCGTGTCTTATTTTGTTCAATATCTCCAGGATTTAAAGCAGTACCTGGCAGATGGTTGGACATCTCAATAAATATCTGTGAGTTGAGTTGAATTTAATTGCATTAAACCAAATTCAGTTAAAGTCTGTGTTAGTCAGTATTCTCCAGAGAAACAGAATCAGTAGGATTCTGTTGATTTTAAGGAATTGGCTCAGATGATTGTGAGCAGCTGGCAGGTCCAAAATCTGCAGGCTGCAGACCCAGGGAAGAGCTGATGTTGCAGCTTGAGTCCAAAGGTGGTCTACTGACGGAATTCCCTCTTCCTCAGTAGAAATCGGTCTTTTTTCTCTTAAGGCCTTCAACTGATTGAATGAGGCCGAATCACATTATGGAGAGTAATCTACTTTACTCAAAGTCTACTAATTTAAATGTTAATCTTATTTTAAAAATACCTTAACAGGTATTTAGATACTGTGCCCTAGCTAAGCTGGCACATAAAATTAATCATCACAAAGCCCATATCCAGGTCTGTTTAAGTCTCCATAATTTCTTCTCTAGAGTATCTTACATGAAGGATTAAAATATATATTTTAATATTATAGAAAAGTCTAATAACTTCTTCTCATGTTAAATTACTGGAACAAGATACTTTTTCTATAGAAAACTATCATACTCGATTGCAGTTACATCATGTCAGGGAGCATTGCCCCTGGCCAGTGCGTAGGGTAATGTGGAGCAAGGTCTCTGTGTCCTCAGCATCTCCCTTTCCTTAAAAATGTATACTGAAGATCTACTGTGCTAGGTAGAAACTATACATGGTGTTAATGGTAAAAGGATGAAAAAGATTTCATCATTGCTCATGTGTAGTTATTCAAGAAAGAAATAAAAAGCTGCTATGTCATTGTGATCTCTTTTTTTAAAAAAACCTTCAGGAGCCTGTCAATACCTGTAGAATAATGACAAAAGTACAGCTTTGCAGTCTTATTACCTTGGCTAATCAAACCTCTTTTCAGCTTGAAACTTCTATTTAAAACTACAGAATTGCTCACAACTACACAAAATTACCCATATAGAAGCTCCTTGAAACTTCCACTATTCTTCTCCTTGAAACTTCTACTACTTAAAACTACAGAATTGCTCACAACTACAGTAAATTACCCATATAGAAGCCTCTATCCTTCCTCCCCATGTATTCCACAAACCTTCCAGGACCAAAGAAGCCTGTGATGATCACTCCTCTCTCCATCAAATTCCTAGTTTCCCTTTAGAAAGTCGTTTGGCATTTAGAAGATAATGTCTGATACCTCTTTGTACTGATTTTTCTGCTGCTAATATTGATGAACAGCATTCTTTTATTTTTAATTAATTTTAATATAATTTATAAGTAAGTCACATCTTCCTGTGGTTCAAAACTGATGCACTGTTTTGAATCACATGAATATATGAATACAATGAAAAGTGTGCCTCCAGTCTCCATCTCTCAGTCATTCATCATCCTTCCTCTCAAGCAGTTAATGTTATCTGCTTCTTGTTGTCCTTTTATACACATATAAATGTACATACATATAAATTCTTTTTCCATTTATTTTCAACACAAACGGTAGCATCCACTGTTTTGCATATTGCTTTTTTCTCTACTAGTTCATAAATAGTGTTCTCTTTCTTTTTTTTTTAACAATTGCATGGTATTCCATTGTATGAGTGTACAATAATTTCTTTAGCCAGTTCCTATTGATGGATCTTTATAATATTTATATATTATCTATTATAAAAACACTGCAATGAATAACCTTATTCAAAAGTCATTTCTCACATGTGCAACTATATATCAGAATAAATTCCTAGGAACAAAACTGCTGTGTCAGTGGATTTGCCCTCTGTAATTTTATGGATACTTTCAAATTGTCCTCCATGAAAGTTATACCAGATTGCTCTTCCTCAGCAGTGTATGAAAATATCTGTTTACCTGTACTTTTGCCCACACAGTATGTTGCCAAACTTTTAAATAATTTATTTATTTATTTATTTATTTATTTATTTATTTATTTTTGGCTGTGTTGGGTCTTCGTCGCTGCGTGCAGACTTTCTCTAGTTGAGGCAAGCGGGGGCTACTCTTCATTGCGGTGTGCGGGCTTCTCATTGTGGTGGCTTCTCTTGTTGTGGAGCAGGGGCTCTAGGCATGCGGGCTTCTCTTGTTGTGGAGCAGGGGCTCTAGGCATGCGGGCTTCAGTAGTTGTGGCACATGGGCTCAGTAGTTGTGGCTCATGGGCTCTAGAGCACAGGCTCAGTAGTTGTGGTGCGTGGGCTTAGTTGCTCCGTGGCATGTGGGATCTTTCCAGACCAGGGCTCGAACCCGTGTCCCCGCCATTGGCAGGCGGATTCTTAACCACTGCACCACCAGGGAAGCCCTGTTGCCAAACTTTTGGATCTTTGCCAATCTGTGCAGAGGGGTTGAGGATTCTGGGGCTGATCGAGGTGGCAGCAGCACACGTGAGTTTCATTAGATGTTACTTTGACAGGTTTGTTTGTTGGGGAGGAAGAAATCCCTCATAGCAGGTGTCTGTCCAGAGGCTGGGAGTGAGGGGAGGTCCACAACTCCAAAGGAGAGGGGAAGGCAAAGGAATTCCTAATGGAGAGGGGACTTGTGTGGTGTCTGGGCAACATTATTCATCAGCATGGCGGCTGGGAGTCTCTGTGTCAGAGCTCTGAAGGGCAGCAGTGGCTTGGGGTCTTTATATCCTGGGGCTTATCTTTTTATGGCTAGCAGATGTTGGGTGAAAAGTAGGCAGACTCTAAATGGTTAAAAATCTGCTTATTTGGGCTATGTTTAAAACAGTTGAATATGTAACATTTTGAATTTGGTGCCAGTGGACTTTTGAGCTAACAGGTTTTAGCCTACTGTGAAAAATAAACAATCCAGGGGTAAATACACACAGGCTATCTTTGTCCCATTTATATAACAATCTGATGGTGAAAAATGGTATCTAAGTATAATTATAATTTGTATTTTTCTTATTTATAAGTATTAGGGTATAGACAAAGCTGCTGTAACAAAGAGACCTAAAATACAGTAGCTGAAATAAAATAGAAGTTAATCTCTCTATCTCTCCTAACAGCCCAGAGTATTGCTTGAGGGCTGGCAAGGCACCTCTGTTCTTGAGATCATCCAGAGATTCAAGTTCCTTCTCTCATGCTAGAGAAGACTCCTAAAGTGTGGTCCTTGTCAGTGAGATTGAAGCTGGGTCATGAACACCACATCTATTGAACAGGAAAAGAGAGTGTTGAAGGCAAACAGTTTCCTTATAAAAAATAGGTTCTGGAAGCTCCATATATAATTTCTATTTGTATTTCTCTGGCCAAGACTTAGTCACATGGCCACATCTAGCTGCATGAAAGGTTGGGAAAACTTGGGTTTCTGTTACCAAAAGGAGACACAGAATGGGGACAGTTTGCAGTCTCTGCTATACTAAATGAGGTTGAGCATCTTTTCATATGTTTAAGATCCATTTCTATTTCATTTTCTATAAACTGTTTATCTTTGCCCATTTTCTTTTGGATTGTTAGCCTTGTCCCATCAATTTATAGATACCTTTTATATATTAGGAAAATTAGTGCTTTGCCTATGATATGCTGCATGCTTTTCTTATCCATTAGACTCATAGTTTACTCTGTCGGTTTTCAGTAATAACCAAAGTTGTTATGTGAAATAAAAGTTACTCTAAAGATCGTATTTTTTCTCTCTTCAACAGATAACTCCAGCCATAACTAACTATGTAACTGACAAACTAGGGAAAAAGTTTGTAGAGCCTCCACCATTTGATTTGACAAAGAGTTATTTGGATTCAAATTGCACCATTCCCTTAATTTTTGTGTTATCTCCAGGAGCAGATCCCATGGCCAGTAAGTGCATAATGTCAACTTAATAAATTATAAATAAATCATCTTGTTCAATATCTATTTCTTAGATGAGTGTAAATCAGTAAATTCGGTATTTATAAGGAAAGGTAACTAGAACTTTTCACAATTAAATACTTATACACTGAAACATAAGGCATATTTTATAATTTTAGAGTAAGCAGTGAAACCATTTTTTTGTGTGTGTGCCCTCTTAGGCCTACTGAAATTTGCAAATGATAAAGCTATGTCTGGAAATAAATTTCAAGCTATTTCACTGGGACAGGGACAAGGACCAATTGCAACAAAAATGATTAACGCAGCAATAGAGGAAGGAACTTGGGTTTGCCTACAGAACTGTCACCTCGCTGTCTCCTGGATGCCCACGTTGGAAAAAATATGTGAAGATTTTTCTCCCGAAGGCTGTAACTCATCCTTTAGGCTTTGGCTCACAAGTTACCCATCTCCAAAAGTATATTTATTTCCTATGGAGTTTAGTACATTTATTTGGTTATCTGTTATTGATACATTGTATATCTTAAATGCTTAACTTTAAAAGGTTTTAAAAATATTTCTGGAGTCCTCCCTTATACCTATTTTTAATCCACTAGTGTATGTATTTTTAGGACTTGAGTTGGTTATCTAGAGTAATGCTCTTTGTTTATTCTGTCTTAGTTCCCAGTAACAATTCTACAGAATGGAGTAAAAATGACTAATGAACCTCCTACGGGTCTTCGGCTAAATCTCCTCCAATCATATCTCACTCATCCAGTTTCTGATCCTCAGTTTTTCAATGGATGCGAGGGAAAGGAACTGGTAATATTCAGCCTCTGGAACTTTTAAAATGTGTTTTTATAGTGAAAAAATATGAAAACATAAATATTTTGTTTAATATTAAACTTTAGGCATTTCCTAAGAAGATAGAAATTGTACCTATCTTATTTTATTCCCAATTGTTTGTGTTCTGCTTCCCATGTAGTAGATACTCAAATAAATATTTGTTGAATGAATGAATATTTCTTAGTTTGTACAAAAGTCCAACAGTGCATTTGATTAAGACAATTAAGACCCAAGAGTAGCAATCTATTTTAACATTATTTATTTATTCTTTCAACAAATATGTTTGTTAGGTACGATATAATGCAGTGAGAGTAAAATAGACACTGCCATCACCAAAAAAATCTGCCTTCATGGAAATTCTAGTAATAATGTTTTGACATATTAATAACACTCTTCAGTGTATCCGTTTGTAAAAAAGTTTTGCACATGGTATTGAGGACGTTAGGAGTTCCGATAAATAGCACTCCTTTTCTCTGCCCAAATTCTTACCAGTTAAGAAACAGGAAAAAGTACAAACATAGGGGAACCAAATTATAACCTTAATTACTGATATAGACTAGGTTGGAAAATGTAGTTTACATCTGTGAACAAGTGGGCTTAGTATTACTGAACCCAGAATTAAGTACATTTATCTACCCAGAGGAACAGAGGAAAACTTCCTTCGCTGCAGGAAGCTCACTTCTAAGAGAGAAAAGGGAAAAGCTGAGCAAAGCATATTTGCTTGACTTTTCCCAAATTTACCCATCAGATAGGTACTCTTCCCTCCACCAGTGAGTATAAGGATGAAGAAAATCCAAGAGTGTTACATTAATTGAAGTTTCCCTGCATGGAAGGAAACATCAGTACTAAGGGAGATTTTGCACACGCCCTTTAAGAGTGGAGTCTCTGTTTTCTATAGCCTACCAGCTCTCCTGAACATAAGCCCTGCTGGCTTTCAAAGCCTGACGTTCTGGGGGCTTGTCTTCTCAGTGCAGGGTCCCTACACTGGGGAGCCCAATGTGGGGCTCAGACCCTTCACTCCTTGGGGAGGACCTCTATAATTGTGATATTCCTCTCATTTGTGGGTCAGCAAACCTGGGTCCTGACTACAGTATGTCTCTGATCCTCCTACCCATCTTGTGGTTCTCTCTTTATGTCTTTAGTTGTGGAAAATCTTTTCTTCTGCCTTCAGGTTGTTCCCATAGATAGTTGCTCTGTTAGTAGTTGTAATTTTGGTGCATCAAGGGACGAGGTGAGTTCAAGGTCTTCCTATTCTGCCATCTTGGCATGTCTCTCCAGCACTATTGCATTTTAATAAAGTGTAATGTTATTGTAGTTTGTCTAGCTTGGAGGTTTTGGATAAGTCATAAGATTAATACTTTTTATAGTAAGCATTATTTCAGATAGTCTTTCTAAATAAAAGTTTGTAGAGATATATGATCATAGAATCTTATAATGAAAGATCATCAGTTCCCCTCATTTTAGTAATGGAAATCTGATCAGAATTTTTTCTTGTTGCATATTTTTATCTTAAAGGCATGGGAGAAGTTGCTGTTTGGAGTTTGTTTTTTTCATGCCCTTGTGCAAGAGAGAAAGAAATTTGGTCCTCTTGGTTGGAATATTCCATATGGATTTAATGAATCAGATTTACGCATCAGTATTCGACAACTACAGGTAAAATTAGAAAGGAACTAACATTGATGGAGGATCACTGTGTACCAGGCCCTAGGCAATTCCCTTTGCTTAGAATGACTTATTCAGTTCTCCCAACACCACTAATAGTTGGCTAGATGGTATTAATAATTATAATTTTGGCTTATAAAGCATAATCTCCATCTGTATTTTTCTGCTGCAAATAATGGGAAACCTGATTCAAACTGGCTTAAACCATAATGAAACTTTTTATCTCACATGAAAAAGAGTTGCAGAGGAAGGACAGACTCTGGAGTTGGTTGATTCAACAAAAGTGTTGCCATCAAGGACCCTAGTTCTTTCTTTTTGCAGTGCCCTCCTCACTGTTGGCTTTATATAGGTCCTCACTGTACTCTACTCTTAGCCTCCACTCAGATCTACAATTTAGCTCTATCAGTCAACAAAAACAGTAGAAAAGGAATTTATTGAAAGAATATTGGGTAGGTCACAGAGTCCCCAAGATGGCTGGAGAGCCAAGGCATCCACAGTCATATCCAGAATCATATCATGTCTGGTAACAGCATTCCTTCTACTCTTGTTAAATATTAGACACCACAGCTCTCATAACTGCCACACAGACACTAGTCTATTGCACACTCTCTGATGTCATCAAAATAATTCTTTGCTGTTCCTGCTTCTTTGCACCCTAAACCCCAGTTCAGTCTAGGATGGCTACATCTGAGTTTCCAAGCCCAGGTCACAAGCCTAGGCTTTAGCCATAATGGAGGCTGAGAAAGTGAGTGGTCGGCTTTTTCAGTTTCTGTAGACTTACAATGAAACATGAGATGCATGAGATGGTCAGCAGCCCCCCACCAAAGAAAAAAGATCAAATGTCCGCTATAAATTCCTACTCACTCAGACTTTGAACTAGGCACATTACTTACATGAATTTTAATTCTCACAGCAACCCTGTAAGGTGGGTATTATCCCTATTTTGGAGAAAACCAAAGCTAAGAAGTAAATTTACCCATTGAGGTAAGATTTGAACTCAGGTCTGTCCAACTCCAATACTTTCCCATTATTTCTGTCATGTTTTACCAAATATATTAATCCAACTAGACAACCACAGAATATTGTATTTTTCTGCTTCTGTGCTGTGATAAGGGCCTTTATGACATGGGGCTTCAAAACAACCATGATGATAATTCTTCCAACCCCACTTCCATGTGTATAGATTGATGGATGATTGATTGATTGATAGATATTTAAGGCCATCTTAAAATGGAAATGAAGTGAAATACTTTAAGGTTTTTCTCATTTCATTTTTCCTTTGTTTCAGTTATTTATAAATGAATATGATACAATTCCATTTGAAGCTATCTCTTACCTGACTGGAGAGTGTAACTATGGAGGAAGAGTGACAGATGATTGGGACAGACGTCTCCTCTTAACCATGCTGGCTGACTTTTATAACCCACACATAATTGAAAACTCTCATTATAAGTTTTCTCCCAGTGGAAACTATTTTGCACCTCCCAAAGGCACTTATAATGAGTACATTGAATTCATTAAGGTAACTGATATCACTGAAAATAGGGTTAGATTCAAGTGTGATTTTTCTAAAAAGCAAATAGTGAAGTAGTCCCCCATAATGTATAGGATTAGACAAGTACTATGGTTCAATCAGCTTTCAATATATTTTGTTTCTAGTAGTTACTGAAAACTGGAAAAGTTTGATTCCTCTGTTGTTTGATGTTTAGTTGATTTTTAACCCTTTTTGGTCTGCACATGTCTACCTTATGAATTAACGTATCCAGTGAAAATGTGATGCTTGTTGAATCTATTTTCTGGTAGGAACTTCCATTTACTCAACACCCTGAGATATTTGGATTACATGAAAATGTTGATATCTCCAAAGATCTTCAACAAACGAAAATCCTCTTTGAGTCCTTGCTCCTCACCCAAGGAGGTTCCAAACAGACAGGATCCTCAGGAAGTGCTGACCAGATTCTACTAGAAATTGCCAAAGATATTCTCAACAAGGTAATGTTTAGCTTAAGATATGTTACTTGTAATATAACATAAGTCAAAATGGCACTGAAATGTCAATCTGAAAACTCCATTTAGCGGCATTATGACCCTGAGTGAGATACTTTGCCTTTCTGAACATTAGTTTTCAAATCTGTAAAGTGGTGATAGTAGTACCAACTGTATAAGGTTCTTGTGAACATTAAGGAGATCATTAAATTAAAGTGCTTTGCATAATGCCTGGCAAATAGTAAGTTCTTAGTAACTACGGTTGTGGATAAGCTACTGAATATATGATTTGTTATCATTTCTAAATAAAGATGGTGGGCCTACTTTTTTTAAATGGAGGAAATGGTCTGAACTTGCTGGTTCAAGGAGGGAATGGTTTTTAATCTATACCTTCAGAAGTGAGGAGGCACAGGGAAATAAGATCAGCACTAAATTAACAGCTACAGCCTTTTTTTTTCCCATACTACAGCCCAATGTACTTAGCCCTCTTGGTAAAGTGGAATGATACTCTCTTTTCTCACTTTTTTCTGTGTCTTAAATTCAATAAAGAACAACTAAGAGGACTCTATGGTCCTAAGCACAGATCTTCACAACTCCCCTCCAGGATAAATACTATAATTATCCCCATATTTCAGTGTCAGGCACTCTGACAGAGCAGAACCTGACCCCTACCCCCTCTGCCTTGAAAATCCACGGATGGCACCTACTCTACTCTCACAGTTGGTACCCTTGCCTTACACCAGTCCTTAAGTAGAGCCTCCTCACATTAAGCCTGGCTGTGGCCCCTGGAGAGGAGAAGGGAGCAACACTGCCTGCTACCCCTGGGTAAAATCAAACTAGCCTCCTCCAACCTCCACCCCTGGACTGCTGCTTCTGCCATTTGCCTCTTCTCACCCTCAGCCCCTTCTTCTTGTGTGGTTTATCTCTTCGGGGCAAGGTTCTTGCCCTCCCAAAATGGTGGCTCTTACAAGATCCCTACCAGGAAGTTACCTGGAAGTGGCATATAGGACTTAATTGGGGTAGAATGTTTGTGCTGAGCCAAATGTGCCTTGAGTGACACCACCTAATATGACTTAGAATTCTTTTGTACCACCCAAGGACCATGGCCTGGGGACAGTCTGGGCAGCTCAACTTTCTTAGTTTGGGAGTTCCCCCATAGGGAAATTCCTTTGCCCCTTTAAGAGTGTGAATTCCATTGTCTTGGGGCTTGATCACCAACCCCAAAGTCCCCTTTATCACTTATCCTCAAGTGTCTCTGAGATGCCTCATTGAAATCAGACACTCAATGGCCTTCTCTTTCCCTATGCCCTGGAACCTTGCTACATTTACACATTAATTATTTGGTAGTGGTGTAAGCAAATCCATTTTGAGCCAGTTGATAATTTATTGGAAATAAATAAAAAAGAGTTATGAAATGGTAAATCAGTTTTATTAATGGAAAATAAGATTCAATTTACAAAAGAAAATTACACAACTTTTCAGAAATGTATATCTTCTTCATAGTACTCTATCCTGTAGTAAAGAACATGGGCCTTAGTGTTAGAGATCTATGGATTTAAACAGACCACTTTTGGACTCTGTACCCTTGGGCATTTACTTAACCTCTCTGTACTTAAATGATAATGATGGCCACCTAATAGTGAATGGTAAGGATTACATGAGATAATGTTTGGAAAGCAGTTAGCATAATACTTGGCACATAGTAATTGCCTAATGTTAGCTATAATTGATATTATAGCTGAATGAAACTAATTATTTATTCTGAGAGTAATATGTGATCTTCAAAATCTATTCTTAGCTACCAAATGACTTTGACATTGAATCAGCACTACTCAAGTATCCCGTGAGATATGAAGAGAGCATGAATACTGTTTTAGTACAAGAAATGGAAAGATTTAACAAGTAAGGAGCTCTATACCCAGTTATTCAGAAGGCTACCAACCAAAGTTGATAAAAAGATACACTGGTATTAAATTAAAATTTTAAGAAAAAATTATCAAAACTTGCCATTTCATTAGAGGTTTTCTCCTTTTTTAAAGTTGCATAATCTTCTGCCCCAGAAGGGAAGGTATCGTTTATAATGTAAAAATGGTGATGAAATAGAGATCTGCTTTTGCTGGTTAAAAATGTTCATTAATCATAATTTCTCATCCATCCATTGCTCTTCTCCTCAGGAACTAAAGATGGAATGAGCCTTATCTTGGTCTATGTGTAAATACATCTCTTGTCATTTTTCTGCCACTGACACATATACACCCCCCCCCCATTTTCTTCCTGAGTCTATCTGGATTGACTAGGTACCCTAAAATAGCAAACAAATTATTTGCTTTGAATTTTTTTTTAATAAATTTATTTATTTATTTATTTATTTTTGGCTGTGTTGGGTCTTTGTTGCTGCACACGAGCTTTCCTCTAGTTGCCGCGAGCGGGGGCTACTCTTTGTTGTGGCGCGGGCCTCTCGTTGTGGTGGCCTCTCTTGTTGAGGAGAACGGGCTGTAGGCGTGTGGACTTCAGTAGTTGTGGCAAGTGGGCTCAGTAGTTGTGGCACATGGGCTCAGTAGTTGTGGCTCGTGGGGCCTAGAGCGCAGGCTCACTAGTTGCGGTGCATGGGCTTAGTTGCTCCGTGGCATGTGAGATCTTCCCAGACCAGGGCTTGAACCCGTGACCCCTGCACTGGCAGGTGGATTCTTAACCACTGTACCACCAGGGAAGCCCCTGCTTTGAATTTTCAAATTCAATTTTCTACAGTTCAATACTGGCTTAAGGAATGGAGAATTGTTTTGGTTATGAATTTTCTAGTGTTTCCAAGTTTGTTTCAGTTTCCAGACTTTTTGAAATTTTAAAATAAAGCATATTAAAACACTATGATGCCTTAATTAATTTAGTAATTCTTATACAAAGACCATATGTATTTATATATCATAACATACTATCTCTCAGTTGCTTAGGCTTCTAGGCTAAAACCCTCACTTCAGGTATATTTATGGTGTTCTTAGCAGTTTGGGCCTAAGTGGGAAACAAAGTACTTGCAAGAGTATAAATGAATATACACTGTATGTTTTAATTCAGTGTTTCCAAAGTTTCAGCCATTGTATCGTACCTTTATAACTTTCTTCATATTTTCATGTCACCTATAACATTATTTACCTGATATTTTTCCTTAAATCATTCTCTGTTTAAATTTGCCTGGTCTTAAGCAATAATACCTTGAAAGCAGCAATTTTGATATGCAAGTTATATTATTTTCTATATTTAAAAATAAATATGTAATAAATAAAATGAAAAATGTTCATCCAAGTATCACCTAAAATTACTTTATATTATCAAGTGGGAGGTGACAACACTTTGGGAATACACTCCCATAAAGTTGTGAATGGTATCCTGCTATTTCTTCTTCTGGAAAGACTGTATGTTGGTATTTACTATCATATATATGTTGATGACGCAATTTCTTTCCTTGCAGTTTAATTAAAACTATACGCAACACTCTACAGGACCTTGAAAAAGCTATTAAGGGCGTGGTTGTCATGGATTCTGCTTTGGAGGCACTCTCTGGCAGTCTGCTTGTTGGAAAGGTTCCAGAAATATGGGCCCAACGATCATACCCAAGTCTTAAACCCCTAGGAAGTTACATCACAGACTTTCTAGCCCGGCTGAACTTTTTACAGGTTAAAAATTATATATAATATATATATTATAATGTATATATTATTTCATTTTTTTGGTTGACTGAAGAGATACTAGAAATTGGCTGTGGTCACTTGAATGTCTCTGAGTTAGATGAAATGGATTAGTAGTTTCATGGTAATCTAACCAAAATTTTAGAATATTGAAAATTACACACATTTCAAAGTACTAAGTAGACAATTAAAATTTTATTTTACCCAAACCCAAGTAATATGTGACATTTATATTTTTGAAGATTCACAACTTGGTCTTGTGATTTTCCTACTGATGGTAAATGACAAAAAGAGCCTGAGGCTTGGATTTATCAATAATTGGCCATTATCTAGAAATCAGTGCTTCTTATCTCTTATCTCATAAAACCAGGGAAAAGATGGGTGCTTTGAAATCTCCGAACCCTTCACCCTGCAATCTCACACATAACGGATGTGTAAGGCAGCACACTCTTTTTCCTCCCCAACTCCTCCGCTTGCCCCCATCCTATGGTTGATGCTTATGTGAGGATAGTCGGTGGGGAGAGCCCCCAAAATACATTTTGGAAATTCACATAGGTATATGACCTCTCAGTGTTCAGTTGCCCTTTTATTATACAAACGCTTTATTTGTTTCACTATAGAAGCTAATAATAAAATAACCCTACCTGTGAAGATGTGGAGAGATAGGCTTTCTCATACATTGCTTTTTAATTTTTGCCAGTCTGATACGTAAACCATATCTTTGTTTCAATTTGAGTTTCTTTGATTATTAGTGAGTCTGTGCTTCTTTTGGTATGTGTGTTTCCTGTTTGTGTTCTCTCCTGTGAATTGCCTATTCATCTCCTAGGCCGATTTTTCATGGGACTATTTTTGTTTGTTTTTATTTTTTTATAAAATTTTTAAAGGTTACTTTCCATTTACAGTTATTACAAAATATTGGTTTTATTCCTCACATTGTACAATACATCCTTGAGCCTATCTTACACCCAGTAGTTTGTGCTTCCCACTCCTCCACCCCTACATTGCACTCCCACACTCATAACCACTAGTTTGTTCTCTATATCTGTGAGTCTGCTTCTTTTTGCTGTATATACTAGTTTGTTGTATTTTTTAGATTCCACATATAAGTGACATCATAAAGTATTTGTCTTTCTCTGACTTATTTCACTTAGCATAACACCCTCCAAGTCCACCCATGTTTCTTCAAATGGCAAAATTTCATTCTTTTTAATGGCCAAGTAGTATTCCATTGTATATATATACCACATCTACTTTATCCATTCATCTGTTGATGGACTCTTAGGCTGCTTCCATATATTACAATTGTAAATAATGCTACTACAAACATTGGGGTGCATGTATCTTTTCAAATTAGTGTTGTTTTTTTCCTGATATATATCTGAGACTGGAATTGCTGGGTAATATGTTAGTTCTATTTTTAGTTATTTGAGAAACCTCCATATTCCACAGTGCCTGCAACAAGTTACATTCCCACCAACAGTGTACAAGGTTCTTTTTTGTCCACATCCTTGCCAGCATTTTTTATTTGTGTTCATTTTGATGATAGCCATTCTGACAGGTGCAGGGCGATATCTCATTGTGTGTGTGTGTGTTTTTTTTTAACATCTCTATTTGAGTATAATTGCTTTACAATCGTGTGTTAGTTTCTGCTTTATAACAAAGTGAATCAGCTATACATATACATATATCCCCATATCTCCTCCCTCTTGTGTCTCCCTCCCACCCTCCCTATCCCACCCCTCTAGATGGTCATAAAGCACCGAGCTGATCTCCCTGTGCTCTACGGCTGCTTCCCACTAGCTATCTATTTTACATTTGGTAGTGTATATATCTCATTGTGGTTTTGATTTGCATTTCCATGATGATTAGCAATGTTGAACATCTTTTCATGTGCCTGTTGGCCATCTGCATTTCCTCTTTGGAAAAATGTCTGTTCAGTTCTTCTGCCCATTTTTAAATTGGGCTGTTTGTTTTGTTTTGTTTTTTGATGTTGAGTTGTATGAGCTATTTATATAGGTTGGATATTAATCCCTTATTGGTCATATCATTTGCAAATATTTTCTCTCATTCAGTAGGTTGTCTTTTCATTTTGTTGATGGTTTCCTTTGCTGTGCAAAAGCTTTTAAGTTTAATTAGGTCCTATTTGTTTATTTTTGCTTTTATTCCCTTTACTTTAGGAGACAGATTCAGAAAAAATATTGCTGTGATTTATGTGAAAAAGTGTTCTGCCTATGTTTTCCTCTAGGAGTTTTATACTGTCTGGTCTTACATTTAGGTTTTTAATGTATTTTGAGTTTATTTTTTATATGATGTTAGAGAATGTTCTAATTTCATTGTTTTACATGTAGCTGTCTAGTTTTCCCGGCACCACTTATTGAATAGCCTGTCTTTTCTCCATTGTATATTCTTGCCTCTTTTGGCATAGATTAATTGACCATAAGTGTATGGGTTTATTTCTGGGGTCTCTATCCTGTTCCATTGATCTATGTGTTTGTTTTTGTGCCTGTACCATACGGTTTTGATTACTGTAGCTTTGTAGCATAGTCTGAAGTCAGGGCTCTTGATTCCTCCAGCTCTGTTCTTCTTTCTCAAGATTGTTTTGGCTCTTCAGGGTCTTTTGTGTTCCATATAAATTTTAAAATTATTTGTTCTTGTTCTGTGAAAAATGCCATTGGTATTTTGATAGGGATTGCATTGAATCTCTAGATTACTTTGGGTAGTATGGTCATTTTAACAATATTAATTCTTCCAATCCAAGAACATGGTCTATCTTTCCATCTGTTTGTGTCATCTTCGATTTCTTTCATTAGTGTCCTAAAGTTTTCAAAGTACAGGTCTTTTGCCTTGTTAGGTAGGTTTATTGCTAGCTTTCTTGTCCTTTTTGATGTGATGGTAAATGGGATTGTTTCCTTAATTTCTCTTTTTGATACTTTGTTGTTAATGTATAGAAATGCAACAGATTTCTGTGTATTAATTTTGTATCCTGCAACTTTACTGAGTTCATTGATGAGCTCTAGTAGTTTTTTCGTGGTGTCTTTAGGATTTTCTATGTATAGTATCATGTCATCTGCAAACAGTGATAGTTTTACTTCCTCCTTTACAATTTGGATTCCTTTTATTTCTTTTTCTTCTTTGATTGCTGTGGCTAGGACTTCCAAAACTATACTGAATAAAAGTGGTGAGAGTGGGCATCCTTGTCTTGTTCCTGGTCTTAGAGGAAATGCTGTCAATTTTTCACTGTTGAATATGAGGTTTGCTGTGGGTTTGTCATATATGGCCTTTATTATGTTGAGGTATGTTCCCTCTATGCCCGCTTTCTGGAGAGTTTTTATCATAAATGGATCCTGAATTTTATCAAAAGCTTTTTCTCTGTCTATTGAGATATCATATGGTTTTTATTCTTCAATTTGTTAATGTGGTGTTTCACATTGATTGATTTGCAGATATTGAAAAATCCTTGCAACCCTGGGATAAATCCCGCTTGATCATTGTGTATGATCCTTTTAATGGACTTGGTTTGATAGTATTTTGTTGAGGATTTTTGCAAATATGTTCATCAGTGATATTTGCCTCTAATTTTCTCCTTTTTTTTTTTGTGGTGTCTTTGTCCGGTTTTGGTATCGGAGTAATGCTGGCCTCATAGAATGAGTTCGGAAGTGTTCCTTCTGCAGTTTCTTGGAATAGTTTCAGAAGGACAGGTGTTAACCCTTCTCTAAATGTTTGGTAGAATTTCCCTGTGAAGTCATCTGGTTCTGGACTTTTGTTTGTTGGAAGTTTTTAAATTACTGATTCAATTTCATTACTGGTAACTGGTCTGTTCATATTTTCTATTTCTTCCTGGCTCAGTCTTGGGAGATTGTACCTTTCTAAGAATTTGTCTATTTCTTCTAAGTTGTCCATTTTATTGGCATATAATTGCTCGTAGTAGTCTCTTACAATCCCTTTGTATTTCTGTGGAATCGGTTGTACCTTGTCCTTTTTCATTTCTGATTTTATTGATTTGGGCTCACTCCCTTTTTTCCTTGATGAGTCTGGCTAAAGGTTTATCTTTTCAAAAAACCAGATTTTAATTTCATTGATTTTTTCTATTTTTTTTTTTTTTAGTCTCTATTTCATTTATTTCTGCTCTGACCTTTGTGATTTCTTTTCTTCTATTAACTCTGGGTTTTGTTTGTTCTTCTTTCTCTAGTTCCTTTAGGTGTAAGGTTAGGTTGTTTATTTGAGATTTTTCTTGTTTCCTGAGGTAAGTTTGTATCTCTATAAACTTCCCTCTTAGAACTCCTTTTGGTGCATCCCATAAGTTTTGGATTGTTGTGTTTTCATTTTCATTTGTCTCTAGGTGTTTTTTTATTTCCTCTTTGATTTGAATTGCCTCTTCATCTCCTAGGCCCATATTTCTTTGAAAATTTTTTAAAAAATTAATTTATAGGAGCTTTTTATGTAGATTATACACTTAACAAAAGAATCAGAATATAAGGGGGTTTTTTACATTTTTTAAAAAATTTTATTATTTTTTTTTGGCTGCGTTGGGTCTTCATTGCTGTGTGCAGGCTTTCTCTAGTTGGGCAAACAGGGGCTACTCTTCGTTTCGGTGCGCAGGCTTCTTGTTGCAGTGGCTTCTCTTGTTGCAGAGCACAGCCTCTAGGCACGTGGGCTTCAGTAGTTGCAGCACAGGGGCTTAGTATTTGTGGCTCACCGGCTCTAGAGAGCGGGCTCAGTAGTTGTGGTGCACGGGCTTGGTTGCTTCATGGCATGTGGGATCTTCCCGGACCAGGGATTGAACCCATGTCCCCTGCATTGGCAGGTGGATTCTTAACCACTACACCACCAGGGAAGTCCCTATAATAGGGGTTTTAAGTGTTTAGGCTCTAGAAGAGTTGCCACTTACTAGCCTCAGTTTCCTCATCCATAAAATGGGCACTTTTATCTCATATGGTAACAGAGGCATTCAGTAAATGTGAACTATTCTTTCATAAAAATCCAGAAATTGTTTAATTTTTCCAAATGCTTTTTTAGCACTTATTGCTGATGATGTGATTTTTTTTCTTTTTTAGCTTATTATTGCATTGAATTATATCACTAGATTTCCAAGTGTGAAACCATCCTTGTGTTCCTAGAAAATCCTTCTTGATCAGTGGTTCTTTATTCTTTTAATGCTTTAATCTATTCCCTTTGGATATTTTTAGAGCTTTTGATATACATTATGTAATCACCCTACGTAAAAATTAGGCAATTGTAGGCCTATCAAAAGTGAATGTGAGTGCCTGTTTTTCAGTAATTAGTGTTCTCCTTTTTAATCTTTGCTAATTTAATAGGTGAGAGTATGTGCACCTGGGTGATTTCTAGCCAACATGTCTATGACATGTGTTTGAGTTCTTCCTGTATGTACCAGCCTCTTTCTGTCCCTTATCAAAAGCATCTGACATATAGTTAATTCCATCCTCCCCTTGACATAATCTTGCTTTTTTTCATTTCCTAAACTTTTCTGAAATTTTAATTGGAACTGCTTACATTTCTCGTATACTACTTTGTTCCTGAAGGGCCTTGAAGAATCTTTAGCTTGGTCCCCTAGAGGGGTCCTCGCATGGTGCCAGCTGGAATAATATCCAGGACAAATTTCCTTTGTTGTTATTGTTAATATAAAGTTCATATCAAACTCTCTACTTTCGGAATTTGGCTTTCCCCTTGGAATCATTCTGTTTGAATGAGAAAGGAAAATCTCACTCATTATTGGGCATGTTTATCATCCTTCACCACAAATCTTCCCCTGAATGGATCTTCCCCATTGTTTTCTTACCCTTACAGAAGCTGTACAGTTTTCCCATCATCTTTCTCTCTCCTGGACTCTTGACTTTACCTCCTAATGATTCTTAGAGTTAACAAATTAAACAAATTGAGTCATGTGGAGTTTTTTCTTCTTTTCTCATTTCTCTCTCACTGTTCACCGTACTTACCTTCCCTTCCTCCTGTCTGTGCCTTTTTTTTTTTTTTTTAAGCTTTTTGCACACTGGCTGGAATCTCAGATTAAATCTGGGATCCGACACTTAGTATATGTGTGACTTTGAGCAAGATACTCATCTTTCTACACCCCAGTTTCCTCATCACTAAAATGGGAGGAATAATTCCTAACTCACTGAATTATTTCGTGGACTAAATGAGGTGATGCATGTAAATTACTTAGTGCCTACATGGTATGCACTAAGCGCTCAGTAAATGGTAGCTAATTCAGAGATTGTATGTAAGTAGCTGACCCAGACACTCATGACATTCTTGGCTAAATGAAGCCCTGGAGTGAGCAAGGGAATGTTGTATACACTTGCCTTCTGGGTTCTTATAGCTTTCTTGTGCATGGTACTAGTTCTGCCTGGTTTGTACCCTTGTCAAGCTCCATCTCTTTCTCTTCTTCTTCTTGATCTGACAGCTTGTACTGTTGCAACGTCTCCAGCAGTGGTTTGTTCTCTTCTTCCCAGGGAGCAAAGCTGGCTTCTTCCCATAGTGTGCTGCTCACTCAGAGACAAAGTTCGTTTTATTAATTCATCTGTTCATTCAAATGTGAATTGAGACCCACTTTGTCTAAAGCGCTTTGTTGCTGGATAAAGTTGCCAGGTTACCTTCAAGTTGCCAATAGCCTACAGGAAGATAATCTATGTATCTAAGAAAAAGCTAAGAGCAACATATAAGATGCTCTGGGAATTCAAAGAAGGGAGAGAGTTCTTTTAACTTAGGAAAGCAGAGTTTGTTTATTGGATGAGGTAGCATTTGAGCTGGTCTAAATGATGAATGGTTTTGGACACTGCAAATAAAGGAAGAGGACTTAAGAGACAACTGTAGGATGAAAGGCACTATATCATTTAGGATTGATTCTGTTGTAAAAATTTTGACATAAGCAAAAATTAAGTTTGTTCCCTCATGTAATTGAAAAAGCCAGGGAGTAAAGTGACTCCAGACAGCATTTGGCCTAGGGTGCAAATGTGGTTGCCTGATCCTGGCTTCTTGCACTTCTCTCGGCTCCAGTCTCTGTGGGTTAACTCCATTCTCAGTTAGGTTCTTGTCTGATGGTAACAGGATAGCAACAGCAACTCTGGCCTTACATCCACAAAACTTCAAAGAGTTTAGAGTGAATCTTTTCCCCAAAAGTCCCAGCAAAAGTCTCTACATCTCTGGCTTTGATTGGGTCACATGTCCATTCCTGAATCAGTCACTATGACTGCAGGTATGATCAGCTAGGCATGAATGACATGCCCACTTCCAGAAGGTGCATTTCCACCACCAGAAGTGTTTCGATTGAAAGTGTAGGAGGGTTCGTCCTCCAGAGGGATATAAGAGTTGTGCCACTTTAAGATAAGCAGAAAAAACAACAGATGTCCACCCAGTGCAGAGAAGAGACCACCAAAAGTACATTCTGATTAGAATGTAAGATGTTTAAAGGGGAACTAAAAGGGATGGATCTATAAATACAATTTGGGGCCAGGTTGTGAAGTATCTTGAATAGGAGACTAATGTTTTAGACTTTAATTTGGTAGGGTAGTAGTAGATCGCTGAAGAATTAAAGATGCTAAAACTTGATCCAAACCATGCATGGAGAAGTGCACTCTGGCAGCATCGTTGTAGATGTACTGAGCAGACAGAGGGAAGAAACAAGAAGAGGTACACATGATACAGAAAGAAGGCCAGGATATCTAAACTGGAACAGAGATAGTGGGTGTGGAGGCAGGGAGTTTAAGAGGATTAAGGAACTGGAACCAACACATGAGGGCTATAGTTAGACAATGCATAAGATGTCTAAAGATGTTTGCTTTTTTTTTTTTTTAATAAATTTATTTATTTTATTTATTTATTTTTGGCTGAGCCAGGTTTTCGTTGCTGCGTGCGGGCTTTCTCTAGTTGTGGCGAGCAGGGGCTACTCTTCATTGTGCGTGAGCTCCTCATTGCGGTGGCTTGTCTTGTTGAGGAACACGGGCTCTAGGTGTGCCGGCTTCAGTAGTTGTGGCTCGCAGGCTTTAGAGCGCAGGCTCAGTAGTTGTGGCGCACGGGCTTAGTTGCTCCGCAGCATGTGGGATCTTCCCGGACCAGGGCTCGAACCCGTGTTCCCTGCATTGGCAGGCGGATTCTTAACCACTGCGCCACCAGGGAAGCCCCAAGATGGTTGCTTTTGAGTGGTATTTCTTTTTCTCTCTTCAGTTGAGTGGTATTAAGTAATATAATAAACCCTCAAATAATTTACATTTGCCTTTTTGCAGAAGATTTGAATCTTTCAAATTTTGTTTTATTCAGGTTAATGTTAAGGTTAGTTTGAATTTTCCAAGAAGAGTAACTAGAAGGGATAAAAGGTAGAAGGGCCAAGATAGGTTGTGTGTTTGGTGTCAGGAAAGAGAGTCCTGTGATGGAAAGTGTGGGCAACATACACAAAAACCAGAATCAGGAATTGTATGTCAGGTGATTCTTGAGTAAGTTGAAAAATGAACATAATGCATTTTTTTTTTCTTTATAGGACTGGTATAATTCAGGAAAACCTTGTGTGTTTTGGCTCTCAGGTTTCTTTTTCACCCAAGCCTTTTTAACTGGAGCGATGCAGAATTATGCCAGAAAATATACCATCCCTATTGATTTACTAGGATATGAATTTGAGGTACAGTAAACTCCTTAAACTCCAGAGTATATCATTACATCAAAGGCATGTATTTAAGCAAGGAGGATATGGGGAATTCATATTTTTATAGCCCATTACAAACAATTCTACTTCTATCCATTCTTTGTGTTCATGAAGAAAGTATATAATATTTGTCTTGCTATCTTTGTGAGAGAATTTTTATATATCTCAATATTCAATTCAAATAATCTAATACTGTTTTTCTATCTTAGCAAAAAATTAATATGAGGTACAGTAAAACCATATAAAATATGTCAAAAGGAATTGTATTATATATTTTTAGATTTACATTTTACTGAAAAAGTCTTACAGTTTAAGAAGCTATTATATGGAGGAGTTTCCCTGAATATGTTCTGAAGATTTAGCTACTGCTTTCTTTATGAGACAAAGTTGTCTAGGGAGGAAATCATTGCTAGTGTGTGCTTCTGCCTTCAGGTTATTTCTTCTGATACATCTGAGGGAACACCAGAAGATGGCGTTTATATCCACGGATTGTACCTGGATGGAGCACGCTGGGACAGAACAAGGTCAGTAGTTTCAACTGCAAAGACCTATTCAGTTGTAGCTGAATCATAGGTGAGATAAGCTGTCTGCTACCTTTCCCCCTGCCATCCCCCTCAACCAAAAGACTTCTTCTAGAGAATACGACAAGTAATAAATAATATCAGAATTCTTGCCATAAATCATTACTCAGGCTCGGACAGTTAATGAGTGAGTAATTTCAGGTTCTGAACAATTTTGAGTTAATATTTCAATGGTCTTACTAGTAGAAAAGTTAGTTGAAATTATTTTCCTTCTTCTGTTTTATAACAGTTACATTCTGTTTGGTAATGTGTAGGCACACCTCAGTTTCAAACAGTTTATAGTATAGTAAAGTTCCCATTTCT
Organism: Eubalaena glacialis; assembly: GCF_028564815.1. Taxonomy (NCBI): domain Eukaryota; kingdom Metazoa; phylum Chordata; class Mammalia; order Artiodactyla; family Balaenidae; genus Eubalaena; species Eubalaena glacialis. The sequence goes on along the minus strand of NC_083722.1, from coordinate 80,871,353 downwards.
TTTTTTTTTTTAGTAGTTTTTTGTTTGTTTGTTTGTTTTGTTTTATTTTATTTATTTATTTATTTTTGGCTGTGTTGGGTCTTCATTTCTGTGCGAGGGCTCTCTCTAGTTGCGGCAAGCGGGGGCCACTCCTCATCGGTGTGCGCAGGCCTTTCACCATCGCGGCCTCTCTCGTTGCGGAGCACAGGCTCCAGACGCGCAGGCTCAGTAGTTGTGGCTCACGGGCCCAGTTGCTCTGCGGCATGTGGGATCCTCCCAGACCAGGGCTCGAACCCGTGTCCCCTGCACTGGCAGGCAGACTCCCAACCACTGCGCCACCAGGGAAGCCCAAAGTTCCCATTTCTACTGGTGAATGGAAAACTTTTTCTTGCATTTTGATGACATAATAAGTACATATTTTAAATAAATACTGAATTTCCAGCTTAGGAAACTAAACAGTGCATATGTGTGTGTATATATATATACATATATATATATATACACACACAGACACATGAGAAAGGGAAAGATTATTTCCCTTGAAGCCCTGCTCTTTAACAATCCATTGCTAAGCATAATCTTCTATTTCCAGAGTCAGGGTTACACTTTGCTCTCAAGGGAGGGCTAAAGCCCGAGGCAGGGAAAGTCACTTAAGAAGGAGCATGAAGGTGGTTCTACAGAGATGGTTCTAAGACAGGGATATGAGGAGACTTAGCTGCACATAGTTCATTTGATTATTTCTCTTTTCATTTTCATCGTTCTGCTGACATTTCTCTTAACTTACGTTTCCTTATATATGTATTCATCTTTTCATCCCTTTCTTCCCTCCTCTTGCAAGCAAACAAGCAAGCAAACAAACAAACAATGTAGCATAGGGAAAATAAACCACATTTTCTAGATAGATAGATCTATGTTTGAATCCTCATGCTGGCATTTAAGAGCTGTGTTACTGTGAGAAAAGTACTCAATCTCTCTGAGCTTCCACTCTTCATCTGTGAAATAGAATTAGGAATGGGGACAAGACTATTGGGAAGGTTAAATGTGACAGCATAGTGTCTGCCTCATGGACAGTACTTTTAACATGGCAGGAATTGATATTTGTCCACTGTTTGACACATTGCCTTTCCATATTTTTCTTCTGTTTCTCTCGATTCTTCATTGCCTCTTCCTTGGTTTTGTTTGGTTTTGTTTTTACATTTCTTTTCCTGCATATCTCTGGTTCTCTCTTGTATTAAAAGCCAATAGCTAAGTAGCAATTTCTAAGATGCAAATTTTATTTTATTTCTAATAAACATCTGTCAATTTCTCTTCACAGCGGATTGCTTGCCGAACAATACCCCAAACTTCTGTTTGACCTGATGCCCGTAATATGGATAAAACCAAGTAAATATATTTCTAACAGAACTTTGTAGAGTTTTAGGAAGGATAATGATAGATATTATAACTGCTTCCCCAAATAAGTCTCTGTTCAAACCTATTAGGATTTTGTTCAATTATAGTAAATAGTGACTTAATGTTTACAATGGAAATATATTGTTCCCCCTTTTTGGGTTGCATTTATATTATTTTAGGAATATTATTCTGCCTCTTTTTGCTCTTATCCCATGGGATATAACGTTTCCTTTGACCCTCCCCTACACTTCTCCTTTTTCAGTCTAGAGCTTCCCATCAATATTTTGATTCTGAAGTGCCTTTGCATACCTCTCAGAGACACAAATAGGCTTGACACAGTCTCCAGCTAGTGACTAGAGTTTTCTGGCTATAAGAAACTCCTAGGCCTAGGAGCCAGCCAGGTGCCCCAAGGTACAGATGTTGCAAGCCACACGGGGTGGAGGCCAATTTTGCTCCCTTGGGAAACCTACTTGTTCCTTCCCTCCTTCTGCAATCATCATTTCCCCACCAAATCTGAACAACTGAAGCTCATTCTTTTGTTTTTTCTTTCTTCTCTATTTTTTAATTCTCAAATAACTATAAATGAAAAATTTATAAATTACCCAATCACCACTCAACCCATTAAGCATTTTTTATTATTAAAGCAGTTCATTTATAACTATGACAAATGTGGCCTCAGTTTAGAAAGATTCCTAATATCTCATATCTGGCTTTTCAAGGATTGTGTATAGATTCTTTTTGTGAGTAGGTAAGAGTTGGTATATTTTTATTAGTAATAACCTGCTGAAAACAAATAGTAACTTCAGCTTCTAATTTATGGATTTCTTGTATTAGAGCTCTAAGCAGCTGTGTTTCTCTTTCTGCATCTCCTCCATTACCTATGCTGTATTTTATTCCTTCTTCCCTAATTTCTCCTTCTCTCCCAAGTCCTCTTGAGTGTTTTCATACCTGCTAAGTGATCAGGTCTTTAAAATCAATTCCTGTCCTCCAGACCTAGAATCATGCACCATATGAAATCATTTACCTTGTTTCACAACCATAATTATATGCCAACTGTAAAAACACAACAACAATAACTTTAAAATGTTCAATATCATAATCATGATCTTAGATTTAGTACTGGTCATTTTATTACAAGATAAATAGTTGTTCTTTTAGTACCATTGGCTGTTTTCCTTTTATCAAATGAATATATTTCCTTTTTCTTCAAGCTAAAAAGTCTCAGATTGTGAAGTCGAATGCCTATGTCTGTCCTCTTTACAAGACAAGTGAACGTAAAGGAACTCTTTCCACCACAGGACATTCTACTAACTTTGTCATTGCAATGTTGTTGAAAACAGACCAACCCACTCAACACTGGATCAAACGTGGGGTTGCTCTGCTTTGTCAGTTGGATGACTAAATTGGACAAATTAAGAAAACATCTGAAAGAAGTTAAAAAAATATTGCCTTCACTTACTTGAAAATATATATATTATAAAACCCAAGTATCTTGGTGTAATTCTTTTCAATGATCTTTGTGAGTGGTCTTTGCATTGTTCTCCTCCCTGATGTACGAGTCTCAACTGGAGTACAGCCTTCCACATGGACTCTCAAGATCACAGACATCTGTGGAAGAAAAACATGAAAAGAAATGTGGAAAATCTTTGAAACTTTTATTTAGTTCCTCTTTTTAGTCTGATATATATGTGAAAAACAGATTTGGGAAGACTGGATAAAATTTAACTAATATCAGAAATTATCTGTTTCACAAGTGTTAAGTCATTTCATCAGCTTCAGTAATAATTTCCACTCACCTATGTGAAGTGATTATACACAAACATTTCAAATACATAAATAAATAAATTGTAAATAAGGAAAATGTTGAAACAATTTCAGAACGAAACCCCTTCCTTCATACTTTTAAAACGTTAGTTCCATTTCTCACAGTACCCCTGTGACAAGGAAAGGAAACTCAAAGCAGTGAATTGACATGCAAAGACAGTTAGATGACTGGAGGGAAATCCTACACACTTGAGGTGGTATCATGCTTCTTGGCATCTGCTTCATATTTAATTGGAAATGCCAAGTGGGCTCTTTGTTATTTTTAGTAGTTATTATTCTTATTATTTAGTATGCACTTATAGTATTAGTGTATATTAACAATTTTTAAACATTTCAACAAAACAAAATTATAGTCAAAATTTTATTATCTTGTTTTTATTATCCTATTTTATTATCTTTTATTCCTTCCTTAGGATTCCCTGGACATTTTAGGCTGCAGCTCTGTAATCCAAAGAAAATGTAGGTGCAGCATCCCAGTGAATCAGGACCATTGGGACAGTCACTTTTGATAATTCAGTCAGTGCAAAATGTTTGGCCTCTCTTAAGTAGAAAATTGATTCTGGTTTGTAGTGTCTATGTGCATGAGCCCTAAGAGAATGAATTCACTTCACATGGCCAACCCCCTGCAAAAGCATTTTATTCCAGGAATAGAATGTTTAATCTTTTAAATTTAATGAATACAGCAGTGAAAAAAAGAGATCATGTTTTCAAACAGAGCTAAACCACATATAAAAAACAGGGAGAATGTGCCAGACTGTCTTATGATCAAGTATTTATAGTAAAGCTATTAATGGAATGGTCACTACACGGGAGTGGAGATCCTAAATATAAATGAAAATTCTGATGTGCTAATCCTTAACGGTGAAAACTTCAGTGCTGTCCTAAAGGATATAATAAAAGGTAAAAAGTCTTTGGTATGTGATCAAACCTATTCTATGCTAAAACTGAAATGTTCTTTTAAAACCATTGAGATGTTGCCTAGTAAAATATATCGGGGTTTCTTTTCCCACTATTCCTGTTATATGTTATGAGAATACATTTATTCCTATAACATGTTTATTTTTAGTATTTACTAACTAAATAAAATACTGTTTTCAGCATAATACTCCCTGCGTGTAGGAAAGATATTCTTTGGAGTGAGAGCTACAATTAATGAGAAAAACTCATAAGCCAAGTTTAAAATAGATTGATATGAACATTTTCATAGTTACAATGGCACTGACCTAAGTTTTATATGAAAGGTTGTGTTTCCTGAATAAGCTTTAAGTAGATGGCTGCTCATGGAAAACTTCTAATTTATGTTGAATCTGTGGCAGTTCAGAAAACTGTTTGGGGTTTTCAAAAAATTTTTAAATGAATATTTTGTGTTCTAAATTTTGCACTTTTTCATTTATCAATCCTATTAATTTTTTAGTTTTCTGAATTTCATTTATAATTTTAATCAGTTGATAATCTTTCACAACTGGAAAAATATTTTTAATTCTTTTTGACTTTAAAGTAAATCTGTCTGCGTTTCACATGGATAATTACACCAGTGATGAAGACACAGATGATGAGTTTGACACCCAGCTCATCATTCAACAGAGTTTACAGGATATTCACAAGCCAGAAACTACACAGCAGTCACCTGAAGATGAGAGGTAATGGTATCTCACTGGCAATGTAGTATAAGTATTCAACAGTTGAGCCTTGTCATAAGCACAATGCTAGTGTTGTGAAAAAAACAGAAGAGAGGGTCAGAATCCAAGGAGCTGAATATCTATGAGACTTGATGTGTGACCAGACAGGAGAAATTTGGAAATAATTCAGAATTTAATCAGGCAGTAAAGAAAATAATAGCCAGGACATGGAAGCAACCTAAATGTCCATCAACAGAGGAGTGGATAAAGAAGATGTGGCACATATATACAATGGAATATTACTCAGCCATAAAAAGGAATGAAATTGGGTCATTTGTAGAGACATGGATGGACCTAGAGACTGTCACACAGAGTGTAGTAAGTCAGAAAGAGAAAAACAAGTATCGTATATTAACGCATGTATGTGGAATCTAGAAAAATGGTATCAATGACCTTATGTGCAAAGCAAAAATACAGACATAGACATAGAGAACAAATGTATGGATACCAAAGGCGAAAGGGGTGGGGAGGGAGGAATTGGGAGACTGGGATTGACACACTGATATTATTGATACTATGTATAAAATAGACAACTGATAGGAACATACTTTATAGCACAGGGAACTCTACCTAATGCACTGTGGTAACCTAAATGGGAGGGAAGTCCAAAAGGGAGGGGATCTCTGTATGTATATGGCTGATTCATTTTGTAGCACAGTGGAGGCTAACACAACATTGTAAAGCAACCATACTCCAATAAAAATTAATTTAAAAAAAGAAAGAAAATAGTTGGAGGAGGTTACTAGCAAATATGGGTGAGGAGAGGCAGATGAGAAATCAGAAAGAAGAAATACATGAGGATATGTAAGACTAGAGAACACTAATGCATCTTGTCTTTGGGGAGCTAAGGAAATGCGTAAATCCAACCAAGACACAGAAATCTTAGTAGGGTAAAGTCTTTAATCTACTCAAATCAAAAGGAGTGATTATGTAAACTTAAACCCAGAAGAGACTAACCCCTTCTGAAGGGTGTGAACTCAGAGTTCTGGTATGACAACACTAGAAAAGGACCCCATGGATCCCTCAGTGGTGTAAGAGAATTGCCCTGGATATGGGCTGTCTGCGGCCAAGCACAGCTAGTCAAGTGCTCTCTGGGTGATCAGCAACTTCAAGCCCCTGAGTAGTTACAATTATTTTTCAGGGGTATTAAACCCATTTGCTTGGGATGGTGACCTCTATTTGCCTGATGGAGGTAAAATGGGATAAATGTGTTTTAACCCCAAGAGATTTTGTAATTAAATACAGAGATGTTGGAGTATATCAAACCTACAGTATTTTTTTTTAAAGTAACATACTCATGGAGTGATCACTGTGTGCCACACTATTCTGAGCATTTCATAAATATGTATTAACTCATTTAAATTCTAATTCTCGTTACCTCTCTATGGGGTAGGTACTGTTATTTTCCCCATTTAGAGATGAGGCGACTGAGGCATAGCATAGAGAAATTAAATGACTTATCCAAGGTCACAGAGCTAGTAAGTAAAGAGCCAGGCAGCCTGGCTTCAGAGTCTGCGTTCTTTACCACACTATTCCTACACTTTTATGTTAAATTTAGGAATAATCTTTAAATAATCTTTAAATAGTTAAAAGATTTGTAAAGAAATTAGATTTCATTGGGTTACCTGTTGTATTAACCTTGTGATTAAACCCTGTGATTAACTTTGAAGTCATGATTTTAGGTTGAAAGGCATAAGAGATTTTGATTAAGAGTACTGAAATGTTTCAAAGAAATTAAAATTGACTACAGTTATAAATTTCAGTCATTAGACTTGCAAGAATTGTATGATACTTAGCAAGGCTTGCTGATTTGATCAGGCACTTGAAGGAATTAGGAAAATAGAATATACTTGAGACAGGAGCAATAAAGCCCACCCTCACCAAAAGATGTCCAAGTCCTAATCCCCAGAACCTGTGGATATGTAACCTTACATGGCAATGGAGAATTAAGGCTGCAGATGGAATTAAGGTTGCTAATCAGTTGACTTTAAATAGGGAGATTGACTAAATTTTAAGTAGGACAGATTGTCTAAGGGAATTTATTTTTTTCAAGCTGGGTTCATTGAATAACCAAAGAAAAAGGGAAGGTGACAATCCTTATTTGCTAGATTTAAAAATAATATAAGATTTATAAGTTGAGCTTTAAAACTTTAAATATTTTAATAAAAATATTACTTTAAAAAACTGCTAATTGTGTTTTTTGAATACAGATTCTGATCATGAATATTTTTTAAAACTTACACCATGATTATTTACTACTTTTTTAAATAATAATTTTTGCTGGAATCATTGACATTATAGAGTGGCCATTTAAATTTTACCATGTGACAATGTGACATTTCAGTCCTAGGCATGTTTGATTCAGTTCAGCAGACACTGATTGAAGGCTAACTGTGATCCAGGCTCTCACAGTTCTTGCCTTAAAGAAGCTGACGAGGGAAGACACATGGGAGGGGAGTTTCCCTGGAACACATTAAGGGCCATACTATGTTTTCTTTTTCTTTTTTTTTTCTGAATATATATACATATATCTTTTATTTATTTATTTTTTGAAACATCTTTATTGGAGTATAATTGCTTTACAATGGTGTGTTAGTTTCTGCTTTATAACAAAGTGAATCAGCTATACATATACATATATCCCCATATCTCCTCCCTCTTGCGTTTTGAAGTATTTCTATTATGCCTCAGTCATTGCCTCATATGAGTTCATTCCTGGTTAACTACTATTGCCTTTACCCTTGCCTTTTGTTTTATCAGATGCCTTAGTTTTTTCCTCAGTTTTGGAATTACATTCATATGTTTTTTCTCTGCAGCTTTTTGATTGCAGACTGTAAGAGGATAGTTGAAACCATAGAGACAGTTAAGTACTCTTCCTATTCTATCCCCTTCAACTTGTGGTAAGATGTGATGGTGACAACTGGTAGCATTTCCCCTCTAAGTTCAGGAAGCCTAGAAGCAGGATCTCCCAAGTGCCAAACACTATGGGGTCAACAGCTAATTGTCAAGAGTCTGATGGGGCCTTTCCTGGGAGAAACTACTTCAGCAAAACTTAGCAAACAGCTCCTGGGCTCCTCGGTGGACAGAGCTGTTTTCTGTATGTAACAAGATGACGGGTATTCACAGGTCCAGGTGGTATGGAATGCTAGATGAAAGGCCTTACTGCTTGTTTGTCCTATGCCATTTAAATTTGGCTTTCATTAAAGGTAGTGCTAGAATACTGTTGTCTCATGCACTAACCTTGATGATGGAATTCAGAAGCAGTATGGGCTGCCTTGTATATGTGCCAAATGTGAATATGTTCTCATTTGACTTGTTAATAGGTAAGGAAGATGTATTGTCAGGGTTGACCAAGTACCATTCTGCTTTTGATGAAGCAGATGAGATAGGCTGGCTTCCTCTACATAAGGCTGCAGTGCAATTAAATAAGAACATTTTGGAAATAACCCTGAAAGGTAAACTCCCTTTATAACTCTTATTGATGCTTCTGAGAAATAAATTTAAAATTTATTTCTGTATCTTAATCTGTGTGGTCTAATGGATTTATTTCAGCTTCAAAACCCAGTGTGTGGGAGCAAACCACCCACAATGGTGAAACACCACTTTTTTTGGCTGTCAGCAATTGCCTCTTAGAAAATATCTGTTTTCTTCTTCTCAATGGCTGCAATCCAAATGCCAAGAATGTCGAAGGCAATTCTCCTCTTCTTACAGGTAAATTAACACATTAGCTCTGGAGAACAGTCTGTGGCTCTGAGTGTCCTCCAGGCCCACAGGTTTCAAAGGCAGTTTCTTGTGCATAGTTGCATCACTGTCACTCTGGTGCCAAATAACCACACATGGGTACCTGACCCTCAAGAAGCTTTATATAGGCTGGCCTGTGAGGTGGCCTGAGGCAAAGTCTCTGCCCAAATATGAGCTGATCATTTTACATGGTACCTCAGTTGAACAAGTTAATTCTGTTATAAGAAATATAGGAGGGCTTCCCTGGTGGCGCAGTGGTTGAGAATCTGCCTGCCAATGCAGGGGACACGGGTTCGAGCCCTGGTCTGGGAAGATCCCACATGCCGCGGAGCAACTAGGCCCGTGAGCCACAATTACTGAGCCTGCGCGTCTGGAGCCTGTGCTCCGCAACAAGAGAGGCCGCGATAATAAGAGGCCCGCGCACCGCGATGAAGAGTGGCCCCCGCTTGCCACAACTAGAGAAAGCCCTCGCACAGAAACGAAGACCCAACACAGCCAAAAATAAATAAATAAATAAATTAATTTAAAAAAAAAAAAGAAATATAGGAGAGGAGCGGAGTAGGAAGAAGCAGCCAGTGGTTGGGTAAAGATGCAGATTAAATATTAATGACTAATTTTGCTGCCTCCTGAGTCTTCAGGAGGATTACAGTTCATCAAGTGTTTTAAAGGGTTAAGATACAAAGAATGGGAAGAATGGGAGAGGAGACAACAACAACATGATTTTTAAAAATCAGAAGAGCAGATGGATGTGTAGTAAGTGTCAAGAAAGCCAAATCTTAAATTGGAGTGGGGAAAGCCAAAAACCAGCACAGTTATATCAAAAGGCCTGGAAATTGTTGGCTATAGTTACCTCATGGAGCAGGGATGAAGGATGGGCAGCTAAAATAGAAAAATTGGTTGAAAACTATTAAGAAACAAGTAGTCAGGTATCTAGATCACTTCTCTCAATCCACCCTGCTGCGTCAGACTCTTCCCCCACCCAGCAGAATTTTGGAAGTTTTTTCTCTGAATAGTGTGAGCAAAGGCTCTCTGGACTAGGGGTTATTTGGCAAGGGCAAGAGTACTGGATTGAAAACACTGGAGGAATTAAGCACATAGGCTGAGATCTCCCAGTTCTTCACCAAATTCTAGAAAGCCCACAGCTAGAACTTCACCCTCCAAGAGGAGGCTTCTTTGGAGAATCTGATCAGCTCAAAGAGAAAGAACTAAAAATACTAAAACTGGAGGTTCCCCAACAAATAGCCCAGGCATATTAACCTACAGTTAGGACCACAGTCAATGTTTAGAATTTCCAGGCAGATTTTTAGGCCCCAACTCTTAATCATGAGCAGACATCCAAGGACTATCTGAGGAAAGTCTTCAACAAACAAAGATAAACAACTTGGAGGAAACAGATTATTTAGGGGAAAATAAAATGTAGGGGGAAATTATCATTAATTTCCTCAGAGAAATCAATGAAAATTAATGAAATAGCAGGACACTACTAAAAAAAAATGAAGAACAAAACAAAAAACACTCTTGAAAATTAAAAATATGATGGCAGAAATTTTTAAAAACTCAAATGCGAGGAGATAAAGTTAGGAAAGCTTCCAGAAGAAGAAGATAAGAAATGAAAAATCAGAAAGAAGAATAACTAAGAACTAGGATGATAACTGAAGAGGAGCAACATGTGAGTAATAGGAATGGTAGAAACAGACAAAATAGAGGCAATATACCGTCAATGAGACAAGTCAAGAAAATTATTTCCTAAAACAAAGGACATGTTTCATCTTTCCAGAATGAAAGAGCACACAAAGTGCCAGCTCAATGAATTAAAAAAAAACCAACACTCTTGGCGCTCTATATTTCTAGTCTTAGTGCAATTATAGCCCTTTATATGGCACATTATAAATGGTTGTGAGCAGAATTCATACTGATTCAGTGTCTAACACCTAGCAAGATTCCCCAAACACAGTTGGTGCCAACAATTAGCAAATGGATAGGGAGATGGATAAATTAAGGTGCTCTAGAATCTTGAAGGACTAAAGATTATCATCCAATGCAAATTAACAGCATAAATGCAGAAATGCCAATTAGAGAATATTGGTTAACAAAATGTGAGGTTAAAAATAATTTCCTAATTATTGCTGTTTTTGTTTTTCTTCATGTAAAGCAGCTACAAACATTTCTAGGACTGTACTAGGTACTTAAGTTCCCATTTTCTTGAGAACATAAAGATGATAAATGAAAACTTTGTTTTTCAGCCACATAAGCAGCCAACAGACAATGAATAATTGGTCATGGTTTACAGAAAAGCAAATAGCCTATTGATGTAAAACACTATTAATATTATTTGATATATGCCTCATTTTACAATCCGTTTCCTAAACACCAAATGCTGGTATATGGGGGATAGGTAGGAAGAACTCCTTAAGAAGCCTGAGGGAAACTAGCTGATCTGATACTCTGGCCTTAATTTCCGGTTGAACATAATGCCTCCCTCACTTCTAATCTCCCAGCTGTTCTACAGGACTCCTACAATATGGCCGCCTTGCTGATCAGCCATGGAGCAGATGTCAATCTGCGGTGTGCCAACGAGAGGACAGCTCTCCACGAAGCAGCCAGACTGGGCAGACGGGACATAGTGAAGCTCCTGCTGGTTTCTGGGGCACACCCTGACCCAAAGAGCTCCTACGGATTCACTCCTCTTGCTCTTGCTGCCCAAAGTGGACACACTAAAATCATGGAACTATTACTGCAGAAAGGCAAGGTTTTCCTTTACAGTCAGCACAGTACTAAAGGATAACATGACCTAAGCATTCGCCTCTTTATGGAGAGCTTCAGTGTAATAGAAGTTAACATTTTATTTAAGCCTAATTTAATATTTTATTGAAGTGTGTGTTAATATTAGCTACTGAAAGAGCCTAAAATAGGGATTGAATATTTCTTATTTGCTGTGAAGCAGTTTCCCTAAAATTACTAGGATGCAGGTTACTCTTTTACTTAATGTACCCTGACCATGTTAAGAGGATGGTTGTTTTTTGTTTAATTTTTTGTGTGTTGTTGTTCTTTTCTAGATTGATAGAATGAAAGACTCCACAACATCCCCTTCACGTTGTCTCTGCTTAAGCTAAGTTATGAGGCAGTCCAACCTGTTACCAGATGAATTAAGTTGTTAGGAAATTCTTCCTGATTTCTTCTCTTTGGGTCCCAGTTCTCCCCTCTAGTAATAAACAAAACTCTGAGAGAAGGGGAAGGCAATTTATAGGTATTGAATACTTTCTAAGCACCAGGTATTAAGCTACTTATTTTACCTCGAATAATCTTCTACAAACCCTGTAAGGTAGGCATTATCCTCATTTTACCCTTGAGGAAAGTGAGGGTCAGGGATGGTACCAGTTGTAGAACTTCCCTTCAAACACGCCCTCCCCTGCCACCCATGCTATAGCTGTGGCCATCTTAGATCCTGGTTTAACTGGCAGAGATCCTGGCTCAGAGAACTGTCTTTGAGGAGACCCTCATTGATGACACTGTTAGAAGAAGCAGTGTAATATCTAAAGCTTTTTTTCGAAGAAGTAAATCTTTACCAAGATTTAATAAAGTCCCAATATTAGAATTATCTTCTTTATTCTCCTCCCCATTTGTATCCAGAAGTCTTCTTTCTCTAACAATAGACGGTCCTGGTGTCCAATTTTCTAGACTGCAGGGACTCCTACATTTAAGAACAACTTTCTGCTTTTTAGACTTACCTAAATCTTTCCTATCATATAGGGGAGGCTAGTTCCCAATCAATGGCCATAAGACATTTTAAGTAAGATGTTTTAAATGAGTGATACCAGAGATGTCTAAAGTCATTAGCTGGAATAACAAAGTAAACACTGGATATTTCATCTACACAAAAAGAGCAACCTTTTGTGTAGATCACTGATTAAAATATAAAGAAACAGGAGAGGCGACAGATTTTAAATCCTTAACCTTTCAAAGAAACCAGTATCGGTTGACCTCAGTGAGGTCAGTGAGGGAGCATTTCCCTTAGGTAAGCCCCTTATACAGTCATTTGCACATAGCTACTAAATAGAAGAGCCAAGCTTTGAACCCACATCTGTCTCATTCCAAATCACATTACTTTACTACCCTGCATTGCTAGAGTGGCAACATGGCATCATAGAAATAGGACCTGGGTCTGGCCCACCTGTACATGAATCCCGACTACCTTGCTTACTAGTTGTGCATCTCTGGTGAAGTAATTTAATCTCAATGAAACTCAGTTTCCTCATCTTTAAAATGAAGATATTAGCATCTACTTCCTAGGGTTGTTGTGAAGTTTAGAAATTATTACATACATAAAGAAACCAGCACATAGTGAGTACTCATTACATGGAGGCTTATTAGACATTTCTTAATGCATTCTAGGAATGGGGTTCTGGGGGAGCCACTATATTCTTTTTTTTTTAATTTTCAAAATATTTTAATCTATTTACAAATTTTTCAATTAGACAAAAATATGCAGGAAGGGGTTATTTAATTGAGCGATGATAATCAGGACATATATATTATGTGTATTAGCAAAAAATGTGAATAAGTTCTTCAGTAAAAGAAAAAACCTGGTGCATATAATAGATTTCTCATAGTTCTATGCAGACCTTTCACTAAGAGAACACCCACCTAAAATGGATTATTCCTCATCAAATGCTACAGTGAGAATTCTTCTGTAGGAAGCATTTTATGGATTCCTTCCAGAACATAGAGAAGATAATCTGTCTTCTAGGAATTCATTTTCAAGATGGATTACTCAATGAATGGCATCATTTGGGTACCCCATTCTGCACTTGTAAGGAGGGGACATAATTTTCCAAAGACTGAAGTCGCTTTCATCTCTCCTCCCACTGTACAACTCCACTTAAGTTTGGAGTTTTGCATCTAAAACTATATGAGCTTTTAAGACTGAGATCTGATTCATCATAATCTTTTCCATGAAGAAAGATCTTTCAATTTCCTCCAAGTTAAAACAGCAATAGAGTGCCATTCCATGAAAAGCACAATGACACCATATACATTAGGAATAATATATTGAAATAGAATTTGTATGTGGATGATATTGTCAAAATAAAGAACAGAGAAGAACAAATGACTGTGATGAGCCAACATACACCATAAATGGGCTTTGGCTCACTGCTTACACATGCAAGACAGTCAATAAATATTAGAGTCCTTATATTCTGAAGATTATGGAGTCCACACTAAATTAAAGTCACTATATCTTTTTTATATGAGTTGTGAAGGTGCCCAGAGTGTCCTCCTTTCCTTTTGTCCATTCGAATGCTACTCTTTCTTCAAAGCCTTTACTGAGAGGCCTTCCACAACTGACCCCAAATTCCTTCCTCCTTCCTTCACCTCCCAGCCCTGCTCACAACCCCAGCCCTGAGATCTTCAAGAAGACAGCCTGTATCTGTACTCTTATTATCCACACCACTCACACAGCACTTAGCTTACAGGGTACTACAATATACCCTTTTAACTATCAGCAGTCCCTATCTTCAACTAAAAACAGCTAGTGTCTCTTAGTATGAACAGTCTCCTAGGAACAAGTTAAAACAGAACAAATACCCTTTTCCACCATAAGATCTTCATTAGATGTCATGGTGACATAGTTCAACAGGATTGTTAGTACCATCTTATAGTGTGTTATGAGGTAAGCGAGCTTTTGTATGCTGGTCTGGAAATAAAACCATCTTCTATAAAATTACTTCTCCTGGGATTTTTAAGTTAGAAACAAATAACTTATAAAATTACTCTGAAAGCCAACCTACTTATACCTTAGAGACTGCTTACACCATTTTCTCTCCCCAACTAGTTTGTAAACTGTCTGAGACAGGAGGTACATACTTTATGTCTTTGATTCTTAGTGTTTTGCTAAAGTAGCTGCTCAATAATTGCTTTTTGGTAGTGGTGGTACACTTTTAAGAATACTTAAGCAATACGGTGGAAAAGACTCTTTGCATAACATCACTCTTTCTCCTCCTAGGAGCTAATGCTCTTGGTCAGGCCTCTGATTCTTCTTCCATCTTACTTGAAGCAGCTAGTGGAGGAAATCCAGACTCTGTGACTCTCTTGCTAGAGTATGGAGCTGATGCCAACATCCCTAAGAATTCAGGCCACCTGCCCATTCATGTGGCAGCTGACAGAGGCCACTTGTTGTAAGTTCAACTACATTATTGCAAATAATAGAAATAGTAATAGCTATGGGGTTTTGGGGGGGGGGCAGCTTCTGGGAATTTTATATTCTTCATCTCTGATCCTACTACTCCAACACCCCTTTTAAAGATGAGAAACTCTTGACCAGCTAGAAAGTGGTAAATTCAGACATCCTCTGTAGACCCTGAAGAGACATAAAACTACTTTATTTTCAGGTCGTTTGGCAATATGGGGAGCCTCAGGTTTCACTGACTGGGGTAATTCTGAGTTTTATATCTACACCTTAGTTTCATTTAACTTTACATGGTATCTGAGTTTTTGGATGCAGGACTATGCTTTTTTTTGGTTGGGGTGTCTAAATACCAACTGATATTAATACCATCCAGTGCTAGTATAAAGCAATCATAAACAGGTCAATGCAGCATCTTAACAAAAACTATTTTTTAATGCACTTTGAAATTTTTTCTCAGAGCTCTGAAGATTTTGGTTCCAGTTACGGATTTTGCTGCCATTAAGCAGAGTGGCATCAGTCCAGTTCACTGTGCAGCAGCAGGAGCACACCCCAAATGCCTGGAACTTCTCATCCAGGCTGGATTTGATGTGAATTTCATGCTAGATCAGAGAATTCGCAAACACTATGATGACCACAGGAAGTCAGCTTTGTATTTTGCTGTATCAAATGGTGACCTCTCTTCAGTTAAGCTGCTTCTGAGTGCTGGAGCTCTGCCTAATCAAGACCCAGTTAACTGCCTCCAGATAGCCCTAAGGATGGGCAACTATGAGCTGATAAGCCTGCTGCTACGGCATGGGGCCAACGTTAATTACTTCTGCAAAGTCAACCCTTTACATTTCCCATCAGCACTTCAATACACGCTGAAAGATGAAGTCATGCTCAGGATGCTGTTGAATTATGGGTATGACACAGAGCGATGCTTTGATTGTCCTCATGGAGACAAAGTTCATCCTTTCTATACTTTTGAAGGCTGGACATCTACAGTTATCAAAGATACTATGGTAAGTGCACAGTATCGGCTGTGTCACCCTATGTAGTCATTATCCGTGGCCCTGAACTACAGCAAAAGATAAAACTCCATCCCCTCCAGAAGCTCATGGAGGGAAAGATTTTAATATGATAAATACATGATAAAATAAACATGATAGTAGAAAGATGTAAAAGGTATAGAAACAGTTTAGAGGAAAAAGTGATTTAACTTTAGTTAGGGAGTTTCACAAATGAAGCAACATCTGAACAAGGCTCTGAAGAATAAATGCAGCCTTATATACCAGTTATGCTTTTTCTTTGAAGAAGTGAGTTATCTAGCTAAAATGTTTCTGGGTTCCTGATACTTGTACCCCTAGGTTTTTGGCTCTAACATTTGATTAATGGTTTTCTTTGGTCACATTTTGATGAAAAAAGGATCACAATAAATATAGTTGACCACTCTCTTCTTCTTGAGACATTTTTCTCTTAGCTGTCATGACACCACAGTCTCCTATTTTCCCCCTACTTAATTGGTCACTTCTATTTTCCCCAACTTGAGCTCTTCCCCCGATTTTTCAAATAGCTGCCACCCTTCAGGTCTCATTTCAAGTGTTACCTCCTCAAAGAGGCCCTTCCTTATGCATCTTACCTAAGGCAGTTCTGTTCCCTAATCATTCTCTTTAATGCTTTTCATTTCCTTTATAGTACTTATCGGTTTCTGAAATTAATATTTTACTGATTATGTATCTCCCCCACAAATACATGAATGTAAGCTCCTGTTCACCACTTTCCTCAGCTTACAGATCTGTGCTTAGCACACAATAGATGCACTATAGATACTTGAATTCATATTATTAAAATCTGAAAATATAAATAAAATGGAGAAAGAACTTTGAGTCAATTCTGAAAAGGAAAATATTTTAATATTGTATATTACTTTTAGGTTATGATTAATGTAGGACTTGGTATTTAAGCAGTATGTCATCTTGTATTATTTCCTGACTTCATATTAGTATTATTTGCCTTCTTACATGGGCATCTTGTGTAAGGACATGTAAATTACTTAAAGGCAGAAACTATCATACGTTTCAAGTATCAGAGTGGGAATAGGTTATGAATGATAGAAAACCCCAAATAAGAGAGGCTCTAATAAGATGGCTTACTCCCCTCTCCTATAAATAGAGGTGAGAGTAAATAGCCTTCTAATTGGACAGTTCCATGATTCACAGGAGAAACTCACATCCACATTCCAACCGGCAGGAAGGCAGGCAGGAGGAAGCAGCACACCCCTTGCTCTTCTTTTAACAGCATTCTGGAAGTTGCTCACACTTCCATTGACATCTCATTGGCTAGAACTTAGTCAGATGGCCACATCTAGATGCAAGTGAAGCTGGAAAGGTAATCTTTATTCCAGACAGCCATGAGGGCAACCAAAGGGGATAAAAGATCTTATGTATGGGCAACCAAAGGGGATAAAAGATATTATGTAACAGTCTGTTTTAAACCCTCATTGTATCTTATAAAGTTTGTAAGACTTAGTAGTAAATATTTTTCCAAATGTTAGAGCTAAGAAATATTTTCTTGTTCAACACCTTAGTTTATAAATGAGGAACTTCAAACCTTGGTTCTTGACTCTGAGTTTAGTGTCCTTTTGATTACTGTGTTAAACCACAGATACTTAGTTTTCCATTTACTTTCATAGTTCTGATTTTCTTCCTCAGTTCTGCGAAGTAATAACTTTGTCATGGCTGCAACATCTCTCTGGAAGGGTTGTTCGAGTGATACTTGATTATGTTGATCAAGTTAGGATCTGTTCAAAGTTGACAGCTGTGCTCCAAAAACAGAGGCTCTGGTCAGAAATCCATTTTATCTTGAGTGAGTATCTTTCTTTCTTGACGATTCTTACCAAAAAATACTAACTGAACTCATTTCTTTTGTAGAACATTGTTCTCTTCAGTTAAAAGCTTGACCTAAAAGAAACCAAGAAAAACACTATTCCTATCTAAAATATGTTACTGTTTATAACTACACTTAATTTGTACTTACTACCATTTCCCAATAGATAAAATCTGTTAGGTAATTATTTATCATATAGGTAGATAATACTTTTCTTCTGATCCTATGGAACACCATAGACACAGCAATTAAAAACTATGAAATGGCACTAAAAACAGGGATGAGAAAATGCTAAGATCTAAGGCTACAGAGGATATTAAATGACCCTTCAAATCAAATTCTTTCACAGCAGCACGTAAGTCAAATTAAGAAGAATTTCTTTCATATAATTTCCCCACAGGTAGTGATCTTTAGTTTTTAGCCTGACCCCAAGGGGCAGGACAAGGGGTTAATACACACAGATGTAGGAGCTTTAGGTCTCACAGGCCAGACCCACAACTGATGCCAGTCTTTGGACTCTAACGTGACATGGCTCTGAAACCACAGCTACGAGATCTGCAATGAGAAGTGGAAAGCTATTTCCCAATTAACTTTTCCATTTAGTCACAGCAAATGAAAATCTTGGTGGCTTAAGTATAAAATACATTTGCTAAAGATCACTAAAAAATGAAGCAATTCTTTCTTTTGGATAATGTGCCTGTTTTTCATTTTAGCAAACCCTCGCTCCCTGAAACATTTGTGCCGCCTCAAGATCCGGAAGTGTATGGGACGTTTACATTTGCGCTGCCCCGTCTTCATGTCATTTCTTCCGTTACCCAATCGTCTAAAGGCATATGTCCTTTACAAAGAATATGACCTTTATGAACAAGGAATTTTCACGGGAACCTGGTAATCAAACTATTCTGGATGAAAAGGTATATAATTCCGCAGATGTCTTTCTTAAAATTTGACTTGTTACACTGATTCATATTTCTCACTTTACCTAGCAACTAAAATCTCAATGCAGTCTACATTCTTTAAAAAGTCACTCTGAACATAGCCTCTCAACAGATGGCTGGCATTCTGAAAGGCAGTTTTGTAAAAATAAAACCCAAACAGTAAAAATTTCAATTAACTAAGATACATGAGTCCTAATGCTGTATTCATCTTACATTAAATGTATAAATCCACATTTCTACATGCTCAAAATAATAAATGCTACCTCTGATAATTCAAGATAATTCTTAACAGTAATCCTTCTTATAGAGAAGTACATATATAAAATGTCTTAGTGACTGCAATGAATAAAGTATTGACCCCAGTACATGACCCTAAAATTAGCTGTTCTTGTACAAAAGTCCCAAGGCCAGCTTAGTGTCTGTTTACTTGCAGAGTCCATTACTGAGGTAATTCAGTTAATTGAAAAAGAACCTTCAATTGCAATTTCATCATTAATGGGATACATGCGTTCCTTCTTTCTACAAAACCCTGGCTAAGGGTTGCCATTTATTGGTTAATGTGATCACTAAAAGTGTTTTCAAATGGATGACGGCTTATGATTTCTGTACTGAACCTAGTCCACTACCAGACACAGAAGAGGGGCTCACTGATAGAAGCAGTTATAGGTGTTTGTTAGTTTAAAATTTTATTTCTATATATTCTGTGCTGCATTTAAGTACAGGTTTCTGTATGTGGAAGCGAGGAAAGAAACTAAGAAGACATTCATTCAGCCATACCTGTGTACCATTATACGGCACATCAACAGAGAGAACAGAGAGGCAGGATGATGACCACAGGCCCAGTCAGTTATAGCTTGATGTTTATATGTTTAATCTTAGCATACTTTTTTTTTAGCATAATATAGTCCTTCTTAAGGAAACTGAAGTTATATGATTTCTTTCTGATGTAGGAATTCATGGCTATACAGACTATTTCAGTAAGCACAGACTTAAAATTACTAATAATACAGTTTTCACATAAAAAATTTGCAAAATTAGCTGGCATGAATAGTTTTTATTTTTTTTAAATCAAATTGTGGTGTCTGTTTATAAATGAGTGCTAGATTATATGTATGTTGATACACAAATATATTTAGGATATACATGCACCTAGATAAATTACATAATTCTGAAGTTAGTTTCATCCACTCCCTGGACCTTCTACAAGTGTATACATTTTATAAAATTCAAAACAAACTGCCAGTAGAAGAACAGAACTTGGTAAGTGCTACAGGAAACCATAACGAGCACAGGGGATGAATATGCATTAGTATTAAAACTACAGGCCCAAGCCACTTAAGCTGGTGTGCACAATAACCTGGCCCTTTAAATTACAGGAATTTCTTTGAATAGGACCCAACATAGCAAGTATACATTGTAACATGTCTAGGGTAATTATTGAAAATTCTCTTAATTTTTCTAAAGGCAAAAAGTCACTAGATATGAATTAATATTATTTCCCCGTAAGTGACATTTTTTTCCCATTTTAGCTGTTATGGAATTGCAATAGGGTTAGATGTGTAATAACAGTGCCATAACAGATTAAGAAAAAGTCCAATTGTTTTATAAGCATCATTTGAAATTACTTGGAGAAGTAAAATTCAGAGTATATATCAAATATGTCATACAAAAAAGACTATAAAAAAAATCATGGACTTTATTATACATTAAAAATCTCCTAACAGCATATTTCCTGAAGCCTTGTCAGGAATACTTATTTTGACAAAATGAAAAAATAAGTTCTTCACTCCACATGCATACCACCATTACATAAAGTCGAGTTTTTCAAATTTAATTCTAAAAAAGGTAAATGAAGCATAATTTTTAATTGTATATGCATGATTAATAGTATCAGTGAAATAAGAATGAACCAATTCACTTACATTACAAAATCACCAAATATACAAAGTGGTTTTGCACATTAGTTATAACTTAATCCCCAGTTCTCATATTACCCTAAGTAAATTACACGAGTACAGCCACAAGAGATTAGTTAAAAAGTGTAATATAGTTCCAGTTTCAAATTTTTATGTATTATTAATTAATACGGAAGAAAAAAATCTCATGAAAGAAGAGTAAGCCAAACTTGATAAAAATAAAGTTGTCAAAGGCTTGCTTGCTACAATCAGTGTGTTTGAATATTTAAAGTACAGTTTGAATGCTAGGAGGCTGTTATCAAAACCAATGTTAATATTTTCATTTTATTAATTTGGGTGGCAGAGGTTTTACAAAACACAGGCTCTTAGGGTCTGTCAGCAGGTATAAGAAGATTCAAATCTTAAATACTTGCAGTTCCTATATATAACTCAAAATTAACTCAGATGCCTTTACCACATATGATTATATGTTATGTAGAATGGTATGCACACCCTACTATCCTTTCCTCAAGCATAAAAGTAACATAAATTTACCACCCCTAGAATGTGGAATCTGAGAATTCTTTTGAAATTAAACACAAAGTAATCATTGTAGACATGGCAAAAACTAGACTGGGGACTGTGTTCAAGGCAACAGTTTTAGTCCCTTGTTGTTAGCAAGTTTTCCCAATTTTACAAGGGGGAAGGAATAATCAGTTTCCTATCTATTGACTTCGCTACCATAGTTACAAAAGTACTGTTGACATAGGTAGCAAGAGTGCCTAGCAGAATTAGGTAGACTTAATTTCTTTCCTTTTAAAGAATCAGTTTTGTTAATTTCTAAAACCATTAAGTGCAAGTTCAAGTCTGAGAAAGATATCCCAAAATCTAATTCAATCACCACCAAAGCATCCAAAAGCTTGAAGGGATTTCAAAGGGTAACAAAGATCGGCTTTAACATTACACAGAAATCCATGGGGAG
Source organism: Eubalaena glacialis (assembly GCF_028564815.1). Lineage (NCBI taxonomy): Eukaryota > Metazoa > Chordata > Mammalia > Artiodactyla > Balaenidae > Eubalaena > Eubalaena glacialis. Next base: position 80,849,871 of record NC_083722.1, on the reverse strand, counting down.
CCTTCTTTAAACAAAACACAGAATTTATTAAAGTTGATCCTTAAATATCTGCAGTAATGGAATCATTCATATGGTTCTACAGTAATGGAACAGAAGCTGAATCATCTAAAATTGTTAAACCCAGGCATGACTTCTATTTGGCACTGGAAAGCACTTTGGTCTGACCTATGGACATGGGTGTGTTATTGTGGAAATTCCTATCAAAACATGACTTAAAAGGAACCACAAGTCTGTCCAGCATCCCTAAGTAAGTCTGCCAGTACCCTTAACTTTAGCCTACACTTTGACCCAGAGTGCTCACCAAGGGCAGTAGTACGCTACCATGTAAAGCACCAGTCTAGTAAAACTGCCTCCTAATGCTGACCACCTTCCCTGCATGGTGGCTGACAAGTTACACCTGAACTAAGTGAGGTGACAACTTTATAGTAAAACAAAAGACTTACTGAAACAAAGAGCTTACTAATTCTCAAAAAGGTCTTAAAAGCAGGACCTGCCGTGACTAAGCAAATGCTGACCACAGAAGAAATTTCAATTTCTACAAAAGGAATGATACACAAACTACTGTGAAAGCATTCCCTTTAGCAAGGACAAAATAAACTTTTTTCAAGAAGTATTCCATAAATTTCTACTTTTTTACTATCTGTTTTGGTAACATAAGGCTTCAAAATAATGATTAAGTAATCATTATTCCCATTTGGCACATGGCTAAAAAAAATCATGATCCTATATATAATTATCTATCCCATTCCTACAGAAAACAATGTATATACAGTGTGAAACACCCACACTATATTGTGAGAACTATATGCCATTTCTAAATCAGAACTAAAAAGAAAAAACTATATGTTAAATAACAAAAGGCTTTTCCCTTGTAAAATTAGTCTTAGTGGCTAATCTCTTGAAAATTTTAAATGCATGACTGTGTAAAATATTTTATTCAATATATTTAACTTGGCCATATATACTTTTACATGTGAAACACAGGAACGTAATTTCTATCAGCAATGTTAAAAATCCAAGTTAAAAAAAAAATCAAGTTTTGACATAGAATTAGGCAGTACAGAAATGTCATTTTAACCTTGGCACCAGGTTAAAATCCTTCCTGGGTTGACTCTCCTATAACAAGCACTCAATTGCTTTTCAGTCTTTCATGGAATTAGACCTTTCACTCTACTTATTTAAAGAGGACAAGTATTTACAATAATTAGTGCAAATTATTCTATTCTCATATATTATTTGCCTTCACAGATATAAAGTGATGATCAGTATTTTATAAAAACATGGAATTATGAAAATACTGTGGGCTATCAGTCTGAAATTTAAAAGATTACATTTTTAAATTAAATTCTGAGAATTTTTAAGCAGGAAACAATTGCTATAGAACTTCTTTCTAAATGTCACTTGATTTTCAATAAAAATTATTTCACACAATGCAGAAAATACAATGTATCCTGTAACAATATCTTTACATGTTAAATCCTAATCTAAAATGTATTTGAACAACAAAAAAATCCCTTTTAATAAATTCCAAAATCTTATTTTAACCATTACTGCTCTGCAGCAATAATTCAAGTCCCAACCTGAGAACTAAGAATGTGATAATAAAATGCCAAGGGCTGTAGCAATCTTGAACTGAAGACACTTAAGCTTCTTTCCCACTGGCATCAGGTGTAGTACATCAGAGAAATGCGAGCAATCCAAGAAAATGCCCTGAAATCAACAGTACCACCTGCCACAACTTGAAACCTTAAGTCTAAAATCTCTATTCTAATTATTTTGTAAAAGTTCTATTGCACATTTAACATTGTTAAAATATTTGCAAACTTGTAGAATTATCTGCATAAGGATTTTAAACCTATTCAGTCAAAAGCTTCCTCACTGCCGGCAATTGTTCCTAATGAAAGAGAGGGAGCATATCCATGAATATCTGAAGCTGAAGAATAAATGATTTCTTATGGTCAGAGCCAATTACAATGCAAGGTAATAAGTTCACAATTTAAAGGGAGAACAGGCTTGAGCAACTGTAATTCCTCAGCAATCTACTTCAGGGATATGAACAGGTTTCTTTTAGACATGTGGAATTTGAAGTTACTACATAGTATATTATTTCTAAGGGAAAAAAAAAATCAATGCAAACCTAAGTTATCAAGGTCAGTTGTAGTTTAAAAAATGAAGTTAAAATAAACAAGCAAATATAAATTTTAGTCTCCTTGATAGTTCAGCATTGTTGTTACCTTGTGCCATTTCACCACAGAAACTGTCAACAAATTCAAAGGGGTGGGGGGTGAATATCAACCAAAAAGTAAGGATAAGTTTATGCTTCTGACTCTCTCTTCTTTCCTTCTTCTCCCAAATCACTCTCTTCTGACTGGCTACTGCTAAGGACAACAAACTGCCCCTCACTACTGGCTTGGTTTGGTCTACTGGAAGCAGCTATCAACCGACTTTGTTCTTCTAAGTCCTAGTGGAAAAGACAGAAAAGAAACTTAAAGTTAATTGTTTGCAATCAAATAGGAAACTAAGCAGTTAAATACATACTTGAGAGCCACTTCAACTCTTCTGTCATAAATATGTGTGCATAATTCTGGCAACTTACTGAAAAGAAAGACTACACACAACCAATGCAACACCAAAGTAAATTTTGACACTTTTCTAGAAAGCCTATAAAAGCCAACATGTCACTCTTCTCCATTTTTATGGCCAACAACTTACATTCAAGCCATCATTATCTCTCATTATAAACTACAGAAAAGGCTCATAATGAATCACTCCACATCCCCTCCCTTCCCTCTCTCTAATATATATGTATGTGTGTGTGTATACACACACACACAACTACCATTGATGAAAGCCATATATATATCTCCTCTCAAAAGACCTACTTTAACAGAGACAACCTTCCAACCTCTTCTGGAATATGTAGTATGTTTGCTAAACAGCAAGTCACACTACATGTCAATATAACTATAATGTAAACATTGTATCAGAAGACAGATGTCAGGAATTCCCTGGCAGTCCAGTGGTTGGGACTCCGAGCTCTCACAGACGAGGGCCCTGGTTCAATCCCTGGTTGGGGAACTAAGATCCCACAAGCTGTGCGGCGCAGCCAAGAAGACAGATGTCATCCTTTTCTGCTATGCTATGAATACTCTGGTTATGTATGAAGTGGCTGAGCAAGTAGAAACAGACCTTCACTTGAAAATTCCAATATGAAAGTCACAGTGCTGAATTAAGGAAACTCTTCATAAACATCATATCTAGTCAGAGAAGATCTAGACATTAGGACTGCATACCTTTTCAATTTGTTTTTGTTTACTGAGTTCTTTCTGTTGCTTCTCTTTTACTCTCTCTATTTCTTTTTGTTTTTCTGATGCCCTGCGATCCTGAAGACCAGATGAATACAACTAATGAATTAAATATGAAATAACTTTAAATTTTAACTTGTCAATTAATATTACCTTTGTAACCTTTTCAAATTATTATTTGCATTTATGAGAAAGCACACCAAAAATTTACATTCTAATGTTAGCCATTTTTCCAAATTCTAAATGCTATGTAACAGCAATAGCATCTATTGTTAACCTTGCATAGCAAAATCATTTTTATTTACTTGCTAATATGAAAGATCTTATATTACTTTAGTTAACATTCTTGGATAATTAAGTGTCTTGGATTCTTACCAGTTCTGCATGCAAAGCTATCTGTTTTGCCAGTCCAACAGAATCACAAATCTAAAGGGGGAACAAGTAAGAAAAACTCAGGCAGTTCTTACATCAAAGCAATAATTTCAAGTATCCAAATGGCTGATGTAACTAGTTTTATAACTCATTTTAATACACTGCTTCAACAAAAGCTGATTTAAGAATGTTCCAGCCCCAAAACCAATCCTTTGTGTATTTTCTTCAGAGTCTATGAGCTCCCACTGCTGGCTCTCACCTCCTTCACATACCCCACTTCTTGTTATCTCAAATTCATTACTGAGATGGTAAAGTTGCAAAGAACAAAGCAAGCAGCTGCTGCTGCTACTCTAAGATGAAGACATTTGGAAATGGCTGATTATGGGAATATTTTGCATTCCCAGGATAAGTTAACGAAGCCAGAAGATTGCAACAGCTATCAATGGCCAGGAAGATACAGGTTTGTGGAGTCAGATGGCCCAACCCATCAGCTCAGCTCTCTTCAAAACAAGAGGCTTTGGTCAACCAGCTCAGTTGGACTAGGCAAAGTTTGGGAGTTTTTCTCCAGAAATCTTAGTAAGAACTTTGACTATGACACGTATTTCACAACAGAAACACATTTTGAAAAGCCACGTACCTTTTCACCCTCATTGTTTGATTCAAATATATAGCAGACTGATGACAGATTACTTTCACTTCTCCCTCCTGATGTCCGAAGAACAAATCCAAAAAGCCTCTTATTTTCCTGGTGTGTAGCATACAAAACTACACTGGGTAATGGAAACTGCCACAGAAAACATCAGAAGCAAACATGAAATTTTTCAAACCATTAAAACAGCCCTCATATATGACAAACTCACGTACTAAGTTATTTAATACCCTAAATAGAACATTAGAGTCAATTGTTTTTCTTAACCGAATGGTAATCCAAGAACAAACAATGTCATATGTGGTTTGGATTGTCAGGAAAATTAAAAGGTTGTTGAACACTGAATTTGTTTTACTAGTCATTAACACATTTTACAAATTCAAATTCAGTAACAAAAATGGTCTATATTATTAAATGAATTAATAGAAGCACATGCCTGCAGCTATTTCAAAACAGATAATTATAAAATAAACTCAATCATGTTGGCCTTTTAATCCCTTAATTTAATTTTTAGTTTCTTTAGTGTATGATATATGCTCCCTAACTGAGGGATAAATATAAATACTAAGTATCACACCAGATTGCATTGATTCTTTAAGTTACACGGAATGTTACAACTTTTTTGGAGAGATAGCCATAGACTCAATTATAACACCCTAAAGACCAATCATAATTCATGCTACCATATCTGAATATACAGAATCAGGATTATTATAAAGATGTAAAATGTGTATATGTACAAAGAGACTTAAAATAAAGCTTTAAACATGCAGAACTCACCATGAGCCTTGTAACTTGTGTCTGTGGATCAATTAACCTATAATAATAATTAAAAATTTGGGAGACAAATTTTAATTACGCATGTAAACATTTTTTCCTACAGTTTTTTGAGGGACAGGTTACTACTTACTTTAAACAATCACAAGAGACTAATAAATGTGATTCTGTCATACGAAAGATGTTATGGATGGCCCGGGCAGCTAAGATTTGGCGCATTGTTTCATAAACAACATCTGGATTGTCATCTGACTTCACCTCCATAGAACCAAGGAATCGGACAATAAACAACTGATGAAGAATAGAATCTACAACAAAACAAGGTACATTATGTATTCTTAAATCCCAAATTTCTTTTCCTAAGGAATAAAATACACTGCTTTCTTTAGGTTTTCCAATGAAAAATTCAACATAGCAGAAGCATTTAGAAATAACTCCTAACTACAGTGTTCATCTTATAGAAAAATTAAGATCTCAAACTCAAATAGCAAAAGGTTATGCTTCGGCAATTGGTACTTCTGAGTTAAAAAGAATTCCTTTTACTATGCTTACAGCTTTTCTGTAAGTTTGAAATTATATCGAAGTAATAGCTATGGGAAAAAGAAAAAAAAAGTTATGCTCCAAAACCAGAAGAAAACAGCTGTTAGGAAAAGGTCAAAGGATATCTTATGGAATGAGAATTTGACTATGAGGTCAAAAGTATCATAATCTATAATTTTGTGTAAATAATGAAATCTTAAGTTTGATTAAGTTCTGTTGCTTTAAGTGTACTATGAGTGAAAAGAGAAAACTGTGAAGTATAGATACCATGAAAACAGCATACAGCAAAACAAATGTAAACATCAAATTCTTCACACAGTCTACTGCTCTGAGAATTTCTAAAATATAAGAATACTACACTTGTTTTACCTTCAGTTTCAGATTTGGTACCTCCTCCAGATTCTCCAAATGGATTTGTACGCCTGAAAAGTATTTTAAAAAATTACGAACCAGTGGTCAGTTACCATGAGCCACATGGAAGGAATCTCAATCATTGAACCCAGAGTTAAAAACTAAAAGTCACAAAACCTTGTACATACATTTTTAAAAAGCTCCAAAATACCCCTTCCTGTTAAGGAACACTACTGATGACCAACTTACTTGTGATGAAGCCCTCTGCCCTCACACTAAGTTAATAAGCTGAACTCAAAGTTGCTATATTTTAGAAGATGTGGACAGATTGCATGTTTAGCCATAGACACACAAAAATCAACATTATAATAAAACATGTTGCAAAAGTTCTTGAATTTAAATAAAGCAGGACAGAGGAATGGCTAATTTAGCTTCAACTTTAGGTACATGAGAAAAATGCCAGGAATTTCCTTGGATTGTAAAAAACCTTTTTTTAGGTCCTCTAAGTACATGTCGCAAGTTAACTATGATAATTTGAACATTTTCTAGTTTTAAACCTGTATTTCTCAAGGCATACGTTAACAGAATGCAAGAAGAAAAGCTAACTAGAGATGGAAGCTACCTCCCTCCTTAGTGTGCATGGCTCATGACACACCCACAATGAAGGAAGAAAAGTACAATCCAAAGTAGGTTTTATAGACAAACAGAGAGCTAAGTGGTTCTAAAATAACACTGGCTTTAAGATAACATGAAATTGATCTCTCTAATACATGTCTGACCTATCATATCAAATGCTAAGTATATTTCTGTGATCAAGAGTAAATTATCTTTTCTTGGTCACGGCCATGTATATCCAAATTACTACATTATCAATTTATTAGGTGCCCCACCTACTTAATAAATGATTTGCCTTAAGCCATGTTTCCTTCATCCATAGCCAAAGAAAAATTTCAACTGCTTTGACAAGGATTTCTCATTATATAAACAAAAGTTAATTCATTAATAATTCATAGCATGACAATGTTTTAGTTCCTTCCTGGAGATCTCTTATTCTGACACAAGATAACTTTTTTTTTTTTTTTAGTTGCGGCATGCGGGCTTCTTATTTGCGTCATGCGGACTTCTTAGTTGTGGCATGCATGCAGGATCTAGTTCCCCAACCAGGGATCGAAGCCAGGCCCCCTGCATTGGAAGCACAGAGTCCTACCCACTGGACCACCAGGGAAGTCCCCTAGATAACGTTTTCTAATAAACCTGTAGCACATGTATTACTCTCAAGAATTTTTAAAATATTGTCATGATGTAAAAATAGGACCGTCAACTTTCTTCTGTAATTTTAAGAGTAAATACCTTAGAAGTAGATCTGATAAACAATTCAGAATTGAGTATTAAAACTAAATTATCTTAACTCATTTAACTGTGGCAAAAAACAGAGAAAAGCCTGCATGATTCTTCTTCAACTATCAAAATTCTGTTAGGTAATTAAACAAAGAAAGTAAAACACAGCTGATGCACAAGATATGTGAGAGATGGCTCTCAACTGTAGAAATTGGCTCATAAGTCTTACAGCCCTACAGACCTGCCTATCACCCACCTGCCTCCCTGGCCAGAGGCTTTTGCCTGGCCAGGCTGATCTTCACACACAGGAGAAATGATGTCAAACTGTATTGGGGTGTCTGGGGCAACGAGAGAATCTAGAGAGAGGGCAGCCAAATTTGTGGACTCAGATGCTATGGATCCTGAACTGCTGGTTCGAGGTGTCAGTGGCCGAGATTGTCTAAGCACAGAAGAAAACAAGAAGGCATTGCATTTAGTTTTCTCTTTTGGAAATTAAACACTTAAACTATGAGAAAAGAAAATACAATTTTATAAGTCGATGAGAACAAATTTTAATAAACACAATCCCAAATCACAGCTACTTTGTCAAAAGACTTTATCAAAAGACTTCTTTCTTTCCAATTACTAAATTCAGAAACATAAATCACTTTAACCTAGAGATAAACACAAGGGAAATTTGGAATCATCATTTATTTAGCACTCTTGCTGGTAAATTTACCGATTTGAAATACATTTTCTAGAACTATTTCGTACTAATGTAACTAGCACTGCTAAAATCAAAGTGTTTGCTAACACTTTCAATAGCCCATATAGTTCTTTAAATAGCCCACAGTCTGGTAACTCACCCTGCTGGCCGCAGGCTCTCGTGCCTCTGCTGGAAAGACGGGGAAGGAGTGACAGCTTCCAAAGCTGACTGATTTACTCGTGCAGCAATTTCCTATTTTTTTTTAAAAAAAGGACTAATTAGTAAAGCAAGAAAACCAAAAGTTTAAATATAACTCTCTGAACTGTCAGAATGTCCTTGAGTTACACTTCAAATGTAAATTGAAGTTACTAAAGTAGTTCCACATTCTCTTGTCTTAGTATTAAGACACATAATTAACTTCACAACATTATAACTTAAGTTTCCTCTTATTTCCTGTAAATCTAGGGAGGAAATCTGATTTTTTTCTATTAATATACATAATAGGAAATATTTTTTCTTTAAATTTTAACTATCAAATTTTTTTTAGATTAAGGTTTGTATTGCTAGCACCTAGTACAGTGCCTAGCACATGGGCACTCAAATTTGCTAAATAAAGAAATTTAAAAGGAGTAGGAAATAGTCACAAAATATTAAAGTATTTTATAACTATGATGCTGAAGTTTTCATGATTTTCCAGAATGTATTTATGCTCAGAAATATCTGTGTATTTATTAATAAAGTTATCATGGATATTTTCAGGCCAAATTTGAAAAAAAGCTTTCCATAAGAAATATTTTAAAACTTATTAAAATATTAAACTTATTAAGTAATTTAAAGCTTATTATTTAAAACACGAGCTAAATAAAATAGCATGTACATTAGAAAAAATAATCACAAAACATTTTTGCCCTTCTGTGTCTTAGCAAAAGTATGAAGACAATACCACAAATTGATCAAAATTTCTTCTCTCATTAATATAAATAAAATAATTCTGGATAATCTGGAAAATATTAAAACTCTGACTTCTGATAATTGGCAGGAAAGTCAGTAAGCCTGACTTATTCAAATCCAAACACTATATTCCCTTTGTATTCCCTAGGTATTAACAAGTCATCTAATTTGCATTTTAATTTTTTGTTGTTCCCAAGTGACATAACAGAAAGAAAAAGCAAGACTGTCAGAAGATCAAGTTACTAAAAGCAGAAGACTTCTCTACAGTTAGCACTGATATTCTTAGATTAAACTCATTAGATCATTATAAAACTAACAGAAATTACTAATATTTTTCAGGTCATTCAGAGATTTTGCTTCTTTAGTTCAAAACTTTTTTCCTAGGCATCCAAATCATATGTGTCTTGGATGGCACCTCAAAACCATTATGGTAAAAACAGAACTCTTCTTTTCCAAATTGTTCTTCCCTTCATTTGGGCTTAAAACCTGGAAGTCATCTTTGTCTCCTTCATCCTTTATATTGGTCAGTTTCTTCATCCTTTACATCGGTCAGTTACTAACTCGTCCAGTCAATTTCTTTTTACCTGTTTCTATGATTCATTCTTCTCTCTTCCCTCAGGTTACCACCATGTTCAGACCCTCAATTTGTGCCTAAACTATAATGGCCTCCTACATGTCCCTCAACAGTCCTGTCTAATTAACCACTACACCAACAACAGTTTAAGACTTAGAAGGGTAGGGCTTCCTAGAGAAATTAGCCCCGATCTGCCTCAACTGAAACCATAACCCCCAGCCCCAGCCTCTCATCAGCCCCAAACAGCCCTGGGAAGCAGCCGGGTTCACAGCCTACCTGGGCCTACCAAGACTGGCAGAGGTCAGATGGCTCCTCTCTTAAACCAAGTCTCTTCCCAACTACACTGCAGTTAGGACTCACTGGTCCTTCCAGAGTTCTCTGCACCCCGGGTTTTGCCTGCATGTTTGGACTGCATCTACAACTCTGTCTACACTGCTGAGTTCATCTGATTTGATACCCACTACTCAAAGCATAACTGGCAAAACTTGAGAGTTCAGGCTGCCTCACCCCAGACCTACTGAAACGTAATATGCATTTTAACAAGGTCCCCTGGTGATTTGTATGCACATTTCAGTTTTCTATTATTCTCCAGCAAGACCTTTCAATTCTAATTATACAACTAATTTCACAAACACAACATTTCTGCATTTGTGCTTTTGTTTTTATTCTCTTATCTACAGTGTCTTCTCTTTTCCTCAAAGTCTGGACAAATCCTACCTAGCTCAGGTTTCTGCCATCTCCACAGAGTTTTCTCTAAAACTAAAATCCATACTGATCTTAATATTCTGAAATCTTAAGCTTTCAGTTATCACCATACACTGTCAATTTATATGAAATGTTACTTAAAGTTTTAGTTTTCTCTTCCCACATACATAAGCTCCTGGAGGGCAGAGGCCATGGCCTATTTTTCTTCTATATCCCCTTTCTCCATGGTGCTCAACACGGTGCTAAACACAAGGTTGATGTCTACTTACATTTGTTGGTTGACTGATTTCAGTATGTTCTGAAATAATTTACTGTTCTAGGAAGACCAGATACTCATTCTATTCATGATATATGAAAGTTACCCATTCATGGGCAAATTAAAAGATTACAGAACTTGAGAAAATACAGTAAAAGCCATATAAGCCACAGAATTATTCAATTTTGCCAGATCTGGATACATAAAATAAAAATATTACCTCTGGGTTTTCAGTTAAATATATCTGTTTAGATATGTTATTTATTGTACAGATCCACTGCAAGAGGAAAAAATAGAAAAATACGATTAATATTTTTTTCTACAATGCTTCCCTTCTAAAAGAGAATGTTTAATATTTAACTGACATAGAAGTTTCACTAGAAGAAATAACATACAATCTTTCTTATGAGATAAATACCTTCCTATATACAAAAGCATATATATGTACAACATATGAAGGTATAACAGAACACTGAACAGATTTGTTATTTTTAAATCCCAAATTTATTTCATACAAGGAAATAAAAAATACAGCTATCATGTTAAACTGTAATTTAACAGTCTATATTTATCTTTTTATATCACACCCCCCTCTAATCCCCACCAAATAAGACAGTCTGGACTCAGATATCATGATTAATACCAATGTAAAAAAAGTTAACAGCTAAATATATTCCTTGTGAACGTATTTTACATACTTCCCTTTCAGGTTTATAAATAACACAGAAAACACTCTCTGCCCCACATCCTCTGCTTCACTCTCAAGTATTCCAGTGCCTGAGGAGCCTCACAAAGCTAACCTAATATTCTGTTTGGTAAACCCTGCAAAGAACAGACATATGTCTGTATTCCTCAGAGACCAGAAGTAGGTTTTAATACCTACTCTTTTCCATAAGAAGTAAATAAAAGTTGGTCTCTACATAATTTCTAACCTTGTCTTTTACCAACACAATTATATAATAACAACTTACCTTCCATATTTGGTGAACGACAAGTAAAAATGGAGCCAAAAACAAAAGACTCACGAGGAAGAACAAACACTCCCAAATTTTTGTTTTTCTGTCTTTCATTTCCCCAAGGTTTTAAGCTTTAGTTGCTTCCTGCCATGCTACATCTGCCACTATGTTCTTAATGCAGCAAATACTGTCTCAGAGAGTTGGTAAGAGAAGGGAATAGATTAAACTCGCCTCATGATACTAACAGCCTGCCAGAAAGCAGCAGTCACAAGGTCATTTCTGAATTTGAGGTTTTAAAGAGACAGCAAGAGATGGGATCTCTAAGGTCTCTCCTTATAGGTCCAGTTGTAAAATTCCATGTGAAACTTAAGAATGTTGCTTGAGAACAGTAGACTTTTATGAAAAAAAGATTTGTAATTAACTAGGATTTTCCAAATTTCTATAATGAACACATCAATATGTTTTGTCATCAGAAAAATATCTTAAGATGATGCTGAAGAAATTAAGTAGATAAAATTTTACCTCTTCATGGTCTTTTTTACTCTCTGCTTGCAAAATTGAAGACCTGAAAAAATAGAGAAAAAGTTTGACAGTCAACTTTTTTCTAAAGTACTTTTAACATGAGTGAGAAATTTTTATCTTTAAAGATACACATCAGTATGAAACAAACAAACAGAAAACACATAACCAACCAGTATCTTAAGGAAAGGATACTATCAGAGGTATCAGGACTCAGATTTTAACAACTCTTGACTTTGTCTATCTATGCCAAGATGTAACAAAAAAGAAATGTGCTGGTTTTCAGAAGGCAGCCTATAACAAAGGTACATTGACACTAAGACAATGCATTTCAACTTTCTGACACTTAATATATATATTTCAAATATAAATCAGTGGTCCTAATAGAAAATACTAATTTTACTTCATTATTTATTATTTTTCCTTGAATATAGTTAAGTAAAACTTTTCAATATATTAATCACTAACATAGGGATATGTAGCTTTTCTATAGATGTTAATATTTTAAGAGTTAGAAAAAAATTTTTTACACTAATTTTGAATCACACCAGGAATGTGAAATGGGAAATCATGTTAAGCATTAGCAAAAAACTGGAAATACAAAAATGTAAATACATTCAGTAACGTTAACAATTTGGTAATTTTGACACATGAACAAAGGGACTCCCAACATCCACTGTGATAAATGACACAGTAATTGACATTCATTGTATGTTTATAGAAGGAATATGAAATAAACATTCAATATTTCCTCAACTATTTTAAAAATGTACTTAGAATAAAAAATAAAAACTGTAAGGCAATGACCAAAAAGTTAATTATTGCTTCTGGTTAATGAGATTATAGCTTTTTTTCATACTCCTTTTTGTATTTTTCTGTGCTTCTCAAAAATTTGTTTTAAGAGCTGCTCTATGGGATTCTTGTTTAAGCAAAGGTAATAGAAGTTTAAAAAATGGCACATAAACATTAATGGCCTAAATAATTAATTTGATCAGAAATATTTGATTAACATTTAAAAATATTATTATTAGCACCTACTACATGCTAGGCACATTACATATGTTAGATTTCTATTCTACATAACAATTCACAAAATAGAAATGAAGGACCCCCCCCCCACCTCCATTTTACATGTAGAAAAATAAAGCTCAGAGAGGTCAGGTAACTTGTCTAACACTACAAAGTAGGTAGTGGATCCAGAATTTGAACTTTCTGGCCCCAAGGTTGGAGCTCTTTCCACTAACTTGTGCTGCCTTCCCCATACCATGCTGGATTTTCAGTGACCAGTCTCTTAACATGAAATCCCAGGTCTTTACCACATAAACTTGCTTTGACAACCTCAAAATATTAAGACATCATTTATTTAAGTCAAAAAGGAAAATTCAACTAATTTCTACAAGATTAAAAAGAAAATTATCTTAATACATAATAATTCTAAAATATGTATACAATGTCCAAGTGAAAAGGAATTATCCTACATTTCAGTAGTTTAAAATATGACAGATTTTTTTTTAATAGTAGGGAAAAATACTAACTTTTTGCCATCAAAAGAAGTGATCTGAAAACAGTATCGCCTGTCTTCACAGTCCACAGCCATTACTGAACAGTTGTCTATGTCCATGGCCAGGCCTCCTGCTACGTCCCCACGGGCCTGACTCATTAGGTTTCCACCCTGTGTGAAGTAAAACTGTCTGTCCCAGGTAGATGACACCAAGCCTGTTTTACTAAATGAAGAAAGTACATTCACTCTTTAATAACAACACACCTAAAATCCCATCATCAGCCAGACACAAGATAAAGATAAAGCACATCACAAAGAACCACCTTGCAAAAAGGCACCAAGGTGCCTAGAAAATATAAACATCAGGTTTTCAGTCTCTAAAATAAAGTCACATAAACTGGCCCACTTGTGTGATTGTGCATGTATATATTTCCAAAACAAGGCTGGAAATGATCAAATTACAGCTGTTATGATGCTCCATAAAATACAGTCCAACTGTATTTCAAGGGAATAAATTCAAAACAAAAGAATTTATTTTACTGCTAGGGTTAACTTGCTTTATCCTATCTTCACGTAAAAACTACAATTTGACTTGATGGTGTAATTACATATATTTTAAAGTACGATAATGATATTTAATAGCATTCACATGTTATGCTAGATTTATTTAAACTCAAATTGGTTTCACTTTTTAAAATAATTCTAAATCATTTGATAAATATCTAAATAGAATTTTACTTTTGAAAATTATTCATGTACCTCATCTGTCAAAAAATTGGCATAAATACTAATAGTGGTATTAGTAAAAAGATTCAACATTTAGTAAAATCAAAACAGTTTGGAGATATCATTTATTATATTCACTTGTTATTACCTTAATTGATACACAATATATGAAAATAACAATAGTTTTCTTACTTCCTAGCATTAAGGTATCCAGCCTTTCGGGTTAAGTTTCGATTAACAGGAAATTTTGTGGGATCTGGGTCAGGCACATACAAGGGGTCACTGGCTACTTCCAAATCCTCTATTGTCTGCTGCATGGTCTCTACATCACTGTCCATTTCCCTGCGAACACTAACAGAGGGAACAGATTATTTACTACCAACTACAACAGACAAAGAACTCCTTACCAATTTTATTTATCTGTATATTTGTTCTGTATATATTTTCCTAAAGAGAACAGCAGTGGCATGGGTGGTTAAAGTGGCGTGTTATAAAGCAGCTTTACGTTTTATTTGAAACTTAGATATTTGGGAACAATACCAAATTCCAAAACTAATGAAACCACACTGAATGACTCATACTTTGGAGGAATTTTCAAACTGCTCTGTCCTGTGCCTTTAAAACAATAATCATTTTCATCTCCCTCCATATCGCAGATTAACCACATCACTGCTCAGACTCTGAACCTGATTAGAACTACTTTCTCTGTCTCTTTAATCTCTCATGGCTTGCAAAGCAAGATTTATTTAGTACTCTCCCATCCATCCCCTACAATTCAGATAACTGTGAAGATAATTCACTTATGGATAATTACTATTATGTGTCTGTTGTATTCAGACATAAAACCTAGTCTACAATCAATAAAATACCATCAGATTTGACACTGTTATGAAATTCAGAGTTCAAATTCTGTGGAAAAGATGGTGAGAAAACCAAGAAGCATCCACGAGCCACTCGAGAAACACTCTCACGGCAGGGAAAATAGCCCCTCAGAAATTAAGTGGTAAATATTTTTAGATTATGGTATTTAGCTGTTAACTTATCATTCTCATAACTTCATTTTCAATTTTAAGGAAGAAGATACTTACTTCTGTACACTTGTTCCAATATTAGTTAAGAATTCTTCCAGTTGGTCATTGAGATTTTCAGAACCCATCTTAAAGAAACTTATCTGGGGCAAGAGGGTGTGGGAATGGGAGGTTGAACAACAGAAACACATACACACAAAATACTTAGAGTGAATCATATAAACAATCACCAAGATACATAGTTAAGTAAAAAACAAAGGATTATTTCCATTTGTGTAAAAATAGGTTGTAGTTTACAATGATTTCTACTGGGCATAGAGCCACTGAAGAAACTACACTTAAATTTCACTGTGCATCATCTTGTATATTAACACATGCATATAGTAAGCAAGGTTTTAAAATTGGAAAATATATTTTAAAACATTTCAAGTAAGTCATATGGATAAACTATTTCATGTTTACTACAAAGATAAGTTTTATATCTGAGGAATAATAAGTACTCATATTCAAAGGAATATTCAAATTTCTTTAAACTCTTGCTTTTAGGGGACTGTTATTTCATCTTATGTTACCCAAATTTAATTTTCTAGCCTCCTTCCTGATGTACAACTCTTGGAATACTTTGGAGTTCATCCATTAATTTTAACTCAGGAAGTATGCCAGGAACATGAGACAAGCTCAAACATGTCCATTCTCTTTCAGATCTATTATGAAGCAAGAGCGAGTGGAAGCTTGAGCAATAGGAGTAGCTTTGGAATTCACTTATCTTTCTGTTCCCCGTCCCCAACTGTGATGGGCAAGGTCTGAATACAAGGTAAGTGGTTTCATTTACCCTAAAATATTTGAAATCTTCATTTGCTAGGAAAACCCTTCTAACTTCCTTAAAATAGCACTCTGACATTTTAAAAAATGCTTTAAAAATCACAGACACAAATGAGTATTTGACCTTAGTTTGTAATATCCTTACATTTAACATAAAAATCAAACTTAATATAAAGTTCTTAAGACAGTTATAATCCAAAACACAGTACAATATTCACCTGAGCTTGCATGTACCCAAGTAGAGGTTCTAACAATGCTATTTTCTTTTTGTATTGAAGAGTATTTAATGCACAAAAATAATGCATCATGGTCTGGTGTTGTTTTTTTCTGGAAGTGTAGACATCTTCTGTTACTTCATACTTCACCTTTGAGTGAAAGATTAAAAATACTATTATTTATTTAATTTTGAATTATCTTTAGTAGTGGCTGAGGGGAAGAGACTACCCAAGGAAAAAGGTGCATCACCAACAATTGTACATAGCTTTCTTATTTTCTGAGATAGAAATCCTGCAGAATATTGGCTAAGATAGTTTTCCTGTTTTACTACCAACCACTTTATTTTTTAAAATGCACATTAAAAGCAGCATTCTACACATAGCTATGAATGGTATAGTAACTGAACTAAGCATGGCAGATAAGGTCTACCACATGGAGGAAAAGCAGACAACAGTCTGGTATTAGCTTAGCCATTAATCTTTGACCTTTTTCAGTTCACAGCATACCACTTGCCTCCTAGTTCTCTGGTTCTCTCCCTACTGCTCCTCTTTTCTTGTACTTGTTTTCCTTCACCCACACTTAAACTATGTCCCCTGAGCTCTTGTGTTCAGACAACAAATATTTATTGAGCACCTGTTACGTAACATACACTGTCTCTTCTCTTTTCCTGCTTTCCATAGAATACCAAAGCAAGTACCAAGAATATTCTAATACACCAATGACTCCCGAAGTTTTATCTCCTGCCTCTCACTCTCCCAGTTGTCAGAGGAAGCAGTTCTCCAGATGGGTCCTTTATGTGTGAATGTGTGCGTGTATGTGTGAATGTGCTGGAAATGTACAAAACTGAAGACAGTATCCTCCTCACAAAACCTGCTCCTCTACTTTGTTTCTTAGCTCTCTTAACTTTTCCTAGATCCATCCCATCAACGAAGAATTTTGGGACTCATTTTTTATTCCTCCTCCTACCATAAGTCTTGTCAATTCTACTTGTGAAGTATCTTCCAAAAGTATTCCCTCCTCTCCACTTTCAGTAACAACCTTAGCTGAGACTCTCCTAATATCTTTGCCAACTATTCCAATACCTTTTCATTGGATTCCCTCTAGTCTTGTCCCCTTCATATTTCCACTAATATTTTCATTCTGTTATCACAATTGCATGGTGTCACTCATTTACTTAAAATCCTTTGGTGGCTGCCCACTCCCGCTAACATACATTTTAGTCATTAACATAGTAACCTGGCCCCAAACTACCTCTTTCTTGTCGTTTGGCCATACCGCCCCCAAATACATCCTATGCTCCAGACACACTGAAATGATTATGATTATCTTTCCATTATCATAATTATTGCTAGAAATAATAATAAAATCTATAAGCCAGGTACTCGGCATGCATTCTCCTTCCTCTTCACAACTACTGAGTTTTTTTGATAGAGAAATTAAGTAACCAGTGTAACAAAACCAAACCAGCTTATTTGACCTCAGGAAAATAAGCGGCACAGCTGATATTAGTTCCCAACCAGTCTGATTCCAGAGCCAGTGCTCTTAACCTTTACACTCTCCAGACTCTCCCATGTGCTTCTGCAAAGGCCGTTTTTCTTCCAGAAATGCCCTCTCCCCAATCCCAAACCACTGACATCTGCTCAGCTTCAATGCAAATGGCACCTCCTTAAAGTGTAACCTTTCCCAACTTACCAATCAAAGATATACTGTCCTCTCTCTGCTCTCCCAGCATTTTGTTAAGACTTCTTTACTGCACTTAACTCAGTGTTAATTCATGTGTTCTCTTCATCCTTGTATTCTGGCAGCTGCTCTAGTCGCATGCCTTCATACAGGAAGCCTTTGATAGATGTGGATTATCCACTCCTTGAGGGCAGAGGTGGAGCCTATTCACATTGTTCCCCCATAGTACCCAACATATAGTAGGTGCTCAATAAATTTTTCAAATAAATTGAATTAGTGGAAGAATGTTTTTAAAAATACCTGGAACAGCCAGAGGCAATGTAAAATAAAACAAAATTCGTATTTAGAGCCTTTAACTGCTTCTCTATGGCAAAGTAACAAAGTAATGTAGATCTAAAAATGTATGTATTTTATAAATATTTGCACCATCAAGTAATCAGTGAAAGCAGATCTTTGTACTGAATTTGTGAGAGAAACATTCCCTTTTTGTGTCACAGTGGCTGTTGCACAGTAATCATACCCAACTGTGGATTCCCACAAGTGGTCACTGTGTCCCTACCAGCAGCTGCAGCCAAGGCTGCAGACGCCAATTCCTGGGCACAGAGACCACCTCACTCACAAACATCTAGTGGAGGCCTACTCTGATCAAGCCTTGGACTAGGCACTGAGAGAGAAATGATCTTAAGGAGCATCTAGATGAACTTGTTAACACTCTGTTCTTTGTTCTTTACTCAAATGCATTTCTCCTCAAATGTAGTATAATATTTCTGAATGTCACTCCTTGAAGAAGCATTAAAAAAAAAAAAAAAAAAAAAAAATATATATATATATATATATATATATATATATAGTCCCTGTAAATGAGGAGGTCCTCAAAACAGAATTTCATTCAATTATGTATGTAACAATTCAACTTTTTAACCACTGTATATCAGAACACACTTTTGAATACATATATAAAACAAATGCAATGTTATCAAAATACAAAGCAAAAGGAGGCAATGTTACACCTGGGCATCAGTTACATTTTTGGAATAGTTATGTTTACTTACAAAACTCTATCAACAGAAAAATATTTTGTTTAAAAAGACAATTATTAATTGTCTGATAATTAACAATTAACAGAAAGGCTGTGAAATAACTGGAAGGAAAGAATAAACTAAGGGCAATACAGCAAAGCATACAAAGCAACTGCTGGCTACCATTTTTAAACTGGAAAAACGAGACCACCTAATGAAACAGTTGTTAATTGTGATACTGAAGGAGTAATATGTATCACACCTTGTCATTTTCTCTTTTTTTTGACAATCTGCTGTATCTGTTAATTGCAGCATCATGATCTGGAAAACAGAAATGACTATTAACAAAAATACAACAGTACTTTGCAAAACTTGTAAGTGCTTTAACGGTTTTCACATGTGCATCTTTCAACAAATGTACTAAAGCAAAATAAGAATTCCCTACTATGTGATCACTCCACCCAAATGTTCCCCACAGACAAATTTCCCCCTAAAGTATGTTTCTGTTTATTAAATTGGTAAAAACATTTAATTCCAAGGAAACAGTAGTCCACTAAAAGTTTTTTAAAGTATTTTTTAGTACAGAAATAGCAAATGCTCATTAAAGAAAATATGGAATAGACAGGAAAATAAGGAAGGGAAAATATACCACCTTCTTAGGTATTATGAAGATAACAAACCACAAGATTTAACTTCCTTTAAAATCTTTCTTCTAGCATAAATGGTGCAACTTAAATAACAACGATTTAAATAATATTCACTTAAACTTTTAATTAGGTTCATTTTTTTCAATTATTACATAAAATCTGGCCACAGATTTGTGTTGATAAAGAAATGCATCATTACAAGAAATAAATGTACAAAGTATTCAGAGCTTACCATTACTAGCAATCTGAAACACTTCCTTTAATGTCAATATTTCTGGAAAAGTTCAAGAATAATTTCAGTTTAGCATATTTATGAACTATCTTAAATTTTGTTTAGAAAATAGTAACTGCCATTTAAGCTACTATTAAAACTCCAAATATTTCAAAGTTCAATGTTCAAAGTGAAAAAGTTACTGTGTTTCAACTAGCCTAACATTTACTATCATTAACAACAGTTACACCACCAGAAATTGTACTTGCCACAAATTGTAATACGACCCAAAAACAAAATTTTAAAACCACTGCAGGGCTTCCCTGGGGGCGCAGTGGTTAAGAATCTGCCTGCCAATGCAGGGGACACGGGTTCGAGCCCTGGTCTGGGAAGATCCCACATGCCACGGAGCAACTAAGCCCGTGGGCCACAACTACTGAGCCTGCGCTCTACAGCCCGCGAGCCACAGCTACTGAGCCCATGCACCACAACTACTGAAGCCCGCGCGCCTAGAGCCCGTGCTCTGCAACAAGAGAAGCCTGCGCACCGCAACGAAGAGTAGCCCCCGCTCACCGCAACTAGAGAAAGCCTGCGTACAGCAACGAAGACCCAACGCAGTCATAAAATAAGTAAATTAAAAAAAAAAAAACACTGCAAATTCTAAGATATAAAAATGTTCTGATTTAGTACCAGAATCCAACTTATTGATTTTCTGATACTGTCTCTAATAAGTTCAAACACTGAATGATAAAAGGAACATTTTATTGACAAGATTATGATATTCAGTCCCCTTAGATTGAGAAAAGAGGTCTTGTTTCTTGACCTTGGAAAAGATTATTCTTGAAGATTACCAAGACAAATATTAATTATATCTCTAAAATACATTTGTCTTTATTCCATGTATAATTTAAATACTTTATCATCCACTGATACATTAGTACAATGTTTTTACTCTACATACTTTGTAAATAAGTCTGTATGATTGTCTGAGATTGTAAATTGTAAGAAAGCAGAGCCAAGTCTATAAACGCTCTCATTTTATCACGTAATAATCCTAAATGGGGAAAAAAAGAAAGCTACCACAAGCTACTGAGACATGGGTTGTTAGATGGACCAGCCCCTACCTCCCACCACTCCAGCCCACCAACACGCCTCATCTCCTGTGCCACTGTCCCAGTTCAGGCCCTGGTCACACCTCACTGGACTCTCACAACTTCCTAGTCCATTCTCCTAGCATCAAATCCATCCTCCAAAAACAAAGATATACTTCTTAAAGACCTCCATTGTCTTCTCTTTGCTTATAAACTCAAGTCCAACATCTTTAGCATGATCTAGTCCCAACTAATCTATTTCTAGAGTTGTCTCCCACCATCCCCCAACACATCCAACATTGCAGCCACACTCAATTTCTCAAAACAACACATGCATTTCTACCCATAACTCTGTGCTTTCTGGTCCCTCCAGTAGAACAATGACTCTCTTCTCCTGGCAAATTCTTCTTCCTTGCTCAGTGCTCATGGCACATCCGTGAGGGAGCCTTTCTGACACCCTCCTCTGAGGCCCCACAGCACCTTGCTCATCCCTAATTATAAGAGTACCAGAATTATCTGTTTACCCATCTCCTTCTCTGGGCTTTCTCAAGGGATGTGACATCTTATTCATATCAGTACTCCTCAGTATCTAGCTTAACATCTAGCAGGAGCTCCTGTAAATGTTTAGCAACTAATTAAAGTAAAAGTGACACTTGCTACAGTCAGAAATGGTTAAGGTATAGAGTATTACACATTTTACAAGCAGTGATCTTCCAACAGCTAATGAAAGTAAACACAAGTTTGACTTCAGTACCTTTCAGATCTCTTTCTTTAAACTGGGTAATGGGAAACATCATGGCATCAGCAAGTTGCGTTGAAAGTACCGCATGACAAGAGCTAAGCTGGTAAAAGAAAGACCAAAAAGGCCAAATAACTACAAAGAGACAATCAACCAGCATTATGGAAACTGAACAAAACCTAGTAAAAAGGTGTTGATATAGGGATTCCCTGGCGGTCCAGCGGTTAAGACTCCGTGCTTCCACGGCAGGGGGCACAGGTTCCATCCCTGGTTGGGGAACTAAGACCCTGCATGCCAATTGGTGCAGCCAGAAAGTTAAAAAAGGTAGTGATACATTTACATAAGGGAACCCTAAAATTATGTGATGTTATCACATAATTAGGTGACAGTCAAAAAAATTCCATTTAAAACTCTCAGAAGAAAACATGTGATAACCTTGAATTTAGCAATGGTTTCTAAGATATGACACCAAAAGCACAAGCAACGAAAGAAAGTACAAACTGGACTTCATCAGAATTGAAAACTTTTGTGCACCAAAGGATACTATCAAGAAAATAAAAAGACAACCCACAGAATGGGAGAAAATATTTACCAATCACATATCTGATAAGGGACTTGTATTCTTTAGAATAAAGAACTCTGAAACTCAGTATTAAAAGACAACCCAATTAAAAAATGGGCAGGGAATTCCCTGGTGGTCCAGTGATTAGGACCCCTTGCTCTCACTGCCGAGGGCCCGGGTTCAATCCCTGGTCGGGGAACTGGGATCCCACAAGCCGTGAGGCACGGCCAAAAAAAGTAAAATAAAATAAACATGAAAAAATAAACAATTTTTTTTTTAAATGGGCAAAGGTCTGAATAGATACTTTTTCAAATATATACAAATGGTCAATAAGCATAGGAAAAAATGCTCAACATCATGAGCCTTCAGGAAAATGCATATCAAAACTACAATGAGATTCCACTTCATACCCACTTAGATGGCTATAGTAAAAAAAATTAATGTAAATAACAAGTGTTGATAAAGACGTAGAGAAATTGGAACACTCCTATATTACTGGCAGAAATGTAAAATTGTGCAAGAGCTGTGGAAAACAGTTTGGCAGTTTCTCAAAAAGCTAAACATAAAATTATTATATGATCCAGCAATTCCCCCTCCTGGGTATATACCCAAAAAAACTGAAAACTGGTGTTTGAAAAAACAAAAACAAAAAACTTGTACATGAATGCTCACAGCAGCACTGTTCATATTAGCCAAAAGATGGAAAACAACCCAAATCAAATGTCTGTCAACTAATGAATGGATAAATAAAATGTGGTATACATACAATGGAATTTTATTCAGCAAAACAAAACAAAAACAAAAAATGAAATTCTGATACTTTCTACAACATGAATGAACCCTGACAACATTATGCCAAGTGAAAGCAGACGCAAAAATCCACAAATCGTATGAGTACATTTGTATGAAATATCCCAAACAGGCAAATCCATACAGACAGAAAGCAGATTTGTGGTTGCCAGGAGCTGAGGGGAGGGAGGGAGTGACTACTTAATAGGCACCTAACAGGTTTCCTTTGGGATATGATGAAAATGTTCTGGAACATCAATGGTGGTTGCACAACATTGTGAACGTGCGAAATGTCATTAATGGTAAATTTTATGTTATGTATATTTTACCACAATAAAAAATTCCATTTCCTATAAATATTTCTTTAAATTGATCTCCTGTGACAATATTTTGCTATGATGAGTTATTAAAATATTTCGAAAAACTACTTTTCCAGTTAAGAGACTAGAAAAGACAGAACTACCTAATGGCTCATCTAAAAAGAAGAGCTTTCACTGCACTAGTACAAAATAGTTATGGATGGATTCTCCGAACATTTCTCACCACCCTGCTTCCTCTTGGCTTCTAGGTCTTCATGATTTGTTCTGCTGACTGGTAGAGAAATTAAGGGTTGGTATTGGTTGTTTGGGAAGGAAGGATTAATGAACTGAATGGTAAAATATTGCTCAATGTAAAAAACAGAGAAACCATAAAGAGCTCAGCTATGGCTAACAGCTTAACTCTTCTCTCCCTGCCTACATCAAATTACACAATTAAAGGTTGAATGGTACATGAAAGTAGAGAGAGCACATCTATATGCTTATTCCTTGAAAACAATTTGCTTTAATCAGACAAAGATAGTGTTGTTTTTACAAGACAGCCACCAAGATTTGGAAATAAGGCCCTTCTTTAAATAGTAATCTTTTATCATTGAGATTTACTCATAAAATCATAATAATAAAACTTCCCAATAAAAGCTAAACAACTTCAGTAACTTAATTATAAGATCACTTATCCAAGCAAAATAAAATAAGCATTTACCTCATCTATAACTTTTGAAAACTGTTGCAAAGTAGAAGTCATAACTTCATCATCACCCCCCAGTGGAAAACGCTGAAAAGTGAGAAACAGAGATGAGGTAAAGGTCCAATGCTGTATGTCTTTTGTGAGTGACATTATAATTTTTAATTTTTAAATAACTTCAGAAAACTTCTAAAATTTTGAATAAGCTCTAAAAACATCATTTTAATAAAATAATGTAATTCATATAAGTAGTACACATTAATTAAAATGTTTGCTAAGTGACCAATCAACATGGTATACAGGAATGCACACCATACTAGAAGTTCAAAGATTTAAAATTAGCTCCAATTTCTCTACTAGCCAGCTGTGTAACCTTGAGCAAGCCTCAGTTTCTTCATTTGAAAAAAGAGGTAAATTAGATAACCTCTGTGTCTAACATTAAATCATTAAAATTAGATGTAAGTGCATAATGGAATTTCAATGGCATATCAAAATTACCTTCTGTGAATCCCAAAAGGCTTAGAATTATTGATAAGAAATTCTATTTATCTATACAGATACTGTATCACTGTATATTTTAAATTATACTTTTAAAACTTTCATATATAGTACCTGTTTTTCATATTCTTTTAAAAGTTTTGAAGTCAGGTGTGTTGCTGCACTTAATTCATTCTACGGGAAAAGATGAGCATTCAAATTAACACAGTAGTACAGATTAAGAAAAAAGTTCTAACTGAAGATTCCTACGCCACTTTTATTTATCACTTAACATAAATATTGTACAACATGTTCTCAAATCCCCTCATTAGGCCATTGGAAAGGGAACTACCACTAAACACTTTAAAGGGAAACTCAAACCACGAAACAGACACCGTCAAGGAATTCAGCAGTGTTCCAGGTGTGTGCTTTTTCTTTTTAGCTAATAAAAATGAACAGTTAAAGCTTTAAAACTAGAAGTAAACTGCACACGTTATCCAGAATCTTCAGAGAGTCTATTATCCCTCTGTCTAGATGCTGATACTAGACCATGATGAGCATTTAATAACATACAACCAAAATAACATACAACCATATGACCTAGTCATACCATATAGCAATGTAGCCATATAAAGGAAATACATTTTTTAATTTAAAGGTTTTTTTTCAGTGATGAATATAATAACATATGTAATGTTTCTTTTACATATTAATCTGTGTGGTCAGAAATCAAATTCTTGAGCGACCTATCATTAAGAAAAATAAATAACTATCACAGTAACTTTAAAGTACATAATGAAAATTTGAGTCCAGAAAGAAGAGAAATTGAGAAGGGGCAAAAAAGAAACTTGTACACTTAATTAATCCCAAAGAGAGTTTATCATAGAACCCAGGTTGCTGTTAAGGCTTATAATTAAGTTACATAAACAAAGCCTCAAATCTTATGCCTGTTCAACCAAAAAAATCTAGTCACATCCTTTTAAAATTCATCTCCTAGTACCCCGGAGCTATATCTAATCTTTATTACCTTCTAACTAGATAGAGGCTAGCTACTTTCAAATCCTCTGCTCAAAAAGGGGAAGTATCCCGTAAGATTAAAAGCATGATTAGGGAAAATACTGGTGACAATACAGGGTTTTCAGTCAAATCTTATGTAAAGATCACTATCAATGAGTTTCACTAAGAAAGTCTTTACTGTGTTTGGGGAAAAGGAGCAGATGCTTCAATCTTCATCACTTTTGTAGTGCTACAAACTATACACTAGTAATTGAAATGTAAGCTCTGTAATACAAAATACTTAATGTTCATTCATCCATTCAACAGATGTTTATTACTATGCACCCTGGACAAGGCTAGGCACCAGTAAATAAGACAGACACTATCTCTGTCCTCATGAGCTTAAAGATTTATTTTATAAATGCACTGAGTCAGCCTTTAGTTCTTTACCTGTGCATCATAAATCCGATGCATAGCTTGATACAACTGGTTCATATAGTTGGAAATAGCTGTAGCATCTTCTTCAAATACACCCAGTAAAGACCTTGTCTGTATAAAATAAAAGCAGTAAGTTTATGTTAACCATTATATAAATCAAGTGGAAATCATTTTTTCGTAAAAGATGGAAAAATCACAGAATATTAGAACTCTAACAATTCTGAGTTTTGATCTGTTTTCTCTCTTTTGATAGTAATGCCAAGATGCTGGAGTTCTTTATTCTCAATTTCACTTCATTAAAACAGATAGATTTTCCAACTATGTTACACAAACCTTAGAAGGAACAACAAAGGTATATTTTTATGAATTAAAAAGTCTGTAATTAAACTAAGAACAAATCTACAGAATCAGTCAAGACTATATTAACAGTATTCCATGTATAAATATTTTAAATATCTTTTTTCAGGATAACTTAGTATGATTATTTCCCTCTCTCTCTCTCTTTTTTTTTTTTTGGCTGTGTTGGGTCTTCATTGTTACACAGGGGCTTTCTCTAGTTGCAGCAAGCAGGGGCTACTCTTCGTTGCGGTGCATGGGCTTCTCATTGCAGTGGCTTCTCTTGTTGCGGAGCACAGGCTCTAGGTGCGTGGGCTTCCGTAGTTGCGGCACGTGGGCTCAGCAGTTGTGGCGCACGGGCTTAGTTGCTCCGCGGCATGTGGGATATTCCCGGACCAGGGATTGAACCCGTGTCCCCTGCATTGGTAGGCGGATTCTTAAGCACTGCACCACCAGGGAAGTCCCTGATTATTTCTCTTTTTCCATAGTCTCTTCTAGTAGTGCCAAACCCCTCCCCATCATAATCCAAAATAACACCATAGTACCCTCTCCCCTCCCCAACATGGCCTGTAAAATGCTAACTAGGTTTTTTCTGAGTGCAGAATTTGGAATCATTTTCTTCTTCTTTATACATTTCTATATTGTTAAGCTTTTTTTTCCCCCACAATGAGCATGAGGATGTAAAAATTACCTTCACTTTAAGAGTAAAAACTTGTCAGTCAGTAAATGTTAAGACTCAATAAAAAGGATCAGAGATAAGGAAACTCAGCATAAAGGCAAAGTATGTTCACCTTTTTATATCCCAAAGGCAGGGTAAGAATTAAATTCCAACAATTATTGAGATAACTACAGCTTAAAATCTAAAAGATGACCTTGTACTTTTATTCTACAAATAGTTAATTTATACCTCAGCCTTAGAAGTTGGCTTCTAAAAATCAACTTATTCCTTAGCTTCCTATTTTCAGAAGAGAAAGCTAAGTCACTATGGTTGTTTTAAAAAGCAGCACAAAATCATTATGCCAGTATATGAAGTCCAAGTTATCTCAGTCCTCTACTTCCCCATGCCCCAGAGATTTAGATCTGGCAGAATCTTTTTATTTTTTAGCCCTAGTGCCCTACTGCCATTCCCCAAGTGCTATTTTAAGATGTAAAAAAGAAAGCATTATGAAATCTTGTTTCGCTAGTGCCATTCTTAAGAAAAGTCTGCCACTTAGTTTTTTTTTTTCTTCAAAAATTAGCATTCTAATTCAAGGAATAACACATTTATGCAAAAATGTGTAGTGGACTTAAATTAAAAAGATGTTCTTAGCCTCAAACAGGGTTGAAACAGCTTCCTTATGTAAAGCTAATAAGATCGAGTTCAACACTGTATAATGACTGTTTAAAGTTAGCAGCTTACAAAAATGCAATCAATATAGTACCATTTCATTGAATCTATGACGGCATCCACTGTGAGCTGCGCCAGTTTAATATACTACTGTCACAAACAAAACAATGCTGGCAATTAAGCTATGAATTCAGGTTTTCTAATGTCTTGAAGTTTTTACTTTATATTTATGGAAACAGATCTTTGACAGAATTTTTTATATAACTCTCATATAAACACAAAAAAGAAAACACAAGTTGCACAAATTTAATATAACCCTAAAATTTCAACTCTTGTGCGTAATTTCTTGACATAAGAGACACCGCTAGCCATGTTTTCACGTCCAATATTATTCTGTGCCACGAGCAGGTGACAAATATTTCTCAGAAGTGCTCCACTTTTATCTCCAATATTTTCTTCCAAATTATTGATACCCAGTCAGCAAGTTTTGATGGCAGCACTTGATTCATCTTACTAGCTGTCAAAGAACTATTTTCAGACAAAAAACAAGACTGATAATCCTTCAAGTGGTTGTGAATTGATTTGTTGGCTGAACATTAAAAGGCTGCGCTTGGCCAGTCATGTCACTAGGAGAAATAACCAAGTGTGTACATTTGCAGGCAATTACAAGTAAAACAACATCAACTGTAAGGGGCAGCTCAATATAAGAGATGTCAAAATGTGAGTTTAAAAAAAGTACATCTCATAATCTTTGAGTATTTCATATTATGCCAAAGAGAAAAGCCTCCATTTGGGATTGGAGTTTGCCTTCACAGTTCTAGCTTAGATGGATCATTGATAAGATTTTTATCTACATATAAAATCAATTATTTTTTTAAAGATCATATCTTTTCTTACTAAATAGAAAGTTTAATTTTGTTTCTGATTTTCAAAACAATATGTAAGCGTTGATAAGGCATCTAGTATAGTCTTAAGATTTCCTACTTCAACAGATGGTATCTTTTGCAGAATGGTATGGTTTGTGCAAGATAATTCTAAAGATGTTTATGTGCAATCAGCTGGATTTGGACTTGCAAATATACCCCTATTTTAATACTTCGTTACTTTAAATTAAAACTAAAAAAGGATAATTGTAATTCAGGGTAGTCTTTCATGACTCCCAGGCTCTAACTTTTTTACATAGCAACTGGCAGGCCACTTTTGACTAGGATCAAATAATCTAATAAAAACATCTCTATCAGGAGCTTTAGAAGTTTTCCTCCTCTTTGTTACTCAACTCCTTGAACTCTATCCTAGATAAATAGCCCAGATGACAACAAAAATTGATGCCCAAAAGCATTAATCTTAGCACTATATATAAAAGCAAAACTTGGGAAAAACTCTAAAAGTCCAACAACAGGACAACTATATTAAGTGAGTCAAGGAAATGTGCAACCTTTGAATTTTTTATTCAGTATGTAATAATGTGTGAAGGTACTTAAGCAACAATGTGTAGTTAAAGCCAAATAAAAATCATTATGCACAATATAATCTCAATCACATTAGAAGGTGTAAGAGAAAAAAAACTAGAAAAAAGAAAGCAAACTGTTAACAGAGTTTGCTGCTGGGCGTACGACAGGTAACTCTGTGCTTTCTGTATCTTCCAATTTTTCTGAAGCAAACAACTATTATTTTTATAATCAAGTACAAACATTAAAACATTCACTATCTATAACAGCTGAAGTTCAGAGAAGTTAAGTGACTTGCCCTAAGGTAGAAGGTACTTAGCAGCAGTAATGACTAAAACCCTTATATCCTGAATCCCCAATCCCCAAGGGCTTTCCATCTTGCCACAGGTTTTCCCCAAGAATTGCTTCCCAGTGTCTTACCTTTCTAAATCCCAGTTGTCCCAATTAATTTTCCCAAGTAAACATTAACTAGTTCAAATTTACTACTTCTAGAAATTGAAAGACTATCAACGTGGCTATTTCATTAAAAATTACCATAAAACTAATACTAATACAGCACATGCTTGTAAAAAAAGAAGCTCAAGTTGTAAATTAATTGTGTGAAAAGTTCAAGAAATTAGATGAGTCAAGAGATTATACCCTCCTAAGTCATGGCTACGGCACTGTGTAACCCATTCTGAGCAGTGTGCAGTCTTTATGAGCTATAAAAGCGAGCCCAGGTATGAGAAGAAAGATAAGGCACCTGTTGAGTCTTATAAAATAAAAAAGTAAAATGACAAAAGTACACCTGACCAATACATCCCACAAAATTTTTGCTAAACATCTGAAACAAATGTAGCTTATAACTTTATACTACAGAAATCGTTAAGCATTTGAACTGGCTATTCTGGCAGTCAAAATAAGCCAAGAAGTCAGTTTCTCTTTGTGTCAATATAGGCTGATAAGAGTACATTACCAGCAGGCAACTGGCCTGTGAAGATAACTTTCAGCGTGAAAAAAAACAAATCAATTCCACAATCAGAGCCCAACTTCAACTTGGCAATCAAAATTGGCACCACATCCATGGCAGACATATCATACAGGAAAGGGGGATCCAGCCCCTCCCTCCTGTTCTTTTGGAGTCATATTAAACCGTCAAGACACATGAAATATGTGCAGTTGTAGTTCTAAATGAACAACATTTCAGAAAATTTTCTTCATTCTAAGTGGTAGCCAACCAGCAACACCGTCTTAAATCCCTTATTGTGTAAGAGACAGGCCTAGGGATGAAGTTTCTCAACGCAAGTTACAGCGCCTACCAACATGGTTTTAACATCGCTGATTTCATTCTTCACTACTGAAAACATCAGTAATGGTTACGTTTTCCTAGACTATCTTAAGCTAGAGCAACCACACTAGCATCATCCCCAACGCACAAAACACAGGGCTTTTATTTTGATGAGTTTATTAGAGCCAAGTCTGCAACGAGGGCGCAGCAGTCGTGGAGCCGCGACGGCGCCGTCCTCCACTCGGCGTGCGTGGCCCGAGTGACAGCGGCTACACTCACGGCCACGACACTCGGCCGGGAGGCTCTGGGACCCTTGACGGGCTTCGCCGAGGACTCTCCGCACGGGCATATCAACAGCCTTTCAGCATCTCCCCCCCAAAAACTATCCATTTCCTTCCCTAGCGTGGTCAGAACATTAAGTCTACACGGTCTTTTCTCCTTCTGCATTTTCTCCGAAGAGGTTTTCGAAGAGAAAATTCCAGGATCGGGATTTACCACCTCACATCACGGCGATTATAAAGCATCTTTTGTCGAATACAAGGGAGCCCCGCGCGCGTACGTGACCGCCGGGCCCACGAGCCAAGGCGGCCGCGGCTCGGTCGCAGCCCGCCGACGTCCCAGACCCCGCACACTGCTCTCGGCCCAGCGGCGCAGGCCCACGCGGGCCTCGGGAGGGCGGCCTGGTCTCCGCCGCTCGGGGCGCCGCCCGGTATCGGCGGGGGCACTGGGGGGCGGCGCCCACCTAGGCCAGGGCTGGCACCTGCGGCCGCGGCGGCGCCAGGCCTGGGGTCGGCCAGCCTCGCTCCTTCCCTCGCAGCCCGCCGCCGCCCGCGCCTCACCTGCGGGCTGTCCTCCAGCGTCTCCTCGATGGGCAGCTTGTCGATCCCCGGCATCGTGGCGGAGGTAGGGCGGCAGCAAAATACGCGGCGGCCGCCCACAGCTCCCGCGCGCGCCCGCCTGCAGCAGCTGACCCCAACCCGCCCTCTCTCGATGGGCCTGCCGCCCTCGCCAGGCGCCAAGGGGCCGCGCTGCCGCGCGGGAAATCCCGCCCCCTTGGCCTGACTGCCCCGCCTCCCGGCGCGCCCATTGGCTCGCGGCGACGCCCGTCACCGCAACGGGGCTGGCCCGGAGGTTCCTTCACTGCTCTGGGCTTGCCTGCGAGCCTGGGCCTCCGAGGCGGTGGAGGCGGCCCTTACTGCGCACCTCGAGCATCAGCCCTGCTCCCGCGCGTTTGGTTGTAAATCGTAGGGGACCGTCTTCCCCTAGCAAGGCGTGCGTCTTCTGGAACCAGAGCCTCGAGTGAGGACAGCACTGGGGAATTTGGGGCGGTTTGACTACTCCCGCAACATTTTTCGTCAGAGACCATGAAGGAGACCTCCCTGCTGGCGCCTTCTTTAGTTTCCTCAAATTATAACCTTCCCAACCCTGCCTGAAGCGTCCAGTTTCCCCTCTCCAGCAAAATGGTGCTGGCTAACTCAGATCTGAGTGATCAGTTGTGTCGTTAACTTGGCTTTCTGGTAAATTCGTGGACAGTAGACTCCGAAAGATTTTTTTCTGAGCACTTGCATATCAGTATATTCAGTTAAAAACATTCGTCAGTTCTTACCTGGCCTTGAGAGACTGACACGCCACAATTCAGACTTCCATATTTCCTATAAATCACAAAACATCTTTTTAAAGTCAGGGTGCACTGATTTATTATGCTGGTAACTGATTAACATTTCTGTTAAAGTTTTGGAAGGATCTTTAAATAGCTTCTTCAGCCTCTAACTTTTTTTACAGGAAAGAAAAGTGAAGCTCTACTTCTAGAACTCGGTCTGGATTAGAACTTCTGCCTCTTTTGTCCATCTCTATATGTCCACATTCCTTAGAGAAGAATCATTATACAGAGAAAATGGCAGAATCACTAGTGTCTTCTAAATATCTAGCCATTAATCCCACCAATCCATCCCATTTTCATTCAAGAAATATAAGAAATGCTGAATAAAGATTATTAGTTGCCCGATTCCACAGATAAATTGGAATAAATCCAGGTACAGTGGAACAAATCCAAATATAGTAACCGGAATGGAAGTTACTTATTTTAAACTCAAATACTAGATTTTACCATGATCTCTTGAAGGAAAAATAGAATCAAGTTTTTAAAGTTCTACCAGGTAGACTTGCAGTATAGTTTCACAGAATAATCCTTAGATTTCAATAAACTTTCAATAAGAACTCTCCCCTTAGATTGTTTATCAACTAGTCACCCGGTAGAAGAGATCTTTAGTTTTTGAAAGGTGGTTTGGAGTCAGTTCTTACAGGGTTACTGGTTCCCAGCTGCTTGGATGTACCCGGCATCATACAGATCTCAGCAATACAACTCTGGCCTTCGACAAGCACAGTGGCATGCAACCTGGCTCTAAAGAAGGAAGACTTTCAGGGTAAGTAACATTCTTGGTTGAACTGTAATTAGATTATAAGTGAAGAAGAAAGTTAGTGACAATTGATAAGAATCAGGAGTAAGTGACAAGTGAAAACAAAGTGAAGAAGAGTTATTACATGGTGCAACTGAAGGGGTTAGGCCAGTTAACTTGGCCAAACTAAATAATTCCAATGAAAAATTATCTTAGGTATCTGAATTATCTGGGTGGGGTATTATCATCAAGTTAAATAGTTTCCTTTTTTGTATGTTACATGCACCTAAACTGTGCAAGGATTCTCAAGAGGCTATTATATTATCAGAGGCAAGGAATTCTTGCCAGGCTCAGCTGATTAAAAAACAAAGCAAACAAAAACAAGTTGATGTTCAATTGGGTGGAGAGGCAGTTTAGTCAAATTATAAAGCTAGAAAGAATCTTGAAAGGCTTTCCATTTGGATCCTCTAGCTTTAGGCTACTGTTCACTCTGCTCAACCAGAAAAATGATTGTATTTCCTATTTTAAAACACCTCTAAAACTGCAGAATTGCAGTCTCCTTTGATAACCAGTTTAAGTTTAATCAGCCTAAGTTCTGTACAGTTGACCAAACTCGGTTCCTTTTATACAGGAAATGAGGCTTGTTCAGAGAATGCTTCAAGGGTTACTGGAGACTTGTGTGGGTAGCATAGTAAAAACTGGCCAGCAGGTTAATTTTATGGAAGGCAAGGCAGGATTAAACGACATCCACCAAAGAATTCATTGAGACGTTTCACAATATAATTTACAACAAAAAGACATACAGTCTTGTAAGTAGATTTGTTAATTATTAGTCTCCTAAAATTATATTTGATCTTCTTATAATTAAGTTTTTACATGATACCTCTTGAAGTTCTTGGTCTGTGGTATATAATAGGAAAGAATCCAACAACCCAAATGACGCTGGTGCTTTACCTTTTAAAATTATCCCCTTAGGTTAGTGGTTACCAAACTTATGCACACATAAAAGTCATCTGGGGGAGGTTGTTAGAATACAGATTACTGAGCCCAGCTGAAGATTCTGATGCAGTAGGTCAGAGGTAGGACAGGGAATCTCCCAGGTGAATCCAAAGCAGGTCATCCTCAAACCACATGTTGAAAAACTCTATCCAAAATGGAAAATAACCATTTCCCTTTACCAAATAACCTTGTATTTTAGAAAATTTAAAGGGTCAAGTAAATATTTAGGAAAGAGTCTTTGGTTCCAGCTGAGTATGGTGAGAGGGGCACCATTTCCAGAATCACCGAGAGAGCTTGGGAATCTTCCCACTTACAAACATCCCCTGAAAGACTCCATCAATCTGAAATTCTGGGGTAATTCATAATCGTTTTGAGAGTATAATATATAATGCAAATAATTCTAGATGTTACCTAATAAATCACTCCTTAATGAGACTCACTTTAACAGATAATTCAGCTGTTTTCTTAGCATTCAGCTGAGATGAACCAAATTCAAGAAATGAGTATATTAATTTTTTGGGAACCTGAGTCATTCCATCGACTCTAAAACATTTGAACCAGTGGTCGAGTAGGGAGAAGCTGTGGGCAATTGGGGGGTAGAATCAAAAGTTCTAAGGAGTGTGTTCCAAAAGAGCTGAGTGGGCAGCCAGGACCAAGCGATTCTTCATTGTGCCCATTGCAAACCACCCTCTGGTCTTTGACCTTAATATTAATGTTGCTTTTGCTCTTTGCCACAGCATCCTTAGATTGCAAATTTGTGGCTAAAACATAAATCCTTGGAAAGGCAAATTCCATAGCTTCTACTTTCTTGACTGTGAAAAGAATAAAACTTTATTTCTAGGATAATTGTATATGCCTGTTTCTTTTATGGTTGCCTTGATTCGTTTTTGGAAGATGAGGACGTTGTAAACTAATTTCTTTGACCAAGCCAAGAACTGTGAAACCAAGCAGCATCATTCCTGTTTCTGTTGGGAGGTGAATAAAAGCATGGGCATGAGCTCATGGACATGGACTGTGGAGCCAGCCTAGCTGGCTTTGAATCCTGGCCTCACTCTTTACTAGTTCTGTGACTTGAGTCAAGTTACTTAACTTCTCTGTGTCTCCCTTTCGTCATCTAAAAACTGGGGCTTAATATAGAGAACCTACATGATAGAGTTGGGAAGATGATTAATGAGCTTTCAGAACAGTGCTGGGCACAGTAAACATTCAGTAAAAATCAGCTAAGTGTTCTCTTCATTATTTACTCTTAAATATTAAATGTTTCAGTGCTTTTAAGGCAGCTTTCATTTTCATTTTCCCCTCTTTATCATAACTAAAGAAGCCAATATTTTCTAAATCAGAAGATTGTCCTCACTGTCTTAGAGAATCCTGATACTATTTTAAATAATATTACCCTTGCTAGTGTTTTATCACTTTGATTTAGGTGCTTTTGTGGTCAAATCAAAAAATTTTTAATCAATAAATATATATTGTGATATTCTGGAGAAATGATGTAGGTACCAAACCAGCAAAGGCTATTACCCTGTTTTTGTTTTTTGGTTTTTGGCAGTGCGGGGAGGGGAGATGCCCTCAGATTAAAAAATATAAGATCTTCATGACATTCCTACTCCCCAGAAGTTCTGGGGAGCAATAGGCAAGTCAGTGGAGAAGAGATTGCTCTTAGAGAAACCAGTAAGTCCCATGACAGGTTAATCACTGAAATCATTTTACTTTCTATGGAACCACAGAGGGCAGTAAAAAAAACAGTTACTGAGAATTGATTAAACCAGTACTGTTTATATCATGGCTGATGCAGAGAAGTCTCAGAGTTAATCAGCACATCCTTCTAAGAACACTAGATGGTGCTCTGAATTTAGTTTTAGGATTCAAACTACCTCAGGAAATGGCTGTTGTCATTCAACAAATATTTATTAGGTAATGAACAAAATATTAAAAATCTCTGCCCTTGCGGAGCTACAGTTTAGTGGAGATGGTAGGAAGAAAGACAATGAAAAATAAACATGTAGTATTAGAAGTATATCAGTAGTATATTAGAAAGTGGGAAGTGCTATGGAAAACAGCAGGGAAAATGGGATGAGGGGCAGTTGCAATTTTAAATAAGCTTGTCAGAGTAGACTTCGATGAGAAGGTGACATCTGAACAAAACCTTGAAGGAGTCACTGGAGTGAGCAATGGGGACATCTGAGGAGAAGGTGTTCGGGAGAGGAACAACCTGGCAGACACCCTAAGCCCTAAGGCAGGAGTGGCTGCCTATTTTGAGAATTGCATAGAGATCAGGGTGGCAGGAAAGGTGTGAGGATTTTGACATCTACCCTGATTTTGAATAAAAGCACCTTTGTTTATTTTTTTAATATTATTTATTTGTTTATTTATTTGTTTTTGGCTGCGCCGGGTCTTAGTTGTGGCTCGTGGGATCTTTTTTCAGTTGCGGCATGTGGGCTTCTTAGTTGCGACATGCGGACTTCTTAGTTGCGACATGCGGACTCTTAGTTGTGGCATGCGGACTCTTAGTTGCAGTGTGCATGTGGGATCTAGTTCCCCTAGCAGGGATTGAACCCGGGCCCCCTGCATTGGGAGCACAGAGTCTTACCCATGGGACCACCAGGGAAGTCCCCAAAACACCTTTAATTGAGGTTGTGATTTGAAACAAATGTTGGAGAAACTGTATAAACTAGTGATATGAGATATCATAAATCATGGGCAAATTAACATTGTCTTAAGTAAACTCAATACTTTATGAGATGTATTGGTTTAAAGGAAAAATTGCATGAGTGATTTAGCTAAGTCATGTTCTATATACAGGGTCAAAAGTAAAGTCTTAATAACAGAAGACAATGATTTCATGTAAAAACAGCTGTGTGGTTTTTTCTCTTCCCTTTCTGAATAATTCAGCCCTAAAGCCATTAGGTGTGGCCAAATAAAGTAGGAGTCTATGCAGGGTGGGTAGGCACGGGGGCCCAGAACGGGGTGTTGAAGCCAGCAGGGGCGAGGAGAGCGTCCTCACAAAGGGGCACCCTGGTGTGGGGTGCCGGAGTCCGTGCAAGGTGAGCCCCCTCATCTACATAGGGGGGCGTCAGAGCACAAGATGGGTAAAAACAGCATTTTGGTTGGAGGGGCAGCCCCCAAGCAGCAAGATGTTGGAGCAAATGTGGGGTGAGGGTGCCTGAGAGGGCTGTTTCGGAGTCCAAGCATGATGAGGAGGGCTTTTGTGCAGGTTGGAAGCCTACTGCAGGACTTCAGAACACAAGGGGTGTGGAGAGCATCCATGAAGAAGGGCAGCCTAGTGCAGGGTCTCAGAGCCCCAGTGGGGTGAAGAAGGCATCCACACAGAGTGCTTGGGTGTGCTGCCAATTTTTCATCAGTTTTTTACCTTCTCAATCTGGGAACTATATTTTAATTCTGAGGTAATTCAGTTTGCTAAATACTTTGTCATTTGTTTATATGATTAGAAATACAGTTTTCAAGTGGTAAACTCTCCTTCATCTCTGTTCCCTCTGTTAATGATGTCATTATCCATTTGGTCACATAAGCTAGAAATATGGGAATCAGGTTCACTTCCTCCCTCTTACTCCCCTCAACAGACACACACACACACACACACACACACACCCCTATACCTGACTGGCCTTCATTACGTTGCTTTTCTCTGACCTTTTCTTGAAACATCTCTACCTGAAGACATCTCTGAAAAGCCTTCATAGTAACATTGATAATGGTAATAAATGATAGCAAGCAGTTTACATAATGTTTACTATGTGTCAGGTGTTACTTCAAGGGCTTTGCAAGTATTATCTCATTTGATCCTCAATTAGGTACTATAATTATCCCCATTTAATTATAGAGGAAACTGAAGCACAGAGAGGCTAAGTTACATGCCCAAGGTCACATAGTTAAAAAAAGGCGCAGGGCTGGAATTTGGACCCAAGTAGTATGACACCAGAGTTGGGCTCTTACCGCTCCTCAGCCCTTCTCAGTCTCACTCAAGCGATCGGGGCCCTTTTCTGCTCCCATAGCCTCTTGTGCACACATCTTTATTATATTCTTATATTGAAATTTTGTATTTATCGATTGGTGTTCCTAGAAGAATGAGAATTTTGTTATTTATATTTACAAAAGTAGAGAAAATAATGAACCCACATTATTATATTTCTATTCATTAGAGACAATGAATCCACATATACCCATCAGTCCAATGCAGCACTTATCAACATTTTGCAACACTTGCTTCAATTACCTTTGTTTTCTTTCTGGGTTTTCCTGAAGTATTTTCTTTTCTTTTTTTTTTTTTATAATATAAGATTTTTTAAAAATTTATTTATTTTATTTATTTATTTTGGCTGCATTGGGTCTTCTTTGCTGTGCACGGGCTTTCTCTAGTTGTGGCGAGCAGGGGTTACTCTTCGTTGCGGTGCGCGGGCTTCTCATTGCGGTGGTTTCTCTTGCTGTGGAGCACAGGCTCTAGGCACGCAGGCTTCAGTAGTTGTGCTGTGTGGGCTCAGTAGTTGTGGCTCACAGGCTCTAGAGCACAGGCTCAGTAGTTGTGGTGCACGGGCTTAGTTGCTCCGCAGCATGTGGGATCTTCCCGGACCAGGGCTCGAACCCGTGTCCCCTGCATTGGCAGGCGGATTCTTAACCACTGCGCTACCAGGGAAGCCCTCCTGAGGTATTTTCAACCAAAACCCAGACATTCTGAAATTTCACCTGTAAATACTTAAGTAGAATCTCTTTTAGAAGGGCATTTTAAAAAATATAACCATAATCGCATTATCACACTGAACAAAATTAATGTTAATGACTACCTTCTTTTTTTTTTTAATTTATTAATTTATTTATTTTTTGGCTGTGTTGGGTCTTCGTTTCTGTGCGAGGGCTTTCTCTAGTTGCGGCGAGCGGGGGCCACTCTTCATCGCAGTGCGTGGGCTTCTCACTATCGTGGCTCCTCTTGTTGCGGAGCACAGGCTCCAGACGCGCAGGCTCAGTAGTTGTGGCTCACGGGCCTAGCTGCTCCGTGGCATGTGGGATCTTCCCAGACCAGGGCTCGAACCCGTGTCCCCTGCATTGGCAGGCAGATCCTCAGCCATTGCGCCACCAGGGAAGCCCCAATGACTACCTTCTTGATCATGAGTTTCTTGAGGGCAGAAATCATTTCATCCCCTGGTTACCTAGTACATCCCTGATATATGCTGGAGTTTAATAAATGTTTGTTGTGATTCAAAAGGTTGTTTCTAAGTTGATAAGAACCATGACATTTATCCTCCAGAAACAATGTTATAAATAACAATCAGGTTCTCAGGTTAACTGACAACTCTCATTTAATCTACAATGATTAGATTAAATGGCACTAACATGTAGGCCTGAGCCCCTGGGAGCCTTAAATCCTAAACTATTTTATCTTTGATTTTTGAGTCTGGGGAAATCCTGAGCCTAATTTAACCTAGCCCTGAGTTTTCTTGTTCCCACTGTCAATCTGGGGAGGACATAAAGACAAGGGCTAGATTGGGTGGGAGTGTTCATTGGTAAAGATTTCTTAGAAGGAAATATGGCAGAATCCAGCAAAAAATAATATATTCTTTTTTTTTCATAATAAATTCTGGTTTATTTTTGGATGATAAAGAAATAATATATTCTTCAAAGAAACTTTTTCATGGAAATACTCCTGCGTATGTGCTAACAAGGTAGTCATTGTTTGTTATAGTTTAAAAAATTAGAGACAAACGTAAGTGCCATTATCAGGGGTATAGTTCAATAAATTATGGTTCTTCCACTTGATGTAGCACCAAGCAGCTGTTGAAGAATGAGATAGAGCTGTGCATGCTGATGTCATGTCATGTCAGTGTGGGGGAACCACATTGCAGAATAGTATGTGTGTCTGACTCCATGTGGATAAAAACGTGTGTGCATGCATCTACTTCTTTATGTCAAGGCATTCTAAAAAGACAGGAAGGAGCAGCGCTAAACTGTTAGTAGTGGTGGCCAGTGGGTTGGAGAGTAAAAATGGGGTAGAATTGAAGGAGACTATCATATTTTACTCTATGTACCATAGTATTAAATGAATTTTTTTAAAAATAGAAATGTATCAGAGTTTTAGATGATTTTATATCAAATTTTTAAAATCAAGGACTTGCCGCGATGAAGAGTGGCCCCCACTTGCCGCAACTAGAGAAAGCCCTCGCACAGAAACGAAGACCCAACACAGCCATAAATAAATAAATAAATAAATAAATAAATAATAAAAAATTAAAAAATAGGACAAATTAAAATTATTTTTTAAAAAAGTCAAGGGCTTGATATATGCAAGGCACTATACTGAAAACAATTTTGACTGATTTGAAAGTGTAAAAATATGAAACTATACTCTTGAGGTTGAGAAGAGCAAAGCCTAAAATGTTTTTTAAATGTTATAAATAGAGTGAACTTATTCTACAAATCTTTATTTAATATCTCCTGTTTGATGGGCACTGTGAGCGGTGCTGGGAGAGACAGAAGTGTGTGAAATAGTCCCAACTCTCCTGAACCTTGTAGCCACTGGGAAATATACCATGTGTCTCAAGTAACAATGATGGCTGAGGAGGGCCTGAGGAATGACAGAGTGTCACAGGTATGAATTGTGCCTCAGGATTTTTAAATTTTAAGCTCAGATTTTAAAAATGAATCCCCCATCTCACTTTTTATTGAATTATAGTTTCAGAATGTCATAATGTCTAATTTGTGGATTACCCTGGAGTCATACATAAGTAGTTCATAGAAAACTGGGAATACTTTTACACATTAAAAAACAATGGCAACAATAGTAAACACACAGAATTTACCTTGCCTGTCCAGCTTACAAATGTCACCTCTTCCTCGTCCCATCCATCCATCCATCTATCCATCCATTTATTCACTCATTCAACAAATATTTATTGAATGTCTACTTTAGCGTTGCTCTAGGGGATACTGTATGTGTAATAGTAAAAAATAAAGTATTTTATTTTAGAAAACACATTTTAATATTTAAAAATACTGAGGGTCGATATTAAGAAAAGAGACAAGAGGGAGGGGCAAGATGGCGGAAGAGTAAGACGCGGAGATCACCTTCCTCCCCACAGATACATGAGAAATACATCTACACGTGGAACTGCTCCTACAGAACACCCACTGAACGCTGGCAGAAGACGTCAGACCTCCCAAAAGGCAAGAAAATCCCCACGTACTTGGGTAGGGCAAAAGAAAAAAGAAATAACAGAGACAAAAGAATAGGGACGGGACCTGCACCAGTGGGAGGGAGCTGTGAAGGAGGAAAGGTTTCCACACACTAGGAAGCCCCTTCGTGGGCAGAGACTGCGGGTAGCAGAGGGGGGAAGCTTCGGAGCCACGGAGGAGAGCGCAGCCACATTGGTGCGGAGGGCAAAGCGGAGATTCCCGCACAGAGGAGCGGTGCCGACCAGCACTCACCAGCCCGAGAGGCTTGTCTGCTCAGCCGCCGGGGCGGGCGGGGCCTGGGAGCTGGGGCTCGGGCTTCGGTGCTAGCCGGGAGGGAGTCCGGGAAAAAGACTGCAGCTGCCAAAGAGGCAAGAGAATTTTTCTTGCCTCTTTGTTTCGCGGCGCGCAAGGAGAGGGGATTCAGAGCGCCGCCTAAACGAGCTCCAGAGACGGGCGCGAGCCGCGGCTATCAGCGCGGATCCCACAGCAACAGGGACGCAGAGGGAAAAACGGAGAGATTCCCGCACAGAGGCTCGGCGCCGAGCAGCACTCACCAGCCCGAGAGGCTTGTCTGCTCACCCGCCGGGGCGGGCGGGGGCTGGGAGCTGAGGCGCGGGCTTCGGTCGGATCCCAGGGAGAGGACTGGGGTTGGCTGCGTGAACACAGCCTGAAGGGTCTAGCGCACCACAACTAGCCGGGAGGGTGCACGAGAAAAAGTCTGCAGCTGCCGAAGAGGCAGGAGACTTTTTCTTGCCTCTTTGTTTTGCGGCGTGCAAGGAGAGGGGATTCAGAGCGCCACTTAAACGAACTCCAGAGACGGGCGCGAGCCGCGGCTATCAGCGCGGACCCCAGAGACGGGCATGAGACGCTAAGGCTGCTGCTGCCGCCACCAAACAGCCTGTGGGCGAGCACAGGTCATTCTCCACACCGCCCCTCCCGGGAGCCTGTGCAGCCCGCCACGGCCAGGCTCCCGTAATCCGGGGAGAACTTCCCCGGGAGAGCGCACGGCGCGCCTCAGGCTGCTGCAACGTCACGCCGGCTTCTGCCGCCGCAGGCTCGCCCCGCCTCCTCCGTACCGCTCCCTCCCCCCGGCTTGACTGAGCCAGAGCCCCCGAATCAGCTGCTCCTTTAACCCCGTTCTGTCTGGGCGGGGAACAGACGCCCTCAGGGGACCTACATGCAGAGGCGGGTCCAAATCCAAAGCTGAACCCCGGGAGCTGTACGAACAAAGAAGAGAAAGGGAAATTTCTCCCAGCAGCCTCAGAAGCAGCGGATTAAAGCTCCACAAACAACTTGATGTACCTGCATCTGTTGAATACCTGAATAGACAACGAATCATCCCAAATTTAGGAGATGGACTTTGGGAGCAGGATATATTAACTTTTCCCCTTTTCCTTTTTTTTGTGAGTGTAGATGTGTATGCTTCTGGGTGAGATTTTGTCTGTATAGCTTTGCTCTCACCGTTAGTCCTAGGGTTAGGTCCGTCGTTTTTTTGTTTTTTTTTTTTTTTTTTTTTTTTGGCTTAAAAAAATTTTTTTTTCCCTAATAAATGTTTTCTTAATAATTTTTTCCTTATTTTCTATTTTTAAAAAAAATTTTTAATAAGTTTTTTCATATTTTTTATTTTAAAAAATTAAAAAATTTTTTTTCTTAATAAATTTTTTCTAAATAATTTTTTTCTTATTTTTAGTATAAAAAATTAATAAATCTATTTTTAAAAATTACAAAAAAATTTTTTTTTCTTAATAAATTTACTCTTAATAATTTTTTTTCTTATTTTTTATTATAATTGCTTTATTTTATTTTATTTTATCCTCTTTTTTTCTTTCTTTCCATTTTTTCTCCCTTTTATTCTGAGCCGTGTGGATGAAAGGCTCTTGGTGCTCCAGCCAGGCATCAGGGCTGTGCCTCTGAGGTGGGAGAGCCAACTTCAGGACACTGGTCCACAAGAGACCTCCCAGCTCCACGTAATACTAAACGGCGAAAATCTCTCACAGATCTCCATCTCAACATCAAGACCCAGCTTCACTCAACGACCAGCAAGCTACAGTGCTGGACACCCTATGCCAAACAACTAGCAAGAGAGGAACACAGCCCCATCCATTAACAGAGAGGCTGCCTAAAATCATAATAAGGCCACAGACACCCCAAAACACACCACCAGACGTGGACGAACCCACCAGAAAGACAACATCCAGCCTCATCCACCAGAACACAGGCACTAGTTCCCTCCACCAGGAAACCTACACAACCCACTGAACCAACCTTAGCCACTGGGGACAGATACCAAAAACAACGGGAACTACGAACCTGCAGCCTGTGAAAAGGAGACCCCAAACACAGTAAGATAAGCAAAATGAGAAGACAGAAAAACACACAGCAGATGAAGGAGCAGGGTCAAAACACACCAGACCTAACAAATGAAGAGGAAATAGGTAGTCTACCTGAAAAAGAATTCAGAATAATGATAGTAAGGATGATCCAAAGTCTTGGAAATAGAATAGACAAAATGCAAGAAACATTTAACAAGGACGTAGAAGAACTAAAGAGGAATCAAGAAACGATGACAAGCACAATAAATGAAATTAAAAATACTCTAGATGGGATCAATAGCAGAATAACTGAGGCAGAAGAACGGATAAGTGACCTGGAAGATAAAATGGTGGAAATAACTACTGCAGACCAGAATAAAGAAAAAAGAATGAAAAGAACTGAGGACAGTCTCAGAGACCTCTGGGACAACATTAAACGCACCAACATTCGAATTATAGGGGTCCCAGAAGAAGAAGAGAAAAAGAAAGGGACTGAGAAAATATTTGAAGAGATTATAGTTGAAAACTTCCCTAATATGGGAAAGGAAATAGTTAATCAAGTCCTGGAAGCACAGAGAGTCCCATACAGGATAAATCCAAGGAGAAACACACCAAGACACATATTAATCAAACTATCAAAAATTAAATATAAAGAAAACATATTAAAAGCAGCAAGGGAAAAACAACAGATAACACACAAGGGCATCCCCATAAGGTTAACAGCTGATCTTTCAGCAGAAACGCTGCAAGCCAGAAGGGAGTGGCAGGATATACTTAAAGTGATGAAGGAGAAAAACCTACAACCAAGATTACTCTACCCAGCAAGGATCTCATTCAGATTTGATGGAGAAATTAAAACCTTTACAGACAAGCAAAAGCTGAGAGAGTTCAGCACCACCAAACCAGCTTTACAACAAATGCTAAAGGAACTTCTCTAGGCAAGAAACACAAGAGAAGGAAAACACCTACAATAACAAACCCAAAACATTTAAGAAAATGGGAATAGGAACATACATATCGATAATTACCTTAAATGTAAATGGATTAAATGCTCCCACCAAAAGACACAGACTGGCTGAATGGATACAAAAACAAGACCCATATATATGCTGTCTACAAGAGACCCACTTCAGACCTAGAGACACATACAGACTGAAAGTGAGGGGATGGAAAAAGATATTCCATGCAAATGGAAATCAAAAGAAAGCTGGAGTAGCAATTCTCATATCAGACAAAATAGACTTTAAAATAAAGACAATTACAAGAGACAAAGACGGACACTATATAATGATCAAGGGATCGATCCAAGAGGAAGGTATAACAATTGTAAATATTTATGCACCCAACATAGGAGCACCTCAATACATAAGGCAAATACTAACAGCCATAAAAGGGGAAATCGACAGTAACACAATCATAGTAGGGGACTTTAACACCCCACTTTCACCAATGGACAGATCATCCAAAATGAAAATAAATAAGGAAACACAAGCTTTAAATGATACATTAAACAAGATGGACTTAATTGAT
Organism: Eubalaena glacialis; assembly: GCF_028564815.1. NCBI lineage: Eukaryota > Metazoa > Chordata > Mammalia > Artiodactyla > Balaenidae > Eubalaena > Eubalaena glacialis. The sequence goes on along the minus strand of NC_083722.1, from coordinate 80,805,152 downwards.
ATTTATAGGACATTCCACCCAAAAACAACAGAATACACATTTTTCTCAAGTGCTCATGGAACATTCTCCAGGATAGATCATATCTTGGGTCACAAATCAAGCCTTGGTAAATTTAAAAAAATTGAAATCGTATCAAGTATCATTTCCGACCACAACGCTATGAGACTAGATATCAATTACAGGAAAAGATCTGTAAAAAATACAAACACATGGAGGCTACACAATACACTACTTAATAACGAAGTGATCACTGAAGAAATCAAAGGGGAAATCAAAAAATAACTAGAAACAAATGACAATGGAGACACGACGATCCAAAACCTATGGGATGCAGCAAAAGCAGTTCTAAGAGGGAAGTTTATAGCAATACAAGCCTACATCAAGAAACAGGAAACATCTCGAATAAACAACCTAACCTTGCACCTAAAGCAATTAGAGAAAGAAGAACAAAAAAACCCCAAAGCTAGCAGAAGGAAAGAAATCATAAAGATCAGATCAGAAATAAATGAAAAAGAAATGAAGGAAACAATAGCAAAAATCAATGAAACTAAAAGCTGGTTCTTTGAGAAGATAAACAAAATTGATAAACCATTAGCCAGACTCATCAAGAGAAAAAAGGAGAAGACTCAAATTAATAGAATTAGAAATGAAAAAGGAGAAGTAACCACTGACACTGCAGAAATACAAACGATCATAAGAGATTACTACAAGCAACTCTATGCTAATAAAATGGACAACCTGGAAGAAATGGACAGATTCTTAGAAATGCACAACCTGCCGAGACTGAACCAGGAAGAAATAGAAAATATGAACAGACCAATCACAAGCACTGAAATTGAAACTGTGATTAAAAATCTTCCAACACACAAAAGCCCAGGACCAGATGGCTTCACAGGCGAATTCTATCAAACATTTAGAGAAGAGCTAACACCTATCCTTCTCAAACTCTTCCAAAATATTGCAGAGGGAGGAACACTCCCCAACTCATTCTACGAGGCCACCATCACCCTGATACCAAAACCAGGCAAAGATGTCACAAAGAAAGAAAACTACAGGCCAATATCACTGATGAACATAGATGCAAAAATCCTCAACAAAATACTAGCAAACAGAATCCAACAGCACATTAAAAGGATCATACACCATGATCAAGTGGGGTTTATCCCAGGAATGCAAGGATTCTTCAATATACGCAAATCAATCAACGTGATACATCATATTAACAAATTGAAGGAGAAAAACCATATGATCATCTCAATAGATGCAGAGAAAGCTTTCGACAAAATCCAACACCCATTTATGATAAAAGTCCTGCAGAAAGTAGGCATAGAGGGAACTTTCCTCAACATAATAAAGGCCGTATATGACAAACCCACAGCCAACATTGTCCTCAATGGTGAAAAACTGAAACCATTTCCACTAAGATCAGGAACAAGACAAGGTTGCCCACTCTCACCATTATTATTCAACATAGTTTTGGAAGTGTTAGCCACAGCAATCAGAGACGAAAAAGAAATAAAAGGAATCCAAATCGGAAAAGAAGAAGTAAAGCTGTCACTGTTTGCAGATGACATGATACTATACATAGAGAATCCAAAAGATGCTACCAGAAAACTACTAGAGCTAATCAATGAATTTGGTAAAGTAGCAGGATACAAAATTAATGCACAGAAATCTCTTGCATTCCTGTATACTAATGATGAAAAATCTGAAAGTGAAATTAAGAAAACACTCCCGTTTACCATTGCAACAAAAAGAATAAAATACCTAGGAATAAACCTACCTAAGGAGACAAAAGACCTGTATGCAGAAAATTATAGGACACTGATGAAAGAAATTAAAGATGATACAAACAGATGGAGAGATATACCATGTTCTTGGATTGGAAGAATAAACATTGTGAAAATGACTCTGCTACCCAAAGCAATCTACAGATTCAATGCAATCCCTATCAAACTACCACTGGCATTTTTCACAGAACTAGAACAAAAAATTTCACAATTTGTATGGAAACACAAAAGACCCCGAATAGCCAAAGCAATCTTGAGAACGAAAAATGGAGCTGGAGGAATCAGGCTCCCTGACTTCAGACTATATTACAAAGCTACAGTAATCAAGACAGTTTGGTACTGGCACAAAAACAGAAATATAGATCAATGGAACAGGATAGAAAGCCCAGAGATAAGCCCACGCACATATGGTCACCTTATCTTTGATAAAGGAGGCAAGCATATACAGTGGAGAAAAGACAGCCTCTTCAATAAGTGGTGCTGGGAAAATTGGACAGGTACATGTAAAAGTATGAAATTAGAACACTCCCTAACACCATACACAAAAATAAACTCAAAATGGATTAAAGACCTAAGTATAAGGCCAGACACTATCAAACTCTTAGAGGAAAACATAGGCAGAACACTGTATGACATAAGTCACAGCAAGATCCTTTTTGACCCAGGTCCTAGAGAAATGGAAATAAAAACACAAATAAACAAATGGGACCTAATGAAACTTAAAAGCTTTTGCACAGCAAAGGAAACCATAAACAAGACCAAAAGACAACCCTCAGAATGGGAGAAAATATTTGCAAATGAAGCAACGGACAAAGGATTAATCTCCAAGATTTACAAGCAGCTCATGCAGCTCAATAACAAAAAAACAAACAACCCAATCCAAAAATGGGCAGAAGACCTAAATAGACATTTCTCCAAAGAAGAGATACAGATTGCCAACAGACACATGAAAGAATGCTCAACATCATTAATCATTAGAGAAATGCAAATCAAAACTACAATGAGGTATCATCTCACACCGGTCAGAATGGCCATCATCAAAAAATCTAGAAACAATAAATGCTGGAGAGGGTGTGGAGAAAAGGGAACACTCTTGCACTGTTGGTGGGAATGTAAATTGATACAGCCACTATGGAGAACAGTATGGAGGTTCCTTAAAAAACTAAAAATAGAACTACCATATGACCCAGCAATCCCACTACTGGGCATATACCCTGAGAAAACCATAATTCAGAAAGAGTCATGTACCAAAATATTCATTGCAGCTCTGTTTACAATAGCCAGGACATGGAAGCAACCTAGGTGTCCATCATCGGATGAATGGATAAAGAAGATGTGGCACATATATACAATGGAATATTACTCAGCCATAAAAAGAAATGAAATGGAGGTGTTTGTAATGAGGTGGATGGAGTTAGAGTCTGTCATACAGAGTGAAGTAAGTCAGAAAGAGAAAAACAAATACAGTATGCTAACACATATATATGGAATCTAAGGGAAAAAAAAAAAAAAAAAAAAAGAGGTCATGAAGAACCTAGTGGCAAGATGGGAATAAAGACACAGACCTACTAGAGAGTGGACTTGAGGATATGGGGAGGGGGAGGGGTGAGATGTGACAGGGTGAGAGAGTGTCATGGACATATATACACTACCAAATGTAAAATAGATAACTAGTGGGAAGCAGCCGCATAGCACAGGGAGATCAGCTCGGTGCTTTGTGACCACCTAGAGGGGTGGGATAGGGAGGGTGGGAGGGAGGGAGATGCAAGAGGGAAGAGATATGGCAACATATGTATATGTGTAACTGATTCACTTTGTTGTAAAGCAGAAGCTAACACACCATTGTAAAGCAATTATACTTCAATAAAGATGTTTAAAAAAAAAAAAAAAAATACTGAGGGTCTCAAATAGGACAGTGTAATTCCTGTGCAAAAGTAGGGGGCAAATGTCATTAAAGCTTTGCTTATTGCATTTCTTTCTTATTATGCTCACAGGCTGATTTTATTTCTTATTATGCTATGACTGGTTTATAAAAATCTCCGCCAAAACACCTAACACATTGGGCATTTTTCCTGATAGTTAATGATTTGGGACTTAATTGAAATACGTAATTAGAAAATAAATGTTAGCAAAGCCTGAGTTGATTTACAAGTTACTAAAGCAAAATAAAACATAAACCTCTCAACTTTTACTTCACCTTGAACATGTAGATGTTTAAAATATAGGCTGTCCAATTTTACAGTTCCTAAAGTCTCTTCAATGTCAATGTGTCAGGCTTTTATTTCTCATCTCAAAATAATTGTTGAAAGATATTGAGGATTGATCATAAGCAAGGTTTCATAACCTTTTTCTTTCTTTTTAACTTTTTATTTTATATTGGAGTATAGTTGATTAACAATGTTGTGTTAGTTTCAGGTGTACAACAAAGTGATTCAGTTATACATATACATGTATCTATTCTTTTTCAAGTTATTTTCCCAATTAGGTTCACAACCTTTTTCTTAATTGATCAGTACACTTTGATGTTTATATCATGAGATCATTGGTGAAGATGTTACAGTGGCCATTAATTGATAAAATCAAAAGAACAGGGAATTTGGAGACGGAAAAGTCAAGGCTCTGCCACTGCTATTTGGTGACTTCTGCAAATTACAACTGAACTCTCAGTTTGTTTTCTCAGCTACCAAAGAGAGGAGGGTTTATTAAAGGATTAAGCACAAATACACTAAAAATGGTTTAAAAGCTATAAATCACTATAGATATTTTGTGTTTGTATTCATTATGACATTACTCTAGATAAACAGCACTTATTAGAAACCAACAGTAGACATTATATTAGTGGTGAAACACTATTCTCATTTAAGGAACAAAACAAGGATGTCTGTTTTCATCATCACTATTTTCAACATTGTTCTGTACTTCTAGACCAGGATTGTCCAACAGAACTTTCTGCAGTGATGGCAATATTCTCTGTCTGTGCTGTTCAATATAGTAGCCACTGGCCACATGTGGCTACCTAAATGTAAATAAATTACAAGAGAATTAAATTTAAAATTTAATTGCACCAGCACTTGCACTAGCCACATTTCAAGTGCTCATTAGCCACATGTGGCTAGTGGCTGCAATATTGGATAGTGCAAACACAGAACATGTCTCTCATTTTGGAAAACTTTATGGGACTAGAAGTTCTATTTTACAATTATAGAATAATGTTTAATTATAATCACATATCTATCCATCCACCAATCTATTTTATTTTTTATGCATTTTAAAGTTACAGACATCAATATACTTCTCCCCTAAACTCTTTAGCATGTGTATCATTAACTATAGTTGAGCACTCGTTTATGCTTTAACAGATAAAATTTTACATACAGTGAAGTGAATAAATCTTAAAGAGTATTAATAAATATTGACAAATGAATACATCTGTGTAATCCAAAACCTAGCAAGATATAGAACATTACCATCACCCCCCATGTTTCCTGATTCTTCTTCCCATTCATTCTCCGCCTCCAACCCCAAATTTTGATTTTTTTCAATATAAACTAGTTTTGTCTGTTCTGGAACATCACATAAGTGAATCAAACTTCATGTATTTTTTCTGTGTAAGGCTTCTTTGACTTATAATGTTTTTGAAATGCTTTTGAAATTCATCAGTGTTGATATATCGTATCAGTGATACTATATATCAATACCTTTATATTGTTGAGTTGTATTCTATTATATAATTATACCATAGTTTATCTGTGTTCCTGTTGATAGACACCTAGTTGCCAGTTTGGGCTATTATCAGTAGAGCTTCTGTGAATATTCTCATGCAAGTCTTTTTGTGGACATGTTTTCATTTTTCTAGAAATGGAATTGCTGGATCATAGCATAAGTATATGTTTGTTTGCTGCTAATATATGGGATTAAATTGATTTTTGTATATTTACCTTTATAGTATGACTTCGCTAAATTCACTTATTAGTTTTAGTAGCTTTTGTAGATTCTTAAAAGTTTTCTATTATAAACAATCATGTCATCTGTGAAAAGAGACCCTTTACTTCTTCCTTTCTGATCTATATGATCTTTATTTCTTTTTCTTTCTTTATTGCACTGGTGTTCAATAGAGATGGTGAAAGTGACCATCCTTGCTTTGTTCCTAATCTTAGGGAGAAAACATTCAATATTTCACCGTTAAATAGTATGTTAACCGATTATTTCTATAGATGCCCTTTATCAGATTGAGAAACTTACTTCTAATCCTAATTTGCTGAAAAAAAAATTTTTTAAATAAATTTATTTATTTATTTTTGGCTGCGTTGGGTCTTTGTTGCTGTGCGTGGGCTTTCTCTAGTTGCGGCGAGCGGGGGCTGCTCTTTTTTGCGGTGCGCTGGCTTCTCATTGAGGTGGCTTCTCTTGTTGCGGAGCACAGGCTCTAGGCACACGGCCTTCAGTAGTTGTGGCACATGGGCTCAGTAGTTGTGGCTCGCGGGCTCTAGAGCACAGGCTCAGTAGTTGTGGCTCACGGGCTTAGTTTATCCACGGCACGTGGGATCTTCTCAGACCAGGGATCGAACCCATGTCTCCTGCGTTGGCAGGTGGATTCTCAACCACTGCGCCACCAGGGAAGTCCCAAGATTTTCTTTAAATGTTTGATAAACTTCACCAGTGAAGTTATCTGGGCCTGAAGTTTTCTTTGTGGGAAAGAATTTGATAACCAATTCAGTTTCTTTAATAGATAAAGAACTAGGCATGTTTTCTATTTCATGTTGTCTCAGTTTTGGTAATCATATATTTTTCAAGATACTTGCCTATTTCATGTAAGTTGTTGAATTTACTAACATAAAGTTGTTCATTATATTCTTTTATCTTTTTAATGTCTACAATTTCTGTGATGATATCACCTCTTTATTCCCAATATTGGTAATTTGTGTTCTATCTTTTGTTCTTGACCAGTCTACCTACAGGTTGCCCCTTCCCATTTTTTTTTTTTATCGGAGTATAGTTGATTTACAATGTTGTGTTAGTTTCTGCGGTACAGCAAAGTGAATCAGTTGTACATATACCTATATCCACTTTTTTTTTTTTTTAGATTCTTTTCCCTTATAGGCCATTACAGAGTACTGAGTAGAGTTCCCTGTGCCCAGTTTTTTTTTTATGATGGAGCTTTTTAGATAAATTATCTAGTGCTGTATAAATCACCCAAAGCTTAGTGGTTTAAAACAGTAGTATTCATTTAATACCTCTCACAGTTTCTCTATGTCAGGAATTCAGGAGTGACTTGGATACCCAGTCCTGTCTTGGAGTCTCTGTTAATATTGTGATCAGGTGTCATTTGGGGCTTCAGTCATCTGAAGGCTTGAGTAGGGCTGGAGGATTCACTTCCCAAGTGACTCATTCACATAGCTGGCAAGTTGGTGTTGACTATTGACAGGAAACCTCAATTCCTCTCCATGTTGGCCTCTACACATGTCATGGTAGCTGGCCTCATGTGCTTGCCAATCTTTGATTGTGAGGTTATATTTGCTTACTTTTAATCTGTGGGAATCCTGTGGACCTAAATTAGGGAGGCTTTCTTCCAGAGAGAATTTGGTCTGCTTTTGCCAGGAACCATTATCGAAGTGGCCTGAAGTAAGAGAGTTCAGTTCGGTGCCGCCCGCTCCCGCCTACTGCTAGCCTGAGGATTAGAATCCTGGTTTCAGTGATGCTAAGGATTTTTCCCTTGTGGGTTAGCTCGTATTTGTCATTTGTTTACTGATCACTGCTCCCAGTTCTGATTTCATTTCTTGGTTGTTGGGTTTTTATTGTTTTGTTTGGTGAACAAACAAAATTTCCCTCACTTATGGGGATCTCAGCAATGTATTTGAAGGTATATTTTACCCAGGATCTAATTGTTTTGTAGTTGAAGGGTCTTTCAAGGAATATGGTCCAGCATATTGCTAGAACAGAAATATCCCATTCACTCTCCAGTTTACTTCAAGTCTGGCTTTTTCCTTTACCCTCCAGTTTGCCAAGGTTTACAGTAACCCCCTTGTTAACAAACCTAGTGTATTTTCACTCAGCCTCTCAGCAGCACTGACACAGCTGAGCATTCATTTATTCTTTCATCTAGTATGAGCCGAGTACTGTTTTGGATGCTAGAATGAACAGAACAGACAAAAATTCTAGAGATAGGAAACAGGCAATAAACAATAAACATAATAAACAGATATATAAGGGACTTCCCTGGAGGTCCAGTGGTTAAGACTCCATGCTTCCACTGCAGCGGGCATGGGTTCGACTCCTGATCAGGGAACTTAGATCCCGCATGCTGCGCTGTGCGGGCAAAAAAAAAAAAACCAAAAACAAAACAACAACAAAAAAGGATATATAAAAAGGCAAAAGGTAGTAAATGCTTTTAACAAAAATTGGAGCAGGGCAGAGGGCCTCAGGAATCCTGAAAGAGAGGTTGAAATTTTTAAAGGGGCAGGAAGAGTAAGCCTTATTGAGAAAATGGTATTTGAGGAAATACTTGAAGGAGGTAACAGAGTAGTCCGTGAGGATATGTGAAGGAAGAACATTCTAGGTAGTGAAAACAACCAGTGTAAACTCCTGAAGCAGGATTGTGCCTGTGTTTTCAGGAAGAGGTCCAGTGTAGCTGGAACAAAGTGAGCATGGGAGATGTAATAAGAGGTAAGATCAGATAGGGAAGGGGGGCTGGCAAATCATGTCAGAGCCTGTAGGACACTATAAAGACTGACTTTTACTGAGATGGGAAGCCATTTTTTTGAGCAGAGTTATGATATGAACTGACTTTTATTTTTCTGCCACACTGCATGCCTTGCAGGATCTTATTCCCAACCAGGCAACCAGGGATTGAACCCGTGCCCCCTGCAGTGGAAGCACGGAGTCCTAACCACTGGACCGCCAGAGAATTCCCTGAACTGACTTGTTTTTAAATGATCCCTCTGGCTGCTTACTGTGTTGATAGAAAACCATAGGAGATCAAGGATGGAAGCAGGAAGACCACTTGAGATGCTATTGTAGCCATCTTTCTCCTTGACCCATTTTCCTCTCTTGGGTCACTTACTGTATCTCCAGATTTTTCTCTTGCCTTACTAGCTGTTTCCTTCTCTAGTTCCTTCTCCAGCACATCTTCTCCAATTTCCAAATGTTAGAATACCTCAGGCTTGGTCCTAAGATCCTTCTTGTATCTAGGTCCATTCACTGGTCATCTCATGCAAACCTCTAGGTTTTAATGGCTTTAATACCTATGATTTATGCTGGTAATGCACAAACTTAAGAGATTCAGCCCGGAGCTCATACTCATAAACCCAGTAGCCTACTTGCTATCCAAACTGGAACTCTTCACTTCTCGCCAAACCTTTCCTCTCCTAATCCAGGCTTTCACACCCCAGTAAATGACACTATATTTGCTCAAGCCAAAAAACAGTCATCCTTAATGCCTCTCTTTCCTTCATTTCCACCAGTCCATCAGCAGGATGTGTTTTTCTATCCCTGAATGGATGAGCTATTTCCTCCACAATGCTATGTGTCAAATAACTTCAAAAATCTCAATGGCTTAAACAACGAATATTTATTTTTCTCACTCACAATACTGTAGGTCAGTTGGTGTTTGGCTGAGTTTGCCTGGGCTTGGCCTACTTGACTGCAGGCCGCTGGATGGGTTGGGGTCTGTGTGTTCATTCTGGGGTTCAGGCTGAGGGGCAGCAGCTACCCCAGGGATGACCACATGGTGATGTCAGAAGCTCAGGAGGGAAAACCAGTCATGCTGGCACATTTCAAGCTTCTGCTCACATCACTTCCCATTGACTGAAGCAAGTCACATAGACAAGCCTAAAGCTAAGGAGTGGGAAGTACACTATATCCACTATGAGGCCACAGCAAGGGGGTGGCTATATAATATATTATGGGGATTGAAGAATTGGTACTAATTATTCAATTACTCAGTCTCCCACAACCTCCTGAAGAATTGTACCTCTCCGCAAATCCACTATTAGCCATCATCTCTTGCCCCAGACAGCTATCTCTGTTTTCGTCATACCTAGAACAATGCCTCGCATTAGTATATGCTCAGTAAAAAAATATTGAATAAACAACTCCCAACTGATCTCCCTGGTTACACTCATCACTCTTCAGTCTCTTTCTACGTAGCAGCCAGGGTGGGGTTTTAAAACCGTAAATCCTATCTGTGATATAATAAAAAGAAATATATTTGGTCTTTGTCCCAAGTTCCAGGCACACAGCTACTAAATTTCTTGGAATTTCCTGAGTAATAAGAGTGATAGGAGCATCTTTTATTCTAATGACACTACTCTTGGTGGGTTCTAGATAGCTTCAAGATGGGGGCTGGTTGCCAGAAAGACCAAACCTAGATTAGAGGCTTGTAACTTTCAGCCCCACCTCCCAACCTCAGGGGAGGGGAGACGGGCTGGAGATTGAGATCAATCACCAATAGCCAATGATTTATTCCGTCTTGCCTATGTAATGAAACTTCCATAAAAACCCCTAAAGGACAGGGTTCAGAGAGCTTCCAGGTTGGCGAACACATTGAAATGGTGTTCACTGGGAGGGTGGTGTACCCAGAGAGGGCATGGAAGCTCTCTGACCTTTCCCCCATACCTTGCCCTATACATCTCTTCCATTTGACTGTTTCTGAGTTGTATCCTTTATAATAAACTAGTAAACATAAGCAACATGCCTTCCTGAGTTCTGTGAGCCATTCTAGCAAATAATTGAACCTGAGAAGCGGGTCGTGGGAACCCCAGATGTACAGTCGGTTGGTCAGAAGTACAAGTGGCAACTTGGGACTTGCAAACTAGTTTCTAAAGTGGGGGTAGTCTTGTGGAAGTGAGCCCTTAACCTGTGGGGTCTGCACTAACTCCAGGTAGTTAGTGTCAGAATTGAATTGTAGGATACCCTGTTGATGTCTGCAGAGAACTGGAGAATTGCTTGATATGGAAAAACCCATACACATTTGGTGTCAGAAGTGTTGTGAGTAAAAACAGCTCAGACTATCATATTAGTCCCAACTTAAAACCCTGCCATGGGTTCCCTTTGCTCTTGAACTCCTTACAATGGTCTTTATAAAGGCATCTATTATCCAGCCAGGCCTGGCTCTCCAAACAATAGCATCTGGTACCACTCACTTCCCTCTGGCTAACTGCCCTTTTCTTCCTCAAATATTCCAATGCTTTTCAGCTGCAAGACCTTTGTACTTGCTGTTCCTTCTGACTGGAATGCTTTTTCTCAAGATCTTGGCATGCTAGCTTTCTCTCATCCTCAGCTTCAGCTAAAATATCACCTCCTTAGAGAGGCCTCCCTGACCATCAATACTTAAAGACCCTCTTCCCCTTCCACCCCTACCCCTGTTACATTTCATCACCATCACCTTGTTTATTCCTTTCATTGAGTTTACCACTCTCTCAAATTACCTTGTTTTGTTTATCACTAATCTCTAGCACCTAGAATGGTGTCTGGCACAGGTTAAGTGCTCTATAAAAATTCATTATATGAGTATATGAGAAAACATTTCCTCCACATTTTAAAAGAAATTCTTTGCTATCTTTTATTTCCATCTACTCATCCATATATAAAATGTTATAAGTAAGTCCAGATAAAATCAACTCAGGAGAAATAAAAATATTGCAATGTTTGTGTTTGTAAAGAAGAAATTGGGGACTGGAGTAGCTTCAGCATGTGTTGTGGCATCCTTGAAACTTGTGCCTCTAGGGCACTGATCTGTGGGGGTGAAGGTCTCAGTAAGGCCTCCTTCCACCTCCCTTACCTGACTTACTTTTTTTCTTTTTCCATTCTCATCCCTGGTTAATGTACGAGATTATTTACTTACTTACAATTATTCTTTGTTGCCTGTCTCCCCACTCCCACCCCCACTGTGAGCTTCATGGGCACATGAAGGCAAGGATCCTATTCTGTTTTTTCTGGTACTCAGTAGATGTTCACCCAACTGTGGGATGAATGGATGAATGAATGAATGTTTCAAAGGAGAGAAAGGAATCTGGGAGGTCCTGAATCAATCTCTTCCTCCAAGCCTTCCCAGAGTAAGGTCACCCTCACCACTGCTACCTCCCAAGACACTACAGGCAAAACCTCCACAAGGTATAAAGGTTTTACTAGTTTATTCATTGTCAGAATGGCTTTACTTGTATATTTATAAGTCTATCTTGTGTGCCTGTTGATGTTTTGTTTATGAATCGTTTATTCACTCTAGAGCTCGTGTAAGGAGGAATTTAGCTTGGTATTTATGACATTGTGATAGCAAGTGACATTATGATAGGGCAAAATCTGATGAAGTTGAGCTCAGTCCTGTAGAGGCTGTTTCCTTTATGACACAGACTACTTTTCCTCTTCCCACAAGAAAAGCCCAATAGTTGTTTAAATGCTGGATAAAGCTGAGCACTTAAATTTATCATCAAGAAGGTATTGGAAGAAGAGGAGTAGGAGAGTACAAGAACTAAAAGTGTCACAACTTTGGTAGGAAGTGGCCACTTCAAAATCTTCCCAATTAGCAGCTGTGTTTCTCTTTTAATTTCATGTTTTCTTAGGATGATGAAATTAAAATATTCCGTTCTTGGTTATTTTTCACAAACCTTATTGTCCTCATGAAAACCCTCCAGTCCCTCACAATATCAACAGAGAGAAATTTTTCTTTAAAAGATGCAGTAAACTATGTTTTTTTTCTTTGAAACAACTATGATGGGAGAGAAATTCTTCCTTTAGTTTGAATAGTCATACTTTTTAGTTGCTTGGAGGCGGTTACATATGAATCTTCATATAAACTTGTATCTCTCTCATTTAAAAGAAAAGATGAAAGAAGAGAATTAGCTCATTAATTATTTAAAATACTTGGTGCAGCTGTTCCTTATGAATTAATCCAGGCACTTGGAAGACAGTTAAACTCAGTGTTAATAACATTGCAAACCTTTTCCAGTATGCTGCACTCCAAATACTATTGTGTTTTCATTGACAACATTCACTATTACATATGCATGTGAAAAACAGGCCTTTTCATCAGAATTACTATAATAGCATTAAGGGATTATTATTTTTTCCAATTTCTTTGGAAGAAAATTCACTTAAATTAGATTATTTATTACTTGACTGCTCTCCTATCTTGCCTGTATTAGGTAACTGGAGTTCATGAAAGTATAAACTTCAGAATAAAAAGCATGATTTTATACATTAATGATTTCAAATAAAAGAGGAGTGCTAGTCTGTGCATCACTTCTTTTCGAGAAAGTTAAGTCTGTATCCTGCTTAGGAGAGATAACACTTTTTGTCCCTGTAGGTGGCCCCCCTGGTGTAGCCATTAGTTGCTAATTACTTGCAAACAAATAAACAATTAACTCCTGGAGCTGCTGGCTGGGCCAGTGTTCATTGACATGCTAAAACTTTCTAAGACAGGATTTTAATTAGTGACGTTCTAAATCCAGCCCCCATCGTCAGCGGAGCCATAAGGTAAACTGCAGGAAGGTCCAGCCCGGTGCACGTGGGGCAGAGGCAGCCAGGGAGGAGTGGAGAGGCCAGAGCTATAGCTCTGTGCAGCCCACACGAGGATGTCTCCCAGCCTTCAGGAAGGTGCTCGGCTTGGGAAAAGCAAACCCTCGCCCTGCTCCTTTTCAATTGAGAGCATCTTAGGACTGGACCAGAAGAAAGACTGTGTTCCATCAATGAAACCCCACAGGCCCTGGGCAGACACCTGCGGCTCTTCAGGTACGCCACAACGTAATTTTAAAAATTCTTTGTTAATTCGTTTGCAATGTTTAATTTGGCCTTTTTTTCATACTACATAGACTTAGAGAAAAACTGCAATTTCACCCAATTACATAATTGAAGAATCTAGCACTTTTAATGCCTCCAGCTGAGTCCTATGGGAAATAAAAAGAACATCGGCCTTAGATCCAAGTGGATATGAAGTTCACCCACAGGAAATGCCAAGAACCTTCATTTTCTTCAGAAGATCTCTGGGTTTATTTGCCACATCAGATATTCTAAATCTCTTTTCACTGAAAAATAAATGACATTCAGAGGCCAAAATGTGTCCTCTATCAGCAAGGCAGGGTTCTCATTTTTATTTGCTTTTTGGATTTTGGTCAATGAAAGGTCAGTTCTCCTGTGAAACCCAGAAGAATTCTACTAGGAAAATTAAAGACAAGTTCCTGAAATTACTTCTTATAGAACTTTGTGGAATATAGAATTGGACATCTAAGGTGGGATTTATTTTTCTGTTTTTAGGGAAAGAGGTTAACCTATGTCTACATGTCCCGAGTCTTCCTAATGGGATCTCATTACCTTGTGCTGTGGATCACTCAGTGCCGGAAGAAAGTGTTTTGAAATATGAAGATTACTTTTCAGCCTCAGAAAGACTTTCTTTGAAAAGAGAGTTGAGTTGGTATAGAGGCCGAAGACCCAGAACCGCTTTTACTCAAAACCAGGTAGGAAGTTTTTTCAACCAACGATCCTAATACAAAGGCTTTAAGTGACACCCTGTTGGGCAAAAGCCTATCCACTTTGGGATCTGTTTAGAATCCTTATTAATGAAACAATAGACTGTATCTCTCTCTCTCTCTTTTCTTTAACAGTTTCTGGATAGTCATTTTTTTAAAAAGGCATACAGATTAATTGCCCAAGATTTAAATGCAATTATGTTGCTATACAAATTAAAGTCTATTTTATGATGACATACCAAAGATCAACATTTTAAATAACTGCTTCCTTATTCTTAGATTGAAGTGTTGGAAAATGTCTTTAGAGTAAACTGCTATCCTGGCATTGATATCAGAGAAGACTTAGCTCGAAAATTGAACCTAGAGGAAGACAGAATCCAGGTAATTTTTTAATCTAGTTATTACTCGTGGTAATTAAAATGTTAAGAATAATAAAATAACATTTCTGAGATCTGTTTTCTTTTTCCTTAATTTTAGATCTGGTTCCAAAATCGGCGTGCAAAGCTGAAAAGATCCCATAGAGAATCACAGTTTCTCATGGCAAAAAAAAACTTCAACACAGATCTCCTGGAATAGATAGAAAACTAAACATGGGGAATTATCTTCCAATTGCGGAATATAAAGAATCAATGGAAATATCAAGTGTTAAAAATGTGATGTTTTCTTTTCTGTGTTTAATCTGAGTATTGTCTTTTTTTTCTGAAAATATATTGTAAATAATTACTATTATAACATGGTACCTATTATACTTGGGCACTTCTAGTTACAATAAAGGCCTTTCCTATATATTTTAATAAACATTTTCAGGAAAACGCCAGCTATTTTTTGTGAGCAAATTTAATCTAATAAATTAGTTTGCTAAAATCAGTAAACTCATGACTAATTGACTCCACAACTGGATTCCATTTACAAAATAATTCAAGTCAAATAATCTGAAGAATGGCACAAAGTTGTGATTTGTTTCAATAAGTTTCCTTCAACTGCATTTTGAAACATGATTATACTTAAATATATTAGTGTGATTTATTCATGAATCTTTTGTTCCTCTTGATTTCTGGCATAAAGCAGTGAGAATTTCTCGCCATATATCAATACAAATCCTTACAGCATTCCAGTTTCAAGTTGGTTTTTTTTAAGCAAAGTTATTATTGCCAAAGTAGAGATGTAAAATCATGAGTTATCTTATTCATGCCATTAGTATTGCATTGCACAAAAGAACTGAGCTACAAATAAATGCAAATTTTAAAATATTTTTCTAGTCCACTTAATGTTGTACTTTACTTTCATTCATCAGAGTGAGAATAATCATCTGGCTTGTATCTATTTCTAGTTTAGTGATTTCCAATCACCTGTATATTTTGTTTCAAGTAATATGTTGACTGAGGAGGTAAGATAACGCTCCTGCCTTTTGTATATGTTCTGACATTGTCACTGGAAATAATCAGGGCACTTTCTGGGCCAAAACTGTATTTTCTTTGCATTTGCCACTGTACTTGCCAGTTAAAGACAGGAATAGGATAAGATGCATCACAAGGGAGTCCTGCCACTGGAGATCTGGGTGTTTATTTAACAATTAATTAATGGAAGGCCAAAGTGGATGTTCTTTTTGATATGAGCTGGAGAACGCTGACTTTGTTTCCTGGAAGCTGTATTTCAAGTTTGCCCATTTGGATTGAATTCTCCCTTGCTTGCCTTTTTTCCTTCCTATTCCTCTGCCCTTCTTTTGTCTCCTGGTGATGACCAGAGTGGAATAATTCTTGTTGAATTATTGAATCTATGCCCATTATATATTTTTTTCTTTTCTTTCATTTTTTAATTGCATGGGAAAGACTAGAGGAGTTTGTATCTTATTGCTGAGGAAAAGTAGCATGACTCAGATTTTAGAGCTTTTTAAAAATCATTTACTGAGAACAATTTGGGGTAGAGAGCTCTGCGTCCCAACAACTGGTCAGCAGTAAGCTGTGCTTATCCTGTTTCACTATTGCTGAGATGGAGAGAGAGGAGGAAGAGAAGGGCAGCAGGGAAGTAACTGGAAGACCAGAAGCATTAAATGTTTTCCAACAAGTCTCTGCTGTCACCCTGTGGGGCCACTTTTTCTAACATAAAGAGCTGCTTTCAGTAATATTATAAAATTCAAAGCACTATTTATGAAATATATTAGTCACAATTTATCCACCAAGAGCTTTCTTTGCTCTTCATAGGTTCCTATGAAATCATATTAAGGTGGAGGACTGGAAGTCACCAGGAGTGGGTTGGACGGGAAAGGGTCATGTGATGGGTAAGCTTTTTCAAATAGCCATTTATTTTAATCCCAAAGGTCATGTTTACATACTGTAAACAATTCAAGCAGTATAGAAGTAGAGTAAAACCTCCCTCAAATCTCATCCTTCACAGATAACCATCATTAAACATTTTTGTAGATCGTTCTGTGTATAAAAGCATGTGTATATGTATACATGTATATACACACATGTGTATATATTTGTTGTTTTTGCTGTTGTTATTTTTTTAAATGTCATCACACTTGACATTCTGTGCATCTTTCCAACATCTTGCAGTTTCGGACATACAGCTCTGTCTCCGTCTTAATGTTTGCTTGGCTTAGCAAGTCCTGTGTATAACTAACTATTTCACAATGTTAATATTTAAGTATTTTTGAACTAGTACTTTTCACAAACTGAGATTTTTCAAAGAGTAATCATAGGTTATCTAGAATTTATCTAAAATTAAACCTAACCCCCAAATCTGAGAAGTATGAGGATTCTGTATAAAATTATAGACTTTAGAAAAAAATGAAACAGCATCACAAACATTGATCAACAACTAGAAGTGTATTTAAACTTTTTTTTTTTTGGGCCACACTGCACGGCATGCGGAATCTCAGTTCCCCCACCAGGGATTGAACATGCGCCCTTTGCAGTGGAAGTGTGGAGTCTTAACCACTGGCCTGCCAGGAAGTCCCTAAACTCTTTTTTAATTACACAAACTTATCATACCTATAAAAAGTCTGGTGAGGAAAGAAATGTAGTAACTCTAGAATATCATTATCTCATTTTCCAGTGACAGCTTAATATAACTGATTTATGTGATTCTAAAATTCAATTTTGTGTATAATTGAAATAAATTTATAACCAAAGTTATGTATTTATAACTGAAATCATTAATAATAGAAATTATACATCTATAACTAGAACAAGTAACATTTAGAAGTCAGAAAAAATTAAATATAGAATTTGTAATATTAAAGAAGTAACTATGAATGTAATATGCATATCCTTTTATATTTTCAGATACTAATAACAATATCATTAAATATTGTGAAGTGAGTTCATAATATGTAAGAATATTCAAAAAGTAAGATAATATACAAGACCACTAGTGTACTTCCCCTAAAATCATTTCCGAAAACCTAAAAGATAAAAGGCTGATCTTGTTAAAGGAAATAATGGGTCAGTAACTCTTTTTAACAATTAAAATTGCTAGTAAATTGGAGAGAATATGATGATATTCAAGGGAAAAACTGGACTTCAGCTTTGAGGAAAAATCAAGCAAGATGAAAATGGAAATGAAAACCCCAGATAAAATTATCTTTTTCTCAAAACACGCAGGCTGTCTCTAATCCACAGCTTAACTCTGCTGCTAGTAATTCCAAGCCTTTGTCTCCATTAATGCCTAGGACAAGGTGAACAGTAGTAACAAATCAAACTAATGCAGTCAGGCTAATACCTGGAGCGTCTCTATTATCTGTCGACTGCCTAAATAAGGTTATTTGGTCTCCCGTAATGGCATTTGTCTCTTGTGAAGCCAGCCAGACAAAGCCCGTCACTAACGAGCGCTGGTGGAAACAATGGCTGTGTGTGCTGGTGGTCAACTTTTTGAGTTAATCAGTGTTAATAGCCGCTTTCACCCCCTGCATCTTATCACACATTTATGTGAGTGGCATAAATCCCCCATTACCAAACCCAACACACAGCCTCAACCTGGGCCTTGTGCTTACTTCTAGTCGTTTGCTGTATGCTAGCCCATTTATTGATACTTGCTGTGGAACCCAAATCAAAGTACGACAAATAGTGACTTGCTATCTCCATTTCACTGAGCCCCATAGGACTAAAAGCCCCTCCATGTGCCTTTGGCTAAATTTAATGTTCATCTTGACTGTTCTGTCTCCTGCTCGGGCACCAACCACAGCAGCAGAGCAGCCAGGGCAGCTCTTGGTGGCTCCCACACTCTACATTCCATTAGACTCACCTTTTCCATTTTCCTCCCTCCTATTTACTTGTTTTCCACCCTTTTCCTTTTTTGCCTGCTAATGCCTTGGTAAGCTTGTTGGTGTCAACAGGCTTTACTGAGTCCAACAAATGAACTTTCAGCCTAAAAAGTTTATTGCTTACCTTCAGTCTAGTAAAGAGTTACCAACATGTAGGAACTTAGAGTTTGTTCTCTTCCTCCAGGCTTCCATGGGTGGCCTAGTGGGCTATCTCCTTTATTTAGCATTTTATGGCTGGGTGATTTCAGTGAAATAAATGATACCATAGTTTATGTCCTATTTACCACATCGTAAGCTTGCAAAAACTATGCACCTATTATATCTAGCGTTGGTCAGGAAATTGCATAACAATTTGTCATTTTTATGAGGCCCAACCGCTTTGATGGTTATTTATGGATTTTTGTTGTGCCACCAGCTCTCGTCTTCCTTGATCTCTCTAGTTCAGTCAAGTCAGTCAATCAAAACATACTCATTGGAGGCATCCTAGCCCTGTAGTCAAAAATTGGGCTATTGTCTGGTCACCTGGGTTCAAACCCCAGCAGCTATTTGACTTTGGGCCAGTTACTCAATCTCTTTAACCCTCAGTTTCCTCATCTATAAAATGGGGATAATAATGGGACCTATTTCATAGAATCATTGGGGGAATTAAGTGAGATAATAGATAAGACTTAGACTAATGCCTGGCACATATAAAACACTCAGTAAATGTTAGCTCTTGTTATAATAATTTTTATTAGAAAAGAAATTTATTAAAAAATTTTAATGTGCTAGGGAATATAGAAGTAAAGACAGTGGTCTAGAACAGTGTTTTCATGTCTGGAACAATGTATGGCACATATTAGGTTCTCAATCAATAGTCATAGAGCAGGGCTTCCCTGGTGGCGCAGTGGTTGGGAGTCTGCCTGCCAATGCAGGGGACACGGGTTCGAGGCCTGGCCGGGGAGGATCCCACATGCCGCGGAGCAACTAAGCTCATGCTCCACAACTACCGAGCCTGAGCTCTGGAGCCCGCAAGCCATGGCTGCTGAGCCCACATGCCACATGCCTGAGGCCCGCATGCCTGGAGCCTGTGCTCCGCGGCAGGAGAGATCACGACAATGAGAAGCCCGCGCACTGCAACGAGGAGTGGCCCCCGCTCGCCGCAACTAGAGGAAGCCCACGCACAGCAGCGAAGACCCAACACAGCCAAGAATAGATTTAAAAAAAAAAAAAATAGTCATAGAGCAAATGAAAACAGTTCTTGGTCTCCAGGAACTCACCATACGGTGGAGAGAAAATCTATTCAACAGTTATTTAACAAATATTTATTCAGTGTCTGCTGTGAGCCAGTCACTGTGTGAGGCTCTAGGGAAGGAGTGGTGAACAAGTCAAACAAGGTCTCTGCTGTTTTGGGACTTAGCATACCCAGTGCCTAGCACAGTCAAGGCAAGTAGTTGGCCCACAATAGATGGTGAATGAATGAATGAATGAATGACACAGAAAAAACACAGGGAAGTATATAATTAGGAACTAAATTAACGTGTGTAGATGGTTAGGACTACTGCAGACTATAGGAGGGGAAGGATCGGAGAGATGTGTAAAGATCAGTCATCAACTTGTTGCCCGTACTTGGATGCATCTGGGAAAAGGCTAAGGCTTAATGTGGGAAGGAGCTGGGTGTTGGTGGAAGGGTGAGGGAACAACATGTGAGAAGACTCAAAACCTGGACAGCATGAACAGTGGCCTCCTTAGGGTGGCAGGTGCCTGTTGGCAGGGCCAACTTCATGGCCGTGGAACCCACGCAGTTACACAGGGCCCTGTGCTCAGAAGGGCCCTGCATTTGGTTTAATGCTCTGCTGTTGCCATCTTGAAATTCTTAAGTGTTTGACCAAGAGGTGCCACATTTGCGTTTTGCACTGAGCCCCTAAAATTCTGTGGCCAGACCTCCCTATTGGAGGTAGATACAGAAAAAGGCCAAGGAAGTAAAATTTGATATGGTGGTAAATAGTGAGCCACATTTGGCTATTGAACTAGTGTTGCAGCATGGCTTAGGAAGATAGAAGCAGGATGCAGGGAGAAGAAAAAGGCTGGATTGACGGGATCAACCTATCTGCAGTTGCAGTACGTGCTTTTGAAGTTGTTGAGGGCCTGGATGAGGGTGGGGTGGTGACGATGGAAAGAAAAGGGGAGGTTATAGAGAGACAGAAGGGAACTTTGGCAGGTTTTGAAAACTAAGTATGTGGGAAAAGGAGAGAAGAGTGAATTAAAAGTGCTGCAAGCTTTGGGACGTTTGAAGATTACTAAATATGCAAGAACTGTATCATATTTAGCCCACAGCTTACACACTCAGGC
The DNA here is from genome assembly GCF_028564815.1 of Eubalaena glacialis. NCBI lineage: Eukaryota > Metazoa > Chordata > Mammalia > Artiodactyla > Balaenidae > Eubalaena > Eubalaena glacialis. Next base: position 80,784,309 of record NC_083722.1, on the reverse strand, counting down.
AGCGGACTTTACTTACCCACTTTTACTTCCGATGTTATCATGAGAAAAATTTTTTCTTAGCAATTTGCAAAGTAATCCCTGCAAATAATTTTGCAAGTAATTATCATCCTACGAGTAATAACAGTAACTCTGCTAACAAATTTTTCTCATGAACTACAATTCTTTGATTGCTACGTGGTTTTCCCACTGTGCTCTAGCTTTCCAAGAGGGTACCAAAGCTTTAAAGCATTTGAAAATCATTCTTACTAGGAGATGAACAATAGAGAAAAATGTTAGAAGTATTTTAACAAGGCAAAAAATTCCTGCAAAATTAAATGAGATCCAAAATGGTTGTGTGTGTGTGTGTGTGTGTGTGTTAGATACAATAAGCATGGAAATTGAAATTTAGGGAAAATTTTACTTTTTTGATGAGTTATCTCAAAATTCAAACTGTATTCAGAAAATAACAAAGCTTTTAAGTACCTTTAAAGATGACATTGCTTCTTTGCACTATTACTGCAAAAATGAAAATCTTTTAATTATTGCTTGTTTTACCTCATCCTAACATTGAGTAGAATAACTTTTTTTAACTTTTGCTAATTTCCTAGATGAAAATTGGTTTCTCGTTATTTTAACTTGATTTTTTGAGGTTTAACTTTTTGTATGTCAACTGATATCTTGTATTTTCTCACTTGGTCAATCCTACTTCACCTATTTCTTTCCTAGCAGTCTGTGGTATGTTGAGTCATTGTTCACAATTCTTCATGCCCTCCATATTTTAAAATTATTCACCCATATTCTTTGCCATGTGGCCTTCCAGTACCACTCATTATTGAGAGCACAGTATATTTTCCCATCCCATTGATGTTGGGTTTGGTCATGTGATTTTCTTTAGCCATTGGAATGTGGAGAGAAGTGATACTGTCCCAGTCCTAGGATGAGGCTTCAAGAGACAGTGTATCTTTCCCCTCGCCTCCTTGCCTTCTGCTATTGCTAAGAGAGGAACATACCCAAAGTAGCAGCTGCCCCTTTAGGCTTGGCTCCATATTGAGAGTCGTGAAGCAGACTTGAACCCAACCTGCAGTCTGCAACCAAGCCCAGCCAACCCGCCTACATTCTCCCCAGTCCCAGACCTGTGAGAGAGTTTTCAACCACCGAGTTTGAGGGCTTATAAAAACAGCATTACTGTACTAGTACAGAGTCTGATAGCTTTTCTTGTTGATTTGTAGCAGCTAGTTATATAGTAAACATTTGATTACCATATTTTAACTCATAACTTCTTAACATTTGCCCTTTTTGCAGATAGAAATTTAAATTTTTTAGATGAATATCAGTCTTTCCTTTATGATTTTTTCCACTGCTTTATCTGACACCTTCCCATCCCTGTGATCACCTAGTGTTCTTCTCATTTATTAAGTTATTTCTATGGTTTTTAGATCTCTGTTACTCTTTTTTTAGTCCATCATATCTTTTTGCATAATAAATAGAATGAATAGAACAAGGCTTCTCACCAAAGTCATAAAGGTGAAAGATGATGATGCTAATAATATAAACAATAATTAATACCACCATTTATTAGGTGCCCACTACGAACTAAGCAATATGGTATTTCACATGAATTATCTCATTTAATTTTCATAACAGCTCTGCAAGGTAGATATAGTCAACCCACTTCAAAAATAAGGAAACCTAACCCAGATATTTTTATTGTGATTTATTATCCCCATTTTACAGATGAGCAAACTGAGGGATACCGAAAGACTAAATAACTTTAGGGCCACACAGCTAGCAAGTGGCTTAGCCAGGATTCAGGCAGGGCAAGTTCTGTCCAACTCCAGAGTTGCCTCCCCACACTAAGCCTTCCAGCAGACATAGTCACAGTCACATGTCAATACCTAGAAAAATACACTGAAATTTTATTTTCTTCCTTTCTTTTTTTGGGGGGGTGGCAGTATGAAATATGAATGTTTGATAGCTAAGGTAATCAACATCTCTTAAGTTCCAAGAATCCCTTAGAAATAATACATTCTCCAAATATAAGTGGTATTTTGGCTAGAGAATAGGTACATCCTTGTGTGTATAAATATTAAACCTTACAATTTAGATTTAACAAAATCACTAGATTAAAGTCCTTTTCCCCTAAAATAGCCATAAGAAATTTGTAGAAGGAATCCAGATGTACTCATTCATATAGAAGATGCCGGTATTCCACTTACAAAAACCATGCTAATAGACTTTTAAAAAATAGAATGTAGAATAAAAAAGAAGCAAGTTACCAAATATGTATATTATAACATCATTTCTGTAAAAAAACAAAAGTAAACTAAAATAAATCTGAGTGTGTTTAAATGCAGGGACAAGATCTGAAAGGATATGTAATAAGTTGTTGAAGCTATAACAAGTGGTTACTATAGGGAGGGCATTAAGGGGAGGGCCGGAGGGGGTTACTTTTTACTCCTTTATGTGGCTATGTGTTGTAGGATAAGGATTAGGAGTAGGGGCTCTGAAAGGGATTCGGTTAAAAGCACCACCAGAAAGAGAAAGTCTAGAAAATGCAAATCAAAACCACAATGAAATACCACTTCATACCCACGAGGATAGATATAATTTTTTAAAAAGATAGATAATAACAAGTATTAGCAAGGATATAGAGAAATGAGAACCTAAGACATTGCTGGTGGAAATGTAAAATGGAGCAGCAACTTTGGATATCATTTGTCTGTTCCTCAAAAAGTTAAATGTGGAGTTACCATATGACTCATCAATTTTACTCCTTGGTATATACTCAAGAAAACTGAAAACATATGTCCACACCAAAACTTATACATGAATAATCATAGCAACATTATTCATAGTAGCTAAAAAGTGGAAACCACCCAAATGACAATCAACAGATGAATGGATAAACAAAATGCGGTATAGCCATACAATGGACTATTATTCAGCGATAAAAAGGAATGAAGTATTGATACATTCTACAACTTTGAAAACATTATCCTAAGTAAAAGAAGCAAAATACAAAAGGCCACATATTGTATGATTCCATTTATATGAAATGTCCAGAATAGGCAAAACCATGGAGACAGAAAGTAGGTTAGTAGTTGCTAGGGGCTGGAAACAGGGATGGGGAATGACTGCTAATGGGTATGGGGTTTTTTGACGAGTGATGAAAATGTTTTCAAATTAGATGTGCTAATGATTGCATAACCTTGTGAATATACTTTTAAAAACCACTGAATTGTACACTTTTAAAGAATGAATTTTATGGTATGTGAATTATCTCAAATTTAAAAAGAAAAGGGAAAGTCCATCTTTTTAAATTATCTCAAATTTAAAAAGAAAAGGAAAAAGAGTCTTGGTAAATCAAAGAACTGATTACAGGGAAGGGACTAAAAAGTGTACATGAGCAGCCTTTGGAAAGGCAGTGCTTTGGGGGAGAAAAGGGTAAAAAGGAAGGGAGAGGAGATTGTATGGGGAAAAGGAGCAGGAGGGAGAAACTTAGGATTATACAAGACAAAAGAAAAACAAGAATATCTATGTTAATCTATGATAATGAACCTATATATAAGAATCAATGAAGGGCTTCCCTGGTGGCACAGTGGTTAAGAATCTGCCTGGCAATGCAGGAGACACGGGTTCGAGCCCTGGTCCGGGAAGTTCCCACATGCCACGGAGCAACTAAGCCCCTGCGCCACAGCTACTGAGCCTGCGCTCTACAGCCGGTGAGCCACAACTACTGAGCCCGTGTGCCACAACTACTGAAGCCCGCGCGCCTAGAGCCTGTGCTCCACAACAAGAGAAGCTACCGCAATGCGAAGCCCACGCACCGCAACGAAGAGTAGCCCCTGCTCGCCGCAACTAGAGAAAAAGCCCATGCGCAGCAGCAAAGACCCAATGCAGCCATAAATAAATAAATAAATAAATTTATTCCAAAAAAAAAAAATCAATGGAAAATATATATAATGCAGTGATGATAGGAAAATTCATATTACTAACCACATATATCAATAAAAATGAAAGAATGCTAGTAAATTGTTTTCCAATCTCGAGTCAGAAAAGAATTTTAGAATAAACAACAACAACGAAGTCAAGGATGGAAATAATAAAGGTAAGATAAAAGTAGAAATTAGTGAGTAGAGAAGAGGAAAATAACGTATCTAAATAAGTCAAAGTCCTGACTTTTGGGGTGGGAAAAGTTAAAATAGATAAGCCACTCGCTAGCTAAATCAAGAAAAAAGGGAGAAAGCGCAAATATACAAAATAAGAAATGCTAAGGGGAAATAGTAATTTAAACAGAAGAAAAATAATTTTTGTATAAATTTATTTAATTTATTTTTGGCTGTGTTGGGTCTTCATTGCTGCGTGCGGGCTTTCTCTAGTTGCAGCGAGCGCGAGCGGGGGCTACTCTTCGTTGCGGTGCGCGGGCTTTTCATTGTGGTGACTTCTCTAGTTGCGGAGCACAGGCTGTAGGCTCGTGGGCTTCAGTAGTTGTGGCAAGCGGGCTCAGTAGTGGTGGCTCGGGGCTCTAGAGCGCAGGCTCAGTAGTTGTGGCGCCCGGGCTTAGCTGCTATGCGGCATGTTGGATCTTCCTGGACCAGGGCTCAAGCCCGTGTCCCCTGCATTGGCAGGCGGATTCTTAACCACTGGGCCACCAGGGAAGACCCAACAGAAGAAAATTTTAAAATCATAAGAGTTTATTTGGTAGACCTTTGAGCAATTACATTTAAAAACATGGACAAAATGGTGACTTTCCTTTTAAAAAACCCCAGAGTTTACCAAATTTGATTCCTTTAGAGATAGAAATCTTAAATGCACCAATTTCTGTAGAAGAAACAGAACATCATTCCACTAAGAAAAACACCAACTCCATATGGTTTCACAGGGGAATTCTATTGAACCTTCAAAACCTGGTAGTCCCAATGCTACATAGATTATTGTAAGATATAGCAAATGAAAGAAAATTTCCAAGTTATTTTTATGCAGCAAATACAACATTGATACCTAAATCAAATGAAGTTGATTTTTAAAAGATAATCAAAAAAAAGAAAAAATCACAAAACTATTATCGATTGTGAATATTGATGCAAAAATACTAAGTAAAATATTAGCAAACAGTATCCAACACCATATTAAAAAATAATACACCATGACCAAGTAGGATTTATTCCAAGAATGCAAGATTGGTTCAACATTAGGGCAACAATTGGTTCAACATTAGGAAATCGAATAATACAATATACCATATTAATAGACCTTAGGAGAAAAATCATATAATTTTTATATCCATTGATCCCCAAAAAAGCCTTTGTCAAAATTTTACATCTATTTTTGTTTAAAAAAAAAACACTTATGAAAGTAGAAATTGATGGGTACTTTCTTAACATAATGTATTTTATTTCACTGGGAAACACTAAGGACATTTCCACAAAGATCAGGAATGAGGCAAGAATATCCCTATCTCTATTACCAGAAATACCAACAAGGTTCTTTATGGAGCTAGAAAGTTAATGTTAAAGTTCCTATAGAAAAATAAAAATGAACAATAGTAAGAGAAACACCAAAAGAGAAATCTACAACAGCCCAACTGGACCTAAAGACATTCTATTAAAACTGTAATTTTTAAAATATTCTACTGGCACATGAATAGACAAATAAATTTATGGGATAGGATAGAAAATTCACATATAGACCCAAATGCATATAGAAATTTAGTAAATAAAATCATGGGGGCAAAGATGAACTTTTAAATAAATGGTACTGGGAAAACTGGATAGCCATTTGGAAAGAAATTAAATGAAATTTATGTCTCATACCATACACAAATGGGTTTGAGATCGAAATATTAAATATGAGACCACACAAGTACTAGAAGAAAACATTTTTGATTTTTTTGAGGAATCTCCATATTGTTTTCCATAGTGACTGTACAAATTTACATTCCCACCAGCAGTGCACCAGGGTTTCCTTTTCTCCACATCTTCACCAACACTTGTCTTTGCTTGTCTTTTTGATAATAGTCATTCTCACAGGTGTGAGGTGGTATGTCACAGTGGTTTTAATTTACATTTCCCTGATGGTTAGTGATGTTGAGCACCTTTTATGTACCTGTGGCTATCTGTATGTCTTCTTTGGAAAAATGTCTATTCAGTTCCTCTGCCCATTTTTTAATCACATTGTTTGTTTTTTTGCTATTGAGTTGTATGAGTTCTCTATATATTTTGAATATTAACCCCTTATCAGATATATGATTTACAAATATTTTCTCCCATTCAGTAGGTGGCCTTTTCATTTTGTTGAGGGTTTCCTATGATGTGCAGAAACTTTTTACTTGTATTCTCGCTTATGTTTGCTTTTGTTGCTTTTGCTTTTGGTGTCAAATCCAAAAAATCATCATCAAGACCAGTGTCAAGGAGCTTACCACCTATGTTTCTTCAAGGAGTTTTATGGTTTCAGTTTTTTGTAAAGTTAAACATATATTTATACCATATGACTCAGCTATCCCACTTCTAAGTATTTACCAAAAAAACTGTACATAGATATTTATAGAAGTTTTATTCATAATCAGCAAAAATTGGAAACAAGCCAGATATTTCAATGAGTAAATAGATAAGCAAACTGTGGTGCATCCATACAATAAGATGCTACTGGGCAGTAAAAAGAAACAAACTATTGGTGCACAGAATGACATGGATGAATCTCAAAGACATGATGCAGAGTGAAAGTAGGTCTCAAAAGGTTGTGTGGTCTGTGACTCTATTTATGACAAGACATATTTATGATATGAGGACAAGTCACAACTATAGGTATGGAGAACAGATTAGTGATGGCTAGAATTTGTGGGTGGGGAGAGCGTTTGACTAAAAAGGGGCAGCATGAGGGAATTTGGGGCAGTCATGGAAATGTTCTCTCTTGACTGTGGTTAAACAGTCTATACATATGTTAAAGCTCATGGAATTATACACCAAAGTTTTTTTTACTAAATAGAAAATTTTTTAAAAACTGCACTGAGATAACATTTCTTCCTTGTCAGATTAGAAAATAATTTAAAGTTTGACACAGCATTCTGTTGGCAAGGCTATGGGAAATAGGCACATTCATATTTTGCTGGAAGGTATGCAAATTACTAAAACTCATATAAAGGGAAATTGAACAACATATAAGAAAATTACATATATGTTTAACATTTGACTCGGCAATGCAACTTCTAGGGATTTACTCTCAAGAAACATTTCCAACAACACAAAAATCCTTATGCATAAGATTATTCACTGAAGCACTATTTGTAATTGCAAAATATTGGAAGCAACCTAAATGCCCACAGATAGGAGAGTGGTTGAGTAAACCATAATACATGTACACAGTGGAATATTATGCAGCTATAAAAAAGATCAACTATCCCTATGAACTGTTAAGAAGTGATGTCCAGGATACATATTATTAAGTGAACAAAGAAAAATGCTAAAGAGTGTCTATAGTGTGAAAAGAAGAAGAAATAAAAAACCACCGATGTATCTACTTATTTTTGAAAAGAGAAACTCAGGAAGGATAAACCAGGAAATGAGATTGGCTACCTTCAGAGTAGGGATGGCTGGAGGGGATGGGAGCATAAGAACAGGGTGGAAGGGACGGGAGCAGGAGTTAGACTTGCCCGAGTGTACCGTTATGTGTGGTTTGACTCTCAGAACTGTATTCATGTTTCACATACTCAAAAATTAAAATCAATCATTTTTTATTGTTGATCAGAGTCCCTTAAATTTGAACATAAGCAGAAACAACAAACAATGTTATTTCAGATGAATAATGTAAACATAGTGAAGTGGGGAAGGGGTAACTTTTGCACACTGTGTTCTGACTATATCCCCTCAGACTAATGATAACTAATTATAAACAAATATTGAACTCTAGTTAGTACACTTGCTTTTTGTAGTTGTATGGATTAGCAATTCTGAAACCATTTTCTATGCATCATAGGTTTAAGCAAGTAAGTATGTTGAGGACAGTGGCAGCTGGTTTCTCACTGTTGGGAAGGGAGTTATAAGTATGGAAAGGAGGAAGGCTGGAATGAGTTCTGTGGTGTTAGGTTAGAGTCGGAGGCATCAGTGTAGATTCACAGTGTATGAGGGCAGAGCGTTTGGGCGTAAGAGCCGTGACACTCCCCCACAGGAGAACAGCTTCCGAGAGCTGTGAATGGGAGGGTTGTGCCTGGCCCGGTGTTCATAGAAGCCCCCATCCTGTAGGATTGTAACATGGCCCATCTACGTTCCGAGACTGGCCTTCACTATTACATAACAAAGACAATTTTCTGCCAAGAGCACATTTTTTATTCGGAGACTTGGAACAATAACGAAACAAAGGCCTGTGCGTGAGTCAGGCCTCTTTCTGTTGCAAGAGAAGAGACTGAGCGCAAACTAATTGAAACAATAAGGGGATTGATTAGCACCTATGGTGGGAAGACTAGGAGTGGATCCAGCTTCAGGTCTGTCTGGATCTAGAGGCTTGTATGATGTCATTAGGACTCTCTCTTTCTCTTCACTGCCCAGGCATTCTCTGCTGGGTGGACCTGATGGAACTGGACAGCACAAGGCTCATCTTGGGCCAGGTTAGCAAGCCCAGTGGAAGAGAGCCTGCCCCTCAGAGTCTGGCAAGGAGGTCCAGGGGGAGACAGGACCACCTTGACTAGCAGCCCCCTAGAACCACAGGGAGTGAGCGAGGGGGTTCCCAAAAGGGAGCACAGGAGAGGCCAACAAAAAAGTAACGGCTCCATTGCTTTTCCTGCCACAGCCTGCTTGTAAAGTTCTGACTTCCCTTTGTGCCCACCGGGTAGAATTCAAGGTGAATTCCTTGAAAACAGTAAAAAACAAAACTACCCTAACCACTTTGCACCAAGGTAAGCTCCTCCAAGGGGCCGCAAGCCCTCGTGGGTGGGCTGGGCTGGGCAGACCTGGGTACATCTTCTTGTGGTGTCCCCCTGCCACCACTAAATACCATGCCTGGCACAGGAGCTTGCCCTAAGTATAAGCTCAGAGAGCATTTGTATCATTTTTCCAGTACCTTCCAAGGCTTTGTCCTCCATGGGGGCTCCAGAGTGAGCTAGTTCTCAGGCAGTAAACGTCTGAGGCAGGTGTCTGAATGTACTTGCTTCAGAACTCTTCCTGGCTCAGTCTCCAAACCCACCTTAAATGAATTTGTTGTAGATACTTCATGTTTAATTTACCAATAGATGAATAAATAATAGTCACCACTGCAGAATTTTCCTAGCTAAAATTCTGGCCATAATAGCTTTAGGTGGAGGTACTTTGAGGTACTAAAGTCCCATCCTTCTGCGAGCCAACACACCTAGGTCTCTCTTGAGGAATATCTTGGTCCAGAGGATCCACATGGCCTCGCAAGAGGCTGAGAGAGCATCGCTGTACTCAAGGTATCTGTCAGAAGTTTTTTCTTGCACTCCCTGCCCCTTGAATGCTCATCAAAAGCCAGCGCTTTAGAATGGGGATTCTCAAACATGAATGTGCATGAGAATCATGTAAAATACATATTTAAAATGCAGATTCCTGGCCCCCACTCCTGGAGACTCTGAGGAGCAGGGTTGACCATGTGAGGAGCTTAGGGAAGAGTCATCTCAGCATAGGGACAAACAAGTGCAAAGGCCCTGAGGCAGGAAAGAGTGCCCCAGGAACTATCAGCAAAGTGAGCAAAAGGAAAAGGGACAAAGGCCAGAACAGGCAGGGCCTTGAGGTTAGGATGAGATTGGGTTTCTATCTAGTGCAACTGGAGGCCTCTGCAGGTTTTAAGTTGGGGGGAACTACAGATCAGATTTTCACTTTAAGAAAATAACTCTGGCTGTTCTATAGAGAATGGATTATTAAAAGGCAGGTAGACAGGAGGACCAGACAGGAAGCTTCTGGAGGAGGGGTGCAGGCCAGAAAGGATGATGGTCTGGCAGGGGATGGATATGGAACAGGACAGCAATTGAGGCTGCGAGGATTTTGGGTGCTAACCTCAGTTCTGTTGCGTCCTATTGTTCCTGCTTGCATTTTCTTCTATTCCAGTTATTTTATTGCTTACCCCCCATTTTTGTTGCCTCAAAATGAAAATGTCCTTTTTATTATGAAAATAATATATTCTCAATATTTAAAATGTAAACAATACAGGAAAGTAAAAAGAAGAAATTAATTGCCAGTAATCCCACCACCCTGTGATACTCCTCTCCTTCCAGACATTCTCCACATGAATAACATGCACTTTGGACAAGTAGAATCATACCACGCATGCTGCTTTATAACGTGCTTTTCTCTCTGTATAAAAAAATCACAATTCCAGGTGCATAGATGATGTGCATTCGATGGGGGAAGTTGAATCTCACTCGGCCGGATTTCTTTGCTATTTGTACAAACTTCCTAAGTCAAAGAGAGACTTTCAAAAGGTATAGATTTGAGTCTATAAAGTTAGAAAACACAAGTAATTTTCCTAAAAGGCAGGAGAAGGGCTAGGGGATTTAAAAATTAAGATACCAGAAAATATACTCCAAAACAGAGGAGCTGAAACACCAGTGTAGTAATTTCCTCCCAGAAGGGAATGTGATGCCTGGGCAAAATTCCATTGTTTATTTTGCATGGTCTTAACTCAAGCTACACACAAAAAACAGAGAACAGTGGCAGGAAGTGCCTTTCTGTGTCCCGGCTGAGATGGGGCTCCCCATGCGAAGCCTCTGGAAGTCTCAGGATTAGCCAAGAATCCTCAGAGCAACTTGCCCAAAACACTAATTGTATCTGTGTCTCTGTCTTTGATTAGTGGCTTAGTCAACTTTCTAGCTCATTATCATCTTAATCATTTTTCCTTTAATGTAATGAGGCTAAGACTCTAGTTTTATTTTTTTATTTTTCCCCAGAGGAAACTAAATACAAACTTGAAGGTATTTTATACACTCTTTATCTTTAGTTATTTAACAACCTTGATGTGGGAACGTTGTCTCCTTTCTCACCTCAGTCATCAAATGGTTGAAATAGAAAGCAAAGGCCTTGGGATACCTGGACTCTGTCCTTAGCTATTAGTTGCTTTCCTCGGGTCAAATATCCATCCTACAGCTCAGCGAAGAAAAGAATCAAAGCAGCAATGTAAACTGGGGTTTTACATTTCAGTGATCTAATGTGATAGAGCAGGACTAGTCAAATGTTAACTGTAGAACACAGGTGGTGGGTATATGGTGTTCACTGTGCATCTAGATTCTAAGTTATTGCATTACTTACATTACTTGCTTTTATTAGCAGACAGCAAGCCTTAGTGGCAGGCAACTTTTAGAAAAGTATTTACATTTTATGGGAGAGAGAGAGGTAGGGGCTCCTTGTCATTTTCCAGAATTTTCTATAGGAGGGCAGATATTGACTGACTGTGTCACCTGTTTCCACAATAGGTTGTAGTCCCTTTTCAAGGGTTTTGAGATTTAGTTAATGTAGTCAGCGTTTTGTTTATTTGTTTGTTTGTTTGTTTTAAAAATGTATTTATTTGATTTATTTATTTTTGGCTGCATTGGGTCTTCGTTGCTGTGCGTGGGCTTTCTCTAGGTGCGGAGAGCGGGGGCTACTCTTCATTGCGGTGCGCGGGCTTCTCATTGCGGTGGCTTCTCTTGCTGTGGAGCACAGGCTCTAGGTGCGCAGGCTTCAATAGTTGTGCTGTGTGGGCTCAGTAGTTGTGGCTCACAGGCTCTAGAGCACAGGCTCAGTAGTTGTGGCGCACGGGCTTAGTTGCTCCGCGGCATGTGGGATCTTCCCGGACCAGGGCTCGAACCCCTGTCCCCTGCATTGGCAGGCAGATTCTTAACCACTGCGCCACCAGGGAAGTCCCTATTTGTTTGTTTTTAATTATACAAATAACACACGAACACATTAATATTGACAAAGTGAACACAATACAGATCAAAGTTTGTTTTGAAATCCTGTCCCCAAATCTCCAGTCTCCTCCACCCCAGCCCCTGCCAAATGAAATCACTTTCTCAGTTTGATATACATGCTTCCAAACCTCTTTCTTACGGATTTTTACACATATATATGTACCCACATAAAATATGTGGTATTGTTTTATTTATTTGTTGGTTTTCATAAAGGTATTCTAACATATTTATCTTTTTCTAATTAGCTCCTCCCCTCCCTCATCAATATGTCTTAGAGCTTTTTCTAAGTTCCTTATAGCTCTACCTTGTTAAAACAAACAAACTCATTGCATTGTATACTGTGCCAGGTTGGCTATCCCCATTGTATGTTTTTAGCCAAGTCTCTATTGGTAGATATTACGGTTGTTTCTGGTTTGGTTTTCTACCATTAAAAATAATGTTATAGAGACAAAACACATCTACCTGTGCACAAATGTGATTTTTTCCCCCAAGGTTAAATATTGGGAAGTAGAATGGCAATGTGGTAGAAATTAGAAATTCATACATTTTAATAGAAATGACCAATTTGCCCTCCAACATGACTTTCAGTGGTCAGCTTCAGCAAATATTTCTTTTTATTGAGCTTTGGGATGGGCTCACCTTAGCCTTCAAACAAAGCAAGGACAGGAGGAATATGAAACTAAGTCTTTGCCCTCTAGGAAGGCTTGAGACTCATCTATAGGCCCCCATTTATCAAATGGCAAAATAATTCCAGGAAAGTTAAACCAGAATCTAAAAAGACTGGATACTTACAGAAGGTGGGTGGATGGGACTGGGATGGAAAGAAGGAGGGAATGGGAACAGGTAGATGGAACCACAACACTTCTCAGAGTATACCTGTACACTTTTATGGAACCAGGTTAATTGTTCATATACTCCCAGAATAAATAAATCATTCAAATCAACCAGGATGAGAAGAGAACCCCAAACAGAACACCAGCAGTAAGGAATCTAAATGTATTACAAGGGCTTCCCTGGTGGCGCAGTGGTTGAGAATCTGCCTGCCAATGCAGGGGACACGGGTTCGAGCCCTGGTCTGGGAAGATCCCACATGCCGCGGAGCAGCTAGGCCCGTGAGCCACAACTACTGAGCCTGCGCATCTGGAGCCTGTGCTCTGCAACAAGAGAGGCCATGATAGTGAGAGGCCCACGCACCGCGATGAAGAGTGGCCCCGCTTGCCGCAACTGGAGAAAGCCCTGGCACAGAAACGAACACCCAACACAGCCAAAAATAAATAAATAATTTTAAAAATAAATAAATAAATAAATGTATTACAAATAAATAATGTAACCACACAGGAGGAGGTAGGGAAGAAAAGACCTAACATAAGTAACTCTGGAAAACAATATTTTGACTGGCTACTATAAGACTAAAGTTGAAAAGGACTATACAGAAAGATCATAGCTTAGTTACTAAATTTGTTTCTCTCTGTGGCTCTCACAAGGGAATGAGTTAGCAATTCTGAAACTATTATATGTGCACACTAGTCTGGGTCCAGTTAGGAGACAGAAACCACACAGAAATTTGAACAAGGAAAGTTTAATGTAAAGTATTATTAACTATAACAAGAGCCTGGAGAAATGAGGAATTGGCTACTAAGAAGTAGAAAGAACTCTAAAGAATACAGGAAGAGCCTGTAATAGGAGCAGCCACTGCCTAGGGCTGAGAAAGACAACCCAAGGAAAAGCCTCCCTCCCAAAGCCGAGATCCAGACCTGTTGGAGAGGGCACGGCTATGGCTCACTGAATGGTGGGTGCTGTGTGGTCAGAACTTTCCAGAAATCCATCCATTATGGTGGCAGGAAAACTGTTCATGGGGAGGTGTCTCCTTGGAGGCATTCTGCTATGAAACTGCCCAAAAGGGGTGCCAGGGGAGACTGCTGGGCCATGGAGCTTCTGGCTGCTATGCACTGCAGGAGCCCAGCTGCTAGAATCTGGTATTGGGGAATCTGGTACTGTCTACACAGCACGAGCTGGAAAAGCCATCTATGCTGCAGGAGCTGAGTGATAGGAAAAGCAGCCCACACTGTAGGAGCCTGCCAGAAGGAACACACCAGACCAGGCCTTCCTTCTCCTCCTGCAGCATCTCTCTGTCACCCTCTACTGGCAAAGTTTAACATGGTGCCAGCTGACCAAAGAAAATAACTGAACCAGCTCCATTCCTGCATATCAGGTCATGAAGAATGAATTTTAGATTTGAGAGGCAGTCAATTGATATCTGGCAGAGTCCACCTCTTTGTCTACTCACCTTTCATATGCTCCTTTTTACACACATTTGAACTCTCATACAGCAAAGCCTCTCTATAATTCCACCTAACAAGATATAGCTTTTTATCGTAGAAATGAAGAAGCGGGACTTCCCTGGCGGTCCAGTGGTTTAAGATTCTGTGCTTCCACTGGGGGGACACGGGTTCCATCCCTGGTCGGGGAACTAAGATCCCGCATGCCGCACCACACAGCCAGAAAAAAAAAAAAAAAGAAAAAGAAATGAGAAAAGAAATGAAGAAGGCTTCAGGCTCTCCCCAAAATGAAGACACACACAGTCCCAACAGTTACTGTATCCATTGCTGGCTATGTTAATTACTCTTTAAATTCGGTCACAGTCCCACTGAATATTCTGTTACTTAAAGACTAAACTGGGGAATTCCCTGGCAGTCCAGTGGTTGACTCTGCATTTCCGGCCAAAAAAAAAAAAAGACTAAACTGTAAAGTTAACTTCAGCAACTTGTATATAAAATAAAAATGAGAAGGTGAAAGTCTGAGAAACTATCACAGCCAAGAGGAGTCTAAGGAAGACATGAAACTAGATGAAAGGTAATGTGATGTTTAGATGGGATCCTTGAACAGAAAAGTGACATTAGATAAAAACAAAAGAAATCTGAATAAAGTACGAGCTTTAGTTAATAATAATGTACCGATATTGGTTCATTCATGGTGGCAAATGTATCATACTAATATATGATGTTAAAAAAGGGGAAACTGGGTGTGAGGTATATGGGAACTCTGTACTATCTTCTCAATTTTTATGTAAATCTAAAACTTTTTTAAAATTTAAAAATTTATTTTTTAAGAGAAGGGACAAGGCCTTCCCTGGTGGTCCAGTGGGTTAGACTCCGCACTCCCAGTGCTGGGGGCCTGAGTTCCATCCCTGGTCGGGGAACTAGATCCCGCATGCCGCAACTAAAGATCCCACATGCTGCAACTAAGACCCAACGCAGCCAAATAAATAAATAAATAAAATATATATTTTTTAAATGCGCTTGAAATGTTGCCAGTTTTTAAAAAAGGAATCCAGTCTATGGCGTTTCACACCATTCTCAACATGGGCCTTCGACAATATATGCATACTTTTAAAGGTACAAATTATGTCAAGAGTAGCCAGTGTATATATGGCTCAATTTTATGGAAAGCAGTTTGGAAGTCATGAACAAAGCTGGAAGCACAACTAAGGCAGTAAATGAGACCGCCTGGAGAGTCCCAGGGAAACACTGTGAGACATTACATAACAACAGCCAGCAACAAAGAAAGAAATTATTTTAAGTTTCCATATATATACATATACACACATACACTAGAGAAGGCCTGTGGAAGTCATCATCTGACCTCTCCAGAGAAGGGATGGTGAACCATTCTACCCCACACTCCTCTTCCCCCCAAACCCAGCCTATCCTAACCTGCAGTAGATTCCATCTGCCGGGGCAGGGGTGCCAGCAGCTGTCTCACCTGCATCCTCAGGATGGCTCACATGGGAGGCGGAAGCGGCCTGGCCAGGAGGGCGCATGCGGGCCCTCCCGGAGCTCTGTGCATTTTTGTTTTTGTTGCTGGTGTGAAGCTGACTTCTCTTGCTCATGAACTTGGCTCAACGCCTTGCTCTGTTGCTGTTTTTGCAATCTGTCACTTCCTTGCTCCATCTCTAGTGAACTTTTGCTGTAGAATTTCCTGCTCCAGGGCCTTAGGTTGGGAGAGAGACCAGAATTAAGGCTCATTGTGTTTTCTCACAACCGAGGGGGCGCTGGTTGGGCCTCCCATGCCACGGAGGGCACACCGGATAAGACTGTGACACACAGGGTGGCCGCCACTGCTTCTAGGTGTGCAAGTTATTCAGCCGTGAGGATTTTCCTCCACTGAGATTAACTCCAGAGGAGTAGAGAAGATGCTCCCAACAACTGTAAAAGGTGCACAGTGTGTCTCTTCCTCCTCTTCTCTCCTGTTTCCCTAGGTGCCTTGAAGCCCCAGTTCCTGGCTACTTGCCCTGAGCTAGTCCCTGCTAAAATGTAAATGGGGTGGGGGAGCCGCGAGGGGCAGCAGCAGGTAGGGCTTATTTCATGCATCAACTTGACTGGACTAAGGGAGGCCCAGATAGCTGGTTGTGTCAGTGAGGGTGTTTCCAGAAGAGATCAGCATTGGAACTGGTGAACTGAGACCCGCAGATAGCCCTCCTCAGGGCTTATGGGCATCAGCCAACCTGTTCAGGGTCCAGATAGAACAGGAAGGTAAGGAAGGGTGAATTCTCTCTCTGCCTGAGCTGAGGTCACAGCTCCTGTGCTCGGGCAAGGGCTCTCCTGGTTCCCAGGCTTTCAGATTCAGATTGGGACTTACACAGCCTCGATTCTCTGGCCTTCAGACTTGGACTCAATAACATCACCAGCTTTCCTGGTTTTCCAGCTTGCAAAGGGCAGGATGTGGGACTTCTCAGCCTCCATAACCTTGTGAGCCAATTCCTGCAGTATATCAATCAATCTCTCTCCCTCTCCCTCTCTTCCTCTCTCTCTCCATATATATACACGTGTGTGTGTGTGTGTGTGTGTGTGTGTGTGTATCCTCTTGGTTCTGTTTCTCTGAAGAACTCTAGCACAGCTTCCTGTCTCTTCTGAACCCTTCTTTTGCATTTTATTTTCTCCAGCTTCTCTTTATACCCCCGGGCTTTGGAACAAAATGTGAAAGAGGAAGATTTAGGTTCATGATGCAGCATTGTCTCCAAATAGCTGCATGTCACTGGGCCAACCAGGGAGCCTCCCTGAACCTCAGATCCTTAATCTGATAAGGAACTGCAGTGGCTGCCCCCAGGCTTAGTGGGCTCTGCTAAGCTTGAGCCACTGCCCTGGACAGTAAGTTCCTGGAGAGCAGGGACCTCAAGGCCTTGAGCATGTTTTTTTCCAGTGCCTTACATAGTGCCTGGCATACAGCACGCACTCAATAAATGCTTGCTAAATAAACAGTTGATTACGTAAATGCCAATTATTGTGATTATGCATTCGTATATGTCACAAGCCGTATCATTTAGGTTCAAGATGGTACTGGAGAAAACAACCAAAAAAACCCCAACAAATCTGGTGGAAGAAAGTGAATGGAGAGCTAAAAATTGTAGGTACTATAATTGGAGAAATAAAATGGGTAAGAGTGCCTGCGCGCTCAGTGACCTTTCAGAGTTGTCGGAGTGGGTTGGGGCTGCCTGAGCTTGGTCCTGCACCAGGATGCTTCAAAGCCTTATTGAAAATGTTTGCGGGGCTTCCCTGGTGGCGCAGTGGTTGAGAATCCGCCTGCCAATGCAGGGGACACGGGTTCGAGCCCTGGTCCTAGAAGATCCCACATCCCGCGGAGCAACTAGGCCCGTGAGCCACAACTACTGAGCCTGCGCGTCTGGAGCCTGTGCTCCGCAACAAGAGAGGCCGCAACAGTGAGAGGCCCGCGCACTGCAATGAAGAGTGGCCCCCCGCTTGCCGCAACTAGAGAAAGCCCTCGCACAGAAACGAAGACCCAACACAGCCAAAAATAAATAAATAAATAAATAAATTTAAAACTATTAATAAAAAAAAAAAAAAGTTTGGATCCCCATGAAGCCCTACTATACCCAAGTTTACCAGAAGATTTGGGTAGGAATAGGATTGATGGGCTTCATCATTTATAAATTCAGGAGTGCTGATAAAAGAAGCAAAACCTTGAAAGCTTCCAGTCCTGCACCTGCTCATGGTAATCATTAACCAGCTCTCCTTGCACAAGACATTGGTCTGGCTGTGTTGAGGGAATGTGGGACATCGTGTTGACTTGCAGCAGTCCCACTGCCCTCGTGCATGAACAAATGTACCTGTGAGACCCCCCGCCCCCCCAAAAAATGACTAAGAGTTGGCATGGTTGCTCCAGGTTGTGTATTGACCATGTTTCATTTGAGTGTCTCAATGGGGCCTCTTTTCTCTTGACGGGTGTGACCTGTCTGGGATCTTTGTTTTTGGATGCTGATGGCCCAGTTTAAATCCTAACCTGCCGACATAGCATGTCCATTTCCTTAAGAATGATTTTAGAGGAGCCAGGAAAAGCTGATTGCATTTGAAAAGTTCATACAAACTTTAAAAAGGCATTTGGAGGAAACTGAAGAAAACTTCAAAAAAACTATTCCTCAGCGAGACAAGAGAAGAAATTACTTTCTTTAAGCAAGAACAGAATATTCTGAAAAAGGGACAATCACTAAATAAGAAAGAGCTGCTATAAGATATTAAAAAATATAATAATTGAAATAAAAATTCATTAGAGTTTGAAGATCTAGTTGAAGAAATGTTCTTAAGCATGGAATAAAGTGACTAGGAGATGGGAAATAGTTGATAATAAGAAAATTGGAGGATAGGGAATTCCCTGGCAGTCCAGTGGTTAGGACTCGGCACTTTCACTGCTGGGGGCCCAGGTTCGATCCCTGGTTGGGGAACTAAGATCCCGAAAGCCGTACTGCCCAGCCAAATTAAAAAAGAAAAGAAAAGAAAATTGGAGGATAAACTTAGCATACCTATCAACCAACTTAGGATTTCCAAAAAGAGAGTAAGCAGAGGGAAAGGAAAGGAGGAAGATATCAAAGAAATACTCAGAAGGGAATTCCCTGGTGGCCCAGTGGTTAGGACTGAGTGCTTTCACTGCCATGGCCCAGGTTCAATCCCTGGTCAGGGAACTAAGATACTGCACGCCGTGTGGCTCAGCCAAAAAAATAAATAAATAAAAATTAAAAATAAAATAAAATACTCAGAAGAATTTCCCAGAAGTCAAGGGGCACAATGAATGAAGAGACTCATCCCTGTGAATCTTCATGACAACAGGGATAAAGAGAGCGGCTTAAAAGCTAAGAGAGAGAGAGACAGAGACAGAGAGACTGACTGACTTTCAAAGGACCAGGAGTAAAAAATGTGATCGGATTTCTAAACCTCAATCTCAGGAGCTGAAAGACAGAGGAGCCATGCCTTCAACAGTCCAGTGGAAAATTACTTTCAACACAAAATTCAATACCCAATCAAATTATTAATCAACTGTGATGTTTAATGAAGATGTTTTCTAGACATGTGAGGTCTCACAAAATTTACCTCCACACCTTTTCTCAAGAAGCTAATGAAAGATATGTGCCACCAAAATGAGTGAGAAAACCCAGAAAGAAACATAACCTAGGATTCCAGCACAAGAGAGAAGGAAGGGAATGACAGCTGGGCAGCAGACCTAGAGAACACCCAAGCCTGACTGGGGCAGGAACACGGGGACTCCAGGGGAGGATGCTCCTGGTATAAAATGGAACTGGGAGAAAAGCTCATGCCCCTGCCCTTGTGGAAAGCTGTATGGGAAGATTTAACAAGGAGGGCATAACACCAAGCAAAAGTCTTTTAAAAAGGTATATACTGGGCTTCCCTGGTGGCGCAGTGGTTGAGAATCTGCCTGCCAATGCAGGGGACACGGGTTCGAGCCCTGGTCTGGGAAGATCCCACATCCCGCGGAGCAGCTGGGCCCGTAAGCCACAACTACTGAGCCTGCGCGTCTGGAGCCTGTGCTCCGCAACAGGAGAGGCCGCGACAGTGAGAGGCCCGCGCACCGCGATGAAGAGTGGCCCCCGCTCGCTGCAACTAGAGAAAGCCCTCGCACAGAAACGAAGACCCAACACAGTCAAAATAAATAAATAAATAAATAAATAAAAATAAATTAAAAAAAAAATTTCTTAAAAAGGTATATACTAAGTACACACACACACAAAACCCCAAAATAGTTGTATCAAGAAAGGAAATTCCATCGTCAAACACTATTTGCCTTAAAGGTGAATAATGTTTCATATGGTCATAATAATATAAACACTGAATATTGACTTAACCAAAATTGTAATATATCAGTCAGGATCCCAACAAGAAACAGCTTTTAAATGGGGTAATTTGAGGAGAATTTCAGAGATTGCTTGAGCAGTGAAAAGAAACTACAAGCGAAGGCCATTACTCCTGCCCCACCACACCTGAGAAGGCAAAGTGGAGGAGCAGTTGTCAGAAACAGGAGAGAACTAAATGGAGAGGGTGCTGAGAGTGGAGCCAAGGATGCAGCAACCTAACAGAGGTAACTGAGGGCATGGGCATCTCTGCTCACTCTCCCTCCCCCCTCCAGCTGCCCGCCTGTGCCCTGCAGTGTTCCAACCCACCCAGAAGCCCGAGAGTTAGAGAGCCCATTGATGTGGTCTGTACAGGTCAGAGTGGGTCTGGAAGGGCTGAGGGAAGACATCCAGCACAAACCTCAGTGGGGGGCTAGAGGAAGGGAATTTAAAGAGAGCACAATTCGCATGTGTCATAAAGAGCAGGAAATTAGGAGCCAGTGTCCAAACTGGTCAGTCAAGAAAGGCAAGATCAGCATAGGACTTAGAAATACGGCAGCAAATGCCAGAAAACAGCTAAAACTGTTGAAGGAGGGTGCTCTGGGGAGTGAGAGTCATAAGGGACAGTTCAGAGGACTGCTTTTCCATTATACATCTGTTAGTACTAGTAAGCCTTTTTAAACTTTGTACACGTATAATTTCGATTAAGGTAAAAATTAATAATATTCATTCTAATCATGAGAAAAACATCAGGCAAATCCCAATAGAGGGGCATGCTACAAAATATTGAATACCTAACCAATGGTCTTCAGAATTGTCAAGATCATCAGATACAAGGAAGTGTGAGAAACTGTCACAGTCAAGAGGACCCAGAGACGTGGCAACTAAATGTTATGTGGTATCCCGGATGGGTTGCTGGAAGAGAAGAGGGGCATGAGGTAGAAACTAAGGAAATCTGAATAAAGTATGGACTTTCATTTATGATAATTTATCAATATTGGTTCATTATTAGTTACAAATATACCATACTAATGTAATTTGTTAATAATAAAGGAAACTAGGGGCAGGATATATTGGAACTCTCTGTACTATCTTCTCAATTTTTCTGTAAATCTAAAGTTGTTCTACAAAGTAGTCTTATTAAAAATCATAAAAGAGTTTACAGTAGAAATAACCTTAAAAGACAACAAGAAAATTTTATGTATTTTATTTTATTGTATGATTTGGAGCTTTAGTAGGGCTGGATGTTTTTCCAGGCTTTTAAATTATTTTTGCATTCAAGACATTACATCCCAGAATTTCAGCAATGATTCTGGTTATTCATTCATTCAACAAGTATGTGTCAAATGCTGACTACATGCCAGGTAGTACCCTGTGCTCAGCACTTGGGGTACCAGGACCTTTTCAAAATACAGCCCTGCCATTGCCCTTAAACCCTTCAGAAGCTGCTGGGTACTCTTAGGTTCAAAATAGGGCATAAAGTTCCGTCTGCCTACCACTGCCGGTCATTTTTCCACACCTCCCTGCTCTCCAACCATACTGGCTTCTTTTGGTTCCTTGAAGATGCCACCTTCCCTGCTGCGCCAGGGCCTTTGCCTGTGCTGTTCCCTCTACTCAGAATGCTCTTCCTCTCTCTGCTCCCCTCACCTTTGCCCAGGTAACTCTTATACTTGGAACCTCAGCTCAGGCCTCACTTCTTTCTTTATTTATTTATCTTTTGGTCTTTTTTTTTTTGGCCGCACTGCGTGGCATGCAGAACTTCCCCCACCAGGGATCGAACCCATGCCCCCTGCAGTAGAAGCACGGATTCTTAACCACTAGACCACCAGGAAAGTCCAGGCATCACTTCTTTAGACACAACCCATCTACTTGTAATTATCCCCTGGTCATGTGGTTATTTGAGTAATGCCAGTGTCCCCCATGGAATGTTTGCTTGTAGGTTCTATGACAACTGGGACAGTGTCTTGTTGCGGAAAGTGTCCGTGTTGTTCACACTGGTCCCCAGCTTCTGGTGTAATGCCTGATATGGTGCAGGGACTCTATGAGCACTTGTTGAATGAATGAATGAATGAATGAATGGTAAACAGGTTATGCCATAGCCTTCCAGTCTAGTGCATATCCAAACCAGGGTGTGAGCTCTGGAAGGAGACAAGAGGAGGCCATCTCCCCTGGCTACTGTCTGGATTCCAGCTGCCCCTGGGCCTGCCTCCATCAAGTCCTGGTTTACAACTCATAGCCATTTGCTTACTTCAGATTTACAAAAACCCACTGAGGTCTGCATCCATGTCATTCCTGTGTGGCCATTAAGAAAAGTGACATCCAGAGAGGTTAACTGAATTGCCCAAAGCTACACTGTTACTGAAAGCCCATATTTAACCTTGTTTTCTTACCGCCTCCTGAACTCTACTTCCACGCAAACTTAGCACCAGCTCTGGGTAACAGCGAGCATTTGCTCCCGCATCTGGGCTATGGCCTAAAGTGTTGTGTCCTCGCGGCGGCGCAGTCCGGGATTGTTTGGGCGTCTCCAACCTGGACCACTCGCGTCCTCTGGCGGCTACAGTGGAGACTGGGCTCCCCGCGCTTCAAAAGAAATGGGAAGTCGCAGTGGACGCGTGAACTCCGTGTAATGGCCGCGGCACTTTGGGGTGCGTGTCCGGGGGTTTCGGGGCGCGGGGTTGGGTCGGCCGCCCCGGGTCTTCCGCCCGCCCCCGCCCTGGGCCTCTGGGCAGTCTGGGCGGCGCCAAGGCCGGCTCCGGAAGGATGCGGGCCAGCGCCCCAGGCAGAGTTTGGGGGATCAGATGAATCTGGGAACTCCTGGCTGAGTCTTGGCTTCCCCATCTGTGAAGTGGAGATGATGACAACTACTCGGTTCGAGCCAAGACTGCCCGGGGCCGAACTGACATCGGCGGGGCTCTCAGGAGGGTATCAGTTCTCCCCGTACTGCTCTCCCCAAAGCCCAGGGAAACTTGCATGCTCAGCCTGATGGGAGATGGGGTGGAGGACACACTTTACCTTTAATGTCTTGATTAGTGCATAACACGTGTACATCGCAATACCAAAAATAAATTAGAATTTTGGCCCACGGCTTCTAACCACCGTTCATTAAAATTGTTTTTAGTTCTTCTCAGCTGAAAATGATTCAGGATACAAAATGTTTCCATGATCACTTTATCTTTTCTTATGTTTCAGGGGATAATTTGACTCCTAACAAAATCCAATCCTCCTGTTAAGGATTTTTTTCTTATCTGCTTAGGTTCTAGGTAAACTGGGGAAATATACTTGCATTTCATCAACGGCTTAAGGTGATTTAATCTGTTTAATCCCCAGCTTCATTCCAACCAGGGATGGAGGCAGCAACAGTTTCTTGCCCACTGATGTGTGTCAGGCAGAGTGCAGGGTACTGGTGGCAGAGAGGTGAACGAGATAGGGATGATGAGGGGTGGCTTAAATTGTGACTGGGCCACAGACAGCCCTAGCTGTGGTGGGTGAGACTAAGTGTTGTATTTGGGGAGGGCTTCATCCTCTGGGCACCTACAAAGCTGGGCTCTGCTGTGGCCTAGAGGAAGGATAGACCATGGAGGCCTTGTGGGAGCCTGGCCTCCTCATTTTATCTCAGTTTCTAGTACAGAGGTTCACTTCCTGCAGCCTCACAAATATTCTGAAGGGTCACAATAAAAAGAGGGGATGAGAGGAAAAGAATTAATGAAGAAGACCAGAATGGGGAGGATGTTGCCAAATGCCAATTTATTGCCTCTATTTCCTGACCAAATTTTTCCCTTTGATGTATGTGGTTCTCCCACCCCAACCCCCCCCCCCCACACACACACCCGCCCGCCACATGCATGCTTGTGGCCTCCCTAGAAGGCAAACAGAAGGGCCTCTCAGTCCTTGGTCTTGAGGGATGTCATTCTAACCATGTTTTAGAGTAGGCATTTAGACATTTTCTTTCTTGTGTCCTCTGTACTCCTTTAGAAAAGTTGGAGCGCTCTCTAAATTCTGTAGCATGTTTTCAGAGGCTGTCAATTGCTGGACTGGGCAGCGAGCTGTGGGCAGGCGGGAGCTCAAAAGTCGGTGGGTGTGGAGACTGGAAAGGATGTAGGAGCCTTTGCTCTGCCTTCCCCAGTCACTCAATCATATGGTGATTGAGTGAAACTCAAGAAGAAACGCTCTCCTCTCCCCAGTACCCTCCTTAAGGCTCTCCCTCTATCATAAGCTCTAAATACTGATCCTTTTCTGGGGTCCAACTCCAGAAGAGAGGAAGAAATGCACATGGCCTCTAAATACCTGAGAGCATGGTCCACCTCATTAGCAACCAGAGAAGCCCATTAAGACTGCAATGAGATGTTGAGCAATTTGGCAATTTTAAATTGCGTAATCCTGCAGTTTAAGTGCATAATCCTGCAGTTCTGATTCTAGGAATGTATCTTAAGAAACCAGCTGAATAAGTGTATCAAGATAAATGTGTGAGGATATTTTTGAATCCCTGATTATAATAGAAGTCCCTCAGCAGGGGATTGGTTAATAAATTATGGCACATGTCTAGGCTGGAATGTCATAGAGATTAAAGAGCCTAAGGAGCAGGTAGTCTCCTGGTTTCCCGGGTTCTTCACCAACACCCATGTGGTCCTGGCCTCATTTCAGCCCCTGGCACTCCTGACATTCGTGGCCAAACCCCTGACATCCCCAGCTCCCGGCTGTGGGGGTTGGGAATGACCCAGAGGGGAGTCAGGGACGATGGGCAGAGGTCTGGAAGGAAGCAGAGCATCGAGTCTACAGCTTCCCCACAGGAGCAATGTACCGCGTGAGGTCTATTCAGAGAAGGTTACCCCGGAGGCAGCCTTCTGTGGATCCTGGTTCTTCTGGATGACCAAAGCAGTGATGCTGGGTTTGGCTGAATTCCTGAATATCCTGGTGATGAGATGAAAAATAAAACATTTCCTGTCCAGTGGTACACATGAACAGGAAATCTCAGCACCTGGGTCTTCTGGTGGATTAAAAAAAAAAATCTATTTATTTATGTATTTATTTATTATTTTGGCTGCGCCGGGTCTTAGTTGTGGCGCGTGGGATCTTTGTTGCGGCGTGCGGGATCTTTTAGTCACGGCATGTGGGCTCTTAGTTGCGGCATGCAGGCGGGATCTAGTTCCCAGACCAGGGATCGAACCCTGGGCCCCCTGCATTGGGAGTGCGGAGTCTTACCCACTGGACCACCAGTTGTTGTTTGGGGAACCCGTCCTCCCTTTCTCTGGCAGCAAGAAAGGGAGGACGGGTTTGGGCAACCACTGTCTCCCACTTCCAGCTTCTGTAGTTCAAGGGAAGCTGGCTCTGCTCCCTGGTTGTGAAGCCAATCACCAGGACTTCTGCTAGCATTACTGTCTCCACAAGGGTAGCTTGCTAAGCTTGGGCCACTTCTGCCTCTGCAAAGAGTTTAAGTACAAGGTATGGGTAGGGTGTGTGGAGCCACAATGGAAAATACAGGAACTCAGTGTTAGTAGCAGCTGAGCTGTCTATCACCTCATGTAGGCCAGGCAGACAGGAGAGGGAGGGGAATTCTAGGCCCTGGAAGGAGAGAGTCATGTAGAGGAGGCTGCCTTGTTGGACTGGCAAAGGTGAGAGTCTTCAAGGTTGACTGAGACAAGAAAACCAAGTTGAGGTTGAGCACGGAGATCAGTGTAGCTGGAGCCAAGTAGTGAAGGCAGAGTAGGAAGAGATAACATGGGAGAGGAGGAGGTCAGTGCAGATTTTATTCTAAAGGCCATTGAATAAAAGCCACTGCAGAAGATTTTTAATCAGGAGAAGGCAGTGCTCTGACACCTTTTTGGAGACCACTCTGGATCCAAGCTGGAGAAATGCATTGTATTTGGGACAAAAGTGCAAGCAAGAAAAGGCCTTTGGAAGCTGTTGTGGAGGAGGAGGTGGTGGCATAGATGAGGCATAAGACAATGGAGAAAGGTGAAGAGGTGGGATTCAAGAGCACAGAGACAAGTCAAAGGGGGAAGGGGCTTGTGGCGAAGTTGGATGATCTTGACTACTTCACTTCTCCCAGCCTCAGCTTCCTTTTCCAAACAGAGGTACTACCCACTTCACAAGAGTAAGTTTGACAAGTGTAGTGGTTAGGAGTATTGTTTTTGCCAATCTGGATTTGAATCTCAGATCTGGCAGGTACCAGCTCTGTGACTTATGCAAGTCAGTTAACAGTAGATTGTAGCACTTGTTGAATGCTTGTTATGTGTTAACCAATAGAATCCTCCCCAGACTAAGACACTTACTTACTCTGTTATTCCAGTTTACAGGGGGAGGGAACAATAATGGGGAGAGAGCTAGTCATTTGTCCGAGGTCCCAGCCAGGATTTCTCTAACCACCACATTACCCTAGCTTTTCTGCGCTGAAAACTGGGATAACAATACTACTGACACTTTCAGGTGTGTTTGAGAGGATTCAAGAAGAGGACTGGCAAATAGGCGCTTGTAAATTATTATTTTAACTATTATTATCATTTTTTTTGGTTTGTTTTCCCGAGTTTTGCAGGGAGCAGGCATTACGTGGAAAAATCCCTGGATTAAAAAAAAAAAAAGACCTCTCAGGTGAGGGGAAAAAACTGCAGCTGCAGGCTTCTCAAAGTCACTCGGAGATGGGCTGTGGGGGCGTGGCTTAGAGGTCGGGGCGGGGCCAGGAGGAAGGGCCAGACTTGGGGGCGGGGCCCAAACCTGAGCGTCGAGGCTAGGGGCGGGCCCCGGAGAGAAGGGGCGGGGCAAGGGCCCGCAGCGCATGCTCGGTGGTGCCGCCAGCTCTGCCGCGGCCGCCAGCGCCACCGCCCACTCAGGGCTGGCCAGCGGCAGGCGGCCGGGCAGCAGAGTAGGGCCGGGCTGGGTGAGCGCACGGCCATGGCCCCGTGGCTGCAGCTCTGCTCTGTCTTCTTCACAGTCAACGCCTGCCTCAACGGCTCCCAGCTGGCAGTGGCCGCAGGCGGCTCCAGCAGAACGCGGGGCGCCGACACCTGTGGCTGGAGGGTAAGGAGAGGACAGCGAGTTTCTCGCTGTCCCCTAAAGCGCGGGGGCACAGGTGCTCGCGGGCAGTGGCGCCCGCGTCGACTTGCCTGCTCTCCGCAGAGTGCGCGGTGGGGCTGGGATCCCGCTGCTCCCGCCCTCCTGCCTCCCTCCCGGGGCGCTCGTCTGCCTCGGCTGGGTTGAAAGAGGCCGCCCGACCCCGGCTTTGTGTTGCTAATGAGGCGCGGCCACCGGCCGGGGTCCGGCTCCAGGAGGGCGGGCGAGAGGGGCGCCCGGCGTGGGGCCGGAGGGGGGCGCCCCACCCTTTGTTCCAGCCCCGGGACCTCCTCCCCCTCAGGGCACAGGGCCCCGGGCTGGGATCCTCCGAGCTGTTCGCGTGGGGGGCGCTTTGGAACGGGAGTGGGGGTCTTCTTCCGGACCTCCGGTCCACAGCTCTGCAAAAGCCCGGGATTGCCAGGCAGGGGACCCTGAGTGCTGGGGAGGGGTGCGCCCCCCCGCCTTTCGGGGCCGCTTTGTTCCTTCTGGGCCGGGCCGTCTTACCCTACTTTCAACCCCACCTCAGACTCCTGACTTGCTGGTCGATTTTGCTCCCGCATCCAGCCCTTCGAACGGTCTCACGGATAACCGCCCCCACCTCCACCGCCATCCAGCTTGAGTTGAGGATATTTTTCGTGGCCAAAGGGAGGAATGAGCTTGTCCCCTCGGGCAGGTGCCCGAGACGAGACTGGAGGGGTGCACCGACTTTGTCCTGTGCTTGGAGCCCTCTGCCCCTAACCCAGCGCTTCTTCGATGCCATCTGGGCGGTGGGACATGGGGAGGGGGGTGTGCGCGGGGACGCTGCCATCCCGAGTTTCTATCAGGGCTCCTGGGCTTGGGCGGCCGGAGGACCTGGAGACTGCGTCCATCTGCCCAGCACCCCTCCCACCCAAGCCAGGGCCAGCCTGGTGTCAGGGCACTCACGGCCTTCAGCCTTGTGGAGGGGACACCGGCTTTGCACTCAGGCAGCCGTGGAACATGACCTTGGCTCTTCTCCTGGGCAGCCATGAGCCTCAATTTCTTCACCTGGAAAACAGGAGTAAATGGGATTTCCTAGTTTCCCTGGCACTACTGCTCTGAGGGATGGGTATGGGGTAGTTCTCTTCGAACAACATCCACCCACCTCTTGTGGGGTGCTCTGAACGACCTCAAGCAGTCGAGGCCTAGAACCTGACACCCCTTTAGGGGCACAGGCTGGTGCCTCCAGCTCACTTGCGCCGCATTCAGAGAAACACAGTGCAGAAAATGAGGTATGAACCAAGTAGCTGAAATGTCTTCAAACCCAATAGCTGTGCTATAGACAGCTATAACCCACCCTCTCACCAACCCCATAGTGAACGTAACCTTCCGATTTGAGTAAAACATCACATTTTCTTACTCTGTCCCATTTTAGTAAAAATACCACTACTCTTGTTGTTGTTGTTTTTTTTTCAATAGATACCAAGTTTTCCTCAGTTTTTAGATCAGAAAGTTTTCCTTAAGCCTTTCCCATGTTGACTTACCAATCGTAAATTTTCTGGATCTAAACTGCTGTGTTGGCTTTTGAATAACAGCATCACAGATATTTTATTCTGAACTTTCCTAAGACGGCCTAGGTGGATCAGCCCAATTTGCTGTTTTTCTGCAATTGCCCAGGTGGCTTCACGTGTCAGTGCACAGACCTTGTGAAGTTTTAATGCTGTGGGTATAGCCGGGCCCCAGAGGAGCCAAGCTGGCGGTTTTGTGCTCTCTGTGGGAATGTGTTCGCCCCTAAACCTGCACACCCACAGGATTAGTGGTGGCCCTCATCCCAGTGGCTTCACATTCATGCTGGGGGTGACCTTCTCAACAGCTCCTACCTTGGCCTCACAGTCCTTTCCTTGGGGTCATCTTCACCTACTTTTTGAATGAGCATGGAAGCCTCAGGGCCATCTCCTGCATTCTAGGCTCTTCCCAACCTGATACGTGGCTCCTTCCCTCCTGGACTGGCCTTTTGATGCATCTGATGGAGCCACCAGCTTTCCCTGACCCAGCTTCTCCACCTGCCTTACACTCACCTTTCCAACTTCAGCCCCTGGCCCTCCCACCCTGCTCCCTAACTCCTGTGCCCCTCATGCTGCCGAGGCATGCTTTTTCCCTGCTCCTGGGATAGCTTTTCCTCCCCTGAGGACCCCCTGCTTGGCCTAAGACTCAGCTCAGGTGATGCCTCCTCAAGGAAGCCCTCTGAATGCCATTCCCCTTGCTTCGCCTTCTCCTGCAGGTCCTTGCCTTTGGTTCTCACCAGACTACATCGTCAGTATTTGTTCACATCTGTGTCTTCAGACTAGTTTCTTTAGCCAGACGCTTAACCTCATGTTGGTGAGCTCAGAGCCTGGAGCCCTGTAAATCTTGGCTGAACCCAATTAGACCCTGCAGCCTTCCTGCTAAATCCTGTATGAAGTGATAGATTTTAAGCAGGGGGGTGGGGGAAGGGTCACGATCAGAGCAGTGAGCTCTAGTGTCTTCTCCGCAGTGGGCTTTTGTACATGCTGCTCCCGCCTGTGTTCCTTCTCTTTACCTCTCCGCCTCCCCTCTCAGCTCCAGCATCACTTCCTGCAGGAAGCCTCCTCTGCCCCTACCTCCCTAGGTAAGTTTTTACAGAAGTTGCTCTGTCAGAGGGCTGCCCAGTAAGTACTGGTGTACAGTTACTTGGGTATTTGATTCATGTCCGAGTCCCCTACCAGTTAGTGGGTGTTCAGCCCATAGTACTTAGTCTCAGTTCTGAGGTTGCTTACAGTCTAGTTGGGGCTATGTTAACATATAAGAATAAGGGTCGGTGATGTGTGATGCAAGCAAGAGAGGGCTTCCTGTGGGTCTACATCACACGGAACCTGAGAAGGTGGAGGCACAGCAGGGTAGAGAAGTGAGCCCTCAGGAGGGGCAGGATCTGGGTGCTGGAGAGGAGCTGAGCGATTGACCCCCTGGCTCTCCAGGGAGAGGTTGTTCCAGGAACTCTTGCCCCTGCAGGAATGTGTAATTTCCCAGGACTTGCAAGGTGACTGGAGCCAGCTAACCCTCAGCAGCTGTAACCCTCCCTTCGGGGCTGCTCTCAGTGGAGCCAGCCTGGTCTAAGTGGTCAGATTTCACAACCTCCCCATTATTAGCGGGGCAATTAAGGGGCCGATACCATCTTGAACACAGCGCAGTGTTTTAGAAATGAATTGTGGGCTCACTTCCTCGACTAGTTTTTTTTTTAAAAAAAAAAGTCTCTTAGGGCTCTTGCCAGGTAAAGTTGCTCTTTGAGTAATAAATACAGTTTTCACAAAGAAGTAACAAGTTGTAAAACTTCCAGAGGGGCCAGCATCCTCATTTACACTGAGTCTTAACTGCTTGCTTCTTGGAAGTGGAATGGTTTTGTTTGTGATGGGTAACTTTATGTTGGTCACTTGCACTGAGGTTTTTTCCCCTCCTCTTGCCTTGCTGGTTGTTTGAGAAGCCTATTTATGGAACAAGAAATTAGGAATCTATTCCCACAGGTTTTTATTTAGTGACTTTTCCTGCAGTGGAGAAGGAGGGAACATTTCTTGCCTTCTTACCTAGATGAGGTACACCTTCCCTGGTCTATTATCCCTGAAACACAATTTCCACTCTCCCCCCCTTCCCCCACCAAAGTCTGTTCCTTCAGGAATTCAGGAAGCCAGAATGCTGGTATCGTCTTTACAATGAAGTGCAAGTTTCCCATTTAAGGCAAATACTTCATCTCTAAAGGTAGGAAGGAATAGGGTGGTACTTGGAAAAGAAGAAGTTCCAGCTGATTAAAATTTAGGTTCCTGATAAAAGTCCAATCCAAGAACTCTCCTTGGCTGCGGGCCCAGCCATGTTTATTTAATTCTGAATTGGATGTGTTTTCATTCACTTGCAGCTCGTGGCTCTCAAGCCTGCATCTGGTCTGCCTGTCCTGTGGCCGTGTTGTCCATGTTACACATGCTCTTGTGTCTTTTACAGAATTCTTGGTTAAAAATGAGTCAGCCCTGGTTGACACATTTTCAGAGAAACATTTTTATAAGAAGTGTGATGCTTTCTTCCAGCCTGTTTTGCTATGTTAATTTGGGAATCCTTTGGCCGGGGTCCATCTTTCTTGAGCAGCCCTCCCTTCTCTCCCCTCCCCCATCCATCCAATGGACCCGGAGCCCCTGCAGTGCCTGGGGCATTGTGCTAGTTATTAACTCGGGGATACAGCTGGGTGAATGAGACCAGCAACTAAGTTCCGACTGAGGCACCATTTCCTTCCAAACATGATTTCTCATAGTGAAGTCCAGGGGCTTCCAGTATTGGGATTGCCTCGGGAGCTCGTTAAAATGCAGATTCAAGGCCAATGGGACCAGAATGGGAGTGAGATGGGGCCCAGGAACTGACATTTTAACAAGCTCCTGTGATGCTCTCAACGGTGAGAATCATTGCTTTAGGAGACAGGGCTTCTGTGATCACAAGAAGGAGGCGAGAAGCCACATTCTAAACATTTAAAATCAGAGCTTGACTTGAAATTACTTCACTGGACTTTGAGAATGTAAAGTGGAGACTTTGTCTGAGCTCTGGAAAATGGCAGGGGTGAGGCTGGCTGAAGGCGGACCTGGGGAGCCAGTCGTTTTGGGTGGGTGTCTCTGGCTTGGGGTTAAAGAGGAGGCTGGGGGTGAAGCGGACCCGACGCTTCCACTGGGTTCCTCCCCAGAACAGCTGGGCCTGTCTGGAAAACAGTCTCAGGAAAGAGTAGGGTAGGATCCAAATCATATCCTCAGCCATTCAAACTTTACAGATGGCTTCCTTACAAAGGCAAGAACAGCTAATGCTTTTTTAAGTCTTTATTTTAATTTGAGTATTTTTCATGCTTCATTTGGCCTAAAATGTGTGTGTGTGTTTTTTTTTTTTTCCTTTTAAAAAAGTTTTCAAACTGTCTTTCCCTCATCAGTCCCTGAACTTTTCACATACCGTGCCCCGGCAGATGTCTGCTGCTGCTGGGGCCACCCAGTCAACAATTAATTGTTCCTTTCATTCCTTGCTGCCTCTTGTGTCTGCCCCGATGGATGGGTTTTTAGGCTTCTGGAAGCTTGGGTCCCCCACCCTCAATTTGTAAGAGAATGGGCTGAGGCAGGGGCTCAGGTATCCCCAGAACTTGACAGGCTAGAGGGGGGGACAGCGCCTCTGGAGCAGACCTCTCTCCTGCCACCCTACTCCGGCAGCCAAGACCATTTACGTTTCACATCTCCCCCAAATTTGAGGTCCTTCTGCCCTCAGCAAGCCCAAGGGACCTGTCTGTTTTGGTGCCACAGGCCCCATCTCCAGGCAGCCCAACTTGCCTGGCTGGTGGGAGGCAATGTCCTCCTGGGCAGTGTTTGTCTTGGCCGCCAGGATATTCTGAATGGGCCTGACACACGATTAGGTGACTGATGGCCCCGTGACACATTGTCTCCTCCAGGGCCTGGGGCCTTTGAAGCTCTTCCCTGTGGGAAGTAGACTATTTGCTCTATTAAAATGCCTTGGTATTTCCTCTGTTTAACCACAGGCCACTTCCTCTCTGCCACTCTAAACCCGGCAGGGCCACCGGCTGATTGAAAAGACACAAGCCCAGGAGTGATCACATCCTATTGAAACAGATAGTCTTACTGCAGATTAAAGCTGGAGCAGGTCTCTAAGAAGAAACCCAATCTAAGCGGGATTCATTGACATGGCTCCTTATCTTGCTCAGAATTTAGCCTGTTGATGTCATTCACACTTAAAGCCCTGAATGCATTTTGTTTTTTTTAAGAAGGGAAGCCTAAATTGTAACCAAATTAGTGTGCGTTTCATCTACATACGGCAGGTTAAAGCAATTTGATCAACTGAATTTCTCATTGTGTGAGTTGGGAACTCTTCAGTGTCTGGGAAGAGCATGATGTCTATTCATAGAAAACCATACTTGGCTTATTCTCTGCTTGCAGATTCTGTCTGCTTGTTCTCACGTGTTCAGAAGCCCAAGTAAAACGTTTATAGCTTAAAGAATACCAAGAATATATCTGGGAAGACTGTCCCTCATGCTTTCCCGAGCAGTATCTGGGAATGGTTTAATTATTAACATGAGGCATGAAACTAAAAATTGAACAATTGAAAAATTACCTGAGTAACAAAGACTGACATTTAAACTCCATCTGTACCCTGTTTCTTCTGAAGGGACTTAAAAATGGAATAACTAGTTAGTCTCTAATGAAGACTATTATTTTTTTTTAATTTATTTATTATATATATATATTTTTTGGCTGCGTTGGGTCTTTGTTGCTGCACGCGGGCTTTCTCTAGTTGCGGCGAGCGGGGGCTACTCTTCGTTGGGGTGTGCGGGCTTCTCATTGCAGTGGCTTCTCTTGTTGAGGAGCACGGGCTCTAAGCACGCAGGCTTCAGTAGTTGTGGCTCGCGGGCTCTAGAGTGCAGGCTCAGTAGTTGTGGCGCAGGGGCTTAGTTGCTCCACGGCATGTGGGATCTTCCCTGACCAGGGCTCGAACCCGTGTCCCCTGCGCTGGAAGGTGGATTCTAAACCACGGCACCACCAGGGAAGCCCAAGACTATTATTTTAACATTTGCAACTCCATTGTTCAAACCATCCATGATAAAAACAGCTTTCCTTTTCTTTGGTTCCTTGTTTGGAAATGTTGGGGGAAGGTGGATGTAGCTAATTAAGGCTACAACATTTAAAGGGGGGACTTAATAGGTACCAGCTGTCCTCAACAAATCACTGGATGGATGACAAAATAAAGATGTGATGTGAACACACATGTAATTCTCTTCTAAAACGGAAGTTGGCCTGTAAATTGTGGGATTTAATAGGGTAAATGCAAACTACCTTTACTACGCACTTTTAAGAAGAATTTGTTTTATAGTAAACCTAATGTCTTATTTGCATAAGTCTGGTACATTAAAAGTTGAAACGGCAGGACAGATGGCAGGTATTGTGGGAAGTTTAATAAATTATAATTTTATTGTATCTTCATTCCAAACCTGATCTAATAGACATTAACCATGAGGCTTTTCATTAAAATTACTACATTGTAGGGGAGCTTGCTTGAACTTATCAGAAATGCCTATAAAATTGAAGCAGTGACTTTGAAAAGAGAATGGAAATTGATAACTAATTAAAATGTTCAGATGGATATTTACCTTTCACACATTGAATGAATACTTCAAATGAATCCTTTTGAAATCATAAGGGATTAGGCTTTAACTATAACTTTTTTAGATTTTGAAAGTCCTTTATTCCCTTAAAAACTAGGAGTTTTTCCAAGTGTTCTGTTTTGTCAGTTTTGTAGATTTTCCCCCCAATGAATGGTAACCCTTTAAAAAATGCTGGCTGTGGCCCCAGACTTCTGTTCTGAGCTGGACTGTTTTACTTGCCAGTGGGAGGGCTGATGGGGATAGAGGGAGGGTTTCCTTGTAAAGAAGAGGTACATTTTCCTGAGATGCGCCATATGGTTCTCTGTGATTTTATTCTGTCCAGGTGATTTCTGGTTTCTCTTCTCCTGAAAAGGGTTTCTTCCCCTTTTATCTGAGGAAAATGCAATGCAGTCCGGACCAAATGCAGGAGCAGTCAGCCTGAGCATGGTCCCTGTTGAGTGACAGCTTATCGCCTCCATCCTCTGGATGGGGCACATTTGCTCTGGGTGGGGCCCAGGCCCTCGCATGGTTACAATTTGTTGTAACTGCTCCATATCTGAAGTTCACAAAGACTTATTTGGTGTGAGGAGGCAAGAGCAGCTACTGTGTCAGGCCGTGGTTAAACTGTAGTTACGTTTTCTGGGAAAACACAAAGCGGAGTAGGAGCAGGCCCCTGTCTGCAGTGGCTTCCTATCCAGGCGGGGCTGCGAGACAGAGGCATGGGGGCTCAGAGACAGCGAGATGCAGGAAGGACTCCATGGTACAGGGAACTCGCCGTCCTCGCTCTGCTTTGTCCACTCCTCCCAGAGTAGCATGAACCACGGTTCCTGCCGCTCCTCGTCCCAGAACATTGCATCTTCTGCACTTGCCAGTGTGAGAAGCAGGGTAATGAGGAGCAAATGTCTGAGGTGCTGCTGGGCGCCCAGCTTTGGAACTCTGGCTTTTTAGCCCACGTCTCAGTTGGTTCCCAGTAACTCTGGCTACTTGCTCTGCCTCAGTTTCCCCTGCTTTGGAGGAGGCCCACCTTTCCCCGGGAGGCTTCTCCACAAAGCCTCCTAGGCTCCCTGTGTGAATTTCACCTTTGCCAGGAAGCCTACATTTAGTAAAGTCAGACTCGTCCCATCATGCCTCCAGATTTAGTGGGATGCATTCAGTCTTTTGCAGTGATGCAGTGAAGAAGGGGAATCTTGATTTGCTTGTGAAGAAGACACTTAATTTGGACGGTTCAGAGGAGGCTTAGAGGGAGGGATTAGATGGCTGAAGAAGACTGGCCTCACCGGGGGGACTTTGAGTGGGGCCTCTGGCGAGTGAAGCCAGGAGGTGGGGACAGTTTGGGCAGAAAGAAAGATGTGGGTGGGAATTCCCTGGCGGTCCAGTGGTTAGGACTCGGCACTTCCACTGTGGGGCCCGGTTTCCATCCCTGGCTGGGGAACTGAGATCCTGCAAGCTGCAAGGCGCGGCCAAAAAAAAAAGGAAAGGAAAAAAACAAAAAGAAAGATATGGATAAAGCTGGAGGAGGGTGGCTCATTGGAGGCAGTGGAAACAAGAAGGCTGAAGATGGAGGCTGGGACTAGATAAAGGGGTGCCTTGAATTTTGCCTGCATGTACTTGTCACGGATGGTGAGGCTTGGAAGGTTTCTCCAGCAGATGAATGGCTTGATAGGAGTGACCCTCAGCAGCCATTCCTTCATTCAGTGAGTATTTGGCATTTTCTATGTGTGTGGCCTGGTTTCTGGAGCTTAGATTGTAGTAAGGGAGACAAATAGGATAACAAACTACCAGACCTGCTCTATTTAAAATAGCAACCGCTGCTGTCTCGCTCACCTCTTTTCTTCACTTGAGTTTTCTCCACAAAATTTTTTACCATGAAACACACAAGAGTGTTTTCTTGTCTGTCTGTCCATCTCCTTCACTGCACTATCAGCTCCCTGAGGGCAGGTCCTTGATCTGCTTCGTTCCCTGCTGCACCAGGAGATTAGTGGCTGCACATAGTAGGTTCTCCCTATGTGTGACTAAGTGCTCTGAAGGAAATTAAAATGGGGTGATGAGAGCGGGCGAGCTCGGTGGCCTCTCTGAGGAGGTGACATGTAAGGCGAGCAATTGTAATGACAGTTTTCTCTGAAGTTCTATAGTTACGTATGTTCTATTTTTAAAAAAATTTTATTTTTATTGAAGTATAGTTGGTTTTACTTATGTTTTCTTAACATTGGTGCATCATGTGGCATTAGGTGCTGAGAGTAGCATGAAAATATGCTCGCCTTCATTCACACCACAGTTTATTGGCACTGTGTCCTCATACTGGCCAACTGCTAGGCTGCAGGACAGATTCCCAGGGAATGAGAGAGGCAGTGGTTAGGGCTGGTACTGGATGGGAATCACAGTTTGCAAAGTGTTGGTTGCTTGAAGAGGGGATGTTTGGACTGTCCAGGTTGCGCTGCACTGTGGATGAAAAAAATGTAAAAAATGACTGCTAAGCGCTAACTAAGCATCTTGGTTTTGGACTTTAGGAAACAAAGTGAATGAATGACTCTCACTCCCTGGCAGCAGCCCTTAGGTGGTTTGACAGCTTGGTCTTTTTAACAGAGGTACAGGTCTCATTTTCTTTCGGTCCCCTCTGGTTGTGAATGCCTTTCATTTTCTGAAGTCACTAGAGGGTCCATCCAGAATCAAAGATGCTCTTTGCCGCCTTTCCAGGGCTGTGGGTTTGCCGGCCAGCTGTGGTAATGAGTTTTTGCCCAGCTTTGATTTTCATGCCTTGCCTCCCTGTGGGAGGAACTAGATATTTCTGATCTTACCTCTGCTCATATTCAGATCCAGCCAAGCAATCAGTGACTTCCCGGGCTTTTTTGTGGGAGACTGTGGGAAAAGTCCTGGTTGGCTGGCTATGAATTAATGAAATCCTTAGAAGGGTTCACTAAAGATAGCTCCTGTGGTTTAAAAAAATAGCATTGCCTTTTTAATTTGAGAAAGAGGTCATGGAGTTTTACCAAAATTAAGCAGAGAAAATGTAACATCTGGTTGTGCTGCCTGAAGACTGCTGCAGGGGGGGCTGGAGTGGTGGGTTCCCAGTGTCTGGCGCGCCCAAGGTGACTGCCAACCAGGTCTCTCAGGGCTGCTCTGGACACGCAGGCTGCCTCATTGTTCTCCTCCCTGGGTTTTGAAGCTTGAGACACAGAAATTCTATCCCAACATCTTTTCACTTGAGCACATTTCCCATCTACTGAGCTTTCTTCCTTTTACTTAAAGGGTCACACTTTTCTTTTTTTTCCCTTTAAGTGCACAGTTTTCAAGTTGGAGATTAGGGTAATCATTGCTTTTATCTCATTAAAAAAAGACTGGGGTAGATAATGGGGGAGAGTTTGGGTGGAAGGCAGGAGAGTTTTAAAGAGCCATTTAAAAAAGTTTTTAAATTAGTAGGAATTCTGATAAGAGGAGAAAGAGAATGATAAATTGCAGAAGAGTTTTAGGGAAAGGCATAAAGGGGTTTTAAAAGGACCTGTGCCTTGGGAGCTTCCCTGGTGGCGCAATGGTTAAGGATCTGCCTGCCAATGCAGGAGACACGGGTTCAAGCCCTGGTCTGGGAAGATCCCACATGCCGTGGAACAACTAAGCCCGTGCGCCACAACTACTGAGCCTGCACTACGGAGCCCGCGTGGCACAACTACTGAAGCCCACGTGCCTAGAGCCCGTGCTCCGCAACAAGAGAAGCCTTTGCTCACCGCAACTAGAGAAAGCCTACGCACAGCAACGAAGACCCAACGCAAACATAAATAAAGAAACTATTGCCTTTGGGGAAAAAAAAAGGACCTATGCCTTTTATAAAAGCAGAAACTTAAATGTCTTAAATGTCTGCCGTGTGTACATACCCCCTCAACCACTACCCAGTTAAGTGAATAATAAGTTACACTACTATGGGTTTTAAAAATTTATTTTAGGGACTTCCCTGGTGGCACAGTGGTTAAGAATCCGTCTGCCAATGCAGGGGACACGGGTTCGAGCCCTGGTCCGGGAAGATCCCACATGCCGCGGAGCAGCTAAGCCCGCCGTTCGCCACAACTACTGAGCCCTCGAGCCACAGCTACTGAAGCCTGCATGCCTGGAGCCTGTGCTCCACAGCAAGAGAAGCCACCGCAATGAGAAGGCCGCGCGCCGCAACGAAGAGTAGCCCCCGCTCACCGCAGCTAGAAAAAGCCCGCGCGCAGCAACAAAGACCAAATGCAGCCAAAAATAAAAAAATAAATTTTTAAAAAAAATTTATTTTAATCCTGAATCTATTCTGTATTGAGACTTTATACTTTGGGGTGTACATTTTCTGAAACAGGAAGATGAAGCTGTTGCTGCCCAGCCCCCACCCAGACCAGCAGGCAGCCAGTCAGCTGTACCTGGGGCTTCACTTTACTCTCTCGCCTATATTTTGGATTCTGAAAATTTCAAACCTATAGAAAAGTTGAAAGAACAGTGGGGTGAACACCTATTTCCCCTTAGCCTAGAGTCACCAGTGCTTTGCCCCACGTACCTCAGCTGTACTCGTAAATATCCTTCATGATTTCTTTCCGAATCACCTTCCAGGATTCAGACGAGGGCCACTCACTGCTTATAGACATCTCCTGTCTCTTTAGTCTCCTTTAATCTAAAGGAGTCCCTCCACTTCTTTTTGATCCTTTATAACATATACATCTGAAGAGTCGAGGTCACTTGTGGTATAGACAGTCACACAACTTGGATTTCTGATTGTTTCCTCATGATTAGGGTCAAGTTAAATATTTTGGCAAGATCCCTCTAAAGGTGAGAGTGTGACATTGTTGGATTTTAGATATCAATAGGTAACAAATATAGGTACAGTTTTAGCAAAGAGCAAAATATGTTTTTTCTACTTGAAATTGTACATAGAGACCTTTCTAATGATTTAACCCAGTTTGGTCTTGTGTTATTTGTCTTTTTTAAAAACGCAGTGCTTTACAGTAGGGCCTTCCTTTTACTTTACTGAGCGTCCAAAGAAACTGCAGGGTGTCATTTGTGCTGTCCTGTAATTTAACGTATTTCCTTGAAGACGATTTGAAATCAGTTGTGCTCTCAAAATTGGGAGTGCTGCAGCCCAAGAATGCTTAAGACTTTTGCTGTTCACCAGGGCTTTTTGCAAACAGTTGTAGATGTCGCCCTCAGCGACCGACCAGGAATGAGTTCCTATTATAACCTCCCCTTGGCCGGGGCAGGTTTACGGTTGAGTGCTCCCTCACACCCAGACTCAGCCACTTCTTTCCTTTGTGCTAAGAAAACAATGAACTTTATTTCCAGAAAAGGCCACTTCACTCAAAACATGTCCTCAATTTCCAGTCTTCTCCTTCTATGATTGTGTATTGCCTAAATTATTTTATTAGAGACCCTTAACAGAGTTTCATTCGTTTAACTTGAATTACTGTCTTCTACCTCATGACATGCCTTTTCTTTCTTTTATTTGTCCCTACCCCAGATTTAAAGCCCAAAGACTCAGAAAGTTAATATTGATTATTTTTCAAAGTAAGTTAAAACGTCAAAAAGTGACAAGTTGTTATTCTCCCAGGGTACCAGGGAGATGACAGAGACAAGCCCTCCATCTTTTATTCATAAGTGCAGGGAGCCGGCGAGGGCGCGGGAGGGCCTGTGCACCAGTCGTTTGTTCAGCTTTCAGGACCAGGCCTCCTCCCCTGCTGGCCGTGAAATGTCATGCCGAGATGTAATAGCGGGACATTCAGTGTCCAGAGAATGGGCTGCAGAGGTTCAACCTCGCTTTTCATTTTATTTTCTGGCACCGAATCCACGGTCGCCTCCGTGGCCTGACAGCAGAAGGCCAGAAAAGCAGCGATCGGGATGCTGGTAGTAGGGATGCTGTGCCGGGGTACACGCAGGGCACCAAGGCTGGGCCAGGGTGCGCCTCGGGAGAGGGCGGCGGGCTGCCTTTGCTTAGTCTAGTCTACCCTGCTCAAGGAGAGGGTTCTTGTTTCCATGGCTCTGCTACCATCAGTATTGGTGGGAGAGGGAGTGTAGAGTGCTTTTGAGTTCAGAACTCACTCAGGGATAAACATTTTTGTGTAGAGGGCAGTCCTGGGGCAGGGAGCTGAGTCTGTGAGACTCCCTGGGCTCTGACGTTTTCTTTAGAAAAAGAGAAATCAGGCAGCACTTGCTAAGCAGGCTTAGAATTTGATTTAGAGCAATAGTTCTCAATTGGGGGTGATTGGGGAATCTCTGGAGACACTTTTGGTTGTCACAACTGGGAGGGGGTTTGCTACTGGCATTTCCTGGGTAGGGACCAGGGATGCTGCTAAACATCCCCAAATGCACAAGTCAACCTTTCCGAATAATGGCCCAAAATGTCAGTAGTGCTGAGGTTGAGAAACCCTGATTTTGGGGTCCCATTTTAGTATTTGAATTTCTCAGCTCACTTAGCCTTATAACACTTTTCAATTTCCTTTCTGTTTAACAGAAGCTGCTGGTTCTATAAATCTGCACTCAGGATGAATTTCCATTAAACTCTCTAAGACATATGATTAAACTATGGTGATGCTCCTTGAAGATATGCCCTGAATGCAACTACTATTTAAAATGCAAAAGACAATTTTTTTGTTTTGGCCATAATTTGATCAAAGTAGCATAACCTGTGCCTCTGTTTTTGTTACTCACTGATGGTCTGTGGATAACATTACATTTTTTCAGCATGAAACCCAACACTTCAAATCCCTAAAGCAGTCTCAAATTTATGGTTAATAAAAGCATTTATTGTACTGGATGTCATCTGTTATATCACTCTGGGGCTAGAAACTGGCAAGCAGTGGACAGGAAATATTTTCATTTCAAATCGCTTCAATCTTATGGTCTAGGGGCAAAAGTGTCTGATTTCAGGAAAGCCGCGGTGAATAGCATAGTAATGAATGCATTTTTAGTTGATTAAGCAGGCATTCTCTCCCTTTCAAACAATCTTCTCTCTTTGGCTTGGTGGGGCTAAATAAACATGTGATGTTAAACGATAGCATTTCTTGGGCTGGCCATTCTTTTCCTTTGATCATCTTAAAACTTTTCAAAGTGTTTTCCAGGAATCCTCAGCAGACCAGGAAGGAACAAGTCCGGGAGAATGGCTAGACTCGAGTGTTGACCCTCCTTGTAATTATTTACTTTCTGAGCAGAGGAGGTTTTCTGAGATGATGCTGACTCTTCCGAATTCCTCTTTAAAGATGGAATTTGGTACCCTGCCCTTGGGATCACGAATTTAGGAGGAAAAAACGTGATTTTTTTTCTTTTTAAAGGCTGCAATTTTATTGTAACTTGAGTCCTGATTCCCCCACAACCATCAAGTAAACAGGGTGAGGAACGTTCCATTCAGAGGCAGCCCTGGGTGGTGGTGATATATCCGGGGCAAGGTACCTTTCATCCTGGCTGCCCAGTGCCTTTGAACGTGTTATGTAAATCATCACTTCCACCGAGCTTCGGAGGTAGACGATTATTTCTGATGTGGTTCCTTTTTTTCCAGATGAGGATTCCATGGCACAAAGAGCCAGGAAGGGATTAGGATGGGAGGCCATGTGCCTCAGAGAGGCCTCTCTCTGCCAGATACTACGAGAGCCCCAGAGTTCTTACCTTGCCTGTGCCCCCAGCAGCGAACTTGCCCTGCCTTCCCAGCACCCAGCCATGTCTGCCATGTGCAACAAAGCAACTCATGGGGGTGGGAAGAAAGCAAGACTAGATACCAGCGAGCGCTTTGCAGATAATTAAACTAGGATTCGGCATTTACCCCAGAGGTTACCAAACTTGGCTGAACTCCAGAATCACCGGAGGAACATTCTTGGGAGGGGGCGTGGAGGTGGGAGATTCCGGGATTCACCCCAGACCTGCTTAAGTGGGATTTCCAGGGGAAGGCCAGGAATCTGAGTTTTTAAAAAAGCTGCCAGATGGGTGGTTGCCAGGGTTTTGGGGGGTGGATGAAGGGTTTGGCTACAAAGGGGGCAGTACAAGGGAATTTTGGGGGGATGATGGAACTGTTCTGTGTGCTGATTGTGGTGGTAGATACAGCGATGTATACATCTACACATCTAATTATACATTTATATATGTATAAACTCGTGGAACTGTACACCAAAAAGTCCATATTTACATGTAAAAAAAAATGCTGCTTGCATGAAACTGAGCTATCACCAAGGTGTCAGGTGGGAAGAGTCGTCCAGCTGTGGGAGAATGCCACCTGGAATTGCAGAGGCAGGTAAGGAGGTCCTCCAGTAAAACTTTCTGTGACAATGGACATGTTCTTCCCTGCACTGGCCAGTTCAGTAGCTATTAACCATGGTGGATGAAATGTGGCCAGCACAATTGTGGGACTGAATTTTAAATTTACTCAAGTTAAGTTTAAATAGCTACACATGGCTAGAGGCTGCCCTGTTGGACAGTTTGCCTTAGAGGCAGGCATTGCCATACTGGGGGGGGCTTTGGTTCTGTGCCAGGTGCACACAGAGCCCATAAAGAGCCCTTTATGCTTGAGGGACCATAGTAAGTCATCCCAAGTAGAGAGCAAAATGGGCACGTGGGCCAGCAGCGTGGGTTGGTAAGGACAGAGGAAAAAGGAACCTTGGAAAGAAGAGTGATGTGAGGTGGGTCCAGGAAGAGAACAGTCTTGCCAACTGGAGGAGTCAGCTTTTCTTCCCCTAGTGCAGAAGTCAGAGGGTGCCAACTGTGGGCCACTTCCTTCCCCAACTTCCCAACCTCATTCATCTTAAAAGATGCAGTAGTTAGTATGTTCTTTAATTGTACTTCTGTTCCCCTGAGGTGACATGATATACAGGAAGCCATTGGAGGGTTCAGGGGAGCGATGTGTGGACAGGGTTGGGGGTACTTGTGGCT
The DNA here is from genome assembly GCF_028564815.1 of Eubalaena glacialis. Taxonomy (NCBI): domain Eukaryota; kingdom Metazoa; phylum Chordata; class Mammalia; order Artiodactyla; family Balaenidae; genus Eubalaena; species Eubalaena glacialis. Next base: position 80,741,268 of record NC_083722.1, on the reverse strand, counting down.
GGGCTGAGGGTTTGCTGGGTCCCTCTGCCAACCTGGACGGGGTGTGGTGAAGAAACTGTGTGGGCATATTCTGCTCCCCTTTGGGGAATGAGATGCTATGAAAAGGCAACTGGGCACAAACCTCCCACTTAGGCATGGAGCACACGGCCTCCATCTAGGCATATGTTCAGACACTCTTAAACCTACGTCCCCACCCCCATGGATTTATGCCATCTTAAACAGCATTACTTTTCCAAATGCATTTATAAAAGAGTGAGATTGTGAAAGTGTGGCCTTTTATTAGTGCAGACCAAATGGTGACAGAAATAATGTTCCAGTTTGTCAACATATTTGTCCTTAAATAAATTTGCTAAATGACTAACAAAAAAAAAATTCATGAGCTATGGGTTTTTATAAATTAGGAGGTTTTGTTAATATTAGAGTAGGGCTTACTTGAAAGCCTGAGGGGGGGACTTATTTTTTTTAGAGAAGGGGCTTTAAAATTAGAAGAGCTATTCTTTTATTTTTATATGAAAACTTCACATCTTTAGATCAGGAAGAGAAGGGCATTCTGAATCATAGCATCTTTAAGCAGAGTTTCCTTGTGTTGGCTTTATAAATTGGTAACTTCAGCCTAATGCAAAAAAAAAAAAAAAAAAAAAAGAGCTTAATGAGCATTAAATGCTGCTTCTTCCATTCTTGAATATAGAAACATTTTGATGTAGAGTTGTAATCACTATTTTTAATGGTTATTATTATCTTTTTTACTTACATTTGTTTTCCGAAGATATTTCCATGTTTTTACATAGTTTACAGACTTGTTGCTCTTAGTGGTCATATGATATTTTCATGTTGTGTGCCCCTGCCCCTTTTACTACCCCTCTCCCCTATAGATGAAGCACTTGGGCTATTTCCAAGTTATTGCTGTTATAAAGCTGCTATGAATATCTTCATGCAGATTGGTTTCCTGTCCCACCTTGCCATTTTGGTTTGTTTCCTTGGCATATATAGCGCTTCCCAAAGTGGAATTACTGGGGCAAAGGTTTTATAGCTCTTACAGCACGTTTACCAACCTGCCTTGTATAATGACTGAGCCAATTTACTACAAAGAATTGTGTTTTGAGAAGAGGGTAAATTTGGTCCACAAATCCCAGCTCTATCATTTGCTATCATTTATTGTGACCTTGGGCAAATTTCTTCATCTGTAAAATGAGTCAATAATAGTTTATCTCCCAGGATTGTTCTGAGACTTAAATAAGTTACTGTCTTTAAAACATTTAGCTCTGTGCCTGACCACATAGTAACTACTTATAATGATTGGTGGCAGACGGCTGTCAGTTAATGTGTGCTCATTTTTCCACATCCTAAAAAATATTGACATTTATAATTTTTATTTACACTTTGTTATTTGAGTTGTACCTTATACTTGTTTCATTCTGGGTTTATTAGAGAGGGACTGAATCTTTCCACCTGGTGATTTACCTTCTGAGTAAGTTTTAGTGCTTTTAAGTCTGGTGGTATTAATGTGAGGTGTGGATGAAATGCTGCTCAGTAAAAGTATTAGGGAAGACGTTTAAGTGAGTGAATGAGGGTTTTAAAATCAGAATATTGATTGAGTGACTCTTTTGCACTTAATAGCATATTATGAAAATAGTTGAATCTAAGCGTTATCATGGGAATTCTATTTGTACCAGTAATTTGGCTAGCGAACCTTTCTTCAGACATAGATTTTCCAAGGTTGATTTTGGATTGATCACACATTTGCTGTGAATAGAATATATATGAATCCTGTTTTGCTGCAGCTTTTGCAAATCCTGATCTTGGGCTAGAAGCCACTCTGTTAGATGGTCTCATTTACATCAGTGTGACCTGCGAGATGAGGGCATCCCAGGCCAGCTGAGTGTGACTGTGGACAGGGCAGGTGACCCCTCTGACTCTCAGTTTCTTTACCTATAAAATGGGACAGTCAGACTAGAATTATTCTTAAGAATTTAAGAATTGTTTATATTGAGATAACTTGAAGTTTTAACTCAGAGGATAATATTTCTATCCTACCCATTCCATTTCCTTACTGAGTCGGTCCCTTCCACCTGGACTCCTGCCTCTTGCACCTGGGTGTCCTGTTTTTGATCTGTCTCGAGAAAAAACACCCAGCCTGTGGCCATTTTTGCAGATCTTTCTCTAATAAAAGTAAAGTGTCTGTCCTCCGCATAGGTTTGGATTTTTTTTTAAAAAATTTGTACACTGGGAATTCCCCGGTGGTCCAGTGGTTAAGATACTTTGATTGCCGAGGGCGCGGGTCCGATCCCTGGTCGGGGAAGTAAGAGCCCACAAGCTGCGTGGTGCGGCCAAAAAAAAAAAAAATTCGTACACAGATAGCTTTACTTCTACCAAGTGTGCCTGCCGCATCGACTCCACTGTCATTGTGATTTGCATGTACTGGTGTTTACCCAGAGGTGCCTAGTGTGTCCATCTGCCTCCATCCTTCACATTTCCCGTGCTCTTGTCCACATGGCCAAAGGCCCCCTTGCATCTCTTGTTTTTTTTTCAACATTACACTACTGTTAATGATTGCTTTCAACCTATTTAGTCTTCTGGGCCAGGAGCTTTTAGGGTCCAATCAATCACTGAATCCATAAACAAGGGCACTGCCTCAGACTCCTCGTGAGCCCTGAATTACATCAGGGTGTTGACAGTCCCGGAGGCCTGGACCACTCTGTCAGTGACTGTCAGGGGGAAGAGAGGATTCGGGTATGTGCACGGTGGTGGCAGGGGTGGGAGAAAGGCAGCTGCAGATAAAAACTGACCAGAGATAAGAAAATGTTTGTTTGGCAGAGAATCTGCATGTGGGTAATTGCAGGGCTGAGAGATTAATTTTGTTTCCCTTTCACCCCCATTTGCACCAAGCTGTCTTCTTTTTGAATTGACGTATATTTGATTTACAATGTTATATTAGTTTTAGGTCTGCAACCTAGTGATTTGATATTTTTATAGATTACACTCCATTTAAAGTTATTATAAAATACTGGTTATATTCCCTGTGCTATACATTACATCCTTGTATCTTATTTATTCTATACCTAGCTGTCTTCTTATTAGGAAAGCTAAACAGGTTAAAATAGCGATATACCTACACACCCATCCCTCACCCAGGGATTGCTGTCGCCTGGGTTTCCGTCTAGGTGCTGTCATCCTGAGTGATTGCCACCTGCCCAGGTTGAAGTGGTGTTGCTTTAGTGGGTCCTGGGTGACAGATCCTTGGATATGATAAGAACATTTCAGGAAGAGTGGAAGAAGTAGCATTTAATGCTCAGTAAGCTCTTTTTTTTTTTTTTTTGCGTTAGGCTGAAGTTACCAATTTATAAGGGCAACACAAGGAACCTCTGCTTAAAGATGCTGATTGGCAGGCAAGGAGACAAGAATGCTTGATAGGCTGTCAGGAAGCTGGTCACCTCCAGAGGGTTCTGTGACACAGGCCAGAGGGGGAAGTGATGGTGAGAGGCTGGGGAAGAGGTCACCCATGCAGAGACCAGAGCTTGCAGCTTGAGGGCACCGAGAAAGCTTTCTTGATGAAGAGCCTTATCTCCAGGGGTCATGCCCTCCAGAAGCTCTGAGCTTAGCCAGGTGCCCTGGGAAGGCACTGGGTGGTTTTAAACCAGCACCTCCACCTGCAGCAGTAACAGAGCAAGCAGTGTCTTAATCCCCTGCAGAAAGGACTGAGGTGTGCATGATACTTGCAGCTTGTACCTCTAAATACCCTCACCCCAAGTAAAGCTTGGTTGTGAACACCTTCCCTGAACCTTGACCAACACCCCATGAAATTGGTGGTTCCATCCTGTGGCCTATAGCTTGTGGTACTCTGCCAGAAGGACACTGGGCAGGACGGCCAGTCCTTTATGCTTGCAAGCGCCTTTGAGGGTCTCCCGGTGCCCCCAGCTGGTTCCTCACTGAGCGCATTCATGTGCTTTGATGCGGTGAGGCTGGGAGGTGGGGTGGGATAGGAGGCAGGGAGTGGTCTCCTTGGGATCTGCTCCTTACTGGGAGCTTTTCCCCTTTGTTCTGCTCTGGGCTGGATGAAGCTTCAACCTTTGCAGAACACTCTTGGCTGGGTGAAAACATCTTGAAATGGGATTTATATCTATGGAAATTGAAAAGGAGATAAATCGCAGGGACTGTTTCTCCTGTTCTGATGCGCCTCCCGCCCCCTGTAAGTATAGAAATGTTTAGCTTCAAATAAGTGGCTTGAGATGTACCAGTGTTCTCATTTGGAAATGTGAAGCTGGCCGCTGCCAAAAGGTGCTCCCTCACCTAGTCTTCACTCAGGTAGCACAGGGGTGTTCCTTCCACCTGAATGTCACTTCCTGGGCACTGGGCCCCCATCTCAGTCACTCTTAGACCCTTCCCCGTGTCCTAGCCCTGCACTCTGCACATCCTGGGTGCTCTGTGAATAAGGGCTGGATTACCTACTGAGTACAGATACTCAACTTACTCACGTTAGCGCTTTGGGTAAAGGGGTTTATGTGGGGTCAGTATTCTGGGGAGTGTGTGATGCCTGGAGGATCTTAGTGACCTGGCACATCTGCACGTAAGCACAGCCTCTGAGCCCCGACCTACTTCCCATAGGGTTCCTGGCAGCCTCTGGGGACTAAGACTCTTCATCCCGGACATGTTCCCCTCACTCCTGGGAGGCAGTGGGAGGCAGTGGGAGGCAGTGGGAGGCAGTGGGAGGGCCCGCCCCAGGGCTGCCTCTCTGGTGGGGTCACCTGACCGGGGTGACTTGGCCCTGTCAGAATTGTCCAGGAACAGTGGAGATGAAGTCTGTCTAGCACTGAGACAATTCTGTGCCTTTGCAAACAACACACTTCAAAAAGGATCCCGCCACCGCCCCCAGGGCATAGTAAGGTGGCGGAAGGAAGCGGTGGCTGACAGCGGAGTTAAACTTGAAGGTTGGTCACATTTCTGACATACCATTTTCCTCCGCCTACCAGCAGCTGCCCTCTACTTTGAAAGGGAGCTTAGCTGCTCGCATAAACTTTGGCTTGTGATAATGTAAACTATTATTAGGATTATCTTTTTATTCATAATATATGCCTCACTCTCTGTCTCCCTTATTTTTGCTGTGCTTGAAACACTCATTTACCCTCAGAACCCAGAGGCAGCTACAACCCCTCTGAAAACGACGAAACACTTTATAACAGACTACCTATTTAAATCTCTCTGTGGTTTAAAAAGGACTCGGAATGAAACCATTGGGTTGAAGAAACTTCAAATCTCAGCAAAGATTCCAGGATAAAACTGGGATTTGATGTTGACAAAACATTTCAGTTAAAAGAATTCTTTTTTTCTTGGCAGTGCCCCGAAGCATGCAGGGATCTTAGTTCCCCAGGGATCTTAGTTCCCCGACCAGGGATCGAACCTGCGCCCCCTGCAGTGGTAGGGTGGAGTCTTAACCCCTGGACTGCCAGGGAAGTCCTGAGAATTTTTTTTTTTTAATGAAGTTTTGTCCCAAGGGTGGTGGTTTTGATACAAAAATGCTTCATTTCCACTTGAGAATCTTTGGCTTTCAGAGTCTCTCCCCCCCATTTTATCACCACCTGGTGGAACCGTCTGCCACTCAGGACATTCTGGAAGTTAGAGAAGGTCCCCAGGCTCACACTGTGGTCAGCCCGGTGCTACCTCCCTGCAGCCTGCCTTCGCAGGAGGGATGCCCCGATGGTCCTGCCTCAGGTGCTCCTGTGTGGTTTGTCAGCAGAGGGCAGGTTAGTGTGCGAGCCAAAAAAGCCCAATAACCTTTCCAATTTTTAATAAAATGACTCTCCCACCCTTTGTTTCTCCCTCCACTCTGCCCCAAAAGAAGAAACAGACTGAATTTTTAAGCACATCTGGACACTGTTTTTGTAAAGCCGTTACCCTGAATTCCCAGAAGGAATGTATTGGCTCCCATCTTTCCAAGCAAAAACTGAAATGACTCCTTTGTTTATAAGTACTGTGCTTGCATATTTTAATAAATCTGTAAAGAAAGAAGTTGCACTGATGTGAGGGTCCTTAGCCAGGCCAACACATTCTCCTCTTGTCTCTCTTGAAGTCCTTGAGAGGTGATAAAAGTTTATGATTGGTTATTTTTGGTGGGAGTGGGGAAGGGAGGAGTAAGGACTCCATGTGTCCCATTTGAAATTACTTTTTCTGCTTTCTGTGGCTGTAAGAGGGTCGCGGCAGGGGTGCTCATAGCTCTGGTCCGTCTGTTCTGCCCTCGCTACCATGCAGTGCCCTCTTGGTGAATGCCATGTAGGTACAATCAGATTATAATGTTCCAGATCTGAGAACCCAGAGGTCTGCAATGGAATCCGTCTTTCCTTTATCAGATAGTGTTTGTTTTCTTCTTAGGCAAATCTTCTAGAAGGTTATTGTTGCTAAGAGAATGAGGCTAGTCTTTCTTTAATATCAGTCAACAAGATGTTGGTATGGGGTTCTTCAAGTATGGGGAGAATTTCAAAGCAGTGTGAAACTTTTAAAGACGAGGTAGAGAGGTATTTGCTATGTTGGTGAGCTTGAAAGTTCTTTTTTATGCCCTTAAAAATTATGTTTGTGAATTGAAGCTGTACCTTCAGGAAGACATGAGTGTAGTATGGTTAAGTTATGAGGGTCATAGCTCTGTTACTACCCAATAAATGTTCATTAGTGATAAGCATTTAACCAGTGTGGTAGTTACTGTTTCCTAGAATATGCCTTTCTCCAGACTGTTCTAGGTGTCTGGAAATAAACTCAAGAGGTGTAATATTCCTGCAGGCCTCTTCTCAGAGATGAATCAAATTTCAGAGATAACCACATTTCAGCTTTATTCCCTTACTTTTGGGGAAAAGGTTGTTAGCCACAAAGCCAAAACTGATCCACTTAAGCCTGGCAGTGATATGGATGTGCGCCTGTCAAATGGCCACAAGTGATGAATAATGTCCAAAACAGGATGGTCTGAAAATTAATATTTGTATTTGTGCCTTTGTGCAAAAATTTACCATTTCCAGGAATTTTGGACAAAAAGAGTTTGCCTGAACTGAAATCTAACTTGATAACTTTGAGTTCTAGCTTATCTTTTGAACTTTTTTATTTCGTGTTGAATTCTGGGCAGTTGTCGGTTATTCTGAATGCTAGCTATTAGGTCAGTTGGTTAGCAGTATTTGGTTAAAAAAAGACCTGAGTGTTGGTTGCCTCTACATTTTTCAGATAGCATTGTTTCAAAAACTGCCAAAAGGTTTTACTAATTTAACAGTGGCTCAAACTGTAAAGTGCTGAGCAGAAATTGGGGAGAAGTCATGACTTAGGGTCCCTGCGCTCTTCTCCGTAATAGCATGGGAGATTGGACGGCTGTCCTGGCAGGATGCAAAGCTCTGATCCTGTACACAGAAGTCTGACAGTGAACCAGAATCTTTTCAACGCCTTTTCCAGTGCTAATATCACTTGTTTTTAAGTTTTCAAACATATGAAAAGACTTTCCTTAGATAGTACTTATAATATGCTTCCTACTTTCTTACTTTCTTTCTTTTCTTTTTGGCTGCATTGGGTCTTCGTTGCTGCGCGGGCTTTCTTTACTTGCGGCGAGCGGGGGCTCTTCCTTGTGGTGCGTGGGCTTCTCATTGCGGTGGCTTCTCTTGTTGCGGAGCACTGGCTCTAGGCATGCAGGCTTCAGTAGTTGCGGAATGCAGGCTCAGTAGTTGTAGCTTGCGGGCTCTAGAGCGCAGGCTCAGTAGTTGTGGTGCATGGGCTTAGTTGCTCTGCGGCATGTGGGATCTTCCCAGACCAGGGCTCGAACCCGTGTCCCCTGCATTGGCAGGATTCTTAACCACTGAGCCACCAGGGAAGCCCAATATGCTTCCTAGTTTTATAGGAAACCAGGGGATAGGTCTGAATGGCAGCAAAAGACGTGGGAATTTATTTATATGGAGAAGCTATTCTAAATGAGCCATCAATATTATTATTTGCTCAGGGATTTGTATAATCAAAAAGGTGGTTTTCATGTTGAAAATACCCATCTTGATATTCTTTTACATGAAACCTATTTGACATTCTTTTTTTAAATTCTGTTTCATTCTCCTTTGCCTAATGGTCTTTCCTGGTTCCTCTTCTACTTTGCCAGCCTCACTTTTTCTATCCTCTTTTCCTCCTCACAGGCCCTAAATGTGGATAGTCCCACAAAGCCCAGTTCTTGGCCCTTTGTTCTTTTTTATACCTCCTATTAATTAGCCCATCTGTCCTTAAGGTTCTGTAGCTTGACCTCATGCATGACTTCCTGCCTTCTAATGCTGTATTTCCAAAAAAAAATATGGTATTGTGTAGAAGATTCCCTGTCGTCACCTCACCCTCACTAAGTTTTTTTCTTAAAAAAGAAAAGACTCCTTCCCCAGGGTTCTCTTTATTGCTGTAAAATCACTAATCTTCCGGGTTCCCAAAAGAGGAGCCTTCAAGTTACCTTTGAATTCCATCATCACCTCTGTATCGCATTTGTTACAAAGTCCTGCCATAGTTTTTTTTTTTTTTTTTTTTTTTAATTTATTTAATTATTTTTGGCTGTGTTGGGTCTTCGTTTCTGTGCGAGGGCTTTCTCTAGTTGCGGCGAGTGGGGGCCACTCTTCATCGTGGTGCGCGGGCCTATCGTGGCCTCTCTTGTTGCGGAGCACAGGCTCCAGACGCGCAGGCTCAGTAGCTGTGGCTCACGGGCCCAGTTGCTCCGCGGCATGTGGGATCTTCCCAGACCAGGGCTCGAACCCGTGTCCCCTGCGTTGGCAGGCAGATTCTCAACCACTGCACCACCAGGGAAGCCCCATAGTTTCTTAAAAATGCCTCCCAGACCTATCCTTTCATCATCTCCCCACCATCGCCATCCTTCTCACCTCACACCTGTAGTTGCCGCCTCTCCTGCCTCCAGTTGTCCACCTTCCTAATTCTTCCTGCAGACGTGGCTACAACACTGTTTTATTACTGTTACTTTCCTGCTCAAAATCCTTGTTTCCTTTTTTTGTCTTTTTTCCCCTTTTTAAAAAAATTGTGGTAAAATATGCATTACATAAAATTTGCCATTTTAACCATTTTAAAGTGTTTAGTTTGGTGGTATTAAGTCCATTCACATTGTTTTACAGCCATCATCACCATCCATGTCTAGAACTTTTATCTTCCTAAACTGAAACTCTAAACCCATTTCCCCCTCCCCCAGCCCCTGGCAAACCCCTTATTTCACTTTCTGTCTCCATGAAGCTGACTATGCTGGGTACCTTATGTAAGAGGAATCACATAGCATCTGTCCATTTGTGCCAAGGTCGGATTTGTAAAGATTGTTTTTAGTGAATCTGATCTTTAGGAATTTTGATGGAGAGTTGGTAAAAGCTAACAAAGGGCCGTTATTTCTGAGTCGTCTTCTTTCTGTCTTTACTATTAGTGAGCTCCGCCTGGGAGCATGGCACTGGTTTACCCCAAGTGTAGACAGGAAAGTCAAGGTGGGTGGGAATGACTGGGGAACATTAGAGAGGTGGAGATGTAGACGCCCACCTTGGGCGTCTGTGGCACTAATTCCAAAAGTTAGTGACATTTTTGGTCACGGAGGGAAGATAGGTGAAAATTGGAAGTGGGTGGTGCTCAGGACTCCCTTTCCTCCTTCTTAAATGCCTTCCATCTGTATTAGGGGCAGGGAATCTGGCCCATTTTGAAAATAAGAGGACTGTGTAATGAGACCCCCAGCTTTAATCCTTTTGCTTTTGTCAGTGGCACCTCCGGTCTGCAGGCCCTGGGATCTGACTCCTCCCTTTGATTCAACTCTCTGATCCTTTTGGTTCATCTTTTGAAGCTGCTGTTTTACTGCCTGTTTCTTTGCTCTTCTCTACCCGCAACCTAGCCCACTGCTACCTTGGCCTGGATTGGAGACCCCTCCCCTGCACTCCTGCCTGCCACCTCAGGCTGTGCTCACCTCTGTAAGGATCACTCTGTTCAGGTCTTGCCAAACTCCAAGATGCAACACCTGCAAAACTCAGCCCACTTGTCCATCCCAGCCCTACGGCGCCCATTCATTTGGGGTGTTTAACACGGAAGGGATGAGGGTGTGGGGTCAGTTACTCCAGCTTGCCAGTGTTCGCTCTGGCTGGTGAGGGAGGCTCCACATCATCCCTGAGGACTAAGGGCCATTTATTGAATGTTTACCATGCAGCCACATGCTCCTGGGTCTGCATCTGCTTGAAAGGGTCGTCTCCCCATCCCCACCCACCCCAAAGCTCGACATGCCCTAGGGTCCAGCCAGAGACCTGCCTCCTCTGTGAAGACACTTCTCTGGTCTCTGGTGAACCTTCCTCTGTTCACTTCCCTTTCTCTGGGCTCCTATGATTTGGAGCTCGATTGCATAACTTAGCATATTCATTCCATAAGGTATAACATTACTGACTCTAATTTCACATTTTTTTAGCTTTGTTTTCCAAAACAAATTGTAAACTCCTGGAGGAGCCTTATTCTCCATCACTCAAAATGGCCTTCCCAGTGTAAAGCATATCTCTAGCCCTCGAGACATCTGCTGATAAATTCTGGGGCTTGAGCTAAGTTTTTGAGGCAGAGATCATTCTTTCTCCTTCACACTACACGGGTGTTGTGATTCTAATCACAAAATGGCGATTACATAGCGAATGATTTTCTCTCCTCAGCTTGCTCTGTAGAATCTGCCCACACTGGTGTTCTCCCAGCCACCCCGACTCTGAAGAGTTGACGCTCCAAGGTTTCCGCACGGCTGTAATGTGACTACCATGCCTGATGAAGCTGTTGTCAACCGCTTCCTGGATTTGCCAGCATTTCCTTTTTTTTTTAAACAAATTTATTTATTTATTTATTTATGGCTGTGTTGGGTCTTCGTTGTTGCGCGCAGGCTTTTCTCTAGTTGTGGCGTGCGGGGGCTACTCTCCGTTGTGGTGCGCGGGCTTCTCATTGCGGTGGCTTCTCTTGTTGTGGAGCACGGGCTCTAGGTGCGCTGGCTTCAGTAGTTGTGGCTCATGGGCTCTAGAGCGCAGGCTCAGTAGTTGTGGCGCACGAGCTTAGTTGCTCCGCGGCATGTGGGATCTTCCCGGACCAGGGCTCAAACCCATGTCCCCTGCATTGGCAGGTGGATTCTTAACCACTGTGCCACCAGGGAAGCGCCACCAGCATTTCCCTTTTAATTTACACAGTTCTGTTATTCACGTGAGACCAGCCATCTAATCATAAAATCCCCTAAATTTGTGTAATTTTCTTTTAAACATATAGGATAAATCGTAGTAATTTGGTTACCTTATAGGGCAGCATTTAGGGAACCAAGGCCAACAGGCAGCCTACCACAATATGAGCATGTGTGTGTGTCACTTTCTTGATGCATCTGCCTTGTTATCTTTTCCACATACACAACTGGCTTTAGAACAGGTGAAAGGGCCTGCTTTACTACTTTTTAATAATGGCTAATTAGAGCTCGTTGGACCCTTAGAAAGAATTTGGCCCAATGGCCCTAATTTTTACCTCATTAGGATCTTTTTGCTGTTTATCGCATTGGTCCCACATGGCTCTCCCAAAAGGAACTGCATTAGCTGGTAGAGATTTATCAGAACAAATGGTCTGTATATTAGGATCTAACTTATGTCAAGTCAGAGTCCATGTGATACATGCAACAGAGATCGTTTGGAAGAGTCTTCAAAGTGATGGGGAGGGGAGGAGTTTTGGGGATGCTTTTCTTTTTATTGAGATATATTGATAATTGACTTATAACACTGCATAAGTTTACGGTACACGGCCTGTTGACTTGATACATTTATATTGTAGTATAAATACTACAATATTACACTAGCTTTAGCTGATACCTCTATCATGTACAGTAGCTTTAGCTGATTTACAGTAGCTTTAGCTGATACCTCTATCACGTCCATAATTATCATTTCTTTTCTTGTACTGAGAATGTTGAACATCTAGTCTCTTAGCAATTTTGAAGTATATAATACAATAATGTTGACTAGAGAGGATTTTCATATTCTTCTCTGTACTTAAATTTCCTTTGCCTTGAACTTGTTATATTTACAAAAGTAATAAAGCCTCTTTCAAAGAAAAGCCCACTCTTTTCCTAGAAACTTGAAAACCCACCGTTAGGGTTCTCTATTTGAGAACCACTGAATACTGCACCCCTCACGGACAGTTGGGGAAATGGTAGACAGGACTTGGTACCTGAGCCAGCTGTGCCTGTGTGGGGCCTTTTCCTCAGTGCTCCTGTGACTGACGTGGCTCCATGTCCCACAAAGCCTGACAGCTTGGCCTCACATCCACCCAGCTGCTCAGTTTGAAATCATTTTAGCCAGAACCTTTGGACCTCTCTTTTTAATTAATTAATTAATTTGGCTGTGCCTTGTGGCTTGTAGGATCTTAGTTCCCTGACCAGGGATTGAACCCGTGTCCCCTGCAGTGGAAGTGCGGAGTCCTAACCACTGGACTGCCAGGGAATTCCCTTTCTTAAAAATACCTAATCACTGCTTTTAATTTTTTCTGGTAAGTCTCTGTTTCACCCTAACTTCATGATAAAATGTTACAGGCTTCTAATTGATTTCCACCATATTGCTTTGATTTTGTAAACACTTCTCCATGGGAAGGCTAATGAAGGGACAAGGTGCATTGATTTCTTCCTGTTGACAGGTCAAGGAGGAAGGTTATGTGTGCCATTTGCTTGCCTCAACCCCTTGGGGGAGTAGGAATCCGCCACCAGGGCCACTTCATCAGAAAGGAAGTGTGCGCTTACCTGCTGTTCCATTTGCCCTGCCTGCCTCATGTGAATTTGCTAATTTACCTCTCTACCAATCTATGCCAGGAGTCCCTGGGGAGGTAGTACAGGGAACTCTTCATTCCTGGGAACTCTGCACTCTCTCCTTCACCCACAAGGAACATTTATCTTAATCTGAAATCGACCAAGACATTGATACTTCATTTTTACTTTATTCTTTGCCCTCCTTCCCAGAATGACATTTTAGCTGTTCAAGGAAATTGAAACAAAGCTGAATAGTTTTTGGCAAACACAATTATTTCCTGGCCTAAAATCACACAATGATTTAATTGGTATGTCGTTGTGTGTGTGTTTGCATGTGAGTGCTTTAATGGGAATTCCATGTGGTATCATTGGGAAATTAGGAAAGAGAGTCTTCTGGATTTATTGCTTATAGTTTAAGGGCAGACTGCTGGCTTCCATCCAAGAAGTAGGGAGACTTAAAGTTGCAGGGACCATTAGCGTTGGAATATATCCTTCCGATTACCTACTATTTAAAAATTGGTTTGGCAAAAGGTAAAAATCAGAACCGAAGGTGAAATGATTTACTCTTTGAAACTTGTTGGGTTCATATAAATAAACTTGTGGGGGACTTGGCACCATGGAAGTGATAGTGTCCTTTCTCTGCTGTTACCAACATCTAATTTTTGAAGCTTGAATGAGTTTTGGTATGTCTGGAGCAGAAGTCAAAGTCGTAGATAATTCTTCATTTTGGAAAACTGGAGTTTTATTTTTTTAAAAACTTAAAAAAAATTTTTTTAAATTAATTTATTTATTTTTGGCTGCGTTGGGTCTTCATTGCTGCGCGTGGGCTTTCTATCGTTGCGGCGAGTGGGGGCTGCTCATCCTTGTAGTGTGTGGGCTTCTCATTGCAGTGGCTTCTCTTGTTGCGGAGCATGGGCTCTAGGCACGTGGGCTTCAGTAGTTGTGGCGCACGGGCTTAGCTGCTCCGCGGCATGTGGGATCTTCCTGATCGAACCTGTGTCCCCTGCACTGGCAGGTGGATTCTTAACCACTGTGCCACCAGGGAAGTCCCTGGAAAACTGGAGTTTTAGATTATCCTCCATAGTGGTTCTTGGGCCAATATTTAAGAATGTATCCCAAACGTAACCTAATTTTGTGTGCTGACAACAGACACGACAGACAGGAAGAAGCAGTTGAGCAGAAGTGGGAAACTCAGCTGTTTTCTCCATCTTCTGGACACCATGAGTATGTTCCTTCCCATTCAGCAAAGGGGGGGAAAAAAAAAAAAGAATAACCACACTGCAGTTTATTTTTTTAAAACAAAATTCAGTAAAACTGACTTGATTGCAGATGTGACTGTTGTCACCTGTGATCCGAAAAGTGATAGAAGCTCTTAATGGGCTCCTGTGTTTGACAGCAGAAATGGTTGCCTTTTATGTTCCTACTTCCTGAAGTTCATGAGTCCCAACATCTTGGACAAATTGTTCAATTTCTGAGTTGTAATAAATACTGCCCACAAAGGATAACAGTTGAGACATTAATTCAGAGTTTTATTTAAAATTGAGATCTTACTTCCAGCCACCTCCCGCCTTTTTGAATTTTGTTTTTTAATTGCCAGTTTCCCTTGCGTCACTAAACCACTCCTTCTGTAGACCTGGTGTTAACCTATCATGCTATCAATAAGGCAGGCAGGTGAGACCGTGGGTGGATTTCAGGAATGCTGAAACCTCCTGAAGAATTTGCATGCGTACATGTGTGCCACAGCTCTCACCAAATCCTCAAAGACATCTGTGTCCCCAAAGAAAAAGCTGGGGCCCTCTGTTGGGAGGGATGAAGGGTAAATGAGAGGTTTTTAGTGATGTGGGTTGCAGCTATATAACAACTCATCCTACCCCCATTTTCAGATCTGATCAGTGATATTACTCAAATCTTCAGCACATCCTTGCATCTTGAGACCGTCTTGCACTTTAGCCCATGAGCACACTTGAATGGGACACCTGTGCTTAGGGGGGGCACTGAGCTGAGCGTCGAACAGCCTAGGTCTCACGTTGTCTGAGCACCGTCATCGTTGTTCATTTTCACCCTTGTTAACGCAGGACAAGTAACGCGGCCGTCAGGTACTCAGCAAATGCCAGTGACATGCTTGTAGGGGAACGGCTCTGGGAAATCGACGTGGAGACTTGATACTGCTCCCAAGGAACTCAGATTCCCCCAGGTGTGGGGAACCAAGACTGTTGAGACTTGCACTGGAGTGTTTGGTGGGCTGGAGGAGTGGCTGAGGGGGGTGGGCAGAGGAGAAGCTTGTTCACTTGCTTGTTAACATTTGAGGGTCTTTGACAAAGGAAGTCTAATGTCCTGCCCGGTCAGCCGGTGATTGCCCCCCCCAACCCCCCGCCCCGTTGTGCACAGGAAGTCAGACACTAGTGATGGTAGCAAGGGGACAAAGGCGCCCGGCCCGGGAAGGGCCTAATTGCTGCGTCCAGCTCCCAGGCGGCCGGCCTCAAGCTGGTGGGGTTGGGCAGGATGCGCTAAGTGTTAACACCTGGAGCCACGCTGCTGACTTCCTGGTGCCTTTATTTTTTCACCCTGTGTGGCTGGGCGCACACACACACACACTGCAGCTGCATCTCAGGGACATTTTGGGATGTGTTATCTAACAGACTAGGTGGAAGTGTTGGATCGGGAGGTCACAGGGCTTAGAACCGGGAGGCCTGAGTCCCCTCAATCTGCCCATGGGGCTTGGTGACTGTTGCTTTACCTCTGGGTGAGCTGATTCCCCTCCTTTCCCCCAGGAAATCTGAGAAAGGCCAGACCTTGCAAAGAGGCAGATATGTATCAGAAGGTCAATGGAGTTTTGGCTTGGAACATTCTAGTCAGAACTGATGGAAGAATGCTCCTAGGGAAAAGAGGGATGAGGGTCTTTACCACTGTTTTGAGCCAGTTGGGGTCCTAGGGAGGTAGGACTATGGCAGGATCAGGAGTGATGGGAGGCACCTGCCAGCACTCAAGGGGGGTTGTGTTCTGTGTGTGTATATCTGAACCCACACCTGGAGGGGCCGGTTGGAGGGGTTGCATCCCAGGGAAGGGGGGAAGCCAAGATGCACCCCCTCATTTCTATGTGGTGTCTCTGGAATCTTTGTTTCTAAACGTGGCTTTGGACCTGGGGCCTGGAAAGCACTCAGTGGCCTCTGGGAGCTCTGGGAATGCCCTGAAATTGTATAAGAAATGTTTCTGTGGGAAATTGGGTGAGGAATGTTTCTCACAGGATTCTTCTAGGGGTTCTAGTAACCCTTTCCCCTTAACAGCAAAGGGGTCATCAACAATTAAAAGTGAAGACATCATGCCTTGGCAGGAGCATTGCTGGAATGGCATTAATGGCTCATTTCCGGCAGTGGGCAAAGCAGCCTGGGAGCCTGAGCCTGATCCCTCCCGGGGGCAGGCGATGGGGGGTGGCCCTGAGCACAGGTTGACTGACTTGGATTTTTGCAGCCAGAGACAGGAGAGTTTAAGTAACTTATGAAAAGGGGTCTAATGTTGACTTGCTGCTTCCCTCTGTTATTTTAAGGAGGTTTTTCTGTCCAAGACCACCGCGTGGACAGAAATAATAGGCTGACAGAAGGGGTCGCCTTGCTTTATAGTGCAGCCTGTGATGTTTCGATGAGCATTAAAACCTGAAAGGGCAGCCTTCCATAATTTCCAGAGATGTGAAATCCACCTTGAAGGAAGCACATGTGTGGGGCATGCTGGGGACCTGCCTAGCTAGAGGAGGCTGGGTCCCCATGGCAACATCACAATCCACCATTTCTGCAGGCATTTGTGCTGTAAAAGCAGAATTCCAGATGTGATACAGTATTTGGAGACTCCATCCCGGGGCCTCGGAAGCAGTATTTGAAGTCAGCACAATTCAGTGCACACTCTCTGTGTGGTCCTAAGGCTTTTTATTAGTAGTCTTGTTTTGATCCAAACATTTCCTCTGAGTTTAGGCATAACGATCATGTTTATAGCTCTAAGTTTTCCTCTATTGTCTAATCACTATTTTGCCCTCGCAGGAAGATACTTTCTCGGGCTTCTGGAGCAAAGTCTTCGTAACTATCTTTCACTGCTACGTGAGAGGGAGCCGGTAGCTGATTTGCTGGGTGTGTTCTCGGGTGGTTGGTTGTTTGCTTCCTCTTCATATCCGGTATTTACAGAAGACCAGTTAATCTGTGTCTGTGAGTTGTGTGTGTGTGCTTTTGAAACTGCAGATGGGTTGACTGTTACCTTAAAGATGCCAGTTCTTTAACATGAGGTTCTCATTTGTGTGGATGGGAGTGGTGTGTGCAGCAGAGGGGAAAGGTCTGGCTCTCCGTCCAGAGGCATGTTTTATAGCTTGCTTTTAACATTTTGAGAATTGGAAAAATGGAACAATCCTGTCTGTTTGCGAGTATCAGCCATGAGAGAACACACAGCCCAGATCCTTAACAGACTCATTGGAAAAAGTACTTGGGCTTTTGCTTTGTGAAAACCAAGGTGGCTACAGAGCTTTGTTTTGTTTTTAAACACAGGAAAAAAGTTGGCGTGTGTGTGTGTGTGTGTGTGTGTGTGTGTTTTGATATCTGGGCTTTAACTGCATATGCATGTTCCAGTGGGAAGGCAATAAGAAAATTATAAAGTCTGCAGCAGGGAAGGAGATACTAAAATGTATTAAATTCCATTTAGGCCACCACCATGTAGAAAAGTTGCTATCATATTGCAATACATAAATGTATCAAATCAACACGTTGTACTCTTTAAGCTTACACAGTGTTATATGTCAATGGTATCTCAATTTAAAAAAAAAGAAAAGAAAAATTACTATCTGAGAAACAACTCATATAAATGCCCTACCACATCTTTGTCTTTAGTGAATGGATTTCCCTGGGGGGGCCGCCGTGGAGGAGGGTGGAATAGTGAAAAGATGCTTAGATGAAAACTAGAGCTTTCAGTTTGATAAGCAGGACACATGGTAACTTGGCATAGGTTGGCTCCATGTTAGAGGTCAGAAACAATTGTCCCTTCAGCTTTCCTTTGGAGAGCGTGAAATTAGGAACATGTGTGTGATGATTAGCAGCATGTCAGAGATGAATCATGATTATGGCTTTGGACTGGTGCACAGGCGATGCTTTGGAGTAGTGATTTCCTACCTCCTCGAGCAAAT
This sequence comes from Eubalaena glacialis, assembly GCF_028564815.1. Taxonomy (NCBI): domain Eukaryota; kingdom Metazoa; phylum Chordata; class Mammalia; order Artiodactyla; family Balaenidae; genus Eubalaena; species Eubalaena glacialis. The sequence continues at coordinate 80,723,359 of NC_083722.1, read as the reverse complement.
CTCTCTAATTAACTTAAGATCTCCAGGTCTTTTTGGGCTGACGTGGTAATTGCTGGTGGGAACCCACTGGCACTCCTCAAGAGCTTGTGCGTTCCCCACTAGACATCCAAGACCTCACCTCCCCAAAGCAGACAGCTGGCTGGCACCCTACATGTCTGAAGTTGGTTGCTTCTAGATGGAGAGTGAGAGAGAACAGTTCCCGGGAATGTGGAGTGAATATCTTGAGTAGATAGATCCGGGCCCAAGCTGGCTTTGTGATTTATTTTCCTTGTGTTTTGGGTTTGCCAGCATTCTCCTCGGCTTGCATCACCTGGGGCTTCTCTGCCTTTGCTGATTTTTTTTTTTTTTTTTTTTTTAGTTAAAGGTTTGAACTGAAGTAAGTGGGATCTGCCTTCATTTCTGAAACCATCTGAACCTGCACGAAGTAAATGGACCCCATGTCCTGCCTTTAGCCCTCATGATGTCCACTGGTCATAGGCAAAAACATCAGTCCCCTTGTGCATTTCAAGCCTCACAGAACTGTCTGCTTTTTAATCTCATTAACACACTGGAAACTCGAAGATGGAGGCAATGTTATGGAAAAAAGGACGTTTGAGTTGCCCACAGTTTGAAGTAGTTACTTGGTCGGTGTGCCTTTAAAAACAAACCATCCTTTCAGTTCTTTCTGACAAATGCTCTTATTTAAATTCTCACCCAATCTCAATTCACTAAAACTTTACTAGCTTTCTGAAAGTTCCTTAATTGATTTGAAAGCAGTCTTGTGTAGGCCTTACTGTTTGGCTTACCTTCCATCGGAAAGGGGGCACTATAATTAGCACAGTCCTTTTCAAAATGCATTTTTCCTAAATGGCAGTTAAGCAGTTTTGGAGCTGGATTGAAAATGTTGCTCTGGCAAGTTGGTATCTTCAAATGGCCCAGAATCCCCCAGGGTCCCTCAGGAAATTGGCCATCTGACGCCCCTCATGGTGATGCTGGCAGCTCTGTGTGGGATTCCCGCTCCGTGGCTGTCTTTGTGTCCAGGCCTTTGCTTTTTTGCCATATGGGTGGAGCATGGTGTGGGTTTTTGCCTTTTGAATTTTATTTCTTTAGAGCACTTAAGGGTTATCCTCCCCCTCCCCTTTCCAGAGTAAAAGATGCTTTCTCTCTTCTGTCCCCATTTGCTGCTTCCTTCCTTGCTTACCATAGAGTGTTCACAGCTGAGCTCCAGGCACCTGGGGCTTGCTTCTTAGCTCGCATTGAAACAGATTAAAAGCTGCAGTTACTGCAGCAAATGGGGGTGGTTAATTAACCAAGAATGTGACACCCTGAGGCTACAGCACTGGCATTTTTTATGTAACAGGCAATAAGCAAGTATTCTTAATTGTCAGCTCATTAAATATCAAATCGGGTGTAGTAGGTAAAAGCTTGGAATTGTTTCCTGAAGAAACAGCTTCTGAAGCTGTTGACCAGCTTTGTGAGTTGCCTTCTCTGTGTTCTCTTACGGTGGGCCCTGATTGTAAGCCCATAAGTCACCTTGTCACAGCAAGCTAGGCCCTCCTGGGTTCTCTGGATGTATTACCTGGCTTAATTATGCATGTATTCATTCTGACAGAAAACTGATATTTATCGAGGGCTGACTATGTGCTAGGCCCTGGACTGTGGGGACTGCCCTGGTCACTTTGCCTTGAGTTTCTCCCCATCTGCTTCAACCTGAGTGCTTTGCAGAGATGGAGTCCCTGGGTTGCCCAGTTCCCACCAAGACCACCAGCAGAGCACAGTCCTTAGTCTGGTGGTTGGTGCCTTCTGCCACCTTGCTGTGACCTGCACGGCTGCCTCTTCTCCCACAGTACCCCCAAGGTCTGGATGCTGGAGACAGATCATACCTGGAGATGCCACTTCCTGTGAGCGTCACCCTGCCTATCTCATGTGTCCCCTTGTAGCACAACTCTCACCATGTTTATTAGGGCAGGAATCATGACATAACCATTACTGCCTATGAAATAACCGTTTCAATATGTGCAGAGCACTTGATATATGTCAATCATCTCACATGGTCCCCACACCAATCCTTTCCAGGAAGCTTGATTCAAACACTTTATAGCTCTGGGGAATGAGGCTCAGAAAGGTTGAGAAGCTTGCAGCTGGAAAGTGGACAATTTGAACACACCTCTGGCAACTCCAAAGCCCATTCTGTTAACCCCTCTTTTACTCCAGATAAGCCCCAGAGTAGCCCACAGAAGCCTCTGTCTAGGACTGCAAAATCTCAAGCAGCAGCTTGTTCCATGTATGCCTGAAGCGGGGAGTGGGGTGGGAGAGCGCAGTGACAAGTGATCAGTCTGCCCTCAGTCTGGGAGGGGAGAACGACCGCACAAACCACACGCGTGCGCGCGCGTGTGTGCGTGTGTGTGTGTGTGTGTGAGAGAGACGTTCATCCACGTGGCAACTGAAATTATGTAAGTAATTAGCTTTCAATTGCTGCTGTAATAAAAAATTACCATCAACTTAGTGGCTTAAAACACCACAAATTTATTATCTTACAGTTCTTGACATCAGAATTCCAAAATGAATCTTATGGGGTTAAAATCAAGGTGTTGGCAGGTCTGGCTCCATCTGGAGGCTCTGGGGGAGAATCCTTTCCTTGCCCTTTCCCACATCTAGAAGCCGACTGTGTTGCTCCTCCATCTTCAAAACCCGTAGCATAGCATCTTTAAATCATTGTCTCTGTCTCTCTGCCTTCTGTTTCCATTGTCACATCTCCTTCTCTGACTCTGACCATCCTCTCTCCCTCTTCTAAGGACCCTTGTGATTATATTAGGCCTACCTGGATAATTCAGAATACTCTCCCCATCTCAAGATCCTGAAACTTAATCGCATAGCCCCTTTGTTATGTAAAGTAACATATTCATGGGTTGTGGGGATTATGATGTGGACATGTTGTGGGGGGTGGTTGTTATTCTGTCTACCACCAAGTGTAAAGAAAACCAGTGCTCTGTGAGCCAGCCTGGACATACTGTTTCTCAGGTGGTTTCTGAGGGCTCTGGAGCAGCTGAAGCATTATTTAGGTGTGAGCTGAGGACAGCCTCGTGGAGCATCTGTCTGAGGCACGTGCTGAGAAGCTGTGCACTTGACGACTTCCAAGAGTGAACAGTCTTTACAGTACACACAGGAGCTGGTGCCTGCAATGGTGCCTCTTGCTTCCAAGCTCCAAGATCAGCCTTGGATGGTCACAGGGTCTTTTGGTCTCTGATTTTCTGTGGAATTAGTATTACCATTTTGCATCTACATTCACAGAAGTGCCATGCCAGTCAAATCGTGGAGATGGATCACTGTGCTCCCATCAAGTGAGTGTGCAGGCAGACTAATGTGTCAGGAACAGAGTGTGAGAGAGGCTAGGCTAAGGTGAGAAGCCCTCAGAGGAGCAGGCCCTGGGTGATGGGAAGGGCATTCTGGGAATATGAAGGTCTCCAGAACATGTGCTGAGGAGTCATGCAGGCCCAGACGGGGGTGGAAGGTAGGAAGGAGAGTGATTGAGAAGGTAGGCAGGGGCCACGTCAGGAATGCTCTAGGGGGTACAGGGAGCCAGCGGTGGGCTTGGAGCAGACGAATGAGGGCAGATTTGTGCATTAGGAGATCACCTTGGTGACCAGAGCTCCTTGAGGTCAGGACCTGGGTCTGGTTCATGGCTGAGTGCTCTTTGGGGCTTGGATGAAGGTGGAATGCTCAGTCGGTAGTGAATGGATGCCATAGGCAAGCCTCACTGTCCTTTGAGGCCAGCTCACTGGGCCCACCTCTGAGCAGCTCCACATACATCACAGAGACCTTATTTGGAGTGATTTAGGTTCTTGTATACAGGATATAGCACATCTCACTGTCTTGGGCTCCTTTCCACAATGCATTCATGGCAAGTGCCCAATGAATATCTGTTAAAAACATGTTGCAGTAGAAATACAGGGTGAACAAGGACAAAATGAAAAGCTGACAAAGTCCTACAAGTAAGGTGATTGGTCACCAGAGTCCTACACGCCTTGGAGCATGCTATTAAATGGAGTGCATTTCCTTTTTTGAAAAGTGTTTCCTCTGCATGGCTTCATGTGGTCCTCCTCAAACTCCCTTCTCAGAGGAAAGTCATGCAAATTGTCTTTTAATAAAAACAGTTGAGGAGATTCACACCCAGTGAAGTGAAGTGGTTTGCCCTTGGTCCCAGCTAGAGGATGAAGGATTAAGGTACTTACCTTGGCCCCTGGATTACATTTTTGTTTCCCTCCCCTGAGACTCCCCTTTCCTCTCCATTCTAGCCCAGTTATCCTTCCCTCTCTTCAGCTTCTGGTACTTGGTGTCCTTACCCTGGGGTCATCCTTACTGAGGCGCTGCCTGTGGCATTTCATACACTGTATGCTTATTTATGGCTGGTCCTTTCACCCTAGCTGCATAGACCTTGTATGCCATCTACACTGAGAGTTCTTGGAGGGTCAAGGTGTGATTTGAGATTTGTCTGTATGCCCTGCATGTGATCCACATACCCAGTTACTGTTCTTTGAAAGAATGAGCCACTTCGCTCCTGAGGGCAGGGATAGTGGCTGTTTTGTTCACCACTGTACCTAGGATAATGTCTGGCTCATAATAGATGGTGAGTGAATTTATATCCTGGGGGTTTGTATGGGAGGAGAAGGGTGTGGCTTGGGGCACACCCCTTGGGCAATACTGAGGGACTGTGCAGGTGTTGCATCGTCTCTTTCCTGGTCCCCTGCTGGTCGTGTTGCTCTGGTCATGGCTATCTGTAAGTTGGGCATCCTCCAGTCACACAGACTGTGGCCCCGTCCCTAAGCAGTTATGGAGGCATTTGGGGTTTTAATAAGGTAATAACACTTTCCAAAGTGTTTCCGTTCAGGTGAGGAATTCTGGAACCTTGTGTACGTGTGGAAGGGAGGATGGAAGGAGGAAAGCTGGAGAAGGAAGGTGAATCAGGAAGAAGGGGAACGGAACCCCAGTAGACCATGGGGCTAGTGCCCCATGTTGATTTAGATTTTCTGTTACTGCTTATTCCTCACTTTAATTAGAATGATGTGTGTCCATCCTTTTCTGCACAGCTGTGCTTTCCCAAGGTCCATGTTTATCTGAGCCCAGGGATACAGTTTCAGCGGGTATGCCTGGCTTCAGGATAAGCAGCGTGAACATGCTGGTAGCATATGGATGTGCTGGGGTTGTGGCCTGAGACCCTGGGCTCCATCAGAAGTGTTCTGCACATTGTGTCGTAGTGTAACAATTGCCCATTAAATACCAGACTGCCAGCATATGGTTTTCCCCAACATCCCCCTTGTTGGGTGGAAACTTTAGCTGTGTGGTTAGAATATTTTCCCATCATTTAGCATTTAAGAATTAACATTTTTGGGGAGAATTCTGCAATTAATGCTGAATGGCACATTTGCAGATTATCACAGAAACCGTTAAACCAGTGTCGGGAGATCTTTAGCTGCTCTTTCCCATGATGGATAAGTGGTGAGTCAGGAAACAGTGAGGCCAAAAGGAGGATTCCGGGGCTCCCTCTGTGGATGCTGTAATTAAAATGGGAGGTCTGGCAGAGTTGTTATCCCTGCTATTAAGAGTACAGATGGCTAAAAACCACATCCCTAAGAGTTAGAGTTAGACCTTTCAAAGTCTTTTTCTTCTATGAACCACCTTCTATGCTCTAAGCACAGGTATGGAGGCAGTGAAGAATTTTCTCATTAAAAGTAACAGCTTATTCCCACACTCATTCCTGGTCTTGGAATGAAAAACCTGTTTCCTTAGGCTTGAGGAATTGCCTATCTGTTATGGCTTAATAGGGATTTTGGACGAGAGTGTCTGGTAGGCAAATTTTATAACCAATCAGTGCTCAAAGTGGATCCAACTGGAAGGGTTCCAGCTGGCAGCTCATGGTCACTCTCTCCCAATTTTACTGTTAATGAATTATTATTTAACCCCCAAACGCAGAGCAGCCTGCTGCTATTGTTTTAGGGGAAGTGAGTACTCCTGATCCCTGTGGCCTGGCAGTTAAGAATCTCCTGGGCTAGAGGGAGCTGGGTGGGGGGATGGAGGGGGACACGGAGAGCGTGGATGTTGCTTGGTGACTGGCGTGACCCTGGGTCTCTGCGATCATGTGTGCGTTTTGACTCCATGGGGAATTTGTGATGGAAAAGCAAATTGGCTTCACTCCTTCTCATGTTCTCCTGTTTTCCCACAGGGAGTGGGGCCGGCCAGCAGAAACAGCGGGCTGCATAACATCACCTTCAGATATGACAGTAAGTGAACGGCTTGACCGCCGAAGAATGGAGCCCTTTCAGTGATCTAAAGCTTCCACAGTCGTGCTTAATCAGAGACACTGCAGGTCCTGGAGTTGAGGGATTTTTCTGAACCTGCTCAGGTTTGTCAACAGAGCTAAAGCACCTCAGTCTCAATTAAGCAACCCAAGTATTTCGGAGCTTGAACGGGTCAGTTGTCCTCTAAAGTGTTGAGAGAAGCTGTGTGTGGAGATCTCCCCTGATTTCCTCAGGACATAGCCATATCCTTAAGAAAAACACAGATGCCTGTAGGGCCCAGCAGGGGAACAGTGAGCGAAGGTACCAGGTGCAGGAGTGGTAGGGACTGTGGAAAACTGGGTCGCCTGCGTCTGGTCTTAGAGGAGCACTGGCTCCTCCATTCCAGATCGGTGTGGTCTTGAGGGATGTCCCCTGAGCACAGCCACATGTGATTTCCAAGAAGAGTGGGAAATTGGCATTTTTTTTTAGTATGGATATTTAACATTTAAAAAAAATATCAGCATTTATTTAAAATTTTTCACAAACACAGAGTGGGCCGAGTGAATCGGTCTCAGATTGGCACAGGGGTCTCCAACTGGCCATCTTTGACTTAGGCCTGGGTTCTCGCCTTGTTCCCCACCAATCAGCTGTGAACTATGGCAGGTGACTCCACTTCGGCAAGCCGCAGTTTTCTCATCATGTGAAATAAAGATTAACTTCTTCCTCAGCGTCATTTTGACACTTAAATGAGGTAATGTTTATAACTGCTCATCTCAGGAGCTAGCCTTCCGTGTGCACTCAGTAATTGATATCTATTAATATTAGAAGTCATTCCAACTGGAATTAGAATCCAAGCGCCTTTCTGGCCCTTTCTCTCAAGGAAGTGTGACTTTTTCTGGCTGAATTGTTTTCTAAGGGCAGGTGGGTGTGCTTTTTCTGATTAAGCATGTAGAACCCCCCCTTAGCATCTGCTTCTGTGCCCTAGGAGGTAATTATATAGAATTATGAGCATTTTAGCCTTATGAGCCATAAATTATAAGTAAAAATGTTGACAAGAAGGAGCTTGATTCATATTTAGTGACTTGACATTTGATTCATCTCTTGGAGAGTTATGAGTAAGGGCTGTAGGTCACATTGAGGCCTCTGGAATAATCACTGCTAAAGCAGGGTTTTTGAGGTCATGTATGCAATCTAACAATTTTAAGATGCAAATATGGATGTCAAGTTCATGCCCGCAGTTGCTGACCTGGGTACTTTAAGTTAACTGATGAGAGCTTACATGGGAAACTCAGACATTTCACATTCATGATGTGTACATGTTCTGGGTAAATGCTATGATGCTAATGAAAGACTTGCAAGTCCATGAGACTTAATTCAGCTAAGTAAAGACATGTGTAAGGGATCTTTCTTTAGGTTAGAAAGTTAATTTCTAATATATGTTCTTCGTCCTGGTAGATCTTGTATTACATTCAAGAGTTCAAAATTTTCCGGTCAGCTGCATCAAGTATTTGCATCTCTAATTTAATATGGGGTTTTGTGAAAGAGGATCCTTACCTATAAAACTTAAAAGTACCTTATTGTTTTCTTCATGGGACTAGATATTTGGCCCACGTGCCAATGCCTGTCTCTTGGTCATTATTTTCTTTCTAAATCTTCAGCATTTAGTTAGAATTTAATTCACAACTCGACTCCTGAGACATCTGAAGCTAGGTTGCATTTTGGCCAAGTGTCATTGGGGCATAATTTTTTTGTAACCGGAATCCAAAACGTTAGAGTTGCTAATAATTGGATCCAGGCTGTGCAAAAAACTTAGTCATTGTTTTCCATTGAAAAAGATAATTTCTTTCTCCCACAAGGAAGTTCCTGTTATTGCTCTGTTGACTGGTTACTGGTTTGTTTGAAATAGCTAAGAACCAATTACCAAGTTTTCAACAAAAGTATTAAACTACAAATATCTTACTTTTCTATTCCTTTCCCATTTAACGTTACAAAGAAAGAGAATGTCTTGCCTTTAAGTCAAAATCAGCTTTTATAGATCTCCTTGCCTCCTTTCACGTTGCATTTCTTGTTTCTTCGTCATGCTCTGAGTGGGTAATGCCTGAGTAGGTTGTAATACATTGTCTTAATTTGTAGACTTTATATTTGTATAATTGTATTTACAGAAACCCAGGGAGTGCTGATTTTGGCATTAGGAATGAACAAAGGGAAAAAAATCATGATTTACTCTTGTTCGTGCATCTTTTCCTAAAGCTGTTTGAGTCAAAGGTTTCTTTCATTATAGACCTCAATAAATGAAAATGTTTGTACTTTACTCGTATGGGGGGATCTTGTCTTTTTTTATACTGGGAAGCTGGTCTCAGCTAGGATTTTTGCAGGCTGAATAGTTCTGATTCAGAACTTATTTTTTAGTCATATGCTTTGTGCTGGGGATAGAATAGCAAGAGCCCTCTGTGAGCTATCCGAGGTGGCTTTCTGGGCTGGTCACTGGTGGCACTGCAAGCCACCCAGCCGATCACTCTAGCTGCAGTTTCGTTGTTTGTTCAATGTGGGTATTAAAACAGATGTTTCAACATTTTTTTCCTATTCTAAAGTTCTCTTCTGCACCCAGTGAACACATGTTGAACGCTTTGAGAGTGAATTGTCATCAGAAGTAGAATTTGGTTTTATTAATTATTAACACCTTTTCAAAAGAAGAAATACTGAAATGTAGAGGTGGCTGTTTTTGAAGAAGATGGAGTTTAGAGAAGGGCGTGTGCCTTCTGTAGGAGTTAGGCAAAAAAGCAGGACACAAAGCAGAGTGAAGGGTGGAGTTTCAGAGAGGAGGGGGGTGCATTTTAGTGCATGTGTGTTGTCCTCTAATAAGAAATTTAAAAAGAAGGAATATTATGTGCATGTTAAAAGGCTTGCAAGCATATCTGTTAGATGTTAGCAGTTACTTCTGTGTGGTGGGAGGTTATGGATGACTTTTCCATTTTTTTAATATTCTGTTGTGATTTTTGAATATCTAGTGAATATTTTTAGTCATAAAAATGGGAAATGTGTGGTATAGTTTACGGGGAGCAGGGGGACAGGCATGCAGCAGACTCACTAAGCTTCTTAGAAAATGCCTCTGAATGCTTCACCCCCAAAACACCCTGACTTTCAGAGGGGTAATGAGTAGTTTTGGAATCTGATGGAAGGACTTTTGCATCATATACTAAAGAAAGTTTTCAAGTTTAATTACTGAAAAGAAATCAAGATAAAGCAGCATAAGAATTACGAGGTAGTGTCTGCTATTCTCCATGCACAAGTGGCTGGAACAGCCTGCAGCCATCCTGGGAGGTACCCCCCACTGGGTCTGGCTGGAACCTTCTGGCAGCTTTTTAGGATCCTTTTTAAACTTTGAAAGTGTACTTAGCAATACCAGGTGGCACAGCTGCTGCATTGGCAGGTGGCAGTGAGTCATGTCCTCAGACAAAATCAAAGAATCGGTGGTTTTCGTCTTTCGAGCAACGTGGGACTGTTTGGATTTGGGGGGTGTTGTGGGTGTCTTTGATGAGGTGGTGTTTGGGAACAAAGGTTTTACCTTTGACATGCTAGTTAACATTGAAGGTGCTTTGCTTATCACGAAATCAGTTAGTCCCTTTGGCAGGTCCTAATTGGATTCTTTAACAGTCTGGCTGTGCATCACTCCCCTACGAGTTCACATCCTCCTATGAGTTCCTTTTTCCCAGTCACCTTGCCCTCGAGGTTTCTTCTGAAAATGAACAAACCCCATATTACTTAGCCATTGTTTTGCTTCAGATCTCTCTTTAATGCTAAAAACTGATTGAACTGATGTAAATTATTATTGATTTAGGTAAAATGTCATAGTAGTAAAAAGTGAATGCCTGATATACACACAAACTCCAGACTTTACATAATCCTCCTACAACTGTCCCAGAATTTAACTCAAGGGGAGGGGGTGGTATTATAAATAAACCCCACTGCAGCATCTTACAGTTTTCCAAACAGCCAACCTTTGATGTCATCTGTGGGCTTTGAGGCACACATCTTTTTTTTTTTTTTTTAAATTAATTTCAGGCATATATATAGTTTAAATTAATTAATTAATTAATCTTTGGCTGCGTTGGATCTTCGTTGCTGCATGCGGGCTTTCTCTAGTTGCGGCGAACGGGGGCTGCTCTTTGTTGTGGCGCTCGGGCTTCTCATTGCGGTGGCTTCTCTTGTTGCGGAGCAAGGGCTCTAGGCACGCGGGCTTCAGTAGTTGTGGCACGTGGGCTCAGTAGTTGTGGCGCACAGGCTTAGGTGCTCCGTGTCATGTGGGATCTTCCTGGACCAAGGATCGAACCCGTGTCCCCCGCATTGGCAGGCGGATTCTTAACCACTGCGCCACCAGGGAAGTCCCTAGGCACACGTCTTTAGACAGAATAGATTTGGCTAACTCCGAACATGCTCTGCGTAATTTGAGAAGATGAACATGGAGAGAATAAATAAATGTTTAAATATAACTGTTCTCATTCTCCCAACTCTCTAGACTGCACCACTTACTTGAATCCAGTGGGGAAGCACGTGATCGCCGATGCCCAGAACATCACCATCAGTCAGTATGCTTGCCACGATCAAGTGGCAGTCACCATTCTTTGGTCCCCAGGAGCTCTCGGTAAGTGGTCAAAATGGAGTCCACCATGGTGGCTGGTGCCCAGTGCAGGGGTCCCAAGCGTGGTGGCCTCCGGGGCCAGGTGGGTCTTGACATAAACATAGCTTAGGTGTGCCTCGGCACAGACACACTTGCTACTTGGTTGTATACACTTGCTGCACATGCATGCAGCTTCATGTTGTGCCCATGGCTCGTCTTTTGTTCCCTTGGCTGTTATTGAGAGAGATGTGGGTTTGTAAAATAATAGTGTGAGAGTGATAAATGGCACTGAGGCCTTGGCCTATGTGTCTCGGCAGGAGTTGGGGGGACGGGTGACCTATCCAAGTATATAATGGCTTCAGTATCCAGCATCAGTGACCTCTGTGGCCACATGGAAATGTGTGGGCCCAGCGTTGGCACATCGTGTGTGTTTTCAGGAAAACCCCAGTTTTCATGAGAAACCATGAAATCAACAATTTTTAAATGTTGGCAACGAATTGAATTTTTATTTAAATTGTGTGGGCTGAAAAAAAGCAAACTAAAACAGACCAACAGAAAAGAGCAAACCCACATTATCTGGCCAGATCCAGGTTAGGGCTCAATCTGCTTGTCCTCTTTAATGAATTGATGATACACAGGAGAGGATGGGGTGGTTGAGTATGGAACCTGGGGAGGGCCCATTTGTTCAAATGGGCCTGGGTTTGAACCCAGAATCTACCTTTCAAAAGAAGCATTTAAATCTGGCTGAGCCCCAGCTTCCCCATCTGTAAAGTGTACATGACTGCCTCTTGGTTTGTTGTAAGACTTAGAGACAAAGAGTGGATATATGTATAACTGATTCACTTTGCTCTACAGCAGAAACTAACACAACATTGTAAATCAACTATACTCCAATAAAAGTTAAAAAAAAAAACCAAAAAGAAATATTGAGGGTGGAAATGTAAAATGGCACAACCACTTTGGAAAACGTTTTTGTATTTTCCTAAACAGTTAAACATGCATTACCACATGATCCAGCCATTTGACTACTATTTACCCAGGAGAAAGGAAAGCATATGTCCATACAAAGACTTGTACAAAAACGTTCATAGCAGCTTTGTTTTTAATTGTCCAAAACTGGAAACAACCTGAATGTCCATCAGCACATGAACTGATACACAAACTGTGGTACATTCATACAGTGGAACACTACCCAGCAATGAAAAGGAATGGAATAGTGATATACCTAACAACATGGATGAATTTCAAAGTAATTTTTCTGAGTGAAATCAGCAAGACAAAAAAGTGCATGCTGAGTGATGACACATTCAATAAAATACAAACAAAGCTTTAGTGGCAAAAAGCAGGTTGGTGATTGCCTGGGAACAGGGGTGGGAGGGACTATAAAGAGGCATGAGGAAGACTCGGGAGGTGATAGATAAGTTCATTATCTTGATTGTGATGCCAGTTTCATAGGTGTACATATATGTCAAAGTGTATGAAATTGTTCTCTGTAATATGAAATTAATTGTATGCCAACTATGCCTCAATAAACCTGTTAAGAGTAAAAAAGGGGCTTCCCTGGTGGCACAGTGGTTGAGAATCTGCCTGCCAATGCAGGGGACACGGGTTCGAGCCCTGGTCTGGGAAGATCCCACATGCCGCGGAGCAACTGGGCCCATGAGCCACAATTACTGAGCCTGCGCGTCTGGAGCCTGTGCTCCGCAACAAGAGAGGCCGCGATAGTGAGAGGCCCGCGCACCGCGATGAAGAGTGGCCCCCGCTTGCCACAACTAGAGAAAGCCCTCACACAAAAACAAAGACCCAACACAGCCATAAATAAATAAATAAATAAAATTTTTAAAAAAAGAGTTAAAAAAAAAAAAGAAAAAAGAAAAAGAATTAGAGACACACATGGTACATTTCTAAAGAGAGCTCTTAAAAAACTGGCTGTTTTTATCATCATCAGAACCTGGTCCTCAGGTCTGCTCCTTGGACATTGCCACCGAATCTTAGAATTAAAAAAAAAATCTGACCAAAGGAAAAGTAAAATAAATTCTGAATTTCTTAATCTGAATGAGATAAATCTCAGAGGAGCCAGATTCAGTACAGAGACAGGGAGGATGGATCAGACCTGTGGGCCTGACTCACTAATCCATGTAAATACTGCTGGGTCTGAACCCAATGGGTTTTCCAGAAAGAACATTACCTTAACATTTAAAAAGAAAAATATCCTCTGTGGATAAGAGAGAAGTAGTCATTCCAACATAAGGCTAAATGGTTAAGGCGTTGGCCTGACACATTGCAGTCTCCCTCTTTAGAATGAAAGTAAGAGATGTGAGGAAAACAGAGATGTGGAACAGTGAAGGCAGAAAGATGTGCTTTTTCTGCATGATGGTTTGTGGGTGGGAATGGCTGGACAGGTTCTATCAGTTTCTATGAGGTTCTAACAAGGAGACTCCTTGGGAGACAGAAAAACATATGGGTTAAGAGCACTCTGGGTTTGATCCCATCTCTGCCATTTAATCCCTCTGTGACCCTGGGCAAGTCATTTAGTGTCTGTATACCTCGGTTTCCTCATCTATAAAGTGGGGACAATAATACCTTCCTCCTGTGGTTGTGAGGATTTTATGAGTTAAATGATGAGGAGTAGGTAAGTTCCTTTATGGGAAACTGCCCTATAAAATTGCTAAACATTATATAACTACAAGATGTTAATAGTACTGTGATACAGGTGTTACTATGATATAAGATTTACATTTACTGACTCTACTTCCACTCCCATACTTGGTATAGTGGTTTTCTAGGCAGGTCTTTTAAAGATAAGAACTAGAATCATCCGCTCCCACCCCAGCTGATGAGTTTTTATGTAATTGTGAGATGTACAGTCTTATAATCATATTAATCACCTGGCTTTTGTTAAACAGTTTTGGGACATTGCATGAATTAAATCTTAGCATAAGTAATAAGGATTTGTTCAGAAATCTTTGGGGGGAATGGGGGATCTCAAAAGACAAGTTCCTGTGAGAGCTACTAAATAGTTGCTGGTCAAAAACCTTAGATCTTGTCAGCATGTGTGAATCTCGGACTGTGGGTCAGCCAGCTCTCAGCCCCGCAGGAAGCTTTGTACTTGAAATAATACAACATGGCAGGGTCCGTACTTGCACACTCTGTCCTCTGACCCCCTAAATGGCGAAGCTCTAATTGTAGCTCCTTTGCCTTTCCCACCATAAAATATGTGCTCTTCATTAAATAATTACAGGATTGGAGAACCTATTCGAAAGAGAAAAAGATTTCCCTGGCCTTTGCCATTGATAATTTTCCCACCTGGTTAATTGCATCCTGTGTAATTATTCTTGCCCTGGGAGGGGAAGGGTTGAAAATGTCTCCTTGTCTAGTGTTCCGAAAGAATGCGAAATCGATATCTCACCAATTGAGGCCGGCTTCGGGGAGCTCCAGCTGCAGTTGGACCACTCCAGTCTCCATGGGATACGAAGCCCCAGTACCGGCTCTCGTGGCCATCAGAGCTTAATCCTTTTGAAAGCAGCTAGTTGGACGTGCAGCAGGGGAAGCTCAGGTGGCGGGAGGCTGGGCCGGTGCCTTTCAGCGGCGCTGTGGGCGTCTCGGGGCCTCTGAGGGCTGTATGAAGAGCACACACTGGGCAGCTCTTGGGTGTCGGCCTTTCAGGCATGATTAGAGCAAGAACCGCTTTGTAACTCACATAGGCATTCTCCTAAGCTATTTAATCTCAAGCCGAGGAACCCCTTGTGTGCAGACACACACTTTGTTGGGAATTTTCTCCGTTGCTCAGTGAAACATGCAAGCAAATATAGGACTAAAACGGAAAGTATTTGAAACATGGTTTGGGGGGAGTCCCTGGTCAGCATTGGGAATGATCATCAGCGGAATACACCTTGTTTAATGATCTAGAAATTATATATTCCACTGCAGACTTTTATGATTAATTGTGACTTGAGTCTAAATATATGAACCCTAATGTCATAGAGGCAATGGGCGTTTGTGCACTGGCTGGATGGATGAGAGATTTATTAATTAGTAATGGTGGGACAGAGAAAATCACCTGGCCTGTACCAGAGGAATGCAGGGTATTTATTTTTCCTTTCTGTAAACTCAGATATTCCGGCTAGAGTTAGAATTCCTTTAACTCTGTTGTGTAGGTGGAGAGGATGGTAATCTTGGAGGAAGGAAAGTGCATTCTGAAGTAATTAGGTCCACTTTTAATAAAAGCATTCTGCTTTGCTTAGGCATCGAATTCCTAAAAGGATTTCGGGTAATACTGGAGGAGCTGAAGTCAGAGGGAAGACAGTGCCAACAACTGATTCTAAAGGACCCGAAGCAGCTCAACAGTAGCTTCAAACGAGCTGTAAGTCACACGCAGGGAATGTGCTTCTGAAGACACACCATTGTTCTGGGGGCTGAATGGTCTATTGAAAGCCTGTGAAACTGGAGGAGAAGGGGCTGTGGGGTCCACCCCACCTGCCAAGGTGGGCGATCCTGCTCCGCACTCCCAGAAACCCTCCAGCACCTCTTGGTGGTAAACAAACACACCTCTCAGGTTACACGCTGGAGCAGCAGTCCTGGAAGGTGGCTTTGTGCCCTCAGGAGTGGATGTGGGCTCCTCCCCACCAACTTTGTGCCACAGCTTCATTGCCAAAGAACAGACAGCGGTGCCCATCTTCCTTTTCAGTTAGGCGTCCAAACCTAAACTTCGTCCAGAAAGGAAACTTTCTGGACTAACTCCTTCCCCCCCGCCAACACGTCCCCCAGCCCTAGAACTGTGTCTGCGTGACTGTCAGGACAGACCGGAGCTCTCGCATGTAGGTGGAGGGGTGGGTGATTTCTCCATGACATCATGTGTATTTTTGTTCCCTTTTAGGGAGTGGAATCTCAACCTTTCCTGAATATGAAATTTGAAACAGATTACTTTGTAAAGATTGTTCC
This sequence comes from Eubalaena glacialis, assembly GCF_028564815.1. Classification (NCBI taxonomy): domain Eukaryota; kingdom Metazoa; phylum Chordata; class Mammalia; order Artiodactyla; family Balaenidae; genus Eubalaena; species Eubalaena glacialis. Next base: position 80,707,546 of record NC_083722.1, on the reverse strand, counting down.
TTTTCCTTCCATTAAAAATGAAAGCAATTATCACCCTTTCTTCTTCAGAACCCGCAGTGAGTATGGTCTTTCCTGCCTGTTTCCCATGGGGAGACATTTCTCCTGCTTTTAATGACTTTTTGACAGAGATGTGTTCAAGAGCACATGAAATACTAGTATGAAACTAGCATGGGGGTGAGAAAAAGCATCCAGAAAAGCAATTTTTAGAATTAAGATTTGGCCCAGGCAGTGTTCATCTAACCAGAGACACCCATTCCTGGCTTGTTCTGGAGTAGACATGGTGGTTGATTTTTTTGAAGGTGCTGTAAGACAGCCATGTATTAAAATACTTTGATTAAAAAAAAAACCAGAATAAAAAATATAAGTTGATTTCAAGGTAAAGGGTAGAGCATGAAATGATTCTATCGTGTACCTGTCATCAGGAGGGTGGCCTCTGTGAGTGATTGCCTGTCATTTTCAGGATTAGATTAAGAAAATTAAGCAGTATCCCTGAGGTTACCTCGTTCTAGAAAGTTTATTTATTTAACATCTATGTTAAATAAATGCTTTCCAAATATTAATGCTCTGTTCTAAATATTTTCCAAATATTAATGCAGTTTACCTCCATAACAACCCTACAAAGAATTTAATCTTACCATCCCCACTTATTAGATGTGGAATCACACATAGATAGGTTAAAGGGCCTGTTGGGAGCTGGGATTTGAACCCCAAGGAGCCTGACTCTGGAGTACACACTCTCAAGCCAACCATGCTGGATTCCCTTCTCTGTCTGGCTCTCCCTTTCCATCTGTTCTGCACACAGTGTGGTGTGCCTTTCATCAGCCTGAATTGCTGATGAATTTGGTGCCCAGGCATTCTGGACCCCAGTGTTTCCCTCTTGCCTTCTTGGTCCGTCTTTCCAGGCCTTGGATGGTTGTCCAATCTGACACCCCCTCCTATGTGGCCTGCTTGCCGTCCTCATCCCTCTGTGATGTTTTTGTTCTCAACGCCAGCCTACGTCCATGCTTCCCTTTGCAGAATTCTTACTCTGGTTGTTTTCTTCTTTTCTTTTTTTTTTTAAACTGTGGTTGTTTTCTATGCAGCAAAGTCATTTCATAACAGTTGATTTCATTTTCTTAATTAAAATAAGATTCCATAGGACGGAGACCATGTACGTTTTACAGCATCTTTCAATGCCTTACACATAACAACCAGATAGAGGATTCAGAGAATGTGTTTATGGAAAGCTTGCCTAAATCAAAACTCGCCTACTTTAAGAATTAATTTTCCTCATTGGAATCAATGTCTACTTTGGGGTGAGGCAGGTGGTGTATTTATCACCATTTCATTGCATTGTGACCTTGATGCTGCCTTTGATTTTCTTGGCATTGTAAGATCATTTTCCAGAGGGTTCTCCCTGGGTTAGCAACATGGCATATAGCACCTCTCTTGTGTTTTTATCGCATTTAAATCCTATTTCAAAGCTACTGCCTTTGCTGCCTGGTTTTCAGTACTGGTGCTACTACTTAGTAGATGCCTGGATGTCATTTTTAGATTCCATCAAAAAGACTCCATCAAAAGTTAGAGTGCTAGCTAGCTAAGGTTAAAATAATCTCAAGATAAATTATCAGGATCACTCTAAAGTTCTCTTGTGCCTAAACAGTCTACAGTGGGGCAGGGGCTGGCGTTATTTCTGTCTACAGCTAAAACAGAGCCCCCATGGGGCAGAAGCATGGGGACACAGGTCTCTCTGCCTTTGGCTGTGGCCTTGAAATTATCTAATGCTTAAGAAGCTTTTAAAATCTGGCTGACTTTAATATTGTTTCCATTTATGTGGCATAAAGTGAACTGCATTAATACTTTTATATTGTACAATTCAAATTTTCATAAGATACAACTGGGCTATACTGAAAATCATTGTTGAGTTGATGCAGTTGATGCATTTTACATTCTTTCCGGCAATACCCAGTGCCATATATTTATATTGTATTGAATTGTTGGATGAGGAAAATGTCAAACTGTCCTAAAACTAAAAATATGCATCTTTCTTAATAGCCTGTGACCTGCTATTGCAGCCGGACAACCTGGCCTGTAAACCCTGTAAGTATAGCTGTCCTTGTCTGTCAAGTCTCTAGTGGTGTCGGGGCAGCCTCGGGATGCTCACTCTGGTCCTTCCTCCTCCCAGTCTGGAAGCCTCGGAACCTCAACGTCACCCAGCACGGTTCAGACATGCAGGTGTCCTTCGATCACACACCCCATACCTTCGGCTTCCGTTTCTTCTATCTTCATTATAAGCTCAAGCATGAAGGACCCTTCAAGCGAAAGACCTGTAAACAGGTGAGCTGCTAGGTGTGCATAAAGGAATACTCTGTGTTTTAAAATGACCCCTGGGGCCTTGGAATTTGGATGGTTCAATGTGAACATTAGGCTTTGTGGATTCTGAGCAGTCGGTAGATACTCCAGAATGTTATCACTGGGTGCGTCTCAGGGCCATCCTGAGTCATCCCTCACTCCCTAGTTATCTCTACCCTAGCTGTCCCAGTAGTGATGTAGCAGATAAAGTATTACCAAGGAACTGAAACAATGAAGTAGTTGTGGTCTATTCTATATTTTATTTTATTTTTAATATTTATTTATTTGGCTGTGCCAGGTCTTAGTTTTAGCATGCAGGATCTAGTTCCCAGACCAGGGGTCGAACCCGGGCCCCCGGCACTGGGAGCACAGAGTCTTATCCGCTGCACCACCAGGGAAGTCCCTGTTCTTCCATATTTTAAGCATGAATCAGGTGCTCACTGTGTGCCAGTTACCAAGCTTTGTGGTCATTGAATCCTTACAGCTCAATGGAACAAAGGCTGCTGTTATCCCCACTTTAGAGCTGGGGAACCTGTGGCCCAGGGAGGTCACCTGGACTGCTGCTCAAGGCCTCACAGCTAGTAAGTGAAAAAAACCACATCTAGGAGCCAAGCCACTAGCATGTCAGTGGCTAGTGATTTTACACAGAGGCCAAGGTGAAGTAGAAATTCAGTAACCAAGTTCTTAAACTAGAGGTGGTCAGGGGGGGTGGGAAATGTTTCGTGGAAGTTCACAAGACTGCTAGATTACCCCATGAGAGCACCAAGAGAGGCTTTTGGTCATAGTGGCAGAAGTAGATGTGCTCCTGTGTGTCGAGTTTTGTTTTCCTGCTGGCTCTCACCTCTGTCACTGACCTTCCGCTCAAGTTAAAATTATAGCAAATAAAATATGCACAAACATGGAAGTGTAGTTTCTTTCCCCATCCTTTTATTAAGTAAAAGGTATCCTAATTGGTTTCTTTGTCTTCAAATAAAAAATTGCTGCTCAGGGCACCACCAGCCAAGTATAGAATATGACAGAGGTCCCAGGCTCTCCTGGACCTTTTATCAAAATGAAGTTCAGGTACCCTGGCAGATAAGCACAGTTGCTTTCTGTTCTAACTGACATCTTCTGAAAACATGATTAAAACTGGTGGCAAGTCTCCTTCAGTTCGAGGACAGAAGAGAGGGGTCCCGATGACCTTTATCTAAGAATAAAGTTTTAAAGTGTTATTTGTTTCTTTGCAGGAGCAAAATACAGAGACAACCAGCTGCCTCCTTCAAAATGTATCTCCTGGGGATTATATAATTGAGGTACGTACAACTCAAGAAAGCCCTATTATTTTTATTTTTTAAAAATTTTATTGAAGTATAGTTGATTTACAATGTTGTATTAATTTTTGCTGTACAGCAAAGTGACTCAGTTATACATATATATATTCTTTTTTTAAAAAATTTTTAAAATTTTTTGGCTACGCTGCATGGCGTGTGGGATCTTAGTTCCCTGACCAGGGATTGAACCCACGCCCCCTTCAGTGGAAGCATGGAGACCCAAACACTGGACCGCCAGGGAATTCCATATATATTCTTATTTACTTATTTATTTATTTATTCATTCATTCATTCATTTATTTATTTATTGGCTGCATCGGGTCTTAGTTGCGGCACGTGGGATCTTTTGTTTTGGCGTGTGAGCTTCTCTCATGGGCTCCAGAGCGCAGGCTCCAGAGCGCGTGGGCCCTGTAGTTGCGGCACGCGGGCTCTCTAGTTGAGGTGTGCAGGCTCAGTAGTTGTGGGCTTAGTTGCCCCGCGGCATGTGGGATCTTAGTTCCCCGACCAGGGATTGAACCAGCATCCCCTGCCTTGGAAGATGGAGTCTTAACCACTGGACCACCAGGGAAGTCCCTATATTCTTTTTCATATTTTCCATTATGGTTTATCACAGGATATTGAATATAGTTCCCTGTGCTATACAGTAGGACCTTGCTGTTTATCCATCCTATATATATTAGTATTGGTTGGTATATATAGAGATGTATCTGACTATTAATATCTAATCTCAGCTTGAAAATGATCACAGGCCACAGCACTCTCCTCTCCCTCGCCCCACTGCCCACGGATGGAAGAATGAATGAAATCTGTTGAGATGCTATCACTTAAAAAAAGTAATACAGCATCCTCTGTTTTGCAGCTGGTGGATGACACTAATATGACAAGAAAAGTGATGCATTATGCCTTAAAACCAGGTAAGATTTTGTTTGTTTGTTGGAAATGCTGCCTCTGGACTACAGAGTGGACCAAGGTATTCGATACTTTCTGTACTTCATGGTTTACAAAAAGAAAACACTTGAGCCCCTCACTCTTAAATGATGTTCCATCAAATCTGACTTTCCTTCCACCCTAATGTTGATGCCCGGAAGATCAAAGCCAGGGTGTTGTGTGTGTTGCTGGGACTAAATAAATAGTCAATTGTCCTCAGAAGAAAAGTGGTGGGAGGGGAGATTTCCCTAGGCAAATTCTCACTCAGAGGTATTTATTGTCTCAGCAGACTCTAACTACTGAATTGTCTTCTACAGTCTTTTTAAATGAATACTTTTATAATCACCAAATCAGTACCAGAGAAAAGTGGTCAAGGAGTCTTAGAACCTGTTATGTGGCTTATGTTTAAAACTGAAAAAAAAATTGTTTCTCTTTGAACCTGTTATACTGCTTAAGTCTAAAATCCTTGCCTTTGAAATTTCCCAGTGCATTCCCAGTGGGCTGGGCCCATCAGAGCTGTTGCCATCACTGTGCCGCTCGTTGTCATATCGGCATTTGCGACGCTCTTCACGGTGATGTGCCGCAAGAAGCAGCAAGGTATATCTTTGTGTGGTGTGTTCTTCCCATGTTGGCAGGTCTAGGGCCAACAGAGGGAGACCGGGAGCACTTGGTCCCTCCAGGCAGGCGGCTGGGAAGCCACACAGCTCCTGTAGTGAGTTCCCTGGCTGCTATAGTTCCCAGAATTAAAAAATTTGACTTTTAACCTCAGGAGCCACTAAAAGGACAGGCATACTTTTCTTCTCAAACTCAGGATGGTAAATTCAAGAGCGTAAAGGAAGACTAAAGGTATGAGTAAGGGGAGAGGTAGGGCTTTATCACTTATAAAAGTCTGACGTCGGGAGGGAAGCTTCTGGGGAACTTAGAAATGTATCTTAATCTGAGTGGCGGTTACACAGGTGTATTCTTAGATAAAATTTATTGAGATGTACTCTTAAGATTTATGGACTTTACCTTTGTAATTTGTACAAAAAAAAAAAAAAAACTCTTCAATGAAAGTTTTTTTGTTTTAAAGAAGGTCACCTCTGCTGATGCTTAATGATCTAGTAGGTGCACTCAGTTGCAAGAGGGTGGGGTGGTGCTGCAGTGCTCTTGGCTTGCCCAAGGTCAGTTTCAGGTGAAGAACAAATTTTGTCCATTTTTGGCTCCACTGGAGAAACCAGCTGTCCCATTCCCAGAGGTGACCCAAGGGGCTGGTGGAATTAGGGAGCTGGGAGTGCTCTAGGTGACATGGTGACCCTTGTTTCTTGAAGACAGCATTAGGTCCCGAGTCGTAGGGAACAGGACAGAGCTTTGCTTGTGGGCGCCAACCCTATCTTCTTTTCCACTTTAGAAAATATATATTCACATTTAGATGAAGAGAGTTCTGAGTCCTCCACGTACATCACAGCACTTCCCAGGGAGAGGCTCCGGCCACGGCCCAAGGTCTTCCTCTGCTATTCCAGTAAAGATGGCCAGAATCACATGAACGTTGTCCAGTGTTTTGCCTACTTCCTCCAGGACTTCTGTGGCTGTGAGGTGAGGAATCTAAAGTCTTTTCTCTTTTTCTGGGCGGGACATGTGCTAAACGCCTAGCTTCCAAACTAGGGTCAGCCTTACACTCTTCTTTCAGTCTGGCCTCCCCATCACCAGCGCTAAATGTTTGCTGACACTTAGTTCTAACCCTGACATACTCCTGCTCAAAAGCCTTGAGTGGCACCCACCTGGCAGGAAGTGTTTTAAGCATTAAAAAGACCTTGGGGGAATGGGGAACAGGATGGTGGAGGAAATGGCAGCTGCCCTGGGAGCGTGCAATGGGGCCGGTTGGAGGAGGTCACTCAAGACATCCTGGAGAGCACTGGAGGGTCAAAGAGAGAATGGCAAGTAAAGAGGCGAGTTTAGACAGTTTTTGGGGGGAGCTTGGCTAATAAGGGAAAACAATAATATGTTAAGTACTCAAATGGTCTCCTCTGGTTTCTTGCCTGTTCTCTTGAGTTAAGCTGTTAATATGTAGCTTTTCTATAATGTCATAGTGTTCGTTTTAGAGTGAAGTTTGAAGCTCTCATGGAAGGCACACTGTTTCTTACAAATGCAAGAATTGTACAATAATTGTGTAATTGGAAGTTATTTGTGCTTTGAAACTGAGGACTGGTGGGTTTCTTAGAGTCTGTCCACATGGTGAGGCTGTCCCCTAGTGTCAGTTAAGCATGTTTACAAGGCTGGCCGGGTTTCCTAATATATGAAGGTCTAGACGTTGGCAGATCAGCCTGTGTACTGAAAAACTGGTGTGGACCCACAGACGGCACACAGTCTTCAGATACTGACAGCCCTTTTGCTCTACTTTGTAAGTGACTAGCCTCGGGGGCGGGGGGAAGCCTTCCAGTTATGAGTGTAATAGAAAATTTGGAAACTAGAAAAGGATGACAAATTTCAAAATGGATGGTAATCTTAACCTGGAGAATAGAGGAACCACAGTTAAAACTGCTGTATTTCCTTCCAGTCTTTTTCTGCATAGACGAACTCATACATATAGTTTTGCATTTTGGATGGATTGGAATTATTTTTTTCTGTCTCTTCACTCAGTAACTTTTTACACTCTTAGCAGTTCTCTGTAAACAGCAGTTTTTTTGTTTTTTTTAAAATTTATTTATTTATTTATTATTTATGGGTGTGTTGGGTTTTCGTTTCTGTGCGAGGGCTTTCTCTAGTTGCGGCAAGCGGGGGCCACTCTTCATCGCGGTGCGCGGGCCTCTCACTATCGCGGCCTCTCTTGTTGCGGAGCACAGGCTCCAGACGCGCAGGCTCAGTAATTGTGGCTCACGGGCCTAGTTGCTCCGCGGCATATGGGATCTTCCCAGACCGGGGCTCGAACCCGTGTCCCCTAGCATTGGCAGGCAGATTCTCAACCACTGCGCCACCAGGGAAGCCCAACAGCAGTTTTAAACAGACTCTTGATCCATATTAATGATTCACCATAATTGAGTTTTTTCAAATTGTTAAACATCTCATTATTTCAATTTTGCCCCATTCCAGTGGTAGATACCTGGAAATGGAATTGCCGGGTCAGATAGGAACATTTTTAGAGTGCTTGGTATATATTCCCAGTTAGCTTTCAGAATGCATAATGTTAGCCAGAATTAAGGAAAATGTAAGACAATTCAGGATTATTTTCAGCAACTGGATGGATGTTGGGGGCTTTCTTCCCTTGGTAACACTTTAGAGCAAAAGAGGAAGGCAAAGTCATTTCAGAGCCCCCTTCCACATAAGGGACTGTGGCTGCCACGTTCGGGCATAGGCACTGAGAGTTAATTTCTGAACTACAGAAGGAAAGAGGCTGATACAATTGCCGAGACGTTTTCAGCAGAATCAGATGAAGATGGTCTGAGAAGGTGAAGCCCTCTGAGGGGCCACGCATACCTTGTGTTCTTTTCTTTGTCAGTGCCCCACCCCAAACTCCCTATGAGACCTCCCCTTGGGGTTAAAGGCCTCGTAGGGGCCTCGTAGGGATGTGGCCCTGTAGACTGCTGAGAAGTGGTGAGAGGTGCTGGTCATTCCAAGTGAGTGAACCAGAATGGCCATGTTACGGCAGCTCATCACCTTCCTCTCCATGCACTGATCACCTGGTAAACAGCAGGCTGACCCCAGGGCTGTGTGAGAGGCCAGGGAGGTCCTCTTTGTCAGTCACACTCTGTCATTGAGTCAGCCAGCAGCATGGGCGGGTGACTCTGGCATCCAGACCTGAACCCCATTTCTCAGCCCACTTTGAGATCCCTCACCCACACCCTTCTATCACCACCTTCCAGTTCTCTCTCCAGGATCTGCCCCCTATCCAGGCAGCCTCACTCATCAGATAGACCCACCCCTACTGCCTCTGTATTCCATGCTCCCTATCACGCTCTAAGTCAGTTGAAGGCCCCACATGTGATATGTAACTTTGGTGGGTTGCTAGACGCTCTGTGCTTCTGTCTCTTCACTTGTAGGGTGGGAGTGGTAACGATCCCACATTATGCTAAAATGAGGGCATGATACAGAGGGCCTGTGTGTGACGGTCGCCCATGGAATGTTAGCTGTTCCTTGGAACTGGGCAACCCGAAGCCTGCATATAGCAGTGCTAGTAATGATTTGGGGCAGATGATGTGCCCTTCTTGTAACATTCCCATTCTTGTTACTCGACTCTCTAAGCTGTATAGGTGAGTGAGGTTCCCTGTTCACTTTCCAGGTCACTCTGGACTTGTGGGAAGACTTCAGCCTCTGCAGAGAAGGGCAGAGAGAATGGGTCATCCAGAAGATCCACGAGTCCCAGTTCATCATCGTGGTGTGTTCCAAAGGCATGAAATACTTCGTAGACAAGAAGAACTACAAGCACAAAGGAGGCGCCCGAGGCTCGGGGAAAGGGGAGCTCTTCCTGGTGGCGGTGTCTACCATTGCTGAGAAGCTCCGCCAAGCCAAGCAGAGCTCATCCACGGCGCTCAGCAAGTTCATTGCCGTCTACTTCGATTATTCCTGCGAGGGAGACGTTCCTGGCGTCCTGGACCTGAGCACCAAGTACAAACTCATGGACCACCTTCCCCAGCTCTGCTCCCACCTGCATTCCCAGGACCTCAGCCCCCAGGAGCCGGGGCTGCACCCCGGACGCATTAGCAGGAGGAACTACTTTCGGAGCAAATCGGGCCGCTCCCTATACGTCGCCATTTGCAACATGCACCAGTTTATCGACGAGGAGCCTGACTGGTTTGAGAAGCAGTTCGTTCCCTTCCATCTCCCCCCGCTCCGCTACCGGGAGCCGGTTCTGGAGAAGTTTGACTCAGGTTTGGTTTTAAACGAAGTCTTGTGCAAGCCAGGGCCGGAGAGCGACTTCTGTCTCAAGGCGGAGGCCGCCAGCTCCGGGGCGCCGGCCGACCCGCACTCTGAGGGCCCGCAGTTCGTCTCAGACGAAGACGCGGAGGCCGGGCCCGTTCCAGGCGCCAGCGCGGTCCTGCGGCCCCTGCTGCACGCGGTGAAAGCTGCCGGTCCCTCGGACATGCCACGGGACTCAGGCATCTACGACTCGTCCGTGCCTTCGTCCGAGTTGTCCCTGCCCCTGATGGAAGGGCTCTCCACGGACCAAACGGAGACGTCTTCGCTGACGGAGAGCATGTCGTCCTCATCAGGCCTGGGTAAGGCGGGCGGAGCCGGGAGGGTCGGTGGGTCGGGTTCCTGATGCAGGCCACGGCCTTGCTCCATGAGTCCAAAATCCAGGAAAGCTTTTTGCTAATTTCGGTGCAAATTTATTCGGCAGCCCAATAGGAAGTAACAAAACTCCATGCATAGTCTCTGCTGATCCCAGGTAACGGGAATGTTCACATGTGTGAGCTGCAGAAATACTGTTGATAAATTATGGTGAGCTGCCTGGTACCATCTTATGTAATATACAGTATGTTCATTATATCGCCTTTCTAAACTGTGAAAACATCTGAATGCCAAAACACACTGGACCCGGGACTTCCCTGGTGGTCTAGTGGTTAAGACTTTGCCTTCCAATGCAGGGGGTGCTGGTTAGATCTCTGGTCAGGGAGCTAAGATCCCACATGCCTCGTGGCCAAGAAAACCAAAACATAAAACAGAAGCAATATTGTAACAGATTCAATAAAGACTTAAAAAAAAAAAAAGACAATACTGTAAAACAAAACAAAACAAAACCAAACACATTGGTCCCCAGGGGTGTCAGATGAGGGTCTGTGGATCTGTATCTTTGTTGGGACTTGTGGTGTTCACCACCCCCCACCTTCCCAAGTCTTTAAAGCCACATGTATTGAACCCAGGGTTCACAGGGCACAGTATTCTCTCCATCCTAGCTCAGCACAGGCTCCAGGTAGGAGGGCCCGCTTCCCCAGGGAACCCTCACAGGATGCTGTCTGGAGCTACTCTTACTGTGCCTATGACTAGTTGGAGTCATGCATGCAAACCCTGGATCCTCAGCTAAGGGAACTAGAACCTGTTAGCAGGATGAGAATGCCCAGTCTTTTTTTTTTTTTTTTTTAAATTAATTAATTTATTTATTTTTGGCTGTGTTGGGTCTTCGTTTCTGTGCGAGGGCTTTCTCTAGTTGCGACAAGCGGGGGCCACTCTTCATCGCGGTGTGCGGGCCTCTCACTATCGTGGCCTCTCTTGTTGCGGAGCACAGGCTCCAGACGCGCAGGCTCAGTAGTTGTGGCTCACGGGCCCAGCCGCTCCGTGGCATGTGGGATCCTCCCAGACCAGGGCTCGAACCCGTGTCCCCTGCATTAGCAGGCAGAGAGAATGCCCAGTCTTGAGCTGACTGGGATGCCTGCCTCACTTGTACAAAGTGTGTGGTTCAAACCCAGATCCAGCTTCGTTCTGGCCTGAGCGTCCAGCCCACTGAAGTGCAATGACGTGTGGTTCTGCCCTCTCTTCTTTTCTTAGGTGAGGAGGACCCTCCCGCCCTTCCTCCCAAGCTCCTCGCCTCTGGGGCATGCAAAGCAGAACCTGGTTGCTGCAGCTACACTGGTGAACTCCATGCGGTCGCTCCTTTGTAACAAAACGAAGAGTCTAAGCATTGCCACTTTAGCTGCCGCCTCTCTCTGGTTCCCCAGCTCGTCTCTCTGGGTATGTGGCCCACTTGGAGCTGAGGTCTCTTACAAGGATATTCAGAATGAAATTCTGGCCAGTACTTGCTGTCCTTGCTTCTCTTCTCTACCAGGTATATTGGCAGTCTCCAGTTTTCTGAAACCATGTGGAGCTCTGAAGGGCATGTCCATTATGCCTGACAGCAGCTTGCCATGTTGGGTCAGACTGGATTAGAGCCAATTCTGAGAGGTAGGGAGGAAACATGTAAAGAGAAACAGGAAAATACCCACACTGATTGTTCAGACTTAATTTATCTGTGCAAACTTTGCCTATTCACTATTGGCTACTTTGATTTGAAATGCTTTGTGGAAAAAGCACTTTTGATGCCACTACAGCCACGGAAATCAAGTGCCAGTCTCTCTGGAATCCATGTTGTTATAGATGATGTTCTTTTCCATTTTTGATGTGGAATTTATGATACCATTTACAATGCCATGGGTGTTAAAAAAGCTCTGAGTCAAAGGTCAAGAAGGTGACTGAATATTCAATCACCTTTCATAAAAATGAGTTTTTATGTATTAGCGGGTGGCATATCTGGCTGAGGAGGGAGCCGCAGGGCCAGGCTGACCATCTAGACCGTTCTTTCTGAGATGGGTTGGTCAGTGTGCAGAAGGCACCAGGGCCACATCTTGATCTGAATAGGCATCGTGGAGGGGCCAGATCTCCCTGTGAGGTTTCCCGTGGTTATATTCACTGTGCTGAATCTCAGATGTTGGTGCCTGGAAGTTTATTTTTAAGAGACTGATACCCAACTGGGCTGTATTACTGGAAGTTGTAATTTTTGCTTTGGTTGGCCTCTGGTCTAAAGCTGTGTCCGGAATGTTAGGGATCAGAATCCACTGACATAGGGCAGTAGGTGGAGGTGGTAGTCACTTAATCTGCTGAACTTGTTTTGACTAACGACAAACCTCTTTTTAAGAAGGTGAAAAGGAAGGGATTGTTACAAAGATGAGTGTGCTCTTTGAGTACCATCTTTGGAAGACATGGGGCCTGAAATCATTAAATTCTTGAATCTTAAAGTACTCCCCCCACAGCCCAGCCTGTGAATCAGGTTTCACTTTGTTTTTGTTGTACTTACCCAATGAAAGATTTGTCTCTTGTGCTCCATTCTGCCAAAAATAGGTATTGAGAACTTAAGAGGAAAGAATTTGCTTTAAAAAGGAGAAGTAAATGTTCTGTTTTTATGAATGACTTCTGTACAGAATTTTTGTTTCCAAAGGGAACATACTTGTTCCCTCCTCCTCCCCATGACCTTGAGGGAGAGTGAGTGTCTTTTTCCACCTTCTTCATAGATGCTGCTGGATTTTGGCACCCTGTTTTCTCAGCACCCCTACCAGAGACCCTGGTTTTCACTGCTTCACCAAATAGGACCAATGTTAAGTGGGGACACTGAGAAACATCCCAAGGCGGGGTGGGAAGTAGGGAGGGCAGGACTTTTCCTTCCAGGCTCATGCCCAGCAGGTGGGGAAGGGACGGTTTGCGCCCCTGATGGAAAGAAGAGGTTTGTGTTTATCTTTGATGCAAATGCCACACTCCCTGCTCTGTAAAGGCAGCTGGCAGCTTCTTGGGAGAAGAACGTGCTTGTCTGTTCTCTGGCATCAAGTTTCCTGCAGCTGCTCTGAGGGAGAGACAAGTGGGCTGCAGAACTGTCTCCCCCATAAAACCAGGCATCTTGTTGGAGAAGAGATGTTCCATGTTGTCACCGTGGAATCTGAGATGAGCACAGAGCTCCTGCCCACACGTGACTGTCCTGCCATTCCATTGTTGGCATATGTTCTGTGAAGGAGATTGGTCAGTCCTATTACTGTACGAAAATTCACTTTGGAACATTTTCAGAGTGATTTCTTATTGAAGCCAAGAAATGGTGCATGCCCCAAAGGAACCATTAGGTGCTGCCTTAGGATAGATACTCAACTTTGCACATGAAAGGAGGCATCTCTGAGAAAGTGGCCCCAGGGACAGCGTGGAGGACTGGAGAGGAAACATCAACTGGGCTCCATGAGCGAGGGCAGAGAGCTTGCTAAATAAACTCACTTATTATGAAAATAGAAGGGAAAATTGTGATAGTCCAAAAATCAGGTGATGCTTTAGTTTGTATTTAGGGTTTGGGTACTTATTTTGAAATACGAATGATTGTGATGTTCAGCAGAATCAAACTCTATTTTACCAAGTATTGAAACGACAGTATGAATGCCCAACTCTGAATAGTTGAGGAGTTCAACTTCCTGGTTTTGCCATATTAGTTTCACTTTTTTTTTTTTAACCCTCCCCGTCTCATGCCAGGAATAAAACATTTATTTTAAGCAGAGCTGCATTTTTGACTCAACAAATGGAGTGGACAGTGAAAATGATAGGACAGAATTCAGATAAAGGTTCTGCCAAGTCACAGACTTTTAGACATTGGGGAAACAAGAACTAGAATATAGGGATGATCTCAATGAAAGGCCTTCATCCTGAGAGTAAAAGGCTCTATGGCTCTGATGGTGTCCTCTGTACAGGAGACCAGTGCAGGTAGTTGAAGTTAGGGAGCTAGTTGTTTATCTTAACTCACCAACGCCCTACACATCTGACGCATCTGACACATTAGCATTTGACACAGTCAGCTTTGCTAAGAGAGTGACCAGGGAGGTGAAAGCCCAGGAAAAGGTGTGTTCTTCTCTCAGGTCAGCTACAAGCAACAGGGACTACCTGGATGGGCCCAGCCCAGTCATACTGGGGCAGGAGTCCTCTAGAGGGCTGAGTCCTGGGCCTTTGAGGCATATTGCTCTCCAGAGAGAATGAGAAGTCATTCAGGTCCAGGCCCAGGTACTTAGGCGGGTGACCCAGCCAGGTAATAGTATTTTGAGCCCAAAATGAGATGGGGCAATAAGTCATCAGACAGAGTTTTTGGTTGACATATTAATAATAACTGAGGACAGTCCCAGATCAGAAGTTCAAAAAATGTCCTAGGCAATGATGACATCGTTGGAATCAATATATAGTAATTTAAGTTCATGTATGTTTGTCAAAATTTAGTCGTGCTACTTTATAGCTACTAGTGTCATTTTTAAAAAACCCTAGTCTCAGGTTACCTCATTTAAGCGCAAATAAACAGGAAAACTGTCCCCCCAGAGTTGTGGGGTTATGTGATTTTCAGGACTTTTCCTTTTTTCAGAGTTGAGTATCTTTTCCTTTAAAAGACAAAGGAAGGAAAAGGCTATTTTATTCCCGGAGAAGAAATGTCGCACTTTCCTCCCTAAAGAGAGAAAACCCTGCAGTCCGCAACCACCTCAACACTAATTTGGCTCTTTGGCTCTTTATTGGAGGGAGGTGGACAATGCCAATGAGAAGATTATTAGCCTTTTCTTTTTTATATTGTTGTTAAAGAGTGCTGCTCTTATTTAACAGATGCTGTTCCTTCAGGGGGCCCCACTGTAGCAAGTGTAATGATAAGTAAGGTGTGATGATAAATGGCAGTGACATGCTCTCTCAGTGTCAGAGAGACAATAGGGCATAGTGGGGACTGTGGCAAATGGACACCCTCTGTCCCACCTGCAGGGAGCAGCCAGTCCAGTCAGTTGTGACCATGCAGTGTTTCCTGATTGTCCCATTTTTCAAGAGAACCTGAGAATCTGGATGTTTATGTGAAAAATTCTGATTTTTTTTTAGTATTGGCAACTAAATTAAAAAAAAATTTTAAATTGAATTCAGGCCCAACGGGACAGATGGGTGGACCTGATTTGGCCCACTAGCTGTCAGTTTGCCCCCTCTACTTAAAAGATTTGAAAAGAAAGGCATCCATGATAATTACAGATGTCTGGTGCCACCAGAAAATGCTCTTGCTAAATGCAGCCGGGAGCTAGATTGCTTTTTTTACCCATTGCTCCCCTAAAGAAATTTGATATGATTGTGAATATATTTGAAATCTTTTGATTGCTTCTTCACACTTCATGATGTCTTAAGAAAAAGGCAAGCCAGTTGTTAATTTCAAAATCAGATTTGTGTTCTCCCAGTTTAAAAAATATGACACTTGGAGCAATTTCATTTAAACTCCACAACCTGAAGGACCTTATTTATAGTTTTAGCTCTTGGCTTAATCACTGTTTTAGATGATGTGTAATTCTGAGCTTAAGCCAAGACCTAATAAGGAAAGCAGGCATTGTGAAGGTAGGGCAAGGAATCCTGAGTGTCCACTAGAGTCAGGTATGCTTTGTCTTCTGTTTTAAATGATCTGTGAATTGATCTGTTTTGGAGGTGTGCAACTGTATATGGAGATATCAGTTAGGAGTCCTTATGGGTGTTGGGTCATCCTTGCTATATCACCTCCTTTCCAGGGCCAGGGTGAAAATAAAAGGAAGTCTGATTGTAAGCCAATAGCTTTGATTCCGATTTCAGAGCTTTGTGGGTGAGAGAAAGTTTGAATTATCTGGCATGTACCCCCCTGGTGTCAGACAGAGCTGTGCATGAATTATTTCAGACATGTGGCTGTGGATGGGATTCTGGATTTTCAGTGAAGGAGAGTCTGTAACCTACCCTGCTGATCAGATAGTTCTTTGTACATCTTCCTTATAGAAATTCAAACCAGCCTTCTTTTGTTCAGCATGTAGTGGAAGAAGAACAGCTGGTCACCTTCCGTGTATTTGAAAACGACAGTGAAGTCATCGCTCTGGTGTGTTTATTTCAGTGATAAATAATCCAACCCCTACTCATTCCTCACAGCTCTTGTTTTCCAAGGGCTTAATAATTTTCACTGCTCTTCTGTTTCTCAGCTTCACACTCCGTTTAGTTGCCCAAATAGAAGGTGGTGCCTTATTCACATTGGTGCCTTGTGAAGGCCAAGCTCAGGATGGGGATTAACAGAGAAATTCTTATGTACCCTGCTTCTCTTACTACTTAAAAATACAAAGGCACTTTTAAAAAATGGTATATCACCTAAGTTCATTTTGTGAGTTGATTACCACAATTTTTTTTCTTGGCAGTAGTCTTCTATCATATATGGGGTTTTTTCCCCTCTTGTGTTCAAACACTTGGTGCTTATTCCTGATGTGTCTAATGTCATTCCTGAGCTTCTTCAAGATACTCTTCAAGACCAGCTCTTACCTTCTGAGTGGCAACCACCCCTCACTTCCAATTTTGGATTCTATTTTTATGTATCTCTAGACATTACCTTTAATTCATGACTCACAGTATTATTAAATGGTGCAGACTTCAGATTAGCCACAGGTGAAATAGCAGTTGCTAAGGGCTAATTTGCTAAGAGGTCGAGTGAGGACCTCTTGGGAATTTTGGTCAGTTGTCTTCCCTCCTGCTCTTCGGCTCCTCTCCAAAATTCAGCGAGGACCACAGACTCCTCAAAGAGCTTTTCCATTTCTAAAGGGCTGGAGCCATAGCTCTGAATTGACCAAGCACTGTGGTTTGCACAAGCAGAAGTCTGACAAAAGCAAACCATTATGACTGCATATGTGATGCTTTATCAAAGACAATTTCAGTTGAGAAGATCAAAGAAGCTATCTTCTGTTTGTATGTGACATAGACAAAGTTGGCTGCTCCAGTCATTAGACAAAAAGTTACAATTGGATGATGCTAATGTGTAATCGTATGTTATTTTTAACAAGCATCTTTTTTCTGTCTTAAGAAAAAAATGTGGTGAGTTTGGAGAGAGCAAAAACTTTTGTAAAAACCAAATGTATTCATTTAGAGAGTAGGTAACTTCTATTTTCACTGTTGATTTGTTCTGTTTTGTTTTTCACTGCAGAAGCTCCCTGTTACTGTGTTCTGGGGGGAAAGCCTGTGGAACAGTGGTTATTGCCATTGTCTGTGTTTCATCTTTAAGTTTCTCTTTTGTGAGGTTTGGTGGAATAGTGAGCACTGACTGGCAGACTGTAGCAGTATGCTATATTTTTACATTGAAAATGTTATCATCTTATTTGATTTGTACATAACTCTGTAAATAGTAGACCACAACTGACATTTGTAAAATGTTTTTGTACCGTAGAATTTCTGAATCAAATAAAATGTTTTAAGATTGTGGTGGCTCATTTTTCTAGATCGTGTTTCCTATTTCCTGAATAGCTGGGATTCCTAGCACAATTTTCTGTGGGCTCTCCCTCTGAGAAGGAGAGAGATTATGCAGGGTGAGGAGGCCAGGGTGGCTGGTCTGTCTTGTACTTTAGAGAAAATGAACCTGCTGCCCTTGACCATTTACCTCCCCCTCCATTGGGCAGGTGCCTGTTGTCTCCATGACGTCTGGAGCAGGGACAGGGATACTTACCTCAAGGAGACATTTGACTCTCAGAACAATGGACTTTCTTTGCAGAAATTTGAAATTTGAAAAGAAGTTGATGGACACTGAAATTTGGGAGCCACAAATTTCCTGTCATTCAGAAAGAAGAAGGTGCCTGTTCATTCTTCCGACAGAAGTTCTCTCATCTCCTGTGCGCCCAATGCTCTGTAAGTTAAATTCTTGGTGTACATCAACTTTGGGGTCTCATTTTTGAGATTCTGAGGCCCAGAATTGGGTAGCTTTGCCGAGGGCACAAGGAAGAAGTCAGCAGCACTGGGACCCATACGTCTGATTGAATGAATCATCCTTACTCCTAATCAATGGGCTGTACCGTTTCTCAACATAATTTATAAGGAGAAGAACGAACCTTGAGTAGCGAGTTACAGTGAATTGGTTTCCTCCTCAATCCAAATACTGAGAGTAAATCTGGTTTAGAGGTCAAGCAGATGGATCTAAAAGGACTCCATTGGAAGAATCTCATTAGGCAGATACTGCAGTAAGTGAATTCCTCTTTTCTGTTAGTGGGGAAAAATAATCCTCTTTGGATAGCACAAGAAGCCCTAATTTTTACCATGGTATTAGAAAGCAGAGTCCGTTTTTACAGCTGTTTAGGGTTCTTACAATTGTCAACATTTCTGGGACCTCACCACTGGTTTTATTTACTTTGTTTTAGAAATGCAAACTTTAGGGGTAGCAAAGACCAGCTTCCCCTTGCAGGCTTTAGTTAGAAGACGTTTTTAATTTTGGTTTAGTTGAATAAGAGACTACAGGCAATAAGCTAAGCAGGTGGATGAGGAGGGAGACATAAATTATACCTTCACTGTCTTAAGCATAGTGAGTCCTTAATAAATACCTGTTTTCTACCCCTACCCCCAGCATACCCTGTCCTCTCTGTCTACAGGAACAGAATCAGAAGTGGTCCGAGAATAGGATAGATAGAGGATGCAATGGAGGGAGGGAGGGATACAAACATGGGGTAAGGCCTTTTGCAATGAGATAAAATTTAAATCTCGTCTTTGAGATTAAGGAAAAATAATGCAAGATCAGTGGGCTTGGCTCCCTGGCCTCTTTTCTGGAGGGGTTTTACACCATCTTTCACATTTGTAGGTGATAAAATCTTTTGACAATATTTACTGTATTTGAGAGCCTAGAGAGTGTACTGGGGACACAGTAATGAATAAGATATACATGATCCCTGCCGTCTTAACTCCACCTCTTTCTAAGTATGGAACTGTGGGCAAATCACCTAATTGCTCTGAGTCTCAGTTTTTTCATCTGTAAGGTGGGACTAATACCCACCACATTGGGTTATTGTGAAGCTTAAATGAGCGGGGATGTATAAAGCACCCATGGCCATGCTTGGCAAGTGCTACACACATGGTAAATAGTGGCTATTATTCATTTTGTGGAAGAGCAGGTCTTGGACTATTTGGGAGCCATATGGACATGGGTGGGAGACAATTCCCTGTTGATAGGAGCTTCAGCCCAGGGATTTTGTCAGATGTGAAGTTAAATCATCTCTTTCTCCTAAGAGAAGAGGGTGTGTCTGCATCTGACTGTTTTGGGAGGAAGGGATGGGGCTTGGGGAGGGGGAGGTGCTCCTAGCAAAATTAAAGTAAGGCAGGAACCCTGGGCTTCTTAATAGTTGACTGTACAGAGCCTGTGACAGTTGACTATACATAGCCTGTGACAGTTGACTGTGTACTCAGATCTGCTAATGTCCCATTTACCAGGCTCCATTTTCCCTGGTCATCTTTCAGCCCCTATAGAGACAGACATTTTTCTGAACTTGGTGCTTCAAGGTCCCTGTGCCAGATGACCACGCCCTGCTCTGGATGTGAACAAAAGCAGGGATTGTTTCTCTAACTGACTATCAATTCGTGCTCAGGGGAATTTTCCAAGTTTTAGAAGCTGGAGGGGGGGCAGAGATAAAGTAATGGTCCTCCAGGATGAGGACAGCTCTTCCTGGTCTTTCCTGCTCTTGCTGGTCAGAAACATTCCAGGGAGTGGGCAGGTGTCAGCTTCCAGACAAACCATAGACGTTTCCCACCAGGCCAGGCAAGGCCAGGCCAGGGAGAACTCACAGCAAAGAAAGGCCAAAGCACGCCTGGTGACAGAACGCAAATACAAGCAGGTCGTGCCTTTGGTTAGTATACCTGAAGTTTGATGTACTTGAAAATCCTGCACACGTGTGTATAAACGTGCATTATTATTGGCAAGATTTTTTTTAATCATTGTGATTAAAGCAGGGCTTTGGTCTCAGGCACCCTGAACTTAGATCTCAGTCGGCTACTTTCTGTGTGACCCTGAGTGGGTCACTTGACCTGATTAGGACTTAGTTTGACCTGATTAGGACCTGATTAGTTTCCACATCTGGGAAATAAGTAATCTCAGTACATAATCGGGTTGATGTGAGGCTTGAATGTGAAGCCAAGTAGAGTTCTGGGCACAGAGCCTAGTACACAGTGAGCACCCCTGCCTTTGGGGATGTGGTCACCTGGGGCAGGTTAAGGGTGTACAGTTATAAAGTGTGATCCCCTAAATGTCTCCCTCAGCCCTGGTCTAGGTAGCAGATTGGCTAGGTGATGGGAGTGGAGCTCCTGTCTCCTGGAGGACTCAGTTCTGCAGGGCAATGGGCTGTGACCCCCACAGGAGATGGCTACTTGATCAGCTGTCACTCCCTGCTTGAAACTGCCAATAGCCCTGGAGGTAAACCGCAAAGTTATTACCTGGGCCCTTGCCAACCTCTTTTCTCTGTGTGTCTCTTTCTTCTCTATAGCCATAGCAGAATTTGAAATTCCTCACTCGTGTAGTCCTGCCCTGGGTCATTTCCCCCAGGCTGTTTCTTCTGCCTGTTTCTTCTCCCTCTCTAGGTCAGGTCTCCAGCCCTCCTTTGCAGTCAAACCTTCCTTGACCACTGCCCACCCTAGTCCAAGTCGTGTCACATGCCTTCCGGAACAGCTCCTGTGATTATGTGCCAGACCCTCTTGCTCACTAGTACGACTGCTCCTTGAGGGCAGGCTGTGCCCCTTGCCTAAGCCTTCCACCTAGGTTGGACTTGGATTCTACTTCTTTAACCAGCTTGGGACCCCAGCCCTACCACTGGTCAGTCACCGGGGCAAGTCACCTCATCTCCCCAGTCCTCAGTGTCCTCATCTGTCAAATAGGGGTAAAAATGCACCTGCCTTATGGGGTGGTTGTGAGGATAAAGCAGATGGAGCCTTTATCCTCTCAGCCTTGCTTCTCAGGTTTTCCTCTAACCCAGATTATGAGAGCAGAAAGGACTTGCTTTCAAAGGAGTCTTTTATTAAGTGCTTGCAGAGCATTGCTTAGGTCTGAACAATGAGATCAACACCTTAATCCTTGCACAGGTGTCACCATCCCCTGGGGAAGAAGGTTAGTGTTGCTTCATCAAATGGATGCTCCACACCTTTCAAAAGCAAAAGGAAAAAAAAAGGAGGGGGGTGGCATCTGTACATTGCTACGGGCAGAAGACTTTAATGTCCCTTCCAGTAATTCCACTTCTAGCATTTTCTCTTTAGGAAATAACCAGAAACGTGCATCAAAGTTAATTGTGCATAGATTTTCATCACCAAGCATTATTTCTGATACTGAGGAATGAGGAACAAACCAAGTACCATTTGGGACTGATGATAAGAAGAAGCACATTCATACCACAGACCAACAGCGCATTCATACAACAGACCAAGCGGCTCTTAACAATCATGCTGTAGAAGAATATTTTATGACAAGGGAAAGGCTGGGTGGTGTGATTGTGGTTGGGTTTTATCTTATTCTTTATACCTCTCTGAGCATTGTATGAGTGGTATTATGTCAACAGAGGGGTTTAAATGTATGACCTTACACAACAACGAGTGTTAAAGGTACCCTGTGGGCACTCGATGGCCCGTGTTGCTGGTTTCAGTGTCTCTCCATTGCTGTTGTCCTTGCCCTTGGTCGTGCCTTCTCAAGAGATTGCTTTCCCCGACTGTGCTGCCTGGTGCCTCGTCGCAGCCCCTCACCATGGCTTTCCTGCCTGTCATCAGTTATAGCTCGTCACTCCCTCATCCATGTGGGGACCCCAGTAGACACCCCAGCTTTCCCAATCAATGACTCAGTGAGGTGACAGCTCTGGTCCTATTCTACCCTCTCTTGCAGAGTTAGGGGAGATGGAGCTGAATTCAAGAATGGGTGCTCATGAACTGTTTCAAGGAGAAAAGGTGGCTGGTCATCAGTGTCTTCTGGCCTCTCCACCAGTTTCCAAACTCCATGGATAGTGACCCACATTTCCTGCCTATTTCCTCTACACTCCCCACCAAAGGACTCCCTTTGGATGTATCATCTCTTCCTCCAACAGTCTCCTAACTTGAGTCCAAGAACCAAGTCCTCCCCACCCTCCCCCTTGCATGAGTGGGGCAGGGGGATGGTGCACTGCATATAAACCCTTGTGGGATTACATTGATTTGTTTCTAGTCTGCATATCCTTGCAGATCTGTTCTAATTTCCAGAAACCCTGAATTGTAAAACAGAGGAAATAGAGGAGTTTGCCCCTAGTAATAATAAAAATGCATGTTGCCTTTGCTGTGTCCAGGAGACTTTAACCCACTACATCCATTCCTCACTCAGCAGCTGGTGCAAACCCATCACCTCTGCCTGAAACTTTCAGTGGTAAAGGTTTAGTGTCTCACCTTGGCCACCAAGGCCCCTCCAGCCTTGTTCTCCCCCCACCAGC
Organism: Eubalaena glacialis; assembly: GCF_028564815.1. NCBI lineage: Eukaryota > Metazoa > Chordata > Mammalia > Artiodactyla > Balaenidae > Eubalaena > Eubalaena glacialis. Next base: position 80,685,321 of record NC_083722.1, on the reverse strand, counting down.
CCCTCTCCATGGACTTCCAGAAGTGTGCCCTGTGCTCTCCCACCTCTGGGCTTCCATGTCTCCTGTTCTCTCCAACCCAGATCCCACACGAAGCCTCTCTATGCTCGAATCTGGGCCAGCACTTCCCTTGTGTGTCTCTCACCACATCCTGCTCCCTAACCTGCCCAGTGATGGGTCTGACTGTTCCCACATCAGCTGTGAGCTCCGTGGGGTCAGGGACTATGTCTATATTGTACAGAGTCACTGCTGTTCTCCACAGTCTGGCATATTGTGTGGCATGTAGCAGACGCTCAAATCATTAAATGGAGTCTAATGGAAATATAACTTTTACCTCTGACAAGGTTGCCTGGGTAGAATAGCAGGTGTCGACTTGTGGGTTGGAAGTGCCTGCCGAGCTCTGGGTTGCTGAGGGAGTGGAAGCCCTTTATTATTATTTAATAAACCTGGCTGGCTGTAGTAAGGGATCTTCCATGGTGTGGAGAAGGGAGAATAACAAAAGGGTTTGGGAGATCTGGATATAGGTTTTGCCCTTGGAAGTGGGAGTACTGGGGAGGGTGTGTGATCCTTGAACAGGAAAGGGATGGATCATGAGGCACTGGGTTTGGGATCAAGGTGTAGTGGAATGAAGTTGCAGCTGTTGGATCCGGCCCCAAAGGTGGGCTGTGGGCTAGGAAGAGGCCAGCCAGCACTATGAGTGCCTGCAAGGAGAGACAGGGGTTGCAATGAAGAAAGTCTCACCTGTGCCAGAGCAAGGTCTGAACTCCTCGTGCTGGTCACAGGGGCCTGGGCTGGGAGACTTACATGCCAGCGGCTGCTGCCAGGACAAGTCCCTCACAGGAAGCCCTCGACATCCCGCCTCTTCCTGTGAGGTGGAATGAGGGGGTGGGGGTTAGAGCTCACCCCATGGAGAGAGTTGAGGAGGTCCACTCAGAGCCTGGTCCACTCACTTACTGGAGGGTACACCTACCGAGAGCCTTAGCCCTTGAGCTGATGCTCTCTCCTCTTACCTGGGGGCTGGCTTCACTTTCACCTTTCCAAGCTTCAGTTCCTGAGAAGTGGGCCCATACAACCCCTACACCTCACAAGGCTGCTGTGAACGTTAAAGTAGATCAAGCACCTAAAATGCACGCCTGGCACGTGAAAGCAATTGATGAATTTTTTTTTTTTAATAGATTTATTTATTTATTTATTTATTTTTGGCTGTGTTGGGTCTTCGTTTCTGTGCGAGGGCTTTCTCTAGTTGCGGCGAGCGGTGGCCACTCTCCATCGCGGTGCGCGGGCCTCTCACTGTCGCGGCCTCTCTTGTTGCGGAGCACAGGCTCCAGACGCGCAGGCTCAGTAGTTGTGGCTCACGGGCCTCGTTGCTCCGCGGCATGTGGGATCTTCCCAGACCAGGGCTCGAACCCGTGTCCCCTGCATTGGCAGGCAGATTCTCAACCACTGCACCACCAAGGAAGCCCCTGATGAATTTTTTACTTTTATCATCACGGTTTATACTTTCATAAAAGCCCATAACTAGTGTGCAGGGCATTTTTCATTCCTGATTTTATGGGGTTCTGGGGACTGTAGGAGTTATCTGTTGAATGAAAGAATGAATGAATACAGAAAATACTTTTAGTATTTAGATTGCCATGTTTATTTCAGCACGGAAGACCCAGGCCACAGCTGGCTGCTGCCTTTTCAAGCTCAGCGTCTGCCCACAAGCTGGCGTTTCCTGAGAACCTGCTGGGCGCTCGGGGATTCGTCCTCAATCTCACCCCCACAGTCGAGGAAAGTGAGGCTTAGGCAGGACCCGACACGCCCAAGGTCAGCCTGGTAGGCGGGGCTGGGGCTCCTAGCGCAGGCTCCGGCTTGCCCGCCAGGGCAGCCCCTGCTACCCCCGGCTCGGGGGTCGCCACGGTCCCCTCTCGCTCGGATACCGGTCCCGCGAGCCACCCCCGGGGAAGCGGGAGCGGGAGGTTGGGCTGTGCACCCTTTCCCCGACCCGGTAAATTCTCTCCGAACTAGGTGTTGGGGGCTGTCCCGGGGGCCAGATCTCCCCTCCTCCCTTCCTAGCCTTCCGCGGGACGCCGGCAGGACACGGGGAGGGGAGTGCTGAGCAGCGGCCTAGCCTGACTGCGTCCGGGTACCCCGCCACCGGGCTGGGGCGCCCGCTGGGGTCCCCGGCCCGCCTCCCGCCCACGTGGCCGGTTCGGCCTCTCCGCCCCCGGCCTTGCCCCGCCCCGGGGAACCGCCCCCGTAGCCGCCGCTGCCACCATCGTAGCTGCGGTGCGCTCTGCAGCCCCGCCGGTCGAGCCCGTGCTGGGCGCCGAGGTGAGTGTGGGCGGCTGGCTTGGAGCCCCGCTGCTCTGCTAGACCTTTCCCGTCTGGACACCTCTAGACACCCTGGAGCGGGACACTTTCCCCGGCTGGCTCCTCTCCACCTTCACCCACCATGCCGGAGCGGGACCCCACCCCCACCTCCAAGTCGTCTCCGCCCCATCCCTGTGCCCGCAGCGGGCGATGTGCGCTCTCTGGCTCCAGGCACCCTGAGCGCTCAGGGGAGCACTGGGCGCCTGGGCGCGGCTTAGGTAGGCGGTGCCACCACCAGCCGGGACCGGCTGCCGCTCGCGCCGGAGACCCTGACTTAGGTCCTCTGGTAACTCTTGGGCGAAAGTTCCCGAGGTGCCACCTGTCCTGGGGCGCAGCCCCTTTTCCTCGGGGTGGCTTCCCTTCGGGCGCTGCTGGTCGGGGCTCGGAGGGCTGCGGTCATTTCGCGGCTGAGAACCCGGCTTTGGGCGCGCGGGGCGGTGGCCGCGGTTTCTGGCCCACCCGAGCCGTAGTGCTCGCGGCTGCGTCTTTAAAACTGCGCGGCCAGAGGATCCCGAGAGAGAGGCGGGGGAGGCGGACACCAAGGGGTTAAGGTGAACTTCGGTCCGTCGTAGTCAGAGACGGGTGAGTGTTTTCTGAATGTGGTAGTTTCTACCAAGTCGGGTTCCTTGGGGCTTTGCCACGGGGAAGAGCCGCGCTTGCACTATCAGCGGCCTCATCATGGGCTTGAACGTTTCTGAAACAGAGCGGCTTGTTCCTAGAGGGCTCTTGCTCCATTTAATACCTGAAGCAGGCTTGCCTCCAGCACTGGGGGAGGATGCGAGAACTGCCAGACAGTAGTTGTTAGCTGTCGTGGATGAACGAGCAGACGCACTACCCAGGTGTTACCACTTTCTACCCTGGGGCGTGGAAGAGGAGTTTTGCTGTGTCTGCGTCTTAGCTGTGTAGTCTTGGGCAAGTTACTTCACCTGTCCGTGTCTCAATTTCCCCACCTGTAAAGTGGAGATGATAATAGTACAAACCTTAAAGGGTTGTGTAAGATTAAAGTTTTAATGTAGTGCCTGGTACAAGGTAAGTTCTATCTTAGTTAGCTGTTCTTCTTGTTATTATTTTGGTTGACGTCTAATGGGGCTCCCCAGTGAGGTAGGTGGGCAGGCTTTTGGCACTTCCCCTTCCCCTGCTAATGACCTGAATTATTTACACAGTAGCCGCGGTGTCCCCTTCAGCCTAGAAACACTTGGACTTTGTAGTAACACTTCTTATGGTTAACCGGCCTTGTGCAAAATGTATCTCAGAATGTGAGATTAGAGATGACCTTTGTCAAGGACACTCCTAGAAAATGGGGTCTTGGACCTTCTGTGGAGGCTCTGGGGTGTTATTGGATGTTTCCCTCGCTGGGGTGGAGTGGATAAGGTTTCACCAGAATTCCTTCAGGCCTTGGTCCCCCTGACAGGCTGACATCCTCTAATCTCTGAGAATGTGGGAGTTTATTTAGGGGTACGAGGGCCTGATCTTGTCTCCTCCCTTCCATTTACTCATCTCTAACAGATTGTCCCTTCCATCAGTGGAGTGTCTCTGGGCCACACCAGTTTAGTTTTTTCTTCTGGCAGTGGTAACCACAGACAGGCATTCTGAACCTGCGGCTCTTCTGAAATACACGTGAGATGCTTGGAGCACAGGTGTACATTTTTCCAGAGGGTTCTCTTTTCATCATATTCTGCAAAAGGCCCTCACCCCACAAATGTGGGCCCTGAACCGCTGGTGGGAAGATGCAAGTTCTTGCTCCCTATACAGGGCAGGCCCAAGTTTATGGAGTCGAGATGTCAACATTACCTCTGCCCCTGTAGGTGGAGGTGCACACATGTTGCTTTGTGCCCTTGCTCAGAGCACACCTTCCAGTGGAAAATTCAGGTCTGCCTTGACTTGAGAAAATCTGATAAAGAAGTCATTTGGGGAAAGAAGGCAGGTGGTGGGGGTAGGGACTGTTGGCCTATGGTGGGACCTTTAGGATGGGATGCAGTTCATGAGAATTTGAACTCAGTGTGTCAGGAGACTTCTCAGGACCTTTGCACGTGCTCTTCTTCTGCTCTGCACACTGTTCCACCACTTCTTCTCATGTCTGGCACTTTCTTGCCCTATAGCTCAGATGTCTCCTCTGTAGAAAAGGTTCCCCTGACCACTCAGTCCAAAGCAGCCCCGCAGTTTCTGTCACATTCCCCCATTGTATTTTACTCATGGTGCTTACCTGAAATGGTCTTACTCATGTATCTGTTTATGGATTTATTGTCTTCACCCAGTAGAATGTAGAATCCAAGAGGGTAGATGTGTTGCCCTGGTCACTGCTCACCTCTGGCTCCTAGCAACAGTAGGTGCTCAATAGATGTCCCTGAGTGACAGAACGAATGAATATCCGCTAAGAGATGCAAGGTGAGTCTGGAGAGGTTTAAGAGTAGTGAAATGCAAAGGAACTGGCCATTAGTCAGGAACGCCAGGCTACAGTGACCTTTGAGGTCACATAATTTAACGGGCAGTTTAAACCACCTCCACGACACCTCTTCCTAGTTATTGCTTAACCTGGGCTTGAATCCTCCAGTGACAGGGAACTCGTTGCCTCCAGAGAGAGCCCATTCTTGTGGAGGAAAGATGTGCTGTGCAGAGAACCAGGTATAGTCCCCGTACCCCCTCTTATGAGGATGAGATGTGGCCTCCAGGCTTCTGCGTGCTTCTGCTCCAGTTTTTCTGGCCTACGTTGCATCCTCATCCTTTCATCCATCACCATCCATCCCAGAAAGCTGCCTTTACTTCTCTGCCATCACCAAGGTTCCTGAGCCCCTGACCAGAACTCAGTGTGCTACTGAGTCATATGTCATCTGAGGGGGCCTGAGGCAAAGAGGCATCAAAGAAAACTGCAGTAGTTTAGAAACTTTCGAGGCCAAGATCTGTTCAGGCTCCTGTAACTCATTGGGCAGCAGGGGTGGGTGGCAATGGGATGTGGAGCTCTGTTTCTTTCACTCTTTTGTTCTTTCCCTAGATTTTTTCAATTCATTCCTTAATCGGTTTATTAATTGTGGCCCTAGATATATTTTTAAAAAATTAATCCTTGGTGGACTTCCCCAGCAGTCCAAACTAGGATCCCACATGCCACAAGGTGCGGCCAAAAAAAAAAAAAAAAAATTTATTCATCCTTGGACACATTATCTTCATGGTTTGTATAAATATTGCCTGATTCGTATCACCTCACATATACAAGTTGAAACTTGAGTGAAAATGTTTTTATATATGATTCTAACTTATTGAGTCAGTTTCTCTGTGGGAGGTCACCAGTGTGGTGAGTGGAGCCGGGTCCACTGTGGAGAGGTTTGGTGGCAAGCTTTGCTTTTTTCATGTGCCTTAGCCACTTAGCTCAGCTCATTTACTTCACGTATTCAACAATCACTTATGGAGGGAGGGCTCTGGCCTGGCCACACAGCAGTCAAGGCAACCAACAGCGTTCCTCCCTTTAGGAGTTCACATCCCAGTGATGGAGGTGGACAATAGACAACTAGACCTATAATATAATGTCAGGGAGTGTGATCCGTGTGATGAAGGAGGTGAAGCTGGGTAAGGGGATCCAGAGTGGCTGGGATGGAGGCAGGGTTGGTTTAGGTTAGGGAAGGTCTCTCTGAGGAAGCAGCATTTGAGCAGAAACCCAGTTGAAACAGGGAGCAGCCATGTGGGTGTCTTGGGGAAGATCATTCTATGCAATATGGAACCCAAGGTTGTGGTCAAGCCCCTGGTGTGGCCAGTCAGCTCTTGAGCCCTGGACATGGTCTATCTCCCTGGCGAAGGGAGAGGGGAAGTGAGGCAGTGTGGGCAGAAGCTCCCCCACCTTCTCCCCAAATCCTAGTAGGTGACTGGAGTAAGAGCTCAGCATTGTGTGCTCTCCTGGTTGACCAGAATGCTCGTGCCTTCCTTTCTAGAGGGCGGGACCTGGAGTGATGATGTTCCTGAAACCGCCGCCTTGACAACTCAGCATGAGCCGAGGGGGCTTGATGCAAGATTCTCATTGGTTATAGCAGTGTGTGTGTGTGTGTGTGTGTGTGTGTGTGTGTGTGTGTGTTGGAATATACTGTGGAAAAGGAACTGACATAGCAGCCTTCCGTAAATGACAGTTGATCTGAATGGCTGTGCCTTGGGCTGCTGAGCTCAGCACCAATATCTTCATATTATCTCTGCAACTGTCCTGTGGCACGGACCCTCTTAGTGAACCCATTTTTCAGAACCCATTTTTCACACCCAATTGTGGTGTGGAGTGATGAATAACTTGCCAACTGTTTGTTTTCTTGGGCCTCTTGTCAGTTGTATTGGGAGAGATGAAGGTGAGGAGGATCTTCCCTGAAGATTTACTCCGTGATGTAAAGAAAGATGGGTGTTTTATTTATTTTTAATTTATTTATTTATTTATTTTTGGCTACGTTTGGTCTTCGTTGCTGCACGTGGGCCTTCTCTAGTTGCGGTGAGCGGGGGATACTCTTCGTTGCGGTGCGCAGGCTTCTCATTGTGGTGGCTTCTCTTGTTGCGGAGCACGGGCTCTAGGCTTGTGGGCTTCAGTAGTTGTGGCTCACAGGCTCAGTAGTTGTGGCTCGCGGGCTCTAGAGCGCAGGCTCAGTAGTTGCGGCACACCGGCTTAGTTGCTCTGCGGCATGTGGCATCTTCCCGGACCAGGGATTGAACCTGTGTCCCCTGCATTGGCAGGCGGATTCTTAGGTGCTGTGCCACCAGGGAAGTCCCAAGATGGGTGTTTTAAATATCTTAGTTAGGCCTCTCTTTTGTGCATATCCCTGTGGAATGTCAGCTCTGGGAGGCAAAGGCTGCTCCTGGCCAAATGCTCAGTCCCTGGCTCGGTGAGGGTTTGTTGCGATGTTAGGTAGATGCCCCAGGGTTTCTGGTGGCCATGGAACAAGGCTGGAGGAGGTCATTGCCTTCATTTCCCAGGTGTCTCCTGACTTTTCCAAGGTGGACCAAAAGTCAGGGCAGAACTAGACATGGGACCCAAGTCAAAACCAGAATGCTCCAGAAAGAGACGCTGGGGCCCGTGGCCAGAGTTGGAGGATAGAGGAGGCAGCTTGGTGTCTTGCCTGGCTCAGCCAGCTAAAGACCAAGCTAGTTATTTAACAGTTTAACTTGGTCCCTTGTCCCAACACCTCACCTCCACTTCCAGCCAGCATATGGTAAATTTATGGATCTGGATTTGCTGTTCCTGCCAATAGAACCCCAAGCCTTGAATTCATCTCCAATTCTGAGCTCAGTACTATTTCCTGGAAGCTGGAGCAGCACACTGAGCAGCTTTGAGGCAAATAGAAATTGTAGAGATGGCATTTGGGGTCCTATGTTCCTGTCTCCACTCCAGCATTTTCAGTGGAGTGACCTTGGACAAGGTGCCTAACCTCTTCAAGCCTGTTTGCTCATCTGTAAAGGGGGGTGGTGCTTGCCGGTACCTCACAGGTCTGCTCTGAGGATGAAATGAGAAGATATTTGCGAAGTGCTTATCCCCGTCACAGCCTACGTGCGGGAGGGGCTGGCCAGGGTCGTCATCTGGTGACTAAGGATTGACCCAGGTCACTCCATCACTGCTTTGTGCTCCTAATAGGAGAGGTGTGCTCAGACACACTGGAAGTTCTTCATTCAGATTTGGGGGTTTCACTGGCGTGGGTGTTATTCTTTTTGGAGATGATCTTATTAGGAGCCAAATCTGGATAATGGAGTTGGGGGTCAGTTTATGGTGAGACAGAGGCCAGGTTGAACCACTGCTGAGACCTCTTGCCCAACCACAGCCCCCCATCCTCTCCCAGCAGTCTCCCCAGCGCCCAGCCTACAGTGGCCACCCCATGTCCCCATGGCCCTCCGTCCCTGAGGGGCATATGACACCTTGGAACTTGGCTGCTTCAACTCACTGTTCCTACTCATCTTTACCACACCACATCCCAAGTCACCCTCTGGCTCCTGTAACAAAGCTGAACCTGACATCCCCCAAATACCCCAGAAGCTTTTCCACTTTCAAATCTTTGCTCCTGCTGTTCCCACTACTTGGAATGCTCTTTCGCTTTTGTCCACTTTCACAGATTCCCGCACTGCCCACTCCAATGGCCTCTTCCCTCTTTCCTTCCCTTTTGGCTAGAAAAAGAAATGCTCTTTTGCATAGGAAACTCTGATTATTTCTTAATACACGGAAATGCAAACAAATCAGAAGTTGTAGAGTAAAAAATGAAATTCCACCTCCCTCATCCCAGGCTTGCATCCAGAAAGAACACTTATAATCCGCTGGCTGTGTATTTCTCTTACATTCTTACGTACAGATGTGTGTACCTGTGTATATCTTTAAAAACCAACATAATTGCTCATTTTGTATGTATTCTTCTCCAGCCTTTTTTTTTTTTCTTCATTTAGCCATATGTACAAGAACACTTTCTCTGTCCATATGCTCTCTTCTTTTTACCTGCCCTGGCTCTCCCCTTCTGCAGGGAAGAGTGTACAAATTTGTATGGAAATAGGTTTTCATTTCTCTTGGGTACATACCCAGCAGTGGAATTGCAGGTCGGATGGTAACTCAGTGTTTAACATTTTGAGGAATTGCCAAATGTTTTCCGTAGTGGCTGTACCATTCTGCAGTCCCACCAGTGGTACATGAGGGTTCCAATTACTCCGCATCCTCAGCAGCACTTGGTACTGTCCATCTTTTTGGTTATTGCCATTCTAGTGCACGTGAAGTGGTATCTCATTGTGGTTTTGGTTTTCATTTCCCTAATGGTGAGTGGTGTTAAATATCTTTTTTTAAATTTATTTTTTAGAGCAGTTTGGGTTTGTAATAAAACTGAGAGGAAGGTACAGAGATTGCTCCTATACTCCCTGCTCACACACATGCATAGCCTCCACCATTATCAACAGCACTCACCAGAATGGTACATCTGTCACCAAGGATGAACCTGCATTGGCACATCATAATCATCTAAATTCTATAGTTTACCTAATGGCTCACTCTTGGTATTCCACTCTCAGTGGGTTTGGATAAATGTACAATGACATATATCCTTCATTATAATATCATACAGAGTATTTCACTACCCTAAAAACCCTCTGTGCTCTACCTGTGCATACCTTCCTCCACCCTCCACAATAACCACTGATCTTTTTATTGTCTCCACAGTTTTGCCTTTTCCAGAATGTCATGTAGTTAGAATCATACAGTGTGTAGCCTTCTCATTTTGGTTTCTCTCGCTTAGTAATATGCAATTAAGGTTCCCCATGTCTTTTCATGGCTTGATAACACATTTTTTAGCACTGAATGATATTCCATTGTCTGGGTATATCACAGTTTATTTTTCCATTCACCTACTGAAGGACATCTTGGTTGCTTCCAAGTTTTGAAAATTATGAATAAAGCTGCTATAAACATCTATGTGCAGGTTTTTTTTTTTGAGATACACATTTTAAAGTAATAACTAGAATTATGACTTATAACATTATACCAGAACATATAAGATTTTTAGGAATTTCATGTAATGTCTGAAACATTTATATTAACATATTTCCATACAAATAACCCAAAGAAAGTTTAGTATTAGTTTTGTTTTTTATACAGCAGGTTCTTATTGGTCATCAGTTTTATACACATCAGTGTATACATGTCAATCCCAATCGTCCAATTCAGCACACCACCATCCCCACCCCACCGCGGTTTTCCCCCCTTGCTGTCCATACGTTTGTTCTCTACATCTGTGTCTCAACTTCTGCCCTGCAGAAGTTTTGTGTGGACATAAGTTTTCAGCTCTTTTGGGTAAACACCAGGGAGTGTGATTGTTGGATCATATGGTAAGCGAGTGCTTAGTTTTTTAAGAAACCACCAAACTGTCTTCCAAAGTGGCTGTACCATTTTGCATTCCTACCAGCAGTGTATGAGAGCGCCTGTTGCTCCACATGCTTGTCAGCATTTGGTGTTGTCAGTGTTTTGTATTTTGGCCATTGTCATAGGTGTTTAGTGGTATCCTCATTGTTGTTTTAATTTGTGTTTCCCTGTTGTCATATGATGATATGGAGCATCTCTTCGTATGCTTACTTGCCACGTGTATATCTTCTTTGGTGAGGTGTCTGTTAAGGTCTCTGGGCTGTTTTTGATTCAGGTTGTTTGTTTCTTGTTGAGTTTTAGGAGCTCTTTGTATATTTTGTGTAACAGTCCTTTATCACATGTGTCTTTCACAAATGCTTTCTCCCACTCTGTGACTTATCTTCTATTTCTCTTGGTATTATCTATTGCAAAGCAGAAATTTTTAATTTTATGAAGTCCAGGTTATCAATTATTTCTTTCATGGATTGTGTTTTTGGTGTTGGATCTAAAAAGGCATCACCATTACAAGGTATTCTAGGTTTTCTACTATGTTATCTTCTGGGTGTTTTAGACTTTTGCATTTTATATTTAGGTCTGTGATTCATTTTGAGTTAATTTTTGTGAAGGGTGTAAGGTCTATGTTTAGATTTTTTTTTTCTTTTTTTGTATGTGGATGTGCTGTTGTTTCAATACCATTTGTTGAAAAGATGATCTTTGTTCCATTGCATTGCCTTTGCTCCTTTGTCAGAGATCAGTTGACTGCATTTATAAGGGTCTATTTCTGGGCTCTCTATTCTGTTCCATTGATTTATTTGTTTATTCTTTTGCCAGTACTGCACTGTTTTGATCACTGTAGCTTTATAGTAAATCTTGATGTCGGGTAGCCTCAGTCCTCCAACTTTGTTCTCCTTCAATATTGTGTTGATTGAATATCTTTTAATATGCTTATCAGCCATTTGTGTATCTTCTTTGGAGAAATGTCTATTCAGATCTTTTGCCTATTTAAAAAATTGGGTTGTGTTTTTACTGTTGAGTTGTAAGGGTTCTTAATATATTCTAGATTCAGTCGCATATCAGATACATGATTTTTCAACATTTTCTCCCATTTTGTGGGTTGTCTTTTCACTTTCTGGATGGTGTCCTTTGAAGCCCAAGGTTTTAATTTTGATGAAGCCAATTTATCTATTCTTCTTGTATTGCTTGTGCTTTTGGTGTCATATCTAAGAAACCTTTGGCTAATCCAAGATCATAAAGATTTATGCCTAAGTTTCCATCTAAGAATTTTATAGTTTTAGCTCTTACATTTAGGTCTTTGATACATAATTTTTAGGTGTGGTGTGAGGTAGACCGGTACAACTTCATTCTTTTGCATGCGGATAGCCTGTTGACCCTGCACAATTTGTTGAAAAGACTATTCTTCCCATTGAATTGTCTTGACATCCTTGTCAAAAATCAGTAGGCCATAAATGTGTTTATTTCTGCATTCTCATTTCTATTCCATTGATCTGTATGTCTGTCCTTGTGCTAGTACCATTGTCGGTACTATCTTGATTACGATACCCTTGTAGTAAGTTTTGAAATCGAGAAATACGAATCTTTCCACTTTGTCCTTTTCCATGATTGTTTTGGCTATTTTGGGTCCCCATATGAATTTTAGGATCAACTTGTCAATTTCTGCAAAAAAGGCAGCTAAGAATTTGACAGGGATTGTATTGAGTCTGTAGGTCAGTGGGAGGTTTTGCCATCTCAATGATATTAAGTCCAGTCCTGAAATACTTTTACTGGGTGCATCACTCACTCAACTCCCCCAGTCATCGTTTTCGGAAGAGACACTCAGAGGCCCATCCTTCAAGCTGTACAGACAAAAATCCAGGAACATCAGCATCTCTTTTCCTTGTTGAAGATAGTGACACAATATAGTGTAGTGTTTAATCTAAGGCTGAAGACCTTGGATAAAATATTTAATGCCTGAATTTGTGGAATGGAAGAGCATCTGGCACTGACTGAGCATATGGCAGACCTGGCTTCCCTTTACTCTGAGGGCATGATGGAGATTCCTGAAGATCCTCCCATATTCCCCTGCCTCCATGCCTTGAGAAGTGTTGTGAGAACTAGGGACCCCCACAGCCCTGGAGGTACCAGGGAGTGGTGGAGGGCATTGGAGTGAGGCTGCATTTTAATTTGTTTTATCTATTGGGCAAAGAGGTAGGATTTCATTTAAGGGGAGAGTTTTGATGCTAAAGCAACTTTTGTCCCCCCCCCATCATAGTTTGAAGAATGGAATAAAAATAAGAAAAGAATACTATCACACATTAAAATATTAGTTTACACCCCTACATGCACTTATATGTTCCAGATATAATGCTTTGGCACAAGTCCAAGATTGTATTCTCATGGAAGAAGAAATAAAAAGCAAAGCATCTACATTGCATCAATAGGAACCTGGTTTTCTGAATTTAAGGAACAACCTGGGAACTCCATTGGAAACTGCACATCCACTCACACCTCAGCTTACTCTCAGCTGGAATGAGGAGGTCCATTTTAAACAAAACAGTGCTAATGCATGTGTGTGTGTGTATGTGTGTGTGTTGAGGGGGATGGAGTTACCACTGTTGTTTCAAAAAAATTTGGGCTGAGTTTTTAGTTCATTTCTAGAGGGGGAAAAACTTATATGCAATAGAATTATTTTGAGATCTTCAAAATCTAAACTCCTTTGGTTTAACAGATTACCTAAGCTGTTAGAATAGTTCATAGGGATTTCATTTCCATTATTCAGTGAGGGGTGTGTGTGCATGCATGTGCACCTGGAAAGTTAGGGGAAAAACACAGTGATAAAACCCAACCCCAAAACAAGGAAGCGTGTTACAGAGCTGAGTGAGGTTCCAGTCTCAGAAGGTGCAGCTTAGCTGACCTTGTGTAACCTCTCTCTATTGACACATCTCCCAGGGGGGTGGAAAAACTGTTTCTCTCCAGCATGGCTTTAATTTTACAAAAGCCCTGTGCAGTCTTGCGGAGTCAAGTGGTTTTCTTAACAAATTGCTCATATTTCATGTGTTCTGGGCTGGGCTGGGGCTCACTAATCCTTGGCCAGCATTGTGAGTCAGAAAATATTTAAATGACCGCCTGAGTCCTTCGAGGAGAGAGAGTTAACTTAGGGAGCTGGAGTGACTCTTAAACAGCACTTCAGGAAACAAGGTGTAGAATTGACACCAATATTAGCAGCTCTCTTTTATTATACTAGTAAAGAAAGTTATATTGCCTTTTAGAGTGAGATAATGATGATGCTACCAAATTTTATTGAGTACTTATTATATGGTGGAGTCTGGCTTTTCACACTTGTTTTTGATGTGACCCATTGTAAGAAATAAATCTAGACAGTAACCTGTTGTGTGTGTGTGTGTGTGTGCGTGCACACATATCTAAAAGAAGTTTGGTGAGACACTACTTACCCTATGTATGTCTAATGTCCTCTGATAATTCTTTTCAGCATTAATGAATTTATGCTTTTTAAAAAAATGATGGTTGTGAGACCCACTAAATTTATTTCAGTAATGGGTCAAAAACCTACTATTTGAAAAACACTGTGCTAGACAATTTACTATGTGTTTTATATGTACTATCTCATTTAATTCTCACAGCAAACTCATGGAGGGGATATTATTATTCCCACTTGATGTATGGGGAAACTGAGACACAGAGAGGTAACTTGCCCAGGGTCACACTGTGAATGAGTAGCGGAGCTGGGCTTGAACCCAGAAACTGGGTACCGTTAGAAGTTCAAAGGAATAGGGTATAACTTAATATCCTAATGAGTTAAACATAGTACATATAAAACACATCCATATATATATATATCTCTCTCACACATACAGAGGGCGCGTGAGCAAGAGTGAGAGCAAGAGAAGGAGAGAGAGAGATATTTATTTTGAATAATTGGTGATTCTTCTATGTGACTGTAGAGGCTTGGCAAGTTAAAAATCTGCAGAGTAGGCTGGCAAGCTGGAGGCTCAGGGAAGAGTTGCAGTTTGAGTCCCAGGGCCACCTACTGGCAGAATTCCTTCCTGCTTATGGAGGTCAGTCTTTGTTCTGTTAAGGCCTTCGACTGATTGGATGAGGCCCACCCACATTATGAAGAGCAACTTGTTTTACTCAAAGTCTATGATTTAAATGTTAATTTCATCTAAAAAATTCCTGTACCTTCACAGAAACATCTTGAATAATGTTTGACCAAATATCTGGGCCTTAGAGTCTAGCTGAGTTGAAGTTTAAAATTAAGTATCACAGGGGATAAGATACTGTTTGAAGTTGTTCAGAAGAAATGAATAAGGCGGTGGGAAGCAGGAGTGTGGTACTGTTACAAATGGGAGAACATTTCAGAAAGAACTCCCTCTCCCATGACTAATTGCAAAATAAGGCCATCCCTGGCTCCTGTGCAATTACGGAGGGACGGCATGGGTTGGCAGATGAGTTGGGGGTGGGGGCAGCTCAGATTTTCTTGCTTTGAGTTGAATGGATTTTTCTTACATTTCACTTTTAGATCAGAGGCCTGAGAATTCATGGCCCTAAGTAAACAGGGCCATTTATTTGCAGCTACTGGGTGCTTGTTCAGTAGATTTATCTGAATTGCTGTATATGCTAATGTGACATTTGTGTCTCAGCCTAAACTTGAGAGACTTTGCTCGCCTCTCCTGGGCCACAAGCTACCACACAGCTGTGGTGACCTCTGGGTCACTGGCCACAGGAACTGTTGGTATTTGGGGCTGTCTGGGTGGGAATTCAGGCTGTATGTGTGAACATGGTACCCAGACAACATTAAATTTATTATAGTTTTAATTTTATCATTTTTTAATTGAGATATTATTCACATAGCATAAAATCAACCCTTTTAAAGTATACAGTGTAGTAGTAGCTTTTAGTATATTCACAAGGTTGTGCAGCCATTACAACTATCCAATTCCAGAATATTTTCATCACCCCAAAGTATAGCTTTTTATTTTGAAAGTAATTTAAACATTCAAGAACACTGTCCACTGGATCTGTCCCATCAGCACACAAACATGCTGCTATTTTTCCCAACTTAAGAAAAAAACCCACCCCACTTTTTCCTCCAGTTACACCCCCATTTCTTTTCAGTTTAGAGCAGAACTTTTTGAAAGAATTGTCTGGACTTACTGATTCCAATTCTTTGCCTCCCATGCTCTCTCACTTAAAAAAAAAATTGTGATAAACTACATATAACATAAAGCTTACCATCCTAACCATTTTGAAGTGTCCAATTCAGTAGTGTTAAGTATATTCACATTGTCGTGCAACAGTCTCCTGAACTTTTTCATCTTGCAGAATTGAACCTCTATATCCATTAAATGACAATTCTCCATTTCTCCCTCTGCCCAGACCCTGGTAACCACCATTCTATTTTCCATCTCTATGAATTCACTACTCTAGATGCCTCATATAAATAGAATCAATATTTGTATTATATGTATTTGCAAGACAGTATTTGTCTTTTTTGGTGACTGGCTTACTTCATTTAGTATAGTGTCTTCAGTGTACATCCATGTTGTAGCATGTGTCAGAATTTCCTTCCTTTTTTAAGGCTGAATAATATTCCAGTGTATGTATAGATCACATTTTGATTATGCATTCTTCTGTTGCAGGGGCACTTGGGTTGCTTCCACTTTTGGCTCTTATGAATAATGCTGCTTTTATCCCAATTCTCTTTTGAGCCCATTATTCCTTATGAATATCTCTTGCCCAGGTCTGCAGTGACTGCCATGTTCCTCGTCCCAGTGGCCCATCTGCGGCCCCATCCTGCTTGGCTACCAGCAGTGTTTGACGTAGTTGGTCATTTTCTCTTTCTTGAAGCTCTTTCTTTACCGGACTTCCAGGACACTGGTCCTCTTCCCACATCTCAGTTAAGGGCAACTCCATCCTTCTGATTGCTCAGACCCAAAGCGTGGGGTGTGGTCTTTGACTCTTATATCTCTCATCCCCACACTCATCAGAAAATCCCACTGTGTGTACTGTCAATACCTAGAATGTGGCCACTGCTTACCACCCTTGTTGCTACCACCCTTGCCCAAGCCCCTTTCCCCTCTCACCTGAATGACTGTGGCGATCTCTTTGCTGGTCTCCCAGCTTCTGCCCTTACCTCCTTCCAGCTTGTTCTCAATTCAAAGCCGGAGGGATCCTTCTAAAGTGGTGGGCAGATTACCACCCATTTTGCTCAAAACCCTCAAAAGGTTACAGCAAAAGCTAAAGTCCTTACAGTAGCCTACAAGACCCCCACGATCTGGCCGAATTTCCTCTCTTGACTCCTCTTTTGGTTTTCTCTTCCCCTGTCCACCCCACTCCAGCCACATCAGCCTCAATTCTCTCCTCTACTTGGACACCTCAGGGTCTTTGCACTCACTCTTCCCCCTGCCTGGAATATTTTTCTCCTGACTTCGGCGCAACTTGGTCCCTTACTTCCTTCACCTTTACTCAGATATCACCTTCTCTGGCCATCGTATCTAAACTGTCACTACTGCCCCCAGCACTCCTCTCTGCCTTTCTAGACTTATTTTTTTCTCTTTACTCCTATCACAATCCAGTATAGGGTATATTTTGCTTATTCATCTTATCCGTTTTCTGCCTCCCCCACTAGAATGTAAATTCTGTGAGGGTCGGGGTTTTTCTTCTATTCTGTTCCCTGCCATATTCCCAGCACTTCGCCTGGCACCAAGTAGACACTCAGTAAATTGGTTCCATTATTGGAACCAATAAATGAAAGTTTGGAAAATAGAGATTAAAAGCCATTTATGATTCTTTCATTATGATACAATTCTTGCGGTATTTTTTTCTTACATGTGAATTGTTACAATATAAGTATATGTGTGTGTATGTCCCATTTTTTCCCACCAGACATTCATTCCTCTGTAAGATTTTTTTTTAAGTTTCTACATAATCTTCATGATTACTTGCTAAACAGCAACATAATATTTCACTGAGTGGATGTAGCAATTTTATTTAACCTTGTTTTGTTTAGTACTATTGGACAGCTTCCAATCTGTTGCTATTGGAGATTACACCACAGTGTCTGTTGGGCATTTGCCCTGTCTCCCTCCCTCTCCTCTGAAGGAGTCCTCTTTCTCCTGAGCCTGGGTGGAGACTGGGGCCCAGGCTGGGCCCATCGTGGTTCCGCAGCCACCTGGCTATGGTGATTGGTTCAGGGCTGCCTATAGCCCCAGCCAGGACAGGCCATGGGCTTCCCTCAGGTCACCCTTGCTCAAAAGTGTCAGAGAAGATACTCAGAGGCATCAGAGCAGTAGGGAAGGGGCCCCAGAGTATAGAGTGGTGACAGGATGAGGAGGGAGCTGGGCACATTATCTGTGGATCCAGTCACTGGACTGAGCTGTTCCAGTATCCTTCCAACAAATTCCCCTTTTCACGGACCTAGATGGAGTTGGATCTCTCACTGCAAGGAGTGAGTCTAGACTAATCCAACCCAGTGGAGCACCCCCCACCCCCTCCTATCCCCCCCATTCCCTTTTTTTAGTTCTTTAGTCCAGAGCAAAGGAAGATGTTACAGACCTAAGTAAGGCATTGTTCAGGGCAGAAAATGCATGTCGGCAGAGCAGCTCGATTTTTTTTTGTCACAACTGGAGAGACAGTGTGAAAGCATCATCTGCCTGGATTCAGGCGCTGGCACTGCCATCTGGTAGGGGTAACCTCACTTTCTTTGTCTGTGAAATGGGAATGAAAATAATCACACCCCACCTCAGGGAACTGTTTTGAGGACTAAATGAGTTAACACACAAAAAGTCTTTAGAATGGTGTGTAACAGAGTGAGAGAATGCTCACTGAGCATTAGCTGTGGCAGCTGCTGGGTTATGATGCCCAACTCTTATAAGGGCAAGAGGAGTTAAACATAGAACTACCGTATGATCTAGCAATTCCACTCCTGTGTGTATACCCAAAAGAATAGAAAGCAGGGACTCAAACAGATACTTGCACACCCATATTCGTACCAGTGTTATTCACAATAGCTAAAAAGTGGAAACAACCCAAGTGTCCATTGGCAGATGGATGGATAGACAAAATATGGTACATACCTACAATGGCATGTTACTCAGCCATAGATAGGAAGGACATTCTGACACATGCCACAACATGGATGTACCTTGAAGACGTTATGCTAAGTGAAATAAACTAGACACAAAAGGACAAATATTGTATGATTCCACTTATATTAGGTACCTAGAATAGGCAAATTCATATAGACAGAAAGTAGAATAGAGGTTACCAGGGGCCAGAGGGAGGGGAGAAAGGGGAGTTATTGTTTAATGAGTATGGAGCTTCTGTTTGGGATGATGAAAAAGTTTTGAGATGGATAGTGGTGATAGTTGTACAACATTGTGAACGTACTTAGTGCCACTGAATTGTACACTTAAAAATGGTAAATTTCATGTTGTGCCTATCTTTCCACACACACAAAAAAAGGTGTAAGGGGAGCTAGAGGGTGTGAATGTGTGTGAACCCGATGGTGGATCTCCTGGACTTTTTCTTTACAGGTTGAAGTTAAATTGAAGTGGAACAAAACACAGTGGGAAAAAAAAAAAAAAACAGGCACAGACCCAAAAAGAAGTGGTGGTGGTGGCAGTGGGGTAGACTACCCAGGAGCCCACAGACTCCCTCTAAAGGTGAAAAATGATAGACAAGGAGAGTGTCCAAATGGGTGTTCTTAGTGACTGTGGGCAGGTCAGTCCGGTCCCCGGGTCAGATGGGCCCAGCCCAGGACTGGAGCCCATGTGAGTCACAGCTCACCCCCCAGCAAACAAAGGGACGTGGCAGGGAGGAACTTGGCTGTGACTCAGAGGCCACGGCTGCTGTGAGCTTCTTCCAGGCGCCTGCCCCCTCCGATTCCCTGATCAGCTTCCCCTTGTTGGGGTGGAGGCCGGTATACCCACTTCTGTGCAGGCCATTGGGAAGGCTCCCCAGCGGAGCCTAAAAGTTGTCCAGAGTTCTGCAGCTCCTTTTTGGAAACACAATAATAGCAGCTACATTGATTGAGCACTCGGTGTGCTCAGGGCTCTGCACATTCAATCTCCTTCAAGCCTTAGTCTCAGCCTATCAGCTAGTCTTATCAGTCTCATTTTATAGAAGAGAAAATGGGCTTATAGGGGTGAAGCAACTTGCCTGAGGCCACATAGGCTGCAAATGGCAGAGATTCAGGAGGCTGGACTTGTAACCATGCTGACACATAAACACACACACACACTCGTGGAAGATTAGACTCCAAAATGTGACCTATCTCTAAGTCTTAGGTTTAAAGACAACTTTAACATTTTTTCTTTGTGCTTATGAAAAAAGTTGGAAAATACAGATAATAAGTATATTTTACAACAAAAAAATCGTTAAATATGGTTGCATTTTAGCATTTCAGGTCATTTTTATTGGTACCTTTGGGATCCTGAAGAGTGGATGACATTAAACAAACCCACTGAGTACTGAGTGCCACTCACTGTGCAGGGCACTGGGAGTATCACAGTCATGACAGTTCTGTCCAATGTTTATAAAACTGATGGCATTGCAAAAGGACCAGACTCATTTGGAACAAGTTACCATAAATGTTACAATAAATAAAATAGGTGTAATATAGTTTGCCCCTGAAAGGAGCAAGCTGTAATACTCATTTCTAAGGCGTTATTTTTCTGTGTGTAAAAGGCCACATGTCTTGTTTTATGGAAAGAAACTTGCTCTTTCAAGTCTTGTATTAGAAAGAGATTGTAGGAAATACGTAACCTTTCCCTGCTTACGGTCACTTCTTAATGAATGTGGCAATGATAAGGACAGGACCAAAAAAGTTAAAGCCCGATCAATACAGGGGGAAAGGAAATTCATCTTAGCCAATAGTTTAAATCTCATCTCCTGAAATTTTATGAGTTAATCTGGTGGCAAACTGACTCATTTAAGTGGCCCGTCCTCAACTTTTTCCTATCTTTCTAGTATCAACAGAAAAATAAGTAAGAGTAAAATTAAGCGCCTGTTTTTTTGTCCATTACAGTAAGAGGCATTCATTCATGCATTCATTCAACAAGTACATATTGAGTGATGTGATGGCTGGGGTTTACTTCACTGGGAGGGGTATAGAAGAAAAAAGATTAGGAACAACTTGACCATTGAAGTAGTATGGTGGGCACACTCTTTCTACTTTTGTATGTGTTTGAACTTTTGCATTCAAAAAACCTAATATATGTATAATATTGAGCACTTAAACCTTGGGCCAGGTCATGTGCTAGGTGCTGGGGAGGCCTTGATGGTCAAGACAGGCTCAGATTCTGACCTTCTGGAGTCAACAGACAGACTCATTCAGGAAACATATATTAAGCAAATAGTCACATGAATGTAAGTAAAATTACAGCTGTGATAAGTGCTGAGAAATCACGAGCTGAGATGCCGAAGTCTACAGTGTAGACCCCATTCCACCCAGGACTGGAGGAGGAACTAAGACCTCAGCTTGAGGTAGCATGAAGAGGGTAAGTGTGTGTGTGTGTGTGTGTGTACAGGCGTGCACTCAGTCGTGCACTTGTGTGCAAGCACAGTCAAGGCTGAGAGGCTATGGTTCTTTGCCTGCCTGAACCATGAGGTGACAGAAGGATTTCAGAGTAGACCAGCTAACTGAATGCCCTTCATCCTCTTAGAGAGCTTTTGTGGTGCATGTTCAACATGTTCAAGAAGATAACTGAGGCAGAGCATAACCTCCATTGGATTCCGATTCTGCTTAGGGAAAAAAATCCATACTTTTTCTTACCTTCCGCTGCATACCCTACCACTCCCTGTCATGCCTTCTAGCAATATCCCAGTCCCTGTTCTTTCTCAGTCTTTGTATACGCCATTCCTCCTGTCTAGAATGCTCTCACCCCTGCTCTTTTCAGGGCCAGCTCCTTTCCATATATAGGTCTTGGCTCAAATGTTGCAAGGGAGGCCTTCTCTTAGCACTTCTCCCTGTTTACTTTCTCTTCCCCCATTTTTTCTTAGTCTCTTCCCCAGGCTGTGAGCATGGTGACAACAGGGGCTATGTCTGGTCATATCCTGAGGCCTCCCTAATACCCAGCCCGTAGATGCAGACAGTGGGCACTCAGCAGATCTGACAGCCAGGTGCTATCTTACATTTTCCCTGTGCATATTCCTACTTAACCATTTTGCATTTTTAAAGGGTTTTGACCTATGTACAATTGTCAGAGTGGACTTTTGGGAAGTTGTGGAAGCTTCATATGAGGTGAGAGTACTTTGTACATGATTTGTGTCCAGAAATTCTCTCAAACAATAGGGACATGTACGTCTGAATTCTGTTGGGCTGCAGGAGGTGAGGCAGAGTTAGATGCTTCTGCAGGATCCAGGTAAAGGACAGGGGTGTCTGGGAAGTTGCATCTTCCTCTGGGAGTGACAGAAGAAGGGGGGTCCTTCTTGTGTGTCTGGTTTGTGGTCACAGCTGACAGAATGTTACCCTCAAAGTACACCCCAATCACCCCTACTTCATACCATATATAAAAATAACTCGAGATGTGTTAAGGATCTAAATGTAGAAGGCAAGTCAATGGAGTTTCTGGAAGGTAATAAAGAAGAATATCTGTATCAAATTAGAGGAGGCACAGATTTCTTAAACAAGACCCAAAAAGCACTGCCATAAAGAAAAAGTTTATAAATTGGATTTCATTAAAATTAAGAACTCTTGTCAACAATAATGTGAACATGGATGTATGTGGAGAGCATTATGCTAAGTGAAATAAGTCAGACAGAGAAAGATAAATACTGTATGATATCACTTGTATGTGGAATCTAAAAAATACAACAAACTAGTGAATAAAATAAAAATAGCAGACTCACAGATATAAAGAACAAACTAGTGGTTACCATTTGGAAGAGGGAAAGGGGAGGGGCAAGATAGGGATAGGGGATTTAAAAAAGGGTTATTATGGGATTATATGAAATAATGTGTGTGAAAATTGTAAAGTACTATAGAATTTAAAGAATAGTTCATTCAATTACAAAAAAGTTTAAAAAAGAATAAATTAGAAAAAAATAAAATTAAGAACTCTTTATATCAAAAGACACCATTAAGAGAGTGAAAAAGCAAGCTACAGTCTGAGAGAAAATATTTGAAATACATATGTCCAACAAAGGATTCATATCCAGAATACATGAAGAACTTCTACAAACTAAAAATAAACAACCCAATTTTAAAAAGACAAAAGACTTGAGCAAGTATGTCACCAAAGAGGATTCCAAATGACCAATAAATATATAGAAAGGTACTTAACCTCAGCAGTCATCAGAAAAAAATTGTTTTCATTTATTTTATTTTTATGGCTGTGTTGGGTCTTAGTTGTGGCACGCGGGATCTTTGTTGAAGCATGTGGGATCTTTCGTTGCAGCGTGCAGGCTCTTCATTGCAGTGCACGGGCTTCTCTCTAGTGTGGCATGCGGGTTTTCTCTTCTTCAGTTGTGGCACGTGGTCTCCAGAGCGCGTGGGCTCTGTAGTTTGTGGCACGCAGGCTCTCTAGTTGAGGCGTGCAAGCTCAGTAGTTGTGGTGCGTGGGATTCGTTGCCCCGCGGCACGTGGGATCTTAGTTTCCCGACCAGGGATCAAACATGCGTCCCCTGCATTGGAAGGTGGATTCTTTGCCATTGGACCATCAGGGATGTCCCCAGAAAATTTTAACCACAGTAAGATACCACTATATATCCACCCGGAGTGGCTAAAATAAAAAAGACTGACGCAAAAGTGTTGGTAAAGACATGGAGCAACTGGAACTCTCATACACTGCTAGTGGGCATATGAATTGGTACAACCACTTTGGAAAATTGTTTTGGCAGTGTCTACCTAAACTAAGCATATGCCTACCTATGGGGCAGCAATTCCACTCCTGGGTATATACCCAAGAGAAATGAGTGCCTATGAGTGCCCAAGGACTTGTACATGGAGGACCCTAGCAACTTTACTCATAATTACCAAAAGATGGAAACAACCCAAGTGCCCATCAGCAGCCATGTGAATAAGCAAATTGTGGTATATCCACACAATGGAGTACACTCAGCAATGAAAAAGAGCCTTTGGGTAAAACATTAACTGGGAGGGACATGAGGAAACCTAGGGAGCTAGAAATGTTTTATAATTTGATTTATTTGGTGATTGCATGGGGATATAAATATCTGAAAACATTATGGACTGGTACACATAAGATTTGTGTAGTTTAATGTATGTTGCAAACTATTTTGTTATGTATACATTGGGGAAAAAAATATATGGTAGTCTTTTTCTCGAGCTGTTGGAAGGTGGTTGGGGAGCTGAAACAGTGTCTGAGGCCAGGGCAGGCTGGAGGGGAGGCGAGGATGTGAGAGGAGGTGAGAAGCCGGAGTTTTCCCTGCCATGGTGCTCCCATGTGTTCCTTCTCATCCTCACCCATCTCGCCCTCACATCCTGCAGCATGTGAGCAACGGCCACCACCAGTCCCTGGCATGCTCCTTACTTTGTAGAAAGGGTCAGCACTTGGGAGGGAGGGTGGCCTTTCCTAACTGTGGTGCTGTTGAAAGGAGAGGTGCATCTATCAGGTGCTCTCCTCGGACTCCCTGTAATGTCCCAACCTGGAAGGGGAGGGAACCTGCCCGTTGGCTAGCTTTACCCGAAGGTGAGGGTTACATGGTGGTGGTGGTTGGTGTTACTGGGTAGGTTGGGGGGATCCAGTGGGGAGGTGGAAGCTGCCTCTGTCTGCGTAGGCACATCGCTCAGCACCCACACCCTGCGCTGATCCTCAGCAACAGATTAAAGCCTGCCCTGTAGGTTGCCCAGGGCAGCGCAGTGGGTCTGCTGGGGCAGATATCCACGCTGACTGGCATGAGGTTCCCTGGGCCGGGGTTTGTGCTCCAGAGGATCCCTGGCTCTGTGCTTGAGTGCCCTTGCTGGTGTCTTTCCCACAGGAGAAGGACATGCTTCATTTCCAGGCCTCTCTGCTTGAGACAGAAAAAGCACTCTGGTTGTGGATCTGAATGCCAGCATGGTTTGACTTCTATCTATTTATGTCCTTGTGGTCTTCCATATTCTGTAAAAGTTTTAAGCCACTTTGCCAAGAGAAGATGAGGAAAGTGCAGGGGTTAAGAGTATACTAGGCTCTGGAGCCAGAATGCCTGGGTTTCCAGGCATGACTTGGTACCAGGGACACATGGCAGCTTGTGCTCACGCACCACCGAGGACAGTGCATTGGCTGGTGCCCTTGAGCAAGTCGCTCTGTCCCTCCGTGCTTCAGTCTCTTTGTTGGATGATAGAGGATAAATTAGAGATGAATCTGGAGAACACGAGAAGAGTAAGAGTACCACCATTGGGGTGTTGCGTGGATTTAGTGAGGTAATTAACGTCAAGCACTAAGGACAGTGCTTGGTACACAGTCAGTGCTCCATGGATGTTAGCGGTGGTGCTGGTGGTGACAGTGAAGAGCGTTTAGACATGCTGGAATAGTAAAGGTCATCAGGGCCCACGGTGGACCCAGCGTGCCAGTGGGTGGGAAGCACCTGGAGCTTACCTGCACGTGTCAGGGTTCAGGGAATGTTCGATCACTTTCTATTTTTATTATTCCATCATCTGACCACAGGCCCTCAGTCCCTTATCCACAGTTATGGAATCAAGAAACTGCATGTTTTAAAAAGTTTGGTGTAAACTCATTTGGTGACAAAACCTGACTTGTGTTAATAGGAGGCTTTTTATAGTGTGTAGCAGAAATAGTCATATGTTCAGCTGCAGAAATATTTATGTACTTGACTGCGGGTGCTGCACCTGACCCTCCTGGGGTTTTACATAACATACTGTACATACTTCATATTACCTTTCTAAAATGCAAACGTTATGAATTCTGAAACATGTCCAGCTCCGAGGGCTGGGAAGAGTTGTCAGCTGTGGTTTATTCTCCAGTTGGCCAGTTAGGCCAATTTCTCTTTTTCGTTAATATGAAAGGACCCTGCAATGAGTATCCTTGATAGACTTGGAATGGCTGGGTCAATGGGCAGGCAGATTTTAAATGTTTATAGCTCTTGGCAGATTGCCTTTCAAAGAGATGAGAGAAAATGACAATTCATTCCACCAATAGTGTGTGAATGTGAATTTGGTCCTATTATCCCCCTGCTTCCAAGAGCCTCCTCAGCTGCCCAGGGCCCCCAGGCTTACATCCTAGCTCCTTTCTGTGGTGTTCGCAGCCTTCCCTTCCCAGTCTAGCTCTGGCCTGTCTGCCCAGGCTTTGACTTCCTGGCTTTTCTGTCACCACACCACCGTACTTGAGCCTCTGACCAGCTGCAGAGTCCCACAGTCAGTCAACCACCACACCCCACCTCACCCCTCCCCACCCCAGCACACACCCCCCTACTGTGCGCCCCCAGGCTCAGTCCTGGGCTGGACAGAGCTTTCCCTGCTCTGTGGCCTCGCCTTCCGGGGAGAGCTGGGGGTCCTGTTGAAGGCTCTGAGCTGAGAGAAGTTAGAGAGCCCGAGGGAGCAGAGGGGATGCTCTGTGGGAAGGCCCGAGGCAAACTTGGGAGGAAGATTTGTATCTTCAGGCCTGTGAAAAACCCTTGCAGAGCATTAAGCCAGGGAGTGACCTGGCTGACTAGGCTCATATTTTAAGTACCACAGGCTATAATGGAAGCAGTAAAGTGGTGTTAGCAGTTGAGTTGGAGAGAAGGGTGTCAAGCCTTGTCATTGATTGTACGTAAGGGGTGAGAAGAGAGAAAAGTCAAGGACACCTCTCAGTGTGGGTGGATAGAGGTGAGACTCAGGAGGAGGAGGGGATGACACTGAGAAGAGCTAGTGCTCCAGCTGCCAGAGTTCAAATCCCAGCCCTGGCTCTTGTTGGCATCAGGACCTCAGGCAGGGCATTTCACTGCACCCCAAGCCTCACTGTTCTCATCTGTAAGATGGTAATTAGGCCAGCCCTCCTGTAGGGTTGTGGTGAGTATGAATGGTGTTAACAGTAGTCACAGGGCTGGCCCATAGCAGGTGCTGGGTAGGTACAAATCTTTCCGTTCCTCATGCCATGAAGCTACCCTCAGCCTCCCCAGACCTGGCTTCTCTGTTGGAATTGCCTGCCTGCCTAGCCATCGGTTTCCAGATTCCTCTTCTTGTCAGGACTTGCTTTCATTTCTTGCTGGACTCTGAGTCCTCCAGAACCTGAATCACAGGCAGTGGAGCTTGGACATCTGCATTTCTGAGAAGTTCCCCAGATGAACCCAGCTGCTCCCTATAGGGCAGGAACTGTGTCTTCTCAGAGCCAGTCCCCTGGGTGGCTCCTGGAATGAATGAACCATCAACAACTGTATGGTCTCATTTCCCATAGATAAACCCAGCAGGCAGGACTGATCCAGTTTCCAGAGCAGCCCAGTGCTGGGCTGCATGCCTCATAGCTGTCCTGGGGGGTTGTGGTGGGTGGTGTGTCTTTAAAGTCAGATTCCCAGTCCCAGCCTTGGCGATTCTGATTCAGAAGGCTCGAGCTGGGGCCGAGTATGGTTCTGTGCATGGATGATTCTGTGTCCTGCTCCATCAGGACACCTGTGGGCTCTGAGCACTGTGCATCCTCCTGGCTCTGACATCCTGTGACTCTGTCAGGGGAACACAAGGCCCTTGGCCTCAGCCACAGGCTCTGGCATGTCCCTCCCTGCTAAGCGAGGTAGTTTTTCTTGGTGCCAGGTCACCAGGTGTGGTTTCTGGGTAGTGGCAGTGGCTGCTCCCCTCCTGCAATCAGCAGGAATTAAAACACCTGGCTGTTTTGAACTTGAGTGCTGCTACCGCAGATTGCACAAGGGCAAGTGTCTTTATCACAGCTGATGCCCCAATGACTTGGGGGCCTGTGCCCCCAGTTTGCTTTGGTTTGTGGTCTCATTCTCCCTGCCAGCCCCTTGGGAGGGGGTGATGGGGAACAGCTGCTCTCACCCCAGCAGAGCACAGGGTTCGAGTGCCAGGCTTTGCATCCGGAAGCATCTGCCCCTTTCTGTTGTCCAAGCCTCCCTGGACACAGAGGAATGATTATAACCAAGCAGAAGGGTCCTCCTTCACTCCTATTTCCCTGCCACATGCAAACTTCCAGATGGGTTTTATAGAAGGTGCGGTCTTGCTCTTGACCTGTGCGAGCCTGCTGAGCCATAGAGGTCCCATTGCAGTGTCAGAAGCACCTCCCTGGTTAATTCTGTGCCCGAGCAGTGGGTGAGGGTTCAGCAGCTGTCAGAGCCAGGCCGGCACTGGACACATGACTTGGCTGGCCCAGTGAAGTTTGCTCGCACCTCATTGTCATTTCTTGTGTGCTTTGCAGGCGTGTGCCTCTCAGAGAGGAGGGCAGGGATTTGGAATCCTGGAGGAGATCTTTCAAAGCAGACCCAGGTCTCAGCCTCTGACCTGGGGATCAGAGGAGGGGACAGGTGGGCTGCCAGCCTCTGCCTGCACAGTCGTGCCTTCTGGGAGGGTCTGGAATGGTTTCTCACCAGGTTTTTTTGTATTCTCTGGAAGTGCTTTTTCCCTCTTCTTTTCATCCTCCTGTTTGCTCAGCATCCCAGTTCCTGAAGCTTCGGGATCTGCCTCCCAGACCCTTTAATCCAGCTGCCCTGGGCTTGCTCCATTCCAGCAGAGACCCCCTCTCTCACACCTTGCCCCTCGAGACCCACAGTGCTGACTACAGCGTGGACTCTGGACTCATTCACTGTGGGACCTCCAACAAGTTGTTAATCTCTCCCCGAGGCCCTCTGCTTTTTCGTCTTTCTGTTTCTTGTAAAGGGGAGAGGACATCAACCTCCGTGGAGCCCTGTGCCGGGCTCTTCACTGGCACTGTTTCATCGAATCCCCACAAAAGCCCCATGGAGCTGACACCATTGCCACCCTGTTTTATAGTTGGGGAAACGGAGGCACAGAGCAGCCCTTTCCGAGCTCTTGTAGCTGCCAAGTGGCAGAGGTCAAATTAGAGTCCCCATAGTCTTAACTTCAGAACTCAAGGCCTCAACCTTGTACTGTGTACTGTGAATGTTTTCATCATTTACAGTATAGATCTGTTAGCAGCTTATGGTACATCATGCTATTGGGGAATTATGGTATCATGGAATCACATCTTTCTTAATTTTGACTTATGTTAACTGAACTAGAAGCTCTTAGAAGACAGAAAAGACCGTTGAATCCCGCTCTTCCACTTAAGTGAGTGTGTATTCTGTAGGGGTCGGGGGAGATTGGGGGTGGTGAGAGCTGGCCGCACATCCTGCATGCCCCAGTTACTGTAGGAGCCCTGTGTGTGAGTCTGAGGGTTACAGGTCTGTGTGTTCCCTCTGTCCCGACCACTGACTTTACCTGGAGTGTGGCTAAGCACACAGACACCTACTCAGAGCTGGGCTTCTCAAGGGAGGGGGCACCCCTCTCTAGGACACACCTTCCTAAGGGGCTTTCCAGGGGGAATTCTGGGCTCTGCAGGATTTTCCCGCTAACTTTAGAATTTGCCCTCCAGTGTCAGGGGCTGTGATTGGTCCTCCCCTTGGTAGGGCCTTTCTCCACTGATGCTTGGGTTCAGAGCACAGAGATGGAGCTAAGATTTAGCCAGGGAGTTTTCTAGGGGAATCGGGCTGCATATTTACTCAGGTGCCAGCGTATATGGGATATGAGAAGTTTGGAGGCCTGGATCTAGGAGTAAGACAGATGCCACTGTTCAGTCCCCGTGGTCCACTTGCAGCTGCTGGAGCTTCGCCAAGCTGCTTAAGCTGGAGTTTGTTTCCTTCTATGTAAAATGTGGATAACAATGTGCATCTCATGGGGTTCTTGTGTGACTTGATGCAGGTATAGAGTAGGTCCTTGATATGTCTTGATTCCAGTGAATTTTATATTGTCTTCAGTTGGCTAGCTACATACAGTTTCATGAAACATTACTTATAGATGGGCTTTTTTGAAGCACTCTTTGGGCATGAAGCATGCTGTATGCAAGCATTTGTCTGCAAGTAATGAATGATGGTGAGGCAAACTGGACTGCTGTCCTTGAGCTGAGTTTGTGAGTGTGATGTATGTCAGTTGTACAAAGTTCACTTTAATAAATGTCCTGGTTGGTGAAGGATCAGGTCAGAAAATCTTTCCCTGCCCAAGGGATCCAGTTTTATTCCCAGCTGACAACATTGGCACAGGGCCTTTTCTAGGGCCATTTTACATGACTGTCATCTCCCTTTTGTACTTCTGTTGAGGGGGTGGGGTGGAGACAAGCATACCTGTTTTTATGCTTATGCCCTGATTCTTCCACTCACTAGCTCTGTGGGCCTAGGAAAGTCACTTAAACCCCTCTGTGCCTCAGTTTCCTCATCTTCAAGAAGAAGGTAAGAGTCCCTACCTTACAGCATTGCTGAGAGTGTCAAATGGGATCAAACAATTGAAGCCCTCTGCAGGGTGCCTGGCACATAGGAAGGCTGCTGTCACCATCGCCTGTGGTGAGGAGGAGGAGAGCAGTGATGACAATGGTGGCAATGTTGACATGGTTCCCAGATCCCTGGGTAGCCTGCATGCCCTCACTTGGAGGGGCTGTGCTTGGGCAGTGTCCGTCTTACAGTGGGCAGCAGAGACAATAGACCCCAGGCTGCTCTGACCACTGTGTCTCACTTCCTCCTACCTTTGGATCCTCTGTGAATGGATGAACATGCTCTCTGCCCATCAACAAAAACAAAGTGTCCACCAGATACATCATTGCAGAGACTTAGAGAGAGGCAGGTAGGAGGAAGTGGTTTTGTAAAAAGCAAGGTTTTTCAAACTTTTTTGTTGCATTGGAACTATTTTATAGGATGAGAACTTACCCAAGAACCCTGGCATATGAATCACATAGGACAGGAGATGCCCTGGTTGAAACCGGAACACGCTTTGGCCTAAGGACAGGGGGTAGGAGCTGGGCAGGACTTGACCATTGGTGGTATCCCCACCAAACCCTCGTTCTGGGATCTGGGATCTGATCTTCCACTGGGAAGACTGAGACTTGCAACGGGGACCTGAGGACTGACCTAACCTCCTGTCCCCATCTCCCCAAAGGAGCATGTGATGGAAGCCATGCAGCCTTTACATATTCAGTGAGAGCTGGAGCTGTTCCCACTACTGGGGCATACTCAGCTTGGCCTCTCCCTGCAACTGAGCCATGTGGAGAGCCAACCGCTGAAGCTGGAGGCTGCCTGGCAAGAGGGGAGTCCAGAATCCTTGTTGGAGTGCTTGTGATAATGGCATTAGCCTGTTGCATCCATTTCATCATTGGGGCATCTTGACATTGTGTCTAGAAATGTAACACTCGAGTCCTTGCGTCCCCAGCATACATCTTCCTTTAAGAGAGTGACTTAAGGGCTCAGGTGGGTACTGGGGGATTTTGCCGCTTGAAGCCTCGTTTTTCTGTGATCCTGGGGTGGCCAGCTCCCGTGAGGGCCACTTTATTTCTTCAGCTGCGTGGTGATGGCCTCCGAGGTGCCCTGATTCTGCAGTAGGTTTGTGTCATCTTTCATGACAGTGGGCAAGTGCAGCTGACTGAATTTTTGCTTTCGGTCTGCAAGCGTTGTACCTGGCAGTGTGCTCACAGTTGGGGTGCAGTCGGGGAGACACAAGCACATATTGATGGGATTTGGGTGAAGGGGGAGCACGGCAGGAGCGCCAGGGAGTCACTGGGGGGCCTGGGAAAGCCTGTGGGGACGAGAGTGGTTGAGTTTACAAAGTGTCTCTTTGAGGGTAGTTGTGGAGACCTCATTTCTAAATTCTTGCCTCCAACTGCAGTGCCATGCCCAGACCTCACAATGTCTGGCTTCCAGGAAGGATGGAGTAAAAATACAAATAAAAATAGATAACAACGACCACTAACTGAGTACATCTTCTTGGCTAAGCACTCATTGTAGATTGTCTCATTTTGCCCAGAAACACAGAGCCCACTGAGGCCAGATCCCGTCCCCGGTTCTCTCTGGCCGCCGCAGGTGCTGCTCCCCTTGTAACTGTACATCTCTCCGTTACTGCTTCACCACACTGTGCTGTAATGATCAGTGTTCTTTTTAAACTTTGAGATAATTTTAGTAACCCCCAAATATGTCAACCCTTTTTTGTTCTCGTAAAACTGCTAGTGGTACAGCTGTAACTGAAGCCCTCCCTAACCTCCGGCCGGTCCCACGTCCCTCCTTAGAGGCAGCCGTTTAAGAACACTGTCTCCTGAGTAGTCTGCGCCCCAGGCACAGGCACTCTCATCCGTATCCACGCAGACGCTGCGAGCCAGTCTGTGGGAGGATGAGGGTGCGCCGCTGTGTCCACGCCGCCGGCCAGAGCACCGTTTGGTATCTGACCAAGGGGCCGGCCTCAAGGGAAGGGACTGCACGGGCTCGAGCACTGTGGGCCACGGCGTGATGTCCCCGCGACGGCAGGGCTGCCCGTGTCATTGTCTCTGGTTCAGTTTATCTCTGGCCACAGCAGCCCTCAGGGGCGGTGGCCTTGTTTTTAGTCAAGGCCTCTGGGTCACATTTTTTGGCCACTATAGAGGTGAGGTCATCTGGGGCGGGTGGCTTGGGGCGTTGTGGTCACAGCCCCACTTGTCCAGTCGGCCTTCAACTCTGACTTTGGCGGACAAAAAAGAAAAAATGTATCCAGCTCTCTCCCTGTTTTGATGAAAGCCTGGAGAACAAACCCTGACTGTTGTTTACTGATAAATGTTTATAAAGCCCCCAAGAGCCAAGCATGATGCAGAGCCAGGAACAGGCAGGCTTCTACAAATCTCTCCAGGGGGTGTGTTCCCTTCTGAGATCTGAGGCTGAACAGATTATTTGGTGAAGAGTCTTAATTTGTTATTTGCATGCTGTGAAGGTTTTTTTTTTCCTTAGTATATCTTTTTTTTTTTGTCAAGTATTTATTAAGCACCAACTATATGCCTAACCCAACTCAGGTGGGGCATTATGGAAGCAGAGTGGGCTCTGGAATTAGATTGCATGGGTTCAACTCCCATCCTCTAGTGATGACTTTTGGGACCTTGGGCAAGTTAATTAGCCATCTGTGCCTCAATTTCCTCCTATTCAAAAGGGAGATCATGATAGCATCCACTTCATTGAGTAGGAGAAGAGGAAATGAGGTAATGCTTGAGAACTACTGAACCGGATGCATGTTAGGTGTTCAGCAAAGGCAGTTATATCATTAGTAGTTATTATGAATTAGCATTAGACGTTCACATGCAATCAGAACTAGGAGGCGGAAAATTGAATGGGCAAGACCTGATTTCTGTTCTTGAGAGTTTGCAGTCTGTTTGGGGAGACTAGATTAATGCACTTGTTACTATTAGCAATTAATATGTGACAGTAGCAATTAAGAGCAAATGGTGTGGCTTGTATTGCAAGTCCTACAGGAGCTTGGGGGGGATTCCTGGGGGGCAATGGTGGTGTGCCAGGTGGGCGTGTCCATGGGTGTGTCAGGTGGGTGAAAGGAGTGAAGGAGAGACAGAGAAAGGACCATGCAGCGGGGGTCAGGGGAACATTCCAGGTCTGTCTGGTGAACAGCTCTTGGCAGGATGGGGGATGATGAGGAAGTCACCTGGGATCTGCTTCATCCAGAGGTAAAATGACACATGCCTGTGGAGTGGAAATGGATGAGAGAGGCAGAGACACTGTTGCTGCTTCTTTTTCTCCTTCTTCTCCCCCTCCTTCTTTTCCTCGCTCCCTCCTTCTTCTTTAGTTATAAACGCATTTATTGAATTTTCATAACTGTTGACCTCCAATTGTGCGATGCAAAGTTGGGAAATGTAGCATGTCTATATTGATTTATAGAAAACAAACAAGCAGCAGCCTTCTTTTTGAGAGGATTATGGAAACTCTGGTAGACTTGGGGGAAACTGTTGAATAGACAAACTTTACCTGGTTCTGCCTTTCCTACAGACAAACTCATACAGCAAGTGCTCTTGTGTTTGGTGTCATTGGTTCACTGTTGTCTTGTGAGAGTCATCCTTGTTGCATGTAGCGCTGTAGATCATATGTTCTCATATGCTGTGAATTACCACCTTTTGTTTCATTCATTCTACTGTTGATGAGCATTTGGGTCGCTTCTGGTTTGGAGCTGGTGGTAAGCCAAATAATGGCCCCTCGAAAGATATTCATTACCTCATCCCTGGTCACAGGTACCATTCACTGGCAACACTTGTGACTATGTCACTTTATGTGGCAAAGGGACTTCGTAGATGTGATTAAGTTAAGGGTCTTCACACGGGGAGATGATCTTGAATTCTCTGGGTGGGCCCAGTGTAGTTACAAGGATCCTTGTAAGAGGGATACAGGAGGGTCTGGTCAGAGGATGAGATATGACGATGGAAACAGAGGTGAGAGAAGAGGGAGATTTGAAGGTGCTACATTGCTGGCTTTGAAAAGGAGGAAGGGGCCATGAGCCGAGGAATGCAGGTGACCTCTAGGAGCTGGAGAAGGCAAGGGAATGGATTCTCCCCTAGAGCCTCCAGAAGAAATACTGTCCTGCTGACCCATTTCTGACCTCCAGAACTATAAGATGACAAATTTGTGTTGTTTTAGGTCACTAAGTTTGTGGTTATTTGTTATAATAGTAGTAGGAAACTAATGCAGGACTGTTATGCATAGCAGTACTGAGAACATTCTGGAAAATATGTACCAGAATGGTGCATGTATGTACCTAGGAGCAAATGCAGGTTGAATAGGTATTGCCACCGTCTTCCAGGGTGATTGGACCAATTTATACTCCCACCAGCAGCAGGATGTGAGAGTTCTGGTTGCTTCACATCCTCACCAACACTTGGTCTTCCTGAGAAGAGATATTTTTCAAAGAAGAATTAGCAAGATTTGGTGTCCAGTGGACACCTGATAGGAAGTTGATGCTGAGCAGATGCTGGTCACCACTGATGCAGCCAGCTGAGGAGAGGAAGGGGGCAGTGGTGGGGAGAATTAGAATTCTTCTTCCATGGAAGAGGAAGTGACTGGCATAGGAAATACTGATTAGCTTTAAATTAATACAGAGCTTGCCGGCTGAAGAGTTAGAACAGCACTCATCTTCGTGACTTGCTGATTACCCAAGGTGAGTGATGGGTCTTGTGAGGTGGAGGAGAGGTCTGTGCTGCTCAGCCAGCTCCTCAGACTTTGAAAATTGCCCTCTCATGAGTGCTGTGACCTTAATCACAAGCTAATCACAACCTATGTGAACTCCGGTTGTGCCGTCCCTAAGGTGGGTGTGATTCTGCCTTCCCTGGGTGGCTGCGGGTGGATGAGAGGAGCCTCTGTGTGAGAGCCATGAGTTTACTGCCCGCGAATAGGAGGTTCTGAGTCAGTGGTAGCTCTGGTCGTTACCGACAGCAGTAATGAGCACATAAACGCCTACTGAAGTTGGCAATTCTGGGTTCAGAATGAGTGTTCAGGGGCTGAGTGGCTGCCCTGGGAGGGGTCTGAGAATATCACCAGGGCATCCAGGGTGGGTGAGGTCAATCCCTCTAGGGCTTTAGAGAGACACTGTCTCCCCACAGCCCTGAAACTGCTTTTGAAACTATTTGTTCATTCATTCATTCATACATTCAACCAGTACTGAGCTTTACCTTGAACATTATAATACAGTGGTTAGTTCTTCTTTCTCTAATTGCTTTAGGTGTAAGTTTAGGTTGTTTATTTGAGATTTTTTTTCTTTCTTGAGGTAGGATTGTATTGCTGTAAACTTTCCTCTTAGAACTGCTTTTGCTGCATCCCATAGGTTTGGGGTCGTCTTGTTTTCATTGTCATGTGTTTCTAGGTATTGTTTGATATCCTCTTTGATTTCTTCAGTGATCTCTTGGTTAGCGTATTGTTTCGCCTCCATGTGTTTGTATTTTTTACGGTTTTTTTCCTGTAATTGATATCTAGTCTCATAGTGTTGTGGTTGGAAAAGATACTTGATACGATTTCAATTTTCATAAATTTACTGAGGCTTGATTTGTGATCCAAGATATGATCTATCCTGGACAATGATCATGAGCACTTGAGAAGAATGTGTATTCTGTTGTTTTGGGATGGAATGTCCTATAAATATCAATTAAGTCCATCTGGTCTAATGTGTCATTTAAAGCTTGTGTTTCCTTATTTATTTTCATTTTGGATGATCTGTCCATTGGTGAAAGCAGGGTGTTAAAGTCCCCTACTGTGATTGTGTTACTGTCAATTTCCCCTTTTATAGCTGTTAGCATTTGCCTTATGTATTGAGGTGCTCCTATGTTGGCTGCATAAATATTTACAATTGTTAAAGTTAGCAGAAGGAAAGAAATCATAAAGATCAGATGAGAAATAAATGAAATAAATGAAAAAGAAATGAAGGAAACAGTAGCAAAGATCAATAAAACTAAACACTGGTACTTTGAGAAGATAAGCAAAATTGATAAACCATTACCCAGACTCATCAAGAAAAAAAGGGAGAAGACCCAAGTCAACAGAATTAGAAACGAAAAAGGAGAAGTAACAACTGACACTGCAGAAATACAAAGGATCATGAGAGACTACTACAAGCAACTATATGCCAATAAAATGAACAACCTGGAAGAAATGGACAAATTCTTAGAAAAGTACAACCTTCCAAGACTGAACCAGGAAAAAAACAGAAAATATGAACAGACCAATCACAAGCACTTAAATTGAAACTGTGATTAAAAATCTTCCAACAAACAAAAGCCCAGGACCAGATGGCTTCACAGGTGAATTCTATCAAACATTTAGAGAAGAGCTAACACCTATCCCTCTCAAACTCTTCCAAAATATAGCAGAGGGAGGAACACTCCCAAACTCTTTCTACGAGGCCACCATCACCTTGATACCAAAACCAGACAAAGATGTCACAAAAAAAGAAAACTATAGGCCAATATCACTGATGAACATAGATGCAAAAGTCCTCAACAAAATACTCGCAAACAGAATCCAACAGCACATTAAAAGGATCATACACCATGATCAAGTGGGGTTTATCCCAGGAATGCAAGGATTCTTCAATATACACAAATCAATGTGATACACCATATTAACAAATTGAAGGATAAAAACCATATGATCATCTCAATAGATGTGGAAAAGCTTTCGACAAAATTCAACACCCATTTATGATAAAAACTCTCCAGAAAGTGGGCATAGAGGGAACCTACCTCAACATAATAAAGGCCATATATGACAAACCCACAGCCAACATCGTTGTCAGTGGTGAAAAACTGAAACCATTTCCTCTAAGATCAGGAACAAGACAAAGTTGTCCACTCTCACCACTGTTCTTCAACATAGTTTTGGAAGTTTTAGCCACGGCAATCAGAGAAGAAAAACAAATAAAAGGAATGCAAATCAGAAAATAAGAAGTAAAACTGTTATTGTTTGCAGATGACATGGTACTATACATAGAGGATCCTAACAATGCTACCAGAAAACTACTAGAGCTAATCAATGAATTTGGTAAAGTAGCAGGATACAAAATTAATGCACAGAAATCTCTTGCATTCCTATACACTAATGACAAAAAATCTGAAAGAGAAATTAAGGAAACACTCCCATTTACCATTGCAGCAAAAAGAATAAAATACCTAGGAATAAACCTACCTAAGGAGACAAAAGACCTGTATGCAGAAAACTATAAGACACTGATGAAAGAAATTAAAGATGATACAAACAGATGGCGAGATATACTATGTTCTTGGATTGGAAGAATCAACATTGTGAAAATGACTCTACTACCCAAAGCAATCTACAGATTCAGTGCAATCCCTATCAAACTACCAATGGCATTTTTCACAGAACTAGAACAAAAAATTTCACAATTTGTATGGAAACACAAAAGACCCCGAATAGTCAAAGCAATCTTGAGAAAGAAAAATGGAGCTGGAGGAATCAGGCTCTCTGACTTCAGACTATACTACAAAGCTACAGTAATCAAGACAGTATGGTGCTGGCACAAAAACAGAAATACAGATCAATGGAACAGGATAGAAAGCCCAGAGATAAACCCACACACATATGGTCACCTTATCTTTGTTAAAGGAGGCAAGAATATACAATGGAGAAAAGACATCTCTTCAATAAGTGGTGCTGGGAAAACTGGACAGCTACATGTAAAATAATGAAATTAGAACACTTCCTAACACCATATACAAAAATAAACTCAAAATGGATTAAAGACCTAAATGTAAGGCTAGACACTAAAAAACTCTTAGAGGAAAACATAGGCAGAACAGTCTATGACATAAATCACAGCAAGATCCTTTTTGACCCACCTCCTAGAGAAGTGGAAATAAAAACAAAAATAAACAAATGGGACCTAATGAAACTTAAAAGCTTTTGCACAGCAAAGGAAACCATAAACAAGATGAAAAGACAACCCTCAGAATGGGAGAAAATATTTGCGAACGAAGCAACTGACAAAGGATTAATCTCCAAAATTTACAAGCAGCTCCTGCAGCTCAATATCAAAAAAAACAAACAACCCAATCCAAAAATGCGTGGAAAACCTAAATAGACATTTCTCCCAAGAAGATTTACAGATTGCCAACAAACACATGAAAGGATGCTCAACATCACTAATCATTAGAGAAATGCAAATCAAAACCACAGTGAGGTATCACTTCACACCAGTCAGAATGGCCATCATCAAAAAATCTACAAACAATAAATGCTGGAGAGGGTGTGGAGAAAAGAGAACCCTCTTGCATTGTTGGTGGGAATGTAAATTGATAAAGCCACTATGGAGAACAGTATGGAGGTTCCTTAAAAAACTAAAAATAGAACTACCATATGACCCAGCAATCCCACTACTGGGCATATACTGTGAGAAAACCATAATTCAAAAAGAGACATGTACCCCAATGTTCATTGCAGCACTATTTACAATAGCCAGGACATGGAAGCAACCTAAGTAAGTGTCCATCAACAGATGAATGGATAAAGAAGATGTGGTACATATATACAATGGAATATTGCTCAGCCATAAAAAGAAACAAATTGAGTTATTTGTAGTGAGGTGGATGGACCTAGAGTCTGTCATACAGAGTGAAGTCAGAAAGAGAAAAACAAATACCGTATGCTAACACATATATATGGAATCTAAAAAAAAAAAAAAAGAAAAAGTGGTTCTGAAGAACCTAGGGGCAGGACAGGAATAAAGATGCAGATGTAGAGGATGGACTTGAGGCAGGGGAAGCTGGGACGAAGTGAGAGAGTAGCATTGACGTATGTACACTACCAAATGTAAAACAGATAGGTAGTGGGAAGCAGCTGCATAGCACAGGGAGATCAGCTCAGTGCTTTGTGACCACCTAGAGGGGTGGGATAGGGAGGGTGGGAGGGAGGCTTAAGAGGGAGGGGATATGGGGATATATGTATACATATAGCTGATTCACTTTGTTATGCAGCAACAACTAACACAACACTGTAAAGCAATTATACTCCAATAAAGATGTTAAAAAAAAATACAGTGGTTAGGAACACAGACTTGAACCCCCTGGTTCAAGTCTTGGCTTTGCTGTTTGGTGTCTGTACGGCCTTCGACAAATCTTAACCCAGTTTTCCAATTCATAGAGTTGAGGCAGTGCCTGCCTCCTAGGGCTGATGTGAGAATTCAATGAGATAATCCATGTCAGTGTCTGCACCTTGGGCATCCCTCAGTGCTGGGATACAGAGATGGGTGTCCCCAGTGCCGGCTCCTAGCCACAGGCTGAAGGACAATGGTTTCTTGATGGCTGTCTACAGAAAACCTTCTCCAACACCAGGAGGGAAAACTTGAAACCCTGACCCAGAATTAGCCAGCGGGCCTGTGGAAGGCAGGCTCTGACCTCGTTGCTGCAGGGGAAATGTGACTTAGAGGAGAGTTTGCTGTTGGCATCATTTGGGATGTAGGTGTCAAATCCTCTTGCAGCAGTTACTGTGCTGTGTAAGAGCTTGCTACACTGAGCAAACTTGGCTTCCAGGCCAAGGTGAGGTGGGCCAAGGTGTTCACAGCTGCAGAAGTGACCGTGGTGTGAGCTACTGCTTTCTCCCCTCTCCCTTTGTGGCAAGAATGCAGTAGCACCTCTGGGACTCTGAGTTCAAGTCCCATTACCCTTCCACATCCACATCCACAGCCACATCCACATCCACATCCACATCCACATCCACATCCACATCCCTCCTTCCAGGATCCACATCTTCCCTCTTGCCTTGTTCTGGGTCCCTCCATAATGCACATGCCACAGCTGAAGAAGTTAAACTCTGATGGAAGCCAGAGCAGTGGCCTCAGACAGGGATCCAGATGCTAAAAATATCTCCTAGTGTGCTCTTTGCAAGTTAAAGAGCAGTGTTGGAGGCTGTGGCTGGGGATTCTCCCCAACAGTGACTCTGTCCGGCACCTCATGGAGCAGGGGTCCCAGGTGTCTGGTCCTGCTCACCTGGATCTGAAAGTTTGTCCACATGGTGCTTTGATCTGGGAGAAAGCCAGACCCACAGTGGAGCAGATGGAGGATTGCGGGGGAGATTTGGCCAAGCAGCCTGTGATGCTCAACCGTCAAAACAGCTGATGCAGTGGAGCTGGGCCATAATGACAGCACCAGCATGAAGGTCATGGGTGTCAAAACTATCCTGGACCCCCTTTTGCCTAGGAGGCTCCAGGCTGGAGACCAACACACCATCCCTCAGTATGGTCTGCACAGCCAGTTCTTCCTGCATTGAAAATGACAGCTGTTTCTTTGGTTACAAATGAAGTAGCTGGTTCGTGTTCGCGCTGTGGTGCAGAAAGAGAATCTGTCTTTTAATGCTAAAGCCACACCCTGAGTGGTGAGGAATGCAATTCCTGAGGCTGGAGAGGGAACCTCCGAGTTGTAGCTCAGACTCATCCTGGGGCAGACGTGCAGGGAGTGGAATAGTGGGCCGAATCCTCCACCATCGGAATGTTCTCCCTCTAGCTCTGTCGCTCTGTCTCTGTCCCTGTGTTTCCTAGTCTCTGTCACTCCTAAGCAGAGACTAAAATCCTTAAATGTGGGTATCGTGTACATTCAGGTGGCATTTTACCGTCCCGAGTAGTCGTTTCGTGAAGTGAAGCTTACAACTCCTACTTGTGGGTCCCAGTGTTCCTAATTCCATACCAGGTGCTCTGCTTTCGAGATGCTTCACACAGGAAGAGATTACGTGCTCATTAACACCTCTTCATCCATCAAACACTGATTGAGTACCTACTTGAAATTGCGTGTGGTTTTACCAAAATTGTGACCCAAAATAATTTGGACTCACCTGTCTCCACAGACACAGACTGTCCCAAGCTCCAAATAACCAAACCCACCCTCAGAAGGGCCCCAGTGATAATATTTAACCATTGTGCCAACTCAGTGAGACTTAACCAGCCATAAAAACAAGACCCAATAAAACTTAAAGTTTTATTAAACTTAAAGTGACTTAAAGAACAAAGACATTTCTCTCTAAGGTAGTAGTTCCAAGGAGAGAGGGCACCTGTGCTCCATGCAGTCAGTCACAGGCCCAAGTGCCTTCTATCTTGTTCCTTTGTTATTTCCAAGTGCATTGTCATCATCTGCATGGTCAGAGCTGAGTTCCAGCCAGTGGGAACCAGTGGGAAGGATGGACAAGGCATGCCCATGTCTTGAGACCTAGGTGGAGAAGTGGAACATATCACATCCTTTCACATTCCATTGGGAACTCAGATACCTGGCTGCACCTAGCTGCAAGGATGCCTGGGAAATGTAGTCCCTGATGAAACTCAAATAACCTATGGACAAACGGGAGAATGGATTTTGATGGACACTGGGCAGCCTTTGACATATTCCTTTTGTATGTATTTAATGCATCTCTTTGTGTTAACATAAATGTACCCAGGTTATAAATGTTGGTTATTTTGCTTTTTCAGAAAGAAGACCTGGATCTGCCACACAGTGTCTATGGACAGTTCCAGAGTAATGAATCAGTGTGTCTTCAGAGAAATGGAAGAAAACAAGGAAAGGTAAAAGTATCTTTAAAAATTAAAATTAAAAAAAATTCTTACATGCAACAATTAAATGCAATGCAGGACTTCTTATAAGTCAGTGGAGGCCAAGAAGAATTTGGAGATAGCAAAATTTCATGTGTCCCGTTTTCATACCTTGAGTTTCTGACACCAGAGGAAGGATACTTTTGTCAAGTATGAGGGAATTTTTCTAAGATTTAGAAGGAAGAGCTGGTATATAGAACTGATGTGGTATAGCATTAAATATCTGATTCTGTCATTCCAAGAAACTATGGGCTTATGCCCAGATGTGTTGTGTCTACATTTGTGGGTGGCCAGTCCCCCAAGAGGAGGTGAAGGCAGACCCTTAGCTCTTGGCAGCTACATGTTCTCTTGAAGTCATCATCTCTTCCTCTTCTTTCCACCTCCTCTTTTTTGTTCCTTAAAAATAAATGTATTAATTTAATTTAAATACCCAAGAAATGCGTGGATACATTTTCCTAGTTAAAAATAAGAGTGAAATCCCCATTGATCCCCAAGTTTCATTCCCAGCACCCACCCCACTCCTACCTTTTGCAGAAGTAACCCCTGTGACCTACTTTGTGAATTTCCTTCCAGAGCTTTTACTAGGAGTCTATATACATAGAAAAAAAAAGTCATTTTTTCCTTCCTTTCCTTTTTCTTTCTTTCTGTTCTTTAAATACAGTCTGTCATACTGTGCTTACTAGTCTATTCTGTAACCTTTTTATTTTAATAATTTTTTTTAAACATTCTTTTATTTTTAATTTATTTATTTTATTTATTTATTTTTGGCTGTGTTGGGTCTTCACTGCTGTGCGCGGGCCCTCTCTAGTTGCGGCGAGCGGGGGCCACTCTTCGCTGCAGTGCGCAGGCTTCTCATTGCAGTGAGAGACGTCTCTTGTTGTGGAGCACGGGTTCTAGGCACGCGGGCTTCAGCAGTTGTGGCACGTGGGCTCAGCAGCTGCAGCTCACGGACTCCAGAGCATAGGCTCAGCAGCTGTGGCACACGGGCCCATTTGCTCCGCAGCATGTGGAATCTTCCCGGACCAGGGCTCGAACCCGTGTCCCTGCATTTGCAGGCGGACTCCCAACCACTGCGGCACCAGGGAAGCCCCTGTAACCTTTTTAAAACATTCAATAATATGTCTTTAAATGTTTTCAAGACGGTACATGTGAATCTACCTTGTTTTGTTGCAAAGTGAGTATTGTATCCATGGCATGAGAATCTCACTGTTTACCGAGCTGTTTTCCTGTTGGTGGTGGGTGGGTGGGTTCTGTTTTTCGCCCTTACAGCAGTGCTTTGATGCACTTTCTGGTTTACGCCTCCAAGCACATGAGCAGATAGTTCTCTTAGGTAGATGGTTATCGAGGAGTGAAGTTGTTGGGCCATCTTTTGCATGCGTTTAAGATCTTAATGAATACTGCCAAGTCATTCTCTAAAGAGCACCAGTTATCGGCAGGATACCAGATTTCCTGTTTGCCCGCCTCCTGCCACACCTCAGCTCTTCATGCTTTTTAATTTTTGCCAGTCTGTTGGGTTAACAGCAGTATCTCTCCATGGTTGTAATTTCCTCCCCCTTCTCTTTACTCTGAGGAAGTTCGTCTTCTCAGGTCTCTCTGTTTCCCAATGGCCCTGGCGAGCCTCTGTCCTTTCAGGGACCCAGTGATTATCCTGAGGCCCAGGGCACCTGGGCAGCCTGGGTCCTTCCCAAGAGTGGGCACCTCTTTGTTTCTCTTCTGAAAAGTATCCAAGTCTGCTCTTCCAGTAGTGTTCATCCCAGGATCACCTGCTTCTCTCTGGATACTGGAGTGGGTTGGGAGAGCCTTGGGTTGGATTTCCTGACTCAGATGATTTCATCCACCACCACCACCATCCTCGGCAACAATCTGAGTATGTACTATGTGTCAGGCTCTGTGTGGATCACTTGGCTTACTCATCTCATTTAATTCTCACTGTGGTAAGGTAGGGAGATGTGTTGTTACCCCCATTATGTCCATTAGGTGACGTGAGGACAGAAATTCACTCAAAACCAACCCAAGCAACAAAAGAAAACCAACAAATACTCTGTCTTGCCGTGGAGCCCCAGCTCCTACCCATTGCTCTCACTTTGAGTGACAGACAGACCCATGCTTGCCGAATGGCGATTTCTCCTGTGGTCATAGCTTATGGACCACATGGAGCCATTAGGCCCATGTTCGCAGTGGCCTTGACCACACTCACGTGGCCTTCCCAGAGGAGAGTGTAGGAGTGGAGAGTGTGGTTTGGGTTTTGTTTGCTTCCAGCATATGAACACAGGCTCTTTCATTTCACCAGCCCCTCTATTCTGGTGTACAGTTGGGGGTGGCGGTCTCACCCGTATTCATTCCAAAATACTTCTCTGGAAAGGGGTTTTTGTCATAGGGAGTAAATCTACTTTATTAGGATAAATATGCCCACTGAGCTATGGCCGAAGAGGAAGTTCTTCACTCACCCCCATAGACCTGATCAGTCACCCTCCCTAAAACGTTTCATTTTAGACCCTGTTCTAAAAGCAGGCAGAGTGCAGTTTCGGAGGTCTTCCTGAGCCCCAGACCTGCCCCCCATTATGTTTCAGAGACGTAAACGTGTAGAGCCAGCAGAGGTCCTAGGCTCACTGTCTAATTTCTTGCTTCTCCATCAGGACAGTGGGAAGCAGTCAGGCCTAGAGGGAGGAAATGATTGTCCGGGTTCACACAGAGCCAAGCTGCGGTCTCAGGCCTCCGGGGGTTGGCTCTGGCTCTTTTCACAGCATCACAGCTACTTCTCGCATGATTATTAGGACACTGACCGGTACTTGTTCCAAAAATTGAGCTTATTACGCAGATAATGCCTTGAAGGAAACCAGCCCATTGATCAATCAGTTGATTATTCATTCATTGGGAGTTTATGAAATACTATTGTGTGCACAAGAGACAGCAAGTTGAGTAAGATATGAATTCTCAGGGAATTCAGGGTCTTGGTTGGGGGGTGGATGGGCTTTTGCACACA
The DNA here is from genome assembly GCF_028564815.1 of Eubalaena glacialis. Classification (NCBI taxonomy): domain Eukaryota; kingdom Metazoa; phylum Chordata; class Mammalia; order Artiodactyla; family Balaenidae; genus Eubalaena; species Eubalaena glacialis. The sequence continues at coordinate 80,641,194 of NC_083722.1, read as the reverse complement.
CAGTAAGCAATGGTTAAGTAGAAAACTTTAATTCTTCGTTGGTCTATGGGGGTAATAATAGTACCTCCTGCAGTGGGTTGTTGGAGCATGTCCTGAGTTAATCATAGTAAAGCACCTGGCATTGAGTAAGCACCCAATTAAGGCAGCTGTTTTCATTTTTGTTTGTTTATTTTTAATCCCACATAGAGTGAGGAACCTAGGAAGATTTCTCTATCAGAAGATTGATAGGGCCAGACTTGTGTTTTAGAAATGATAATCTGGGACTTACATGGTGGTCCAGTGGTTAAGACTCCACGCTTCCAGTGTAGGTGGCGCAGGTTCGATCCCTGCTCGGGGAACTGAGATCCCACATGCCGCATGGCCAAAAAAAAAAAGAGAAATGATAATCCATTGACATGATTTCTTATCCTATATGTAATTATCTTTTTAGCGTCTATCTTACTTACTGGACTGTGAACTCTGTGGGGCCAGGTCTTGCCTGTTTTGCTCACTGTTGTTTACCCAGTGCCTGGCTCACAGTAGGTGCTCACTAATATTTCTGGACTGATGAGTGTAGTGTTCAAGTAGCGATAAAGGGTGGACCCTGGATCCTTGAGGTGAGGTACTGTGACAAAGCCTGCCAGTGAGAAGGACCTAAGCTCGCCTGGAGCCAACCCCAGGTTCCCGAGGAGAGGGGGCTCCCTGGGGGCCCTGCCCACAGACCTCACTCCCTTCTGCGGGAACACAGTTTTGCTCCTGAACGTTATGGACACTTTGTCTTTTAACCAAGTGACTTTGTTGTGGGAAGACCTAGTCCCACAGCACTCATTAACTGAGCAACCTTTACTTGCCACTTGTACTTCTGTGTGCTAACTCACAAGAATACAGGATTTTTAGAAGAGTAAGCCCCTGGGGAGTGCAGTTTTCTGCTGGCATTTGTGATGTTGGGCGGATAATATCACTCCTCAGTTTCCTCAGCTGTGCAGCAATGGTGTTAGGCAAGTGGAATTTCTGATGTTTAAAGAGGAGAATTTTGAGGTGAGAAGCTCTTGCCCTTCTTGTAAATCCTTCCTATAAATGGACTTGTGATAGTTCCTTGAAATGGTAGATGGTTAGGACTCAGCCCATGCTGGAGAAATTGATCGATTGTTTGATTCATTCATTCATTCATCTGTGGGTCAGTCAGTCAGTGAACATCCTATCCTGTTCAAATAAGGGGTTACTCTTTCCTTGCAGGGCCTTTTACTCTCAGATTGTACAAATGAGTGTCTCTTTTATGAAAATAAAGATCTTCTCTGGCTAGCTCATTTATTCCAGGGTGTTTTGAGAACCTCCTTTGTGCTGGCTCCACTAGACTTTACTAACTTGGAAGGCAGGGCCTTGTCTGGTGCAGTGACACCCCCTGTCCGGCCCAGGGCCCTGCGCACAGTAGGCTCTCAACCCACGAGCAGCTTTAGTGGCCTGAACTGGCTAGAAAACAGAGTGATTTTTAGATGGCAGCATGAAGGGCTGTATCCAAAATTGAGATTTGCCCTGCGTTGTGTTCTGTTTTCATGCTCCAGGGATAGACTGCCTGGAGAGCCCTCACCTTAGACTGGTTAGTTTCACTGCTTGTTGTTAGTTGCTCTCTTCTTGATCCACTTATCAGCTTCCATCTTGTCCTTCAGGCGGGAGCTGTTTCGGTCACTGATTTTTTATGAGCTCTTTGTTCACTGCCCCAAGGGCTGTGTGGGGCCTGCTCTGCTTCCTCCACCTCCAGAAGTTCAGCCGCTGACCTTGAGAAGCTGGAAACCCAACAAAAGGGAGAGTAGCCTCTCCTGACCTGAGGCTCTAGCCTTCACTCTCAGACTCACCAGCCCTGTGACCTTGAGCAAGGCACTTCACCTTTCCAAGGTGTCTTCTTGGAGATTCCATCAGCATTTCCCACAGTCTGCTCCTCAGAACATGGTTTCCTCCAAACATTAATAAGCACTGCAGGGAAAAAAATGGGGCCTGTTGCCAAACTTGTTTAGGCACTACTGGCTTAAGCTCAGTCAAATGTAGCCTTTCTCACAGGACCCAGCAGAGCCTGTAAAAGGTCAGTGTGCATGGAGGGGTCTCTCAAGAGAGGGAAGAGTGTGCAGCCCCCCGATCCTCACATCTGCTGTTGCAGAGATCACACTGGGGACATGACGAACTGGGAGATCTTGAAGCTTCCTCCCAATGCTGCAGTGATGTGCCTGGGACAGAGAGGCATAGTAACCAAAGACACAGATGTTGGATTTTTAAATGGTTTAGCGTTTTTTGATAGGAACTTTAAAATACTATTGTAAGTAAAAGATGGAAGAGGTCTTCCAATCCCTGTCACAAGCCTGCAGGTGAGTGAGTTGAGAACAAGTGGGAGGGTCAGGTATCTTCATAAAGGTTTTTATTCAGGCAGAAACTCTCTCGTGCAAAGAACACTGGGCTGCAAACTGAAAAACCGCTGTGCAGATTCTTCTCTCGCCTCTTCCTGGCTGTGTGACCCTTGGTGTGTCTCTTTTCTTTTCTCTCATATCTGTCATTGGCTAAAAAGAATGGTTGGTTGATTGATGACTTTCCTTTTAATCCTAAAATTTTAGGTATATTGTTTAAAACAACTGTAAGCCCCCTGAGGGCAGATGTGGTCTGTGTCTCCTCATTGACTCCTCAGGGCGGTGCCTGGGATAGAGTCGTCACTCACTAAACATTTGTTGCATAAATATGAAAACGAAATAGACTCCATATTACATTCATTGGCATAACCCCAGAGACAGCTTATTATTAAATGATTGTTAAGGTAATTGAGTGAGTGCACATGATCTTCTTTGAGACACATGAAGACCCAGTGAGGGAGGTGATGTTATTTTACAGATGAGGAACTGACATTTTGGGAGGCAAAGGACTGGGCTGTGGTCCTGTAGCAGGAATGCAAGAGCCAAGACCCAGACCCAGCCTCCTGAGCCTCAATTTCTGCTTTGTTGTGGTTTTTTTTTTTCCACTAAACCAAGTCTTTTTCTGTCCTTGGACTGGTCAGAGGCATGAATTAGGACAGCGTCCTGGAAGATCTGCTGTGAAGCCACTGAAAAAGCTCTTCCGTTCTCCAGGGAGCCTGGCTAATCCTCTACACGGCAAATTATAATAATATCTGCCAATTCTGGGCACCTTGTAAAGGGCTTTTTATATACGTTGGCTCCAAATATCACAGCAACTGAGCAGAATACACATTGTTTGCCTCCATTTTGCAGATGAAGAAACAGTTTTAAGGACCTGCCCCAGTGTCACAGGTAATTGTTGGGACATCTGTGTCTTTGATGCTCTTAAGGGAGAAGGCCCCTGGCCTTCTAGCCATCTCCCCTACTTCTCATCTCCTTGGGATCCTCATCTTACCTTGTCCCTGCAGGTGGGCACTCCAAGCCCCTCTGCAGGATGGGGAGGAGGTGCTGTGGCTGCCCCAGGGGTGGGATGGGGCCTCAGCCAAGGGAGTCCGTTGAGGTGCAGAGGGTGGGCGTTCTAGTCTCATTGGGAGCCCGTCAGTGTGTTCCTAATTCCAGACAGTCTCCTCACAGGGGGGCCCTAGTGACAGTAGGAACTGCCAGGAGGGTGTTAGGGGAAGTGGTGAAGATCCTGGCCCAGTTGTTGAAGTTTTCCTAGTCTCAGTTTGCCATCTGTGAAGGTGAATAAAAGTGGTACTTAGGTCATAAAGTTGATGCGAAGGTTCAGTGTGCTACGAAGTCCCTCGTTTGTGGTCACCGGGCACCCGGCTAACACCCAGCGCATGGCCTTAGTCTGTTATCAGCCTGTAAACCGTTCTCCCACCAACCGCAGAACCAAGTAGGAGCCGTCAGAACACATGCCCTTTACTTTTCTATGACAATCCTTATGGTGATCACTTTGGAAAATTCGTTCAGCAGTTATTTGAGTACGTATCGTGTGCTCAGCACTCTGTCAGGTATGCTGGGGGATGCAGTCAGACCTGGACCTTTCTTCCAATCTAGAAGGGGAGATGAATGTATGTAATAGGAGACAAGACGTGTTAAGGAAGGGCCTAGCAGAGTCTGGCACACAGTGTGCACCTGGGAAATGTTTAAAAACACTCAAGAGACTTCCCTGGTGGTCCAGTGGTTAAGACTGTGCACTCCCAATGCAGGGGGCACAGGTTCAATCCCTGGTCGGGGAACTAAAATCCTGCATGCCGCATGGTGCGGCCAAAAAAAAAAACACCCCAAAAAACCCCACTCAAACTGGAGGAGATTCAAGTGGGCACTGTACTTGAGATGGTACCAGGAAACACAGTGCATGTGTCTGACAGGGGAAGCTCACCCAGCCCCCGCCCTGCGGAGGGATGGTGGCATGTGAAAGGCGGCACCCGTCTTGATGCTGAGCCCTTGCTGGGTGGAGACCATGTGCGTCAATCTCCTTCCTGGGAATCTGATAGAAGATTCCTGTCAGGCAAGAGTGTGGCACATTCCCTGGAGGAAACTCTACCTTTTCAACTCTGAGGGCCAAGAATCAGGCCTGGAGAGCTGTGTGAGGCTGGGGGTGCGGGCATGCGAACCCACGATGGTTGAAGCGCTCACTGGGGCCACAGAGGTAAAGAATTATCAAGATGCATTTATGGAGCGCTGGTTTTATGTGGGTGTTCTGCTGGGGTGTGGGTGGAGAGAGTCTTGAGGCTTTGCTCTTTAGGTGGGAGAAGAGCATGGGAACTTAGGTTAAGGCTTTCCCTGTGATCATTGCTTGGACTTGGGCTGCATGTGGCTTTTGTCCCACCCCTGTCCAGTGTTGTGTGTGCTGTGTGCAGCCCAAGCAGGAACCACCATCTTCTTTAAGGATGGGGGTTGATTGAGGGCCTGCTGTATACCAGGCACTGTACTGGGCTCAGGGGTAGAACTGTGACTGGTCATTTTGCCAGTAAGGAAACTGCCCAGGGAGATGATGTACCTGGAGTTTACACAGTGAGTTAGTAGCAGAGGTGGAATTAGAACCTGGATGTCCTGTAGCCATGAATGATGGCAATTAATTGCGCAGGGTCAACACCCAGCTATCTTTGGCAGGTTGTCCTCATGGTTAGAACTGAGGATTTTTTTTTCATCTGTAAATCTGAACAAGAGAGAAAAGTTTTCACTATTTCCCTGATTTCCCTCCTTGCTTTACTTACTGTCCCCATATCCCCAGGTCACTGTAGTCCTTCCTCATTCCTTTGGCACCTACCATACTCTTAAGATTTTTCCAAGGCAACTCATTTTCTCACCTTCCCCCCACCCCATTTTGCTACTGTTTTAGTTTTGGTGGTTTGTGGGGTTTTGCCAAGTTTTAGTTTTCCATATTGTTGTAATCGTAGTAGCTTTATGATAGTTCTTCACACTTGTTGTGTCAGTCATTTTTTCGTTACATGGTCTTCATATGCATTCTTTTTAAAGGGCTGTATAATATCTCATTTATTTAACAAATATTTATTGAGTGGCAGCTGTGTGCCTGGCCGTGTACTACAAATGAATGGGCAGGAACTTGACGCGGCCCCTGTCTGGAGGTTCTAATTAGTAGGAAAGTCAGCTGTTAACCTCATAATCACTTGGACAGACTGTTCCATTATGTTACAGTGATGGAGTTGTGGTAAGTTTTAATAACCTGTTCTCCACTTCCCAAAGCAAATAAAGGGGAATTTCACCTCTTCAGTGACATCTGGGAACACTTCCCTGGGGGAGGGATGAGCATTCCAGGCAGAGGGCACACTTTTCCTGTTGTGGAAAGTGAAAAAAAAAAAAGTATTATAAAACTACTGGTCATGCAAAAAGGATATTGTGCTTATGGATAGTAGGCATATTTTAGGTTCTGAAACAATCAAAGTTCAAATCACTTGTTAAAGACCTAATAACTCCTTTCTTTGTGTTCTTTATCTTGTTATTATAATGTTATCAAAGGAACTAAGTTTTACCTTGTATTTTTCTTTTTTAAAAAAATATTTTATATTTACTGACATGTTTACCATTTTCAGCATTTCTTTCTTTTCTTTTCTTTTTTTTGGCCGCGAGGCACGGCATGTGGGATCTTAGTTCCCCAACCAGGGATCGAACTTGTTCCCCCTGCGCTGGAAGCGCGGAGTCCTAACCACTGGACAGCCAGGGAATTCCCCTACCTTGTATTAATATTTTTCTACCCAAATGTATATTTGGAAAATTTGTAGCTCTACAGAAGAGTTAACAGATTTTTTTTTCCTTCATCTAGATTTTATTTGAACACTTTGCCTCACTACTCTGTGTGTGTCTCTGTGTATGTGTGTGTGTGTGTGTGTGTATGTATGTGTACATATATATACTTTTTTTTCCTGAACCATTCGGAAACCCATTGCAGACATCCTGACACTTTACCTCGAAATACCTTGGCCTGTAACTCCTAAAAATAGGTACAGTCTCCCTCATATTCACCTACCGTTACCCACCTCTGCAAATTAACAATAATTTTGTAATGTCTTTTTTTAGTAGTGTCAATTATTTATTCTCTTTATTACACATTTTACACATATATGTAAGTTCATTCCAGTTGTAGGGCTTAGTACATGATTCTAAAATAAGCAAGTGAAAATTTTCCCAGGGGTGAGGGGGCAAGTCACACAATAGCTTTAAAAATTCTATCATGAGGTTACATTAACATTGCAAACAAGAAAATAAATCCTGTTTGAAATACTAACTTGAAAACTAAGGAAGCATATAAATTCCAGTAAGTGAAATCTATTCATGGGTGTTTACAAATGGCAACAGATCCAAAGGCCAAAAATACTTCACAAATGCATCTAATGAAGTGAGCAGAAACTCAAGACATTACCTGTTTCCCATCTTTTGTTCATGTGGTTTTTGTCCTATATGCAAATGCGAGTATAGGATGTCCTTGTCCTTTCAGTGGAAAGGGTAGTGCTGTCCATCACGAGGTACAAATAACCCTACCTAGGCAACCTTTCACCTCCAGGCGAGCCTGAACACCTTGGCCCTCCCTTGGCACCATGTCTTAAAGAGACATTGGCTCTTAGCAGCTAGACTTGAGAAATTTTTTTAACTTGGTATACTTTCTTCAAGGAGGTTCATATTCAGAAGCCTTGTACACAGAACCATTTTAGGATTGAGGGAAGAGGTGGGAGAAGATTTAGGGAACACAAGTCAGATGTCAGTATTATCATTCTCTTGTCCTTCCAAGGCATCTCTTTTTTCCTTTATCTGTGTTCAGTATTAATTTTACTTCCTTAATTCCTCTAGTCCCCATTTATTTAGTATAGGCCTATAATATCTTTTAATATCCAGTATTCAAATTTCCTTAGTTGTTCCAAAACACTTTTTTTTTTTTGGCTGCGTTGGGTCTTTGTTGCTGTGCGCAGGCTTTCTCTAATTGAGGCGAGCGGGGGCTATTCTTTTTTTTTTTTGGCTGCGTTGGGTCTTTGTTGCTGTGCGCAGGCTTTCTCTAATTGAGGCGAGCGGGGGCTACTCTTTTTTTTTTTTTTTTTTTTTTAATTTTATGGCTGTGTTGGGTCTTCGTTTCTGCGCGAGGGCTTTCTCTAGTTGCGGCAAGCGGGGGCCGCTCTTCATCACGGTGCGCGGGCCTCTCACTATCGCGGTCTCTCTTGTTGCGGAGCACAGGCTCCAGACGCGCAGGCTCAGTAATTGTGGCTCACGGGCCCAGTTGCTCCGCGGCATGTGGGATCTTCCCAGACCAGGGCTCGAACCCGTGTCCCCTGCACTGGCAGGCAGACTGTCAACCACTGCGCCACCAGGGAAGCCCCGGGGGCTACTCTTCATTGCGGTGCGCTGGCTTCTCATTGTGGTGGCTTCTCTTGTTGTGGAGCACAGGCTCTAGGCACGTGGGCTTCAGTAGTTGCGGCACACGGGCTCAGTAGTTGTGACAGGCGGGCCCTAGAGCGCAGGCTCAGTAGTTGTGGCGCACAGGCTTAGTTGCTCCGCGGCATGTGGAATCTTCCCGGACCAGGGATCGAACCTGTGTCCCCTGCATTGGCAGGTGGATTCTTAACCACTGCACCACCAGGGAAGTCCTCCAAAACACCTTTTACAGCTCGTTCCATTTCTCCCTCCTTCCTGCCCCACATCCAGGGAGCGTTCCTGGCTGACGCATTGCATTTGGTTCATATGTCCCTTTTGTCCCCTTCGATCCAAAACAGAGCCTGCTCTTGTATTTATCCTCCATGACATTGGCACTTTTAAAAGTAAGATCCATGTTCTGGATTTGTCTGAGTGTCTCCTTGTGGTGCCGTCTACTGTGTTCCTCCATCCCTTCCCTTCCATGAATGACAAGTGAAGCACAGTGGCTGGAGTAGGTCCAGGAACAACATGTGCAGTGACAGGGTCTCATTGGTGACATTATTACTCCCCAGGGTCAGGATGACCCTGGCTGGTGGTGCTGAGTTGACACTTGGTTAAGACCACAGGTTGCATTGTGTTTTGGTTTAGACCTGATAGAGATAATAATAATTATATTGACCATAATTCTAACAATTACCTTTCTAATAAAAAAACTCTCTCACTCTAGACATAGGACAAGAATCTAAAAATTAATGAATATATGTATGACTGAATCACTTTGCTGTATACCTGAAACTAACACAACATTGTAAATCAACTATACTCCAATAAAAGTAAAATATTAATAAAAGCAGTTGCAGATTATTCCACTATACTATTTTATAACTTATTTTACTTAAAAAATCTCCTATTGTTAGTGTTTAATGGCTTATATTTTTATATTATAAACAACACTGACAAATATTGTTACATAAACTAATTTGCACATTAAAAAATAAACACAGGACAGGTTTTTTGTTTTTTAATTAAAAAAACAGTCATATATAAGTACAACTCCTTTTGTTTATTTGTTTAAAACTTTCAAATAAGATTGAATCTGCTTGATATGGACCTTACAGTTATGGTAACTAAGGGAGACATTTCAGAGAAAGGCTCTGCACTTTTTAAAAAATATCTCTCCCTCTTTTTTTTTTTTATTTGAAGTATTGTTGATTTACAATATTGTGTTAGTTTCAGGTGTACAGCAAAATGATTCAGATATATATATAGTTTTCAGGTTATTTTCCATTATAGGTTTTTACAAGATATTGAATATAGTTTCCTGTGTTATATGGTAAATCCTTGTTGCTTATGTATTTAATGTATAGTTGTTTGTATCTGTTAATCCCATACCTCTAATTTGTCCCTCCTCACCCCCTCCCTTTCCCTTTTGTTAACCATAAGTTTGTTTTCTAGGTCTGTGAGTCTGTTTCTGTTTTGTATATAGATTCATTTGTATTATTTATCATTTATTATTTTATTTTATTATTATTATTTTTTTCTTGGCCACGCCACGCAGCTTGTGGGATCTTAGTTCCCTGACCAGGCATCAAACCCCGGGCCCTCAGCAGTGAAAGTGTGGAGTCCTAACCACTGGACTGCCAGGGAATTCCCCATTTGTATTATTTTTTAGATTCCACATATAAGTGATATCATATGATATTTGTCTTTCTCTGTCTGACTCACTTCATTTAATATGATAATCTCTAGATCCATCCATATTGCTGCAAATGGCAATATTTTATTCTTTCTTATGGCTGAGTAATAGTCTGCTGTACATATATAGTACATCTTCTTAAACCAGTCGTCTGTTCATGGACACTTAGGTTGCTTCCATGTCTTGGCTATTGTAAATAGTGCTGCTGTGAACATTGGGGTGCACGTATCTTTTCAAATTAGTTTTCATCTTTTCTGTATATATGCCTGGGAGTGGGATTGCTGGATCATATGGTAGCTCTTTTTTTAGGTTTTTAAGGAACCTTCATACTGTTTTCCACAGTGGCCACACCAATTTACATTCCCACCAATAGTGTAGTAGGGTTGCCTTTTCTCCACACCCTCTCCAGCATTTATTATTTGTAGACTTTTTGGTAATAGCCATTCTGACTGGTGTGAGGTGATACCTCATTGTGGTTTTGATTTTCATTTCTCTAATAATTAGGAATGTTGAGCATTTTTTTTCTTGTGCCTGTTGGCCATCTGTATATCTTCTTTGGAGAAATGTCTATTCAGGTCTTCTGACCATTTTTTGATTGGGTTTTTTGTCTTTTTTATATTGAGTTGTATGAGCTGTTTGTATATTTTGGAGATTAACTCCTTGTTGGTCAGATTGTTTGCAAATATTATTCCATAGGTTGTCTTTTTCTTTTGTCGATAGTTTCCTTTGCTGTGCAAAAGCTTTTAAGTTTGATTAGGCCCCATTTGTTTGTTTTTGCTTTTATTTCTTTTGCCTTGGGAGATTGATCTAAGAAAACATTGCTACAATTTATGTCTGAGAAGGTTTTGCGTAACTATGTTCTCTTCTAGGAGTTTCACAGTGTCAAGTCTTATGCTTAAGTCTTTAAGCAATTTTGAATTTATTGTTGTGTATGGTGTGAGCGTGTATTCTAACTTCACTAATTTACATGCGGCTGTCCAGCTTTCCCAACACCACTTGCTGAAGAGACTGTCTTTTCTCCATGGTATATTCTTGCCTCCTTTGTTGTAGATTAATTGACCGTAGGTGTGTGGGTTTATTTCTGGGCTCTCTGTTCTGTTCCATTGATCCATATGTCTGTTTTTGTACCAATACCACACTGTTTTGATTACTGTAGCTTTGTAGTATTATCTGAAGTCTGGGAGGGTTATGCCTCCAGCTTTGTTCTTTTTCCTCAGGATTGCTTTGGCAATTCTGGGTCTTTAGTGGCTCCGTATAAATTTTGGGATTATTTGTTCTAGTTCTGTGGGAAAATGTCATTGGTATTTTGATAGGGATCACATTAAATCTGTAAATTGCTTTGGGTAGTATGGCCTAATAGCAGTATTAATTCTTCCAATCCAAGAGTATGTCTCCCTCTTTTTTAATAGACCCAGGTCAAGTCTGGGTAGAGTGTGGCTGTTGTAGCTGGCTCCAATACTTATTTTATAACATTCAGGCAGAAAGCAAGACCTCCTCAAGGTTAAAATGTCATGGTGGGAGGGGAGTTTTGGAGAGTAACAGATTCCGCAAGTGTTGTGTGTGTGTGTGTGTGTGTGTGTGTGTGTGCACGCCAGTGTGAATACATCCATATATGTTCTGTTGTCTCAAGGGAGTATGAATGGCAAGTCGAGGTGCCAGAAGTGGTGTCAGATGTGACACAGAGAGATGAACCCTGTGCCAGTTTGGAGAAGGCATGAAGGTAAAGAAGGCATGATTTAAATTAAAGTCAAGGAAATCTACCTCGAGCGCCTGCTTGGTACCAGGCATTGTGCCAAGTGCTGTGAATGGTACAAGCTGGCTCTTGTGACCCTTATAGTCCAGAAGGAACAGACTTAAACACACCATTTCCAGGGTTGTAAGTTTGGGGTGGACCCAACATTTCCCAGGGGAGGTAACAGTCAGAAAATGGAAGCTTACGTGAGGGGTAGTCAGGTAAAGAGTGATCCATGTGGAAGGAACAGCATGTGCAAAGGCCCTGAGGCCAGAAAGAATGTGGCATGCTGTAAGAAGAGGCAGCTGCTCAGTGTGACTGGATGGTGGAATATGACAGAAGACTGGTTGGCGTCTGGGCTGGGAAGACTGGATCCTGGGAGCCTTAGTAATAGAGCTTAGATTGTCCTAAGTCCCCAGGAGGCCACTGAAGCATTTTAAGTAGAGGAATGACATGATCAAATTTTATTTTGAGAAAAGACCTCTGGCTGGAGTGGGAAAAAAATTTGGATGGAGGCTAAACTTGGGGCTGAGAGACCAGCTAGGGGTATTGTAGCCATCTAGGAGAGAGGTGATGAAGGGAATAAGTACCTGTTGAGAATGAGTGGGAAGGAAGATGGCTTGGATATCAACGAGGAAGGTAGAAATAAATTAAAAATATTCAGGCAGTAGTGTTGGGATTGGATGTGAGGGCTGAAAGAATCCATCTTTCCATCCATCCATCTATCCATAAAACCAACATTTTTTTATTGAACCCCTTCTGTGTGTCTGGGAAGGGAGTGTTAGGGGTGGAGGATACAGCAGTGAGTGAAGCAGACATGGTGATCCCTGCCCTGATGGAGTTTACCTTCTGGAGAGAGACAGGCTATAAACAGACAAATGTATGAAGCAACATTAGCTGATGATGTGTGCTATGAAAAAAAATAAAGTTGAATAAAGGGATAGACAGTGAGATGTGGAATTTTAGACAGGGAAACTGGGAGGGATTTTTTTAAGAGTGTACCATTTTAGCACAGACCTGAATGTTGAGAGAGCAAGCCCTGCAGCCTTCTTAGGGAAACTCTTGGCAGGCAGAAGGGACAGCACATGCAAAGGCTCAGGGGCAGGATAGGGGCTTAGCCTGTGTGAGGAACAGCATGCAGGTCAGTACAAATAAACATGTGTGTTGATTGATCTGGTCAGCCCTGTTACTAAGGGGTCACATCTTGAAGAATGGGTCTCCTTTCTCTGTGCTGGCAAAGGGAGGGACCTACTGGGCTTGCCTAGGTGACTGGGGAGTGGGCAGTCTCAGGAGATGGGTTCCCGGTCACCAGAGATTGTTGAGCCAAGGCAAGATAAGCATCTTTTTGACAAGGTCTGTGTTTGGTTAGAGCTGTGCTGTGTGTTTCAAGCATTCCACCAAAATCCACACAGACAGAAAAGAAGGAATATGACAGTGCAGAAGAAGGAATCTGTGTTAGAATAATCATTTATGTTGTCCAGATCACCATCATATTTTCATGTTTTCTTTTTTCTTTTTTTTTTCGGATATAGGAAAGCAATTGATTAATAACATCTTTTATTAATGTTGACTAATACTATGAAATTTTCCTACTGGTTCTAATAGTTTTTCAGATCTTATTTTATTTATTGTTGTTTTTTGTTGTTGTCATTGGGAGGAATTTTTCCAGACATGTAATCACATTATCTGCAACTTAATAAAATTTTGCTTCCTCTTCCTTTCAAATTGGTAATTTTTTTGTTTGTCTAATTAGATTAGCAAATGCTTCCTGAATAATGTTAAACTGTGGTGAAATCTCAGGTCATTCTTACCTTATACTGACTTCAGTGGTAGTGCTCTAACCCTTCCCCCAAAACGTAATGCTGGCTTTCTGTTTGACCTGTGGATCTCTTATGAAAATTTCCCTCTATTCCTATTTAGTTAAGAGGTTTTTTTTAAAAGTCAGGAATAAATGTTGAAATTTAACAAGATTGGCATTTAAGAAGACATATGTCTTTTTTCTTTTGACTCTGTTAATGAGATGAATTATATTGATTGATTTCCTAAAATTGACCAATCTTTGCATTCCTAGTGTGAACCATGTGGTTGTGACCTCTGTTTCTTTTAATTAAAAAGCATTTTAAGTTACTTACCATCATTTAAAATAATGCTCCATGAAGATGCAGTTGGTTTATCTTGTGGCTTAGAGTAATGCTGTCAGGATAGCTTTACTTCAGTTTGAGAAGTTGGAGCTAGAGTGATGAACAAATCATTCATTGGCCAGCATACCACTGTTGAATGCTTGATGTGTGCAAAACACTGCTGGATGGCCTCCAGTGCCTTCTTGTAACTTGGAGATCTTGTGATTCTATGCAGTGGTTCCATTAGTCAGGATTTGTTGTTATTGCAAGTGACAGAAGCACAATTCAGTCTGGAATAAGCAGCATAGGGAATGTAATGGCTCACATAAATGGAAGGCCCAAGAGTAGATAGCTTCAGGCATGGCTGGACCCAGGGGCTCACTGGTATTAGGTCTTGGTCTCATTCTTTTCTTCTCTTGGCTTTGCTTTTTTCTATATTGGCCTCATTCCCAGGAAGCCTTCCTCCACATGGTACCTCCCAGAAGTTCCAGGCTGACATTCACCCACAGCTGTGGAGCGAGAGTTTATCATTGCCACTTGTTCTAACAGGACTTCCCAAACAGACTAATATTTGTTCAGCTTGTCCATGCTCTCTTCTGGAACGTGAGGGTGGGGAGATAAGGTCAGCCTCACCTGGACCCATGGACTGAGAGTGGGGAGGGGTGGTCCCCCAATGGGAGGGCCAAGTGCTGTTACCCATGGGGCAGGGAATCAGATGCTGGGTAGCAGAAACACCTAATGCTCATGACATCTGGGCCAGTGATGCCCTTTCTTCTGTGGTCCTCACTATCCTTTTTCACAGGTGAGAAGGGAGGCTGCCAGGCGCCGGGATTTCTCACCTGACCTGAGGGCCCACCAAGTCAGTGTCTGAATCAGGATTCTAAGTTCCTACCTGAAGTTCTAGGCCTTACTTGCTGCACTGAATTATGCATAGAAATAGGGGTGGAGAGTCAAAGCGTTAGCTGGGCACCTTTCAATTTGGTTGTTAAATAAAGGATTTCCCTGGACTCACCCTCACCCCCAACCCCCTAGCCCAACACGATGGTCATCTTGGTGATTCTGTATTGTCCCCTTTTCATAATGAACTTAGGAGGTATACACTTTTAAAGGGGTATCTTTAATAGGATGTGAAATATTTTATGTGGAGCGTTTACAGTAGCCAAGTTTTAATTTGGCAAAATCTTGCCTGGTTTGATTTGTCATCTCTTCGTATACTTTTTTTTCTTTTAACCTTTATTGAGTTATAAATATATATGGTGTGTGTACCAACTTATGGGCAAAGCTCAGTGAGTTTCTACATATGTTTATACGGATCGAGGTACAGCACTTGTTCAGACTCCTCACTGTTCCCACCCCAGCTTCTTCCTGGCCCCCACGTCCTTCCCTCCTTTCCCCTCCTCCTCCCCAGAAGAACTGTGGCTTCCTCGCCATTGCCTGGCCTCAGGCTGCAACTGAGAACTCTCTCCTCGGTGCACAGACCTGAGTCCAGGGACAAAGTTAGAAACCTGCTCCTGGAGATTTGTGCTAGGAGCAGGGAAGTTACCATCCATGGAGGGGAAACAGCTGCCTGTAGAGCTCTCCTTGCCACAAATGACCACGTGCCCGTTGTCTAATCCTGGTGCTGGCAGGGTCCCTTGCTGTCCTGCTCTTCCTTCACAGGTGAGGAAACTGAGGCCCTGAGAAAGAAGGGATTTGCCAAAGGTCATGGGTTGTGCAGGTTGGAGGTCAGGTGGATGGTCCGTGGCTCTAGTCCAGCCGCCCACTGCCGTCCCTCGCATTCAGTGAATCCAGGTGGCTTAATTGTTGGAGTTGGTCTTGATTTTTTTTCTGGAAAATCTTGAAACTCTGTGAGGGATGGCATATGTAGTAGAAAGAATGTAGGCACTGGAGTCTGACATTTTTGGATTCAAATTCCTGCTCTGTGTTATGACTCTGGGCAAGGATGTAACCTCCCTGAACCTCAGTGTCTTTATCTGTAAATGGGATAATATTAATACCAACCTCACAGGGTGGTTGTAAGGATGAAATGAGATATGTAACTCATGCTCAGCATGCAGTCTGGCACAGGCTGTTTTTATATCTGAAAAGCCAGGTTATAGCATTTTTGGGAGGAGGGTGAGAAGTGACATAAAAGTGAGCTGAAAAAATCACAACCTCCACCCAAATGTGAATGAACACTTTAGCATAACTTTAGTTTTACAATTCTAAATTAGTTTAGTAATTAATGATAGCATGGTATTTAAGAACACAAGCTCTGGAGATGGACTGCCTTGGTTCACATCCTGACTGTGCCACTGTGTAACCTTGGGTAGATTATTTAACCTCTCTGTGCTGGAGTTTCCTTGAATGTAAAATGAGGCTAATAATAGGCCCTAGGGTATTTTGTTCTAGGGTAGTTTGTTCATTATTTATTGGGCTGCGTTGCGTCTTCGTTGCTGTGCGTGGGCTTTCTCTAGTTGTGGTGAGCGAGGGCTACTCTTCGTTGCAGTGCGCGGGCTTCTCAATGCAGTGGCTTCTCTTGTTGCAGAGCACGGGCTCTAGGCACGCGGGCTTCAGTAGTTGCAGCACGCGGGCTTCAGTAGTTGCAGCACACGGGCTTCAGTAGTTGTGGCTCGTGGGCTCAGTAGTTGTGGCGCACTGGCTTTGTTGCTCCGCAGCATGTGGGATCTTCCTGGACCAGGGCTTGAACCCGTGTCCCCAGCATTGGCAGGCGGATTCTTAACCACTGCGTCACCAGGGAAGACTCCTAGGGTAGTTCTGAGGATTAAGTGAGGTAATGTGTATAACACACTTCCTTAGCCCAGTGCCTTAGCTGATGTATAATAAATGTGGCTTATTATTGCCAACAAATTGACCTATATTTCTCTGTACCTTTTAAACATCTTGATGGAAGTTTGCCTTGATTTTTCGCAGTCTGTACTCTCTTCATCCTGGTGCTTCACTGAAAGTTGTCTCCCATGCCTGTTTCCCTCACATTTATGTTGGTGACTGAATTCGGGAAGAGAAGACTGACCACTTGGGCAGCAGCATCCTCCAGAAGCTGCAGGAAGAGGTCGGCTCTTGGAGAAGTGTGAATGGGCCACTCTCCTGGACTGAGTGTTTTGTCTGCTGGGGACAATGGGTGGCTTTCACGGGTGACTCATCCTGGGGCAGCGGTGACCACAGCATGGGAAAAGCGGAATGGATTTCAAGTCCATGTGTGCCAAGACGGTGCCTCGGTCACTGCACAACGGCAGCTGAGGGACGGGGAGGGTTGATTTCTCCGAAGACCAAGGAGTGAGTTCAACCAGCAGTGGGTCAAATTGAGCAACTGAAAGGATGTAAGAAAATAAGAGGTGATATCTTGGCGGGCTTGGCCTTTTTATTTTGAAAAATGCTCCTTTCGGCTCTGAATTGGTCCCTTGAGCTGCAAGGAGCAGTGCCAGTTAACCCACATTTAATTAGAAACTGGTTTAGTGGACATTCTGTTTCTCCCTAGAGCATGTCCTGCATGTTGGACCCCTTCCAGGGGCTGGTACAGTAACGGCCATTTACACAGCCCTGGCTGTCTGGACGATGGAATCAGCTGGATGAATGTACATCCCTCTCCTCCCACCTCCGCCAACACTCTCCTAATTGATTTTGCCAGCTCCGCGTAGAATGTGGACTTTCCCCTTTATTTTCCTAAGGATCCATCTCCTCTGCTTATCTTTGCCTACCTCTGCTGTTTGGGAAACATTTCAACTCACGGTTAGATTTTTCAGTGGAAAAAACTTCAGTGGAAGTTTTTCCTCTCCTGAGTGAACTGATGTGGATTTCCTTTTGTCTGGTGACTTCCCTCTGGTGTGTGTGTGTGTGTGTGTGTGTGTGTGTGTGTGTGTGTGTGTGTGTGTGTGTGTGTGTGTGTGTGTAAGCTTCCCTCCCTCCCTTCCCCAGGCCTCACTGTGTCTTGTTTCCAGGGCTGGGACCTGGCAGACAGCGATACAGAGACTCCCTTGTCCGCCTGGTTCCCACCAGCTGATGAGCAAGGTCATTTTCAAACTCCTGACACCTGCTTATCAAAACTGCCAGCTGCGCTCCACAAAGATGCCCTTCCCCCACACCAGGGAGAGGGGAGGTAAGAATAGACCAGGGAGGAACCAAGAGCCAGGGAATGAAGGACACTATCCACCTGATGTTTAAGGCGTGGGTGGGCATTTTATTAGACAACTGGACTCCGGAGGCTCTTGATTGATGTAAATGCCCCACCATAACGGTTGTGCTATGCATTGGAGAGTTCTTTTAAATAGACAGTACAATGTTTGCACGCACACTATGTGATTTGATCACCCCCTGCTTTTTTTTTTTCTGGCAAGCAACATTACTTTTTAGAAAGCAATTTTAGATTATCTTCCTGCCTCTTATTATTTGAAAGTGCTCTGATTACAGAGGCTCTGAGAGTACAGATTACATGTATCATAAAAATCCATGATTTAGATTGGATGGTGGGATTTCAGTGGAGCTAAGGAATGGCTGAAGGACAGTGTGTGTGTGAGCAGGTGTTCCTCTTTCCTTTCTGTGAATGTGGGTCCCCTCAGGGTCCTCCACAGGGATGGTCTGCTCTGTGAGCTTCCTGGTGGATCCTGGATATATCTTGAAGGGCAGCTGCCTCGGTCTGTGAGAACTGGCCATCTGTGGATTGGAAATCAAAGAGCTCATCATGGCTAGAGCTGCTTGGGACAAGACCCTACTTGCCACTGAACATCATGTGGTCTTGAACATAAAACAAGGGTGGGGAAATGTCTGGGCATTAGGTAGGGGCAGATCCAGTTTTGAGGAGTCTGAAATGTATTTAATTTGAGGGGAGGCTTCTTTAAGAAAAAGAATTCAAAAATATCCTTTTCCAAATTTTATAGAAGTATAAGACCACATGGACACCTTTCTAAGGAGGGGCTGCAGCTTCCTGAGCTTCTGGTTCATCTGTTTGGCGCAGGAGCAGAACAAGCAGAGACACATTGTGAGGAGATATTTAGAGGTAGGAAAGTAAGAGGTCCATCTCTAGGCCAAATTAGAAAGGGGGCGTAGTGTTCCTGTGTGTCTACATGCTGCTCAACTTGCAGGTGTAGCAAAAAGCACTCATAGACATTTATGTAAATGATGGGCGTGGCTATGTTCTGATAAAACTTTATTTTATTAAGAAACTTTTATAAGTTGAGGTATAGTTGATTTACAATGTTGTGTTAGTTTCAGGTGTACAGCAAAGTGATTCAATTATATGTATATATATATATATACACACACATATATATATTCTTTGCCAGATTCTTTTCTATTATAGGTTATTACAAGATATTGAATATAGTTCCCTGTGCTATACAGTAGGTCCTATTGTTTATCTATTTTATATATAGTAGTGTGTATCTGTTAATCCTAAACTCCTAATTTATCCCTCCCCCCCTCCCTATTTGGTATCCATAAATTTGTTTTCT
Source organism: Eubalaena glacialis (assembly GCF_028564815.1). Taxonomy (NCBI): domain Eukaryota; kingdom Metazoa; phylum Chordata; class Mammalia; order Artiodactyla; family Balaenidae; genus Eubalaena; species Eubalaena glacialis. The sequence goes on along the minus strand of NC_083722.1, from coordinate 80,622,418 downwards.
ATGTCTGTGAGTCTGTTTCTGTTTTGTTAATAAGTTCATTTGTATCATTTTTTTAGATTCCACAAATAAGTGATATCCTATGATATTTGTCTTTCTCTGTCTGGCTTACTTCACTTAGTATGATAATCTCTAGGTCCATTCATGTTGTTGCAAATGGCGTTATTTCATTCTTTTTTGTGGCTGAGTAATATTCCATTGTACATATCTACCACATCGTCTTTTTTTTTTTTTTTTTTTTTTTTTAGTTTTATTGGAGTGTAGTTGATTTACAATGTTGTGTTAGTTTCAGGTGTACAGCAAAGTGATTCAGTTATACATATACATGTATTCATTCTTTTTTAGATTCTTTTCTCATATAGGTTATCACAGAGTATTGGGTAGAGTTCCCTGTGTTATACAGCAGGTCCTTGTTGATTATCTGCCTTATATAGAGTAATGTGTGCTCAGCCCAAGCTCCTGATTTATCCCTCCCCCACATGCTTCCCCTTTGGTAACTGTAAGTTTGTTTTCAATATCTATAAGTCTGCTTCTGTTTTGTAAATAAGTTCATTTGTATCTTTTATAAAAATTAGATTACACATATGAGTGATATCATATGATATTTGTCTTTGTCTGACTGACTTCACTTAGTATGATATCTCTAGGTCCATCCATGTTGCTGCAAATGGCATTATTTCATTCTTTTTTATGGCTGAGTAATATTCCATTGTATATATGTACCACATCTTCTTTATCCATTCTGCTGATGATGGACCTTTAGGTTGCTTCTGTGTCTTGGCTGTTGTGAGTAGTGCTGCAATGAACATTGGGGTACATCTAACCTTTCGGATTATGGTTTTCTCTGGATATATGCCCAGGAGTGGGATTGCTGGATTATATGGTAGTTCTATTTTAAGTTTTTTAAGGAACCTCCATACTGTTCTCCATAGTGGTTGTATCAATTTACATTCCCACCAACAGTGTAACAGGGTTCCCTTTTCTCCACACCCTCTCCAGAATTTATTGTTTGTAGACTTTTTGATGATGACCAATCTGACCAGTGTGAGGTGATACTTCATTGTAGTTCTGATTTGCATTTCTCTGATAATTAGTCATGTTGAGCATCTTTTCATGTGCTTTTTGGCCATCCGTATGTCTTCTTTGGAGAACTGTCTATTTAGATCTCCTGCCCATTTTTTGATTGCTACCACATTTTATTTATCCATTCATCTGTCTATGGACACTTAAGTTGCTTCCATGCCTTGGCTATTATAAATAGTGCTGCTATGAACATTGGGGTGCATATATCTTTTCAAATTAGAGTTTTCATCTTTATTTTTTATAAATTTATTTATTTATGGCTGCATTGGGTCTTTGTTGCTGTGTGTGGGCTTTCTTTAGTTGCAGTGAGCGGTGGCTTCTCTTGTTGCGGAGCACGGGTTCTAGGCACGCGGGTTTCAGTAGTTGTGGCATGCGGGCTTCAGTAGTTGTGGCACGCAGGCTCAGTAGTGGTGGCTTGTGGGCTGTGGAGTGCGGGCTCAGTAGTTGTGGTGCATGGGCTTAGTTGCTCTGCAGCATGTAGGATCTTCCTGGACCAGGGCTCGAACCCGTGTCCCCTCCATTGGCAGGCAAATCTGCGCCACCAGGGAAGTCCCTAGAGTTTTCATCTTTTCCAGATATATGCACAGGAGCGGGATTGCTGGATCATATGGTAACTCTAGTTTTTTAAGGAACCTTCATACTGTTCTCCATAGTGGCTGCACCAATTTACATTCCTACCAACAGAGTAGGAGGGTTCGCTTTTCTCCACATCCTCTCCAGCATTTATTATTTGCAGACTTTTTTTAAAAACACTTTTTATTTTATATTGGAGTATAGCTGATTAACAATGTTGTGATAGTTTCAGGTGCACAGCAAAGCGACTCAGCCATATATATACATGTATCCTTTCTCCCTCAGACTCCCCTCCCATCCAGGCTGCCACATAACATTGAGCAGAATTCCCTGAGCTATACAGTAGGTCCTTGTTGGTTATCCATTTTAAATATAGCAGTGTGTACATGTTGATCCTAAACTCCCTAACTATCCCTTCCTCCCACCCTTCCCCCCTCCCCGTAATAAGTTTGTTCTCTAAGTCTGTGAGTCTGTTTCTGTTTTGTAAATAAGTTCATTTGTATCATTTCTTTTCAGATTTGCATATAAGGGATATCATATGATATTTCTCTTTCTCTGTCTGACTTAACTTCACTCAGTATGACAAACTCTAGGTCCATCCATGTTGCTGCAAATGGCATTATTTCATTCTTTTTAATGGCTGAGTAATATTCCATTGGATGTATGTACCACATCTTTCTCCATTCTTCTGTCGATGGACATTTAGGTTGCTTCCATGAGGGAGTCCTCGTTCTCAGTGGGTACCACGCAGGACCCAGGACCAGTCTGTACTGACCCCTCTGCAGCATCACCCCTCCCACCTAACCAGATCCCGCTGCTTCTTTTTCCCCTCAGTCAAGTCAGAGGCTCTGCAAGCACTGGGAGAGATGATGATGGAGCGAGACCTATGATTGACAAAGCACTTTCAAAACCTGGTCCCCAGTAGAGCCCAGTCAGGGTTTGGGAGTGATTATCCTCTAGTACAGGTGAAGAGACCAAAGTCCACAGTCACATGGTAGAGAAATAAATGACAGTGTTGGGGCACCTGCCGCCTTTGCTTTGGTTTAGATGTGGGTTTCTCAACCTCGGCACTACTGATATTTTGGGCAGGGTCATTCCTTGTTCTTGAGGATTGTTCTGTGCATGGTGAGATGTTCAGCATCGTCTCTCACCTCTACCTACTAGATGCCAGCAGCATTTCCCCCTCCAAGTTGTGACAACCAAAAGTGTCTCTACACATTGCCAGATGTCCTCTGGGGGGCAAAAGAGGAGACATATATTTGCCTGCAGGTAGATGGGCTTGAGAGCAACTCAGTATTAAACTTGAAATACTGCCGTCAATGAGTCTGAATGAGGAATCTCCAGGGAGTTCCCTGTTAGAGCAGAAAACCGTGAGATTCTTGTTTGAGATCATGTGCTCAGACCCAGCATGTTCACATCAGTTTCCAGGTGGTTGAACTTTACAGCCTATTCCTAAAATGTTTTTGTTTTCATCAACTGTGCTAGTAAGTGTTTCTTCATTAGGCTCCGTGCCTCCCTGCTTTATGAAATGGGATGCCATCCCAGTTTCACCTTCCTGCCTGGCTTTCCACGTTGCCAGCTTGAAGCTTCATCACGGCGCTTTGCACGCAGCGGTGTGCCTATAACCAGGGAGCAGGATGGAGACCTTTTCCCTTTATCTTAAAGGGTGCTAAATCCTGCTTTGAAATTTCCTTTTGGTCTCCTTTCTGGAAATCCTGTGTCACCTGTTACCACATTCCTCTTTTTCTCATTCCTCTCTTCAAATTTTGCTGCTTCTAATCTGTTCTTCCTAAGTTTAATGGTGTGTGTGTAAATTAAGAGTGAGAGACAGTAAGTGAGGGCCCAAACATCTCTTCCTTGGAGTAAAGTACGTTTTGTAAAACAGCCCGTATCCATCTTTCAACAGAACCCTCCCCATTATTCAGGTCTTTTCGCAAACACTGGGGTCCTTTGTTCTGGATGGTTGGGATGCTTGGGAATCAGGGCTCTGAGGGGGCAGACAACTTACTGTGAATGAGGCCAAAGACAAGTGGGGCAACTTACACACCTAAAGCTGGCGAGTAAGGTACAGGCTGCAAATGGTCACAGTTCATCTTAAAAATCCTCCAAGCCATGCATAAAGAAGAGCGTGCATGGTTCTTTGTATACAGCGACCTGTGCATTTAGATGTCAGTGTACATAGTTATTCCACAGCAAGGAGTGCATGTGCAAATAGAGTCCACTGTGATTTTTAATAATGTCAGAGAGTATGGACAGAGGTGTGTGTCACTGAATCCTCAGCATCAAAGGCACAGTGTTGTGCTGCCCGCGCATTGGGCGAGGCAGCAGAGAGCCCCGGGGTTCAAGAGGCAGCTGCCTGCGTTGGGGTTCCCGCTCCACCACTTGCTGCGCTGTGATCTTGTTCAAGTCTGTGACCTTGCAGGGCCTCAGTTTCATCATCTGTGAAGTGGGGGTGATGATACTTACACCAGAGCCTGACACAGAGTAAGAGCTCACAGAGTGTTAGCTGTCACGCTGCTGCTGCTTCTGACCCCTTCACTGCCATTGTCATTACATTATTATTATTACCAGAGAGATGTGGCTGCTTTGAGAGCTGAGTTTCCACTCCTGCGTCTCTTGGCTCGGGTGTTTCCTTTAAAGAGATGTGAAACCAGGTCCCATCTTCCTGACCCCAGCCCCCCATCACCGACATACCTGAGTTTCTCTTCTCTGTGCCTTCCTTACTCGCTTCTGCCCACAGTGTGACTCACTTGTTTCTTCATCTGCTTCAGTGACTTGGCAGGCCCACAGGCAGCCCTGCACACCCTGTCCTGTGCAGAAGGATGACAGAAGGCAGCTGTGGCTCCGACCTCCCCAGAAACCCGCCCACCTCTGACCTCGCTGTCCTGGCTCCCAAACATGTGTCCCTGGCTGAGGGGTAGAGGGTTGAAGAGATGGCCCACAGAGGTCAGAGAGTCTGAGAAGACTTTTAAACCACCTCTGGATCCCTGGACAGTCAATGTTAGAATTGCTGGCAGGCTGGGGCACAGACCCCCAGCTTTATGGAACCCCACTTAATGGACTGTTTGTACTGGTTTTTGTGAAATATTTTGACTTCAAAGCTTATTCATGAGTGTTCCAGATGAAGTGAAAAATGAAAAAGTTAAGCAATATGTTAAAGGAACAAAATAAGCCAGACTTCTGAACTGGAGTCCCAAACCTAAATGCTCACAGGGCCAGTGCTGAAAGTGAAAGCATCAGCTTGGGGAGGTTCATTCCCTTTTCCAGGAACTCTTTCCCCTTCCTAGTTCCTGCCTCCTGTTGGGAATGCGGGCCCACTGTGGCCAGATCTGCCAATTTCCCAAGAGAATCCAGAAATTGGGATTTTGAAGTAAAGTCTCAAAATTCTCCTCAGAGCCCTCCAGATTTTGACATGTTAGCAACTAACTGGAAAAAAAAAAGTAAACACATCTATGGGCTGGAATTGAAGAGCCACCAGCTTGCAGGGCACTTGAGAGATGTTGTGCTGGTACCTTCGGGATTTACATATGAGGAAATGTAACCGAGGTCCAGAGAGAAGTGACTTGTCTGTGATCCCAGAACTGGATTTGAATCCAGATCTCTGGGGGTCCCCATTGCAGCCCTTTTTCTTCCAGTTCCATCTGGACGTTGCATTTCTGTTTGGCTTCCAAGAGGGCCATTGAGTGAAGCTTTATTGCAGGTGTCAGGGTCATGCAAACTCGGCTGAGGAGCTGGGAGAGTGACCTCAGGAGGAAGGCGCTCCCCATCTCGGCTGACACTCACTCATTCCCAGAAAAGGCTGCTCTTGGCAGAGCCACCTCCTCAGATTCATCTCCTGAAAGAGCACAGGTGTAGTTTTACTGAGGTTTGATCTGTTCTAGGAAAGTAATACATCCAGTGTGGCTCGACAGAGAATTTTCTGCCCAAGAATCTATACAGTTTAAAATATTTTGGAGATCTCAGCCTGCACAAAGCTAGGCTAGGATAATTCCCCAGGTGTCAGGCCAATTCCTCCTTGTCCCTTGGCCAGCAAAGACCAGGCCTCCCCTGGACCGTGGCGTCAAACCCCAGCTGCCCAGCAGAGCAGCCCTGCTGGGATAAGGTGATGAGACATTCACCTTTGCTAAGTGGTTGGTGTGGCCAAATGACCGTCTGATCAAGGGGCTCAGAAATGAGTGTTTCCTGTTATGCAGGAGGGGAGGGGAGGGGAGCGCTCAAAACTCATGTACTCATGTGCTGCTCAGTCTGCTCGTAAAAAGAAGTTTTATTTTTGCAAGTTATTGCAGCTTGAACCCCAAACACCAAAGCCAATCTCTTGAAGGAAATTGATCAGGGTCCAGGAGCAGCCGTCAGGCCCTGGGAGGGTAACTCACGAGCAGTAAGTTCCCGGAACACACCCGTCCCTGGCCAGCTCGGAAGAGGCTAAGAGAGGAGGTACATGTGGAGGGGTGGGACGGGCGCTGCAGGCATGGCCTCTGCTTTCAAAACAACAATGTGTGTTACAGTCAGAGCATCCATCCCCTGTGAGCAGCCAGGCAATTTTAAAAACAGGAGGTTCTGCGGAAAACAGTGCTGGCTGGCTGTCTTCTTCTGGAAGGCCAAGTGGTCACTTTCTCAGACCAGTCTTGGAACAAACAGAATCGGTTCTAGCTCAGCCTCTGCAGGAGCCATGTGCCATGGCAGCGCTTTTGTGGCTGCCTTCCTTTCAGACGCTTCTGAAACCAGTGCTATCTGTGGCTCTCAACAGCAGGAACAACTGGTTTTTCAGGCCGTTGAGAAAGTCTGTGATTTATGCAGATGAAGTATGGTGTAATTGACCCCCCACTTCCAGCCCCTAAAGTTCCAGAACACACTGAGAATTCATGTGAATCAGCAGTTTATTTATTAACTTTCTATAGATGAATCACATACGTGCAGAAAAGCCTACAAATACCCGTGTGGCTCTCTGAACACACCTTTGCAATCAGCACCCAGATTAGGAAACGCAGCACAGCTGTTGCCAAGTGTTCCCTGTGGCCCCTCCACGGGGGGAACCACCATCCTGACTTCTAACTTAGTATAAATGGAATCGCTAGGGCATTGGGTCAGTGGTTTTGAGCTTAAAGAGTCCTAAGCAAGTTGGTGCGTAAAGCTGAGGGAAAAATCAGCCAAGGAGAGTCGTTCTCTGAAGGTCAGGAGGAGGATTGTTGTGGTGTTGAGGGTCTGGGAGCAATGTTGGTTCATTGGCTGGGATGGAGATGCATTTGTGGGCTCCTCCTTGAGAGTATGGGGGCATGGAGAAATTGCCACTGTGTTAGGGGGGCTGTCAGTGCCAGGCAGTACACTGACGTTAACGATTGTGTTGGCCATGTGGTGTGTACCACTGCTACAGGACCATTTTCTTAAAGGTCTGATTGTTCAGGAAGTATTAGAAGCCTGTTGGGGGAGGAGTGGCGTCCTGAATCAGAGCCAGAGAGAAATGCCATGTGTCGGTACTGATAGAAATCTGATCATCCCCGGATGCCGCCTGTCAGCATGTGGGCTCCTGGGAGCTGTTTGCAGATGGCCTGGATGATGTCTGCTGACAATGGGGCCGGGAGGATGCAGCTCCGCCTAATGAGTTCCTTGTTTCTTGGTCGAAGGTGTGGGGTTTCTTCGAGGGAAGCCATGAGCCCCTTTGATGGTTTGTTTAAAAACAACCGAAATCTGTCTCATCGGTGTGGAGGTTCCATGTGTACTTCGCGCTGGTCCTTGACACCAACAGCTGGGAGCTCCCCTGGCAGGTGGACATAGCTGGGCTTCTTCATGATTCGCTCTCATGTTACTTGAATGTGTGGCTGGGGTGGTTTCTATATATACACTTGCTTTGTGTGGCTCAAGGGAGCAAGGGAAGTGGCAGATCCTATTAAAAATGATTCCTGTTTATTCATTGTTCGTTCAACATTTATTAAGCACCAACTGTACGCCAGTTGCTAGGGATGACTTTATTTACAGTCACTGATGTAATCGGCCTTTATGTATGCAGTGTTACAGGTAAGTTACTTATTGGTTTGAGGCTGTATGTCATGCATTGGTCTCTCCTGACATGTGCTTCTCATGTCCAAACAAGAAATTTATCCCAAACGAGATGATATATATAAAAGACTTTGTACACCGGAAAGTGTTTGGTAAGTAAGTCCGAGGAGTTATTTTTATTCCAGGGCCCACAGTCTTCTGTTTATATATCCAGTTACGGTATAGTGAGTAGGCCTTGTGCACTCTAAACGCTACTCTCCGCCTTTTATGTATTAGAGAATGGAGCCTCATGGAGGTGATGCCCTCGCTCCTTGAAGGACCTGGTTTGCAGCTCCAGATCTTTACCCTCAGCTGCTAGACAGGGTCAAGTAACGTCCGGGGACAGAGCTGATGGGACAGGAGGGACGGGCTGTCTAGCAGTTGGAATGCTGGACTTGACTGGAGGACTTCCCTGAGACTCTGGGATTCATGTTGGGGTTTCCCTGTTGTGCAATATACAGTTTTCATTGGGAACTCTCCTTTAGCCCTTGTCATCCCATTTGACCGTGTGTGGGTGGGGACAGGTGACAGTCAGGTGGCTGGTGGGTTATGGCAGACACTTCCACAGTCGCAGTTAGCACTTGCCTCCCGGGGCCCTCATTCTGCTCTGCTGCTTACCGACTGTGCTTGTGGGCAAGTTACTTAACCCTCTGTGCCTCAATTTGCTCATCTGTCAAATGGGGTTAATATTAGTACCTCTGATGTAGGATTTTTATGATAATCAAGATTAAGTACTCAATAAATACTCATTACTGTGCTCTTTAGTTATTCCTGGATGTTCCCATCTCCCAGATTCTGTGTGTATCACGTACGAGTGATCAGCAGAAACAGAGTCTCTTTTGCCCAGAGGTGTAGCTTAAAATTTTGGCCTTGTACAGTCTACATTTTAGGAAGGGTTGGGCTTCTTTGTGGATTTTAAAAAAACATTGTATAAAGAGAGGGATCCATTCCTTTTTGCACCCCAATTTATTTTAAGGATTGTTTGGATGGTGCTATTATTTAGGTGTGTGATGAATCTCAGTTTGTTGGTCTGGCTGGATAAGACTGTGACATGTGGGGGGGCTGGCATGTGTGGGAGGCGTTTACTTGAAAGGGGAGCTGGAGATTGAAGATGAAGCTGCCTTTCTTACATTAGAATAATCTGTTTATGGGCCTGACTTTGGCTAGAGAAAGAGGAAACATCAAGCATCACCTGTCTGAAGGTACAGGGAGCCCAACTGAAAGGGGAAGGGCAGGAAGACCAGAATGGTAAATCCGGACAAGCCACCAAAGGATTCCAGGAAGGAAGCTCTGAGGGTATTGCCCTTTCCCTTGCCAAGTGTTTGTCTCATACAAATGTGGAAACATTATCAGGGCAGATTCATTAGAAAATGAATTCACTGAAAAACCCGTTAGTAAGTGGCTCCAGACTGTCGTTATCTCCCTGGGCTTTGCAGCCAGTTGTAGATGACAAGGACATTCTGCCGGTTTGGCCAGGGGCCCGTGTGTGTGGACCAGACACTTTCCCACAGGTTCCCACAACACTTCGTTGTGAGGGTTCTGTGGCCCTTATTGCATCTAGTCTTAGGAACAGGCGGTGGCTTCCCTCTCTGGATGAATGAGCTTCTTGAGGGCAAGGACCGAAGAGGGTAGGGTTGGAAGTCAGAGTTATCGACTATACTAGTTTTCCCATGGCTGCTGTAACACATTGTTACAAACTTAGTGGTTTTAAACAGCAGACATTATTTTACAGTTCTAGAGACCTGAAGTCTAAACTCAGTCTCACTGAGCTAGGGTCAAGGTGTCAGTGGTCCTGGCTCCTTTCTGAAGGTTCTAGGGGAGAATCTGTTTCTTCGCCTTTTCCAGCTTCTAGAGGCTGCCTGCATTCCTTGGCCTGCAGCCCCCTTCCTTGCTTCACTCCAACCTCTGTTCCCGTCATCACATTTCCTACTACTGCTCTGCCCTTTAGTCTCCCTCTTATAGGGCCCCTTTTGATCACCTGTAATGTGTTTGGGCCCACCCAGCTGATCCAGGATCATCTCCCCATCTCAAGATCCTTCACTAAATCCCATCCGCCAAGTCCCTTTTGCCATGTGAGGCAACGTATTCGCAGGTTCTAGGAATTAAGAGGTGGACGTCTTTGAGTGGCCATTATTCGACCTGCCACATTGACACATCTCCTGAAGTGCTAAACTCACAGATCTGGGCTCTGCTACTCACTGTCTTGGTGATATTGGTGTTACTTAATGTCTCTCAAGGAGTCTCCTCATCTAATGTGGGGATAATAATAGTACTTCCCTTCTTCTGAAACTTAATTGAAGTAATATATGTGAAGTGCTTAGAACAGTGCCTGGCATATGGTAAGTGCATTTTGAGTATTATCTATTTACATTGTTACTATCTTATTCTTTGTAAGCACTCCAAGTGTTTGGATAAATGTTCCGTTTTCTAGTTTGGTTGTTCTGACTATTGACATTTAAGAACAAAAAGTCTTGTCATTATAATATATATATTTCTAATTTAAGAATCTCACTATGGGTTTTAGGATATAAGACAAGACTACAAAACTACTAACTCATCTTTTTCAGGGAAATGTATTCCATTTTTTGGTGGAATGATACATAAATAGTGCTGAAGGGTAGGAAGAGACTAATTTAGCACCTGAGTAATCCGATTGGCTACAAGTCAAGTCTTTTTTCACTTTGCCATGCCCTTGGTGAGGCTTTGTCCTGATGTTCACACTGTGGCTGCTCATCTCCTGCCCTCAGGTCTGTGTTCCAGCAGGGGAGGAAGGAAGAGGGAGGGCCAGCACTATATCAGGGAAGCAAAGTCTTTTGGGAATCCTCAGCAGATTTTTATCTAAATCTTTGGCCAGAACTGAGGTGTCTGTCCTCCTGTAGCTGCAGGGAGATCTGGGAACGTGAGAATGTTTAATTGCAACCTAGAACACGTTGGGTTCTGTTAGTAAGAACAAAAGATGCATCAGTGTCTGCCATGATTCCCTAGAGAAACTCTGGCTGATGCTGGTCCCCAAGGAGATCTGAATAAGAATGGCTGCATGTTTATTACCACATTGTTTGTAACAGAGAAAAACTGTAAAGACCCCAAATATCCATCAGCAGGACAACACACGAATAAATGGCTATTATATCCATATAATCAAGTACTCTAGAGTAGTTATACCCTGCATATATTAACATGGATAAGCCTTAAAAATATAAAATATCAAATAGAAAAGTGCAGAAAATTAAGTATAGCATGATATGATTCCACTCATATAAAGCTTACATAAGAAACACTGTTGTTTATAGTTACATAGTACGATGAAAATAGGTGAAAATACAAATGGGAGTGATCAGTGTCCTGTTCAGGAGGCAGGAAGTGGGGAGAAATGGAATCAGGGAGGGATGTGCAGTGAGCATCAGTTGTTACCTATAATCAGGATCCAGGTTTTGTGGGGCCTGCTGCATATATAATATTGGAGGGGGTCCTTTTAAGAAAAAAGAGGGCCTCACCCTGGTTTTACTATAAATCTGCCTCTAACTAGCCATTGCAAGTGTGTATGTGATATGCTGAGAAGTCAATTCTAAAGTTATGTGGGAAGCTCTTTGTAGATGAGTGACTGTAGCATTCAGTCACAATAGCTAATGTTTTTTGAACCCTTTCCATAGGCCAGGCACTGGGCTAAAGATTTGGTGGGATTTTTTTCACTGACTCCTTACAACCAGCTTATGATACAGGCACTGCTTATTAGTCTCCTCTTATGGCCAAGGAAGCAGAGGCTCAGAGAGGTTAAGTCATTTGCCCAAGGCCACACAGAGAGTGTATGGCAGACTTGGGGTTCAAACTCATGGAGAGAACGGGACTTGTCTACTATGGATTAAGCATTACCACATGTAGTGATCTCTTCATTATTGTTTACGTGCATGTTATGTGCTCTTCAGTAAAGACTCGTTATTTTTATGAGCTGGAGGAAGGGCAACACAACCTGAAGATATTCTTTCCATTACATGGAGGTTGTTTTTGGAATTAGACAATATGTTCTTTAGTGGTATTTCTCAAAGTAATTAGTTTGATGAGTAGGTAAGAATAAGTTAAATGTCTTTGATTAAAAGACTTCTGATTTGAAAGACTTTTCAAAATCCTTGTTGCATTTAATCTGTTGGCTGAGCTAATATAAAGCTCCAGTTGTAAATAATCAAGAAGTCAGTCCTGATGACTTCCTAGTAATAGAACTCAGTGAGGTTCTCCCCGTATGGAGGCCCCAGAGCAACATGCTTAAGTGGGTACGTGGGTCTGTTTCATGGTATCTTACTAAGGACAGGACTCTTTGTGTGCCCATGGGTGTATGCCCATGGACGTGGCTTCCTCTGGATCCCAAAATGACCAATTCCACAATGGGGAGAGAGGATGAAGCCAGGCCAGGTTTGAATTGGCCAGTCCTTGAAACAGTGTAAGTTAAAAGCCAAATCAAGAAAACCGAAATGGCTGGCTGCCGGCTTTCTGCTGGAGTTTGGCGAAGGTGGATGGCTTGAGGAATGGTCTGTGAGGTCCCTGGGCTGCGGGTCTTGGCCTGGGGGCTTGGCTGTGGCTCCCGCAGTGGACGGCTAAGATCATGAAGGAGCTCACAGCATCCTCAGGGCCCTGGACGTGGACTTTGCTCCCTGGAGCCCTGTAGCAACTAAAGCAGCGAAGTGAACCGGGTAGAGCCAGTGTTGCTCTTGGCTGCAGGGAGAGAAAGAAGAAAAGACAGGGTGACCGGAAAGAGAAGGAGCCAAGCCACCTTCTTGGTCACATTTAATGAATGTTAATATTTGTAAATACTGAGCAGTATCTGTCACCAAGTAACAGCCTTGCCAAATGATTGAGTGGAGGGCCTCCTTCTGTTTGATCTCACTGGTTAGGGGTTTCTCTGTGCAGAGAGTGTTTGGCTCCTTTTCTTTTGTGTGGTTCTGTGGGTTGAACAGAGGGGTGGTTGTTTTTCAATTGTCTTTGTGCAGGCTGACTGTAAAAATTTGGCACTGGCAAGTGAGCAGCAGTTTGTGATGTGATCGATTTGGTGTTTGCATAAATAACTTGAGAACCTTAAAAGTAAAACTGTACATCATACATCGTAGACTCAGGACATCAATGGTAATTAAGTCTCGCCCACCTCATTCGGCAAATGAGGAAACAGGCCAGGAGAGCCTGCGTGCAACGTTGCTTACAACTGTATACAAGTTCATAAGGAGTGTGCCTTTTTGCAATGTGAAGGCCTTACAAGTTCCTGCTGAAGCATCTCCAGGAATTCTAAGTTGGAACATGGGGCCCCTGGAAGAGTGAAAATGTAAAACCCTTCGGGTTTCCTGCTGATTACAGGGGGAATGACAGGGCGGTGGGGTAGGTGTGCAGGGGGAACACTGGGATCATTTACCCCACCCCGGCCTCTGTCTCCTGCTGGGGCCTCTCATATTACTCCCAGCCTGTCCTCTCGGTTGGGCAGGGCAAAGTCACACGTGGATGTGGAAAAAGCCCCCACAAACAGCTCCTCTGAGTTCCTGTGACCACCTGCCAGGGGGAGGCTCTTTGTAGAGTCAACCCTGTTTGTGGAGAGGCTGCTAGACCCCACTCTCCCTGCTCATTCTTGCTCAGACAAGCCTGCCACTAAGCTGTCAGGGGGCAGAGTTTGTTTTTAGCACTTCCTGCTCACCGTGAAAGCTGCTCTTTCTCTTGGTAGCAGCCCCTTCCAAGAAGCCAGTACCGTCAGGCTGGTTCTCTTACAGCCCACGGACTGGGCAGAAATGACCGAACATGGACCCTGCCCTGAAGGAACTCCCAATAGTGTACATGGATGGATAGGTTAGAAGTCCGTACTGAGAGCTGGGGGATGGAGGTCTGCAGGGGTCAGGAGGGCTTCTTAGAAAGGGTGGCAGTGGGGCTGACTCAGCTGCTCAGAGAGAACAAGCCTCATAGGCCTGGATAGTGTTACGGGGGAGGGGCCCCTTCTGTAGGGCTGGCGACCTGGTGTGAGGACGCTGGGGTGCGGCTCCCAGGAAGCAGGTCTGGGGAAGGTGGGGTGGGGATGGGTGTAGTGGTTAGAGGGCCTACTAAACTGTCCTTTTTTATCTTGGATTTTATTTTATAAGAGCTATGGAACCTTTCAAAGCTTTGAAATGGGATGCAGGGATGAGGAGGGAATGACTGGATTTGAGATTTAACAGCTTCTTGCTGTTGCAGTGTGCAGGGGGAGCTACGACAGGGCACCGGATTGGGGCGGAAAGGGTCTGAGCAAAATAAATGCAGAAATGAGGGAGAGGGAGGGGGTCTCTGTGGACTCCGGGGGTGGGCGGGGCAGAGTGGGTGTAGGGGAAATGATGATGCCCTTCACTGAGAGTCTCTTCCTTAACTAGGGAGCCCCAGTTTCTAGATCTACTTGATGGGGGTACGGGACAATGATGAGGACTAAAGAGCTCTCGTGGGCCTGTACCTAAAGGGTACTGGCCCCTGTCTTCCTCTCCTCTTGCCCATCGAAACTCACCCAGCCTGCGCCTCATCCCCCAGGGCCTGGCCCTTTCCTAGCTCAGCTGATGAATTACTTCTCATCAGGTGTGGGACTTAATGATCGGTGGGTTAATATGTTACCCAGTCCTAATAACCTATTTACATTTTAAACAGAAGTCCTCAGTGCCTGAGCTAAAGGAGTCCTCAGTGCTCTTAGGTCAGCCCTGAAAGTTTCATGAGAGTTTTACCAGAAAACCTTTAAATGTCCAATTTTAGCTTTAACTTCTATTTTTTTAGATTTCTTTCTATTGGAATTTCAAATTGAGACCAGGTTTTTAAAAAAAAAAAAAAAAGTAAGACATTTTACTCTCTTTTGCCCCCTAGTGGCAGACTCTTAAACACCTCTTTTCAATTCCAACCACTTTGGAATTTATTGATTCAAAAAATAATTATTGCGTGCCTCTTATGTGCTAGTGCCACGAAGATCCTCACTGTTTGATCTTATGATGGCCATTCAGTCAGCTCCTAAAGGAGCAGCAGGACATATAAAGTAAGTTAAAATGCCTGGAAGATTTTGTTTTTAATTTTTAGCATTTAGCGTTACTCTTTGATGTAGTGAATATCCTGAGGTATGAAAACCCGAGGCTGAGAACTGATGCTTTGTGCACCAGCCATAGTTCCTGCTACATATCTTATTTTCTTCTATTATCCTGGATTCAGCAGAATGTAGGAAGTATTTAAGATGTATTGATTGTTATAGGTCTAATGAGAAAAATATTAAAAGATTACCCATCCACATGAATGCTAGTATCTTGAGACAAGGCACGTAATAATGGAAAAATGTGAACTCTTCTGTGAAATTAATGGGGCTGTTGAAGCTCGATTACCTTTCTGGCAAATAACTTTAGAGAAATATTCACATTCTCCACAAAGTGGGCTCTTCTGAAAAAACTGAACATGTTGACAAATGGACCTCAGTTCTCTGTAAGTTATTATTTTAATGGCTGAGTGGAAGCAGGAGAATGCCCAGCACTATGCCTGATGCAACATCACTCCAGAAACGCACCTGCCAGCTTTCGGATACTAGAGCTTGCTTTCTGACCATGTTTTTTTGTCTGTTTGTTGTTTTGGGCTTTACATTTTTATATGGAAATTTTGCCCAAGTTCCATAACAAAGCTTTGTTATATTTTTAAAATAGTATCTGATAATCATAATAACTATGAAAATAACACACATTTATATTGTGTTTTATAATCTGTAATGTGCTTTTATTCATGAACACTGAGTCTTTTAATGAGATATGAGAATTTTCCTTTCTGGAGGAAGACACTGAGGCTCAGGCAGGTTAAGCAACTTGTCCAAAGTCACAGAGTTAGTTACCTGCCTCTAGCCAGAGTCTTCTGCTCTTAGGGCTGGTGCTATTTAAGCTGTGAGAGAGAGAAAATCATTGTTCTCAGGAGGCTGCTGTACGACTTAAGTGTAGAGTGATGTTTTTGGTGGAAATGGGCAGAAATTATTATCCTATTGTAGGTTTTGACAAGTCTCCTTGAGCAGGTGTTTATGCCATGTTGACTTGGTGAACGAGCAGACTGTGGAGCTGGACCCCGCCACAGAAGCCACAGGGGTTGACGGAGGGCCTGGCACTGAGCAGCTGATGCCCAGGGATCTCTGTTCTGCTCTGTGCTGCGTACTGAGGCTGGCATCTGAGGGTGTAGTCCAGTACAGAGGTGTCCTCTCTTGAGAACTGGGACTTTGCCAACTGTCCTGTACCTGGCTCCTCCCCAGTTATTAGAGAAGGGTGACATGAAGTTACAGCCACTTGATCCAGGGAACACAGTTCTTCATCTCCCACCCTGTGGGGCCAGTTCTGTGTTCTTAGGTCACAGCCATTGCACGTGGCTGGGACAGACAGAAGGGACTCTACTTGACAGTCATGTCATGTTGATATAGCAGGTGTTGGTTGAAAGGATCCAGGTGCTGGAGGCCACATGACCTTCTTTCCAGTTCTCCAGTGTGCCATACTCCCTACCACGGTGCCTTTGCACACACTGTCCTGTTTGCCTGGGATGCTTTTCCCCCTGTTATTCTTCAGATCTTGCACAAAGGTCTACTTTTCTCTGAAAACCTTCCTTAACCCTTGTACAAATATATACTTAGTCTGGGTAAAATATCTATTTAACTCATTTATGAGAGAACTAGAAGGATGAGGAAGAGAAAGCTGGTTCGAGGAAGTATCCAGGAAGATATATATGATACATGTGTGTGTGTGCGCATGTGAGTGTGTGTATATGTATACATACATATACTCTCTTGTATGTGTGTATATACACATATATGCATATATATGATATATATGCATGTGTGTGTGTATATATATATATTCATAGAAAATTGTGAAGAAAAGAATGTTGGGATAAGACTGAAAATTTACATATAAAGCTAGTTAAGGTCCTACAGGAAAATAACACTGTAACCTTGGGAATTTTTTTTTTATACCTGGCAGAAATTATTTACAACTAACCGGTCTTTTACAAGTTATCATCCTAAATTTACAGAGTCTGGGACCTAATCAAAAGCAAATAGTAAGTCAAAATTACCTTCCCTGTAGGCAGGTTCTGACTGTAGATGACGTTGAAAAGGCATGTTTTATTTCCTGCTGTTGGATTTTTTTTTTTTTAACAGCATTATGTCCTGAGTGCCTAGCACAGTGCCTGGCACAAAGTAGAAACAAGTGACTATTTGTTGAATAAATGAATGAATGGGGAGAAGGGGTTCCTCAGGCAGGCACAGGGCTGGGTGTTTCATACAGGACAGAGAACGCTGTCCATTAGAGGCTGAGCCTCCACCATCCCGCTGGAAGAGTTTGGGGTCAGAATGCAGGCTGTGTGCAGACCTGGGGGAGGCTAGGTAGCAGGGCACTTACCAAATAGGGTTTGGGGCAATAAAAGACAACATGTCAGGAGTCCAGCAGTGAGAATGGGGTCTTCAGAACCAGGGAGAGCTCAATGATTAGGACAAAGGAGGGAAGGGAAGGAACTGGTACTTCTGGCATCACCTACAATGTGTGATTCATTGCGGGGGCTTTTAATCCAGATGGTCTGTCCCATGTTTACCCCTCCCCTGGCCTATTAGGAGGTTTTCTTTTTCTTCTACAAAGAGGCCCAAGCATCACTGAAGTAGCCGTGGAGTCAGATGCACTTGGATTTGCATTTAGGCTCTGCCGCTCATGAGTTATGCAGGACTTAACAAGTTAGTGCCCCTCCCTCGGCCTGTTTCCTCATCTGCAACATTGGAATGTAATCTGGGTAGATACCAAAGCCTCCAACACTGCAGACTTCAGGTTTTGCTGCATCCAGAGGTTCAAAGTCCATTAGTTCTACTCTTTACTGTGTCTCTCAAAGAAGACTCAAGGGGGATCCATTTTATACCCAAGGGCAGCACTTCTGAGCAACTCCTCTCTCTTCTCCTCATTCCTTTCAGTCCCCAGCTCACCTGGCCTTGCAGGCACCCTAAGACCTCTCTCCTCCCTTCCCTAGACTCCCCCTAAGTTCTCTCCCTATTCGCTCTGCTCCAGAAGATTTTTCTCTTCTCCCGCACCCCTGGTGTTCCCTTTTCTCTCCATATCCTGCTTCTTTCCTCCCTGATTCACTCAGTTTGCGTAGTAGAGACTGATGAACTCAGACCATATAATGGGGGGAAGATGGCAGATGGGGCCAAGTCCTTCCTTAGCCAGTGGACAGGAGGCTGGGTAGCCTCAGATTTTAAGCAGTTCTTGCCCTTTATTCAGGAGGAAGAGCACCTCAGAGTGAGGTCACGAGGATTCACTTAAAGTGGTCTATGTCACGTTTCTGGCAGTTAGTGGACCTCCAGTAAATGGCAGCTCCCATTACTGTTACAGAGAAGGAAACTCAGCGGGGACGTTCCCACAGCTGTGAGTGATGAGCTGGGGTTGAAGCTCAGCCGGGTGGGCTCTGGTGCATAGTCTGAGTGAGCACAAAACCCAGAGGGTTAGAACTCACCCACGAGGTCAGGGTTGTTCCTACGGAGGAGAGCGGAGGTGGTGCTAAGGCTGGAGACCGAGGTCATGGGGGACCCAGCTGAGGGAGCAGCCCAGCAGGAAGCTGTGTTCTAGTCTTGAGGTGGGGGTCTCATCCCAAGGTTCCAAGTTCTAGAACAGGCCATCCAGAGTCATCTGGGTGTGAGCCAGGATCGACCTGTCGCCTCTGCCACCGGGATCTCACTGTCCCTAGGAGCAGACCTGCTGGGAATTTCTGGGAGGAATCAGGCGGCTTTGACTCAGGGAGTCTGTCTGTGAAGTTTAGAGTCTGGTCAGATCTTAGGATGGAAATTGGATGGTGCTGTGGGCCACCTGCAGACACCGGGTCAAGTTCCACAGGGGTCATTTTTAGGTGACATTCAAGTGCTCCAGCAAAAAAAACATAAGTGAGGAGTGGAAGGAAATTGTCTATGACCTTGTTCTTTCTCTCAGCTCTTCTCCTTTTAGGAAAGGAAGCGTTGTTGTTTGCAGTTCAGATTAATTACAAAGAAAAGGAAAGGAAAGAAGAGAAAAGAAAAAAGGGAAAAAAGAGCAACGTAGGGTTTTTGAGACTTGCCTCCAGCCAGCAGAACCAGGGCCCCTCCTGGAGAGGGCTCCTCTGCTGAGGTTTTCTCACACTGGCCAGCAGAGGGCACACTTCACTCACATACTGTGCTGACTTTCTCTTGTGGAGTCAGGAATCCTGCCCTCTCTTGGAAAAGATTCACTTCCAGCTTTTTCTAATATAACTCTGAGTTCTCAAGGAGGGGACTTTCCCCTTTTAGAGCTGTAACGTCTGTGCTATTATTTTAACATCTATCTGCTGTTGTCTGAGTGTCCAAAGCCTCCTAAGAGGGAGATGCATTCTCAGAGCTTCTTAGAGCACAGGTTCAGACAGAAACAGGGCCAGATGGGCACAAAGAGTTGTGTAAACACCAATTAATAAATACTTGGCTCCAGATGAGGCTTGCTTGTCAATCTCATGATCTTCACACCTCCATGGTCCCGGCCCTTCCTCCCATTGGTACAAAAATGATAGAGATGGTTACAGAAACCAGAGCATTCACGGGCCAGTCCTGGGAGGGAACAACATTGGGACATGCAGACCATTGTGCTTTCCATGGGGACATTTTAATTACTTCCAGTGGATTTTTTGTTTTTCCCCATCACACTCTTAATCCTATTGATGCGATTAATAATAATGTTACATAACATTTATCGTGCTCTAACAGGCACTGTGCTAAGGGCTCTTATAAGCATCCACTTGTTTAACCCTCTTAAAATCCCAGGAGGCGGGGAAACTGCTGGGGCTTCTGAGGGCTTTGTGAGGATCAGACACTTGCTGAGGGTCACTTAGCTGGTGAGGGAGGATCCAGATTTGACCCTGCACAGGTGTTGCCCAGACCTGTCCATCCCCCATCTGTTGAGTCCCAATTATATCCCAATATGGTGCAGACAGAAGACACAGTGCATCTGTGGCTAATTTTAGTTTTGAATGTGTTATTATTTGAATTTTGAAAGAAAGAAAGGAAGAGAGAGAAAGAGAGGGAGGGAGGGAGGAAGGAGAGAGAGCCAGCCCTCAGAGAGCATACCTCTGAGATTGGAGGCCCTCAGGAGTCCCGAGTTCCACCAGGATGGAGATGTAGGGGTGGGGGGAGGATGGTGGATCTAGTTCCTCCCCCTCCTTCCCTTCAACTAGAGCAATTCTGCTTCTCCCAGGTTTATGTCTTGGGTTTTGAGTATAATCAGGTTTGACTCATGGGTTCTGCTGCTAAAAGAACAAGCAAACCTCTGGTGTAGCAGCTTGTACCTAAGAGCACGCCCCGGGGCGTTATCCACTCGCATCCCGGGGTCCCTTCTTCTTCCAGCTCCCTTTCCAGTGGCTCCTTACCCCCTGCCTCCCTCCTGTGCCACACACTTCCTTCCCTGGCTCCTGCTCAGCCCTCTCATTGCCAGCAGCTCGGCTCAGCTCTGGTACGGATGGGGGAGAGGCTAGGAGGGTGAGCCCTGGTGTCAAAGCTCGGCTTCCCCACCTGCTGGCATACTGTGTCCGCTCCCTGTGCGCCAGGCTCTTCATCTGTGAGATGGAATGTTAACAGAACCTGCCCATCACATTGTTGTGCCGATTGCACACGGGTTTTAAACATCACCTGGCCCACGTGTAAGAATTCACTATCCCTGGGCCATTGTGATGATGAGTATTAATATTATGACAGCCATCGCCACCCTATTTTTCTCTTTCATTTTCCTCCCAGTGTTCTCAAGAGAGTTCATCCTCTCTTCAGCCTCCACTTCTTCCTCACCCATTCACTTCTCCCAAGAGCTTGGCCAGCCAGCTGCTACCCCCACTGCTGCCCTGAAACAGTGTCCCAGGTTGTCAGCCATCTCCTGACAGCCAGCCCTACCTCCTGATTCCTGGACGGCACTCCACTTTCTGAGTCAACAACCCTGAGCCGGCATCTTCTTTGAGGAAGTTTGGGTACTGCTGGCCATTTTGTAAATGAGCAGCTTCAGAGAGAGGCTGAATGGCGGGATGTGCAGAGAGCCCAGAGTTTGTGTTACAGACACAGACAGGAAGGGGAACCTTGGACTCCTGTTTCACCGTTCCTTCCCAAGCTGGAATGGGTTCTAGAAAGTTGATGGCTAAATTGCCAGGGGATGTAGAAGGCGGCAGGTCCATTATTGTTTTCGGTGAGTGAAGAGATTTCCTTCAGGGAGAAGACAATAAAAAGGAAGGAACCGCTGCTGCACGCAGCACCACAGGTGACTCTCGGGCTCTAGGCGGAGGGAAAGAAGCCAGGCGTAAAAGGCGACTTGCCGCAGGATCCCACTTACGTGACATTTTGGAAAAGGCAAAATTATAGGAACACAAGACAGGTCAATGGTTGTCAGGAACTGGGGTGGGGAGGAGGGTTAGACTACAAAGGGGCTGCATGAGGGACTTTGGGGGGTGATGGAGCAGCTCTGTGTCAACTGTGGTGGTGGGCATACACCTGTGAGTGTTTGTCAGAACTCACATCTGCACATCAAAGAGTGAATTTGTATGTAAAAGTGTATTTTTAAAAATGAGTTAATAAAGTGAAATACAGGCTGCAGAGCAGGAAGACAGAACATGCTGTCATCACCCTCCAGCAGGTTGGTCTGATCCCGTTCTACTGATGTGGAAGCTGAGGCTCAGGTCCCTGGGAAACAGAGGGAAGATTTCTTTCTTTTTTCTTCTTTCTCTTCACCTTGGCCCCTCCAGGCCCCAGGTGCTGTTCTAGGAGCTGAGGATGAAGTCCTCAGCCGGATAGGTTGGTTTCCACCCTCACAGAGCTCATGGTCTAGAATTCTGGGAAACAAATATGGAATAAGTTAGTCTAAGTAAGGGTGTTATGGAAGGGAGGGTCAGGGAAGCGCACTGCCTTGAGGAAGTGACAGCCAAGCCCAGGCCTGGGGGCCTGTAGGAGGTGAGGAAGCCCCACCATCTCCCACTGTGAGGCCTGGAGCAGAGAGGGTATAATGGGGAGGGGAGAGGGTGAGCTGCGGCCAGCGGCCGCTGACTCGGGGGGGGGGGGGTGGGGGTGGCGGTTTAAGGGTAGCAGGCCTCTTTAAGCAAATGATGATTCATCCTGAGGGCCCTGGGAAGCCTTTGCAGGTTGAAGCAGGACCAGTCCCAGATCTGTCCATCTCCCAAGACCAGGCCTGGTCCACGCCCTGCACTTCCTGCCTTGCTGCTGGGCCTCAGGGTGGCAGGGCCGCCTCCAGTTTGTGTGTGTTTCTTTTACTGTTAATCCACTCTGCTGGTGATTCATGCATCCCTCACAGACTCCAGCGCCCAAATACAATCTGTTAATAAGTTGCGTCTGGCAGAACGGGGGCGGTTGTAACTGCACAGTACTTAATAGCTGATGTTCTCCTGAGCACGCCTTGGGAAACCAGAAATAGCTTTCCATCCCTTGCTTTTGTTTCCCACTTGCTGACCCAGATCTGTGGTTATCTTGGTCACTCACTCGGTTATCTGTTAAGGGTCTTCACCCCTCTCCCCACTTGCTTGCAAGTTCCAGGTTTGCAGGGTTCCGTCTCGCCAGCACTTGGTACCTGGGAGCGCTCAGGAAACATTTGTGAAATGAAGGAGGCAGGAGGCAGGCGACTGTTCTCAGCTGTGTCATCACTCCTCCTCTCAGAACCTCAGTTTCCTTGTCTGTCTTTACAAAGTGCCTGGCCCCAAGCTCTCGCTGCCCACCCTGTATGTCAGTGAAACATGCCTGGAGACCAGACAAGGGGGCAGAGACCCATCCAGCGCTCCTGGGAGCATGCACAAGTCATGTCATCAGAGGACCATGTGGTTTGGTGCAGCATGTGCTGTTCTGCTTCCCCACAGCGATGGTACCAGAGCAGCAGCAGTGCTTTTCAAGATGCGTGTCTATTTTAATTTAAATTCATGTATCTGTGTTAGAAGATTTCCTTATGTTTCTTTGTTTTTCTTTGGAAGCATTCCATAGGCCAGTGTTGAAATAATTACCATCCTTTGCTCCAAAAGAAATATAATTTCCCATAACATTTTGAATTTCCAGGATCCGGAAGGAGAACTAATGTTGCTTCTGCTGATAGCAGGTGTGTGTGTAGGGGGGAGGGAGGATTGGTCATTACGGGACCACTGAGGAGTCTTGAAGGATCGCTTTCCACTGTGGAAGGCCAGGCTCACCTCTGTGTTTTCTTTTCCTCCCTCCTCAATTCCGCTCTGAGAGCCAAACTAATCCAAAATATTATCCTTTCCTCCATGGGCCCTTCAAGTTTCAAAATCTATGAAAGTCTGGGGGGAGAATATTCACTTGGGTATAGTTCAATGCTGGCAGTTAAAAATGAACTTCATAAAACTAAAGATGGAAAATATACAAAGGGATTTAAAAAAAAAGTTCTACCACTATCAATGTTATAGTGTTTTCCTTACAGTATTTTTTTAAACATATGAGTTTATTCATTATGTAACTTTATACCACACTTTTTAATTTAATCTTTTAATATAAGCATTTCCTCATGACATTGGCAAATTAGAAATCGCAGTTAAGGGGCTCATCCCCTCCCTCCCCACCTGTAACATACTCACCCAACTACACATCGTGTGTCCATCCAGCTCACCTACTGTCCATACATCATGGATTGAGGGCCTCCTCTGTGAGGACAAGCTTAGGTTCTAGGAAAATAGTAATCCCGGAGGCAGCCAGGGTCCCTGCCCAGAGGGAGTTGTCATTATACAGTGGAGCCGAGCAGAAATAAACAGAGGAAGATACCAGATAGTGGGGTCTGTGGGCAAAGTATATGGGGCTGCAGTGGTGGTCCAGTCTCTTGTGGCTGTCCTGCATCAAGGAAGAGCACCCGTATCATGGGGACTGGATTTAAACACAGAATTGGGAGTTTTCCTATGGAAAAGGCACCTCAGTAGGTGCTCAAGACTTGGACCCTCCCATGTAGGGCTGAAGGGCTGTATGTTAAATGCGTACAGATTGATTGTTGTTGAACTGGGATAGTCAGTCTGAGAAGGGGGCACTGAATTTGACCCGGCTTGCTGAGCCCACAGAGGAGGGCCGAGCTGCAAATGCAGGGTTCTCTGCCACTGGAAGTTAGTGGTTACTTGGAACATCCCAGGCCACTGTTGGAGGCAGAGTGAATTTTAGAGGGGCTGCCTTCCACAGACCACGTGACCTTGAGCCAACTCTTAGTTTTCCAGTCTCTAACTGAGGGGGGTAGATTAGCTGGTTCTCTGAGGATCCTTCCAGCTCTTATCTATTTGAATTTTAGGCACATTATCTGAAAACAGACACTGTAAAATTACCAGATTTGAAACAATACTGGGTTATGAATCCTGGTGAAACACTTGGGTAATTTTTTTGTTTGTTTTTTTCCCAACAACTAGTTCTTCTGGTGAATTGCTAAGGAAGCTGTGAGGGACACAAGACTTGCCTCTGCTCCAGCCATGCTATTTCTTGGTGGCACCTACCTATAGCTCTGGCCATCTGGTTTGCAAGGAAGCTTTGTAAATTTTCTAGTCTGGTGATGGGAAGTGAACTCACTGCCACGAATTTCATGCTCCAAAGTCTGGAATGGTACATTAAGGAAGATTTACCCTTGCTTTACCTCCCAGTGTGAACTTGTGAGCAGGCCATAGTTTAAACAACACATGAGTATCAACAGCTGTGGGAAAAACCAGCTGTGTGGATGTCAGCATGAGTTTCCAAGACACTGATTAGATGTCTCAGTCCAGAATTTTGTTTTAATGCTAATGTCTCATCTCCAGAGTAAGACACACACCAGTGTATTTCCCTGGGAAGATAGGGAGGGATGATGACAGGCATTGCTCTTTGGTTACTGTGCTAGTGTGACTTACCCTTGTGTTCGTCAGGCGTCTGCGGGGTCAGCGTTTGTGCGGCATGGTGGGGGCTTGGCGGTGAGTCATCTCAAAGCTAGAAAGCCATGCATCACCCTCCATAGAAAACGCTGGCAGGCATACAGCTTCGCAAGCAGGCAGCCACGGGTTATGTGAATGTTGGGCTGAGCACTGCGGTGCGGGGGGCAAGAGTGCTGCAGCCCGACTGATGTGGTTTGAAGCCTGGCAGCATTGATGCTTCCTGGCTTTGAGATCTGGGGCAAGTTACTTGAGATCTCTGAGCCTCCGTTTCCCCATCTATAAATCCGAACAATAATTGAGTGTTGTCAGCATTAAATAGGAGATCACGTGTTAGGTTCTTGTCACCAGAATAATGACTTCTGTTGGAGGTGGTGGTGGACCGGCATGGGGTCATGTTCGTAACACCTAATATATGCTGTGTTCATCAAGTGACAGGCCCACCATACGTACATGACAGACACTGTTCTTAGCTCTCCTAAATACATTAGCTCATCTAGATGATGTGATCATTCATGTTAACTCAGGTGGATACTATTATTATCATTTTACTGATGAGCAAACTGAGAGAGTTAAGTAACTTGCCTGAAGTCACAGAGCTAGTGAGTGATGGATGTGGAATTTGAACCCAGGCAGCTGGCTCTAGTGTCCTTGTTCTTAACCACTACTCTATACAGTCTCACTGAAATAATAAGAGCTACTCAGAGAGCTTCCTGTATGTCAGGAAACATTCCAAGCACTTTCTATAGATTGACTAATTTAACCCTCACAACAAACCATCTGAAGTGGTTGCTGTTATTCTCCCCATTTTATAGATGAGGAAACTGAGGTACCTAGAAAGGGGTGAGAATGTGAATGGAGTTCACATCTCATTAGCTTTGTGATTTAAGACAGGGAAGCTGATGTCTCAAGCCTCAGGGTTGCTGCGAGGTAGCAGGTGACTGATGACAAGCACTGCCCGCAGACCCGGCTGTGGTGAGACCTTCTCTGGAGGGTGGCTCTTTAATTATTAGTGAGAGGGCCTTGCTCATGGACCCCAGCTTTGTTCCTTGTCTTGAGCTGCTCCTGGTAGCTGGGACGAGGCCAAGAGCTCTTGGCTTCTTGGGGAAAGAGGTCTTTGAGGAGATGTCTTCACCCCCAGCTTGGCTGCTGTGGCACCAGGGCATAGCTTGACCCCCACCCCAGTTGCTGTGTCTGGCCTCGAAGGTGACAGTTCTGCCCCTGGGGAAGTGAATACACGGAACCTGTCCCAGCCATTTGGGGGCAAACCGTCTAATAAGCCTGAGTCTCAGTTTCCCTAGCTGCAAAACGGAGTGAGTATGGGATCAAAGCATGTGACTAAAAGCACCAAATCCAGAAAACGTATATTTTCACAATGTGGAATAAGCAAGTTTGGCCACTGTTTTACATACTGAACATGTGGAACTTTGCAAGGCACTTTCTCAGCAGCCAGTTCCTATTGTTGGCTATTTGAGCTGTGCCTTGTTTCTCCCTCTGAAACAACACCGGAAGCTGTGTTCTGGTCGTTTAGCCCGTGTTCATGGGATTTTTTTTTTGTCAAATTAATTATTGTAAGCATGAAGTTCTGGGTCATTTTAAGTTTCTTGGAAAATGCTGCCTAATTGCTGCCAAATTATCCTGTGGGAACGTTATTCCAATTTATACATTCACAATTGTGAAGCACAATGTCTGCTTCTCCTCATTCTTGCCCACACTGGGTATGACCATGTAAACTTTGCCAATTTGAGAGGCAAACGTGCTATTTATTTAAATTTCCGTTTTGCTAGTTACTAAGGAGGGTAAACATTTTTTGGTTGTTTATTGGCTGTTTGGATTTCTTCTTTGGTGAACTGTCTATGTTATGGCAAAACATTTCAGCTTTCTTTTATTAAAAAAGCTATTTTCTGGGGACTTCCCTGGCGGTCCAGTGGTTGGGACTCCGAGCTTCCACTGCAGGGGGCACGGGTTCAATCCCTGGTTGGGGAACTGGGATTCCGCATGCCACATGGCCAAAAAAAAAAAAGCTATTTTTTAAAAAAAATTATTTATTTAATTTATTTTTGGCTCTGTTGGGTCTTCGTTGCTGTGCACGGGCTTTCTCTAGTTGCGGCAAGCGGGGGCTACTCTTCGTTGCAGCACGCGGGCTTCTCATTGCAGTGGCTTCTCTTGTTGTGGAGCGTGGGCTCTAGAGCGCAGGCTCAGTGGTTGTGGTCCACGGGCTTAGTTGCTCCGCGGCATGTGGGATCTTCCCGGACCAGGGGTTGAACCCATGTTCCCTGCATTGGCAGACGGATTCTTAACCACTGCGCCACCAGAGAAATCCAAAAAAGCTATTTTATGTTTACAAAATTTATTTTATACATATCATAAAAGTTCAGATAGTGTAGGAGTGTGTAACATGACAAGTGCAGGTTCCCTGGATCAATCCTAACCCTGAGAAATCACCACTGCTGACAGTGTGGACCTTATTCTTTTCAGAATTTTCTAGAAATTTTTGAATGCCACCATTTCACCTTAAAGATTTCCGAAGGTTCATACACGGCTTTTGTATCATAAAAGGTGTTTTGCTGAGTGGCATTTTTCTTGAATAAAGGTAGCATGTTTATTTTGATGAATCGATATTTTCAGAGAAGCCCTGTGGCCTAGAGGGAAGGGTACTGAATTTGGGGTCCCCACCAACCGCTATCATGTCTCCCTGGGCTCAGCTGGGTGTGTGTGATCTGTTGGCCTTGTCCAGCCCTCGGGTCAGTGCCTCTGTGCTACTGACAGGAGTGCTTTCTGTTTTGAATGTCAGGCTGCTGAGCTGTAAAGGCAGCAGCAAGAGGATGAGGGCTCCTGATCTTCTGCCAGCACCAGCACTGAACCAGTGCATGGTGACAATAGTTAATAATAGCCGTTAATAACAGCCAGCATTTCTCCTTTTTTTTTTTTTTTTTGTGAGTGTCAATACTTCATTTTGGTGTGAAGACGGGAAGCTGGAAAATACACTGTATTTAAAATTTTCTTGGTTCCCCCTCACATTGTGGAAACCCCTTCCCCCCAGAGCTAATCTGTTCAAACTCAAATACTTAAAAATTACATCAGCAAAACAAAAGCACAGAAAAAAGAAAACCAGATGGAGAAGGTAGCCAGGCTAGTAGTGTCACTTGGTGTGGACGACTGAGGTGCTGAACAGGAGCTTCTGTTTTTTTCTTGTCTTTCCTCCTTTCTCTTCAGAGAGGGGATCGAAGTAGCTGGCGTGTCTACTTAGACCTCACAACAACTCTATAAAGTGTAAAATCTGATATGATCCCTGTTTTTCATACCTAAGGCATGGGTTCCTAGAGACCAAATCATTTGCTTAGGGTGCGCAGCTAGCAAGTGCCAGAGCCAGAACTCAAACGTAGCCCTGCCAGGCACTGAGGCCCCTTGAGTGGTTAGCCTCCCGCTCTGCAGTTCTGCACAGCCTCATGAATCCCATCTCCCTGTCGGCCTTTATACATATTAGTCTGGTCCAAATGTATCCAGGGACCTGGGGAACCCCCAATAGGTTCTCAGTTTCGTAAAGTCTTGAGCAAGTTGGAAGCAGGTAAAAAGATGAATTCAGGGGCTGCATCCTGAGTCAGGGTTCTGGAGCGAGGTGGGGAGAGCATCTTTGTCTGGGTGACAGTGTGCGGTTGCCATGGCAGCAGCTATGGCAACGCTGATGCAAGTGGCAGCCCTGTTCCCACTGGAGCCCAGCTGGTAAGCTGGAAGATGAGGTGCCCAAGAGAATGGGCTGGGTGCTTGCTCTGCCCTATGCTTCAGACGGACCATGTTTGATAGAAATAATTAATAAATAGCATATAACTGATCAACGCGGTTAATTTTTCTCTCCCAGTTTATGGCTCTTGTGGATTAGGTGGCCAGAAAATCCTTACACAAGTTGGCGGGACTCAGGGGCTGAGAGCAGGCATCCTGGAATCAGGCTATCTGGTCCTGACCTCTAGTAACTGTGGGGCGTTTCCAAGTCTAACTTCTCAGTGCCTCAGCCTTCTCTTCTGTTATGGCCATTATTTCTCAGGGTCCCCATGAAAATGAAATGAATTAATCCACATAAAAAGGCACAACACCATTATTATTTTTATTATTATTATTATTAAATTAGTAATAATAGTTCCCTCTCTTACTCAGAATTCTCTTACTCTGAGGAATTCTCTTACTCAGAATTATCCCCTCTTATCCGGAATTTTGGGGGTGGCTTGCTGTTTGTCATAGTGATGAAATAATCTCACTTTGAACGGTGCCCTTGGCATTACCTTTCCTTTTCCTGCACGTATGCTATAACGAGTCTGACGTGGTCCCAACCCGCACCACCATATTTCACTGACAGTTTGGGAATAAACATGTTTTTATGTGTGGCCCCAGTCACTGCCAAAAACAGCATTTATGGAGTTTCTAATTACCTTGGAGACTGTGGTAGGTCCTGTATCAGGGAGTCAATAAACTGTTTTAAGCGATGCTGGCTAATTTAAGAATTTTGGGTGTTTTTGGAGTTAGAATCAACAGAACATTTGTAAGAGATGCCCATTTCTGAGGACTCATTTTTAAGGTTGTGACCTTCAATTTGGAGGTATTGGGCCACCTATATACTGATTTATTAGCTTCTGATCAATATATTATTGAAAAAAGTGTGAAGACTTTCTTCTGCTCCTCTCTGGGCCAAAAGCCCTCATGGAGCCCCTGTCTGAGAGGAACTGGGAAGATAAGGTGTCTGTAAATATAATTTTTGAGTTAGAGCTTTCCAAGATTTGAAAAACATGCATTTATCTCCCTCCCTTTTGTTTCTTGTTTGTGTATGGTTTGCCAGAACAATTCCAAAGGCTTTTCTTAATTTTCTTAAGGCAAAAATTGGAAAGATAGTTCAAGGTGATTTTTTTAAACATGCCTTCTAAGGGTTGTTTATTTGATCCAAATCCATTTAAAACATTAAGAAAACTCAGCCATTAAATTTTTTAAACTAAAGCTATACTTTTATCAAAGTATAACGTGCACACAGTAAAGTGTACCAAATAGTCTGCATGGATTTTTATTTTGCAGATGTAGAGAAACTAATAAATAAGACTGATCTCTGATTTATTATTATTATTAAAGTCCAGTTGCATTTCATGTAAAGAGGAGCCAACCCTGTAACACTGGCTCTGAATCTGGTGCTAGTTAGCATTTTAGTCTCCATCTCCTTTCCTCTGTTGTCACTGCTTCTGCAATGGTTTTAACATCTGTTTCTCTGTTCATGTTCTCTGGGGCTTGACTGACTGGGTTTGGATCCTGGCTCTACCCCTACTAGTTGTGTGATTTTGGACAAGTCAGTTAACCTCTCTGAGCTTCAGTTTCCTTATCTGTAAAGTGAAAATAATAAAAGTACCTACTTATAAAATTGTTTTGAGGATTAAATGAGTTAATATTTATTAAGCACTTAGAACAGTGTCTGGCACGTAATAAGCATTTTTTTTTAAAGTGAACCCTTAAAAATGTCATCTCCATGACCGAGAGATTGAGGATTGTCCTTGTCCATAAGGCAGAGGCCAATGGTGCTGATAAATTGATGACCGTGACTTGATTCCACATCCCTGGAGTTGAGGGGCCAGTGGCTCTCATCAGTGGAGAGCTCCAGTTTCTCGTTTCAGACAAGGGGGGTGCTCTCAGTGTTGGCTCATGGGAAGGTAGAGCACGTACAAGGAGTCCTGGTTAGAAAAACACACACTCGGTAAAGAACAGTCTCTCCCCAGGCAAAACTTTAGAAAAACAACAATCTGCTGCTCCTTGATTAAAGGGTAGAAAACTAATTATCCTTTCCGGAGGGACGTGAGGCTGCTCTCTGCCGGGCTGTGACCTGGAGGTGCAGGATGTGGATTTCCTTAGGATGTAATGAAGCCTTTCCCATTGAAAATGTGCCATAATTTAGATGGATGCAGGCAGGAAGAGGGAGAATGATCCCCTTGCTTTTAAAAGCAACCCCTGAACACTTTAGAAACATCATTTGCAGGTCAGTACTTTGAGAATATGAAAAAATAATTTTCTTAAATTGGATTTGCAAAAGACCTCTGTTACAAAGCATCCCTTCAGAAATATTCTGTAATTTCTTCTAATTAGACCAGCTTATAATTAGCTTGAATATTTGAAATTCGGTGCTGCCAATGAGAAGTCATCCGTGAACTGGTGACGTGGACCAGAATACCAGTGAGGAGTAACTGGGAAACATGTTACTTTTGTGCTGAATAAATGCCAAGTAGTATTAATCCTAGTTTCTTTAGTCAAGGGAGGAGACTGAAACATTCCATCTTGGGATAATTTGTGTATGCGTTTTCTCACTGTCTTCCGTACCATCCTGTTAGGGATGGGAAGCTCCTGTTGACCTGTACTGTTTGGCTGGAGATGTCAAGAAAGTTCAAAAAAGTCTTCCAAATATTTATTGAGCATCTACCGTGTGCCAGGTGTCCAGAGGTTGGGAATGAGGCATTAAAAAGACAGAAGTGCCTGCCCTCAGGGAGCTCACATTTTAATGGCTCAGCGGACTAGGCAGTACCTAAGATCCTTGTCAACTTATATTTTCTACGAACAATGCTTCTAGATAATCTGTAGACATATCCCTCTCAGCTCTCGTCCTCCAGGTCCACTCGCTTGCTCTTATCAAGTCACCAGGGACCTCTGCTTTGCCAAATTCAGTGGGCATTTCTCCTTCCCCTATTTAGTGACATAGTAGAGCACCCCCTCCTCTAAACAGTTTCTTCGCCGGCCTCCGGGATGCCCCCTCTCACCTTGTCAGGGATCCTCTTCTGTCTAAAGGCTGGTGACTCTTGAACACAATCTCCAGTTTCTTAAATCCACCTGCAGACTCCACATCTCCATTTGGAGATCCATACCAGTGCACATGTGGCATTTCAAACGTGATATGTCTGATCTTGATTTTTGTCCCCAAATCTGCTGCTCCGGTAAGTCTTCTCCACCCTGCCAGCTGCTCACGCTAAAATCCTTAGAGCATCCTTTACTTCTCTTTTATTTTACCTTCTGTATCCAATCCACCAGCAAATCCCATTACCCTACCTTCAAATATGTACATAACTCCACCACTGCTCACCACCTCTGCTGCCGCCATCTTGGTCCAAGTCCCTGCTGTCCCTCACTTGGCCACCCTCACCTCCTCCCTGCCCTTTGTCTTGTCCCTTCAGCTGTTTTCCCCATGCAGCATTGAGAACAGTCCTTTTAAAACTTAGACCATGTTTCTTCTCTGCTCAGAATCCTTCTGTGGTCTCCCACCTCATTCAGACTAAAATCCAGAGACCTTGCAATAATCTGTAAGACCTTTGCCATCTGGTTCCTGCTCCCTCTGTGGCTTTCTCTGCTCTTTGCTCCCACTCCAGCTGTACTACCCTTGCTGCCCCTCAGCCGTGCCCCAGGAACTTTGCATATGCTGTCCTGTCCACCTAAGACATTCTCCCCCCTCTTCCAGGTTCTGTTCAAACATCACTTTCTTGGGGAAGCCTGCCCTGAGCACTCCATATAAAATAGCAGCTACTCCCACTGTCCCTATTCTCCTACCCTCCATAGGTTTTCTCCATAGAATTTATCAACTCCTGACATAAGCTCCCAAAGAACAAGGACTATGTTTTTCTCTGTAGTATCCCTTATGCCTACAACAAAGCCTGGCACATAGTAGATACTGGGCAAATATTTAGAGCTAACATTTATTAAGTGCTCAGTGTGAGCCAGGTAGCATGCAAAGCACTTTACTCCTCATGGCGACCCTATGAAGTCTAAGTCTCATCATGTCTGTTTTAAGTTGGAAACTGAGGCTTGAGGAAGTTCCCCGAGTTGCCCAAGTTTACATGGTGGACTTGGGCTTGAACCCAGGTCTTGGAGGCTGCAGAGCCCATGCTTGACCACCTTGTGTTCCTGCTGTCTCTTTTTGGTATCCTTACATTGTTCTAAAAAGGTTTATGGTAGCTGCTTAACACATGGAAATGTGAATGAACAACATGTGGACTTGAAATGTGGAAATAAATGGGAGCCTTGGTGTATTTGGCATGATGGGTTGGTGTCTCTTAGAATGTTTGGAGTTTTAGTTTGCTGGGAGCAGTTATGGCGTTTTGTAGGTACTTTTTCCTGGATAAGGAGATAGCAAGTGAACCTTAAGGGGGTTAGGAAGGTGAAAATCACATGTAATCCAAAGTGCTCTTAAATGCCCTGGGGAAGGTGTCACGCTGGAGCCTGACCTGCCCTTACGACCAGTGTCCTGCCAGTTCTGTTCACTTGGACAGTTCTGGCCTGAGGAGCTGGCTGGAATTTGAAGATCTTTTGTTCAGAAAGTGCCTATCGCGATCCAGCTCAGCCTGAGAGGGGCCTGGGGGAGGAGAGAAGACTGCGATGGGGGCAGATCCACAGCCCCGTGCCAGGCTTGCCTGGGGGTCCATATCCAGTGCACAGAAGGCCACACGAGATGCCCTCAACTATGGAACTTCTCTCTCTCTCTCCCTTAAGTGCATGTGGTTGTATTCATGTTCTGTCAGTGTGTATATAAGGCTATTCTGTGGTACTGTTGACCACAGAACTCCTGAGGGCAAGCGTTCATTCTCCAGCTATTTAATAAGATCCACGGGACTTCTCTGGTGGCGCAGTGGTTAGGACTCTGAGCTCCCAATGGGGGGGGCCCAGGTTCGATCTCTGGTCAGGGAACTAGATCCCACGTGCATGCCACAAATAAGAGTTCACATGCTGCAACCAAGGAGCTGGCGAGCCGCAACTAAGGAGCCCTCAAGCCGCAACTAAGGAGCACACCTGCTGCAACTAAGGAGCATGCCTGCCGCAACCAAGACCCGGCGCAACCAAATAAATAAAATAAATAAATAAAATAAATATAAATAAGATCCTACTAAGTGCAGGGAGTGTAGAGACAGCAGTGAATCCAAATCACATAGTCTCTGGCCTTCCAGCTCATCACCCAGAATGAGGATAACTCTTAAAGTGCACCTTTTGTGTACCAGGCACTAAGAGCTTTGCGTATGTTGGAAATTCCCTGGTGGTCCAGTGGTTAAGACTCTGTACTTCCACTGCATGGGGCACGGGTTTGATCCCTGGTTGGGGAACTAAGATCCCGCATGCCGCATGCTGCGGCCAAAAAAAAAAAAAAAAAGAGCTTTACATATGTTAACTCACTTAATCCTCACAACAGCGCTATAAGGGAATCCTGTTATTACCTCCATTTTACAGAAGGGGGAAGTAGGAACAGAGAGGTTAAGTCACTTGTCCAGTGTCACACAGCTGGTGAATGGCAGAGCTGGCTCCAGCATCTGTGCTCTTAACCAATGTGCCCAACTGCCCCTTTATGGCACCACCAGAGAATCCCTGAAATTTACCAATGGGAGTTCTTCTTCTGGAAGATTGTACCTGTGAAAAGTCCTAAAGATAAAAGCTTTGCAGGAAACTCAAGTGTAAAAGGAAACACAGCAGAATGGCTTGTGAGATGGGAGCAGAAGATGGAACGGGTGTTGCTGCAGAATATCTGAGCACAGAGACCTGGCTGGGGGTGGAGAGTGGGAGGAAGCACAGAAAGCCAGAGGCTGTGGGAATTTTTATCATTGTTGAATGATTCACGTAAATATGTGTCTCAGAAACAGGGACTTGTAGGGCTGATTTCTCACAGTACTGATAAAACTTCACATCTAAGCCATTTTTTGTCAATTCCTAAGCTGCATAGAATGCTCTCCTGGCTTCTATTTACATAATTCCCTTTTCTGGAATAGTTAATAGCATTTTACTTTGCATTATTACTTCATGAGAATTTTTTCCATGAGATATATATCTTTTATTTTGCCTGAAAATATCTTTACCCTCACTTTTTAAAAAATTGTGGTAAACCACGCATAACATAGTATTTACGATTTTAAGTGTATAATAATTCAGTGGCATTAAGTACATTCACAATGTTGTGCATCCATCACCATTATCTAATTCCAGAACCTTTTTTATCACCCCAAAGGAAACTATGTACCCATTAAATAGTCATTCCCCATTCACTCTCTTCCCCCAGCCCCTGGCCACCACTCGTCCACTTTCTGTCTCTATGGATTTGCCTATTCTGGGTGTTTCATGTAAATGGAATCACACAGTATGTGGCCTTTTGTGTCCGGCTTCTTTCACTTTGCGTAATGTTTTCAAGGTTGTTGCATGCTGTAGCATGTATCAGTACTTTATTCTTTCTTGTGGTTGAATAATATTCCATTTTATGCATATATCACATTTTGTTTATCCATTTTCATTCATCATTTGATGAAATTTTATACCTTTTCAATATGGTTACTAGAGGATCAGCTAGGGAACTACAAATATAATAATTTCATGGGTTTAAAAAAATCACTTCAATCTCTTTTTTTAGTTAATTTTGGAATTAGTTTGGTTAGAGCAGTTCTCCATTATTTAGCAACAGATCATAGACATTTGTTTAGGATATGCTCCATTTGGGGAAGAATTTCATTTGTTGCTCCATTCAAGTAGCGATGTGACCTGAAGATCATCTCCACTGTTTTTTCTAGAGACTACGTCTCTAAAGCCTTTGTGAAATATTTTGCTCTTTTGAATGTTTTTGAATTCAGATGGATACAAAAATCTTTTTGGAGAATGTCTCACTTTTCATGTGGGTCTGAACTTACACATTTTGGTCACTAACTGCTGAGAGAGAGCGGTGGATTTTCAAAGTCTGAGGCTCTTTGAAACTGCATGCTCTGTTTTTCTGTAACTGTGCTGTCCAATATGGTAGACACATGCCACCTGTCACCGCTGAGAACTTGAAACACTGCTAGTGCCAATTAAGGTGTGCTGCAAGGGTGAAATACTCAGTGGATTTTGAAGACTTAGTACGAAAAAATGTAGAATATCTCTAATTCTTTTTTCTGTTGATTACATGTTGAACTGATAATAATATCTGTATATATTGGGCTAAGTAAACTATATTATTAAAATTAAATGGGACTTCCCTCGTGGTGCAGTGGTTAAGAATCTGCCTGCCAATGCAGGGGACGTGGGTTCGAGCCCTGGTCTGGGAAGATCCCACATGCCGTGGAGCAACTAAGCCCATGCGCCACAACTGCTGGGCCTGCACTCTAGAGCTTGCGAACCACAACTGCTGAGCCCACGTGCCACAACTACTAAATCCTGTGCACCCTAGAGCCCGTGCACCGCAACTACTGAGCCCACGCACTGCAACTACTGAAGCCCGCACGCTCTAGGGCCTGCGTGCCGCAACTACTGAGCCTGCATGTCGCAACTTCTGAATCCCGTGTGCCTAGAGCCTGTGCTCCGCAACAAGAGAAGCCACCACAATGAGAAGCCCGCACACCGCAACGAAGAGTAGCCCCCGCTCGCCGCAGCTAGAGAAAGCCCGCGTGCAGCAATGAGGACCCAACGCAGCCAAAAAATAAAAATAAAAAATAAATTTAAAAAAAATTTTAAAAAACAAAATAATAAAGTTAAACTTACCTGCCTTTTTTCTTACCATTTTAATGTGACTCATAGAAATTTTAAATTACATACATTGCTCACGTGCTATTTCTATAGAACAGTGAAGACTGTTCTAAAAATAACTGGCAGATGGGTGGAAAATGGAAGAGAAATCTGAACAGACTTGACCTCTGTGCCTTCAGCATCTTGAAAGTGCCCCATGAGAGAGGCTGCAGTGGGTCTGGATGGCTCCAGGAGCCGCCCGGGTCTCTGCCTTCACTCTGGACCCCCTCGGCTGTCTTCTCTAGCCAGACAGATCTTTCTAAAGGCAAATCTCATCATGTCACTCCCCACTTTATAACTTCAGTAGAGCCCCATTACCCCCAACCCCAGCCTTTAAGCCTCTGCCCTGGCCACCTGTTCAGCCTCATCTCATGCCTCTTTACCTCCTTCCCCGCCTGTCAAGGCCTTTTTATAAACATTATTATAATTTCCATTTTATGCACAATATGTTTCCATAGTAATGATTTAAAAATACATAATGCAAAAGATAATGTCCATATTTATGCTCCCTCCCCCCCACCCCAGCTACGTAATCAGTCACCGTCAACAGTTGGGCGTGTGCTCTTCCAGGGACCTCACTCTGCGCACACACAGCTGATTCTGTACGCGCATGTGTGCGTGCGCACGTTTGTGTGTGAACCTAAGTGAGTTTACACGTTGTGTCTTATTTCACATACTGAATTTTAAGGTCTCTGCTGGTGAGGATGTTAGTATACCTCATTATTTTTAATGGATGCCTGGTATTTTATTATATAGCTTTGCCATGATTTATTCCTGTTTATTACTGTTTTTAGTTATAAAATATTTCACCCATATAGCAAAATATCAACTATTATAATATTCACCTCTGTACCCCCCATATAGATTTAGTAAACAGTAACATTGTGCCCTATTGGCTTCAGAATTTTTATGTGAATAAATGAAACATTCCAGGCAGAGATTCTCTCCCCTCTCCATCCCCAGAGAGAAGCTCTCTTCTGCAGTTGATACAGCCTCTTTATCTTACATTTTTACTACATGTGGCTATAAGCAGAGTGATATTTTGTGCATGCCTATATAGTATCATATCGTATGCATAGCTCCTGCAACTTGGATTTTCATTCTTTTTTCTTCCTTTTTTTTGAAGATTTTTCATTAATATATAGTTCTATACGGTCTTCCATTGTTAAGAATGAATATAGCTTCATTTAATCCATTTCCTTATTTACAGACATTTCAGTTGTCATACTTTAATTCCAATTGTTCAAATGTGTCGTCTCTCCTTTACTTCTTAACTCTGGACTCTTTATCTTCTATGGAACAGTCTGTATAAGATTGGAATAATCTGTTGTTTTGATGGTTTTGTAGAATTCATTAGCAAAACTGTCCGGCCTGGTGCTTTCTTTCTTTTTTTTTTTTTAATTAGTTATTGCGCTTTTTAGGTTTTCTATTTCTCCTTGAGATATTTTTGATAAGCTATATATCTTGAAGGAATATATGCAGTTTGTTTAAGTTTTCAAATGTAATGGCATCAAGTCATTGATAGCATTCTTTTGTCATTTACTTGATGTTGTGTCTGTAGTGCTGTGCCTCCATCTGTAATAGTATTTATCAGTGTTCTCCCCACCCCCTTTTAACTTGATCAGCTTTACCAGTTTTGTCTATTTGGTTAATCTTTTCAAAGATCAGTTTTTTTACCTCCTGCACTTTGAGCATGCTTTTCCTGTGGCCTGGCCTACAGTTCCTTTTTCTCATCACCTGGCTGAGTCTTTCTTCTGGCTCCTCAATCCTTGATTGAGCCACTTTGGCACTCCCCATGACCACTCTTTTTTTTAAAAAAACACTTACCATATTGTAATCTCTCTCTGTCTCTCTCAATTTTTGGTCTGGCTGCTCTTCTGCAAGCTCCACAAAAGCAGGAACTGGATCTGTTTTGTTCACCACTGTCTCTATAACGTGTGGCACTGTGCCTGGTGTACAGTAGGTGCTCAATAAATATTGGTGAAGAAATTAATGTGTGAGCCCATTATACATAAAGAGGTACAGACCCATTCTCCAAGGGATGAGGGCTCTCTTTCCAGGTGCGTTCTCAATGGGACTGTTGCAAAGAGGATGCAACTACTGCCAGCTGAGCATTCTGAGGTTCTGTGATTCTTTTTTCCCAATATTTATCAGGAAGTAAAGAGCTGGACTTGCAGTCATGGCATGAGTAGAATGAAGCTGACATGACTCAATGAGCCACAGAAACATGGTACCTAGTGGTGCCTTTGTACTTTCTTTTTCTTAATAAATTTATTTTATTTTATTTATTTATTTATGGCTGCGTTGGGTCTTCGTTGCTGTGCACGGCCTTTCTCTAGTTGCGGTGGCTTCTCCTGTTGCGGAGCATGGGCTCTAGGCACGTGGGTTTCAGTAGTTGTGGCACACGGGCTCAGTAGTTGTGGCTCGTGGGCTCTAGAGTGAAGGCTCAGTAGCTGTGGCGCACAGGCCTAGTTGCTCCGCGGCATGTGGGATCTTCCCGGACCAGGGCTCGAACCCGTGTCTCCTGCATTGGCAGGCGGATTCTTAACCACTGCGCCACCAGGGAAGCCCTGTACTTTAACTTAAGAGAGAGACAAGCCAAAGTGATGAGACTTCCATTCTGCAAACTATCTCTTTCCAGTGAGCTTCTCCAGGAAGAATTGGGTCTTTACCTGGCTAAACACCTGCCAGTCAATCCTTGATTATGTACCAGAAACAGAAACTAAAACGACATTTAAGCAAAAGAAACCACCATATCTTAAGTGGTCCAACCAGCATAAAAATAACTGGCATTAATTTCTCCTATAAAGTGTAGCTGTTTGGTTTTCCTAGTAATACTACAGTTGTCTTCATGGAGAAAGAGAGAGAGGTAAAACAAAAGAAAAGAAATCCAAGGAAAGTTTTTTAGCAAGATGCTCTGGGTTGACAATTAAGATATTAAAATATTTACAACATATAAAACATGCTGGCAAAGGTAGTAATCTTTAAAAAGGAAAAGGGGGGCAGGAAATGAGAATGGGAAGGCGGGGCTCTTTTCAGGGTTACATCATGTTCATATTTAGGGCTATGTTGTTGTCACCTAACAAAATATTCATAGCACCTTAAAGGCTTTGTTTTAGTTTACTTATATGTTTTCCAATCTGTAAGAATTAGATGTATATTTCATCGTCTCTCCAACATGAGCCTTGCCAATGATAATTATAAGTAATATCCCCTTTACTGGTTTAAAGAAGGCATTATCTCAATAATAATGACAGCTAATTTGAGCAGCTATTAAGGGCCAGACTCTCTGCCAAACATTTGTATAGTACGTTATTATTTTTTTAATCAACCATCTTTTATTCCTTTTTACTTTTTTTGTGGTACATTAATGTTTCAATTTTGTAAAAAGAGATTATTCTCCCCACTTTCCAGATGAGAAAATGGAGGCTCAAGGGGAGTAAAAAGTAGGTAACCTGGTTGAAGTCCTCCAGCAAGAAAGGGAGGGAGGCACTCTGGGTGCCCCAAGTCAGTTCCACCCCGAACACCAGACTCTTAGCCCCCACGGTGCAGGCAGCAGATGCAACCTGAAACCCACACTCCTGGGAGACGCTGTGGAAATGGTCATCAACCCTCTTCTCAAGGCGCTGGCAAAGAGTTACACTTGTTTTCACGTGGTGGGAAAATACATCCTGTTGTTAACCCCGCTGAGCGTATTCTCTCTGATTCCAGCCACACACACACCTGAATCGGAGATCATTCCCTAAACGCACCTTGAATCCTGACTTTTTACTCTTACTGTGGGCATTTCTCCATTTCTACTATGAGCTCTCCTGAGGGTGGAGAGTTTATAACTTTTCTTTCCAACCTTTCCTAAGGTTGTTCCAGTCAAGAATCTGTGCCTCCTGTCTCGGCAGTTTCTCTCCTGCTGCTTGCCCAGCCCCGGCTCCTATCAGCTCCCCCGTGGAGGTGGAGGTGGATGTGGATGATGACCAGTCAGCGTTGCCCTTCTGACATCTGTGGATGGGCTGTGCTTCCTAACCACGTGTGTACACACCGTGCACAGACCTGGCTCACTTAGGGGCCTGAGGACTGGACACACTATAGATAACTCCTCCCAGCCCTGTCAGGAAGTCCAACTGCATGTCTTTGTGTCTGAGAAACCTGTAGAACCAAGTGCCATTTTCTCCCTTGGACTTTTGCTGACAGTGCAAAGAAGTTGCTTCTAAAACAGAAGAAATATACCCAGGGCTGATTGCCCCTCCTGTGATGAGGACCTGGCCTTCACAGGCTTCTGAGATGCTGTCCTTTATGCTGCCAGTTTCCCTCACAGGCTACCTGAAGGAGTCTTCTCAGGAGGGTGCATTTTACTCCCTGAAGCTGTCCTTCAAAACCACGTGGGTGGTAGTGTTTGGCTGGGGAGGACTTATGATGCCAGATTAGATAGTTAAAAGGAACTCCAGCCAATGTGAATGATCTGGAAGCTTGGCAGGTGGTGGAACGCAGGGGTGGGGGAAGCACCAGTTAGAGACAGCCGTCTTCTAGGTAGGTTTCCTGGCAGTTTCCCCAGCCAAGGGGGGTGCAACCGAGTTGCCCAAGAGTGCCCTGGATTGACAGACTTGCTCTGATGCTTTTTCTTTGCCTATGAGGCCTCTTAGTGTGAGGCCCTGCTAAACTGGTGCCCCCCCACAAGGAACCCCCAGGCTGCATTCTTCCAAATGCATGGAAGCCCTGTTTGGTGGGGCTTCTCTCTATTTGAGAGGAGCTGCATCCCCTGAATCTGGAGTCAGACATATCTGGGTATGAATCCCACCTTAGACACCTACCAGCTGTGTGACTTCTGGCATCTGGTTTAACCTCTCTGAGCCTCGGTTTAACCCATCTGTAAAATAGGG
Source organism: Eubalaena glacialis (assembly GCF_028564815.1). NCBI lineage: Eukaryota > Metazoa > Chordata > Mammalia > Artiodactyla > Balaenidae > Eubalaena > Eubalaena glacialis. Next base: position 80,581,463 of record NC_083722.1, on the reverse strand, counting down.
TAATGATAATATCCCCATTATACCATAATATTATATGATATTATATGAAAACATATTATGATATAACATTATTTATTTAAATGTATGTAATGCCATACATATAAATATATAAAATATCATGTATAACACCATTATAATGCTACCTATATATCATGTATTAACGTTAGAGTATAGCATAACATAATAACCCATCTAATTGTTATTCTCAGACTTAGATTATGTAGGCAGAGTACTTAGAACAGTCCCTGGCACATCATGTAACTCAGTCACTGTTAATTATTGTGATTTTCATTTTCTGTGGACTGCAACATACAAAACAGGGGCACATTGACTAGGAATGTTCTGGTACATGTTGTTGCTTTGGAAGCAATGAAGCTCATCAAATAATTAGGAGAGCAAAGCCCAATTATAACCTGGGAGGGGAGGGAGCGGTATCCAGGGAGAAGTATTGTTGAATTCTAAGATTTTTTTTTTTAAGGGAGAAATGTCTTTTCAGAAGAGCTTAGACCAACATGTTACTTAATAAGAGAAGAGTATTAAATCTAAATAACCACCCACGTTTTCTCTGTTTGTCTTGAGAAGTTATTAGCCTGGGTTTTTATTGTACATGTGGGTGAGGAGGAGGAGGAGGCAGAAGAAGGGGGTTGGATATAAAGACACATCAGCAGGAGGGAGTTCCCCTCTGTTTTGGTGAGTTGTCCCAGCTCTGCTGTGTCAATCCTGTGTCCCTGATTGAAGGCTGTCCTTGGAGCCAGGATTTGGAGGGGGGAGGTGGGGAGGAGGGTGGGCAGGTTGGGGGGGCTGGGCACCATGCTGACATCTGTTGAGAACTTAGCAGTGACAGCACTGGAGTTAGAACCCTCATCTCATCTTGACTCTGTGTACAGGGTATTATTTCTCGTTTTGCACATAGGAATATGAAAGCTCCAGAGCTTAAGCCTCGGGCTCAGGGTCACACAGCTAATAAAACACCATGGGGTGTGAGATCAGACACCTGAGACCAGAATCCTGATTTCACCTGTGTGGTGATAGTTGAGTCACTTAATATCCTTAAGTGTCTGTTTTCTTATCTGTTAAATGGGTACAACAGTGAACCTCAGTTCCCAGTGGAGAGTCAGTGAGATTAACTACATAAAGTATTAGCATATGCTGTTTTAAATACTCAATACCTGTCAGCTGCTGCTATTATTATAATTATGTTGTATTTTGTTTATTTATCTCTTATGCCTGGTAGAGTCAGTCCAGATTTTTATCAGGCCTGACATACTGCAAAGCCTGTGCAGTGGTCACTACAAGCATCCTGCCTTGCATTCCTGCTGATTGTGGCAGGGAGGTCAAAGAAAAGGTGTGAGTATCATGTTAAAAAACCAGCACCACCACCCTTTGGCACATCAGTGACTAAAACCTCAGGGCAAGTGCAAGGTGGACCTTTTTCAGGGATGTTTTTCGGTGAAGTGGTACTTCAAGCAAACATGACATTTGAATATCCATATTGACAGGCATAGCATTTTGGGGAGGAGTAATTTACCACTCCATAAAAACATTGTAAGAGGTATCCTTGTGGGTATGTTGGCAGCTACAAAATTGGATTCACTTTACAAGACAGAAGTAAGGTGTTCCTGGTGTGTCTGGAGCCGCCCAGCCCCCTTGCTGCATCTTTCCTTTTCTGTACCGTTTACCTGCCGCTTGTGCAGATCCGACTTGAAGCTGCCTCCATCACATCTAAGGCGGTTGATTCGTGGGGAGAGATTAATAGGCGAGAAAGCCAGTTCTAACTTGTTAGGCAACGGCTGCATGTCCTATCAGTCGTCCCTTTAAAAGTTTGGAGCTCCAGTGTGGCCTGAGTGGAGGTGCAGGAACTCCCCAGCAAGTGAGCAACAAGGGAGGGTTCCAGGCTCTGCCGAAGCTACAGACATCACCTGATGGCATCCCTTTGGGAACTGCTTGTGTGTGAGAAATAAAGATCAAGACTGGAGTTTGGTCTGGCTTTTTGATCTCATCCAGGTTGAATTTTAGATTTTCTTTTATTTTTTTCTTTTATCTTTTAATTTTTGACTTTTTTAAGGGACTCTGGAGCTTTCCTCCTGGGGGCCTGGGAAGGAGTTTGCAGTGAGTTTGGCTGCTAAAGATTGCAGAGCTGTAGAAAACAATAGCTGCCTCACCTGCCTGGACCATTTCTCCAAGCATCTCTCTTTTTGACAAAGCTACATCTGAAATTGGTGATTTCCTCTGAAGAGCTAACCAATGAATAATGAGTGCATCGTCTTTTTTTTTTTTTTTTTTTTTTTTTTTGTCCTCTTCCAGGCCTAAACGGCAGCGGCAAAACAACTTTCCCATGTTTCCGTCTCCTAAAGCCTGGAATTTCAGAGGGGTAAGTGTTTTCCCTGGACAGTCCCAGCCATTATATGTCCTGTTCCGGATGCTCCAGAGAGGACACTGCCGAGGTTGGCTTTACTAATCAAAGTCTCCACCAAGCTTCTGTGCTTTACCACTTGGGGAAGTCATGTTTGCATCAGCGCTTGTGGTTTAATTAAAAAAATCTAAGTGGCTCGCTAAGCACCCATTGATGTTGCTTGCCCTGTAGGTCTTGGGTTACTGGAAGCATCTTGTGAAGAAGCCAAGAGATGTCAAGGTTGATGAAGTGGGCATTGTGGCTGTTTTGGGGGAACAAAAAGGGAACTGGTGCACAGTGAAGGAAAAAGAAATCAGAAATGTACAGTCTATTCATACGTAGATTTATGACTTTGCAGGAACTTTACTTTACAAAAGGAGAGGTCTATAAGCTTTAAAGGGAATCATAGAGTTCTCCCAATCACAAAGCCGTAGACCCTTAGAGGTGTAGGAAGGATCAGATTTAACCTCCCCTTGATGCAGAGTTCTCTTCCTTTATGTGATTATGATAATAATAATAGTCAAAGTGTATGGAGGCCCTTCTGTGTGTTAAAATGAATTCTAGCTCTGACTTCAGGAACAAGACCCTTGCCTGTGTAGAGAATGCTCTGAGCTCTGTTTCACCAGCAGGCCTTTGCATGTGTTGTTCCTTCTGCCCCGTACACTGTCCCCTGCTGCCCAGCACTACACTCCTACACACACTGCACTGGCCCACCCACTTTATCCATTGGGTCTAAGCCTTGACATCACCTCCTGTGGGAATGCATCATGTCTGCCTCCTGAATCTGACCTAGAGGCACCTCCTATGGACCCCTGTACTTTTTTCTCATTGTTAAGATTGTTACTTAACACTTAGTGAAATTTAAGATTGGAAGCCCCAAGCATCAGAGACCTTATCACTCTCTCTTGTTCACTGCAATATCCCTGGGCCTAGCACAGTGCCTGGAACATACATGCTTAATTAATTTGAATGAATAAATGGAATGAATGAATGAATAAAAAGATCTCTTAGGGGCTTCCCTGGTGGTGCAGTGGTTAAGAATCCGCCTGCCAATGCAGGGGACACGGGTTCAAGCCCTGGTCTGGGAAGATCCCACATGCTACAGAGCAACTAAGCCTGTGTGCCACAACTACTGAGCCTGCGCTCTAGAGCCTGCAAGCCACAACTACTGAGCCTGTGTGCCACAACTACTGAAGCCTGCGTGCCTAGATCCCGTGCTCCGCAACAAGAGAAGCCACCGCAATGACAAGCCTGCGCACTGCAACGAAGAGTAGCCCCCGCTCGCTGCAACCAGGAAAAGCCCGCACACAGCAACGAAGACCCAACGCAGACAAAAATTTAAAAATTTTTAAAAATTAAAAAAAAAAAATCTCTTACATCTATCAGACACAAAATTCAATTCAGATTATGTTTCAAGTTCAAGTCTTTAGTGTTTTCAGCACTGTTTTTACTGGTTTGATTCATCTTTAATATCCTACATACATCTCAGTCATTTTCCTCAGATGTCTTTTTAAAAATATAGATCCTGGCTCTCTTTTAGCTAAGTTTCAGTATGCTTTTCACTGCGTACGAAGAGAAATGTGTTGACACATATCCATAAATGGATAAGATCCCCATTTCTCAAAGTATGTTCAGTTGCATGATCATAACCATTACGTGAAAAAAACTTGTGTGGTCAAATAAACTTGTGACACCCTGAGAGCACCAAATTAAATATGTTCACCACTGCAGGACTTCTCAGAGCCTTTGGTGGGTTGATGTGCATAGAGACTACGTGAAGGAGACCTGATGGGATTTTGTTTGGAGCATTTCCCAAAGTCATTGGCCATTAACCCTTTGTTGACAAAACAGTTTATACACACTTTGGAACAGTTGATGTTTGTAGCTGATTTTGAACTACAGAGAAATTGAACCTTCTGTGAGCAATTGGCTGTTTTGAAGGTGTTTATTTTCTCTCCCTCTCTACCCTCTTTTCAATGTTCCCCACCCTTCCTTCTGATTCAACAGTAGTCACTAGTCTAGGGTTGGGGTACATCTAGAGTTTGCCCTGAGCTTGCCTGGGAGTGTCCTGGTTTTAGCACTGAAAGTCCCATGTCTTGGGAAACTTCAGTCCCGGGCAAGCTGGGACAATTGATTACCCTACCTATGGCTGTGAGACGTCTTAAACTGTTTGTCCTTGAAAAATATTTTATGAACTTTTAAGCACAAGTCTGGTTTATAGAACTTGCTGCTGAAAAGGAACCAGTTAGATGCACACTTGGTTTAAGGGACCCTCTGTCAGTTGTAGCCTTGCAAGGGTAACATTTAACATTAGTAATTTGCTGCAGGGGAACAAACAAACAAAGTGCCCCTGGCTAATTGCAACCAAAGAGATGACAGAATCTAATGCTTTGTTGACTTCAGTTTCCTATCAGCCCTCAAATTCTTAGCCAGCTCATAAGATTTTCCCAAATGGTTAAAAGTGTCAAAGTGACTAGCATCTGTTAGGCAGTTAGGCCAGTTGTTGTGTTGATCTTGGTCTCTTGTCTTTGCTTTGATTCTTCCGGCCCCTGTAGCTTCTTGGTAAAGTTAGACAAACTGACCTCAAGATACACCAGAGGGAGATGGTTCAGGGCCTGGTCAATTGCCAGATTCCTCTGTGGCCAAATCATCTCTGTGTCACTTGGAGCATAATCCTCCATGACATGGTGGGGGAGGAAGGAAACCCAACTAAGTAGAAACACCCTCACTCCCAGCCAGGACACGCTCTGTAACCATCACTATGGTAATTGGAACTGAAGACAAGAAGCATCCAGAATGCCGGGAGGAGGACGTTGGAGGTATTCTCTAGCTGATACATTTTCTATAATGAAATGTGACTCTCGGGCCTGCTAGACTGAACTGTGCAGGCTGTTCTAGGGCAAGGCACGCATTCTGTGAACTCTTCCTTTTCTTCTTTATTTGGAAAGGAAGGTTTTAGAATCTCTGTGCTAGCAAATTTCCCATGTTTATATACATGGCAGAGGAAACCATTAGAAGCATTTGCAATTCCATTCCTCTTTAGCTTGTAAAGAAGAAGCATCCTGTGTTAGTTCACCCAGGTCCTGGACATTTGTGGGGTTTGGGGGTGGGAGTGGGGAGAAGAGGTGATAAGAAATGGGTTGGAAAAGGCAAGAGGAGAAGGAACCACATGGCTCTAGATGAGAAGTGAAGAGGGAGACACATGAGAGCCAAGGAGGGAGCCGGGCACAGGGCACGAGGGGAGCGAAGGGAGTGGTCAGTGTCTTAAGGAGTAGACATTCTGGGAAAAGACAGATGTTTCAAAAAAATTTTAAGGAAAGTCTTGCTGAATGAATGTATTATAACCCCCTCCTCATCCTCCCTGGAAACATTCACTGCAGATCTGCATGACTTCTCAAGGCATTAGGAGTTGCATTTGTGGTTTTCCTTTTTTTTGGCTGGAGTTTTTGTCTGCAGAGAGCCTCGGGAAGGGCTGGAGACACTTGGATGACACATCCTTTCTACCTACCAAGCGGTTCAGTCCTCTCATGAGTTGACGTTGTTAGTTGTCGGTTGTGTCCTTTGGTTCTCATGCTCGTCTAAGGAGACAGAGGCCCTGGGTGTTACCAACCCTATGGAACTTCCCCACCCTCCCAGGCAAGGGGTGGTGCTGTGCCATCTCTCATCAGACCATGGGTGCTACAGAGATGTTCATGGAGAGAAGCCAAGAGGATGGTTTTGGTTGGGACAGTTTTGGTGGGAACATCATGAGTGAAACCAGAACAGAATGGGGAGAATAAGAAAGCAGGACCCTCAGAGAGGTGGGACCCTGGGAGGTGTCTTGCTCTGAGACATCTCTTCTGGATCTGGTTGGGGCAGTGCTGAGCTCAGAATTTCCACCGTTCTTTGTGAAAATATTTGCTACAGATCCTCCAGTAAGCTGAGAAAGAAGGTCACAGAGACAGACTCAGGGAGGAAACTCACCCTAGAAATGTGAAAATCTCTGGACCACAACACCTGCCATTGCCTGTAGTTAACTTAAAAATGCTTAACAAGACCTACCATGTGTGAGGCATTGTTTTAGGTGCCAGATCTGAGATTTGAATTTTAAATATCAACCAAATTTCAGGGCCATGCTGGTCTTGTCTCTTTCTCCAGTGCCTGGTCTTTACTCTTGCCTAAGCCATTTGGTAAGAAATTTCTAAACTCTGGGGCTTTGGAAGGGACTTTGAACGTTGTAGCCCTAACTTTTTAATTTTCAGATGAGAAAAATAAGGTTTAGTGTATTAGTCAGGACTCTTCTGACTACAAGTGATAGAAACTCAATCAAAACAAGCTTAAGTAGAAAGGGGAATTGATTGGTTCATTTGACTGAGGGAAACTGATGGGTAGGCTTCAGGTACCACTGTATCCAGGTATACGCTCTCAGCTTTGTCACTCTTGGGGTTTTGGTCTTGTCTTCTACTGCACATGGACTTTTTTGGAGGGAGGGGATAACCACAAACAGCCATACTTTTCCAGAGGAAAGAGAGAAGTTTATGCTTCCAGAATCCAGATGTGAAATCCCAGCGTAGGACTCTTATTGACCTGGTTCCAGTCACATAGCTAAACCTTGGCCAATCACTGTGGTCAAGAGTATTGGACAGGCCTTGTTCACATGCTCCTCTAAGGGAGCTGGGTGGACAGTATTTCGTGATTGGCAGTTCCACTAGAGCCGCTGGAAGTGGGGAAGGGTCATTTGCTTCAAGGAACAGTTTGTTGTTGTTTTTCTTTCTTTCTTTCTTTTTTTTTAAAATAAAATGTTAATAAGCATTTATTCAATCATAAAGACACAAAATTGAATAAGACACAGTCTTGATCTTGTGAACCTTAACATCTAGTAGATGTGTATGTAAACAAATTATTTTGTCATTGCAAAATGTCAGAGTAGGAGGCATATGACAGAGCTGCTTAACAGAGGTTAAAAACAAAAGGTCCCTAAACATGATAGTGGACACCTGTATTTTCAAATGACCCCGCCTGGTTATATGGCATGGGTAACACGAGTGCCATCCATGCCTGCAGCCTCTGGCACCCTTGTCAGGTGAGTAAGGAATCCCTCTTAGTGAGGTGTCCAGATATTTGGGGGGTCAGTGGGTGCTTGAAATTTAGTGCAGGGTTTGGGAAGCACACCACATTTTTTAGGGCAAAGGTCCTCATTTTTTAGCCACTTTCAGAGTTCTATGATCCATGTACCTATGGATACAGTTTGATGGTAGAAAGTAGTTACGTATATGAGACATCTGTTAAAAGATTTATTTGAAAGCCTTTCAAAGCCTGTTGAGGCTTATTCATCCTGCTGGGGCTGAAAATGGCTCTTATTGGCCTTTGAAAGGGACACTTCTCACATAGGCTGGCCCGCTATCAGCCCACCACATCCAGCCTGCCCCAACTCCTTCCTGCATGGACATTTGGCCTTCTCTCCTACACCCCAAGCATCTATAGTTCCCTGCCCAGCCTTCTCTCTATGCACTTTTTTGGTACATATTCCTATCATTCCTGGCACAGTTAATGCTATTTTAAATACTAACCTCCTGCTCCAAGGAAGAGTTTGGTACTGTCACCAAAGGAAGTCCAGTTCCTAGACAGACAGGAAATAATGCTGACCGCTGTGAGGGTCAAGCCAAGAGATCAGGAGCAGAACCATGTCTTCAGACAATAGGTCCTGTGCCTGCTCCAGGCTGTCCAACCCATCCCAGGCCCCGTGTTTGGAAGGAAGTTGCATTCAGAAGTGCAGCCGAATGTTTCTTGATGATCAGGCTGAAATGCTTTGAAATTCACAGCTCATTAGAGTGACAGAGTCTCTAATACTCAACACACACCTGGCCCGGTCATTGTTTACTGTTGCCTCACCTCTCTTTTGCAAAAGAAGGTGGCATGGCTTTCTCTTCTCTCACAGCCTCCGTTTGTACATTTACCTACATTATTTAACATCAGCTCCAAGCAAGGCTGTGGCAGTCCTGCATGGTAGATAGTATCTGTTCCATTTCGAAGATGAGGAAACTGAGACCACATCTGCTCACTTGCCTAAAATCACAGCCATAGCAAGTGGCAGAGCCAGCATTTAAACCTGGGACAGTCTGTCCCCAGGCCGTTGAAGCCTACTGCCTCTTTAAAACAAGGCTGATGACACATACTTTGTCTTCAAAGGAGGTAAGACATGACCAACTTTTTAAAAGTGCTAGAAACAAGGGACAATTCTATGGTAAACTTTTCATCACCCAAAATCCCTTTCAATTCCCTTATACTCCCTTGGACTGTATTTTTTATTTTCATTTTTTATTGAAGTATAGTTGATTTACAATACTGTGTTAGTTTCAGGTATACAGCAAAATGATTCAGTTATATATATATATATTTTCAGATTATTTTCCATTATAGGTTATTGCAAGGTACTGAATATAATTCCCTGTGCTATACATTAAATTCTTGTTGCTTATGTATTTTATGTAGAGTAGTGAGTATCTGTTAATCCCATATTCCTAATTTATCCCTCCCCACCTCTTTCCCCTTTGGTACCCATATTTTGTTTTCTATGTCTGAGTCTATTTCTGTTTTGAATATAGATTCATTTGTATTATTTTTTAGATTCCACATATAAGTGATATCATATAATATATATCTTTGTCTGATTTACTTCACTAAGTACAATATTCTCTAGGTCCATCCATATTGCTGCAAATCCAATACTTCATTCTTTTTAATGGCTGAGTAATATTCCTGTGTGTGTGTGTGTGTGTGAATATATATATATTTTTTCTTTTCAAATTAGAGTTTTCGTCTTTTCTGGATGTATACCCAGGAGTGGAGTTGCTGGATCATATGGTAGCTCTATTTTTTGTTTTTTAAGGAACCTCTATACTGTTTTTCATAGTGGCTACACCAATTTACATTCCTATCAACAGTGTAGGAAGAAGGTTCCCTTTTCTCCATACCCTCTCCAGCATTTATTATTTGTGGACTTTTTGATGATAGCCATTCTGACTGGTGTGAGGTGATACCTCATTGTGGTTTTGATTTGTATTTCTCTAATGTTTAGCATCTTTTCACGTGCCTGTTGGCCATCTGTATGTCTTCTTTGGAGAAATGTCTATTCATGTCTTCTGGCTTTTTTTTTTTTTTTTTTTTTTGGCCACTCGGCGTGTGGGATCTTAGTTCCCTGACCAGGGATCAGACCCACGCCCCCTGCATTGGAAGTGCGGAGTCTTAACCACTGGACTGCCAGGGAAGTCCCTTCTGCCCTTTTTTTGATTGGGTTGTTTGTTTTTTTGATATTGAGTTTTATGAGCTGCTTGTATATTTTTTGAAATTAAGCTCTTGTTAGTTGCATCATTTGCAAATATTTTCTCCCATTCCATAGGTAGTCTTTTTGTTTTGTTGATGGTTTCCTTTGCTGTGCAAAAGTTTATAAGTTTGCTATGTCCCATTTGTTTATTTTTGCTTTCATTTCTATTGCCTTGGGAAACTGATCTAAGAAAATATTGCTACGATTTATATTAGAGAATGTTTTGCCTATGTTCTCTTCTAGGAGTTTTATGGTATCATGTCTTATATTTAGGTCTTCAACCCATTTTGAGTTTATAATAGATGCCTTTTTGATGTGAGGTATCCCTTCAAAAGGAAAAACTGTCTCTCATTTCTGCTTAGTCTTCTTGTCTCATTTCCCTTCAGGCAGCCAGGAGAAGCCAGCCTGTGAGAGATGCTGACACCTGTGAGGAAAAGCCCATGTCATTCTCAGTCTGCTGACACCAAAAATATGCCAGGCACATTGAAGCTCATTTTTAGATTCAAAAGCAGTTTCTTTTTTTGGTCATATGTGAGGTCTGTGGGGACATACAGTGCCTTGCATACCAGCTGTGCAAATTTTGCGCTTTTGAGGCAGAATTTGTAGATGCCTTTGTTTATTTTATGCAGTTGTCAACTCAATTATTCTCTTTTTGTTCTAGATTTATACAAGGTAAAAGATGCTTTTGACTGTGATCTTTTAGGTTAATTAGGAGATCTTGTTGCAAGTGATAGAAATTCAACTCAAATTAGCTTAAACAAGGAGAGTTTTTAAAATTATAGAGATCTCAAGAATATCTCATGGAATGCAGCAGGATCTCAGAAGCCCCTGGAACCAGGCACCAGAAGCCCATGAGGGCTGCCAATTCTTCTGTTGTTTGCTGCATTTTCTCTGCAGACTGACTTCCTCCATTTCTCCATACTGTGGAAATGCAGCCATCTGCAGAGTGACAGCCTTTTCTCTCTCAGATCCAAAAGTACTGGGGGGTGGGGTTTGATTGGTTCAGCCGGGGTAGGGTGGATACTCCTAGACCAATCAGCAGTGACCACAGTGTGGCGTTCTGCTGTACCACTACGTTGGCTCCTATGGTAACCATAGTAACATGGGAGGGAAGGGGCAGTTTCCAGAAGAAGGGGAGAGACACTAGGCAGATACATACAATTCTTATCTACAAAAGTCTGTCCCATCTCTCATCCCAGAGTAAAGGGTAATCATCCTGATTCCCAGGGTCTGACTTTAAGATAAACAAAACTTCTAACTCCTCTTCTTCTTTGTTTGGTTAGAAGTAGTCCTTTTGGTTATTGATTTTTTTTTTCAATCCTCACAATCTGATCTGGGAGCAAGAATAAACTGCTCATAAGACATAAAGCATAATAGTCCTCTGTATTAATTGAAATAACAGCAGATCCTGGAAAATTGCATTCTGAAATGGCTGAGGTCATTTCTGTGCCATTGGGAAGTATTGGAGCTTAGTTAAGGGTTTTATTTTTATTTTATTTTTTTAAAAATGTATTGAAGTATAGTTGATTTACAATGTTGTGTTAATTTCTGCTGTACAGCAAAGTGATTCAGTTATACATATATATATATTTTTCATATTCTTTTCCATTATGGTTTATCACAGGATATTGATTATAGTTCCATGTGCTATACAGTAGGACCTTGTTGTTTATCCATTCTATATGTAATAGTTTGCATCTGCTAATCCCAAAGTCCCAATCCTTCCCCCGTACCCGCCCCTTGGCAACCACAAATCTGTTATCTATGTCTGTGAATCTCTTTCTGTTTCGTAGATATGTTCATTTGTGTTGTATTTTAGATTTCACATATAAGTGATATCACATGGTATTTGTTCTCTTTCTGACTTACTTTGCTAAATATGATAATCTCTAGGTCCATCCATGTTGCTGCAAATGACATTGTTTTGTTCTTTTTTATGGCTGAGTAATATTCCATTGTATATATCATATCTTCTTTATCCATTCATCTGTCGAAGGACATTTAGGTTGCTTCCATGTCTTGGTTATTGTAAATAGTGCTGCTATGAACATAGGGGTGCATGTATCTTTTCAAATTATAGTTTTGTCTGGGTATATGCCCAGGAATGGGATTGCTGGATCATATGGCAACTCTATTTTTAGTTTTTTGAGGAACCTCCATACTGTTTTTCATAGCAGCTGCACTAATTTACATTCCCGCCAACAGTGTAGGAGGGTTCCCTTTTCTCCATCCCCTCTCCAGCATTTATTATTTGTAGACTTTTCAGCGATGGCCATTCTGACTTGTGTGAGGTGGTACCTCATTGTAGTTTTGATTTGCATTTCTCTAATAATTAGTGATGTTGAGCATCTTTTCACGTGCCTATTGGCCATCTGTATGTCTTCTTTGGAGAAATGCCTATTTAGGTCTCAAATAGAAGGTGGCCCAAGACTCAGTCTCAGTATGGCTTTGTGTTTTGTTGCATTTATGACTTTTCATGGAGGTATTTATTTTTCATTCTAATCAAATTTAGCCTTTATTACACAAACAGTATTGTGGCAGTGATCTCATCACCTCCAAAAGGCCCTCATGCTATTTGAAGGCGTGGGAGGGGAAGGTGATATTGAGAACTGAGGGGATGCAGCAATTTGGAAATTGCTTTCTGAATCTGAACCTTTCCCTTCAGTTTTCCTTTTCCCCTCTGTGTTAGATTTTATATTCTGTTTCCTGCCCACGTCAGAAGCTGGGGATGGGAATTGAAGCCTCTTACATGGGAGTTGGTAATGGTCCTGTCACCGACTTTTCTTCTTTCCTATCAACTTCTTCCTCTTCACAATAATGTGTCCCATTTAATGGATTGGACGAGGTTGAGCTCATTGTGAGGCTAAATAGTGCCTCACCCTTTTCTTTAAATACTCAGATCACACTGTCCAATTAAACCAGTTGAAACATAGTGAGAAGCAAGGGGGAGAAATGGGGTAAGTTAACATACTACAGAGAGGATGGAAGGACCTCACCTGTATCCTGGGGTTCACAATGCCAATACGTCCCCTTTCTCTGTACTGCATTGGCCTTCCCCACGGATGTGGCTGCAAGGACCAGAGTTGAAGTGCAGGAAAGAGGTCCACAGACTGAAGGTGCCCTGGGCCAATGACACACACTTGCTTTATCATAAAAACTCAGGGACAAACATACCTGGTCAACAGTAGCAGCTTGGCAATTAGCCAGATGAACAGCTGGCTAATTTCTATTTTATTTGTGTTTCTTGGGCAGAGGGCACATGGGGCCAGAATAGGGTGTCTCCAGTGGGTAGCCAAATTAAGGCCTCATGTATATTAAGTGCTCATATATATTTTGTGCCTCTGTATAGTCAGTACCTCATAAGTCTCATGCATATCTAGTGCATAACAAACATTCAGTAACCAGGTGGCTCATGAATAGTAGGTATCTTTTGCTCCTTTCACCCTTTCCTATCTATGTTTACCACATACATATTCTACTTACCACTTATTTATACTTAACATAACTTAAGATATTTCTATTATTGATTAGAAATAATAGAAATATATTTCTATTATTATTTGTAAGTTGTTACAAACTTATTCACCTTTAGTAATTGAAATAAATATTCTCTAAAAGCAAAAGCTCATTACAGCTTGATTGCACAGAGCTCATTTTGAAATGGGCTATCTTATTTAGGCCTGAGGATGAAAATTCTTCTCTTACTTGATTTTTTGGGCCTCCCACATTTGTCATCTCCCACCCAGGCTCTCTCCTTCTGCCGTCCGACCCTGGAAATCTCAATGAACACAGCTCCTGGACTAGCCTTTTTGAGCATGACTCTTACTGTGGACTTGTACATGGTACTGGTAATAAAACCAGCTGGATTAGATGCTGCAGCAGCAGCGTGGACCACCACTGCCCTGACCTCCTGGTTAACACACGTTCAGGGAGGAGGAAACGTACCGTACGGCAGAACGCTGCTAATGCACAATGTGTTTTTATATCCTCAGGGCTGATTTGACCTTACATCCATTTGGAAAAAAGAGGGAATGAGGCCTATAACTTTTTTATGGACAGATGAGGACTTGTTTAAAAGTTCTGATTTGAGGAAGGTGCAAGGAAGTTGTATCAGATGTGCATTTAATTTATGCAGGTTCATCTAAACTTGCTTATAGAAAAAAAGGGTGGGACGGGAACTTAGACTCTTGTTAGATGGGATTGTGAACCTGCTTTTTCCTCTGTCGATCCCAGTGGGCTGATGGTGATTCTAGAACTTGATGGGGGCTTTTTGTGCTGCATTGCCGCTAAAAACAAGCAACAGCTTCGTCTGGGGCTAAACTGAAGATGTATGTACAATATTTATTTTAGCAGTAAAGTAGGAACTATTGAGTGTGCTTTATTGAGAGAAGGGCTGTCAGGCGTCACCAGGTATCTTCCTAAGTGGTTTCCAAGATTATTATTTTTACTATGTGTGCTATTTTTTCAACTTTTTATTATGAAAACTTTTAAATATATGGAAAGTTGAAAGATAAGTGCAATGAACACCCACCATCTAGAATCAACAATTAATTGCTAACATTTTGCTTTACCTGTTTATCTATCTCTAGCTGTTTATACAATTTGGCTTTATTTTACTAAATCATTTCAAAGTGAGACAATCACGACACTTCACTTCTAAATACTTCAATACATATGTCTTAAGAATAAGGACATTTTCCTACATTATCAAGCCTAATAAAGTTACTATTAATTCCCCAACATGCAGTCTATATTCCTATTTCCCCAATTATCTTTTTTTTTAATATTTTTTTTTGTGATGTGGACCATTTTTAAAGTCTTTATTGAATTTGTTACAATATTGCTTCTGTTTTATGTTTTGGTTTTTTGGCCCCAAGGCATGTGGGATCTTAGCTCCCAGACCAGGGATCGAACCCGCACTCCCTGCGTTGGAAGGCGAACTCTTAACCACTGGACCATCAGGGAAGTCCCCCTAATTATCTTTTATAGTTGGTTTCCCCCAAAACCATTCAAGGGCCATGCATTGCATCTGGTTGGATTTTTTGTTTGGTTGTTTTTATCCAATTGAGGATGACGATTTCATTTTGTTACTATGTTTTTTAGTCCTTTTAAATCTTTGAATAATCCCCTCATCTCTCCTTTCTTTCTTTCTTTTTTTTTAGTATTTATTTATTTGGTGCACCAGGTCTTAGCTGTGGCAGGTGGGCTCCTTACTTGTGGCTCTCCAGCTCCTTAGTTGTGGCATGCGAACTCTTAGTTGCAGCATGCATGTGGGATCTAGTTTCCTGGCCAGGGATCGAACCCAGGTCCCCTGCATTGGGAGCTCAGAGTCTTAACCACTGCGCCACCAGGGGAGCCCCTCTTTTTTTTTTTTAATGACACTGACTTTTTGAAAAGACCAGACCAACTGCTTATGGAATGGGTCTCACATTTTAGTTTATCTGATTGCTTACCTATGATGTCATTTAACTTGCTCCTTTGTCCTTTATATTTCTTATAAACTGGTAATTTAGGTCTAAAGGCTTGGTTTGTTTCAAGTTAAGCACTTTGGGGCAGGAAAACATCCTAAGGGATGCCAGGTACTTGCATCTCATTAAGAGGCACATGCGTTGGTTTTTTGTTATTAATGGTGCTAACTTGCTGCACAGGGTAGGTGCTGATGACAGTCCATTCCAGTGAGGAATGACTCCACCGTAAATTCCTTGGTGGTTACTTTAAACAGAGCTCTTGGCAAAAAGCAGGCACTTGCTCCCATTACCTCAAGAAAAGTGCTGTTTAATAAGAGAATTACAGTTGCAGAAACCCAGGATTTCTCTCTGTGGGTCAGTTTCATTCTTTCTGTCTCTGCTTTTACCTTCTGATATTCAGGTCCTGCTCCCAGTGTCTTCTCCTTGTATGTGCCATTGTTGGGCTTGTCACGATGCCAGCTCTGATCCAACCTGACATGTCTTTCAGCAGCTCTTTCTCCCAAAGCTCGTGGGATAGTCTCAGTTGGTTGCCCTATCCCCAGATCCCTAAGAAAACCCTGATTGCTTCAGATCCTCTTTCTTTTGTTGGGCTTCACAGGTGGTGGGCAGGCTTCTGGCTGGCTCCTAGAGGGGCTTCCCTCCCCCTTGGTCCAGTCATCTTTGGCCAGAGAGTCAGGGTCAAAGGGACCCACCAGCTTGGGCAAGTAAGTAAACCTACTGGAACTCAGATTTCCCCATCTGAAAAATGTATCTAACTCATAGGGTTCTTATGAGAATTAAACTAAATAATTCATGTTAAGTATTTAGCATTGGGTCTGTGACATAGTAGGTGCTCAATAAATACTTTCCCCCCTTGCTACAGCTACTGTTATATTATACCCACTCAGCAGGAGCTGTGGACAACATTGGGGAAAGTGGGACAAATTTCCTGGAAAGAGAATAGGGGAAAGATACCCCAAACCGTTTCCAGTATAGTAGAAAAGGTTTCCATTTATCTAATGCTTTTCCATGTTCTAGGGTGATCAATTTAGGCCTTGGGTTATAAGAGACTGAGTCTAGACCATTTGCTCTTGCGTATATGTGCCATTAAGTAAAAAAAACTTACCTGATGTATATGGGAATATGCACCAATTTGGAGAAAGAAAGAAAATTTCTTGTGTAAAAAGCTATTGAATGAATTTTATTTTATTTTTTATTTTTTAAATAAATTTCTTTATTTTCTTTCTTTATTTTTGGCAGCGCTGGGTCTTCGTTGCTGCGCGCGGGCTTTCTCTAGTTGCGGTGAGCGGGGGCTACTCTTCGTTGCGGTGCACGGGCTTCTCATTGCGGGGGCTTCTCTTGTTGCAGAGTATAGGCTCTAGGTGCACGGGCTTCAGTAGTTGTGGCTCACGGGCTCTAGAGCGCAGGCTCAGTAGTTGTGGCGCATGGGCTTAGTTGCTCCGCAGCATGTGGGATCTTCTCGGACCAGGGCTCAAACCCATGTCCCCTGCATTGGCAGGTGGATTCTTAACCACTGCACCACTAGGGAAGCCCTGAATGAATTTTAAATGTAATCTGGATATATTCCTGAACATTCTAATGTATTCCTTCTGATAAGTGTGACTTATGGTAATTCAAATCTTATGTATCTTGTGAAGTTTGGCAGTGGATTCAGTTCTGAATTTACTTTGCTCGTGTCTCTCTGTACTGGGCATCTCTCCGTACGGTCACAGACTGGTACATCGTACTGGTTGTTCTTGGCTTCTTCACTACAGCACCTTAGTTGCCCAGTGAAAACATCCAGCAAATGACTACATTCTTTTCATGTTTGTGGTTTTGCTTGCATTCTTGTATGTGAGAAAAATTAACATTGTATTTGAAGATTATTCTGATACTGAGGGAATGTTTGAAATCATTGACCTCAGCAGGTCAGTCTAAGAATGGGAAATTTTTTAAGGTTTTTCAGCTGCAGAATTAATCAGCCTTTTTTCAAGTGATAACTTTAAATGCTCGTGAGGGTGCAGTAGGACTGATGCTCTCACCAATGTTCAGTGGCATTGTTACTTGATCATCTTTCTGGAAAGCTATTTGTGTCAAGAATCATAAATGCATTTATGACTATTGATCTAATAATTTCGCTTCTAGGAATTTATCCTAAAGAAGTTACCAGAGCTGTGGATTAAGATTTATGCACAAAAATGTTTAGTGCAGCAGTCATTATAATGACAGAAAAAATGGAAAAAGTCTAAATGTCCAATTATGTGGAACCGTTGGTATAAATTGTGTTTTATCCATATGAGTGCATATTATGCAGCCATAAGGGGCTGTTGAGGAAGAGTGTTAATTCAGGGAAAATGTTTATTGTTATGGCTTTAAAAGCAGGAAACAAAATTGTATGTACAGTAATGATCCTGCTATGAAAAAATTCATTTAAAGGACTGAAAGAAAATATAACAAAATATTAATAATGATTTCCTCTCTGTAAGTGAGGTTATAAGTGACATTTTTTCTTCATTTTATTTTGACTTTCCCAAATTTCTACAGGGTGCATACATAATTTTTATAGTTGAAGAGTAGAAAAACTGAGGTGAGGAGACAAATATTTGAATTGTAATTTTGAAGTGGAGTTTTAGGTTTTAAGGTTTAAGAATAAAAATCATCCACAACAGGCAGCAGGAATAAATCTGAGTCAGAAATTCAATGAATTGGCCTAAATCCCATGATTCCTTAAGATGGAATTTTAAAATATGGCATCTGTTTGTGGAGGAGTTTCAAATGTGAGAACTTGGTAAAGGTGAACTTGGAGGAATTTTGTCTTCCTTCTGTAACAACAACTAAAAAAAAATCCATAAATCTTGTATATGTGAGAGAGGGGAGGAAAGCACCTTAATAAGAATGAATACTGCGTACTCAGCCAAGAGAGAAATCACAGTCCTAAAACAATCATCCCCAAGAGTTAATATTCCAAAGAATTAATAGGTAACTCAGTTGCATCTTCCTGAATTGGGGCACATTATTTTTATGGGTTCCGGATGATAGCTTGAGACAATACTGTGGAATATCACTTTGGGAAAATTAGAGAAAAATACCTAATGTGGCATCCTGTGTGTTCCTCCTCTTGGGTTTAATTTATTATTGAAACTCTGAGGACTCTCAATTGCAAACTTGGCTTAGGAATTTCGGGGTCAAAAAGATACTTGTCTTTTAAAAAATACCCTCCACTCCAAAGTATGTTTCCCACTGTGAAATTTTTGTAATGAAAAGCGAACGTGTTTTTCTTGAGGCAGATCTTTGCCAGGCATCGATAAGTTTATCGCCAAATTCCAAAACTTCTCAAGGAAGGAAAAAGCTTGAGTTTGAGACTAAAATGGTCTTTTCAAGTCTATAGAATTGGTACAAATGGACAAGATTTGCTGTTCTTGAAACATAATAAAGCTTCCTGCTGCCTATTCTTATAGTCTTGATGTCATGTCTTTTTTCCTTCTTTTAAAAATATACTCATCTCATTATCCAGAGTGACTAAGAGGCCCTGCATATGTGCCACTAAAAAGCTTGTCCTCAGTTTGCTCTTCCTTTTCTCCCAACACCCATTGCTCAGGAAATGGCTTTTCCCTCTTGTTTTATTAGTCATTCTGACGTGGTCCATCAAAGGCTCCCTCCCTGGAGCCTACCTAGTCCTTGAATATCATCTCTCTACTTTAATAAATGTCCATTTCTCTTCCCTTGTCCACTGGCATTTTTTTTTTTCTATTTTAGGGTTTGGGTTTAAAGACTAATGTTCCTTCTTATATCTTATGTGTAATTTTATGTTATTAAATGATATCAAACTTCTTTAATATGTTATACCCAATTCAAAGGACAAATGCCCAAAAGTACAGGGGACAAGAATAGGAAAGAAAAATCCTTACTGTGAGGCAAGAAACAGACAATACAAGTAAGTCAGTTGATTTAGTTTTAGTGGTCCAAAAATCTATGTCTACATGTGTGTTTGTGGACGAAACACAGAGTTGGTTTTCTGGGTGTTCTCCACTCAGCTGCCTTCTACTTCTTACACTTGACATTTGGTTTTATTTCTAGAAGAACTCAATTTCAGAAGTCTCTGGTTTAGCAATAGGAGGAGATAACATTTTCATCGGTTGTTAGTTGTGTTTATTTAAAAGACCCATGCAACTATTGTTGCTTACAGTCACTGGGCTCATTTCTGCTGGCCTGGCAGGGTTTATGCTGGCAACGGTGAGGAGATGCTATCAGCAATTCATTGTGCACTGTTTGCATAACAGCTCCAGGCAGTTAAAAAAAAAATGTATTGAATTAGCTGGATGATTTTATTAAGGTGCCTGTCTGGTTGGGAGCGTGCAACCTGTGACTGAGGAGGTAGTGCTCAAGTTCTTAAGAGGCCCCCAGCCACAGCTGGTGGGCTGGGAGAGCAGGTTGCTCAGCCTCTAGAACACAGCTACACCTGCAGTGGGCTGGCCACCCCAAGAAGTGTCAGTGATGAGAATGCTGGTGAAGGCATGATGCTCAACTGTGTTGTCCTTTGAACCTCAGAGGACCCAGGGCTATTCCAGAAGCTTGGGCCAAGGGAAGATCTGCTGGATTTTCCTCAGTTAATAGTGTTCAACAAGGTTTTCCTGCAAGAACAGTCATCCTATTAACTGTCAGTGAGATAACTTGGAAACAAGAACTTTAAAGATACATTGTGCTTGAGTTTACTTCTTAGCTCTTAGAATGAAGACACCACTTGACATCATGACCGTAGAGACATAGGAAATAAGATTGTTTTTCGGTCTGCTTCAGCCACTAGCACGTCTCCTAGCAAAGGTTCTTAACGTGTGGTCCATGAGGCGGTAACAGCAACAGCATCTGAGAGCTCGTTAGAAATGCAGAATCGCGAGCCCCACCCCAGACCTGAATCAGAATCTGCATTTTATCAAGATGCCCAGGTGATTTGTGGGCACATTAAAGTTTGAGAAACACTCTAGTTTTGGGGGGTTTTTTTGTTTGTTTTTTTGGCGGTGTTTGGTCTTTGTTGCTGCATGCAGGCTTTCTCTAGCTGCGGTGAGCGGGGGCTACTCTTTGTTGAGGTGCGCGGGCTTCTCATTGCGGTGACTTCTCTTGTTGCGGAGCACGGGCTCTAGGGCGCGTGGGCTCAGTAGTTGTGGCTCATGGGCTCTAGAGCACAGGCTCGGTAGTTGTGGTGCACGGGCTTAGTTGCTCCGCGACATGTGGGATCTTCCCAGACCAGGGATCGAGCCTGTGTCCCCTGCATTGGTAGGTGGATTCTTAACCACTGCGCCACCAGGGAAGTCCAACACTCTAGTTTTTAGGGCAATCTTGCAGATACCGTCACCTCAGTAGAGGTTCCATGTGAAAATCTTCAGTCAGTATCTGAGGTGATGGAAATTGACATGTGGTTTGTCCTCTTTCCCTAGTAAAAGAAAGTCGGGCTATGGTGAATCCCAGTTAACAAGTACTCAGGACTCTAGACACTTGGAGCCAAAATTATTAGTACAAATGCCTCTGTGGTTCAGGTATAGTAAAAGAGGCTGCAAGCAGGGTTGAGAATTCTGGTATCCTCCACTCCCTCTCTTCCCACTATACCCTCCTTCCCCACTCGGGAGCACCCAAATCATAGCATTCTTTGCTCATAGAAAGGTCCTCTGGGAACTCTTTTTCTAATGCAGAGGTTGTATTTTTTTCTCACAGTGCGCACATAGTAAGGCTTTTGCTCATCTTGTGGATGTCCTGTGGTGGCAAAGCCACCACACCCTGACAAGTGACTCGTAGGCAAGACAGCAACTTGTGATAAAGGAGGGAAGGGTGTCCATTACACCTCAAACTGAGGCCCATGTGTTATGTACTGAGTTTCCTGCCTTTAATTATTTACCGGTCTTGCCCAGCGTGTCCACTGTCCTGGCTGTTGTTTTCTTTGTTCTGTGACAGAGGAATTTGATCTCTCTGGGGTTTAGATCCCGCTCAACCCTGACCATTTCTCAGCATGGTTTTCCTCAGGTGGCAGGTCACTGGGAGCAGAGGCATATTTTCCAACCTCCCCCTGTGTCTCAGTTCCTTTAGTATGTCTTCATTTCGAGGAAGATTTGGAGAGAGGCTAAGCTGATTACAGGGCTCAAGTGACACCCTGAGCACACTTCAGATTTGGAATGCAAATTGTTGTCTGTAGTAATTACAGTTTGTGCCACGGCCCTGCTTGGCCCCTGTGGTCATCATCTTGGTGCAGAATAAGTAGCTTTGTGCGTAATGAGGGGGAGAGGGACACGTGAAGGACATTAGGGGGTGTTTTCAAAGCCTGTCTCCAAGCCTAAGTGGGAGTAGGACAGACCCAGAGGTGTGGTGGGATGCTGCCACTGACAAGCTCTGTGACGATGGGCCAGGAACTCAGTCTCTCTGAGCCTCATCAGCCTCCAGTCCTTGTCTCATAGCATTGCCATGGTGATGAAATGGCGATGATGTGATGGGACACTCAGCAAGGTGCTTGGTGCATAATAGGTGTTTAACAACGGGGAGTTTCACTGCCTTAGCAGGTGCCATAAGGGTAAGGATCTGCGACGGAAAATACACACTCTTCTTTTTTATTTATTTATTTGTTTGTTTGTTTGTTTATTTAGACTGCATTGGGTCTTCATTGCTGCTCGCGGGGTTTTTCTAGTTGCGGCGAGCGGGGGCTACTCTTCATTGCGGTGCGCAGGCTTCTTATTGCTGTGGTTTCTCTTGTTGCAGAGCATGGGCTCTAGACACGCGGGTTTCAGTAGTTGCAGCACACGGGCTCAGTAGTTGTGGCTCCCAGGCTCTAGAGCACAGGCTCAGCAGTTGTGGCACGCGGGCTTAGTTGCTCCGCGGCATGTGGAATCTTCCTGGACCAGGGATCGAACCCATGTCCCCTGCATTGGCAGGAGGATTCTTAGGTGCTGTGCCACCAGGGAAGTCCCCCACACCCTTCTTAAAGAGTAATTTCTGTGCACACATTAGTTACCCCTCTCATCCTGCAGAGGAGCTGTGGTGTATGTATCCTTCTCATGTTTCACAAGTGTGCAGAATTGAGGGCTGGCTTAGAGTGCTGGCTCAAGTCAGAGTTCCTGTGTGTCAGTCTAGCTGTGGTGTCCTTCGGTGATTTGATTAACATCTCTGAGCCGTGGGTTTTCTCATTTGTAAAATGGACATCATAATTGTATGTGATTCACAGGTTGTTGGGAAGGTTGTCTGTGAAAAATGCGCATAAATTTGAGCACCACAAACTCTAAGGGGGTACTATTGTTATCATCCCCTTTGCAGAGATGAAGAGCTCAAGGTTTTAAGGGCTAAGTGACTTTCCCAAGCCTGCAACTCCTATGTGGCAAATCCCAGACTCTGACCCAGCAAATTGGCTCTAGAGTCCACATTAGTGTCACTGTCACTTTACCTGAAGGGGATCAAAAGTCACTGTACAAGCATTGCCCAGGCACCTGCTGCTGGGGCTCTCCCCTCAGACCCCTCATTTTTGTTGACAAATTCTTTCTTAAGTTAAAGCAGATCATAATAAAATAATTATATTACTATATTAGGTAATGTTACTTGCAATGTTATGTGATATTTAAAAATAAAGTTTATTTATAATACATAATTATATACTATAAGAAATATTATATATATTAAATAAAGATGGCAGCAACAGCTATTTGCATAGATTTGCATTCCTACTGAAAATGTCCTAGCCATTGTCAGCACTTATAATTGCTTTTTGCTGTCCCACATAGGAGCTTATTGTCCATGATTTGGCTGCAAATTTCATTGTTTATCATACAGAGCCTCCAAAAGCTGCTGTGGTTACTTATCGTGTGCCAGGCACTAAGTGACTTATTTGATCCTCACAATGACCTGTGGTGGGCGCTCTTATTATCCTCATTTAACAGATGATGGAACTGAGGCACAGAGAAGTTAAGGAAATTGCCAGAGGCCACACAGTAAGCAATAGCACTGGGATTTGAATCCAGGTTGTTTGGCTCAGAACTCCTCTTCCTAATCCTTGTGCTAAACTGCCTTCATTGATTTCCAGCCTACTTTCCAGATGCTATGCCCTTGCCATCTTGGCTGGCCTCGGTGCTCCCAGACCTTCTCGGCTGCAAACTTAGCATACCATTTCCTAGGACCTGTTACTATGCGCTGGTCTCACCTGGCCTCAGAGGGTCTTTCTGGGGACTCCTCACACATTCCCCAGATGCTCATTCAACACAGGAAGCCCTTTGTGCCTCAACCTCATACATTCTTTAAAAAAAATAGAAGTCAGCCTTTCATTTTAATGATGACACAACCCAGAGGTGAAGTTCTTGTTACCACACTGGGAGAATCTGGGCAGAAGTGATTGGAGTTGTAAAGTCAAGTAGCAGGGGAATTCCTTCTTTTCTCCGTAAATTACAGATGTGAGAGCTCTGTGTAATTTCACATTTCAGGAGGGGATGGCTATGCTTCCAGCTCCTGTTGGAAGGGCAAATTTAGCTCACTTCTCATTCAGCAAAGAGATGGAGTCACGAAGCATAGAAATGGAATTTTGTTGTTGTTACAGTTCCTGGCTTTTAGCTCATGTATTGATGCATGTGTGCTAGCAAAGAGGGTGCCAGAACGTCTCACCAGTGCTGTATAGCCATGGCCACCATTCTCGAGAAAAAGAATTTTTATCTGGTCATGTCTGTTCTTGCCAAAAAAACTTGCTCTGGTGCCCCATTTTCTACAGGATAGAGTTGGCATTCCTGCCTTGGTTCCAACCTTCTCATCTCCTGGTCTTCCCACCCTGTCCCTTCCACAGGCCCTTTGAACATCTCCCCACTTCCTGGATGAGCCATGCTGTCTGTCCCCACTTCTCTCCTTTGCTCTGGCCCTCCTCCCCTCAGCCTGGCAATTCTTACACATTCCCAACCACCTGTTCGAATGACACTTTCACTCAGGGGAGACCTGCGAATTGTCCCTGGTGCTTCCTCTGTGTTCCCTGTGCCCCAGGACTGTGGAATGCAGCAGGGTGAGCAGCAAACATTGTTTGTATGCTGACACTTTGAGCACAGAGCGGGGCACTTCTCTGTTGAATGAAGGACCCCCTCACCCTCTTTACACACACCTGGCTATATTTCTTCCCTGAGGAGGGTCCCTGGAGAGTAGATAGAACACCTGGTGGAAGATCTGGAACATGCGGCTGTGGGCTCCATGAGAGCTGGGCCAGTCCTGTGGCTCCAGAGCCTACACTGTTGTCGAGGCTCATTACGTTGTTGTCAGACAGCTTCTTGAATGAGCCTTGTGGTAATGAGCCCACACTGCAGGTCTGGGTTCAGATTCCTATTCCATCCCTGCCATGCTTGAACAGTTCCTTAACCCCTCTGAGCCTGCTTCCTTATCTGTAAGCAAGGGTTAATAAAAGTACCCATCTCATAGGATGATCATAGAAGTGAATGAGTTTAGCCTAGTGTCTGGCATGTAACAAGCCTCCAATCAATGGTGGTTGCTATTGTTATTAATAATGAAATAAATTAATCACAGGATATGTGCTAGAAAGGAAACTAACAGGGTATTGTGATAAAGGATAAGATGGTGGGGTGTGCGGTGTGGTCCTTTAGACAGTCTGGTCATTGAAGGCTTCCTGTAAGCTGTGACTGAACTATGAAAAGGATGCTGCTGCAATGTGAAGAGTTGGAGGAAACAGTTTTCTGGAGAGCAAGTGCAAAGGCCCTGAGGCAGAAAAGAGCCTGATGAGGAACAGAAAGTATGACCAGAGCTTAGGAGGAGAGTGGAGAGTAGGTCCAGGAGGGAGATAGGGACAAATTGATGCAGGGCCTTGCAGGCTGAGGGACAGTGTTTGGATTGAATTTGAGGTGTGAAAGAATATATTCAGTCCTTATGCTCAGAATCATTCTTTGGGATTGGTTTCTGGAGTACTCCAGCTTTAGCCCACCCTGTGTTTTGTGTGCATGAACTAACCCCTAGCAATAAAACCCAGTTGTGATGGATTTAAGCAGAAAATGAATTTATTAAAAGGTACAGGAAGTTCAGTGAATTTGGAAAGGATCAGGGAATCAAGAACAACCCAAATTATACTACCAAACATTTCCTACAAGGATACTGTTGCTGCCACTGCTGGGCAGGTGTAGATACCATGGTTTGCACCACCAACACTGATTACAGGACCCAGCTACTCGATCTGCCGTCAGTGCCGCCTCTGCGAGCTGCCACCACCCTCACCAGAATAGAGTCTGTGGTATCCCTTCTGCTTTCTCTGCCAGTTTCTCATGCCAGGTCTGGGGTGGGAGTATCTCATTGCCTGAGCCTCACTCATGCTCTCATTCCCTAGCTGCAAGGGAAGCTGGGAAAGCAAATGTGTGGCACCCTCATCTCCTCTGGTAGAATGTGGGCTCTGGTTCGTGAGTTGGGGCTTCCCTAAACCTAGGGAAGGGGTTGAGCTGCATAGCATCCAGAGGGTGATAAATGTCCCTCACAGAGACACGTGGAGTTAGTGACTCATGGAATCACTTGGCCTCAGCAATGTGCATCTAACAGGCAGTGGCACTTTAAGTAAGACTTGATTGCTTTTCTCTTAGACAGTTATTTTTCAAAAAATTAGTGCCAAATTTGGAAGCAACTATTTCTCAATCTGATGAGAGTCTAGGGGCTATTTTTTTAAATTAGTTTAGTTTGTGCAGGTGTGTGGGGTAGCATGTTTCTCCCATGTTTATCACAGATTTGCATTCCTGTTGGAAATGCCCTAGCCATTGTCAGTGCTTATAATTGCTTCTTGTTATGGCCACGTGGGGCTTATTGTCCAAGATTTTGCTGCAGAGTTTATTGTTTATCTTATATTGTCTCCAGGAAGCTGCATGCGGAAATCTCAGGAAGTCTGATTTAAAGGGACAGCCTCCAGGGCAGAACCCTAACTGGGAGGAGGCACTGAGCTTCCGACCAGAATCAGCTTCCCTCGCGTGGGCGCTGGAAAGAAGCCTTTTCTGAGTATCTCCCGCTTGGTTTGCTGGTTTCCAGTGTTTTGGTGATTCCTTTCTGATTCTGATTTAAGGGGAAAAGTAACAGTATTTATTCTTCAAATACACATGGATATACACCAAACAAAATAAAACAAAAAAAACACTTTCACTGTTGTGTAAGCAGAATGGATGCTGAGTCATGGGTGCATACATGCTTTTCAATCTTTCGGTGTTTTCTTGGAGGTATTTTCATAGAAGCCTTAAACTTTTTAAATGGACACAAGGATTTCAAGGAAGTCAGCATTATAACATCTAAAAAATAAATAGGACTTGAGCTTTAACCACCTTCCCATTTTTCCCCCTGTTGGAAGGAAGAGGGAAAAATGAGGAATTGCAAATTTCCATTGCCTTTTTCTTATTAGATGCCCAGTTGATGGCTCTCATTCAAATCAGGGTAAAAATCAAGCTATTTCAGATTTGGTAACAAATTTTCAACTTGCTGAGAGGAAGATTTGGACCAGTGTCCATAATTACACCAAAAAACTTCCTTTTCTGCTTGAAAAATAAAAGTAAAGAAATTATTACTAAGCTTTTGTCTTTTAAAAAACACTGTATTATGAAAAATTTTTAAACTTATACAAAAATAGAAAGAATAGTATAATGATCCCCAATGTTCCCAACATCTTCTGTTTTGCTTTTAAACACAAGTACGTATCAGTTAGATTCCTATCCTCCTCATGAGGGATAATGGAATCATTATTCCTGTTTTACAGATGAGGAAACTAAGGGTCAAGGAAGTTAAGAAGTGACTTACTAGGTCATTCAGCTAGTAAATGGCAGAGCCAAAAATCACAGAGCTCCCGTATGAATTTACTGTTCATTATTCCAGCCAGCCAGTTGTTCCCAGAAATTATCCCTAAGGAGATATCTGGAGTCAAAAATAATGGTAAGAAACTTTTTATTAAGAATGATTTCTGCTTTTGCTATATATTTTTAACTCAGAAATTCAGTTTGTCAAGACTTGTTCTTTGATATAAGCAAATTACTTTTAAAAATCCTCCTGAGTAGTGTTAGGAATACCACCCCCCTCATATTCAGATTTTCCACTTCTAACCAATTTTGACAGTATAATGCCAAAGAGTAAGTCTAATTTCCAAGGAAGGAAGCTCTTTGGTTGATAGATATCAGCTAATCAGTTTTTAAACCTTTCTTTTTCCTACGAATTGGTTAGAGGTCAGCAACCTGCTGGAGTTTCACTTTTAACTGCCAGTTTAACGAAGAGGACTTGACAGTCCTTTGAAAAAAGCTGTATTCAAGGTATTCATGTTTCTAAGAAATTGAGTGAGCTTCTTGCAAGCGCCCCAGTCTGCTCCATGCAGAAGTTCTTCAGGCTTCCTTGCTCATGTTCAGAAAGGAGGTGGAAGCCCAGAGACCAGGCTGGTGGCCGTTTCACAGGGCACATCAGAAGACGGCTCTCCTTATTTTTCATTCGCTTTTAAAAATAGTTGTCTATGTATTGATTGCCAAAATCATGTGAGGAATGTGATTATAAAAGTTCAGATTTGTTTAGAGAAAAAAATAATTCAAGCTGTTGCTCGTAACAAAACCAGCAAGATAAGTACTCAAGATTAGCCATGATTAGCAATCTGTTGAGACCTCCACGTTCAAGCTTCATTTATTTTTAGTTCTTGTGTTGAAACTATAGATGAAGACTTTTCTATTTATTCATTCTTGACCTTGGGCAGCCAGGTCTGCTCCCACATTCTCATCATTTTGTAATCTTGTTGAGCTGGGATATTAAGCAGGGCTCTAGAAAAGCATCAGCATTTTCAAATGGTCGAAGTCTCTTGAGTTAAACCACCTTGCATCCAACTGGCCTGCTGTGAGATCTGGACACCGCCCCCCCCCCCGCCCCTCACTGTGTCTATGGTTCACGATGAGGGAGGGGGACAGGGTAGTTGTTCAAGTTTTGCTTGGATTAACCACACTTCCAGCACCGAGGAGTAGATATGAAGTTATGCAGTAAAAGTGTGTGACCGTGAGTAAACTCCCAGGCTCTAAAATACTTTGAAGTTCTCTTTATTTCTCACTGGCTTGCCGTGCATTATGCCTTCTTGCTAACCTAGTAACACCAAAGAGTATTACTGTACCTCCCCTCTGCACCACAGTATAAATTTTGTTTCTTCTTAGTCTTAATCTGAATTTGACAACAGCCTCAGAAACTAAGATCTGTGATGTAACACTTTTCTAATGTTGGAAACTTGGTTAAATCAAGGTGCACTATACTATTTTAATTTGGTCACCGCTTCCATTTCATTTTAATGAGATTGTTTCACCGCCTATTTTTCAATTCAGTTTGTGGAATTATTATTATTTTTTTTAATACATTTATTTATTTATTTATTATTTTTGGTTGCATTGGGTCTTTGTTGCTGCGCGCGGGCTTTCTCTAGTTGTGGCGAGCGGGGGCTACTCTTCACTGCGGTGCGCGGGCTTCTCATTGCAGTGGCTTCTCTTGTTGCGGAGCACGGGCTCTAGGCGCGCGGGCTTCAGTAGTTGTGGCATGTGGGCTCAGTAGTTGTGGCTCGCAGGCTCTAGAGCGCAGGCTCAGTAGTTGTGGTGCATGGGCTTAGTTGCTCTGCGGCATGTAGGATCTTCCAGACCAGGGCTCGAACCTGTGTCCCCTGCATTGGCAGGCGGATTCTTAACCACTGTGCCACCAGGGAAGTCCCTGTGGAATTATTTTAAAATGTAATGCATCAAATGAAATATGGTCGAAGACCCTGAAATTCCCAGACAACTTCTGAGCTTTTGTGAAATCTATGGCTTCTTGGGTGCAAATAGGAAAGAAATTGAATAAAATAAACCAGAATAAAATTTTAAATGGAAAGAACCACCATTAGTCATGAATTTTAATGAAGAAATAATTCTGCTGAAATGTCACTGTTTCGTTTTATGTGAATGAATTTATCACAGCCCTAATTATAATAGGGCTGTTGCTTATAATATTTTTGGTGAGAAAACTGCTTGAAACTTCTCAGTAGAACATGCCATAAGGTACATAGACTAACAACATAGGAAACACACCACTTCGAGTTCCAGTGACACAAGGAAGCATGGGGTGGAGTCTTAATGAGGCCCCTATTTTGGCACTAGTCTCTTTAGAGTTCAGTAAGAAGTTGTCACCACTATGGTTATTTCACCAGGTGAGGAAGAACAGGGGCCATTTTTGCATACCTATAGGTGCCTTATAGGTAGTTTCCCATTTATAAATATATAATGATTCAGGCTCACACATTTAAAGAAGAGTATCATACCCTGAGAACCTACACCCCCAGAATTTCTTAGTTTTTTTTTTCTTTTTAACATCTCACTCTAATTTATATAGAATTTATTTTGACTGAGTGTGAAATAGAGCTTTAAAATGAGGCTTTTCTTTCTAAGAAATGAATTGTCCCGTTTGTTAGTAATCCTTCTCTCCTCCAGTAGTAGTTTGCAGTCAACATTCACTGTATGTCAAATTCTTGAATATACCAGGGCAGGTTTCAGGCAGTCTGTTCTGGGGGCTGTATGCATATAACAGGAGCTCTGAGGTCCCCTCCTGACCCTGGCTCCCATCCCGACCCTGCCAACTCTAGGCCCTCTTGGGCAGGCTTACACCACCTGTTTGAGTCTCAGTTTTTAAAAAATCTGTACAGTAGAGATAATAGTAAGGCCTACATCAGGAGAGTTGTGAAGATCAAATAAAAAAATATGTGGTAAGTTCTCATATTGAAACATCAGAAATCTGCAGTCACCATTTATGGTTTCAATAATTGTGGCTTTAGGATGTGTTAATATCTGTGCACAGGTGCACTTTCATCATGAGTTATATTGTCAGGAATGAGCAACTGAGAGGTGACATTTCAAGTGCATCTCTTATGTTTTGCTGAATGTCCACAGAGCAGGAGCTAATGAACTGAGGCACTTCCATGCCGTGGCCTGCTCTGCAGAGGGGTCCGAGATGTGGATAATGTGGAAAGATGATGTTAAGTGAAGACAGCAAGTGCTGGAATAATGTTATCATTCCATTTTGACAAATATAAATTAAAAAAATAAAACGTGACAAAACAAACTTATGTGTGTTTAGACAGCAGGAAATGGCTAAAGGATCACCACCAGAGGTTGCAAACTGGTGGCCCTCGGGTCAAATCTACCAGCAACTGTGTTTTGATTGGCCTGTACAGCATTTTTAAAAATGATGAATTAGTTGCCAGCATTTAAAAACTGGGAGATTTTATGTAAAACCTGGAATTTCCAGCTTCTCTTGAACAATTGGAATGTCTGTTCACTTTGGCCATGAGTCCCTTGGGACCCCAGTAAGCTGGAACTTTCCCAAGGCAAACACTCTCAGTGGTGCCCATGGCCTGCCAGGCCTCTTCTTTCATGTACCTTCCCACCTAGCCCTGAGAGCATTTAGGTTTGTGACCCCTCATCTACCTCTGTCTTTGACACCGGTGCCTCTGGCAAATGGGATGGCGATAGGGAAGAAAGTGGGGCCTTTGGGAAGATTCACTTTTTACACTATATACTTCTATATGGTTTGAATGTATTATAATGACACTATGTCACTTTTAAAATTTAAAAATCAGTAGAAAAACATGTTCGAATACTCGACAGTATCACAGATGCCACATCGAGAAAACCCACATCCCGTTCCTGTATAAGCTCTCGTTATAACGCTCAAAATGAACTTGAGCCCTGCAGGGCAGGAACCTCTCATTATGGAAATGTTCCTCCGAGGTGCCTTCTGCATGGCTGATTTCATTACTGGAGCTCTTGCTTCTGGTCAAAGCAGGGGCATCAGAGGGAAGGGCCGCGCCCCGTTCTTTCCTTCCCTTTTGCAGGCTGTGCCCTTTATCTCCGGCCAGGGCGTCTGCTGGTCCTCCCGCCCTTCCTCCCTCCTCCATGGCTACCTGCCCTGCAGCCCACTCAAGTTTCACCTCTTCCATGAAGTGCTGCAGCCCACGGGTTTCGGTTCTTCTTTCTCATTCACAGTCAGCAGCCGGAAGTTAGGCTTAATCATTCTAGGATTAGTTCATGTGAATGTGCCCTTCCTCCCCCAGGAAAGAAAGAAACTCTAGTGCCCCATGGTCATCTCAGGTTTCCTTTGGCTCCTCACTGGAGTAGATCCTGGCCTTGGCAGCTGGGGCTCTGCAGAGGGGCTGTTGGAAAATCCTCCAGGAGAGGAGTGCCTGGGCCAATGAGGGATTGACATCCTTGGTCCTCAGGGGATTGACATTCTTCATTAGCTGAGTTACCACCAAAGCTGGTTAATCTTAGGTTGTTTACAGGCCTGTACGAATCAGGACCTTTTCTATGCAGGAGGCTAGAGCAAGAAGCCTTTTTTAGGAACACCTCCCCTTCCCCCGAGTAGCACCACTTACCCCAGGCTGCTTTGTGGGGAGTCTGGCTTTGGAAAATAGAGAATCCCGAGGACAAGCTGAAGCGCACCTTTTGTGGACACCACTGTTTGACTTTTACACATTACTGAGTGTTTCCTGGGTGCCTGACCCGGTAGGTACCACATATAGGCCTTGAGGTAACCCAGATGCTTGCCTGAAAGGCTTGAGCCTTTTCACAGAGATTTCACTTCCTTCTTTCTCCAGACAGATGGGACCCCTGTCACGCTCTTTGAAGCAAGACCCAAGCCCGTCAGAGCAGTACTTTCAAAACATTTGCCTTTCTTCCAGAGCACCCTATGGTTCTGCACCCCACTGCTGTTGCCCTTGCCAGTTCTTCTGCCTAGAACACCCCTCAGAATTCTG
Organism: Eubalaena glacialis; assembly: GCF_028564815.1. Taxonomy (NCBI): domain Eukaryota; kingdom Metazoa; phylum Chordata; class Mammalia; order Artiodactyla; family Balaenidae; genus Eubalaena; species Eubalaena glacialis. Next base: position 80,549,562 of record NC_083722.1, on the reverse strand, counting down.
CCCATGTGTCTCTTGCTCTGAGAAGCCTTCCCAGACTTTGTCCCCATAAAACAATATATTTGCCAGGCTCAGTTATTTCTTGGCTCCCTCAACACTTTTTGCAAATTCCTGGCAGCATTTATTTTGTTCTCCGGTCATCTTTGGTTCATCTTTGTACTACCAGAGCCTGGTGCATCCTTCCGTAGTGCTCTTTTGTAATGCACTCTTCAGAGGCCATATGTTAGGGTCCAGGCTGCTGGCCTGAGAATGGGGAGAGCCTTTCTTATAAGCTCTAAAGTCAACTCTTGGATTGAAGCTTGTTGTTCAAATGAACCCTCTCTCTTTGCTGAGCCCCTCACTTTACTCAGGGCTGAGACAGGCAAAGGCTCTTAAAAATCTGTGCATTTGTAAGAATGCCTTGGGAAATCCTGGGCTAAATCTTTGCAGCTAAAAGTTGCAATTAGAAAGATTTTTGCAAACAAAATACTATCCCATTAGAGAACTAAAAAATAAAAATCAAGAATTGAAAGCTACACTGGAGTTATGTATGTCTCCTTGGGTTTGAGTCCCTCTGCCCCTGTGCAGGGAGGGTGAGGGTGTTGATTTGTTGTAGGGAGGGGTTGAACAGGCATAGTTTTCATCTTAAACCTTGTAGTTCACGTGAGACACTCTATCTCACCCAATAAGTCTGAGCTTTGTAAAAGGCAGGGGACCGGGGCAAGGTGTTCATTCGTGAGATCCCCAGTTCATAAAATGAGAAATGTCAGCCACTAGTTGTTTCCATAATAACTCTGAGAAGAGCAGTAAGGCCCTTTGTTATTCACATTAAAAGCTGAAAAGGAGGTTTCCAGAAGCAGTTATTTTGAATGGGCTCTGAAGAGAAAATTTGCCTAAGAAAAATGAAATGAACGGTTGAGTGGGGTGTTTACCGTCACTCTCATTTGTTGAGTTGCTATGAAATTGGGATTCAGTGTAGGCTCTGTATGCCGGGCAGGACCCTGGCTCTTGGGTGAAGTTCAAGTGGACTGTTGATTCCTCTTTGATCATACAAAGTTCTCTTCCCAGTGTCCCTTCTCTATCCATTTCACCCCAATGTTTGGGTCTACAAAGCATGATATCCTGGCAGTGAACACTTTAGAGCTGCCAGAATGCCAAGCATGGCTTTAGGTGGAGACCCAGTAAGCATTGTTTGTTTCTCACAGGCTGGGGATTGTCAGCCAGAAACTGAATTTCTGGTGTGCCTTTGAATGCCAGAAGGCAGAGTGCTCTGAAAAAGCAGCAACAGCAGCCGGCAAGGAAACTGCCGGAGGTGGGGAGCTCTGGGCTGGTGTGGTTCTCAGCTTCTGACAATGTAACTTATGGCCCCCTGTCACTTCCTGTCAGGCAGCCCAAGTAGTGGGGAGGAGTTCCTTGAGGGAAACCATGCTCTGCTGTGCTCAGAGTATCCCGTCCGAAGGGCTCTGCCGCAGTTAGGGGCGGGGGACTCCAGGTGGATGAGGTCGGAGCGCCCCATGGTGTGGTGTTGCTTCTTTGTTCATGCTCAGGTAAGCTCCTTTGCAGCTGGACCAGGGAGAGACGGGCTCCCAACTCCCACCCAAGCCTGGCTGGGCCATGCCAGGAGCTGAGGTGTGGGAGGATGCAGCTGTCTGCATCTCCCAAGAAAGTGAGCAGGGAGCCGCCAAGAGCACCTGGGATGAGGGAGGCACACTTCTGCCTCACTGTACTATGAATCAGAAAAGAGCTGTGTGGTTGTGTTTAAGACCACAACTGGTTGTGCTTGGTGGAGATGGTGTGTTAAGTGGAGTGCCTAGCTGTCAGCGCTTCCTTTAGCATCTGTGATTGGAGGAGAGCAAGGGTAGGGGGACTTTCATTCTTTGCTCCACGGTGCCAGTATTTTAATTTTTTTAAGAGACCTGTTTTCATTAAATGGGAAGGAAAAAATGTGTGTGTGTGTGTGTGTGTTTAAACAGCAAAGTGGATTTCCAAGACCTTTTCTTCTTTGGATTGGAAGATGGCTAAACTCAGTTTTGGAAGTTCATTCTTTGTGAAGCAACTTTTTTGTAGGTTTCCTTAACATTCTGGTGTTTTGAATGTGTTCATCATTGGGAAAATGAAGTCAGATAATATCAGGGGAGACTCAGACTCACTGGTTTTCTCATTAAAAGTATTGGTGCCTGTTTGGGTTATTTCGGAAGGAGCAGCTGGAAATGTTATGTTTCTATGGACTGAAGAATGATTAGGAGCCCTGAAGCTTACTCCCTCTCTGTCCCTTTTATTTGTTTGTTTGTTTGTTTGTGGATAGGTGTTAAAACTTTGGATAAGCCAAAGCTATTTTTTAAAGAAAATGCCCATTGCTTTTTCTGTTTCTTTCGTCAGAATTATGTTTCTGAGACTGATGTTTGCAATACAAATTCCAACTCTTGTACATGGCCATTATAGACATCTTTTCATGTGATTTGAGTGGTTTCACTGTCTTTCTACTTCCCCATCTCACTCACCTAGCTATTCGCTCACCTGATAAAGAATAATTTTTGATCATTTGAGATATGGAAATTGGCAACATTTTAAATGATTTACTACACTTCAGGGATAGTTAATGCAGCATTAATTAAAAATATTACAATAATAGCTGACATTTATTAGATACTTTTCATGTTACTTGCATTAGCTCATGAAATTCTTACAACACTATAGGGGTTGGCTGTTATTATTACCTCCACTTTGCAGATGGTAAACCTGGGATGCAGAGAGGATAAATACTTTGCCCATGGTCTCCTAGCTGGTTAGTAGTGGATCAGGCTTCAAGCTCAGGCAGAATGGAGCCAGAAATGACATTCATAGCCATAGCACACGTGATGATTTTAATGACAGGGCCCTTCTTATATCTCCTATCAAGTGCAGTATCTTCAGTAACACTTTGCTTTTCAATCCTTTGACATCTCAGCTCATTCTGGTGGATGTTTGCCTCGGTCCAATTAGCGCCTACACAAGAGGCATCTAAGACAAGTCGCTGCCTTCTCTGGACTCAGTTTCCCACCTGTCAAACAGAGATGCCTCTAAACTCATTTTAGCTCTGATATGGGTCTAAGGTATGACTTTTTGACAAAAAGTGAAAAATAGTTCTCATATCCCTGTTTCAAAGTCAGATGATTTAATAAGTGCTTTTACATACACATTTCCCGAGGATATGGACTGGAGCTCAAAATGTAATTGGCCGGCTGGCTGTTGACCTTTATTCTGCTCTTGAAAATATTATTGAATGAATTTTTATTTCTTGGGTCCGAGAGTCTCTAGAGAAAGGATCTGGAGGAGTTGAGTTTGGGTGTGGGAAAGGCATTTGGTAGCTGGATGTAGAAGGAGAGAATGGGAAGGGAGAAACCCTTTAAAGTTCTCACAAATCCATCTTCTGAGATTTGATCAAGATAGCTCTGTATCTGTGGAGGAATGGTAGAGTGTAACAGTTAAGGGCATGGGTTTTAGAACCACATAGATGTAGATGTAGATTTGAGTCCCAGCTTTGCCTCTTACTAGCCATGCAATCCCAGGCATGTTACCAAATCTCTCTGAATCTCCTTGTTAAATGGGGATAATAAATAGTGCCTACTGGGACTTCCCTGGTGGTCTAGTGGGTAAGACTCCATGCTCCCAATGCAGGGGGCCTGGGTTCGATCCCTGGTTGGGGAACTAGATCCCACATGCATGCCGCAACTAAGGAGTCCGTATGCCACAACTGAAGATCCCACATGCCTCAATGAAGATCCCGCATGCCACAATGAAGACCTGGCACAGCCGAAATAAATAAATAAATATTAAAAAAAAAATAGTGCCTACCTTATAGGGTTGTCATGAGGAATAAATGAAGTGATTCAAGACAGTGCCTAGCACAGATTCCACACTCAGCGAACGTGACCCATGTCCCAGGTCTTATTGACCATAGCTGTTGGTGGCTCCCAGAGAAATGAATCATTAGTGTGTAAGGGCTCAGCAACAATAGGGCTGTGAAACATCTTATATCCTGAGTTAAATATGCCCTGATTTGATTTTGTGGAGGGAAGAAAGCAGCATATTACACAGAAAAGTCAATACTTCATTTTAAAGCCCTGATTCCAGCCATATTTTTACAGCTTTCCCAGAAAGCCAAGTGGGAGCCATGGAAGGGGAAGTTGATTCAAACCAGATCCTAAAAAAGGCTTGTCTTGATGGAGCACTCAGTGGTATGACTCGGAAAGTGCAAGGCCAGGGTGGTGACCCCAAGTGTCCACCGGGAGAGAAACAATGGGTGACTTTAGGACCTAAATATAGACTATGTGGATGTCACTTAGGGAAGCCACAGTGGGTGGGTCTCTTAGGAGGAGTTCAGAAAGCAGCCCCTGTGTGCCAACCCTTGCTCTGTCAGCCCTCTTTTTCTGAATAACTTTGTCCGTAGTCTAGCTTTTCTGCAACCGTTGAGCCCCTGCCTCTGTTTGGCAGCCTTGTTTATGTCCCCATCTCTTCCCTCCCAAATCTTCCTTGTGGCATTTACCACTTCTCTCCCTTGTCTCTAGCAGACCCCACTCACCCCCTGCCGTAAGCCCCAGGTGTTCTCACCACAGTGTTCCTCATGGAGCAGGGATGAGAGCACTGGTCTGGGAGTCAGGAGTTTGGGGTTCTAGGTTTTGCATTAACCTTGGGCAATGTTGAACTTCCCTGGGTACCAGGTTCTCCAATAGAGACAGACATAGCTGGATCCTGGAGGTTGATACTCTGAGTTCACACCCTCACTGCCACTTGACCTTGGGCAAGTTCTTTACTTTTCCTTCTGGGCCTTAGTTACCTCACCTGCAAAATGAAGATGATATAATATCTGCTTCCAATACTATGAAAAGTTTATAAAATAATATCTGTGAAACTCTTAAAACAGTGCATTTTATGATAATGTTCAAAAATACTAGCTATGATTGTGATTGTGATTTGTAGGAAAATGAGACTTGAATAGGATCAGTGTTTCCTAAACTTCGATCATATTTCCCATATCCACATACCACTTTTACTGTTATTTTTCACTTACTGTTTTTCTTTAAAATGTCTAGTTGTTTTGTTTTGTTTTGACCTTAGGTTCATCCTAAGTACTAAGAGCCCTAAAGTCACTAAACATCATAATGTGTTTCCTAAAACACATTATAATAAATACACCTTGGTCTACTGCATATGGTCTGAAATGATATTGTGTCACCACCAGGTCCACTTCCCACACTGAGGACTGCAGAGCCAGTGGCTCTGAGCATCTGAGGCCCAAGTTGCTGCCTGCTGTGATTTTGACAGGGCTCCTCTCACCAGAATGAACAGTCGGCCCATCCTTTCATACATCAGACACTGCCTGAGAACCAGCTTTGTGCCTGACTCTGTGCCAGGTGCCAAGATGGCCAAAATATGGGTCTTTGTAGCCCCTACTGTCTTCTCTAAATGGAGCATTACCAACCTAGAGAAAACGGGGTAGGGAGAGCCACAAAATGACCCAACTGCTGAAATCCCACCATAAGAGAAGCCAGGGCCACTCTCTGCCTGAAATCTCTGGGTGTGGGTAAAGGAGTATATCTCAGTCAGCTTTCGCTGAGTAACAACTACCCCAAACTCAGTAGCAAACAATAGCAAGCATTTATTCTTATGCTCACAGGTGTGCAGGTTGGCTGCATAGTCTGCCCCATTCAGGTCCCTTAGCTACCCATGTGTATATTCTTCTCCTGCGCAGGTCAGAAGATCCCAGAGGAGCAAGCAGCAATACGCAATGTCTCTTAAGGTCTAGGCTCAGAATTGGTACATTGTCCTGTCCACCCATATTCCACTGGCCAGAGCAAGTCACAGTACCAAGCCATGGAGGTCAGGGAAGAGCATAAAAGTTTGCTGAAGAATAAATTAATATACCACAGAGATCATCACTATTTACTCACTCAACCTACATTTATTGAGTGACTACTATGTGGAGTACTCTGCCATGTTGGGGGAGATAAATATGGTACTAATAAGTGATGAAAATGATGAAAACATCTAACCTAAGGCCTGGCATGTATTAGGTCCTAAATAAATATTCTATCAATGAATATCTGCTAGTACCTTTGAGATGCTAACTAGTGATGAGTGTTTCACATGGGTTATCTCATTCTCTCCTCCCAACTCTCCCCCTCAAATCCCCCCCCCCTTTGGGCAAGTACAGTCATCCCAGGTCAAACAAGTGGGATACTGTCTTGGCCTCTTAAATGCTTGTGATCTTCTGACGTGAGCAAGGAGAGCACTGGTAAAGACACAGCAGCAGGGAGAAGGCGTGTGCAAACAGATTATCCCTGATGTGAGGGGAAAGAGGTGGGCTTTGCACCAAAGAGGCTCTGGTTCAAATCCCTTGTGTGTTTATCCCCATGTACACCTTGTGCACTGTCTTGGGTGCTAACTCTTCAGGCACCCACCATGGGCTAAGAATTTAGTGTGGTAATTAGCCTCTCATAGTTTCTTTACATCACTAGCCCCCTGCCTTCTTGAGGTCACATGCATCTTGGAATGTTCTCTTTAGAAAACTGCACATAGTTGTGAAAATGTCTGTGCAGACCCCTGGCCCCAGGTAAAGAACTCTGCTCTAATGATTCATTCCATCCCCGCCCTCTTCTCTTTCCTTCCATCTCTTAAACACTTCATCCAGTGGAAGAAGCATTTTTCCATATTTGTATGCCAGTGTCAGGCTCAGGGTCTAACTCATATTAGTTGCCCAATGAGTGTCTTTTAAAGCAGCGAGAGAATGAGAATGAAGGTGTTGGTGATAGTTCATTTGCATGTGCATAGAGTTACAGAACTTTCTGACTGGATGAGATAGGAAAGCTCATATATTTTATAGATGATAAAACTGAGACCCAGAGAGGTTATTTCACTTGCTCAAAGGCACACAGCTAATGATGATGATAATGATGATGATGGTAATGGTAATAAAATAATATTTTCCTCCAAGCAGATGACTTATGCTCAGATACAATTAGGTCTCATTCCCTCAGTACCTGGATACAAAATGTTCTGATCTATCAAGTTGAAGGATCATGTCGCAAAACTGTTTTCTTTCTTTTTTTTTTCTTAACATGGAAGAACTGTATTTATTTTTGAGTGAGATGAAACGTGATAAAACAGCATGTTTATATCATTGTATGTAACATACACAATTTTGTAGTCTGAAAGACTATGCACTGAAATGTTAAAACTGGTTTATTTAGTAGAATAAAAGGTAATTGAACATTAGAAAAAATTCTACCTAGATATAGTTTGAGTTTACTACAATAGACAGTATTTTTTAATCATAGTGGCAACTATCATGGACTGTTTATACCTAACTGCCATTCGTGTTTCTTTCCTACTAACAAAACCCTGTCTCACAGGCAAAAAGACGTCGGTGCCAGGGGACAAACTGGTCCACCCATCCCTCTTTGCCAGTGCTCATCCAAGGGTGAAAACTGTTTTCTTGACCTTCATAGCCAAAGCTAAAGACACAGATGATGGAAACATATATGCCATATCTCAACCATAGAACCATTGTCGCGTCAGCCCTTTAGGGCAGAGCCCTTGCCGCCCACCTCTTTCTCTGGGTCTCCCCTTTCCACTCTGTCCCTCAGTCTGTGTGTACAGACTGCTGAGAATGCAGGGGGGTTGGGGCTGGGACAGGGCATTTGTCAGGCCAAGGGGCCAGGTCAAGCCAAGGGGCCAGGTCAAGCCAAGGGGTGGAAGGTGGGTTAGGGTTGGTGCAGGGGAGGAATTTGTTCCCGCAGAGTGCTGGAAATCTTATTTGGAGCCATTCTTCTATTCTTAGTTTTGAAGGCACTTTGTTCTCTGGTGCATTGTTTTAACAGCCACCAGGAAATCAGGCCCTGCTCGGGGTCAGCGATGCCACTGGTTCCTGCCTGTGGCCGCCCAGGTGGGAAGTGTACTGGTTTGTTTCAGGGCTGATTGTTCGTCATCAAGATCATTGCCGCCCTTTCTCCTTTTGTTGCCCACCCTGTCTGCATGGGGCAGGGAAGGGCTAGGAGGAAAAAGAGATTCCAATGAGTCTGTTTTTCTTTATAGCAATAGTAACTACACTTATTTCTGTGTAAAAGGAAAAATGCTAAAATCCAGGTCTTAACAGGGCACTGTGCCCTCTGGAGCAGCATTGTCCAATAGAAACAGAATGTGAGACACGTGTAAATTTAAATTTCCTAATAGCCACATTAAAAGAGGTAAAAAGAAACAGGTGAAATTAATTTAATGATTTATTTAACCCAGTATATCAAAATATTAGCATTTCAACATATAATCAACATAAAAATTATTATGGAGACATTTTACATTCTTCTTTTCATACTAAGTCTTTGAAATCCAGTGTTCATTATCTACTTAGAGCACATCTCACTTCAGATTAGCCACATTTCACGTGCTCAGTACCCACGTGTGTGCTCATGGTAGCCATTGGACAGTGCAGGTCTAGAGCAGCACCGTCCAGTAGAACTTTTTACAGTGATACTAATGTTTTGTATCTGCACTGTCTCACACAGAGGCCACCAGCCACAGATGGCTGTTGAGCACTTCACATGAGGCTAGTGCTGAGGAGCTGAGTTTTAAATGTTATTTAATTTTAATTAATTAAAATTTAAATTTAAACAGCCACATGTATCTAGTGGCTACCATACTGGATAGCATAACTCTAGGGATTTGATCTTGTTAGAGAAATATAAATTTAAACTTAACCAAGGTATCATTTTTCATCTACCACATTGACGGAGATTAAGAAGTTGGATAACACTGCTTGGCAAGGGTAATAGGACCTCTCATGCATGGCAGTGGGAGTATAAATTAGAACAGTCTTTATAGAGGACAATTTGACAATGTTTATCAAACTTAAAAATATACGTTCCCTTGGACCCAGCAGTTTCACTCCTGGATATTAATGTCGCAGAGTCTCTCACATGTGTAGATTGATTTCTATAGAAGGATATTTGCTGCAGCAAAAGATTGGAAACCACATACGTATCCAATTAATGGGGGGACTGAAAAATAAGCTATAGTACATTTTAAAAATGTAATTTGCAACTGTTGAGAAAATGAGGCCAATTTTAATTTGATGTCCAAGCTATAATGTTAAGCAAGTGTGGAGCAGTGCATATAGTATGATGCCATTTGGATAAAAGAAATGACTAGCCTATTTACGTCTAGAGCAGCTCTGGAAAAATGTAGAAGGAACCAATCACAATGGTTGCCTCCTGGGAGAGGAAGGGATGGATGTGGGAAAGAAGTCTACTTATTATTGTACGGCATACCCTTTTGGAATTTAATCCAATGCACTTCAATTACTTATTCAAAAAATAAGTATTTAAAACACAAAAAAGTAAACTCCAAGGGAAGGGTGAATCAGAGAAGGCTTCCTAGAGGAGGTGACCTTTGGACGGGGTTACAAGAGATACACAGGAGTCTTAGCAGGAGGAAAGCTGAGGCTCAGAGGCACGAACAAGCAGAGCAGGACAGGCATGCGTGTGTACCTGGAGGTGGGTAGAGTACCAGTATATAAAGTAGAGCAGTAATGGAGTTTGGACAGACACGAGACTGGCTAAATGGGAAGGGTTTTTGCGCAGAATTCGGACTTAACTCTATGAGCCATAGGCAGCCATTCACGCTTTGAGGGCAGCGGGAAATGACATGATTGTGTTTGTGTGAAAGACAACTTTTGGCAGAATGTAGGGCGATTTAAAACAGTGGTTCTAAAGTGTGATCCAAGGAGTTCCTGAGACCTAGAAAGTACTAACTGCGTAACTACAGAACAGATTTTCTTCGTATGCGTCAACCAAAATAATACACCACAACAGATTCATTACAGAAGCAGATATGTGAATCCAGCTGTCTTCTGTGCAGCCAGCCATTAAAGAGAGTTATAAAAGTATGAAGCAATGCTGCTTTTCTCCCTATGTTTTCTGTTTTGGAAAATATAGTTAATTTTCATTAAAATTTGATAATTAGATTAAGAAGTAATAATACACTCATTACTTTTTAAAAGAAAGAAATTTTTTAATTCTTAATTTTATTTTCTAATACTGCAAATATTGATATAACCAACATAAACAGAAGCTCTTGGGGCCCTCAATAGTTTTTAAAAGTATAAAGGGGTCCTGAGACCAAAAATTTTGAGAACCACTAGTCTAGAAGCAAGGAGGCCCTGTGTGCTTGTAATTCTGGTTGGGTCAAAATAAACTATAGGGAAACAAATGCAGCTATCCAAACATGAGTCAGGTAGGAGGCATGAACTAGCAGTGTTGGAGCTGATGTGTGTTTTGCATATCCACGTGCAATGTAGTGGTCTGGGCAGGTATGTGTGAGAGGAGGAGCCTGATTGATGGATGGGTTTTGACTGATGGAAATGTTGGTGCATGTCCTATACTCCATCTACGTACTAAAAGATATTTCTGTTATGTCCAGTCCTTTGCTGTTATAAACATCCTGAGCATCCCTCAAGTACAGGCCTCTAAGTGCCCACCACCTGCAAGAATTACGCTAGACTATGTCCTTAAAAGTGGGATGCTGGGCAGGCAAACATGCCTATCCTCAGCTTGACTGGAAGCTGTCAAGTTACTCTCCAATCTGTAACTCTCCCTGTAGCCTTGGATGAGAATCCTCATTTCTCCGACCCTTAGTATTGTCAGGCTTTTAATTTTGCCAATCTGATGGATGGATGTGAAATGGCATCTTGTTGTTTTAACCTCACACACAGACACACACAGACACACACACACACACACACACACACATCTTCTTGATCCACTCATCCACTGATGGGCACTTAGGTTGTTTCTATATCTTGGCTGTTGTAAATAATCGGGCATTAGCCTTGAGTCCTCAAAAGATATTCAGGGAAGGTGCCTTTGTCCACTCATTCAACACACATTGGTGGATCACCTTCTTTGTGTAGTGCACTGGGCTATGCTGGAATCTGGACACAGACATTGTGTTTCAAAAACATAATTTACAGCTAGGATTATTGTCATCTGTGACTTTGAGGCAAAAACAGAATATCATATTTATTTCTAGAAAGTGTTTCCCAATCTCTGCCATTCTCATTCCCCCCGCCCCTTACCCAGCAATCTCCTTGGCTACGTGTTGTCATACACGCATACGATGTTAGAAGGAAACTTTGGAGGTCACCTGGTTCAATGCCCTCATCTTACAGATAACGAAACTGAGATCCAGAGCAGGAATGTGAAATGCCTAAGGTCATACAGTTAGTTCGGTGACCTTAAAAAATAGGTAACCACTGGATAATTGTTCTCTATTTTGCTACTTATGCATCAGATAAGAGAGTAACGACACTTGTGATCTGGCAACTTCTGATGAAAATTTATAAAGCAGACCTATAAATTCTGCACATTGTAAGAAAGCTAGAAAATATATACAAATGTAAGTTTTAAAAACTACTTAGGTTTAAACTTTCTTTTCTTCACAGAAGCATTTTGTATTTGTGGTGAAGGTGTCTAGACATTTTCAATATAGAGGGTTTTTTAATTCCTCATTTGAGTGATTTTCATCATCAAAATATTTTTTATAATATACCCTAAAGTGGGCATCACTTGGTCCTAATGATATGTAGCATAAATTTGAGAGCCAGGACAGTGGCAACAGAGAGGGGTGAAACCTCCCACGCAGCTGACCAGGAAACAGATCCAGCAGGCCTCACTTCCCGGTCACTCCCCAAAGCTTAGCCTCCACCCCTCCCCTCCCAAAAAGGGGAAGGAAGAAGGTTCAGAAAAGATAATGTGCCCATCCTTTAACAAAGCTTGGCTAACCCTTTGGGTCCCCCAAGTGCTCCTGTTTCCTGTGGCTAAAGTTAGACCTGTTAGATACGAATTTCATTTTTAATCCATGACTGGGCAGACAGAGGGCTACAGATCTTCTCCAGAAAGGACGGGCATGTGTTGGGGGTGGGTGGGTGGGGTAGGAGTCTCTTTTTTCACTCATTCCAGGGAAGAGGGCAACAGAGTGTCACTTTTTCTGTACTTGTCAGGAGCAGCAAGATCGTGGGCCAGTTACTTTGTGTGACAGTTATGAGAGGGAGTTTCCACAAAGAAAGTGTTTCCTAAACCTCACTCATTTATGAATCATCTTTTACCATAGCCCTTAACATTGTAAAACACTTAATAGTTTTCTACAGACCGACAGTTTTTCCCTTATAGTTATCTTTAATGGAAAGGTTATATTATTATAATATAAAACCAGTATGCCGGCCCAAATTTGAATATAAGTATTAAGATAAATAGATACCCACAAAACAGAGTAACTACATTCTAGCTAGATGCTGTTGCCCAAGTCTCTTTGCACCCTGGAGAGAGAGGAAGATTGAGGTTGGTAAGCACTGGGTGGCTGTTAAAGGTGAGGTAGCCCCAGTCTGATGGACTGAGAATGGACAGTGAATTGAAAACATGATAACTTTCCTATGTGATCTGCTGCTGGGTAAAGCCTGTCAGAGCAGACTCTCCCAGTGCCCCACTCATATTACCTAGGCTTACTCCAGAAATCAACTCCAGAGTCCCCTAGACCCATTTATGACTTCCTGTGTCCTTCAACTTGCAGGGGTTTCCAGCCAAGGGGGTTAACATCCCGAGGGGCCCCTCCCCATCAGTGAGAGGCAGGAGTTGGTGGATTAAATACTTCCACCTCCCCACCCCTTAGTGGAAAATTATGAGGTGTGTCTTACTCAGTCTGTCGGGGGGCCCCAGTGGGTTTTACTCCGGCTGCCCACAGCTGTAACCTGGTGGCTTTACAGCTTTTTGTGGCCTCCCTCCTTTTGCCACCTCACTTTCCCACTCCCCACCAGTGCTTCCTGGGGATCACCTCCCACGTAAACAGCTTATACCTAAATCTTTACCCCAGGATCTGCTTTGGGGGGAGCCCAAACCAAGGCAGCTGGTAAGCATACTGCCTAAAATGATCTTACAAACCACAAGGTACCAGACTGATCCTTTGGGAAACAGTACCCCAAGGTATATATCCAAATGGTGTAAAGCAACACCACTTTTCTTTCTTTAAAGTTCAAAAATACATTGAAATTCTTGGTGTTCAGCTCTCTTTGCCATTTTCCCTAACATATTGGTGATACTCTGTTCTGGTGAGTAACATCGTTTTCCATTTTTGCTGTTCCTCTTTCAATATGGTATTACAATTTGCTAACAAACTTAGTGTTTCCAAATTTGCCTGTGAATTTAATTTACTGTGTGGCACTTGTCAGTTGATTGTCAATCTGAGCTATCCAGTGAGTGGAGCAGCACAGTCTGTGGCTACTGAAAGTAAGTGTTTGTTGATGCATCAGTGATGAGCCCAGGCTAAAATGCAGCAAGCAAGTATTGCCAGACTCAGAGAGCCACTTTCTGGCAAACCTTTTACAATATCCTGAGGAGAGGCAGGGCTTTAAAATTAGGGAGATTAAAAAAGTACTTCTGCAAGATGAAGTTTCTGTTTTTGCCTGAGTCTTATTGGCAGGTTGAAGGCAGGACTGAAGTTCTAATGGGGAAAGTACTTCTTATCTTCAGGGTTGGGCCCGTGCCAGGGAGGTCCTGTCCTGTGAAACCTATCAATAGATTGTTCAGAGAGTGGTGAAGTCCAGGGTGAGATATATCCCACAAGAAGTCAGAAGCATCTTTAATTGGCATGGGATCAAGAAATCCAAGAGGAAGGCAGGAAGAGGGCCACCTTCATGGACGGAGCTCTGCACGCAGCAGGGCTCCACTATGTGGGCACATAACGTCCAATAAATATTTGTTTAATATTTGAACAAATCAATGCTTGGTAGTCAAACTTGCTTTGGGTTTTTAGCGATGGTGGCCTCAGAATGAGTATTCATCACAGAAGAGCCCCTATACATTCTTTCCTTCCCAAGACCGATTACATAATTTCCAGGGGCCAGTGAAAAATGAAAATTCAGGTCCCTTGTTAAAAAAGTTAAGAATTTCAAGATGGTGACCGCAAAGCTTTATACTCTATGTGCCCACATAATAGAATGCGCTAGAAGTACCACAGTAAGTGAACTTTATCTGGTTTCTGCATTCATTGAACTTAGCTTGAGGGAGGAGACGGACATTAACCAAGTTATCACACAAGTAAAGGGTAACATTTTAATAGGGTTAGTACAACAAAGAGGAGGCACATGAGGCTGAGAGGCCATAACTGGGAGATTTAATCTGGTTTGGAGCTATCTTGGATGTCAGGCTGATATCTGAAGGATGAGGAGGAGTTGGCTGAGAGAAGAGGGGGAGGAAAGAGGGTTCCAGGCAGAGGAAACATGGGGAAAGAGGAATTGGGATTATGGGAGGTTGGAGCGCAGAGCAAAGGGAATGAGGTTAGAGACAAGAAGTAGACCAGGCATCAGCCCGGTGATCTGGCGGAGGGGGGAGAAGAGGGGGTGCCCGGAAGCAGCCCTCGGCTCCCTCCCCTGGAGGCACAGAGGGCGGGGGCCTTGGCGAATGGCTTTCTTGACGGCTACTTGCGGAGGTTTGGATTCAGGATTTGTTCCTAGTGTCCAAGACTTTGATAAGAAACTTACAGAGGCTGATGCTTACCTACAAATCTTGATAGAACAGTTAAAGCTTTTTGATGACAAACTTCAAAACTGCAAAGATGATGAACAGAGAAAGAAAATTGAAACTCTCAAAGAGATAGCAAATAGCATGGTAGAATCAATTAAACACTGCATTGTGTTGCTGCAGATCGCTAAAAGTACTATTAATCCTATGGATGCAGTATATCAGCCTAGTCCCTTGGAACCTGTGATCAACACAATGCCCTCCCAGACTGTCTTACCTCCAGAACCCACTCAGTTGTGTAAGTCAGAGCAGCGTCCATCTTCTCTACCAGTTGGACCTGTATTAGCTACTACCTTGGGACATCATCAGACTCCAACACCAAATAGTACAGGCAGTGGGCACTCACCACCTAGTAGCAGTCTAACTTCTCCAAGCCATGCCAACTTGTCTCCAAACACAGTCCCGGAGTTCTCTTATTCTAGCAGTGAAGATGAATTCTATAATGCGGATGAATTCCATCAGAGTGGCTCATCCCCAAAGCACTTAATAGATTCCTCTGGTTCTGCCTCAGTCTTGACACACAGCAGCTCAGGAAATAGTCTAAAGCGCCCAGATATCACGGAATCACTTAATTCTTCCATGTCCAATGGAACAAGTGATGCTGACCTTTTCTATTCACATGATGAGAGAGATGATGAAGGGGAGGCAGGGTCAGTGGAAGAGCACAAGAGTGTTATCACGCATCTGTTGTCACAGGTTAAGCTTGGAATGGATCTTACTAAGGTAGTTCTTCCAACATTTACTCTTGAAAGAAGATCTCTTTTAGAAATGTATGCAGACTTTTTTGCACATCTGGACCTGTTTGTGAGTATTAGCGACCAGAAGGATGCCAGAGACTGAATGATTCAGGTTGTAAAATGGTACCTCTCAGCCTTTCACGCAGGAAGGAAAGGATCGGTTGCCAAAAAGCCATACAACCCCACTTTGGGTGAGATCTTTCAGTGTCACTGGACATTACCAATGATACTGAAGAGAATGTGGAGCTAGTTTCAGAAGGACCAATTCCCTGGGTTTCCAAGAATAACGTAATTCGTGGCTGAGCAGGTTTCCCATCATCCACCAGTTTCAGCCTTTTATGCTGAGTGTTTTAACAAGAAGATACAATTCAATGCTCATATCTGGACCAAATCACAATTCCTTGGGATGTCAACTGTGGTGCACAACATAGGACAGGGCTGTGTCTCGTGTCTAGACCCTGATGAACATTACATTCTCACATTCCCCGATGGTTATGGAAGGTCTATCCTTACAGTCCCCTGGGTGGAACTAGGCGGAGAATGCAATATTAATTGTTCCAAAACTGGCTAAAGTGCCAATATCGTCTTCCACACTAAACCTTTCTATGGGGGCAAGAAGCACAGAATTACTGCTGAGATTTTTTTCCAAATGACAAGAAGTCTTTCTGCTCAATTGAAGGGGAATGGAATGGTGTACTGTATGCAAAATACTCAACAGGGGAAAATGTAGTTTTTATAGATACCAAGAAGTTGCCTATAATCAAGAAGAAAGTGAGGAAGTTGGAAGATCAGAATGAGTACGAATCCCACTGCCTTTGGAAGGATGTCACTTTCAACTTAAAAATCAGAGACATTGATGCAGCAAATGAAGCCAAGCATAGACTTGAAGAAAGACAAAGAGCAGAGCCCGAGAAAGGAAGGAAAAGGAAATTCAATGGGAGACAAGGTTATTTCATGAAGATGGAGAATGCAGGGTTTATGATGAACCATTACTGAAACGTCTTGGTGCTGCCAAGCATTAGGTTGGGAAATGCAAAGTTTGCTCCTGGTGACCAGGGCAGGAGGCATAATGAAGTAACAGTCTTCCTTTGGGAGAACCTATTCACTCCCTTCTTATTGCAGTGGTTCCTGTCTCAGGGATACTGGACTTTCTGATGCAGATGAACAATTGAAGCGAGAAAAGCTTCCCTTTTTCCTGTTCTGTGGCAGTTACAATGTTGACTGGGATCTTGAGAAAAACTTCAGGTTTTAAAAACAAGATGTCTGCTCCTTTTCCAAATCCCATGTAATAAATCCTAGTCTCAAACTCTGCACTCTAGTATTGCTGTTGAAATATACAACATCTGTTTCCTAGTTCATATAATCTTGGGTTCTCTCTCTATATATATATTCACATATATACATGTATATAATATAGGTGATGCCAGATTTTTCATAAATACGCCATCTACTGTAAATATTGGTTCCTCTGAGTTGTTTTAGAAAATTTAGCGCAACGTATTAAAATCACGTGTTAGGAAATTTCGTGGTCTCACCTACAATAACTTTAATTTTGGAATTGAACTATATTAAATTGTATCTAACTCTGGACTACAGTTTAATTATACTCAGTGCTTCTTAAGGCTTCATAAAGTAATTTTTCCAACCTTTAAAAAAAAAAGTAGACCAGACCTGACTTTGCACAGGGTCTTATGGACACTAACAAGTCTTGAGAAATTCAGGACCGTGTTCATGACTAACAATAACACAAAGATGAGTAAAATTATTCACCCTTAATTTCTCTTCAAATAAACTGAGAAAGAAAATTGCCTCATTACAGTTCTCATCCTTATTAATAGGAGATGATGTTTTTCCACATAAACAATCATGGTCATGGACGCTGGCCAATCAGAACAGACACCACGTATGGAACCAGCACACATCCATGGGCATTGGCCAATCAGAACAGGCATTAGGGACTGTGTGTGGAAAGAGAGAACTTGAACCTTTAATGATGAGGGGCCTTTAGGAGCTCTAACTCCCCATCTATCCCCATCTTTGCTTGGTTGGCTCCATCCCATCACTTAGGTGTCATCTCAAATGTTCCTCCTCTGTGAAGCTTCCCTGACCTCTCTCTCCGGTAGTTTCACCCCTCCCCACCTTTCATAGGCTTTCATATTACCCTGGTCTACTTTCTTCATAACACTTAGTACACCCTAAAACTAGCTTTTTTATTTGCTTATTGTTTTATCGTCTCTGTCCCCTCTGAGGGCAGGGACCATATCTCTTTTGTTAACCAATGTATCTACAGCAGCTTGCACAGTGCCTGGCACCTAATAGGTACTCCATAAAATATTTGTTGAATGAGTGACCTATAGAGTGAAATTCATTCATCTGAGTCTCTTGTTGTTCCTGGGTTATTTATTTATTTATGCATGCATGCATGCATGCATGCATGCTGCTCCGGGTCTCAGTTGTGGCATGCAGGATCTTTAGCTGCGGCATGAGAACTCTTAGTTGCAGCACGCATGCGGGATCTAGTCCTCTGACCAGGGATCGAACCCAGGCCCCCTGCGTTGGGAGCGTGGAGTCTTAGCCACTGGACCACCAGGGAAGTCCCTGGATTTCTATTGCCAAGAAATGAGAAATATTGTGGGTCCCAGAATCAAAAATGGAATTTTATGGATGGCACATCTTGGTGTTTTAGTCTTTCTGAAAAGAAATTCTACAGCTTTATATTCGCTATTTTGGGTTCATTTGTTCATGTGTGTCAGTCAGCAAACATTTGTCGAGCTTTTTCTGTGTGCTGGATTAGGCCTTAGAAATGCCCAGGAAAGTTCTGGACATGAAAGAATTCTACTCTTAGTAAAACACTGATTTCCTGGGAAATGGATTAAATGCTGGATGAATATGCTTTGATTCTGCAAAATCCAGATCTCAGTTTCAGACCTCAGGATAAAAGTGATTGGGATGGGCTTTGAAGCAAAAATTCAGGATTAGAAAATTTAGCACAAAGTCCTTTCCCCCTCCCTGCAGCCCACTGGTGGCTTATCACAACTTTTGCTTTTTTACTCAAAACTTGACAGGACATGATAGTGCTGCTGAAGGAAGGATTCCCTGAATACCTGCATGTCCCTGGTGTTTGGCGGCCCTTTACCTCTCTCCTATAATTTGGGGTTGTGATGAGGCCCTCCTCCGCTTTCAGAGACAGCTGCAGAAGGAAAATGTCCCTCTAATCACAGTTGACCTCTTTCCAGACACCACATCAGAAATGGTAACTGACTTTCACGTTATTGTTCTGACAGCTTCTCTGCAGACTATTGCCAGGAGCATTTTCTCAAGTTAGTCAAGACTAGTCTGAAAACTGGTGGCCTCCTTTGTGCTAATGAACTCTAGTTGGACAAGGAGAGAGGTCCAGTCCTTCCAGAGGCCACATTCTGAGGAACTACATTAAGATACATTGTTGGCATATTCAGGTACATTGTTTTGAGGGGAGGGGTATTACCTATTACACAGTTATTTTCCTTTTAGCTGTTTCTTTCTACTGAGAGAAACATCTTTAAAAATAAAGAGCCTCTTGTGAGAATTTCCAGTTTTGTTTGGAAGAGAGCTATTTTGATCAAATAAGCCTTAAATTATATTCTTCTCAGGCCTAAGGAATTGTGTCCCAGCTAATACCCAAGGAAGTTCTGCTGAAGTGCCTGGACAGACTCACTCCCTTGTAGGATCACGGAGCCTGCAGGCACCAAGGGTTAGCAGATCCTGCAGAGCTGAGCCCTGAGGGCCTAAGGCCCCCTGGAGTTGGGCAATGGGTGGATATCAGATGCCCTGAAGAGGAATGAGTGTCTATGGGCTTGTCTTTTTCTTGAGGAGCAGTGAGAGTGTGGAGCTTATTTGTGAACTTATTTTACTTTTGGCAACTTAGTATTATTTCAAACTTATAGAAAAGTTGCAAGTCTAAAATAAGATACTTCTGAATACTCTTTACCCATCCGATCACTGATTGTTTACATTTGCTTTCTCTGTATCTCTCTCTGTGTATCAGTCTCTAGATAGATAGATAGATAGATATGGATAGTTAAAGATAGATAGAGATATAGAATATATATATTTAACATATAAATGTAAATTATTTTTCTTCCTATTTGAGAATGAATTGCAGACATTACACCCCTTTAGCCCCAAATACTTCAGTGTGAAGAACAAGAGCATCCTCACACAGTATAATTATCAGAAGCAGAAAATTTAACGTTGACAAAATATATTAACTCCTCCACCATTCTTTTTTTTTTAATTTATTTATTTTATTTTTGGCTGTGTTGGGTCTTCGTTGCTGCATGTGGGCTTTCTCTAGTTACGGCAAGCAGGGGCTACTCTTCGTTGCGGTGCGTGGGCTTCTCATTGCGGTGGCTTCTCTTGTTGCGGAGCATGGGCTCTAGGCACGCAGGCTTCAGTAGTTGTGGCGCTTGGGCTCAGTAGTTGTGGCTTGCGGGCTGTAGAGCGCAGGCTCAGTAGTTGTGGCACACAGGCTTAGTTGCTCTGCGGCACGTGGGATCTTCCTGGACCAGGGCACGAACCTGTGTCCCCTGTATTGGCAGGCAGATTCTTAACCACTGCACCATGAGGGAAGCCCCCACCATTCATTTTTAAAGTTTGCCAACTGTCACAATAATGTATTTTATAGCTGTTGTTATTCCTGGTCTAGAGTCCAATTCAGGATCATGCATTGCATTTATTGTCACATATTCTTTTGTCTCCTTTAATCTGGAACAGTTCCCCAGGGCTTTTTGGTGTTTCTTGATTTTGACAGTTTTGAAGAGTAGAAACCGGTTAGGTTGTACAGTTTCCCTCAATGCGGGTTTATTAGATGTTTCTCCATGACTGTCTTCGGATTATGCATTTAAAAAAAATATCTGGAGTGATGGAAGAATACTTTTTTTAAGCTGTGCATTTTTCACAGGAATATGACAGAAGTGATATGGTGTCTTCCTCTGTGTATCACATCAGAGGATACACTGTATCAGTTTGTACCAGTACTGGTGACATTAGCTTTGGTTACTTAGTTCAGGCGCATTTTCTAAATTTCTCTATTGTAAAGTTACAATTTTTCCCTTTTTAAATTACAAGTAAATTGAAACTGTGGAAGAGTCCTATCCCTCATGAAATGTTAACCCACTAGTTTAGCATCCATCGATGATTTTTTAACTCCATCATCCCTTCTATGTTTATTAGTGTTCTATACAGAAGAGGTGTCCCTTCACCATTTATTTATTCATTTATTTAAATCATATATATTATATTTATTTATTTATATTATGGGGTCATGGATCTCTGTTTTGGCTAGTGAGAGCCCTGTAAGCTGGTGCCTCATCTATCATTCTTAGAGTACTTCATTACTTTTGAAACATAAACATGTTCCAGGCTCATCTTGTATTTTCCCTACCCCAGCCCTAAAATCAGCCTTTTCTCCAAAGAGCTCTGGGTCCTTTTAGTGGAGAATGGTACTTAGAAACCAAGATCTGGGCACTGGGTGTGTTCATTGCTACTAGGGTGTCATTGCACGAATATGTGTGTATGTGTAACCATGAATTCATTCTGATGCCTCCAGTTCCAATCTACCTGTATGCATCTATTTTAAAAAACTTTAGGTGTGCCTTCTTTCTTTAGTACAGAGACATAAAGAAGGAAATAACAGCCACTAAATAAAAAGGCAGTTGTCCCAGTACCTAGATAGCCTATAATGTGTGTGTGTGTGTGTGTGTGTGTGTGTGTGTGTATGTGTATATATATATATATACACATACACACACACACACACACACACACATGCTTAGGGTATATAAGTATATGATAGCACCAAATAAAAAGTGATAGTCTCCTTCCTCCTACCCCAGGCTCTGTCTCCAATGAACACTACATGAGCTTCCTTACAGAAAGAAATTTGATTCGTATAATCGGGATGTATGTATGTATATGTAAATAGATAGATATAGATATGTATGTATTTTCCTCTTCTAATTTTAAGAATTTGACACAGTAGGAAACATGCTGTGCATACAATTTTATTATTATTATTATTATTATTACTATTACTCAATATATCCTGGAGGACCTTCCATACATTGTGTAGCTCTACACTATTCTTTCTAATTGCATAGTATTTCATATTATATGGATGGACCATAGTTTTGTTTAACCAGTTTCTTTTGGTGGACATTTTGTTTCCAGTATTTTGCTACTTATAAACAGTGCTACAGTAAACATCCTTGTGTGTGGATCTTGGTGAAAGTATATCCATGACTATCCCACCATTATTCCTACCAACTATTTTACTGATAGATATTGTCAGAGTATCTTCCAGAAAGTTTTCTTTGGTTATATAACCTAATCCTTCTGCCTGCAGTATCTAGGGACAGGTTAAATGATGATGACATTCTGCCTTGACACCTCTAAGGCTCTTGATTACAAGTCTCCAGCAGTACCGATGTTCCCACCCAGTCAAGGAGATCAAAAAAAATCAAACCAACCTTCCATCTTAAAACTCTAATTAAATCCCTATTTAAATTGTTGTTTCTCACCTTAATTTAAAATTTGCAGGTCTAATCTCTCCATGCAAGGATGAACCTCTCCTGGTGAATAGAGATACAAAAAAGTAACATTGTGAAAATGGTTCTGCTCTTGTTAGCCCTGAGGGCTTGTGCTTAAAGCATTTGGTCTCTGATTAGTACCAAATGACAAAAGCCTCCTATTAGTCTTGTTGAGACTCCTTTCTGCTGGAGGAGTGTGTGGATAGACTGAAGCAAAGCCTGGAGAAGTAGAAGCTGTGACTCTCTCTGGCTTCCTGGACTCTTCCCAACCTCTGATCAGAGAGGAAGCAGACTCAGCCCTTTATGTGTCTTTCACAAGGGACAGTCAATGTGAAGGTCGTTCAACTTTAAATTTCTTCCCAGCCTTATCTTTAAACACTCATGTAAATTGACATTACATTCTTGTTAAAATATACAAATAATGGCTTGCATGGCTTCCCACAAAGTCAAGTTGACGGACCATTTTTATTCTGTGGCTTTACCTGCCTCCTAGTACACTGCTAGTTTTAGAAGCACAGAGCCACGTTCAGCTTGTCTTAGGTTCAGTGCCCTAGAAGCAGACCCGGATACAAGTGTGAGTAGTTTATTTGGGAGGTGATCCCCAGAAGCACTGGTGAGGGAGTGGGCAAGAGAAACAGGGAAGGGAAGGAAGCCACTACAGCGTGTGATCATGAACAGGTTAGCTCTGTGGGCAACTGGGGCTCAATCCTGCTGAGGACTTCTAGGAGACTGTGTGGCAGCGATTCTCAAACTTTGCTGCACAATAGACTCACCTGGGGAGCTTCTGGAACTCCTGTTGTTCAGAATCCCTGGATAGCAGAAGTCAGGACCCCGGAGAATTTTAAACTCCCCTGGTGATTCCAATGCATAGTCAAGGCTGAGAGACTGTACCTCCGAGTTGTCCCCTGCAGCTTTAGGAAGCTGGGGTGTTTCCCTCCCAACTCCAGTTCATCACGGGTTGAGGGCTGCTCCTGGTGATACTAACACCCAAGCATTTCTGGCCTGTAGAAAGCCGAAACATGCCAGGGAATGGTGACTGCTCAGGGGATGTGGGCCAGCAGTATCAGCTACACAATTAGCTGGATATGATATCAAATCCTGGCTTTGTTCACCCACTCACAGAGCAGTTTTAATCGAGTCATTTAAACTCTTTAAGCCTCAGTTTCCTCGTGTGTAATAACTTCTTTGTCCAAGCTGTAAGGATTAGGTATAATATACGGAAAACACTCAGCATACAGTGCATTCTTAATAGATCGTTGTCTTAAACCCAGCAAGGGGAAGGAGGGAGGGAAGGAAGGGACTCCTTCAAGCAGCCAGAATATGCCATAAAGAAACTAAGCTTTAGCAACTCAGGTTGTGAGTTCTTGTCTGGTTAGACAACACCAACTAGTTCTACCAGGGAATCTTTTTTTTATTTAAAGGAATGTTCTGATCAGTTGTCAGGATTTACAGAGTGGCTTAGCAAGTGCAGTCCATTTCTCCAGCGTGTTCCATCTCTGCTTTGTGTGGCAAGTTGCCCCCAGGAGTAGATGATCCAGAGACCAGTGGCCGAAGGGAAGCCTTTCTCTTCCTGTGGATGAATGCCTGCCTGCTAGTATTTGGGGTGCTGCTCAGGAATGCATGGGGTGCTGTGGGTGCTAAGGCATTACCAGCACTGGGATCTCTCTAGATAGGAAAAGGCAGGAACCCAGCCAAACATGAGTGAAGCACTAAGAACTCTCCTTGTAAAGTCAGGTTCCCGATATTATCGTGGACAATAAACACATTTGAATCTGAATTGTACAGTTGGACCATCTAAGTTGTTTGGTTACATGGAGTAATTCCTTAGAAATTAAGCAATTATTTGGACATTCCCTAAACTATATGGGTAATATTTTTGTTGATAAGGGCCTCAGACAGTTCTGTATGGAAATAATTTTAATAAATAAGAGTTCATTATGCTGGTAAAAATAAGTGAATTAGCAAATAAAGGAGGGCCAGGGAAGCACCAGTGATAATAGTGTGTTATGAACCAAGGATTGTGATTAATCCAGTTCAGTGCACCTGAGATTGGAAGAAAACAATGTAAAATAATTAATAGTAATTATTAGAAGGCTTAGAAAAAAAGTGCTCTGTTTAATTAGATTTTGTGCTTCTTGTCAAATTCCATTGTTGAAAACCTTTGTGAAGATGAGCCCCCTTTCCCACTTTAGATGAGTGCCCATAATGGAGTTTTTCTGGAGCAATCATTCTGGAAAATATACTTGCCAGTGCTCTGCCCTGGATAGACAAGTTTTCTGTCTTCTCTCCTGCTCCTCTGGCCTTGAGTGTTTTAGAGGGAAAAGTGGTTTGTAAATGTTTGTGGGATGAGAGTGAATCTGGCTGCTGTTGATTTCAGGGCTGGTGGTGGCACTGGCAGGCTGGCTGGGTCTCCCCGGCCTCTCACCTGCCTGGTTGAGCATCTTTTCCTTCCCATGGGAGAGAGAGACCTTTCCTTGGCCAAGGTGACCTCATCTCTGCTTCGCAACAAGCTAAAGGCCAGGTGTTCTGTGGCCAAAAGCAATCATTGGGGCTTTTCCTGATTTGCCAAAATCAAGTTAATGGGTACACTTTTATACATTATAGGAATTTTCCCCATGGTATTTTCCCTCTGGTGCCTGCTCTCACTTGCCGTTACTGCTGTTATTGCTGCTACTACTAGTGATAGCTAGTACTGAGATGTTACTGTGTGCCAGGGATTGTGATCTATTTAACTCTCACGATAACCTTAGTTATTTTATAGACAAGGAAACTGAGGTTCAGAGAGGCGAAGTGATGTGCTTAAGTTTCTATAACAAATAAGTGGTATGACGAGGACGTGAACCCACAAATATAACCTTAGAGCCCACCTAGTATCTTTAAACCACAGTTAATGGCATCTGAGCACAAAATTGCATATTATGTTAGTTAAGATTTATTTACCAGCAGCTCAGAGAGCACCATGATTTCCAGGTTTTCTACCCTGTAAGCACATCGAAGAGTCTAGAAAAAAGGATCATGGTTCCTGGATGCTGGAAAAGGGAGGATATTTTAAAACTAAGGTATTAAAAATGGAGTAGGGGGTCCCTCTCAATTCTCTTACTCAGTCCTGAAGCTGAGACAGAGGCGAGATGAAATGTGGATCCTCTCCCTGCTCGAGCATGAGTTTAGTGAGTCAAGTTCCAGCTAAGGGCAAGTACAAGAACACAAAATCCTTTTGCTAATGTCTCCCTAAAGAAGGTGCAGATGAAAGGCCTCATCAAAGCCTCTGAAACCACCAAAGCTGTTTGCCAGCAAAGAGATAAATCAGAAAGGTTTGAGATCTGGTTTGAATTTAATAATTACAAATGACTAATCAGGGGCCATTTGCTGTCAAGTCAGGAGCTGCACTCTCTCCATCAGTGCATTTTTGCTGCTCTGGTCGCTTGGTTATTAAATAGAAAAGCCCTGTGATTAAATCACAGGGCTGTTCCGACACTAATCAATTCAATCTCAGCCATTTAAAATTAAGTCAGGCCTTGCACTTGCCCTGTCTTTGTTTCAGAAGTGGGAACAACACACTGCAAACGTGACTGAAGGTATCCAGAGAGCATCCATTTATAACCCTGTGTGATGTGGGTAGCTAGAGGAGGGTCAGACTGCATCCCAAGTCTCTTATCCATCATCCTGAAGGATCCCCCATCTCTAATACCACCACCCCCCTTGCCTGCCCCTCAACGTAACTACAAAGCAGCAATGACAATAGTAGTAATAGTAATTATGGTAACAACCACGGTAGCAATAATAATTATCATTTTTTTTATCTCTTGCCATATGCCTGGCCCTGTTCTAAATATTTTTTCTGCTTTAATCCTTCAAATAACCCTATGATGAAGAAATCAAAGTTTACAGAAATATTTTATAGACACTTACATATCTCACACACCTGGAACCTGCCTGGCCTGTAGTAGATCCTAGATAAATATTTGCTGAGTGAATGAAGGGATAGAGAGCAACTTGCCCAAGGTTACACCAAGGAGAAATGATCAAGCTGGATTCTGAACTCAGGTCTGTCTCATTTAAGCTCTTTATTTCTTTGAGGTATGTAGTAAATGCCTTGTGAGCCTTTTTATATTGTTGTAAGACACACATTGTTTTAAATAAATATTTAAATTTATTTTATACTATTTATTATATTAATTTAAGTAAAACACACTTTGTTTTTAAACAATATTAAAAAAGAAATAGCACTGGATGGCAGGAGGATCAGTGGTTTGGGAACCAGGCTGGCATAGAGAAAACTTCCCTCTCCAGCATTTACTGATTTTGTGACCTTGAGCAAGTCGCTAAAGCCTTTCTAGGCTTCAGTGTTCTTCTCTGTACAAATGAACACCACCATGCCTACTTAGGCTGGGCTAAGGAGAAGCTGAAAAGGAACAGTCCTTTAAACAGTGAGCACAGTGCTTGACTCATAGCAGACATCCAGTTCCAGCATCCACTTCCCTCCACCTGTATACTGGAAGGTGATTCTCCTTTGATTCTAAGACTCAAAACTTCAAAGGATCCCAAGATTTGGGTCTAGAGGGAATGGAACCTGAGCCTAGTAGGAATAAGGATAGGTTTGGACCCCGGGCCAGCTCTTCTGCAAATCCATCAGCTGAGGACAGGTAGGGTCATTTCTCCTTGCAGAGAACCTTACCCAGAACCACAGAAAAAGTAATTGTTCCCAGACCATTTACTAATGAGATTTATTTATTTATTTATTTTTAAATTTAATTTTTAATTTTTTTTTAAATAGATTTATTTATTTATTTTTGGCTGCATTGGGTCTTCATTGCTGTGCGTGGGCTTTCTCTAGTTGCGGCGAGCGGGGGCTACTCTTCGTTGCGGTGCACAGGCTTCTCATTGCGGTGGCTTCTCTTGTTGCAGAGTATAGGCTCTAGGTGTGCGGGCTCAGTAGTTGTGGCTCACGGGCTCTAGAGCGCAGGCTCAGTAGTTGTGGTGCACGGGCTTAGTTGCTCCACAGCATGTGGGATCTTCCCGGACCAGGGCTCGAACCCGTGTCCCCTACATTGGCAGGCGGATTCTTAACCACTGTGCCACCAGGGAAGTCCCTAATTTTTAATTTTTGGCTGCATAGGGTCTTCGTTGCTGCTCACGGGCTTTCTCTAGTTGCAGCGAGCCAGGGCTACTCTTTGTTGCGGTGCGCGGGCTTCTCATTGCCGTGGCTTCTCTTGTTGCGGAGCACGGGCTTCAGTAGTTGTGGCTCATGGGCTCTAGAGCACAGGCTCAGTAGTTGTGGTGTGCGGGCTTAGTTGCTTCACGGCATGTGGGATCTTCCCGGACCAGGGATCGGACCCATGTCCCCTGCATTGGCAGGCGGATTCTTAACCACTGTGCCACCAGGGAAGTCCCACTGATGAGATTTAGAGGTCTGCCTTGCGC
Organism: Eubalaena glacialis; assembly: GCF_028564815.1. NCBI lineage: Eukaryota > Metazoa > Chordata > Mammalia > Artiodactyla > Balaenidae > Eubalaena > Eubalaena glacialis. The sequence goes on along the minus strand of NC_083722.1, from coordinate 80,522,259 downwards.
TGTCAGAAGGTAGGCAAGCCTAAAAGGAGATAGTCATAGAGTGGCCTGGAGAACAATGATGCATCGTGAAAGTGGATGGTGTCACCAGTAATGAGTCTCAGACAGAGTCCACCTCATCCATCCAGAGATACCTGTATCTCCATCAGAACACATATCCACATATACAGAAGACTTTGCCCCGTTGCAAATTAACAAAGAGCCTCCTGGTTGTCTTTTGATCCAAGAAGCATGAGAAGGTTTTTCCAGCACCTAAGCACTTCTAAAAAGTGTCTCCATCAAATATGAAACCCACGGGGCTAAGGAATCAGATGGTACACTCACACCCTTTGTTCCCATACATTCCCCTCTGTAACTGCCTTTCCTCCCTGCCTCAGATAGGTGTTCAGACAAAGGGTTCAGGTGCCCGTTAAGTTCATTTATGGTTTGGTTCAGCAGGCTGTTTCATTTCAGTTGAGGTATTATCAGTCCTGGATTCCTTGCTCCTAAAGCACGGAGGCCAAGTGCTCATGCTGTTTGCTGTTCAGGGCAGTGCATGGATGCTGCCTAGTCATGGGTGTGCCTCACCCTTGAACAGACATTCCTTCTCATAGGAGGAGTGGAAATCACCAGTATCCCACTTGGACCAATGTCTGAACAGCTGTATTTTTTTTTTTAACGTGTCTATATATTTTAAGGAAAATAAATTCCCCTGCTGGTGAGGAAAAACTCTCTTATTTGAAAAGCAAAAATCATAGCTTGAACTTGTATGTTTTGAGTCTCCAAGGAAATTTGAGGTTGAAGAATTTCAGCCTTCAGTGATCTTTGCTTTTGAGGTTTTGATTTAATTTTGGCAGCCAGGTGGTTAGCGGAAGGGGAGGGTGTCACCTCAAGAACACTGGCCTCCTTTATTTATTCTTTTTTTAGTCACTCATTCAGAAATTATTCATTGACCTACTGCTCAGCACTGGGCACTGGGGTTTAAAGTTATGTGCCCAAATCAGAGAGCCCAGACTACAGCACAGTCACTGAGCTCACCCAAGGCGCTTTGTTTTTCATGGTTGAAAGGGGAGTAGACTGTGCATTCGCTTCAGTAAATTTGACAAGAATAACATGGTGGGTCTGTGTTCAAATAGGCTGAGAACCCGTGAAACCAAGTGTGTAAATGCAAGTGTTTCACACACGGTGTCCTTCCTGTCTAGGAACTCCCCCAGGTCATCTGTCCATGGCTTCTGATGTACAGAGGAAGGACTGTGCTGGGCTGGCAGAATGGGTGCCTGTTTGGTTCCCTCCATTCCTTCTACCTGTGCCCCCCTCCCTGAAGTTGGGTAATTGGTAAGGAAGACAAGCTTCTCAAAGGGAGCAGGGCCAAGGGCATCAACAACAGCAACAACAACAAATATCAAGAAATACTCTTCTGGGGGAGTTGGCTAGGTACCAGGTACTGTACTGGGTTCTGGGAATGTGGCCATGACAGACTATATCCTGCCTTCATGTGCTTACATCTCATGAGAAGGTCAACCAAAAACCAGAAAACAAAAAATTAAAGTATCTCTGTAAAGCGGGTCTCCCCTGCTAGTCTCTGTCTCAGCATATTATCTGACTCATTCACAGCAGAGGTCACAATCTGTAATTATTTTGTTTTCTTTTTATTCCCAATTAGAGGGCAGGGAGCATGCCTGGCTCGTTCACTGCTGGATCCCGGGACCCAGAGCAGGGCCCTGCACATCAGAAGTGCTCGGTGAACATAGAGCGAATGAGCAAAAACTAAGTGACACTGTGAAATGTTTGCCTGGGCCCAAAGTTTAAACTTCAGGCTCCTTCTGTGTTGCTGGCCATGATCAGTCACCACCCGATGTAATGGGAATTGAAAAGAAAATCCACTTTGATAATCCATGCAGATTATATTTTATAAAATATGTGGGTTTCTTAAAGAGATCATTCTATCCCAGATTAACTGGCTGTGGTTTAATTTAAAAGGCCACTAGAGGACTTTTGTCTTCTGGACTTGACACTTGGGGTGCCTAGAAACGTCTGGGGTTAGTGCTTAGGAGGCTGCATTCAAGCCCTGGGTGATGTATTGAGTTGGTCTCAAGAGGGCTGAGTGCCCGTGAGGGAAAGAGCCTCTCTTAGTATCTCCTTTCCTTCACCAGCGTGGGCCTCTTGGGGTAACAGGCTACTATTAACATGTCATGTTGACAAAATCATTGAGCGCTCAAAATGGAATTGTAGCATCATAAAATTCCATAATCTGACAATACCAGGTAGCGGTTTTCATCTTTGTAGCTTACAGTTTGGGTAATACGTAATGGGAGCCACCATTTATTGTGCCCCTACTATGTGCCAGCCCTCATTCCAGGTGCCGTATACACATCATCTATGATCCTCAGGACAGCTGGACCTGGTGGGCATTATTTCCACTTTACAGGTAACATCCCAGAGCCTCTGCCCTCTCATGGAATTTTCCAAGATTCCAGGTATAATTCTGGAGTCTCTCAAGGCAAGAGAAGCCAGACTCAGGAAAGGGCACAGGTTATCCGGGGCGGCAGGTCACCAACGCAGCTGTTCCCCACTTTTCTACCCCAGCACATGTTACTAATTGATGGCAGCCTTCTCTCATTTGCTATGCTGTGGAATCCTTCTCAGTACAGCACTCCAGGCACATGCTACCAGACATTCTGGATGGCAAATGAGTTGTACCCTATTTGCCAAGCATGCTTTAAATGGTGTGTGTGTGTGTGTGTGTGTGTGTGTGTGTGTGTAAAGGGTTTTGCCCTAGGAATTAGAATCCTGGTTTCAGAGTGTTACACTGTAGCCATGTAACTTGGAACAGATTGCTTATCTCTTCTGACTTCAGTTTATTTATCCATAGAATGGGAACTATCCCTTGCCATACATGCCTCCAAAAGTCACCATATAAATATAAGCCAGTGACTTGGCTTCAAAGACACACAGTGCCGCTTTTAATTGTAACTGGATGATGAGTCAGTATGGGTCATGTCCCTACACAAACATGAAGCATCCACAAAAATGGCAAGCGGCTATCAGCATCTTCTCAAGACTCCCCCCAGAGCCCCTGAGCAGAGTACTTGACTCCCTAAAAATCACATGGTGAACTTGTTAATGAAGATTCTTGGACACTGTCTCAGAATGGCTAATTGAGGATCCTGGCTCCTGGCATTGGATCTCTAAACTCTTACACTGCTCAAGTGGAATAATATATAGGATCTAGCATTCCATACTCTGGATAGAACCATGTTCACCTTTGGGATTTTAAATATCTATGTAGTAGCTGATGACAGAAAAAGAGGCCCCAATCTCCTCCACATCTGTGTCTGACAAACTCTTATTCATCCTTCAGACCTATTCAAATGCCTTCTCCTCTGAGAAGGTATCCCCAGATCCCGCTAAGGCCAAACTAACTACTCCCTCACTGTGCTTCCAGAGTCCTCCAACCCGCATTCTGAGCACCTACTATGTACCAGGCACTCTGCTAAGTTCTAAAATGCATTACTGTATTTACTCCTCCCCCTTAGAGAATAAAAGCTAATGTTATCACTTCCACCTTAGAGTTGAGAAAGGGTGACTCAGACAAGTGAAGTGACTTTCCCTAGGATAACTGGATCTTACTGCATTATAATCACATCAGAGTCTGTGTCTCCTACACGATTGGGAGTTCCTTAATTGTGGAAGTTGCTGATCTTGGCATTCCTGGGAGCAAACACAGGACTTAGCACATAACAGATGCTCAACAAATTTTTGTTGATGTGAAGAAATAATAGAACAATTATAGTGAGACAGACAAGGACAGCTCTGGTTGCTTTCCAGTCTCTGCCTGTGTTCACACTCATCATCTGATAGAGGAGGAAGAGGAGGAGATGGTGGACTTCTTTGGGGGTTGAAGACTCCAGATATCTCTGGACTCCACTGTAACCTCATACCAGTGATTCTGGTCCTTTGGTAGCTTTCTGCCAAGTAGAATTAGGAGACTTAGCAAGTCACAAATTAGGGACTCGAGAAATACTTGCCTGATTGATTAAGCTGGGGATATAGAAGCGAGGTAAATGTATCTTTGAAGAGCTTTATTGTGTCTGTGGATGGAGTTTCTTTTCTTTTTATAAAGAGGATAATGTATTTTCTGTACCCAACCTCATTGACTTCCTTGGTCATAAGTTCATTTCAAACATAATTTTCTTCAGTTCAAATAATGACTTTTCTGAATCTTGGTGTTTATGGCTAGAACATAGGAAGGTTGGAGAAGATGTCTAAGGTTCTTTCCAGCGTTCTGGTTCTGTGGTTACATCAGCACCCTGGACAATTAGAACAAATTTAAATTACCCAAGTACAAAGCAGCTCTAAAAATGGAATATCTTTAAGTGAATTAGATTTTCTTTCCAGTCTAATCTCTTCTTCCAAGTTAAAAAAAAATCTGAACTTTGTGTCTAAATTTCTAAGCCTTGATATACAGAGACATTTAGAAAAAAAAAGGAAATTTAAAGAGAAACAAACTGTAGTAGCATGAATAAGAACAATAATGCAAACCAATTATCCTAGAGCTTAATAGTTTCCCGTAATTCCTTAGGCTTTCTTAGAACTATTCATTTACATAGCTTGGTTAAAGGTTTTGCATAACATGGTAGAAATGATAAGGATTACATGTGCTATTTGATGGCATTTTTTCTTTCCTTAATCAAAGCCATAATCCTTGTTTACATTTGAACTTTGTTTTATCGTTTGTTTCACAGCGAAAACGGAAGCAGAGCGCCCAGGATGAAGATGCCGTTAGCCTTTGTAGTCTTGATATAAGTGTAAGTACAGTCCTTCCTGTGTCTCTGCCATGAGAATACTTTTCATCTCTGAATGTATTTGTTAATATGCTGTGTGCTTTAAGTGGGCTTCCAGGATCCAACTGTGGAAGTTGCAACCTGGGAGGAAACTCTCTTTAGAAAAACATTTCATTTTACTGGAGAAAGCTGTGTTGCCAACTTAAACTTCAAAGCCAAGCTGTTTATTGCCTGTGTCTTTTCTCTCATAAAATGAATTGTGAAGTCAGTACATCTGTGTAGAATCTAGATAAATGCTGCTGTGCCATGTTAGAGGCTTAGTCCAGAAGATGGACCAGATGTTTGTCCCCTTTGGGGGAAGTTGGCAGGTTGGCCCAATTCAGGCAGCTGGTGGCTCAAAGGCCAGAAGAAGTCTCTAGCAACATAGCTGAGGGAGTGGCTTTGGATTCAACAGCTCTTAGTTTGAATCAAGATTCTATACTTAACAATTGTGTGACCCCTATCCTCACCTCTATTTCCTCATCTGGAGAAGACTTAACCTAACAGGATTGTCGTGAGGATCAAACAAAACAATAAAAGTGAGACTACCAAGCACATTGCCTGGTACATACTAGGCACCCACCAAATGTTAACCTCATTGTGTTTTCCTTTAAAAGCAGAAGTTTGCAAGAGATGTTTAAGTGACCTGGTAGTTGTGTGCTAGTGATGATTGAGGTTAAAAGCTTTCTTGGATTTTTCAGGCCCACATCCTTGGATGCTTAATTTTACTAGCTTTCTTTGCATGGCCTCCTTGTCTCCCTACTGACACGATTGAGAAGCCTACCTGGGCTTCTGATGCCCCCATCATCCAGGGGCTGGGGGAACCCTCCCTAGGCTCCCCATGTCTATTCATCTTTCACACTCCCTTGAAGTTTAATCATTGTGCACAGTGGATCCATCTAACATTAGGCCCTGGTCTTTCTCCTCTACAGAGGCCACAAAAGTCATTGTTGTGAGATGAGGCTCCTATGCTAAGAATTAAGAACTGGGTCGTTGTCCTGGCTCTGCCTATAACTAATGATGTAACCTTGGAAGTCACTTCCTCTCTCTGGGCCTCATCTGTTAAAAAGATAGATTTGAGATCGAGTCTTCTAAAACCATTGTGAAAATTTGAAACTTCATTGAACACAGATTATTGGGTTCTCATCTGATGACATTTATTTACCAATATAACAGTGCTGTCTTAGTTATTTTTAATTGTGGCAGAGTTTTCTGTGATGCAAAGAGCCATCATGGAGTGAGCCTGAGCTAGCATTAATGTACTTGCACATCTTTATTTTACCATATGGTGTTTGTTCCAGTCTTTAGACCGTCAGGTTGATGCAGTTGGACCAGTTCTTAGGTTGCCATGGTAACAGGACAAAAAAGATGATGGTCTTCTGGGTTTTACTTTACTCACTGAATGTTTTATTGTTGACAAGTGAAGTCTTTGGAACTTCCCTTATTGGCAACAACTTTTTGGTGTTTGAATGTTTTCAATTTTGTGGCAATTATTAGAATCATTGATGTTCAGAATATATAGAGCCCTTAGCCATCATGTTGTCCAATCCCCTCACTTTGAAAATGAAGAAGTAGAAGCCCAGGGAGGTGTAGTGATTTAATAAGATCTTAATCTAGGTCATTTCTAAGATCATGCCTATTATAGATTTTTCCTCAACTATGTTTATTTTATAGGAAAACATGTCTCTAGAAGCTTTATTCAAAGAACCACTAAACTCTCTTATATGAAAGGATTATTTGCAACCACTTGTTGTGATATGGTTTTTGTGCTGATTGGCATCCATGACCTTGCCTTCTCGTCAAAGTCATCTAAGCTCATGTAATGAATAATTTGATGTCTTTTCTCCTTATGCAGCTGCAGAAGGTATTTCTCTCTCTCTTTTTCTCTCCCTCTCTCTGTCCTTCTCTCTCTCTCTCTCTCTCTCTCTCTAACCATCTCATATCATGTTTTGTCACAGTTAAGAGACTTTTATGGAAAAGAAGTCTGCCTTTGTGCTCAAGGAGTCAGCTATGGCCAAACTCCTTTCTGATTTGCCTGACATTTTTCCTGAATCTTGGCAAATAGATTCCAGAACCGGGGCAGAGTTTCCTCCAAATATTGTCACATAGTATTATAATCATTATAAAACTTAGAAGAATCCTAGAAGTTGTTGGAGGACATGAAAAATGGTGTTTTGCAGTTTTACTGACAATCCAAGCTGTATGGAGATGACAGGATGTGTGACATATCCAAATGTGGCCATGGAGGAAGTGTCACTAATTTTCAGTGCCTTGCACCTAACAGGCACTCAGTAGAGATGACTTGAATTGAATGAAGTAGTGGGTGGAACCACTCACGAGAAGATTGTAGCCATAAAGGCTACAATGTCTAAATAAATATCTGAGTCCAATAAATTAACTTCTCTAATAGATAAATGGCTTTGTAGTCTCCCTAAAGGTGCTTTTAAATGGTGATATTCAGTAGTCACAATCCCTTAACTAACCAGCAGCATTAATGAAGAGTTGTTGTGAGCCTGTTTCTATGTATAGTGGAAAGTATCTGAAAAAAAGGTGGGTTCCAGTGGATGACTCATACTGGAGGATGTGAGGCTTTGGGAAAGTAATATTAGTAACTCTCAATTTTGATTCCACTTAATAAGTGGAAAGATGTTCACCATATGTGTGCTTTGAACAAGAAGTTGCTAGATGGGGGACAGGGGTCTTTGGGGGATCACGGTCAGGTTTCCATTGAGTCCCAGCCCCATGCTGCACAGTGAGCTCTTGGTAAATACTTATTGGTTGATGAATTTTAACAACAACAAAACAAAAAACAAAAAAGCCAGTGAGCCTTCCTAATGTGTATGTGGAATTCAACACACATACCCCCCTTAAAGAACTATATCTGTGACGTGAAGTTGGGAAATGTTAACACAGAAACTTTCCCGCTTTGATTAAAAAGCATATATAGGTGTCTGAGTGATGATAACACCAAACATTCCCATTGACATCTTGCTTTATTTTAAAGCATCAGATGACAATTCTGATAGGTACCTGGAAGGGAGTTTTCCTTCTAAACTCCTCTGCAACCTCCTATTGAACTTGGGCTTAGAGACCAAACAGGAGTGGGTAAGCTAAGAAAAGAGCTTATCATTACAGAACGGGGATCCTCAGTTGTTTGGGGTAGGGGGTGTTATGGACTCGTTTGAGAATCTGGCGATAGTACTGGGCTCCAGAAAATTTTACAGGATTGATGTGTGACTTCATGGGCCCCAGGGAGCCCAGCCAAGACCCCATGTTAGGAGTTCCTCTTAAAAAGGAAATTGGAAGGGTCTTAAGGCATGGTGACGTATCTCCACAGAATTATTATCCCACCCTCCACCTCCAGCACTTGGAGAAAAATGAATTGTGACTGGAGAGTCCACACTAGTTGACAATATAATTGGTGTCTATTTTTTCCCACCACTTTATCCAATCCGCTGGCTGAGCCCCCAGCTTCCTGGCAGGATAGAACGCAAACTATTCCAGGAAAAAAAAAAAAAGCAAACTATATTTTTGAGTACTTTGAAAACAACTTGCAGAGTGGAGAATGCTCCCAGCAGCCGCCTACAAATCTCCTCTCACATCAGAGGATATGAGTGGGATGGTTTCAGGGACATCGCTTCCCCCACAGCACTTTTCCAGTTTAAATTCTAGTGGGTGAGAGATGCCTGAGGGAAGAGCTGGGTTTCATGGTCCCTCAAGAAAGGCCCTTGGCAGAGGAGCCAGGTGTGCCCCCGACGCAGGGCACCGCTTAGCACCAAGCATCCTTTATCAAAAAACATATGAGTTTTGGTGTGGACATAAAAATAGTTTCCCGTGAAGAAACAACGTAAAAGATAAAAAGGAATATGTGTTTTCTGTAGAAAATTTGGAAAATGTGAACAATAGAATTCACTGATACTCTCACCTCAAAAGTCGTGGCTACATTTTGATGTATCACCTTCCTGACATTATACACACACTCACTTAAAACTTTTGCGTTATGAAATATTGCAGACATACAAAATGGTATAAAGGATAATGTAAAATTCCATGTAACTACCAATGCAACTGAAGAAATACGCCCTTAACAACAACGCCACAGGCCTTTGTAAACCCCTTTCTCTGCTGAGTTTAATGTTTATTGTTGCCTTCCCTGTCTATAAACTTGCTACGTACATGTATCCCTAAATGGCACATATATTTTCAACCGACTTTTAAAGTTTATATAAGCACACAGTTTTAAGAAATTGATATCATAACACATATTAATTTATTCCTGTATTTTCCATTTACTATATTGAGATCGTGTCACCACATCCTGAAATATTCTTCAAGAACATTATTTTAAGTAACCATACTTTGTCAAATGGATGCATCAGATTTATTTAACCAGTCCTTCCTTGGATATTTAGATAAGTTACAATTTTTCACTATTATAAATAACACTGTTGGGCATCCAAGAATATCTTTGTGTGATCTTTTATCAGTAGGATAAAATATAAAATTCCTGGCTAAAAGGGAATGAATCTTTTTTAAACCTGTGAACAGGTTTATACCCCTTCTGGCAGTGAAAGGTGGAAATGCAGTTCAGAGCAGCTGAGTGTCTTGTACGGAAACTCAGAATGGGGGATTGTTTTCAGTTTTCTCTCCCACATCACTCTTTCAACTATATTGCTGGTCCCTTGCTAAGTGTAACTCTATATGGGACATTTGCTTACACCCCCTCTTTAGGAGGAGCCCCTTCTGTTGCCCCTGGCAGGGCCCAGGCCTTGCCTGTGCTTTCCAATTACTTACCCTGTTATATGGATGCTCAAAGCACGAGAGTTGATATATTGATAGAGGGGGAAGCTTTCCTGTCTCGATGAAGCTAAATGACATTTCATTGCTAGGATATGTTAAACTAGACATGGAACAGCAGCAGGATTGTATTATCTCTGCTCAGCAGAGTCCAGATAATTAAAAAAGATACCATGTCTGTGGTTTTGTTTCTCTTGGTCTGTCCTGGAACTTGCTAACTGGGGAGATTAGCCTTGCCGTGGCCAGCGTGAGGCCTTGATGAATCACGTGGGAGATTTTAATAATGCTCTTATCGCCGAGGAGACCAGGCCTGCCCCTGAGACTAGGTTGTCAGTAGCGCATACCTGTATTTAACCTGATGGCATTTTTTCTATTTGGGATTTATGATCTGCTCTTGCTGCCTACGAAATTATTTGGGCCTGAGGTAGTGGAGACCCTATGTTGAGTCCCAACCCAAGTCTCTGATGGCAGATGTGCTTATTGTTGACACAGGCACATTTTATCATGCCTTTGGCCTAATTGATTAGGTTGTGGACTGTAATCATTTCGCTGTGTACTCACTGTGGTCTTTTCTCTGTGATCCACCTCTTGAAAAGCACAGTGACAAAAAAATTCCAAGGAGCTTCAGGACACACTCTCAGAAGTTAATGATGTAACAAAGTGTCCATCATCATTTATTGCTCCCCTTCAGTGACCCTGATGGGGCCCATGATTATTGAGGGTTCCTGTGTTCTGAGAATACCTGTTTGTTTGAATTTGTTATCAGAATTACAAACTTTGGAGCTTAGAGACTAAACATCAGTCTGTACCTCAATTTCCTCACCTATAAACTGAAATCGTAGCAGTGCCTTGCCTTGGAGTTGTAAGGATTAAAATGAGTTAATTCATGTAAAGCACTTAGTACCTGACCCCTGGGTAAGCACAAAACATACTAGCTATTGTTGCTGTTGATTTCATAATACAAAATTGATTTTATGGTTAAATTTGAGGGTGTTTATTGTTGGTACAAGTGTTCCATACATAGAACTGATTATGAAATTAAAAAAAAAACAACAAGGATATAAAAAGATGTATATGAGGAGTTTTATTACAGCATTTTAAAATAATAGCCAAAAGCTGGAAACAGCATGAATGACCAAATTATATAGAGACTTGTAAATATATTACAAAATATAAGTGTAAAACACAATTACAGAGCGCATTACTATATAAGTTATGCCTCTAGATGTTTATATATATTTGTCCACATGAAGGAATAAGCATGGAAGAACATACAGTACATTGTGGATAGTGGTTACGTTGGGAGAATGGGATTATAGAAAGGGGTGGTTGAGTTCCAGGGGTTCTTAACCTTTCGCATGTTGTGAAACCTACGAACCTTCCCCCCCGCAAGACTATTTATATGTGCTTAAATTAAAATACATAAGATTAGAACAAAACCCAGTTGTACTGAAATACAGTTATCAAAATATTTAAAAACAAATTTGTGGTAAGAGTTACATGTGTGCTTCTTAATGCATTATGTAACAAGATCCATCTGGCAACAGATCTAATAACTAATATACCTTCCATGAGATGATAAGAGTAAATGATATTTTGAAATACCCACGCCAACCACACTGTGATTTGAAAACATAGTGATTTCCATGGTGACAAAGTCACAGGTCTGCTAATGCTTCTGTGATATGTGGTCTTCACTCATACTTGGAAGGAAATGCTGAATTTTGCTTGTTAGTAAAACTGAAGATGTGTTTTTTTCCATCCAAGCTCACTGAATTGAATCCATGGACTCTGGAGGATTTTAGATTAAGAATCCCTGTTTAAGATACTCAATCTGTTATGATAAGCTTTGTATTGTATTACTTTAGTAATTCAAATGACTAAAATTTTTTAAAAATACAACAAATATAATCGATTTGACCTGTTAATATATGAGGTTGTTAGTGTGTTAAAAGGGGGAATGTAAAACATTATATAAAAGCAAGGGATGGTGATAATGATGATAATGTTTTTAGGAAGACCTTGCAATAACCGTTAAATCAATTCTCTATACTTGGTGTTTATATTTTTCTTTGAGACCAGCTTAGTTTTTTGAAATAGATGACTTAAATCACCCCAATAGTTTAGTAGAAGATCTTTTGTGCTTTTTCTGCTATTGGAAAATAATTTTAGGGTAGAAAAATGTTCTTATTTTTAAAAGATGAATACTGAAGTATTTAGAATGTCATGATATCTGTAATTTACTTTTTTAAAAAATTTATTTATTTAATTAATTATTATTATTATTTTTTTTTGCTGCGTTGTGTCTTCATCGCTGTGCTCAGACTTTTTCTAGTTGCGGCGAGCAGGGGCTACCCTTGGTTGTGGTGCACGGGCTTCTCATTGCAGTGGCTTCTCTTGTTGCGGAGCACGGTCTCTAGGCATGCGGGCTTCAGTAGTTGTGGCACATAGGCTCAGTAGTTGTGGCTCACAGGCTCTAGAGCGCAGGCTCAGTAGTTGTGGCACATGGGCCTAGTTGTTCTGTGGCATGTGGGATATTCCCAGACCAGGGATCGAACCCGTGTCCCCTGCATTGGCAGGCGGATTCTGAACCACTGTGCCACTGGGGAAGCTCTGTAATTTACTTTTTAATACTTTATCATAAGTTATAAAGTGAGTATTTTTAAAAGAAAAAAAATTTATTTTTAATTACACAAGGAACACTGCATATATATTTGCATAATTAAAAAAAAATCAGACAACACAGATAGAGCTGACTGCCCCTTAACCATCCATGGTCCCACTTACCTTCTTAGGTATAATCCTGGTTATCAATTTAGTCTCCTCCCAGATATTTAAATATATTTAGATATATAGATAGATACAGCTATAAAAATTAGCTTGTGGTGGCTTTGTAAAGACATATGTTGTCATTTTTTGTTTTACTCTGCAATTTGCTTTTTTTTTCCTTTTAAATTGTCTATTTTTTAGAGCAGTTTTAGGTTCACAGCAAAATTAAGCAGAAAGTACAGAGAATTTACACATAGCCTCTGCCCCCACATGTGCACAGCCTCCCCCTAATATTGACATCCCCTACCAAAGTGGTACATTGTGACAACTGATGAACTTACATAGACACATCATTATTACCCACAGTCCATAGTTTACATTAGGGTTCACTCAGTGTTGTGCATTCTGTGGGTTTGACAAATGTGTGATGATATATCCACCATTATGGTATCTTACAGAATAGTTTTACTGCCCTGAAGATGCCCTGTGCTCTGCATATTCATCTCCTCCTCTTCCCAGCCCCTGACAACCACTGATCTTTTTTCCTTTTCCAGAATGTTATACAGTATGTAGCCTTTTCAGACTGGCTTTTTTCATGCAGTAATATCCATTAAGGTTCCTCCATGTCTTTTTGTGGCTTGAGAACTCATTTCTTTTTTTTTAATCACGGAAGTAATATTCCATTGTATGGATATACCATATTTATTTATCCATTCGCCTGGTGAAGGATATGTCTCATTGTATTAGCTGCTGCTTATTTTTGCATAAGACAAATGGGTCATAGTTTATTTTAACGTGATTCTCCATTGAGGGACATTTTTGTTGTTTCCAGTATTTCCCAGTTACAAACAATGACCATCCTCATATTCCAGAGCAAGTCGTAAGGTAGATGCAAAAAAGTACCTGTGGACACTTGCTGTTTTAATGTTAGTGTGAATAATATTAAATTGCCATTTTACAGTTCAGGTTCTTGTGCAAACAATTAAAAACCAAACTGTTACCAAATGCAGATCTGAACAGGCTGTGAAAATTAGTGGAGAGGAAAAGTTATTTTGTCTCCATCATATAGATTCATTTATTTATTTATTTGTATGTTTGTTTATTTATTTATTTTTGCCTTCTTATTTATTTTTTTAACATCTTTATTGGAGTATAATTGCTTTACAATGGTGTGTTAGTTTCTGCTTTATAACAAAGTGAATCAGCTATACCTATACATATATCCCTGTATCTCCTCCCTCTTGCATCTCCCTCCCACCCTCCCTATCCCAGCCCTCTAGGTGGTCACAAAGCACCGAGCTGATCTCCCTGTGCTGTGTGGCTGCTTCCCACTAGCTATCTATTTTACATTTGGTAGTGTATATATATCCATGCCACTCTCTCACTTAGTCCCAGCTTACCCTTCCCCCTCCCTGTGTCCTCAAGTCCATTCTCTACATCTGCGTCTTTATTCCTATCTTGCCTGTAGGTTCATCACAACCTTTTTTTTTTTTTTATTTTAGATTCCATGTATATGTGTTAGCGTGCGGTATTTTTCCCTTTCTGACTTACTTCACTCTGTATGACAGACTCTAGGTCCATCCACCTCACTACAAATAATTCAATTTCATTTCTTTTTATGGCTGAGTAATATTCCATTGTATATATGTGCCACATCTTCTTTATCCATTCATCTGTCGATGGACACTTAGGTTGTTTCCATGTCCTGGCTATTGTAAATAGAGCTGCAATGAACATTGTGGTATATGACTCTTTTTGAATTACGTAGTGGGATTTCTGGGTCATATGGTAGTTCTATTTTTAGTTTTTTAAGGAATCTCCATACTGTTCTCCATAGTGGCTGTATCCATTTACATTCCCACCAACAGTGCAAGAGGGTTCCCTTTTCTCCACACCCTCTTCAGCATTTATTGTTTGTAGATTTTTTTGATGATGGCCATTCTGATTGGTGTGAGGTGATACCTCATTGTAGTTTTAATTTTATTTATTTATGGCTGTGTTGGGTCTTCGTTTCTGTGCGAGGAATTTCTCTAGTTGCAGCAAGTGGGGGCCACTCTTCATCGCGGTGCGCAGGCCTCTCACTATCGCGGCCTCTCTTGTTGTGGAGCACAGGCTCCAGACGCACAGGCACAGTAATTGTGGCACATGGGCCTAGTCGCTCCGCGGCATGTGGGATCTTCCCAGACCAGGGCTCGAACCCGTGTCCCCTGCATTGGCAGGCAGATTCTCAACCACTGCGCCACCAGGGAAGCCCCCTCACTGTAGTTTTGATTTGCATTTCTCTAATGATTAGTGATGTTGAGCATCCTTTCATGTGTTTGTTGGCAATCTTTATATATTCTTGGGAGAAATGTCTGTTTAGGTCGTCTGCCCATTTTTGGAATGGGTTGTTTGGTTTTTTGATATTAAGCTGCTTGTAAATTTTGGAGATTAATCCTTTGTCAGTTACTTCATTTGCAAATATTTTCTCCCATTCCGAGGGTTGTCTTTTCGTCTTGTTTATGGTTTCCTTTGCTGTGCAAAAGCTTTTAAGTTTCATTAGGTCCCATTTGTTTATTTTTGTTTTTATTTGCATCACTCTAGGAGGTGGGTCAAAAAGGATCTTGTTGTGATTTATATCATAGAGTGTTCTGCCTATGTTTTCCTCGAAGAGTTTGATAGTGTCTGGCCTTACATTTAGGTCTTTAATCCATTTTGAGTTTATTTTTGTGTATGGTGTTAGGGAGTGTTCTAATTTCATTCTTTTACATGTAGCTGTCCAGTTTTCCCAGCACCACTTATTGAAGAGATGTCTTTTCTCCATTGTATATTCTTGCCTCCTTTAACAAAGATAAGGTGACCATATGTGCGTGGGTTTATCTCTGGGCTTTCTATCCTGTTCCATTGATCTATATTTCCGTTTTTGTGCCAGTACCATACTGTCTTGATTACTGTAGCTTTGTAGTATAGTCTGAAGTCAGGGAGCCTGATTCCTCCAGCTCTGTTTTTCTTTCTCAAGATTGCTTTGGCTATTCGGGGTCTTTTGTGTTTCCATACAAATTGTGAAATTTTTTGTTCTAGTTTTGTGAAAAATGCCATTGGTAGTTTGATAGGGATTGCATTGAATCTGTAGATTGCTTTGGGTAGTATAGTCATTTTCACAATGTTGATTCTTCCAATCCAAGAACATGGTATATGTCTCCATCTGTTTGTATCATCTTTAATTTCTTTCATCAGTGTCTTATAGTTTTCTGCATACAGGTATTTTGTCTCCCTAGGTAGGTTTATTCCTAGGTATTTTATTCTTTTTGTTGCAGTGGTAAATGGGAGTGCTTCCTTAATTTCTATTTCAGATTTTTCATTATTAGTGTATAGGAATGCAAGAGATTTCTGTGCATTAATTTTGTATCCTGCTACTGTACCAAATTCATTGATTAGCTCTAGTAGTTTTCTGGTAGCATCTTTAGGATTCTCTATGTATAGTATCATGTCATTTGTAAACAGTGACAGTTTTACTTCTTCTTTTCCGATTCAGATTCCTTTTATTTCTTTTTCTTCTCTGATTGCTGTGGCTAAAACTTCCAAAACTATGTTGAATAATAGTGGGGAGAGTGGACAACCTTGTCTTGTTCTTGCTCTTAGAGGAAATGGTTTCAGTTTTTCACCATGGAGAACGATGTTGGCTGTGGGTTTGTCATATATGGCCTATATTATGTTGAGGTAAGTTCCCTCTGTGCCTACTTTCTGGAGGGCTTTTATCATAAATGGGTGTTGAATTTTGTCAGCGGCTTTTTCTGCATCTATTGAGATGATCATATGGTTTTTCTCCTTCAGTTTGTTAATATGGTTTATCACATTGATTGATTTGCGTGTGTTGAAGAATCCTTGCATTCCTGGGATAAACCCCACTTGATCATGGTGTATGATCCTTTTATTGTGCTGTTGTATTCTGTTCGCGAGTATTTTGTTGAGGATTTTTGCATCTGTGTTCATCAGTGATATTGGCCTGTAGTTTTCTTTCTTTGTGACATCTTTGTCCGGTTTTGGTATCAAGGTGATGGTGGCCTCGTAGAAAGAGTTTGGGAGTGTTCCTCCCTCTGCTATATTTTGGAAGAGTTTGAGAGGGATAGGTGTTAGCTCTTCTCTAAATGTTTGATAGAATTCACCTGTGAAGCCATCTGGTCCTGGGCTTTTGTTTGTTGGAAGATTTTTAATCACAGTTTCAATTTCAGTGCTTGTGATTGGTCTGTTTATATTTTCTATTTATTCCTGGTTCAGTCTCAGAAGGTTGTGCATTTCTAAGAATTTGTCCATTTCTTCCAGGTTGTCCATTTTATTGGCATATAGTTGCTTGTAGTAATCTCTCATGATCCTTTGTATTTCTGCAGTGTCATTTGTTACTTCTTTTTCATTTCTAATTCTATTGATTTGAGTCTTCTCCCTTTTTTTCTTGTTGAGTCTGGCTAGTGGTTTATCAATTTTGTTTATCTTTTCAAAGAACCAGCTTTTAGTTTTATTGATCTTTGCTATTGTTTCTTTCATTTCTTTTTCATTTATTTCTGATCTGATCTTTATGATTTCTTTCCTTCTGCTAACTTTGGGGGTTTTTTGTTCTTCTTTGTCTAATTGCTTTAGGTGTAAGTTTAGGTTGTTTATGTGAGATGTTTCTTGTTTCTTGAGGTAGGATTGTATAGCTCTAAACTTCCTTCTTAGAACTGCTTTTGCTGCATCCCATAGGTTTTGGGTCGTCATGTTTTCATTGTCATTTGTTTCTAGGTATTTTTTGATTTCCTCTTTGATTTCTTCAGTGATCTCTTGGTTATTTAGTAGTGTGTTGTTTAGCCTCCATGTGTTTATATTTTTTACAGGTTTTTTCTTGTAATTGATATCTAGTCTCATAGCATTGTGGTCAGAAAAGATACTTGATACGATTTCCATTTTCTTAAATTTACCAAGGCTTGAATTGTGACCCAAGATATGATCTATCTTGGAGAATGTTCCATGAGCACTTGAGAAGTGTATTCTGTTGTTTTTGGATGGAATGTCCTATAAATATCAGTTAAGTCCATCTTGTTTAATGTATCATTTAAAGCTTGTGTTTCTTATTTATTTTCATTTTGGATGATCTGTCCATTGGTGAAAGTGGGATGTTAAATTCCCCTACTATGATTGTGTTACTGTCAATTTCCCCTTTTATGGCTGTTAGCATTTGTCTTATGTATGGAGATGCTCCTATGTTGGGTGCATAAATATTTACAGTTCTTATATCTTCCTCTTGGATTGATCCCTTGATCATTATGTAGTGTCCTTCTTTGTCTCTTGTAATAGTCTTTATTTTAAAGTCTATTTTGTCTGAATATGAGAATTGCTACTCCAGCTTTCTTTTGATTTCCATTTGCATGGAATATCTTTTTCCATCCCCTCACTTGCAGTTTGTATGTGTCCCTAGGTCTGAAGTGGGTCTCTTGTAGACAGCATATATACGGGTCTTGTTTTTGTATCCATTCAGCCAGTCTATGTCTTTTGGTAGGAGCATTTAATCCATTTACATTTAAAGTAGTTATCGATATGTGTATTCCTATTAACATTTTCTTAATTGTTTTGGGTTTGTTATTGTAGGTCTTTTCCTTCTCTTGTGTTTTCTGCCTAGAGAAGTTCCTTTAGCATTTGTTGTAAAGCTGGTTTGGTGGTGCTGAATTCTCTTAGCTTTTGCTTGTCTGTAAAGGTTTTAATTTCTCCATCGAATCTGAATGAGATCCTTGCTGGGTAGAGTAATCTTGGTTGTAGGTTTTTCCCTTTCATCACTTTAAATATGTCCTGCCACTCCCTTCTGGCTTGCAGAGTTTCTTCTGAAAGATCAGCTGTTAACCTTATGGGGATTGCCTTGTATGTTATTTGTTGTTTTTCCCTTGCTGCTTTTAATATTTTTTCTTTGTATTTAATTTTTGGTAGTTTGATTAATATGTATCTTGGCGTGTTTCTCCTTGGATTTATCCTGTATGGGACTCTCTGTGCTTCCGGGACTTGATTGACTGTTTCCTTTCCCATATTAGGGAAGGTTTCAACTATAATTCCTTCAAATATTTTCTCAGTCCCTTTCTTTTTCTCTTCTTCTTCTGGGACCCCTATAATTCGAATGTTGGTGCGTTTAATGTTGTTCCAGAGGTCTCTGAGACTGTCCTCAATTCTTTTCATTCTTTTTTCTTTATTCTGTTCTGCAATAGTTATTTCCACTATTTTATCTTCCAGGTCACTTTTCCGTTCTTCTGCCTCAGTTATTCTGCTATTGATTCCTTCTAGAGAATTTTTAATTTCATTTATTGTGGTCTTCATCATTGTTTGTTTGCTCTTTAGTTCTTCTAGGTCCTTGGTAAACATTTCTTGTATTTTTTCCATTGTATTTGCAAGAATTGGGATCATCTTTACTGTCATTACTCTGAATTCTTTTTCAGGTAGACTGCCTATTTCCTCTTCATTTGTTTGGTCTGGTGGGTTTCTACCTTGCTCCTTCATCTGCTGTGTGTTTCTCTGTCTTCTCATTTTGCTTAACTTACTGTGTTTGGGGTCTCCTTTTCGCAGGCTGTAGGTCATAGTTCCCGTTGTTTTTGGTGTCTGTCCCCAGTGGCTAAGGTTGGCTCAGTGGGTTGTGTAAGCTTCCTGGTGGAGGGGACTAGTGCCTGTGTTCTGGTGGATGAGGCTGGATCTTGTCTTTCTGGTGGGGAGGACCGCGTCGGTGGTATGTTTTGGGGTGTCTGTGACCTTATTATGATTTTAGGCAGCCTCTCTGCTAATGGGTGGGGTTGTGTTCCTGTCTTGCTAGTTGTTTGGCATAGGGTGTCCAGCACTGTAGCTTGCTGGTCGTTGAGTGGAGCTCGGTCTTAGCGTTGAGATGGAGATCTCTGGGAGAGCTTTCTCTGTTTGATATTACGTGGAGCCAGGAGGTCTCTGGTGGACCAATATCCTGAATTCGGCTCTCCCACCTCAGAGGCACAGGCCTGACACCCGACCAGAGCACCAAGACCCTGTCAGCCACATGGCTTTTGGGAAGTGTGAGGTCTTCTGCCAGCTTTCAGTAAGTGTTCTGTAGGAGTTGTTCCACATGGAGGTGTATTTCTGATGTATTTGTGGGGAGGAAGGTGATCTCCACGTCTGACTCCTACACCATCTTGAAGGTCTCCCCCATATTGTTTTTAAGCACTCCTCGGCAGGTGAGCCCCCTGGAGCACTGACTGTGGCTGCACACATTCTCTCCCGTCGCCTCTGGCTTCTGTCTTTAGGCTTCACTTAAATAAAGGCTGTGCAACTTTTAAACTTATATATCCAGAAGTATATTCCTTCTGTATCATCCATGGTTAAAAAAATAGAACTATAGTTGTAAATTCACAGGATAAGTCTTGTTATATTGACAAAGTTTGCATCTCAACTGCTTTTAAAATTTTGTAGTTTATCATTAATTCTATTTTGACTGAGATTATTTGCAGTAAAAAGTCACTAGAAAATAATTGTTTACAAATACTTTTCTTATGATTTTTTTTTTTTTTTCGAAAACATAGCCTGGGTCTGTCCACCTGAAAATTATGTAAATAATCTTGGTTAGAAAGTACCATCCTGGCTTCCATTCCCAGCTAATTGAGTTTTTCCCACAAATGACTTATGTAATTGCATCAAGCCTCATCTTTGATCTGGTTATATATTCCTGGTTTCAGTAGCAGAAGCTGTTTTTCCTTCTTCTTACTTTTCTTGGTTGTGTCTGCTGCCCGTTCTCTGTGAAGAAAAGGTGGTGGGTTGACTTTTTTCCCTTGACATTTACTGTGTGTAAACTTTTTACATTACTGGATTGTTACTTAAATTTTGGGGTAACTTCTGAAAAATGTCAAAAGAATGAAAGATCCAGGAGAATACTCAGGGTTTGCGTGTCTTCCTCCACCCTGCTCTCTAACTTACACTGCTGTGTGTGGCTCATTTTATGGAGAGTGGGTTCAGTATCAGCAGGTGGTTTATAAGCTATATTCACAGCTCATATTGAAGGTGAAGTATTTGAAACTGAATCACAGGCTTATTATCTTTAGTGGTCAGAATGCCAAGCTTTGGGTTAACTCCTTAGAAATCCTGCAGGGAACTGAAGGTGTTTATTTTGGTTTTCTTTAGCAGACTGACTTTTTTTTCTTTTAGTTTTTTAAATGAGATTTCTTTTACTCTCCACACACCTCAAAACATCAACTTCTAAAATTGGAATCCTGTACTGAACACAAAAATCAATAAATCTAAAGTGTTTTCTTTACCTTTATTTGCCAAAGTGATGCTTTTCCTAGCCAGGTCTATATAAATTCTATCCAAGGAAATATTTATTACTGTAGAATTAATGAGTTTATTTGTTCATTGTTTAGTACATTCATTGAGTCATTCATGTACT
Organism: Eubalaena glacialis; assembly: GCF_028564815.1. Classification (NCBI taxonomy): domain Eukaryota; kingdom Metazoa; phylum Chordata; class Mammalia; order Artiodactyla; family Balaenidae; genus Eubalaena; species Eubalaena glacialis. The sequence goes on along the minus strand of NC_083722.1, from coordinate 80,501,502 downwards.
AATTCAATTGACTGGTATTTATTGGGCTGTACTGTATGTCAGGCACAAGGACACTGAACGAAGTGAAACTTCAGATTCATTCATCTGCAGACAAGTGGGAATTGCTCTCTGTTTTGTTACAAGTTAACCAAGCACAGAAAAAGCACATTTTAGCTGTCCCCAGAATTGGTTTTCTCCTTTCTGTAAGGGAATAATTCCAATTGTCGATTGGTTTAGAAAGAAAGAAATTTGCTATAGATTCTGCTGCTAACATTTTTCTCCCTTAGAGTATCCCTGAAATTGACCTATTTTCTTGTAGCTGGTCAGCCCAAAGGTTCAACTGAGGATGTGCTTCACTTTATTTTAGGTAAAAACTGACCCTGAGAAATTATACTGTATGGCAGATGGTCTTTGCATCTGTGCTCTCCTTATAGTGAGGGAGCATTGGGCTTCAAAGCAAGAGCTCTAGAATTTTTAGACCTGGAAGGGACTTTAGAGATTATCCAGTTGAATACATTTCATTTTGTAGATGTGGCAATTGAAGCTGAGAAATATTAAGTGTTCTTCCAGCCCAAAGTGACCAAGGAAGAGTGAGAATATAATTTTGGGGACTCATGTTCTGGGTTGTACCTTAAATCCAGGAGAAGTTAGAAACTAACAGCTCTGGTTCACCACTTCCAAGCTGTGTGATCTTGCACAATGTATTCAGCCTCTCTGTGTTATGATTTCCTTGACTGGAAAATGCAGATGATAATAGGGTTGCTATAAGGATTCAATAAGATAATGCAAGTAGGGCTGCGGCACAATGCCCGACACAAGTGAGCACTTAATTACTGTTGATATTGTAAAATATTCCAGGAGCATGGGACAGGACATAGGTGGGGATATTGTCTGTTTTAGGCACTACTGTCTCCCTGGTACCCAAGAGAGTGCCGGTATGTACCCAGCCCTCAATCAAGATTTGTTGAGTGGATTTTTTTCAGATGTACAACTGGTAATTCTCATAGAGGATAAATGATACCAGGAAGGAGAAAATAAAGATGATGTTTATGTGTTGCTTAGAACAAGAGGGTTGGGGAGTTCTATGCCTTTTTTAGGGGGAACAAGTTTGTTTTTAAATGTATTTAAATTTTCATGTAGTTTTTAAATTTTATTTGTTTATTTATCTATTTTTGGCTGCTTTGGGTCTTCGTTACTGCGTGTAGGCTTTTCTTTAGTTGCGGTGAGCGGGGGCTACTCTTTGATACGGTGCACGGGCTTCTCATTGCTGTGGCTTCTCTTGTTGCGGAGCACAGGTTCTAGGCACGCGGGCTTCAGTAGTTGTGGCTCACGGGCTCTAGAGCGCAGGCTCAGTAGTTGTGGCGCACGGGCTTAGTTGCTCCGTGGCATGTGGGATCTTCCCAGACCAGGGCTCGAACCTGTGTCCCCTGCATTGGCAGGCGGATTCTTAACCACTACACCACCAGGGAAGCCCAATGTATTTTTTAAATGTTTTATTATGTGTTTAAATGAGTAAAGAATAATTAATAGGACTATTTAACCAAATGCCTCAACTGTTGATTTCATTCCTCAAAGCTTTGTTCAGAGCCCAGCAGTCATGATCAACAGGTGACTAGTGATAACACCGCTGTCAGCTCTGCCTTTAAATAGAGCCAGAACCACACCATTGTTACCTTCTCCAGCTGGACCACCTTTCTCAGGGTTCCATCATCTCCAATGTCTGCATGATTCCAGGGGCCTCCCTGCTTCTACCCTTGACCCTCTGTTGTCTACTCTCAACACAACAGCAAGAGGGGTTCTTTTAAGCCTAAATCACATACTGTTTTTCTCATGTCTCCCTCCTCACTTAGCAGCATGCCCAGCACGATGAGGTCATGTAGCTACTCCTGGACCTCGTCACCTCCCACTCTCTCACTTTCCTGTGCTCCCACCACACTGGCCTTTTTCTTATTCTTCTACACTCATACCCCAGAGCCTCGGCAAGTGCTGTTTCTCTCCATTTGGAAAGCTCTTTCAGACACCCATGTGACTTACTTCCCATTTTCCTTCAGGTATCTGCTCAAATGTTCTCAGACCAGCTTTTGCTGCCTCCCCACCCCCATGTGGAATAGCATTTCATTCCCCACCCGCAGCCCACCCTGGCACTCCCTGCCCTTCTTACCTGACTTTATTTTTTCCTTTATAGTATTCATCATCACCTGCCACATTATGTATTTTTTTTATTTATTAGTATCTGTCCACATGAGAATACGACTCTCATTTTGTTTTCTGACATATTCCCAACATAGGGAATGGTGTCTGGCACAGAGTGCATCCAGTTAATATTTGTTGGATAAATGAATGAGTGGCCACTTCATTGTTCAGGTCTTGTGCTGTCTTTGGAAGGTTACTGTAAACATGAACTGGCTTTATCTCAGCAACATTGTAAGAATGTCTGTCTTCCTCTATAAACATATTTGCATCCCCTCATTTTGGAAGAAAATCCATAAAGCAAGAGGCAAAACCAAGGCCTACCTGAAGAGACAGTGTGCTGTACGAAGCGAGTTAAGTGAACATAATGCCAGGCTTTTATGAGCTAATAAAATAAATCAGCCTGAAGATAAGAGGATATAAGAAGTGTGGAATGTACACATGATTTCTACAGATGTGGAATTGTTGATGCCAATGCTTTCTCATTTCACTCACTTGGTGCTGCGGGAATCTCTCAGGATAATGGTAGAAATGGGAATTTTCTGTTAAAATGAAAAACATTCCCCTTTTGAAGTCTTAATTCCTTTCCATTTAACTCGTATTTATTGAGTGCAGAGCGCTGCTCCTGGTGCCCACCATGTGGTGACAGGAGGAAAGAAGCGTGCAAGGAGTTGTCAAACATCTCATCTCTGGGTGATCCGAGTTAATGGAAGGGAGTGTGTTCCAGGTCAGTTAAAACAGTGCACTGGAGATATGGGGATGTATGTGTATGTGTAGCTGCTTCACTTTGTTATAAAGCAGAAACTAACACACCCTTGTAAAGCAATTCTACTCCAATAAAGATGTTAAAAAAAAAAACAGTGGACTGCCAGTACACAATTGCATCTTACCCTAGACTCTGTTCTGGCAGTGACATTGAAGTGTGAGTGTGTCTTGCCTTCTTGAACATTCTCAATACTGTGAAGAAAATAAGGGAGCCGCTTTGGAGAGACCCGGCTTTGTAGGAACTGGGAATGTGTTGGGTTATCCCAGCTGGACCTGGGTGGAATTCTTCCCCACTCTCCCTCCAGGGTTAGTGGAGGAGCCTCACCTGAGAAAGTGATGCAGGGCACCTGCCGTGCTGACCTACCACCTCTAGCCTTGTGTGTTTAGCTTATTTTACTTGGAGAAGGTAAATAAGGTTGTGGTTTAAAATGCCTTTTATTGACCATAAGCTTCGAAGACAGTGGAAAACTAAATAAGAGGTGCTGAATGGACCCAAAAATGGACCTGATGATCTACTCAGCTCATTCATGCTAATAACTTAAAAGACAGATGGCTTTTTTTTTTTAACTTGCAAATAACCCAAAAGGCAGATGATTAGACCTACGGCTAACAGAGGCGACTGCACTTTAAACAAGATGTCCACGTTCACAGATGGCACCTTACCAGTCACCTGTCTAAATGTCGTTAAAGTCACAGGAATTGACTAAATTCCATAGAGGAGATAGAAGAGAGAAAACATCTTAACATGGTTTGGTTTTCACACATTTGAATATTATGTTTAGCTGAAAAAACTTTGGCTTTAAAGTATTGTACATTGTCTTCCTTTACTGTCGATGTTTCATGTTGTTTTGCCTTCAAAGGGAGTTTGCTTGTGATTATGTTTCTGAAGTGCCTTTTTCATAGCTTTTGACAACTTGCCATGCTCTCTTTGCCATACTAGAATACTTTCTTTCTGGCCAGCCCAAGCTCTGCCACATTGTGTTCTCTGCCTCGCTGCTGCTTTAAGTTTTGCTATGTCCCTCAGTGACGGTCTCTCTCTGTAATACAACCAGCAATTGATGCTGAAATTTAATTTAAATTATTGTCAGATTGCGGAAATAGGCCTGCCATGTGCTTGCTGTCCCTGCGGGGAAGTGGAGGAGTGTCTGAAATGAGAAATGAGCCGGCTGCTGGCGACAGGCATGAAGAATGTGTCTGAAAACAGGGATGGTATGAAGGGAAGGTTATCTCCGTGTGTTATATAATGAAAGGCTTGATTTATGGGGTCTCAGGAAACCACAGTTAGGGGCAAAATTGCCATTAGGACCCCGGAGGTTTTGTTTAGTTTGGGAGCTTATGTTTGCCTGAAGGTCTTAGGTTGCTGGCAGAAGAGTGACATTTTACTGAGCAGACTTTGAAATGTTATTATATTTTATGTGATGTGGTCTTAAAGAAGCAAGCATGCTTCTGAGAGAAGGATATTGAGTCATTTCCCTCTCTCCTAGAAAGGTCTATGTTAAGTGGCATTGATCATTAAATAGCTTCCTGATGTACAGGTGACTTGGAAGCCATTTCTAGACTCTAAGGTCTTTGAGGGTCTTACGTGTATTTTAAAAATCTTTTCCTTGTTTATTCTTTTATTCATATTTATGTTGATTGAGCATCTCTTACACTCACACTGTGTTGGTGGTGAGAGGATAAAATGGTGAACAAGCCAGACAAGGTTCTGGTGACTTACAGTCCAATGATGAGGTAGACATTAATTAAAAATCACAGTAACAAGAATATAATAACAAGTGGAAATAAAAGCATGGGAAGTATGTTGCTGTGAGGGCATTTAACCAAGGACCTTGATCTAGTCATGAAAGGTCAAGAAAGGCTTCTTTGGGGAAGTGAGATCTGAAAGAAGGGAGGGTGTTAACTAGGTTAAAAGGGAGAATAAAAGAGTTGCAGCATGGGAACAGCATGTGCAAAGGTCCCGTGGTAGTGTGGAGCATTCTGCTTTAAAGGCAAGTGTGGCTGGTGGGGTGGTATATAAAAAGACTAGAGCAGTCAACAGGAACCAGACCATGTAGAGTCTCAAAGAACATGCTCAAGATTTAGGTTGTTATCCTAAGAACAGTAGAGAATCATTAGCGGGTTGCAGGGAGGTTAAGCAAGGGTATGGATTGCATTTTGAGAACATTCTTCAGGCTGCTGAGTGGAGAGTGGTTCAGAGGAGGCCAAGGTTAGATGCACATGACCAGTAGGAGGCTGCCTCACTTTCTTGACGATGATGTCTACGACTTAGCTGGTTGTGGAGTAGGTGGGTTTGAGGGACACGTGTAGAAGCTTTGCATCTTTACTACCTTGTCTTGGATGGGCACTTCTCAGCATTAGAAGACTTAGAAGACTTAGAAGACTTAGGTTTTATCTTGACTTCTGTCATTGTGTAGCTATCAGACCTTGTACTTGTTGCTTCACCTCTCTGGGCCTCAGTTTCCACATCTATAAAGTAAAGCAATGAGTGTACATCATTTCCAGTGCCAGAATTCCTAGGGTCCATGATGTTTTGGGTACCGTGGATTTTTCGGGTAGATGATTATAAAGTAAATACATTAGATGTTGGTTAATAATGGGAGACCAATATCTAAGTTTGCTCACATAACCATCTGGCTTCAAGTTCTTCTCCCCAACTCCTTGGATGATGGAAGAAGACATAAGCAGTTCAGGACACTAATGCATACTTTCCCATTTCTTATTATAGCAAACACTAGACTATTCTTTAATTAATCTTAACTCAGGCTGCTGTAACAAAATGCCATAGTCTGGGTAGCTTAAACAAAAAACATTTCTTTCTTTCTCCCCACCCCCTACCCCATGATTTTGGGTCAGACATTTATTTCTTACAGTTCTGGAGGCTGAGAAATCCAAGATCAGGTTGCCAGCAGATCTGGTTCTTGGTGAGGGCCCTCTTTCTGGCTTGCAGAGGACTACCTTCTTTCCTTCTCCCGATGTCCTCACAGGGTGGAAAGAGAGCTCTGGTCTCTCTTCCTTTTCTTATAAGGACACTAATCCCATTATTGTGGGGGCCCCACCCTCACAACCTCATCTAAACCTATAACTACCCATAGGCCCCACCTCCAAATACCATCATATTGGGGTTTAGGGCTTCAACATATGATTTTGCGGGGACATAAATATTCAGTCCATAGCAGATGGCTTTTTAAAACACACCAGATGTGATTCATAGAAAAACAAAACCCTTCATATGAGTAGGAGTGAAAGCAGGGATTCTAATGAAGCAGCCCAGTGTACACAGCCTAAATAAAGCGGAAAAAGCTAGAGGAGTTTTTGCTAAGGGGCTTCATTTGACTCTTGCGTTCTGTGATTTTGGAATCCTTTGTCAGCAGTTGTAACAAGTCCTCAGCTGCAACCACAAACATTTTCCAGTGGAGGAGTGGTGATAACATTTTTCACTGACCTAAAAAAAAAATCTAATGACAGGGCCAAAGGAAAGGCAGGAGGTGTAATTTGCTGGTCAGCCTTGGTCAGCTGCCTGTAGCAGCCTTGTCCTGTGTTAGTCTTTAAATGAATGCACATTGCCACGGAGATCCCTGGGGAGCGTGGAGGGGGGTACAGCTCAGCCTTGGCCTCATAGAGGGGCCACAAATTAAAACAAGAGCAGCACTGTCGACCTTCAGACTGCAAGTGGACTGCTTTCCTTATGGCATGTCACTCAGTAAAATAATCCTAAATAAAAGCTTTTTGTTTAGCCATTGGAACAAGAGCAGGGATTTGGGGAAGGAGTATTTCCCCACCCTCTTTAGAAGTGTTTGGAAGTTGGCCCAGCGATAGCTGTTTGGCAGATATGAGTTCAAAGTGGGCATGGGGGTGGGGGGGATTTGTGGAATATAGAGGTTTTTAGGTGGTTCTTAGTCATTTTCAGGGTTTTTGTTGCAGCTCTCACACTTAAAGAAGGACAGCTGCTTCCTGCTCCCAATCCCCTCCCCATACCTTTGTCTTTGTACTATTCCTTATAAATTCCCAAATGGTGGATGGGTGAGGAGGTCAGGGACTTACATTCCCCCATTTCAAGCTGTGAATGAGAATCTATGTTTCTTAATTTTCATCAGCTTGGCCAGAGGAAGCCCCCTTTTTAGTGCACCTGTCACTGTGTATGGGTTTTGAGGGCCACTTGAGAATTATTATAGGTATAGACCAGTGGAAGTAAAGCTGCTGCTTCTTAGACTGGAGACATTTGGAAGAGAAAGAGTAAAAAAGAAACCAACAAAATCCACAACAACCAGGTTAGAATGTTTCAGTGACCCTTAGAAAAGAGGGAGGAGGAGGCGTCTGAGTGAGGCACATCCTACAGCTTTAGGGAGAGGGAACGCTGTCTGGCAGGAGCTTCTGTGCCGAGCACAGGACTGGACAGTGGTGGACCCCATGCCTTGCTCCCTGCAAGGTTCCAGCAGCCCCCCTCCCAAGGGCCCAGCAGGTCTAGGCCTCTCCAAACCGCCCCCCAGCCCCACTGCGCTACAAACAAAGGGTCCCTTTACAAAGTGGGTGCTCCATGGCCCCCTTGTGCAAATGCATCAGGAGAGGAAAACACAGGTCTGAAAAACTGTGGGGAGCCCCTGCTTTCGCCACTGCCTTCTTCTGGTCTCAGGATTCTTTGCTTTCCCTGTTAGGAAGATGGTTTCCTTTTGCATGTTTTCACCTGGACAATCTAGGTTTTTAATTCTCAGTATTTGAGGATCTCAAGTTGGTTTTGTTCCAACCCTAGATAATGGAATTGGGCTCCAGTCCCCTCCAGCCATGGCTTTCTAGATCATCTGTGGCCATCCCTTGACTTGTGCAAGGTGAGATGGCCCCTGAGACTCCTCTGTGGTCCACCCTCCCTCTGAAGATGATGACCAAGGTCTCAGACAGAAGGCACCAGAAGGGGAAGGTCCCACCACTTACTGAGGGCTCACAGGTGCCAGGCACTGTGGTCGGCGGCTCCTCTCATCTGCAGAACCAGGCTGCGAGGTCATCGTGGTCATCAGACCCGTCTTACAGGAAACCCAGGCAGACGTGGTATCTTTCCCCTGAGCATCACTGACTCGCACAGGGGTCGTTCCTGGCCATGAACCTCCTGTCCTTTCCCTGTGGCAGAGGGCCGGAGGCACTTTATTTCTGCGGTGTTAGCCTTTTTCTTCCCGAGCCCAGGGAACACTCATGAAGACAGATCTTCTGTTCTTCAGCAGCCTCCCGGCAAGAGAAGCCATGGTGCAGCCCTTCCCCACAGCTGACCAGTGCCAGCTTCTGAACAGGAAATGACCTTGGTGCTTTTTTTTTTTCCTCACCGCCCCCCCACCATCCATTAGGCTTATCTTTTCAAAAACATAAATCAGATCATGTTAGTCAAACCCTGCAGTGACTTCCATGGGGTCTGTAAATTTGGATTGAAAAACATCTTCATTTTTGCTAACCTCCAACTGAAATTTACATTTTCTTTTGTTATAAATGAGGGCAACAAACCACAGAAGTACCTGTGACTTTGTCACCGAAAGAACACCCTAATATTTTCTTTTCACATTACACTGGTTGCATACATCTCTAAATATCATGTATGCCCATGATTTTTCAAAATGACAGTAGTTATTAGACCCACCACCAGATCTTGTTATTTAAAGCACGAACAAAGAAACCGTATGTTACCATAGTTACATAAATTAGTTTTCTAATATGTAGATAACTATATTTTTATATAATGGGTTTCCTTAATCAGAAATGTACCAAGGTAGGGTTGCAGGGGAGTAATGGGAGCAGTCATCCAATTTCAGGTGATGCATTGGCTAAAGAATTTAAAAGCAATGAAAAGCCAATTTCAAGTCTGTCTGCTTTTTATTATCACTATATGCTGGCAACTCGAAACAATGTCAGTCGTACTATACTCCTCCCTGCCAGGATAAGCCACTCCCATCGTCCCCCTGCCCCCACACCCACACCCTTTCATATTTCTCATTTGTTGTTTGTTTCTTTCTTTTTTGTTTTTTGGCATTTAAAAATATTTGGTAAAAAGAGGTCCACAGGCTTCAGGAGGCTGCCCAAGAGATCCATGGCACAAAAACAATTAAGAATCCCTGACCGAGAATAAAATACAGATCTACCTTCCTTGGCCTACAGAGCCCTATATACCTAGGCTCCTGCCTACCTGCCAACTTCATTCCTCTCTTGGTACCTTCTAGCAATTTAGAACTTCCCGATGCTCCTCAAGAATGCCAGGTTCATTCCTGTCTTTCTTCTTCCCCCAGACCTGGCTCCCATCTTGTTCTGATCTCAGCTTTCAATGCAGCCTCCTTGTAGGGTCCACCCCTCATATCCCTGGCTAAGGTAGGCCCGCCCTCCCACAGTGTTTCCTCTTGGTAAGTATTGCTATGGAGCCATCCATTGTTCTTATTTACTGTCGCCTCCCTGCCCCGGAAGGTAAGTCCATAAGCACAGACCAAACTCCCGCTGTCCTAATCCCTGCTGTAGCCCCAGCCCCTAGCACCTTGACGGGCGCTGGCAAGAGCTCAGTATCCTCAGGGCTGAGTTTGCTTCTCGTGAACTTTCCATGGTAGCAGCCAGTTGATCATATATGTCTGTTGTTGTTGTTGTTCTTTTTGGCTGTGCCATGCAGCTTGCGGTATCTTAGTTCCCCCGACCAGGGATTGAACCCAGGCCCATGGCAGTGAAAGTGCCGAGTCCTAACTACTGGACGACCAGGGAATTCCTTTTTTTTTTTTAATATATGCTTAATCACTAGACTTAAAACAATTAAAATAGTTCCTTCAAAACCTAGGAAAATGTATTCAACTATAAAAATGCATGTGGATACACTGAATGTATTATGTAACCAACAGGGAAGGAAAGAAGAAACCTTTCAAATATCATTTATTGGTCAGAAAATGGCACTAGATTTCCCCTCCGCCTTCTTTGGTGTTACATTGGTTTGGAGAAAGCAGCAGAAATCCTGACTCACAGAACCTTAGACAGTGAGGATGTCTCACAGAATAAGAAGTATAGACATAGGTTGATTCCTGATTGATTGACCCAGTTACTCAAATCTCACCAAACACTCAGATTCTTTCCATCTCCCTGGACTCTCCACACTCTTCAGGTTGATGCCCCTTATGGTTGCAAGATGGTTGCCAGTAGCTACTGGGGCAATGTGCTTATTTTCTTAAAAATAAGTCTTCCCTTTAGTATGATTCGGCTTGTTAAGTCACATGCTTATTATCCCTTTGCCAATAACAACCCCCAGAGGAATGCCATGCAGATTGATTCAGATTACGCAGCGGGCATGCGGTGAATACTTGCATAGAACAGGGGTTCTGAAAGGAAGGAGAACAAGGGAATAGATATTAGGAAGGCAATATCCTTCCTATTGTGGACCCCACAGTGTCCGCTATAGTATAGGTCTTTTAAAAATCCAATTTTTTTTTTTTGTTTTAGTGTTGAGGAATAACCACTTAGAATGGGTTCTGATGGAGACAGTTCTAATCTTTTTATTTTTTTCAAATGCATGGGCCTTTTTTCTTTGAGAAAATTTTTTTTTTAAATTATTGCCTTTATCTTGGCCTTGTTATCAGTCATGTGATCTGGCAACTGAAGAAATATGGCCCATGGCTATAGACTTGGATGCTTATGCAACAGGCTTTGGTCTCCATAGTTTTAAAGGGAACATGTGTGCCAGTGATTTGGAAACGCTCTAATATAAATTTTCAAAGAAATAACGTCTCTTAGACCTTACTTAGATTATGAAGAAGCAAGTCAGTTGATCTTGGGAGGCAGAGCAAAGCCTCTAACTGAGCTCTGGAAAGCCTCTGGTTTTTTTTTAATTCCAGTTTTATTACAGCAGAAGTGTCAGCTGCTATTGTGATGGATCCTATGAAAGTAAAAAAGAAAAATCTCAAGGCGGAATAGAATTTGGTTCACTTTAGGAAAATTATAAAACAAAAGATGCAAATAAATAATGGGATATGTTTATATACTATAAAAATATGCAAATGTGCAGAGAAAGGTCTGGAAAGTGAGCCAGCCTGCAGCAGAGAAGGGAGTTCCCCAAGGGTGAAGGGAAAGAATGGAGGTTAGGACATAACGTAGAGGTAGGGGAGCCTGGGGGGACTCAAGTTGTATTTGTAAGGAGGATGTGTATTCATGAATTACTAGTGTAATAAAACATTAATAAAAAAACTGAGTCAGTTTATCCACAATAACTAGACAAGTGAAACTGTAGAGTTAGATTTGATGGCTTAAGAATCCTTTAGTCCCGTGTTGGTATCTGCAGGCTCTGGGGTAAAAGACTGTAGAAAAAGAGGTTGAGATTTCTACAAATGTTGAGTCATTGCTCTTCCAGACTGAAGTTATTTTCTTTCTCTTTATCTTCCTCCTTCCCTTGTTTTCCCTGCCCTTCCTTTTTCTCCCTGAGTAATGTATATTTCATGTGACTTGGTGCTCTTCAATGGTGCTACCTCCTAGGATTGGCTGGTTATAGATTCACATGTCCAGCCCCTCTGTGGACCTCCCTGATGTACACCAGATCAGGCCCCCAGCCCTCCATCTCCCTCCTCAGCTCCAAGCCCCTCAATGGTCTGCAGGCCCTCTGCTCCTGTGGGAACAAAACTTAGTGAAATGACACAATTGGGACAGGAAAAGAGCCCTTTGAAAGCCAAGTAGTGGAATTGAAAAATGACACTTGTCTCTTGGGGTGTAGCTTTAGAAGTTAAGTTTCCTTTTATTTTAGGGCTAAGGGTAAATATTTAGAATACCTTTACCGATGGCAACTTTCATCCATCATCTGCACCATATATGTCACAAATACGGGAGAGCTGTGGTTCCGCATTAATTATGGCTTTTCCCCCCTTCATTGTCCGTAGTTTTATGCTGCAGTCATTTAAGGGACAGGCAGCCAAGAGCACTTGTTTTTATGTTAGTAAAGGTCCATTTATTGCTACCAAGATGAGATATTTTGTAAAGAGTCAGGAATCCGACACATGTTTGGATTCCTATTCCTCCTTTTCTGTGGGAAAGTCATTTTATCCCCTGCATAAAAATGGGAACAGTAATATTTCTTGACAACCTTAAGTCTTTCTCACTGCAATGAAAACCCTTTGGTGACTGCAGGCACCCCTCCGTCCTGTCCCTCACCTCCGTCTCTCTCCTCCCCACTCTCATCAGCTCCATTCACTCCTGGATCCACTCCAGTCTGGATTCCTCCCTTACCCCTCCTCTGGCCTTGTAGCCATACACAAGTGTCAAATAGATGACCCAACTGCCTTGGCCACCAGGTCTTGCCATGGCCACATCTAATGGCTCTTTTTCCATCCTTACCTCTGTTGACCATTCCTGATCTAGCTCACCCTCTGTGTGCCCTCTGTGACCACACACTCTCCTATTTCACCCTCACCTTTCTGGCCACTCTGCTTGGATCCCTTTGCAGATTCCTCTTCCTGTGGCCAACCCTTAAAAGGGGGACGCCCATCAGGGCTCTGAGTGAGGCTTCCTGGACAGCAGTATTTGAATGTCTCCCCCAGACTTCATACTTAATGTGTCTAAGATGCAGTGCCTCCCCTCCCCCACCTCCCCCAAATCCATGGCCCCTCAAGGTATTTGTGTCCCTAAATAGTACCTCTTGGTTGCCACAGCCAGGAACCTGGGTGGTAGCATGACCTCTTTTCTTTCCCTCATTTCCCACACTGAATCTGTCACCAAGTCTCAACCTGTCTGCTTCCAAAATATCTCTGGAATCTTCCAGTTGTCTCTAGCCCCAGTGCCTCTCCCTTTGCTGAGACCTCTCAGTCTTTGATCTGCATTTCTGCTGCCGACTAGATCAACCTGCCTCCTTTCTCCCCCTCAGATCCATTCCCTACATGAAGCCAGAAGGATCTTCCTAAAACTCAAGTTGGGTTGTCACTCTGCTACTTTACACCTTTTGCTGCCTCTTCCTGTTCCCTCTAGAGAAAGCCAGACAATAAAGCCTACTTCTTCATATGGCTTTCAAGACCCCTCTCCTGCCTGCCTCTGCGTCTTTCCCTATTCTCCTTCTCCCTCTGAACTTCCTTGACCGTAGTCTTTTCCACTTGCTGGTCCTTCTGCCCGTACTCTTCTTTCCTTCATCCTACCCTTGCCTGATTGTCCTTCAGGTCTCAGCTTTTACTGTAACTTCCACAGAAGTCCTCCCTGACCCTCAAGCAGTGTGAGGTGCTCCTTCTGGAGGCTTCCATAGGAGCCTGTGTTTTTACTTGTCGTGTAATTTCCTGCAATGCCTAGCAGAACTCTCGGCACATAGTATGTGCTTCACAAATACTCAACAAAGGAAAGCAAAACTGAGGATTCATGGCATGTGAAAGAGGCTCTGTAAATTCTAAAGCATTCCCTTAATTTCAGTTCATTACAAAATCATAATAAAAATTTAGCAAGAAAACCTTGACTAATGAGGTAACTAAGTTATATTTTTGAGGGTGGAAGATGTGAGCTTTCTTCTACACAATCACCAGATCTTTTTGTTGGTAGACTTCTGATTCTCGCATTCCCTGAAATTTCCTCTGATAATGCTATGTCGTCCATTCTGTTCTATCTGCACGCCTTGCTCAGGTGCTAGACAAAAATGCTGCATTGAAAGACATAAGAAATGAGGTTCATCATAAGTACAGATTTCCATCTTTGGATCAAATTCAATATTTAAAAATCTGCTGTTTCTGGGAGGTCTTATTTTCTTAAACACAAAATCCCTTAAACTTCAAATGGAGGCTCTCAACTAAAGCCCTCTCTGGCTATTCTTAGCCCTTGCTTTTACTGTTTTTTCAAGGCAGTGCATGATCTCTACATCCATTGGGCAGTCTGGCTTCCTCTTTGGGAAGTAATAATTCTGGTGAGTCAAGGGAATGGTTGAGAGGATAAAGTAGACATGTCAGATCAGGGTTTGATGAATCAGCCAGCCAAGCCAGAAGCTGGAAAGATTACCAGCTGCATACTTCACATTTCCTTCTCCAGGTTGACCATTAAGAATGGCATATTATACAAATGGGTTTTTTGCAGCATGTGAATCAGCTTGTGACAGTTCTGTTGGGTTTTTTCCTTTAATCTCATGAAACAAAAGAGAACTAGCCATGATTTTGATCTGCAGAAGTAAGGAGAAAGGGACCCAGGCCTATAGCTTTCTGCTGATGCATTTGAGAAAATTGGTGTCACACAGCAATTTGTGTTATATGTGTGTGTGTGTGACCTCCAAAGGTGAGATCAGCATGTACGGGCTCAGGTGATTTGCCAGGCTGTGCCTCCTGGGGTCAGGTCACTGGTGGTCAGTGTGGTAGGTCCAAAGGTCCTTTTTTTTCTGGAAAAAAAAAGAAACTACAAGGGTAAGAACCAGAAGAACACTTACTCAGATTTTTCCTCCTGTGAGATAAAAGCCCTTTAGATAAAAAGACAGCAATGAATAATGAAATAACATTAGGGCCTACAGGGAGCTGGCCATAGGGCCCTCGAGACCTCATCCTGGAGTGTACTCAAGAGGAAGTTTCTTGTTTCAACACTTCAGCATTTTTGTTGCAGTGACACACATCTCTGCTCTGGTGGGCTTTCCCTGCACAAGGAGGAGCCCTAAGGAATGCCTGGGGGATGGGAGCAGAATGAGTTAGATGGTGAGGAGAGACTCACAGGTCTCCAGGGCTGACTCCTAGGGTGAGGGTCCAGTGACAGGAAGCACACGGGCCAAATTGACAAGGCTGGACTCTACCTAGAACCACTGAAGTTTTCTGTCCCATGTGTGATGTGACCCAATTAGCCTACTGAACCATTCTGAAAAAACAGATTTTATAGATAAATGATGGATAGACTGACGTTAGTATGTATATTATATAGAGACAGACACGATCTGAAATAACTTGATGAAAAGTTTATCTCTGGGGATAGGCTTTGGGTAATGTCAATTTTGTTGTTTTTGCTTGTCTGTATCTTCTCCTTTTTCTGCAAAGATCATGTATTACTTATACACTAAAAACAAATACAAAATAACAGGTTTTTGTTTTGTTTTTGTTTGTTCTTTAAGAAAAGAGAGTATCGCAGGGAAAACTGAGGAAAGGAAAACCCATTAGGAGGTTACTGAAATAGTTCAGGTGAGGAGACAGGGGTGCAGAAGGAGGGCAGGAGAGAAGTAGGTGATAAAGTGGGATCCACAGTGCTAGGAGCCAGGCAGGGGAGGGAGGGGACATGGGGAAGGGAGAGTGAGGACTCAATCGCCTTGTGTCAGTAACTGGAGCGCAGGTGGACGGAAGAGGAAAGTGGAGACGGAGTACCCTCAGACACAGAGGAGGTGGAGACATGGGGAACACAGGCACCCACCAGCACACAGCTGGTGCCCTCAGGTAGAATCTGACATCATTTTCCCACTGAAAGGCAACAAGGTGAACAAGCAAATAGGCGAAACTGGGAGCCGCCTGGCTTTCAGTCTACACTCTATCACTTACTAACTGCATGACCTTAAACAAGTTACTTGACCTCTCTTGTGCCTCAGTTGCCCCATCTGTATGTGGGGATAATAATAATATCTACCTCATAAGGTTGTTATATGGATTACATGAGTTAATATATGAGTAAAGTGGTTAGCACAGTGCCTAGCATTAGTAAGCTCTATGTAATGATTGACGGATAAAAGCAGAAACTAGAGTTTGAGCCCCTTGAGGACCTGGAATGTGTGTTTAACTGGTCTCTATCCATGTACCTCAAAATATAGTATATTTTATACAATATGCTATATAGCATATTGCGAGTACCTAGCAATATAGTGCTAGGCAGGTATATTGTAAGCACTATGCATATAGTTGTCAAATAAATACACATGGCAATTAGGTTTTTAAATAATTGTTTGGCTATATCATGAGTTAAATAGACCTCAGATGGCTTTGTTTTCCATGCATAGAAAAAAAAAATTCATTTCAGGTTCCAAATAACCAGATTTACAAAGAAATTTTGGTACAATGTTTCATCAGATAGGGACTGCCTGTATTTACAGAAATTCCGGGAACTGCAGCGCCTTGTACCTACATATAATGGATGATGCAGGAAAGCATCAATTAAAGAAACAGGGCTTAAAAACATTGTTAGGTGTCTGGCAGTGTGTTACTGTGGGTGGGGCGGGGGGAGGGGCTGGGTTTAAGAAGCACTGCTTAAAACTTAGAAAATGCATAAAGCAACTTAGTTTTGGATCTTGAGCCAAAATTGATAAGATCTAAGGCACAGGGACTACATTTTCTGAGGTATGTTTTCCAAAAGGCCCTTTCAGCTGTCATGTCCTGGCTGGAGTGTTAAGGCAGAACTCTGAGGGGGGAGACAGGGGAAGATGCAGGCACAGTATTTTTAGACTTCATTGTTCTCTGAACTCTAGAACAGCCAATCAAGATGAAAATGTGTTTTCAGACACACTTTTCCACTCTTTGTGCTACTTTAAGATTGGTATCTAGAAATAGAAAACAAAGTATGTTTTCTTTGGTAATTAAATTTCTTGCTGTTTCACCCAGAGGTCGGGAAAGGGGGGAACCATCTATTTTGGGCTATTGGAGTTGATAAAGCATCATCTTTAAGGCCACAGGCCACAGGATTTGTGGGAGGGAAGTATGATATCAGTGTGAGAGCTTTCTGGATGAGATCACGGCACTCAAATAATAAAGGCAGCTAACATTTATTGATCTTTTACCATGTAACTTAACATGGGTTTTCTCATTTTAATCCTTTCAACAACCCTGAGAAGTTACTACTATCCCCGTCCCCATTTTACAGATGAAAAAAATGAGGCTGAAAGGGTGAAGAAACCTCATCAAGGCTATAACTCTATATTGCTAGAATGAATCCAGCGACTCTCACTAAACCATATTGTATGTACGTACGGAAAAACCTCCTCAGCCTGTGTCATTTTTATTTTAAATAATCCAGAGTTTGAGCTTCTCATGCTAACTTGTAAAGAAGAATTATGTAAGTTCCTGGTGAAAGGCCTTCTGATTCTGTAGGGACAGAACACCTGGGTGCTATTTTGTAATCTCCAGGAGTACACAATGAAGTGGTTTTTGCAAAAGGCTGGCACTCAACGTTGGCAGGAGGTGAATGAGGCTTGATTCACTGAAATAAAGATAAAAATAAAGCTCTTTTAGTAATTTTACTAAATAAAAGCTAGATACCTGCTGATAATAATTAGTGTTCAGTTAAGCCTTTTAAAAAAAGCTACCAGCACATCAAGTGTATTAAGGGAGAGTTGAATGGAGATTGTACGTGTATGTGGGAGGGTGTTCTTTTCCACACCCTGCCCCCAGTAACTCTTATCATGATCACAGTAATAAACTACCTTTTGTTGAGCTCCTACCTTTTTTCAGATACAGTACCATACCCTTTACATATATTTTATCATCACTTAAGTCTCAAAAAAGCACTCTGAGGAAAGGGGTATCATAGCCATTATACACTTGGGGAAATTGAGTCTCTGAAGAATTAAGTGGATTGCCCAAAGTCACAGAGATAGCAAATGGCACAGCTTTGAATTAACTCCCCAAATATTTTATTTTTGTTTATCGTAGAAATTCTCAGGCAATTTGAGAGATGGGTATGATGAAGCCCCCATATGCCAGTTTACCCAGCTCTAACAGTTATCCATCATTTACCGTTTTCTTTTACCTATTCCCCCATCCACACACTCTTTATTATTATTATTTGTATCTTAAAGCAAACCCCAGGCATTATATCATTTAGTCCATAAATTTTTTAAAGTATAGTTAAAATGTCACATTAGCATTTTTTGCTTTAAAGCAACTTTCTACTCAGCTCAAGGCTTGCTTTGCTCCACAGTGAACTTTTCTCTAGTTCGTGGTGCTTATCACCCTTAAGATATCACCATCTCTATGCAGTTGTTTCCTGTGCCTCATAAACTCCCTGGGGACAGCAGCTGTGCCATCCTTCTCCCCCGCACTCACTCCCACACTCTGCACTGAATCGGTGGGACCCAACTACTGCTTATAAAATGAAGGGTAAATGCTCTTAAAGACTTCTCAACTTTTTAAAAATTGGAGGTTCACTATTTTCAAGCAGTCTTAGGAAAACAAGACAATCTTTGAAGGAAGAGGTGAGAAAATGCTCCTTCAGAGCCCCAAACTCACTGCTTCCACCTTGAAGGCATCTTACAAGTACAGCACAGTTGGCCGATAACTGCTTGGGGAACTGGACTGGAGGTACAAAATGAGGCTGAATTCTGGTACAATTTTGCAAGTTTGATTCTTAGACTTAGGCCTCAATATGGGTAGGATTGAATTGGCTCCAGAGCAGAAGAAATTGCTTTCGTGAAATAAATTCTGGGGAGTCGGGAAGAACACTTTCCCCCAAAATTAAGATTATTCTTGTGAATCTTTCTGTCTGTAGTTTATGACTTGTGGGAATAGAGGAAGCTTGGGATGTGGAATCAGAAAACCTGTGTTCCCCTCCCCTGTTCTGCCTCTACTTCATGTGTGACTTTAGGCAGGTAACTTAACCTCTCTGACCTCTGTTTCTTCATCCATCCATTTAGTAAATACAACTGAGTGCCTACTATGTGCTGGGCACTGGGCATTAGATAAGATGGTGTTGTAAATAAATTCTGTAATAATTATTGATGTTTTCCTTGTTAAAATGCAAGTACCTTTGGAAGGGAGCCCTTTGAATAGGAATCTGTCCTTATGAATAATTCTTAGCTTTTTAGAGCTTTGACAGGAGGGGAAGGAGACAGGATTCAAGGCCGTGGGCTCACTAAAGATACATTTCATCAAAGAATGGATCTGAGGAGGGGCAATTGATGGGCAAAAAGTTGTGAAAGTGGTCCATGAGCAAGCCCTGTTATAAAACAGCACCATATAATTTGTGGTGTACTGAAGAGCATTCAGAGCAGCGAAAACAGCGATTCAAACAACTTACACATACTTTGAGCCCATTCACAGCAATTTCTACAAATATGTCCCTTTGGAACAAGCAACACTTGGGCCTGGAAGTTCTGTAGTCATTTTTACCTCTCTAACAATTAACTCTTGTTAATTGTTGCTGAACTAGCAGCCCACTTGCAGTGCCAACACAACTCCATAAGCTATAAGACCATCACCTGGTCTTTAAATTCAACCCCTATTTCCTCCAGCCTCATTTTCTAATGTCTACAGTTCTGTACAACTGTGTTTGTGTTTTTGTGCTTCTCTGAGGATGAAGTAGAGTGAACTATATCAATAAAAGGCATAAACAAAAGTCCCTTGGATTGGAGTGAGGAAGGAATTGTTATGAACCCAAGTGGAAATTTTAGAACCATTAAACAGATTATGTGTTATGTTGTTAGCTGTTAAACATTACTATATAATGGAGAGATTGTTGACCTTGGGAAGGCTGGGTTCATTTTCACTAGTGCAAGTTATGAGAACCAAGGCCACTAAGGTTACACAGAGATCCTAAGAGCAGTGGAGGGTGATGCTTCGTTTTTGTTTCAGCATCACAGTAGAAGTTTAGGGGCAGCTGCTACATGGCAAGCCCTGTGCTGGGAACTGGGGAAGTGAAGATAAATGAGACACAGTTTTTGACGCTGAGCAATCACAACTACAGTGCAATGTGATAAGTGTTCTACCACATGTCTTTATTCATTTCTTTATTCACTCAACAAACCTGGCCTTGGGGCCTTGCTAAAGATTTTGGCTTTGATTCTCCAGGAAGTGGAGGTTTTGGAAAAGGAATGTGATGTGATTGGAATGGTCTTTTCGGAAAGTCAAGAACTGAGAGAGTGGCTTAATGAAGTCAGGGCCTGGCACCTGGTAAATCAGTTAGGAAGTCAGGGAAATGTTCCAGGAAGATCATCTGCTCATGGAGTTCTATTATATGTCAAATGTATGTTGTTCTCTCTCACTGTGAACAAAAAGGAAAAATCAATGAAGAAAGAAACACAAAATGTAGCACCAATTTTTGGAATAAGGCCCATTTCAATTTAGGCATCATCATATAGACCTGGTGGCCCAGTGCTGCTATAGATTTTTGCTCTCCCATTACTGGTGAGGATGAGCTTTATATGATTTCTCCCCTTGATTCCGATGGAGAAATGGAAGCAAATGTGATACATTAGTTATCTATAACAATTTTACCACAAATTTAGCAGCTTAAAACAGCACACGTTTATTATCACACAGTTTTTGTGGCTCAGGAGTCAGAGTTGCCTAAGCTGGTCTTCTACTTGTGGGTCTCACAAGGCTGTAATCCAGGTGTTGGCCAGGGCTGTGGTCTCATCTGAGGTTTGATTGGGGGAAGAATCTGCTTCCAGACTCACATGGTTGTTGGTAACATTCAGTTCCTTGTGGTTGTAGGACTGAAGGCTTCTTGTTGGCTATTGGCGGAGGCAACCCTCAGCTCCTAGAAGCTGCCCTTAACTCCTTGACACATGGGCCTCCCAACATGACCTCTTATTTCTTTACTGCAAAGGAGAGAGTTGCCTTACAATATGGGTATTATAATCTTATGTAATCAAGTATACATACATAATCATGCACATCCTGTCACTTTGCCATATTCTATAAAGCTAGAAGTAAATTACTAGGGCAGCAGATACTCAAGGTCAGGGGATCACTAAAGGGCATGAACACAAGGAGGCAGAGGTCATGGGGGCCACCCTAGTAGGCTGCCTGCCATATGTGATGTTCAGTGACTTGGTGGAGGTGATGGAATGGATAAGAGGGCGAAAAAGACCAGAGCCTGTAGCGCTCCCAGAAAACATTGTTGCCATCACAAAACCACCCTGTTTTCCTCTTACTCCATGTAATCTTGGGAAATTGATCCAGAATTCCCACTGAATCCTTCAGGCTGATTATTTTAGCCCCACTACAAGGATAAGGCAAAATCTGTTCCATTATCTGTGTTCTGGAATCCTGGTGGCAGCAGCAGTTGGTGTTGGTTTTATTTTCCTCTTCCTTTTTCGTTGTGTTTCATTCCATTAAATATTATCTTCTTTGCCTGAAAGATTTTGCTCCTTTTAGTTGATTTTAAACTTGTTTAGCTCAACTGATTTGAATAATAGTCATTTGAAGCAGGCAGGATTACACACAACATGCTTAGAAGGTTTCAGTAGCAACTTCAAGCATTTTGCTTATTTATTGATTGATAAATCATAAGAAAAGGAGCTTAATGGCTCTTAGAAAATCTAATCCTGGCACCATAATAGATCTACCTTGAGCATATCTCTGTGTCTCAATTTCTCTACCTATAAATCCACAGGATGCCATATCCATACTAACAGGATGTTCCAAGGGAAACCAATAACTTTTTTAACATAAACTGGAAATCTTACACAATAGAAATTGATTTGCATTCTGCACCGTTGAGCATAACTGTGCCATGAGCTTTAAATAATTGTCATGCACTAAGTGCTTACCATGTGTCATGTACTCTGCTTGTTGTCTTCATTTCCTTGTCTTACACAGTCTCGACAGTGACCTCAAAAGGTAAATATTATCTTCATTTTGCAAATGATGAGTCTGAGATTCAGAGATGTTGCTTAACAAGTCCAAGGCCACACATCTATGAGTTGAGATTCTGCCTGGGGTCATTGTGCCAGGAATTATGGAACTAAGGTTGATCCCTAACTCAGATTGCCATTCATGTGTTATTTTTTTACTGAAATCAGTGGCAGCTTTCCAGAAGCCAGAAAGGGCAGAACTTAAAAGGGAGTTTCAACTTGTGTGTCATTGCTCACAAAGAAAAAGTGTTATAGAAAACCAAAGGTTGGGGACTTCCCTGGTGGTGCAGTGGTTAAGACTCCGCACTCCCAATGCAGGGGGCCTGGGTTCTATTCCTGGTCAGGGTACTAGATCCCACATGCATGCTGCAACTGAGAGTTCACATGCCACAACTAAGGAGCCCACGTGCCGCAACTAAGGAGCCTGCTTGCTGCAACTAAGGCCCGGTGCAACCAAATAAATAAATAAATGTTAAAAAAAAATGGTTGAATTGCGTGGTATTTTCACTGTCTAAAATATAAAATACTTATCCACACTGTGGAATACAATACAGTCATAAAGAAGAAAGAAAGAGAGAGAGAGAGAGAGAGAGGGAGGGAGGGAGGGAGGAAGGAAGGAAGGAAGGAAGGAAAGGAAGGAAGAAAGAAAGGTGAAAAAATGAGGAAGGCCTAAGATGAAAAGATTGCTAAGATATATTGTTAGATTTTAAAAAGCAAGTTACAGAAATTTGAGTATGGTGCCATTTGTGTGCTACACTAAACTACATAAAAAGGAATTCTATTTATTTTTCAAAAATACACAAATGCATTGAAAGCAGTCTGAAAAAAATAACACCATAAATTCATTAAAATGATTCCGTCTGAGGATGGGGTCTGGTATTGGCCCCAGTGGCAGTCTGGAGGAA
Organism: Eubalaena glacialis; assembly: GCF_028564815.1. NCBI lineage: Eukaryota > Metazoa > Chordata > Mammalia > Artiodactyla > Balaenidae > Eubalaena > Eubalaena glacialis. The sequence continues at coordinate 80,479,188 of NC_083722.1, read as the reverse complement.
CTTTAATCTTTAAAATTTTAAGTTTTTACAAGGAGAAAATATTCATGTGTTACTTGTGTAATTAGAAGTTATTTTTTTAAAAGTAAAATATGTAACACAAAGTCAGCCCACCTCATGAATAGCCACAGCCAAAAGTTGCAGTTATTTATGTCATTTCAACAATAAAGAAAAAGGATGAACTAAAAATACCATGTCACCAAGAAGACTTTTCTCCCCAGAGATTTCTAAATCAGCTAGGGCTTTGATGTCTGGCCATTGTCTGAATAGGGCACTTGCTCAGGAATCAGCTATGGCCACCCTAGTGAGAGTTCCGTGATGAGCCATATTGGGGACAGAGGGATGAGTGAGCAGGTCTGTTTCCTTCCAGACATCTCTGTTCTTCATCACTTCACCTTATGTTGGATAATCTTCCAGGGGCAGATGAGTGTGGGAGGGACCGGGGGAGAGGGAGAGAGAGGCAAGGGAGTTAGTTGATGGAGAAGAAAGGTGTAAGAAAAGAAACTCCTCTTTGAAGGTAAAAGCATTGGATTCTAGGCATCTACTAGGAATCTTTTTTTATTTTTATTTTTTATCTTTTACATTAATGTTATAATGTGATTTTTTTTAACATCTTTATTGGAGTATAATTGCTTTACAATGGTGTGTTAGTTTCTGCTTTGTAACAAAGTGAATCACCTATACATAATGTCCAAGCTGTTTAACTCAGTTGGGTACCAGTCTAATGAGACTGGTATAGACTCCATCCTTTGGTGAGCCAGATCACTTAAATCCTAGGAGAAATGTCATGAGAATTCTTGACTATTTTTCTAGTTTTTGCAAAGTATGTAACTGATGCTGAATTAGCCAGGTCTTCAGCAATAGGATTCAAGTTAGATCAGCTAGCTGAATAATTTTTTTCTAATCCACATTAAAATAAACACATATTAAACTATTAAACATAACTGTTAAAATAAAAACTTATTTATCCATGTGCATCTTAAAATCTCTACTAGTGGTGCATGGGCCATGCTTGGGGAAACATTGCTGGAAGTGTGATGAGCTTGGGCTTTGGGGAGGAACTGGGTTAAAATGTCTTCTCTACAACTAAGTTAGTAACATGGGGACTTAACCTTCTTAGCGTCAATTTCCTCACTTTGAAGTGGGCTTACTAGTAGTTCCTACCTCATGGGGCAATTGTTAGGATTATCTGAGCTAATGTCTATAAAGCATAATGTATAGTTTTTACAAATTGTTAGCAAAAGAAAAAGGTCTTTACAAATAATAAGACAGATGCTCAGATCATGATTGAATGTAACATCTGTAAAAGATGCTGTCATCCTTTGGTGATGGTTCAATGCTCAACTTCTTGTTTTGGAAATTTGTATGTGTATGTAGGGGGTTTCCCCCTAAACTGTTCCCTTTGGATCCTCTTTTTATTTTGGTCCTCATTTGGCTGTAATTCACAAAATTACCTATTTCAAATCAATCTGATGGCTGAAAGAGGCAAAACACAGAATCAAAGTGATTACATAGCTACTCTGAAATGCATAGAATCAGACCCAAGAATTTTTCTCATTAAATAGTCTTTGTGGGGGTGAAGTCTCTAGCATGAAACTATGTAACTAAAGCCTTAGAAACATCTCATCAGATTGTGGGTGCTTATGTTTAAATTTTGTATCAAATACATCTGCTCTGGCTCTAGTGCTTGCTTGTTAACTTTGTACTTAGAAAAGTGAAGTTAACTCAGCTACTTGGCGTTTAAGTGGCAGCCTTGATGGAGAAAGTGGGACAGTGTGAGCCCTGCAGAGTTGATGGCAACTAATTGGGTAAGTTGTGCCTAAGTGGAAGCCTTTGGAGATCTCACGGCACACAACGGGAGTGTGTGGTAGCTAAAAAGGTGATCCAGTTCAGCAAGCCCACCTATTAGGAAGCCCCCACCTTCTCCTTGTCACTTCTTTAGAGCTTCTGCCTGATTAGCTGGAGGGATTGACTGAGCTTTTTTCCACTGTTGCCTTTGCTGCTGTAGGCAAAGCCCCAAGCCACGGTCGAACCTTCTTACTCTTAACATTGAGATGCCAAATGAGCACATCTAGGGATCTTAATTTGCCATCCTGTTTTACTCTGAACTTGATTAGAACAGATAAGGAGCTGAGGTACTCATGTCTTGGGGATGAAGAGAAGGGGTTTCAGTAGTTTTGTACCCTGGCGTGCTACTTTAAATGTTCTTAAAATCAGGTAGATGTATTCTGGGGCCAAAGGCTTTCTTTGGCTTAACTGTGTATGTGCTAATAAAAGGGACCTTTCTATTTATATCTTACCATTTTTGAAAACCTTTTCTATCTCAGTAAATCTTCCTACCCATGAAATTTAATAAAGCAACATCCTGGAAGTTCTTACCTTTAAAAAAAAAAAAAAAAGGACAACATTTTAATATTTGATGAAATAAGTGAAAAAATAGTTTAAAATTTTTTTGAATACATAGTATTAATTTTATAAGATGTCAGCAAGTGAATTTCCAATGTACTCCTGGGTTCCATTTCAGCCTTTCAGGAGTGGGATTTGTCTTCTCACTTTTAAAATTAGGTTCAGTGAAGAGGTCCCAGAGAACATGAGTCAGGCAGAGCTGGGCTTCCACTCTGGTGTCTCAAACTTTTTATTGACCACTTATGATGCTCACTGTGCCAGGTCCCTCAGCAAACACACATTTCTAATCTTATGTAAGAGACAAATGTGTAAGTAATGAACTGTGCCTCTGGGAATGTGTGTTGTAATAGAGATACTTTAAAAAGGAGACATTTGATGGAAGCGTACTTGGAGTCTCAACCTTCTTATCTGTAAAATGTGGGAACTGGATGACATCTCTGCCCCCTTCCATCTTTGAAATTCTAGGAACTTATAGAAACACAGACTGCATCTTGTCCTAGAATGTTTGTTTTGCTTGATCATTGAATAGTAAATATACTGTCAGACACAGTAAATATTTACGGCCCCCTGAAGCGGGGTGTTTTTTCCTGTTTGTGGCATTGTTGGCTTGCTCTCCAGAGCATAGCATAGCATAGGTTTTTCATTAGAGTGTAGCAGGCTGTCTCCACCTCACCTTTGCGTGAGAACGTCTGGGATGGTCTTTAAAAGTAACCTATTTGCCTCCTCAACATGCTAAAAATATCCATCCAAAAATAAGGTGGGCTGCTGGAGCTGTGTCTCATCCCCCATTTCCTCTTAGCATCTTGAGGGAAAATGCAGAGGATGACACATTGCCAAGATGAGATAATGCCTGGGATCTGGCGGTTACAGTCATCCCCAAGGGGCTTCCTGTCAGATGAAACACTTCCGGGCCTGAGAGCACCGGACCCTGCGGGGTTGTACCAAGAGTTTGCAGACCTAGGGACCAGGCCCACTTTCTTACTCCTCTTTCTCAGGAGGGTAGAGGGGTAAACATGATTCTTTACCATGAGCTGTCAGATTCTAAAGAAAGGTAGCCTTCTAGGGTTAAAGCTGATGCTCGGCAAACCCAATCAGTAAAACCTCAGCTAACAGACCCCTTGAGATGTGGGGTGAGGGTACATGGTGTGAAAAATATGTTTAAATAACCAAGCCCTCATTCTTCTTTGTTTTCTTTCATATGTTTAATAAACTTCCATTTTGGAATAATTTTAGATTTACCGAAAAGTTGCAAATATATAGAGAGAGTTCCTGTATATCCCTCACTCAGCTTCCCTTAATGTTAATAATATCTCACATAACTATGGCAAGTTGGTCAAAATCAAGAAAGTAACATTGGTATAGTACTACTAACAAAACTACACTCTATTTGGATTTCACTACACATTCCTCTTTAAAAACCAAAATTAAAAAAAAAAAACTAAATCACACACACACACACATACATACACCAATACATAAAATATATAAGATCCCACTTTTAAAATGTATATATGCAAATACACAAATTTATCTAGTTATGTAAATATATATTATGTTCTCCTGCATTTTAACAGGTTATACACATTATTATTTGCCATTTTCAGATGACCATCAGCTATTATGCTTTACTATATTGCATTGGCCTGTTGATGTTTAGGGCTGTTTGGCCCCAGGAATTTGTTCTTTTTGAGTCCTCAGGTCAGCTCATCACAGTTTTTCTAGCTCCCCTCACATTACCAAGCTGCCAGCTATTACCTTTCTCTGCTGTCAGCATTTTTGTCTGTGGCAGACCTCCTTCTCACATCTACGCTTTGGTTGCTAACCTGTTAAGGTTTTATAACCGTGAACTAGGGCTTCTTAGAATTGTGGAAGTAAAAATGCCTGTAAATGAGATACATGGGTATATTAGTGTATGGATTTTATGACATTTTTTCAGAAGCCTTTTAATTATCTTATTTCCCCGTTTTTCACCAGATTTTGACAAATAACAATGCAAAAGTTCAGTGATAATTTAAGAAATAGAATCTAGATTTTAATAGCTAAAAATATGGAGGTGACTGCCTGTCTTATGTAGAGATTTTTACCAAAAAATTCAACCTAGTAGTATGTTCTTCCAATATATTTAAATTATCATTTAACTTTGTAAACATTGACCTATGTAAAATTTAAAAATTTTCCCCCCACGGTGTTTTTCATATGCTTTACAGAAATATTTGTCTATTGCTGAAAGGTTGGGAAATACATAAGTTTTTTTCTATATCATTATTTTGAAAGGTGGCATAATATTCCATATATAGCTATATTTAGCACATATGGAATATTATTTAGGTTGTTTTTATATATATTTTAATATAAATAGTCCTACGATGAACAGTCTTAGCTGCACTTTTGCACACATCCAAGAGGCTGTCTTCCCAGGAGTGAAATTATTGAGTCAAAACATACACTTACATGGCTTTTGATGACCATTCTCACAGTTAGCAGAGTGTTAGAAATATGTGATTTTCCGGCTGCTGAAGGGATCTTATAATCCTGAAGTTCTAGAGTAGAGTTGTTTGCAAGGCTGTGCACACACAATAGCAAAGGAATCAGCTCTGCTTCGACCAAATCACAGGTCAGGTATTCACTGTGGGGTGAATTCAGACGGTAGGAACTAATAAGCCTTTTCAGGTGACTTTTTTTTTAACTGGGGTATAGTTGCTTTATAATGTTGTGTTAGTTTCTGTTGTACAATGAAGTGAATCAGCTATATATATACATATACCCCCTCCCTCTTGGACCTCCTTCCCACCCACCCCCCCCCATCGCATCCATCTAGGTCATCACAAAGCACCAAGCTGAGCTCTCTGCGCTATACAGCAGGTTCCCACTAGCTATCTGTTTTACACATGGCAGTGCACATACGTCAATCCCAATCCCCCAAGTCATCCCACTCCCCCAAGTCATCCCACTCCCCACCCCCGTGTCCACACGTCTGTTCCCTATGTCTGCGTCTCTGTTCCTGCAAATAGGCTCATCGGTACCATTTTTCTAGATTCCACATTCATCCATTAATATATGATATTTTTTTTCTCATCCTGACATACTTCACTCTGAATGACAGACTCTAGGTCCTTCCACATCTCCACGAACTACTGGGCATATACCCTGAGAAAACCATAATTCAAAAAGACACATGCACCCCAGTGTTCAGGAGCGCATGACTCCTAGGAGGAGACTGTCAAGACCTGTTGCAGTTTGCTGTAACCTTATCCACTGGAGGTGATGGCTTTGGAGTCCAGGGTGTACAAGGGGCAGGCTTCCCCGGGCTCTGCCCCCCACAGCATTTCCTTTCCCTGCAACTTCAGGCAGCTTCACAAAATAGCCTCTTTAATGAATAGTCATCCTCTTCAACTCCCACTGGTAATTATTGGGCCATCTTTTAGCCTCATATTTTCTGCCTGGTGGACTGTCAGGCAAAACTTCTTGGCAAGTTTTCTAGCCAATTAAAAATGGAAGACTAACTCCAATGAGCAGTCAATTCCAATTAGCTTGGCTGGTGGGATCGTGACATTAATGCTGGACCACGACGGCAAGGGTATGATTCCCCACAAACTCAACTGGTCATGCTCTTTTCAGAGTATGATGGCAGAGTAGGAAAACGTCTGGGTTCTTTGCTTGCTCCCTCTCCTTCCTTTTAAATGAGGTCTCTTTTAATTAGACTCTTCTCTGGGATATAGGCATCACCATTCTTTTTAATCAACCATTTAGGACTAGTCTTTTCAAAAGCTAAAAATAAAGTTTCTGAACTTTCTGATTCTGATCCTGAATCTTCACTTTCTTTAGGAAACTATTTGTTTATCAAATAAAGCACACTTTCTGCAGGCTCTGAAAGCCTGAATTCATGTTGAATATTTGGAGGATGGGCCTTCTGGGAACGAGTAAAGTAAAAACCACGTAATACAGACTAATTCTTTCACATCATTGTTGGTTCTTATGCAATTGTCTTTTATATAAGTGCCTTCAGAGCTGATTTGGATCATTCAGAATGGGTCAGAACAAGAATGAGTTGAAATCACGTTTGTATCCCTGGGCACAGGCTTGTGTTGGGTCCACGAAGGGACTCTGGGTCAGTGAGTGAAGGAAATATCAAAAAAATTAATCCCTGAATGAATTGAATCAATAAATGAATGTATGACACAGATAATTAGAATAATCTTATAATGGGATTTATAATGCTTCACAAATTTTAATTTAAAATGTCAACTATCTCTGATTTCCCAAAAAATAGTAGTAGGTTGAAGTTTGTGTAACATTTCTGTGCACAAAGAAAGTATGAAGGGATCCTAAAAAAAAGAAAGAAAAAAAGCATTCTAAAGAAGCTTCCTTCCCCAAAGGGAATAGATGGCCTTTATTCCTTTAGAAGCTTTTCATCAACTATTGAGAAAAAACAAACCTATTTTTAACCTATTTCTTCCGAAAATTGCTAATTTGGCCTTGTGCAGTCATCAGGAGTTATCTCTTAAGCACAGAATATGGGGGGAGGGGGTAAGGAAAAGTGATAAATCAGCTTGCATTAATCAGATGCAAATGTGATACCTTTGCTTGCTAAATTGTGCCACAAAGGTAATTTTCGCTGCAGAAGCACTCCTGCTTAACACCAGCAGTTTTCCTAAGAGATGCGATTTTCCTTCCTTTGCGGAAACTGAGGAAAGACAGACTTAAGTCATTTCTTGACCCTGAGAAATCTTCTTTGCATAGGAAGTCCTTGTGGAGATGTGTGATTCAGTTTGTCTACCCTCTTTTTCCCAGAGGTCAGGAGGGAACTGTGGAGACTCAGCCACAGGCCACTTTATCAGGCCCCGTTTTAGTCATCTGGCCTGGGGGATGCTGGACCTTGCAGGTCATTTTCTGTGTGTATGAAAATGGGGAGAGGGTTTGTGCATTTAAGCCTTTCTGCAAAAGCTAAATAGTTCTTTCAAGGGAGCAATATGGTCCTTCCATGTGGCTTAGACCTTTGGAAGGAGAAGTAGCAATTAATTAAACAATTAATTAAATCTTACTCTGAACTAATGCTTTTATTTAACATTTCCATGTCTTGTAATTGTTTCGTTTTAGTGCATGAAGTATGGGTGAACATCTGTTTCAAGAAAGCCTAAGGTTAAAATTGGGGACCCAAAAACTGATAATTTAGGGAATTAATAAAATACTTTTAGGTAAGGATTCGCTGCAGATAGTCTTTAAGTGAAAAGCACCCCAATGTGTTTTTCACATTTTTCAAATTTTGGGGGTTTTTTGTACTAGCATTACATGGATGTTGTAGAAAATTATAAAATAAAGGAAAACTTAAAGATTATTATATCATAATTTTACTACTAGGAGAGAGCTACTCTTCATATTTTGACATATAGCTCTCCCAAATGTATAATTATGTGCACTCGCAAATAGGGTGACACGATGCACAGATACTGATTTGTGACTTGTCCTACTCTCTGGTACACGAGAACATTACACTTGTTCGTACACACACCTCGACCTTATTATTCTTAATATCTACATACTATGGAATTGTTCAATTGGGACATAACTTTACTGAATTAATCCACTATAGTTGGATGTATAGCCTGCTTCCATTTATTCTTACTGGAAACTTCAACTTTTTAAATAATGATAGCTGCTTTCTACTTCATACCCAGTGCTGTGTGATGCATTTACTATATAACATCTCTCTTTCTATTTAATTCAGGTGAAATTCACATAACATAAAATTAACTACTTTAAAGTGTACAATTCTGTGGCATTTAATACAGTCACAATGTTGTGAAACCATTGCTTCTATCTAGTTTTCGAAATATTCATCACCCTAAAGAGAAACCCCATACCCAGTAAGCAATTACTCCATCTGCCCCCATCCCCCTCTTCCCAGCCCCTGGCAACCCAGCCACAAATCTGTCAATACTTTCTGTCTCTATGGGTTTACCTGTCCTGGATATTTCCTATAAATGGAATCATACAACGTGTCACCGTTTGTGTAACATCTCGTTTAACCCTCACAAATCCTGTGAGGTGAGACCCAGGGAGCTTGAGGGTCTTGCCAGGGATTCCCACCCTGCAGGACCAGAACCTGAGTGCTGATCTCTCTGGTCTCAAAGCCTCATTCCGTCCCACTGTCCCATGCTGTCTCCCCATGGCCTTTCAGACTCTGGTGTACAAAAGTGCTCACTCCTTTCTTAGCCTGTTTACTTTAGCATCATGACTGGTCCTTTTCCTCTGCTTCAAACTTGTAAGATGGGAAGGTGCTAATACAGTGGTTCTCACATTTCAACTGCAATCAGCATCACCTGGAGGACTTGCAGAGTTTCTGACTCAGGTCTGGGATGAGTCCCAAGAACCTGTTTTCCTAACAAGTTCCCAGGTGAGGCTGATGCTACGGGGACCACACTGTGGGAGCCACTGCTCTGACAGATACGACGCGGAAGACTTGTTTCATTACACTACCCTCTGATCAGAATGCTTGCAATGGCACTTAAGAATATGGAACACACACACACACACACACACACACAAAAGAATATGGAACACTAAGAAAAGTCGAACGATTATCCAGCTTGACGAACATGCGGGTGTGATATACCCTGGAGACTGAGGAGTCTCCTGAAGTGTAATCCAAAGGTGCATTTGGTTTTCCAAATATATGTTTAAAAAGAAACTGAACATCTGGTAAGATTGTAATTGTGCATATCCTGCAATCCCCATTTGAGCCTTAGAGAACCAATCCCAGGGGTACAAAAGGAGGCATGTACAGGGAAGTGAAAGGCAATGCTTTTTGTAACATAACAGTTAAAAAAAAAAAAAGAAGGAAAAGAAAAGAAAAATCTTCATAATTAAGAGAACAGATAAATAGATAAATAAAATGTGGTGTAGGGAAGGCCAAATGCAGTTAAGCTTTGAACTAGATCTATATAAAGTAACGTGGAGGGAGCTCAAAAACAATGCTAAGTGGAGAAAATATTTAGATTTACACTCACAAAACAATACTATGCATTATTTGTGGAATAAAAAAAAAAGTGACAAATGGTCTCCAAAGAAGGTATACAAATGGCCAATAAGAGCATGAAAAGATGCTCAATATCAATTGTCATTAGGGAGATGCAAATAAAAACCACAATAATATTCTATTTCACATCCACTAGGATGGCGGTAATTAAAAAAAAAAAAAAAAAGATTGGAAAATAACAAGTGGTGAAGATGTGGGGAAATTGAAACCCTCATACGCTGCTGGTGGGAATGTAAAATGGTACAGCCACTGTGAAAAAGAGTTGACAGTTCCCCAGAAAGTTAAATATAGAGTTACCGTATGACCCAGCAATTCCACTCCTAGGTAAATATATACCCAAAAGAATTGAAAATAGGTTCTCAAAGACTTGCATACAAATGTTCATAGCAGCACTGTTCATAATAGCCAAAAAGGGTAAACAACTCAAACGTCCATCAACTGATGTATGGGTAATCAAAATGTGGTATATCCAAACAATGGAATATTATACACCCAGAAGAAGGAATGAATATTGATACAGGCTACAACATGGATGAAACTTAAGACACATTACGCTAAGTGAAAGAAGCCAGATACAAAAGGTCGCAGAGTATGATTCCATTTATATGAAATGTCCAGCATAGGCAAAAAGTCTGTCCATAAAGACAGAAAGATTAGTGGTTTCCAGGGACTGCAGGGAAAGGAGATTTGGGAGGTACAGGGTTTCTTCTGGGTGATGGAAATGTTCTGGAAGTAGATAGTGGTGGTGGTTGCACAACATTGTAAATATACTGATCATCACTGAATCGTATATTTTAAAACGATTAAAATGATGAATTTTAATTCAATGAAAACATTTTTTGTAATGATGAGTGGATTGGTAGGATATACACCCAATCCACGACAATAGTTGCCACTGGGGGTGGCTAGAGGTGGGATGTGGGACTGCAGTGGTGGGAAAAGATGTTAGGTATCCTAGTAATGTTTTATTTCTTTTATCTATTAAAATAAAGCAGTGGAAGCACATTTAACAAAAAATTGAGTTCTTAATTTTGGATGGTGAGAATGTCAGCATTCATTACATATTACCCATAGCATTTGCTATGATTTTTTACATTTCTTTAAAAAAAATCAAACCAGATGCAAAAAGCCCAGGACAGTGGACTCATGATGAGAAGAGCTGCCTTCTTGTCCAGCTCAGACCTCTCCCTGCCTCCTAAGATCCCCTGGGATCCTGGGCCCTCTAGTTTGTGCACTCTTTCCATACAGCCTCCCCTGGCCCCTCTTGACCAAAGTCATCATTACACTCCTGATTTAGTAGGAATATCAAGGTCTTTGATTTCCCCAGTGACTCATCAGCAGACATTTGCCCTCTTAACTCCTCCTTGAGCCTAGACACAAATCCTCCCTCCTGTTAGAGAACCCCCTGCCACGAGGCTCACCTAAAGATTGCTCAGGTTAGGTCCAGAAAAAAGCAGAAGAGTATCCATTTCTGTTTCTATGAATATGATGACTGGTTAATATGGAGCTGCATGGAAGACCTGGACCTTTCTTAAAACACTGATTATTTCTTCTGAATATACAGAACAGTGTTCTGGGGAAAAGATCTTCATGTCTGATTACCAGGCCTCATAATAACTGAATGATAGATGGAAACTACAGACTTCTTCCCTAGTGGTCTAGTGCAGGTATCATCAAGCTAGGGCCAAATCTGCTGGGTTACTGTCTGTTTTTATAAAGTTTTCCTGGAACACTACCATACTCTCATTCACTTATTGTCTATGTCTGTTTTTGTAGTGCATCAGCAGAACTGAGTAGCTGCAACAGAGACTGCGTGTCCCACAAAGCCTAAAATATTTTTCTGTTCTTTACAGGAAAGTGTGCCAGGCCCTGGTGTAGTGGTTCAGAACATGAGCTCTTGACCCCACCTGCTCTGGGAAAGTAGTTAAGACACAGGGAAGATCTTCTGATCTTCGTATTCTAAAGTGAGGATGACACTGAGATGCAGAGAAGAGAGCCAGTTACGCACGGGGATGAAGAGTGTGGACTCTGGCGTTAAATGCCGCTTACTAGACATACAGCCTGGGGTATGTCATTGAAGGTTACAAAGCTGTACCTCACTTCTAAAGCAGCGTTCTTGAGAAGAGTAAATGAGATAACTCAGTAAATATTTATTGGGCTTCATTCAGTGCCGGGCACTGTTTGACGTGCTGGTGATAGAACAGCAAACATGAGGGACAAAAATCTCTGTCTTCACAGAGTTGTAGACTAGATGGGAGATGGTAAATAACAGTAAATCAACGGAGGTACAGTTGGGTCTTGAGGTGGCCAGGCGGGGGAACAAGGAGAGAGATGGGGGTTGGGGATCTACTATAGCTGGGAGATCAGGGAAAGCCCCTCTAAGGACCCGTCTTGTGAGCTGATGTCTCAATGACAAAAAGGAGCCAGTCCTGCAGAGATTTGGGGGCAGAGGAAACAGCCAGTTCACATGTCCTGTCATGGCAACAAGACTGCCACGGTCAGGATGGAAAGGAGGCTGTGTCGGGGCCCCGTGGACGAGGAGGAGAGAAGCAGGAAGATGAGGTCTGACAGGTGGACGGGGCCAGATCCCATAGGGCCTCGTCAGTTGTGGCAGGGAAGTGGGATTTCAGTCTAAGTGTGGTGAAACTACTGGAGGATTTAGGCAAGAGGGTGAGTGCTGTGATCTGAGATAACTCTCTAAATGATCCTTCTGGTGGCTGCAGTGCAGTGAGATTGTAGAGACAAGGTTTACAACAGGGAGAACATTTAGCAGGCTATCGCACTAGTCCAGGTGAGAGATCATGGCAGCGTGGGCTGGGATAGTGGCAAGGGAGGTAGAGAGAAGTAGATGGATATGGTGAAACTGATGGGACTTGCTGGAAGATTAGATTTAATGTGATAATGTATGGGAAATGCTCAGCAGAGGGCCAGGGACATAGTATCTTCATTGTCATCATCATTACCATCTCCACCACAGTCATCATGATCATCTTGAGAGACAGTGTAGCATTATGGTTAAGAATATAGACTCAAGCCACACTACTTGGGTTTAAGCCCCAGCTCTGCCATTTATAAGCTCTGTGACCGTGGGTAAATTACAAATCCTCTCTGTGTTTCAGTTACCTTCTCTGTAAAATGGGAGGATCAGGGTACCTTCCTTACAGGACATTGTAAAGTACCATAATATTCCTGCCCTGCCAGATTGTAAACCATAAACACCACTGCTGTTATTTGAGGGCTGGTAGATGGCCCTATACTTGATAGAGATTTGGTGAATATTGCTAAAATCCTAGCATTCTGTGGAAATCCTCCTTAGAGGTCAAAAACAAATCCCTCTTCGTGTAACCCATTGATTGATGAAGCTGATGGGAGGGCTCTCTCCCTGACCTCCGAAAATCAGCAATTTCAGGGAGATAAGACAGCCACACTGTTTATTAGAGTATTTGAGCTGCAGGCTTTTAAATCAGCATTCCAAAGATGTAAAGGCAACAAAAGTATGCACTGGGGTTTCCACAGAAGAGAGTGTGGGGCACTGTGCCTGTTTTGACCAGCTGTGTCTGTGTGGGCGTCGGCAGGGCTGTCGTTTGGGAGACGTCTCCTCTTAGAGGGATCCTCTCATTTCTCCGTCTTAGGCAGACCCTGTTTCAGCTATGGGGCCTCAGGGGTAGCTAGGGCTCCCTGAGTATGCAGCTATGGGCTTCGCACAGCCTGGGTCAAATGCAGGGGCATTGTTGTTCCCATCATGCCCTGGTCTGGCTGCTGGAACCAGGGGACCAGTCTCTGGGAGGTGAGAAGGACCCCCAGGTATACACTCCCCCGGACCCCACACAGATTGCTTGAGAGCTCACATCCCCTGCTGGCTGCAGACGTGTCCTTCCCAGGCCCCAGGCAGGTGGAAGTCTGTCCCAAAGAAACAGCGGTGTGGCTCCCCTCCACGCACAACCACAGAAGGGACCTCTTTAACCTTTCTGTCTTCTGAGCAATAAGAAGCAACACGTGGTAAAGATCCACTAAAACCCAATATGGACCTTCTCCCTCCCACTCAGAAGCAAGCTCCCACTGATGGCAACTTTTACTCCTGGACCAGAGTCCTTTCGTATACCTGAGGCCTGCGATTTTTAGAACTTTGGGGGCTCTGGATATCTTTTCCTGCAACTGCTTAGTTGGACAACTTGTTTCTTAGTTTTAAGTTAGGGAGATTGTTGTAAATACAACCATATATGTAAGATAGAAGAGAGTAGGCTCTTACTGAGTTATAACAATGTTGATGTTTGTTTTGTTATACTTCACATGGACCTTACATTCTGAGTATCTGCAAGATCCTGAGGTTAGGTTATGTCTTAATTTTAAAATCTTACTTGAATATTAACAGCTCACATTTATTGAGCCCTTACTATGTGACAGGTAGTCAACGAGTGCCTTCACGTGTGTTTAATCCTCACCACGGCACTGCAAGGTGGATACTATTATAATCCCCACTTTACAGATGAGAGAAATGAGGCTTCCACAGGTGGAATAGCTTGCCCAAGTCACAGACTAGAAAGTGGCAGAGCTGGGATTTGAACCTGGACCACCAAATTCAAGCCCTTAAGTCACTCCACTAGCCCTTAAAACACTCATGCAGGGCTTCCCCGGTGGCGCAGTGGTTGAGAATCCGCCTGCCAATGCAGGGGACACGGGTTCGAGCCCTGGTCTGGGAAGATCCCACATGCCGCAGAGCAACTAGGCCCGTGAGCCACAACTACTGAGCCTGCGCGTCTGGAGCCTGTGCTCCGCAACAAGAGAGGCCGCGACAGTGAGAGGCCCGCGCACCGCGATGAAGAGTGGCCCCCACTTGCCACAACTAGAGAAAGCCCTCGCACAGAAACGAAGACCCAACACAGCCAAAAATAAATAATAAATAAATTTTTTTAAAAAATAGATCAATTGGACAGCATCAAAAAAAAATTTTAAACTTAAAAAAAAAAAAACACTCATGCATTGTAAGTATCTTTGCTCCTTGTGAATGTTTTCATACCAAACATACAGAGATGGTTGTTGGTCCTTTGCCACTTGATTTCTAGGAGGTCTTCATATATTATGGAGATTAGTTTACTGATATAAGTTACAAACCTATTTTCCCAGTTTGTCCTTTGTTTTTTGACTTCGTTTATGGTGTTTCTGATGTTTTGTTTGCCATGTAGAAGAGTTTTTAAAATTTAAACTTTAAATTTTACTTTTTATATTGTATGATAAAAAGATCTCTGAATGTTTTCTTTTCTTCTGAACTTTGAATCATAGTTAGAAAAGTCTTCTCTACACCAGGGAATTTGCCCGTCTTCTTCTAGCACTTTTATGTTTTTCACATTTACATTTAAATCTTTGATCCATTTGAAGTTTATTCTGGTATGCAATGTGAAATATGCGTTAAGAAAAAGAACTTTAAAAAACACTTCAAGACAAATTTCCCCGTCCAAATGTGGTCAGAGTTTGTATATGAAGAGTATTTGGGGTAGTGAATCCTCCTTCAGAATAAAAGCAGGCTTATTAGTGTCACAGGTGATCAGTAGGGAGTTGTTTGTGGTTCTAATTAGACCTCTAATTAGCCTGAAGCTTTGATAGCGGTTTTCCCGTCTGCTGAGATGGTCGAAGTGCAAGGTGATAGGAGACTCAGAAGGGGTCAGCCACACAAATGAAGCTGTTGGAGGTAGCTTTGGACACTCGTGAGACCCCTGACTCCTCATGCCCTCAGCTTCCAAAAGCTCACCTGTGGAACAGCCTTAACATTTTCCTACTTTCTTCTCTTTGGCATTATTAAAGAACAATCCCTCAGCCAGCCTAAGTTTGGTTTTCGCAAAAAGTGTCACTTTATCAGTAGGTTACCATACTTGTCTCCTAGTTTCAAGAAATTTACAATCTCACTGAGGGAAGCAAGACTTAGATATGTAATATAAATTCTGACTAATGCGAGGGAGTAAGAAGGCAAGTGCTCATTTATTTGGTAGAGGCCCTTTTGTATGCCTTTGAGTCAAAACTCTTCCAGCTGCAAGTGACAGAAAAACAACTCAGATTCCTTTAAGCAAAAAGGGGATTTCTGCTTATGTAATAGAAAAGTCCATGGCTTATTGGCCTCAGGAATGGCTGGATCCAGGTGCTTATTTTCCTCAGGAACTTCTCTCTCTTTACCTCTCAGCTTTTATTTCTCTCTGTTGCCTCCATTCTTGGATATGGTCTCCCCTCCTGGTGGAAAGATGGCCACCAGCAGCTCCAAGCTTACCCACTTCTAACTTAGAGGTCCTTTCTCACCTAGTTTTCCTGCAAACATCCCAAGCCTGGTTCTCATTTCCCCTTTCTGAATCAATCTCTATGGCCAGAAGGAGGGGTCAGTTGCTGGTTGGCCAGTCCTGAGTTACATGTACTCCCAAGGGGACTGATGATGGGCTCAGTCCCACTGAAACCACAAGCACTGAGAGAGGAGCATTTTCCCAAAAGAATTGTTATTAAAAGAGGGAAGAACTGATGCTGAATGAGTCAAAACCCCAGAGTGCCCTACAGCATGAGCTGTGTGTTCTCAAAGCTCTTAAAGGATCAACTCTGGGTGCCAACAACACAAGCAAAGAAAGTCTTGAATGCAGCAGTTGGACTCGGTTAAGCCTATAGAAATGAAGCCTCCCTGAGTTGCTGCTTTGTGATAAGAGCAATAGCTTTTGTCCCGTTCTCACCAGCATTGCAAAATAAAAAACAAACAGATAACGTTGCTGCCTGTCTGTTACTGAGGGTGGGTTTCTGGGATTCTAATGGAATTTGTTGGAAAAGCTACAACCCTCTCATCAGTGTTTGTCAAATACAAAAACCCAGCAGAAAAGAACATGCAGAGAGATTGTTTCCTCCTCTCAGCCATGGACTATGGTTTGGGAAGAGAACAAGGTCTTGAATAGGGCAAGATTCTCAACCAGGTGCTTTTGCAAATGTCATTTACTCATTCCACACCTGAATAGTCCATAGCTTGTGAGGAATATGGCAGGAAATGTAGGGGTCTTTGTAAATGAAATGGCCTGGCTACTTTGGTGGTTGTACCAAGCACAGCAGCTAACATTGTGTCTGGCACTGCGTCTCATACCATCCATGCATCATCCGTTCAATTCTCATAATGGCCTTATGTACTGTTTTTATCCCCATTTTATAGGTGAGGAAACTGAGGCTCAGAAAAATTCACTCACCCAGGGTCCTAGAGCAAAGGAGTGGTAGAGTCAGAAGTCAGCCTCAGGTAGCTGGACTCCAGTGTATGGGTCCTCACTGTGCTCAGTTATTAGCTCGCCATGTAACCCTGACCTTGTTACCTAACAGGGTTCCCCCATTCCTTTTCACAGGTGAACATTTGGGTTGTTAGAAGAATCTTTAAACAGTGATGCCACTAAAGTGTTTTACTCTGAGAATCCTGGTGCATAATTAGCTTTTTTTTTTTGATTAATTAATTTATTTTTTGGCTGCGTTGGGTCTTCGTTGCTGCAAGCGGGCTTTCTCTAGTTGCGGCGAGCGGGGGCTGCTCTTTGTTGTGATGCACGGGCTTCTCATTGTGGTGGCTTGTTGCGGAGCACGGGCTTTAGGCGCATGGGCTTCAGTAGTTGTGGCACGCGGGCTCAGTAGTTGTGGCTCGCGGGCTCTAGAGCGCAGGCTCAGTAGTTGTGGCACACGGGCTTAGTTGCTCCGCGGCATGTGGGATCTTCCCTGACCAGGGCTCGAACCCATGTTCCCTGCATTGGCGAGTGGATTCTTAACCACTGCACCACCAGGGAAGTCCCTATAATTAGCTCTTAATAATGATAGACCACAAAGAAAGAAAAATTCCCCATATTTTTCTAATCGGTTTCCTCCCATCTTTCCCAGAAAACATCCACAATTGCTAAAATGGATAACATTTCATTCTTTTCATTTTATCTTTGGGAAGGAAAGCAAGGAGCCATGATGCTGACCAACTTGGCCATCAGCTCTGAATTTTATAATTATCAGTAATCTCCAAAAATGGCATGCATGGTCTTTGAGATCTGGTAATTATATACCTGTGTGTGAATGGTTCAAAGGCTGGGCTTTTAAGCAAATCTGAGTTTGAATCATAGTCCTGCCATTGTGACCTCAAAGAAGTTGTGGAGCCTGTCTGAGCCTCAAGTTCCTCGTCTGTAAAGGGGGTTGTTAGTTGGTCTGAGCTCACAGGGCTGATATGGGGGTTAAAGGAGATGATGCTTACAAAGTGCTCAGCACAGCGCTGCCCCGAGTAAGTGATCAAAACAGGCCAGCTGCCAGTAACACAATCATTTATTATTACAATGACTGTGTTATTATTTCTTGTCCTCACTCCTTCCCCCTCCAAAATAAACTCCACCGCACCAATATCTCCATTTTTATCATGGACGTTTAATAGTTAAACATGCTTTTCTTTACTACAGTTGTTTGCAAAGCACCTTGCAATTTCCTCTCTTCCTAATTCCTGGAATTCTGTTTGTGTGAACTTGAATTGTTTAAAGCTCTCTGTTCGGCAAACTCTCTTTTGTGTTTTTTCCTCTGATGTCCAGAGGCTTTGAAACAGTAGCTTTTCCATAATCTTCAACAAAAGTTGCACTAACTCCCTGAAGGGCCGGTGTCTTTAGTGCAGTTTTCTCTTCCAGCTGGCTGTCTGACTCGTTGTTTTCATTCTTTTCCCCAAGATCTTTTCTCTTTGGTTAGCTCTTTTATGGGGAATCTCTTGCAGGGCTTTCTCTGAAATATTCTTGCCTCTTCCATTTAAGATTAAGCTGTTATCTTGGTGACAGGTACTGACGAACACCACTTAGACTCACAGATGGTCACGTGGCTTGGCTCACAGATTAGTGCCTTTTTCAGGTGATAATGATCCCCATGGCAGTTGCAGAAGCTTTGTCATAAAAAGTTGATTATTTATGGCAACCTGGTTCTGGCAGTTAAAAGAACACGGGATCTAGTTAGTTGTTTTTTCCCCTCCCCAAGGAACATCTCTGGAATTCATTGATGGCAAAAGAAACACACAAGAACATGGATCAGGTTTTTAATCAGGATAACCTCCCATCTGTAGAGCATTTTATAGATTCCAAAGCACTTCCGTGTTCATAATCTCTCAGTGCACTTGTCTCTGGGAACGGAGCAAATGTGTCTGTTCAGGGAAGGTGAGGGGGAGGAGAAGGAGAGTAGATCTGGGATGCTGAGCTGTGGGGTGGGACTTTGAGGATGTGCCTGGGCTGGACTGTGCTAAGATGGAGAACTGGATCTCCTGCTTTCTGGGGCTTTTCTCAGTCTTGCTAATAACAAACGACCTGTGAGAGACTTTCACAAGACTCAGAGGGCACCTCAATCATAAAACATCCTTTGTAGATTCGTTTAAGCTGTTGTCTTGTTTTCTCTTGTGGTATGCTTAGACATCCATCTTATAGGGTAACATTTCACCCGGCATTTACTGCAAGAGGAAACCATGGAATAATTCTTGCTTCCTGATCAAAGTAGGTGAATTCCTAGCAGAGGTCTTTGGAAAGATGTTTGGGGGAGGAGAAGAGGAATATTTCTTCCTTTAGTTTTGGAAGACTTCCAAAGAAGAAGAAGAACTTACATCAAGAAGCTGATGGTTTACAATGTTTATGGAAACACCACTACCAAAATGCCTCAGTTCCATCTGCAGTGTTGGACACCTCAATTCAATGACCTCCCCTTTCATTTTTTCATTATAAAAATAACATAACCAAATGACCCATAATTAGGAAACCTCCCTTCTGGTACAACCATTTTCATTTTATGTATTTTCCCTGCCAAGCTTTTCCACGTTTGCACATATTGCGTAGGTGCCCTAATAAATAGTTTTCATCCTGCTTTTTTTTTTTTTTTTGTGGTTCGTGCCATGCAGCTTGTGGAATTTTAGTTTCCCTACCAGGGATCGAACCCTGGCCCTTGGCAGTGAGAGCATGGAGTCCTAAC
This sequence comes from Eubalaena glacialis, assembly GCF_028564815.1. Classification (NCBI taxonomy): domain Eukaryota; kingdom Metazoa; phylum Chordata; class Mammalia; order Artiodactyla; family Balaenidae; genus Eubalaena; species Eubalaena glacialis. The sequence continues at coordinate 80,459,795 of NC_083722.1, read as the reverse complement.
CACTGGACCACCAGGGAATTCCTCATCCTGCTTTTTTTTAACTTAGCATTTTTCGTGTTGACTTCACAAGTATACTTGTTAATGTTTACACAGTGTCATCCAGTGGATGTTCTATAATTTAATTAAATATCCTCTGTTGTCTGACACTTGGATTCCAGGGCAAATTAGTGCAGAGTTGGAAAACATGGGCCCCAGAGCTAGCCTGACCCGGATTTCTTGCTCTGCCACTTCCCAGCTTAACCATCTTGCTGGGAGAACAATGATACTTTCCTCAAAGGATTGTTTAAAGGAAAATAATGTATCTGAAGCACTTAAACATAGCTCCTGGCACATAGAGTATTCTCCATATTTAGTAGCTAGTCTATTATTATTTCTAATTCATCACTATTAAATGACAATGCACTAACAATGTTTTCTTTTGTATTATTTTCTTTTGGTAAATTCACACACGTGGACTATTAGGCCAAGATATTTGCATATTTATACTGTTCTTGGTATCTATTGACATCTCTTGATATCCCAGTTGTTTTTTACTGTCATCAACAATTCTATGCCACATGGCATGGCCAAAAAAAAAGGGGGGGACTTCCCTGGTGGCGCAGTGGTTAAGAATCCGCCTGCCAATGCAGGGAACGTGGGTTTGATCCCTGGTCCAGGAAGATCCCACATGCCGCGGAGCAACTAAGCCTGTGCGCCACAATTACTGAGCCTGCGCTCTAAAGCCCGTGAGCCACAACTGCTGAGCCCACGTGCCACAACTACTGAAGCCCACATGCCTAGAGCCGTGCTCTGCAACAAGAGAAGCCACCCCAATGAGAAGCCCTCGCACAGCAACAAAGAGTAGCCCCCACTTGCCGCAACTAGAGAAAGCCCGCTAGCAGCAACGAAGACCCAACACAGCCAAAAATAAATAAATAAATAAATAAATTTAAAAAAAAAAAAGATCTAGGGACTTCCCTGGTGGTCTAGGGGTTAAGACTCCACACTCCCAATGCAGGGGGCACGGGTTTGAATGCTGGTCAGGGAACTAAAATCCCACATCAGAGAACTAAGATCCCACATGCTACATGGTGCGGCCATAAAAACAAAAAACAAACAAAAAAGCAATTCTAAGTGTGCCATTTTCACTGTACCCTTACCTGCACTGGAAACTATAATTTTATAAGTTGGGCAATTTAGTATGTTAAACATGATACCTTGTGATCTGCCCACTTTGTAAAAGTAGAGAGAATAGTATAATTAGTACCTCCACTCACCCGGCATCCAGCATCCACAATGGTTAACCTCTTCCCTGTGTTTTTAGAAATACTTTAAGCAAACCTCAGTCATCGTATCACTTCACTCATCAGGATTTCGGTATACAGCTCTACCTGATGAGGACATTTTATTTTTTTACATAACCACCACACCTTATCACACTTAACAAGACTAACAAGAATTCCTTAATATCAAATATTAAATCCAAACTCAAATTTCTCCAAATTCAAATTTGTCTTTGGGGCTTCATCTTAGGTGACACTAAGGAATTCTTATTAATTTGTCTCAAACAGGTCCTTGTTCAGTTGGCCTGTTTGAATCAGGATCCCAACATGTTCCACCCATTTCTTATGGTTGATATTCTGTGAAACTTCCCCCTCCCTCTCTTTTCCCCCATGCTATTGATTTGTTGAAGAATCCAGGTCATTTGTCTTGTGGACTGTCTTCTATCCTGGATTCTGGGATTGCTTTCTCATGGTGTGGCTTAACTTTTTCCTCTATCCTCCTGTTTCCTGTAAACTGGTGCATAGATCTGGAGGTTTGATAAGTATCTCACTTAATTTTAATGGGGTGTTTTGAGGGGACAGCACATCATTACAGTCCTTCCCTGTGTAGAGTCTTGTGCAATTGACCAGATACCAATGGTTACTGGCCTCTCCTGGCAGTAGGGGAACAAGCAGCACAAAGATTCTATTGACCATTATAGTAGTTGGAAGAAGTTGAATATAAAATAAGTGATTATATTAGCTTAAAAATACTCCAGGACATCCCTGGTGGCGCAGTGGTTAAGAATCTGCCTGTCAACGCAAGGGACACGGGTTCAAGCCCTGGTCTGGGAAGATCCCACATGCCGCGGAACAACAAACAAATAAATAAAATAAATAAATTAAAAAAAAAAAATACTCCAGATGTAGTTAGTCGTTGCTCTGGAAGTCATTCTGTCTTTGTTCCAGTGCCCTAAGAGCAGTTCCAGAGGTAGGTGTGGACAGGCCCTGCCCTCCAGGAGTTCTAGGTAGGAAGATAATCGGAAAAGTTACATGGCTGTAGACTGGTAAGTAATTTCAAAAATTGGCACCTGGCAGAACATTGTTAATGCATGGTAGTAATAAGAGTTGTTGAACTCAAGAGAAGAAGCCATCTTCTGTGGGCTGGGTTGATCTGGGAAGATTTCTCAAAAGAAAAACTTGATCGAGGAGTTGTATAATAGGTGATATTTGAAAAGGCTGCCAAGGAGGAGGGAGGCGCTATTCTGGACATGAGTTCAAAGATACACAAAACTTTTTAAATGTCAGCCAATCGATCCACTCATGTTAATGGCCTTTGGTATCTATCTTCTGAACCTTTTTCTTTCTTTTGTTCTTTAATGTATTCAACAAATATTTATGGAGCATTAATTATGTGCCAGTCTTTTTTGTGACATGGGAACATGGCTCATGAGGCAACCTAATTTCATGAAAGACACATGAGCTGGGAGTCAGAAGACCTGAATTACTCTGAAATCCTGTTTTTAGAATAAAAATACTGAAAGAACTCCTTGAGGTTTTCGTTACCGCTAATATCACCAGATGGAGACTTTGGCAGGTCTGGCCAAGGTTGTAGCACACTGTCATCTTTCCTGGGAAGAAAAGACTCTTCTATTTGAATGAAAAAAAAAAAAAAAATATATATATATATATAAATAAATTTTTTGTTGTTCTCTTTCTTCTCTTTCTTTCTTGTGGAAGCATTTTATCCTTTGAGCTCTAAAGCTAAGCTGGAAACTCATGAAACAATATTTGTCACTACCCTGGGCAAGGATACAAATGAAAACAAGAATTCTTTAGCTCCCAGACAGCTCAGCTCACCTTTGTTCAGATTCCAAGCGTGTAGGATAGAGGCCGGGAAGGTTTACCTGTGGTTATCCTGCTGGAAAATGTGGGCTCATTCCCATGAAAAAGCATTGATCTTGAGATTGAAAATGGCTTATGGGGAGTGGGTGCCTGAGAACCAAAGAAAGACATTGTTAGCATTTTTGACATAGTCATACATCTTCTGCAGCAGCTCAACTTCTATCAATTTGATCCAGGTCTATTTTCCTTTAAACTCAGTCTACCAGCATCTGTGGAGTGCTTGCTGTGTACAATAGTGGTCATTTCAAGAGGAGGGATTTAGCTTCCATCCCCATGATGTCCACAGCTCCCTCCACCCCAAAGCACCCCAAATAAGCTTACAGGCTAGGTATGTACACTGGTTGCTGTGCAAACACAGCTTCAAGGTGAACCCCCCCACCCCCACTACCGCCCCCATGGTTCCCTTTCTCTTTCCTTATCACTTAATATTCTGTAGAATTTCTGAATTTTCAAGATGAAAGAAAATTGAAGAGTCACCCAGTTCTGTGTTTGCTAACAAATGTATCCCACTCCTTCCCCCAACCAGGATACCAGCACAGAGGGTCAGCTCACGTCTTGGCTCTTTTATCCCTAACCTCCTGCGTATAAAATGTAAGTGGTTGATGGTCCACACAACTTGGATTGAAAAACTCGAATCCAGTATATTCTGTTTGATCAAAACAGGATCCAGGAAAGTTAAACGATTTGTCCATAGCTTCCAGGAGTCGGTGGGTAAACAGTGACTGAAACCCAAGGCCACTTGAGCCCACACACATGTCCTACCTATAAAGCCACCTGTCCATGTTGTGGACAAAGACTGCTGACCTGTGAATCTGGGCACACTGAGGAGGGGGTGCAGCTGTGTGGTTAAGACCATCAGTGTTCTGGGCAGAGTAAATTATGGTGTGGCTATTTAGTAGCTGTGTGACCTTGAGCAAGTTACTTAACCTTTCTGAGCCTCTATGCCCTCATCTATAAAACACGGGAAGCACCCTCTTCAGCAAGTTGTGAGGATTCAGTAAGGTAATGCATGGCACGTGCTTGTCACAGGCCTGGCAATAGAGCTAATGGCAACCTAACATTATTTTCTAGCATTTCAGCGTTCACATGTCAATACCCCCAATCACAATGGATCCTTTTTGTTCTATCCCAAGTTAACTCAAACCTGTCCACCTTACTCCATTTTTGGAAAGAGCATCCAATACAGAATTTTTGCTCTGGGGATGTGGCAAATGTGTACTCTGCTCTTAGAAATGATTTAAACATCTTTGTTTCATCATGGTCTTTTCGATTCGTTGGTTGGTTCCTGAGCTTTGAGGAGATTCTTTCTTCCTCCAGACTTACCTACCAGCTCTCTTTGGGACTGTAATAAACCTAGCTACTGTTTATGAAATTACTACTATATGTGAACTCCTTACCTGCCTTCTCTCTGATCTTCACCTCCACCCTTTGCAGTGAGTACTGTAATGTTCTAATTGCAGATCAGGGCACTGAGGCTGTGAGAGATTAACTTGATTGTTTTAGATATTTTGGTGGTTCTCCCTTGTTGGAAGATGCAGGAACACACTTGTGTGACCTACAGTTGTCTGGATGTAAAAAGATTACATCTAAGATGACTCTAGCACTTAGGGTTTATAAGCATCAGGGACCTGATTGACCATTTAACCCATTATTGACCAGCAGGGGAAACTAGTGAGCAAAGAAGTCACCACAATTGATTAAACTCAGTGTAGGAGTCCAAGGCTAAGATCTGAACCCAGGTCTCCTGACTCTTGTTTGATGTTCTTTTAATCATATCATATAGGCTCATATCCTTCACCCTTAGTAGCATCATTGTCTGTATCAAAACACCTGCTAAGTTGCAAATGGTCTGCAGATAACGTTCCACTTCATATGTGGAACTGCAGGTTCTGGAAGCAAAGTACTTGCATTTGAACCCAGCTCTGGCACTTACCAGCTCTGTGACTTTGGGCAAGTTATCAATAGTTGAACTCCCTGTGCCTCAGTTGGATTGGATTATTGTGAGGATTACCTGAGATACATCATGGAAAGTCAAAGGACGGTGCCTGGCAGAGAGCCAACCACTAGACAGCATCAGCTATGGTGGTCATTTGTTGAGCTCCTGTCACTTGCTAGGCATCTTTTGGCACTGGAGATACAACGCTGAACAAGAGAGTCATTTCTTGCCTGTATGGAGCTCACAGTCAAGTGAGAGACACAGATGTTCAAGAATAATGAAGCTTATGATTTGTTGAGTAATTCTAGTTCCATTTGTTATTTATAGGGCACTGTTGAAAAGTTGCTGCAATGTATCTTTGTCTTTAGTTCTGATTTTTTATAAATGTGTGACATCAATGAAAATATTTTCCATCAGAAGTTTGGCCAGGGGTGCACAGAGCTCTCAGCCTTGAGAAGCCTATGGTCCTCAGCATCATGCCAGCAGCCGTCTGTGTGTTGCATCCAGAACAGAGCTGGCCGAGGTCCTGCTACTTAGATGTAAACAGCCTATCCGAAGGGCAGAGAGGAAGTTATGACTGGGGAAAATCCACAAGGCAGCAAGACTTGGTCACTGAAGGGGCAGCTCTCATAGTCATAACAGGCCTGTAGGAAGAGGACACAGTAGGAACCAAATGTTGTCATACAGATAACATAGGCACCATGCAGCCAAGTACCTATTTTTAAGTGACAGTGGTATATTTTAGGCCAGTTCCATCCCATTTGTAGACTAGCTCCATCTTCCTTTCAGTTTCTTTGCTCATAGTTGATCTAACCTCTGTTTCAACCTTGTTTCCTTGGCCATTTAATAATTTTTTAAAAACCTATATTCCTCATTGCATTTCCTGACAAATGAGGACATTGAGTTAACTTTCTAATGAGCCCTTATAAAATATTACCATACTGGGGACTTCCCTGGTGGTCCAGTGGTTAAGACTCCATGCTTCCAATGCAGGGGGCATGGGTTCGATCCCTGGTAGGGGAGCTAAGATCCCACATGCCGCGCGGTATGGCCAAAAAAAAAATTACCATACTGAACTAACCCAAAATGTGGGCTGCCTGTACCAAACATGCTGATTTTAGAAAAGGATGCTGGGACTTCACTGGTGGCGCAGTGGTTAAGAATCCGCCTGCCAGTGCAGGGGACATGGGTTCGAGCCCTGGTCCGGGAAGATCGCACATGCCACAGAGCAACTAAGCCCATGCGCCACAACTACTGAGCCCGTGTGCCACAACTACTAAAGCCCGCATGCCTAGAGCCCACGCACCGCAACAAAGAGTAGCCCCCGCTCGCTGCAACAAGAGAAAGCCCGCGAGCACAGCAATGAAGACCCAATGCAGCCAAAAAATAAATAAATAAATAAATTTAGACAAGGATGCTTTCATCAGTAAGTTATATTATCATTTTTATATTCTTCCCTGAAATAAAATGGCATAAATTTGAGACAATACTTCATATACAGTTCAGTCTTTTTTGTTTTATAGGATCACGGAAGATGAGCATTTATTTCTATTTTATTCTTATTTATTTATTTATTTATGGCTGCGTTAGGTCTTCGTTGCAGTGCACGGGCTTCTTATTGCGGTGGCTTCTCTTGTTGCAGAGCACGGGCTCTAGGCACGTGGGCTTCAGTAGTTGTGGCACACAGGCTCAGCAGTTGTGGCTTGCGGACTGTAGAACGCAGTCTCAGTAGTTGTGGCGCACAGACTTAGTTGCTCCACGGCATGTGGGGTCCTCCCGGACCAGGGCTCGAACCCATGTTCCCTGTATTGGCAGGCGGATTCTTAACCACTGCGCCACTGGGGAAGCCCCGAGCATTTATTTTTAAATTGCCTTATTTTACAGTTCAAGAAACTGCACCTCAAAGAGTTTAATAGACTTGCCCAAGGTCACACAGCAAATTTAGTGGTAGAACCAGGATTGGATCCCATGTCTTCAAATTTAGGTCAGTTCACTCTTCACTGTGCCACTTCTTTTACACATGTCCAATAGTTACATCAGTATTTGAAATCCTGGTTTAAATTAAAGAATTAACCCCTTTGGAGGCAAGGAGGGTGGAAAAGATCCCCAAATTCCATCTTTTCCTCTCTGTTTCACTGAGAAAAGAGCGAGTAAGATGATTTGTATACCAGAAAGGTTAATAACAATATGGATTATGCGCTTACCTTGTGCCTAGATTGCTGACACATGCATTATCTCATTAAACTATTCATATGTTTTATCTCATTAAAGCCTTGAAACTCTCATATCCCCATTTTACAGCCAATTAAACTGAGGTTTGGCATGGTTACATAAAGTGTCCAAAGTCATATCGTCAGCAAGTGGAAACCTTGGTATTTGCATTCAGGCCTCTTACTCTAGAGCTTGTATTCTCCTGTGTTCTCCCGGGAACTGAAGGATGGGGTGTTGAATATTCCATAAAGTTTTACTGTAGAACGAGGGCGGAAGGGAAATATCTTATTCTTCAAAAATTAATGTCACAAGGCAATGCATTTGTAATGATCAGTTTACTGGAGCAGTAGGTAGGAATTTTTTCCTTCACTTTGAAATTTTGCACTTTCCATGTTAAAAGTTTCTCTAGGAAATGAAAATTAATTTGGGGGAAGGAAGCCTCTGTTATTCCTGCTTCCAGCTGGGGCAGATGCTTGGCCTCCTCTGGGCAGGTAGGAGGGGAACACTGGCCTCTCTCTGCTGAGCTCGTAAACTGGAGAAGTGTCTAAATTCAGGAATGATGCCAGGTGGGGTGGGGGCAAGGAAGGGAGGAAAGGGATGTGGTGTTTGGAGCCCATAACTCAGGAAACGTGATGGCACCTAATTTCAGAGTGGCATGAGGCAAGCGTTTAGGAAAAGAATAATGAGCTATTGTTGTGGGCTTTTTTCTTTAATGGGTGGGTTGTTTTTATAAAGTTTTATGAACAGGAAACTGAAGCAAAATGCTGATCCCTTTGGTTTTTGAGCTCTGCCAGCATCATTTTCATTTTTATTTTTGACTGTTGGTGACAGGCACTTCCTTTAACATTTCTGAGGGTGAAGTGTAATGAGACACCCCAAACTGCCTTTTCTAACAACAGCAGAATCCAGATGAAGAGTCATAGTTTCAGATCTTCTCGATAATGCCATGAGACAAAAAAAGATCACCCCTAACCCAGGGAGAAAGATAGCTCTTTCAGAAACCAAGGCAGGCTGTAGAATGTTTTCCCTTTAAAAACATTCTAGAAAATTTGCCCAACTTGTGGAAAACCTCTAACATGCATTAAAATGGGTCTTGCTGTGGCAAAGAAAATACAGATCAAATTCCCCTGCTGCTCTGAATCATAAAAACTCAGCCTCCCCACCTATTGTTTCCCCTGGAAGATGACTTCATCTTAAAGGTGGTCTTATCTGTTGTGCATTTTGGATACACTGAACCAAGGTTTCAGGCATCTGGTTGCCAACTTCAGAGACTTTAAAAGCTGTTTTGTTCCTGCAGGGCATTTATTCATTGCTTACCTTATAAAAGTTATGTCTTACTGCATTTTCCTGGCACCAGAGCAATCCTTGTACCTACCCATTGCATGTGGTTTTTCTGAGCCTGCAGGCAGCACTGGGTTATTAAAGTTCAAGGAGGAAGCCACATGATGTTGGCTTTACAATTTTAATTCTCTCTTACCTTCTTCCCTCCCTTCCTCCCACTCCCTGACAGATGAGTTTTGTTCACCACGTACTGTGTTGAAACCAGAAATGAGCTCTCAAAGCATCTCTTGTAAGACTCCAGGTGAGGAGGCCCAGATGGGGAGAGCATGACCTTCCCTTGGTGGAGCAGCCAGCAGAGAAGTTTCCTTCCTCTCCCATTGGCTTCCTTGGATAAAAAGTTTTTGAGTCCATAATTTCACATCAACCTGGCAACAGTAGACCAGCACCATGTTTGATCTTGCAGAAACACCAGGCAAAATCTCCCCTTCTCCTTAAAAGTCAGCCACCCAGGGCCCAGCTCAAGAGAACGAAGTTTCTATATTATTAGCACTAGGTATAAGCATGGCAAATTGAAAAGAAAAAAAAAATTACAGAGTTTAACCTGGAATCAAAAACCTAGAGAAGGAAAAGGAAGACAGTGCCTCTAGAGGGAAGGAAAAGGGAAGATGAGCTTGTTACAGGGAGTCTTTGAAAACAAACTATTTGACATCTCTTTGCCACCAGAGTTTCAATCTCCCTGGCAAGTCTACCTTGTTCAGAAATGAGTGTAAGTTGCTGAGTGTGTGTAAAAAGCTGGAGGAAACCGAAAACTCTCAGTAATATCCAACAGGGCCCCATAGCCTTACACTGCAGGAGCCATCTCTAAAAGTGGTTTCAGTGAGTTTGGGACTCTTCAAGAAGCTTATTAAAGGACTCATGTCTCCTTTTCAAGATTTCTTTTAACAGCCCACTGTGGTATTCTGCATTTACTTTCTTGGTCCCATCTCAGAAACTTTAAATAGATGATGTTCCTCGTTGCAAAAATTCTCTGAATTTACCTCCTCTATGACATGTTCTTTGATTAGTGCCATTTCAATTTAATTTTTATTTCAACAAATATGGATCCTTCTACCATGTGCCAGCATGACAGAAGGAGCTGGAGCCACTGTGGTGATTGAGATCCTTGTAGGTGGAGACACACTGAGTCAGTCATTATGAGCGGGATGAGGAGTATTAGGGAGAGACAGGTACTCAGCACTGTGTGGGTACAAAGTAAGGGTTCCCCTTGCCTGCGGATTGAGGACAGTCTTGGAGGAGAGGAGTTAGCCAGGAAGCCATCTGGTTGATGGTTCTTGTCATGCCAAAGAACTAAATGATCATACAGTAATAAAAGTTGGTGAACTAGAGGCTGGTGCTTTTCTTCAGCCTTCCGTTGCCAAGGCTTTTGGTTCAGTCAGAATTGCATCTGAGACCTGTGTTTGCTGAGCTTGGTTTTGGATGTGAGATGGAAAAATTCAGACACAGCAGAAGCTCCTGTAACTCAGCTCACTTAACCAACACCCTCCACCCCCCTGTAGTATTATGGGATGCCCACGGCACAAGGAACACTTTCAGCTAATTGGCTGCTCTCTACCACACACCAGCCGACTTCCGCTCCCACCAGATGAGTGAGACACAGGCTTGCCAGGAGTCCCAGAGTCTGTTTGTGCTGGTTGAACTCGTTCTGTAATTAAGGTCTTCTGCTCACGCCACCCTCCCCTCCCCACCCCCACCAAAGCCCCAGGTATTTTTCAAGTAAACATCTCAAGCCAACCGCCCTCCTTCCATTCTCTACTGCTGGAGCTAATTTTTTAAAAACTTAAATGCAGTCATGCCCCCTGGCTATGAAGATAAGCATGTTTTTAATTGGAACTTTGGATACCAGATTGTAAATCAAAGTCCCAAGAGCCAGAACACATCTCCTTGTGGGTGGCTTAGTTGGTAGTTTACTGGGAATGTGGACTTGCATTATTTTTCACTGTATCCCTGATGCACCCATATGTTTTTAGCAGGCTGTCCAGCACGTAATAGTTCCTTAGTACTGCCTGAGCAAATAAGCAGCTCTCTGTGCCTATTCTGGATTGTGATGCTACAACCAATGGGCTAATTACCCCTGGACACCTCTGGCCTGAGGATCTGTGGTTCCAGTGTCTCTGGAAGGGCGGGGGCCCAGGTTCATTATTGGGCTTGCTGATAATTCTCACACTTTACTACTCAAACAATGTGCTTTGAGGGTGTTTATCAAAAATACAAATTTCTGGAGTCCACTGCTAAAGATTCCAAATCTGCAGACCCAAAGTGGGGCCCAGTGATATGGATTTGATAAGCTTCTCAGCTGATTTCACTGCAGGTGGTCTCTGGAATTATTGTCCCTAAATTCACACAACTCATGTTTCTATAAATGTGTAGGTTTTCAAATCCTGGCCAGAAGATATGAATAGTGCTATATTTCATTGTTATGCACATTTCCCCCACATTTTAACTTCTCTGGAATTGGGATGTATCTTACAATTGATCATGTGTTATAACTTAATTGGCAACATTTTTTTCTTTCTTGGTTGTACATAAAAATAATAGCACATATTACAGTCTTTGGCATCTTAGGTTTGATGAAATATGGCACTTTGATTGCTGAGTTTGTAGTTGATGTAAGAGAAAACACTTCCACTATCCAAAGCTAGAACTTACACATTTTAGATTCCACTTTCTCCATGCAGTGGTTAGTATAAAAACCCTACGTCATGCATACATTAGCTATAGTCTGAAGGGAATAAATAGTTTTGGAGTATAACAAATTTATTAAATTTTTGGTCAAAAAATATGAAATACTCTCAAACAAATGCAGATTCCCCATAAAGTTCAAAGTGTACAGAAGGTGCTAAAGGTTGGCTTAAATTCTGTAAGCAAAGCAAGCCTGCTGATAGTAATCAGCTCAAATTGGAGAAAGTCAGGATTCTTATTGCAAAATTTTCAGTGAAGACAGGTTTCTGATTGCACAGGCTATGCTATGTATCAAAAACACAGTAAACTGTACACTTTGGGGTTTTTATTTCATCACTGAGTTTGCATTTATGCCCCCCAAAACAATTAAATATGGTGGTAAAGTTTGTCCTGGGAAAAACCAAGCTTTGAAACATTTCTTCCCCCTCCCCAAGTTCCTCTTGAAGTATTATCTGTCATTGCAACTTTCATTTTCACTGGCCTCAAATTTGAAGTACATTTTCATATCTGAAACAATTTAAGATGATTTTCTGTCCCCCTCCACACTTACTCCCATGTTCTTTATTCTCTTATCCTTTCATGCTTTATGAAATCTGTTATTCAGTTAAGGGTCAGGTATGGGCATGAAGGAAAGATTCTAGGCATGTCAATATTCTGAGGCTTCTTGGCACTCAAGCATTTTTTTCATTGCTCCACTATGCCTAAACTGATATTTGACATCAATCAGTGATCAAGGTCTAAAGCGAAAATATTCTTGAGGTCAAAACCAACAGATTGTCCTGACTCTGATGCCATATTTCAGCTCTACCCTTTAATGCATGGTTTCTCAACTGTGGCATTATAAGCATTTTGGACCTGTTAATTCTTTGGTGTGGGGGGCTGTCCTGTGCATTATAGGATGTTTACCAGGATCCTGGCCCTCTACCCATTAGATGCCACTAGCACCATCCCCCAGTGACAATCAAAAATGTCTAGACATTGCCTAATGTCACCTAGGGGACAAAATCGCCCCCAGTTGGGAATCACTGCTATAATGATTATACCTGTCTGTGGTATATCAGGGCATGACACATATCATTCTTTGTTTTTAAACATAAAATCTTGATTGGTTTTGGATTATAGCTAATAAGTCACAGGATTAGCTCAATACTGGGAGAAAGAGATGCTATCACCTAACTGGTTTTTCAGCCTTGTTTCAGAAAATGAGATCTATAAGAGAAGGCAAGAATGAAGTCTTCCAGCTTTAGAATATCCAGGTGTATATTTTCATAAATCTAACCTGGAGCCAGTGGACATCTCCCCAGGCAGAGGGAGAGTTCTAGTTGATTTTAGGTATTGTCAGTGCTTTATTTGTGCCATTTTTACCTGTCTGGCAGTAAACCACAGTGCTGATCTCTCAGAATTCATTGCCAGAACTTCTTCAGGCTTTTAACTCCCCTCTCCCATCAAGACTGAAGTTGCAGAGAGGAAAGGGAGCTTGGTCATTAGCTGGGAATGTCACCTAAATAGAAGGGGAGGGGAGGGGGGTTAGTACACACATGTCCAACATGTACCTACACGACCGTGTCAGATTAGCAGGGGTAGACAAGATAGCTCCAGCTGCCAGGGAAGCAGATGGAGGTGCATTGCGTTTGAAGGCTAGGCTTTAGGGCATCAACTGCTGTCACTTGCACTCCTTCTGCAAATACATAGCTCACAGCAGAGGTTACAGGTGAAAGGCCATGTTTTAAACTCAACCATATTTCTCGAGCAGGTGCGCCTCACACACCTTTCTGGCATAGAGATTCAGGAATGGGTGGAGATATTAAGTATATCGCTGTCAGAACAAAGCATTGTCCCGTTGGCTGAGAAGACTGTCACAACCACTTTGATTTCTGAAGTTTTAGCCTCATGCTGGGCCTGTTCTGCTCACAGTCATGGCAGTGGGATTTGAGGAGTTGATTGACGGTCTCCCAGTCATGCCTGGCTGTCTGTCTAAAAGGAGCTAACAACCCGAGCTAGGCTTGTGGGTGGAAGCCCACCCCTCCATCAGCAGCACAAATGAGCCCTGCTCAGCCCAGGCGAGAACACAGGCTCTGCTCTTGGCACCGTTCCTGGAAATGCAGAACGGGCTTCTTTATTCCAGTCTCCAGGCTTCTGGCTAGCGAGAAACACTGCCCGGCTGTGAAGCGTTTTATAGGATCATAACGAGTTGTGCCGAAGGCGAGTTCTGAAAGGCACTTTGTGCCATTGCTTTGAGTGAAGCTGACTGTTAGGGCAGTGTTGTTCTTAAGCCCATAAACACACACATAGGCAGGATGGGGAATGCTGGGCTCCTGGGGCTGCTCAGCTCGGCAGCATTGCAGAGTTGGACTGACTTCTCTCCACTGTGACACCAGCTTCAGGGCTGTGCTTGGGAGCCCTCCTGTAGAGCAGCCTGCTTTCTGACCAAGTCTTTGACCATGGACACCCCTGGTTGGAATCCTATGCAGATTGCCCAAATCTGCTAATGTTGGAGTAGCGCATCACACACAAGGGAGGTTCTGAAAGTGGAAATTGCATGGAGTCAAAAATACCCTTGAAAATCCTTTAAATGTCTCAAGGACCACATACATGGCTTATGTATACCCAAAATTGCAGGTTTCAGTTTACAGGCCTTATTGTATGAAAAATATATGTCTTTAAACATCAGAATCTTATTCACCGCGGTGAGACATTCAAGCTGTGAGAGGCTTGGAAGCATCAGACCACCCAAAGGAACTCCAGATTCCCATCTTCCCTTTTGCACTCATTTGGGGCTTGTGCTTTTTTTTTTTTTTCCCCAGCACAATTTAAATTGTTACTGGCCATTAGCAATCTCTCTCTCTCTCTCTCTCTTCCTCTTCCTTTTCCTCTTCCTATCTCTCTCTGCCTAGCATACATACTGGGAAAGACATAAGTTTGCTGCACATATATTGTGCCATGTATATTGACTGATTTTTATGGTTCCATCTTTTGAAGGGGGGCAAAAAAAATGTTTGAAGAGCAAGTGGATATGGCGGCCTTTTCATCAACCGATATGACTCTTCTTTGCTCTACAATATTTGTACTTGAGGTTAAAGTTCCCTCTCTTGCAGAGGGTTTATTTATTACTACACTGGACTTACATATGCCAGACTTCGTGCTTGGTCTGGAGAATCCTGCAGTGAGTAGCCTAGTCCCAGGGCTGGCATAGTTTACCAGGGTCACTCTCTTCTTCACCAAGTGCTGAATGTACACTTCCCAACTGGAGATCGAGGCCGAGTGAGCTCCAGCAGGGATCAAAGCCCGTCCGTGAAGGGACTGTTACTGGCCAGAGCCGCCTAGTTGAGGTGGTGGGCCTGTGGGGGCCAGAGGAGCAGGCGGAGGAAGGGAATGAGGAGCAAGCTCCAGGTGCTTCAGCTCAAATCCCCGGCAGCCAGAGGAGCCCTGTGGGAGGCCTTTGGTGGCAAAGCTAATCAGGGGCTGCTTTGGTTCGTTGCCCTTGGAGATGGGATTCCCCTCACTCCCCACCGCAAGCTTGGCCAGACTTGCAGTGAGCATCTGTGTAAGCTCTCCATCAGCACAGTTCAGGCTAAAAGGACAAAGTTGTGTTCAGGAATACAGGTAGGAAAAAAATCAGTGGTCCTGAGCCACTCTTTCCCACCCCAAACCTCTTTTTCAACTACTTCCTTCCCACTGCTTTAGGGTGTATATTTGAGGGAAAAAATTCAGGTGCTCTCTTCGGTGTCAGTTGGAACTCACTCATTCAGGAGCTTCCTTTACATGGGTGGCAAGAGTGAGGCTGGCAGAACTGGACCAGATTCTCTCTGCTTCTGATGGCAGTTTGTCCACACTAGCTGGGCAGGAAAGCCGGCGAATTTAGTGCCAGCGTGTGGGTTTTCATCCCCGAGGCGGGGATGAAAGGGCTGTATATCATGAGGTTTCCTGCCTGGAAACTAGGAACTGCTGGATTCTGGCCTCAGCTGGAGCAGAGAACACTGAAACAGAGACTAGATATTTCCATTCCCACTACCTCCTGCACACCTAAGAAGTCAAAAGGAAAGACGTCATCTCCCTAGACCCCCACCTGCTGTGGCCATGACTTTGACAGGAGGGGGAAAAAATTCAACACTGCAGTCTACAAAATAACTTTTGAGATAATGTTCATTTTAATATTTTTAAAATTAATTTCTAATTTCCCAACACATGGATATGTTTTTCATGTAAAAAATTTAAGAACGTATTAGCTATAATGTGAAGGCTCCTTTGTCCACTACTTTTAATTCCCTTGGAACTGATTGCCTTCTTTCAGCCCTATGAAAACTTGCTGTGGATCCTTCCAGATGGTTTTCAATGGTATTTACCTACATTTCTCTATAGAAAATATAGAGAAATTTGTAGATGTGGGTTTTTTTTAACACAAATGGGAAAATATATGGTATTCTTTTTTTCTTAATAAATTTATTTATTTATTTATTTATTTATGGCTGCATTGGGTTTTCGTTGCTGCACACGGACTTTTCTCTAGTTGCGGCGAGCGGGGGCTACTCTTCGTTGCGGTGCGCAGGCTTCTCATTGCGGTGGCTTCTCTTGTTGCGGAGCATGGGCCCCAGGCGCACAGGCTTTCGTAGTTGTGGCACACGGGCTCAGTAGTTGTGGCTCACGGGCTCTAGAGTGCAGGCTCAGTAGTTGTGGCGCACGGGCTTAGTTGCTCCGCGGCATGTGGGATCTTCCTGGACCAGGACTCGAACCCATGTCTCCTGCATTGGCAGGCGGATTCTTAACCACTGCGCCACCAGGGAAGCCCTATGGTATCCATTTGTAGATGTGGTTTTTTTTTTTAACACAAATGGTATTATACTGTGCTTACTCTGCAATTATTTTTTAACTGAACCTAATACATTTGAGATCTTTCCATGGCACACCCACAGACCCATCTTCTTTTTGACTGCAGCTGAGTGGTGTTCCATAGTGATAAGAGTTTACCTAAGCACTCCCCATTGGTGGATGTTACAGTTGTTTCCAATTTGGGTTTTTTACTGTCCCAGACAGGGTTGCAGGGAATGATCTTATAATTGCCTGTTGGGCATCTGCAGTGTGTTTCTCCAGTAAGGCGTGGTAGTGCCGGCTCATCACTGCACAGCTTTATCTTGACACACCCTGTCAGATTCCTCTTCTGAGTGGCAGGCAGCCTCTCACCAGCCTCTTCATACTTAAAAATGGGCGCAGAAGACAGGGCTCTAGGAAGCTTTTTGGAAGTGGTGGAAATGTTTGGTGTCCCGATTGTGGAGGTTACACGAGTGTTTAGATTTGTTAACACTCAATTAACTGTACAATTAAAATGGGCGCCTTATAGTGTTTGTAGATTATACTCCAGTGTTCATTTAAAAAAAAATGTATAGGGAGAGACTGGCTAGGAATAAGGAAAGACAGAATACTGCTTCTTCATGTGGGTTTTTAAAACGCTTACTTTCCCCCAAGGCCGCTTGCCTCCGCCCGGCTTCGCCCCAACCTCCGTTCTACCCGCCGCCTCTTCCACCCCAAGTGTGCCGCGGAGCCCAACTGGAGCTGCCACTGGGCTGGGTGGCCCCGAGCCGAGGGCCCGCGGGAGGAAGGGTCCAGCCGCCGTATACCGCCGCGGCTCGGGAGGGGGCTTCAGCGAGGCGGCACCTGGGAGCTCCCTGGACGCGTCGGGGGCGGGGCCCGGCGGGGCCCCGCCCACTCCCCCAGCCTAGACGGGCGGGCTCGGTCTAGGCTCCGCCCCCTTGTAGCCGGAGCGTCAGAGTCAGGTCGAGCTAGGCTAGAAGCCGGCTGTCTGTCTCCGTGTAGCCGCTGCAGACGCCCGGCACCGTGGAGCTGGGACCCCCTTTCGCCTGGGAGTTTTGTGGTCGCATCGGGTCAGCGGTGACATCCCAACGGGCAGGCCCGGCAGCTGCCATGGTAGCCAAGGATTACCCCTTATACCTCACGGTCAAGAGAGCGAACTGCAGCTTGGAAGTACCCTCGGCCAGCAGTCCAGCCAAGGACTCCGAGGTAGGGCCTCCACCTGGACCTTTCCGGGTCCGTCTTTCTCTCCATCTCTTACTCTCTCTGCTCCCTCCCTGTGTCACTGTCTCTCTGTTTCCATCTCTCACTCTGTGCATTCCTCTTCCTCTCTCTCCATCTCTCATACACTCTTTCTGTCTCTCTGTCTCCCTGTCTCCATCTCTAACTCTGTCTCTGTCTCTCTGCCTCCCTTCCATCCCCTCTATGGATCAAGAGAGCGCCACCTCCTCTGTCCCCATCTCTCTTCCTCCCAGCCTGAGGGCAGCAGGCTCTTTGCCCCTGCCTCTCTTTTGCGTCCTGCAGGGCTCTCAGACTGTCGATCCACTCCGAAGAGGGACTTACTGCATCAATGGGCTTGGTCGTCAGGGAAAAGCTACCCTTTTTTTTTTTTTTTAATAAATTTATTTATTTTATTTATTTTATTTTTGGCTGCGTTGGGTCTTCGTTGCTGTGAGCGGGCTTTCTCTACTTGCGGCAAGCAGGGACTACTCTCCCTTGCGGTGCGCGGGCTTCTCATTGCAGTGGCTTCTCTTGTTGGGGAGCTCAGGCTCTAGGCGCACGGGCCTCAGTAGTTGTGGCACGTGGGTTCGGTAGTTGTGGATCGCGGACTCCAGAGCGCAGGCTCAGTAGTTGTGGTGCACAGGCTTAGCTGCTCCGAAGCATGTGGATCTTCCTGGACCAGGGCTCGAATCCCTGTCCTCTGCATTGGCAGGCGGATTCTTAACCACTGCGCCACCACGGAAGTCCAGGGAAAAGGTACCCTTTAAGCACAGGTTTCCTCTTGCAGGGGTTGACCACGCAGGGGGACATTCTTGTGGACCCCTCAGGACATCTCATCTGTCAGGCTTGGACTTGCAGCTGTTTGGCAGCAAAGACGGGTCACAGCACCTCTGCTTGTCACCTGTGGCCAGTGGGTGTCATTCAGTTGGGTGTCTGGGAGCTAAATGAGTAATCTGAGTGTCTCCCACATGGATTCTTAAAATGAATTAAACTCCTCCGGGCAGTGGGAAGCCCTCTTGGAATATTGAAAACATTTCTCTTTCTGGTAACTTTCCTGTGCCTTGAGGGTAATGTGAGGGAGTCCTCCTGGCTTGTGTTTAGTCTGCCTTTTCCTCCTGTGTGTTATATCTCTGGCAAAGAGCTCACTGGCCTTAAAGGTTGGGTTCAGGTGGAGGAGAAAGCGTCCCTCTCTTTCATTGAGGATCTTGGGGAATACGGTTGCTTTCATGAGACTGCACCTTTGCTGTGGCTAAGCTGTAGTGGAACCCACAGGACCCAGGTCATCATTTCCGCTGGTGTGTATCTGGGAGATCTCCACTCTGCCCCACCACGACCAAGAAAGTCTGGAGGCAAGTGTGCATCCGGCCTTGTCACAGTGCTCTTGGGGGTCCACCCACCTGCCACCCTTGGGTCTGCTCAGCTATGTGCTCTTGGTTCACTGAATTATGTATGTTCGGGAGGATGGCATCAAAGATTCATTGCCTCTAACAAGAGCTGCTCCAAGCTGACAAGACTCCAGGCAGTCTTAGGTTGTAATCAGCTTTCTGTAAGTTGAGTGCAAACTAACTTCTCACCCCCATCCCCATCCCACACCTCAATTCAGTTGTGTATTTTCATAAAGGGTTTTTGTTCCCAGCAGCTGTGGAAGTGTGATGGCCTTAGTGGTGTTTGGACTCTTAATTTAAGTTTTGACAGGACAATACCTGCATAGAATTCAGGTTGTTCAGGCTTGGAATGGATATATGATTTTTCAGTGGGAACTTCATAATTTAATGAATGTGGGAGCAGCGAAGCTAGTGTCCCCTCAGACTCCTTTTGGAAAGAAACGAAGCATAACCTAGTTTAATGAATAAATTGAATTGGGTCAAAGAAAAGAATAGTGAGAATAGCTCCGGACTCTAACTAGTCCCTTCCTGCTGTCACTTAGTCCTGTATTTTTGTGTAGTTTGGCTAAAGGCTTAGGTATAAAACCCATCTGCTTAATCTTTTCTTATTCTTGTTCTTAGAATATAAATATATCTGTATATCACAAATGTGGTAAGAAAAATGTATCACCAGATGTCAGATATCAATTTTCTTCATGGTAGCTGAATCCGGATTATAAAATGTGACTTATTTTCCTTTCATGGGGAGGTTCTGGTGTGAGAGTAAGGGTGGAAGAGGAACAGTTTCCACAGTAGTTGGTAAATATTTTTCAGGTATCACTATTAAGGATTTTTTTTCCCTAGTGTTTAAATCAGAGTAGGAATATCTCTTTTGCTGTATGCTCCTCGAGTCAGAGGGGTCCAGTCCAGTACATCTCCTAGCTTCATTAATCTGGCATATCGCTTCCTGATAATGGCAATAGGCAAAGTTGGAAAAAGAAACTTAAGTGATTTGGGGGCTCGTTTTCTGCTTCGTTACCAGCTCAAAAGACAGCCAGCCCTTGTAGGCCTCACTTCTCCATCAGCAGTTAACTAAAATCATATTTTCTACCAGCAGGTGTCGTCAGCATTTGTAAGTGTTTAAAAAACAGCATACACTAGTTGGCCTTTTGAAAAACATGATTATATACTTGTTTATAAGCTAGGCATCGACTGTGAATTCCTATGAGAGTAATTTTTTAAGATCATTTTCCTTGCAGGAAGAATGTGGTTATGCTAAAAAGAAGGATTGGCCTATCCAAAGTCCTTTTTGACCTTCAAAGGTAGTTGAAACAAAGCACCTGTGCCCTTTAACTCATAATGGCTGTTCCTTTAGAATTTGCTATGAGGAAGACAGTGGGCACAGCACTGCATGGGCAAGTGCCTTCTAGCATTTGTTCCTGTCCCTGCAGCAAGCGTGCAGGGCAAGACTCATGGGGAAGGGGCGGGTGTCACTGATGTGCATTTGATGCCATACACTTGAGCAAAAATGTGCAACAATAAACATTCTCTTGAAAGCACATCATAACAAAATTTCTACTTGGGATTTAAATGATTTGTAAACTTTTAAATCTCAATGATAGTTTTCAGTGATAGAAAAAAATGATATATTTTAATTTTTTATTTTCTTTAAATTATCTATTTTAAATATTAAAATTATTCTACATGGATTATGACATTAATACAATATGGCTCCTTAATCTAGTATTTCTTATGACACAGGTATATGAGTTGGGTTGCAGATGTTTAATTTTAATACCATAACCAGCTAGATTCTTCCAGCTCTAATCATTAACTACAAAATCTAAGGAGCTTAGTTCATCTTAGTCCATAGCACTAGACTTTCACAGAGAAACATAGTATCATGTGGACATCATTAAGCTTGTTTCTTCTGATTCATTGATGCAGCTTTGCTCAACTGATCTGTTTTTGTATTTATTGGGTGCTTACTTCTCATGCCAGGAGGAACTGCTTCTTCTAGGCATATTATGTGCTCAGAACACCTGATCAAGTCACTCAAAGAAAAGCTGTTAGTGCTAATGAATTACACTGATTCCAAGTTAAAAGTCACTATTTTCCCTTGGTGAGGTTTGCTTTTATAAAAAGAAGGCTCAGAGGCTTCCCTGGTGGCACAGTGGTTAAGAATCCACCTGCCAATGCAGAGGACACGGGTTTGAGCCCTGATCCGGGAAGATCCCACATGCCGCGGAGCAACTAAACCCGTGCGCCACAACTACTGAGCCTGTGCTCTAGAGCCCGCGAGCCACAACTACTGCGCCTGCGTGCCACAACTACTGAAACCCATGCGCCTAGAGCCCATGCTCCGCAACAAGAGAAGCCACCGCAATGAGAAGCCGGCACCACAACAAAGAGTAGCCCCTGCTCGCCACGACTAGAGAAAGCCTGCGCGTAGCAACGAACACCCGATGCAGCCAAAAATAAATAAATAAATCTATTAAAAAAAAAAAAAGAAGAAGGCTCAAATGAGTGTATATGTTGGCTAAGGATGCTGGAGCCTCGTGAGAAGGTTTTAAGAGTTTGGGGTCCATTTAATGAAAACACAAAGTGGTGATTCTGTTATTTCTAAGAATTTCTAAGAATTTTTGGACAATTTGATGGACGGCTTACTTTTGGTTTTAATATTCACTATCTCAGATGTTGGTCAAGATTAGGCCAGATTTAGTTAGTGGTATTTGTAGTCATTGCCTTTGTCTCTCTTGTATATGTCTCTGACTTGTCTTTGTACATGTTCTAACTTTGACTCAGCCAGTAGCCTTATGCGGAAACTTGGAAAGAGCTAAAAAATGATGGAATTCTTTTTCTAAGTACCACATCTAGTGTCTCACTTGAGAATCCAACAATGTTGTAAGGTTAACATAAAGCATGTATTATTCTCCCCACTTTATGAATAAGGATACTGAGGGGAAGTGACTTGCAGAAGGCCACTAAGAAAATCAGCAGCTGACCCAAGACCCAATGCCAGGTTTCCTGTTGGATTTAGTCTAGTGTTTAATACCAGTGTACCTTGTGGCATCTAAGGATGTTTACCTCTGTGAAGAAAAAGGTGGGGGGTGGGTATGCAAAACAACAGACAGGTAAAATGCTTTTAAGATATTTTCTTTTAAATATGTAATCGTGAGCACTTTATTAACTGAGGAGGTACCTTTCAAGCTTCAGTTCTAAGGGGCAAGGTGAACTCTATGCCCGCCATAGTTTATGCCCCAGTCAGTCCACACGTGTATTTGAAATATATGCACCTGGAGCTGTGTTCGTTACGTGCCAGCTGGAGAGCTAAAGGGGTCAGCTGGTTTCTAGTAATTTATACATTTCTTGGAATTTGTATCATATAGTGTTGAACTGACCATATATACAATCAACTACATGGAAATAGTTCTGAGGAGTTATTGAAGTTAGAATCTTGGGGTTTCATCAGGTGATTAAATAGACTCCATGAATCATGTGGCTTCAGATGTTGCTGGATGGGGAGCCACATGGATGGTAGAGGGCTATCACTTGCTGATAGGATCTGACTATGGTCATCGGCCATGGTTCTGAGGCTTGTTCCTTTGGATCGGTATCTTGGGGCTCTTGGTCCTCCAAGATGCACATGAACTAGGAATAGATTTATTAGAGAAAAATATGTTGACATGTGTACATTTGAGGCTGTTCAGGGAATCAACTCTGGAATAAGACTGCCCAGGTCCCAATGCCATCTCCACTACCTGCTAGTGATATAGCCTTGGACAATCTACTGTGCTTTTCTCTAAGCCCCAGTTTCCTCAGTGGTAAAATGGGCATGATGGTGGCTCTCCCATAATGAGATGATTCATGTACAGTGATTAGCACATAGTAAGTGCTCAATAAATATCATCATCATCAAGACCTCTGTATCTCAAAAAGATTCCTAAAACAATTTTAAGAAATATGATCACCATCCTAATTCCCTGAATGCTGTTTATGCACATCAGTGCAACAGGGGCCTTACTATAAAGTCCCCTAATCATCCTTATAGTAATCCTTTGAGGTTGGTATAACTGCCCTTTATTGTAGAAGAAACTGAGGCTCAGAGCTGGCTAGTGGCCTTTCCAGGATGGCTGAGCCGGTAGATGGAGGAGCCAGTATTCACAACCCAGTCTAACCTTGAAGTCTGTACTTTCCCAACCACATCACGTTGCCCTTAAATGACTAAATCACTGGTCTCCTCACCACATAACACATGAAGGGTGAACCCGCCTGCTGGAGCAAATTGCCTCATGGTCAAAGGCCCATTTTTTCCTGAGTGTCTGGATAGGAGACCCACCATTAGTCAGCGCTCTGGCAGCCACTTCATAGAATGGCTGTGACCCACAGCAGTGAGGTTTGCAAGCCTTTGTTTGGGAGGGCTTTGGTAACTTCTGTTTTGTGTTTCTCAAGACCAAGGAGCTGGTCTTTGGCAGAATTCCACGTGCTCAGCGCTATGGAGGTGACACTGTTAGTTCTGTGATTGGTCATCTTGCTTATCTACATTAACCACTAGCCTTCCACATAAACCAGTAACTGGAAGCCCCTGCTGCCATCTGGATATTTGCAAATTGTGTCGTTTTCTCAAGACACTCTGTGATTGCCTATAAAATCCTGGACCGGTGCCACTGTTTTCATAACAACTGAATTAAAATAAATTACTGATCATATCCTAATTTTGCAAAGTCCTGTGTACATGTAATTGTTACTAATGGTGTGTGCGTATCTGGAAGGGCTCCTTCATTTGTGATGTGTGCACGCAGTTGCCTTCCATAATTTGTCAGCTCTGGTAATGGGTACAGGTCTCACACAGAATGAGGAAATTGCTGTGATTGCATGGCCTATTATCCTCGTTGTGTTGGCTCTTGGACTATCAGGAGTAAAGGCCAGTGGTTTCTAATGCCTTCCATTTTTTCTGACTTGACACCGGTTGTTAGCTTAGAAGAGGCTATGGCACAAATTAATCAAGAAAGGCTTCCAAACCTTTGGCTGGAAACGGAGTGGGTCTTTTTAAGTCTAGAAACACTTGTGCCTGGACCTTCTGTGTTTGGGCCATTGTGTCCTTTTGCAAGAAGGCAGCTGATTATTAGTAACTTAATTGGAGCTGAACCAGAAACCTTAACAGTAAGTTCACTAGACTTTTTTTTTTTTTCTTTTTCTGGCTCTTAAGATGAGGAGGAAAGGAGTAGCAAAACAGACTTTTTTCCGGGGATTTATGAAACAAACAAACAAAACTAGCCTCCAGGAAATGACCCAGGGTCATTGCGTTAGAGAACCTGAGTGGGAAAGGCGTATTGAGAACATGAAGCCCAGTTCTTGTCCGCTGCTGGATCCATTTGATCTCGGCTTAAACACTTCCAGGAACCTTCTAAGGCTGTACATTCCATCCTTGTTCAGTGTAGATCATGAGAAAATCCTTTCTTAATTGTAACGTTGCTTTCTCGAGCTGAATATTATACAGTGACACTTCCTCATGTGTTATCTCCTTGAGTATTTGAAAACTCTCTCCCTACTGTCTACTCCTACTCCATACGTGTGTGCTTGCACACGCACACGCATGCACTCACACCACACTCTTCCACCAGGTGCTTGTCTTCTCCTGGCTAGACGTCCTGGTTCCTCTAACTTTTCCAAATGGGACATAATGTCCAGTCTCTTTCTCTTTCTTGCTTATTTCCATCAGACATCCTCAGTGTCCTCTTGAGTGTTGATCAGCGTAAAGACACTCTATGATGCTGTATCAACAAACGAGATTTCTTTTATGTTTAACGTGCTTCCTTAGACAAGAGAAGTAGACTAATACATTGAAAAAATTTTTGAAATAGAGGTGACAGACTAAAGATTAATCTTTGTCATATGAATAATTTATACAGATATAAAAGAACACTCCAAGATGTCCATTGACAAATGGGCAAAAAGACAATAATAGGCAGTTCACACACAAGGAACAATGAAAGTAACATTGTTTTAAAAGTTCACTCTAATAGAAATTATAGAAATGGAAAAGGCAAATAATTGTAAGATGATATTTCATACCTAATTGATGTCACAAGTATTTTAAAGACATGATAAAACCCAAAGCTGGGGATGTTGAAGAGAAATAATTACTTCTGTGTGAAATAAGGGGACTTGTCAGTGTATATTAAAAGACAAAAATGGTTCAAATCTTCTCACCCAGTATTCCAGGTCTTGAGGGAATAAAGCTATGTGTCTAAAGTTGTTTATAATGACATTATTTGCAATAATGTTTATGTTTTATGTTTATACATTTTATAGGTTTCAAAGTACTTTTATATTCTTTGCCTCACCTGAGTATAATTATCCTCATTTTAAAGATAAGGCTACCAGGAGTCAGAGAGGTTCAGTGATTTTCCCAGGATCACACAGCCGGGAATGGCAGTGCTAAAAGCTTGAAGTCTGATTGTCTGATTCCAATCTAGCGTCCTTTCCTACTTTCTTATAACAGCCAGAAGAGCCAACAACCTCTCTGACCTATAATGAGGGAATGGCTCCATGTACCGTGGCCTCTGGCCCAGGGGTCAATGACATCATTTGAGCCGTTACACACTAGCAAACAGAAATACCCTAATGTTCCTGGGAAAAATAAAGAGGTGGAAAGTTGAGCATAATTATATACGTGATGTAACCAATTTAAATGTATATGTGTGCACATGGGATCTAGAGAAGTGGGGGAAGGGATGCTTCAATCAGAGCATCCCCCTTCCTTTGTCATTGTGATCACTATAGCAATGCCACTCAGTGTTCAAATAACAGTCAATTATTTTCACATGCATTCTCTCCTTTGAATCTTGCACAGCTTAGGGACCTGTGCAAGGCAAGGACTGTCCTCTTTGTCTGTCAACTGAGGAAACAGAGATTCAGAGAGATTAGGAGGCAGGGCCGAAATGTTGGTCCCTCCTTGACTAGCCTTGACCTCTTGGCACACCAGAATATTGGCTCAAGCCAGCCGTGTTCCTGAGTGAGGTTGGTTGTAAGCAGCACTATTTTGGGAGTGTTCAAAGTGAACCCCATTAAACTTAGCCTGAACACTGCATGCAGTGACCTCACCTGGGGGCTAATGGACTAGTGGACCCTTCGCTTGGCCTGCACTCCTGCAGATCCAAGTGCAAGGTCTTACTTTATATTTGATGTGAGATCCCTGTTAGAATAAACAGAAAGCCCACGAAGAATGGATAGACACAAACTTCTGTACATGTAGATGACATCCCTTAAAATGATGTCTTTCTGAGCTCTGCAGATGTAATTTGCACCAGAGGTGATAATTAAACGGTAAAAACAAATAGAGCATTTCCCCCAGGGTACTGTTTCCATAGATACCACTAGAGTTGGCAACCTGACTGAATTAAATAAAACGGAGAGCCTATGTCAGGACTTTGAAAAAAATAAAGTTAAATGTTTATCAGGTGTCATACATTGTCAGATTTGGAAGTTTGGAGTCTTGCTGGAGGAAGAAGCTGCAGAAGGGAAAAGGGAACCAGCCAGTGGGTAGAGAGAGATGGAGTTGGGCCTGATGGCCAAGGGGACCGAGTGATAAGGTTTCCCTCTGTGCTTTCTGGTCCTGACACAAGGCCAGTGCAAGCTCCCTCCTCAAGTGTATTATCTTATATTGAAATGCTAACATTCCATAACCCCCAAGTGACACAAGCATGTCAAGAATGACCCCAGGCAAATACAGAGAAGATAATTAAAGGTCACTGGTGAAGACGAGTGTTCTTATTTTTGACTTCACGGAGGTGGGGGGGGGGTGTGGGTGGCCCATCTGTATCCTGTTAGGTTTTGGCAGTTTTGGTTCATTTTCTCACACCTCGTCAGCCATCCTCCTTGCTGGTTGGTGATTGGTGATTGGTGTGGTCTTGCAGAAGGGGTCTGACACTACTGTGAAGAAGGAAATAGACTGAAGAGGAAAAAATTGGTGGTAGCTTAAGTGTCAACCACAGATGCACAGTGAAGAGTCCTTGCCTTCCGCCTCAGCTGTTTGATGGAGCCTTTTCGGAGAACTTTGAAGGAGACAGCATCAGAAAAGACACCTGGTTTTCTCTCGTTAGTCTCTGAATGTTTTATTCCCAGGCTTTAACAGTTTAGAAGAGCGAGCCTTTGTTCTGGCTCAACATCAAGAAATCTTTGCTTCAGAGGACTCTTAAATGCTCATCTGAATTTCTTTAGCAGCAACTGTTTCTAAGCTGGTTCTTACAAGAGTTTCACTACTAGCTGGGGACAGGGCGCAAATAGGCTCAGCTTCTTGGAACCTCAGCGTCTTTGTTTCTGAATGAGTGGACTGGGTTAGATCTTTATTTCCCAGAAGGTGGGTTTCTTACCACTTGTGGTAGCTCAAATGATACAGGACAAGGTGACACGGAAACAAGACACAAAATAATTTCAAATCGCTTTCCCTTTCCAATTCTCTTCTGATCTTTCTCATTATGTCAAGGAGAAAGTCTCAGTTTGGAGTTAGTGTGTCTTTAATGCCTCTCTACCACTTGCTAATTTCCCTTTTTAACAAAGCACAGGCCTCAGGCAGGCAAGAGTCTCTAACAAAAATTTAACAATAGGGTTCATTTTTTTAAAGGTAGTTTCTATTTATGGCAGGTGATAGTGATTTTCTGTTTAAGGCAGTGATAGAGTTTATTTTTGCAATAAGTTTTCTTAAGTAAAAAATGAGTAATTTAAGGAAACATTATGTAATAGCTCAGAGGATATGTGCACAGGGCAAAAGATTGGCGTGATGGTCCCGAGAGTTTGGAAGCAGTGCATTAGGCGTGCTCTGAGGCCTGTCCAGGGTGAGCACTCTGCAACAAAGATTTCCAGGTTTGGCCACAGCCACTTACAGACCAGAAATTTGAGCTTTGAGCATAGGACCCAGATTTCAGGTATTAAGATTTTTAAATAGATAAAAACTGGCTTTAATGTGACGTAGAATACTATTATGGACAAGTTTTTAGCCAATTAAAAAAAATAAAACTGGATTTCTGTTCTAAGAACAAAAATCTTTTTTTCTTTTCAAAACTTTAAAGTTCCAAAATTCCAGCTGAAATCATTTAACCCTTCCTCCTTTTCCCCTTCACCCTGAGGGAAGGATTGAACAAGATTGCATTTTAATTTGGGGCAGCCATAGAGTGAGTATAGTGATTAGAAACTTGGATTTAAGGGTCAGACTGAGCTGAGTTTGAATCCCAAACTTGGCCCCTTGTGAGCCAAGAGACCTTGGACCAGTGACTCATCCTCTGAGCCTCAGTTTCCTCATCTGTAAAATGAGAACTTCCAAGGGAATTGTGAAGATGAAATGGGCACGCAGAAGGCTTCCACAGAGCAAATGCTCCACGAACCATTAGCCTCAGCAGCATCTGTTGTGCATGTCCATCAGTTGAGTGGAAGCTGTGGACGGACATCCCTGTCCAGTGGTCTGCTGCAAGGTAACCCCTTCCTTTTAGGAAACACCCACCCAGTTTCCAGGGATCCGAGTTGGCACTGGGCATTATTTTTTGAAAAACAAGATGTTCCAAGCATACTGGCAAGCTTCACATTTATTCCTGCCAGGTAGGATGAAAAAATTTAGTGTGGTTTTCTAGTGTTCGCATAATGACTGTCCCGTAGGGGGTGGGGTGTGAGCTCTGGGTAGGGAGGCTCCCTGCTCATGGGAGATGAGTGTGTGTCATCATCCTCAAGGCCAGCTCCCACCTGACACGGATCATCGGGAACCGTACCCACGTTCCAACCGCAGACACAGACCCAGGGAAGGTGAGGAGGATTAGGTTGCTTTGGGAGCGCTTCACGCCCTACTCATTAGCAGCACACTTTAATTATAAATAGGTCCTTTGTTAGGAATGTGGGGAAACTCCATAGCATGAGGGATACAAGTTGCTGAAGAGCCGGACAACTAAAAATGACTCCCAGTGCTCTTTGCTTGTCAGTAAATATTTGTGAAGACCAGACTCTACCTAGCTTTTTCTTTTTTTTCCTGGGTTTAAAGAAGAGAAAGGCATGCTTTTGACCCTCAAGGAACTTTTCCTTGAGTTTGGTGAGGTCATTCACAACATTAAAGTACAGGCAGTGATTGTCAATCAGCAGAAAGCTGGGTGGTGAATTGACAGCCTCATTGGGGGAGTTTGGCAGACTGGGAGGGGGTCATCCAATGAACCCCCTGGTGCTGGATGCTAACACACCAGTCCCCAGGCCTGCCCTTAACACTAGCATGGCACCTGTGTGCCTGGCTGGGCACCCTAAGATGCTGGGGGAGCACCCCAGAGGGGCTGCTGATTCCAGAATGACAGGGCTTGAATGTCAAACCAACAGCTCCTACTTTTTCACTCCCTCCATCAGTCTCTTCTGCCTCTACAGTCTTTGATTTCTTCAGGGCTCCCCTCACCTGGCTTAGGAAATGAGCAGTGCTGTAGTTAAGAACCCAGGCCTTGTAGTCTAGCAGCCTTGTGCTCAGTCCTGGCTCCACCACTCACTGCCAGCTCTGTGACCTCAGGCAAAGCTCTTAACCCCTCTGAGCTTCAGTTGTCTGCTTTGTGAAATGGGTATATTAATAGTACTGACTTAATAGGAAGCAAGGAAATCATGCATAGAACACACCTTGGCACAGCCTGGCTCAAAATTGCCCTCAATATTATTAATGTTATGTTGTTACTGTAAAAGGAAGTTGTGTATCCAGGGAAGCCGGTATGGGGGTTGCCGGGAAAGCTTTCGAGTCAGATAGAGTTGAATTTGAATTTCAGCTCTGCCAATTAACTACTGGGTATGACTTGGGACAAGTCACCTCACTTCTCTAAACGCCTGCTTCCTCTTCTGTAAAATGGGGTGATGGGATTGCTATGTGGAATAGATGAGTGAGTGTATGTGTGGGCCAGCATCTGGCACCAGGTGACCCCATGGCTCTTGGTACCTCCTCCTCCACAGCCAGGGGTCCCCCATTGTCTACATAGTGCTTCCTTCTCTTCTATTTTTTTTAAAAATTATTTATTTATTTATTTATTTATTTATGGCTGTGTTGGGTCTTCGTTTCTGTGCGAGGGCTTTCTCTAGTTGCAGCAAGCGGAGGCCACTCTTCATCGCGGTGCACGGGCCTCTCACTGTCGCGGCCTCTCTTGTTGCGGAGCACAGGCTCCAGACGCGCAGGCTCAGCAATTGTGGCTCATGGGCCTAGTCGCTCTGCGGCATGTGGGATCTTCCCAGACCAGGGCTCGAACCCGTGTCCCCTGCATTGGCAGGCAGATTCTCAACCACTGCGCCACCAGGGAAGCCCCTCTTCTATTTTTTAAAAAAATTTTTATTGTTGTTTTCATTAGTTTAATCCTCAGATATCTTTTTTTTTAATTGAGGTAACATTGGTTTACAACATTATATAAGTTTCATGTGTACAACATTATATTTTGACTTCTGTATACACTATTTGACTTCTGTATACTCACCAACAAAAGTTTCATTTCCATCCATCACCATACAGCTCACCCCCTTTAACCATTTTGCAATCCCCCCACCCCCTTCCCCTCCTTCTCTTCTTGACAAAATCGGAAGAGAAGAATTACACCTGGGTCAGGTGTGGGATGACCGACTTCTCTGTTTCTAGAAAATTGCTAGAATCTGTGAGTAGGTAGGGGCCCTGGCAGCATGTAGTTTATTTAGTAGCAATTCTGGAGGCTTTGTAGGGCCAGGCGGCCCCTTGCCACCCCTCTGCACAGCCCTGCTTTGTAAATTCAGGAGCGACCCAGAGCCCGACTCCTAAGTGGTGGGGCAGAAGGAGGGAGCGCCTGGCTGGTAAATGAGCCTCCCCCCCATCCCTGGGGGTGCTTAGGGATTTGGGGAAACGTTTGTCAGGTTAGACCCTCAGTAGTCTCCCAAAGGAGCCCTTCCCTCTATAGCTGGCCCGTGCTGGAAAACTCATGGGAACTTTGCCCCCTTCTGCCACAGGAACACTTTACTTAAGGAATAAAGAACATTTTTCTTTTACCACAAAACTGCCTTTGTCTTTCCTGGAAACTTTTATTGGCACACCTTACCACTGAGTCTCCAGTGGCAAAACCAAACAACCAAATCACAGGTTTGTATTTACTTCTTTTAAGTCAATTGCCATTGTTTATTCATTTTCCCTCTTGTGTCTTTGTAATTGAAATGAACTGCGTGTGATGTGGGGAGAGAGCTGGGTCTCTGAGGCTTCTGCCTCCTTTGTCAGCGCAATACATTCTTTTTCAAATGCACAGGCTTCTGAATTTTAATAGACTGTAGATAATGATACATCTGGTTGCATATTAATTGCTGAGAGTTAGAAATAACACATAATCACTATGTTTCAAGGTTGCAAGTGTACAGCAGTGAGAGCCAGGGTTTGTTACGAGCCTTTGGAAAAATCCATTGTTAGTGGGCATTTTTAAATTCCTGTCATTAAAAATGTGCTACAGAATAAAAACTGTCTTAAAGTTCAGTCTTGGGTTCTGCATGTGTGCACGAACACACACACAAACACACACACACACTTCCCAAGGAGTAACATTTTGAAGCTATTCATCTGCTCAGCTGGGGTGTGTGGGGCAACAGCAAGGCCATATGAATCCATTGTAGATTACCTACCTCACAGTTTCCTGAACAGCATGCTTTGTACCTTATTTTTCTGCAAACCATCGCTTAGTGGGTGGTAAGATGTCAGCTGAAAGCCAAAGCAGGAAGGTTTTAAAATATTTTATTTTATTCCCAATTCAGTCAATCCCTTGTGGCTGTGTGACTGGTAGCTTTTTCCATTTTGAATAATCAGGTTTCAGTGTATTCTGTTCCCAGTCGAGAGCAGACTGTTCTAAAACACCCAAGTGCAGTGTTCCCTGATTCTCGGTGGAGGCATGTGCTGCTGAGGATGCACGTGGACCAAATGATTTGAAAGGATAAATCGTGCTAGGAGGGACAGCTGGGGTTACCAGGGAGCTCAGCAAATGTATTTTCTGTTTCTCTCTGGAAGTCACATCTCTGCAAGGCTTGACTGCTGAAAATCATTGTTCTCATTGAGAACAGAAAGAGGAGGGGGTCCATGTTCTTTTCCTGAAGACCTGGTGCCCTTGGTCGGATGTCCCTGTAGGTTTTACCCAGCAGCTGAATGTGGGATTCCTCGTCTCAGCCTCATCTTCAGTCAGATGGCAGACCCAGCTGTTAGCTTTGCTTGCCTGCAACGTGTTTGATCATCTCAGATTCAGCTGGAACACGCTGTCCTTCGAGATTGAGATCTGTGCATCCTTTTCCATCTCTGTACTACTTTTTCCTCCTCTGGGAAGCTAAGATAATGCTGAGCTTCAAAGGATGATAGGTAGATAAGAGAGAGGACATGTCAGTGGATCTGTGTATGGTCCTTTCCCGAAGCCAAAAGTAACATGTTATTTTTGGGAGAAATTCTACCCTCCACCTCTGACATGGCTTGAACACCCAGAATTCCTATCACTGCCTAATCCCAGATAGTAGTGGGATCAGGCAAGATTGGAGACCAGCTGTTTTAGCCCATAATTCAGCAAGGTGGGGTGGGTGGGAGGAGTTTGATGTAGACCTCAAGACCTACCCGTTTGGGTGTACTTCCACCACTCAGGTTCTTATCTTAGGATTTCACAGTTGATGTTTTTCTCAACTTGGACGTAGACTTGGATCTTGCCAAACCACTCCCAGTTTTGCTCTATCCAGCCGGAGCTTGACTAAACAGATGATAAAACTGCCGGAAGAAAGGGAAGGCAGGAATGTAGAATCAAAATGTGGTCTCATAGCAGCCCGAGTCCTCGGTGCCCAGAGCATGTCATTGGTGAGATAGTGGCAGGTAACATGGAGCACCAGCTTTGTCCCTGGGAGGCTCAGAGCAAAATCCAGTGCTGCAGGGAATGAATGAGAGCAGGAGAACAGGCTGGGGGGGGGGGGGAGGGGGGGGAGATCACACCTCTCCTTGGACATCACAGTTTCAAGGCAATAATTTGATATTTACAGGCAACAACTTATGGGACAGGCTTGTACCGAGCACATTACACACATGATCTCATGTCACCTTCCCAACAACCCTGTGAGAGGGTCGGAGAGCCACCCTCACTTCCCAGGGCATAAGACCAAGCCCGTGGAGGTTTCATCGTTGGCCCAAGGTCATAGGGTATTCAGTTCATAGGGCACTGTCCTCTGGCCGGAAAGGTTGGCTCATATTTTATCCTTAGATCCTTTGCAAAGAATCAACACATTTGGGGGGCCAGAGTGATAAGAACTTTGTCACTTTCAGCAGAGGCTTTCTGCTCATCCTTAAACACCAGGGAAGCCTCAGCAAATGTCCTTAAAGTGCCCTTGAGGTCTGTACACACCAGTTCCCAAACCCTGAAGCAGAGGTGGAATCCCCAGTGCATTCTTCGCCCCCTACCCCTCCAACCCAGCCCAAGGGGAAGCCAGGGAATCCCTTTTACAGAGATAAACAAATACAGAATTTATATCCCACCCAAGGGTTTCCAAGAAGTCAATAGGAAATGACTGACCGAAACCCCAGAACTTCAGAGCCCTTCCTCTTGGCCTGTGGCTGTGATTAGGCCACCACTGCCACCTCCGGCTGACTTCTTGGCGTCCCCCATCCAGGAATGTGCGGCTCTGACCCCATTTTCCAGACCTGGAGATGGGTGTGGCGTGCTGTGGGCACATTTCTTCTGTGGCATTCTTGGCAAAAAGACGTAACCTGACTCTACTCATGAGAAAACATCTTCTGGGCCTAAGGTTGGCTTCCCTGTAAGGGCCACAGAGGCTTGAGTCTGCTGGCAGCTCTCACACTTTTC
This sequence comes from Eubalaena glacialis, assembly GCF_028564815.1. Classification (NCBI taxonomy): domain Eukaryota; kingdom Metazoa; phylum Chordata; class Mammalia; order Artiodactyla; family Balaenidae; genus Eubalaena; species Eubalaena glacialis. Next base: position 80,426,269 of record NC_083722.1, on the reverse strand, counting down.
CAGGAGGTCGAACTGTTAAAGCGCTTCAGCTCTGAGCATCTGGCCCTTTCTCCTTGACAGAGTAAGAGCTTTGCTTGATGATCAGAAGGCATATGTGGAGCCAGAGACCGCAGAGAGAGCTAAATATTTAGCTTCCTCTTTCTGTGAAGGTCTGTAGTGCCATGTCTGGGCATGACCAAAATGAGTTTCAGGCGATGGGCTAGCGTTTGCTAAAAGGAACTTATCGGGGTGAGGGTGTGCATTTCTCCTTCTGCCCAAGGTTAAGTAATAGTAACATCCTGTGTAAGAGAACGTGAATGTGGTTTTCTACTAAACTCCAATATTTTAGGGCTATTTATTAGATATTTTTAATCATGGGCCAATTTAACCAGTAGCAGACTAATAAAATAAATTTGGGCTTGCTGCCAGGACAAATGTTGACTTACCCTTATAATGTTGACTGAAACGAATAACTTCGAAAGTAATTGAGGAGTGAAACCTTAGCCAAAAATACAGTGTCTGAAACAGTGGTTCTGTTTTATTTTACTGGCACTGCTAAGAGATTTTGTTCGTAACCTAGGCTGCTGCCCACCTCGGCTCTCGGAGAGTCCCATATTTTACTGAATTATTTTCCAAGGTTTTGTTTTGGTTTTTGTTTTTCGGCCCATAAACCACCATTCAGCAAAAATGAATATCCCCATGGCAGAGAAGAACAGGCTACTTTTCCAATGTGGGAGCGAACAGTCAATGATAATGAGAGGAATAAAGATAATAACTTGCTTGAGGTGCTCCCTCAGAAACAAAATGGTATGCCAGTAACTATTGCCCTCTCAGAGTTTGTAGTAAAATTAATTGCTCCTCCAGGGCATACTGGATGAAATCCGTCTAACTCGCCCCACACTCACGTTTCCTTCATTTTGCCATTCAGTTTATACAAATATTAGAGAGCGATAGTATTTTGCCAGCATGTGCTTTGAACTTGAAGGAAGCAGGGGAGGCCCGGAGGAAATGAAGCCAGGATGACCACATGAATTGTCATAAAGTGTGATTTCTTTCTCTTCTCATTTTTTTACTTGCATTTGATGGGAGCTCTGTTTGGGGCTGGAACTGAGCATACTTTCAGAGGCTTATGCCAGCAGCGTCTGAGCTTAGTCCAGCATCCCCCTCTGATGCTCCTGCCCTAAGCAAGACCCCCCTAAAAGCAACCACCTCACAGGCTGACCTTGGCCAGAGGCCCTAGGTGCTGACTGGCTCAAGCCAAGACAGACTTGATATACATGGAATAAATATCATCTCCCCAACCTTAATGTGGTCAGTTTTGCGGCCCCAAGAGTCAGTGGTTTAATCTGTGGATCTGTCCAGACCATTTTGTGATGTCTCCATCAATGCGTTTTAGCATTGCCATGAGGGGAGGCTGCAGAAATTGTCAGCTCCTCAACACAACAATCCAACACCCTGTCTACAGCTTGGCCATGAGACTGAACTAACTCAGAGTGTCCTGTGGATTTTATTTATCCAGGCTCTCCTTAGTCCCCAGTAGCAAAAATACAAACAAAACAAGACAAAGCCCCCAAAAAGCATTTTTTTCTTTTAAAGAAGGAAATTAGGATGTTTTCCTTATAGCATCTGATGCAGAGAGAGTTGGGCCATTTCATCAAGAAGGAAATCTAATCTCCCTTGGATGCACAGTGCAAGGCAACCAAACCTGCAGCTGGAGAAAATAAACACAAGGGTGTGGCCTCCACCTTTGAGATTAGCCAGGAGGAAGGTATCAGGAATTCTTCCCAGAGCTGTTCCTGGTGGTTTGGCAGAGTCCACAAAGTCTGTGGGACCTTTGTTGAAACCACCTATAAGCATTTTTAGGGGGAAATTATAGTTCTACTTTTGAAGACGTTTTGCTCACCTTGTGGGTTAGAAACCAATAATTCTGAAATGCGTTTGGCCTAATCAATGAAGCCAGGTTTCCGTTGGAATTTGGGCCTCATTATTTGCCTTTTAACTTCTAGTAACAAATGACACCAGGTCAGTTAGCTCTGTGCCAGGGAAAAGAAAACAAACAAAAAAATTTTTAATGGAAATTTTGGAGTTAGGAACAATTATTTCATTATTGTCTTTTTCTATTTCCAAAAAAATAAGATGAAGAGTCACTTGCAGGCTCCAAAGAAGCTCCCCTTCTTTGCTCCCCTCTTGCTCAGACAGCTCTGCGAAGGACTCCTCGTTGCTGCCTCTGTGTCCTGCATGCCCCTGTGTTCCACTGTGCTCTGCCTGCTGACCGCCTCACCTGCCCCACTCCAGCCAAGGCTTACTCTCTTGGGTGCTCTGCCTGGATCAACCTTCTGGTTCTCTCTGTGCAGCCAGGAGACATTCCCCCAAGGGTGACACGTGTACCCTTCAATGAAGCCCACTTTGCAGATGCTGGGTAAACACTTGCAGAGCTGAATTCAAGAGGATGCACGTAGTCACAAAGGATCTCTTCCATTTATGTGTATTAATTACAAAGGGAGTAGTAGTAACTACACAATGGAGAAATCCAGCAGATACCTCCTGTAGGGCTGTTGTAACAAAGTACCACAAGAGGGGAGGCTTAGAACAACAGAAATTTATTTCTTACTCTTCTGCAAACTAGAAGTCGAAAATCAAGGCGTCAGTAGGGCCATGCTCCCTCTGAAACCTGCAGGAGAATTCTTCGTTGCCTCTTCCTAGCTTCTGGTGTTTGCCATCCATCTTTGGTGTTCTCTGGCTTGTAGATGCATCACTGTAATCACTGCCCCCATCATCATATGCTGTCTCCCTGTATGTCTCTGTCTAAATTTCCCTTTTTATAAGGACACCAACGATTGCATTTAGGGCCCACTGCAATCTAATATGACCTCATCCTAACCTGATTACATCTGCCAAAATCCTATCTCCAAATAAGGTCACTTTCACAGGTTCGGGGGTAGAACTTCAACATATCTTTTTGTGGGGGACACAATTCAACCCATTGTACCACCTTGACCAACTGGTCCAGGTTAGTGTCACCAGTTATAAGATATAGTGACATCATGTCCCCCAGATATGATATACCAAGAAGGGCACATCACTTCTGTTGTATTCTTGCCAAAAATGCATAATCTGAATCCAATCATGAGAAAGCATCAGACATGTCTAAATTGAGAGATATACTACAAAATAACTGACCAGCACTCTTCAAAAGTATCATTGTCACAAAAGCCTGAGGAACTGTCACCGATTGGAGGAAACTATAGTGATATGACAACAAAATACAATGAAAGGGTGGGAAGGCCTTGGCAGTAGGAGGTGTCAAGGGAAGTGAGAACATGAGAATATTTGTGGTGACCTAGAAGTTTGTTTTTCTTTTTTTTTTTAACATCTTTATTAGAGTATAATTGCTTTACAATGGTGTGTCAGTTTCTGCTTTATAACAAAGTGAATCAGTTATACATATACATATGTGCCCATATCTCTTCCCTCTTGCATCTCCCTCCCTCCCACCCCCCCATCCCACCCCTCTAGGTGGTCACAAAGCACCGAGCTGATCTCCCTGTGCTATGTGGCTGCTTCCCACTACCTATCTATTTTACGTTTGGTAGTGTATATATGTCCATGCCACTCTCTCACTTCGTCCCAGCTTACCCTTCCCCCTCCCCGTATCCTCAAGTCCATTCTCTAGTAGGTCTGCATCTTTATTCCTGTCTTGCCCCTAGGTTCTTCTGACCATTTTCTTTCTTTCTTTTTTTTTTTTAGATTCCATATATGTGGTAGCATACAGTATTTGTTTTTCTCTTTCTGACTTACTTCACTCTGTATGACAGTCTCTAGGTCCATCCACCTCACTACAAATAACTCAGTTTTGTTCCGTTTTATGGCTGACTAATATTCCATTGTATATATGTGCCACATCTTCTTTATCCATTCATCTGGTGATGGACACTTAGATTGCTTCCATGTCCTGGCTATTGTAAATAGAGCTGCAGTGAACATTGTGGTACATGACTCTTTTTGAATTATGGTTTTCTCAGGGTATATGCCCAGTAGTGGGATTGCTGGGTCTTTAAGTTTAAATGTTTCAAGGTAGCCCTCTCAGCTCTCAGTTTCCCAGCCACATGGACCTTTCCCTATTCTGGCCTATATCAGTTGAGAATTATTGAAATTCAGTAGTGGGATTTTTTTTTTTTCATTTTACCAGGTTTCTTCTAATTACTGTTGATTCTAGGTCATGTCTGCCTCTTCAGTATCCTTTCTCACTAGGCCCTCACTAACAACTGAAGTAAAAATCTCAGATGGCACCTGTCTGCTGCAGTTCAGCATTCACTAGTACATTTGCAAAACTGTTTTCTGTCCATTGAAATAAATCTTTGTATTATGGAGCATTTTGACCACATACCATCTTAAAATCAGATTTCTACCCCTTATTTTTGACTCAGTAGTACTTGGAAGTGGAACTCAGGATCTAAGCATTTTGAATGTTGCCTAGTATAGTAAAGGTGCTGTCAGAAAACAGTATTTTGGAAATTAATTTTCTAGAATCTTCTACAGTGTCCTCTACTGAGCAAAATACTTAATTGAAAATTGGGGAATCTGCAGCAAAACTCATGTTCCTTTTTCTAATGAGCAGGGAAAAAAAAAAGGCCTCAAGCCCTCAAGAATGGTTTCTGTATTTGTTAATGGTTGAAAAAAACCAAAAGAAGAATAATATTTTGTGACGTGTGAAAATTATACGAAATTCGAATTTTAATGTCTATAGATGAAGGTTTAATGGAACATAGTCACATTCACTTATTTACATACTGTTTATGGCTGATGGTAGAGATGAGTAGTTGTGACAAAGGCTGGACAGCCCTCAAAGCCTAAAATATTTAACCATCTGGCCCCTTACAAAAAAGTTAGCCAAGCCCTGTAGTAGGGCATGGGCTCTGGATCCAGCCTCCCTAGCCTAGGTTTAAATCCTAGCCACCTTTTTTAGCTTTCCCCATCTTTAAGATGAGGATCACAATAGTGGCTACCTTGCAGGGCTGTTAGGAGAATAAATTAGTAAATATCTGTAAAGCATAGAGAAGAGTCCCTGCAATGAATATGAGCTCATTATTATTATGAAATAATTCTAGAGCTTCTCCATCACTCTGAGATCGTAACTTCCTGTTTAACATGAGGATGATGAAAGCCTCCTAGAGGGTTATTGTTGGATGACACATGACCCCTGGGTGTGCAGTTCCCAGCACATCTCCCGTCACACAAATGTAGCCCTGCATAAGGCTTCCTGGTGTTTCTAAACATTTGAAAGATTTTTTTATGATTCCATCAGCTCATGGGCAAAAGCATCTGCTAGCACAGTTGTTTCTCACCTCTCTCTTGCTCCTGGCCAGGTGTAGAGCATCCAAGAGCAGTGCTGCCCTGCAATAGAGCAGTCAGTCCTGCACTAATGGCTGCATTTCTGGCCCCTCCTGGGCCGTGTTTGTGACTCAGTAAAAGCAGAGTCTCAGGGAAGCTACAGACATGATGTGAAAGACTCTCCTACTGCTCTCCAACCCCACTCTGGCTGCAAAAATGAAGTGCAGGGAGAATGAGTGAGGGTTTCCTGTATGCCACATCTATTAGAATGGAACTATTTTTTAAGGAATAAGAAATAGTGCCAAATTATATTGATATGATAGGCATTTTCTTACATTGCATATAATGTGCTTTGGTTTTTATCTTTTGGGGGGAAGAATAAGGAGAGGATAAGAACTGTGTCCCCTAGGGAAGGAATATTAAAATCTATTTAATTAAATCTCACATTAAAAATAAAATTACATGGAGTGCTTTATTCTCCTTTGTTTGTAATTCAAGCACAAGAGATATTTAAAATTGCTGAATCAATTCCTTTATGAAAAATATGACCTCTATACCTTTCTTCATCCTCTCCTTCCCTTCTTCCCACCTCTTCCTTCTTTTTTCCCATTCCTTGTCCTCTGGAAAGATGAAGAGAAAATATTTGATAAAAGTCAGTACTCATTCATGATAAAAATTCACAGCAAAGTTAGCACAGAAAGGAACTTTTTCTACTCGATAAAGGGTGTCTCTTCCATGCTCTCAGCAAATACAATACTTAATGATGAAACCTTCATAATAATTACTTTATAATTCAGAATTAGACTATGGTACTTGCTATTTCAGCTTGTAATCAACAATATACGTGTAGTCCTAGCCAGTGCAGTGAGACAAGAAAAACAAAAAAAGCTGTAAGGTCTGGAAAACATGCAAAAATATTGTTATTCATAAAATACTGCCCACACAGAATACTCAATGCCTTTTTCTTTTTTGTTTTATTTTTTTAACCTCTTTAGTGAGATGTCCTCCTGCCCTGTCTTAAAATTGCGTGGTGAGGGTGGTGTCTGCACTTGAAACAGGACACTTCATTCCTGGGTTTAGCAGTGACCTTGCCCAGCTTGGTCTGGCAGCTGAGTTGTTGGATTAGGAAGCTTCTGCAGGTTGTGTTCTGTCATCTCTCTGTAAAGCCTGAAAGCATCCCTCTTATTGCATTTGCTAGTTCTCAGTAGAGCTATTTAACTAGAATCTGGAAACATTTTCCCTGAGGCTCCTTTTAGACAGCAGTAAAATGTAGCTTGAGACATACTGAGTAAAATGGAAAAGAAAAATCAAATTAGGCCAAGAATTTTTTTAATCTCCTGTTCTCACTGAAGCCCTCAAGGAGAACACCATAATTTATATTTGACTCATGTGGGTCAGGCATAAAGCCTCCTCTATAGATTCAATAACCTATAAATGTTCTGGTTGTGAAATTGCACCTGCCCGCTTTGCTGGATCAAGCACTAAATCATGCAGCAGTGGTTTCTGTTTTGATTGTTCGTTACTTGGAAATGTCAGATTGCCAGAGAGCAGCCCAGTGTTTACTTCCAAATGGGCAAAGCCTTAGGAAAGGAGTTTTAATTACAATCTCATGTAGCAACACTGCACACAACTTGCAGAGGGGCCAACATTTGCACTGTGCATACATCTTATAGTGGTGCAGAAAAACACCCATCTGACTGGCTCATGTAAAATGGGCAGCAAAGTCAGCAGAACCTTAGAAAAGATGACACAGCAAGTGGAACAGAGCCGAATCTTCCCTCATCCTGACAAGCATGCAGGGCTCCCTGCCCCTTTTTAAAGCAAGAGAAGCCAATTGACGTTTGCCCTTCAACTTCCCTAGTTTGATATAGAATCTGTGACCTAGCAGATTTAGCCGTTAATAAAACACAGACCTAGGAGTCAATGGGCCCTGAGGTACGTGCAGGATTATCTGAGACCAAGTCCTGATCCCCTAGGAAATCCCCCATCTTCTCACTTGCTGCAATGCAGTTTGTGCCACCAAAGGTGGTCTATCACAACTCTGGCATTTCCAGCCAAAGCAGGAGCCATTCAAGAGATGCTCAAGAGGCTGTGTGTGTGTGTATTCAGTATGCCCGCTGGTAGTGGAGCTCTGACGTAAAAAAATATTTTAAAAATCCTCCTCTGGGCACAGATACTCAGGAGCCAGGCACTGGACAGGGAGCATCCTTGAAGGGCGCTGTCACCTGGAAGCAGAAGGGCTATTGGATCTTTCTCTTCAGCATTTAAATAATTGTAATGCGATGTCTCTCATGTTGAGAGATTCATCCTTTGCATTTTGGAACTAAGCCTTCCCAGTGTTCGGAGAGTTTCCTGCTGTCTGTTCAGCTCAGCATACCAAGAGTCTGGAGAGGTACCCGGCAGCCCAGATTGATTCTCCGTCTTGGAAGTATTTGCTTCGAGAAATCATGAAATCACTCCTGGCCATGTTGTGGAATTGTTTTGTGCTTTTTAAAAAGCCTTTTAATTTTTCTATTTGAATGCCAGAAAGGTTGGGTCTGTTTCAGAGAATGCTTCTGATTTCTGAGGCTGGCAAGGGCATAAACTGACATGAGAGTTTCTCGGCAGAACTCCAAATTCAGGCAAGATTTTTCCAAGCACCTACTATGTTCAAAACACCCTGCAAGGGTATTCTGGAGAATCTGAAGTTCTGGCTTAACTCTCAAAACTTTGAAGGCAATGGCTGAAAAAGAAAGATGAGCATCTTGAGGCTCCCTTTGGAAGTAACAAAGTACCACAAGAGGGGAGGCTTAGAACAACAGAAATTTATTTCTTACTCTTCTGCAAACTAGAAGTCGAAAATCAAGGCGTCAGTAGGGCCATGCTCCCTCTGAAACCTGCAGGAGAATTCTTCGTTGCCTCTTCCTAGCTTCTGGTGTTTGCCATCCATCTTTGGTGTTCTCTGGCTTGTAGATGCATCACTGTAATCACTGCCCCCATCATCATATGCTGTCTCCCTGTATGTCTCTGTCTAAATTTCCCTTTTTATAAGGACACCAACGATTGCATTTAGGGCCCACTGCAATCTAATATGACCTCATCCTAACCTGATTACATCTGCCAAAATCCTATCTCCAAATAAGGTCACTTTCACAGGTTCGGGGGTAGAACTTCAACATATCTTTTTGTGGGGGACACAATTCAACCCATTGTACCACCTTGACCAACTGGTCCAGGTTAGTGTCACCAGTTATAAGATATAGTGACATCATGTCCCCCAGATATGATATACCAAGAAGGGCACATCACTTCTGTTGTATTCTTGCCAAAAATGCATAATCTGAATCCAATCATGAGAAAGCATCAGACATGTCTAAATTGAGAGATATACTACAAAATAACTGACCAGCACTCTTCAAAAGTATCATTGTCACAAAAGCCTGAGGAACTGTCACCGATTGGAGGAAACTATAGTGATATGACAACAAAATACAATGAAAGGGTGGGAAGGCCTTGGCAGTAGGAGGTGTCAAGGGAAGTGAGAACATGAGAATATTTGTGGTGACCTAGAAGTTTGTTTTTCTTTTTTTTTTTAACATCTTTATTAGAGTATAATTGCTTTACAATGGTGTGTCAGTTTCTGCTTTATAACAAAGTGAATCAGTTATACATATACATATGTGCCCATATCTCTTCCCTCTTGCATCTCCCTCCCTCCCACCCCCCCATCCCACCCCTCTAGGTGGTCACAAAGCACCGAGCTGATCTCCCTGTGCTATGTGGCTGCTTCCCACTACCTATCTATTTTACGTTTGGTAGTGTATATATGTCCATGCCACTCTCTCACTTCGTCCCAGCTTACCCTTCCCCCTCCCCGTATCCTCAAGTCCATTCTCTAGTAGGTCTGCATCTTTATTCCTGTCTTGCCCCTAGGTTCTTCTGACCATTTTCTTTCTTTCTTTTTTTTTTTTAGATTCCATATATGTGGTAGCATACAGTATTTGTTTTTCTCTTTCTGACTTACTTCACTCTGTATGACAGTCTCTAGGTCCATCCACCTCACTACAAATAACTCAGTTTTGTTCCGTTTTATGGCTGACTAATATTCCATTGTATATATGTGCCACATCTTCTTTATCCATTCATCTGGTGATGGACACTTAGATTGCTTCCATGTCCTGGCTATTGTAAATAGAGCTGCAGTGAACATTGTGGTACATGACTCTTTTTGAATTATGGTTTTCTCAGGGTATATGCCCAGTAGTGGGATTGCTGGGTCTTTAAGTTTAAATGTTTCAAGGTAGCCCTCTCAGCTCTCAGTTTCCCAGCCACATGGACCTTTCCCTATTCTGGCCTATATCAGTTGAGAATTATTGAAATTCAGTAGTGGGATTTTTTTTTTTTCATTTTACCAGGTTTCTTCTAATTACTGTTGATTCTAGGTCATGTCTGCCTCTTCAGTATCCTTTCTCACTAGGCCCTCACTAACAACTGAAGTAAAAATCTCAGATGGCACCTGTCTGCTGCAGTTCAGCATTCACTAGTACATTTGCAAAACTGTTTTCTGTCCATTGAAATAAATCTTTGTATTATGGAGCATTTTGACCACATACCATCTTAAAATCAGATTTCTACCCCTTATTTTTGACTCAGTAGTACTTGGAAGTGGAACTCAGGATCTAAGCATTTTGAATGTTGCCTAGTATAGTAAAGGTGCTGTCAGAAAACAGTATTTTGGAAATTAATTTTCTAGAATCTTCTACAGTGTCCTCTACTGAGCAAAATACTTAATTGAAAATTGGGGAATCTGCAGCAAAACTCATGTTCCTTTTTCTAATGAGCAGGGAAAAAAAAAAGGCCTCAAGCCCTCAAGAATGGTTTCTGTATTTGTTAATGGTTGAAAAAAACCAAAAGAAGAATAATATTTTGTGACGTGTGAAAATTATACGAAATTCGAATTTTAATGTCTATAGATGAAGGTTTAATGGAACATAGTCACATTCACTTATTTACATACTGTTTATGGCTGATGGTAGAGATGAGTAGTTGTGACAAAGGCTGGACAGCCCTCAAAGCCTAAAATATTTAACCATCTGGCCCCTTACAAAAAAGTTAGCCAAGCCCTGTAGTAGGGCATGGGCTCTGGATCCAGCCTCCCTAGCCTAGGTTTAAATCCTAGCCACCTTTTTTAGCTTTCCCCATCTTTAAGATGAGGATCACAATAGTGGCTACCTTGCAGGGCTGTTAGGAGAATAAATTAGTAAATATCTGTAAAGCATAGAGAAGAGTCCCTGCAATGAATATGAGCTCATTATTATTATGAAATAATTCTAGAGCTTCTCCATCACTCTGAGATCGTAACTTCCTGTTTAACATGAGGATGATGAAAGCCTCCTAGAGGGTTATTGTTGGATGACACATGACCCCTGGGTGTGCAGTTCCCAGCACATCTCCCGTCACACAAATGTAGCCCTGCATAAGGCTTCCTGGTGTTTCTAAACATTTGAAAGATTTTTTTATGATTCCATCAGCTCATGGGCAAAAGCATCTGCTAGCACAGTTGTTTCTCACCTCTCTCTTGCTCCTGGCCAGGTGTAGAGCATCCAAGAGCAGTGCTGCCCTGCAATAGAGCAGTCAGTCCTGCACTAATGGCTGCATTTCTGGCCCCTCCTGGGCCGTGTTTGTGACTCAGTAAAAGCAGAGTCTCAGGGAAGCTACAGACATGATGTGAAAGACTCTCCTACTGCTCTCCAACCCCACTCTGGCTGCAAAAATGAAGTGCAGGGAGAATGAGTGAGGGTTTCCTGTATGCCACATCTATTAGAATGGAACTATTTTTTAAGGAATAAGAAATAGTGCCAAATTATATTGATATGATAGGCATTTTCTTACATTGCATATAATGTGCTTTGGTTTTTATCTTTTGGGGGGAAGAATAAGGAGAGGATAAGAACTGTGTCCCCTAGGGAAGGAATATTAAAATCTATTTAATTAAATCTCACATTAAAAATAAAATTACATGGAGTGCTTTATTCTCCTTTGTTTGTAATTCAAGCACAAGAGATATTTAAAATTGCTGAATCAATTCCTTTATGAAAAATATGACCTCTATACCTTTCTTCATCCTCTCCTTCCCTTCTTCCCACCTCTTCCTTCTTTTTTCCCATTCCTTGTCCTCTGGAAAGATGAAGAGAAAATATTTGATAAAAGTCAGTACTCATTCATGATAAAAATTCACAGCAAAGTTAGCACAGAAAGGAACTTTTTCTACTCGATAAAGGGTGTCTCTTCCATGCTCTCAGCAAATACAATACTTAATGATGAAACCTTCATAATAATTACTTTATAATTCAGAATTAGACTATGGTACTTGCTATTTCAGCTTGTAATCAACAATATACGTGTAGTCCTAGCCAGTGCAGTGAGACAAGAAAAACAAAAAAAGCTGTAAGGTCTGGAAAACATGCAAAAATATTGTTATTCATAAAATACTGCCCACACAGAATACTCAATGCCTTTTTCTTTTTTGTTTTATTTTTTTAACCTCTTTAGTGAGATGTCCTCCTGCCCTGTCTTAAAATTGCGTGGTGAGGGTGGTGTCTGCACTTGAAACAGGACACTTCATTCCTGGGTTTAGCAGTGACCTTGCCCAGCTTGGTCTGGCAGCTGAGTTGTTGGATTAGGAAGCTTCTGCAGGTTGTGTTCTGTCATCTCTCTGTAAAGCCTGAAAGCATCCCTCTTATTGCATTTGCTAGTTCTCAGTAGAGCTATTTAACTAGAATCTGGAAACATTTTCCCTGAGGCTCCTTTTAGACAGCAGTAAAATGTAGCTTGAGACATACTGAGTAAAATGGAAAAGAAAAATCAAATTAGGCCAAGAATTTTTTTAATCTCCTGTTCTCACTGAAGCCCTCAAGGAGAACACCATAATTTATATTTGACTCATGTGGGTCAGGCATAAAGCCTCCTCTATAGATTCAATAACCTATAAATGTTCTGGTTGTGAAATTGCACCTGCCCGCTTTGCTGGATCAAGCACTAAATCATGCAGCAGTGGTTTCTGTTTTGATTGTTCGTTACTTGGAAATGTCAGATTGCCAGAGAGCAGCCCAGTGTTTACTTCCAAATGGGCAAAGCCTTAGGAAAGGAGTTTTAATTACAATCTCATGTAGCAACACTGCACACAACTTGCAGAGGGGCCAACATTTGCACTGTGCATACATCTTATAGTGGTGCAGAAAAACACCCATCTGACTGGCTCATGTAAAATGGGCAGCAAAGTCAGCAGAACCTTAGAAAAGATGACACAGCAAGTGGAACAGAGCCGAATCTTCCCTCATCCTGACAAGCATGCAGGGCTCCCTGCCCCTTTTTAAAGCAAGAGAAGCCAATTGACGTTTGCCCTTCAACTTCCCTAGTTTGATATAGAATCTGTGACCTAGCAGATTTAGCCGTTAATAAAACACAGACCTAGGAGTCAATGGGCCCTGAGGTACGTGCAGGATTATCTGAGACCAAGTCCTGATCCCCTAGGAAATCCCCCATCTTCTCACTTGCTGCAATGCAGTTTGTGCCACCAAAGGTGGTCTATCACAACTCTGGCATTTCCAGCCAAAGCAGGAGCCATTCAAGAGATGCTCAAGAGGCTGTGTGTGTGTGTGTATTCAGTATGCCCGCTGGTAGTGGAGCTCTGACGTAAAAAAATATTTTAAAAATCCTCCTCTGGGCACAGATACTCAGGAGCCAGGCACTGGACAGGGAGCATCCTTGAAGGGCGCTGTCACCTGGAAGCAGAAGGGCTATTGGATCTTTCTCTTCAGCATTTAAATAATTGTAATGCGATGTCTCTCATGTTGAGAGATTCATCCTTTGCATTTTGGAACTAAGCCTTCCCAGTGTTCGGAGAGTTTCCTGCTGTCTGTTCAGCTCAGCATACCAAGAGTCTGGAGAGGTACCCGGCAGCCCAGATTGATTCTCCGTCTTGGAAGTATTTGCTTCGAGAAATCATGAAATCACTCCTGGCCATGTTGTGGAATTGTTTTGTGCTTTTTAAAAAGCCTTTTAATTTTTCTATTTGAATGCCAGAAAGGTTGGGTCTGTTTCAGAGAATGCTTCTGATTTCTGAGGCTGGCAAGGGCATAAACTGACATGAGAGTTTCTCGGCAGAACTCCAAATTCAGGCAAGATTTTTCCAAGCACCTACTATGTTCAAAACACCCTGCAAGGGTATTCTGGAGAATCTGAAGTTCTGGCTTAACTCTCAAAACTTTGAAGGCAATGGCTGAAAAAGAAAGATGAGCATCTTGAGGCTCCCTTTGGAAGTGATTGAGTTTTGCCACAACCATTGGCAAGTTTGGTTTTTTCCATTAAAATTTGGTGTCTTCATGTGCTGTCAAGCATCTCCTGCAGGTCAGATGGAGCTTAGGAAGATAAGGGTAACTGTTCTCTTTGTCTTTGGAAAGTGTTTTGTCTGTCATCTGTCTCTTTTCCACAGCCTGTTGTTTTTATTTATGTAATTCTCATCTGCAGAGTCATTGGTATGGGTAGGCTCCCCGCATCCATCATCTTGGTTTGGGGTAACTTGCAGATTTGCACGTTTTATGTGGAGGTGATTTTCAAAACTTGTGGCTATGTATAGTATAAAAACTGATGCTCGTGGTAGGGCTTTCTCTCTATACATTTTCTTTTGCTGTCTGGTTGTTATTTATAACTATTAATATGTGCATTTCAAATATACTGTAGATACAAAGATGCTTTGTTACAAGCCTAGCAATAGAATAACTTCTTTAAACAATATTTGTTTAATTTGTTGTACTTAAAAAAAAAAGGATTTTTTGTGCTTTAGAAAAGCCATTGCATATTAGAAATTTGGAGAGTGGCTTCAGGTAAGTTGGAGAAAAGGTTTTTTAAAAAGATGAAACCAGAAGCATCAAAAGACAACTGCCTGACAAGGTCATTGGATGGGAAATCTGAGGCAGCTTTTCTCTACAGGAGGGGTTGAAGAGAATGATGCTACTTAGTGGAAGCCTCTGATTTAAAAGCTGGCAGATATATTTGGGGTGAAGGGAAAGGAGAGATCCCTGCCCATTTGCTGTCCACTTAGAGGCTGCTTCTGTTGACATCCCTCTGCCATTTCTCCTTCCCTGGCTCCTCAGCCAGGTCACCTCCACACAGCTGGAGTGAGACAGAGCACTGTTTACATTCCACAGATCGGTGTGCAGCCAGCAGCTTGTGGAGTGGGACATGACTGTATAGTGGAGTTATGTTGTCTTCGTAATTGACCTTGACATTTTCCTTTCCTTTTTTTTTAACCCTACAGGAGCCTAGTAATAAACGAGTCAAACCTCTTTCCAGAGTCACATCCCTAGCAAACCTCATCCCACCCGTGAAAGCCACACCGTTAAAGCGCTTCAGCCAAACCCTGCAGGTAAGAAGGGCACGGTGGGCTCATGTTTGCAGAAAACCACGTTGTGTGGGAGGAGACATCCCTGTCCTACCTAGAACCTCCCCCGGTTTCAGATTGACATGAATCAATCCTTATTTCAACGGAAGAGAGCAAGTGAGGGGACTGAAAGGAAGAAAGGGATGTTTTCAAGCTGTAAACTGGTGTCAGGCAGAGTCCGTCAAGGTGTAACTGGAGGAGTCATCTCTGTTGGGCTCCTCACAATTATATTTCACAGTCCTATGCCCCATCCAGATGCGCTATCATAGGTTTTGTCCTAAAATATCTATGGGCCTCCCAAGGGAACCAGCACATGATGTAAGTTGGAGGGCAGGAGAGCCTAGTGATTTAGACCAGTGTCTGCAAACTATAGCATGTGGGAGAAAACTCAGCCCACCCCCTGATTTCTTATGGCCCTGGAGCTAAGAATGGTTTTTACTTTTAAAAATGGCTGGGAAAAAAATAAAAGAGGAATGATATTTCATGACCCATGAAAATTATATGAAATTGAAATTTCGGTGTCTATAACTAAAGTTTTGCTGTCTATAACTAAAGTTTTGCTGGAACACGGGCATGCCTAAATGTTGATGTGTATTCTGTAGCTGCCATTGCACTACAAAGGCAGAGTTGAGTAGTTGTGAAAGGGATCATATCGCCCACAACACCAAAAATATTTACTATTTGGCCCTTTACAGAAAATGTTTGTTGACCCCTGACTGAGAACAAGGGCCCTGGAGTAGAAGAATCTCACTTCTGTCCTTGGCTCTGTCACTCAAAACTTTGTCACCTTGGGCAGATAACTTCATATCTCTCTAGGTCTTGCTTTTATTCCTCATGGATACATTGGGGGATGATGCTACCAGCTCCTTTATAGAATCATTGTAAAGATTTACAGGATAGTGCATTTAAAGGACTTAGCATAGTGCCTTGGCCTGTAGTTAGTAATCACTAACTTCCTAACCAGCTAAGGTGTAAATATTAACTACTATAATAATTCTTTGGTTAACAGGTGGTTTGTAGTTCTTGTTCGTAAACTCCTGATAAAGTTTATCTTTTAAAGTGAAAATCGAGATTTGTCTTAAGGCCTTGGGCCCAATATGATAATCATAAAAATCCTCTTGTAGACTGAGACCCACGAACGTCATGCCATGAAAAGGCTCACCTTGTTCAGCTGAGGAGTAGTCTTGAGTCTGCCAGTTTCTTACATGTCCTGAATACTTTTGCTTAGCGGTATTTTTATCCTGACTTTCTGAGTCATTAAGAAAATTGTGGACCAGGGAATTCCCTGGCAGTGCAGTGGTTAGGACTCTGCACTTTCATTACCAAGGGCATGGGTTCAATCCCTGGTTGGGGAGCTAAGACCCCACAAGCCGTGTGGTGTGGCCAAAAAAAAAAAAAAAAAGAGTTTCTAAAAAAAAAAAAAAAAAATTGTGGACCAGCACCCAAGGCTTATGTCCCATGCTGTGAAATCTATGATTTGAGAACTGTTTGAAGTCTCCCCCACCCACTCCGGTCCTTGTTGCCACACCATTCAGCCAAGGTGCTGTGACTCTGCACAGCCCCAGCTCTTCTCCCCACTCTTCTATAGGTGCCGTCCCTCACCAGTGCAGATCCCTCCCTGCCCATTCCTCTGTTAACTCTGCTAATATTTCTCCCGAATGAACACCTCATTGTCTCATTAGCTATGGGTTTGGCTCTGTGCTGGAATCTCTGGGCCCCTGGTTATCCCCTGATCCCCTTTGTGGGAGAATGGAGGATAAAAACAATAAGGTCGTCTTGGCGAGCCAGATGAAGGTCTTTGAAGCTAGTGAAGAAAAGTGTGTTCACCTTCTCTCCCCAGTGACCAGTCCCTAAGCCCTCTGGCCAAGTTCATCACAGGCTTCCACTGGAAGATCATCACTGCCCTAGCCCTGCACATCTGGTCTTTTGCTGAGTTCTGCTTTTTGAAGATTCTTTAGCCTGTCTCTTACCATTTCACGCTTTCCTTCCCGTCCCAGTGGCTGTGGCTCAAGTTCACCGTAGTTATTTCAACCTCCGTGTTGCCAGCCATCTCTTCCCATTGTCTCTCTGAGGAGAGTCCACCATCTGCCTCAAGAAGGGCCTCACTCATTCCACAAGAGTTAAGTGGGCCCTCATCATGCACCAGGCTCTAACTCCTGCCCTCATGCTGCTTACATCCTGGATAGAGTTGCCTTCTGGCAACTTTGTGGCCACATCTGGCCCTCGACTGTGTTTTGTTTGGCTGCACATTGTTTTGTGCTAACATTTAGAAATCAAAACAGTCCATGTGAGAATCTGGACTTCTGGCTTCTTTTGAGGAATTGGAAGGCCTAGCAGTGCTGGGCCTATGTTCCCACATGGCACTTACGAGCTGTACCTAAGTAGCCAGCCAACTGTCATCTACAAATGTCCCCACTTCTCCCATTTGTCCTCCCAACACCTGGCCTCTTCGCTCACTGCCATCAGCTTGCCTGGCCTGTAGACTCTGTGTTTATGCTCATGGGTCCAGGGAGAGCACTGTCTATGCCTCCTCACCACAGCCCAGCCCCGAATCAAAGCACAATGCTTTAAGATCTTCCATTGTCTCACCGTCAAAATCTTTCCTTCGGCTTCCCAGGCAACCTTTATTTCTTTTCTCCTGTTTCTGCCCTACACAGATCCCACACAGGGAACGCTGTAGGAAATATTTGATCACCTTGCAAATTTGCATTGACCTAGAGAACTGGGACAGAAGGAAATCAAGCCATGTCTGAAATCCAATAGACTGAGGCCAGGCAAAGATGAGAAAGCCAGACGCGAGGGGGGGAAATCTGACAGGTGGAAATTGGTTTCTAAAACCTCAAAAAAATTTTTTGGCAAAATAGTTTTTTATTTACTTGTTTAAAATATGATAAATAGCTAACTCCAGGTTCCATTTATTGGACAGAAACAACCCGGTAGAAACAGAATAATTATTCATAATGGTTATGCACATGAACATAGAGAGAACTTGAACAATGTCTTTATGCTGTGAGTGTGTCCTTGGCGGGGGGAGTGGTCAGCAAATGGAAATATGTCCCTGAGGTTGTATGCAGAGTTAGACAGCCATGTTTGCAGGATGACCTGCAAAGCATGGAGAATGCCGTCTTGCCCCCATGTATCTCCCTGTAGGTCACCTTGGCACATGCAGTACAAGTTCTGCAGAATTATTTCCAGTCCTAGCATCCCAATAATTGCCTCATGACTTTATTGCTTCCTTCCCCAGGTAGAGCGGGATAGGTGTTAATGTAGCCTGAGGAGCAGGGAGGATTGGGGAGGGGAGGGGGGTGGAGGCCCCAAAGGAGTACTCAGTGGGCCAACTTCACATCCTTTCCCATTTTGCCTGTGGTGGTCTTGATGCCCATTCTAAGAGGGGAGAAACAGAAAACAAGGAGTACAGGGCTGCCCCAAGCCTCTCGGTAGTCATTCATTCCTTACCCATATGTGTGTATTATTTTTTTCTACTTCCCAAAACAACTCATTGCTGTAATTGAGCAGCTTGCTTCTCTGTGGCAGTATCCCTTGTCCCTGGCTCCTGACACCTTAGAGGCATACACATCCCTGCAATATCCAGTTAGGTCTCTCAGGTTGGGTTCCTTTTATCATAGGAGGAGAGATGAGTTAGGCCCATACATGATGCTTTCATCAATAATAGAACACTTAGCAGTCCTTCCTCTGGCTTCCTTGGAGGCCACAGGTTAGCCCAGGAGGATATCGAGAGAGCTCGGGGCTGGCAGCCTCTTCCAAAAAGCTTAAGAGCCCAGTCACAAGTGTGAGTGGTCCTTGCAGCGGCAGTTCAGCAAGACACTGCAGGACTTGTTCTCTGTGGCCTCCCTGCCCCCCATGCCCCCGTGGACTGGGGGCTCGGGCCTCAGCACAAAGGCAGCATTTGTGGAGGTCAGAGAGGGAGAGCCGACTGCACGGCGCTCCATCTGCTTCAGGGAGGTTAGCGCTGCTGGTAGACGGGAGCACAGATGTCTAGATCCCTCTGGGCCTGTAAATCCCCTCACTGGCCTGCCCAGCTCTGGAAGGGACTGGCGTGTGCTCACTCCTCATGTGGAGTGACGAAGGCAAGCTGCCTCGGCCGGTCGCTCGCTGAGTCCACCTCCCCGTCACAGCCGTGTGGCTGGGGGACTCGTTTAGGCCGAGTCCAGGGCGTGCTGTGGGATGCCGGGTTCCTTGCACTGTAACTGAGCCCTGCGTTCTCTTTGAACATGAACTATATTTCTTTTCCATTATAAAGTGTATGCTCATTACGGAAAAATACAGAAAAGAGGAAAGAGAAAGATTCCACTCCCAAACAACCCCTGTTAATATTTTATAACTTCCTTTCAGTGTTATTCTAGGTCTATCTATGAAACTTACACACTCTGGACCTAATTTGGTGTTACAGTCTTTCCAGCCTTATCTTTGTGTTTTCTGTTTACCTTTGGATTTAAACCTCCCCCCGCGGCCCCCACGGACTGTGGATGATCAGTTTTTCTTGCATCTCTATTGGTCTTGGCCTCACATATTTCCAAGCTACACAGTTAGGTGTATAAAGGTTGCTCTTCATCATTGTTACACTCTCTTGGGGGAATTGTACCTTTTATTAAAATTAAATATTTCTATTTATTTCTTTTAATGCTTTCTGTCTTGGATTTTATTTTGTCTTTTCTTTTTTTTGCATTTTACCTGGTGTATCTTGTTTATCTCTTTTATTTTCATCCTCCCTTTGTCATTTAGCTGGATGAAAGTTTTATTATGGCTTAAGGGAAGTGTTATATCACAGTTATTCTTGGAAAATATCTTAATGGACTGAGTATATATTATTCCAACATGATGTGATTTATTTTATATAACCAGTCTCCTATTAATGGTTGTAAATATTTTAATATTATTAAGTAACTCTGTGTTGAATTTTTTTTATGACATTTGTCCTATTGTTTTTTTTTTTTTTACAGTAAGGCCAGATTTTAAAACTGTTTGTATTGATTATCTGAACATCAAAAGGCCAGGCTATTCTTAGTACACACTTACATAATTCAATAAGTTTGTTGGCTGTATTTGTCTTTAAACTACGTCACAGGTATTGTTCTAAAGAATGTATTTATCTTCAATATAATCTTTTTTTTTTAATTTATTTTATTTATTTATTTTTGGCTGCGTTGGATCTTCATTGCTACACACGGGCTTTCTCTAGTTGTGGCGAGCAGGGGCTACTCTTCGTTGCAGTGCGCGGGCTTCTCATTGCAGTGGCTTCTCTTGTTGCTGAGCACAGGCTCTAGGCGTGAGGGCTTCAGTAGTTGTGGCACGCAGGCTCAGTAGTTGTGGCACGCAGGCTCTAGAGCACAGGCTCAGTAGTTGTGGCGCACAGGCTTAGTTGCTCCGCAGCATGTGGGATCCTCCAGACCAGGGCTCGAACTTGTGTCCACTGCATTGGCAGGTGGATTCTTAACCGCTGCACCACCAGGGAAGCCCTTATTAGTTATTTTTTAATTACCCACAATCCTCTTCATAGTTGCATTTTACAGTTAATCACCTTGAACTTGTTGACTTCCTCAATCAACTCTTCTGACCATAATGAATTTTTAAACTTTGTATTATGGAAAATTCCAAACACACAGCAAAATAGCAGTATACCATGAATGCTCATATGCACATAATCTCTAGGCCTCTCCAGGAACTGTTGAAACTACTTCAAAAGCACTTACTGTTGGGATGAAACATCTCGCAGGTAAATCTCATCTTTGGAGGACTTAACGGGTAATCAAGTGGGAAACTCAGGATGGCAGGAGAAACCCCAAACTCAAAACAGGTGTCTTCTGGGCCCCTGCCACAATTCCTTCCGGAGGATTCAGTGTTAATTGTTTGTACTCGGCCATCAGCCTCTTGAGCGCCATCCCCGCCATTGCCCAGCTCACCTCCTCAGCGCTTGTCCCTCCCGCCCAACCTGTCCTATTTTTTTTAAAGTACCTCCTATTGGGCTTTCTTTTCTGATTATATAACATCATTTTTAAAAATGAAAAATATAGAGAAGCACAGGAAAGGGAATAAAAGTTCTTGTAATCCCATCTTCCCATCACCAAAAAACTTCTATTAACATTTTGGTATCTACTCAGGCAATCTTTTCTTTTACTATATACTTGTGTGAGTATTTTTTAAAAACAAAATTGTAATCATACTATTTTTTAACTTGCTTTTGTCTTAACAGTATAAAATAACCTTACAGTATAAAGACATTTTCATGTCATTAAATATTTTTCATGATCTCAATTCTTAATGGGTTCAGATAGTATTTTGTCAAAAGGATGTATGTTTATTCACCCTTCTATTGTTGAATACTTAAATTGTTTGCATTTTTCCACCATTATAGATCGTACTGCTTTAAACATCCTGATCACAAATCTTGTATATGTCTTTATTTCTTCTTTCCTTACATTATATTGCCAGAAGTGGAATTCTGGTCAAAGAGTGTAAACACCAAGCCATCTGATAGCACTAGTGTTAGGCCTCTACTTTTTTTTTTTTTTAATTGGAGTATAGTTGATTTACAATGTTGTGTTAGTTTCAGGTGTACAGCAAAGTGATTCAGCTATACGTATACATATATCCATTCTTTTTTAGATTCTTTTCCCAAATAGGTTATTACAAAATATTGAGTAGAGTTCCCTGTGCTGTACAGTAGGTACTTGTTGATTATCTATCTTATATATAGTAATGTGTACATATATGTTTATCCCAAACTCCTAATTTATCCCGCCCCCCCACACGTTTCCCCTTTGGTAACCATAAGTTTGTTTTTGAAGTCTGTGAGTCTGTTTCTGTTTTGTAAATAAGTTCATTTGTATCATTTTTTTAGATTCTACCTATAAGTGATATCATATATTTGTCTTTTTCTGTCTGACTTCACTTAGTATGATAATCTCTAGATCCATCCATGTTGCTGCAAATGGCATTATTTCATTCTTTTTACAGCTGAGTAATATTCCATTGTATATATGTACCACAACTTCTTTATCCATTCCTCTGTCGATGGACCTTTAGGTTGCTTCCATGTCTTGGCTATTGTAAATTGTGCTGCAGTGAACATTGTGGTGAATGTATCTTTTCAAATTATGGTTTTCTCTGGGTGTATGCCCAGGAGTGGGATTGCTGGATCATACAGTTGTTCTATTTTTAGTTCCCACCAGCAGTGTAGGAGGGTTCCCTTTACTCCACCCCTTTCCAGCATTTATTGTTTGTAGACTTTTTCATGATGGCCATTCTGACTGGTATGAGGTGATACTTCATTGTAGTTTCGGTTTGCGTTTCTCTGATAATTAGTGATGTTGAGCATCAGGCCTCTACTTTTGATATGTATCTGTCTTGGACAGAATTGCTTCTTTGTGTTCTTACATCCTAATTCTAGACTCATAGTCACATTTCTCCCTCTCTTTGGGCAAGGGTGCAAGGGTTTGTGTTGGGCCTGGAATGGCTCAGAGATGATGAGGATGAAGGGGAGAGAGGACATTTCAGGTTTGAGGAAGGAGTGTGGAAAGACTGATGCCATCTAGATCTGAGAAGTAAGTAGGAAGAGTACCAGCATATGTGCTTAATCTCCATGGGCTGGCAACCATGATTTTCTTCTCCAAGGACCTCAAATATCACCCCTTGATCCAAGGTCATATACTTTCTATAGCTGATAAAAATCTTTGGTCCTAAGTTATTTGGCAGATGTGGAGAATGAGCTCAAGGGGTAGAGGTGTGTGTGTGTGTGTGTGTGTGTGTGTGTGTGTGTGTGTGTGTTGGGGGAAGCAACCAGAAACCGTACTTATTGCCTGTCTGGAAGGTAAGGACGTAGTTGAGGAGTAACCTGTATTCCGTGTTAAAAGGAACTCCTGATTTTCTGCTGTTCTTTACTATTCCTGCAATAATAATTAGACTGTTGTAATAGTTGACTATTGCAATTTAAAGCTTGTCATTTTAAATTTAGTACTAACATCTTTCATTAGTTCAGTATTTACAGCATCTTTACTATTCCTGCAATAATAGACTGTTGTAATAGTTGACTATTGCAATTTAAAGCTTGTCATCTTAAATTTAGTGCTAACATCTTTCATTAGTTCAGTATTTACAGCAAGCCAAGCTCTGTGCAAGGTCCTTTATGTTCGTGGCCTCATTCACAACTGTGCAGGGTAGAATTCATCACCACTTTATAGGGAAAAAACCTATTGTGTGCTTTGCTGCACAATAGCCAGGACATGGAAGCAACCTAAATGTCCATTGACAGATGAATGGATAAAGAAGATGTGGCACATATATACAACGGAATATTACTCAGCCATAAAAAGAAATGAAATTGAGTTACTTGTAGTGAGGTGGATGGACCTAGAGTCTGTCATACAGAGTGAAGTAAGTCAATCCATTCAATAGTAAGCTATCTGCTACAAAATAGCAAGGGTATATGTAGAGAATTTCCCTGGCTTGAACTCTTTATTGGAGCATGTTATCTTTGGCCATAGAGACCTTCTGTTTTGGGAAAAGGACAAGGGAGTACCCCACGGAACAGGCAGCATTAACAAACCAAATCTTCCATCATGCCTAACGTGCTGGGTTTACATTTCCTCTGACACGTGTAAAGGGGCCCCCTTTTCCCACCTACAGCATCTTTTCCATATATCCAGTTCAGGCATAAACATGAGCACCCATTTCCTAAATCTGCAGTATCTGTGCCTGCTATGACCATTGTTATTTTAGCTGCCAGTAATTATGAGCTTTGGGCTTTTGACTCATTTTCTGGCCCAGATTCCCTCATGGAAACTCTTGCTTGTCCTGGAACATTTTTCAGTCCAGGCCCAGAATCCCCATAACTAGGGGGACCTATGTACATGATTCTGTTTTGAATCCAGTCCCTTCCAAGCTGGGTCCCTTACTTTGAAGTGAGCCTCTCCTGGTCACCGTGAACCAGTGTTTCTCACCCCAGGGGACATTCAGCAGCATCTGCGGATGTGTTGGTTGTCACAGCTTGGGGTGGGGGGGCACTACTGTCATCTAGTGGTTAGAGGTGAGGATAATATTAAACATCCTTCAATGCACAGGACAGCCCTTCACAACAAAGAATATGCTGGTCCAAAACGTTAGTGGTGGCAAGGCTGAGATTCCCTATCATAGACTGAGAAGTAGCCTGAGACTCATCTATTTGGGCACATGCATTCCAACACACTTTAAATTTTACCCTAGAGGAAGAAGGGTAGGATATTGGTTAAAAATTGCAAGGGGGGACTTCCCTGGTGGCATAGTGGTTAAGAATCCGCCTGCCAATGCAGGGGACACGGGTTCGAGCCCTGGTCCAGGAAGAGCCCACGTGCCGCAGAGCAACTAAGCCCGTGCGCCACAACTACTGAGCCTGCGCTCTAGAGCCCACGAGCCACAACTACTGAGCCCTTGTGCCACAACTACTGAAGCCCGTGCGCCTAGAGCCCGTGCTCAGCAACAAGAGAAGCCACTGCAATGAGAAGCCCACGCACCGCAATGAAGAGTAGCCCCCGCTCGCCGCAACTAGAGAAAGCCCGCGCGCAGCAACGAAGACCCAACGCAGCCAAAAATAAAATAAATTAATTAAAAAAAATCATATAAAAAAAAATTGCAAGGGGTGGGGAGAGTTGGACTCAAATAGACCAGACGTGGATTGTCATCCTGAGTTCACCATTGACCTGGGTTTAAATTCTGGAGCACCATTCATTAGCTGCATGACCTTCAGCAAAGAATCACCCTCTCTGAGCCTCAAGTTTCCTCATCTATAAAAAAAGGGTAGGAATCCTCACCTCTTGGGCATAGCAGGGCTCTAAAGCCCCACTCACAGAGCCCAGCACATACAAGCAACGACATTCATTCATTAAGCAAAATTGTTGAGGTCCTGCCATGTGCCAGTGTTGGTGAATCCATCAGTGAACAGAACAAATAGACATCCTTGTCTTCAAGGAGCTTACCTTCTATTGGGAGGAAACAGACATGTCAGAAACAAACCGGTAAATGATATCACACAGCACATGGTGAAAGAGAGCCAGAGCAGGGGGATGGGCAGTGGCAGGGGCACTGGAAGGGATGCGGCTGTTCTCCTCTCTCTCAAGGCATTCCTCTTCTTTGGGTTTTTCCTCCTAGCAGTAGTCACTTTTTCTCCGCTAGCTCCAATCCTCTCATCTAATTGTGGCCAGCTGTACTGATGACTGGTAGGGGTGCAGGTATGGTGTGTGGTCAGCACTGTCATGAACATCCCCCCATGGCTTGGGCCTGGTTGGCTGTGAGCTGTCTCCAGGGCCAGCCAGCGGCTAACCACACCTCTGTCCAGCATTCTTTATTTCTTTGGGATTCTTCCTTTCAGCATCCTTCCCCTTTCTAAGTGGAGTTTTAAAAAGACAAAATGTTTGTTTTAATCCATCCAAATTAAAGGTGTAATCTGAAGTTTGATTGGTCCAAGAGCCACTCAGTCATTATTCCTAAAACTGAGCAAATGCATTCCCTCTTCTTTTTTTTTTTAAGATGTTTTCTGGCTTTATTTATTTATTTATTTATTTTTGGCTGTGTTGGGTCTTCGTTTCTGTGCGAGGGCTTTCTCTAGTTGCGGCAAGCGGGGGCCACTCTTCATCGCAGTGCGTGGGCCTCTCACTATCGCGGCCTCTCTTGTTGTGGAGTAGAGGATCCAGACGTGCAGGCTCAGTAGTTGTGGCTCACGGGCCTAGTTGCTCCGCGGCATGTGGGATCTTCCCAGACCAGGGCTCGAACCCGTGTCCCCTGCATTGGCAGGCAGATTCTCAACCACTGCGCCACCAGGAAAGCCCAACATTCCCTCTTCTTAACTGGACTTAAACTCCAAGAAGGCTGAGTCCCATCTGACTGAAACCTCCCTGCGATGCATGATTTGCATGTAAACAGCAGGTACAGTCCCCATAGTAGAAAGAGCTCAGGTTTTGGAGTCAAACAGATCTGGTTTTGAATCCTAGCTGGGGAGATACCTTAGCCTCCCTAGCCTCAGTTTAATCATCAGCCAGATGGGAATAAACTGTCACCTTTCAGGGTGGTTCTGAGGATCAGAGAGAACTCATCAGAAGTACTAAGCATGGGCAAGTATGTACGGCCCCTCTGTGATATACGTGTTGAACTTCATCCCTGTCCCTTCCCCCTTAGTACCCGAGCCCAGCAATCACTAAGGAAAGACAAAACCAGGAATTCTTAGAGATAGAGCTCCCCTAGTATAGCTCACCTCTCTCTTTTTTTCCCCCAAACTGCAACAGAAAAAAAGTCTCCAACTCTGGGAAATTTTTCAATAAAAACATAAAAATATGTTCAATCTTATGTTCGAAACATGAAACTGAAATTAAGATGTATTTGTTCTTCCTATCAGATTGATAATAATATCCTATTGATGAGTATGTAGAAAAAGGTACTGTCATATACCTTTCTGGAGACTATGAAGTTGAACAGACTATTTGAAGGTCAATTTGCCAGTACTTATCAAATGTTAAGAAGTTGATACTTCTTAGACCAAGGAATTCTACTCAAGGAATCTGCCTTACAGAAATACCAGCATAAATACATAAAGGATGTTCACTAAGGCACTTTTTATAATAGCCAGACACTGGAAACGATTTTATTGTCCATCAGTTGGAGGTTGATTAAATCCATGTGGTCCATCCAGACTATGGGACACTAACTCTGTAGCCACTAAAAAGAATGGGTGGAGGCTCAAGAGGGAGGGGATATGGGGATATACATATACATATAGCTGATTCACTTTGTTGTACAGTAGAAACTAACACAACATTGTAAAGCAATTATCCTCCAATAAAGATATTAAAAAAAAAAAAGAATGGGTGACTTAAGAGGTATAAACTACTATATATAAAATAAATAAGCTACAAGGATATATTGTATAGCATAGGGATTATAGCCAATATTTTATAATAACTATAAATGGAGTATAATCTATAAAATGTTTGAATCACTATGTTGTACAACTGAAACTAATATAATGTCGTAAACCAACTGTACCTCAGTTAAAAAAAAAAAGAATGAGTGACTTTGGACAATGGAAATGTTTTCAAGCTAGAGGTAGTGGTTGCACAACACTGTGAATGTACTAAAGGCCTCTGAATTGTTCACTTTCAAAGTGGTTAATTTCATGTTGTGTGAATTTCACCTCCATAAATTATTATTTTTTTTAAGAGTGGGTCTTATATTCTAACATGGAGAGACATGTTGTTGAGTGAAAAGAGAAGACATTCTGTTTTCTGTGAATGTTAGCAAATGCATAGAAAAGGTGTGGAAAGACCTCGAACAAACTTATAGCGGTTACTTCTAGAAGTGTACTTGGGAAAATGAGGGGATTTGTACTTAATTTTGTATTTTTTTGTATGAAAATTTAAAGTTAGCCTAAATTACTTTCAAACTGGTGGTGGAGAGGGGGGACACTTGAAGTTGGTCAGGGGCTGACACTGGAACAAAGAAGGCGGTTGATTCTCTCAAGTGAAAGTGGAAAATGTCTTTGATTTTGAATCTTCTTTTTTGTGTTTTCCTCTCTTTCTGCTGTTTAATTCCTGCCCCAGCTGGCATCAGAACCGCAAACTGAGATGAGTGACTTACTTGGTGACTCACTTTGCTTGTTTTGACCTTTCCATGCCTGTGGCTAATTGATTTTGAGTGCCGGGGGGGATCTGCAAGCATTAGTCTGGTCACTGTTTATAAAGGCCTGTTTTCAAGAGATCACAGGGATTTGTGAGATACCATCAGTAAACTGCATTTGGAGCAAGTACTTTCTTGACCCTCACAGGGCTGGTCCAGCGATCATGAGCTCATTAATGAGCCCAGGAGCTCACAGGTGCCTAGGCCAGCCTGAGGAACTGTGTTACTGCTTGCAAACAGAGCTCGCTTCCTGCTTCCAGAAGGTTGTGGTGATACCCTGAAGCCCCTTAGACCAAGGGGCAGTTTCTTTTTACGTTTTTCATTTATTCATTTTTCTTGAATTATACAAATTTGTAACCTAGGGTGAAAATTACCTATAATGTCATCAGGCAAAAACAATAGATTTTGTGGCATTCCCTTTGTATCTTTGCTCATGTGCATTTTTTCATAATTATAAAGTGTTCATATACAGATTTTAATCCTAATTTTATTTTAACTTACAAAGGAGGGATTTTTACCTGTTAAAAGTATCTCAGAATTGTCTTAATGGCTAGATAACATTCTGTCAAGCAGATGAATTATAACATGTTTAACAACGCCCTTATGTTGAATAGTTCTTTTAAAATTTTCTTTACTTTCTTAAATTTTATGGTTGAATCTCAAAATATTTGGAAGCTACCTTATAATGTCTCAGAGATGATGGCTCATATGTCACATGCAAAGTCAGTTCCTGCCCTCAGGAAGTTTATAATTCAGAGCAGGTGACCAATAAGTATAATAAAATCTGATCATCATTATATCAGAGAGATGTCCAAATTGTTCTGGGAAAGGATGGGAGAACACTGGTAAAGGCTTCCTAGAGGAGGTATTTGAGTTATATCCCAAGGATAGTTAGGAGTTAGCCAGCAAGGCAACAAAAGAAAAGCATTCCAGGAAAAGAAGACTGCTTGAAAGAAGCACAGCAAATGGCAAAGCATGGTACATTTAGGGAATGGCAGATAGCCTAGTAGGGCTGGAGAATAGGGGGCTCATGGGTGAGTGGCAGGAGGTGATTCTAGATAGATAGACTGTGGTCAGATTACAAGAGGACTTCTGTGCCAAAATAAGGAGTTGGAACTTCACATTGAAGGCCATAGACATGTGGCCACAGCCATGGCAGGGAACACTTGCTAAATAAGAATGTGGCTTTTCAGCACAGCAACACCTCTTTGCTTTGGCAGTTTCCAGTAAGTGTGTTGAAATCATCTAGGACGAAGGCTGAAAATGATGCATTCAGCTTTCTTCTTGATCATTTGTATTTGTCAAGAGAAAGCACTGTGGTAGCATGTTTCAGCCACAGGGGAGGACTTTGGATGATTAGACCACCCCAAAGTCTACCAGGACCTCTTTGTAAAATAAGAACATAACTCGGGACAGGCATCATTTGATGCCAAGATGGTAACTGACAGAGAGAACCACAACTGAGGCGAATGTAAGCAGAAAGAGGAAATGTATCAATATTAGCCCTTAGTCTTAGTGGCTCTTCCTGGCTTCAAGCACACTGAGATCCAGGGGCTGAGTGTGGGTAGAGCTTGCTGCTTCCCTCCTTCCCTCCCTCGGACTCTCTCTCCATCCCTCATTCTGTGTGTCCCTTTATTCTCTTCTATAGCAGACACACTCTTCTGTGTGAACAGAGAGAGTTGCTTCAAGAAACTCCTGCTTATGTTATTTCGTGAGCGTACAATCCCAAAGGAAAAAGCTTCTGCTCTTTCTCCCATGAAGCACACAGCAAATTTCAGGGAATCGCGTGTCCCTCTCTGAACCAGGGTGGTGGAGTACTCTGATTGGTCAGGTCTGGGGGAGCCCGCCCAAACTACGTGAGAGGGGATACCCAAGGAGAGTGGGCAGTGTTCCCAGAAGGAGGAGGAGAGTAGGAGTACTGGCCAGATGTTCTTTTTGCTTTTTTTTTTTTTTTTAAGGACATCCACTACTGTTAACCTTTGTTGTTCTCAAGAGCGGAGGTGTCCACGGGAAAAAAGTAGAGCTCATCGCTTGTCTGAGAGCCGCCTTTGCGCGTGCATTTGACCTGAAATGTTCTTGTGCTGTGGTACACTTGGTTATCCCGGTCTCGCAGAACGGATACTCCCTTCATGTCTCTGAAAGCGGCCCCTTGCCCGATTTTCCTTAGCACGTAGGCGCAAGACAATGCCCTACTTCCCACAGGCCTTGTGGCATTGTCCTCTCTTTCTTGCAAATGTCTGATTTATGTTCTGTCAGTAACAGGAAGCCACTCAAACGATCCACCCAGCCCTGCTGCTGCCCCCGTGACGGTTTGTTTTTCTCATTGTTCAGCGCTCCATCAGCTTCCGCAGCGAGAGCCGCCCTGACCTCCTCGCCCCCAGACCCTGGTCCAGAAATGCCGCCCCCTCGAGCACGAAGCGGAGAGACAGCAAGCTGTGGAGTGAGACCTTCGACGTGTGCGTCAATCAGATGCTCACGTCCAAGGAAATCAAACGTCAGGAGGTAGGCTGGGACCCCCGGAGTTGCCCGTGTGTCTAGAACAAGGCACACTGCAGGCGAGAGCCAAGCTGGGGACTACACCGCGGACTCCAAGTCAGTTCTTCACTGCATTGATAGAAGGACGACAAATGGGGATGTCAGACCTTGTAAGGAGCTGAGAAACCAGCATCCAGCTGGGTGGGTGTGGCCCTGACTTTTAAAAGAAACTGATGTGGGGAAAAAAAAAAAAAAAGAAACTGATGTGAAAATCTGAATTTACAAAGAAGATGAATCAGGAAGTGTCTGTTTAGGACCATAGAGTTCACAGAAATAATCATTTTAGTTATATTTTAATAGCACCTTCTAGAGTATTTTAAAATATTCAGTTTATGAAACTTTGATCCAGTTTTGTGGAAAACTTTAATATGGAATGCAGTTAATTTCATTCCCTGTAAGTTTTCTGTATCAGTAGCCTAGATGGCTATGATAATACTACTTTATAGAGAACTTGTCATGTGCCAGGCTGTGCTAAACACTTCAAAGGTGCATCATCTAATGAAATCCTTGGAATATCTATTTTAGTGGAGAACCTGACACTGGCAAAAGGAGTACTTGAAAACTTTCTAGGTTTTTGACTCCGCAATTCTTTTCTAGGACTTTATCTGCCAGGCACACTTGTACACAGATGAAAAGATGCACGTGTAAGGTTATTCATCACAGTAATGTTTACAATAGTGCCAGAAAGAACCTGAACATCTATTACCAGGTCCTGGTTCCATAGTGAATGTCCATATATTCTGTAAATATAGAAACACGAGAAGTGATGATACGTATGTATGGCTAAGTGAATAAATCAAGGCACAAAGTAGGGTGGTATAGTATGCTACCATTTATGTAAAAAAAGTAAAAATGAGTGTGTGTGTGTGTGTGCTCGCATATTTGCTTATAGACGCATAAAATATTTCTGAAAGGACATATAAGGAGCTGGTAACATTGTTGCTTCCTGAGAGGGGAACTGGGTGGTGGGAAGGAGGAGGTGAGAGGGAAGTTTTCACCCTGTGCCCATTCCTACACTATAAATTTTGAACCATGTCAATGTTTGTCTATTAAAAAATGAATAAATAATTTAAAAATAATATGTACACTGAAAAAATCATTTGCAGAAATATGGCAAAATCTTAACAGTGGTTAACAAATGGTATTGTGAATAATTTAAAATTTTCCTCTTTATACTTTTCTGTGTAATAGTGTGCATATATAACTTGTACAGTGGGAAGGAAGGAAGGAGGGGAGGATTGATTCTGCAGATGAGGAGATTACTAAGGTACAGTGAACACGAGGTCACCCACCTAGAAAGTTACAGAGCTGGAGCCGGGAACCAAATCCCATGGTCTTCACAGTGACACTGTGCTGCCCACCGCCCTCCACAGACACCTGACTGTGGTGTATCCCAGTATGGGGTTCTATGGTTTTCCTCTCTTGGGGGCCACACTGAGCTCTGGTAAAACAGGCATACAAGGAAATCTGAGGAAGGTCCAAGTAAAAATATTTAATTGTATCGCAACCACCCATGTCCTGGTTTTGATAATGCTCTGTAGTTATATAAGATGCCACCATTGGAGGAAGGTGAGTAATGGCTATACAGGACCTCTCTGTATTATTTTTGTAACTTCTCATGTGAGTCTAATTATTTCAAAATAAAAGGTTAAACAAAGTAGAGTACCCGGAGGGCATGACATGGAAGCTTTACTGGGCCTTGAGAGGGGTCACCATGCACTGGCCTCCAGCGCGGTGTTCTGCCCCTGTCCGCTGGGCCAGGGAGCACATTCATTGTCCTGCTCTCCACCAACCCCAGGGATGGAGTGTTCTCCAAGCCTGCTCACCTCTTCCCTCTGGTCTGAAAGAAACGTAGTAGTCACCACAGGCGTGTAGCTCTTTAATAATGTAAAGTTTGCCAACAGTTGAGACTCTCCGATGAGAGTGAAAGACTGTTCTGCACATCATAGCTCTTAAGTTATGATGGCTTAATAGAAGCAAATCAGTGTGTCCAGTTACACACTCTTGCACACAGCCAGCTCCTGTAACTTTATGTATTGTGCAGTGCGGGGCCAAGAAGTAAGTTAGAATGAATTAACTTCACCAGACACCTAGAGTGATAAAATACTGGATTCTTCTTGCAATGCAGCCTAAAGACAAGTGGCTGATGGGAATAAAGCTTTCTGTTGAGATTTACCTTCTGTTGAATAGAAGGAAGACAAATTGTGATGGCCCAGTTAATAATAATTCCATGTCCATCACTGAGAACAGACCCCGAATCATTTATTATGATTGCCACTCACAAAAGAGACATGGAATCTATGGCTCAAACTCTAATTATTTTACCTAAAATAGTTCCATCTTGTTCAGCTGCATCACAATTCTGTAAATGAAGTATGACTTGTTGGATTAGAAACATATGTGGAAACTCTTTCTCCCACAAACAAATCGGCACATTACACAGAATTTTTGCAAAATCTTTTCTTTGTAGGTTTTGGCCACTAGATGCAATTGGTTCGGGTCAATTTAACTTCTTAAGAATCCTTTAAAAATCCTTAAGAAATAAGTAGATTTGGGGCTTTGAGCATCAGTTGGTCTCGAAAATGAAAGGAAAGTTCAGTAAATGTGTTTTATCTTTCCTTGCAGGCGATCTTTGAGCTTTCTCAAGGAGAAGAAGATTTAATAGAGGACTTGAAATTGGCAAAAAAGGTACATTCGAATCCAGTGGTCCTTTGAGTCACCTCCTGCTTTTTTCCTCTGAGTAATTTCACAGTTCTAAGATTGTGTTTTATGAGTACTCATTCTATGACTAAGACAGGTCATCAAAAATTGAGAAGAACCTACAAACCAAGTAGTGGGGAAAATGTCTCAAAGCAGGAAGGCTCTAGACCTGGCACCACTAGGGGTTCTCCTCTGCAAGTCCCTAATGCACCGCAAAGAGTACTTCAGTTTAATCAGAAGGTGTTCATTGGGCCTGGCTTCACATGCATTTCATTGTCCTAGAAGTCTCACATGCAGGTCCCCTTCATCCCTGGGAGAGAGTATGTAGACGTCTGAAACTGGAACCATGTCTTAGAAAGTAATTTGAATCCCGTAAGTGGGTAAAGTGGTTCATTGAGGCAACTGCACACTACCATGTAAGTCAGGGTCTTTTATATGGAAACTTGTTTTTAATCACTTTGTGTGTGGGAAGGGAGAGGAAATTCATGCCTTGTAGTCGGTATAGTCTTGACAACAGCCTTCCTCGAAAACCTTTCCATTCCACTGACCCCCATGGAGGCTAAAATCCAGAATCCTTCATCTGACACTCACAGTCTCCTTGAAAAATCAGAGGGTTGGAAAGATACTTCCCTTCTTTTAAGTGTCCTTAGTCCAACTTTATGCTAATGTCCTTAGTCCAACTTTATCCCATCTGTAGCATTCCTGAGAAATGGCTATCCAAGCTTTTCTTGGAAGCAGCCAAGAAACTGAGTTTTGGGCAAGGCTGAGGAGGAGGAAGATGGGGAGGACAAAGAAGGCATTTAGGGACTTCCCTGGTGGCGCAGTGGTTAAGAATCCGCCTGCCAATGCAGGGGGACACGGGTTCGAGCCCTGGTCTGGGAAGATCCCACGTGCCACAGAGCAACTAAGCACGTGCGCCACAACTACTGAGCCTGCGCGCCTAGAGCCCGTGCTCTGCAACAAGAGAAGCCACCGCAATGAGAAGCCTGTGCACCTCAAAGAAGAATAGCCTCTGCTCACCGCAACTAAAGAAAGCCCGTGCGCAGCAATGAAGACCCAACAAAGCCAAAAATAAATAAATAAAATTAATATAAAAAAAAAAAAGAAGGCATTTAACTCTGGGAGACATCTTGCTGGTCATAAGTCCAACTCCTCCTTCCTGCATCAAGATTTCCCTTTTTCACTTCTATCCTTTGCTTTGCTGGTCCTACCTTCCTGGAAACCCTTCCCTTTCCTTTCAACCATCCATATCCACCTATCCTCCAGAAGCAAACTCAAGTCTCATTTCATTCTTCAACAGTATTTACTGCCTCCTTCTCTATGCCAAGCAGCTCATCTTTAAATTCTCCCTTAGCCATTCTACCTCTAATTCTCCAATCCTCTAGAGCAGTTATGATTTGATGAATTTTTGCTGCAGTGTGACAACTGTCCTATTTTTAATCTTGAACTATTTTTTAAACATATATTTAATTTTCCATGCCTTTTTTTTTTTAATCTTCCCAATTAGCGTTATAAAACTCCTTCAAGGCAGGGACTGTGCGATCTGAGTGTTTG
The DNA here is from genome assembly GCF_028564815.1 of Eubalaena glacialis. NCBI lineage: Eukaryota > Metazoa > Chordata > Mammalia > Artiodactyla > Balaenidae > Eubalaena > Eubalaena glacialis. The sequence continues at coordinate 80,392,092 of NC_083722.1, read as the reverse complement.
TATTCTGTTGCAGTGCCCTGGGTATATTTATGTGTTCATGTGGTTTAATTGTCATTAATAAGAGGTAATAAGATTGGCAGAGATTTTGCCCTCTTTGCTTCAAATCCATAGTAAAGGATACCAAGCACCTTTTTTTCCCCCTTCCTTTACTTAGTTTAAATATGGACTAATTGAAAAATAACCTGCTAGTAACTAATTTTGTATAAAGTGGGAGTTTTTCAAGCTGCTGGACCTTCAATAAAGTTAATTTTTAAAACATTATACAAATCAAATCTGCGCTATACTTAGGATTTGTGCCCTTTCCGAGATGTAAGATATACTAGAATTAAAAAAAAAGAAGCTTTAAAAAAATCTGCTTTGGTTTATCAACAACCACAGAAGGCTCAAAGCAATGCTGGATTCTCATCTGCTCCAACCACACCCATCTGCTGTTTGTGCAGCATTATGGGAGAAGCCATGGGGAGAGCCAAATATTTTGTTATTGCGTAGGGCCTCTCAGAAGGCATTTACATTAACAACTTACTTCCTTTGATTTTAAATGTTTGCCTCCATCTCTTGCCCTTCTTGTGCAGGCCTATCATGACCCCATGCTGAAACTCTCCATAATGACAGAACAAGAGTTGAATCAAATTTTTGGAACACTGGACTCCCTGATTCCTCTACACGAAGGTATAATTTTGTTCCCAGAATGAGTCTTGACTTGTAGCCTTAATTGAGTTGTCTTATAACAAGTCATGGCTATGTAATAATGTGAGTAACCCAAAATCTCCCAGCCCTGTTCATATTTGAATGCCTAACAAAATAAGCATTCTGTTTGTTTTTTTTACCAGACCTCCTTAGTCAGCTTCGAGATGTACGGAAGCCCGATGGCTCAACTGAGCATGTCGGCCCCATCCTCGTGGGCTGGGTAAGAAAAGTTCTCTGGTCTTGATTGAAGATAAATTTCAATAATGTAGATGGAGTTTCATTTTAGCGAGACTCGTTTTATTGGCAAACACTGGTTTCACATCAGAAAAAATTAAAATAGCAAATTTCTAGTAAAATTTATCATTACATTTATCCTTTATCTCCTCAAAGCATGGAAACAATTTTTTTATTATTATAAATGTACTGCATTTAAAGATAACATGGCCTTTGTGCAATAAAAGAAGTAAAGGCACACGTGAAATTGTTACTAGTTTCACATTAAAGAAAGTAAAACTAGTTAATATTCACATCAGGCCAATTACGAATATAATTATTACATTTTTTATTCTAGTAAAAATTTATGTACAGCTTCCTGTCCATCACTAAGAAAGCTTTTATTCATGCTACAAAAAAAAAACTCTTATGGTCAAATGTCATTTCATAAATGTTGTTAGTGTTTAGCATATATCTGATCCTAAGTAACTTCTTAGGAGAGCTGGTTATTATGCTGATCTTTATCCCAATATAACCCATACCCTTTCCTAATTGAAGAAATCACCTGTGACTTTAGGTTATGGGTTCTAATTTATGGTTCTGGGGCTGAACTGGTGTTGTATTGAGTGCATAGCGTGGTTGTTCAGTTGTAATTTATTTTAGACAAGGCATGTACTCTCTATTTTGCCAGAGTCCCCACCACTCCCTATTATGCATTTCTGTTTCCTTCTGTGAGTCCTCGAGTGTTCCACCCCTGCTCCAGGTTAGTTCAGGAGTCAATTTTAGCACTGAGGCTGAAATATCCCAAGGGTATCTGAAAGGCAAGTAATGTTCTAAGATGAATAATTTAGAAAACATGCCTTAATATTTCAGGAGAGATCATTCATCTTACATTTTTGACTTTGATCTTATTATGAGCCATGTTAGATGTCTTAACTTCATTAGCCCACAGAGAAATTTCTCTAAAGAGAGTTAGCCAGCTGGAGACAGAGGAGGTGTAATGAGAAGAGAGAGTCTGCCTCAATCTTTCTTAAACTTCCTCAGTCTGTGGATTGCTTCGGTGGGAGTGAGGGCACAACTCCAGAATAGCATGATGACCCCTCTGTTTTTGACAAGATGGCAATGTAGAACTACAAGGTTTCCTCAGACGTCATATACAAATTGTCAGTTCATGCCAGAAGCAAAAATGAACGCATTTGCCTTGTTACTAATTTTTTTCTGAAATAAATGCACTTCATTAGGAAATTGGTTTGATATGGGGGTAGATTTTGCAGTCATTTTCTGTACATACCCCAAAGAAGTTTGACCATGCCGGTCCATTGCTATCTGGACACTTCCCACATCAAATGGGAACTTGCAGCTTGAAGAGCAGCCTAAAATTAAACAACTGGCCCACTGTTACCAGACCTCATGAGAAATGGTCCTTATTCATCAGGACCGATGAGCAGTTATATGTTTTCCCTCTTTTAACTGCAGATGTGTCCATGTGAGTGGGAAGTGTAAACCAAGGGGTACATCTGTTTGAGTTCTGGTCTTTTTAACAGAACAAAATAAACATCTTAGTGGACTTTGAATGAGAAAAGTCAGAGCCCATTCAACCCATGAAAAATTGATTTTTTTCCCCCCAAAGGAAAAAAGTGAAAAAAATAAAAAACCCTTTTAACCAAGTGAGTTTCCCAAGTGAGATAGCCCTGACCAGTCCTTTTGACCTTAGAATGAATCAATTACTTTGGAGACCTTAAACAGAGTGGTGGGTTTTTTTCAGGGAACCACCCTCGTTACTGAGGATCAGTAACCATAGGTTGGCCTGTTCTCATAAGCCTCCCCTTCTCATAAAGAAACAACTTCCCAAGTGACATCTTCATGCTAACGTTTTTTCAGTAATGAAGTAATTTATCAAGTCTCCAAGGCAGCAAGTTCTCATGTTAATTTGGGTTCTCATTACATTTTCATTCCAAAGAGAGAGGCAGGGTACACGGAAGCAAAAAACTATATTTGCTCTATCACTTTTCATGTTAGGAAGATAGAAAGAATTTCTTAAAAAAAAAAAAAAAAAAAAAAAAAAGGCTGAGAGTTTCTCTTAGAAATTCTTGATAGTCTACTTAAAGAGATGGTGAATAGTTCAGGGCTTTCGAGGGTGGTGGGGAGGCCAAACACATTTCAGACTGGTTTTGTCTCCAGCTGAGCAAGTAGTTTTGCTTCTCTCAACCACAGTTTCTTCAATGAAAATATTCTAGGGTTAAATAATAATAATATTAATAATAGCTATTACTTACCGATTCTTAACCAGGAGCCAAGCTGGCTTTATACTTTTTATCTGCCATATCTCAGTATCTCACTAAAAGAGGACATTAGTATGTGCATTTTGTAAGTGGGGAAACTGAGGCTTCTGAAGGGTCACCTGACTGTTAACTGTCTGAGTTAGGCTTTGAACATGATACTCCCTGGTTCCAGAGTCTGTCCTCTTAACTACTGAGTTATCACAGCGTATTTTGGAACCAAGTTGTGTATATTCTTCATTCCCTATCTAGTTAAAGGTCACTTGTGGCTTTTTCTAGCCAGTGGGCTGAACCAGATAGCTTTTCAGGTTATGCTCAGGAAATGAGCACCCTGTGAGCTGTGAACACAGGACCAGAGCCAGATTTGGTTGCCATGGCAGCAGAGGCAGCAGGATCAGAGAAGGTAATGGCCCATTGGACAGCAAGCAGCCGTGTGGTTGGGGTTCCTTGCTAGTTTACATCTGATGGTTACTACTGATTTGTTTCTCCATAATGAAAACATTGGGCATTTCCAGGTCTTTTTAAAAAGGCAGGAAGTGAAAATGAAAATAAGAGGGCCTGAGTCTCTTTTTAATTAATTCTGAAAATCTAAATTACAAGCCACAACGCCACATCTGGTGTGTGTGTGTGTGTGTGTGTGTGTGTGTAAGTACCAATCATCATTACTTTCAAATACAACATTGAGGAAAGAATTTCTGTAGCTCTTTTTAACACAAATAGAGGGTTTTTTTTAAGTAACATGTAAGGAACGTAGACATTTCCAAGGAATGTTAAATTCGACTGAACTTTTAAACATTACACATCCAGGGTGTTTGTGCATGCGTGTGTGTGTGTGTGTAAGCACCAATTATCATTACTTTCAAATATAACATTGAAAAAAGAATTTCTATAGTTCTTTTTAACACAAATAGAGGTTTTTAATAACATGTAAAGAAGGTAGGCATTTCCAAGGAATGTTAAACTCAACAGTGAGGTTTTTAAACATTACTTTCATGGTATCTTGTTTGGTTTCAGTCACTGAGAAAATAATTTCGAAAAAAGGTATAAAAGAAGTAGCAGAATAGTTAAACTTTGACCCATTGTTCAGATGCTGCCACAACTTATTTTTAAGCTGTGTTCACAAACCATCAAATATTACCTAATCTGGTAATCCATTAAACATTCATTCTTTTGTTCATTCAGAATACAGACTTTGAATGTTTATTGTACAGTAGGCCCATTGCACAGTACTAAGGATGCAGAAATGAAAGACCCTCTTGCCACTGTCTTGCAATGAATCCCTCCACAGAGCAGGAGTTAAGGTAAAAGCGGCTTCCTAGTCCAGGGAGAGAAGCAAACACAGCAGGGCCATTGGCTGTATTTTATTGCCTCCAGTGACTTTCTGGAAGCTGACAGCCCGTGCATTAGGATGCTGTCATAGGGAGGAGTGGAAAAGGGAGATGAGCAGCGCTTTCACTGAGTCTCTGACTCCTTGTTTGCACCATGTGACTGATGGGACATGTCAGGGAAATTAGTATTTCACTGGAAGGAAAATAGTGGACTTGAAGTGTTCCAAAGTCTTTAAGCTTAAATTGTTCTTTGCATGGAATTGTGATGTTAACCATTAGGTATAGCCAAGAATCATTCTGGCCTGTCCGAACTAATTTAAAAGATGTTTCTAAATGCTTTCTGCATCTAATTTTTTAGTAATTATACTTTTGCTTTAACTTCTTGGAGTGCTTTATATTTGGTCCGCCTTGGAATCAGGTACCTTAAAACTAATGTAGAGGTGCTTGCACTGGGCCATGCAAAGGGCTGGGCTGTGGAGTCTGACTCCTTTCTTTTTGTGCCACTAAGTCTTCTAGATTAGTTTCTTATTAATAATTTTAAAAGAACCTTTATTTAAAAAAATATAGGAGACTTTCCTCTCACCAGATACTTTTGAAAGTTTAGGACAATTCTGTATGCATATGCAATATTTCAGTTTAGGAAAATTCTGAATTGTGTGCGTATACAGTAATTCCAAGTCTTTTGTGTCTAGCTTAGATTGGCAGAAATGCAAACAAATTATTGAGGTCTTAACAATCAAGAAAGTAAACATGCCACTAAGAAAATAACTTTGTGCAAGCAAGCAGGAGCTTAAAGAACTATCCATGGCCTGCCATTTTGAAGATTCCATTTCTGTCTCCTCCAGCCATCTAGATAAAGGAATGTTGGCCAGGCCTGGAGACCAGTTAGGTTTTGTTCAGTCCCAATGAGTGATGTTAGCATGTAGCTTCAGAGCACAATTATTTTAATGCTCCAACCCTCCTTTAATGTTCCTTTCTTAGCTGCCTTGTCTCAGCTCCTACGACAGCTACTGCAGCAATCAAGTAGCTGCCAAAGCTCTGCTGGACCACAAAAAACAAGATCACCGAGTCCAAGATTTCCTGCAGCGATGTTTAGAATCCCCCTTTAGCCGCAAACTAGATCTCTGGAATTTCCTTGATATTCCAAGGAGCCGTCTGGTGAAATACCCTCTGCTTCTTCGAGAAATCTTGAGGCACACACCAAATGATAATCCAGATCAGCAGCACCTGGAAGAAGCTGTGAGTTTGTTTCTTTCTGTCTTGCCTTGTTGTTTTCCCCAATGGCTAGAAGGTGAAGGGTCCCTGGGTACCAGGACTCAGGAATCTTGGGTTCTAGGCTTGGCTCTGACATTAACCATGTTTTGATTTTGCAAATCAGCACTATTCATAATCTATAAAATGCAGTATTTACATGAAATGCACTCTGAAGTCCCTTTAATTCTAAAATTTCTTGATTCTGTATAGGTGACTCTATAATCTGTTACAGTTACTGACTGTGAGGGTTAAGATCTCTGTGGAGATTTTAAATTGAATAGCTTTCTTTAGTTAGCAAATGAGAGTTGCCTTTTACCAAAGCCCATTTGTGAAGTCAACACCCATTTAAGACCCAGCTCTCCTTGGGCCCCAGATTGAAACATGGAGCCTAGTCAAACCTACTCCCCAGCAACTGTATTGAGTACGGGGCTGGATGGTTTGGGAAATACGGATTCTTCCGTAGCAGCAATAGAAGACCAGGAAAAATGGGGTCCATATTGTGAGACTCTGGTGAACTGTGAGCGTTCTGCCCAGAGAGCTCAGTTCTGATTGTGGGGCTCTGCGGGGCAGGGCAGAGGACCAAATGGCCTGGGCACAGGTGTGAAGAAATGACAGGACAGGTCATGCCAGGGAATGCCATGGATCAGTCTGCCTGGGGTTGGCGATACTCAGAAAGCAGCAGGAGAAGGGGCAGAGGTTGGTGGTTCACATTGGTTATAGGGAGTTTTAAATATCAATTTGAGACATTTTTCCTTTGTTGTGCTTTTGTTTTTTAAGTAGCTTAGATCCAACGTTCAAATCCCAGCTCCATCACTGACAAGCTGTGTAATCTCGGACGTGTCACTCTTCATCTGTAGGACAGGGGACAGAGGAGACTAGGGACAGGGAAGCAAGCTGGGAGGATGCTGTGGTGGTCCAGATGTGCAGTCTTGGAAACCTGCTTAGGGAGTCAGCAGTGGGTATGGAGGCTAAGAGACCAGTTCAAAGAGCTCATTCCCTGACTGGGTCTGGGACAGTAACAGAAGGTGATATGCAAAGGTGATTGGAAAGTCAGAAGCCTTGAGCCTGTGGAGCAAACTGCCTATCTCTTCCCAGAGAAGGACTTAACTTACTTAATAGTAAGTAGTAACAACAACAGCAATAATAATAGTAACACCTGCTGACATGTAGGGAACATCTAGTAAATCAACTTTATGTAATTGCCTTATGGGTTATGTATCTCATTTAATCCTCATAATAACCTGTGAGGTACCCGTTCATGTTAGGGCCGTTTTCCTTTTCCAGATCAGGCTTGGGGGCGTTAAATAACTCACCCAAGTCCAGGGCCAGCAAGTAATGGAGTAGATATCTGAACCTTGTCAGTGTAGACTGCAAATCTTATGACTTTTCCACTTCTTTATGATCCTATGGAGCTGAAAGCCTGGCTACTTCTTTAAGCCCCTGTTGCCTTTGGAATTGCAGAGAGCTGTCTGGCCACCAGGCTTTGTGGAGGGGCCTCACTGGTACAGAGCTGGGCCAGTTGTCTGTGTGGGGATAGAGAAGAACAAGGAAAGACTCTCTCCTGATTCAAGAGGTGTTTGATGTGTCTGGCAGGCCCAACATACAGACTAGCCTACCAATCCAGCATGATGGGGGATGCAGACACCAGGGATGAAGCCCATCTCACTTCATCGTGTCTGTTTTCATTACTGGGAAGAGTAATAGCGTTGCCTCCTCTCCATATTTCATCCCAGCAAGTGTGTGGTCTGTAGGAATGAGAACAACAGGGAGCTCAAACTAGTCTAAATAATTACTTTTTTGAAGCAAACAAGCCTGCTCTGAATTTTACGGTAAAGATTTCTTCTTTTTAATATGCAGCATGAAAGAATAATGCTTTGTTTTAAAAAAACACCCAGTGAGCTAAAGTTTGAATTTAAAAACAGATAAGAATATGATTGTTTGCAATATGAAAGGATGCACCAGTTTCCCTCGTGCATAAAATGTGATGCCATTTTAGAAAGTTGAATCTGCACCTAGTCAGGCAGATTTATGTGTGAAGCATGGTATACCTGCATTTGAAAGTGTCTGCAAAGCAAGTCTTCTAAATGCCCATTTACACTATATAGGCACAGCAGTTTTTCCCCCTTCTTTTCAAAATCCCTGTGGCATTACCGTAGATGAACAGAAATATTTAGCCCTGTCCTCCGGAGTGCATTGTGAATGTTTGATAACCATAAAGTCCACAGTGCCAATGTAGCTTGACTTATATGTGCCCTGAATAAATTTTCCACCTATGAAAAGGGAAAAATCAGGGAACTCTAAGTAAATTGCTTCTACACCAAGCATTCAGTCTTATGATTAGATCTAAAGAAAGGTCTTGCTTTTAATGCAGTGGGTAAACTACATCTGTATTAAATTTCTTAGTAGTATTTTGGAGGGTTGATAGAAATTTCCCCCCAAAGAGAACATCTTAAAATAGAACTTTGGATATTCATATATTCCAGATCTGGTTGTTTAATGTTTTAAATTCTAAGGATTGTTTCAGCCAGAAAATGATCCTGCAGACCATCTCTTCCCTCTGCTTGCCACTGTTCCAATTCCTTAAAAAGTATCACTGGAATCAATGGGAAGAACAGTCCTGCTTTTGATGCAACAGCAGTGAAGGCTGCTATTCTTGGTCCATGTCGGGAGCCAACGAGTAGATGATATTACTGCACAAGGGACTAGACAGACAGGACCTTCAGATTCTACTTTGAGGATGACGATTCCAGCATGTGTGGGTTTAATCCCTGTTCTGTTATAGGTATCTTTTATCATCTTCCTTTACCAGCCCCTGCCCTTCAGTTTGAACCCAAATGAGAGATGCAACAATAAATTTAATTTAAATGCACAACTACCAAGACTGTTTGCTATTGGCAATCTGCTATATGTAACTTTATTCCTCGCTGCAATTCTGCAAAATAAATTCCTCTCAAGAACCAGTGCAGAGAGATTAGACATGGTATGCAGGTGGATTAGTTCATGGTATACAGGTCAATATAAATACAAAATAATATTTTCAATAAATGAAAGCAAACCCAGAGTTACTATGATAAATATAGACATAGAATATGGAATAACACCATTTGTTTCCATTCTTCTGTCTCTTTTTATTTTTTCAAACACCTGAGAGAAAAGCAGCATTTGAGAGTAGTCATAGCTGCCTAAGGAACCACTGTGGCTTTTGAGTTTATTAATCTTCACGTGAAATGCCCGCTGTTCAGTTCCTGAGTTAAATTAGGAAATGAACATATCTTTATGTCTATAGTACATCTTCCTTCTGGTTTCCTGGATACTTGCAGGAAATTCAGAAAATTGACTCAAGTACTGATTAATTCCAGCTGCCCAGGTACACCTAGTAATAGCAGATAAGATGAACCACAGCAATTAATGCAAAGGTGTTTTTTGTTTTTTGGGTTTTTTTTTGGCTGCGCTGGGTCTTCGTTGCTGTACGTGTGCTTTCTCTAGTTGCGGCGAGCAGGGGCTACTGTTCATTGCGGTGTGCGGGCTTCTCGTGGTGGCTTGTCTTGTTGCGGAGCATGGGCTCTAGGTACATGGGAAGCCCCACAAAGGTCTTTAAAAGCAAGGAGAGACTTCCCTGGTGGCTCAGTGGTTAAGAATCTACCTGCCAATGCAGGGGACACGCATTTGATCCCTGGTCCAGGAAGATCCCACATGCCTTGGAGCAACTAAGCCTGTGCACCACAACTGCTGAGCCTGCACTCTAGAGCCTGTGTGCCGCAACTACTGAGCCCACGCACCACATCTACTGAAGCCCGCGTGCTCTAGAGCCTGTGCTCTGCAACAAGAGAAGCCACTGCAATGAGAAGCCCGTGCACCGCAACAAAGAGTAGCCCCTGCTCGCGGCAACTAGAGAAAGTCCACACGCAGCAACGAAACCCAACGCAGCCAAAAAAAACGAAAAAAATTTTTTTAATTCTTAAAAACAAGGGAAAAGTATGGATTTCACTACATATTAAAAATGTAATAAAGTAGAAAGATAAGGTAGATATAAAACAATTGCTCAGATACCTCCCATATATTTTAATCTTCTTGAGGGCAGCGACCCTGTCTCATTTCTTTGAATGACACCACCTAGTCTGACACTGAACAGATGCTCAACAAGCATTAATTGAATTAATTTGAAGGATGAGTCATAGCTTTAGAATATTTTGTGAAATTTCTTGTTTGTTTGTTTTTGAAAGTAACAATAAATAGTCATCTTTGAAAACCAAAAGGGGGAAAAAAGAAACAGGGAGAAAGTTTGTACACCAAAGTGTTCCATTTATTACTTGTTTTGTGTTAGTGAAACTCAGATTAATTTCACAGGACTTACATTAAACACTAGGTTGACATCAAAGACCAAAAAAATTCTTTTATGACCTAAAGAGCCTGTATTTTTAAAAATAATGTTTTTTTAAAATTATCAAAGTAGTGCTACCATCCAAATTCAGGAAATAGAGAAAAGAGTAAATAAATGATCTTTGAAACTCTTAGTAGCTACAAAGGTGTAGAGATTATGCCTCTGTCCATAGGATGCAGTCACCAGACTTCAGCTCAAAGCTGTAAGATCTTCTATCAAACTTGCATGGAAATGCCAAGGTTATAACTGGGTAGAAGTTTTTATCCAGTTGCTTTGGGCAGAAGGCAAGTGAAAAATAATCATTTAACAATCTTAGAATTCACTACCACTTGAACACAAGGTCTGGTAGCTTTTCACTGAGTAAAAGCCTCTTTTAAAACCTTGCTTTTCAGAGACTGGTTTGTTTTTCCATTAAGTAAATGTGACCAAGAAGAGGCCTTACTGACACTTCTCATCTGTTACGTTCTTTTCCGTTAATACCAGCACAAGAAAGTTGGGACTGTTGGTCTTTTCACTATTAGGGGACAGAGGACTCTGGTGAAGAAGTCATTACTTTGCCTTGGATTGGTGTCACTGAGTTTTTACTCAACTAATTTCTTGCTCCTTTGTTTTCTAGAATTTTCTAACTTTTAGATGTATTGTTCATGTTATAGAACAACACTACATTGGAATAAATGCTTACTGAACATGTCTCAGTGTTGTACTCTTGTTGTGTTTTGCTTCATTTTGAATTTAACAATAATGCAGGGAATTCCCTAGTGGTCCAGTGGTTAGGACTCCGCACTTTCAGAGGACCTGGGTTCAGTCCCTGGTCAGGGAACTAAGATCCCACAAGCTGAGCGGCCTGGCCAAAAGAAGCAAAAAAACAAAAACAATAATGCATCCACCATTGCTTTGAAATCCCTCTACCCCTGATTTACTCACGTGTGCTGTAGGTATGGGCCTGAGTGTATATAGACAAATTGTCCCCGTTCTTACTCCTGGTGTCCTTTGTTTCCATTACTAGTTCTCTGTCTTTCATAAATCATTTATGTTTTGTCACTAAAAAGATATCCAAACCATTTATTCACACCCAATTTGCAAATATTGTTTGTAGGTTAGATTAAGTGCATGTAGAGAGACCTTGAAACTGGGTTTCAAATCCCCAAGGACAATCCAATCCCTTTTCTAGACTATTACATTCTACTTTTCCTCTCCTTGGCCACATTTTTTGAATGCCTACATTTTCAACATTGTGAGCATGTTTTAAGAAATGTGCAATATAGAGCTTAGTGATTATAAGTCCTGCACATTGAAATCAATACCTCATATCTCTTTCACTCATATAAAATTATGCATCAACTTTAGTTTTATATATAATACAAATATGTGTGTGTGTACAAATGAATATATGTTATATGTATTTATATGTGTACATGTATAGATGGTGTATGGATGGATAGATACAGTATATTAAAAGCATTTATTTATTTTTCCCTTTTCCCAAAGCAGCAACTTAGATATCATGATCTCAGAATTAGATCCAAGTGTATCTTAGTGACTTTCTAGGCTGAGTACCTGGGCCTTGTTGGTGTGAATGGTATGCTGACTTTCCCCATACTTTCTTTTTGTTTTCACAGATAAACATCATTCAGGGAATCGTGGCAGAAATCAACACCAAGACTGGAGAATCTGAATGCCGTTATTATAAAGAGCGACTTCTTTACTTGGAAGAAGGCCAGAAAGACTCCCTGATTGACAGCTCAAGGGTGCTGTGTTGTCATGGCGAACTGAAGAACAACCGGGGCGTGGTGAGTAGTTACTCTCCTTCAGTAATCTCATCCTGGGCCTCCCCAAATGCTTAATCCACTTGATACTGAGCCTCCTGTTACTATGCCTTCCCTAACTAGGGTCACATTTTTTAGACAAAAGTTGCTTTCCCAGTGTCTTTTATATCATAGGATCATATAGTTTTTAAATATACTTTTATATTTTATTTATTATATATATATATATATCTCTTAAATTTCATGACCAGTACATATTCAGAAAAATTTTGGAAACCAACATAGAGTTGCCAGCTTTTTCTTTTGTTTAGTCATGACCTTCGAAAACAAATACACGGCTTCCCTGGTGGTGCAGTGGTTAAAAATCCACCTGCCAATGCAGGGGGACACGGGTTCGAGCCCTGGTCTGGGAAGATCCCACATGCCGTGGAGCAACTAAGCCCGTGTGCCACAACTACTGAGCCTGCGCTCTAGAGCCCACGTGCCACAACTACTGAAGCCCGCGTGCCTGGAGCCCATGCTCTGCAACAAGAGAAGCCACCGCAATGAGAAGCCCGCGCACCGCAACGAAGAGTAGCCCCCACTCCCCGCAACTAGAGAAAGCCCGCGCACAGCTACAAAGACCAAATGCAGCCTAAAATAAAAAATAATAAATAAATTTATTTAAAAAAAATTCAACTCACCAGGCTATTTTTATATATAGCAGTAGAAATTAATGCTAATATATAATATAGATATAATTTTTATATATTATATATAACATGTATTTTATGTAATATATAAATTTTATTATATATAATATATATTTAAATTTCAGCATTGAGAAAGGCAGTCTCCACTTCTTTTGTGTTTCATCTTCAGTATCTAGCCAACCCGTAGAATGAAAGCCAAAACTAGATTGAAAACTCTTAATAAAGCTTTGATGATTCAGGGGACGCCCTTCTGACCTGGACTGTAAAGTGGCATTTATGAGCAGGCTTGGAAATGTTATTTGAAATCACTGAGGACATGTCACAGCACCCATTATCAGTGCTGCTGTAGATCTAACCAGCTGATGTTGCAACAAAGGTTATGAGACCTGTCACAGGCCGCTGCTTGAAGAAGTGTTTCTGTTTGACTGGGGAGTTACTGATTGCCAGACAGCTGCATTCTGCTTTTTGCTGATATCTGGAAAGCACTGGTGGACTTCTAATGGCTGATGCTCTGGCTCCTTGAACATTCTTTCTCAGAAGCCCTGTGGGGAATAGGAAGATGCATCACCCCACAGAATGAGGGCCTGTTCTCTTTCTGTCCATCAGTCAGGGACTGAGACCCTCTTGCTGGATGTGCCCAGGGCATTAAGGATGAACTCTTATCTAGTTCATGTTTCAGGCAGATAGATTTTTGAGAACAAAGATTTTAGTTGGGGTGAGGGGATTTGTTTTTGTTTGTTTGTTTGTTCCCAGTAGAATAGTAAAAGTCATTATGAATAAAGTCCTGAGTCAGGAAAAATATCTCAACGGTTTGAGGGCAGGAAGGAGCTGCGACTAAGAAGAGAATTCTCAGTGAACATTCACAAATAAGGGATATTTTTTAAAGTTGCCCAGACAATCTGAGTTCAAAGTGCCTACCTTGGCTAGAAGAGTGGTAGAAGTAGGACTGGCGGACCGCGAGGCCTGGGTCGGGTCAGGCCGCGCCGTGCAGGGCCACTGCGAGTGGAGGCCACTTGGGGAGGGGCGGGCTGGAGGCGCAGGTACATGTGAAGATTTCTTGGCAGATCAAACCATTGATCACCTTGTCCTCATTTCTACTTGTTCTGTGTTGACAAGGGAGCGTGCCCAAATGAGCAAGGTATCACAGCAGAATAGTACCCCGGGCGTGAACGGAATAAGTGTCATCCATACGCAGGCTCATGCCAGCGGCTTACAGCAGGTTCCTCAGCTGGTGCCCACCGGCCCTGGGGGCGGAGGCAAAGCTGTGCCTCCAAGCAAGCAGAGCAAAAAGAGTTTGCCCATGGATCGCAACAGTGACGACTATCGTCAGCGCAGAAAGAGGAACAACATGGCAGTGAAAAAGAGCCGGTTGAAAAGCAAGCAGAAAGCGCAGGATACGCGGCAGAGAGTGAATCAACTCAAGCAAGAGAAGGAACTGTTGGAAGCAAAAATTAAATTGCTGACTAAGGAATTAAGTGTACTGATTTATTTCTTGAGCATGCCCACAACCTCGCAGATAACGTGCAACCCAGCAGCACTGAAAATAACGACAAATTCGGATAATGCAGGACAGTAGATCTCACCCCTTTCAAACGTCACAACTTGTGGCTTAAACGTTAAAGGTGTGACTACCTACACTACTCGTATCAGGGGCTGAATCTCCGTTATTCAAAGATCCATTGAAGGTTGTTTTCTAGGATCAGCACTGAAGAGTTGATTAGCTAAAAATGTTAGCCATATAATTTGAATATCTGGTTTTAAATGATAAGGATCTTTGTGGGGATAAAAAACATTTTTAAAGGTATATGGTAAAAAAAAAAAAATGCCCTGGAGCTTGACATTCTTAATAAATCCTGACTTCCCAAAGAAAAACAAAAAGAAAGAGTGGTAGAAGTGGAAACAGTGTAAAAATCTCTGATTATTTTTAGTATATAAAACAGTGACTAACCCCTTCCCTCCCCTCCCCCCAAAAGAAAAGTCTTAATATTCTCTTCTGCCATCCCCACCACCCACACCAAGAAAAAGCCGTTAACTTGGTTATTTTGTGCTTTACTCTGTTTTTCGGTCTTCAAACCTGCCCCCAGCACAAACACACACCAATACAGAACCGTCATCATTTGTGTGTCCACAAGCCAACATTTAGTTGAGCTTCAGTTTCTGCAGTTTTTGGTGTGTGTGTGTGTATGTGTGTGTCTGTCTGTCCATCCGTCTATCTGTCTGTGGCAGGGTGTGGGTAGATGATCCACAAGTATCTTTTCTTCCAAATCTAAAACTATCTGATAATGCTGAATATGCTTCCCCGACCCCAAATCAAGATTCTAATGTGAGTTTTCAGCCCTACTCTTCTGGTCTCCTCTTTGAGACCCTAAGGCTGACATTCCCAAATATTGCCACTGGAAAACCAGAATCTAGCTGCAAAGTCATGGATCGTCTCACTTCACCTCCTAAGCATTTCCAAGCTGCGGGAAGAGTCTGGCACTTAGAGTTGAATGGAGCCAATTTACCCCAGCTCCACTCAGCAAAATTGCTTTTATAATGTGGTTTGAGACAAGCCTTTGTTTTTGAGATTCTTTTTTTGCCAACAACACACACATCAATCATCAGCCTTTTAAGCACAACCTCTTCAGAGAACTGAGGTTCTTATGAACTTAACCGAAAAGGACAACTTGTTTGATTGTCTGTCTTTGTGGCTACAGCAACATGCTCTGGTTTCCTCGGGAATGGGCAGTGTTCGGAGCCGGGATGCCTGGATGAAGCTGATAATCAACTCAGTGGTTGAAGGAACAAGTGTTTTATGGGTTTGAGAAGCAAACGTTAATATTAGTCTCTGATATACCAGTCTCATCCTTTATGGACTGTTATTCATTGTGATCTCTTAGAATTGTATTGGATACAATAAACCAAAGCCCTGAGAGCACTAACTTTTTTTCCTTCATTACCCTCTTCATTCTATGGGGTTTTTCTCTCTCTCTCTTTTTTTTTTTAATGTTCCTATAAGACTGTGTGTGTCTGCACAGGTTGTGGATTGCAGTATGAAGAACGCCACTGCAGCTGGCAGACCTGGCTGCAGGTGTCTGTAGGCAGAAAGGCCTTCTTCAGTGGGGCCCTAGGGAGGCGCTCCCATAGGAAAAGCAATGGATGCATCTGGAAATGTGTCCAACCCACAACTGCTGTTCTCCCAGAGGTAGATTTGAGCCTAGAAGTTCATAGGCCAGTGTGAACCTGGTACCTAGGGGCCTCTTGTCCACAGAGGTCCACTTATCAACTACTCATTAGATTATTGCTTAGGGGAATCCTGTGGATTCTTTTCTTCCAGAAACTACACGTTTTCCTGTTCCAAGAAGTACTTGTGATCACTCGGGCTGTCACCCACAACGAGCAGCTCTGCTACCAGTTGTACCGGCAGCCCATCCCCGTGAAGGACCTCCTGCTGGAAGACCTGCAGGACGGAGAAGTGAGGCTGGGTGGCTCCCTGCGTGGGGCATTCAGCAACAATGAGAGAAGTATGGATGGCTGTCTGTTTTGACCTGTTGAACGTCTTTGGTCGTGGTGGTTTGGAGGGAATGGCTTCCTGGTGAAAAGAGAAGAGCTATGGCCTTGAAGTCAAACTGCATTCCAGTTTTCTTTCATCACTTACTGGTTGTGTAACCTTACTCAACCTCTGTGGGCCTTAGTTTCCCATCTGCAAAGTGGGGATGCATGCATACCTACTTCATAGGATTGTTATAAGGATTAAGTAAGACACTACAAGTTGACTTGTCTGCATATAACTGGTGCCCCTTAAGCTCCCTTACTCTGACTCCATCCACTGGATAAAAGCATTCTTAAGACCAGACGGTCCCTATGTGATTACAGTTGTATAACGGTGGGTTTTTGTAGTTAAGCTGGCAGACTTGTCTCTAAAGAGACATAACTATGATCACCTGGGCTGAGAGTTTATCTGTAATTACTCTAATGGGCTTCTCTAGCTTGAGACTTAATAAACAAGGGAATTAACCAAAAGAAGCTTAGATAGCAGCGTCTATCTAGTGCCTTCTATGTGTCAAGCACTGTGCCAGGCACTGATACACACTGGGGAACCAAACAATTCAATTCCTTGGAAGCCCTGTGGAACTTATATTGTGATGGAGGAGGTAGAGGTTATTTGAGAAACAAATAAATAATCCAGGTACCTTAAGAAAACTAAAACCCAGTAAGGGAATAGAAAGGGATAGCAATAGGAGGTATGTTTTAAGATGAAATGGTCAGGGAGGTCTTCTTTGAGCAAGTAACATTTGAGCCTCTTAGGTTAACATTGGCATCATACTGTCAAAGTAATTCATATATACTGCCTCTTACCTACTCACCAGTCCCTCCGCCCTAGTGGTAGTACTAGTAGCAGTAGTAGTACTTATATTTCTCAAGTACTGACTGTGTGCCAGGCATTGTATAAGCACTTACATGTATTATTATATTTATCCCTCATAATAACCATCTAAGGTAGAGTCTCTTTGTTTTCCCCATTTTACAAATAAAGAAACTGAGACGTAGGGGAGTTAAGGCATTTGCGCCATAGCAAAGACTGGAGCCTGAATTTATCTGAAGCCAGTATGTTGGCTACAGGGATCGTGCACGGGGACTGACTGAGCGCAGACACTTCTGTGAACCACATGCATGTGGCACACGGGGCCCATTAAATGACAGTTAATGTTGTTATTAAACTAAATCAAATGTCTTCCATATTGTGCACTACCATTTTTTAAATGCACATAGCTCCAGGAATTCCCTGGCGGTCCAGTGGTTAGGACTCCACACTTTCACTGCCGAGGGCCTGGGTTCAATATCTGGTCAGGGAATTAAGATCCCATAAGCCACGTGGCACAGCCAAAAGAATATAAATAAATAAAAATTAAAAAAAATAAATGCACAGAGCTCCCGTTGCAATTATTATTAAAATGTCATTTCATTTTAAAATGAAACCAAACTTATAAGAGTCTTTACATATCTTCTCAATCATCAGATACTAAATATACAAGTACTATCATGTGGAGGGTCTTGGGCCTGTTTGATGTTACAAAGAGCTTCTTATACTTGAAAAAGCTCTAGCTTGGGGCAGTTGTTGAAATTACAGATTCCCAGGCCCACCTCAGACCCACTGAATCTGAATCTCTAAGGGTAGGACCCCGAGATCTGTATTTTTAACATGCTCTTGGGAGATTTTGATATGCAGCCAGGTTTGGTACCCAGTACTCTGGGATCCCCTGAAACACAAGACATAGTTGTTCCGTACTGATTTGCTAGCTTCTGAGAGCAACTGAGTGCCAGACCTGTGTCAACACCTGTTGATTGATGGAGGCTGCAGGGTGGAGCTGAGCCATGTCCTGGATCAGCAGGGCACATTTAGTAATCAATTAGTGATCTCTGCCATGGGTACTGGCGGTTAGTGTCATCACATGTGTTATCTTTGGCCTGAGGAAATACCTGTCCATTGACCTTTTTTTTCATGTGTTTTTCATTTCTAGTTAAAAACTTCTTCAGAGTAAGTTTCAAAAATGGATCCCAAAGTCAGACCCACTCATTACAAGCCAATGACACCTTCAACAAACAGCAGTGGCTCAACTGTATTCGTCAAGCCAAAGAAACAGTTCTGTGTGCTGCGGGGCAGGCTGGGCTCCTTGACTCCGAGGGACCGTTCCTAGATCCCACCACCGGGAGCAGGGAGCCACAGGGAGAAACAAAACTTGAGCAGATGGACCAATCGGACAGTGAATCGGATTGTAGCATGGACACAAGTGAGGTCAGCCTTGACTGTGAGCGCATGGAACAGACAGACTCTTCCTGTGGGAACAGCAGGCATGTTGAAAGCAACGTCTGACAGAAGCGTGTACTTCCTGGAAGTAGCCCTGTGTCTTACCTGTACAGTATTTGCATTCCACACATGGAACGGTTTGGAGAAGCACTTTTTAATACTTTTGTGACAGTGTTGACCCACCCAGTCCTGTCTGTACTTTTTTGTCCCTAGTACTGTAACTGCCAATCTGTGTCAGCTGGAATCTGTGGCAACTGCTACCTTGTATTGTATTTCACAAGTGTCTGGATGGATGGAGAAGTACTTGAACAAGTTACTTTCACTTGTCCTGCTGGATTTTAAAAAACAGAAAGAAAACAATCTCTAAACTACTGTTTCATGTAGATTAAAGGGTCCTTCCATGTTTCTCTAGTGCTTTTCTAGCTCTTTGACAGGGTAGCTGAAGGCATGAAATTTAAAGGGCCTTGAAAACAGGGCATGAGGAAGTTACTTGTGTATCGTGATGGCATTTGAAGGAGAAACGGGAAAGATCAATGTTTCGAGTTAAATTGGTTCAATGTCATCCAACCAAAAAGCATGAAAACATCCCTGGGGATTCTGAAGGTTTAATTTTGCAAAGGAAGAAGCACTGTCTTGACCTTGCAATTTCATCCAGTACAAATTTGATGCAATAATCTATTAGGACATGAAATAAGAGTCTGACCTTAAAAGGATCAGCGCAAAAACCGCTGTCAGCTCTGAATCTTGAACTGAAATGTGCATTGCATCAGGAGGTCTCTGCCATAGATGCTGGCTGGCCTTAAAGAGCCATTTCTAGCCTAAAATAGCAGAATAGAACTCAAAGGGCCTGGGAAAACCTGGCAGGATAGCAAAAAGACCCATCTTCGCTTTGTTTCATCTGCTTAGGCCTACTCGTGTTTTAGAGCATGAATGAAAAGAGGAGGAAAAGGGACTGTGGCTCAGTCAGTGACTCTGTTTACAGAAACATGTGAGAAGAAGAATTTGGAAGAAGTGCTCCATTGTGACCTTATGTGGGAAGCATTAAAAGAGAAAAGTAAGGTCCAGTGTCCTTCTGGGAAAGACCAGAGCCTTGGGTTTCCCTGCCCCACTTTTGGGGCATCATTTGCCATCTCTGGCTCTGTGCTGGATCAGAATCATAATTACATTCTCCAGAGGCCGACTTAATTAACTCTATCATTAATTAGGATCAGTTATCCAAACTAATAAACCTCTTTGCCAGCCTTGATTTACAATGCAGGGTGAGTCGCAGACCTTTAAAAAAAGTTAATACACAGAAAATCTCCCTGCGAGTGTAAATATTAAAGATGACTTGTGCAAAATTGTACCCACACCAGCACTAGTAGTAATGATTCTAAATTATTGCCAAAAAAAGTTTTCTTTTTTTTTTTAAATCTGTGTCTTTCAAGTTTACACAAAGGAAAGCAGTAAATACTATGTTGTCATTTTATTATGTACGTCTATCATGTGCATTCAAAGAAGCTGTGTGACAAGATTTATCAATATAAAAACAAGCTATAGTACTTATTTTTCAAAAAAAAATGTCCATTTTACCCTGTAAAACATATTTCTGTATTTATAGATTTTAAACACAGTGAATCTTTTTTTCTATTACAAGTTTATTTAAAACAACTCAAGTTGTTATTGATTTAGCGACTGAATGAATCTGCTGCAGACAGAAGCAGAGAAAAGCCGAGAAAAGTTGTTTGATGGTGGGGAAAAGAATGAATCATTCTTTGCAGGAGCCATCGGCCACTTTGGCCAGCGTGTTGAGAAAAGAGGTCTGTCAAGGGCTGGCCTATGGGAAGAAAGTCAATGAATGTTTTCATGAAATGAATGTTTTTGTATAATGGCCTTAAACTTCTCTGGAAGCATTTCAAATAAATTACGTTAAAATGCCGTCTTCTTTGTATATAGTATTTGCCCTACAAACATCAAATTTCAGTGATCTTACTGGGAGGTTCTTTCCGAAATTTTTGCTTGTACCCAAATACACACATTAAGATAGGGTATGGGTTGATATAAATGCTACGATTTGATCTATCAAAGCTCTTGCAGAACTCATATTTCTAAGATCTGTTTTTTCAAGGATTCTCTATTCACTTTTTTTTCTTTTTTCTTTTTTTTTTAATTTTAATTTTATATTGGACTATAGTTGATTAACAATGTTGTATTAGTTTCCAGTGTACAGCAAAGTGACTTGGTTATACATATACATGTATCTATTCTTTTTCAAAGTCTTTTCCCATTTAGGTTATTACAGAATATTGAATGGAGTTCCCTGTGCTATACAGTAGGTGCTTGTTGGTTATCTATTTTAAATATAGCAGTGTGTATATGTCAATCCCAAACTCCCAATCTGTCCCTCCCCCCACCTCTTCCCCCCTGATAACCATAAGTTCGTTCTCTAAGTCTGTGAGTTTGCTTCTGTTTTGTAAACACATTCATTTGTATCATTTTTTTTAAGATTCTGCATATCATATGATATTTGTCTTTGTCTGACTTACTTCACTTAGTATGATAATTTCTAGGTCCATCCATGTTGCTGCAAATGGCATTATTTCATTCTTTTTAATGGCTGAGTAATATTCCATTGTATATATATGTACCACATCTTCTTTATCCATTTGTCTGTCAATGGACATTTAGGTTGCTTCCATGTCTTGGCTATTGTAAACAGCACTGTAATGAACGTTGGGATGCATGTATCCTTGCGAGCCGTGTTTTTCTCCAGATATATGCCCAGGAGTGGGATTGCTGGATCATATGGTAGTTCTATTTTTAGTTTCTTAAGGAACTAATACTGTTCTCCATAGAGGCTGTACCAATTTACATTCCCACCAACAGTGTAGGAGGGTTCACTTTTCTCCACACCCTCTCCAGCACTTACTGTTTGTAGATTTTTTGATGATAGCCATTCTGAGTGGTGTAAGGTGATACCTCATTGTAGTTTTGATTTGGATTTCTCTAATAATTAGTGATGTGGAGCATCTTTTCATGTGCCTATTGGCCATCTGTATGTCTTCTTTGGAGAAATGTCTATTTAGGTCTTCTGCCCGTATTTTGATTGAGTTGTTTGTTTTTTTGATATTGAGCTGCATAAGCTGTTTGTAAATTTTGGAGATTAATCTCTTGTCAGTCGCATCATTTGCAAATATTTTCTCCCATTCTGTAGGTTGTCTTTTTGTTTTGTTTATGTTTTCCTTTACTGCGCAAAAGCTTTTGAGTTTAATTAGGTCCCATTTGTTTATTTTTGTTTTTATTTCCATTACTCTAGGAGACAGATTGAAAAAGATACTGCTGCGATTTATGTCAAAGAGTGTTCTGCCTATGTTTTCCTCTAAGAGTTTTATAGTGTCCGGTCTTACATTTAGGTCTTTAATCCATTTTGAGTTTATTTTTGTATATCGTGTTAAAGAATGTTCTAATTTAATTTTTCTTACATGTAGCTGTCCAGTTTTCCCAGCACCACTTATTGAAGAGACTGTCTTTTCTCCATTGTCTAGTCTTGCCTCCTTTGTCGAAGATTTATTGACCATAGGTGTGTGAGTTTATTTCTGGGCTTTCTATCCTGTTCCATTGATCTATATTTCTGATTTTGTGCCAGTACCATACTGTTTTGATGACTGTAGCTTTGTAGTATAGTCTGAAGTCAGGGAGGCTGATTCCTCCAGCTCCGTTTTTCTTTCTCAAGATTGCTTTGACTTTACTCACTTATTCATTTATTCATTTTTAATAACTATATCTTGAATCTGTACTGTGTGTCAAGGGATGTCATAATTGTTATAGAAAAGAAATGTTGAATCTCACTGTTAGTATAGGTGATTGTTGATGACCTTGGAGCCAAATAATAGAAGGCAAATTTCACTTTGAAATTCCTCCTGGAATTTCAGTCCACTTTTTTTTTTTTTAATTAAGATGGCTAGTTTTCTTCCCCCAAAGAATAGTTTTAGATGAAAAGGCTCTACAGTTTTAAGTAGTTGGTAGCCAATTCTCAATAGCATGTTGGCCCAGTAAGGCTGGTAGTTAATCTTATCTTTATAATAAGTTGTCACCATTTTGTTTAACATACTGTTAATTTTCAGATTAGTCAAGATATTCACATAAATAAAAGTAAGTCCAAAATTTTTCCCAAATGAAAACTCACTCCTTCTCATTTTCTTACTCCTCCCTCCTTTTTATCCTCCTTGTCCTTCTCCAGTTCTACTTTGGATATTCTGTCCACTTTTTATTCCCTTGATTGTATTGACTTTGTTACTAGAGAGTGTCTCTACTAGTCTATTAGAAGATATTTGTACTGACATTTTGTGGGTTAGTACAAATGACTGAGGGCTAAATGGTTTTCTTGAGTCTATTTTCAAGATGTTATTTGACACACAACTAAAGGTAATCCTCACAGTCTAAATGAAAGTCATAAGCAAAGAAAAGAGCCAGACCTAGCAATTTTGTGCAAAATTAGAGTGTGGTTTCGGCTTCTGGGTAGTGGTCACCACCATCAACTGCTTTCCTTTCCATTCCTAGCACGGTCTACAGCAGCTGAGAATGCTACAGTCCTGTTTTAACAAAGTCCCTGTGGTTCCAGGAAACTGCAACCCACTGTGTTGGTGAACAAGCTGTTCAACTTTCCATTTACATTCTGTCCATGTCCACCTTTAACTAATTCTCTAGAAGCCTGAGGATTCCTTGGAGATTTAACAAAGAGAGCATCTGACCACACAATTTCACTTGGACATTTTCTCTCACCTGGCTCCCATCGGCATGTGGAAAAAGCCACTGATCATCATCTCTCATTGCTGTGGTTGATTCATTTATTTCATGCTATCTCATTTATTGACAGAATTCTGGAATTACAGTATTGGGAATTTGAATAGGATAACTCAACCCCAAACTCACCAGAGTCTGAAGATCATTAAGATTTAAAACCTTGCCCACATGAACACACAGTGAGAAAAGTCGACTGTATTCAATGTACCTAGAGGGTATTTATGCAAACAAGTTGGCAAAACAATCACTGCTCACTGCATCTTATTTCCTTCTTCCAGGTTGGTTTGCACTTCAGTCAGCTACATAGATCTACCCAGAGGAAGCAGTTCATCAGTTGACCTGGAGGATTAGCAAGGAATTAGAAATGGCACTCTGTATCTTTGAGAGCTGATCATCTAGTTCAGGAAACTGGACATGCATTCTAAATAACTTGTCCACTTACACATACATGTTCACACACAAACACACCTAAATATTAATGAACTGTGTTATCTCATGTGTAGAATTTTGAAACATGTCATCCTTGATGTTCTATTCATCCCATGTCTATGAAATGGGGATACTGTAAACCCTCAGGCCATTTAAAAAGTATGATGTTGTATGTGAAATCACTTTGAAAACTATTAAGAGCTAGCAGTTTTCATTTTTGCTATTTAATAATCACTTTTAAATTTGCACATGGTGTTATGAAATTTCTTGAAAGTATGGCCTTGGCTGGGATCTTTTTCACTCATTCTCTGCATATTTGGGGGGTAGGGTGGAGAGGGCTTCTCAATCCAGAGAATCCGGAATATTTTCTTGTATTTTTTCATTGGTATATTCCTTTCCACAATTTTCTGTTTTCTCTTTCAGGAACTTCAGAGAGAGTGATGTTGAACCTCCTGGATTTTGTCTCTTCCCTCCTGGATTGGTTTTCATATATTCTTATCTATTTATTCCTACTTTTTATTTCCTAATAGTTTGTTCTCTCTCATGGAAATTTCTTCACCTTTATCTTCTAACCCTTCTATTAATTGGGGGGAAAGGTTTTTATTGCTAAACTTTTTCTGTCATTGTTCCTTTTCTTAGAGCATCCCTGTTCTTTTTTTTTTTTTTTTTTGAATTTTATTTTATTTATTTTTTTATACAGCAGGTTCTCATTAGTTATCCATTTCCTTTTCTTATTTAATGAAGGCATTATCTTTGCTAAACTCAGGGTATCATAGTTTTGTTGCATTTTTCTTCTTGAATTGTTCATTTATCTGGGGATAATAGTAACTTATGGGATTGTATATTTTCGCTTACCTCTCCAAATTGCCTCTCTGTCCTGATCCATCGTTTTATGTGCCTGTGGTATGTATGTACTTCATCAATGAACTTTTGCTTGTAACTTCTGGTTTTATTTGACCAACGGAGAGTCCTTGCATGATATCAGAGAGAGGGAAAAGAGTGAGGTTGGAGTATTTATTCTCCTGGCTCTCTCCTCAAAGAATTGCCTTGGGCTGGCTACCTCTCTTGACATGAAGTCACAGTTCCTCTCAAGGAGTTCTCTCTGAGTTCCAGTAACCCTTCCATCCTAGGATGGTAACAGCCCCACTGTCACTAGCCCCAGGATATTGCCTTGCCTCTACACCCTGCCCACAACTTTGTATAAAGTCCCTTTTTAAAGCTTCTTTGAATTAACCTAATTTGAATATGCTGCTGAGCCTGCTGGGCCTCTGACAGATACCGGTACCTGACATGATAAACATTATACACATGTGCTCTCAGCATCATTGTCACAGGGATCATTCTACCACCTGCTTTCTATTTTCATATGTTGTGGTTCAAGGATAGAAAGATCTTTTGGAATTATGAAAGATGGATTTCCTGTTTCTTGTTGTGAGAGATAATTTTCTGAGAAGAGACATGAAAATATCTTTCAAGAGAAAGGCAAAATAAAGACTTTTCCAGGCATAAAAGAGCCTGAAACAGAAATCAACAAGTTCATTACCAGCAGATCTATACTGCGAAAACTGTTAAAGGACTTCTTTTGATAGAAAGAATGCAACACCAGATGGGTGTGTGGATCCACACAACAGAAGGGCACCTAATGCAACATGGGGACTTCCCTGGTGGCGCAGTGAGAATCCGCCTGCCAATGCAGGGGACACAGGTTCGATCCCTGGTCTGGGAAGATCCCGCATGCCGCGGAGCAACTAAGCCTGTACGCCACAACTACTGAGCCTGCACTCTAGAGCCCACGAGCAACAACTTCTGAGCCCATGTGCCACAACTACTGAAGCCCATGTGTCCTAGAGCCCGCGCGCCACAACTACTGAGCCCACACGCCACAACTACTGAGTGCACACACCGCAACTACTGAAGCCTTCGCACTCTAGGGCCCACGTGCCGCAACTACTGAGCCTGCGTGCTGCAACTACTGAAACCTGGGCTCCTAGAGTCCATGCTCTGCAACAAGAGAAGCCACCACAATGAGAAGCCCACACACCACAACAAAGAGTAGCCCCTGCCCTCCACAACTAAAGAAAGCCTGTGCGCAGCAACAAATACCCAATGCAGCCAAAAATTAAATAAATAAAATAAATAAATTTATGAAAGAATATAATTGCCCTAAAAATTAAAAAAGAAACAAAAAACAAAAAAAAACTAGTCATGATGGAGTAAGAAGGACTGGATTTACCCTTCCACCTGAAACAACCAAAAAATAAAAGGAAAGACAACATATGTGAAACTATGGTTTTGAACACATTGGACATCAGGCAATGAAGGACAGTGACCCTGAGAGAAGAGAATAAATGACTGAGCCCTGTGTTTGCTCCAGCTTACAGCCTTGAGAGGGTTGTCAGGCAGCAGGGCAGGGAGGGGAAACCCAGCCTAGTCCAGTGAAGTCCCTGAGTGGAAGAGATGTGGCTGAGAGTTCAGGGAGACCAAGGCAGCTACAGTTTAGAGGACAGAGGAGAGCACTGCATGGAGAGCAAACCTTGGAGGCCTGCAGAGAGGACCCCGCCCCCCCCCCGCCACCTGTCCAAGGTACTCAGCTGAATACTGATCAGTGCACACGTGAGAAACTACCCAAGGGCGGGGAGAACTATCCAAAAGGATTAGCAGGAGCTCACACAGTGCTGGGAATAGTTCCTGTTCCCACAAACCACACTAGTAGAATATCACATTTGGATAAAGTACTCAGAAGGGCCTGAAAAGTTGTGGGGAATAATTAGCCTGAGCATAAACACTACTTTGGTTCCACCTAACAAGTCTTTTTTTTTTTTTCCATTTATTTTGTTTATTTATTTTTGGCTGCATTGGGTCTTTGTTGCTGCGCACGGGCTTTCTCTAGTTGCTGCGGGTGGGGGCTCCTCTTCGTTGTGGTGCGTGGGCTTCTCATCGCAGTGGCTTCTCTTGTTGCGGAGCATGGGCTCTAGGCTCGTGGGCTTCAGTAGTTGTGGCACGCAGGCTCAGTAATTGTGGCTCACGGGCTTAGTTGCTCCACGGCATGTGGCATCTTCCCGGACCAGGGCTCAAACCCTTGTCCCCTGCATTGGCAGACGGATTCTTAACCACTGTGCCACCAGGGAAGCCCCCACCTAACAAGTCTTAAAGACCAAAAAGGATCAAACTATTTCCAAGTAACTTAACTGCATCCCAGAACAAAGCACGAGCATATTTATAGGAATACAAAAATATCCAGCACCTAACAGGGTAAAATTCACAGTGCCTACCGTCCAGTCAAAGACTACAATGCATGCAAAGAAGCAGGACAATACAACTCATGAAGAGGAGAAAAATACAAGAACAATTGAAACCAACCCAGAACAGACACAAATGTTAGAATTAGCAGACAAGGGCATTAAAAGGTATTAAAACTGTTGGGAATTCCCTGGCAGTCTAGTGGTTAAGACTCTCTGCTTTCACTGCCAAGAGCACAGGTTCAATCCCTGGTTGGGGAACTGTGATCCCTCAAGGTGCCTGGTGCAGCCAAAAGAAAAGAAAAGAAAAGTTATTAGAACTGTATATTATAATGTTAAGTGGAGAAATGAAAGATACAGGAAAAAGAGCCCAAATCTAACTTCTAAAAATGAAAACTACCATGTGTGAGATGAAAGATACTCTGTGTGGGATTAACATCAGATTAGACAGTTCAGAAGAAAAGATTAGTGAACAAGACCTAGCAATATAAACTATTCAAAATAAAACACAGAGAAAAGAGAATTTTGAAAAGTGAGAAGAGCATAGGTGACCCATTGGACAACATTAAGTGCCATGATATGCAAGTAATTGGAGTCTCTAAAGGAATGGAGACGAGATTGGTTCAACATGGCGGAGTAGAAGGACGTGCTCTCACTCCCTCTTGTGAGAACACTAGAATCATAACTAACTGCTGAACAATAATTGACAGGAAGACACTGGAACTCACCGAAAAAGATACCCCACATCCAAAGACAAAGTAGAAGCCACAATGAGACTGTAGGAGGGGCACAATCACAATAAAATCAAATCCCATAACTGCTGGGTGGGTGACTCACAAACTGGAGAACACTTATACCACAGAAGTCCACCCACTAGAGTGAAGGTTCTTCACTGAGCCCCAGGTCAGGCTTCCCAACCTGGGGGTCCGGCAACGGGAGGATGAATTCCTAGAGAATCAGACTTTGAAGGCTAGCGGGATTTGACTGCAGGACTTCGACAGGACTGGGGGAAACAGAGACTCCACTCTTGGAGGGCACACACAAAGTAGTGTGTGCATCAGGACCCAGGGGAAGGAGCAGTGACCTCATGGGATACTGAACCAGACCTACCTGCTAGTATTGGAGGGTCTCCTGAACAGGCGGGGAGTGGCTGTGACTCACTGTGAGGACAAGGACACTGACAGCAGAAGTTCTGGGAAGTACTCCGTGGCGTGAGCCCACCCAGAGTCCACCATTAGCCCCACCAAAGAGCCCAGGTAGGCTCCAGTGTTGGGATGCCTCAGGCCAAACAACCAACAGGGAGGGAACCCAGCCCCACCCATCAGCAGACAAGTGGATTAAAGTTTTACTGAGCTCTGCCCACCAAAGCAACAGCCAGCACTGCCCACCACCAGGCCCTCCCATCAGGAAACTTGCACAAGCCTCTTAGATAGCCTCATCCACCAGAAGGCAGACAGCAGAAGCAAGAAAAACTACAATCCTGCAGCCTGTGGAACAAAAACCACATTCACAGAAAGATAGACAAAATGAAAAGGCAGAGGGCTATGTACCACATGACGGAACAAGAAAAAACCCCAGAAAAACAACTAAATGAAGTGGAGATAGGCAACCTTCCAGAAAAAGAATTCAAAGTGATAGTAAAGATGATCCAGGACCTCGGAAAAACAATGGAGGCAAAGATCAAGAAGATGCAAGAAATGTTTAACAAAGATCTAGAAGAATTAAAGAACAAACAAACAGAGATGAGCAGTACAATAACTGAAATGAAAACTACACTAGAAGGAATCAATAGCAGCATAACTGAGGCAGAAGAATGCATAAGTGACCTGGAAGACAGAATGCTGGAATTCACTGCTGCGGAACAGAATAAAGAAAAAAGAATGAAAAGAAATGAAGACAGCCTAAGAGACCTCTGGGACAACATTAAACTCAACAACATTCACATTATAGGGGTCCCAGAAGGAGAAGAGAGAGAGGAAAGACCCAAGAAAATATTTGAAGAGATTATAGTCGAAAACTTCCCTAACATGGGAAAGGAAATAGCCACCCAAGTCAGGAAGCGCAGAGAGTCCCATACAGTATAAACCCAAGGAGAAACACGCCAAGACACATAGTAATCAAATTGGCAAAAATAAAAGACAAAAATTATTTAAAGCAGCAAGGAAAAAACGACAACTAACATACAAGGGAACTCCCATAAGGTTAGCAGCTGATTTCTCAGCAGAAACTCTACAAGCCAGAAGAGAGTGGCATTATATACTTAAAGTGATGAAAGGGAAGAACCTACAACCAAGATTACTCTACCCAGCAAGGATCTCATTCAGATTTGATGGAGAAATCAAAAGCTTTACAGACAAGCAAAAGCTAAGAGAATTCAGCACCACCAAACCAGCTCTACAACAAATGCTAAAGGAACTTCTCTAAGTGGGAAACACAAGAGAAGAAAAGAACCTACAAAAACAAACCCAAAACAATTAAGAAAATGGTAATAGGAACATACATATAGATAATTACCTTAAATGTGAATGGATTAAATGCTCCAACCAAAAGACACAGGCTTGCTGAATGGATACAAAAACAAGACCCATATATATGCTGTCTATAAGAGACCCACTTCAGACCTAGGGACACATACAGACTGAAACTGAGGAGATGGAAAAAGATATTCCATGCAAATGGAAATCAAAAGAAAGCTGGAGTAGCAATTCTCATCTCAGATAAAATAGACTTTAAAATAAAGAATGTTACAAGAGACAAGGAAGGACACTACATAATGATCAAGGGATCAATCCCAGAAGAAGATATAACAATTATAAATATATATGCACCCAACATAGGAGCACCTCAATACATAAGGCAACTGCTAACAGCTCTAAAAGAGGAAATCGACAGTAACACAATAATAGTGGGGGACTTCAACACCTCACTTACACCAATGGACAGATCATCCAAACAGAAAATTAATACTGAAACACAAGCTTTAAATGACACAATAGACCAGATAGATTTAATTGATATTTATAGGACATTTCATCCAAAAACAGCAGATTACACTTTCTTCTCAAGTGCACACAAAACATTCTCCAGGATAGATCACATCTTGGGTCACAAATCGAGCCTCAGTAAATTTAAGAAAGTTGCAATCATATCAAGCATCTTTTCTGACCACAATGCTATGAGATTAGAAATCAATTACAGGGGAAAAAACGTAAAAAACACAAACACATGGAGGCCATACAATACGTTACTAAATAACCAAGAGATCACTGAAGAAATCAAAGAGGAAATCAAAAAATACCTAGAGACAAATGACAATGAAAACACGATGATCCAAAACCTATGGGATGCAGCAAAAGTAGTTATAAGAGGGAAGTTTATAGCTCTACAAGCCTACCTCAAGAAACAAGAAGAATCTCAAATAAACAATCTAACCTTACACCTAAAGGAACTAGAGAAAGAAGAACAAACAAAACCCAAAGTTAGCAGAAGGAAAGAAATCATAAAAATCAGAGCAGAAATAAATGAAATGGAAGCAAAGAAAACAATAGCAAAGATCAATAAAACTAAAAGCTGATTCTTTGAGAAGATAAACAAAATTGATAAACCATTAGCCAGACTCATCAAGAAAAAGAGGGAGAGGACTCAAATCAATAAAATTAGAAATGAAAAAGGAGAAGTTACAACAGACACCGCAGAAATACAAAGCATCCTAAGAGATTACTATAAGCAACTCTATGCCAATAAAATGGACAACCTGGAAGAAATGGACAAATTCTTAGAAAGGTATAATCTTCCAAGACTGAACCAGGAAGAAATAGAAAATATGAACAGACCAATCACAAGTAATGAAATTGAGACTGTGATTAAAAATCTTCCAACAAACAAAAGTCCAGGACCAGATGGCTTCACAGGTGAATTCTATCAAACATTTAGAGAAGAGCTAACACCCATCCTTCTCAAACTCTTCCAAAAAATTGCAGAGGAAGGAACACTCCCAAACTCATTCTATGAGGCCACCATCACCCTGATAGCAAAACCAGACAAAGATGTCACAAAGAAAGAAAACTACAGGGCAATATCACTGATGAAAATAGATGCAAAAATCCTCAACAAAATACTGGCAAACAGAATCCAACAACACATTAAAAGGATCATACACCATGATCAAGTGGGGTTTATCCCAGGAATGCAAGGATTCTTCAATATACGCGGATCAATCAATGCGATACACCATATTAACAAATTGAAGGAGAAAAACCATATGATCATCTCAATAGATGCAGAGAAAGCTTTCAACAAAATTCAACACCCATTTATGATAAAAACCCTCCAGAAAGTAGGCATAGAGGGAACTTTCCTCAACATAATAAAGGCCATATATGACAAACCCACAGCCAACATCGTCCTCAATGGTGAAAAACTGAAACCATTTCCACTAAGATCAGGAACAAGACAAGGTTGCCCACTCTCACCAGTATTATTCAACATAGTTTTGGAAGTTTTAGCCACAGCAATCAGAGAAGAAAAAGAAATAAAAGGAATCTGAATCGGAAAAGAAGAAGTAAAGCTGTCACTGTTTGCAGATGACATGATACTATACGTAGAGAATCCTAAAGATGCTACCAGAAAACTACTAGAGCTAATCAGTGAATTTGGTAAAGTAGCAGGATACCAAATTAATGCACAGAAATCTCTTGCATTCCTATACACCAATGATGAAAAATCTGAAAGTGATATTAAGAAAACACTCCCATTTACCATTGCAACAAAAAGAATAAAATATCTAGGAATAAACCTACCTAAGGAGACAAAAGACCTGTATGCAGAAAACTATAAGACACTGATGAAAGAAATTAAAGATGATACAAATAGATGGAGAGATATACCATGTTCTTGGATTGGAAGAATCAACATTGTGAAAATGACTCTGCTACCCAAAGCAATCTACAGATTCAATGCAATCCCTATCAAACTACCACTGGCATTTTTCACAGGACTAGAACAAAAAATTTCACAATTTGTGTGGAAACACAAAAGACCCTGAATAGCCAAAGCAATCTTGAGAAAGAAAAATGGAGCTGGAGGAATCAGGCTCCCTGACTTCAGACTATACTACAAAGCTACAGTAATCAAGACAGTATGGTACTGGCACAAAAACAGAAATATAGATCAATGGAACAGGATAGAAAGCCCAGAGATAAACCTATGCACCTATGGTCAACTAATCTTTGACAAAGGGGGCAAGGATATACAATGGAGAAAAGACAGTCTCTTCAATAAGTGGTGCTGGGAAAACTGGACAGGTACATGTAAAAGAATGAAATTAGAACACTCCCTAACACCATACATAATAATAAACTCAAAATGGATTAGAGACCTAAATGTAAGACTGGACACTATAAAACTCTTAGAGGAAAACATAGGAAGAACACTCTTTGACATAAATCACAGCAAGATCTTTGTTGATCCACCTACTAGAGTAATGGAAATAAAAATAAAAATAAACAAATGGGACCTAATGAAACTTCAAAGCTTTTGCACAGCAAAGGAAACTACAAACAAGACGAAAAGACAACCCTCATAATGGGAGAAAATATTTGCAAACTAATCAACAGACAAAGGATTTATCTCCAAAATACATAAACAGCTCATGCAGCTCAATATTAAAAAAACAAACAACCCAAGCAAAAAATGGACGGAAGACCTAAATAGACATTTCTTCAAAGAAGACATACAGATGGCCAAGAAGCACATGGAAAGCTGCTCAACCTCACTAATTATTAGCGAAATGCAAATCAAAACTACAATGAGGTATCACCTCACACCAGTTAGAATGAACATCATCAGAAAATCTACAAACAACAAATGCTGGAGAGGTGGGCTTCCCTGGTGGCGCAGTGGTTGAGAATCTGCCTGCCAATGCAGGGGACACGGGTTTGAGCCCTGGTCTGGGAAGATCCCACATGCCGCAGAGCGACTAGGCCCGTGAGCCACAATTGCTGAGCCTCCGCGTCTGGAGCCTGTGCTCCGCAACAAGAGAGGCCGCGATAGTGAGAGGCCCGCGCACCGCGATGAAGAGTGGCCCCCACTTGCCGCAACTAGAGAAAGCCTTTGCACAGAAACGAAAACCCAACACAGCCATAAATAAATAAATAAATAAAAATTAAAAAAAAAATGCTGGAGAGGGTGTGGAGAAAAGGGAACCCCCTTGCACTGTTGGTGGGAATGTAAATTGATACGGCCACTATGGAGAACAGTATGGAGGTTCCTTAAAAAACTAAAACTAGAACTACCATATGACCCAGCAATCCCACTACTGGGCATATACCCAGAGAAAACCATAACTCAAAAAGACACATGCACCCCAATGTTCATTACAGCACTATTTACAATAGCCAGGTTATGGAAGCAACCTAAATGCCCATCAACAGAGGAATGGATAAAGAAGATGTGGTACATATATACAATGGAATATTACTCAGCCATAAAAAGGAACGAAATTGGGTCACTTGTAGTGATGTGGATGAATCTAGAGGCTATCATACAGAGTGAAGTAAGTCAAAAAGAGAAAAACAAATATCGTATATTAACGCATATATGTGGAACCTAGAAAAATGGTACAGATGAACTGGTATGCAGGGCAGAAATTGAGACACAGATGTAGAGAACAAACGTATGGACACCAAGGGGGGGAAGCGGCGGGGGGTGGTGCTGGTGGTGGGATGAATTGGGCGATTGGGATTGACATATATACATTGATGTGTATAAAATTGATGACTAATAAGGACCTGCTGTATAAAAAAATAAAATAAAATTCAAAAATTCAAAAAAAAAAAAAGGAATGGAGAGAGGAGACAGAAAATATATTTGAAGAAATAATTGCAAAAAATTATCCAAATGTGATGAAATTATAAACCCAGAGATCCAAGAGATTCAGTGGACTCCAAACACAAGAAACAATAAAACTACATGAAGGCATATCAATCAAATTGTTCAAAACTGGTAATAAAGTCTTAAAAGCCCAGCTGGAGGAAAAAGACATGTTACATACAAAGAAACACAGGTAAGGATGACAGAAGATTTCTCTCTGGAAACAAGACAAGCAGGAAGACAGCGATATCTTTAAAGTACTGAAAGAAAAATAACTGAGCCCAGAATTCTATACCCAGTGAAAATATCTTTCAAAAGCAAAGCAAAATAAATTATTTTCGAACAAAGAAAAGTTGAAACAATTCATTACCAGGAGACCAGAACTACAAGACATGTTAAAAGACGTCCTTGAGGCAGAAGGGAAATGATATCAATAGTTGACTTAACATTAAAAAAAAATCAGCCAATGGGGAATTCCGCAGTGGTCCAGTGGTTAAGACTCCACACTTCCACTGCAGGGGGCACAGGTTTGATCCCTGCTTGGGGAACTAGGATCCCACATGCCGCATGGTGCGGCCAAAAAAACCCCCAAAAAACAGCCCAGGTAATTCATCAAATTAAAAAGTGGGGAGGCACATGATCATCTCAATAGATGCAGAAAAAGCATTTGACAATATACATCCCTGATAAAAACTTTCAGCAAACTAGAAATACAAGGAAATGTTCTCAACCTGATAAAGGGTATCTATCACAAACTATGACTAACATCATAATGCTGAAAGATTGAATGCTTTCTCCCCTAAGATGAGAAACAAGGGAAGGATATTCATTCTCACAACTTCTATTCAACATTGTACTGAAGGTCCTAACCAGCACAATAAGGCAAGAAAAAGAAACAGAAGACATCTTGATGGGAAAGGAAGAAGTAAAACTGTCTTTATTTACAGATAACATGATCATCTATGTAGAAAATATGAAATATACAAAACTTATTAAATAAGTTCAACAAGGTTGCAAGATACAAGGTAAACATGCAAAAATTTATTGTTTCTATATGATAGCAATGAACAGGACATTGAAATTTAAAACAATACTGTTTATATTATCATAAAAATACTAAAAACAGATAAATCTGAGAAAAGATGTGCAAAACATGTACCCTGAAAATTATAAAACACTGTTGAAAAATTATTATTATTATTTTTTTGGCCACAGCACGCAGCTTGTGGGATCTTAGTTCCCCTACCAGGGACTGAACCAGGCCCTCAGCAGTGAGAGTGCAGAGTCTTAACCACTGGACCACCAGGGAATTCCCTTTTTTTTTGGAAAAATTTAAGAAACACCAAAATAGATGGGAAAATATACCACGGTCATAGATTGGAAGACTCAATACTGTTAAGATGTCAGCTCTGCCCAAAATTAATCCACAGATTTAATACAATCCAAATCTAAATCAAGGTGGACTGTTTTCTAGAAATTGACAAGCTGATTCTAAAATTCATATGGAAATCTAAGAGACCTAGATTAGCCAAAACAACTCTGAAAAAGATTAACAAAGTTGAAAGACTTACCTAAAACTTACTATGAAACTGCAATAACCAAAACAGTATATTATAGTATGATAGACAGTCAACAGACCCAAACAGAGCCCAGAAATACAACCAGACATATGGTCAGTTGATTTTTCAACAAAGATACAAAGGCACTTCAGTGACAAAAGATCTTTTCAACAAGTGATGCTAGAACAACTGGCTATTTATATTCAGCAAAACAAACCAATAAAGTAAGACCCTATATCACATCTTATACAAAAATTAACACAAATGGATTGGAGAAAAAAATGTAAAACCTAAAGTTGTAAGGCCTATAGGGAAAATCAGGAGAAAATTTTTGTTGCCTTGGGTTAGGCAAAGAATTCTGCAAATAGTTCTTAGATATGACACAAAATCATAATTCATAAAAGAAAAAAATGGATAAATTGGGCTTCAATAAAAAGAACTTCTGCTCTTCAAAAGACATTGTTAAAAGACTGAAAAGACAAGTCACATACTGGGAGAAAATTTTTTGCACATCACATCTCTCATAGAGAAGTTGTATCCAGTATATATAAAGAAATCTGAAAATTCAGTAATAGGAAAACAAGCAACCCAATTTAAAAATAGACAAAATATTTGGACAGGTACTTGACCAAAGATGATATGTGGATAGTAAATAAGTATATTAAAAGACACTCAACATCACTAGTTGCGAAATAAATGCAAGCTAATACTACAATGAGATACCACTATTTACCTATTATATGTCTAAAATTAAAAAGATTGGACTTATCTGGTGGCACAGTGGTTAAGAATCCGCCTGCCAATGCAGGGGACACAGTTTCGAGCCCTGGTCTGGGAAGATCCCACATGCCGCAGAGCAACTAAGCCCATGTGCCACAACTACTGAGCCTGCGCTCTAGAGCCCTTGGGCCACAGCTACTGACACCGCGTGCCACAACTACTGAAGCCCACACTCCTAGAGCCCATGCTCTACCACAAGAGAAGCCACCGCAATGAGAAGCCTGCGCACCACAACAAAGAGTAGGCCCCGATCACCGCAACTAGAGAAAGCCCGCGTGCAGCAACGAAGACCCAACACAGCCAAAAATAAATAAATAAATTTATAAAATTGAAAAGATTAACTGTAGCCAACTGCCATGAAAAGATGCTCAAAATCATTAATCATTAGAGAAATGCATTCAAAACCACAATAATACCACCTCACATTCATTAGGATGGCTACTATTAAAAAGAAAATCAGAAAATAAGTGTTGGTGACAATGTGGAGAAATTGAAACCTTTGTGCCCTGTTGGTGGGAAAGTAAAATGGTGCAGCTGCTGTGGAAAGCAGTATGGTGGTTCCTCAAAAAAATCAAAATAGGATTATCATATGATCCAGCAATCTTGTTTATGGGTATATATCCAAAAGAATTGAAAATAGGATCTCAAAGAGATAGTTGCACATCCATGTTCATAGCAGTATTATTCACAATAGCCAAAATGTGGAAGCAACCCGTGTCCATCGATGAATGAACAGATAAACAAAATATGGTATATACATACAATGGAATGTTATTCAGCCTTAAAATGGAAGGAAATTCTGTCACATGCTGCAATATGGATGAACTTTGAGGGCATTATGCTAAGTGAATAAGCCAATCACAAAAAGACAAACACTGTATGATTCCACTTATATGATGTACCCAGAATAGTCAAAATCATAGAGATAGAAAGTAGAATGGTATGGGACTTTCCTGGTGGTCCAGTGGTTAAGACTCCACACTCCCAATGCAAGGGTGCAGGTTCGATCCCTGGTCAGGGAACTAAGATCCCACATGCCTCGCAGCGTGGCCAAAAAAAAAAAAGAAAGTAGAGGGACTTCCCTGGTGGTGCAGTGGTTAAGAATCTACCTGATAATGCAGGAGACACGGGTTCGAGCCCTGGTCTGGGAGGATCCCACATGCTGCAGAGCAACTAAGCCCGTGTGCCACAGTTACTGAGCCTGTGCTCTGAAGC
The DNA here is from genome assembly GCF_028564815.1 of Eubalaena glacialis. NCBI lineage: Eukaryota > Metazoa > Chordata > Mammalia > Artiodactyla > Balaenidae > Eubalaena > Eubalaena glacialis. The sequence goes on along the minus strand of NC_083722.1, from coordinate 80,354,830 downwards.
CTACGAGCCACAACTACTGAGCCCGTGCGCCTAGAGCCCATGTTCCGCAACAAGAGAAGCCACTGCAATGAGGAGCCCACGCACCACAGCAAAGAGTAGCCCCCGCTTGCCACAACTAGAGAAAGCCCGCGCGCAGCGACGAAGACCCAATGCAGCCAAAAATAAATTAATTCATTAATTAAAAAAAAAAAAGAAAGTAGATTGGTAGTTGCCATGGGCTGGAGGAGGGGAAATGGGGAGTTGCTGCTTAATGGGTATAGAGTTTCAGTCTTGCAAGATGAAAAGGGTTCTGAGGATTGTATGCACATAAAGTGAATGTACTTTACTAAACTGTACACTTAAAAATGGTTAAGATGATAGGACTTCCCTGGTGGCACAGTGGTTAAGAATCCGCCTGCCAATGCAGGGGACATGCATTCGATCCCTGGTCCAGGAAGATCCCACATGCCACAGAGCAGCTAAGCCCATGTGCCACAACTACTGAGCCTGCGCTCTAGAGCCCGCGAGCCACAACTACTGAGCCCATATACCACAGCTACTGAAGCCCGCATGCCTAGAGCCCGTGCTCCGCAACAAGAGAAGCCACCACAATGAGAAGACTGCGCACTGCAATGAAGACCCAACGCAGCCAAAAAACAAAAAAATGGTTAAGATGATAAGTTTTCTGTTATATATACTTTGCCATAATTTTCAAAAGGAAACAGTGTCCCACTCACTTTATATTTCTTCTGTATAGCAACCCCTTGAGGTGTAGGTATAATTATTATCTCCATTTTACAGGTGAGGAAACCTAGGTGCATAGTTAGAACATATTTTTAAAAGAATCCCATTGTACCTTAAACTATGATTCTTTGTAAAAGAGCTGGCAAATCACCAGCAGGTGATCCCACTAAGACATCTAGACATTGTGGCCCACTTTTGTTCCCTCTGGCTATTTCCTAAGGTCCTGTCCATCTAAGAGCCTTCAGCAGTCTGAGAACTTTGCAAAGAATTCTCTTCCGCCTAAACGTTAAGTCCTGCAATTCCATTATTCCTAAAAGATAAAGTAATACATATACACACAAATAACATGTTTACATAACTCTTCTGCTGAATATTTTAAAAATACTTTTAGAAAGTGGTATAGAAAAGCTGCTGGGTTTTAAAACCTGTTTTGTGAAGTTTTGCTCCCCTCTGCTGGAAAGTTTGTGTATATGCTCCTGAGGGTCTGGTTTCTGGCAAAAAAAGAATCATACAAAGTCAACTTTGGTATTCAGTAGCCAAGTGCTAGATTCTGTTCTCTGAACCTAGAGTTTCAAGGAGGTGTCTCAGATATTCTGCAACTGTCTGATTCAAAATTTTCTAAACACATTTAAGCTATTTTTACAATAAAAACAATACTGTGTTTTAAAATCTTACATGGCTAGTTCCCTGTTGGCCTAGTGGTTAGGGTTTTGGGCTTTCACTGCTATGGCCCGGCTTCAATCCCTGGTCAGGGAACTGAGATCCCACAAGCCGTGCGGTGTGGCCAAAAAAATAAAAATAAAGTAAATATTACATGGCTAATTTTGACACACCAGATATAGCCTGAATCTAGTTTGGGGATGGAAAGAGAATGTCTTCTTAAACTAGTCTGTCTACTTATTATCTGCTCTTATACTTTTGTGCTCCATCACTCCATTTCAAACCCTGTGGTCTGTTAAACCATTCCACTAGGAATCATAGTTATAATGTTTTATAGGGGGTGTTTCTGTTAGCTTGAAAATTGTGAACTATTGTAAGGTCTTCTGCATCTGAATTATGAATTGGAAGTGTTTTTGTCCTTTACATGGCTTATTTTAAAACATCTGACAACATCCTTTCATGGTTTACCGTTTGGTCTTTTCAGAGAATTCGAAATTACACATTTTTAAAAAACAATTGTGGTGGTGGGGAGAACAGCAATAGCTTTCTTTATTAACTATTATTAATTTCTTCCATCTCTTTACTTCTTCCCTTTAAAATACTCTCACAAAGTAACAGAACCTTGGTTTGTATCTAGGCTGACAATGACCAAGCATGCTGAAGTCCTAAGCCATCTCTTACCTAGATTTTTGTAACAGACTCCTAACTGATCTTCTTGCCTCCATGTTATGTCTTTAAAACTCACCTTCTATAATGAGAACCAGAATGATTTGTCTAAAACGTGCATCTAGGACAGGAATAAAGACGCAGTCGTAGAGAATGGACTTGAGGACTTGGGGAAGGGGAAGGGTAAGCTGGGACGAAGTGAGAGAGTGGCATGGATATATATACACTACCAAATGTAAAATAGATAGCTAGTGGGAAGCAGCCACATAGCACAGGGAGATCAGTTCAGTGCTTTGTGACCACCTAGAGGGGTGGGATAGGGAGGGTGGGAGGGAGACGCAAGAGGGAGGAGATATGGGGATATATGTACATGTATAGCTGATTCACTTTGTTATAAAGCAGAAACTAACACACCATTGTAAAGCAATTATACTCCAATAAAGATGTTAAAAAAATAAAGATATATTAATATGAAAATAAAATAAAATGTGCATCTGACTAGGTCAGCCTCTACCTAGTCTTTTTTTTTTTTTAAATAAATTCATTTATTTATTTATTTTTTTGGCTGTGTTGGGTCTTTGTTGCTGCACGTGGATTTCTCTAGTTGCGGTGAGTGGGGGCTACTCTTTGCTGCAGTGCACAGGCTTCTCGTTGCGGTGCTTCTCTTGTTGCGGAGCACGGGCTCTAGGCACACAGGCTTCAGTAGTTGTGGCACACAGGCTCTAGAGTGCAGGCTCAGTAGTTGTGGCGCACAGACTTAGTTACTCCACTGCATGTGGGATCTTCCCAGACCAGGGCTTGAACCCGTGTCCCCTGCATTGGCAGGCAGATTCTTAACCACTGCACCACCAGGGAAGCCCTCTACCTAGTCTTTAAATTCTTATCTCTTGCCTCAGGATTAGGTCCAAGTCCCTTAACATAGCACAGGAGGGATCCTGTGATTCAGCTCAGCCTGCCTCTTGGCTTCCTGCCTCACCACAACAAGAACCAACTTTGCTTCCCTGCTACATAAACCTTTTTGCTTCTCACTTTGGTGTCTTTGTTCCTTTTTTCCCTCACTGTCCTCTCTTCCCGGATTCCTATCATGCCCCCTGCCACTCAACTTCCTCCCCTCTCTGGCTTTTGCTGACTCAGTGAATCTCTGCTAGACAATGTCAAGGTTGCCTCCTCTGCTTGTCTTCGCCAGTGGGAACTATGTCTTACGTTTAATCCCCTGCATCAGATACAGCTCCTCAGAAACACAAGTTGTTCAATAATTAATTGCTAGGTAATTGAATGAGTTTAGTAAATGAATACCGGTAACAGTGTGGTAAGCTTCAAGTTATCAGTGTCCCAGGGTAAGGGTATGAGACATTTTCCTGTCTTGCAAATTTCCTAGCTTATTGTAGACATGCTGTGTGTGGTTGGAAGTTGATTGAGGCATTGAGACAGACTTGTACATTATTATGTATTTTTTTTAACCATAAAACTTGAAATTTGACTCCCCTTCAGGTAGGAAATAGGGACATGGAAATTTGCTTGAACAATACCTGAAGTTTAAATATTTGGGATACATTCTCTTGTATGCATTTCTGTAAGAATCTAAATTCTATCTAATATGCTTTTCATAGAAATAGTATCTTCATACTTATCTGTATGAAATATTTGAAAGAAATATTTGGAAAACTTTGGCAGTATTAAATGTCTTACATTGCTTGTTATATTTATAGGAAACAGAAACTCAGCCAAGGACCATAGGACCTATGATAGCAGATTGATTAGAAGTGAAGAGTTTATTAGCATTTAAAGAAAGAAGCAGCACATAATGGTGAGTGTAACTAATCAACATCTCTGTTATGAATGTGGATAAACATCTACTAATTATTTTAATACTATTTTATTAAAGAAATATATAAGAATAGTTTTTATATATTTTTGAGTTTTTTCAAAGCAAAGTGAAACTGATTTTTTTTGCTGTTTTTATTTTTATTTTATTTCATTTTTTAAATTTTATTAGAGTATAATCAATTTAAAATGCTGTCTTAGTTTCAGGTATACAGCAAAGTGATTCAGTTATACATCCACATAATATTCATTCTTTTTTAGATTCTTTTCTCATATAGGTTATCACAGAATATTGAGTAGAGTTCCCTGTGCTATGTAATAGGCCCTTGTTGGTTACCTATCTTATATATAGTAGTATGTGTATGTTCATTCCAAGCTCCTAATTTATCCCTCCCCCCCGCCCTGCCCAGTTTCACCTTTGGTAACCATAAGTTTGTTTTTGATATCTGTAAGTCTGTTTCTGTTTCATAAAGTAAGTTCATTTGTATGATTTTTAAAAATTAGATTCCACATATGAATGATATCATATTATATTTGTCTTTCTCTGTCTGACTTACTTAACTTAGTATGATAATCTCTAGGTCCATCCATGTTGCTGCAAATGGCATTACTTCATTCTTTTTTATGGCTGAATAATATTCCACTGAATATATGTACTACATCTTCTTTATCCATTCCTCTGTCAATGGACATTTTAGGTTGCTTTCATGTCTTGGCTATTGTAAATAGTGCTGCAATGAACATTGGGGTGCATGTATCTTTTCAAATTATGGTTTTCACTGGATATATGCCAGTAGCAAAAGGTCACATCAACTATATCCTTTATTGCTGGGATTTTTTTTTTTTTTTAGGGAATTTTAGTTTTTATTGCTGGGCTTTTATGAATTGGGGAGAAAAATGTCCAAAATTAAAGTAAGTCTGAGTACCTTTCTTGTATTCTGAAGCACTAGATAATAAAGCCATAACCTGAATCATGTGAAGTCAAAGGGAGGCAGGCTCTCAGTTCAGCTGTTATTCAGCCAAGGAGACTGGATGACCGATTTACTTCTGTCTGTCCAGAAATCATCTACAAATTGGTAGGTGCCAAAGGAAATAGTAAAAATGAAAAAACTTGTGTTTGTAAGGGAGTTGGTGGGAAGTTTCCTATTCACTCAGAAGAATAGAGGGACAAAACAAGGGAGAAGAAATGACACACAGGGGAGTGTTTGAAATGTATAGTGCTGTAACTTTGTAATTTTTCTTTATTTCTCTTGAGAGCCTTGATTTACAAACTAGAGATCCCAGAGGCCTACAAGCAAGTAGAATTTCGTATAGTTGCCTGAAATTGGAGTTAGAAGATGCAAATCTGAGTCCTGATGAATCACTTATTGGTGGTATTTCTTTGAGCAAGACAGTTAAGCCACCATTTCTTCCTCTGCCAAAAGTGGCAATGTTTCTCTGGCAACTGCTGTGAAGATCACAGCAGGGTCAGGATGGATCTGTTTGTTTTCAGCTGTATCCCCAGAAGCCCAAACTGGGGCCTGGTAGCAGATAGGGTCCCAAGAAATATTTGTGGAGAGAATGAATGGTAAATTATCTGTATTATTATTCCTTTTCCTTCAACTTATTCACAGTCTTCCAAATTGAGTAGTGAGATGTATTACCTTCTGAATTCCTACATGAATTCCTACAACTTTCTTTTGCCCTCCTTTATTATAAAAGCATAAAATCAAAAACGGGTTTTTTTTGTTTTGTTTTTGTGGTTTTGTTTGTTTTTTTTTTTTTTTTGGCTGCACTGTATGGCATGTGGGATCTTAGTTCCCTGAACAGGGATCGAACCCACACCCCTTGCAGTGGAAGCGCAGAGCTTTAACCACTGGACCACCAGGGAAGTCCCAAAAACACTTAATTTGAAAATTTTTTTCACACATTTCACCTCTGTTTGCACTTTTGCAGTACATCACTTCCTCTTGAGCATTTTTTTTTCTTTGTGTAACTCATGTCCTTGGCACCACTCTTCTTTCTTAGAAAACTTCACCAACCACCATGTGAAGTTAGTATAAACCTGAGTTTTTCTTCAGGTGGAAATGGCGGTGGTATAAATGATCTTATAACCGGATCTGTACTGGTTAGCCAGCTGACATAACACAAGAATCTCTCCCCATTGTTAAATCCTTTTTATTCCAACAAGCGTTGGATTTGGCAAATGATGTTCATCTGTCTTCTCAAACGCAGTGAAAGGCATTTTGAATTTGCATAACTCATTTAAAAGGCATTTGGCAGACACACCCTAATTTATATTTTGGGGTGTGATTTCCATATAATCAAGTTTTCTTAAAGCGAGATATACCAGTAAACACTTAATGGGGTAAACGCAAATCATGTTATGTGAGATAGCGATTTTCTTGCCAGAAACTATCAGATAGCCACTCTGTCCTCAGCAGTCAAAACATATTTAGTAAACACCTACTGTGTTCCAGGCACTGTGCCAGGCCCAGGGTTATTGTGGTAAGCAAACCCAGACATTGCCCCTCAGCCCATGGAGTGGAGCATAGGTTCTAGTGGGAGAGATAGATATAATTAAATAATCCCACAAATGAGGGAGTAGTGACAAATTGAGAGAAGTGAGAGGTAAATAGTCTGAGTAAAAAGAAGAAGGTTCTATGAAAGCACCACACAGGGAAAGCCAACCTCGAATGGGAGGGGGATGATCGAGGAAGCTTACACAAGGAAGTGAAGCTTAAGCCAAAGGAAGTGCAGGAGCTAATGGGGAAGGGGTTGTCCAGGGAAGAAGAGCACACCATGCTGCGGAAACAATATGTGCCAAGGTTGATCATGTGGCCAGGGGAGCTCGGCAAGTGTGCCAGACACAGGAAATTCCAAGGAGGAGCTTAGGGAAGAGAGGTGGAGATGGAAAGTAGAAAAGGGTCAGGATCAGCAGGGCTCTATAAGCCATGTGAAGAATTCTTATCTTTAGCCCTTGAATAATGAAAACATGCAGAAGAGTTTTTGTTGTTGTTTAATTGAAGAGTAACATCATACAGTAAAACGCACAACTTTCAAGTGTAGAGTTCAATAAATATTTATGTATGTATATACTGTCTTTGTATATACATATAACTATCACCTAGATCAAGATATAGAACATTTTCATCATTTCAGAAAGTTGTTTCATGTCCCCTTTGACTCAAAGGGGACCCTTTCATACCCCCTTCCTACCCCTGACAGACACATAAGGGAACCACTATTCTGACTTTTATTACCATTTTTGTCTGCCCTTGAACTTCATATAAATGGAATCATACAGTATGTACCCTTGTGCCTGACTTATTTCACTTAACATCATCCCTGTGAGACTCATTCATGGTATTACATGTAACAGAAATCTTAGAAGAGTTTGACTCAGAAATGACAAAAGTGGTGATCATTTTGAAACATATAGAAATAGCGAATCACTCTGTTGTGCACCTGGAACTAACATAGTGTTGTAAGTCTATTACACTTCAATTAAAAAAAAATTAAAGAAAGAAATGAAACCAAAACTTAAACCTTAGTAACAGCTCTTAACTCCTGGGTTTAGTTGAGATTTGTGGTTACCCGAGTCAGCTGTGTAGTTGAAGGGCTACTCACATGCTGGTTCATCCCTAACCTTACTATTATTTTCAGCTGAAGATTACTTGTGTGCCTTCTCTTCTCTTCCTTGCATGGAAGTCTTTCCTTCCAGACATCAACCATGATGAACTTCAACCCAGTTTGTTGTCAGGGTCTTATACTTCCTTGGGGCACGCCCAAGAAATATCTGCTCAGTGAGTAATAGAACAAGTTCTTTGGGGGAAAGAAGATGACTCATGGAAGTAGAATTATTGTTTTAGCTCAAGCATAATGGAAGGAATGGCAGTTTCATATATTTTTAATGCATCTGAATAGGCCGTGGAGTTGTAGTCTTATAGTACTGTCCTTATTCACAAAATGAACGGGTTGAACTGATTAATCTCCTTAAGGTTCTATGCATTGGATTAGTGGTGGTTTTGTTGATTGGCCTTTATTATCTTTCCCTGCTGCTGATCAATGGAAAGGTTAAAAAAAAAAAAACCTCCTAGCTATATGGTTGAAGCAGGTACCTGTAAGCATCAACCGTTTACCTGAAAAAAAAAAACACGTGAAATTGCTTTGCAAACGTTAAAGGCTGTTGTTACTGTTGAATCTTTTTAGTGACTTTGTTCACTTCAAAGGTACTATTATGCTTTTGTTTCTATGTGCGAATCCTGTAACTCTAACTATATACTTACCTAATTGATTTGATCAGCATGTGGGAGCCTATAATTCCTCTCTATTGAAACATCGGGATCCTTCTAAAATCTCTGTATTGGATTTCTGGATGATTATTAAGATACTACTGTTTCATTCTTGCATGAACTACTGTGTAATCACAACGACAGCTTCTCAGCATGCTCTTCTATATCTTTTTCCCTTTCTCTTTATTTTATTTTTTAATTTAAAAATTTTTATTGAAATATAGTTGATTTACAATGTGTTACTTTCAGGTGTACAGCAAAGTGATTCAGATATATATGTATATATATATTCTTTTTTTAGATTCTTTTCCATGATAGGTTATTACAAAATATTGAGTATAGTTCCCTATGCTATACAGTAGGTCCTTGTTTGTTGTCGATTTTATATATAGTAGTGTGACTATTTTAATCCCAAACTCCTAATTTATCCCTCCCCCCCTTTCTTTTTAAAATTTTTTTTTTTTTTTTTTAGTAAGTGATGCATTCATATGCTTTAAAGTATAAAAAGATATGGACTGAGAAGTCTCTCCCACCTCTGCCCTCCAGCCCTGGTTCCCTTTCCACAGGCAACCACTGTAGCTAGTCATTTATGTAGCCTTCCACAAAAGTTTTATGCAAATAGGTGTATATACATAACTGTATTTGCCCTTTTTGGGGTACAAATGCGAACACTCTATCCATCCTGTTCTGTACCTTGGTTGTTTTGTTTTAGCACTTAATGAGCTTCTTCATCAGAAAAATGGGGAAAATATGAGTATCTACCTCACAGAGTTATTTTTTTAATAAATTTATTTATTTTATTATTATTTTTTGGCTGTGTTGGGTCTTTGTTGCTGCGCACGGGCTTTTCTCTTGTTGTGGTGAGTGGGGGCTACTCTTCTCATGATGCGCGGGCTTCTCATTGTGGTGGCTTCTCTTGTTGCGGAGCACGGGCTCTAGGCGCCCAGGCTTCAGTAGTTGTGGCATGCGGGCTCAGTAGCTGTGGTGCACGGGCTTAGTTGCTCCGTGGCATGTGGGATCTTCCCAGACCAGGGATTGAACCCGTGTCCCCTGCATTGGCAGGCAGATTCTTAACCACTGTGCCACCAGGGAAGCCCCCTCACAGAGTTTATTGTGCAAATTAAATAAATTTAACATATGCAAAGCACTTAGAAAAGCCAGGTGTTTTGTAGCCTCTGTATTAGTTTTCTATTGCTGCATAACGAATTACCACAAACTTAGTAGCTTCAAACAATATCCGTGTATCATCTCACAGTTTCTGTAGGTCAGAGTATGGACATGGCTTAGCTGGTTTCTGTGCCTGGGCCTCACACAGCTGAAATCATGGTGTCAGCTGGACTGCATTCTTACCTGGAGACTCACTAGGAAAGAATTTGCTTCCAAGATCTCTCAAGTTGTTGGCACCTGTAGAATTTATGGCAGGCTGCTTCTTCAAAGCCAGCAATGGGAGAGACTCCCTGCTGCTTGGAATCTCCATCCTCTGGTAATACCTAGGTCCTCTATTTAAAAAAAAATTCAGACATAATTCATATATCATGAAATCCATCCTTACATACTTTAAAGTGTATAACTCAGTGGTTTTTAGTACATTCACAAAATTGTGCAACTATCTTCATACCTAATTCCAGAACATTCTCATCACCCCAAAAGAGATCCTATACTCATTAGCAGTCAGTCTATCCTCATTGCCCCGCTCTCTCCAGGTCCTGGTAACCATCAATCTTCTCTCTGTTTCTATGGATTTGACTATTCTAAACTTTCATGTGAATGGAATCACACAGTATGTGGATTTTTGTGTCTGGCTTCTTTCACTTAGCATGTTTTCAAGATGCATCCATGTTTTGGCATGTATCAGTATTTCTTTTATGGGTATACCCTATTGATAGATATTTAGTTTCCAATTCTTTACTATTACAAACAACACTTGATATCCCATTACAAACAACAATGGATATCCTTGAATAAACCTTTCAAATGTGAATGAGCATATCTCTACTACAAATTTCTAGAAGTAAAATTGCTAGGTCAAAGGTTTATGCTTCAGTAATACTGGCAGTTATTGCTGAGTTATAATATTTATATCCTGTCTTTTATAGTACTGTTTGAGGAAGGGGGGTGAAATGGCATAGTGGAAAATGCACTGAGTTCTGGACTTTGTTTTGCTACTAACAAGAGAGGTTAGCCTAGGGTGGTTATTAAGAGCATGGGCTTTGAAGGCAGACTGCCCGGGTTAGAATCTTGGTTCTGCCACTTAAAACTGAAATGACCATAAGAAAGTTAAATAACCCCTCTGTCTCAGTTTCCTTATCTGTAAAATATGGATAGCATTAATACTTTTTGTGGGGATTAATGATTCAATACATGTAACACTCCTAATACCAGTGCCTGGCACACAGAAAGTGCTCAATGAATGTTAACTCTTCTTACTAGCCTGCTATGTGATCTTGGTCCACTGTCTTTTCCTATTTTTAAAATGAAGAGTTGAACTGGATTATTTTTGTGTGTCCAGTTTAAAAAGGCAATTGTGGTCCCTGCATACTTAATTATATACTATCTCATTGTTCTCTAGTTTTCCTTGTGTTGTTGTTTTGTCCATTACTTAGGGTAGGGGACAATGTAGGTTTTATTTTATTTTTTAATTTTTAAAATTATTATTTAATGTATTTTTGGCTGCGTTGGGTCTTAGTTGAGGCACGCAGGATCTTTCATTGCGGTGCATGGGCTCTTTGTTGTGGCGCATGGGCTTCTCTCTAGTTGTGGTCTGTGGGCTTTCTCTTCTCTAGTTATGGCGAGCAGGCTCCAGGGCGCGTGGGCTCTGTAGTTTGCGGCACGTGGGTTCTACTTGAGGCGCACAAGCTCAGTAGTTATGGCGTGCAGGCTTAGTTGCCCCCCGGCATGTGGGATCTTAGTTCCCTGACCAGGGATTGAACCCGAGTCCCCTGCATTGCAGGGCGGATTCTTTATACCACTGGACCACCAGGGAAGTCCCCAAGGTAGCTTTTATATCTTTAACCTTTGGTAGCTCTTGCTTCAGAACCTTGTGTATCAGTGGTAGCTCCTCCCCTTGAACCCCCATCCCCATATACTGGATATCTATATGCATACATGTATATAAACACATATCTGGATACCCTCTGTATCTCACTGTGTGTGTTAGTGTTCCTGAGATAGCAAGTTTATGCCCCCTCTATTCCTTTCCTGTAGCTGATTCTTAACTTTTAGGTCTCTGCTTAGCCATCACCATAGATTCTAGTTTTAGACATATTTTCTGATGAACTGTAAACGTGAAAGAGGTACCCATGTCCCTTTGCTTCAGAATTATATCTTCAGCACACAGCAGTGCTTAGCCCCTAATAAACAACAGAAAAATATTTCTAATACTGAATAGTAGTAATGTTATCCAGCTGAACCTAAATTTTTTAATCTACAATAATTGAATATATAGTTAAAATTATATATTAGAGCTTCCCAATCCTCTTATACCTTATAAGGAATAATACTCAATTCATTTAAAATTTAAAAAAAATAAATGACTTGGAATGAAGAAAAATTTTATCCTCACCGAATTTAAGATTCTATTTCTGTGGAAGACTAATGGTTCTCTCTGGCCTTAGTTTTAGGTACTCTTTACCACCAACTGGTGTGTTTGCCTTATACATATCCTAGGACTTCTACCTTCTGAGTTAAGCTGGCTTTTGCTGACCAAATGAGGAAAGCCTTAGCTGAGTAGTGGCACCAGTATGCAGTTGTTCCTACTTATCTTTAATCTGATAAAAATGAGTTTTTAGAAATGCCTTTAATGAACCAACAACAGAGTTACCCTTTGGAGACCCCAACACCTGTGTTTCTGATAGCCTCTACTATCAAGTAAAGCCTCTTCCTCCAAATTTCGAGGGTAACTGTTAACTTAAAATAATGTAGCATTTTGCCTCAACATGGCCCTAGTGTTTTCATCAGTATTTTAAAATGTTTTTATATTAACTATTTACTAAAAGGAATAATTGTTTTATACTTTCCTATGACTTACTGAGCTGATTCAAATAGGTTGGGCAAGTCATGATTAGCTTTTCCTATTAGCTGTTAAACAGGTATGATATTTATCACAGGACATTGGAATCCAATTTTGCTATTGCCGTTGGGAATGCTCTTTAAGTAGCAGCCACGTGGCAAAGCCTAGGGTTTTATTATAATTATAGGCTTGGTCAGTCAACTCCTGGAGTTTGAAAATTGAGGTCTGGGTCCCAATCCTTATTCTACTGCTTAGAGATGGAGCAAAATGTCAATCCTCATTTCTCCATACATAAAATGCATAAAGGTACAGAGCTGCTGTGAAGATTAGGTCTTAAGAGAAGCAGTCAAGGGCAAGTACTTTATTTGGAGTTAAACAGACCTAGCTTCAAATTCTCATTTTGTTAATTTGTTCTATATCTTGCAATACTTATTTTATTTTTTATTTAACTATAGTTGGTTTACAGATTCTTTTCTATAATAGGTTATTACAAGATATTGAACACAATTCCATGTGCTATACAGTAAATCCTTGTTTTACAGTGGTGTGTTTCTATTAATCCCATACTCCTAATTGCAACACTTATTTTAAATTGTGCATAATAGTATCTCCCTAACATCTGTTGTTGTGAGGATTAAATGTACATAGTATACGTAAATCGCTTTGTCCAGTGCCTAGCGTATAGAAAGGACCCAAGAAATATTCCATTTTCTGTATTCACCATAACCCAAATAAATAGTAGTTTCAACCTAGTCAGTGTAAGCTATTTTAAAGGCCTTCTACTTGACTGTCAAGTTGTTTTAAGGGAAAGCGATCGCTTGCTGTATATTTTTTAACGTGGCTGCAGACGTTTCTTTTTTTCTTTAATACACACGCACTTGAGGAAAACTGAAACACCAAAGGAAAATCTAAAAGCCAGCAGCCCCTCTCTCCTCAAGCTCCCCAGAACCAAATCCTGTTAACATTAGGCTATGAAGTCAAATCAAAGGACCAAGGTATCGACTGTTTGCTGGAGGCGTGCCACTGGTTCTAACCCTTCTAGATAAAAGAAGGGGGAGGGTGGGAGTAATCTATTGTAAAGATGCAAGATTCGGTGGGAACTGCAGGTCGCTGAAGCTGGCCCCCGAGGCTTTCATGCTCTTATCGCTGCAGCCCACTCTCTTATCGCCACTCCAGACCTTTACATACACGTAAATATTTCACAAAGCCGAGATCGTCCCAAAACCACTGCCTCTGTCCTGTCCTGTCCTGGCCGATGTGAATCGTGCGCGGAGAAGCCGGGTAATCTTGCCCGGAAACAGGCGACGCCTGCGTTCCCGGGACCTGGCGCAGCGCGCCTCCCTCGCCTGCAACACTGGCCGAGCGTGCTCCGGGAACTCGCAGCTCGTCCTGAGGCCCATCCACCCCGCAGCCGGCCGCGGCGTCGAGGTACTCTCCGGACGTTGCGGTCGCCCCTTTTGGCGGGCTCCCGCGCCCCAAGGCTCCGCCCCCCGGCGCTGTCTGTCCGCACCCGCGGAGGCGGGCGCCGCGCCCCCATTGGTGGAGCTCTCCGAGATGGCCCCGCCCCCTCCCGGCCCCGACGCCAGCACGTTGAGTGGTGGGGGCCGGCAGAAGAACTGCCCGAGCGAGGAGCGGCTTTTGGGGCTGGGCCGCACGGTTGTGGCGCCCGCTTTGAGGCCCCCGAGAGGCTGCTGGGTCGGGATAGCGGCCAGCGGCCACGGGGGGGAAGGGGGTGGGTGGGCTGAGAGCAGCTCGGCGGCGAAGCTGGCCCGCCACCCCTTCCCCCCACCCCCGTCGACCTTGTAGGCAGAAGCTTCCCGGCGCTCCTCACGCCGGCGCGATGGCGACTGCTGCGGAGGCGGAGGCCTCTCCGCCGACGGACGCGAGCTGGGAAAGTGGCGGCGGCGGCGGAGACGACGAGATGAAGCAGGCGCTTCCGGAGCTTGAGTCCTCCCCACAAAATGGCGGCGGCGTCAGCGTCGCGGAGCCCGGCGGCGGCGCCGGGCCTGAGGAGACCGCGGCTGCCGAGGCCGCCCCGAGCCTCTGCCACGAGCAGCCTCAGGACTCCTGTGAGGCGGGCGCGGCCGCTCTGCCCAAAGGCCCCGAAGAGCCCGAAAGACCCGTTAGGAGGAGTTTTCAGATCCCCAGGAAGAGCAGAGAAAAGAAAGGTGGTGCTTCCCCTTTTTCCCAACCCCTCTTTCTCTCTCCCCTCCATCTTTTCATTAGAACCTCTCTGTCTCCTTCCCACACCCATCCGAGACACGTAAACACGCATGCAGCGCCAGCCGCCTCTCCCCGCACTGCCACGGCCGCCCAGCTGCTGCGCTTGGTGCGAGAGAAAAGCGGTGGAACCACGCTCCCTGCTCCCCCTCTCCCCGTGGAAGTTGGAAGTAGCTCAGGTTTGAAGCTTGTCCGTAAGGCTGCAGCTCCCAGAGAGGAAAGATGGTGCTCGGCGCCCCTCCCTCCCAGCCCTTGAAGGCAGAGAAGCTGATGTGTCCTCCTAAGGATGCTTCTGAGAAGTCTCACTGTGGAAATAACCCGTGGCCATGGATTCTGGGGCTTTCTCCAAGGCCACTGCGTTGAGAGGACCACAAGTGCTTCTCCCTGTGGAAATTCTTCAGCTCTATGCGTCTACTTGAAATTTGCTCGATGTCAGCGTCTTCCCTTGTTTAGACATCTCCGTTAGATGTGATTCATGCACACTGCTGTTTTCCATCACACTTCATTTCCATGTAGATTTTTTTTTCTCGTTTTTGAAGCGCTAGATAGGGCTCTCTCTAAATCCAATTTTAGTATGTTTTTTTCTTGTATTTGAGAAGCTTGGGAAGGTAGGTTCTTGGTGCAGTAATTTCCCTATGGAAAAAAATAGAGGTCAGCTTATGCCCAAGAGTCACCAACTTGATCTTGCAGATGCGAGAACTTCAGAAAAAAATTTAAAAGTCCAGTCTGGTTTTTGGAACCAATATGGGAACAGTTAAATGAAGTACGTTACGTTTTTAAAACTTAATGCCATATTGTGACACCTTTCTAATGGAGGAAATTATCGTTTTCAATTCTTAGAAAACAATTTTTGACTATCCAGTGATTTGGGATACTCTGTCTGGATTTAGTCAATTTAAAGCCTCTTTTTGTTTTAGTGCGTGATTCCGTTTTTCAGATTTACTTTGGAAAGTAATAGGAATTTTCTTATTTGCGGAAAACGTTTTTTATTTCTAACTTGAATCTTGGTAAAGAGACTCTTGAATGAAGCATGTGCTTCCTCTTGCCATGTGCATAACCAGCTACATTTGCACACCTGAAATTGTTAGCCTTCTGTCAGTAAGATACAAATAAAGTCAAATTGTTAATTTCTATTTGGATGATAAAGCCAGGGAAATCCTTGGTATGAGAAACCATGTTGAGAAAGATGAAGTTACCTTTTGTCCACTAGCATGCAGAATGTTTCTAGAAGTATCTTTTAAGCGAGTTAATGTAATACATTTTAGGGTTCAAGAGAATTCTTGTAAAGGTCAAGGTTATCAATCCTTTTGGTTTAGTTAAGATGTATAGTCTATATGGGGAAAATTAGATTTCATCCTAAGTTATCAATTGGTAGAGAGTAGGTTGGAAGTAGATTCAGATGGGCTCTGGTTATAGGATCAAAGTAGGAGGTTGGATTTTTTTCTTTTTTAAAAATTTTTTAGCTTGATACAGTTTTGAAGTCCGTTTTTTTAGGGTTTTAAGCAAAACAAAGCATGATGTACCTCCTTTTAATTTTTGATAGGATCAGGAAATTGGCATAAAACCCATTTGGGTTGAAATGTGGGAGGGCACTAGGAAATGTTGAAAGGCACTGTTTGCATGTGTGTTGTTTTTTTTTTTAAATTAGATAAATCCAGAGATTGCTGTAAAATAGACTTCATTTGAACACATTAAAAGTAGATAATAATTGAGGAATTAGGAAATATAAAACCTAGTTGTTTTTGTTTTCTCCCCTGAGTCTGATGCTTCTTTGGGGGAAATTTGTTACCTTTCTCCTCTTAGGGAGGTTTTGGTAAGGAAAATATAACACAGTGGACTTTTTTCATGTTTAGCGAAAGTGAGTAATTTTTAACTTGTCTAAATATTTGTACACTGAGCAGCAGCTGTTCAAATGGTGCAATAGCGATCTAAATAGCAATTTTAAAACTTAAATAAGCAACTTTTTACCATCATGGACTTCATCCTGTCCAACCTGAAAGGAGTTAATACTTGGTGATAGAATTTAATAGAAAAATATACCTTTCATTAAAAAAATGCTTTATCAGAAACAGTGTGGCAGGTACTGCTAGTTTCACACTTGATCCCAAGATAATCTCCTCTTGGAAGACTTGAAAGGTATCACTTTATGTATAGGATTTGGCTAGGTCTTAGTGGTGTGGTCATCTGAGTCTTTTATCATGAATATTAGATCATTTTCAGTAGATACCTCTGCTTGAACTTTTCAGTATCAAAGGTTCTGTTGCATTCGTATTTTAATATGGCAGACCTTTGCTTGTGACTGCTTTTCCAGTGAAATTTAAGATTAGGACTCATATGTTTTTGGTAGCTTAAAGGTAAACCTTTGTGAGTATAACTTGACTCAGTTCTTTTATTGGTCTTCACAGTAGCATAACATCCAAAATACTGCCATTCTAATTAATAATATTGGCAAACACTTTATAGTGCTTAATAAGTTATAGGCATTGTTCTAAGCAGTTTATATGTACTAACTAAATTTCAGTAATCCTATGTGGTAGGTACTATTCCCATTTTACAGATGAGGAAACTGAACTACTGAGGTAAATAACTTGCCCAAGGTTACACAGCTAGTAAATCGTGGAGTTGGAATTTGAACCTAGGTGTAGAGTACTTCTTATTTTTTATTGTAGGAAAGTTTTAGTTCACTTAAAAAAATTTTTTTTTTAACAGCTATTAAATTTAGTGATGTTTAGTATGTCTTCCTCCCTGGGGAATTTTGAGATTCAGAAATTATATTCATTAGAAAATTAACACATTTAATCAGTACTCACAGATTAAGTGATCTGTTGACTGGAAGAGTAAGATTTTACTCTTTGTGATCTATGTGCTATTCTGTTTACTTATTGGCTGGGCTACTTTCTGTACTGTAAGGAGTCACTGTTACATTTAACCAAATTGTGGAATTGCACTTTGTCAGTAGATGTTTCACTATTGCCTTCTTTTACTCTAAAATCTGATAGTGTAAGTCATCAAAAGTAAATTAAAATCAGTAATTGTATTTGATATAATTTTTCCCTCCAAAGGTCTTGGGAAATGAAGTAGTAATGATTCACTTTCTGGAAAATGTTTATTGGTTAATACTTTATGTAGGGCACAAGATTAATTGCTCTCATGCGTCTGCATCTCATGCAGGTGCATCACAAACTAAATGCTCTTACGCACCTGCATCCATACTGGTCTAGTTCAGGAAAATTAAAGGCCAATTCTCCTCCCAAATCCCCATCTTTTCCCACAAAATTTGGAGTTGTCTTTTTGAAGACTTTGGGGTTGAGTCTCTTTCTTAAGGAAATTTGCATGATGTTCTAGTAGTTGTATATGAATGGCTTGGTTCTAAGTACCACAGTTTTCCCTACATAGAAGTAAATCTGAGCAGGAATGTACAGGCAGAATCCAGTCATCCACATAAAACGTTTGATAGGCGCATATAAATTCTAAGTAATGGAGGTAAAACTTTCTTTGACATATTCCCCAGTCCAAAAAAAGTCAAGTTTCATATTTGTTATCTCTCTAGATCTCTGCTAGAATGTTTATTCCTGATTCTGCACTATGTTCAATCATGAGTAGACATGAATCACCCATTCCTACAGTATTATGTCTGTAGTAATTTTATTAGACTGAAGAAAAATGATTTTTAAAATGTCTAAATTATCATGAGGAACAAATGGATATTCATTGTATTTTAGTCATTAATATCCACAGACATCAGAGAGATGGATTCAGAGAGAATTGCAGACCAATGAGATCCGCAGCCTACTCTTTGCTATTTCCTTTTCTTCCATGAATTACTTTAAATTGGAATGTATATTTTGGAATTTCCCTTGGTATATTTTGATAACACTGGTCCATCTTTTTTTAAAAGTTTAGCTTGTTTTTACACTTACGATTTTTTTTTTTTTTTTACATATACACATAAACAATACAAACACAAAGAGTGGCATTGACACTAAATGAGTTGGTAAAAGTAGTTGAGGAAAAATGTTCCTTTGACTAAGAAACAAAGCTACTATTTGGTGACCTTAATTTTATGTCTATTCCAGCTGCTTAAATTTAACATTTAATTCTTAGTATGTTTTGTATGCTACCAGTAATATAAAATACTCAATTCTAGTTGTGGTTCTGTGATACAGTCGGTTTCCTCATTTGAATTATAAATCTCCAAGTGCCCTTCTAAATCTTTTCTTGAACCCCATAAAAACACATCTATAAAAGGGACTCCCCTGATGGTCTAATGGTTAAGACTTCATGCTTCCACTGCAGGGGGCACAGGTTTGATCCCTGGTTGGGGAACTAAGATCCTGCATGCCATGCAGTGTGGACAAAAGGGAAAAAAAATGATGAAAACACATCTATCATCAGTTTTGTCAATAGAAAAGCCTTGTGAATTATCAGAAATCAACTCAGTAACTATCTTTCTGACATGAATTTGATGGAAGCACTGTAAATAAGCAAAAGTATATGTTTCTTAATGTCTGGAAGAATTATTACGACTGCTGTTAACCTTTATAAACCAAAAAAGGGTGTTAGTTATGGCTTTTGGCCCTGTTAAATGCACTAAATGAGAAAGAAATACTAAGAAATGAGATTCAAAGGAAGACATGAGGGTAGAAAGAGCATTCTAGACATCAAATTCTTTTATTGCTAATTTCCATGTAGCTAATATAATTTCTCGGTCTAAAATGAGGAAACAATTCTGTTTTTCCAGCTCTTGCAATGATTTGTTTCAGCACTTATACACCCACATACATCTTTTACTTATAGTTCAGGAAACAAGATTTGCAGCTAGGGAGGCTGATTTTGAATTCACACCTGCCCTATTCACGTATTAACCTTGGGCCAAGTTAACTGTTAGCTCAGTTTCATTTGTGAAATGGGCATAATGAACGTCATAGGGTGGTTTCGATGATTAAATGAGATAATGCATATAAAGCTTTTAGTACAGTACCTGAAAAGGAATAATGAGCCACTAATTGTTAGACTCAAAAATTGTCAGAATCCAGAGAACAGTATATTGGATTCTGACTTCCTTATGTGAAATGGATGATAAATATATAAAATGTTCTGTTCCCCTACGGGTAGTTATAGGTTTATTTATTATTATTGCCTCAAATGATGACCCATAATACTGTGATGTGTATATGTTTTCTTTAAAAGAAGTGACAGGATGTGTTGATCAGGTATGTCCTTTAGAGGATTATTAAGGACAAAATAGACCACCAGGGAATGTACATTCAGAACATAAACTGGTTATATTTCTAAACTACTATTACCAGCACATTGACTTGAAATCTTTAAAAATATAGTTATAGCATAATTTTATTCTTATAGAAATTGATAATTGGGAAGAAAAACTAGAAATTATAACTTTGGCCTAACTAGTAAAGCCAACTGAGGTATTTGAAATATAAAATACTTACTAGGACACAGGTATTGTTAGACCTAAAATCTTGCGCCTTTTTCTGTATTTTTATTCACAAGAATTTTTTTCACACTGGCAGTCTACTTGAGTACTACTTGAGGTGACTCTAGGACATTGCTTTGGAATGAAACAGAAATGTTAAGTACTTTTTTGAGAATAATTTGAAAGTTAATTTCTATATAAGTTTATATGATTTAACTCGAATCTTTCACTTTTGGTTAGATTGACAGTGGAAATAGTGTTGGAATAGCTTAGCTAAGGAAAATGATTTCATTTTGTAGATTGTAAAATTTAATAGAAATTTAAAGCTACTTCTTTTGATACTTCTTTTTGGCACATCTTTAGATACCTGAAGTCACTTGTTAGTTTAGAAACATAAAAATCAATCATACATAAAACCCAACTTTAAGAATCATGCTTGGCTCATTTTGGATGTGAAAGCCTATGAAAACTATTCCACATGCTGTTTTCCCTCACAAGTTTTTCCAGTTTAGTTGGGGACAGACACAAAGATAAAACGTTTTCTCCTACTATATTCTATAAAACAGATTTGAATTGAGAGAATGGATTTCTCTGTTTTTTGAGCTTTCATTTTGTTTTATATATCACTGAATGGTTGAATTTGTGACACCTAATTTAAAATGACAACAATCATATTTTGGTAGTTTAGAATATATTTGTATTCAATATAAAAAAATCTTGACAAAGTTTATTCTCATCTTCACTCACTTACTCAGTCATTCAACTTGGGGCCAGTGCCCCAAGAAAAGATAGAGTAATGAACAAGGCAGATATAGTTCCTCCTCTCATGGAGCTTACAATCAATAGATTATTGAGTATATCCATCTGCTATAAATTTTATTATAGGACACTCTGTGTTTAGTAGTTCTTTAGTTCTTTTTGAGTGTTTTTTTTCCTGCTTACTCCTACTGTCTTTATTGCATTATTATAAGTATGTTGATTTTATCCCCACTGCCACCTTTTTTAGTGTGCAATTCCAAAGTAGTGGGAATCATTTGTTCTATACACATTCTCTCATTGACAGCTACATTTTTACAGGCACTTTTGTAATATATACATGGTTTGGTGGATGAATGGATATGTCATTTGACATTATAGGGAATACAGTAAAAACAGCTGCTCTCTAGTACCTTTGAGAGTATGTACAAGTAGAACACTGCTTTCAGTAGTGGCCTAAAAGTATTTTGAATGACATTTATTGACTCTTTATATATAGTATCTTGAAAGAAATTAAGGTAATAGCATATAACATAAGTTCTATGAATACTTCTATCTACAGTGAAAAATAAGTGGTTCCTTTTGGTTTGGGGAAGGTACATATATAGACTTGATGTTTGAAATTTATAAGTTAAATTATTTCATGCGTAAAGTGGAAATTTGAGGTTATTAGGCTACTGTTTGAAGAACAAATTGTATATTTGACTTGAGTATTTTAAAAATTAAAGGGAGTGTGCAGTAGTTGGTGGAGTGGGGAATAAAAACTTTTACTGTTTTACTTTGCACCAGATGCTGTGCTTAGAGCCTTTTCCACGTGTTGTCTTATGTGCCATACGGCATATAGTGGTTATTAGGATAGCTGGAGTTCTCCTTTTTACTGAAGAAAGTACTGAGCTTGTTTTGTTAAGTAATTGATTTACCCAGGGTATCCCACAAAGCCAGTAAATGCAAGACCTGATATTTGTGTCCTGGTTTGTCTCCAAAGTTCCACATCTTTCCATTTCACCAAGTTTTCATAGTAAATATCCTCCTACTTTATATTGGTAATACAAGAAGCTAATGGATGCAGCATATTTTATTCTAACTTTAGTATTAAAAACCAGATAGAATCATTTTATTGTATAGACAGCTAAGTGTCTTAAATGTTTTTATGCTTTTACTTATGGCATAAGCATTTCATTTGCTGAAATAAATAGTCCTAGACATACTACCTAAATGTAACATAAAATAGGAGTTGAGGCAAGTTGAGTTTATGCACAGGTTCTTATGAGCGTCTTTAAGCAGCTTAGGTTGCCTAGTGTAGCATCCCCTAAGTTTTGCAAAATTGTAACTTCCTTTTCTGCATGTGTAATGCCAGATGCTCACTGCTGAAGAGTTTTTTCTTCAATGAATTAATAAGTATCTCTTTCGCTTATCACAAAATAAGATAGCCTTGATGCTTTTTTTTTAACTTTATTTAAAAGTTACATTAACAAAGCCACAAAAATATAAAAACTACCTTTAAGATGGAATCTTAAAATTAATACTGTTTTTTATTTTAGCACTTTTTCAGCCATTAACTCCAGGCTCTCGGGAATTTGAAGATGTTTTAAATATTCTCCACTCATCTTACCTTGAACCAACTTCAGTAACAAATTTTAACTACAGACGTGCTTGCTTGATACATAATGAGCTTTTGGAAAAGGAGGTATGTTTTGTTTTTTTTTTTTAATTTATTTTAATTTATTTTTGGCTGTGTTGGGTCTTCATTGCTGCACGCGGGCTTTCTCTAGTTTCGGCGAGCGGGGGCTACTCTTCATTGCTGTATGCGGGCTTCTCATTGCAGTAGCTTCTCTTGTTGCAGAGCACGGGCTCTAGGTGTGCGGGTTTCAGTAGTTGCAGCATGCAGGCTCAGTGGTTGTGGCTCACGGGCTCTAGAGCACAGGCTCGCTAGTTGTGGCGCACGGACTTAGTTGCTCCGTGGCATGTGGGATCTTCCCGGACCAGGGCTCGAACCCGTGTCCCCTGCATTGGCAGGTGGATTCTTAACCACTGTACCACCAGGGAAGTCCAGGAGGTATGTTTTAAATTGTGCCTTTTGTAAGATTCTTCGGAACCAGTTAATAGCCTGGAATTTGTTTTACTTTCTTCCTTTTCTTTAAAAATACTAAAGTTCTTAGGAAAGCCAAATTATGGAGGGGAAAAACAAGTTTTAAATGACATGTTGTTTTCCCTAAACACTGTTGATATTGCACTACATTTATCTGTTCTGTTAAATTAACGTGTGATTGTGTAAGATAACTTCTTTTACTAACAATGAATCTTAAGCATAGGGCTAGCTTATTGTATAATGGCTTAATTGTAAATTCATTACAAGGCTTTTTGCTCTTTGAAGCGTATGTTAGTTAAATGGAATCTCTAAGAGCATATTATGTCTAAATTGGAAGGTTAATGAAATAAAATACGTATTTTTTTTTTTTTAGGATATGCTTAATTTTTTCCCCAGCTATTGCCTGGTAATTGAATTATCCTAATATCATTAGTAGAAATTCTTAGTGAAAAAGTGAGAACAAAGGGGAATAGTTGAGCCTGTTAGGTAGTGAATTTAAGTTTAATATACAAATTAGAATCATTTTTGAGTTTTGATTTAGGAAAAGCCATAATAATCCTGAGGTAATACAAATGAGTTGTTTAGAAATGTTTGATGTGTATATTGCTTTCTAATGTACATGAAATACTATTAATTTTGTACTTTTATAGGTTGGTTAATCTAGTGCTATGAGAATTTAACTTTGAAAGGATCCCTAAAGTGGATGAATGTTACCGGCTCCCAGAGGAAATTAAAACCTTGGTAGTTTGATGTGGTTTCATGATATGATAGGGATTATTTGTCAATTTTATATGAAAATTTAAAGATTCATTAATTATATTATTGAAGATCAGTAATAGCCTGAACATGGCATGTAAATCTGTTAGGTATGGGCTCCATATCTATTTGCTTGTATCTAAAAGTGAAAGCCAGCAGTTTAGGGTGACTTACAGTTCAGATGTACTTAGATCAAGTCACTCTTTTATCCTGGAAATGGGTATGTACTTGGCACTGAGAATATAATTGTAAAGAAATGAAACATTTTTCCTTGTCCTGATTGAGTTTATAGTTTAGAAGTTGGTCATTAAACAGAGATTTATGAAACCACCTATATGCAGTGTACCGTGTCAGGTAAAATGAGAGATCCAAAGATAATCAAAAAATGAACTTAAAAATCTATGGGAGAGTTGGAGTGTGGTAAGATTTTAATAGAAATTTAGTTAAAATTGTTTAGCACTAGATGCTTATTTGACTATATTGTAAGGATAAAGAGCCAATTATAATGGGAAAAAATGAAGTGCAGAAATTACAGGGAGAGAAAAGATAATTTCCACTTTGGTAGATATGGATTTTTTTTTTTTTTTTTTTTTTTTTGCCGTGCCTCGTGGCTTGTGGGATCTTAGTTCCCTGGGCAGGGATCAAATCCAGGCCCCCAGCAGTGGAAGCGCAGAGTCCTAACCACTGGACTGCCAGGGAATTGCTGATTTGGAATTTCTTTGAAATAAAATTCCTGAAACTCTTAGCTTGAAAAACATAATCACATACTAAGGAGTTGTTATAGATTTAATTTCATTTAGTTTACAGAAAAGCGAAGAGAACTGAAGTTTGATGGTCGTTTAGATAAAGAACTTTCAGAATCCTATGCATTTCTGATGGTTGATCGGTATCAGGTAAGTGAACCCATTTTATAAAAAACAATTTGAAAGTGCTTTCATTGTAAGTTACCTAAATTTGCAATTAATCAATACGCTTGATTTTTTTTTTTTAACATCTTTATTGGAGTATAACCGCTTTACAATGGTGTGTTAGTTTCTGCTTTATAACAAAGTGAATCAGTTATACTATACACTTGATTTTTATAAACTAACAATTTTTTGATGTATAAATGGAAAAAATGACTTAGTGCAAGGTATTTCATTGTTTTATAATTTGCTTTTCAAATATGTTCATTTTTTCTTTGATCAAACCTAATTTTCCCCCCTGGAATGTGCTTGATAGTAAATAATTTTTCCTTTATTAAAGTAGGTTATCTTCTGTATTACTGATTATATGTGCTGGGAACTATTTTTTCTCCTTTGATGGAAGATGTTTTTAGGTGGAGTTAATTTCTCTTTAAATACTTTGCCAGTACTAATTCTTTCTAAAAGGGGATATTTATATATATGAATGGCATGAATTCTGAGTGTATGTCAGACCTGGCATAAACAAAAATAGATTCCAACTATGGTTACATTGGAAGTGTAAGCCAGTTTCACATTGATATTTAGTCATAAACTAGCATGTATATGTATAATTTCTGTAATGTAAAAAAATATACTTTAGAAGCTTGGATTTTACTTAAAACAAGTTTACAAACTGTCTTTTCACATTTTTAATGTATTGACTGTAAGATGAAATGTTTTGTTTATGTAGGTTCAGAGCATATGTGAAAAAGGATTACAGGTGGGCCAGTCCAAAATAACAATTCTTGGCAGTCCTTCCATGGGTAATCTTTTTTCTTTTTTCATTTACCTACTACTAAGTTGCCCTTTAAAAATATATTATCTAATTTCGCTGTTGTCCTTATAATTAAATTCATGTATGCTTTGTCATGTTCCCAGGAAGAGAGACTAGTTTCAGGTTCTGCAATGAAAACCAGTTTTATCCTTTGTTTCTGATTTTGCATAGTTCCAATTAAACAAGGGTTATCTTTTTTTTTTTTTAATGTCTTAGTCTAGTCCTAGTGATTTTGAAAAATTTGATTTTTTATGTTTTTTCTAGTTTTATTTTTTGCTTTGGTTAAATATCAGCTATCATTACATTTTTTTTTAAAGGTGTCATACCTTTTATCTCTTATGTTAAATATTTGGACTTTTTATATTTGTGTCCATATTAAAATAAAACTTTAATTTTTCCCTCTTTGCTAGGTGTCTATCTTTCTAGGTATGCTGATTTATTACAAGCTAATCCTTTGGAAGCTGGGGCAGTGGGCGATGTTGTTATTTTTAAAATAATGAAGGTAATTTCAACTTTTACATTTCATATATCAAAGACAGCATTTGACTTGGATTTTAGTCGACCCTATCTTTTGGGGTTTGATTGAATTAAAAACCAGTGTTTGCTTGTGTTTGGTGTATAAAGATACTTTGAGAGTGGTTTGCCATCTTTAATCTGAGCTTTCTGAGCTTTAGAGTTTGCTTTCTTTTCCAAAGAAAATACTGAAGAGAGGGAAATATGTTGATAATGTTATTTAAGCTAGTGAAGTGTTGTGAAGAAAATTTTTATTTCCATGTATTAAATTCAAACAAGCTTTTTTTTTTTTTGGTTAACTTTTTCTTACTGCTTCGATATTAGTAAAAAGTGTTGGGTATTACTTTATTACCAGGTATTACAGGAAAAAAACTGTTGTTACAGGTAATCTATATTCAAAGAGTTATTCTATAATGTTAATGTCATACAGTCAGTAATTAGGTTTTGGTGGACTTAAAAGGTTTTCTGTATTTTAGGGTAAAATAAAGAGTATATATGACCCCATGGGCGTAAAAAGTTTGGAATCTATATTAAATAAAAGTGCTTTGGACCCAACACCAAAGCATGAATGTCATGTGTCGAAGAATGCCAATAGAATTACATCACTTTTGGCTTATAGAGCTTATGAGCTTACTCAGGTAAGTACCTGGATCCATTTTAGTGTTATGACCTCGTATCAGTTTGTCACTAAATCCTTTAAAATGTCTCCCTTTCAGTTCTCTCTGCCACCACACTAGACTCTGGTTTCCACTTACCACTGCTAGATTCCAGTGTCTCTCACTGCTATTTGTTCAGTGTTTCCAAGATAGCTCAGAAACATAACAGTGGCCCCCCTTAGACTTACAGTGATATTCAGATTCCTTAGCCTAGCTAGCTCTCCCTGCCTGTAGACTGTGACCTCCAGCCTGTTTTTTGTATAATTCCTGCCCTCAACGATCTCATTTCCTCTTGAAGCCTTGGTTTCTCCTGGCCTAGAAAGATCCTGTCTAATAAAATATTGCTCATTCTTTAAGGTAAAGTTAAAGCTCTTTGAATTACCTTAATTCATATCACTTTGTATTATTGATTTGGTAGATATTTTCTATTTTTATTAGTATTTTTCTAAAATGCAAACTTAGAATTCATTCTTTAAGTTTTATTCAGATGTAATTGATTTATAGTAAACTACACATATTTAAAAGTGTATTTAATGAATATCAGTCGTTGTGTTTTTATATGTTGTTTGACTATAATGTTACTCTTTTTAACAAATGTATAAAAAATGTGTATATCTAAACGGATTGTATGTGAAAAGTGGTGGTGCTAACCTCCCTGGAAATGTTCTTTCTTTTTCTTTTCTTTGATTTTTACTTTATTTACATAAAATAAAGTTTATTCTTGTTCTTTTCTTTTTGAAGAATCTCGGTGGGCAAGACCTATTGTTGGGGGCTTTTAGCAAAAATTATATTCACCAAAGTCATCTGGGCTGACTCATTTGATTACCTTCTGGACAGTAGTATTAGTAGATATGAAATATAACTATAAAGTAATTACTGGTTTTTCTAGCAGAACTTGTAAATTGGCTTGATGTTTCCAGAAAAATTCCAGGCATTTTTAGAGCAACAGCAACATTATTGAAATCAGTAGTTTCCCAAGAGAATGGACTTTGAAGGACAGTGCTTTGTTTATAAACTAGGGCATTCTTTTTAATGAAAATCCCTAGACTGCAGGTCAGAAAACCCTAATCTAATGAATGTTGTGAAGGGGAGAGGCAGATAGATAGGGTAATAGGAAGAGGTTCAGCTGCCTTTGTCACCTATGTTTGTAATCTCTGCCACCTCCCCTTTGTTGCTTTGTCTGCAGTTGGAGTCAAAAATGTGTTTTTCTTTTGAAATAATGAGCAGAATGCTAGGTTTGCTTGAGATTGTGTTCTTAGTATTTTACTTTTGTATCAAATTGGTTTTTCTGGGCTGACCTGGGAGCTTAGGCTCCATTTGTTTCATTTTCATGAGGAAATTTGTTGCACATTCCCACTGGTCAGTTCTTCAGAAGTAAACTTTTGGAATACCTATTAGTTTCCTGGCATCTGATATATATATAGAAGCAGAATATTTTATATCATAAAATAAATATAAAGTACAAATTATTTTAATTAAATTGACAAGCAGTGCTTAAAGATATCTTTCATTAAAGGTACTTAAGTGGTATTGTGTTTCTCAGAAATCAGGCAGGTAATTGTAAGATTCCACTGTCTACTTCTTGCCTTCTTAAGGAAGTTAATTTTGCATTTTCTTATTTTTAGTATTATTTTTATGAGTATGGCTTTGATGAGCTAAGGCGAAGACCGAGACACGTGTGTCCATACGCAGTTGTGTCTTTTACTTATAAAGATGATATACAAACTCTGAAGTTCGTACCTTCATCAAGGTAAGACTCATGAATTTTAGACGTCATCCAGAATGGTATTATAACACGTATCCTGCACTTCTGAGTTAGGAGGAACACTTTGTATTTCTTCCCATTTTCTTTCCTTCTCTTGAAATTAATTAGATTCATGAATGTTGATGATGACTTTTAAGAAGTCAGTTAGAAGGACAGATACTTAACTGTGTGGAAATAAAAACTAAAATTTACTTAAACCTCACTGGTTAACCTTTTTTTCCTGATATTGAAGGTTTGTGTAGCTGCATAAATGCAGTTGGTTTTTTGGGGGTTTTTTTTGGCCATGTCACGTGGCATGCAGGATCTTAGTTCCCTGATCAGGGATCAAACCCGTGCCCCCTGCAGTGGAAGCTCGGAGTCCTAACCACTGGACCACCAGGGAATGCCCAAATGCAGGTTGGTTTGTTTGTTTGATTTTGTTTTTTTGTTTTTGGCTGTGCTGTGAAGCGCGTGGGATCATAGCTCCCAGACCAGGGATCGAACCTGGGCCCTGGGCAGTGAAAGCACAGAGTCCTAACCTCTGGACTGCCAGGGAATTCCCCCAAATGCAGTTTTTAAAAGTGAAATTTTGTGTATTAGCTCTCCTGGAAATGGGGAGCTTCTACAAATCCTCAGCCCCATCTCAAACCAGTTAAATCAAGTATTTATGAAGGAGCCTAGGCTTTGGTAGTTTTTACACGCTTCCAGGTGATTCTGATGGTCAGTCAGAGTAAATTGCCATTGATGATTTCTTACAAGCTCTAATATAAGGTGACCAAATACAAATCAGTTTCTTCCCGCCCCCCCACCATGGGGTGATTCCAGAAAATGTTTTGGCAAAATTGAATAAGTAGATTTACAGAGATGTAGGTGAAACAGTTAAATATCTACTTATTTTTACTTTGAGTTCCCAGATTTAAAGTCATGCATGATATCTAGTAATTTAGAAATACTGCAGTTTTAAAAAGCCACATTTCATGAAACAGACATTTTTGAGGTCAACCTTTTAATCAGTTTTCAGATCAGATTGTCTTTCTTCATTTAAGTTGTTTGAGATGCAGCACTTTTTTTTGGTCAGTGAATAGCCCTGGAAACCATCCACAGCCACAAGTACTGATTTGCGTAATATCCTGACAGTTGTGTTTTTCTTTCATTCTTTTTTTTTTTTTTTTTCCGGTGGCTCTATATTTGTGATCTCCATGATACATTTACTATAGTGCCTTTCAACAGTGATTTTTAAAAGACACCCAGCACTTAATTATAAGGTCATACCCCCAAGAATAATGATTGTCTGTTAATTTTCTTTGCCTCTTTGATTTTATCTCTTGACCCTCCATATCATTTAAAATGATCATCCTTGTTGTACCTTGAATGCTGCCATGAATGCTCCTGCCTCTGCATTTGCTATTCCCCCTCATTCCTCAATTAGCTGCATAGTTTACACTGTCAGTGAGACCTTCCATGATTTTTTTTTTGAAACCTATGTACCCTTAGTTTCTTTCTTCCTCTTTTTCCATAGCACTTAAAACGATCATCATCTGGTAAACTATATACTTACTTTTTTTTTTTTTTTTTATACTTACTTTTTGATTGTTGTCTGTCTTCCTTATGAGACTGTAAGCTCTATGAAGGCAGGGGTTTTGTTCATCCCTGTAATTCTGTTACACAGAACTGTGCCTAGTAAATAATAGAAGCTTAGTAAATATTTAAGTATGATTGAGGCTATTTCCTCAAATCTCATCACCAAAATAAAGTAATTGACAGAGACTTTAAAGGACTATATTCTCTCCTGATGGATATTTTTGGGAAAAACAGCTCCCTTAAATTTGGGAAAATACGGTAATTTGAGCCAAGTAAGTGATTCTGATTTCTCTGAGTAGACTTGGATTTATTAAATGTTGTAATAAGTAATTTGTTCTTCATACTGGGAGGGAAGGATTTAATTCTCTTGTACAGTATCCCATTAAAAAATAGCATTTCTGTCAATGCCCTGAATGTTAACTTTCATGTTGTTAGCAATCAGTAATATTTCTTTTTTCTTTTTAAAAATTTATTTGTAGATCTAACAGCTTTAATGCAGATAGAAACACAGGTAAGATTCTTATATTTCTTTCTTTTAGTTTTATAAATCGAAAGAATAAGTATGTAGAGTAAAAAAATTAATAAGTTAAGTACTTTGTTTTATTTTTATAATGAATGAGAATCTGCAAAGTATGAAAAAGCTCGAGGCCATGTTATGATGTAGCATCAACATTTGGTCATCCAAACATAAGGTCTCCTTTGAGAATCTGCTGGTACTGTGAATAGACCAAAGAATTTTAGCACTTTGATTGATAAAGGTAAAAAATAGAACAAGTTTCACAACTCAGCCTTTTAAAAGTATTAACTTCATCAGAGGTGTAGAATTTAGAAGAGAGAGAAGATTAAAAGCAATATTGACACTTTCTATCTTCAAGTTTCTTTGCAATGAGAAGAGCGCAAGTGGAAGCTGTAAGACGTTGTGAGGGATTCATGTAGTTAACTGGATTTAGTATGGTCTCCTTTGGGGGAAATAGGAGGGCAGTACTGTATTGTCTTTGCTCCTCAGCTTTCTGATATGAGGACATTTAGGCAAATAAATTTGTTATTTTCATCTGGAATAATTTTGTAGGGGAAAAGATACCTGAAACAAAAATCCTAGTATTTGAATTCCCTGTAAATAGAAATGTCAAGGTTTCTTTTGGTGGTTCTACTTAAACTGTGTTTCTGGATGTTTTTCCCCTTAGTTCTAGTAAATATTTGCTTCTGGGCTGCCAAGAGGCTGAGTTGTGTCATCATTCTTTTTGTTTAGATAAATTTAACTACACGTTGTGGAAAGGACAACTTTTAAATAAAGGAAAGCTTTTGTGTTATATTTCTCTGAGGTCAGCCACTCGTGCTTTTTTGCCTATCAAGCTGTAAGTATGTTATATTACAAGAAAATAGCAGTTAGTAGTTGCTAATTATTCAGTTCTTACTTACAATTAAAATTCCTTTTTCTAACTTACATTTAAATTTTACTTTGATCCATAAGAACTTACATATAAACAATGGTTTGTTTTAAAAAAGATTGATTTGATAACTTTGGAAACTTAGTTGGCAGAATGAGCCCTCTGCTTTTCTGTCTTGATTTGCAGATGGGCTAAATAGTTATACACATTTATGGCATAAGATTTTTTCTTAGTGATTTTAAATATTAAAAGTATTTTTCAAAGTTTTGTCCTAATTAGATATATTTTTCATTTAGCAATTTGAACATGATAGACTTAAAAGATATCAGTTCTTTGTTGGAAACAGCTTGATGTGGTGAGTTAAGTTAAAATTTATATGCTGTTTTCAGTCCTGTGCAACATATGTTGGAATAGAAAGATTTAAAATGATCTTTTGCTACCACCACAGTAAGCATTATGGGTCCCCATAAATGGTTGAAGATTAATTTAACTGTTCATACTTGAATTGCATTTAATAAAATGACAACTTCTTATCCTTTGTGGTTAGTAAAATTGGCATAAATAAGGGTTAGCTTCTGGCTTAAAGATGGAAGGTTGGTAGTATTGCTGGACAGTCTAGCTACCTGTACATATATCTGAACTGCCCAAATCAAATATCAAGTATGATATTCATAAATATGCTCTTCTGTATTCCATCAAGATACTTGTGTGTGTGTGGGTGGGTTTGTGTGTGTGTGTGTGTGAGAGAGAGAGAGAGAGAACATTGCTAGAGTTAAAAATACAGGTAAGGCAAATACGCCTTTTCAATTTTCTTTCAGTCCTGAGAAGTTAGATGTTGAAACAGTTATGAGTATTGATCATCTGAAACAGAAAATCCCTCCAGCGCTGTTTTATAAGGAAACTTACTTAGGTCCATATGAAGGTAAAGCAGTTTAATTTTACTAAAATATATAAGAAGCAGACTTGATTTGAATATTTACTATGTATTTTTTCCTATGTCAGTTTTGAAGAATGGAATGTATTGCAGCCTCTATGAAGTTGTAGAAAAGACAAGAATTGGAAGTAACATGGAAAGTTTGCTGCAAAAACTAGAGAAAGAAAAACTTGTGAGTGAAAGGTTTTAAAATGTTCCTCATTCTCCCTTAGAAATATGCATATTAATAAGAGATTATGATAATATTTCAGTTTATATCATTTTTGCCTCTGAAAATACCGTAAGGTCTCTGTCTTTGTTGCTGCCATTTGGTTAACAGTGTTTTACTGTGGCCTTTGGTACTTTTCTTTTTAGCCACGACACTAGATCCTCTATAGACCAGTCTTCCCCATGAAGTATCTTTATTATATTTTGTGACAGTGATATTCAACAAATATTTATTCATTATCACTTTTTTATGCAGGGTATATAGTTTGGTAAAGAATGAGGCAAGAGACTCTGTTTTCCTGGATTATGTGATAAATGGAGTTACTCAGATGTGCTTTGTTCCAGTAGAGACAGTGACATATTTGAAGATTCAAAAAGAACAAGGCGCTTGGTGAGGTTGAAAGGATAAAAACACTAGAGTAGTTGGGGGAAAGTGGTAGAACATGAGGCTAGAGAAGTGTGTAGGGGACTGTGTTCTGCAGTGTCATTCAGGCAGTGCTCGAATGTTTGGACATTTGGACTTGATCCTATAGCAATGGGTTTTAAAGAGTGGGATGAGGTTTTAATCGTGTATGCAATGTGATCAAATCTGTGTTTTGAAAATTTATCTTGGTTACTCTGTAGAGAGTGAATTGAAGGGGGGAGATGAGGTAGGAAACTATTACATTTAGAGGGTAATGATAGGTTGGATGAGAAAAGAAAAAGGAGACTGATTTAAGAGATATTTACTAAGTAGTATCTAATTTAGTAGGTATTGAGTATATCGAGTTTGGGTAGAGGGATTACTAGGTCAGGCAGCCGATTGTGATGGATTCAGGAATGAGTGGAAAATGAATACGTGATGCTAATATGTATAATTTAGCTGAAGGAGAGGAGGTGATTGCAGAGGAGAGTGGCTATTCCAAGGTTTCTGTTAACATGAGGGTAGGTGAGCTCATGTTTAAATGTTGATGGGACATTCCAGTAGAGAGGGAGAGAAGTTTTTTTGCACAAGTATGCCATTTAATACAAGTTTTCAGCTGTTGACTTCTTTTTACTCCTCATTTTGTTGAGCCTCGGTTTCCAGGTAGTCACATGGAGAGCTGTATCAGTGATTTTCAGAACCTGCAACTTCATAGATGGCTACGTAGAATTTTGTTGTATGCATATATATTTGCTTAACCAATCCATCATTTATATTTAGATGGGAGGGTCAAATTATATACAAAACTCATAGGCAGAGTTTGTACACTTGTGAATTGATGGACACCTAGCAATAACTTTTTGAGACCAGCTAGAAATCTTTAGGTAGGCATCTTAGAACACACACACATGCACATTCACCTACATGTGAACATACTTTTTTATTTATATTTGCGTTTCTTGTTTTCCTCCCAAAATTTGTCTATGATACAAGTATTCCTCATGACCAAAATCTATTCAGTTCTTGAGTTCATAAAGTGAAAGTTTAGGTAGTAGGTTTGGATATGGTGAGATATTGAGTTATCCAAATCTGTTCAGTTCTTGAATTTCAGAGAATTGAGTATTGTGGGTCTGGGCAGTGAGGAGTTTATCAGAAAAGTACAGTATCCGTTGAGTGCGTAATAGTGAGAATCAGGATAGGAAGGATACTGGCATTTTGTTTTTCACCTGAGCAAGTGTTATATTAGGTTTGTGGAGGACTGGGTCTTCCCAGAATCAAGAAGTAAAGTAAGATCC
Source organism: Eubalaena glacialis (assembly GCF_028564815.1). NCBI lineage: Eukaryota > Metazoa > Chordata > Mammalia > Artiodactyla > Balaenidae > Eubalaena > Eubalaena glacialis. The sequence goes on along the minus strand of NC_083722.1, from coordinate 80,320,976 downwards.
TAGATCTTAGAGGGCACAGGCATTCCATAAGGATACACTACATGAATCTAACGAACTGACGTATTTTGTGTGGCTGCCCCCTTTCCTGCAAACCCCACTGGGAATTATTCTAACTATAGCTACTTTCTTCATAGTTGTCATCATAATGGGAGGTGCATTGGGGACTGTTGGGTTCTTAATAATTTTATCCTGAATACGCACAGGAGATGTTCTGGATCAGAGAGAGACTTAGTACCTCACAGTAATAAATGTGTTGGTTCTCCTTTGCCCTATTTCCTACCCTTAGGGCAATGCATCGAGACTCAGGTCAATTATCCTATGCAAGTAGTTGGACACTCAGTAGGCAAGGGATGAGGAAAATGATTTTTCTTTGCTCATGAAGGGAAGGAGGCATCTATCTCCCTCCCCTCCTGGAAAAAGATATCCTTGAAAATGTAATGAATATTAACTCCAACCCTTTGATGAATAAATGAAATCTCTTCAGGAGCCAGTTAGCCCTCTTGGACCTAAAGACATCTCCAAGTTCCTGGGACCCATTTATTCTTCCTTGAAATGTAATACCTACGGAGATAGCTCTCCAGTCTTCTGGAATTGTGGGAGTTAACCTAGGAACCTAATCTGTACTGTAACCTTGTGTGTACTCACTTGGCACTTTCAGGGAGGTAAGAGAAATTTAACTGTTCTTTTAGATCAGAGCAATTAACTAGGTAATTGGCTGTAGATATAATTCTTAAGGTATGTGAAGAGTGAAATATTTCTGGGGGAAATGTAAACAAACATTTCCTATCTTTATATCATATACATTTCCGCATGTCAGAAGGCTAGGGCTTTTTGCAGGAACACAGAATTCAGGGAAGTGGTATTTTCCCACAGGGGTATTTATAAAATAAGTAAAATACTGAACTCTCTTTCGGTTGGTTGTTAGTCAAATTAACTTTTTTTTTTTTTTTAATTTTTATTTGAGTATAGTTGATTTACAATGTTGTGTTAGTTTCAGGTATATAACAAAGTGAAGTCAAATGAATTCTTAAAGCTAACTTTAGTATAAGAAAAAGTATAAGAGAAATGTCCCTAAGTTTGAATATTGTCTCTGCTGTAAACATTTTGAGTCTCTCCTGATGTACATATACAAGATAATTTTCTCTCAGGTATAGATCTAGTATATTAGATTTATTATCTGTAAGTAGAATTACTGAATCATAATGTATGACTGGCTTTACAAAATAATGCATTTTATTTCAAGTGGTTGTACCAATTTATACCCTCAGTACCAGCAAGTTCCCATTAATTCACATACTCATAATTACTTGGTATAGTCAGACTTTGGCAAAATCTTGCCAATCTGGTGGGTATAAAATAGTATCTTATTGTGATTTTAGCTTGTCTTTCCTGAAATATGATGAGTTGATCATCCTTTCGTAAACTTATATCTTTTAATGTTCAGCTGCCTACCTATTTTTCCTTTTGAGTGGCTTGTGGTTTTTTTTTTTTTTGCTTTGAAGTATGGTTGATTTACAATATTGTGTTAGTCTCAGGTGTACAGCATAGTGATTCAGTATTTTTGCAAATTATATTCCATTATAGAGTGGCTTGTGTTTTCTTACTAATTTGAGGATCTTCATATATATTTTGGGAACTAATACTCAGCTGTGTGCTACAATTGTTTTTCCATAATTTACACTTGCCTTTCTACTTTATTCATAGTGTTTTTTGAAGAATACATGTTCATAACTCTAATGTAATTGAATTTGTCTGCCTGAATGTTAAGTACTCTTTGTGACTTAAACTTAAGAAATCTTTCCTTGCCCCTAGGTCTTATAGATACTGCCCTATATTTTCTTTTGAATATGTTATGGTTTTGCCTTTGGCACTTAAGTTTTTAAAAAATATATGTATGTGTATTGTTTTGTTTTTTATTTTTGTTTGATATAATATAGGAATCCAACTTCATTTTTTCCCCAATATGAATAACAAGTTGTTCCTGAACCATTTACTGAATAGTCCATCCTTTCTCCACTAAGAAGTCTTGATACCGGGTAGGGCAAATCGCCCCACTTTTTTCATCCTTTTTGGAGTGTTCCGCTATTTGAGATTTAGCTTCCCCCCACCACCCCAAATTTAAGAATCAGCTTGATTTTTTCAAAAAATTTTAGGATCAGCTTGTTAGCTCCTTACTCCCCTCCCCCCCCAAAAAACCCTATTGGAATTTTAAAATTGGAATTGTATTAAATCTGTAGATCAAATTTGATACTGTCTTATCCATGAACAAGATTATCTCTTCACTTCTTTAGGATATTCTTTTAACAGAGTTTTATAATTTTCTGGATACAGGTCTTGCTCATTTTTTGTTAGTTTTATCCCCAGACATCTTATTTATTTATTTATTTTTTGATGCTGTTGTAAACAGTATTTTCCATTTCAGTGCATTTTCTGTTTGTTGTGTATATAGAAATTAATTGATATTTATATATTGATTTTATGTCAGATCAGTATATGAAATATGAATAATTTGTTCAGTTTTGTACATTATTTGGGATTACTATACAGATTTCATTATCTGGGAGCAACATTGTTTTGTTTTTTCCTCTCTCATCTAGGATCTCTAGTATGATGTTGAATAAAAGTGGTGATTGTAGGCGTTCTTGTCTTTTTTTTTTAATAAATTTATTTATTTATATATTTTTGGCTGTGTTGGGTCTTCGTTGCTGCGCACGGGCTTTCTCTAGTTGCGGCGAGCGGGGGCTACTCTCTGTTGTGGTGCGCGGGCTTCTGATTGCGGTGGCTTCTCTTGTTGTGGAGCACGGGCTCTAGGGACGCGGGCTCTAGAGCGCAGGCTCAGTAGTTGTGCACGGGCTTAGTTGCGCCGTGGCATGTGGGATCTTCCTGGACCAGGGCTCGAACCCATGTCCCCTGCATTGGCAGGTGGATTCTTAACCACTGTGCCACCAGGGAAGTCCCATTCTTGTCTTCTTGATCTTCAAAAGAACACTTCTAACATTAACCATTAGTAGGAAGTTTGTACTAGGTAAGAAGTTTGCTTTAGGTTTTTCATAATTAATCTTCATCAGCTTAAATTTTTTCCTTCTTTATTTTTTAACCGTGAATGGGTTTTGAATTTTATTCAATTCTTTTTTTTTTTTTTTTTTGTATTTATTGAGATGGTTACATGGTGTATTAGTCAGGTTTCATCAGAGGAACAGAACCAGTTGGATATGCGGTTGATACTTTAACAACATTGGTTTGAACTGTGCAAGTCCATTTGTATGCAAATTTTTTTCAGTAAGTATGTACTGCGGTACTATATGATCCGTGGTTGGTTGGATCTGCAGATGCAGAACCACTGATATGGTGGGCTGACTGTAAAGTTATATGCAGATTTTCAACTGCGTGGGGGTTCCTAACACCCACATTGTTCAGGGGTCAGCTATATACATATAGAAAGAAATCTATTATAAAGAATTGACTTGCACAGTTATGGAGGCTGAGAAGTCCCAAGATTTGCAGTTGGCAAGCTGGGGACCCAGGAGACCTGATGGCATAGTTCCAGTCTGAATCCAAGTGTCTCAGGACCAGGAGACCTGATGTCTCCTGATGAAGTCTGGCAGGCTTGAGGCCAGGAAGAGCTGATATTTCACTTAGAGTTCAAATGCAGGAGAAAAACCAGTGTCCCAGCTCAAAGGCAGGCAGGCAGGAAGAATTTCCCTTCACTCCAGGGAGGGTCAGCCTTTTGTTCTAATCAGACCTTCAACTGGTAAGACTCACCCACATTGGAGAAGACAACCTGCTTTACTCTGTCTATCCACATGTATATATATTTAACTCATCCAAAAATACCTGCAGAAACATCCAGAATGAAGTTTGACCAAATATCTGGATACCCTGTGGCCCAGTCAAGTTGACACATAAAATTTACCATCATGCATAGTATTTATCCTATAAACTTAATAAGATGAATTATATTTACCTTTTTTCAGTATTAAACTATTCCTGTGCTTCTGGTTTTAGAATACCCTCCCCCATTTTAAAAAAATACTTGGTTTGTTGTGTGAATGTTTTGTTTAGGAATTTTGTATCTGTGATGATGAGTGAGATCGACCTACAATTTTTCTTTGTCATATTGTCCTTATCTAGTTTTAATAGCAAGGTTATACTAGCTTCCCAGAATTGTAAGTGGTGTTTCCTCATTTTACAAAAGATGGATGTATATATGATGAAAGGAATCTATTCTTTGTATGTCGGGTAGCACTTAGCTGCAAAACTGTCTTTGAAATGTTTATGGGTTTATGATTCAAATTTTTTAATAGAAAACTCAGGTTTTCTATTTCTTCTCAGGTCAGTTTGGATATATTATGGGTTTTTTGTTTTTTTAGGAAATTGTCCATTTCTTCTATGTTTTTAAATTTATTGAGCTAGAATTACTTTTATAGTTTTTTAATAGCTGCTGTATTTTTGCAAGTAGTATTTTCATTAGGCGGTCTCTTACTAGTACTTTTCACCAGAGGTTTGTTGATTTTATTCATCTTAAGAACCAAATTTTGGTTTTGACCCTCTGTTGTACCTTTGTTTTCCTGTTTTATTAATTTCATCTGTCAGTTTTAGTCTACTTGGGGGGGTGTTATTTAGCTATTTCTGACTTCTTATGTTAGAAAAATGGGCAATGAACTTGAGTTCTAAGTACTACTTTAGCTACATTCTACATGTTTTAATATGTAGTATTTTCATTATCCAGTTCTAAGTATTGTTTAGTTTCCATTATGATTTCCACTTTGTCATATGATGTACAGGTATATTTTGAAATTTCCAAATATATGAGAATACTTTTTTCTTCTTATAATTTAATTCCATTGAAATCAGAACAGGTAATTATTTGAAATTTATTGGGATTAAAAAAAAAACTCTGTGGTCAGTTTTTGTACATGCCCCCTCTATATTTGAGAAAAATGTGTTTTTTTTTTTTTTTTTTTTTTTTAAACATCTTTATTGAAGTATAATTGCTTTACAATGGTGTGCTAGCTTCTGCTTTACAACAAAGTGAATCAGTTACACATATACATATGTTGCCATATCTCTTCCCTCTTGCATCTCCCTCCCTCCCACCCTCCCTATCCCACTCCTCTAGGTGGTCACAAAGCACCGAGCTGATCTCCCTGTGCTATGCGGCTGCTTCCCACTAGTTATCTATTTTACATTTGGTAGTGTATATATGTCCATGACACTCTCTCACCCTGTCACATCTCACCCCTCCCCCTCCCCATATCCTCAAGTCCATTCTCTAGTAGGTCTGTGTCTTTATTCCCATCTTGCCACTAGGTTCTTCATGACCTCTTTTTTTTTTTTTTTTTTTTTCCCTTAGATTCCATATATATGTGTTAGCATACTGTATTTGTTTTTCTCTTTCTGACTTACTTCACTCTGTATGACAGACTCTAACTCCATCCACCTCATTACAAACACCTCCATTTCATTTCTTTTTATGGCTGAGTAATATTCCATTGTATATATGTGCCACATCTTCTTTATCCATTCATCCGATGATGGACACCTAGGTTGCTTCCATGTCCTGGCTATTGTAAACAGAGCTGCAATGAATATTTTGGTACATGACTCTTTCTGAATTATGGTTTTCTCAGGGTATATGCCCAGTAGTGGGATTGCTGGGTCATATGGTAGTTCTATTTTTAAAATTGTTAAATCTTAGGGACATAATTCTGGGTTGACAGCTATTTTCTCTTAGCACTTTGACTGTATTTACTATGATATCTTCTGGCTTCTATTTTTGTTGAGAGGTCCATTCTTAGTCTAATGATGTTTTCTTTGTAGATCATCTTTTTTTTTTTTCCTGGTTGCTTTTTCAGTTTTTTCTTTGTCTTTGGTGTTTTGCAGTTACATTAAATATATCTAGGTGTAGATTTCTTATTTATCTAGCTTGGTATATATTGTCTTTTCATATTTGTGGATTTATAGCTTTTTTTCTGGAGTATTGTTAGTCATTATCTCTGTGATTATACTTCTTCACTCTTTTTTGACTGCCTTTCTAGGACTCTGAAGCATCATGCTGTTCTCAGTGTCTGTTAACCTCTCTTGTGTTTTCTGTCTTATTCCTTGGTACTGCATTCTGAGTGATTTCATCATAGCTATCTTCTAGATTACAAATTCTGTCTTTAGCTGTGTCTAATTTGCTGTTGATTTTCGATTTCACAGAAAATATTTTTAATTTCTGAAAGCTATATTTGGTTCTTTTTGAGATCTGCCTGACTTTTTTTTTTTTAAACAGATTCTTGTTAATTCTTTCAGAAAGATTTATTGAGTACCTGTTGTGTGCCAGGGACTGTTCTAGGAGGTAGAGATTATATTCTGATGTTCCTTGCAATTTTTTGTAATTACATCACATTTTAGCCGTTTTAAAGTGTACAATTCTGTGATTTTTACTAGATTTACAATGTTGTGCAACCATTACCACTTATCTTATTCCAGAATATTTTCATCACCCCAGAAAGAAACCACATACCCACTAAGCATTCACTTCACATTCCTTCCTCCCCCCAGTCCCTGGCAACCACTAGTCTACTTCTGTCTTATGGATTGGTCTATAGTGGACATTTTATATAAGTGGAATCATGCAGTATGTGGCCTTTAGTGCCTTCTTTCACTTAGCATAATACTTTTAAGGTTCATCCTTGTTGTAGCATGTATCAATACTTCATTTCTTTTATTTCACTGTATGGATAATGCCACATTTTGTTTGCCATTCATCAGTTGTTTCCACTCTTTGTCTATTAAGAATATTGCTACTGTGAATATTTGTATGACGGTTTCTGTGTGAACATGTTTTCAGTTCTGCCACATTATTTCTTTAAACATTTCATACCTGTTTTATATATTGCATCTTTTGATTCCAATCTGCAGCCCTTGGGTATTTGAATCTATTGTTTTTGCTGAATCTCTCTTAGGGTAGCTTATTTTCTCTGAAGCTTGGTAATTTAAGATTGTGAGCTTAATATTTTACATTTTTAAAAATAGTTTTTGTTTTCATACCATATTACCTGTAATGTTATCTGCAAAGCCAAAATAGTAGAATCAAGTAATATAAATCCACAGACTGGGTTAGTATTGTTTTCTGAGGGAGAAGGAAACAGTAAGGTGTAATAAATAGAGGCATCAGTACAGAGTTCACAGGTGTTTCCTATTGTACAGGATTGAAAGTGTTTCTTTGGCTTAAAGCCACAGATATTACTGCTAGGGCTTCTGTCTGCCTGAGTGTTGTTTCTGGGTGTAGATTCCCTGTGTTCCATGAGTCTCTGGGGACACTGAGTCCCCTTAGGGCACTAGGGTCTTTAGGCCACTAAGCCAGTCAGGTTAAAAAATCTGTTATTTGGAGTGGGTGAGAAGTTAAAATAATCTAATTGTTTTTTCTGAGCAACCACAAAACATGAAGCTCTTACTCATGTCTCCAAACTTTCTGTTCTGACAAATCAAGAGTTGGGCAAAATGTTAAAAGAGGTATGATATATAAAACATTTTGGATAAAAGAGTTTGAGTCTGAAACAAAAATTTTGCAGATGCATTGTCCACCTTACTTTTGGGTGTTCAGACAATGTTTTTATTAAGTGTAAATTGATAGTGTAGTCACTTTAGTCCTTTAAATTATTGGTTCTTACACAGACTTTGTTTACTGGAATTGCTTAATAGGAATTTAGGTAGCACAAGTTTTCTTTCAGAATCCAGATATCCTTTTGTGTTTAGCTGCTATACTCAGTTCTTCCTTTACTTACCCTTTCTTTAATCCAAAAAATATTGTGGACTATTGCAGTAGTCTGTGAACTGAGTTCTCTGCATTACATTGTTTTCTTTCCTCCTCCAGTGCTATCAAGTTTCTTTGGGTTTTTTTTTAGGGAAACACTTCAGCTCAAAAGGGTATACTTTTGAGGGCATTTCTGGCTAACCTGGCATTCTTGTCTTTTTACAATCTAGCCCATGATCTTTCTTTCTAGACTTGTCTTACATGTTTCTCCTAGTCTCTCCTCACCCTTGGCCAGTCGTAAGTACTCTGATGCCTGCAAACTGTCCATTATGTTATAACTCTGCCCTTTGTTCATGACGTTGCCTCTATTGAAATGTCTTTCCCACAACTTTAGGCTCTTGGCAACGTACCCGTCCTTCAAAATCCACCTCCCATATACTCTCAATATGTTTTCCAACCATAGACTAACTGTATTTTTTCCTTTCTGTTGCTTCGTAAATCTTTTTAAGACCTTTCCTGTCTTATCTAATTATTGATATTTCTTGTGTTACTTTCTCCACCCAATTGTAATCTTCTTTTGATCAAAGGATCTTGTGCTGCTTCTCTTTCAAGTTATCTCTGGTAAGGCAAATTGCCTTACGTGTGAAAGATGTTCGTTAAATATGTGAAGAATTAGATTACAGCAACACATTTCATTTGAGATTAGCCTGAACTCTTGAAAGGTAGCATTTGTGTCATACTTGTTTTGTATCTCCAACATCCAGCACACCACCTTGGCAATTAAAAACATGTCTTTTGAATTGCTGAGGAAAATATTTGAAGTTTTTGTTTGGCTCTTGTATTTTAGCTTCAAGGAAAAACCAACAAGTTGATTTAATAGTTAGAATTCTTTCGGTAATATTTTCTCATTAAAATTATGAAAAGGCATTTCATAATTAAGGCATTCTTAATTGATTGGAATCCTGTTAATCAGCAGAGAGTTGGTGGAAAGAGTTTTTTAGCTAATTCAGTAGCAGTACTTTTCCTAAAAAGATGATCAAAAACTTTTTGCTTTCCTTATAATTAGTAGAAACTGCTATGTTTCTGCCTTATGGTGAATAATAACGCAAATTCAACTTTTTCCCTCTTCCAAAAATGTAGGTTCTTGTTAAACCTTTGGGAGACCGAGGATACCTTTTTCTTCTCTCTCCTTGTCAAATGGTTTCTCCATATGGTAGGTGATCTTCTCTATAATTTTTATAATTCTCCTTTAACTTTTTAAAAGTTAAAATATATTGCTAATGAATTTCACTTTTGTTTTTTTAGAACATCATACTGCTAAGTCTCGAGTCTTACATGCTTTGTTTCTATTTCAAGAACCTAGAGGCATAGTTACTTGTAAGTTCTTTGAATATCTAAATCCAGTTACATATAGATACCTACATTTTATTGAAAATTTCCAGATAACTCACTAAGCATTTTGTCTTTCTTACGTCATGTTTTGGGAGATAATGGGGGTATTAAGAGGTGTTAGCAATATAAAACACAAATTATGTGATTTGTTTTTTTAACTATGAAAAATTATCTTGGTTTTTATCAGTGTTTTCACTAAGTAAATGTTGATTGTAATTGTTACAATACTATAGCTTAGTTTTTCAGGGTTTCTATTATTATATGATTTTTTTTTTTTTTTTTAGCTTAGTTCATTTTTGTATTCACATTTTAGCGACTGTAAGTGCATCATGTGCTAGGTTAAATATTAGGCCATTCACATTAATAAGAATTTTCATACTGTTTTAGAGAACACCATTTCTATTCACCATTTCTAAGAATGAACTTTAATGCTGTCTTAAGGTAAAGTTCTCACTGTTAGGTTAAAAATGAAATTCTTGGGAATTCCCTGGTGGTCCAGTGGTTAGGATTCCATGCTTTCAGTTTCAAGGGCTCGGGTTCAGTCCCTGGTCGGGGGAACTAAGATCCCTCAAGCGGCATGGCACGGCCAAAAAAAAAATGAGATTCTCAATGGTAACCATTCAGTGCCTACATATCTGCTTATGGGGATAGAGAGATAGAGACAAAGTTGTTACAACAGGAAGGAGTGACATTACTGTCGTTTGCTGGACAGTCTTGCTAGGAGCCTCAGGTCTTTATTTCTCCTTACATTTTGCTTGCCACCAGTTGATGCCTAGGGACATGAAGAAGATCTTCAATGGGCAGGTGTTCTTCCCTTTAAAAATATGTTCTGCAGTTTTCATGTTTTAATTTCTTATTGGCCCATTTTAGGCTCCTGGGCTTAGAAGCATGCTATTCATATATCCCTATATAACATATATGTATTAGGGTACATACTGGTTTGGTCCACCATTAACGTATGGATGTTGTTACTTTGCTTTGACAATATGTAGATCTGTACTTGACTAATTTCTTGATTGCTAACATGGTTTGCTTTTTTGTTTGTTTACAGCACAGAAAGGTTCAACCAGTGCAGCACCACAGGAGAGACATGAGAGCATGCCAGATGTATTAAAAATAACTCAATTTTTACAGTTTGCTTTGATTCAGTGTCGAAAGGAATTCAAAAATATAAATACTATAAATTTTCATTCTGTTGTTGAAAAGTATGTAAGTGAATTTTTTAAGCGAGGTTTTGGTTCAGGTAAACGAGAGTTTATCATGTTTCCATATGATTCACGATTAGATGATAAAAAATTCTTATATTCAGCTCCAAAAAATAAATCCCATATTGATAATTGTTTGCATACCTATATTTTTCGGCCTGAAATGTATCAGTTACCTATTTATAAGTTAAAAGAGCTATTTGAAGAAAATAGAAAACTTCAACAGTTTAGTCCACTTTCAGATTATGAAGGCCAAGAAGAAGAAATGAATGGTACAAAAATGAAATTCGGAAAACGAAATAACTCAAGGGGTGAAACTATTACACCTGGAAAGCAGAAGTCATCTCACTCTTTGGATTATGATAAGGATAGAGTCAAAGAATTGATTAATTTAATTCAGTGTAGGAAAAAAAATGTGAGTGGGGACTCAGACACAGAAGATATGAGAAGCAAAACTGTCTTGAAGAGGAAGCTTGACGATCTACCTGAAAATATGAGAAAGCTCGCCAAAACCAGTAATTTATCTGAAAATTGCCATCTGTATGAAGGTAAAATATCAGAATTGTTTTTATATAGTATAAAAGTAACAACCAAAAACATAGTAAAGTAGTTCTGTCCTTTCTCCTCATACAAGGGTTTGCAAATTATAGCCTGAGAGCCAATCTAGGCAGTCCCCTGTTTTTGTAAAGGAACTTTTGCTGCCAATCTCAGCTTCTGTATTCGTTTTTCAAGGCTTTGTTACAGACTGGCCATGTCCAGCCTGGGTAGCCATGTTTCCCACTCTCCTTGGTTAAGGCACTTTTCTCAGAATATGTCATGGTCAGCCCTTTACTTCTTTCTTTTTTCCTGAAGCATCTTTCATTTCTCTCAAGCCTCATATCTTTGCAGTTCGTATCCCTCCTTAGCTTTCTGGCTGTTCTCCTCCTTGATGGTTTTCATCTCCTTTAGCTTATGCTGGATTTCTGCTCTGTGCTGAACCTGATGGTGCTTACTGATCCATACTGTCTAATACTGTTGACCTGTGTCTTGAGAGTTAAGTGCTTACTATGTGCTAGCTGCTTTACATGTGTGGACTCATTTAGTTCTTGATTGGTAGACATTATTATCCTTATTTTACAGATGAGGAAACCATCTCAGAGAAGTTAAATAATTTTACCTAAAGTTATGAGTTCACTGATCCATGTTTGAACTCACTTCTAACTCCAAGCATTGTTCCTAAAGTCAGCTATATTTCCTAGCACTGAACACATAATAGGCAAGGTACTTAAATTTTGGCACCATTTTAGCTGATAATTGGCAAATTTGTATGTGTGAAAAAATATTTGTGGGTGGAAATCAGGCTTTATCAGTAATTAAAATGGTGGGAAAGCTATGCTGGTTATAATAGATCAAAGGAGAAATGGGGCAGGGAGAAGGGGTAGATAGGTTAAAGTGGAACTAGTGATAGAGTTGCATATCTAGGTGTTTCTCACTTGTGTTTGTTTCTTGTCATTTTGCACACTTTATTTCTGATCCTGAAAGTAGAGATTTAAAGGTTAGATTCTAACTTTTAAAACATTCTGATCTTGATTTGGTGGTGAGCCCACTCATTAAGAGGTAGCCTTCTGTCTCCCTTACTGCCTTTAACATCAACTTTTTAAGGTATGATTTATATACAATGTACTCATTTTAAGTGCACAGTCTGATGAGTTTTTTATAGCTGTGTTACCACTACTCCAATATATAGGACATTTTTCATTACCCCCAAATGTTGCCTTGTTCTTCTTTGTAGTTTATCTCATTCCACTCCACTGCTGATCTGCTGTCTGTCTCTATAGATTATTTTGCCTTCTCTATAATTTCATATAATTAGAATCATACAGTATGTACCCTGTTGTTTCTAACTTTTTTTTTTGCCTGTGGTACATATACACTACCTAACTCGGAATCCTGACATCTACCCTGGCTCTACCCTCCTTCAGTATTAAAGCACATGCGTTTCTGAATGTCTCCTCCCTTTGCAAGTTTTTAAATATACTGGTGGTGCAGATAACCCAGATTTATACCTGCTTGGAGCCATGTCTAACATGTTTTCTCTCATAGTCCTTTTTGTTCTTAGTGCAAGATTGGTGTAGATTTCTTTGGGGTGATTTTGTATCTCTAATATCTCAGCTTTGTTATGAATTAAGTAATCTAGTCATTTAAGATAAAGCTTAGATTATGAAAAGGTTAGCCAGTATTTTAAGTACAGAATGTTATGGGAGAGATCAAAATCAGATAAAGTCATGGGTTTTTGTTGTTTTTATATTTTTAGAAGATTTAAGAGTAATCTGCATACCCTTCTCTAACATTTTGCAAAATCGTTGTGTAGGTATTTTTCCTGTTGTCAAGTACCTCACTGATTTTAGGATTTTGGTGGTAGAGTTTAAGGTAACTACGGTACAGTTATTTATATATATTATCCATATTACCAACATAATATTTGAGCTCATTTTTAATAGAATTTTCAAATTATGATGAAAATAAACCTTCGTTTAATGGGAATTTTGACCTATGTGCAAAATTTTAGAACCAGTCATATTTGGAAAGTAAGGGATGGATATACTTGTAAACTCTAAGCAGGTGGTTTGATTGAGTTCCTGCCTATAAATGTTATATGATAATTAATTTTTAGGTATATATATATATATTATTTTTATGCTTGCCTTCCAGACTTTAAGAGATGGCTCTTTCTCTTTTCCCTTCAGAGTCTCCACAGCTTGTTGGCTCACTTGGGCATGATGCTGACTTGAGACGGCAGCAGCAGGATACCTCTAACTCTAGCATTGCTGACATCCATAGGTTGTTTAATTGGCTATCAGAAACACTAGCAAATGCACGTCATTCTGATGCATCCCTGACAGACACAGTCAACAAGGCCTTAGGATTGAGCTCTGATGATGCCCGTGAAGAGATGAGGCAAAAGCATGAGTATGAGTTGAACTCTACCTCGGATAAGAAAGAATATGAGCAGCCTACTTGTGCAAAAATTGAAAATGCACATTTTAAGGATACTCAGAGCCCACTGCTAGAAGTTGATACATCATCTTTAAAGTATCCTGTTGCTGTTTCTACCAGTGAAGTAGGCACTGACCATAAACTACATTTGAAAGAAGTAAGCCTATATCTTTGGGTTATCTTTGTTTGCTTTTGTGAATGTGTGTATGAAAGGGAGGATGTGGGGGGAATTCCCTAGTGGTCCAGTGGTTAGGACTCTGCGCTTCCACTGCAGGGGGCACGGGTTCGATCCCTGGTCAGGGAACTAAGATCCCGCATGCTGCATGGCACAGCCAAAAAATTTTTTTAAGAATTAAAAAAAAAAAGGGAGAATGTGGGTGTGCTTGTTTTTCCTTTTCACAGAGAAATGATACACATTTCAGTAATAGTGTCTGTTCAGGATAGTATTTCTAAGTTATTCCTTGTTAGAGATAAATGCAGAAGTGTTTTCCTTCCTGCTCATAAGCTTTATGTGTAGTCTGAAATTTACCATTGTGATAAAGTGAAGGCTGGACAATCTATTTGTCAGGAACGGCTTACTGGGAGTTAATTCTCTATCATTTCATAATGAAATTGAGTCCTCAAAACACTGGCTTTCTGCTGGCAGTACCAGAACCCATAGGTGAGGCAGATAAGGTGACCAAAGTCAGTGTACCAGTTAGAAACAAGGTTAAATACTTTCTGTTTCTCATGCAATGGAAAATGAGTGGCCTTTAGGATTACCTCTGAGGTGACCCTCACCCGTGCTTGACAGGGCATCCAGTTTATGATACGTGCTTAGAATACTGATATCTAGCTGAGAAGTAGCCTAATCTCCCCAGCTCCCGCCTTCCCAAGAAGTGGTTGCATCACTTGGGGAACTGTACCAGGATGGCACCATGTTCCTAAAGACTTGTTCCTAATTTACTTTCTTCCATTTTCTCTTCCCTGTCTTTGAGTAAAAGTCATATGCATCATGGGACTTCCCTGGCTGTCCAGTGGTTAAGACTCTGTGCTTCCACTGCAGGGGGCACAGGTTCAATCCCTGATCAGGGAACTAAGATCCTGTATGCTGCGTGGCTCAGCCAAAAGAAAAAAATTTTTTTAAAAAGTCATATGCATGTCCCCAGGCTTTCTACATGTAGTTTTGGGATATTTATTTTATGGGGAGGATGATGACAGGGATCTCAGTTGGGGGCATGTGTAAGGTAGGCACTAAGAAACTAACCTATATTGTTACCATTTCCTGACATATTTAAAACTCTAAATTGTGTTGATGGGGGCATGGACCAAACCCAGCCCACTGCCTATTTTTGTAACTAAAATTTGATTGGAACACAGTCATGCCCATTCATTTAGGTATTGCTTATGGCTGCTTTTGCATTTCAGTGGCAGAGCTGAGTATCTGGCCTGCAAAGCCTAAAATATTGGGTGCTTTACTGAAAAAGTTTACCAACCTCTGCTGTAAATCAACCAATTACGTTTTGAGAGAAAAAAATATGTTCTAGTTTGAGATTAGAGTATTATAACTTCACCATGTTGATTTTACTTGTTTGTAATGTTTAGGTTGAAGTTTGTGAATTTGCTGTGAAAAAATAGTTGTTTTTTCTTGACATTAAAATTAATTAAAAAGAAAGGTATTGAATCTGTACTCTAATTTTTAGGATCCAGATTTAATTAGCATGAGTAATTTTGAAGATTGCAGTTTGTGTCCCACTGTTCCCATTGAACATGGATTCCGTAGACAATCTAAGTCAAATAATGTTGAAGAGACTGAAATACATTGGAAACTGATTCCAATTACAGGTAAGAACAAGTATACTGGGACTTAGGTTTGCTTGGTTTTACTTAGGGACCAGTTTCCTGAAGCGTTTTGTCTTTTCTAGATTCCACTCTTGCGTCTTGCTTGGCTCTGACATCTTCAGTGTCTTATTTTTGAGCAATGTGATATTCATCATTGAGTGTTGCTGTTCTTGGTCAGTATCTGCAAAAGAGCCTATTAAAAACAGAGGGATTTAAAATATCCTTACTCTCCCTATGGAGTTGAACATGCAACTTGCAAATGAAAATTGTTGTCAGAAATTGTGTTTCTAATAAGGTGAGGTAGCTGCAGAGATGAAATGAGGGTCTTTGGGCAGCCAATTAAATGCTGTCTTCTCAAATTATTAAACTTCACAAGCTGTCATCTAAGAAGTGGTCATGTTAAGGTTCATCTATTTGAAAGAAATTTGAGTTCTTAATATTGGATAATTTGAGAGAAATTGGATCATTGTAGAGAATGGCCTGAAATGATTACATGTAAATATCCCTAGAAAACTTATTGAACCATGAGGCAAGAATAGTTTAGCAGATGTTGAAAGATCATTTTGCAGTATTCTAATTTCTCTGTACAAACACATACACACACATATGCAGATACTGTTAATATTCCAAGTTCTTATTCATCTTCGTTAGCTAAGCATTTGGGGAAATATTTCCAGGGCACATCTTTTCCATTCCTAGATCTTTATTTAACCTTTAAAAAGAAAAAACAGTTTTTGCTAGAAAGTCAACTGAAATATACTTTCTAGCTTGTGACCTAGAAGCTACTGAGACCTCCAAGGACTCTGCAAAGAATTTCTAAAACTTGATGAGTTTCCATGGGCTTCAGCACCATTTTCTACTTAGTACCTTATCAGAGAGGGCAAGAGGCCTAGAAGTGATCGTAGAGCGGCAGCTGGTACTCCTGACCTGGAGAAGTTGGCTTGAGTTGGAGAAACAGAATAAGGAAGTAGTCTGTACAAGGTGATTATCCTAACCTTCCTCATTTAGACACCTTCATAGCTGGTTTCAGAGCCATTTGAAGGCACAACATCTAGGTGTTGATATTCCATCATCACCTGAATGGAAAGGGAAGCAACTTCCCATTTCTTAATGACCCTTCAGGATTATTTTAGGCAGAAGAGGGAATACTTGAATTTGTTAGCATTTGGGGTTATCTGAAAGGTGCTTTAAAAGGTTGTCACCAGTACCTGAAGAGAGTCTACAAATCTAATGGATGCTTTCCCTCAGGAGGGAATGCAAGAAGCCCAGAAGACCAGCTGGGGAAACATGGTGAGAAACAAACACCAGGTGAGAAGGCTCTCTTTGCTTTTCCTCCCAATGTGCCCTTCTTCAGAATTGCTACTTGCAGTTCTGGTCCTCTATCTGGAGGGCATCAGTTTAAGTCTGTTAATTACAGAAAATTTGGACAATATCATATTTGTATTTAAATCATTAATTGATTTATATCAAATATTCTTATACAAAGAATGTATTCAAGGGAGTCACTGAATATTCATAGAGATTAAGTTTTTTTTCACCTATAGTAGATTCTATCTGATATGATGACTTGGGAAGACCAGAATATTTTTCTTAATCCATTTCTACAGGACATCTTATGAGAAGCAGTCTTCAAGTTTCTCTTAAATTTAAAAAATACGAGGAGGTGAGGCCATGTATCTTTTAGGTACATTATTCCTAATCTTGAATTTTTTTGACTCAATTCTTCTTTTGCTAATTGTAAAGCTAATTTCTGCAGATAGTTTAAGAGATTAGGAAACTTTTGGATTCCAGAAACATTTATAGATATTACTGATTAGCTAGTTGTAGTAGGTGCCTAGAAGACAGTCTATTTTGTCTAAACTCAAGTCAATTCAGCATCCCTGCAGATGGCCATAGGCAGATTCTTCTTGCTTGGAGTTTGGTCTGGGTCTTTTTTGTTTCCATTTCATTTTGTCTTACTCTTTCAGAAATCCTGTGTTGTTGTTTTTTTATTCAGAAGAAAAGCTAAATGACTAATTTTAGTAGATCTTTATGGTTATTCCTCTCTTTTGGGAATTAAAAAAAAGACTTTGAGTTAATAGTTTTCTTCAAGATGATCTTTGTCTCCTCCTAGGAAAAGACAATTGAAAAAAAACAGAGTGGGAAGAACAGATGTATTGATATGACATACAGGAAAGTGCATAAATCTTTAGTAGACAGCTTGATGAATTCTTAACATATGTAAACACTTAGGTGACCACCACCCAAATCAAGATGTAGAACATTTTCAGTACCCCAGAAGGTCTTCTTCTGCATCCTCCCAGTCAGTATTCTCCCTGCCCCAAACCGTAACCACTAATCTGACTTCTCTTGCTATACATTAGTTTTTACCTACTCTTGAATTTAAGATAGATGGAACCTGCTACATATGTCCTCTTTTGGTTTTGGCTCTTTCACACAACAATATGTCTAAGATTCATGTAAGTTTTGCTTCTATCAGTGATTCTTTCTCATTGGGAGAATCAGGTATCTTGTTTATGCTTCATAATGCTCCATCAGCATCTGCAGTCTTTATTTGGCATACCATCTTCATATTTTGTGGTTAAAAGTATAAAAATCCAAGTGATGCTACTTTTTGAGAACTCGCCACTGCCCTTGCATTTAAAAGTCAAAGTACCACAATGCTTGAATGATAGTTAGTAGAAAACATGTATTATTATAGATACTGACATGTGTTTCTTTTAAATCATTTATTGAAGACATTTTTAAAATAATAAAGTTGTCCATCTTAATAATAAAAATTATATGGGGGAAATCTGTACAAAGTAAAATTAGATGGTGATCATTTGCATTTTCAAAAGGGATTTGGTTTAGAGTTTTTTAATATGGAAAATTTCCCATGTGGATTTAAGTTATATTTCAGCTTAAAAACATTTCCTTTATCCATAGCCCTTCAGGAATAAGCTTACTGGGGGACTTCCCTGGTGGTCCAGTGGTTAAGACGCCACACTTCCACTGCAGGGGGCACGGATTCGATCCCTGGCTGGGGAACTAAGATCCCGCATGCCCTGTGGTGCAGTTATTTAAAAAAAAATTTTTTTTAGAAAAAAAATTTAGGAATAAGTTTATTGGTCTCAACTATAGCTGAAATATTTGGGAGAATGTATTCAAGTATTTTTAATAATAAACCATTCAGAAGTTTTAAAATTACACGTGGTCCTCCCCAACTCATTTGTTTTACAAGATGTAAGTAAGACATTTTATTTGAATAAATCAGATATTTGACATGGTACCTAATTCAAGAAGTACAAAACTACTTCAAAAAATAAGTCTTCCACCCCTAGGCCAGACACTTAGTTTCACCCCATTGATCAACCTCTGTTACAGATTTTATTTTCTTCGTGTTTTTTTTTTTTTTTGGCCACGCTGCACAGCTTGAAGGATCTTAGTTCCCCGACCAGGGATTGAACTTGAGCTCCAGCAGTAAGAGCGCCAAGTCCTAACCACTGGACCGCCAGGGAGTTCCCTGTTACAGATTTCTTATGTACTCATCCTGACATTTTATATGTGCACTAAACCCCATGTTGCAGATTTGCGAAGGGCATTCAGTATTCCTGAATTATTTTATGGAAGTTGAATTTTCTGGTTTATGAATTTCATACAGTTGTAATTCTTACCTTGGTACATTGGATATTTTGCTCCCCTTCTCTTCTTTGATCTACAGACCTGCTGTATGGTCTTACCATGCTGACAGGTGCCTTTGCAGTACTTAATGGTTGCAGTGATTCATGGTAACCACTGGGGTTGGTAGCAAAATGTTATAAACTAAATGCTGGTTAGGCTGTTTAAACCTTTAGAAAAGTGTGAGTGTAGGGAAAATCAAAACTGAATTTTTTGTAGAGGGGTTACACTGCTATACCTGGGTGCAGACTTGAATAGGGAGTTCACTATATCTTAAAAGTACTGTATTTTTGAAAACTATACCTATGTGTGGACTTTCCGATCTAGAGGTAACATTTTATATACTACAACAGCAATTTGTTAGGGAATGTTGGCTAAGATTTAAGAAAAATTAGTACTTTTTTAAAGGATAAAATTGTGTAATATGAACTTGTAGGGAAAAATAATGAAATTTTGTTTTTTCGTGAAATAAAGTATTACTATAAATTGCTGTTAAATGTATTTTCCCCATGTTTTTTAAAAAGGGATTTAGGGTTCCTGTTTTGAAATGTAGTTTCAAGAACATACTGTGTTTGAATTTAGGATTTGTGAGTGGAAAAAAGTACTATCTTATGGATTGAGCTAGTTGTCAAGAATCGCGGGTTATCGTAGTTTCATTAGCATCAGCTAGCTTGATGATCTCTTCATCTCATATGGGGTAATAGCTATTATGATTTCTCTTGGAATGATTTCCAAACAAAGTAAAAATACTTAACAAAAGTGCTATCAAAAGTATTACTGTTAATGCAGCTATGAAATGTGTTCTCTTCCTATATGACTGAGACTTTCTTTTCCTGATAAATTGAAGTCCCTAACATTGTAGCAAATCCACTAAGCAACCCCATATGTAAGAGCAAATCTGAAAACAGATAAAATTAATTATCCTAGATCCTGAATGCAACTCTTAACTTGACGACTTATTCCCACAGCATTTCAGCTTGGCATTCTTTCAGTTGCCTTACACTCAAAATTTTCCTATTAAGAGGGTATTACCATAGTGGACATTATTGGCAAAGAATACAGGGGTTGAGCAAGCTGTTGCAACTGACCATTCTGCTTAAAGCATGTCTGTTAAAGTCAGATCTACAGAAAGGTAGGGAAGCAGAAATAAACAAGTGACTTAATTTGTATTGATGTTAAATTGGCCCTTGTTTGAATACTTCAAAAGGAATCAAAGAAAGTAACATTCAAACTTGTCACTCTAGCTACTGAAATACAAAGACCAGCCATAAGTAAGTA
Organism: Eubalaena glacialis; assembly: GCF_028564815.1. Lineage (NCBI taxonomy): Eukaryota > Metazoa > Chordata > Mammalia > Artiodactyla > Balaenidae > Eubalaena > Eubalaena glacialis. The sequence continues at coordinate 80,300,903 of NC_083722.1, read as the reverse complement.
GGGCACATAGGAAATAGGTTCACTCCATTATTTGAGGTTTTCATTCTACCTTCCAATGCATAGTTTGTTCTAAATATATACTTGACCTGGCATTTTTTTTCCTTATTTATGAGTTTGTATTTTCAGATGTTATTATTTTGGATTGCTTTTGTAATAATAAACTCTTCCCATATAGGTATGAAATCACCAGAAGAACTACTGGTGTGTCTGCCACCACAGGAGGCCTTTCCTAACGACCCCCGGGTAATAAGTAGACAGAGAAGTTCTGATTACCAGTTTCCATCCTCTCCATTTACAGACACACTAAAGGGCACCACTGAGGATGACGTGTTGACAGGTCAGGTGGTGACAGTGGAGGAGCAGTGTGTGCCAGCAGCAGAACCGCCTGCAATGAGTGAAACCACAGAAAGGACAGTGTTAGGAGAGTACAGTCTCTTTTCTAGGAAGATAGAAGAGATTCTGAAGCAGAAGAATGTTTCATATGTCAGCAGAATTTCCACACCTATCTTTTCAACACAAGAGAAAATGAAACGGTTTTCTGAGTTCATATATTCTAAGACTTCCAAAGCTGGTGTACAGGAGTTTGTAGATGGCTTGCATGAGAAACTAAATACTGTTATCAAAGCATCAGCCAAGGGTGGGAATTTGCCAGCAGTCAGTCCTAATGATTCTGGTACTAAGATAGCATTGAGTCCTCTGGGAAGGCATGTCATACCAGTTTCCTCAAGCGACTTCAACAATAAACACCTCCTTGAGCCACTTGGTAGTGATCCTTTGAAAGACACCAACTCTAATGAGCAGCATGCCTCTTCAACTTTGGGTTTAACTGAAGCAGAAGTGAACCAGCCACACCATGCCACAGAGCCAGTGGTGACTTCTGATCATACTGTACCTGGTCATACTGCCCGGGAACCAGTGGAAAAAGAAACAAAATCGCCCAGTGATGTAAACATTTCTGCCCAACCAGCTCTTTCAAATTTTATAAGCCAGTTAGAACCTGAAGTATTTAACAGTTTGGTTAAAATCATGAAAGATGTCCAGAAAAATACTGTGAAATTTTATATTCATGAAGAAGAGGAGAGTGTGCTCTGTAAAGAAATAAAGGTAACTAACTGAGAAGGTAATTGTAATGCTGTCTAAACTTCTCTTCTTGGGTCTGACCTCTATAAAATGGATTTTTGTTTTTAGGTGTTGACCATATTATTTTCATAATTTAATGCAGAGTGGAATAAAAGACTAGTAAGTTCAACTGAATTAAGAACTGGTGATCTAAATATCTTAGAATTTTTAATCTTGTTTTGCATAGTGTCATTTTAAAGACCAGTTGTATACATATTGCAGATACCTTTAAATTGTTGATTTAAAGATTTTCAATGTTTCTTACTGGGTTTTTAACAAAGGGGAGGGAAAGATGCAGAGAAATAAAGGAAGTTGTCAGTGTTTACCTCAGGGGGTTTTATCAATCAGGTAGAAAAATAAAACTGTCCAGGATGACCTAATGATGATATCTTTTGGCATTTCTTGATGCCCTGGTCATGCCAGGTTTCCCAATAGCCCTTATTATCAAAAAACATGGTGATCCTGAAACACTTGCCCAATCATGAAAGATTCCTCCTTGCAAGGTATGTTTTTTGTACTGAAGCTATGGAGTAGACAGGCGTTTCAGGCATTTGGTTTAAAAAAATACACACATAGAGACAGGTATGTAAAATCTGTAACAATAGATACGTAATTTATAACACATGGGACAATTATATTAGTGGTTTAATGTTGCCAATTAGTATTCACTAAACTGTATAGCATTTTAATTCCTTAAGGGAATGCCTTAGTTTTTAAAATAAATGCCTGCTCCTATTTATGGAATTTACTTACCATGATAAGTTTCTGCTTTTTTAGTTAGAGGAAGCAGAGGGGGCTATAAGTAAGTGGCCCAGAAACTCCATGCTTTGACATGTCCTGAGCCTTTGTCAGTTTGAGGATCTCTTTGACGTCAGCATGTTTCATGTGATGTGCTCCTGAGGACGTGAAGAGCATGGAAATGGGGGCAGCAGAGTGCTCAGTGTGCTGCCTTTACCAATTCTCTGTAGTTTCTTGGGAGGATGAAACCAGACTTACCAGGAATTTCTTGGTTGCATTTTTGCCCTGTATGATTGAACATTGAGCTTCTCAACATTCTTCCACCCCCAGCAACATGTTTCCAGCTCTTTGGGGCATAGCTACGTGGTGGTGTAGGGCTAGATGAGAGAGTGGGTTGGGCACAGTTCCCAGTGTGCTCACCATTTCTCCATCTCCTCCCACTGCATTTAAAAAATTGATTGTAACACACTTGTGGGAAATGTGTTTACTTACGAATGGTGCTTTCAATCCATTCTGGCTTAGAATAGATCATATTTCTGCTATTTATTTTATGTAGAAGAGGAAAAGGATGCTGTGTGTTTTATAAATATGATAGGAAATCAGATCAGAACTTTAATTCTTTTAATCAATATCCATTGGAAATTTTCTAGCAGAAATGTTACAGTATAGTACAGGACTTTATGAATAAAATTTTAAACTTCCTAAATATTTCTGGAGTCAAATTGATTTGTTACTTTATGAGTTAAACTGTCTTATTTAACACAAACTTGCATTTAAAATTTCTTAATGTAAAAAGACCAAAAATTACAAGCAGGCCTATCAAACAATAATTTACTTTTTCATAACTTGATTGTAAACTGCTCTGAGATTTGCCCAGAGGCTTTAGAAGTTAGAGCAAAATCAAACACTGTAGAAGATGCTTCTTTAGGGCTACACAGAAACATCCTCTTTGGGTGTGACACTTGTAGACAGCTCTTGAAAGACTGGTTGTGAGGCAACCTTGGTTTAGATGTATGGTTATCTAACCAGCGTGCCAACCTTGAGAAAATTAATCTGCTCCTGTATCTGTGAAATGAGGAATGTGACCTTCAGAATCCTGCAGTTTGCTTCAGAGTTCAGGATTCCCCCAGCAAGCAAAGAGAATTCTGCTGGGACTGGCTATCTTGTGTCCTTTGAAAGGTAGTACCGTGTCACCAGCATGGAAGGATGTGTTAGATGGGAGAGTGTTTTGTTTGAAGGTGTAAACTTGACAGGCATGGCTAATTAATATGTAAGTAACGTTGTACATATTGAAGCTCTGTGTGAATGATCCTGGGGCTGTTGTGAGTTAAAGGCGCTACAGTAGTCGTAAAAGTGCTTTTTAACTCTGAAGGAGTATACCGGTAACACTGCTGCATATAATCAAGGGCCTGCTTCAAAAGGAAAGGAAAATGGGGGTGAGGGAGTGGTTAATGACTGAGCTCTGGATTGCCCAGAATAAGTAATAAGAGTTAAGAACCTGGGCTAATCCATTGCTTTTCTGGTTCTGTTACCCCAAGCTAGCATTTACTTGGCTTTGACTGCATAGCATCATAACATCGTGATTGTGACCATTTAAGGTCTGAGCTTCGAAGTCTTCTCTAAGAGTGGACTTGATGATCTCTGAGGTCCCTAGTGTAAGGGCATCATTAATAGTGGTCTAGTAGTAGTTAAACTTAACCACTTTATCTTGCATTTCTCATGTTAAATGGATGTTTGCAAAAAAGCTTTTAAATGTTGATTTAGTTTTTTTTCTTTAACAGGAATATCTTATCAAATTAGGCAATACAGAGTGTCATCCAGAACAGTTTTTGGAAAGAAGATCAAAATTAGATAAACTATTGATTATTATTCAAAATGAAGACATTGCAGGTTTCATTCACAAGGTAGACTATTAAGTTGAATTCTTTACTTACTTTGGTTGTCAAAAATCCCTACTATCTTTGAGACTAAAGCTGTTTGTTTTTAAAATATCCTCATAAGCTTTAAAGGAGATAAAACTTCGAGGTTGGGAGGTTTAGGACTTGAGACCTAAACTACCCTCCGTGAATCAGCTCATGAGATTCATATTTATACCTCTGCAAAATTTTAAATTGTGGCATATCACAGATCTTACCTATTGCTTAAATAGTCAAGACTAAGAATACTGACTCCTTGAATGCCATTGGGTCTGCTGACTCTCTTTATATTGTTATCACCTTCATTTGTATGTCCTAGGTGAAACCTGTTTGTACCCCCTCTTTGCTGAAGCAGTCCCCCTTTCCCTTGGATCTGGAGGTACCCCGTCTAGTCTTAGGAGCCTATCTCAAGTCCTACTGCTCTTTGAAGTCTTTCCTGTTTCAGTCCGTAGGCTGTTGCCTCATTTGAATTCGGACTGTACTCACAGGGCCAGGCAGGTTAGCATTTGTCATTCTATGTTTCCAGGTCTCTTGTTAAGTGCCTCTTCCTTAGAGTGTTCTGTTCAAGGTAGATGCCCAGTACATAAATGTTGGTTTGTATATTTGGAAATAATGTTGGAAATATTGTTTTTGTGCTTGACTTTGCAGAGGCAATACACTAATATAGGTGAGCCATAGTACATCTCTTGTAGGTTACTTCACACTTGAGTCTGTCCTTATTTCTATTTTTATTTTGGTATTTAAATAGGTACCTGGCTTGGTGACTTTAAAGAAGCTTCCTTGTGTTAGTTTTGCTGGTGTTGATAGTTTGGATGATGTTAAAAATCACACATACAATGAGTTATTTGTATCTGGAGGTTTTATCGTTTCTGATGAATCCATTCTAAATCCAGAAGTAATCACAATTGGTAAGATTTATTTATTCTTTTTAGCATGTAACTTATGTCTTCTCAAGGTTTTTCTCATTAGTGACTCACTCATACTTTTTTAATGTATTGTCCATTCTGCCAGTGACAGATAACTAGTACATTTCCATCATTTTTTTGAGCTTTTATTACCTCAGATTTCTTTCCCATTCTTTTACTCTTTACGAATAATTTCCTCTTAAGTCTGGTATAAAGCAGGGCTGTCTGCACCTACTTCACTTGGATTACTTTTGGTTTGTTATTGTTATCAACATGTTTTTGTTTTTTTGTGTGTAGATGTTATGTTCTTAGATCTCAAAGAGGATATATAGGTCTGTCTCCCTTAGAGGGGAAAAAAGAGAAAGAAAATACTACATAGGAAAGTAGGTGTTCCTACATAGTATCAACAAACACTTCTTCCTTAATTCACTTGTGGAGTGGGTGACTTGTTTATTGAATTTAAAATGAACTTCATTATCTCTAACAGAGAACCTTAAAAATTTTTTGACATTCCTCGAAGAACTTAGTACTCCAGAAGGAAAATGGCAATGGAAAGTCCACTGTAAATTTCAGAAAAAACTAAAGGAACTGGGCAGGTAAGGTTTGAAAAATAACTATATATTGGTTGTTGATTTTAACATTGTGTTCACAGAATTTTGCTATTTTTTTATATGTTTGTAAATTATAGATGCTGCTCAGTTTTCACAGATGTCTTTTGCTAGCCGTAAGGGAATGTAGATACTGAATTATTCTAGCCTGTTTGAAAATGGTATTCTTGTTTATGTAGAGGTTTGCTGAAGTTCTAGTTATGTATAGAGATAAAATTGGTTTAAACTTTACCACTTGGGTTTAGAATAATAATCAAAACGGGATAATCAGCATTCTTTATTTTTTTATGGAACTGTATATGCCAAGTAGATCAGGCCCTCTCCTAATTGTTAATCTAATAATATTACACATATGAGAGAAGGATTAATCTTGACATGATAAAGGGATCTATGATTAGGACATTCATTTATGTAATAAGTGATTTCTAACATGCCCAGAAGTCACTTCTCAAAACGTGATTCTTGGAGCACTAGTCCTTTGAGAGGCTCTGCAAATGACTATTGTAATCAGATGAGTTTGGGATACTATATCCTACTACTAGAATCCATATAATGTACTTATTGACACATTTGAAGATCTGAGAAACTTTGTAGTTAAGGATCCTGTTTTACATTTTGTCAGTCAGCATTTCCGAAACCTAGACCACAAAACATTTTTTTCTTCTAATACCTATTGATATTCCATGGGACACACTTAGGGAAATTCAGGCTTTAGTAATTTTAAATTATTTAACTTTTTATTGTATTTCATTTTTTAAAAACTTGTTTTATCTTCAAATCATGTGAAGGAGGCATTGGGGAAGTCTTATCTTTATATAACAGATAGCAATACTGAGGCCCGGAGGTATAACTTGTACAAATTAGTACTGTCATCTTCCTGACAATAGCCAGTAATTTCTACCACATGTTGCCTTGCATCTGGAAGTATAGAAATAGCTCAGAGCCATGTTATTTTTTGAAGGAAAGATTTATATTTTTTTGTCCTTTTACACCTTTCATTACAGTTCTAAATTAGTGAAGCTGAAATGTAATTTATTTAGTAAGTAATAAGTTGAGATTTTTGTCTGAACTGAATAGCTGGCCCTCAGGCTTTGTACTCAGAGAAAGCCCTTGGAGTTACCCGTGGGTTGCACAATTCCTGCTCTCCCTCTACTAAGAAGCACCTGTACATCAGGCAGTGAGCTAAGCAGTGCAGTTGTCGTTAGTTGTCTCAATTGAGAAATTATGGCTTTAATTTCAAATGAAAACATCCATACTAAATTTTAGAAATGCAGATACAGATACTGAACTACTTAATTTCACAGATTGAATGCTAAAGCTCTGAGTCTGTTGACCCTTCTGAATATCTATCAGAAGAAACATCTGGTTGAAATTTTGTCATACCACAACTGTGATTCACAAACTCGGAATGCTCCAGAATTGGATTGCCTTATCAGACTTCAGGCTCAAAACATACAACAACGACACATAGTCTTTTTAACAGGTAAAGAGAGTGAATGCTCTTAAGCTTTCTACTGTGCATACAGGAATGTGTATGAAAGGATTTTGTGGGACTGTGTTGGGTGTTTCTGAAAATGTGGAGGAAAGGATTTTGTGAGGGCTGGAGGCAGGCATTATCATTTTATATAAGTGTTTTATACTCAACTTTTTTTTTTTTTTCAATTTAGAAAAGAGTATCAAGATGCTTTCCAGTTATACCGATAATGGAATAGTGGTTGCGACTGCTGAAGACTTTATGCAAAACTTTAAAAATCTTGTGGGCTATCACAACTCAATCACAGAAGAAAACCTTCCTTTGCTTGGTGCTAATGAGAATCTTGAGTCGCAGTCAGGTAACTTTTCAGTAGTTCTCATTTTCTTTAAGGCAGACAGAAAAAGAATGGTTTTGCTTTGATTTCATATAATGAAATGCTAATTTTGAAACTGCTCACCTCAGTGTAAACTCAGCTTCAGGGGAAATGTTTCAAGGCATTTATCATTCTTTTACTTAGCATACACAAAATCTGCTCATTTATTATACTGTAGTCAATATAAGGTGTTTGAGTTAATGTAGACTGCATACTATAGAGTAGGCATTTTCTTTTTGAGGGTATGTAAGCTTTATTGGCTTCTGTTGTGAATTAAAGCAGTTTAATTACAAGGTAGTAGAGATATCCATAGCTTTAGTCTTTTGTGAGATGGCCTCTGCTTTGGTTCCAGGTTTTATGTAAAATGAAAGATGTACTTTTGTTTTTGAGGAAAAGCAGAGATGTTCGAACATTTGATACAGCTAACCAGTTTAGTAGTAATCCAATGAAGCTAGATGTCAGAATTTTTATTTTATATTTGTCTTGTCGAATACTGAATTACCGTATAACTTTAGATGCTGTTTTGACATTAACCCCTTTGGAGCTGGGAGTTGGGATTTCCCAACATTAAACGTGAACACATTTCGCAGAAGCTTTTAGCATCGGATTATCTGGACATTCACACCTAGTGTGAGTGTTGTGACTAAGTGAACTTGTGGCAGAAGACCAAGCTTTAAGGGATTGTGGACTTGCAGACCCTGACGCATTATATTGTGTGAGTAGTGTATAATTTTAAAACTTAAACAAATTGTGTATTTCAATAGAGGAGGACTTTTTGTTTTTTAAATGTAGCTCTTTTAGAAAACGATGAAAAGGACGAAGAGGATATGTCTCTGGATTCAGGGGATGAAATCTCACAAATAGAAGTATGCAGCAATTTTCATTCAGAAATATTGGAGAAAGAGACCAAAGGATCACGTGGAACAGATCAAAAAAAGAATATTCAAATTGAGTTGCAATCGTCTCTTGACTTGCAAAAAAGTTTATTAGAAGAGAAGACTTATCAAATTGATTCTGAAGAGAGAGCTTCTATTGATATAGTATGCTCTGAAGGAGAGAACAGTAATTCAGCTGAACAGGATTCATATAGCAACTTTCAGGTTTATCACAGTCAATTAAATATGTCCCATCAGTTTAGTCATTTTAATGTTCTCACTCATCAGACATTTTTGGGGACACCATATGCCCTTTCATCAAGTCAGTCTCAAGAAAGTGAAAATTACTTTTTATCTGCTTATACTCAAAACTTGGATAGAGAGAAATCTCCATCTCCATTAAGTTGGTGGAAAAGTGATTGTTCCAGGCCGTTTTCAAAAGAGAAATAATTACAGTAACTTTTTTTTTTTTTAAGTAAGTAGGTTGTTATGGACTTTTTCTGTTTCTTAAAAGTGACTTAACAATTTATATTTCATTCTCTAAACAAAAGGTTTCTTTTCCTTTCGCAAATGTTTTTTTCCCTCTTATTTAAATCATGATGGCCTGTAACAGTTGAAGCATCTGAAAATTGAAATAAATATATATATTTTTAACATATATTGTACTTGAATTATCTCATATTGGCACTTTTAAGTTTTACACTTATATGTCATCTGTACTTTGGCTTCAAATTGAAGCCTGATTTATATATAAAACCTAGATAGATAGTTGCAAAAGGATAGTGAACAATAATGGCTTTACTTTTTTTCCCTCCTCTAATGTCAGATGATCCCAGCTACTTTTGCTGAAATGACATATCAACTAATGCATTTATTTTAAGCTTTTTGTATAGTGTTTTTACACAGGTATAAGCCAGTGATGTTAATATTTACAGGATTTTGGCTCAATACCTCAAGATTTATTGAACAAAGCCATTTCATTTAGATGATAAAACTATGTACATATAGGACTTAGGACTTAACACCAGGCAGCATTATTTTTTATTTCTAGACTTAACCATGTAAAATCACCTGTTGCTAAAATTTTGGTCAAACTTTTATTTATTTGAGAATATTTGATAATTACAATTTTCAGTGCTTGTGTGGTCCCTGACTTAAACAAAAACCTATCATCTATCATCTTTTGAAATATGAAACTGCATTTGGTTATTAAAGGCATTAAACAATTTGAAACAAACTTTGCTATAGATTTTTAAATTGTTAGAAAAATGTAAGTATATTTTTCAGGTGGTAAGCACTTAAGTGCTGAAGTGCTATATACTAAAGCTAAAACTTTAAATTCCCAGATAAAAGTACATGGTGAAGATAAATTTTAAATCCATATGTATTGCTAATAACTAACTAACTAACTGCCTCTCCATTACTAATACAAACTTTTGTAAATGTTTTTGAAAACTGTAGTTTCTACAATAAAAGAAGTCATTAAAAAAAGGACTTAAAAAAATTTCCACGTAAGCCTAAACTGAATCTGGGCTATTTTAGTAAAAGTAAGTATGTCAGACCTTCCTTTGGCACCTCAAAAGAACTTTGAGTTCTACTCTTTAAAATCTTTTTATAGAGCAAAATATGTAAGTGGTATTTTAATTAATAAGCTACATGTAAAAAGTGTGGAAGAACACTGTAAACTCCAGACTGTGTTAAGGTAAGTAGATAAATACCCACATTGTGATGAGCAGGAAAAAAAAAAATTTTTTTTTTTAACTACTAAGCTTTTTTACAAAAGTGTCTTGTTTTATTGTTTTTAAAAATATATATATACACACACAGCATTTTACTACATAATGTACAAGTTTTAAATAAGCATTTTAAAAAGAAGCCTAGGCTATTTGATAAAAACAGTTAAGCAACAACCAACCACATTTTATAATTTGGAAGACAAATCAAATGTAAAGGATTTGATTTCCTACATTTAAAATGAAGAACTAAAATTCTCTTCTTGATTTGCAGCTAAAGGCATGAGATTAGTTTCCAACTCTCTTTGCTTCTGGAGAAGGCCCTGAAATCATATTGATATGTTAGTATGGTGTGCAGCAGAGGGGCAAATTATTCCTATTTTACCTTTCTGTCTTGTTGTTAATCCAGAACTATATTTACTTTGAAAACACGTATTATGCTCAGTTACTTGGCCATAGCTTAAACTTTATCTTTGTCATGTTTAACTCAAAAATTTTCAATTTTTACACCAGACTTTCTCACTTGGATACTGTGCAGCTATCACACATTTGTAAGATTATATTTTTAGCCATACAACCAATAGAAATGACCTTTCTTAAAACCATGTCTCCTAACTGTGGGGCTGAACACCACCTCTTTCCTTTTCCCCAGATGCTCTTAAAATGGTCATGAGTCTCCCTTTAACATCCAGTGTTTATCCTGACTGCATTAACCTTAGTGGCTAGTACAAGGCCCTGCTGAAGTAAGATATGGTCACTATATAGGTGAAGGTGTATGTACATCACATTCCTTTCTCTTAGGCTCACAACTTTTGTCTCTACTAAGCTAGAATATGCCTTGTCACTTTAAAAAGGGATTTATGTAAAATCTTCACTGTGTGAATTACCAGGCTTGAGTTCCAAAATTCAATCCGCATGTAACCAAAGCTACAGCATTTAAAAAACTAAGGGACACTTTATAATCCTGGGTTAGTGGGGGTGATTTTCTAGTTCTACAGAAAGAATTGTTTAAGCAACACTTGAATCAACAATTTGAAAAGCAGGAGGCATTCATAAATGACTGGACATGGAAAAGGGTACTCATAAAACTACAGTTTATTTTCCCCAAATACACAAAGTATACTGTGAATCAAAGCTAATCGCAAACCCAGTTTTGCAAGTCTTTTTTTTTTTTTGTAAGGCCAGCTGGTAGAGAACAGTTATAGCCTTAAATATTGGATGTGTTACCTGATTTTATTTTTATCTGAGCAGGATAATGAGTCACAATTGGTCTGGGAGAAAAAGTAGTCTGGTAAGATTATACGTGTAATTTCACACTGAGTTATATTACTCTTTGGGACTTGTGTCAAGTTCTATTCCAAACACGGCCAACACGTTCATTTAAAAAAATGTGAACTGCATTACTAAGAATTAAAGCATAACTGTATTTATTTTCTGCCTTTGGTTTTAGGGCCTTATTGATCATGCTTTGCCATTTCAAATGTATGCATTTTTCATTCAATAAAGTTGTCTTAATATTCAAAATGTCTCATGATTTCATGCTGGAAAGAAACAGTCTTAGAGATGGCAATGTTAAAGAAATAGAAGGAAAGTTGTGTTTTTTAAAAAAGAATCAGCACCTGTACATTAAACTGACATGTGGTGAAGTCACGTAAGTCATGTAACCAACGATGCTTAGTAAAAGTGGTAAACACAGCCCTCCACCAGAAAATGGTCACATCCACATTTTGGAAGAGCTCATACCTGTCTCAGTTCTGACAGTCCCTTAAGGATTGCTTGCTGTCGATCCCTGTTTTTCACCAAGTTAGGATTAAGAAGTGGGTCCCTGAGATGGTCAAAAAGCTGTTCTTGGTCACAGTCTGAAGCCAGATAAAAATGACAAAATTCAAATACATTTATAATAATATGAAATAGTCCTATGCTATAACATTCTATGGATTCATTAATTTATATCCTAGGAAAGCACCAAGTAAAATTTAAGTAATATTCAATAAAAATTTTAATAATTTCCGAAAGAGAGAAATTCTTACTACCTCTCCTGGGGCAATTTGGATTTTTAATTGGGGGGGGGGATACACTTATATTTACTTACCATGTGGATTTTGGTACTGAGGATCCTGGGTTAAAGGCCTAGACAATGGTGCATCTGGATCAAGGTAATAGATCTCATTGGTTCGGACATAGGGAATAAAATGAAATGGTTCAGAAAACCCAGGTGATAATTCTGTTTGACTATCTCCTGAGATCAGATTCTCTCTTTCATAAGTACTGTTTTTTAGTGTCTGAGTTTGCTGCGTTCTGTTCTTCACTGCCGGAACTGGTGGTGATTGAGACCTATATTTTTCCAAAAAGCACAATAAGGGACTTCTTAAAAAGCATGAATGAAAAATTGTGTATTTTATTTTAGATTAAGCATATTCTATTCTTTAATCACATTTCAATTTATTCTAAATGTACCTATAACACCTTTAGGAACACTATATGTCAGAGGCTTGAGTTCTATGATACCATTTCCTAAAACGGCAACAAAATGGGATTAATTTGGGGTTTACTAGTACTTGCTGAGGATATATATATGCTAGAACAGGGAGAAAAATTTACTAGCTTCTGAGGATCAATGCTACCTAATTTAAACCTAATGTTTCTCCTTAGATAATTCACCATAAAATAATATACTTACCGCCTAAACTAAACTTGCTATTAGAGCCACATTCAGAGACAGCTTAAACCAGCTGGTTCGTGCACAAAAGCAGAGAAGAAAAATTCTAACAATTTTAAATCTCCCATTGGTTAATTTCTCATTATCCCTACCAGTCATTTATTCCCTCCCCCCTCAATCCAAGCAGAATGTCTATTCCACTGCTGGCATATCTGGAAAATCAAAACTGTTAAAAGTCTGAAGATAACAAAATGTCACCCACATTCCTGCTTAGGATGCCTAGGTCCAGTCCAATTTGGACCTTCAAATTCTAGGTAAAATGCCAACACCCTTTCCCTTAAACCTCTACTCACCTGAAGTCACAAACTTTCCTGTTAACTGTCTTCACAGACATGCATACATGCTTCATCTCACCTGTATTTTGAGCAAGTACTTTGTATCACACAGAAAGCACTAAGTAGCTATGGAATCCATAACATACCTTTCCTTGCTGAAAGAATTAATTCTCCGAGGTTCTTCTTCCTAAATGATAGACAGGAGTTAACAGCGTTTCCATACATCCCCACAAATGTTTTTAGTGGTTACTTGTTGAAATAATCTGAGGATAATATTTGAGTAACATATACTGGATAATAGGATAGGAGAGGCTTGGTATTTCTCCAGAGTCAGAGAAACCAATCCAGTAATTCCTGACCTTGTAAATTATCCTCTGTCTATATGGACTATAAACAAGAGTTTTGAATGGGTATCTGAATAAAGAACAGCATTAATCTATACAGGGTTTAAGTGTAAACTTTTTCTGTAAAGGACAGATAGTAAACACTTGGCTTTGTGAGCCATGTGGTCTCTGTTGCAACTACTCTAAACTCTTCTTGCAGCATGAAGCCAGCCACAGACAACAGGTAAAAAAATGAGCATGGCTGTATTCCTAAAAAACTTTATTTGCAAAAGCAGGCAGCAAGACGGATTTGCCCACTGGCCATAGTTTGTTGACCCCTGGTGTAAATAAACTACAGCAAATTTCTAGAACTCTTATTCAGACCCAGAATAGCCTTGTCAAAACATGCATGTGTGGAACTATATTCTCATTCTAAAAACTTCAATACATGCTTTATTTTTTTAGACAGAAGAGCTTTACCTTTTTGACTAGCTGCCACCTGAAACCTGGTTCAGTTTCTTGATGAGATGAATGAAGAACATCTGGTGAAGTGACTCTATTTTGAGAAAGGTGTCCAGGATTATTTCTTTCTACCAAATGAAGCAGTTCCATCTGCCTTCTTACTCTTTTTTCTTCTCTCAGCTTTTGAAGCTGTTTAGGGTACTTTTCTGATGCTGGAATATACCGTCTCAGTGGTTTATTTATATTCCAATCAGGCCTTTTAGGACACTTCTTCATATGTTTTGTTTGTTTCTCTGTTCTTGTGAACTGATTACACTGGTCATTATACCAACTGTTTTCTTTTTCTAAGTTGGCTTCATTATCATGATTTACTAGTTCTTGCTTCTTGTTCTTCTTAGTGTTAAACTGTTCATTAAATTCTGCAGGAATCTCAGGAGATGAACAGTTTATAATTTCCCTCTCTATTACCGATCCACAGCGTGATTCTATATTGGTAAATATTCCTGCATTTAAGTCATCTAAAAAAAAGTTTCAGATGAATAATTTTTTAAAAATTGTGGTAAAACATACATAATGCAAAATTTACCATTTTAACCATTTTTTTCAAAGGCATTAAAACTGCCCTCTAAAACTTTGGTTTGAAAATTGAAAAAAAAAAAATTCTATACCCACTAAACAACTCCCCATCCCCCGCTTCCTGCCAGCTGGTAGCAACCACCATACTACTTTGTCTCTAAGATTGTCTCTTTTTGTGACTTATTTCTGTTAGCATAATGTCCTCAAAGTTCATCCAAGTTGTAGCATGTGTAAGAATATCCTCCTTTTTAAGGCTGAATACACACACACACACTATAAAACATTCCATTGTATGTATATACCACATTTTTGTTTATCCATTCATCTGTCAAGGGACACTTGGGTTGCCTCCACCTTTGGGCTATTCTTCAAGACCTTACTTTTTTCAGTTCTTCTGACTACACCCAGAAGTGGAATCGCCAGACCATATGGTAATTATAAATTTTCTGAGGAAATGCCATTCTGTTTTCTTTAGCAGCTGCATCATTTTACATTCCCACCAACAATGCACAAGGGTTCCAATTTCCCTAAATCTTCCATTAAACCAGTTTTAAGTGTACAATTCAGTGGCACCAAGCACACTCATGATGCCACACAATTCCAGACCCCATCATCACCTCAAGCAGAAACCCTGCACCCACTAAGCAGTAACTCCCCATTCCACCCTCCTTCCCAACCCTCAGCAACTTCCACTCTACTTTCCACTTCTGATTTGTCCACCCAACCCTAAATTCCTTACACCAGTGGAACTATACAATATTTGTGTCTCCCTGCACAACTGCCCCCTCCCCTCACGTCCAGCTTATTTCACTCAGCGTAATGCCTTCAAGGATCATTCAAGCTACAGCACATATCAGAACTTCAGATGATTCACTCTTTATTTTTTTACTTTATTTTTGGCTGCGTTGGGTCTTCGTTGCTGCGCATGGGCTTTCTCTAGTGGCGAGTGGGAGCTACTCTTCGTTGCGGTAGTCGGCTTCTCACCGTGGTGGCTTCTCTTGTTGCAGAGCACGGGGTCTAGGTGCGCCGGCTTCAGTAGTTGTGGCACATGGGCTCAGCAGTTGTGGCTCGTGGGCTCCAGAGCGCAGGCTCAGTAGTTGCAGCACACGGGCCCAGCTGCTCTGCGGCATGTGGGATCTTCCCGGAGCAAGGCTCGAACCCGTGTCCCCCACACTGGCAGGGTGGATTCTTAACCACTGTGCCACCAGGGAAGTCCTCATGTACTTTTTTAATGTCTGTATCTCATATACCATCATGCTATGCCTCCAGGCCATCCCTGAATCACATACAACCTTTTACTTTTTTCCATTTTGAAACCAGGAAAAGTTCACCATTCAAACAAGACATCTAAAATCTCCTTAAAATTTATATAATGTTCATGATTTTATATGTGTTCAGCTATCACAACAGTTGAGCAACAAAATTACTTTGTTGCTCAAAAGGCTTTTTTTCACATATGATTAAAATTTTAAATTCACAATTAGCTAATGAAAGGTCTGGGTTGCCCATTAAAAAAAAAAAAGTCCAATTATTGCTGTAAGTTTGTTATTCCAGACTAGAGCTGCTCCAGGACTAATCCTAGTAAGGCTGCCCAGCCTACATCATTTTCATACTGGATATCCTTTTTTGCCACTCTACACCCACTTTACACCTTTCTCTCCCCTGCTCTCTGCCCTAGCAGGCTGACTGGTAAGAACCTTATCAATGGGTTCCTGGGTCCTCTGGCTTCTGTTTCTGTCAAGAGTGTTCATATGCAGATTATAGGAAGGGAAAAGAGTGAATTCAGGATACTTATCCCACTGGCTCATTCCCTGTGAGCTGACCTCAGGCTGACTCTGTCCCTTTACCAAAGGTTCCCCTCAAAGTTACCTCTATACAACGCTTGTCTTCTAGGTTCTGGTAACAGGTCAGTTGCTACTAGCACCAGAGTCAAAGCACTATTGCTGTATTCCCTCACAGCCACTCCTTTGAAAATACTCTTTTTAAATAAGCCATCTTTAATTATTCTACTTTGGGACCCTGACTGATTAAATTCCCTTAGAGTCACCCAGTGATAATATACATAATTTCACGGTCTTAAAGACCTAGTTTGACTTCCTCTTAAGTGATGTGTAGGATTTATATAATTTTGTTATTTATCTGGACATAGAGAAGGGACCAAACCACATTCTTCAAGCTTACGAGCAAACTATAAAAAAAGTTTTGTTTTTTTTATAAACTAAACAGGTTGCTTTACCCCACTTCCCTTTTCAAATTCCCTTCTACCTTCCTGTCATATTATGTAATTTGGTGTTGTATTGAAGATCTAAAATTAACTGGCAGAAATAGTGGTATGTTAGAGGATGGATTTCCATTAAGACATTCTGGGCTTGGGGCTCAGTACTAGCCAACTCCAGAGTAGCTTTTTGATATTTCTAGAGGAACATTAATATTATCTCCTAACTTATGGCCAGCCAAATTGGTTTTTGTCTCTTTTTAAGTTACCAAGGGATCCCCAAGACCACAAATAACTGACAGGAGGGTCCATTGGTAATTAGTTTAAAAACTGAAGGTCTGGTTCAAGGTGGTGACCTACGAAGATCCTGAACTCGCCTCCTATGGACACACTTGAACCTATAGTGACATAGGGAACAATTTCCTCTGGAAAAAACCTAAAGAACTGGCTGGGCGACTCCTACACATTGCGCAAGTGTGTAGACGCACACCATCAAAGCAGGTGGGAGAGGCTGAGACACAGTCAAGCCATAAACCCCACCCCTGTGCTGCAACCCACAACTGGGAGGGAACTCAAAACCCAGAGCTTTTCCCCAAGGAGTTAAGGGTTTGAACCCCACATTGGGTACCCCTACTTTTAAGATCTTCACAGAACAGATAATCCCCCAAAACATATAGCACTGAAAACCAATGCGGTTCATGTCCACAAGACCCACAAAGCTATAGCAGAAGGGAGAAACAGCTCTTAAAGGGCTCACTTACCCCAGGGCCCAGTGCAGAGGCAGCTGATTACACCCAAATGTGAAAGAGGCTCATTTAAAAATATGTTGAAGCGTTGGCCCAAGGGGCAGGAATGTAACTTAACACATCTAGGGGCTTGCTGGAATACTCTTGGGATGGGGGTGGGGATGAGGATGGTGGGCACCACCTGTTTTTTTTTAAAAAAAAAACCACTAGGCCTTTTATTCCCACCTTGCCGTCCCCGCCCCGGCTGTTACACTGCCCCACCCCCCGCCCAACTTCAACATGTACAACAAACCCTCAGCAAACATCATTCTCAATGGTGAAAAACTGAAAGCATTTCCTCTAAGATGAGGAACAAGACAAAGATGTCAACTCTCGCCACTTTATTCAATGTAGTTTTGGAAGTCCGAGCCACAGCAATCAGAGAAGAAAAAGAAATAAAAGGAATACAAATTGGAAAAGAAGTAAAACTGTCACTGTTTGCAGATGACATGATACTATACACAGAAAATACTAAAGATGCCACCGGTAAACTACTAGAGCTAATCAATGAATCTGGTAAAGCTGAAGGATACAAAATTAATACACAGAAATCTCTTGCATTCCTATACACTTACAATGAAAGAGCAAAAAGAGAAATTAAGGAAACAATCCCATTTATCATTGCAACAAAAAGAATAAAATACCTAGGAATAAACCTATCTAGGGAGACAAAAGACCTGTATGCAGAAAACTATAAGACACTGTTGAAAGAAATTAAAGATGACACCAACAAATGGAGAGAGATACCATGTTCTTGGATTGGAAGAATCAATATTGTGAAAATGATTATACTACCCAAAGCAATCTACAGATTCAGTGCAATCCCTATCAAATTACCAACGGCATTTTTCACAGAATTAGAACAAAAAATTTCACAATTTGTATGGAAACACAAAAGACTCCACACAGCCAAAGCAATCTGCGAAAAGAAAAATGGAGCTAGAAGAATCAGGCTGCCCGACTTCAGACTATACTACAAAGCTACAGTAATCAAGGCAGTATGGTACTGGCACAAAAACAGAAATATAGATCAATGGTACAGGATAGAAAGCCCAGAGATAAACCCATGCACCTATGGTCACCTAATCTATGACAAAGGAGGCAAGGATATACAATGGAGAAAAGACAGTCTCCTTAATAAGTGGTGCTGGGAAAACTGGACAGCTACATGTAAAAGAATGAAATTAGAACATTCTCTAACACCATACACAAAAATAAACTCAAAATGGATTAAAGACCAGACACTATAAAATTCTTAGTGGAAAACATAGGCAGAACACTCTCTGACATAAATCACAGCAAGATCTTTTTTGACCCACCTCCTAGAGTAATGAAAATAAAAACAAAAATAAACAAATGGGACCTAATTACACTTAAAAGTTTTTGCACAGCAAAGGAAACTATAAACAAGATGAAAAGACAACCCTCAGAATGGGAGAAAATATTTGCAAACGAAGCAACTGACACAGGATTAATGTCCAAAATATACAAACAGCTCATGCAGCTCAATATCAAAAAAACAAACAACCCAATCCAAAAATGGGCGGAAGACCTAAATAGACATTTTTCTCCAAAGAAGACATACAGATGGCCAAGAGGCATATGAGAAGATGCTCAACATCACTAATCATTAGAGAAATGCAAATCAAAACTACAATGAGGTGTCACCTCACACCAGTCAGAATGGCCATCATCAAAAAATCTACAAACAATAAATGCTGGAGAGGGTGTGGAGAAAAGGGAACCAACCCTTTTACACTGTTGGTGGGAATGTAAACTGATACAGCCACTGTGGAGAACAGTATGGAGGTTCCTTAAAAAACTAAAACTAGAACTACCATATGACCCAGCAATCCCACTACTGGGCATATACCCTGAGAAAACTGTAATTCAAAAAGACACATGGGACTTCCCTGGTGGCACAGTGGTTAAGAACCCTCCTGCCAATGCAGGGGACACGGGTTCAAGCCCTGGTCCGGGAAGATCCCACATGCTGTGTAGCAACTAAGCCCGTGTGCCACAACTACTGAGTCTGTGCTCTAAAGCCCGCGAGCCACACTACTGAAGCCCGCGTGCCTAGAGCCCATGCTCTGCAACAAGAAAAGCCACTGCAATGAGAAGCCCGTGCACCACAATGAAGAGTAGCTCCCATCGCCGCAACTAGAGAAAGCCCATGCACAGCAACGAAGACCCAACGCAGCCAAAAATAAATAAAAAAATAAATGTTTAAAAACAAAACAAAAAGACACATGTACCCCAATGTTCACTGCAGCACTATTTACAATAGCCAGGTCATGGAAACAGCCTAAATGTCCACTGACAGATGAATCGATAAAGAAGATGTGGTACATATATACAATGGAATATTACTCAGCCATAAAAAGGAACAAAATTGGGTCATTTGTAGAGATGTGGATGGACCTAGAGTCTGTCATACAGAGTGTGAAGTTAAGTCAGAAAGAGAAAAACAAATATCGTATATTAATGCATTTATGTGGAATCTAGAAAAATAGTACCGATGAACCTATTTCCAGAGGAGGAATAGAGACATAGATGTAGAGAATGGATGTGTGGACACAGGGTGGGGAAGGGGAGGGTGGGATGAATTGGGAGATTAGGTTTGACATAAATACACTACCATGTGTAAAACAGATAGCTAGTTGGAACCTGTGGTATAGCACAGGGAGCTCAGCTTGGTGCTTTGTGATGACCTAAATGGGCCGGATGTGGGGGCAGGGGAGGGAGGTCCAAGAGGAGGGGAATATGCATACACATAGCTGATTCACTTTGTTGTACAACAAAGTGTACAATATTCACTTCGTTGTATACTGTAAAGCAATTATACTCCAATACAATAAATATATAAAGTGATAGCTCATAAATTGGCTTTTATGCAGTTTTGGACTATTCCAAGGATTACAAAAGCTTGAACTCAAGACAGGCTCTCCTCACTGAAATGAAGCGGTGGGATGAACTCACCTTGCAGTGAGTTTAAAAATTTAAGTCAAGTTCCTCCAAAGTTTTAAAGTCAGCAGGTGAAAAATACCTTAGATAAGTTTGAAATAAGGAATACCTTACATTGTACTGTAAGTGTTTATTGTATAAGAATGAATAAAAATGAGGTGGGAGAAGTACAGGTAGATGCATACTAAGAACTACTGCCATTTTGAATACTAGCCAAAACTATTTTCCTTACAGATGTTTCTGTAAGAATTTTCTCTAAGCACTCTGTAATTTTAAGAAGTACTTTAATAAATGTTCTGTTTATACTCAAAAAAATATAAATAAATAAAATTTAAAAAATTAAAAAACACTAAGCCTTTTATTACCAACTTGCTGCCCCTGCCCCGATGTTACACTCCCCACTCCCAGCTTCAAACGGGCGGGGGGGAAGGTGGGGGGAGGTACCATCTTCACACTCACCCTCTGCCTTGCTATAGCTGGTGCAAGCCATCTTCACCCGCTCCCTTTACCCCATTTCAGAGTGCAAGTATCTCCTGAAGGGGAACTTTTACATGCATCTGGTGCCCTGGTTTTTGCAGCTGTTGCCCAGTGGATGCCCCCTGATGGCCTGGCTCTGGAGGCAGGGGTTGGGGTGGGCACGGGCGGGTCACATTCCTGGGTCCCATGAAACTGTAACAATCAGAGAAACAGTTCTTGGCAGATTATCACCCCCAGGGCACTGCATGGACAGCAGGCTGAAACAAACCCCAGTCTTTCTGAGAAAGATTCCTATTTGCTTCTCCAAAAGGTTTGGCCTTAAGGGTAGGCTTCTAGTTTGGTACACATCTAGGGGCCTATGGACAAGCTCTCAGGGAATGGAGACCATTAGATGCAATCTTTGCATTATTCCTCTGCCTTACTCCAGCTTTCCAGTATTTCCCAAAAAGCTTATAACCTTGCAAGGTGCCCCAATTACTGCAGCTGCCACCAGGGGACACTTCTACATCACCTGGTTCTAGTGGCCAAGCACTTATGCTTACAGGACTGTAACCAATGGAGAAAGAGTTCTTAAACAGCTACTACTGCCAGGGCACAGCAAGAGAAAACAGATGCAGGAGTTTAGTCTCTCTGTGAAAGAAGCCTATTAGCTTATCATAGCTACAGCCTGAGGGGAAGGCTCCTAATTAAACACATATCTAAGGGCTGACTGTAACCCTTTCCAGACACCTTAGAGGTCAAGCACCATCTTCATACTCTCAGCTGTGCTCTAGTCCTCCATTACCTCTTGGAGGGGAGCTCTTACCTGTCTCTGGTGCCCCAGGTTTTACGTCTTGTGCCCTGGTTTCTGCAGCTGCTGCCTGGGGGATGTCTCTTGATTGCCTGGCTCTGGTGACCAGAGGGGCTTGTGTTCCAGGGTCTCATGGGACTATAACAATTGAAAATTATTGGCATGTTACCACCCCCAGGGCACTACACAAACAGGAAACTGAAACACATACACCCTATCTTTCCATGAAAAAGGTCTACCTGCTTATCCTGGAGCTTTGGCCTGAGGGGCAGGCTTCAGGTTTGGCATGCATCTAGAGGCCTACTGAGGTGCTCTCAGGGACGGAGGCTGCTGGACGCCATCTTTGCACTTATCCTCTGCCTCACTACATCTTGCTGACGTCTCCCAGAAAAGAGCTTATACACTTGTCTGGAGCCCCAGTTTTTGCTACTGCCATCCAGGAGACACCTCCAGAACGCCTAGCTCTGATGGCCAGTGGAGCTTATGCTTGCAGTCCCACAGGACTGTATATACTTGTATACTTTAAAAGACTGCCTGCAAGTCTGGCTTCCAGTCAGCCGGAATCTAGGTGCTTAGATTTGGGACACTGACGAGTCCTGGCACCTCCTCAACCACTGGGAGCTATTAAAAACAGAATATGCTGCACGGACAATCACAAAGGCTTGAGATACAACCAAAAGCTAGGGTAAGATTGAATGATAAGGTTCATTTCCTACACAAGGCCACTCCTTCAAGACTGGAAGAGGTGACTGTTCATTTAATGCAAAGAAACCAACAAAGAGAGTCAAGAAAAATGAAGAAACAAAGGAAGAACATGTTCCAAATGAAAGAATAGAAGAACCTTAATGAAAAAGTGATAAGTAATCTACCTGATAAAGAGTTCAAAGTAAGTAATGATCCTAAAGATGCTCACCAAATTCAAGAAAGCGATGGATAAACACAGTGAGAACTTCAAAAGAGATAAAATATAATAAAGTACCAAATAGAAGCCACAGAGCTGAAGAATACAATAACTAAACTGAAAAATAGAGGGGTCCAACATCAGACTAATAGAGGCAGAAGAAAAGTTCATGAACCTGACGACAGGGCAGCGGAATTCATCTAATCAGAGTGGCAAAGAGAAAAAAGAATTACAAAAGTGAAGACAGCTTAAGGGATTCATGAGACAACATCAAGTGAACTAACATTTGCATTACAGGGGGCCCAGAAGGAGACAGAAAAGGGACAGAAAACTTATCTGAAGAAATAATGGCTTAAGACTTCCCTCACCTTGGGGAAGAAAGCTCTGTGGAAACCCAGAGAACACTAAACAAGATGAACCCAATGGACCCACATACCAAGGCACAGTATAATGAAAATGTCAAAAAAGTTAAAGACAAGGAGACAAACTTAAGAGCTGCAAGAGAAAAACAACTTGTTATGTACAAAGGAACCCTCATAAGACTATGAGATTTTTCAGCAGAAACTCTGCAAGCCAGAGGCAGTGGCATAAACTATTCGAAGTGTTTAAAGAAAAAAACTTCCATCAAGAATACTCTATCGAGCAAAGTTATCATTCAGAATTGAAGGAGAAAGAGTGTTTTCCCAGATAAGCAAAAGCTAAAGGAGTTCATCACCACTAAACTGGTTTTATAAAGGAACTTCTTTAAGCTGAAAAGAAAGGGTGCTATAATTAGCAACAGAAAAACATATACAAGTATAAATCTCACTGTAAAGGTTAATATTAAAGGCAGTGGATTATTCACTCATAAATCTCATAAATCACTCATAAAGCTAGTATGAAGGTTCAAAGACAAAAGCAGTAAAAATAAATACAATAAATAGTTAAGGGACACACAAAGTAAAAAAAGATATAAAATGTGACATCAAAAACATAAAACATGAAGGGGAAGAGTAAAAATGTAGAGCTTTAGATTGCATTCAAACTTAAGTTGTTATAAAGTTGGTATACGTAAGCCTCATGATAACCACAAAGCATAAACCTATAGTAGATACACAAAAGATAAAGAGAAAGGTATCTAAGCATACTACTAAAGAAAGTCATCAAAACACCAAGGAAGAGAAGAAGGGACAAAGAGGAACTACAAAACAACCAGAAAACAATTAACAAAAGCACAATATATACATTCCTATCCTTAATTACTTTAAATGTGAATGGACTCAATTCTCCAATCAAAAGAGAAAGAATGGCTAAATGGATACTTATCTTATATGCTGCCTACAAGAAACTCACATCAGATACAAGGACAAACCACAGACTGAAAATGAAGAGAAGGGAAAAGATATTCCATACAACTGAAAACCGAAATAAAGTGGGAATAGCTATATTTATATCAGACAAAATAGACTTTAAAACAAAGTCTGTAACAAGAGACAAAGGAGGGCATTTAAAGAGGTCAATCCACCAGAAAATATAACATTTGTAAGTATTTATGGACCTAACATGGGAGCACCGAAATACATAAAGCAAATGTTAACAGACCTAAAGGGAGAAATAGATGGCAATACAGTAATAGTAGGAGACTTTAATACCCCACTCACATCAATGGATAGATCATCTGGAAAGAAAATCAATAAGCAAATAGCCTTTTATGATACATTAAATCAGAAGGACTTCACAGGTATATACAGAACGTTCTATCCAAAAGCAACAGAATCAATATACCACATTAACAAAGTGAAGGATAAAGATCATATAATCATCTCAACAGATGCAGAAAAAGCATGTGCCAAAATTCAACAATGGTTTATGATAAAAACTCTCAACAAAGTGGGTACAGAGGGAAAGTATTTCAACATAATAAAGGCCATATAAGTCAAACCCACAGCTAACATCATGCTCGATGATGAAAAGCTGAAAACTTTTTCAAAGACCAGGAACAAGACAAGGATGCCCACTCTCACTGGTTTTATTCAACACAGTATTGGAAGTCCTAGTGAGAGCAATTAGGGAGGAAAATGAAAGAAAAGGCATCCAAATTTGTAAGGGAAAAGTAAAACTGTCACTATTTGCAGGTGACATATCGTATACAGAAAACTCTAAAGCCTCCACCAAAAAAAACCCTGTTAGAAATAACAAATGAATTCAGTACACTTGCAGGATACAAAATCAACATACAAAAATCTGTTGCATTTCTATACACTAATAATGAACTGTCAGAATGAGAAATTAAGAACACAAGCCCATTTACAACTGCAACAATCCCAATTATAAGTGCATAAAAAAGAATAAAATACCTAGGAATAAATTTAACCATGGAGGTGAAAGACCTGTACACTGAAAACTATAAGACATTAATGAAAGAAACTGAAGACGACTCAAATAAATAGAAACATATTCCAAGCTCATGGACTGGAAGAATTAATATTGTTAAAACGACCATGCTACCCAAAGCAATCTACAGATTCCATATAATCCCTATCAAAATTCCAATGATATTTTTCACAGAAACAGAACAAACAATCCTAAAATTTGTATGGAACCACAAAAGACCCTGAATAGCTAAAGCAACCCTGAGAAAGAAGAACAAAGCTGGAGGCATCATGCTCCCTGATTTCAGACTGTAATACAAAGCTGTAGTAATCAAAACAGTATGGTACTGGCATGAAGACAGACACATAGATCAGTGAAAAGAATAGAGAGCCCAGACATAAACCCATGCATATATTGTCAATGATTTTACAACAAAAGAGCCAAAGAGAAACAACAGTTTCTTCAATAAATGGCATTGGAAAAAATGGACAGCCACATGCACAGGAATGAAACTTGACCACTATCTTACATCTTACACAAAAATGAATTAAAAACAGATTAAAGACTTAAATGTAAGACCTGAAATCATAAAACTTCTAGAGGAAAACATAGGCAGTAACTTCTCTGACACCGGTCTTGGCAGTGATTTTTTGGATTTGACATGAAAAGCAAAGGTAGCGTTAGCAAAAATAAACAACTGAGACTCCATCAAACTAAAAAGGTCCTGTACAGCAAAGGAAACCATCAACAAGATGAAAAGGCTGAATGGGAGAAAATATTTGCAAATCATGTATCATGTATTAAGAAGTCATACAATGCAACAGCAAAAAAAAATCCAATTAAAAAATGGGCAGAATATCTGAATAGACATTTTTCCAAAGACAACATCTAGATGGCCAACAGGGATATGTGAAAAGATGCTCAATATCCCTGATCATCAGGAAAATGCAAATCAAAATCACAATGAAATACCACCTCACACCTGTCAGAATGGCGATTATCAAAAAGACAAGAAATAAGAGCTGGTGAAGAAGTGGAGAAAAGGGAACCCTTGTGCACTGTTGGTGCGAATGTAAACTGGTGCAGTCACTACGCAAAACAGTATTGGAGGTTCCTTAAAAATTAAAAATAGAACCACGTGATCCAGCAATCCCACTTCTGGGTACTTATCTGAAGGAAATAAAAAGACTAACTCAAAGAAATATATGCATTCCTTTGTTCACTGCAGTATTATTTACAATAGCCAACAAATGGAAGCAACCTAAGTGTTTACTGATAGATGAAGAAAATGTACTGTGTGTACACGTACACACACACACACACACACACACGTATATATACAAAATGGAATATTAGCCATAAAAAAGAATGAAATTTTGCCATTTCCAACAAAATGAATCAACCTGAAGGACATTATGCTAAGTAAAATAAGTCAAAAAGACAGACAAATATCATATGATCCTCAGGTATACGTGGAATCTGGGTGGAAAAAAAAAACTCATAGATACAGAGAACAGATTGGTGCTGCCAGAGAGGGTGGTTGGGACCTGAGCAAAATGTACAACCTTCCAGTTACAAAATAAGTAAGTCTGGGGATGTAATGTACAGAATGTTGGCTATAGTTAATAATATTGTACTGTATGTTTGAAAGTTGCTAAGAGAGTAAATCTTCAAAGTTCTCATCACAAGAAAAAAAACTGTAACTCTGTATGGTAATGAATGTTAACTAGACTTATTATTGTGATTATTTTACAATATATACAGATATCAAACATTATGTTATACACCTGAAACTAATGTTATGTGTCAATTATATCTCAATTTTACAAAAAAAAAGAAAAGATTTATTGGAAGTTATTTAAAAAAAGAAAAAATATTTCCTAGACACATGGGTGGAGGGCTGAAAGGATTCATAGTAAGCATGGAGCCCTATGATAATGATACCCAACATGGATATTACCTAATTAGTTATGTAAAAATTTAAAACAAGCACATGAAAAGATGCTCAACATCAGCAATCATAATGAGAGAGCACTTTACAACCATGAGAATAGTAAGTATGGGCAAGGATGTAAAGAAATTGGAATCTTCATACATTTCTGGTGAGAATGTAAAATGGTACAGCTGCTGTGGAACACAATTTAGTAGTTCCTCAATATTCTAAACATACAGTTACTATACGACTCAGTAATGCTACTCTTTTCCCCCAAGAGACTGAAAATTTATGTCTACACAAAAATTTGCACATGAATGTTCACAGCAGCATATTTCCAACAGCCAAAAAGTAGAATTAACCCAAATGTCCTCAACTGATGAAGGAATAAACAAAATATGGTGGTATATCCATAAAATGGAATATTATTCAGTGATAAAAAGGAATGAAGTACTTACTGTTACACGCTACAATATGGATGAAACTTAAAACATACTAAGTGAAAGAATCCAGACAGAGAAGACCACATATGATATGATTCCAATTATATGAAATGTCCAGAACAGACAAATCTAGAGAGACAGAAAGTAGACTGGTGGTTGCCCAAGAATAGAGGGGAGAGAGGAAATGGAGAATGATTGTCGATGGGTACAGGGTTTCTTTTTGGAGAGATAAAAATGTTCTAAAATTAATTACGGTGATGGTTGCACAACTATGAATATAAAAACTGAATTGTGCTCTTTAAAAAAACACTGAATTGTACCCTTTAAAAGGGTAAATTTTATGCTATGTAAATTATATCTTAATAAAGCTGCTATAGAGAAATTAAAAACCAAGAAATACCTTTATTTCCTAACTCTTACTGAAAACCTCAAATTCCTTTAAACTTTAAATTAATTTAACTTAATTCTAATTGTGACTTAAATTTTAAGTAAATTTTAAGCCAAATCACAATTTATACAACAATACCCGTTTGCACACCAGTGTCCTTCCTGGGAGAGGCTGTAGAGCTGATATATGTATTCATTTTACCACTGATTTTATCCAAGCCATGTCTTGAATTTGCAATGTTGTCAGTAGATGCATTATATTCCACTTGTATTGTATCAACTGGCAAGAGAAATAAGTTATGTGAGAAAATGACATAGCAGCAACTAAATACACACAAGACTCTTAGTTTAATCAAGCAATGTAAACACTGCAATAAAAATTTAGAAGGGCTAGCCTAAAGTTTCTTACAGAAAGCTATCAGCATTCTTATCCTGTACTGAATTTAGGGAGATCACTTAATGGATACCTCTGTAAAAATGGGTACAAAAGTATACATTTTACCTATTGTGAGGAAAATATAAGAAAATGTGAAAAGATACTGAAAATTATACATTATTTAGTTCTATTCTTAAGGCAATTTCCCAAGTAAGCATTATAAATTTACATTAGTTCAAAGTCTGAAATTCCTCAAAAAATATTTAGTTAACAGGTGTTTAAAGGTATTAAAAATAGGTAATTATTTAAAATTTTCAAGAAATATTATAAATAAAATTCTAGTCCAGTGCTTACTGCCAAGATTTTTAATCAATCTAGAAGTGTCATGTCCCTTTTGAGCCAATTCTCGGATTCTCTGTTCTTGTTTCAGTCTCTGTGCCAGCTCCTGCGCTCTCTGCATCGTCTGGAACAGCTCAATTGTCTTAAGAGTCATGATTTCCTATCAATATTGAAGTGCACAAAGTTAATTAAATACAATTATCAAACATGTACAGACTTGAATATTTTCTCTCAGTAGATATTTTCTAAGCTCCTACTATGTACCAGGCACTATTCAAGATACTGGGAGTAGAGAAGCCAAGAGAACAAAGTTCCTTCCCTTTTGCAGATTACATTTTAGTATCTTTTTCTACGGCTGTATTAGACCACAAATACAAACATGCTTTTACCCATTCTATAAAGTTTTCAAAACTTCTAAAACCAATGGTCAATTCCACCTGAATTTTATTAAGATAAAAAAATAGATAATAAGAGGTAATACTCAAGATTTACGGCCATTTTTTGCAATTCAAGCAAATGGCACTTTGATTTTTTTTCATGTATGTAGTTATTTCATAGGTGTAGTTGGCTCAGCCTATTCAACATAATGAAATCAGAACCTAAACCATTTGTACCTTCATCAGCTAATTCTGAAGCAAAGGTTGCAAGTGGGAAACGGCAAGAAAAGGCAGTCTCTCAGCGCCACCTCCCAGCTCCAGGGAGAGTGCTGTATGGTCTGCTCTGTAGACCTCATGAACTTTTGGCAATCGAATGTCATTGTATAACTTGCTCTTTGTCAGGTCCACTCAAACATGGCACTTGACATCACCGTACCTATGCAGTCTGTACCACTTAATATAGGGGTTCTCCTAGCCAACCAGACATCTACTCTTTTTAATAGACCCTTACTTAGCACAGAGGAATCCTCTAACACAGCAACAAACTCTATCATCAATCCCAGCCAATGACTCTGCAAGTAAATGCTCCTGTTCACAAGTGGATACAGACAGAAAGGCCAATCATTTCTCTTAACGTATTTAGAAATTTATTAATATAGTAATCATTGCTTAGAAAACATTTAAAAATCAAGCAAATGGAAAACTTTTGTTTTATGCTGTAATAACTCATCCTGACCTCCTTCTTAGCAGAGAGAAGAAACCCAAGGAGTACAGCATTTGTGAATCAATCTTTTGAAACAATAAAACCTCCAGCTTCCCTCCTACTTTCAAAACCTTCTTTATGCAAAGCTTTAATGTTTCTGCATACAGTTTCACAATTTCAAAACACATGCAAATGTTCTGGTTATTTTTTCTTTAAAAACACACCCAGGGACTTCCCTGGTGGCACAGTGGTTAAGAATCCGCCTGCCAATGCAGGGGACACAGGTGCTATCCCTGGTCCGGGAAGATCCCACATGCCGTGGAGCAACTAAGCCTGTGCGCCACAACTACTGAGCCTGCGTGCTGCAACTACTGAAGCCCGTGCGCCTAGAGCCCGTGCTCCGCAACAAGAGAAGTCACAGCAATGAGAAGCCCACACACCGCAACAAAGAGTAGCCCCCCGCTCGCCACAACTAGAGAAAGCCCACGCACAGCAACAAAGACCCAACGCAGCCAAAAACAAATTAAAAAAAAAAACCAAAAAACAACACACCCATTTTTACTCTAAAATGTTACAGTTAGGATATAAATACCTACTTCCTTTTGTTTTTGCTTAAGTATATCTTCTTCATACTGTTTCTGCATCTCTTCTTGTTCCCGTGCTAAGCGACGCTCCTCCTCTTGTTCCTCCTTCTTTCTTTGCTCTTCCTCGAGCTGCTTCTTCTTCCGCTTCTCTTCTACCTGAGCAGTGATGGCTTTCTAGTCATAAACAGTAACATAAATTATTGTCATAAATTTTTAAAAAATCCATAAAGCAACTGGTGTTTCAAAAATGTTTATCAATATATAGAGAGTAATACGTATGAGTTAAATTAAAATGTCAGGTTTCCAATGTATTTTTCCCATCTCCCATCAAGTTCTACATGCTTTTTCTTTAACCCCAGGAGGGCTCGTAGAAGAACTAAGAGAAAAACAACTGAAGAAACAATCTCAGTGCTTAGCATAGTGCCTGGTAAAAATAGCAGATGCTCTATAAATGTCTGTTCACCTAACCGACTGCAAGTAACCATAATAACTAAGCCAAATTCTTCATATAGTAGAGGTTTTGACGAGTTATTAGACATTTAAGTCCCTTTAGTATTAGACTAAAATTAGGACAAAATTTTAATCTTAGTTTCCTTTCTTACATTATCCATTAGATTTCTTAATCATAATTCTACTTCAATCCCTTGTATCTATTTCCCTTTCAAAGAACTAATTCTCATCCTGAACAGAATTCAGGAGAATTGGAGAAAAAAATATCCAATACCAACTTAAGATTTAGTGTCATTTCAGATACACAACCTAAACATTAAAGACCTTCTTCCTTGGAAGGCAGGTGGCTGTATTACATGATACTGTCTGGTTCTCAACATAAGTATAATTCTAATATAATGCCAGCTGGAGTAGGGATTAGATTCATCACAGGACTGTGCAGGGCCTGTGCTGTAAGTTTATACTGGAATTTTAATTTCCATTTACTTAGGTATCTAGGCCATGACTACTAATGATTAAGGCAAAGAACAACATACCTGATGTTCTAACTGTTTTTGTCGTCTCCTGTCTCGTTCCTCAATTTGAGCTGGGTCCAAAAGAGCAGTCATAGAACGGAGAAAGCTGGCAAGACAGATCCATTAGCTATTTAAAACCCCCAAAAGGTGGGTTTAACAAGGTGCTAAGTCATTTTTGTTTGAAATGTATCTACTAGTCATTTCTACTGTAAAGAAAAACACCAAACCTGAAACCAATTAAGATACAAATACAACAACAATCCTAAAGCGGCACACAGACCTCCTTAAACACCAACAGGTGCTGAAGGAGGCACTTACTTCCTTTTCTTACTGCTTTCCACAGCCACGTCTCTAACAGGTCTTGCTACACGCTCCTCCTCTGAAGGTTCAACCTGGCTTCCCGCTGCAGGTGTATAGAGACTGCTGATATCAGCCAGGTCCTGAGCGTCCGGAGAGACACAGAAGTACTCTGGTTGTGTTTGCGTTGACCGAGAGGACAGCTGAGACTGAGAACCAGGACAGCTCTTGAATGAATCAAAATGTATTGCCCATCTGTCATGTTCCTCACCCTAATCACGACAAATAAGAACTGCTAAGAACTCTTCCAACTCTTCTTACGTTTAAAATCCCAAATGACAAATAAACATGATTTCTAAAAGTCACCACACAGCAGAACAAGCATCATAAAGACTAACAAAACGGTATCCTGTATTGATTCCATATACATTTAGACAACTAAGCTTGGAGAATATGAAAAATTCAAAGAATTAGGAAATTTCTAAAAAGTTAGTTACAAGAAGCTATGCAAAATCACACTTACTGAATTCATTCAACGAAAGGTTCACAAAAGCAAATATGGAATAATTTGAATAGTCTTGTCAAATAGTTTCAGGATACTTTTAAGTTTATGATTAGTGACTCTGAAATTATTTTTTTCCCCTTTATACTGATAAAACTTCATAAATTACCTTTGAAGATATAATTTTTTCCTCTACTTTTTTTTGCCGGTCATCCTCTATTTGCTTGTTCAACTCTTCAATCCATTTTCTCTGCTGTTCTTGTTTCACAGCACTGAAAGGGCACTCCATCAGTACTGCTTCCTAAACAACAGTCATCAATACCATCAAAAGTTTACCTCTTTTTCTAACCACTTTATATTTACAAATCTTTCCAAAGAATTTATATAGATTTAACATGGTAAGGTATTTATCTCTAAGAGAAGCAATAATTTTAAACAAAAAAATTTGAGAGACTTCCCTCGTGGCACAGTGGTTAAGAATCCGCCTGCCAATGCAGGGGACCCAAGTTCAAGCCCTGGTCCAGTAAGATCCCACATGCCGCGGAGCAACTAAGCCCATGTGCCACAACTACTGAGCCTGCACTCTACAGCTCGCGAGCCACAACTATTGAGCCCCCGCGTGCCACAACTATTGAAGCCTGCGTGCCTAGAGCCCATGCTCCGCAACAAAGAAAAGCCACCACAATGAGAAGCCCATGCACCGCAACGAAGAGTAGCCCCACCCCCGCTCACCACAACTAGAGAAAGCCCACACGCAACAAAGACCAAACGCAGTCAAAAATAAATAAATAAATGTATAAATAAATAATAATACTTTAAAAAAAATTCGAGTATACAAGAATTAAGTAGATATATTCTAATTTTCAGAATCATATTTGTAACATATACTAGCAGAAGGATATAAGATAACTAAGTAAGTGTAAAGAAAGGAAATTTTCTAATGAAAAATAGAAAATTTTCTCCAAACCAATTATAAGATTTTCAAATTTCTATCCTAATATAGTCTCATTTACTTTGAAAGGAATCACTGATAACCTGAAATAGATGAATACTGTTTAACACTTGGCTTCAGAATACAAAACACTGCTTTTGGACCAAGAGCCAGGAGGATGTAATAGAGCCAGAGGCTTTCTCTACTGAATCATAATGTCTCTTTTAGATACCTTTTTTTCCCATTTCTGCTGCTACAGCCCTAGCATGATCTATGACATTTCAATAAGAAAAAATATATTGTGTCCAGATTAAGTTCTTGAATTCTAAGAAAAATAAAAAATAAAAACAGTAGCATAAAAATTTATTGTTCCTTTAACTTATGAGAGTTTAGTATGCTTTAACAAAAAGGAAAGCATATATTCCACTCAAACTGTCCTAAAATGCAAGAGCTAAGCAACAAAACACTTTGTTACATGATGTAACTACAGGACATAATTTTAAAAATAGTTTGACAGAATAATATAATGGCAAAGCTCATTAGTTTTCAACCAATTGCTCTGATCAAAGGAAATACTTACACAAAAAGGAAAAATCTTAGTATCTCAGGTGCTCCCACACATTTTTAAACAGATAAAAACCAACCCTATTTATTTAAGCCTAAAAGAACCACTTCAAAAGGAGCATTATCTTCAGGTAAGTGATTTAACAGTTCTTCTATTTTTAGAAATGTTATTTTAGAGTTCAAACTGGGAAAAAAGAAAAAAAAAAGGACCCTTTGAACTCCTTATAAGAAATTCACAGGGAATTCTCTGGCAGTACAGTGGTTAGGACTCCACGCTTTCACTGCCAATGGAGCAGGTTCAATCCCTGGATGGGGAACTAAGATCCCAGAAGCCACACAGCATGGCCAAAAAAAGAAAAAAAACCAAATTCACAATATGGCATTGAATCAACATAGAATTCTGTAATGTTTCTTAAGTCTGATGTAACCAGATCTGGTTTCAAATTTTGGTGGGGTTTCAAATTATTCAAGGATAAGACACAAGTCAAAATACCCTTGAAAATTCCTAAAATCCTCATCAAATGTTTTATATACATGTCTTATATTTACAACCCTGTGGAAAATTTAATAATCAATTCTTCCAATTCAGTCTTCAACTTCTTACTCAAGGATGTCTTACATCCTTGTCTTACTTGCTTGCCACCTGAATAAGTCATTTCACTTCTCCAACCGACTAGAAAACTCTTTAAATTATTATTTTCTTTTTTACAAGTCTTCCCCGCCGTGCATTCAGTTAGAGGAATGAAAGTATAAGGATCTGGGGGATGGGAGAGGTGGTAGGTAAATGAAAACTCCCTTTTGATTACTGAGCTCATTTTAGTTGAAACCTGAGTAAGGCAAATGTGTGTAAAATGCAAGACTCACTGTGTAACAAATGTGTTCTGATGATGATCTAGCACCTCCCTTCTGTTAATGCGTCAACATGGCTAAGGAAAGAACCCTCTTTCTCTAGGTTCACTCACTTTTTCACTTTCTTTCACATTATTGACCTCAGACGTCCCTTCCCCTACATAAAAGCTCCTTTTCTAAACACCTATTTTGAGCCTATTCTCAAGTGACAGCCTTGAGTGAAAACTCATTTTCACAGGTACTCAATACACACGTCCCCACAAACAGTTCCTAATGTTACAGGTTCCTAATGTAAATTTTTAGCTACCTTCAAGTTCTTCTATGTTAGAAAGTGTTAGTCTTACTCCTAATATAAATGCTGTATGAATGGCAGCTGCTGTATCAGAACTGAAAGTAGAGGCTTTTCAAATGGTCACCTAGACATGCTTAGTTCTGTTTCATTTAATTCTCCCCTTAAAGCAGTCTAAAAATGCATGTCTGTGAAAGGAGAACACTCAGTGGTGACTTTGCCATGGTCCAGAATAGTCCTGCTTGCCAGTGCATGATTCCCAAGTCCAGACACCAAGAGCCTCCTCACTTTAGACAGTCTGTCCACCTACTCATCTTGTCCACTCAGTAGGCATAAAAGGCATTCTTCTGGGTGGTGGGTGGTTTCAGGACACTGGGCTAGAAAAAACCAGATCTTCCAAGAGGAAGAGCAGCACAACTAAGAGCTACAATCATTTTGGAGGGTGGGTTGGAGTACTTTGAACTTGAAAGTAACTAAAATCTCTGGAACCAGGACTACACAGTTGTGCACGTGGCTAAAATCCTGGTTTTCACGTGCTTATTGGCCATATCTTTGGAGCCATATCTGTTCAGTCTTTTCCTTATTTTCCAATTTTACTAACACAATCGTCCCTTGCTATCTGTGGGGTATTGGATTCCAGGACCTCCTGAAGATACCAAAACTGGCAGATACTCAAGTCCCTTATATAAAATGGTATAGTATTTGCATGTAACCTATGCACATCCTCATGTGTATTTAAAATCAACTCTAGGTTACTTACAACACCTAACAGAATGTGTATGCTACGTAACTAGTGGCCAGTGTGTAGCAAATTGAAGTTTGGCTTTTTGAAACTTTCTGGAATATTTTTTCCCTGATATTTTCTTCCTTTTTTTTTTTTAAACTGAGTAAATAATTACTTTATTATACGCTTTTATAAAGAACTTTATGTATGTTATCTTTTTTAGCCCTCACAATAATAACAATAATAATACGAATTGGCTGACAACATTCTGTTACAGCACTGCTGGGCATTTTATGTACATTAATTTCCACGATAAAATTATGGGGTAGGCATCATTTTTATAGAAATGAGAACTAAGGCACAGAGGTGTTAAGTATCTTATTAAAACTCATGGCATCTGGAAGTTTTTTCCAAACATTTTCAGTCCGAGATTGGTTGAATCCATGGATCTGGCACCCACGGATACAGAGGGCCGCTTGTATCCAACTATTCTGATCTTATTTCCTTCCTTCTACTTCCTTTGGGTTTAATTGTTGCAATTCTTTCTCTAACATCTTGAAATGAATACTTAGATCATTTATGTTTTGCTTTCAGTCTTTCTCTTCCAAGAAATGCATTTAAGCCTATAAACTTCCCTCTAAGCACAGGAAGCTCATATGTTCTCATATATAATATTTTCATCATCATTCGGTTCAAAACACTTTCTAATTCTGAGTTTTCTTTCACTTAGAAGACTATTGCTTAAATATCAAACATTTGGAAATTTTGTTATTTGTTACTGATATCTAGCTTAATTCCACTGTGATCAGATAACATATTCTGTGTAATCTGAACCTATGAAATTTGTTGAGACGTTATGGCCTAGCAAATTATTAATTCTCACTTTTAATTTCTAAAATATTTTGCCCATAGATTCTTTGGGTTTTCTATATAAATGACAAATTGCTACAATTTTACTTTTTCCTTTCCAGTTCTTAAGACTTTTGTCTTGCTATACTGGCTAGGACTACCAATAACAAATAGTAATAATAATATGGGCATCTTATTTAATTTTTAATTTTTAATTTTAAAGGGAATACTACTAAAATTTCTCATTTAGTATGATGTTTGCTATAGGGTTTTGTTTTTTTTTTTAAATACTCAATTGGAAATTCCTTCTAGTCTAATTGCCTGAAATACTGTCCTTAACAAACTGGCTTTGAGTTTTATCAAATGCTTTTCCTGCATCTATTGAAATGTTTTTTGTTTTATTGTGTTAAAATGGTACACTATACTTGCGGATTTTTAAAAATTCCCTTAACCCATTATGAACCATGATATATTACCTTTTTACACATTATCAAATTTTACTTGTTAATATATTTTTTAGAATTTTTGTGTGCATATTCATGATTGAAATAAACCTAATTTTCCTTTTTTGTTATTTTTCTGGCTTTAATACCAAGTTTATACTGGGCTTGCAGAATGAATTGGGGGCCATTTCATATTTCTACTGCCTGGAAATCTGAATAAATTTGGGATTTATTTCTTTAAAGTTTGGTAGAAATTGTCAGTAAAACCATGTGGGCATTTATTTTCCTTGTGGGAAAGTTTTTTTTTACCCAGATCTACAATTACTTTAACAGTTACATAATTATTCAAGCTTTTTACTTCTTTTTAAGTCAGTTCCTGTAAGTTATAACTTCTCCAGTAATTTACCCACTTCATCTAAGTTTTCATAATTATTGGCATAATATATTAACTTACTAATGATTCACTCTCTACCTGCAATGCCATTTTCACTCATTATACATTTCATCGACTGGTGCCCTTACTTTCTTTCCTTTTTTTTTAATTTTTAAATTTAAGTAAAACTGACCTGCAACACTACGCTAGTTCCAGGTGCACAACATAGTGATTCAATATTTCTATACATTACAAAATGATCACAATAAGTCTAGTTACCATCTGTCACCATACAAAGTTATTACAGTATTATTGACTATATTCCCCATGCTGTACATTTATCTCCATGACTCATATATTTTTTAACTACAAGCTCATACCTCTTAGTTTCTCTCACCTATTTCACTTATCCCCGCACCCCCCTCCCGTCTAGCAAAACCACTTGTTTATTCTCTGTATCTATGAGTCTGTTTGCTTCATTATG
Source organism: Eubalaena glacialis (assembly GCF_028564815.1). NCBI lineage: Eukaryota > Metazoa > Chordata > Mammalia > Artiodactyla > Balaenidae > Eubalaena > Eubalaena glacialis. Next base: position 80,263,911 of record NC_083722.1, on the reverse strand, counting down.
TTCTGTTCATTTGTTTTGTTTCCTAGATTCTACATATAAGTGAAATCATATAGTATTCTTTGTCTTTCTCTGACTTACTTCACTTAGCATAAGTGAAGTAAGTGGACAGACTTCTAGGTCCGTCCATGTTTTTATAAACAGCAAGGTTTCATTTGTTTTTATGGCTGAGCAACATGCCATTATATGCATATACCACATCTTTATCCATTCATCTATCGATAGACCTTAGGTTGCTTCTGTATCTCCCCTATTGTAAACTGCAATGAACATGGGATGCATATATCTTTTCAATTTAGTGTTTTTTTTCCTTTGGAAGAATACCCAGAAGTAGAACTGCTGGATTGTATGGTAGCTCTGTTTTTAATTTTTAGAGGAAACTCCATCCTGTTTTCCATAATGGCTATACTAATTTACATTCCCACCAACAGCTGGTGGGAAAATTCCTTATTTTCATGATCTATTTCTTCTAATTTAGGTTTATTTTATTCTTTTCCTAACTTAAGAGAGATTTATCTAGGTTTAGTGTTATGGGTAATTGGCGTACACAACTTACTCTCAGTGTTCTCCCCCACCTGTTTAGTTGTTAGTCAGTTCTGCCTCTTATTCTAAAAGGGGATTCATAGGTATATGAAGTACTTAGTACACTTCTTGGATCCTAACAGGCCCTCAAACAAATCAATTTCCTTATTTTATTTAATTATTAAATCTTTCTGATAAGGCAAAGAGACCCACTCAGTTGTTTGCTTTTTTTTCTTTTCTTTTTTTGGCCCTGCCATGCAGCATGCGGGATCTTAGTTCCCTGACCAAGGATCAAACCTGTGCAGTGGAAGCACGGAGTCCTAACCACTGGACTGCCAGGGAATTCCCCCCCACTCAGTTTTGAATAGGAAGAGGATTTCCTTCCATAAAGTTTAATTTTGGAGGACTGAGATAGGGTTCCTCTGATTCCAAGACTGCCCAGTATAGAGAGGGAAAGGGAAGCTTTAGCTAGGACTGATTCATTTTGGTCAAGCTACTATATTTCTTTCTTCTGAAATTAGGGCATCAGTGGACTGGTACTAGTTTATAACTTAGTCACAACCCATTTCTGTTGTGGAAAGGGCTTCATAATTCACAAACACTCTTCTCAGAATTCTAAAGTAACCTGACAACAAATAGAATATAAAGGTTCTAGGCATTCCATTTTTATTCTACTGGGTTGTGACCGGCTATTAAAAAAAAAAAAATCCTGTCCCGTAAGTGCTATAAATCTAGAGAAATTCTTGCTGAACTCTGAACCATGTTATAATGAGCTCTTTTTGGTACATGACATGGATAGAAATGTTTTATGGATTATCCTTTATACCTGTGAAAAAGAATAAAGGAAACCTCATTTAAAATGGAGTCAGAAAGCCCTGAAGGGGGAGCTCTCACCCATATATGACTCACCACAGCTTACAGACCCCGCCAAGATTTCCTTCTGACTAGCAACAAGCTTCCCACCACCTGCAGCTACCACAGCCCTCCCCAATTTCCTCCTTTCCTCTACAAAATCAAGTTCCTCTCCTCTGTTCTCCAAACTTGCCTAAGGTTTGTCACAGTTTGCTTGTCCTGAATTACAACTGTCTACTATTCCCAAATAAACTCATGTTGCTGGTAAAATAACTTGCTCTTTTGTTTTTTAAGGTTAACATATCCTTTTGTGTGTCAGAAATAATACATAATATTTTTAAAAGTCAGAAAGTTGAAATGCCAAAAAAAGGAAAAGATAAATATACGTAATTCAGTGATGATTATCATATATGAATATCTTGGGCATTAATGCAGACTGGTGTTTGTGTATCTACTCATTAAGAAAATATAATACCAAAAGGATCCACATCAAACTCATATTCTGCACAATAACCACCACCTTCAAGAGTCTATACACACACACACACACAACTGTTAGAATAAAACAAATTCAGTGAAGTTGCAGGATACAAAACCAGGAGAAAAAAATCAGTTGCATCTCTATACACTAACAATGAACAATCTGGGAAAAGAAAATTAAGAAAACTATTCCATGTACAATAGCACCAAATACTAAGAATAAAATACTTAGGAATAAGTAGGCCAAAGACATGTACACTGAAAACTACAAAACATTGCCGATGGAAATTAAAGACACAAATATCAATAAATGGAAAGATCTTACCTTCATGGATAGGAAGACTTTGTATTGTCAGGATTACCTAAAGCAAGCTACAGATTCAAAGCAACCCCTATGAAAATCTTGATGTTTTTTGCAGAAATGGAAAAATGCATCCTAAAATTCATATGGAATCTCAAGGAACCCTGAATAGGTAAAACAATATTGAAAAAGAAAATTGGAGGACTTAACACTTTCTGATTTCAAACCTTACTACAAAGGTATGGTAATCAAAACAGTGAAACAGTGGCATAAAGACAGACATACAGAACAAATGAACTGAATGGACAGCCCAGAAATAAACCCTTTCATATACAGTCAAATGATTTTTGACAAGACTGCCAAGATGATTTGATGGGGAAAGAACAGTCCGGTGCTGGGAAAACTGGATATCCACATGCAAAAGAATGAAGCTGGACCGTTACCTTACACCACATATAAAAATTAACTCAAAATGGATCAAAGACCTAAACTATAAAACTCCTTCAGAAGAGGGGGAAGCTCCACAACATTAGATTTGGCAATGATTTCTTAGCTATGACACCAACAGCACAGACAACAAAAACAAAAAATAGGTAAAATGGACTTCATCAAAATTAAAAACTTTTGTACAAGAAAGGACACTATGAAGTGAGTGAAAAGGCAACTCATGGAAGAAAATACCTGTAAATTATATATCTGATAAGGAGTTAATAACCAGAATATGTAAAGAACTCCTACTACTCAACAAGAAAGAAAATCCAGTTCAAAAATGGACAAAGGTGCTCGCTTCGGCAGCACATATACTAAAATTGGAACGATACAGAGAAGATTAGCTTGGCCCCTGCATAAGGATGACATGCAAATTCGTGAAGCATTCCATATTTTTATCCCAGGAATGCAAGGATTCTTCAACATATGTAAATCAGTCAATGTGATAAACCATATTAACAAACTGAAAGAGAAAAACCATATGATCACCTCTATAGATGCAGAAAAAGCTTTCGACAAAATTCAACACCCACTTATGATAAAAACCCTTCAGAAAGTAGGCATACAGGGAACTTACCTTAACATAATAAAGGCCATATATGACAAACCCACAGCCAACATCGTCCTCAATGGTGAAAAACTGAAACCTCCTCTAAGATCAGGAATAAGACAAGGTTGTCCACTCTCACCACTGTTATTCAACATAGTTTTGGAAGTTTTAGTCACAGCAATCAGAGAAGAAAAAGAAATTAAAGGAATCCAAATGGGAAAAGAAGAAGTAAAGTTGTCACTGTTTGCAGATGACATAATACTATACATAGAGAATCCTAAAGATGCTACCAGAAAACTACTAGAGCTAATCAACGAATTTGGTAAAGTAGCAGGATACAAAATCAATGCACAGAAATCTCTTGCATTCCTATACACTAATGATGAAACTCTGAAAGAGAAATTAAGGAAACACTCCCATTTATCACTGCAACAAAAAGAATAAAATACCTAGGAATGAACCCACCTAAGGAGACAGACGATCTGTATGCAGAAAACTATAAGACACTGATGAAAGAAATTAAAGATGATACAAACAGATGGAGAGAGATACCATGTTCTTGGATTGGAAGAATCAACATTGTGAAAATGACTCTACTACCCAAAGCAATCTACAGATTCAATGCAATCCCTATCAAACTACCAATGGCATTTTTCACAGAACTAGAACAAAAAATTTCACAATTTGTATGGAAACACAAAAGACCCCAAATAGCCAAAGCAATCTTGAGAAAGAAAAACGGAGCTGGAGGAATCAGGCTCCCTGACTTCAGACTATACTACAAAGCTACAGTAATCAAGACAGTATGGTACTGGCACAAAAACAGAAATATAGATAAATGGAACAACAGGATAGAAAGCCCAGAGATAAACCCACGCACATATGGTCACCTTATTTTTGATAACGGAAGCAAGAATATACAATGGAGAAAAGACAGCCTCCTTAATGAGTGGTGCTGAGAAAACAGGACAGCAACATGTAAAAGAATGAAATTAGAACACTCCCTAACACCATACACAAAAATAAACTCAAAATGGATTAAAGACCTAAATGTAAGGCCAGACACTATAAAACTCTTAGAGGAAAACATACGCAGAACACTCTATGACATAAATCACAGCAAGATCCTTTTTGACCCACCTCCTAGAGAAATGGAAATAAAAAGAACAATAGACAAATGGGACCTAATGAAACTTAAAAAGCTTTTGCACAGCAAAGGAAAACATAAACAAGACGAAAAGACAACACTCAGAATGGGAGAAAATATGTGCAAATGAAGCAACTGACAAAGGATTAATCCCCAATATTTACAAGCAGCTCATGCAGCTCAATATCAAAAACACAAACAACCCAATCCAAAAATGGACAGAAGACCTAAATAGACATTTCTCCAAAGAAGATATACAGATTGCCAACAAACACATGAAAGGATGCTCAACATCACTAATCATTAGAGAAATGCAAATCAAAACTACAATGAGGTATCACCTCACACCAGTCAGAATGGCCATCATCAAAAAACCTACAAACAATAAATGCTGGAGAGGGTGTGGAGAAAAGGGAACCCTCTTGCACTGTTGGTGGGAATGTAAATTGATACAGCCACTATGGAGAACAGTATGGAGGTTCCTTAAAAAACTAAAACTAGAACTACCATATGACCCAGCAATCCCTCTACTGGGCATATACCCTAAGAAAACCATAATTCAAAAAGAGTCATGTACCACAATGTTCACTGCAGCTCTATTTACAATAGCCAGGACCTGGAAGCAACCTAAGTGTCCATCAACAGATGAATGGATAAAGAAGATGTGGCACATACATACAATGGAATATTACTCAGCCATAAGAAGAAATGAAATTGAGTTACCTGTAGTGAGGTGGATGGACCTAGAGTCTGTCATACAGAGTGAATAAGTCAGAAAGAGAAAAATAAATACTGTACAACTAACATATATATGTGGAATCTTAAAAAAAAAAAAAAAGGTTCTGAAGAACCTAGGGGCAGAACAGGAATAAAGACGCAGACGTAGAGAATGGACTCGAGGACACAGGGAGGGGGAAGGGTAAGCTGGGACGAAGTGAGAGAGTGGCATGGACTTATATATACTACCAAATGTAAAATAGATAGCTAGTGGGAAGCAGTTGCATAGCACAGGGAGATCAGCTCAGTGTTTTGTGACCACCTAGAGGGGTGGAATAGGGAGGGTGGGAGGGAGATGCAAGAGGGAGGAGATATGAGGATGTATGTATATGTACAGTTGATTCACTTTGTTATAAAGCAGAAACTAACACACCATTGTAAAGCAATTATACTCCAATAAAGATGTTAAAAAAAAACGGACAAAGGACTTATAGACATCTCTCCAAAGAAGATATACAGATGGCCAATAAGCACATGAAAAAATGCTCAACATCACAAATCATTAGGGAAATGTAAATCAAACTACAATGAGACACCACTCCACATCCGTTAGGATGGCTATCAACCAAAAAAAAAAGTAAAAAAGAAAAGAACAAGTGTTGGTGAAGATGTAGAGAAATCAGAACCCTTGTGCACTGCTGATGGGAATGCACAATGGTGCAGGAGCTGTGGAAACAGTATAATAATTAAAAATAAAATTATCAAATTAAAACTGGTAAAAATTTAACATAAAAAGATAAAACATAAAATTACCATATGATCCAGCAATTTCACTTACAGGTATATACCCAGAAGACTCGCAAATACAGACTTGGAGAGATTATCTGTACATCAAGGTTCATAACAGCATTATTCCCAATAGCCAAAAGGTGGTAACAACTCAAATGTCCATCAACATTTGGATGAATGGATAAACAAAATGTAGTATCATACATAAAATGGAGTATTTTCAGCCTTAAAAAGGAATGGAATTCTGATACATGTTTACAACATGGATGAACCCTGAAAACATTAAGTGAAATCTGTCAGACACAAAAGGACAAATATTGTGTTAGTCCACTTAAACATACTGAGAATAATAAAATTCATAGAGACAGAAAGTAGAATGGTGGTTGCCAGGGGCTAAGGGGAGGGAGAAATGGGGAGTTACTATTTAATGGGTATAGTTTCAGTTTGGAATGATTAAAAAATTCTGGAGATGGATAGTGGTGATGGCTGCAAGACAGTGTGAATGCACTTAATGCCACTTAACTGTACACTTAAAATGATTAAAATGGTAAATTTTATGTTATGTATATTTTACCACCACAAAAGGGTAAATTTTATGTTATGTATATTTTACCACCAAATTTTTACCACCAAAAATTAAGAGGAATTTTTTGTTGGCTAACTGCAGAACTATGGTCTGGTGGTAGTAATAAGAAGCTAGCAGAATGATAACCTCACTTTCTATCCCATGTTAGACAGTATGCTAGAATATACTCCCTTCACTTAAAAGAGGCTTCCCAGGGAGGGGCAGTCATTAGGGAAAGCCAAGGTTTCATGGAGGTGAGGTATTCTCACAAAGGCTGAGGCTGTAAGTAAATTTCTTAGAAACACAAAAAGAAATTTTAAGCTGCACAGTGTAAAAAAATGTTTGGGCTGAACAATACAGGAAAGAGAATACAGGGCCATTCAACTGGGGGAGGGGGAGTAAGACTGAGAATCAAGAAGAGGAGAGAGGAAAGGAAGATGGTGAGAGGACTGACTCTTAGCAGCCTCAGGGTTCAGAATGGACCTGTGCTTTGTAAATTATAACTAGAGCAAACTTTCATTAAACACTTGTTATATGTTAGCCACTGTCTTATGCACTTTATGTGCATTACCTCATGTTTTAACAAAATTGGCCTTGATGATTCTGCTTGCAACTAAATTTCTCCTCCTCTCAATTACATGAAGAGGTTAATATTCAAATAATATAAATGGTTGTGGCTAGTGCTGGGATTTATGAAACCAACTGCTTTCAGGTATTTAAAGGGGGATTTTTTTGTTACAGTTCATGTCCCCCCAGTAGCACCTCTCCATTATCTTACAGCATTCACACATAAATACATAAAAACTACATTTAAACAGTAAAAATATGCATAGATAATCATACTCTAACCTTGGTTGTCCAACCCTGGATTTAGTATATGATTTCCTTTCTAGTCTTTCTCCCATCCCCAACCCCTATCTCTGACTCCAAAATACAAATAACTTCACTGGTTTTCTAGATTATTTAAAAAAAAGACACACGCTATCATTAAAAAAAAAAAAAAGCAAAAACACTAAAAGTCACCTTAAATGGTTAATTCTTTATTTACATTAACAATCATAGTATGGATTACTCCCAGATAATAAATGACCTAAAAAGCCATGCAAAATAAGCAATAATAAATGATATGCTAACACTTCAACTGACATTTTGGTAACAGAAATACCTAATATTTTTAGCATTAAAGTTTTTTTAATCCTAATGTTGAAAAGTAAATAAGCTTACAACTGATTCTCAACAACATCATAAGTAGTTTTATTTGCAGTTTTTAGTAGTATGTGCATGCATCAATTTCTAAACTCTAAAAACTTAGAATTATCATCCAGAACTATAGAGTTTTCCAAAATAACTTCTAGCAAGACTAATTTATTGCCTTTTAACATTTGGTCAAAGTGCTTTTGGGAACATAGAAAAACGTAATTCATATTTCATTCCTTTTGTTAACGTAAAAGTATCAACAGACTATAAACTGATGTAGGCTAGTCAGTCCTATATGGAGCAGAACAAGCTGCCATGCAAACAATCTAACTGGCTGGGTTCTATAAGAACTCTACCAGTACTGAAAATGTCTACCACCAGAATCATACCTTTAGGTTACTGCCTTATTTTCAGAATACATTTGTTAAAATGTAAATGTTCATTAGGAAGGAAAAAAAGAAATAGTTAATAACTTTTTTAAAATTTAAGGAGCGGGGCTTCCCCGGTGGCGCAGTGGTTAAGAATCCGCCTGCCCAGTATTTACAATAGCCAGGACATGGAAGCAACCTAAGTGTCCATCGACAGATGAATGGATAAAGAAGATGTGACACATACATACAATGGAATATTACTCAGCCATAAAAAGAAATGAAATTGAGTTATTTGTAGTGAGGTGGATGGACCTCGAGTCTGTCATACAGAGTGAATAAGTCAGAAAGAGAAAAACAAATACTGCATGCTAACACATATATATGGAATCTAAAAAAAAAAAAAAAAGCTTCTAATGAACCTAGGGGCAGGAAAGGAACAAAGATGCAGACATAAAGAATGGACTTGACACGGGGAGGGGGAAGGGTAAGCTGGGATGAAGTGAGAGAGTAGCACTGACATATATACACTACCAAATGTAAAACAGCTAGCTAGTGGGAAGCAGCTGCATAGCACAGGGAGATCAGCTCGGTGCTTTGTGACCACCTAGAGGGGTGGGATAGGGAGGGTAGGAGGGAGACGCAAGAGGGAGGGGATATGGGGATATATGTATACATATAGCTGATTCACTTTGTTATATAGCAGAAACTAACACAACATTGTAAAGCAATTATACTCTAATAAAGATGTTAAAACAAAACAAAACAAAAAAAGAATCCGCCTGCCAATGCAGGGGACACGGGTTTGAACCCTGGTCCAGGAAGATCCCACATGCCGCAGAGCAACTAAGCCCGTGCACCACAACTACTGAGCCTGCGCTCCAGAGCCCGCAAGCCACAACTACTGAGCCCGTGCGCCACAACTACTGAAGCCCGCATGCCTAGAGCCCGTGCTCTGCAACATGAGAAGCCACCACAATGAGAAGCCCAAGCACCGTAACGAAGACTAGCCCCCACTCACTGCAACTAGAGAAAGCCCGAGTGCAGCAACGAAGACCCAACCCAGCCAAAAATAAAATAAATAAATAAACAAATAAATTTAAGGAGCATACTGCACTCAATAAAAATTAACTGGTTAATTTAAAAAAGAGTATTTAGATTCACTTCTTCAAGGAAAATACATTATATAGTCATCAAGTACTAAAGGGCTTATATATTCAAAGTAATGACATTTAGAACTTACCTCTAAAATCTGACTAGCTCTAGGTGGTGAGTGCCCGTCAGCCTGGATCACCATTACCTGACTGGGAGACTGTGACAGAATGCTAGAATAGCTAGCAGAAGTCTAAAAACAAAAAGAAAAACAAGGGCACTTTTTTGTCTAGTGTTAAATACATGCAAAATTTAAAGGTCCCCAAAGCACTACCCGAGGGACACATGGTATATACTTATGTTTGATAAGCAATCACTTATGTTTGATTTGATAACCTTGTAGTGGATACCACATGGTCAGTGGTAGAGTTTTGTGGTCATCTATAACATCGTGGAGCTCTTTTATAGGAGCCTAAAGGAGGTGCCAGGGGCCTTTACACTCACCTACTAACATAGTAAGACTATTCACAGAATGCAAACAGAGTAGTTGAGGTCATAATTTAATTCAAAATAACGTTGTTTTAAAATACCATATGAAAAGTGAGTTTTAAAAAAATGAATAAGCTTCAAAAATAAGCTTTATGAGGGACTTCCCTGGTGGCACAGTGGTTAAGAATCTGCTTGCCAATGCAGGAGACACGGGTTCGAGCCCTGGTTGGGAAAGATCCCACATGCCGTGCAGCAACTAAGCCCGTGCACAACTACGGAGCCTGCGCTCTAGAGCCTGTGAGCCACAATTACTGAAGCCCGTGCGTCTAGAACCCAAGCTCCGCAACAAGAGAAGCCACTGCAATGAGATGCCCGTGCACCGCAACGAAGAGTAGCCCCCGCTCACCACAACTAGAGAAAAGCCCATGTGCAACAAAGACCCAACGCAGCCATAAATAAATAAATAAATAAATAAATAAATTTTTTTAAAAAGTAAGCTTTATGATATGAACAAGGCTTAGCATTAAAAAATTGCAGTTAAGGTATCTTATATTCCATAAGTGCCTGATTTTGATACTTTTACCTTAGCCTGATCAAGAATTTGAAGTTTTTCCCATACTATTTTATCACTTTCAGATTTTTTCCATGGATTATTCCATTTTTCAGAAGCTTCTTTTTCTTTCTTCTTTAAAGCAACCTGTTCATCTGTAAATAATGTCCTTTTTAAAAAAATATACAAAAACTGTAAAAAAAAAAATGACGTAAACAAATCATGACCTTCTTAAACAGTGCAGATTCCAACACAGATCAAAATTTTTTTAGGAAGGAGATTAACTCACAAGACAGAGAAGAATTTTAAGGATATGGAATAAAAGAAAATGTTTAATCAGAACCAAATTTAAGTATGGCATAAATGGATAAAAAAATGTTTGTTTTACTACAATTATAAATAAGGAGCAATTTTTTCAGAACATATTTTATATTATGCTAATTATTGTGAGGTTCTACTCTACAATAATGTTCATTTAATTATTACTAAAAGGCTTAAAAGCTAGAACTCTGGAGTCAGAGAACCCTGGGGTCAAATTCAGGTTCAACCACTTCCCGGCTGTGTGACTGTGGGCAAAATGATGTTCATCCCTCTAAACCCCATTTTTTATTCTATGAAATCAGAGTAATAATAGCGCCTATTTTCAGTATAGGGCCTCACACAAAGTAAATATTTAATAAATGTCAGCCATTATTATTTATAACTGCTGAAAAGTAAAGTACATAAAATCATGTGTCCAAATTTGTACTGAAAAAACATTTAAAGCTGCAATTATGATATAAAACACATCAGATCTCCAAACCTTCTGACACTGCTACCATACATTTAATTTCTTTATTATTCTATTACTTTGACTTCCAACATCAATTCATTCCCTATTTCTTCGCTTATCTCTTTTTCTAGATCACCTGTCCTGGAAGGGTTGTGACTAGCTGGCAGGACTTTCCAGTTCAGTGGACAGTGAATCCCATCTTCATGCTTTTAGTACAACTATTCCTAAGTACAACTATTACCTCGTATATTTTCCAAACTCTGATACCTGGACCCTAAGTCTAGTCCAAGAAGTAACAGGAGTTTCTTAGTTATTATCTTACTTACCTTAAGACCCTACTTAAAAGAAATTATAACTTTTTCTGTTATGATGTCTACAGACTGAAAAAAAGAAATAAGCTTATTTTTGTATGGGATATACTGATTGATATCATACTGATGATTCTTGATTAGAATGTTTTAATTTTTAAAATGAATTATTTTAAAATAAAACCACCTTTAACCCATAGAATTTCTGTAATGGAAAATACGAAAATGGATTCTCAGGAAATGAGAAATGTTTAGGAATCTTTGAGCTCCAGAAGGATCCTGATGATATTAATGTTCATCTGTGGCTTTTGGTGCAAACCACAGAGCAGCAAACAAAAAGATATAACATAAGGGAATGTGAAATCACAAAGTTTCTTATGCCATTTGCAGAGAACTACTCTAGATGGTGAATGTTATAAAACAAGGTTTTTGATAATATCATACTGCAAGATGTACTTCATCCTCAATATATATTCCTTAAGCCAACAAAACTATAATAAAAGGTGCAATAATTACCTACCAAGCTCTTTCCTCCACTGGGCTTTTTTTGCTTCCAACAAACCTCTATCACGTTCTCTTTCTCCCAGAGTACTGAATATGTCAGCTGGTTTCCATATATTCTCTCTAAGACAAAACACAAAAAATAACAGAAACCTTATCATATGTTTCTATACAACTTACTCCATAAATATTAAGTAATAAACTTTTAAATAGCTCTAGTCTTCAGGGTAAATATTTCACATACAAGTCAAGGAAAAGTAAAACCATATTCCCAAGAGGACCCCACAACAACAGATGTGAGTTACATACGTGGCAATTTTCTGCTCATACTGATTAGATGTCACCTGATTTTCATTTAAAACAGACTTTTTTTCATCCTGAACAGATGAAATGGCCTCAGTTTTTTGCGTAAGTCCCATGATGTTCTCATCCTTTGGCTGATCAGGAATATTGTTTAAATTTAGACTATACTGACCTAGAAGGTAAAATGCATGTTTTAAAATTAATACTAAAATTACATCTATTATAATACCTTATCTTGATATAGTTACGCAGTTTTAAAAAACACGGCTTTACACATCATCTAATTAATCACCTCTCACAGCAGCCCCTGCAGTGCGTATTATGATTCCCTTTTTGTCAAAAAAGGAAACTGAGCCTCAGAGGTTAAATGGCCCAGAGGTATAGCCATAGCCATACAAACTTTTGTTTCAAATAAGAAAACAAGCAACAACAACCAAAAAAACCTCTATTTACTCTTGCCAACAACACTTTTACAAATAATATAAATGATAATACAAATCACAACTTAAAGGAGAATAAATGCAAACAGCTTTATAAAAAAACTCATTACTTTGCCCTTATTTTTCTCATTTAGCTGGGAAAGCAATCAGTGATTAACTTTTCCATGGACCACTGTCTCCATACCCCAGCTATATCTATTCCAAATGTTTTACACAGGGCTCATATGCTTGGCTCAAAAATCCCTCAATGTGATAGTTCTCCCAATGGAGAGAAAGCATATCTAATATGCAGGTCATTATACGATTAGGCAAATTCTGCTTTTAACTTTGTTGATACCATCTCTCATTACGCCTAGTAAGTTTTTAGTTTCTGTTCTCTGAGCTAGAATTCTAGCCTTAAAGATAAAAGTTAGCTCCCTGACTTTACAAAGAATAATCTATACCAAGAGAAGGCAAATGACTCCATTTTGAGCCCCTTGGGAGTGCTAAGGAGCTACCTGGTCCCCAGACCAGTTGTGGGGCCTCTTCCTGGTGACTGTTAATTTTATTTTTATTTATCTCACGGTTGTTTAACAAAATTTTAATAATATTTCTATTCATAGTCACAATTCCTTAGCTCAAAGCTGAAACTAGAAGGCTTTTAAAAACATAATACAATACCCTGACTAGTAAAACAGAAGGCATATAATACGCCACTACTTCCAAGTCAGTGTTTTACGTTGGTTAAAAAGATAGTGCTGCTAATTCTTAGCAAGGATTGAGAGTCAGGAAGAGCAAAAGCCGGGGCCAGGAAAATAACCCTTTTCAGTAACTCATGTCAAATTTTCATAGCAAAATTCCCTCGTTCTTCATTAGAAATACAATAACAATTTTTTAGAACACTTTACATAATTAGTTTTCATGTAAGTAAAGCCTCCTACCTTCCAAAATTAGTACAATAGCTTTCTGTACTAAAATCTAGAATCCACAGAAACTGGGTTTCTTAAGGCCATGGTACATGAGAATAATATTCTGAGCACTAACCTTAAAACATGGCATATTTTAACTACAAAAGTAATTCTGCCTATGAGAATGTTTTCTAAACGAATATTTATTTTAAAACATTGTTACATGTTAAACTAGAATTTAAGAGGCACAGTTATGTAAAATCCAATGAAACTCAAATTCTAAAACTTACATATTGATAAAATTAATATTAAAACTTCAGGAAAATCTTACTTGTTTCCTCCCTCTTTCCATTCTCAGTCAGGGAAACTGATTTATTTCCTTGGTTTACAGTCATCAAAATCTGTTGTAGTTGGTCTTGTGTTAGACACACCAAACTGCTCTTCACATTTTCAGCTGTGATGTGCTTTTTGCAAGGCTTCTGTTTAGCTACTACAAATGCATTTATGCTGTTTCTAGTCTTCTGTATATTAGGGGTTGCAGGTGAAATTTCTTTCTGGATATGAAGATGGTCTTTATCTGCATACTGCTTGCATAAATCCTTAGTGGGTGAAAAAGTCATACTATTTTTTTCACTTTTTGCCAATGAAGTTTCTGAACAAATTCTCTTCTTTTGCAAAAGTTTTTCACTCCTGACACAAGTATTTTGTGATTTCAGAATGTATCCAGCTTGTTTATTTCTTAAAGGACATTTTGCAATCTTGGTCTTATTTCCCATCTGCTAAAACACCAGAAATTTATTCTTTACAATAGCCCATGAAAAATCAACAATTATCTTTATATAATCAGTGATAAGTCAGGCTTCAAAACTTTTTTTCCCCTCATTTTGCTAGTTAGATAATATACCCATAAGAAACTAACACTTAACCTTTGCAAATCTTCACTTGAAAGCTTCATTAACAACTGGAAATTATTATTTTATTTCAGGATAAGGAAGATTACAAAACAACTTTTATTCTAGGTGTTTACAGTCCATTCTGCTTCAGCTTTGAATCTCATGTCATGATTCTAACACCCACACTACCTTTCTTTACAGGCATTTATACTCCTGTAGGTTACTAGCCCTTATTCCTTGAGTAACTTAGCTTGTGGGTCACCATCCCTCTCTCTAACCTAACTCCTGTCTTAATTATTGGTGCTTTCATATTCTTTCAATACCCTGGCCTCATTTCCTTGACCTCTGTCCCTATACTCTTGTCTTCCATGCTATCTCAGTTACTCATTGCCACAGTGATATCATCTTATACTGACCTTGTAACTACCCATAACTGTAATCCCTCCATAATCTCAATTTCAATAAGAACCTCCAGTCATAGGCCGTAGCACTAGTCAGTGCCTCTACTTGGGACATTATTCCTTCAGATTTTACATGGCTCATTCACTCACCACGTTCAAATCCTGGCTCAACATCACTGGCTCAGTGAGGTCTTCTCTGAACACCCTATTAAAAATTGCAGGCTTCTTGCTCTAACTTCACTCCCACCTCCCTAGCACTCCCCAGTTTCTCAAGGCTACTGTGCCCCTGAAATGACCGTGCCCCTTCCCTTTCTCTCATGTTTCTCTATAGCACTTTTGTCCTGTAATATTCTATATTTATTTTGATTATCTTCTGCCCATTCCACCTTTTTTTTTTAAATTTATTAATTTATTTTTGGCTGCATTGGGTCTTCGTTGCTGTGCACAAGCTTTCTCTAGTTGTGGCAAGCGGGGCTACTCTTCATTGAGGTGCGTGGGCTTCTCAATGCAGTGGCTTCTCTCATTGCGGAGTGTGGGCTCTAGGCGTGTGGGCTTCAGTAGTTGTGGCTCGCGGGCTCTAGAGCGCAGGCTCAGTAGTTGTGACGCACGGGCTTAGTTGCTCCGCGGCATGTGGGATCTTCCCGGACCAGGGATGGATCCCGTGTCCCCTGCACTGGCAGGCAGATTCTTAATCACTGCGCCACCAGGGAAGTTCCCACCTTTTTCTAACGTAAACTCTACAGGGCAGAGATTTTTGTTTGCTTTGTCTACTGCTGTGTCCCCAGTATCTGAACAGTGAGTAGAACAGGGTAGGTTTCAGTAAATTTTTGTTGAATTACTATCTTCAACCATACCATTTTAAAGACTGAATTCTTTATCTCTCTCCCCCAAATTAGCTCCCCTTTCCAAAATATCTCATTTCTGTAGCACTGTTGTTCTAATCTTTCAGACCAGCAACCATGGAGTCATCTTTGACTCTTTATCCTCCTTCACAGTCTTCTTTAGCTTACCAGCAAGTACTGGTCATTTCTTCCTTCCAAAGATTTTTCTCCCCTTTTACATGACAATACACCTAAATTCAGGTTTTCATTACCACACTACTGATTACAGCTTATCTCAAATCTATCCCACTGTACATTTCTGCAAACCCGCCTAACATAAAATAATTCAACAGTCATTCAATAAATACTAAGTGTTGCTTTTTAGGTGATCAACACTGTGTGAAAGATGTTGGAGGTATAAAATGAGTAAGACAAGATTCTTGTTATCAAGGAGTGGGGTAGATGCCACATGGCTTTCATCTGGCTTATCATATCCCAAATGTCCTTGTCTTTCAAAAATGACATAATACACAACCACACTTTGACCAATGAATCAACCCTATTTTACCTTTCTTTTCAAAATGTACCTGTATTATCAGTAGTAAAATCTCTTTACTACCCTCTTCCCCTCACCTATACCCTTTTATTCCAGGCTTTAGACTTTTGATAATACTAATACCACAATCTAAAATGCCCTTTTACCCTCCTATCTCTGTGGCTATTTTTATATAACTAACTCTAAATGACAGGTGGCAAATTTAAATACCTACTGTAAATTAGCCTGGGTGGGAACTAGGATAATTGAAGAGCACTTTTCTGTCTAAAGGAGGCAGCCACCCCTCAGAAGCAGCCTACATTGCCAAAGAGGAATCTGAGTCTACTTGCTAGATCATCCAATATTTCAAGAGAACCAAGAATGCCATATTTTACCTTAAAAGTTCCATTTTTTAGACACTCACAATTCATTCTAGTTTTTGAAAACCATTGTGTGGATTAGGCAAATTATCAGCAGACTGCACATAGGTTACAGAGCTAAGCTCTACCACCCCAGTCTCCAACGACTACAGCTATTACTAATCCTACCCTTCTTTGACTCATACTGACATTTTTGGGATCATTAACAGCTGAGTATTTCGGTTCTCTAATCAGTTTCTCACTCAAACTGCTAAGAAGTGTAGTGTATTCCCTTAACGTATCTTAAAAGTCTCTCACTTTTGTCCCCTTCTTTCCATTCTGCTAGCCACCATGCTTCAGGGTCTCATAAGACTCTCCTTGGACTAATATAATTGGCCCTTAAGTAGTGTCCCTGTTATGATAATCTGTCCTTCACAGAATTGCCTGAAGCTCTTTCCTACAACACAAATCATATCTAGTCTACTTTTCAAAAATTCTTTAATGCTCCCTACATGCAAATCAAATAAGTTCAAACCTTCTGTGTATACATTTAAACTCCTCATGATTGTAACCACCCTCCCTAAGTTTTATGTTCTACTTCTACTTTATTGGAGTATAATTGCTTTACAGTGGTGTGTTAGTTTCTGCTTTATAACAAAGTGAATCAGTTATACATATACATATGTTCCCATATCTCTTCCCTCTTGCATCTCCCTCCCTCCCACCCTCCCTATCCCACCCCTCTAGGTTCTTACCTAGTTTTGATTGTACCAGTACTTTTCCTAATATTAAAAAAATATATAAAGGCAGCGTCAAATGCATTTAACGCTGGCCGACTTTACAATTTATATGGGGCCAGGATCCCAATGCCAGAAAGAATCAGAGAAGATTAACATTTTAAAATATAAAATGTGCTACCTAGCACTAATATTGTATACATCTTTTAGTGTGTTACTATTCTGACTCTCACACATAGAAATACCTGCGAAAATTTTAAGATGTTTTATATTTCAACTAATTGTGAGATAATTTTGAGTTTAGAATTTATACATTACCCATGACACTGAATCATTAATATTTCTCTCATTTATCTTCCTATAAAAGCTTAAGAAATTAGACTGGTAACCATCTTTACTTCATATTTACTACCACAGATTAAAGAAAAGTACAGGAGAAATTTTGAAAGAATTAAAGTACTCTGACCACAGTTTGTTAAACTTGATGATGATGAGATAGAGTTCACAGTGTTTAAAGAGCACACTATGTACACGACAGTAATTCAACCTGTGAGGAAGAGGAAAAACAGAAATGTAGGTAGTATAGTCACTTAGGAGCTTACCCCAGTAGAAGAAAAGCACCATGATGAGTGAATTCATGAATAACTTACAGAAAAGAGAATTCAACATATAGCTACAGAACTGTGAGATTTTGGAAACTAAAAAACTGATTAAAACAAAAAAAGGAAGACAGCACTACTGCTTTTGGTTTTTGTCTTCTGTGAAGAGCAAAGAAAGAAATAAGCATCTCAGGAACCTCTGTAAATAAGAGAAGAGACGCTCCTTGAAATAAAGTCAATATAGAAAGGAGATTTAGGTTGCATCAGTATTTTTTTCCAGCTTTACTGAGATTTAATTGACCATTAAAAATTATATATATTTAAGGTGTAAAATTTGATGATTTGGCATATGTATACATTGTGAAATAATCACCACAATCAAGCTAATTAACATACCCATCACTTCACACAGTTACCATGCATCAGTATTTTGGAGTCCCAAAAGCAAGACGAATAAACCCAAACAATCTGCTTTAAGACAATAAATAATTTAAGATCAACATCAGCACAGACTTATTAGTTACTCTGGAAAGAAGAATCCTAGAATAAAAAAATCCCTAAACTGCTAAAAGAATTTTGTAATGATTCTACCAAAAGTCCAAGACTAGTAACTTTGTTTATTACAGGCATAAAAGGGGATCTCCAGATGTTCTAAGTTGGTTAAAAAGATAATGAAATGTCTTCACAGATGTAGTGACCATAGCACATCCATTAAGGACACAATCGAAGAGGGAACGTGTGCAAGAGAATTGAGGTCAGGTGAAGATAAAAAAAAAAACTGTGTAATACTTGATTTCTATCTAGGAGCATGAAAAGGAGCACTGTATTTGTTAATGTGACTCAAATAAGAACAGTTAGTTGCAATATTTTAATAGGGCAGGGCTAGGAAAAAACTATACAATCTGTATTCTGTGATTAAGGGAACACACAAGGTATGTATATACTGTGTATGTGTGTGTGTGTATGTAATAATTTTTATAGGTAGCTTGTGGAATTACTCTGATCAGCATTACCCATTTATCAAGTAATTGATACGCTGGGTTCTCAAGCAACTTCTCCACCTTGATTAAACCAGGAAGAAACAGCAAAGCCATCAAGGGTTCAGAGTTGAAGAGAAAAGGGCCACATCACCCAAACCAGTCTCTATTCAAGATATGGAAAGACAGACTTTAAGATGCTGCAAAATAAAATGGGCTACAGTAAGTTATAGAGGGGGAGAGTAGAAATTTCTGCTGCTTAATGGAAAAAGAAATGGGAAACAAGAAAAGTAGTGGTATCAAAATTTTGAAGCAGTAATGTATTTTGTAGAAAAAGGCACGGTGGGTTCCTGATAAAGAAAAGTAATTTAAAAGGAAAACTATTATTTAGCGCAAGTGTAACCTCTTAGAGGAGGAAGCTAAATGCATGTAAGATTTTGTCAATCAAATACATCTTTTTGGTGTGGGAAAATGCAATTTGAGTATGAAAAAAAAATTTTTGCTTTAAAGTTTGACTATTTTTAAAGATGTCACGAGTTGCACTGTCCAGTACAGTAGCTATTAAATTTAAATTAAATATCAAACAAGTGAATTAAAAATTCACTTCCTTAGTCACACTGGCCACATTCAAGTGCTTAATAACTACACATGGCTAGTGGCTGACTATCATATTGGACAGCACTAATTTTAGAACATTTCCATCACTGCAGAAAGTGTTACTGGACAGAACTGATCTAGAGAAGTGAGTTCTAGGAGGCTTTTTAAACTGAAAAATTATGATTCCATTTCTGTAAAAGGACCAGCCTGAAAGCAAGGGTATAATAATTTTTCACCATCATTCCAAACCCTTTGTAACAGTTTGACAGGAATTATTTTCAAACCACTGTAAAGTAAACTGCATTTTACATTTGAAAACAAGTCAGGTCAAAGTCATTTGGCTTACCTTTACAGAAATTTTTGATTTATGTTCTACAAAAGAAAAAAAAAATTACTAAACTATCAACCGAAAACATACTAAGGCAGTCACAAAAGAAAATTTTAATTAACATTATTTTAAGAAGATATTAAGTAAAAATATTAACCCTCAAAGCATTAACTTTAGGTCCTGTCTGAGTGTTCTAACTTTTACAGTGTGGTTCAAGTATTTATATTTCATTTTTGTTTATTTTCCAAGGTAAAATTATAAACAGATCAGAGAAAAAGAAAATAATGTGAATGAAAAGAGTACCAAAGCATACTCTGAGCTTTAAAATTAAAACTAAAAATGACTTTAAAACTCTGGTCTTATTATAAATTGAATTTTCTCAAACAATACATTCTCTACATGCACAGAACATAACTGCATAAGTTTAACCTAGATTATTCATTAGGCAATAAGCATATTTGGTATATACAAATATAATAAAGAAATGTTACAAATGAAATATACTGGAACATTAAATTATATGAATAAATACTGACAGTGGTAAACAATGATGTAATCTGACTTTACTTGGCTAAAAATAAATTTGAGGAAGTTAGGGAAGCCAGCTTTTTTTCAAGGTGTCATTTAAATATTCCACTACAAGCAAAAAATCTGTTAAACAACTAAACATTTTTCGTAGGAATTTAGAAGTTAATATTTTAGATTTCTAGTAATATAGCATACCATATGGAGACAGTATTAGCTTGGTTTTTCCATCCAATAATTCAGTTTCAAGCTTTAAACCATCTCTGCAAAATAAAAGAAAGTTTTCTGTCATTTTTAAGAAACAGCAACATTTTAAATAGACAGAAATGCTCAGTTGAACCTTGAAAGTAAATTTGTTCTCCTGAATTTATAAAGGAATCTTGTAAATATTAAACCGTTCTTTTTAAAAAAAATTTCTATAGATGTTCATTTTTCTTTTAAAAATTGATGTATAGTTGAAACCATTCTTTTAATTTAAAACACTTTTCAATTCAAAATAAAATTAAAAACGTCATGGAGGGCTTCCCTGGTGGCGCAGTGGTTGGGAGTCTGCCTGTCAATGCGGGGGACACGGGTTCGAGCCCTGGTCTGGGAAGATCCCACATACCGCGGAGCAGCTAGGCCCGTGAGCCACAAATATTGAGCCTGCGCGTCCGGAGCCTGTGCTCTGCAACAAGAGAGGCCGCGATAGTGAGAGGCCCGCGCACCGCAATGAAGAGTGGCACCCACTTGCCGCAACTAGAGAAAGCCCTCGCACAGAAACGAAGACCCAACACAGCCATAAATAAATAAATAATTATAAAAAAAAAAGGCATGGAGAAAATTACTGAAACTTTCCAACAATACAATTTATCATGTTTCATCTGAAACTTCATTTTGTTACTGACAAGGAATAAATTAATCTGGTTATCGTAACAACATTTAGTTCTTCTAACTCTAGACTGGAAAAAATAATGCTGTTACAAAACTCCTCACCTATGTTAATGGAGCAAAACACATCTAGCTACCATTTATTAGCTTCATTATGGTCTCATGACTAACACATTCTATGGCCTGTTAGACCAGTACCTGAAAATGAAGCTATAAGATTGCCACCAGGGTTATTAACTGCTTGAGCACGGAGTTCTACTCTATTCTGAGTATTTCAACTAATACATATTCACACTCAGTAACACTTTTGTAACTATCACAGCAATACATCTATAATAAACTTTGCCCGCTACACTTTATCTGTGCCTGTCAAACGCAAGAGCACAAAGTAACAGTAGATACTACCAACGAAACTTGTACGTCTGTTAAGGTCCTAATAAAAATTCCACTGAAAACAAAAACAGCAGTACACACAGGTATTTTACTGTTTTAGTGAGAGAGAGAGAGAAAAGACGTACGTCAACACATATCAACAGGGACAAAAATGACGTCCAAGAGACAAAATTAAATCCCGCGGGCCAAAAAAAGGGAACACGAAATTTGCGGTGATGCTAAGGTTGGGGAAATCAAACGATTTCAACTTACTAAGATAAAAACACCACAAAGAATGGGTTTTAAAGGTTTCCCGGTAGCACGGTTACAAACAGTTCATGTTTACGTCGGTGAAACTTAAGCAAAAGAAAGACCTTGAATGAAACCGTGAAGTACGTCTATTCAGCACTACCGCGTTGCAAACGCCTTCAGGGGCAGACTGTCTTGTTTCTTATGCCTAGATTCTAGAACACAGAAACCATTTGCTAAACGAGGTGCACGACTGTAAGTTTGGTGACTTTTCATCTTCTTAAAATATCAAACTTCCCAGTGATGATAAACCACGCAAAAGTCCTTTTTATTTACTCAACCACTACTTAATGAGGGCCTATGAGGTGCCAGGCACCGGTGATACACGACTCCTCGAGAAGCCTCGGCTCCCGGCACGTAGGCCGCTAAGCTCCTCTGGGCGCTCCCACACTCTGCAAAGAACCCCGAGACAGGGTCGCAAAGCACCAGGGCCCGGGCCAGGATTTCTCCCCAGGAAGCCGCTACGCTTTATCTCTCCACCTGCCCTCACCTTTTATCTCCTCTCACGCCTCTCCTCCCTCTCCCTCCTGAGGTAAATGAGGAAGCGGAAAGGAGGCACGGACAGTTTTCACGCGAGTTATTAACTGGAAAACGGAAGGCTGCGGAGGCTGTAAAGGCCGACCCAGCCCCTCGCCCCTCTCAACCTCAGGGAGTCGGGCACTGCTACTTGGGGCGCCGCAGGCCTGGAAGGCTCTCCGCGAAGGACTCCAAGAGCCAACCCAGCCTCACCCCCTCTCCACGGACGACCACCTTTCTCTCCGTAGCTTACCCCAAGTTCATGGCGCGACCAGCCACCCTCTCCACAGGCCGCTCAAGCCCCGTGTATACGTCGGTTGTCGCCGCCGCTCAACAAGCGCTACGCCGATTGGATACAGTGATGCCGGCGAGCTGGGAGAGCGGGCCATTCAGGATTGAGCGTACTGGCGCTTGCGCTCAGCGGGGCGGGGCTGCCGGGGAGACCTTCTTGGTTCGCTCCACCTGGTCCTGACTCTAGAATGTTGGGGGTTCTTCGTTCCTCGGAATTGTAGCCCTTAGAGTTCACAGGGAGCTCTCAGAGAAGTGCCTCAGCTCAAGTGGAGGTGGCTGGTTAAGCAACTTGCCTGAGGTCTCTATCAAGCTATGTAACCCCAGAGCCCATGTTCCAATCTAGCGTTACATGAGTCTAACTCCTATTTATCCTTCAAATCTCAATTTAAACGTCACTTCCTCCATGAAGCTCCTCTAGAATCCACTAGTGGGTAAATTAGGAGCCCATTTTCTGGACTTCCCAGTCCCTGCCCTTTCAATCAGTGTACTAATACATTTCAGATCCTGTGTCAGAGTGAGCTTCAGAGGGGCAGAGTTGGTTTTTGACACCTATATACCCACAGCACCTGGAACTGAACAGTACAGACAGTAAATATTTGTTAAACGAATAAACAGCAAAAGTTTTTAATGCCAACAAAAACCTTATTAAATTTGGCAATGATATTTCATGATGAGGATGCCCGTGGATATAACGCAGTTACTAAAAGTTTACGAATTTTCATCTATTTACTCTTATGATTTTACAAACTATAGCTGTAATAAATGAGGCACACTGAATTCTTACGGTACATTCAGTGAAAACTCAAAGATATCTTTTAGTATTTATTTATGTACCTGGCCTGTGGAAGATATGTTTAAATAAACATTTGTTAATTTATTTGACTGAATAAATGAACAGGTACCAATGTATATTTGATCCTGTGTTGTTTTTTGTTTTCATTTTAAGGAAAAGTCATCTGTGCATATAAAAAAAAAGGCTAAAAGGATTTAAACCAACATGTTAGCAGCAGTATTTCTGGGAGTAGTGTGACTTAAAATTTAATTTTGTTTCTAGCTTTTATTATTATGAAAATGTTTAAATAAACAAAAATAAGAATAGTCCAATGAACGCCTATATACCCTCTACCTAGATTTGACAATGGTTAATGTTTTGCTACATTTGCTTTCTCTCTCTCTACACATAGGTGGGCAGGCACACCCATACATCCACATCCATACACTCATACCCACGCCCATGCACACACCCACCTTTTTTTGCATCACTATTTGCGAGTTAAGTTACAGACATTACAACACTTTGCCCTTAAACATTAAAGCATGTATCTCCTAAGAATAAGACATTCCCTTATATAACCATAGCACATAAAATTAGCAATTTTATGATAATATCGAGTGTTCCATTCCTATTTAATTTTCCCCACTTGTTCTAGGAATATATTCTATATAGGTGAAGGGGATTGAGAAGTACAAACCTCCAGTTACAAAATAAATAAGCCACGGGGATATAGTATACAGCATAAGGAATATGGTCCATAATATTGTAATAACTTCTTATGGGAACAGATGGTTACTGGACTTATCATGTTCATTTCATAATGTATGCAAATATAAAATCACTATGTAGTACACCTGAAAGTTACAAAATGTTGTATACCAACTATATTTCAATACAAAGTGAATACTTTTAAGATGTTATTATGTGGTCGACCGTGCATCACATCAGGTTGTTCTACAGTTACTGTGGTCAAGTTTGAAGGCTTTTGGTGGTGGCAGTCCTATCTCTCTATTGTAAGCATCTATTTTCCCCTTTGCAGTTAGTAAGTAATCTGAGGGCTGGTGGTTTAGCACTGTGCAGATATTCTGTTCCCCAATAACCTTTCACCTAATAATGAGGAATGATTTTTATTTTGTGTTTTCTGTATTTTTCAATAAGTCATCTTTTGCATGGTTTTAAATCCTCCACATACCACTCTTCTCTGCCTACTTGTTTACCAGGTACAAGAAATTGGTGCAGAACTATTCCACTTCCCAAGCGTATTGTGAGATAGGAATCAAAGGTCAAGTTTCCAGTTGTAGCATCCCTTAACACTCCATGCTTCTTTATAGTCTGCCTGAGGTCCATTCCCCCGGAAAAGAGAGTCTAGTTAAATAACTAGACTAAATAAATAAATAATAATTTGAATTGATTGTTTAAAGGTATGTGAAGGTTGGAGGTACTACAAGCATACCCTTCATTTATATGCAGTGTAGTTTCCTCAGATCTTACTACCCTGTGGGTGCAAAGAGTGTCACCTTGACAATAATCTTGCTCCAAGCTGCACCTGTGGGATCTTGGCCCATGCTAAGTAAGCACTTCTGGATCCCACTCCGAGTGCACTGGAGCCCTTGAGGTATCCAGGCTGCAAGTCATCTGTAAGGAAAGAGAAATGCATGCCTTTTGTGTTCTCTTCTGTTCCAGTGCATAGCATAGTTTTCCAGAGCTTTGGATCAAGGCTGCCTGGGGTCAGATCCCAGCTTTCTTGCTTTCTAGCTGTGTGATCTTGGGACGTTATTAACTTAACCTGCTTCAGTTTCTTCTTTGATACAATGAGGATGAATACTAGTATTCCACCTCATAGGGTTGTTGTGAGAATTAAATGAGTTTAATCACATGCAAAGTACTTAGAATAGTGCTGGCACATAAATGCCATGTAAGTATTAGCAATGATCAATATTGTTACAGGAGAAGTGCTATTTGAGTCCAATAATTTACAGAGTTTTAGATCACTTGATTTTTTTTTCCTTTTTAAAAAATTAAGGTAAAAATTACAGACAGCCTCCTTTCACAGATGAGGAAACTGACTCGCAGAGATGTAACTTGCCCATGATCTTAACTACTGTTCTGTGCTTCTTTCTTTTATAGAACTATTCTCCTTGAATTCTACTTAAACAATTAAGAAATGTTTCCTGACAGATGACAGTAGGTTTTGAAATTTTTTACTGAAGAAAGAAGAGAGCTTGTAAGTCCTTTCATTGTCTATGACTCCCCTGAATTTACTTTAGATTAAGCCAATTTTAAGTATCTAGGTACTGCAGAGACTCTCCTAAGATCATAAAATTTATACATCTTGCTCATCCTAAAGTAAACAAACATGGTTATGATTATTATTGAGTAGAAAAGCATAAGAAAAAAATCTCTATATGTGCTTTATTTTTCTTAGCCAGTTCAATCCCAAATGTGTAAATCATTTCCATTTCTCTAAATACGGTACTTCATTTCTGTATGAATAAACACTTTTTGTCGTAGGAAACTGCTGCTTTTATCAAGTACCTGATAAAGTATCTTTAAGTTAAAAAGGTGTTTCATTTTCATTTTGCTTCTAAGAGTTTGTATCAGTCTGGGTCCAATCAGGAGAGAGATGCCAGCCACACAGTCATTTCAAGAGTGAAAGTTGAAAACATAATGAGATACCATTTCACATCCACTAGAACAGCTAAAATGGAAAGCTGACAATACCAAATGTTGGGGAAAATGTGACACTACTGGAACCTTCATCTTCTTACACTGGGAGTGTAAAATGGTCCAATCTCATTGGAAAACAGTGTGATAATTTTTAATAGAAACTTTTAAACATCTGCCCTATGATTCAGCAATTCCTCTTGGAAGGTTGCATCCTGAACCTTTAGTTTGCTGATCTCTGAAGCTTTGCCTGCAACTGTTCAAAGACTTTTTCAGGAGCACATAACTGGGAAGGCCTTCCTACATCCTCCATGTATGGGTTTAATTTTTCCGCCTTACAGACCACCACTGTGAAGCAGTGTTGGCCATCCATTTGTAAGTGCTGCTCTACAGAGCAAGTTAATTAGCAGTCTTCTCTGGCTCTGGGAGCAGATGATACAAACCATAGGACCAATACATTAGACAAAAGCAAAATTACATTAAGTAAATTTTTCAGGTGTGATGGGATGAAGGTCTCAATTGGGCAATTCTGAGAAATGTCTTAAGAAATACCAAAAGAGCAGAGGAAGAAGAAAAAGAAAACCACTACAGGAGTAAGTCAATTAAACCTCTCTGACCTCTTCATATAAAAGATTAGACAAGCTGTCTAAGGTTTCTTTCAGTTTGTAAATGGTTGATTCTAAATTATCCTCAATCTCTCTCCATGCCTGCTCCTCCACCAGAGTTAGGGCCCCTCCCATCTCTCCCCAAGGGTATTCCAACAGCCTCCTAAGCAGTCTCTATTCTCTAGCCAGAATGATTTCTAAAATGTGAGTCTGCTTAAGTCACTATGCTGCTTAAAATCTCTCACTAATTCAAGAACTCTGTTGCCCCGATATAAAGTCCAAAGGACTTACTGTGTTCACCGGCTCCATTTTGATCTTTTAAATTTCACCCCTCACCTCGGCCCCTCAAGCTTTAAACCTCCTTTTACGCTGATCTTCTTTCACTTCTTCAGTGTAGCCGCATTCACTCCTATCTCCCACCTTTACATAGTCATTCATATCACAGATTTTATTGAGTACCTACTGTGTCCCAAGAATCGTTTTAGCACAAGGGATAAAGCAGTAGCCCAAGCAGACAGAATCCCTGCCCTCCAGAGCTGTTTCTTCTTGCTGGAATGCTCTTCCCCACGGCACCCCTTCATTAAGTAACTTGTCCTGCAGGTCCTCCACATGCATGCAAACGTAAAAGCACAAACACCCACATGACTCGGAAAGATGTGGCCTGCTGCAAGTGTGTCTAAGGTCCTCTTTAGCAATAGCGTCCAAAGAGATGGCTTTCTCCTCCCTGTAACCCAGATTCTACTGGCTCCTCTTTGGTCGTGTCTTCTGTTTTCCTTCTAGTTGGCCTGATATTCATCTAAACCAGTTTATTCTTACATAAAAGTATTGAAGGAGGTGGAGAAAGGGTTGCAGATGGTGTGATGTCTCAGGCTCTGTGTCTTTCCTCCTGGGATTGCCTCCATTTGGGTCCATTAGAAGAGAAGGACACTTAAGAGATAAAACCAAAAGAAAGAGTCTTCAGTTATAGCCCATGACAGCCATCAGGGGCTGGGGAGAATCATAGAGGAGTGTTTTTTTCATTCGAAGTGTGGTGTTTTGCAGCATCTCATTACTGACTCCTTCAGTTTTATTTTCTATCCCCCGTGGCCCCTGCTCTTTTCCTAGACTCTTGGCTCACCTCTCTCTCACCTCATTCACAGTCTCACGTCTATAAAGGTGGCTCTGAAATCGCCAGTCTCTACTTCTCTCCTTACCTACAAAATCCCCAGTTGCAGGCTGCCAGTTCTTTTCTGGCTGTGTGGAACTGCTTCAAATACAGTAGAGGCCATGTCAGATGTCCCATCCTTTCCCCAGCATGACTCTTGTCATCTGAGTTTCCCTTTTTTAAACAAATATTTATTTATTTTATTTTTGGCTGTGCTGGGTCTTAGTTGAGGCATGCAGGCTCTTCGTTGCAGCACGCCGGTTCTCTCTAGTTGTGGCTTGGGTGCTCAGTAGTTGCAGCGCACGGGCTTAGTTGCCCCACAGCATGTGGGATCTTAGTACCCCAACCAAGGATCGAACTCGCGACCCCTGCTTTGGAAGGCACATTCTTAACCACTG
Source organism: Eubalaena glacialis (assembly GCF_028564815.1). NCBI lineage: Eukaryota > Metazoa > Chordata > Mammalia > Artiodactyla > Balaenidae > Eubalaena > Eubalaena glacialis. The sequence goes on along the minus strand of NC_083722.1, from coordinate 80,235,879 downwards.
GACCACCAGCGAAGCCCCTGAGTTTCCCTTCTTTCGTCAAGGGCACAGTGGCTTTCCCAGCCCCTGGTAGTTGGTGTGCCAGTGGTAGGACGTGTCCTCTTTCCCCAGTCTCCTAATGCTCCAGCTGTGACAGTCTATTTATTCTTCCCCAAATATACTTTTTATTCTTTCTCATTCCTGTGTTTCTTCTTTTGTACTCCCCCTACCTAGATTGCCTTTCTCCCCACATGAACTTGTGATGGGAAAGCAGAAGCTCATAACTGATGTAATATCTTAGATATACCAAAAAAAGGGAAGCGCCATGATTGGTATAAGACTTAGTGACAACCAAGAAGATAGCTGGGCAGCACTGAGTCTTAAATTTGAGGAAAATACTCTTGGGAACAAGGGTATCAGAATAGAGTGCTCTCCACTAACTTCCCAGGATGAAGTGCTGCTAGCACAGAGACTTCTTCACTGGTAAACCTTGAGAAAGGTTTACAAAAGTAAAAAGTGAACATACTTACGTATTAAATGTATACATTTGCCTGTTGAAACCTTTCCCAGTGATAAACATGACATTGGAGAGTGATTTCTTTGGAGTGGGCATGGGAGTGGTGGAGAACGGGACCAGGAAGACAAAAAGGGAACGTCAATAGCATTGGTAATATTCATGTTTAAATATAGGTGGTAGGGACACAGGTTTTGTTTTATTATTCTCCATTTTTTTATGTCATATTGAAAATACACACACACGTAAAGTTCTTCCCCACGCTGCCAGTACAATTTGAAATATATAACTGCAAGCATGTATTTTCCCTTGCACTCATTTCCATAAAGCAAAGTGATGTAAGCTTTTCATATGTATTTTTGCATAACTCAAGTCCAATTTATGTGGGTGATTTTTAACCTAATCCTTTTTTTTTTTTTACATCTTTATTGGAGTATAATTGCTTTACAATGTTGTGTTAGTTTCTGCTGTATAACAAAGTGAATCAGCTATACATATACATATATCCCCATATCCCCTCTCTCTTGCGTCTCCCTCCCACCCTCCTTATCCCACCCCGCTAGGTGGTCACAAAGCACCGAGCTGATCTCCCTGTGCTATGCGGCTGCTTCCCACTAGCTAACTATTTTACATTCGGTAGTGTATATATGTCCATGCCACTCTCTCACTTCGCCCTAGCTTACCCCTCCCCCCACCCCATGTCCTCAAGTCCATTCTATATGTCTACGTCTTTATTCCTGCCCTGCCACTCGGTTCCTCAGTACCATTTTTTTTTTTTAAGATTCCATATATATGTGTTAGCATGCAGTATTTGTTTTTCTCTTTCTGACTTACTTCACTCTGTATGACAGACTCTAGGTCCATCCACCTCACTACAAATAAATCAATTTCGGTTTTTTTTCTGGCTGCGTAATATTCCATTGTATATATGTGTCACATCCATGTCCTGGCTACTGTAAATAGTGCTGCAATGAACATTGTAGTACACGCCTCTTTTTGAATTATGGTTTTCTCAGGGTATATGCCCAGTAGTGGGATTGCTGGGTCATATGGTAGTTCTATTTTTAGCTTTTTAAGGAACCTCCATACTGTTCTCCATAGTGGCCGTATCAATTTACATTCCCACCAACAGTTCAGGAGGGTTCCCTTTTCTCCACACCCTCTCCAGCACTTATTGTTTCTAGATTTTTTGATGATGGCCATTCTGACCCGTGTGAGGTGATACCTCATTGTGGTTTTGATTTGCATTTCTCTAATGATTAGTGATGTTGAGCATCCTTTCATGTGTTTGTTGGCAATCTGTATATCTTCTTTGGAGAAATGTCTATTCAGGTCTTCTGCCCATTTTTGGACTGGGTTGTTTGTGTTTTTGATATTGAGCTGCATGAGCTGCTTGTATATTTTGGAGATTAATCCTTTGTCAGTTGCTTTGTTTGCAAATATTTTCTCCCATTCTGAGGGTTGTCTTTTCGTCTTGCTTATGTTTTCCTTTGCTGTGTAAAGCTTTTAAGTTTCCTTAGGTCCCATTTGTTTATTTTTGTTTTTATTTCCATTACTTTAGGAGGTGGGTCAAAAAGGATCTTGCTGTTTTCACCTAATCTTGACACAGCAGATGGCAGTGTAGGTCCAGTTTCCTATACCATAATAACATGGACATGTTCATAGATGAAACTTATTTTAGCTGGAAAATTTGGTTTTAAATGGTTAATATAGAAAATATAAAATTATAGAAACTTATGACTCTTCCTGGGGATTTAGAGACATATTTTCTAATTATATTAAACTCATTAAAAATACTTCATTAATAAAGGAAAAGCTAATTCTTAAGCAGAAATAGGAATCATTGCCTCCAAAGAATACTAAGCAACACTCATTCTCACAGGATTTGAGAGATTGTCTGAGCTAGTACTTCAAGTTTGACTTTGGCAAGTAAACCCCCTTCATAAAACTATTTATGAATCTTCATGTTTTGTTACACATAGTATAGGATTACATTTTTGGCAAGAGTTTAAAAAAAATCAAACACAAAGAGATTTAAATTAAATCAATTTTTATTTAATAACTGCAGATATGAGATAATTGCCAGTACAGTTTCTTTGCATTCCCCCCTTCCCCCCCCCCCCCCATTTTCCAGATTCTTTTGAATCTGCTGCTTCTCTTCCCTTAGCAAGAACTATAGGGGCAGTACAGCAAGCTGGAGGAGAGTCCAAGCTCTAATTAAACAGAACCAGATCCAAATTCCTGCTTTGCTGCTGATTGCCTGTGTGATATAGTGGAAGTTCATTGGCCTCTCTGAGTCTCAGTTTCTTTCCCTGTAAAATGGAGGTAATAATAGAATTTAGCATTTAGGGTTATTGTGATAATATGTTCACAATATTAGCACAGATGACTGTTCTTGAGGATTGCCAGGCTCTACTCTCTACGTTACCCTCTTGTATATATTCTCTCTCTTTCTCCCCTTCTACAGGATGTGTAGAAACCCCCATCACGGACATCTTTCCTTCACAGCCTTTGGAGTGATGTGTCTCCAATATGCTGCCCATCATTAGGCCCTGATTCTTTTCTTTCCTTCTTCTCATTCTCTCTTCCATTCGGAAACTCCACTTCTCTCTCATTTTGCTCACCAGAGTTCTTCTTCATTTACTTCTAATTTCCAAAGAAAGTAGTGACAGACCTTGTTTACTCCTTCCCTACTGGGGACACAGCCATCTTCTCTTCAAGTCCACCCACCTTTCCCCAGGAAAGGCTCAGGAGAACTGAGAATTCCTTGCTTCAGCTAGAAGATTCACCAGATGGGCTTTTCTCCCAATACTAGAAATATTTGATAAGGGGCCATGTTAGAAAGACACTTGAAAGTGTTAAACCATTGTTTTCATGTTGTAGGAGAGATTTCTGTGATAATTTAACTTTGCTAAATTATTTTGATATTCAAAAATTTGATATTTTTGAGACCTTCATGGATTTTTCTAGAACACAAAATATATCAGAGCAAGAATTACCTAACTTTATTTCTATAGAGAATCACTGAATATGAACAAAAATTTTAATCATGACATTCTTCTTGAACACAGAACAAAACAACCAATTAATTAATTGTTTTACCAGTCATATGTTGAAATAAGCTCCAATTTATTGAATATTTACTATATATTAGGCATAGTAATAAGTACCTTAATAGCATTATCTCAGTTTATTCTTAAAAAAGCTAAAAACTCAACTGTAGATACTAGTATTATCTCCATATTACAGATGATAAAACTGAGGCTTAGAGAGTTACATAACTTGAGTGGGATCAGACAGTAAGTAAGGATAAAGCCAAATCAGTCTAATTCTGGATTCTAAACTTAACGTTACTATTCATTCTTTAAATTATTGACATATAACATTATATTAGTTTCGGGTGCACAACATAATGATTCTGTATATGTATGTATTGCAAAATGATCGCCACAAAAAGTCTCATTAACATCCATCACCACACATAGAATTCTTTTTCTTGTGATGAGAACTTTTAAGATCTACTCTCTTAGCAACTTTCAAATATACAGTACAGTATAATTAACTATAGTCGCCATGCTGTACGTTACATTTCCAGGACGTATTTATTTTATCACTGGAAGTCTGTACTTTTTCACCACCGTCACCCATTTTGCTCACTATCACTATGGTAATTAGTCAGTACAAGGCAAATATTCCCGGTGAAATTGGCCAGTTACATTCTGAATAAAATCCACAGCTTCATCTTTTTAAAACTAGTTTTGGGGGACTTCCCTGGCAGTCCAGTGGTTAAGACTCCGTGCTCCCGCCGCAGAGGGTACAGGTTCGATCCCTGGTCGGAGAACTAAGATCCTGCATACCTGCACGGTGCAGCCAAAAAACAAAAAACAAAAAGCGACTAGTTTTCAGTTGCTAAGGAACTTATCCATACGTGAATTTATTAGGCACCTATCATCTGAAAGACATCCTTAATTTCTCTTTTTCCCTTCCCACTCCTAAGAAATCGATCTACAAACCCTGCTGACTTTATCTCAAGTGGTCTGGTTCTCTTCCTCTTCTCCTCCCTCAGCCTATACTAATATCATCTCTGTTCCCTGTATAACAGCCTTCTAACTGGTCTCTCTTCTGATCTATAAATATGCTATACTCTTACATGTTTATTGCTGCCTCTTTCACCTCCACGTAAACTCCACAAGAACAGCAGGACCCTGTCTTGGTCAAAGCTGTATCCCCAGGACATAAAACATGCCCGGCACATGGTGAAGAGCTCAGTAAATATTTATTGGTTGGAATTTAACACTGGGCATGCAAAGATGAAGAAAAGCACAGTCTGTACCCTCGTGCAGTGTACTATATATTAGTGGAAACAGACACATAAACAGTACATAATGCAGTGTGATGAATGTTATAAAAGAGGCATACACAAGATTTAGTTCATAGTGGTCCAAAAAGGCAGGGGAGCAATTCCACTTGGAGGGGATGGGAAGATCTGGGGAAAGTTTACAGATGCTTAAAAAGATCTTCTAGGTTAAAGAAGAGTTCACCAGGTGGAAGAGAAGAAAGAATATTCTAGGAAGAAGAAACAGTGTGTGCAAAGACAGGGAGGTAGGTATTGGTAAGTGCTGGTTAGTGGGTTGGAGAGGATAACTAGAAATAACTTGATATGGTTGGAGCCAATGGTACAATGTACAATGAGCAAGGTCCAGTGGTACAATGTACAATGGTACAATTTGTACAAAGCCAAATGTGCAATGGTACATATGCGTGAATGGTAGGGGATGAAGGTAGAGGGATGGGAAGGGGCCTCATCGTGAAGACATGAAATATGCCATACTAAGCTGTTCAAATTTTATTCTATAAATAATAGGGGTGCTGCAAAAGAGCTTGAAGCAGGGGAATAACAAGAGATTAATATTTTAGGAAAAAACTAAACTCTGGTGATGTGAGAAAATGGATTGTGAAAGTCTGAGATAACATGATCCATTAAGATTCAGTTACAAGACTTCCTCTTCTGGTCAATATGGAATAACAGGCCTGGATTTATTCTCCTACCTGAACAATAACAACAAACTTCAGAAAGAGATCCCAGAACAGAGATCTGAAGGATGAATGAAGAGCATGGCCAACAGTGTAAAGAGCATGTGCAAAGGGTCTGTGACTGCAGGGAGCCTGTGTTATACCCTAGTAGCCGTTCATCCTGAAAATAGGACTTTTCTCTCAGCACTTGGCAAGTTTGACATAAACACAGGTTTATAGATGACTTCACTTGTTCCCATTTGTGACCTTGGTACACTTCAATTAATGAAAAAAATTTTAATGTAGGTTAATGAGGTCGCCTACTTTTGTGAGGACACAAATGATTGCGATTTTTTGTATTTCAGTGATACATATCTAGAGGTTGAATAAAAATTAAGTCAAATTTTATCAAGCTGTAGCTTTCTATGGTATGATAATAAGAATCATGTTATACAACTCACAATAAAAAACATAATTTAAAGCAAGTTTAAGAATTTTATTTTAGGACTTCCCTGGTGGTGCAGTCGTTAAGAGTCTGCCTCCCAATGCAGGAGACACGGGTTCGAGCCCTGGTCCGGGAAGATCCCACATGCCATGGAGCAACTAAGCCCGTGCGCCACAACTCCTGAGCCTGCGCTCTAGAGCCCACGAGCTACAACTACTGAGCTCACGTGCAACTACTGAAGCCCGCGGGCCAGAGACCGTGCTCCGCAACAGGATAAGCCCCCGCTCGCCGCAACCAGAGAAAGCCTGCGCGCAGCAACGAAGACCCAATGCAGCCAAAAATAAATAAATAAATTTATTTTTTAAAAAAAGGAAAGGAATTTTATTTTAAAGGGACTATTCTCTGCGGAGAATTATTATGTGAAATTTGTATAAACTGAAAGAACCAAGATAGATGTTTTCATATCTGTGCATGTAGTCATTCATTAAATATGACACCTTAAAACATGTCTACTAAATAGAATTAAATGCTTACCACAGACATAATTATTTTGCTTGTGCTTTAAAAATTCTAGCAATACTATATTGTTAACTGTAAGATAAAACAGTCGTGAAAACACAGATCAAATTCTGTAATTGTTCTTTAGGGGCATTTGTCATGCAAAAAAACCTATTTCACATAAAAGTTGGTACACGTAAGTATTTTTAATATTAGAACAAAGTTTTAATATCATATTGGGCCTTATTTATTTATTTATTTATTTATTTATTTATTTATTTATTTATTTATTTTTGGCCTGCGGGATCTTAGTTCCCTGACCAGGGATCGAACCCATGCCCCCTGCCTTAGAAGCGTGGAGTCTTAACCACTAGACTGCCAGGGAAGTCCCTGGGCCTTATTTTTAAATTCATAGAATTTGGGGGAAACCTTTGAAAAATCATTTATCACCACCTTTCAGTTTTAGAACACTACCATTACTCCAAAAATTTAGCCCTAAAATTTATGTTTTTCTTTTTAAACAACTATAACCTGAAAGAAAGAGTAATTATATGTAAATGACTAGACTGTAAAATGTTTGTTGCTGATTAGGCAAGCCAATCAATCTCAAAAATCCAATTTCAAAAATAAATGACATCCAATCCACACTCTCTTCCCCGCCCCCAGGCAACCACTGATCTACTTTTTGTCTCTATGGAGAAATTTTTGACCTAGTTAAATTCAACTGAACCAGAGAAAAATGTGGGAGAAATTGCAAATACTGTGGTTTAACATGTAGTCCATGGCACATAGTAGGTGTTCAATAAATGGGGTCCTTGGTATATACAATGTATAAATGTCTGCTAGATGTACATATTGAAATTACTTTTAAATATTTCTTTCCTTCTTATACCAGTGTGCAAAGTACTATATCCTCAAGAGTTACAAAGGGGAGAAATATAGCCCGAGTCTATCCTTCTAGATGCTTTGTTCATATCTTCTCAAATAACGTTTCCATTGTCAATGAGAGCTCTCTGTATCTGTTACCTCATCTACTGTTCCTTTCTGGAGGTATAAATACCACCAGCTAATAAAGAAGGAAAGCCTTGTGGTTATCTCTCTTCAAGTTTGCATGAGCCCATTTGATTTAATATTATTGCAATAGCAAACAAAAGTAGTTTCATTTCATTATACAAAAGTCTTAATTTCTCTTTTCTTCATAAATTTGTTTTTTTTCCCCTGAGTATAAGAATTTGATGCACTTTTTTTGATACTGATTGGATTGCCAATTCAAGAGTAAACATTTTATCATCATTTACACATAATTACTTTTTTTCAGGTTAGCGAGTTCTCAAAAAAGAAACAAATGTAAATTTTAGAATCTGTTATCTAATTGTGGTAAAGTACTAATTCTTAGAAGATGAGCTAATATGGAAGTTTCACAATTAACATGTGTTCAGGAATTCACTCTCTGCATCTTTTATAAGTTCAGCTACATATTCCAAAATGACAAGAGTATGAACTCGAAGATCCTACCATTATTCACTATTTTCTTTTCAGAAATATCATCTGAAATGAATTAACTATGGAAATAGGAAAACCATAAATTGAACCTGAAATGTTCTCTGTTTATAGACTTAAAAGCATTGGTGAGGTATAAGAATTTATCCAGGACACGAATTTACTATTTCATTTTAAAGCAATTAAAATAATTTAAAGGGGAATGATAATTTAACAATGAAAAATCTTCAGGGGAACCAAGCACTTTTTTAAAAAATTATTTTATTTTATTAATTTATTTTTTTAATTTTTATTTTTGGCTGCGTTGGGTCTTCGTTGCTGCATGTGGGCTTTCTCCAGTGAGCGGGGCCTACTCTTCGTTGCAGTGCGTGGCCTTCTCATTGCGGTGGCTTCTCTTGTTGTGGAGCATGGACTCTAGGTGCGCGGGCTTCAGTAGTTGTGGTGCGTGGGCTCAGTAGTTGTGGCTCGCGGGCTCTAGAGCACAGGCTCAGCAGTTGTGGCGCACAGGCTTAGTTGTTCCGTGACATGTGGGATCTTCCTGGACCAGGGATCAAACCCACGTCCCCTGCACTGGCAGGCGGATTCTTAACCACTGTGCCACCAGGGAAGTCCCAGAACCTAGCACATTTTATGCTCAAACCCAAAGGAATTTCTTTAGCTTCTCTTTCTGTGGATGGAAGGAAGGAAGCATGCATGAGAAGAGAGAGTGAACAAGGGAGGAACCTGATGACAACGTTTGAGTCCTAGGAACCATCCATGTTTAAGCCATCTTGACTTCTATATTCTCAGATATTGAGCCAATAGATTCCCCTTGCACTTCAGCTACTTGGTTGGATTTCTGTTGCATGCAACCCAAACTCTCCTGACATATGTATCTCCTATTTTTCTTTTCTAAAATAAGTTTATTATTGCAAAATTTTCAAGCACACAAAAGAACATATGTAAGGGATACAATAAATGAACACCAGGGTATTCACATAAGAAATAGAGCTTCATAAAGACCATTGGAGTCTCCCATGTGCTCCTTTCTGGGTTCATCCCTCTCCCAGCACCCAAGAAGACCAACTATTTTGATTTTAGTTATTTATTTTATTTTTTTGCTTTTCATTATAGCTTTACCCATATGTATGTACCTATTATTGGGTGAATTGTGTTCCCCCCAAATCCATATGTTGAAGTGCTAACCTCTAGTTCTTCAGAATATGACTATATTTGGAGATAGTCCTTAAAGAGATAAAGTTAAAGCAAAGTCATTAGGGTGGGCCTTAGTCCAGTATGACTGGTATCCCTATAAGAAGAGGAAATTTGGACACAGCCATGTACAGAGGAAAGACCATGTGAAGACATAAGAAGACAGTCATCTACAAGTCAAGGAGAGAGGCCTCAGAAGACGTCAATCCTACTCACACATTGATCTTAGACTTCTAGCCTCCCGAATTGTGAGACAATTATTGTCTATTGTTTAATCCACCCAGTCTGTGGTACTTTGTTATGGCAGCCTGAGCAAACTAATATAGTGTTCTTAACAGTGTATTTGTTAGTTTGTTCTTCAACTTTGTATAAATGGATTCATATTCTAAGTAGTCTTCTGTGACTTGCTTTCTTCACTCAGTGTCATGTTTCTAAGGTTCATCCATGTTGATATGTGAACAGTAGTTCACTTTTTTATCGTTGTATAGAACTAAATTATTTGAATATGCCACATTAAAAAATTCATTTGGGCTTCCCTGGTGGCGCAGTGGTTGAGAATCTGCCTGCCAATGCAGGGGACACAGGTTCAAGCCCTGGTCTGGGAAGATCCCACATGCCACAGAGCGACTAGGCCCATGAGTCACAATTGCTGAGCCTGCGCGTCTGGAGCCTGTGCTCCGCAACAAGAGAGGCCGCGATAGTGAGAGGCCCGCGCACCACGATGAAGAGTGGCCCCCACTTGCCGCAACTAGAGAAAGCCCTCGCACAGAAACGAAGACCCAACACAGCCATAAATAAATTAATTAATTAATTTTTAAAAATTTTTTAAAAAATTCATTTACCTATTAATGGATAAGTAGGTTGCTTACATGACTTTTTGTCTGTTTGTTAGTTTTTATTTTTTCTCTCATAAACAATGCTGCTATAAATAATTTTATACCTATTTCTGGTCATGCGGACTCAACTTTACCAGACAGGGAAAAACTTTTAAAAATTGTTTCCAATTATACGTCTACTAGCATTTGCCCAGGCATTCCTGTTGTTCCAAATCCTTACCAACATTTGGTATTTCAGATGTGTTAACTTTTGCCAATCTGGAAGATATATAATGGTATCTCATTAGTTTTAATTGGCATTTTCCTGATTACCCATGAGGATTTTCATTTTTAATATATTTATTAATTATTTATATATCCTCTTCTGTGAAAAGTCATTTATATTGTGTTCCTTTCTATACTAGATTGTGTATTCTCTTATTTGCTTGTTTTTATATGGGGATGTCTTTTTCTTAGACATATTTTTATATATGTTGTGAATACTAATTCTTTGTGGCTTACATGCATTGCATATATCTGCTCTCAGTTTGTGACCTATCTTTTCACTTTCTTTATGGTGTTTTTTAATAGAAATTCTCAATCTGAATGTACTAAAATAAGTAAATATTGTTCTTTAGTATTTGTATACATTGTGTCTTAATTTAAGAAAAATTTCCCTACCCAAGAAAGTTCCCAAGTTGTATTTTTTTTAATTTAAAGACTTTTTAAGAGCAGTTTTAGGTTTACAGCAAAATTGAAAGGAAGGAATAGAGATTTCCCAGATATACTCTCTCCCCACACACGCATAGCCTCCCTCACTATTATTAACCTCCACTGAAATGGTACATTTGTTACAATTGATGAACCTACATTGACACACCATAATCACCCAAAGCCCATAGTTTACATCAGGGTTCACTCTTGGTGTTATACATTCTATGGGTTTAGTCAAATGTAACATGTAACCATTATTATAATATCATACAGAGTATTTTCACTGCCCTAAAAATCCTCTCTACTCCACCTGTTCATTTCTCCTTGCCCCGCAAGTTGTGTTTTTAACATTCAAGTCTTTAATCCACCTGTAATTGATTTTTTGTGTGTGTGTGGTGTGAGTTTGAGATCCTTCGACTGCTCTACAATGCCACTTTACTCACATACCAAGGTTCTGTATGTTTGGGGGCCTTTTTTTTTTTTTTTTTTTAACCATCAGTATATTTGCTTAGCCTGTGCTAATACTTCATTGTCTTAATGACTAAAGCGTTAAGCCTTGATTTCCAGTATGACAAGCCTTTCCAATTTGATTTTCATCTTGTAAGGTCTTTCCTCTTTTGTATATACTTAACATTAGCTTGTCAAGTTCCTTAATTAGAATTGCACTGAGTCTATAGGTCAGTTTAGAAAGAACTGAAATCTTTATGATACAGAGGCTTCCTATCCATGAACAGGGCATATACCTTCATTTGAGTTATTTCTAAATGCCTTTCAAAAATTTTTGCAATTTTTAAAATAGAAGTCTTGGACATTTTTTCTCAGATTTATTTTAATAAATAATCTATCTTTATAGTTGCTTTTGCTTCTGTAAATAGTATCTTTTTAAAAACAATGGTGAATGTTTCTTACTCATATCTGTTTATTAATCTTATAAGTTGTATCTTGTAACTTTATTAATTTTAGTAATTTGTAGATCCCTTCGGCTTTTCTATGTAAACAATTATATCATTTTCTTTCTTTTTTTAATTTTTATTTTATATTGGAATATAGTTGATTAACAATGTTACGTTAGTTTCAGGTGTACAGCAAAGTGATTCAGTTATATATTTAATATATTCATGTAGCTATTCTTTTTCAAATTCTTTTCCCATTTAGTTTATTATAGAATATTGAGCAGAGTTCTCTGTGCTATATAGTAGGTCCTTGTTGGTTATCTATTTTAAATATAACAGTGTGTACATGTCAATCCCAAACTCCCAATCTATCCCTCCCCCCACTTCCCCCCGTATATCATTTTCAAATAAACACAGTTTGTTTTTTCCCTATTCAATCTCAATAACTTGTTTCTTTTTCATCTCTTACTCTTCTGGTAGGAGCTCTGGTATAATGCTAAATAGGAGTGGTGATTGTGGGTAGACTTGTCTTGCTGTTGTTTGTAACAAGAATGTTAAAGATTTTGCCGTTATGAAGGGTATTTTGTAATTATCCTTTTGCAGATTTTTTTTTTAAAACATCTTTATTGAAGTATAATTGCTTTACAATGGTGTGTTAGTTTCTGCTTTATAACAAAGTGAATCAGTTATACATATACATATGTTCCCATATCTCTTCCCTCTTGCATCTCCCTCCCTCCCACCCTCCCCCATCCCACTCCTCTAGGTGGTCACAAAGCACCGAGCTGATCTCCCTGTGCTATGCGGCTGCTTCCCACTAGCTATCTATTGTACATCTGGTAGTGTATATATGTCCATGACACTCTCTCACCCTGTCACATCTCACCCTTCCCCCTCCCCATATCCTCAAGTCCATTCTCTAGTAGGTCTGTGTCTTTATTCCCGTCTTGCCACTAGGTTCTTCATGGCCTTTTTTCCCCCTTAGATTCCATATATATGTGTTAGCATACTGTATTTGTTTTTCTCTTTCTGACTTACTTCACTCTGTATGACAGACTCTAACTCCATCCACCTCACTACAAATACCTCCATTTCATTTCTTTTTATGGCTGAGTAATATTCCATTGTATATATGTGCCACATCTTCTTTATCCATTCATCCGATGATGGACACTTAGGTTGCTTCCAGGTCCTGGCTATTGTAAATAGAGCTGCAATGAACATTTTGGTACATGACTCTTTTTGAACTATGGTTTTCTCAGGGTATATGCCCAGTAGTGGGATTGCTGGGTCGTATGGTAGTTCTATTTGTAGTTTTTTAAGGAACCTCCATACTGTTCTCCATAGTGGTTGTATCAATTTACATTCCCACCAACAGTGCAAGAGTGTTCCCTTTTCTCCACACCCTCTCCAGCATTTATTGTTTCTAGATTTTTTGATGATGGCCAATCTGACCGGTGTGAGATGATATCTCATTGTAGTTTTGATTTGCATTTCTCTAATGATTAATGATGTTGAGCATTCTTTCATGTGTCTGTTGGCCATCTGTATATCTTCTTTGGAGAAATGTCTATTTAGATCTTCTGCCCATTTTTGGATTGGGTTGTTTGTTTTTTTGTTATTGAGCTGCATGAGCTGCTTGTAAATCTTGGAGATTAATCCTTTGTCAGTTCCTTTTGCAGATTAAGGGAGCTCACTTTCATTCTGAGGCTGATGAGAATTTTTGCTGTGTCTGTTACATTTTATCAAATACTTTTTCTGAACCTATTGAGTTGATTATATGATTTTTTTTCTCCTTTAATCTATAAATGTCATTAAGTACACCAACACATTTTTCTAATGTTAGACCAATCTTACATTCTTGGATAAACCCAACTTGGTCATGATGATAGTGTATAATTTAGTTTATTTTGATAAAAAATAAACAGTATTTTGTTCAGGATTCTTGTTTTGGTGTACATGAGTGTAATTGGCCTGGGACTTCCTGTTCTTATATATTCCTTATTTTACTTTGATACCAAGGTTATATTAAGTTTATACAAGACATGGGACCCATTCTTCATTTTTTTATTCTCTGGAAGAGTTTGTGTAAGATTGGAATTATTTAACTTTAATTAAATAATTATTAATTATTTATTAGTTAATTATTTAACTTTAATATATGTATCTTTATCTTACCTATAACCTTCAAAGTTAGGTGTGGAAACAGAGACACGTGGGGACCGACATTTGAAAAGCGGAATAATAAATCAGGATTGAAATAATTAGTGTTAACAACTCAGCCTTACTACAGTACTCACAACATGTAATCAACAGGAGAGAAAAGAGAAAGCAATTATGAATTGCGAGAATCTTCTCTAAGCCTAATGCTTCCTTGGTGAGCATTTATGTAGACAGGAAAGACAAAAATGAAAAGCTTTGAATTTCCATTGAATGAAAGAGAATCCTAATTTACAGAAGACAAATTGAAGCTGATTGGCACCTTTCTCCAGATATACATTTAGTTCTTCTCTTTTGCCATCAGATAGTACAGATTGATGCGTCCTGTCTTTACTTAGAATGTTGTGTTGCCATAGACACTGGCCCAATTCTCAAATCCTCTTCATTTCACACATTTCCTTCACAAAAAGAGTGCTGATTGAGTTCAAACAAATTTATTCCCAAAAAAAAGCATACATAAAAAGGAAACAAAATTAGAATCTGACTGAGTTTCTTCCCTTCCTAAAACCACAGCTCCAGATTCTTTTCTTAGTTAATGGAAAGAGCAGCTTGCTTAATGGCATATACATATACATTTTGCTACTCTTTCTAAATTCATTCAGTAATTCTTGAAATAAAACTAAGATGTAAAAGTAAAGGCCACATAAAAATTAATTGAGAAGTTTTCTGTCACAATTTTCTTATGTAATTGCATCACTCTTCATTTGTTGAACTGGATGGCATTAGTAATTGTTTCACCTTGTATTAATGTTGCATTTCATAGATTAGAACTACTATTGTTATATATTATTTCTATGTCTTCCCAATACTGTCTAGTGATATAGACCAGATAGGTATCATTCCTGTTTTACAAACGGTGAATCACGCTCTGAATAGTCATGTAATTCCCAACAGGAGTAAGTCTGTAGGTCACCTAATTTTCACCTAGTTAAGTCTACAAGGCACCATGTACTTAAAAAGGGCATTAAAATTACTGAGAACCTGATTAAGATTACTCCATTGATAACTAGGCCTTACTAGAAAAAGGAAAATATTAGACCTTTGGAAAGCAAAAGCATCTTTACGCTATTTAATTATTTTCCTCTTGGCTACAGGAGCAAAATGGGAATAACATCATGAAACTGCCTATCTTTGCCAGTGGTGAGGTTGAGTCTACTTTAATGTTGCACTATTATTTGAAACTTTTGTAATCTGTTGTATAGTATAGTTTTGATACTGCCTGTTACAGGCTGAATTGTGTTCCTCCCACATTCATATGTTGAAGCCCTAACCCCTAATACCTCTGAATATGACTATGTTTGGAGAAAGAGCCTTTAGTGAGGTGAATAAGTTAAAATGAGGCTGTTAGGGTGGGTCCTGATCCAGTGTGACTGATGTCCTTATGAGAAGAGGAAATTTGGACACACAGAAACATTAGGGATGTGCGTGCACAGAGAAGAGACCATACGAGGGCACAGCAAGAAGGCACCATCTGCAAGCCAAGGAGAGAGGCCTCAGGGGAAACCAAACGCTGACACCTTGAGTTTGGACTTCCAGCCTCCAGAACTATGAAAAAATTAATTTCTGTTGTTTAGGTCACGCAGCTTGTGGTATTCTGTTATGGCAGCCCTAGCAAACTATTACATTGGCCTAAAAACCTTGGCTCTGAGGAGGAGGAAGGATCAGTCATCAATGAGAAGCATCCTTAGGCTCCTTCAGTTACTCAAGTCACAAACTGGGACGTTCAAAAGGAGTCTCCCCATAAACTAAAAAACAAAGATTAGCATTTAACTATAAATACTCCAAGAATCATTTTATGAATAGCATCCTCTGTTTTGGAAAAATGGCTCCAAATAACTGCTCATTACCAAACACTTGACTGAACCACATTGTGCAAAAGCATGGCAAGGATTCAGCAGCATTTCAAGTTAACAATGAGTTATAAACAGCTCTATATTCTTTTTCTGGGCATTTCTCCTGAAGGAATTATTTAATTTGGAATTAATTTTTGTATTCAAATAAATGTTTAATAAAGTATTTTTTTGAAATAGCACATTCACAGGAAAAATATATTTTAGGTACTATCTATTTTAAAAAATAATTTATTGAGGTGAAATTCACGTAACATAAAATTAACCAGATTAAGTGAACAATTCAGTGGCATTAATTACACTCACAGTGTTGTGCAACCACCATCTCTATCTACTTACAAGCCATTTCTATCATTCCATAGTAAAACTCTTTAACCATTAAGGAATTTCTCCCCAGCACCATCTTTCCCCAGTCCCTGACAACAACCAGTCTGTGTTCTGTCTCTACGGATTTATCTATACTGGATATTTCATATAAAAGGAATCATACAGTATTTGTCTTTTTGTGTCTGGCTTCTTTCACTTAGCATAATGTTTTCAAGGTTCATCCATGTTGCAGCATGTGTCAGTACTTCATTCCTTTTTATGGCTGAATAATATTCCATTGTATATACCAAATTTGGTTTATCCATTCATTTGTTGATAGGCATTTGGACTGTTTTCACCATTTGGCTATTGTAAATAGTGCTGCTAAAAACATGTGTACAGGGCTTCCCTGGTGGCGCGGTGGTTGGGAGTCCACCTGCCAATGCAGGGGACACAGGTTTGAGCCCTGGTCCGGGAAGATCCCACATGCCACGGAGCGACTAAGCCTGTGCACCACAACTACTGAGCCTGCGCTCTGGAGCCCGTGAGCCACAACTACTGAACCTGTGAGCCACAACTACTGAGCCCATGTGCCACAACTACTGAAGCCCGTGCGCCTAGAGCCCGTGCTCCGCAACAAGAGAGACACCGCAATGAGAGACCTGTGCACCTCAACAAAGAGTAGCCCCCGCTCGCCACAACTGGAGAGGGCCTGTGCACAGCAATGAAGACCCAACACAGCCAAAAATAAATAAATGAATAACAACAAACAAAAAACATGTGTACATGCACTTGCTTGAATGGCTCTTTTCAATTCTTACCTAGGAGTGAAATTGCTCGGTCAAATGGCATTCTATGTTTAACTTTTTGAGGAACCACTAAACTGTTTTACACAATGGCTGCACCATTTTACATTTCCACCAGCAATGCATGAATGTTCCAATTTCTCCATATCCTCCACAACCAAACCTTGTTACTTTCCATTTAAAAAAATTATAGCCAACCAAATGCAAATTATGGTTTAGATTTGCGTTTCTCTAATGACTACTGATACTGAGTATCTTTTCATATGCTTATTGGTCATTTGTATGCCTTCTTTGGAGAAATGTCTGCTCAAATCCTTTGCCCATTTTAAAATTGGGTTGCTTGTCTATTTGTTTTTGAGCTTGCAAGAGTTCTTTATATATTCTTGATATTAAACCTTTATTAGACATATGATTTTCAAATATTTTATCCTATTCTATAGGCTGTCTTCTCACTTTTTAAATATGTAATGTTCTTTGATGCACAGAAGCTTTAAATTTTGATGAAGTTCAAATGATCCATTTTTTTTTCCCCTGTGCTTTTGGTGTCATATCTAAGAATCCATCACTAAATTCATGGTCATGGTTACTTACTCCTATGTTTTCTTCCAAGAATTTTTTGTGTTTATCCCTTATATTTAGGAACTTGATCCATTTTAGGTTAATTTTTGTATATGGAGTGAGTTAGGGGTCCAGCTGTATTCTTTTGCATGTAAAAAGGTAATTGTCCTGGCACCATTTGTGAAAGAGACTTTTCTTTGCCCATTAGATGGAATTGGCACTTGTAAAAAATCAACTTTACTTCTGGATAATTTCTATCCTGTTCGTCTATATGTCTGTCTTTATGGTACTATCACAATGTACTGTAGATTTGTAGTAAATTTTGAAATTGGGAAATGTGAGTCTTTCAACTTTTTTCTTCTTTTTCAAGTTTGTTTTGCCTACTCAGAGCCCCCTGCAATTCCATATGAATTTGAGGATAGTCCTTCCAATTTCTATAAAAATGGCTATTGGAATTTTGATAGGGATTACTTTGCAATTGTAGATTGCTTTGCATTATTGACATCTT
The DNA here is from genome assembly GCF_028564815.1 of Eubalaena glacialis. Classification (NCBI taxonomy): domain Eukaryota; kingdom Metazoa; phylum Chordata; class Mammalia; order Artiodactyla; family Balaenidae; genus Eubalaena; species Eubalaena glacialis. Next base: position 80,218,072 of record NC_083722.1, on the reverse strand, counting down.
AAGAATATTAAGTCTTGGGGGTAGGGAGAGGGAGAATTGGATGAAGGTAGGATAGCTAACTTGGGATGCAGTTTCCAATTTTGGTTTTTATGGAAGTCATAAGACAGGATGGTAGTGGTATCCATAACAGAGGTGTGGGAAATATTTTTGGATGTTGCCACTTAAATACATCATTGAGCTTTTATAAAAACTTAAAGAAGCAAAATGAAAGGAGTGATTTTGGCCCACTTTTTAAAGATTCATACCAACTCACCTTTTCCTAAGTTGACTAAGGGCTCTAGTCACCTTTTTGTAAGCTCTAAGAGCTGCCTCTTAGAGGCATTTGGAGCCGGCATTTGGTATTCATTCCTCCAACAGATATTTATCAAGCACTACAGGCTGCTAGGGTCTCAGTGGTGGACAAGAGAGGCTTGGTGCCTGCTCTGGAGAAACTGACAGTCTTGTGGAAGGACAGCTGATTAAACAATCATGTTATTGACTATAAAGTGTAATAAGAACCTCAACAGTGGAATCACATGCCACAAACCCTCTACTCCACTAGAGAAGCAGAAGGCATTTTGCTTACCATTGAGTTCAAACCCCCTACTTTACAGGTGTGGAAACTGAGTGCAGAGAAGGGAAGTGACTCACCTTTTGTTAGTAACTAAACCAGGTTTAAAGCTCTTATTTTTTCTTATTTCTCAATTAAGCATTTAAAAAAATTCTGCTATGCTATCTTTTTTAGTTGGAAAACCTGACCTTTGCTTTTAATTTCTTTTTTTACTCACATTTTGATTGTTCAAAAACCAGGGAATAGTACTGGCAATTGTGTAGGCTATTTACCATGTGCGCTGGTCTTCCCACAGCGCTCTCAAGGCAGCCAGCCCTCACTGGTTTGATCTGTGGGTAGGACTCGCCTCATCTGAGCCAGTTCCTGGGATGAAGTCTGGAATGGTTGAATGATGCACAAATGCTTCCAACAGGCACTGGGTGACTTCATCCCCACTCCTTTCTTCTCAGACCAATCTTAAACCTGACACCCTCAGATTCACTTATACACTCAGCCTCTTTCTAAACCACAGCTGCATTTGAAGCCTGGCAAATTTTTATTGCTTAACTGTTGGTTATGTGATAACATAAAGAAAACCATATTTTAGTTTTCATCATGCACTGGGTCTAGACCACATAGCAACTGATAGTCCCTTGGATTTTTATTTCATGTGACATGAGCAGGGCAAGCAGAGACATGACTGGTTTTACATGTTAAAAAATGTGGACAGCCACCAGCAAATCAGGGCTTGAGGGATCTCAAAAGATCTTCCTCGGAGGTCATCAAACAAACTGATCATCTTCCTTTCACATCTCTTATTATTCCTTTTCCTCCGTCTCAGATTTCTTCTCCTAGGAACTCCAAGCTCTCCAGGGTTGGTTCTGAGGGGTCTCACATTCATGTGTGGAATTCAGGTGTGCCCCTTGGAGGCTTGAGGACTCCCAAGCCACTGCCCAGGAGGCTGTTTGCTCCAGAAGTTGCTGCTCCTTTCAGAGCCAGAGGCCTGGCATCATCTTCTAATGAAAGCTGTGCAGTTGAAAAGATACACCCAAATGGCCACATGCACTTGCTCTTTATGACACCCTTACTCATGCTTCTGCCACCAAACCAAAATTTGGTATATCTGTCTGCAGTTGGAAGAGATATGGCTTGAGCTGAGCTCCTAGGCCTTTTGACTTTTGTTGTTGTTGCTGCTGCTGTTCCTGCACACCCCAACCTAGGCCTCAAAGGCTCCTAAAGGCAGGTCATGCTTTCCCTCTGAGTTACATTTAGGGAGCAGTGCTCTTTGCTGGATTGTTGGGTCCCAGGGTTATAGCTTTCTAGATCCTCTCGTACTGCTAATCCACCACAAGGAAAGATGAATGCATGGGGCAGGTTCTGGTTTTGGCTGCATTTTGGACCTACATTGAAGACTTCCTTCCACCTAATTCCTGGTGCAGAGGTCAGCACACATGTCTCTTCCCTTCTTCATTATATTTCCTCCTTAGGACCTCGTTGTCCTATATTCTCATCCCTGTTGCCTTGATCAGGACCATCCCTGAGCTGGGCCAGGCCATAAAAAGTAGACTGAACTTGGATCCTGGAGAGAAGGATGATCAGATTTGGTTTAAAATTGTCCTGTCTTTGTGGTACCACTGAGCCAGCAAGTACTCAGTGCAAAGAACACACATGTAGGACCCAGTGAGTGGACATAGCTTCCCAATGCCTCCTTCCTCTCATAGAGATTCCCCCTTAAAAGTGGAGATCTTAGCATTTTGCATGGAGTGAGAAGTCTGCATTGGGAAGAACCCTAATCTTTGAGTTCACTATCTTTTATCACTTGGCTCAGAGTGGGGCCATTTCAGCTCTGAAATGTCCACCCTTACCATGTAAGGAAATTCCTCTATATCAGTTACATATGTAGCTGATCTATTTCTTATCATGCCATTGGGCCCACAGTAGGTCTAGCCATGCCCTATTTTAACCCTAGGCTACCAGGTAAGTTTCAACAACTCTGAACTCAAAGGAGTAGGGGCCTTGGTTCCAGCCTGAGCAGGATTTTCTGGTTGCAAGCAACAAAACAAGCAATTCTGGCTAATCTAAGCAAAATACAAAACAAAAACAAACCAGGATTTAATGGAAAGGTAGACAGTTTGAAAAACAGATATCTAGACAGGTCCTGGAATCTCAGGATCAGGAACAAGTGAATGTGAGGGGGTGCTATTGGGATGATTACACTTCAACTTTTTTCTGTCCCTGTGTTTTTCAGTTCATGATTCAGATTCTAAATAGATCATCTAATTGGTCATGTTTGAGTCACAACTGTGTCTGGGCTAGGTGGGGCTGTAATTGACACTCTACCAAGACTGCTTTCAATGAGTTCTGCAAATTCAAAGGAAAGTCAGGGTGCTGTTACCTAACAGAGCAAGAATGCTCACCAGGCAAGACACCAGATATCCACGTGGTCCCTTTCTTCCCAGGTGGCTATGAGTGCAAAGGGATGAGCAGGCCTGGAAGTTAGGTACAATTCCCTCCTCAGCAGCTTTTGCTCTAAGAATCAGTGTGTTGGGAGAGGGGTAGCCAGAATCCTTCTACCTTTAGGGCTGGAGCCCAGGGTTTGGTCAAAATATGCTGTTCCATCATGTTCTTCTAGATTAGACTACATTTTGTAAACTCAGTCCTTTATCTATTGTAGGTCTGAAATGTAAAACTAATATGTTGAAATTTATTTTCAGGGTAATAGCACCCTTCAGAGCTGCAGGTAAGTTTTTTTCCCCACCAGATTGAAGCACTAGAGCATGTCGGAAAGAAAACTTCCTAGGCTCAGGAATGTCCAGAGAAATGGTTATGCACACAATGTATTAGAGATAGCACTGGAGCAATGCAATTTTAAATCAGATACAAAGGTAAAATGGATATGATAAATACAGAAACTAGAATCTATTCATTATAATTCCCTAGTCTCAAGATCAGTTTTCTGCTTATTCACTTATTCATTCCTTAATTAGTCATCAAGTGTCTACTCTGTGCTGGGTGCTGGGGATGGGGATGGGGACAATCCCTGCCCTCGTGGAGTTTGCACTCTAATGGGGACCACATTCTAGTGCTATGTTAATTTAGAAGAAAACTTATAGTTTGAGGATTCAAGTATTTCAAATATCCAAGGCATAAAACTATGCCAAAATTCACCAGAGAGTCCAAAAGAAGAAGTCACATTTCACATTAGGGAATTAACATACAGTATTTATTTCTCTAACTTCATCCTACATTTAACATATTTGCCCATTTCCCCTAATTTCATTTCTTTCTCTTTAAAATAAAATGGAGAAATTAGAGAAGGATTCTCCAAACATTTGGATATGGGTCTGTTGCCCTCAGTTTGTGGTGCATAATTCTTTCAAGGAATGACATTGTGCCCTCCATGAAACAAAGCAGATTTTCCCAGTATTTGACAGACCATATTTGTGTTTAGGGTTGTGTTTTGTTTTTTCTGGAGATATATTAAATTGGCTGTTAAATGCTCCATGGGGTTCAAAAAGAAGCATCAGGAAGCTTTTGGAGCTATTTGGAGCAGTATCTATAACAAGCAAGACTAGAGATTTGTAAGCCTCCTTCTCCCTTGGTCCCTTACTGAACTGCCCACAGGTGGGGTTGCTGCCCGGGGAGCACAACTCTGGGAGGACAGAGATACCCTCTAACATGGTCTTGTTGGCATCCCCAGCACTGAGCACCAGCGGGCAGAGTTGACACTCGGTAAATATTTGTTACATGAATGAATAAACACAAAAAAGATCCTTAGAGAAAGAGAAGAGAAATTTTAATCCCTCTAGACTTCTAATCAGATTATTTTGACAGCTCTTTTGATTGGTTGATTCAAAATTGCATTTAATATACCAGAGACCTAAGGCCCAATAAAAGAAGACAAGTAGCACCAGGTGCTTCTATGATTATATTTAAAGTCAAAATCAATGCTTATTTGGCCAGTGCTCTGACTTAATTACAAATTCTTCTTTATTATGAGTTACATTTTGACTTAGATAAGACAGTTTGAATTTCAGATGTGTATACTTGGAAGTTACTATTTTGGGATAAGTTTTTGGTATTTCAAACATTTTATTAAGTAACAAAAGTTTCTGCATGTAATAAACTTAACGAAGGTTTTCTTATATTGGTGATGGCAAATGAATTTCATCTCACTTGCCAATTTTAATTGACTGGTTTGCCTGGAGTGGCAGATGGAGAGGATTCTGAGGCCAACCCTGAATCCTGTAGAGAAACTACCACACGTAATAGATTATCAATGTCTTCCTTGGCTGATAGAGGCAGGGGATAGCACATATACTACATAATTATCCTCCTTGTTCTATAAACTATAATGCAAGATCAGAAGTACTTCTTCTGTGACTAGAGACTGAACGCAGCCAAGGTCTGCAAGCCAGGGGAGTGATTAGTAAATACATCAGCATAGTTCCATCCTGAAGGAGCATCGTTTGTTACCTTAATGGCAAACGGCCTGAAATGAAATTATTAAGGGAGTCTGGTTCCTTAATAGATAGATGAAGACCTAAATGAACACAAAGTTGTGAAGTCTGAGGAGTCTGCTGAACCTGGAAAAAAGGTTAATAAACCTGGTGAGTGCAAAAACAGCCCAGGAGTTGGTGCCAAATAACCATGGTTCAGTGGCTATTCATCAGCTGTGTGACTTTGGGCACCACAGCCTCTCTCCCTGGGACTATGTCCTCATCTCTAAGCTAAGGATAATAACACCTGCTCTGGGTTTGATAACACGTATATACAAAAAGGCCCTGACACAGAGAACAACTCAAATAATAGCCATTTTTGCCTCAGAGTGTAAATTGATGGATTTCTTTGAAAATTATTCTTTAAACTAGAGTGTTAACATGTTTATGCATGCTTTGGGGAAAGTTTCTACTCTAAAAGATCAATGAGTGCTTCAGCTATTGATTGCTTTGTGAATATTTAAATAAAACAACATAACTCCCTGAAATAGCTGGCATACATTTTATCTGGCAACCCTATGTAAAAGATGAATCTGGAGTTAAGGTAAATTACCAGTGAATTTGAATCTACTCATTTTTACCCTCTAGACTTGATACAAGCTGCCCATTGATGCTCACACTGCCCAGTTCAAATGAACTCTATTACCTCTTTAACTGCTGTAGCAGTAAAGTACACAGATCAGAAGAAATTATTCAGAACAGATGAATAGCTCAGAAAATAGACAAACTCTGGGTTCAGGGAAAGATGGTGTTTTCGGCACTCTTTCACATGACTCTTGAAATTTTGGCTGCTCTTAGAAACTGATCTCTTTAAGTAGAAGTTGCTTTTTAAATTCAATTTAGGCTTAGACTTATTTCCAGAGGAGTCTTAACAAGGAGAACTATGCAAACATTGTTTATTGAATGGAACTGTTTTCTAGCTCCCTTTAGAATTTTAAAGATGAAAATTCAGGTAGGAAATGATCATTATCAAAATGGTATGTCTACAAAGAGATTTTATCTGTATTTACCTACCTGTAGGAAAGCAGTCTAAATATCTTCCTGTGACTCCACAGGGAGAGGAAGTTGGGCAGCAGATGAAACTTTTATCATTTGCCCATCGTTTTAAAATATTAAAAAAATTCCAGCTAGGCCCCAAAGGTAAAAGCAGCTTTGAAAAAGCATTTGGATATGGGATGATCTAAAAAACAGAACAGGACAGAACAGGACAGAGTTATTTAGACAACCTGAAAACATTTATTATGGAGACAGTGGAAAGAAAACACACACACACACACACACACACAGTGCTGATTGCTGAGAAATGGTGTACATGTACACCTGAGTAAAGAAAGTTACTTAGAAATAGGAGATTTAAAATTTTCCAGAACGATTTAATAGCATTTGCAGTCTTGGGAGGCATAGAATTCAGAGGTTACCAAGTTGAACTAACAGACAAGTGGGTTCAAGCCCTAGCACCCTCCCAGCTCTGTGACCTTGGAGAGGGTACTTCACTCTGTGTTTTAGGTTCATCGTCTGTAAATTCACAGTAACACTGCTACCACTTTACAGCTGCCGTGAGAACTGAGACACCATTTGCAAAGTGCTCACTGTGAAGCTTGATACTAAAAAGAGTGGTCAGTAATGTTAGCTTTGGTCATTTTTGAAATTCTGAGCCTGGTGCAATTGACAGGAGGCTCAGAACTGTCCCTGAGCAGAAGAATCAACACTTCCCAGGGGGTTCCTGCATTGGAGGTGGGGTGCAGAGGCAGGGTGTTGTCCTTCTGATTGAAAAGTTTCTTTTTCACAGGTAGCTTCAAGGTACTCGTTTAGGAATATGGATTTAATTTTATTCTTCTTAAACTGTGTAAGTTACATATACCCTTGTATGTGTATTTTATAACTTTGCAAAAGTGGCTCTTTTCATGTACTAAATTTTACTACATTAATTGCTTTAATAGTGCTACATAGTCTCAAACACCCACAGTTCATATTTACTTTTTATAAATGAAATTAATGACCAAGTTAAATAATATTTCATATGGTCTGCTTGGATAGTGTGGCCTCTTTAAAAATCTTCTTGAGATCCAGCAAGGGACTACTGTCTGCCTCTTGTTTTTGTCTCTTCTGTCCTCCTGTTTTCAAATTTAACTAGATAACTTTTTAAATGTCCATATCAGAGTCTAAACTAAAAGACAAACATCAGATTGGGGGAAAACATTTCCTCTTCTTATGCTTGCAAAGCATTATGTAATCAAGAGGCATCAAAGAACTCTGGAAGAATGGATTAATATCCTGGCTATATGGTGATGGTAACACAACTTTATAAATTTGCTAAAAATCATTGAAGTATACACTTACAGTGGGTGAATTTTGTGGTATGTAAAATATATCTCAATAAAACTGTAAAAATAAAGTCCTTGATATACTTGAAACTACAAAACAATTTGGGGAAAAAAAGTCAACAGCAAAACGTGAAAGAGATGTAAGCAGGAGGTTCACAGGAAAGTAAATATGGATGGTTAATAAGGGTAAAAATAAGCTCGATATTACCAGCCTAACTGCACCGCCAGGAGCACCAAGAGCACTTTTAACCTCTCATTTGGTAAATTTTAAAATTTTAATTCAAATTATATAAATTATTTGAGTAGGTAATACATTTAAAGAGTTCAAAGATAAAAATGAAAAAGGGTGTAGAAATGCCCAGGGAAAGTTCCCTTTCCATCTGTTTCTCCTAGATCTCTAGTTTCACTTTTTCCCCAACGCGACCAACGTTTTCAGTATCTCGTGTAATTTTTCAGGATAGTTAATGTACATACAGGAAAATATGTACATTTACCACTGCCACCTTATGCACAACGATCAGGCCCCGTATAAACTGCTCTTTACCTTACGTTGTTCCTTCAAGAGCTTTCCCTATGAGTACCTAGAGAGCTCCCTCATTATTTTTTTTATAGTGTGTAGAATTTCGTTATGCAGATATACCACAGTCTATTTAAATGTTTCCCTGCTGGTGGAAAGATTTTTTTCCATATTTTTCCATGAATGTACACTGCCCTGTACATTCATCACTTCACTTATGTGTGAGTACATCTGAGGAGTAGATCCATAGATGTAGTTTTGATAAATACAGCAAAACTTTTAAAGGTTGATTGCATCAGTGACAGTTCAGGGAAATGGATAGCTCACACTCTGCTTTCGGGGTGTAACCTTGCTGTATATCAAAATTAGAAATATGCATACACTTTGACCCAGAAGTTCTATTTCTAGGAATCTCCCCTACAGAAATTCTTACAAAGGAACACAAAGTTATAGGTTCCAGCATTCTTTAAAACGACAAAACACTGGAATCAACTTAAATATACAGCAATCTTAGTAAACAAATTATGGTACTTCCATACTGTGGAATATTATGGAGAGGTTAAAAAAGGAGAGAGATTTTTATGAATTGACATGGAAAGGCAGCCCTCTTAGATGTGTTAATAAGAAAAGCATGTTACATGAGTGGTGTAGTTCCACATAAGATAGATGGAAAGGATAGATCTATGGATCTATATCTATATCTAGATACCACAAATCCCTCTTCCTCAACCCCTTCCTCCCTCCCTCTCTTCCTTTCTACAAATGCATAGATAAAGATCTGGATGTATACACATTAACATTTAGTGTAGTTAACAAGGAGAAAGGGATTTCTAATTCTTATTATATTTCTTGAATCGTTGGACAGTTTTTACACATATTCACATATAATTTCTGTAATTGAAAAATGACATTTTTCAATAAATACCAATAAAAATTCTAATGAACGCTATCACAACCACTCCAAGACCTTCTTTTTCTTTCTTCTCCCACCCTGTTTTTCATTAATCATGAAAAATTTCAAGTATACATAAGGCACAGAAAATAATATAACAGATATTCCTGTACCCACCATCCCAATTTAACAGATGTTAACATTTTGCCAAATTTGCTTCAGATTTTGCTTTAAAAAAAGAATGGGGGCTTCCCTGGTGGCGCAGTGGTTGAGAATCTGCCTGCTAATGCAGGGGACATGGGTTCGAGCCCTGGTCTGGGAAGATCCCACATGCCGCGGAGCAACTAGGCCCGTGAGCCACAACTACTGAGCCTGCGCGTCTGGAGCCTGTGCTCTGCAACAAGAGAGGCCACGATAGTGAGAGGCCCGCGCACCGCGGTGAGGAGTGGCCCCCACTTGCCACAACTAGAGAAAGCCCTCGCACAGAAACGAAGACCCAACACAGCCAAAAATAATTAAAAAAAAAAAAAAAAAAAGAATGAAAATGTTACTGCTATAGTTAAAGCTCTGTGCCCTACCCTCATGGTGGCAATTTTCTTGAAGTTGTACATCATTTACAATCTTTTATCATAAAATAAGGTGCCCTTAGATGATGTAAAAGAAAAAAGTTTTAAGCTTAGTTTTCCCACATTTTGTAGAAGACTGCCTTTAAGAGGGATTACAAATTGCCTCTTTTTCTTTTGGACTACTTGGAGGGTTTTCCGTCTCCTGTTCATCCCCTGCCACCTCCGACCTTGGTCTTAATCCTATCTCCTTGAACGAGCATCTTCCCCCGGCTCTTTGCTTCCATCCTCTTCCCTCTGTTCCATCTGGACAGCTACTGCCAGACTGCCTTGCTAAACCAGGGTTTCTCAACTACAGCACTACTGACATTTGGGGTGGGTAATTCTTTGCTGTGGGGGGCTGTCCTTTGCATTGTATGATGTTTAGCAGCAGCCCTGTCCTCTACCTACTAGATGCCAGTAGCACCTTCCCCAGTTGTGATAACAAAAAATGTATCTAGACATTGCCACATGTCCCCTGGAGGGCAAAGTCATCCTGGTTGAGAACCACTGTCCTAACTATGACTTTTGATATCACATCCATGCCCAAATAGTCTCCCATTTGCCTATCATGACATCTTCACATTCTCCCTTCACCTCCTCCCGCCCCCAGCTGATTTCAAGGCCAGTCACAATCTGCCCTCACTTTCACTCATTTCTCACTTCTTCCCATCAGTCAGGTAGACCTACCTTCCTGTTCCCCTGCCCTCTTGTGTTAAGGTAATTTTCACCTCTGGACTTTTGTGCATGCTTTCCCACATCTTAATATGTCTTATCTGTTACTTTCTGCCTGTTCAACTCTTGTTTGCCCTTCAAGGTCAGACTCAAGTCCCATTCCTTCCTATAATGTTTCTTGATGACTTTAGCCTGTAGCTGTATCTTTCTTTGGAGGCATTAATGTCTGGTGGTTCAGTGGATGGGCTTCAGAATCAGGTGAATGTGGGGACAGCCTTGACCCTCCCACAAACAAGCTGTGCGAGCCACCCTGCTTTGCTGAGGACAGAAAAGCAGAAAAATAGATCTTGGATCCTTGATAATGCCTTCTAACCCCCAAATAAATCCTCCTGGGGTCAACCACCTCCAGATTTGTTTAATGAGGTTATACAGTTTCTTTATTTTCAAGCCAGTTGAAGTTTGGTCTTCCCTTACTTGCAGCCAAAAGCATTCTAATTGGTACAATTGAAACCCAGAACAAAACACATTAAAGCAAAATAGCTTCTATAAACCCCTGAATGCCTTCAGGCCTGTACCTAAAAGCATAAACTCCCACATCTAATAAACCGCTCCAGCATAAAATAGCTTTCTTTTGACTAAAGCCCAAGGTCCTAGTGAAGGACTCACTTTTTCAGAAAATTGACACCTGTAGAATACACATGCCTCCCCTTTCATGTTTCCATGTCATTGAATAGAATGAGTACCAGTGGCCAAGGGCCGTGTTGCATAGCAACTTCAGGGATTATTTAATTGGAACAGCAGTCACGTCTCAGCCAGTCACCTTTGAGTACCTATGGAATGCATAACCCAGGATTCTATTCTGGTAAGAAGCTGGGAGACTATGAAGCATAAGGAATTAAGTCCTGCCTGCAAAATGGCTATGTTCAAGGTAGGGTAAGACAGATGGGCGGAGAATCCCAAGATAAATAAAGACCATGTATGGCTAAGTAGAAGGGGTAAAAGGGTGGATACAGTGTTTGCTTTCATTGGAAGAGAGGAGAAAAGAACCAGAAAGTCAAGACTGTTTTCTGGTCCCACATATTTGTAAGTCATTTGCTATTAGTCTTTTATTTCATTCAGGTCCCTTTGCTAATTTCATCTCCATAGAGAAGCCCTTGTTAAGTACTCATCTAAAGTAGGGTGCCCCACCTGTCATTCCCCCAGTATCTCTTCCATGTGCTCTCACTGCTTTGTTTTTCTTCACAGCACTTAGGCCTACACTGACTTGCATCTATCTAGGGGAGATTGTCTCTTAATCTCTCTCTTCTTCTCAACATCACTGTGCAAATCAACCAGTTATGTGGATTCTAGGAAACTTTGGAAGTTAACTGAAAAGTTTTCACTCTCCTACCGGGAACAGATCTTAAAGAATCACTTATACACAGGCATGGAGACATATATACTAGGGTGTTCATTACAGTATTGTTTGCAATAGAGGAAAACTAGAAAACAATGGAAATGTCCATCAATAAGGGAGCCATTACATAATTTATGATACAGCCACATTCTGTAATTCTGCGTAGCAGTTAATGAGTAATTAATAGTAATAATAATAATAGTAATAGCAGCTGAGAGTTATTGAATGCTTACATATATTTTATCATTTATTTCCCCTAAAACTCCTCTGTGGTATGAACTTTTATTATCCCTACTTCACAGATGAGTGAACTGAGGCACACAAAGTTTAAGTGATTTGGCCAAGGTCAATTAGGCAGTGGCAGAATTAGGATTCGTGACCAATCTGTCCCTAGCACACACACTTTCAACCACTCCTCCATACTGTCTTCCAGGAATATGAGAAGATATGTGTGCTTAGATTAAAAAAACCTAGAAATTCTATTAGCTGAAAATAAAAGCAAATGGGTCTAGAATGAATCTGTTCAAAACACAAAAGATGTTGGTAGGTAAGTATATATGTGTGTGTTGTGTATTATCAGTGCTTACCTCTGAGGAGGGGAGAGTGGGGAGGGTAATGGAAACTAGCAAATTTATTCTCTATATTCTTAAGATGCTTGGGTCTTTCATTATTACCGGAGTAATTAAAAAACAGTTGTGTGGAGAAGGAGACGAGACGGCAGAGTAGAAGGATGTGAGCTCACCTCTTCTTACGGAAACACCAAAATCACAACTAACTGCTGAACAGCCATCGACAAAAAAATGCTGGAACCTACCAAAAAAGATACCCTACATCCAAAGACAAAGAATAAGCCACAAAGAGACAATAGGAGGGGTGCAATCACAATAAAATCAAATCCCATATATGCCGGGTGGGCCACCCACAAGTTGGAAAATAAATATACCACAGAAGTTCTCCCACAGGAGTGAAAGTTCTGAGTCCCACATCAGGCTCCCCAGCCTGTGGGTCTGGCAACAGAAGGAGGAGGCCCCGGAGAATCTGGCTTTGAAGGGCAGCGGGGTTTGATCACAGGAATTCTACAGGACTGGGGGAAACAGAAACTCCACTCTTGGAGGGTGCACACAAGGTCTTGTGCGCACCAGCACCCAGGGAAAAAAAGCAACGACCTCATAAGAGACTGGGCCAAACTTACCTGCTAGTACTGGAGGGGCTCCTGCGAAGGCAGGGGGCAGCTGTGGCTCACTGCGGGGACAAGGACACTGGCGGTGGTAGTTCTGGGGAGTACTCATTGGCATGAATCCAGACCAGATGGCTTCACTGGAGAATTCTATCAAACATGTAGAGAAGAGTTAACACCTATCCTTCTGAAACTCTTCCAAAAAATTTCAGAGGAAAGAATACTCCCAAGCTCATTCTATGAGGCCACCATCACCCTGATACCAAAACCAGACAAAGATACCACTAAAAAAGAAAATTACAGGCCAATATCACTGATGAACATAGACGCAAAAATCCTCAACAAAATACTAGCAAACCGAATCCAACAATACATTAAAAGGATCATACACCATGATCAAGTGGGATTTATCCCAGGGATGCAAGGATTTTTCGATATCTGCAAATCAATCAATGTGATACACCACATTAACAAATTAAAGAATAAAAACCATATGTTCATCTCAATAGATGCAGAAAAATCTTTTGACAAAATTCAACACCCATTTATGGTAAAAACTCTCCAGAAAGTGGGTACAGAGGGAATATACCTCAACATAATAAAGGCCATATATGACAAACCTACAGATAACATCATACTCAATGGTGAAAAGCTGAAAGCATTTCCTCTAAGATCAGGGTCAAGACAAGGATGTCCACTCTTGCCACTTTTATTCAACATAGTTTTGGAAGTCCTAGCCACAGCAATCAGAGAAGAAATAAAGGGAATCCAAATTGGAAAAGAAGAAGTAAAACTGTCACTGTTTGCAGATGACATGATACTATACATAGAAAATCCTAAAGATGCTACCAGAAAACTACTTGAGCTCATCAATGAATTTGGTAAAGCTGCAGGATACCAATTAAATACACAGAAATCTCTTGCATTTCTATACGCTAATAATGAAAAATCAGAAAGAGAAATTAAAGAAACAATTCCATTTACCATCTTAGGAATAAACCTACCTAAGGAGGCAAAAGACCTGTACTTCAAAAACTATAGGATGTTGATGAAAGAAATTGAGGATGACACAAACAGATGGAAAGATATACCATGTTCTTGGATTGGAAGAATCAATATTGTCAAAATGACTATACTACCCAAGGCAATCTATAGATTCAATGCAATCCCTGTCAAATTACCAATGACATTTTTCTCAGAACTTGAACAAATAAATCTTAAAATTTGTATGGAAACACAAAAACCCTGAATAGTCAAAGCAATCTTCAGAAAGAAAAATGGAGCTGGAGGAATCAGGCGCCCTGACTTCAGACTATACTACAAACCTACAGTCATCAAAACAGTATAGTACTGGCACAAAAACAGAAATATAGATGAATGGAACAGGATAGAAAGCACAGAAATAAACCCATGTACCTATGGTCAATTAATCTACGACAAGGTAGGCAAGACTATACAATGGAGAAAAGAGTCTCTTCAATAAACAGTGCTGGGGAAACTGGACAGCTACATGTAAAAAAATGAAATTAGAACATTCTTTAACACTATACACAAAAATAAACTCAAAATGGATTAAAGACCTAAATGTAAGACCAGATACTATAAAACTCTTCGAGGAAACCATAGGCAGGACACTCTTTAACATAAATCTCAGCAATATCTTTTTGGATCCATCTCCTAGAGTAATAGAAATAAAAACAAAAATATACAAATGGGACCTAATTAAACTCATAAACTTTTGCACAGCAAAGGAAATCATAAACAAAATGAAAAGACAACCCATAGAATGGGAGAAAATATTTGCAAACAATGTGACCTAAAAGGAATTAATCTCCAAAATTTATAAACAGCTCATGCAGCTCAATATCAAAAAAACAAACAACTCAATCAAAATATGGGCAGAAAACCTAAACAGACATTTATCCAAAGAAGACATACAGATGGCCAATAGTCATGTGAAATGATGTTCAACATCACTAATTATTAGAGAAATGCAAATCAAAACTACAATGAGATATCACCTCATACCAGTCAGAAAGGCCATCATCAAAAAGTCTACAAACAATAAATGCAGAAGAGGGTTTGGAGAAAAGGGAACCCTCCTACACAGTTGGTGGGAATGTAAATTGGTACAGCCGCTATGGAGAACAGTATGGAGGTTCCTTAAGAAGCTAAAAATAGAGCTCCATATGATCCAGCAATCCTACTCCTGGACATATATCTAAAGAAAAACATGGTTTGAAAGGATACATGCACCCCAATGTTCATTGCAGCGTTGTTTACAATAGCCAAGACATGGAAGCAACCTAAATGTCCATTGACAGATGAATGGATAAAGAAGATGTGGTACATATATACCATGGGAATATCACCCAGCCATTAAAAAGAATGAAATAATGCCACTTGCAGCAACATGGATGGACCTGGAGATTATCATACTAAGTGAAGTAAGTCAGACAGAGAAAGACAAATATCATATGATAGTGCTTATGTGCAGAATCTAAAAAAAATTGATGCAAATGAACTTATTTACAAAACAGAAACAGACTCACAGACTTAGAGAACGAACTTATGGTTACCAGGGGGAAAGGTGGGGCGGGGGAGGGATAGACTGGGAGTTTGGGATTGACATATACACACTGCTATATTTAAAATATAGAACCAACAAGGACCTACTGTATAGCACAGGGAACTCTGCTCATACTCTGTAATAACCTAAATGGGAAAAGAATTAGAAAAAGAATAGATACATGTATATCACATGTATATGTATAACTGAATCACACCTGAAACTAACACAACATTGTTAATCAACTGTACTCCAATTAAAAAAAAAAAAAGTCGTGCAACAACCAAAGCTACCACGAGAGGGCTCAGTAAGCTGCTTACCAAAATTTCCCTCTAGAGGTGCTACCCAGAGAGCTGTCCAGGTGCTGAAATATGTAAGATGGGTAAGCTCACAAGAGTGACACTGGGGGATCTAGATAGACTCTTGGAGCTTCCACTGCCAAGCTCTGTGGCTAAGAATTGGTTGGAGTATGGGGATACATTAAGTTCTTTCATCCTCTGTGTCATTCCAGCATCGATCAGCTCTAGCGCGTCAGAGAAGGGTAGGCAAATGATAGTATTTCAATATGCTCCTTGTCAAAGAAAAGAGATGACTCTTTGCCATCAGGAATTCTAGTGAGATTGGCAGCCCAGAAACTCAGGGTAGAAGCTTCAGCTAGCAATAGAGAACAGGAATTCCTGCCTAGTTCTCAAATAATTGGGAGAGAATATGGCCTAGGAAAATAAGGTTTTTTAAAAAAGATTTTATTGCCTTGAGTTAACTTAAAGAACTCAAACTTTAAACTCCTTTGTCATATAGTTTATAAACAATGGCCAGGTCCTTCATTTTACTGTTTTATATGAGATTGTAAACGAAAATGTGGAAATAAGAACTTTATAAAAAATGAAAACTGTCTACAGTGCTCAAAGTTGGTAAAGGATTGAGGAAATAAGTATGGAAATAAGTATGGAAACAGTATACACTGTTCCTGAGAGTTTAAACTGCTGCAATCATTTAGAGAAGCATTTCTTTGTCTAATGGAGATTAAATCTGTAGCAATTCTGTGTCTTCTGGGTGAGGTCATTTTCCTTTTCTCATATGTGGCTTCAGAACAAAATAATGATAATGATAATAGTTCTCTTTTAATGGAGCACTTACTATGTGCCAAACAATTTTGTCTCATTTTATCCTCACTACAATCTCAGGTTAATTCTATTTAGGAGATAGAATTTATTCCCTTTTTACAGATGTGAAAACTGAGGATTGATTTATCCAAGGTTACACAACTGGTAGCCAGCAGGAACAGCTTAATTATCATTTATTTAAGAAATTTAGATTCATTGAGTGCCCAGAGTCTACATCTTCCTTTTAGGCATTTTAGAATAAAAGAGGTTTGTATAACCTGATTTTTCTCCTGTTAGTTAATGTTGTGCTTTGGGAGATAAGACACGTATTGATGAAGTAATGTGTGAACAAGGGAGCATTAAATAGAATAGACTTAAATCTGATACAATGACTGAGAATGGGACAATGTAAGCTACAACAGAGGTAGGCCAGGTAGAAGGCTAAAAATCTCTAGAGGAAGTGTTGTCATCGGCTCAGGCAGCCATAACAAAATACTAAAGATTGAGTAGCTTAAACAACAGAAATTTAATTTTCTCACAGTTCTGGAGGCTGGAAGTCCAAGGTCATGGTGTTGGCAGGATAGGATTCTCCTAAGATCTCTCTCCTTGGCTGGTAGACAGCCGCCTTCTCCCTGTGTTTTCACATGCCCTTTCCTCTGTGCCCTGCACTCCTGGTGTCTCTTCCTCTTCTTACAAGGACACCAGTCATATTGGATTAGGGCCCCATCCTTATGACCTCATTTAACATTAAATATCTCTGAAAAGGCCCAGTCTCCAAATACAGTCACATTGGAGGTTAGGGCTTCAACATATGAATTTGGGGGTAGGGGACATAATTCAGTTCATAACCAGGTCAGTGTGAGCTGGTGCAGTCAGTAAAGGCTTCACAGCAGAGGAGGGCTATGAAAGATAAATAAGGTATGGACAAAGAGAGAAAATAATGAGGAAGGCATTTAAGGAATGGGTGCTGGAACAAGTAAAGGGCTAGTGAGAGAGAGAGAGACAGAGACAGAGACACAGGGAGAGAAAGAAACATGGACTAGAAGAGAGGAAGAAACTTTCCATAGTGAAATAGTAGTAGCTTCCTTTTGGGGTGAATGTTAATCCCCTTCCCACCTACATTGAGTGGACTCAAGACCTTTGGGGGAGGCAAGAGAGAAGAGAACAATCAAGGCAACAGGTTGGTTCAATAGTTGATAACACAGGAAAGGAAGTTCTGTTGCTTCACAGTCACATGAAGGGATATTCATGCAGAGATGTTAATGCCAAGCATACATGAGATGTGCCCCAAACTTCTTGTTGGGCACATCTTTTCCCCCTTTTATTACTAACCCAAAATATTTCCCATACACCCTCTGCTTGGATTGCTCCCAAACTCCGTATCAGTGCCTCCCCTCTCCTGCAGACTCAAGATCATAAAAAATATATAGACCCTTTTTTCATCATGCCTCTTCCTTGGCTGGGCTGAGTTCTTATATTTATTTACTTTTACTGACTTAATGTATTCTATTTCTACCAACAATCATAAAAAGCAAAATGGTTCTAAATACCCATGTCCACATAGTTATACCTTTTTGCAGATAGAACCTCTTTCAAGTCTGAGTTCTCATCAATATCACTTGATTGAAGAATTTTAATTTACATCAATATGATATATTTTGCTTCCTGATTATAATCCCTATAAGTGTGATTCAAGGGGGACAAAGGAAGTGATCTAGAATCAGAGTTTAAGGCTTTGGAGAAGCAGAGGTACAGGGAAGTGGCCTACTCGGCAAGTCATGCTTATTGAGACCCCACTATGTGCAGGGAACAGCGGTAGGGACTGGAGATTGGAAGAACAGTAACAGCACATTATTCGTCAAGAAATTTGCTATCAATAGGGAGGAAACAGATGAGTACAGAGTAATTCCAATATGACATGTTAACTGCTGTGTAAGAGAGGCAGCATGGAGAGGGAAGTGGGAATATAGGCTTGAGACCCCTCATACTTGACATGTCTCTGCCATTTCCTAACTTTGTGACCTTGGACAAATTACAGGAGATCAAGTTTATCCCATTTCCTATGTGATCATACCTATTACGCAGGATTATCTTATAATATTAGATACTTTAGGGCCTCATGCATAGTAGGTGCTCAGTAAGTTGCAACTATTTTTATGATCATTACAATGATAGCATTTGTGGTGTATAAAGTGTTACAGAGACTCGGTGGGGGTAGCAGCAAATTCTGACCGAGATCAGGGGAAGCTTGATAGGGGAGATGGTGCTAGAGTCTTGCCTGCATCTGCAAACCATCTGTCAGGAATGTCAAGGAGGAAGCTCTGCACTAGGAAAGCGTTTGATGAGGTGACCTCCAAAAGCCTGTCCAAGTAAAAGATTCTGTGCATGTTAAGTCAGAGAATTCTCCAGCTGGCAGAGACCTTTCGGGAAGAGTGCTTGATATACACTCTTGACAATGTGGAATGAACTGATGAAGCTAAATTGATCCTAAATGTGCATAAACGAATAATTCCTTTCCCCCCTTTTATGCAGACAGTATAGTACATAAGAATCTAACACTTTCTAGGACTTCTATAAATCAGAAGGTCAAGGGTTTGTTTTCTTGGATTAGGATATTTATATCTTCTTTAGAGGGGCATTCATTTTCAATTGGATCTGATTTCAAACTTCTTGAAACTTTGGAACACAAGATAAATGATAGGTGCTTAGCAACCTAATATGAGCTTAGCAACCTAACATGGGCTTAGCAAATACTTAATAACCTATACCAATACACTGATCTCTTCTCCCAAAGGTTTCTTACTTTAGTAAATATAAAGAGTAAAAATGTAATACTATGCTTTCTGGATGTCAAACGTCAGATTTTTTTTTAAAGTAAAAAATCCAGGTGTTTCTGGGCATGTTGAGTCTCCCCAGAATAAGCCGTCCAGCTGTGCAGGGAGTTGTTCAGTGATGCCCAGGCAATCTGGACTCATGGGAACAAATATGGCCCTCACACAATCTCTTCCATTACCTACTTGACTCTGATTGCTACAGAGGCAGGCCTTGTGGAATGTTTTTCTTTGGCCTTGAATTTCTCGAGGTAATGTGCATTAAAGTGAAAAGTTGATATCTGAAGTTCAAGGGCAAAAGAGACCATAAGGTACTGACAAAATTGGAGTTCTGCAACCCAAGAAGCCTGCTGTGTTGTGCTGACATATCAGGCCACAGCAACAGAGTAAGCCAATTCTTGAGGCGAAAGCCACAGGGAGGGAATTAAAGCAACTCCAAACCTCTTATTCAGCACATGGTGTTATTCATGCAGAAGCAGGGATACCAGTAAGACTCAACGTGCTGACTCAGCATTAGCCTACAATTCGTATTATGAATGGAGAAATCCTTGAAAGGGCTAACTCTTAAGGGATGAAACACCCATAATACTTTGGGTGAACACACCCAGATGTGACTTTTGCTGTGCACAGTGGAAAGGTGATTTGCCCCATCAAAGGCACAGCTGGAATTGAGAGAAATACTTCCACTTGTAAATTGTCCACAAGCTGTGGAGCCCTTGAGAGCACTGGCATGGAGCTAATTGCCATCTAGCTGTACCCTTGGGCAAAGGGCTTACTTACTCTATGCCCTCCTCAGTTTCCTTATCTGTAAAATGGGGAATAATTTGGAGAATGGGGAATGCTTGCTTCATAGGTGGCCTGGAAGATTAAATGACATAATGTATGTGATGTGGTTGCCCCAGTGCCCTAACACTTCATGAGCACTCAATAAATGTTAATAGTAATCAAGACAGTACCTCATGGTGCCTTGTTTCCATTTGGAACAGCAAGCATTACCAGTTGCTTTGAAGCAACGAGACATTATCCCTCATATTTAAATTTCTAGACTTATGCCCATGAAGATTACTGGAAAAAAAAAGTAAATATATAGAGAAAATTAGAAAACTTATTTCAGAAACAGAAGAAGAAATTCTCATCAGTATTCTGAAAAAAGTTATCAATATTACTCCGGGATCTTAAAATCAGAATCTAACTCTTATGATTCTATTGATGATAATTGTGGACACATTGAAACACTATGTATTTCAGTATACTAAGGGTTTTGCCTGAAATATTTCACATAACTTTCAAAATAACCATGTGAAATATGATATTATCCCTATTTCACAGATTAAGAAACTGAGGCTTTGAGAGGTTAAGTAAATGTCCAAAGCCCTGACAGCTGGCACACTAGTTACCTGTTGCTGTATAACAAATTATTCCAAAACTTAGGGTCTTAAAACACAAACATTTCCAAGACTGAGACTAGGGTGAGGTGATTAAGGTATAGGTCTTCAGTGCAAGAGTTAAGGGAGTGCCAAAAAATTCAGCAACAAAGATAAGTAACATTTTTAAAAATCAAAATTAATGCAGGGCTTCCCTGGTGGCGCAGTGGTTGGGAGTCTGCCTGACAATGCAGGGGACGCGGGTTCGGGCCCTGGTCTGCGAGGATCCCACATGCCGCGGAGCGGCTGGGCCTGTGAGCCACGACTGCTGAGCCTGCGCGTCTGGAGCCCGTGCTCCGCAACAAGGGAGGCCGCGGCCGTGAGAGGCCCGCGCACCGCGATGAGGGGTGGCCCCCGCTCGCCGGAACTGGAGAAAGCCCTCGCACAGAAACGAAGACCCAACACGCCCAAAAATAAATAAATAAATAAATAAATTTATTAAAAAAAAAAAAATTAATGCAAAAACATCCATGATGAACAAAATACCAAGATTTTAGATAAAGACAAGATTAGTATTACTGACTTTTCCTTTTGCCTCAGGCTTTAGTATGGCTCATCACGGCACTGTTAGTAATCCTGTCTTGCTTTCAGTTTCCCCATCTCTCAAATAACCACGTATTTTCCAAGGTCTACCTCCTCATCTCTAATGTGTCTGCTTATCTCCATCCCCAAAGCCACTATGTTTAGTTTACATTAACTTCTTCTTTCTCTTGTGTTACTGAAATAGTTCTCCCAGATGTCCTTCCCACCTGTGGTCTGGCTTCCCCAGGAAGCAGACTCTGAGATGGAGGTTTGCATGCAGGAAGTTTATTGGGGTGTGCATGGCATCAATACAGAGGGCAAGTGAGGCAAGCAGTATTGGGCAGATGGAGAAAATGAACTGTGATGCAGTCACAACGAAGGCCTCAGCTGATCCCACAGGAAATTCTGGAGTTGTCCCAAACTGCTATGGTAAGGGGCCAGGCCTTTATACCAAAATCTGTCCCCCTCCCACATACATGTTTAGACTTGTCACTGGGTGCAAGATGCACACCCCCCACCCCGGGAGGGTCGTGACCTTAGGCCAGGCAGCTCTCTTCAGCCAAAATAAATTCCCAGAGAGAGATCAGTTGAGTGCTGTCAGTCATCACTGCCAGCAGAAGCCAGGGAATTGAGTGCTTCAGTCTTGAGGAGGCGAAAGTATCTGGACAGTTTATCACAGCATCCACCACTCCTCCAATCTATCCCCTCCTGTGGGGCTCTCCCTTCAGCTCTTGGAAAAGCTGAGAGCTGCCCACCCTGAGCCAGGACTCTACCATCCTCAACCGGGAATGCTCTCCCTGCTCTGCTCTTTGCCTTCCCAACTTCTACTCAGTTTTCAGCCTAAATGACCTTTCCCCAGAGCTCTTGCATGATCCTCAATTGCTTCTACTGCTTCATATCAAAGCGCTGCTAAACTTAGTTGCTTAAAACAACACGTGTTTACTGTTTCTCATGATTCTGTGGAGTGGCCGAATGGTTCTTCTGCTGGTCTAGCCTGAGCTCACTCGTGTGGTGGTAGTCATCTGGCAGGTTGACTTGGGGCTGGGCTTAGCTGGGACAGCGGGTCTCTCTCTCCACAGGGTCTTCCATCCCAGCTTCTTTAGAGTATGGCTTCCAAGAGGGTGAGAATGAAAGCTATTGATGCCTCCAGTCTGTAACCTCCGTAACACCACTTCTGCCACATTCTGTTGGTCAAAGTGGGTTACAAAGGCAGTCCAGATTCAAAAGGTAGGAAAATCCCCTCTGTTGGGAAGAGCTACAATGACTTTGTGGCCATATTTAATCTATCAGACCAACATAAACTAAGTACCCATGTGAATCTCTCCTCATCCATGCTCTGCTTTTCCTTTGCAGTTCTTTTTTTCACAATTTGCAATCATGTTTATTTGTTTTAGTTTTTCTCCACTATACTCTGAGCTCTGAGAGGATAGATATCATGTCAGTGTTTCTTCACTTATCCCAACTGCCTCGTCCAGTGCCTCACAGAGAGTTGGTGCTCAATAAATACTGGTTGAATAAATAAAGGCAAGTTCCATCTCAGATCTAACATGCTCTGGATTTTGACAGCCTGGAAGTTAGTAAAAAATGAACAGTAGAGATGAGTCTAATTCTACGTATCTCAAAGCGGTGGTTCTCAGAGTATAGTCCCTGGATCAGTAGCATCAGCTTCACCTAGAAACCCATCGAAATGCAAATTCTTGGGCCCCACCCCAGACCTATTGGATCAGAAATTCCAGGGGCAGCCTGAGAAATCTGTCTCATCAAGCTCTCCAGGTGATTCCGACAAACATGAAAATTTGAGAACCATTGTCCCGAAGTATGTTCTTTAGAACATGAGTTTCATGGGATTTAAATGAGTGTTAAAAGGCAAAAGGATTCCATGGACCAATAACTGGGAAACACTGAGTTAAATACAGACAGATTTCTATACTGCAAAACTTCATTTGCTAATGAGCGCTAGGATTCTCTGAGAGAGATTCATGGTGTCCAGTTCCTCTTCCAGGAACGTCTCCTGGGACTAGCGTTCCACGGAATTCATTTTGACTCTTGGGGGGAAATGCTGCTCTAAATTAGAAGCAATGCATAAATTAGTGAAAACAAAAACCAAAAAACAACCCCCTTCCCCCAAAAAACAAACTACAATTGAGAATCATCTATTGAAAAAGAATTTTATAGCTGATCCAGTCCCAAATAACTTTTAGGTCTAAGTCGTCGTGTTGTGTGACGTTCTGTCAATTAGTTCATTGGTAGAACCTTATCTCAGTGTTATTTTCAAAGTTGTGTTATTTCTAAACACATTTTTCTTTTTTTAATGATCACAGCTTTAATATTCAGAATTAGCTCCAATTAGGGCATCTAAAGCCTTTTTTTTTTTTAAACATCATAAGCCTTTCCTTCTCTAACGCTTGCCTTAGAGACTTCGCCGAACACAGGTGATGGTGGCTGATTCCCTTGCTGTAGCAAACTCTGAATAAACAGCTTCTGCTTGTTTTCATTTGGGTGGTCTTCACTGATTTCCACACAGTGAGAAACAGTGTTCCTGCTTGATAGGAACTTGAGAAGGAGATTTCAGTGTGACTGTTTTATAAGCCAAAATACAGATTCAACTATTGCTGTTTTCAGTGGCTGATTCTTCTCAGTAACTTGAGCCTATGCAATAATTTGTTCTGTTTTCCAACTTGAGCCTATGTGGTAATTTGTCCTGTTTTCCAACATATACTGTACTCATAATCCAACTTTATAAATATCTGTACCGGGGCAACTCAAGTTGTCTAACGTGTTATTTAACACATGATTTATTTTATTAGGTTATCTCTCATAATACTTGCTTGTATTTTTATTTCTATTCTTCCAACTTACCATCAATGCTAATTGATGTTAACCATCCAACTTTTATTTCTTCTCTCCAACTTACCATCAATGCTAATATGCTATCAATTGAACTATAATCACATAAGGATTGACTTCTTATTTTTAGTTTGCTCCAAGTACACAAGGAAAACTAAGGAATTTACTATTTACTAAAACTAAGGGTTTACTATTATTATAACCAATTTACAGATAAGAAGACCAAGGCTCAGAGAGGGCAAGAACTTCCCTGAGGTCATGAAGATAACAAGTATGAAACTGAGATCTCAAACCTGTCCAAGACATATGTCCACAGACAAGTTAACATTTACAAACATTGATGTACCTGGACGTAGGCTTGCAGAGATTTTCTGTCTTGTTTCTTGAAGGATATCAGCAAGTCCTGGGGATTCAGGACATTTCCAACAGCACTGAGCCTTAACAGGGAGCCAGCCAGCTGGAGCTGTTGCTGTTTCTTCCCATGCAGTGAGGGTGCTCAGACACTTGGGATGCTCCTGGCACTGCCCACCGTTGTTCCTCACTTAAACAAGAAAGGCCATCCCCACTGCAACTTTGTATTCCAGTTGGTGGATGCTCCAACATCATTTTCTTAAATAAAGAAAACCTGGCGTCTCCTGCATGGTCCTCACTTGGTGCATCTGCATTGCTGGTTTTGCAATAAGAAAGGAGCTAATAAGTCATGTCTTTCTACGTTGCTGTTGGTGCTATCATGGCTTTCTGTTTTCCAAGCAGAAGCAGCCTGATGTCACCATATAATGACTCCTGAACCCTCCCCACCAAAGTCACAAATCTAAGCTTCTAGGAAAAAATACCAACAAAACACCCATCAGTGAGAAATGGTTACTTGCAAAGAAGAAAATAAAGAGTTACAACCTGAAATTCAGAATATTTTGCTTATTACAGTTACTTCTCTCCTACTTATTATTAGCAATATCATTATATTACTATGATGTGATAGCAGCTGTCTTTCATTGAGTACCCACTACCTAACAAGAGCTGTGCTAAATGCTTTATATATTATATCATTGAGTTCTTACAGCATTATGAGGTGTTTAATATTATCTCTATTTTACTGATGAGGAAACCAAGGCTTAGAAAGGTTCTCCTGCTTCAAAGTCAGCCAGACTGCTTAACCCCTCCACTGTGCTATATATAGCAATGGGAAATGTAGAAATAATTTAAATGTTCCTTAAAAACATTTGCCTGATTTTTCTTTTTGGCATGCAGAATCTTACAATAATGTACTTTTAAGGTTTAGACCACTGAATTACTTTTAAGAAGTGCCTTTCCTTTCCCCAATCCATTAGTTACAGGTGGCAGCATGGTGTTTTGGGGAGCAATAATGGCTTTGGTGTGAGGAATGCCCAGATGTGGGGAGAGTTACTGTGTGGGATATGGTCCCTCATCTTGCAAATGGGGACTACTATATCCCACCTCCCAGGATGGTGGTGAGTGCTAAATGAGGACATGTATGTATGTAAAGATTTTGGCCCAGCGCCTGGTGCACAGCAAGTGGTCAATGAGCGGTGAGTCCTCCAAGGGCAGCCCAAGAGTCCTCCTGTGTTTAATCTTCCCTCTCCCTGACTCTACAGCTTTCTCATGCATCTTTATTTACTTAAGGCTCATATTCCACCTACTTTCAAAGAGTGTGCAAGAAGGAGCTCTAAGTTAATCTCTGTATAAGCATGGTTGGCTATGAATTTACTGGAGAGGTCAGAGGTCATAATTCTACTCCTAGCCATGTAAAACTAGGCAAGCCCTGTGCCTCAGTTTCCTTATACGTCAATGGGGATAAAAGCAGCACTCTGCTTCTCAAAGGGCTGTAAGGAGGATGATAAGTCAAATAAATGGAAAGCTAAAATGTATTACCAGCGATCATTAATGTCAACTTGTAGTGGCTTGTAAATGCCACAAGGGACATGTTCTGCAACAGGGAACAGCCTCAGACCATAATGAAACCCAGCGATAGAATAAAGCCTTATTTGTTTATCTTTGGGTCTTCCTCTGTGGATGGCCAATGTGAAAGGGTCAGCCATCCTGTTTTCTGCTTCCTCTAATGAACTCCCTCTGGTACAGTTACTTACCCAATGTCAAAAGGCAAGTCTTGAAGGCAGAGATGAGCCAGAAATCTCATTGTCCTCTCTGGTTTACTTCTGACATCTAAGTGCTTCGGCCCCTTGAGGTGAAGGTGCTGTGAATAGGGCTACTTTTCATTATGCACTTTCTCAGAACAATGTATTGAGACAAGGAAGACCACAGAGATACTCAGAAACATATCACACTTACTATTGATAACCTGGGAAAAGTTTCCACTGTCCAGAAGCTGAGGTTCAAATGTCACTTTATGTTTTAGAAGCTGGTTTCATGAAGAGATGTGTCCTTTAACCTTTGTTCCCACCTGAGACTACTTCTGCTCCCCACCCCAGGCCTGTAAGTGTTTTGTAGCATTTGCTTTGACAGACCACCAGTTGCCTTTTCTCAGACAAAGTAGATTGAATGGCCAGAACTACCTGGGCACCGCTGTTAACAATTAAAATTGGAACACCTAATCACAGCCCACTCCCAGGAGGTTGGTACAAATTTATGTCCTGCAGCTGTGTGGGCAGCACCTTCTGAGAGGCAGTTGCTTATTTGAAGGCTAGGATGAGCATGGAGCTGTAGAGAATGTGTCAGATGGTGGGAGTCTTCGTTGTCTAGCAGTTGGTTAGGAGCTTGGACTTGGTAGGCAGACGACACAGTTAGAGCCTGACCTTACTAGCTGTGGGAGGTTGGGTGAGTCCCTTGACCTCGCTGAGCTTCCCTTTTCTCTTATAGTGGAATGGTAGCTGTTTCAGAGGGTTGCTCTGAAGGTTAAATGAAACTAAGCCTATAAAGCTGTTAGACTAGTGCCTGATAGGCAGTAAGCACTCAATGGATATCAGCTATTGTTATTGTTTACAAGCATGTAAAGTGCTTGGCACAAGTATGTATATTTTTTTTCCTTTTTTAAAAAAATTTATTTATTTTAGGCCGTCTTGGGTCTTCATTGCTGCGCGCGGGGGCTTCTCAACGTGGTAGCTTCTCTTGCTGCAGAGCACGGGCTTCAGTAGTTGTAGCTTGAGGGCTCTAGAGCGCAGGCTCGGTGGTTGTGGCTCGCGGGCTTAGTTGCTCCGCGGCATGTGGAATCTTCCCGGACCAGGGCTTGAACCCGTGTCCCCTGCATTGGCAGGTGGATTCTCAACCACTGCGCCACCAGGGAAGCCCCACAAGTGTGTATATTAAGGGTGGTTGCTGTTACCATTATTATTGTTAGTGTTGTCCTTTGTCATCTGGACCTCGAATCAGATTCTCAGCCCCCTGGTCTCTCAGAAACGTACCCAACGGAAGTGACTCCATCACTTCTGGTTAGAGGCTCCCTCTGCACGGAACTCAGACAGGACTTCCTGAGGCAGTGGGTGGACATCATCACCAATATCTGAAACAGACTCCAAGCTGTCCTCATGTAGCTCAGTCTTTGACCAAGACTTGTATAATCCTCTTCCTCTCTGTCTCAGTAACCCCCCATCAAATGCCTCCAAATTCT
Organism: Eubalaena glacialis; assembly: GCF_028564815.1. Taxonomy (NCBI): domain Eukaryota; kingdom Metazoa; phylum Chordata; class Mammalia; order Artiodactyla; family Balaenidae; genus Eubalaena; species Eubalaena glacialis. The sequence goes on along the minus strand of NC_083722.1, from coordinate 80,190,582 downwards.
CAGGCAAATCCTGAAGTTCCTTAGGTAAGGTTCATTCTTCCTCCTTCTGAAGCATGTAATTGACTTGCCACTACAGCTCAGTCATGTATAGTAGGTGTCCCTCTCCCAGTCTTGGTCAGTGTTTAGTTCAAAACTGTACCAAGTGTTCTCAATCCTGAGTATACATTAGATGTATCTGGTGGGGGGCTTCTTGAACATGTAGGTGCCCCACTGTCGATGATTAAATCAATGTGTGGGGATCATCCTGGGTATCTGTGTAGCTAACACTTCTGAGTATTTACTTTATGCCAAGCTGTGCATAAGAGCAGCTCATGGAATCCTCATCACAACCATGTGAGGTGTTATCCTCATTCTACTAAGTGGTTTAGTAAGCTGGCCAGGGTTACCTGGCTTAGCTAGAGGTGGAACCTGGGTGGAATTTGGGGGTCTCTTGGTCTCCAAAGCCATGGTTTCCTAATTACTAAGCTACTTTCCCCCAAAATCTGTTTCAGGAATGTTTCAATATCTGAGCTTCCCTAATATTCTCACACACTTGTTGGAAAGAGCCTCTAGGCCCACTGATATTAGTGGATGCCTGATTTCAACTGTAAGGTTAGAGGAGGAAGCAGTGTTGAGGCGATACCCACCATTTTCACACCCTTGCCCACGCTTCATCTGCAGTCACTGCAAGGTGAGGCAAGTGTTAGTCATGTTCCTGGAGACCCAGGATGTAGTGGGCATTTATTCTAATTAGAAGCAATAAAAGAATTACTCCTTATGGTGTGTATTTCCTTGCCCAAAGAAGAAAGGTTTTGGGCTTTGGCAAAACAGAGAAAACATTTGATTCTTTTCCAGCCTTTGTCTTATATTAAAGATGAGGCAGATCTATGGGTTTAGTCCATAATTAAGTTTACTTTATTTAAGCATTTTGATTTTTAATGGCTTTGAGAATTAACAAAGATGGTTATAAAAATAACTACAGTGGAGTAAGCCTCCAGAATCTTATAAACCCACTACCATTTATGTTGATGTGGCAAAATACAGTTATATTAAACACATATACCTGCACACACATGCATACACTCACATATACACTTACGCATGCTTGCTCACAATTCACACACAGAATGAAGAAAACTAGAAGTTTACTGTATTTTGAAATAGAGCAGTAAGCCTCATTTGGGTTGCAGAATTAGTAAATATTAATTTATTCACACATCCACTTATTCTGGTTTTGATGGGTAGAATTAGAGTTAGACATGCTTTGGTCTTAATATAGGAAGAAACGACCTAACCCTTTGAACCATTTGATAACGGAATGGACAGCCCTGTCGTATAAGTGAGTCCTCTCTCACAGAAAGGATCCAAGCAGAGGCTAGCTGGCTCTGGGAAGGAGAAGCTGTCTCAGATTTCTTTTCTATTCTATGTTGTGCTAAAACCTAACATAGCAGGTGCTTTGAGAAGGTGGACAGCAGCATCAGTGACCTGCTAGCACTTTGGCTTTTGTCTAGAACCCTCACTTTCAAGTGTGTCTGTGCATGGAGGTAAGCTATGGCTTCTGAACCCCTCTTATCTAAGTCTCTTTTAGTCCCTTTTTGGACCTAGCCAGTTATACATGCAATTAGTGCTAATTGTTATAATTATCACTTTCTTTCCTGAAACTGATAACCAGTTAATTTCATAGACTATGGATGATATGACATCAAATGCTATAGTTTTGTGGGGTTTTTTTGTTACATGGAATAAAGGCATTCTTCTGATCTTCATAAGGAAATCTTCTTAGAAAATTATCTACTCTTTGAGTTTCCACTCTGAGTTGAAATTCATAGAATAAAAGATTTTTTTTCTCATACTTTCAACAGGTATCTATTACATCATGACAGTGGTCCTGACATTGGGGTCAACACACTAGAAGTGGTCTTATTCCTGATAGAACTGAAACATACTGTTGAGTGGACAGCACCGACACCATGAATCATCAGTTATTCCATTATAGTCATGATAAGAGCCATAAAAAAGAAGTGCAGGGGGCAATGAGATTTGATAGCACGGGCACCTAACAGAGGGCTCAGGGAGACCTTCTGGAAGAAGTGCCATTTGAGTTGAGGCTGAAAGCGGAATAGAAGTTAACTAAGTGGAGTGGTGGGAAAGGAGGGTGTTAAGCAGTAGAAATGGCAAGAAGGAGCCCATTTCTTGGAATGTATTAAATTGGATCCCAAATCAGGTTGCAGTATTTCTCACTGTGGATTTTCTGTGAATATTAGTCTGAATTCCTGAGACCTCAAAACCATTAAGGGAAAGGCTTTTGAATTCTATTTCACAAACTATTTGCTTTAAGCCTCTAGAAAATTATCCTTTTTGTACCTGTTTGTACTTTGCAGAACATAACCCAGGGAAAGCCTGAGTGCTATGGGTGTTGTAGTCAAATATAGGACTCGTCTTCCTTCTTCAGCCTGAAACACCTGCTAGAAAAAACCCCAGACGTGCTGCATATGTTCACATGTCATGAGAAGGGCACGTGCCACTCTAAACAACGTCTGACATTCATCATGTTTCAATAAACTTCATTTTTGAACAAGGTCACAGAAAGAATGAATTCTGATCTTTACTCACAGTATAAATTTGCTTTTAAAAAGAAAGCCAACATTTAAAAAGTCATGCATCTTTTTCTTATTTTTAGGATTGTTTTGATTCCAACTGTATCCTGGCTAGCCCCCAGCTTTTTATGTGTGTTACGAAACTTTAAAAAGAACAGTTTTTTAAAGTTACACTGGCAGTTGAGAAACTTGGAAAGTGGAAACAGCATACAGCCCAGACAACTGAATTTACTGTATCTCATGAAGAAAATCATTTTAGTTTCTATTTATTGAGTTTACTATGGGCCCAGCACAGTCCTAGGAACATTCCATACAATTTCTTATTTAATTTTCTCAAATTACTTGTGAGGCAAGTACAATTAATCAACCCACCCTTTTTTTTTCTCTTGAGGAAACAGGCTGAATGGGGTTAAATAAATTGCCCAAGACCACACAGGGTCATAAAGGGAGGGACTGGCTTGACTCTATCATTGTGGGACCACAAAGCCCAAGTCTAACTCTTTATTACAGTTGTTCCATGTCTTGGAAACTGCACAATGGAAACGTTGGGTATCAGATCTTTAGACATTCAAACCGAATAGTAATTGTACTTATGGTTCCAGGCCTCAACAACTAATGCAAACATGGCCTCCTCTCAACTTTCCTTAAAATGTTCCTCTAACAGAGGTTTAAAGACCCTTTAAATGAATGGTGAGTTCAAGTTTACTACTAGGTGTACTGGAGAAACCAGGATGCATGAGGCATAGTTTTTAGTCATCTAGCAGAGCTGATATTATTATTATTATTATTATTTATTAATTTAATTTAATTTATTTTTTGGCTTTGTCAGGTCTTAGTTGTGGCACTCGGGATCTTTCATTGTGGTGCATAGGCTTCTCTCTAGTTGTGGCACGCAGGCTCCAAAGTGTGCAGGCTCAGTTAGTTGCCCTGCGGCATGTGGGATCTTAGCTCCCTAACCAGGGATCGAACCTGTGTCCCCTGCATTGGAAGGCATATTCTTAACCACTGGACCACCAGGGAAGTCCCTGGCAGAGGTGATATTAAATGCCACAAAGTATTCTTGCTACCGCAGGTCTGATGAGTACTGCATGGGTGGTTGGGGAATAAGTGCTACTTAAACTTTATTAGTGCTGGTCTCTTATTTATATAACAATCATCATCACTTGTGATGTGGCTGCAGCTCTTCCATCTGAATATAATTTTCTGTGTTTATCGCTTTTAAAACCTTCTTATGTTCCTGGCTCTAGGAAAAGGTCATAAACATTCATCCATACAATGGACTATTATTCAGCTATTGAAAGGGAAGAGGGAGATGTGCACTGACACGGAAACTGTCCATGATGTACACAATTTTAGCTGAACAAAATCAAATTGCAGAAGAGTATGTATATTAGGACTCACTTGGTTACAAGTGGTAGACAACCACGGAGAAGCTTTTCCATGGCAGTGGAGCCATGGATGTTGCTAACTCTGTTATTACGTCCTTATAGTTCCTTGACTAGAGAAGAACAGAGCTCCAGATGAAAAAAAATCCCAGGACAGGATTCTGATTGGTCTGACTGTGGCCACATGTCTAGCCCTTGGAGCAACCACTGTGGCCAAGGAGGGAAGATGATGTGACAGTTTCTGAAGCCAGAAGAACGAGGTCTAAAGCTAGAAGGAGGAGATAAAGGATACTGAAAGTCAAAAACCATAATTGGGCCCAATTTTTGTTAAAATATGCATTCAAAAAATCCAAGGGAATATACACCAGGCTGTTAAAAGTGGTTGGCTGTTTTTAGAGCAGATTTTAACCTCTTCTGGAATGTTTGAATTTTATTTTATAACCAGTTCCTCTTACTTTTGTAAGTTAAAATTAAAAAATTTTTTTTCATTAGAAGGTTAAGTAAAAGAAGGTCCTAAACTAGTAAGCTCTTGTTTATTCAGTTGATAATGTATCTCATTAATCAAACCCAGGATCAGTCAGTCTAAAGCGTTGTCAATTTGGTACATATTTTTATCGTTTAAAATAACTTGTTTTCTTTCATTATTCTCCTCCAAGCAAATTAGTTCCCTTTCATTTAATTGTGTAGTTAAGCCTTTTGTATGGAAAAGAACTCTTTCTCAGAGCTGATCCAAAGCCTGTTTCAAGAAATGGATGAATTTTTGGCAACATAAGTTATGAAGTTTTGTACAGTCTATAAGAGTTGCTTGGTGGTAGAACATTCAGTAATCTGAGCCACTTTTGTAGGTGGTAGGATATATACTTACTGCTTGGAAGGAAAGCCAACACCCTCTCCTGTTTTCTGGGTCCATGCCCTGTTCTACTTTTATCTAGCATTGGCCTCTGTCCTGAGGCAGGATGATTAATGGGCCCATCACTTTTATCTTTGCAGTACAACTGCAATTCCACTCTTCAAATTTACATTAACAATTCTCCTATTACTAAAAAATGGCTCATATTTATGGAGTACTCAGTGTGTTTATTCAGACATTTATCTCAGTGACTTTTCAAATATGTAGCCTAAAGCAGGTATTTTATAGACCTTCAAGATCCTTGGTTAAGTTGGGTAAACAGGACTGTTTTTGTTCCAAGAAACATTTCCGGTGGCTTGTTACCCTTTCTCTCACAAGAATCCACCCCTTGGGCAAATGTTTTTCTCCTGCTCAAGAGAGACTCTGGACTGTAAAGATGAATGCAGGCATTTTCAGCAGCACTGGAACACCAGGAAGTTGGGTGTTAGTTAAAAGCTCTAGTATAAGAAATTCTTGTTTGGAACCCTAGGGTATAAAATTCCTATAATTGAAGCTCCAGACCCTTTTTTCCTCTTGTTTTCTTTGTTCCTCAGAAGTTCCAATAAAACTTTACTTACAGAAACAATCAGCCAGACCATGGGCTGTAGTTTGCTGATTTCCATTTCAAAAATATTATATTATATTGATTACTGAGATTTTGGTGTCTCCTTAAATTTTGCACCCAAGGCTAGAGTCTCACCTGCCTCACCCTAGTCCTGCCCATTTAGCATGGAGTTTCACAGATTCATTTAAAACTCCTGACAATGTTACAACTATTAAATGCTGAACTTTTGCCCCTAAGGAGGAAAACAGAAAAAAGATTGGTTTTGTTATGTTATGGATATTTCAAACATCTTTCATGTTTCAACACCCTCCACCCAATTTTGTTATTTTTCTCTCACTTAATGGATCCCATCATTAGCTTGCTTAAAATTTTTGTTGCGTCCTTTCAGCATCTGCATGGATGGAAGCACAGACAGGATTCAAGGTAAGAACTGTTCATGGGTTCTAGAATAGCTTAACTCTCCAGAATGCCTTTAGCTTTTTAGAAGGAAAAACACAGTGGTATTTGAATGTAACTGCTCTAGTAGCAAAAAGCACAAGTCTAAGGAACCAGGGTTTGGGTAAGGCCAAAAGAATATATAAGCCTGTAGCATTCTGAAATTTTTAAAACCTGCATCTGTAGTTACTCCTCTCCTTAGGGGCTTCTAAGGGGCCTTTTCCACCTTGAAGTTGTTCTTGAAAAATGGGCATGGTTAAAAGTCCTTTTAATTTTACAGCTTTTAGCATAATTTAAAATGTGCTAATGAACTACCTTTAAATAGCCATGTCAGGGAATACTGCAGGAAGAGGAGGCCTAAGGGATGGGCAGTACTCATGGAAAATACCATATAGAAACAGGCACAGCCCAGGCTTAGGCCTCAGCATGGCCATCTGCCACATCTTCTCAGAAGCAGAGTAAGGAATCCCCAATGACTGTAATAATGTCTACTTATGAGGTTTCCCCAAGGTTTGTTTTCTTTGGGGAATCTGGTCACTGGGCCAGATTCCGTCACTGGGCCAGATTTGGCCACTGGATTCTAGTGGACTGGAGTGAAGGGCTTTGTCTAAGCACTAGGAAGATGATTTTCCAATTCAGGGAGAACTTGTGTCTGCAAAGAAGAGAAACTCGCTCAGGCTACCTGAGACAGAAAAAAGAAAGGTATGTATCTATTGGAAGGACATGGGGGCCTCTCATGGAAACCAAGGACAGCAAAGGTGGCCGGACTTCATGACTAGCCAGAATCATAGAAATGGAAAGTTACTGGAAACCAAGGAACTAAATAAATGGATGTAATTTGGACATTTAATCAACATTTTTTACAAGCCCCTGAAAGACTTACATGCCTTGACATTACAGATATACAGAAAACTGTAAATGGGGAATTAATAGTTGTTTAATTATAAATACCTACAGAATGTAGCTTTATGGCTTTTCATATTTACAAACATTTCATTTCATTTGAAAACAATTGTAGGTTAGATTTTCTTCTCATCTCAATAATTCTTGAGTATGCTTGGTGATTATAGACAAAGCATAGCCACAAGTGGATAAAACAAATTAGTCAAATAAATTTAAAAGCAAAGTTAAAGAAAATTTTCAAAAATTTCTACAGGAAAAAGGATACATATTTTGATGGTGCTGGGTTTTGATATGTTTGCTATGATGCTTAGGGCTACCAAGCACTTAAAACATTTTTCGCAAAGAGAATTGGCTCATATTGGCTTAGCTGAGCCAATAGGTTTGCTTCCTAAGGGTCAGGTGATTGGGCCTTTTTTTTCTTTTGTGGAAGCCCAATGATGTTTCTCTTCAACTAAAATCTACCTTGTTAAGGGATATGTACAAACTACCTCCTGCCTAAGAAGGATAGATAATTGTTGAGTTGTTTAGGGATTTTGTTTCTCATCTAACTAGATTCTTCATGTGGTGAACGACTATTCTGGGTTACATATACAGAGTTTTTCCTTTTGCTTCAGATTCTGATATGGCCCGGGGTAGAGCTGACAAAACTGGCTGATGGGGTGGCTATGAAATCAGCAAAAGGAGAAATCAGAGCTGGTCCTAGGTTTGGACCTGAGTAGCTGGTTAAATGGTGGTGCCATTAATCTGATGGGCAACCGTGGGAGAGAAGAGGCTTGGTACATAAAAATCCAGAGTCTTGTTTAGGACAAATCAAGTTTGGGATGCTAGTTAGATACCCACACTGGGGATATCAAGTAAACAGCTAGCTATCCAAGTCTTTTAGGCCTTCAGGAATCTCGGTTTCTGTTTATATGGCTCACTATTCTCCTCTCCGCAGACCAGCTTCCTTGGCAAAGGTCTTAGAGCTCACTTCTCCATGATCTTTGGCTTCATTGTTTTGGGTGCCATGGTTCTGATTTGGGCCACCACGGTCTACCAGCTCACCATTCAGTACCAGCTGGCTGACTCATTCTCATGGCACAGTTTCAAATACTGTGGAGATATCCTGTGATAGCCCACCCATGGGCAAGTGCCCACCAAAGATCTGATCTCTGGTGGGGCTCACAGAGTATGCAGGCTGCTGCTCTGGACTGAGCACAGGATAGGGCAGGAAAGCTGGATGTGGCAAGCAAATTTTATGACATTCCCTTGGGAAGTATTTTCTGAACCCCAAGGTAAAAAGTTGGCTGTCCTTCCTTCATGCTCCTACAGTTTCCAGAGCTTTGTCCCTTCTAAGTGGTATTGTAATGGCCTGCTTTCGTGTCTCCCTTACTACACTGTGCAATCCTTGAGGGCAGAGGCTCTGAACCTGCAGGAATTAGTACAGAGTGGATACTCAGTAAATATTTGTTGAGGGAATGAATGCATGAATATGTGAGAAAAAAATACCTGCACAAAGTGTGCTCTCTCTGACTTGCTGGAAGGGATCACCACGATGAAGAAATATGTAAAAAAACAATAAAGCAAAGCAAAGCAAAACAAAAAAAAACCAACAAAAAACCTGGAGCCACGTAACAGGTTTTGTAAAACATAACACATTTTATAACTTTCTATCCCTAGCCCTCAAGGGCTACTTGTAAGCATTTTGAACACTGTATGCGTTTATATACATATTTAAACATAAAGTTAGAGAATGTTGGCTCTAGAAGGAATCTTAAGATCCTTTAGTTCAGCTTTTTAATTTTTCAGGTAAGAAAACTAAGTCTCAAGAGGGTAAAGATGACTTATTTATGATCCCTAAAGCTTCCAGTCCTTGTTCTACTATATAAAGTTGCTTTCTATTTAAAACAATTATTCTTTACTTTTTCAAGGACCCAATGTGAAAGAATTCTGTTGAGAACCATAGATCTTCTCTCTGGAGGAAAAACGTACATAGGCATGTAAAGAAGAAATTGTCCCCATGGAGTCCAAGGATTCCTATTTAGAACCCAAGGATCAAAGGAAAAGAGATAGGGTGCCCAAGAATAGTGAGCCTTAGGCATAAATTTAAATACATTCTTAGCTGGGTATGTTACCTGACTTTTCTGAAAGATAGAAACACCTTACAGAGTTTTTGTGAGTAGTTGAGAAAATGTAAGTGCTGCACATAGAAGGTACTCAACAAAACGCTGGTCACATTTCAAAAGACATGGGATTATAGGACTTCTCAAAGGACTCTCGACAAGGCTTTTTTAATATATAACAAGCCTTTTCAGTTGAGGGAAAGATACATGGGAAACTAAACACAACAGGTGTAGTTTGCTTTTGCCCGCAGAGCATCCAGGTCAACAGAATGAGTGCTGATTTCTTGGTGACTGAGAGAAAGAAGAGGATGAGGGCAAAGAGGCCTCAGGGTCTACGGGTCTGTGAAAAACCTTAAATACCAGAGGTGTAAAAGGAAGGTTTAAGGAATAGGGCATTTGGGCTGGAAAAGGAAGCCATCCTCCTCTTTCAGGGGCAACTTCCTTCATTTAGTATTTGAATTCCAACCAGGGGAGGAAAAAAGGAGTCATCCCTGGTCTTGGATGATTCCATTTACCTCTGCTTACCCAGAAATCCCATGGCTGGATTTGCTTCATTTGTCTAAGCTTCCTATAAGACTCATCAGGACAGGAAGGAAATCACTGCTCTAGTCCTGCAAACTGACTACTCAGTGAAAGAGACCAAATCTGGAGATTCCCTTGACATTTGGAGTCCCCTAATAGACAATGGTAGCAGCTGGGGCTCCAGACTTGCTGGGTGGGAGCTTTTTCCAATGCAAAACCTGTCCAACTCCTCATGCACATTATCTTGAGGTGTATTTGTGTTTGTGTGAATGAACTGACACCATCTTTCTACCTTAAATAGGACGATGCACACACTTTGCTGGGCACAGATGAGGCACTCAGTGAATGATGGCAACTATGATGATGATGATGGTATTATTTTTTTGCTCCCTTCTTCATCTTCCATTCTCTTTTTCCTTCGGAGGAACAAGAAAGTAAAAGTCTTTTGAAATCCCTTCACCCTCCTAAAGAAGATAAAACTAATGCGAGGGTGCCAGGGTAAGGGAACCTCGACCCCCGCTCTAAAGCTTAACTTGAAAGATAGTTGCACCCCCTCCACCAAGTGTCATCCCTGTCCCTGTCGCTGAAGCCACCTAACTAATCCCCGGAGTGCCTGGCAGCTTTTGGAGGGGGGTAGCCGGGAAAGGGCGTCGGGGACAGTAGATGGAGACGAGATGCTCCGAGACAGCGGCCTCCTGGGAGGAGGCGTTACGAAGACCCCCGTGCCTGCACCCCGCCCGGGCCGGGCGCTCTCTGCTGCCCCCCGCGGAGGTGGCCGCGTCCCAGCCCCGGCGCCCCCCCCCGCAAGCAGCTCCTCGGGAATGCTGGGAATGTGAGTCAGGGCAGCGGCGAGCGAGCGAGCGCGCCGAGCGGCCGGGCGGGGGGCCCTGCGGAGCGCAGTTTTGGCAGCGCCCGCGCGAGCGCCAGTCTCGAGACTGCGGCGGGTGCCGCCCCCTCGGCCGTCGGCCCCGCCCGGCCCGGCGCCCGGCCTCGGCCCTCGGAACGGCGCCTTTCCTCCTTCCCTTCCCCCCCCTCCCCTCCCTGCTCCTCCTCCTCCTCCCGCTCCTGCTCTCTCGGGCTTCGGCTCCGGTGCCGGCTCCGGCTCCTCCCGGCCGCCCGGGGCCAAGGCGACAAGAGGTTGTAAAAATCCATGTGGGACGGCCCCGGGGCGAGCATCGGAAAGGTGAGACGTAGACGCCGGGGCCGCTGGGCGCCCGGCTCCCTCGGGGCGCCCGTGCCCGGGCATCCCTCGTGCTGGGTCCCCCTCACTCGTGGGGAGCTGCAATGCGTTATCGGGGGGGAGCCGAGGGGTGAACCACCCGCCTCCACCAGGGCTTGCTGGGGCGGGGGAAAGGATGGGGCGGCCTAAAGGCGGATTTGTCTCGATGTAGAAACCCCCGGATTGGAACAAGTGCACGGCTTCCTCCGGCGCGCGGGGGCCGCTCGCTCGCCCCGGCGGCCCGGGCCACCTCCCGCAGTCCCTCTCCGGCAGCCACCCTCATTGCTATTGCCTTTCTTCTTTCCATCTCCCCCTTTCGCCTGGCTTTCCCCCTCTTGCCTTGAAGGGTGGGGTGTTGGCAGGGGCAAGGGTCTCAGGGAATTCCCAAGCAGAACAAAGTAGAGAAAGGTGGAGCCTCAGACTAGGGGGTAGGGTACCTAGCTGCTTCGGTGGGCTCCGAGGGCAGCGGTTTAAAAAAAAAAAAAAAAACCGTGTCAGAGAACATGAAGCCGGATTTATTGGGGAGGGGTGGAGGGTGGTGGTATATGCAAACGAATACGATGTGAAATTAAACTGAACGACATTCCTTCCCTCGCCTTTCCCATCTCCGAATTATACAAGAAAAGGGATACTTATAGGGTTGTACCTATTCATTTTATTTATTTTTTATTACTGTCGGAGCCTTTGAAAGATCATCTTAGGACAGTGAAGATTAAGGGCTGCTTTGGTGCGGGATAATAAAACAGCGCTCGTAAACTACGATCGGCCCTGCCTTATTTATTTTGTACTTAAGGGTCTCTGTTCTCCTTGCCCGAGAGGGAGGGTCCGCTCTATTACGAGCGGATCGATTTTAGGCGGCTACCTGCCTTTGCTGGATGAAAGGCAGTTTACTCCCGGAGCGGTGAATTGTCAGCTCCCTCTGTGATTGACAGCCACACCTACCACTTACGTGGGCAGAGTGGGGACCGCTGGAACCTCAAGAGCCAATCAATGCTCGAGAGAGGAGGGCAGTTCCCACTGTCAGGGTTAGTTTCCTGGTTGGCTTTTTAAATCAGTGGTTTTGCTTAACCATTGGTTTATACCAGGTATGAGGCTCCAGCTGTGAGAGGCAGACAAGCGAGAAGAAAACTTCGAAAATGGGCTTAGAAGCAAGTATGCTTGACTTGTATTTGTCACCCCCATCCCTTTTTTTAGTTGTAGTAGTTGGGGATGCTCAGGCCGTTGGCTTAAAAATGAAAATGAAATGAATCTGTGTAAAGAATGAAATGGGAGAGGGTGTTGGGGGTTAGAATTGTCCACCTGTTTCTCTGGAATTGCAGGCTCCTTTATAAGAGATACCATTTACTGTTGAGGTATCTGGAAAAGGGTGTGGCACTTTGTCTCCTATGGTCACTCTTGTCCTTGTAAAGTCACATTGTTTCTCAGTATACAGTACTTGGCTCTTGGCTCTATTGGGTGGATTTTTAAGATATTTTTGAAGCAGGCAAGCATGCTTTATTTGGATTACCACGAATAGATTCTTTTAGTTTTTGACAGTGTAACCCAACTTCTGGAAGTGAAGGCTGCCTTCTTCACTTCCAGTTTGGGTGTCAGTTTGGAGGTGGCAGCGGGGTCAAGCCAGATCCTTTCTGGAGGGTAGAAGAGTTTGCGTTTAAGGTGAATTTGCTTTTAAGGTGAGCCATCTTGTCGGTCTGCTTCTGTGCTTTAATGAAAGCCTTGTACAGTTTGGGGGTGGTGGTGTGTGAATTGTGATGGAAGCATGGCTTTCACCAGCAAGATTTTCAAGGGTGGATGGATTGTGGGCGGAAGGAGCAGATCCTTCTCAATTCTCTATTAGTGAAAGGCTAATTTTTCAATACTCTTGTCCCTGAATTCAGTGGAAAAATTACTGGTTGAACCAGAGAGCTGTCACCTTATAGAAGTTGTACCTGGATGTGAATAGAAAGCTGTGCATTCAGCATTTCATGAACAGATTGTGAGCCAGCGTACACTGATTAGGATGGTCTTCATGTAGCAGACAGGTTTGTCAAGGTAGTATTATTACTATTATCATTATTATTGTTACTGCATATGCTAGCACTTTGGGGAGTACTTTACATGTATTTTCATTTTTAAACCCTGCAAAGCCCCTATGAGGTAGGTAGGACTATTATTATCCTCAAATTATAGATGAGGAAACTAAAAGGAATTAAGTATCTTGCCACAGTTTAGTGTGAGAGTGAGAACTTGAGCCCAGGTTTCTCTGACCCAGAGCCCATGACCTTGGACATGGCCTTGAATTCAAATTTTGGTTGTGCAGTCTGCATGTGTCCAGTCTTCAGTGTGGGCTCTTCCAGCTTACATAGGGTCTATTCTGTTAAGAGTCCACTGCCATATTGATGGTCTTTGCACTGTCCTATTTGCCCTTCCACTTTGAAAGCTGTTGCCTCCACCAACAGGCAATTTAAGTAATTTTGTGTATTATATATTTCCAGTATGTCAGTTTTGGCCCAAAGGAAATTTCGTTTCAAACTTAACGGTGACTTAAAAAAAGGTAAAACAGAATAGAATGCACACTCTTCCATTTTTCTTGATATCTTAAATTTCCACTTGGAGTTCTGAATAGGTCTTAGTTGAATACATGCTCTTTTCATTCAATTGGCTTGTTTTCTTGTTTTGTTTTTGCTAAAGGATAGGAATTTTATATTCTCTTCCACTTAAAAAGAGATTCTTTTTCATTAGTGATTAAATATAATTATATTTAAAATTATCCTATTAAAACAATATTGCTCTCTTGCTTTATTATGTTACAAAAACCACAGACTTAAGCCTATCAGTGTCTTCTTCCCATTGATGAAACTCAATGGTCATGGTTGTCCAAAACAGGTATCCTGAAAAGTGAGTTTAGATGAATGGTGTTGGAGTCCACAAATTCACCTCAACAGATAGTCTTTGATTTTGGTGGGGTTGACTTTGTACAATCAACATTTTCATTTGTTTTACTAGGACTTGCTTTAACCCCTTTTATCAGCTCAGAAGTTAACATTTTGGCTGTCATATGGGAGGCCTACGTGCCAGCCAGCAGTTCAGTTTTAGCAATGTTTATGTTATTCCTTGATACTTGATGGTGATTTTCCTTATTTTAGGAAGATAGTAGAACAAAAGGAAAATAGAAAAGCATTGATATTAACGATAATGTAGGTCTCATAAATTTAAAACAGTTGATCCAAAGATAGAAATCATTAGGTGTACCAAAGGCAGAGATGCTTTAACTGGTTCTTTCTTATGAGAAGAAAAAGAACAAAATGAATGATTATGTAATAAATGTGAAATTATATCAAATGGTAAAAAATAAATTAGTCAACGTTTGCTGCATAACAAAACTCCCAGACTTACAGCAACAGGTATTTAGTCTCGGGACTTCCCTGGTGGTCCAGTGGTTAAGAATCCACCTTCCAATGCAGGGAACGAGGGTTTGATCCCTGGTCAGGGAACTAAGATCCCATACGCCATGGGACAACTAACTACTGAGCCCTCACATTCTGGAGCCTGTGCACCACAACTAGAGAAAAGTGCGCCGCAACTAGAGAAAAGCCCGTGCGCCACAACAAAGAGCCCACATGCTGCAGTGAAGATCCCGTGTGCTGCAACTAAGACCCAATGCAGCCAAATAAATAAATAAATATTAAAAAAAGAAAAGAGGTATCTTCTTAAAAAACAAACAAACAAACAAAAAAACAGGTATTTATTTTCACCCTCATGAGTCTGTCAGTTGACTGTTATTTGGCTCATCTAGGTTGGGCTCCTTGTGGTGGCTCTGCTGTAGGCTGTAAGTTGGATTCTGGTCTGCTCCACCTGTGTTTGGGGCCCAGGCTGAAGGGATAGCAGTTACTTGGGGCATGCTCTTATCACGGCAGATCACTGTATTCAAGAGCCTTGCCAAGTTGCAGAAGCTAATGTCATTTCCACTAACAGTGTTTTTGGATATACCAAGTCACATGGGGAAGCCTAACATCCATGGGTAAAAGTAGACTCTGCCCATAGTTGGGGAGGGAATATTTGATGAACTATAATCTGAACTCCTACAATGTGTAAGAAGTATGGTGTTTTTATAGAATTTTGTAATTTTTTCTTCTCATTCTTGGGGAATGCAGTCTTCATCCCCTCACTCCTACCCCTGGCTTTATGACATATAAACCTAGTGTTTTACTTTTGCATTTCAGGAATATACCATGTTTGATTCTAGAGGACTGACTGTAAAAGCAGGTATGAATAGATACATGAGTGTATACGTGAATTACTTAAATGATCAAGGCACTATTTATTAGAACCTACTGTGTTTGAGGGACTGTGCTCAATGGAGTGAGGAGCTCAAGAGTTTTTGTCTGACGTGAGTCCTGTTACCATAGAACTTATTAGAAGTAGGTGTCAGGAAAGACTTCTTGGATGAAATGGCATTTTCCTGGACCTTGAAGCAGTGACAGTTTTAGAGATACAGATAGAGCAGTGGATATAGTAGCAGTGTAAGAAGCACATCTGGATATAATGAGTTATTCCATTTGGCTAGAGGGTAAGACACGTGAATAATAATAACAATAATAATTATAATAATATCAATAATTATAGCTTAACTTTTATCGAGCAGTTAACTATGTGCTATGTACTCTGCTTAGCACTTTACGTAAAATATATAATTTAATATTGGGGTAGACATTGCTGATTGCCTATCCAGTATTCGTTCTCTCCTTTCTAACTAAAAGAACTCCAATTTTGTTTGGGATGGGAATATGCGCATCTCACGCTCCCAAACTCCCTTACATGAATGGCCACGAAATTCAGTTCTTATAATGATGCAAGTGGATGTTGTTGGATGGGGGCCTTCCTTAGAGCTTAATGAGGAGGACACACTTGGCTGGTATACCCCAGCAGCATTTGACCCCTTTTTGCTTCTTGCTGCTGGGAAAATGGGCACAACGCCTTGAGGCGCAGCAGCGACCTACAACAACAAAGATAAGACCATGTATTAAAAATGACAAAGCTGGAACCTGGAAGGCTTTTGGTCTTGATGACATTGTTGAGCCATAGTACCAGCCTAGACTGCCTTCCCCTGTACTTCTTGTTGCTTAAAACAAATAACCTCCTTACTTGTAAGCCACTATTTGTTACTTGTAATCAAACATAATCCTTGCTGATACATACCTTCTCAAGAGCCTTTCAAAGTAGATGCCATCATACCTATTTTAAAGGTGAGAACATCAAAAATCATATTAAGGCATTTGCACAAGATCTAGGATTCATCACTATGTCATTGTGACTTTCAGGGACATCATCCTGCCTTTGGCTGGGCAAATATTGCCACAGAAGAGATAGTGTTGGAAAAGTAATTTGGGGTAAAATTGAGGAGGCAACTGGATTCCAGGTTGAAAAGTCTGAGTTTTAGTTCTGGGCTAATGAGTACAGTTGGCCCTCAGTATATACGGGTTCTGCGTCTGGAGGGTTGACTGTAAGGGACTTGAGCATCCTCAGATTTTTGCCATCCATGGTCATTCTGGGAGCCAATCCCCTGCAGATACTGAAGGACAACTGTGTAAGATGATTTGGAAAAGACAGAGACTGGAGGTTGGAAGATCATTGAGGCTTAAATACGTGACACCAGTGCTTTAGTGTGAATGAAGGTGGAGGAGAAGCTGGGCACAAAGGTGAGCTGGGAACGTGAGAAGAGGATGGAACTGAGTGAACACAAATCATAGTTGGCTGTTTACCTGTAATCTTCTGAGAACAAAAATGAAAGTCTCCTGAAGGTTAGTATTAGCTTCTACTAATGGCTTCACATTTACCAGGAAGTAGGGAATGAGTAATGTAGAGAATTGTTAATGGGATGTGAATCATTATTTAGTGCAATAGGTGGGGACTTCTACTTCTTGTCTATATCATTTACCGAACCCTTGACGACCTTGTATGACATGATTTTGGTCTGGGTCTGGCTCCATTGTGCCAAAGGTAGCAGAGTTGAAGGGTATGGCCAGAGAGTGGTGAACAATACAACAAATTCTGTCAGTGGACTTATTTCCACATCTGCTAATCATTCTGGAGCTTTCTTAGGGGTGGGGCAGGGTCAATTTAACTTCCTGGGCCTCCGTTTTTTCTCCTGTCTCTCTACTTTTTTAATCTGTAAAATAAAGGATTTGGTTTACATTAGCGGTTTTCAAATGTTTTTCAGCTGTAGAAACGTTTGTTTCCTGAATAAAAACTTGTCTGGACCCTGAGTATATTTACAGAAAAAAGCAGAGCTGCTCTGAAAATTCAGGGTCCAGGTTTGTGTAGTCTGGTATGTCTTTATGTTGAGGCCACTGCTCTGAAATGATCCCTACACATTCTCCCAGGTCCAGGATTATGTGAATCTTAGAGCTGTCCAGATGTTTTATAGGAGCATCCTCTTTAACAAATCCCTTTGTTATTCCACAGCTTGCTGTGTTTTAGTATCATCCAGGGTAGAGGTTGTTAATGTTCGCCACAGCTACTTTTTCTCCAGGTGTATGTGTGTGACCTCTATGCTAGAACATTTAATTTCCAGTGTGAGACCATCCAGTACTCTTTTCTGCTGTGATGATCATGCAAGCACCTGTTGAGATGGAGCCTCCATCTGCCAGGGTCCCTGAGTCACTAAATGAGCAAAGCTTCCAGTCAACTGGCATTGGACATACAATGTGACCGAGAAATACCTTTGTTGTTTTAAGCCATTGAGATTTTGTGATTTTTTATGCAGAACTTTTTATAAAGCTTATCTTTACTGATAGATCATCTTTTAGCACATCTGCTAAACTTTAACTTACTTTTTAAGTGTCTTCTGGATCAACCTGAGGTCTGGCCAACTTGTCCTTACTTTGTGCTTAGGAAAGTAGGAGGTAGCATCTACATTAGCTGTCCATGTAGGTCTCTGTACTCATAGATTCTATGAATTGGAATATTTATGCTTAATTACATTTGCTGTCATGTTAAAAAAAAGTCCAAAGATATATTGTGTAGTGCACCTTACTTTAAAAAAAAGCCTTTAATTTAATGTCCTGTTGCTTTTTAAGGTAGTAGAACCTCAGTGGTTTGGGGAAGAATAATTATTGTAAGTTACCATAATGCTACTATAGCTTGAGGACTCATTCATTGATTTGTGAAATATTTATTGAGCATCTACTATGTGATAGGTACTGGTGGTATAGGGGTGAACCATAGATAGTTCCTCACTTGGAGCTTACACTCTAATTGGGGGTTGTGGATAAGTTTGCTCTGTTCTATGAAGAACATCAGTTATGAACACTTACTATGTGCTAGGTGCTTTATATCCCTCATTTCATAATACCCATAAAGGTAGGTATATTATCCCCATTTTATAGATGAGGAAACTGAGGCTCAAAGAATTTGATAAACTCTATGAAGGCAAGAGCTTTTGCCTTTTGCTGTATCCCCCAGTGCTTAGAAGAATCTTTGACACATAGTAGCTGCTGAATTAATATTTGTTGATTGAATAAATGAGTAGAGAAACTTGCTTAAAATTAATGCTGTGGTAGAACCGGAACTTGGTTGGGTGAACCCACATCTGCTTGACTCTCAGGCTGTTAAATTATCAATGGGCATAGTAGGAGCAGTGTGTTTACACACAGTTACAACAGAAGCAACAACTGAGCCCCACCAGTGTCAATGCCAAAGGCACCAGCAAGAGCCAGATTATCTGTCTTTTATGGCTAGGGCTGAGTTTTCTGCATGATTTGCTACTCACTCTATCTCAGCTGGGGAAACTTGAGGCCACTACCTCACTGACTTAATTGCTGATGTAATTGGTCACCCCTCTCTTGGGCCAGTTCAACTTCTGCTCTATCCGGATTTCCTTAGCACTTGGCTGGCCCTGTTTCCCAGGTCTGTGCCTCAAGTTCTGCTTTTAGCATTTTGTGCATTCCTTCTCCAATTTCATTTTCTAGATTTGTTGCTTTGAAGTTCCAGGAAATCTCTAGTTGCTGGCACCTAGTGGGCACTCAACAAAATTAAAAAAAAAAAAAAAAAAAAGGGAGAGAGAGAGAGAAGGAAAGGAAGGCAGCCAGCACTTTCAGGAAGGAACTAAGTGATTACTTTTTCCTGGGAGTCAATAGTGAGATTGCAGCCCCAGCAGATGAGGTGTATGGGTTGGTTTGGAGGGCATCTCTGGGGTACACCTATAGATGGAAGGCCAGTGGCAATATTCATAGATGCCTTATACCAGCAGCTTTACTTTGCTGTGGTCTGTTCTTCAAATTCTACATTTTGCTCGCTTAATTCTCTTGTATGTGTGCAGTGTGTGCACGCACGTGTATGTGTATGCATGGGGGGAGTCTAATTCTTTCTTCCTGCCTTACAGCTTTCCACCCCTAAAGGTAGTTGTCATTCTGTGATTTCAGAATGTGAATGAATTACAGGCAGCAAAGTGCATTCCCCGTAAGCGTATTAAGAGCAAACTATTAATTCAAGGCAATTTCTTAGTGGCTCAGAAGACAAGAGCTTGAATGGGAATTGAGCAATGTGTTCTTTAAGAATATGCTCAGATCCTTATGCAAACTGTGAGAGGCTTTCCCCTAAAACAGTATGGCTAATTATAGCAAGAAAGGGCAGGGTTTTATGGAATTATACTGAGTTGTGCACTGTAGTTACTAGTTCTTTTGTAGCAGATTTCTCTAAAACAAGATGGGTGTGGTCAGGGTGGGAAGTTCATCTTCTGTGGGCCCAAGGTTGAAGGTAGGGGCCCAAGGTGATTTGGGGTCTGGGAGCTGCTCTGAGGGTGGAGGACAACACTCTGAAGGTGGAAGGTTGAGTGGCTCTGTAAGATGTGAGGTTGGTCTGATCCATGGTTATTTTCTTGGTGACACTGGTAGGCACCAAACTCCTACCGAGATGACTTTCTTATTCCTGGTTTAAGGCAGATTAGCCATGCTGCCTTCCTGCCAGCTGGCTGCAAGCTAACTGCCATCCCTGGAGGACCAAGACTGTGGTTCAAAGGTCAGGATCCTAGTGGAGCAGTGTTGTTGATCCTTTTCCACATTTGGCTCTCAGGAGAGGGCTTCAGATGTGTTTTCTTGCTGTCTGGTGATGTGTGCTTTTTGTTCCTTCTGGATAAAATTCTCCCTGCTTCCTTCCCTGCCCCCCCCCTTTTGGTTCTCTAGCCATCTTGTTTCTGAAACCTCTCCATGCGGGGGAAGCAGGAGGTTAGGTAGTGAATTGGATGATAGCTTGGTATTCTTAGGAGCTCGTTGAAAATAGGTCCTGTTTGATGCTGGGTGGATACAAAGGCACTGGAGTTTCAGTGACTGCTGTTTATCAGGCTTGCAGGCACAGAGAGCAGTTAGCAGGGGTACATAAGGGAAATTCTTTACCTTTTTTGTTAAGTCTGAGAAAGTACTATCTTTTCATACAGAGCCTTCGAATACATTGACAGGACATCCTTAAAATCAGCAACGTGAATAGCTGCTTAGAATAACTTCCGAGCAGATTCTTTTGGATATAGAGATGGGAGCACTGACCTGCAAGTCAAGAGACCTAAATTCCGTTTCTGGCTTTGCCACTAGCTTTCTACTTATTTCTCCGTTTCTTAATATATATCAAAATCATCTGGCTCTTTTCCAGGTCTAAAATGATTTTTTTTTTTTTTACAACAGGTTTTTCATGCAAAGGATCAGCTAAGTAACTGTCATTTTATAAGCTATTTTATCCTGGAAAGCAAGAATGTCCGGTATGCTTTCATGATGGACTTTATTAACAAAGAGTTAAGCCATTATATTATAATTTCACTATATATGTGTGTGCTTGCTTCATGGCAGCTCTCTGCTGGCACTGGGGATGCAGTTGTAAATAGAGCAGAGTTGTAAACAGGTGATTTTGGGGGGCTCGGGGATTGTAGCCTCTAGGGGGGCACCAAACAAGTAAGCAGGCTACTGTCATGGAAGCTCTTATGGCAGAACACCCAGGCTATCCTCCTCTAGGAGGACGGGGGGGATTCATGGATGAAGGATGGAGACAGGCTTCTAGAAGAAGGTAACACCTAAGGGGAGGTAGAACACTAAGAGGAGCTGGCTGGGGTAAGCTTGGTTTTTTGTTTTTGTTTTTTAAACATCCTTCCCCTATCACATTTTTTTTGAGTCTTTATTGAATTTGTTACAATATCGCTTCTGTTCTATGTTTTGGTTTTTTGGCTGCGAGGCATGTGGGATCTTAGCTCCCCAACCAGGGATCGAACCCACACCCCCTGCATTGGAAGGCGAAGTCAACCACTGGACCACGAGGGAAGTCCCTGGGCTTGATTTTGATGGTACAAATAACAGAGGGAACAGTCCAGGTCCAAAGATGAGCAAGAGGATGGAAGGTTGGGGGTTTGGGGAGATGAAAGCAGACCTGAGGAGATGGAGTTTAGCTTGGCTGGGGGTGGGGGTTTGTGAGAGAGGCCAGGGAGAGTAACAGGCATGAAGACCCTGTGATCCACTAAGGAGATGAAGTTCAAGCTTAACCATCAAAGGGTTTCAGTAGGGGACTGACACAACCAGAGATGCTGAATTCTCTTTATTCTTCTTTCATTCCACTTTCGTGGCAATAACTACCTGCTTTTGGTGTTTGTGGGAGTATGGAGTTTGAAATTGGGGTAAGGGAGTAGCAAGATGACCTGGAAAACAATCGAAAGATTATGAATATGGTCTTGGGAATCCTAGCAGTGCCCATTCTGATTTCATTGACCAAACACACTTTATGCAGCCTTAATAACTTTAAAAGACCATTTTCCAGGTGAAGATGCTCCTGATAAAAGATCTGTAGTGGGACTCCACGCTGTTTGTTGGTTTTGAGCATCTCTCTGAATGTCGTCTGGTACCAGGTCCTTTTCAGTGAGTTTTGAGCAAAGCACAGAGTATGGATCTTGTTTTAAAATGTTTGCAAATGTTTGCAGTTAATGGGTGCAATTAAACTGACTTTGTTAGACCAATAGAAAGCAATAGTTAAAGTAATTCATAGTGTACAATTTCTGAAAGTGGTGTGAGAAAGCTCTTGAATGAAAATGGTTTAATTATTCTGTGAAGCGTACAAGATTGAGAGTTATGTGCTGAAACTGCCTTCAGTGCCCCATGTATACCAGCTGCCTATGACTTTACTTTTGTATGATTTTTGTACTCTAGATGGTAACACTGGTAAACTGCCTTTCATACATTAATCTTGACTTCTGTGCTTCAGCTTGTGAACCAACATTTTGAGCTACTATATTATGGCCTTACCTGATAACAAGTAGTTTTATTTCAGCAACATCACCATATTTGTATAGCAGAGTCTGTGTAATCATTTGAGTAGTTCTTTAATCTTCTCATTATTTTATAAAAAGTAAGTGGAAAATGAAAAAAATATAGGCAGTAATAAAGGAGAAATATGAGCCTCATAAACATAATGTAATTGAGGCAAAGATGGAAACCATTTAAACATGCCCAATATAGATGGTGTTTACCCAGTCAGATGCTTTGGACTTAAGGTGGCCAACTCTATACAGTTGTGAGGGATAAGAATGAAGTTAAAGGCTATGGACATATGAAATTTTAGAAAAAAGCTTTGTGGATTATGATAAAGGTCAAGATGTAATTTGGATTTTGTCACTTATTTGTTTTGGGGTACAGAACTTCCCTTTTTTAAAAAAATATAAATTTATTTATTTATTATTTATTTTTTGGCTGTGTTGGGTCTTCGTTTCTGTGCGAGGGCTTTCTCCAGCTGTGGCGAGCGGGGGCCACTCTTCATCGCGGTGCGCGGGCCTCTCACTGTCGCGGCCTCTCCCGTTGCGGAGCACAGGCTCCAGACGCGCAGGCTCAGTAGTTGTGGCTCATGGGCTTAGTTGCTCCGCGGCATGTGGGATCTTCCCAGACCAGGGCTCGAACCCGTGTCCCCTGCATTGGTAGGCAGATTCTTAACCACTGCGCCACCAGGGAAGCCCAGAACTTCCCTTTTTAACATATAAGTGTAGTAAACTTTTGTTTGTTCAGCTTTAAAAAAACGTATATTAAGAAAGGCATTTTCTGCAAAAGTAGTGGATAGAAATTGAACTTCTCACCAGTCTTATTTAGGAGAGTCTGCCATAGTCAGTAGCATATTCCTTTGATAGGCTAAGTGGCATAGGTGGTCACTGTGCTTAACAAAATTCTCTGTGTATTTTGGTGAACCAGTAAAGAGAAACCAAAGAAAATAAAATGGTACTTAGCAAAGGATGCACCTCAATGGATTTTCATGATTCCATGGTTTCATTTGGTATACTGTGGAACAGAAAAAGACTAAATGCATCTTAGTCCTCATCATATGCCTGAGTGATGCTAAGATGGTACATTTGGAGCCAAAGAGAGAGAAGGGTAAGAATTAAGATTTGTGTACAATTAACCCCACAGCCCTCTTAATTCCCCTGGTCAGGAGGGTATGATGGTGATCTGTCTGCCTTGGAGGATCTAACTGATATTTGGGAGCTTGTTTAACTTTCTTTGTGGGCTCTGCCCACTTCTAAGCAAAGGAATGAGTTGGATGCAAAATTTCGGTTCTTTTTCATGCCTCTTGTGGTTAAATGGTGAATGTTAAATCATGGGAGATGTTGATGTAAAAGAAAAGAATATGTATATTTTTAAATATATGTATAACTGAATCACTTTACTGTACACTTGAAACTAACACAACTTTGTAAATCAGCTATATTTCAATAAAAATAACATGGGATGTGTTAATCAGGTAGAAGACGGGAAAGAATAGCTCTTGGGTTTCTAATCTCTTCCTGAAACTGAGACACAGTTTATCAAAAAGGCAAATAACTATTGGACCAGAAGTTCAAGAAACTCATATTAATTACCTACTATATGTCAGACACTGTGCTAAGCACATGCAAGAATGATCTCATTTAATCTTGACAATAACCCCATGATCCAAATATTATTTCTCATGATGAGGAAATTAACATTTAGAGAAGTTAAGAAACTTGCCTGGGTGTCTTAGTTTAGCTTCTCCCAGAATTAGAACCTGAGACAAGTATTCTAGTACAAGTAATTGTTTGGGACATACAGGGAACACCAGTAGGTGAACAAGGATATGAGACAGGGGGGAGAAGGCAACCAATAGATAGGACATTATTCAGTAAGTTACTACAGTGGCGACTGGAGTTTAATCACACAGGGAAACTCTGGAGATAGTGTAACACACCTGCCTCCGGATGGTCTCATGTGAGGGGTGAGGAAGCAGGGGTATGTAACCACCAGCTCCTGTCAGTTGTTTTTTGTTTTCTTTTTGAAAATTTATTTTTATTATTTTTATTTTTTATTGTGGTAAAATATATGTAACATTTATCATTTAAACCATTTTTAAGTGTACAGTTCTGTGGTATTAAGTTCACTCACAATATTGTGCAATCATAATCACTCTCCATCTCCAGAATTTTTGCATCATTTCAAACTGAAGCTCTGTGCCCATTAAACAATGACTCCCCATTCCCTCCTGCCCCCAGCCCTTGACAACCGCTATTCTACTTTCCGTCTCTATGAATTTGATTATTCTAGGTACCTTATATGAGTGGAATCATACAATATTTGTCCTTTTGTGTCTGGCTTACATCTCTTAGCATAATGGTTTCAAGATTCATCCATGATGTAGCATGCATCAGAGTTTCCTTCCTTTTTACGGATGAATGATATTCCATTGTATTTATATACCACATTTTGTTTATCCATTCATCCGCTGATGGACATTTGGTTTGTTTCTACATTTTTGCTATTGTGAATAATGCATCTATGAACATTGGTGTATCCATATTTCGGTCAGTTGTTTTTGAGAATGGTTAATTCCCTGGCAGTTCCATCCCCCACCTTGCAAAAGCAGAGTAGTTTTCCAAGGTTCGAAAGAAATCCTCAGCAGAGATGCTGATATTGGCAGTGTGAACTCCTTTGGGGCACTCTAAAATGTTCAAGTCAGAGGGACATTAGTAGGGCACTTAAGCGCATTTCCTCACATGGTCTTTACCCAAGTAAATAGAGAAGCTAGGATTTGAATCTTGCCTCAAAGCCCATGCTTTTAACTGCTCTACACTGAGTACTACAGTACTGAGATTTGAAGATGAATGAGACGTGGTTATTGCCTTCAAGGACCTATCAGGGTTGAATCATCTGTTTTGCAAAAGACTCCAGGGAAGACAGTGGCATCACATGGAGCAATCTGGAACTCACAGAGCCACTGTAAGATGGAATCACACGTAGCAGACGTATGGGCTCCCTTTCTCCTGACACCCTGTGGTGAGGCATGCTTGGGCCGGGCACGACTGGACTCTTCATGGGGCTGTGCTCCAGGACAGGCACTCACACATGTGCTGACCACTGGAGTCATGAGTTCCAGCCCACGCCCATTGATGCTTCCTGGCGTTCACTTGAGCTGTTTGTGCAACTATTGATATGTCATCTCAGCAGGGGTTATCCCTCTATGAGCTTTTCTGACGATTGTCTTCATCTTGATGTCCAAGCATCAGAAGCAGCTATTTGTTAGGAAAGAAATTAGGGCCCAGGAATGATAAAGAGAATACATTTGGAGGCAGTTAAAATGGTTGGTTATGTGTATCTGTGTCTGAAAAGACATCATTTACAAGTGATTTGCATTTATCTAGAAACCTAACACGAGATATTTTGTCCCTGAAAGGATGACATTACCTAGATTGGTGTTGTGGCAAAAGAAGAAAAAAAATGAGAGATCAGTCAGTGAGAAAATGCTGCCCTATATTTTAACCTAAATGTTAAATATTTTGTTTTAGTACTACATTTGTGGGAGCTGGGTGTATTAGTCAGATATTGCTAGGGTATGCTGAGATAACAACTCCAAAGCTCAGTGGCCTCCTTCTCTCTCATGGGTTGTGCATGGCTCTATTCTACCTTGTCTTTATTCTGGCACTCAGGCTGAAGGAGTCGTCCCTTCCTTGGATGAGCCATTCTCATGGCAGAGAAGAAAACAACTATGGTTTACTCACAAGATGCCTCTTATAGCTTCTGTTTGGATATGGCATGTGTTGCTTCAGCTCACATTGCATTCTGCAAAACAAGTCACATGGCCAAGCCTTATGACAGTGGGGCAGGAAGGATTCTCCTCTTATGGGACGGAGAGACTATAGGGATGAGCTGACTACAGAGGGACAGTGAATATTTTGAACAAATGAGGCAATTTACTGCACTGGCTAAAATTGTGCTCTCATGTGCAAATTGCTTAGCAACCTTTTTAACCATCTAATCTTTTTAGATTCATTGCAACATGTTTAATATTGTTTTTCTCCTTTTACTCATAAGGAAGACACATATTGTACTTAAGGGACTAGTTCTCTTCCTGGGATCCATGTAAAACCACCCATGTAGCTAGTATTATTATTCCTAATAATTCAGTCGTTACTGTCTTTCAAGAACTAATCATAGAGTTTGAAGGAAACATTGAGACTCAGAATTTGAATGCCTTTTATAGTCATGTGAAATTAATAGGGAACAAAGGACTAATTATTAACAACATGATGATCATCCTTTAAGAAAATAATACAGTGTGTCTGTAGTTAATATTGATGATGAGGGTTGTTGTACTGAGTATTTATCACGCCTCAGGCACTGTGCTGAGCACTTACACTTTCTTTGATTTAGTCATGACTCGCCTTATTTTTGTGAAATAGCTATTGTTACTCCTGAGGCCATTGTTAACTTACTGAGGTACTTACTAAGGCTCAGAGAGGTTTGTTAGCTAGCTCAAGGTTAAACAGATTAAAAAATGTGAGTTTCAGGACTCAAACCTAGTATATGTTTAATCACTTAACCAAGGTTTCTCAAAGTTAGATGAGATCCCTTTTAAAGAAGATAATTTCTCACAGAACCCCAGGTATGCTTAAATTATTGTTATTGTAATGATACTTTTAACTGTATAAACATAAAGCTGGTGAGGTTTTTTTTTTTTAAGCTCCTACACCTTTATAAAACTTAAATCAATTTAGAAATTAAGTACACATCATATTACTAATTCAAATTAACAACATTAATTTAACCACATTAACTAAATTGCTGCTTGTAACTGGAATATGATGCCAAGTATTCTGGGCCGGTTCTTTGGCAGTCAGCTGGTCTACCCTGCTGTGTGCTGGGTGATGACTCAATTCTCCCACCATAGTCACAATATTCAACTTGTGCGAAACTTTGCTTCATGCTGAGGAGCTTGACGTCCCTTACCTTTCACTGGGTGAGAACACATCATTTCGATTCCCAGGTCCATCTTTTTTTCTTTCCCTTTGACGCATAGTGATTCCTTAGGGTACAGCTTGTTGCTCAAACTCAATGGGCATGGCTGCTGTGATGATCAAAAATATCCTTACATTATTTGTTTTCAGATTATTGAAATAAAAACAACCTTAATTTCTCACGAGGCTTGTAAATTCTTTAATATATGGGACTGTGGATCTGCCCCCCTCCTCCTTAGTTTTTGCTCAGGTTAAAAAACTGGATTTTCTCTCTCTGGTACTACTCTGTCTTTCTTTTATAGGACTCTCTCCATCTGAGACCACACCCTATTACTACCAGAAAGGGTCTCATCTATTTCCAATGTTCACAATACCTGGTAGCCATGCACAATAGCTGGAGTTGCTTGTGTAAACCTGAATAAAGGGGCTATTGTTTTCCTTTGAAATGGAGGAATTTGAGTCCCTGGAAGGTCAGAAACAGTACTACAGATTTGTTCTCGAAATATTTGTTGAATAGATTTAAACCATGCCCCATAATTTCCCTTTTAATATATTTTGTTGGATAAGCCTACACTTATCCATGCACTAAGAGATTTAATTCAGTTACTTGATGACTTAATGTAGTTATTGACTCTTATTCACTATAATTTCAGTTTTTAGAGTGATTACTGAATACTATTCAGCATCCTGAACCTGGCCCTTGCTAAAGTCTCATGTGACTCCTCCATGATGATCAGTCATATTTTTCAGAGACCCCAGAGTTAGGATATAACATTTATTCTTTATCTTCTTTCCAGAATACATAGATGAATGCTTGTCTCATTTGCACATTTAAGCCATTTCCCTTCCCTTATTATTGATTGTGTGTGTGTGTGTGTGTGTGTGTGTGTTTTTGGAATAGCTTACAATCTTTTTTTTTTAAAATAAATTTATTATTTATTTATTTATTTTTGGCTGCCTTGGGTCTTCATTGCTGCATGTGGGCTTTCTCTAGTTGCAGTGAGCAGGGCCTACTCTTGGTTGCGGTGAGCGGGCTTCTCATTGCGGTGGCTTCTCTTGTTGCGGAGCACAGGCTCTAGGTGCGCGGGCTTCAGTAGTTGTGGCTCACAGGCTCTAGAGCGCAGGCACAGTAGTTTTGGTGCACGGGCTTAGTTTCTCCGTGGCATGTGGGATCATCCCGGACCAGGGCTCGAACCTGTGTCCCCTGCGTTGGCAGGCGGATTCTTAACCACTGCGCCACCAGGGAAGCCCCAGCTTACAATCTTTGCTAAAATTTTTCCTTGTGTATATGATTATGTGTATATTCTTTTCTTGTAAAGGGCTATTTAGACATAATCCTTATGTGTTGATTTTAAATGTAGAAAACTTTTGTGTGATTGGAGTTTTAGGGGCAAAGGAGTAGAGTTGTTATTCTTCTACCTTTCTATCATTTTCTCTGAAACATCTGTTAGTTGACAGATTGAGGATTTTTTTAGTGTAAGACCCAATAATTCCTGAATTTTTTTTGTAAGTACACTATAGCTAGAGCTTTGCCAATTGACGTTTTACGTTTGCAGATTAAAGGAAATGCACAGATGTTTCAAAAACGAATCAAAAACCTTATTTATCTGTTCATTGCAACTAGCTTAATTTGTTACATTTATGAAACTTTATGAGGCAGTGAATAATGTTGTTATAATCAGCATATTATATTAACCATAATTTTAAAAAAAAATTTGATTTAGCATCTCAAATTATTTTTTTACTTTTACTGGTTGTTGTTTGGCATTTTGTTGTATTTTAAATGTGTGGATTTAGCTGTGTAGTAGCTAGTGGTGTATTCCTTTAACAAAAGTTTTTAGGTGCTTCAGATTTTAAATTTAATCCCTTAGAATAAACTGATAGTGTTTGAAATTAAAACAGAAGTTGTCAATGGAAAGTACAATTAACTAATACTTGGTGTACAGAGTCCTTACCTTGCAGTATAAGATATAGTCAGTCTCTTCACTTAAGCACCTTACCATAAAATATAGCCAAGGCAGCTGAACATGTAATCATGCTAAATCTGCACATGGAAAACAGTAATTATAAAATGAGTTTGGGGGGACTAAAAGAGAGAGTAGTGATGTGGGGGTGAGTATGTTTAAGTTGCAGAGAGCTTCTTGGAGAATGATGGAAAAGCATTTTTGAAAATCTCTGCTACCTGAAGCTGGACTTTTTCCCCCCTGATTCATATCACTGTGGTATTTAAAGAGGAAATGGCTTATTATTAGGACTTTCAATACCTATATATGTATGATATTGTAGCCTGCAGACAATGGGAAAATGTCTATTTTTCTTTCCAGTTTTAAAAAATGGTTGATGTCTTGAGCATTTTTGAATAGAGGGCTGAGTTTGACTCAGGAGTCTGACAAAGCAAGCTTAATGGACTGAGAGAATTCTAAGACAACTTTCAGGTTTAAAACCACTGTGCCCTGTTCTGGTAGCCTTGGGCTTATTAAAGTCAGCTTTTACTGAGCATTAGCTGTGTGCTGGGCATTGTACTAATTACTTTTCTTCCATTGTCTTATTTAATCTTTTCCAAATCACTGTGGAAAGTACCACAATTATACTCATTTTACAAATGAGAAAAGTGAGGATTGGAGAAGTGAAGTAATTTGCTTAAGGCTACACATTAAGAAATTAGAGATATGACTCCAACCAGGTCTGATATTGAGGTCCCCTCTTTACTTTTTTAAAACACTTTGTATCACCTCTCTGGCTACAATTACAAAATTATTGCATTAAATGCCATGGAAGTAATTTCAATCATATGATGAAAATGTCATAATATTACATATATTCTTTCAAATATTCAAAAACTGTTTTATATATCTGCTGTGTACCCTTAACTCTGGGCAGGAAGAGCACCTGCACAGGACCTGAGGCTTTAGAGGGCCCACTCTGGCCCTCCTCTGCCTGCACCTTCCCCATGGGGGAGGGGGAGTCTGCGGGACCAACAGGCCTGGGACCTCCCTGCTTAAGTGACCCTGAGTGGTGTTCCAAGGTCTGCTTGGGCTTCTTTGCCAGGTCTGTCCTCCTGAGGACAAACCATGCTACCACTGTGCACACCGTTAGGCATAGAGTTGCTGAGGGGTACCTATTTGTGAAAGTATACATCAGGTGTCAGGAAACTACTGCCTTTGGGCTAAGTCCGCCTAACACCTGTTTTTATAAATAAAGTTTTATTGGAACACACCCACATTCATTTGGTTATAAATTGTCTATGGCTACTTTTGTGCTGAAGTGGCAGAGTGAGTAGTTGTTACAGATACCAAATAGCCCACAAAGCCTAAAATATTTACTATCTGGTCTTTTTTAGAAAAAGTTTGCTGGCCCCTGGTGTAGACAGAGCTAGCTTAGTGTGCAGGCTGCGGAGTTCACATATGTGAGGCCCCTGGGGTGTGGTTGAGCCAGGAGCAGGGAGAGAAGGATGTTGGTTGGGGGAAGGCCTGCCTCTTGCCACCATGTTTTGACCAGAGCTCTGAAGAGCCCAGGAATTCTAAGTTCAAAATTCACACCTCACCTTCGACATCTTTATATTTGTCAGGGTAGGAAGATAAAATGCATTCTATTTACCAGTTTGTTACCTCGATTTATAACTGTAAAATATATAGACATGTGGTACTTGGGCCTCTATTTGTACTCTAGCCCTGGGCCCCATATATGTTAGAACAAAAGTTAAGCCCTGGGGTACAGTGTAAGGGTTTAAAGTAGGAAGGAAGAGAGATCCCAACAAGTAATCACACAAATTAATATGGAATTATAATGTGTGGAAGTGCTTTTGGGTCATATATGGATGACTCAGAAACCTTACTTCAAGTTTCACTTGTCCAAATTAAACCAAAAAAGCTGGAACCCACCTGCCAGCTTAGCTGGAAGTTCTAGGTCTTTCCACTAGGGCTCCTCCGTCTTTCTCCACTTCTCCCCGTCTCCCTGCCTGACCCCTACCCCAGGATTTCACTGCCCTAAAGTGAGGGGGATATGGGTATAGATCCCACACTCAAGCCCAAAGATGTTCTGTCCAACAGTTACACCACATGATTTCATCTTTGTGCCACAAGGTGTTTCTGTTGAGTCTGGTCTTCCTCAGATGAAAGATGCTGTGGGTCCCTCTGTGGTCCCCACTATATGGTCCCACAAGAGAAGGCCAATCCAGTCTCCCAGTGGCCAAGCTCAGCCACTGGTGTGCCATGCGTGGTGCAGCAGATGCTGTCTCAGCACTCATGGCCTGTATTGGAACATGAGGACTTTTTCTTGGTGTCCATGTAGCACAGGCTGGAAGTGCCAGGGGAGCAGCCCTCTGCCAATGATGAACGGGTCCCTTGCCTTTACAGAGGTGCACCTATGAGGCAGGTTCTACACTGCCTCCCAGAACTCCTTCAGCAGGACTGAGCCCAGTTGTCCACAGCAGAAATTTCCTTGAAAATGCACCCTATATTCACTTCCTTCACTTCCTTGCCTTAGTACCAAACTTTCCCTTCAGTACTTCCTGGGATTACCTTCTAAATGAACCAGCTGCACCCCAATCCTTGTCACATTGTCTTCTGTGGGGAACCCTACTAGGATACGTGGATCTCCTCATGAGTTACAGCCCCACCCCATGCACAGCGTTGTGCCCCACTGCACAGGCTCCACTTGGCATGGCAGGGCCTCTAGGAGCTTCCTACCTCACCTACACGCTTTGTCCATACAAGCTTCTCCACGGCTCCTGGGTCACTTGTCTTGAGTGCCAGTCACCAACCTGGACTCCCTCTTATCTTTTTTTTTTTTTAATTTTTTATTTTATTTATTTATTTTTGGCTGTGTTGGGTCTTCGTTTCTGTGCGAGGGCTTTCTCTAGTTGCGGCAAGCGGGGGTCACTCTTCCTCGCGGTGTGCGGGCCTCTCACTATCGCGGCCCCTCTTGTTGCAGAGCACAGGCTCCAGACGCGCAGGCTCAGTAGTTGTGGCTCACGGGCCTAGTTGCTCCGCGGCATGTGGGATCTTCCCAGACCAGGGCTTGAACCCGTGTCCCCTGCATTGGCAGGCAGATTCTCAACCACTGCGCCACCAAGGAAGCCCTCCCTCTTATCTTGAAGTAATTATTTCTGGAAACTCTAGTCTTGTCTGCAACCATATTCATCTCCTCCCACAGATCTCATTTACTCTGAATCCTGGGCATCATGACTGGGGTGTCAACGACTTTCTTCCCTGAAGGCTCCAGAATCTTTTGTGCGTATCCATTCCTCTTCTTCATGGTTTCCTTTTTTTTTTTTTTTTTTTTTTTCAAACCAAGAATCTGAGGAGGGGCAGCCTTGATTGGGTTACAAAAGGCTTTCTTACACCTTACCTAGTGGATCCAGGCTACTTGGTCACCCTATTTAGCCCAAACAAGAGAGACACTTAGGCAACCCTTGCAGGGTGATAAAGTCAGCTTCTCTTTTTTAAAAAAAATAGTTATTTATTTATTTGGCTGCTCCAGGTCTTAGTTGTGGCACGCGAGATCTTCGTTGCCTCGTGCAGGATCTTTAGTTGCAGCATGCGCAGCTTCTCTTATAAAACAAAAAATACCGTGTCTTTCATATTATAAGAAAAAGCATTATGCTTTGAGACAGCATAGCTGAGAGACTTGATTTGGATGGGATAGACCTTGTGGAGGATATGCTGTCAGATGCTGTGATCTAAAAGATGAAGGGGAATTAGCCTTGCAAAGAGAACAGCACATATGAAGGCTCTGAGACAGGAAGAGACTTGATGCGCTTGAGCAACAGAAAGAAGACCCAGGCAGTCTATGAAGAAAGCAGCAAGAGAGGATGCTGGAACAAGATCCTGTGTGGCCTCAGACCACGGGAAGGATTTTGGTCTTTGTCCAAAGAGCACTGGGAAACTTTGAAGGGATTTAAGTGGGTAAGGGGAGACATTCTGTGATCAGAGTTGTTCCTTAAAATATTTAGTTTGGCTGGTGTGTGAGAAATAGAATGGAGGAGGATTAGAAAGTGGAGATGCTTTAGGAGGATATGGGATAGCTTAGGCAAGTCTTGCTGGTGCAATAGGGTGGTGATAGTAGAAGTGGAAACAAGGAACAAACAGATCGAGAGAGATTTTGGAGGTAGAATTGATAGGATTTGGTGACGGACTTGAAGTAGGTGGTAAAGGAGAGCAAATTTTTATTTAAGATCTTATATATGAGTAGAAGTAGTAAAATTTAAATGCCTTTAGGGACAAACATGAAAAGAGGGAATCAGACTGTTAAAAGGTAATAGGGAATGGAGGGGGCTGTGGCCAATGTGGAGGATGCATTCCCTTTCTCTAAGGGGCAGCTGCTGGTTGGTTCTGACCAGTCGTTGCCATGTAGGGAAGTGGGCTTGACGTTGTCAGATTTTCAGATTTTTCTGGAGAAGCCAGAGTCTGGATTTTTATGTGAAATGGCTGTCTCTATGTTGGCAACTAGATCAAAATTCTAAAGAACACTGTGCTAGCCATAATACCACACATCTGTAGGCAGCATCTGGCTCCTGGGCAGCCACTTCTTGCTTAAGATCTGTTCTCCACCATGTCTTCCTCTAGAAATGCTTTAGAATTAACTGTAATCTCTGACACAAAATATTTTAAAAGTTAGGGATGCCAATAGAAAAAAAAAGATATGTTAAGTTGGGCTAAATCTTGGGAGATAGCGATGATCTCAGCTCACACAGTCTGTCAGCAGGGCTCAGGTGATGGGCTGAGGCTGAGATCTGTGGAAATAAACTTAACCTACTTTAGAGCAGAGAGCAGGAAGTGCTTTTTTCTTAAAATAGACCATTCCAGACCACGATAGTCTGAGATACTTGAGGTAGACAGGAATCAAGGCTCTTTCCACCTTTTTTCCCCCTGAGCTACAGTTCAAGAGTCCTTAAACCTTTTAAGAGAGTGAGTGAATGAGTGTTTATTTTACTTATGAATCCATATGTAATTAGAGAAAGTATTCATATAGGTTCATAAAACCTATAAGATTTTAAATTTTATTTTGTGTTTGAACCTTAAATGGAACCTGCCCTTGGACTTCAAATTTTATTTACAAGGTGGTTTAAAGATGTGTAGTTAATTTCTTTGGTGTTATATTCAGCCATATTTGTCTGTTTCTGTGCACAGCTTAACTTAATTAATAATTTATCTTTCTTAAGACTGTACCTCACAAATATATAAGAAAGCAGGTGTTTTTAAGGGTTTATGAGAAAGCTCAATGATTGAGCCTATCTTGGCTTCATAATAATAATTAAAACAATAAGATCTTAACTGCTACCTCACTTCCTATAATGTATTTATAGGTGGGTGGAGAAGCATAGAAATGGTTTTCTTGAAGTCAGTAATGGGAAATAAGAGTCACTGCATTATTGGTTGGTGAATAAAGTTGATCTTCTTGCTCTTTCTCAGAGATTCATTTTATAGAACTAAGAAAAAAAACCAAATCAGGATGGATGAGAATTAGGAGACAACAACTAAAAAAAGCCTGAGTGTCAAAACAAGTACCTAAAAATATATCAGGAGACTTAAACACATCTGGGGTGGGGGGTTTGGGAGTGACTCAGTAGAACAGGAAGGAATCACAAGACTTAGGAGGACTTGTTAACCATGGGAACTCGCCTTTGCTTTACCTTGTCAGCTGAGCCTTTTCATTTGTGAAATCGACATCACACTATGTGTTTCAGCTTTAGGGGTGAAATTGTTCCAGGAAACCATCCCTGCTCTTTGTAAATTTGGTGGAAGAGACTAATTCCAAAATAAAGGGTTGGGCCTAGGTTGCTAATTAAAATTTACTGTTAAGAAGCAGATGTATAAGGGTAAAGAAATTATTGTTACCGTTTTGATGTTCTCTGGAGTTCCTATTTGGTTTGATGTTATGTGGAATTATACATAATACCTCTTGTCTGTTGTGACCTTGGAGTAAGAAACATCAACCTGTTTCCTCACTTCTTAGATACACAGCCTGCTGACGATTGACTTGTGTTCCTTTTGACATTCTAGCTTCTTTGTTGAGTGTTTGAAAAAATAAATACAGAATTATATTTATTTCTTGTCCTAGAGGGTCAAAACTCCAAACAGTCATTAGTTTGATCTTCTGTATTTCTTGAAAGACTCATTTCTGAGTCTTTTGGGTCAGTTTCACATCCCTGCCCTTAAAGCAGATTGTAGTTCCCATAATCATCTTCCCCTCAAACTGTGTTAGATCTGAGATGAAGAAAACTCTGAGAAAGTCTATTCTAGTGGGTAAACTTCCCATAGACAGAAGCTGTGTCTATCTTAATCACTGCTTTATCCCCAACTTTCAAGACTGGGAATTAAGCTGATGCTTAAAATATAATTATTACATGAATAAAGTTGAGTGTTCCGTGAAAAGTTTTCAGGTATTCCAAAGGGAAAAGGGGTTCTCTTGTCAAATAAATTTGGGAAAAGCTACCTTATATACTGAATTTTGGAACAGTCACAATACACCTTAGTGTCCTAAAGTCTCTGAGATATCTAGGTGTAAAATCAAAACCCCATTAAGCCTTGTTTATTTGAACATTTACGAACTGTTGAGGAAGCGATGGCCTAAAGCAGAGCTGGTGTAGCACACTATTGGTATTTAATAAATACTTCTTAAGGTGTATTTACTGAATATGCTGTGATCCTGAGTTGGTTAATTCAGAGATTTTTAGTAGCTTCAAGAGAAGATGGTGGATTCTTGGCTATGTT
Source organism: Eubalaena glacialis (assembly GCF_028564815.1). NCBI lineage: Eukaryota > Metazoa > Chordata > Mammalia > Artiodactyla > Balaenidae > Eubalaena > Eubalaena glacialis. The sequence goes on along the minus strand of NC_083722.1, from coordinate 80,155,035 downwards.
GAGAGAAAAGACTAGAGGCTGTGGAGGAAAAACAGCCAAGGGTGAGGGTGTGAGTGTCAACATTTCTGAGGGGAATTTTGATAGTGGGTATCAAGAGCCTTTAAATTTCAAAATTTTACTTCTAGAACTTAATCCTAGGGAAGTAACGAGATGTATACAAAGCTTTATCAATCAGAATATTAATCATGATAATTTTATTTTAAAAAGAAATTACCTAAGTGTCCTGTAATAGGTGATTGGTTGAGGAAATGATTAGATAGCCATTCAATGAAACATTAAGTGACTGTTTCAGTTCTTTTGCTACGTAACAACAACAACCAAAATCCTCCAAACTCAGGAGGCTTTAAACTACAATTTATTATTTTCCATCACTATGTCAGTTGATTGGGTGGTCCTTCATGTTACACATAATGTTGACTGTCACTCATGCAGCTGATTTCAGATGGCAGCTGGGCTGGGCTGGGCTGAGGTCCAAGATGGCTTGTCTTACCAGTCTGGCATCTTAGTGCTGACTGTTGGCTAGGATACTCCGGTTCTCCTTCTCATGGTCTCTCTCTCTCCATGTAGTATCTCATCTTCCAGGGCCTTTCTGTGTGGTTTCTCTTTCCAGTAGGATAGCTTGAACCTTACATCTCTGGTTTTTAAGAGAGCAAAAACAGAAGCTGCTAGGCCTCTTCAAGCCTAGGCCCAGAGCTGGAACAGTGTCACTTCTGTAGCATCTGTTGGTCAAAGCTGTCATGAAGCCAGCCCAGATTCAAGTAGAAGGGAAATAGAATCCATTTCTTAATGGAAGGAGAGACAAATGTGTACAGGAAGGGGAGGAATTTTGGTGGCCATCTTTGGAGACTTATGATGGCCATTAAAAATCATGTTCTATCAAAATATCTTATGGCATTAATGTTAAGTGGAAGAAGATGTTAAGAATAAAACATTGAGGAAAAAGATAGTACAAGACTTTATATGGAATATAATAAGGATTTTGTCTAAAATTATACATACACACGCAGTTAAAAGGAATTGGAAGAAACAACATCAACTTGTTAACAGAGGTTGTCTATGAGTGACAAAATTGAGAGTGTTTTCATTTTCTTCTGTACACATATATGAATTTAAAAATTTTCTGTATCATCTATTAGTTGTTTTAATCACTTATTGGGCCATTGAGAAAGTCTTGACAAATGTCAAAGATTAGAAGATATATGTATTATGTTCTATGATCCCAGTGCCATAACATTAGGACTACAAAGTTTTAGCCAAAAACTTCTATCTACTTTGACATTTAAATATATCCTGAATATTCCCTGGGGTAGAAAAAATTTCAAAAGAAAAGCTGTTTACAGAAGAGTTCTATACATAAAACATATGCAGCCAATGTGTGTAATCTTACATGCATTCATCAGAAAATATGATTGATGATAAATGAACATTTACTGCAAAATGGCAACTGTAACTAAACACAAAGGAAATAGAAATTATTAAGGATAAAGAGATATTGATAAAATGGAAGACAAACTGTAGTAAAATGTATCAGTAAAACAGAAAAAAATGTATCTTTAAAACACTAAAAAATAGACAAGAATTTGTCATATTGTCATCAAGAGAAACAGAAAAATACAAACAGCATTAGGAATGAGATGGAGACATAACTTGAAGACATTTTAAAAATTTGAAGGAAAAGTTATACGGAGCAATACCAGGAAGAATGAAAAATCTCGATGGAACAGACTGTTTCTCAAGAAACATTTTAATGATCATTGACACAAAATAGGCAACAAATCTGAATAGATCAGTAAACATAGTAAAAAGTGAAAAGATAATCAACAACTAAGCCCATTTAATTTTATGGGTATGTTCTACCAAACATTTCAGGAATAGAGAGTCTTTATTATGCTAACTGTTCCAGAACATATGAAAAATGGAAAGCTTCTCAATCCATTCTATGACACTAAACTACCGATACTAAACCTAGAAGAGGAGAATGCAAATATTTAAAGAAACATTATTTCAAGCTAGTTAATATATCTGTGCATGTTATATGTCATGTGTGTGTTGTGTGTGTGTATATTTCCAGAAGGAGCAAATCCACTTTTGTTTGTTGCTTCTTGCAATTCTCCAAAGCCTTGGCCAGCTGGGCTGGTAATATCACTGCAGATTAAATCTGTGTGGGTGTAAATTTTACTGAATTCGGATTGGGACTTCAAACCTGGCTAGGGACCTCAGAAATGTCTGCCTCTAGACGCAAGAGAAGAGAGAGAAAGACAAGTTAGATTTTATCACTTCTTGGAAGATACGTCTGTAAGTGGTGGCTTAGCTAGGACCTAGATTCTAAACATAGCAAAAATAACAATTAATTTAACTATTGGAATTAAAGAAGGAAAAAATTATTTTCTTAAGTTAATAGTGATGAACAGGTACATTAAGAGAAAAGAAAGGTCTCAGAAAATAACCTAACTTTACACCTCAAGGAACTAGAAAAAGAACAAAGTAATCCCCAAGTTAGTAGGAGGAAGAAAATAACAAAGATCAGAGTAGAAATAAATAAAGACTAAAAAGACAATGGAAAAGATCTTTATTATAGAAAATTTAGAACATGCAAATAAACAAAAGGAAGAAAATGAAAACCATTTTGAACCCCATCACTGTTAACATTTTGATGTGTGTTGTTCCAGTCTTCTCTGCAAGCTAGTGTGTATGTATATGTGTTTTACAATGTGAATTGACCATAAAAATGTTTTTGAGTCTACTTTTTCCCCCCACTACTAGTATGTCATGAGCATCTTTCCATCTCATGATTAATATTCGTTACATATTACATATGTAATATGTATTACATAATAACGTTAAATATTCATGTAACGGTCACATTATTCCACTTTCTGTCTGTCTGTCTCATCATTTTTGTAACTGAATTCCTATTGTTGGAACTGTTGACTCACTTTTTTTAGAGAACAGATTATTCATGCAAAAATTTTAGATACAAAATGATTTTTGTATATTTTCAAGGAAAACAAAATTAAGCTTTGAGCAACATAAACGTTTGAAACTAAGTTCCTTAGTTAAGAACAGGTGTATAATTCTTTGGAGGGACTTTTTAGGGAAAGGAGAAAGCTGTATGAAAAATATTTCTTCATACTATATAGAGGACTCTCTAGGGCATAAATGACAGATACCCTAATTCGAATTGCACGTAGCAAAAAAGGAAATTTATGGGTGAATGTATCAGTTTTCTGTTGCCTCAGTAATGCTGCAAAACAACCAACCACAAAACATCAGTGACATACTCAGAAGTATTTATTTAGTCTGTGAGTGTATGGGGCTCACTGGATCTCAGCTGGACTTATTCATGCATCTGTGGTCAGCTGCTTGTTTGCTAGGCAGCTCTGCTGATCTTGGCTGGGCTTGCTCAAATGTCTTGGGGTTGGCTGGCTATTGGCTAGGACACCTTGACTCTATTTTATGTTTCTCATCTTTCAGCAGGCTAGACTAGGCATGTTCTAATTGCCATGGCAGAAGAAAATGAGCAAGAGGGTAAACACACAAGTGCTATTTCAGGCCTCTGCTCGCTTCCCATTTGCTATCACATTATTGGCCAAAGCAAGTCACATGACTGAACCCAGAGTCAGATTGGGAGGGCACAGCCAAGGACCCAGATACAGGAAGGGGTAAAGAATTGAGACCATTAATGTAGTCAGTCTACCTGGCATATGTAGCTAAAATGGCCTAGGGATAGACGTAGCGTCAGTGACTGCTGGATCCAGGTTTTCAAGTGATGTCACCCAGTTTGATTTCACACTATTCAAAGTTTGGCTCTGCTTTCCTTTGTGTTAGCTTCATTATCAGGGAAGCACTTTCCACATGGTAGTACTCAGAAGCTCTATCTTGAATCAAGTAATTCTAGCTAAAAAAGAGCTTATCTTTCCCAATTATTCCAGCTAAAGTCATGATAGGGAGTGTTTTTGGACCAATGTGGGTTACATGCCCATCCCTAAACCAGCTATCATGTCTGGTGGATGGAATATGATGATTGGCCAGGACTGGGTCATGTTCTCACCACGGGCAACCTCCAGAATAGAATGGAGGGAGTCAGCCTCACCTAAACCTAATGAACTGTGGGTAGAGAGTTGGGAACAATTTCTCTAAGAAAAATAGAGAGTATTACCAGAAAGGCGGGGTGGGGTGGGAGAGCTGAGGGAGAATGAATGATAGGCAGGTAAAAAAAGATGTATAATGCTATTAATGCACTTATTGATACTACCAACAAAAACTATTTATTGACTATTCTGTGCTAGGTACCAAACTGGGTGTTTTAAAAGCATCATCTTACCTATTTCTCACAATACTGAGTTAGGTGATTTTACCCACATTTTATTGATTAGAGAAGGGAAGCATGTGACAGTTAAATAATTTGCCTAAGGTCACTCAGCTTGTCAGTGTTAGAGTGGATATTTGAACCTCGGTTGGCCCTTCTCCAAAATCTGTGGTCTTAGTGTTTAAAAGCTGAAGAAAAAGAAAGAACACTAAACATACCCTAAGAGGAAGAGCAGGAGGCCATGATGCACCCCATTAAGGCCATTTGGATCCTAACACTGAAGGGATAATCACAATCCTGTAGACCTAGCTATGTAAATCTGCACCAAAGTACTTGAGTAACCATGACAGGGAGCTTTTCTCTAGGTGTTGTGGGACCAGGAACTCTGACATGGGGGACTGTTTCCCTGTGCCATTTCTGTACAGTTCTAGAGTGGTTACTATGAATATTTATGTCAACCAAACTGGAAAAAATTCTCAAAACACTAGCCTGAAAGATGTGTATGAAGGGGGAAAGAGACAGGACTGCCATGTTCTCTGGTGATACCATTTAGGATCTGGCTATATGTATAGGAGACTTGTTGGTTGAGCCACCTCTTTTCTTCTAGCTCCAAGACGGCCAGTAGGTTCCGACTCATGTGTCAATACCAGTTGATTGGTAAACCATCTAGAGTGTTGTGTTGAGAAGAGTTCTGGATTTTGTGGGAAAGAGAACTGTGATGGATTAGTATTGTCTGTAATGGTTATAGGAGAGGGAGGTAACAGCCTGCTTGACTATTATTTGACATCCTAAGAAGCAACAACTTCTCAGAGTCACTGTCAAGCCACTTGTGTATGGGGGTCATGTCCCTAGGATGGAGTATTTTATAGCTAGGGTCTCTATGATAAGGAATCCTATGGTGAATTTTTCTGGAGGTTCCAACTGTCACTTAGCACAGACTGAAGTGCAGAGCTTCATTTTCCTAAGGAAAAATGAGCTTCTTTTTTGCTCTGAGAACTTTTCACCTTGCTTGGGAGCAGGGTGGGGGGAGTTTACAAAATGTTTACGTGTAGTAAGTAAAGTTTGGGGTCACTATTATTTTTAAATAAGCATGGGTGTGACTCTATCATCTATCATTATCATCAATCTATCACCTATATATATTTTTTAAAAATATAATGCAATTAACAGTCAGAGTTCTAAAGAAATTTGTTTTTGATTATCTTTTTTTCTCATTTTTCAGATCTCTGATTGGATGCATTTTCTGGTACAGACTATGAAAAGAATGCAGTGAAAATTCTGGCCAACAGTGGAAATATTGGCTTAATCTCCAACTTAGTATAGCATTCCTTCTCTTCTGTAGCACCTCATAATAGAAGAAAAATGTATGGAAGTGCAAGAACAATCACCAATCTGGAAGGTAGCCCTTCCAGATCTCCTCGTTTGCCAAGGTCTCCTCGTTTGGGCCACCGAAGAACAAGTAGTGGGGGAGGTGGAGGAACAGGCAAGACTCTGTCCATGGAGAATATCCAGTCCCTTAATGCAGCCTATGCTACATCTGGACCCATGTATCTGAGTGATCATGAGGGGGTGGCTTCAACAACTTACCCAAAGGGCACCATGACTCTGGGAAGGGCCACAAATCGAGCTGTATATGGAGGCCGAGTCACAGCTATGGGGAGTAGTCCCAATATTGCCTCTGCTGGACTTTCCCACACAGATGTCCTTTCATACACGGATCAACATGGCGGTCTGACCAGCTCATCCCATCATCACCACCACCAGGTCCCCTCCATGTTGAGGCAGGTAAGGGATAGCACAATGTTAGACCTTCAAGCCCAACTCAAGGAACTTCAGAGAGAGAATGACCTCCTCCGGAAAGAGCTAGACATCAAGGACAGCAAGTTGGGGTCTTCCATGAACAGTATTAAGACTTTCTGGAGTCCTGAGCTCAAGAAGGAGAGAGTCTTGAGGAAAGAAGAGGCAGCCCGGATGTCTGTCCTCAAGGAGCAGATGAGGGTTTCCCATGAAGAAAATCAGGTAGGTTATGACTCATCTCAGTGTTTTTCAGCCTTGGCTTCTCACAGAGTAGTTGATGCTTTGCAGATGGTACCACGGCCTGTGCAGAAGAAAGTTTGGCATCATCAAGATAGCTATGGCTTAGTATGTGTTTGAACTTGGAGACTACCAGAGGGCATAGGAAATATAAGGTTACAGCTTGTGATCTCCTTGTTTTCCAATAACCTTTTCACATTGTTGCAGAAGAGGGGGGATCACTCCTCATTGGCTAACTTTATACTTCGTTATTTTTGTTTTCTTTTTCAGTAGTCACAAGAGCAGCTCAGATGTACTTCCTTCCGAATAGAAGAGGAAAACGTTGATTTTTGCAAGAGTAGACACTTTAACAGCAACATTTAGAGGGCTACATTTGACTGGTGAATTGATTTTTTTTTTGATGCACCAGCAACATTTCCTTCTAGAATGAGGGAAGTTGGTTCACTAAATAGCAAACTGAACAATATTAAATGGGATTGGATAGGATGGGTTTGATGTCATGTTAGAGAAACACAATAAATTTTAACCTGGTCTTTCTACCTTTATTCATTCAATATTAATTAAGCACCTACTATGTGCTTACTCTTTTTTGATCCATCTTCCATGTCATAGCAAGATTAGTTTTCCCATTGTCTACCTGCAGTTATGCCATTCCCCTGCTTTAAAGCTCTCAATACTTACTCATTGCCTCCAGAATGAAGTGTACCTCTGGCTGAGCCTACAGCACCTTCTACTGGAATGCCTGAGCCAGCCTTTCCAGTCTTATCTCATACCACCTCCTTCCACATCTTCTGTGCTACCTGCACTACCACTTGGTAATTCTTGCACATACTCAAAGTTTCCCACCTCCTTTCCCTTCTGTTCCTTTCCATTCGTGGCCTTCTCAGCATCCCCTCTCCCTGCCTCTTTTTGTTCAGTCCCAGCTAGTCTTCATTTTCAAATCCTACCCATACTGTGAGGCTCATTTATATGCTTCTGTTCATAGGGGCTTTGGAGTAAGACATGCCTGGGTTTATATCCCAGCTTCACCTCTTATTAGCAGTGAGATAAATGCTAAGAGATGGGGAGTAGAGGCTGTTGTGCCATTTGGCTGGAAAAAATTCCCAGATGTCATTTAACTTTCTGTAGAAGCTGGAGGTAATTTTAACTTGGCTGAACTAGTCATTCTCTGATAGTTGGTCCTGATGCTGTCCTAAGGAAGCTCTCTGCCTTTCTTGGGGTCATCTGCTGGCTTCTATCTGTTTCCCTGGCTGCCACCCCTTTGGAGTTCAAGCGTTTGTAGAAGCATTTCTGATCTGTATGAGAATCTGCTCTTTGTTTTCCTTCTGTGTGCGGAAAGCAATCACCTTATCCCTTTGATTATCTGACAGAGCCTTTGCTGGTTTTCAGATGTGGAAGTGTGATTTTCGGTTGGAACAGAAAGCTTTGTTCTTCATTCCTAAGTCAAATCAATGCCCTTCACTATCATTTCTGCTTTTTTCTGACTTTGCTGGTTTATGAAGTCCCGTTATTGCTATGTGCATTTCCCAAGTTCTGTACTGGTTTTCTTCCTTTTTTAGTTGTTTTGGAAAATGGTTAAAGCAGTTTAGGAATGATGCAAGTAGTGACAAAAAGTTTGGAAGCCATTTTTAAAACTGTCAGCTCCAAAATTACTTGTTTCTTATGGTTTTATCATTAAAAAATTTTTTGAGCACAGATCCCTACTTATACATGTATATTTATTTATAAATTACACAATGTGCTACTGTGCCAATATATTATGTTTCTTCTTTGACATTCACAAAGAATTAACGTGGAAAAGAAAAGATAAAATAAATAATTTATTGAGGTACATTTTAATGACGCACAAAACCTTTTTGCTTTGACTAAAAACATTTTAAGCCCCTTGTCTATTTTGTAAGACATAGTTCAGTTTAAAGCTGGTAATACCCACAATTCCACTTAACTGTCCCATGTTACCTTAGCCAGAAGCAAGTGAATGTTTGAGGGAACCTCTTCCTTGTTCTGGAACCTACTATGATCACAGGCTACCTTGGTTACTGTGGGTGACATATGACTATGCAACATATGACCCAGTGAAAGCCCTAGTCTTAATCTGTATATTAAATATAAGTAAGCTATAATTATTTTCTTTTTTAGGTTAAAAATATAAAAGGAGGAAGAGGCATGGAGATTTTGAAAAGTCAATTTACTTGCAATATGAGGTAGTATTACAAAGTAAAGAATATAAAACTTGACAAAAAGCAAGTTATTTAAAAAAACTGAAGTGTTCCCCCTGCCCCCAGAAGTATATCAGGATCCCTTTCAGGGGTATATGAATACCTGTTGGTCAGAATAGGGTAGATCCTGCTGCAGTAATCAACAGACCTCAAATCTCAGTGGCTTAACCCATCAGAGATTTATTTCATATTCACCTGAAGTATGAAGCAGGTCAAGTGACTCGTCAGGGCAGCTCTCCTCCAGGCAATGACTCAGGATCCAGACTTTCCGCATCTTGGCACGTGGCTTCAAGAGTTGCTACAGCAGAGGAAAAGAGTGCCTGCGGTGGCACATTGGCTTCTCAATTCCTTGGACTGGAAGTGACACAAATGCAAGGGGGTGTGAGGTGTAGTCCTCTCTTCTTTCCAGGAAGGAGAGGAGAGTCAGATATGAAGGAGCACTAAAAATTTCTACCAGTGGAGTTTTTATATTTGTCAGAAAGTGGAGCGAGATGAAATAAAGTTTGGGGAAGAATCCAGAGTTCTGCCGTTGCTGCTGTTTCTATTATTACTGCTACTGCAATCAGTAGACATCAGTTGGGGGCTTACTATGTACTAGGCATTGTGCTTAGAGCTTTGTGTACATCCTCTTATTTAGTGTTTGCATCAATCATCTGAGGTAGGTGCTAGATTTTTTCTCACTTTACAGATTAAAAATAAATGTAGAGAGAATAAGCAGCTTGCCCAAGTTCACACAGCTGGTAAGTGACAGAGCTGGGCTTTAAGGCTTTGGTCTATTTTATGCTAACATGTAAGATCTTAACTTTATGCTTACTACCTCCTTATAGGATCACTGAGCTATGAATAGCATCTTAGTATGATAAGAAGATCACACTTCATATGTTAGGTGAAAAAAATGACTAGTTTTGATAGAATGATTAAGAATGTAATTTAGTTTAATTAGGATTTTTGTTCTTAATTAGGAATGTATTTCTTCTTAAACTTTTCTGTATGGAAGAAAAGAATGTAAAAGAGAGAAACAACACTTGATTGTGGTTTCTTAACAACCACAACAACAAATGTAGTTCTACCAGGGGGTATTTGGATAATTAGAATTTCACTAACTAAATTCAGGTGATCTAAAATGATTTGAATTGTGCTATGTGAATAGAAATGGGAAGCAGGTCCATTATAGTGTGGAGGTGAGGATATTTGAATGCTCTTGTATATGAAATTCATAGTTCTGTGGAATTGATGATCACAGGCACAGACCTTTCACCCTTATGTGCAGTGTTACAGAGGTCTCCCATTCATCAGTTCCTTTGCAGTACATTTTGAAGTCCTTGTGGTTCTGTCAGAGGAAGCTGAACCCAACTCCAGATCTAAGGGAGGATGTTGAACACCCGCCCTGTGTTAAAGGAAGTACAGACCTTGGAGCCAATGGGTAGGTGGCTATGACCAAATTTCTATTGTGTGAAGGGTAGACGCCCAGGATATCCTAGATGGATATTCCACCCCAGACCCCCTTCCCATTCACACTTCCTAGGTTCTCTCCAAGGCCCTACTTCTCAGCCACAAAGATCTGCATGTATAGAAATACATTTGGGATACTAAGAGTTGCAGTACTGATGTGTGGAATTTTTGGTTTGTTTGTAGAAACCAGAGTGCCTGGATACAGAGTTATCTGTATGCCAGCAATTGCGCTTTTTGCTTCACGATGTATTTTCTTGATGGAGGGAGAGTGGGGTGGAGTCTCGTGCTCTCAATGTCACACCTGTAGACTGATTTGGGGAGAGATGAGGAGAAAATATTTAGAATAGATGTTAGGCTGCCACTTGAGGTAGTCCCCTTTTTATTTTTAATGGCCTGTGGGGTTAGAGTGGATGTTGGGGGCAAGAGAATGCAACTGCGTATGGGGAAGTTAAGTGACCCGTTTTTCTCTAAAAGATGATATGGTGGTCTTTTCTTTACAACTCCGTTCTATTTACCCATACAATGGAGATCAGAGAGAGAAAACATGGTAGAAAATACATTTTCAGAAAGTTCATAAGGACTTATATCTTGCAGTTTTGTGCATATAGGTTATTAACTTTTCATATCCCTGGATTTTTAATGCAATTATTAACTTTGTATTTTTTTATTATTATTATTTATTTCTTTATATTTGGCTGCGTTGGGTCTGCGTTGCTGCGCGCGGGCTTTCTCTAGTTGCGGTGAGCGGGGGCTAATCTTCGTTGCGGTGCACGGGCTTCTCATTGCGGTGGCTTCTCTTGTTGCGGAGCACGGGCTCTAGGCGCGCGGGCTTCAGTAGGTGTGGCACGTGGGCTCAGTAGTTGTGGCTCGCTGGCTCTAGAGCACAGGCTCAGTAGTTGTGGTGCACGGGCTTAGTTGTTCCGTGGCATGTGGGATCTTCCTGGACCAGGGCTCGAACCCGTGTCCCCTGAATTGGCAGGCGGATTCTTAACCACTGCGCCACGAGGGACGTCCCAAACTTTGTATTTTTAATGGATTATTTTTTCCAAATTAGGTGTACATAAAGCAGTTTTTAGACATTTTCCTAATTCATGCATGGCTAGTCAAGGATCTGCATGAATATAAATAGCATCATACTCTGGGAGATTGTACTAGATCTAATATTTACCCATCTCGTGTGTGCAGAAGTGGGACAAGGTCACTGGGAAACGTAACCTAAGAAGTGTAAGTAAACCTGTCTGGGGAATGTTATGGCTTTTAAGCAATGGTTATGTGATAATTTCTATTTCTGGCTTAACACAATAGAAAATAATCTACTCTAAATCAATATTAATAAGGGTTTTTGATGTGTTTTAGAGCTAGTTTCACATATGATTTATTGATTCTCATTTTGAGCCTGTAACTTGAAAAGGTCGAGGTGGATCACATTTCTGTGTTTCCTTTATTATTATTTTTTCTTTTATTTATATAACTGCAGGGCCATTTCAACAGAGGTCATTCAACGCTGTTCTAAAATATTCATTTCACTGTGAGTGTCCAGATATGAAGAGTTGTACCAGTTGGAAGTGGGTGACAGAATTAATTCTATCTCCTGCTGAGAAGGTGGTGAGGCAGCTGCATTGTGAAGGGGTGTCCATTGACAGTTAAATGCAGCTGCAGTTACCTTGAGTACTGAGTGTTTATGAGATCAAGGGCTTATCCCTGGAGAGTCGGGTCCCATCAGGTTTGTGGGTGGTACTTAAATATATTCACTATTCAGATCTGTCTTATCCCTATATCTTCTTTTGGGCACCATTCCTTCTACTACTTTGAGATCCATGGATCCCTCAAAGCCAGGTTTCCAAAGTGTGTCCAGGGAAATGACACTTTCCAAAGGGGATCTTCTGGTCAAATAAACTTAAGACACAACATACTAGATACTCCTCTCCTAGAAATTCAAACACTATGTTTTGGGTTGAATTGTGTCCCCCCTAAAAAAAGATACGTTGGGGTCTTAACCCCCAGTACTTCAGAATGTGACTTTATTTGGAGATAAGGTCTTTACAGAGGTAGTCAAGTTAAAATGAGGTCCTTAGGGTGGGCCTAATCCAATATGACTGGTGTCCTTATTAAAAGGAGAAATTTGGACACAGGCATAGACATGCACAGAGAGAAGACCAGTGGAAGAGACAGGGTGAAGATGGCCATCTATAAGCCAAAGAGATATGCCTGGAACAGATCCTTCCCTCACAGTCCTCAGAAGGAAGAACCCTGCTGACACCTTGATCTTGAACTTCTGGCCTCCAGAACTGCGAGACAATAAATTTCTATTGTTTAAACCACCCAGTTTGTGGTACTCTGTTTTGGCAGTCCTAGCAGACTAATACAACATATCAGCATGTGAAATGCTCTAACTCTTGCAGTTAAAAATATTTATTAAATTTGTTTAACCCAGCAATTCCCCAAACTTACTTGACCATGAAACTTTATCTTAAACTGAGCACTTATGTATTAGGCAGCTATTGCTGCAGTAATGCTGTCTAACAAGCCATACCAAAACTTGCTAGCTTAAAAAAAGATAAGCATTTACCTCTCCCTTACATATCTACAGGTTGGCTGCAACTTAGTTGGGCAGGTCTGGACTCTGAGCACCAGGCTGTAGGCTGAAAGTGGGATTCAGGTACATTCCACATTCTCTTTGGAACAGCAGCTATTCAGGGCTTTATCTTCTGATGGTGGATCACAGACGCCAAGTGATCCAACCAAACCACATAGACGCATTTAAAGCCTCTGCTTGCATCATGTCCACTAACATTCTGTTGACTAAAGCATGTTATGTGGCCAAGCCCAAAGTCAGTGGGGTCAGGGAAATCTACTCCCTGCAAAGCAGAAAGGGAGTGAAATGAATATATACATATATATATACAAATCCTATCTGTCACAAACTATAAATATTCCTGGAACTAAGGGTATAAAGGCCACACTTTGGGAAAGGCTTCTTTAAGAGCAGCTCTGGAATTGCGACATTAAGTTTGAGACTTCTAAAGTGGATGAACCCTTTCAGTGTGGTCAAAGGTTCCTTCAGTGGCTGGGCCTTCTAATATCCTAATGATGCCTGATTAATGGCTCACCTTCAGGCTCCTCCTCCTCTTCCTGAGGTGACTGACCAATGAAACTCAAGTGGAAATCTGGGAGATTCTAGGCAAACTTTTATTTTCCTGATAAAGGAATAAATGTCACCAGCAGTGCTCCTTCCTCCTTCTTTCTGTCTTTAGTGTCAATATGTTGCCTGTTAGTAACCATGGAAGGAAGGACAAGAAAAGCATAGAGACATATGTCTTACCATCTCTGAGCAGTTGCACCAGCCCCAGCAATGGCCTGCCTCCAGACTTAGTCATGTGAGAAAATAAACCCCTAGTTGTTCAAGTCACTGTTGGTTGGGTATCCTATTACTTGCAGCTTAGTACCTTCCTAACTGATAAAACATAGAAAATCATGAACTGATAATCATTATTCTAATTATCACCAGTCATCATAACCATAAAAATAGGTGCATTTCAGTGAGGTGAAATGAGACCTTAAAGGACCTTACATGAGACCTTCATGAGAATGAAGAAACCTACTTACTAATGGTATTGGGCAATACTCTTTAAGTAGTGACACGAATGCTACTGCTAGCCTGTATAAGCGAAAATGGAAATTATTAGTTCCTGCAATGAAATTGCAGAAAGGCTCAGGTATGGAGCTTGGGGTTGACTGGATCCAGGGCCTCAAACTGTAGCAGGACTTTGTCTCTCCCCATTGTTTCATTTCTGGTTCTCAATATCTGCCTGTATGTGTGAGCCTCATTTTCTCCTTCATGTGGTAGGTCATAATTGAAGCGGTAAGAGATCCCTGTATCTTCATTTATCATTTAGAAAATTTATGGAAGGACTTTGGTCCTGCCTTGGTTATATTCTTTCTCCAGGACTTAGAGAGTGTGTGTGGTGGCAGGGGACAGGTGTGTGAGAAGGTGTTACCATGACTGGTGACCTATTAGAACTGCAGGCATTGGGAGAGGAGCAATTCTCTAAAGAAACTGACATGAAGGGCGAAGGGATGCTCTAGGACAAAAGCAGGTGTCCACTGCGCTGACTTGAGCTGTCCTTAGTCACCCTCTTTCTCCAAAAGTCTTAAGGGCTTGTAAGTCACATCAAGAGATTTGAGAAATTAAGAAGTCAATCATATGTCATATCTCTAAGTTTTTTCACTTTAACTCTGATTTGAAGAGCGAGTGTCTGTGTGTGTTTTGCCCAATGTTACATAGGCACATGGATTTAGAACTAGGGAATATGAACTAGTTTGGCACGACAACATAACTTGGAATGCTGAATCTTAGAAGAAAAAAAAAATTTCATCTTCTTCATCTTGAAATAGTCTTCCTCAGCTCTTCAGAGAATAGTAGCTTTTGTCCACCTTTCCAGAAAGGTGGAAAAACTTTGGTCCAGACTTAGGCAATGACCTACTTAGACTGAAACCACAATTTTAAATGCCTTTTGTCGGTAGGTGAAAACTTCCTTTGGTTCTGAGGATAGATGAGATGGCACGGATCCAACAGTTGATTCCTTTGTTTGCCAGAATGTAGGAGAATGATCCGAAGTGAGCTATACATCTTTGTCACAGATGTCAGCTGATTTTTGCCTCAGTAATCTCTTGCAGTCAGCCCTAGGATCAGCCATGTGCACTGCATTAGTAGCCTTACAGATTTTTATTCCCAGGTTTTCTTATGAAAGACTTGGCTAATGGGAAGAAAGTAAACATTCTTGCATGCCAGACCTTGGGAGAACTAAATGACTTCCATTTTCCATTTTCTCTCTAGATCACTTTATTTTGGCTATGGGATAGCAACAGCACACAATCAACCAAAGAAAACATTTTGGAATATTTCAATGAATAGATTATTTTAGTCTCACTTGTGCTGAAGGCACTTATTGAAACCAAGCTCTGGGAGGGGAAGGCAGAAGGAATTGGTCACCCTCAAAGTATTCACTGCCTAATAAAATTCCCTATAGACAACATCCTCAGAGGAATTTAAGAAGCAAGTCTATATTGACAGGAGAAAAAGTAACAGAGTGATTTTATCGGCCAAAGCAGATGGGGTGGGTTCTGAACCTGGCCTCTTCTGGCCAGAGTGCAATTTCAGTTTCTATAATTAGTTGCAGGTGGAGCTCCTGTGTTGTTGTTTTGGAGTCCACTGACATCTGTGTGCAAATTCCCACCATCCCCAGTTGGCATTTGGACTCAATAAGTGGTTTGGCTTTGCAGGAGTAGAGAAAATTGTAAATCTATTTCACACACACGTAGATAAAGCTGCTGTAAAGGTCAGGTTCTGAAAGCTGTGGAAAGCATTTTCAAAAGTTTGGGAAGTAGATTTTAGGCAGAATGTGGGCATGCAGCCAAGAGCTGGAGCAGCCTGACAAACAGAATTCTGGCACGTGCAATTTCTTCTCTATTTTTCTGTGAAGCCAGCATTTGATTGTATCTTGGAAGTGACATGCAGCCATTTTGTTTTTTCAGTAGGAATATTCTGGAGAGAAGAAGTAATGACTTAAGCAGCTACTTCCTGTCTTATAAACCCATAGCTGGGCTTGTACTGTCTGACTCTGCAATATACATTGATCAAATTAACTTAGTGGTTCTCAACTGGGGGCAATTTTTCCCCCCAGGGCACATTTGGCCATGTCTGGGGACATTTGGTTGTTGCAACTGGGTGGGGTATGCTGCTGGCATCTAGTGGGTAGGCGCCAGGCATGCTGCTAAACGCCCTACAATGCATATTTAGACTCCTCCCACCCCCGCCATATTATCTGTCCAACAATGTCAATAGATGCAAGGTTGAGAAACCCTGAGTTAATTGGATGGTTACTATATCTTCATTTTTCTTGATACTTTGCCTAAACTCAATTTATTCGCTTTGTGAAGTGATGATCAGAACGTATATATTTATGTAAAAATAATGATTTAAAAGGCAAAACGGCTCATCATTGTGTGAGAAAGAATTGTGAAAGATGTCTTTAAAAAAAATCTTGACCTGGACTAGTAACCATGACTCTTCAAATACCTTGAATTCTTTTAGATGTAGACATTTGGTAAATAGAGATCAGTCTTATAAGGAGATGGACAACCTGTAAAGGAAATGAAACTTATTTTTTAAACTGACCTTTTATGGTGCTTTTTGTTTCTGTCTCACATTGATCTTGAAAGGGAGGGTGGATAAGCATTTTTGAGCTCCTTCTATGTACCAGGAACTTAATAGTTGCTTTCCACGTGCATGAGCTCAACAGCCCTGCAAGACATGTGGCATCCCCATTTTACAGATGAGAAACAAGGCACAGAGAGATTAAGTGGTCTGCCTGAGGTCTCACCATTAAAGAGAGCTGGGATTTGAATCTCAGGTATGCCTAGCTCCAAAATTGTGTTCTTTCCACTGTCTTGAAAGGGAAAACAACAGATTTGCTTAAAAACCAGGGAATTTGGTGCTGAAGTGGAAGACCTAATATAGAGTGTAAGTAGTAGTGTGCTCCCTGACAGTATCTTAAGGATGTTGTCAAGGAGGTATACAGAAAGGACGGAAAGCAAGAATGAGGAAGGGAGTGTGTTGCCGGGAGCAACAGAGGATAGAGCAAGCAGGAAGGAGCAAATACGTTCTTGTCAAGTGAATGAGCAGGGGAGAATGCCAAAGGAACGCTCCTATCTTGGAAAGCCATCCAGAAGGCTGAGAGGAGGCAACTCCAGGACTGGCTGGAAGATTAAAACCACAGGTGGCAGAGGAATGAGAGAGATTATCTCTTAGGATGCTCATTAAAGGCCCAGTAGATCCTTTAAGGTGGTTATGATTTTGACAAATTTGCTGGGTCCACAAGAGCAGAGCTTCAGGGATGGGGAAGCTCTTTTTTATGGATTATTGGACCCCAATGAGGATGGTCTCATTAACCCAGTTAGAATTTTCCTGACCTTGTCTCCATCTTCAAGAACATCAGGGTATATAGATGGCCTCCTGACCTAGGAGTCCCTCAACTGGCATCTCTCAGCTTCCTCTTCAAGTAATTTCTGACCTCACTGGGATGCTCACACCTATTCAGGAATTATCTTTTGTATTGTTCTAAATCTTGTCTCTCAAAGTCAGATCTTCCCCTCTTGGGTCCCAGCATCCCTGATTTCTGCCTTTCTTAGCAACTTTGCCCTATGAAACCTCTTCTTTGTCTTCTTTGAGAATCCAGTTCATTTATTCACTGATTCATTCCGTCACTTCTTGGTTAAGGGAGAATGTATTTGCAAGTAGCAGAAACACATTCAAGCATGCTGAAGGAAAAAAATGGGGGATTTACTAGGAACACATAAGAGTTCCTCCCAGACTCTAAGGGTAAGTAGGATAGCCAGGTGTCTTGGGGGGCTGGAATTGAGTTAGTTGGAAAATGATCAGGAATAGGGACAAAGTCTCTCACTCTCTCATTTCTCTCTCAGTATCTGGTTTTATATGTCGCTTGTGAAAAAGCGGCCACTAAAGGAAAGCATACATGTCTTTTCCATTCAAGTGCTCAATAGATACTGCTTAGTTTCTCTATTTCAGTTTTGAATTCAGAGAAACAATAATCGGATTGGCCCAACTTGAATCAGAGTCTGTTCTAGATCCAGTCAGCTGTGGCCAAAGGAGTCATGAGATCTGTGCCCCCCTTCCCACGCCCCACCCCTGGAAGAACTATGGAGAGTCTCTTTGAGAAAGGGCATGTTGGGTAGATTCTCTATCAAGGAAGCCTATGGGTAAGGTGGTAAGGAGGAATGGACAGCTATTTCTGGGAAATATGTTTGTGCAACATATAATTGGGAGATTGCCTTATTTCAGTTATTAGGACAACCAAGACCAATCAAAGAAAGTTAACTACTGTTACCTCTGTCTATAACTAGCTATTTCAGTAGCCCTCTGGAATCTCTTGACCATCACACCCATCTTGTCGATCCCTGGCTCTGATTTTGCCCACTGCAGAAATTCCAGAAGTAGTATTGACTGATACCAGGTTCATGCTATCTTATCTTAGTGGAACCCATATGGCTCCTTTACATAATGTCAGATTGCATCCTGTATGGAACTTTAAAAAATTCTCCACTGGTTGTAAACTTCCTTAGTCTCATTGACACTTGGGTCTCCAAACTGGTTGAAATTTTGGTGATAGTATCTGTAGACTTTTAGAACTAGGCATGTTATAATCTGACATCTTCTATTCTAAGGTGTAACAGTTAGCTTGAGTTCTAAAAAATATTGGCTCCTGAGCACATATTATCTAAAAAGGTTGAAAAAAATTAAGATTCACTGATTTGTCCCTTGGAGGAGCTTTCTGAAATACCCATGTAAAATAATATAAAAGTTCCCAATGAATCCTGAAACCAGTAGAAATAAGTAAATATATGCGATGGAAAGTTGGATAGTGCACATGATGACCAAATTTAGAAACTGCTCAAATTTAGAAATGCAGCAAATAATAAATAAAATTTGCCTTCTGAAATTTTTAAAGCTTCTATCTGTGATTTTAAACTTTGGGGACAAGGTACTTGCTGAGAAGCTTTTGTTAAACTTTGTAGTTTTCCCTAGGAAAATGTGCATAATCTGAATTGTGCACAACATTTCTCCTCCCCACCCCTGTTCTGAACCCCAAGGGCATTTAGGTAAAACTCTGTCTAGATATTGCCATTTAATATTAAGTACATGTATTAGGAGTAAGTAGTTCCTAGTAGTTAATGAAATGACTGAGCTCTTGGTGATATGAGACATGTCTTTGGCTCACTGCTATTCAGTTTGTGCTGAGAAGTGGCGACATGTGCCAGGATTTTGGTGATGCTTAGAAAGTGTGTATTTGGTAAGGTGGAAGCTTGTAGATAGACTGTACCACATTCACTAAATGTATTCAGGTACAATATACTAGAGGTGGTAGATTTTCTTCCACCCTCAGGAATGTTACCTTGAAAGAGTTTGCATAGTGTTGGGTGTCATAGTAAAGTATACGTTTAAATATTTCATTGAGGACTTTTAGGTCATTACGTTTGTCTTGGGGTGCCAAAATTCCCAGTTCACCTGAGAGAATTCTATTTCATTTCTTTGTAATTGCAAATAAATCTAAGACTGCAAATTAAATTATGCCATAGGCATTTGTGATAGAGCAAGAAACAAAAGATTTTGGTGAGTTAGAAAGTAAAGGTTAATTGGGTAACTACTGTGTTCCCAGTTACATGCTCAGGGCTGAAGAAGACTCTAAAGTAGTGTGAGACACACTTTCGGTCCCTTTACCATCTCATGAAAATTATTTGAGAGCCATTTTTTTTTTTATGTAGAATGTGAATAAGGAACATAGCAGTGATATACCTTGTTTTGGACTCTACCTTGGAGCTTGAACATGAAGTTTTAGCTAGGGAAGGAAATTTCTTGCTCATGTTTTTTAACCTTTCTCAGAAGAGTCCTTGATGTGAGCATTTTCTCTCTTCTCTAGAAGCCTAGCCAGAGTCCAGGAGAATGGGCATAGCATCCTCCCAACACTCAGCCAATGTAGGGCCTCTGGAAGGGGTTGGGGAGGGGGAGTTGTGGGGAAGATCTGGGCTCCTGCCTTTCTCAGGCAAGTGTGTGAGGTCTATGAATCACTTTCCCATTTAGCACACCCACCTGACTGCAGTATGTTCCCTTGATAAGAATAAAAAATATCCGTGTAGCTCATAAAGCACTTCCTACATGTATTCTAAATGGAATAATGATATTTCAAACTCTGTGCCAAAGGGTTCACATATGGAGTCTCATTTAATCCCCATGAGGACCCTGTGAAGTAGGTACTATTAGTATTATCCCCATTTTATATACGAGCAAGGCAAGGCTCAGAGGGGAGGTTACTTGTCCAAGGTTACAGTTAGCAAATGGCAGAGCTGAGGTTGAGCCCAGACAGAATAACTCCAAAGTTGGTTGTCAAAGTCAGGGTCGGCTGAAATATCTAGTGGCCAGCCCTGTGTACACAAGGTAATCTTAGGGCAGGCATGGAGTCTGAATTAAACAACTTGGAAGCCCATGTTGAAAAAGTCATTGCCTTTCCAAATCCCATCCAGTATTTCTGATTAGCTTCTATGAGAAAGTCTCAACTTGGTGCCAGTCTTAAATGCCTTCTTAACACTTATTAGGTGTTTCCTAACCTTGTTGTAGGATGTGTAGCGGCATTCATACATGATGATTATATTGTAATTCTGGCAGCCACACTTTTACCCTCTGCATATGATATGTTGCCCGTTCAGGGTTTCTGTGAGCAGACTGGTAATGTGGCATTAGTGGAGCCTGCCTTCTTGGTTCTTGTTGGGTTGTCTTTGACAGTGGTTGAGAGCACCAGCTTTGGAGATTAATTTCCTGGGTTCCATTTCCAGCTGTGGGACTTTGGGCAATTTAGTTTATCTGGCTGAACCTGTTTCCTCACCTGTAATGTAGGTATAATAATGGTACCTGCTTTAGGTATAAATTTACTACTATAAGGGTAAATTTAATAGGATTTAAGTTTAATTGGATTAAATGAGGGAGTTAATGTAAAAATATTTAGCACCGTGCTAGCATGAGTAAACATTCAAATAATAGATTATGATGATAACCATGAGGGAAACCAATTTGGGGACAAAGGCAACACATAAGGGAGTTAGAGAGCTGAGGGAATGACAGAGAAATGGAACCAGAGCCATACCTGAAGACTGTCCCACCTCTGGATTTCCTGTAATTTGTATAAGCCAATTTGAGTTGAGGTTTACTAATAGCCCAGAGCATCTTGATTGGTAGACAGGGCCCTCTGTTTAGAAGCTTTGTGGTTACAAAAATAAGTAGGTCCTAGCTCCTGCCATGAGAATGTAGTCTAGCAGGGAAAATGCTGTACTCATAAAAACCTATAAAAAAAAGACCCATTAAAAAAAGGGAAGAAAGTTGTACCTGCCACTAAAACATACAATTAAAATGCTTTAGAAACCCAGAGAAAGAAGGGATGAGGGAAGACTTCATATAGGGAAAGTGGCATTGGAGTCAGTCCTTGAGAATGGACTAATATTCAAAATGGTGGAAGGTGGGAACAGGGGTGGGTGGTGGGGAATCCAGACTTTCAATGGAGAGAATGGACAAGAGAAACTAGATGATTAGAGATTTATTTCATAAAGCATTGGGATGAAGGTAGGGCAAAAGTAGTTGTCCAATTATTGCACTTATGTTTAAAGAGGAGAAAGAGAAATTGGACCTTGGAGATCACCTTAAAACTTTTTTCTGATCCAAGAGAAGTAAGTATGGTACTTAATATTACATGGAGGCACTGTATTTTGCTTCCATGATTTTTCCTGTATGTTCCTGGCTCTGTGAACTCCTCTGCCACGGTACAGCAGAAAGATGAGTTTAAGAACTCCTCTGTCAATATGCCGATGGTCAAAAGGGAAGGGTGCTTACAGACCCAGCAGAAGCTCTGCGTCTTTTGAGTTGAGAACAGCCCAGTTTTCTTTGGCTCAGTTCTTTGACATGCCTTTTCTGTTATTAATATGTGTGTGTGTGTGAGAGACAGAGACAGAGGCACAGAGACAAAGAGACAGAGAGAGAGATAGAGAGAGAGACAGAGAGAGAGGAAAGGAGGGAGGGAGGGAGAGAGATGGAGGGGGAGATGCCATCTCTAAAATGTCATCACTGGATGCGTAGGTATTGTTATATGCCAAGGAGATGCCATATTACGGTCTTGGGAATGTTTTTTCCCTATTGTCCTGTTATTCTTCCTCCTTTATAGATTCAGTGGAATTAGAATACCCTGCTCTTGAAAGCAGTTCAGATGAGCTTCTTAGGGATGGGTAGGAGAGTTTTCTTGCCTGAGATTTTGACCCCCTTAGCTGAATCTAAGCCAGTTCATGTTGTTTTACAGGTGGCTACTCTGGAGAATTTTGGACCATAGTCAGACTTTTCTATTGCTAAAAAAAGGGAGACTCATATTACATTTTTCTGGTAGGCTGCATTGAAATATTTTCTGCAGCATAAGACAGAAACTATAAATTTTTGTATCACTATAGGGAGTAATAGAGAAGAAAGATGAGGATGATTTCCCAATAAATGCTGTTGTCTAAACTCTTGGGAAAGGCAAACTCTCAAGTTGTCCAAAGAAGAGCACATGGCTTCCAGGTCTAGATAGCTCCACACATTAATCCAACCAAGCTAGACTCCCGAGGACTCAGAGGAGGTGTTTGATTGATTGATTTTTTTTTTTAAACTTTGGCCTGTTTTATTAACCTCTGTCTACTGAATCCCTCTGCTGCACAATCTCTGTCCAGCTAAAACTCTTATGATGACACTTTAATAGTTTGTACCAAAGGAATGGTCTCTCATATCAAGTTCTCTAACCCTAATCTCTCCACTGGTCTTTAGATGTGTTTACCTACTTTCCACTGGAGATATCACTGCTGTCCCCCAAGGGGATCAAACAAAATGATGACTGAATGGCTGAAATGGATCAAGTCAACAAATATGGAATTTCCACCATTTGCTGGACTAGGTGCTGAGGGTATAGTAATAGTAAAAACTTCCTGCCTCTATGGAGGTTCCATTCTAATGGAGGAAACAAAAGAAGTCAAAGGTTTTGGGCTTGATCCACTTGGGAAGACTGAGGGCGAAACAGGATCAGGATGCTGTGAGATCATGTTTTTTGATCATGTTTTGTTGCAGAGTCTCACTCAACCAGGTGGTGATGCTGAATAGGGATGTGGGTTTAGTGGAACTGGCTTTTTTTTTTTTTTTTAACGTCATGGCGGTGGTGAGAATGGATGTTAAACTGCAGTGGGTTGCAAGTGGTAATATAGATTTTTATACTTTTCCTGCAAGGAGCTCGGCTTTGAAGAGTGATAACTGGAGGGGATGCAGAGTCTGGGGAGTCTTCCCCCACCAATGTGTGACACACTTGGCCATATTTTTAACTTTTAGGGAATGGGCCACTAGTAAGAGGGGTTATTGGTTGAACAAGGTCTGAAAGAGGAGGGAGAAGATGAGATGTCTTGGGCCAGTGGTGTTTCTCTTCCTCAAACCCAGGGAGAAGGTGGTCAGGAAAGGTCCAGATAAAGAGATATTAGTAGGTGTGGAGTAAAAGCAGTAACTTTTATCCTAAGGAGATTGCTTTGTTTAACAAAAAGAGAAAGCTCCAGACTAGGGAGCTTTAGACTTAACTTAGACTTGACTTTGATGCCAAACAGGATGTGATGTTGGCCAGGTCACCTCCTCTCCTTGGACCTGCGTTTCCCCTGAGGCAGGGGTCCCCAACTCCTGGGCCGCGGACGGTATGGTCCGAGGCCTGTTAGGGCCACACAGCAGGAGGTGAGAGGCGGGCGAGGGAGCGAAGCTTCATCTGCCGCCCCCCATCGCTCGCATTACCGCCTGAACCTTCTGCACCCCCCCTCCGCCCTCCCCCCCGCCCATGGAAAAATTGTCTTCCACGAAACTGGTCCCCGGTGCCAAAAAGGTTGGGGACCGCTGCCCTGAGGTATCACTGTACTGAGAAAAAAATGTCTCAAAGACAGTTTGGTTGAAACATGCCATAACTCTAAGGCTACTCAAAAATTTTCAGGGAAATTAAAAAGTTCCCTGGTGGCAAAAGAAAAAAAAAGTGCTGTTTTATGACTCATAAGTGAGATTTGATGAGGGAATGGGGCTAGGATGAGGTAGGTGTGATTGAAGTAGACAAAGGTAGATGTTCTGGCGGTCCAGTTTGATGTGCTGGTGGTTTTATTCAGGTGCTGCTGATGGGGCGATTTGCTTGCTGTGAGATGACCCAGCAAGCCCATTACTCTGCTTGGTGGAGACAGGAGCCACCAGCACTTCCCAGGAGAAATTTTACAAGTAAAGGCTAATTTTACTTGTGCTGTTGATGGCATTTCTCAGCTATACTAATTACTATCCTGATAGAAACGCTGCAGAAATATACCCCATGCTCCCAAGAGTGCAGAGTGGTTCGTAAATAATCCAAGAAGAGGTTTTACCTGTGGATTACAAAGCTACAGTGCTTCCTTAGTCATGGCTTTCTTAGTGGAAGATGCTCTGGTTTAAATAGAATTTTTGTTTGCCTTTTTGTTTTAAGACTATGCAATCTATTCCCTATTCAATATCAATTGCAGATAAAAGTATTTTAGGGCAAAAAATGGTAGTTGTGGACTGAATGTTGTGTCTCAGTTTTTTAAAGGTATTTTGTAAATTCAGGAACTATGTTTTGCTTTTTCACTTGTTTTTTAAATAAATATCTGGCTGTCCATCCATCCATCTGCTTATTAAAATGATATCCCTGAATATGGCAGTTGTTTAGTAAATAGCTGTTGAATAAAATACACAGTTACACACACACACACACACACACACACACACACAGAGCTAAGGCCTCTTGGAGGGCTGGATATAATTCTCTGCCACAAGTTGGCCATGTGACCTTGGGAATTAGTTGCCAACTTCAGTAAATTGGGAGACTTCATGAAGAACCTGGATTTCTGAATTTTCTCGGACACCGAGCAGATCCAGTATCTCTGAACCCAGGGAGCTGACTCACTTGGATTGTTGCTTGTCTTAGGTGGGACGTGTCTCTCCACATTGCTCTAGTCTACCCCTTGGCTGACAGATGTACATTCTTAGTTTGAAGATGAAATGAAGAACGTTTTCACATTCAAGATGTTAGTCAAATATGAGCATCTTTTGGCCTCAGCGTCTTAGATGAAAATCCTGACTCTAGCAGTGGGAGTGGGTGGTGGCGTCATCTTAATCATTTTCTTGGGTTCAAGGAGTTTGAGAACTACCCACACAGGATTGGAAATGGGAAAAGATCTGCTTTTGGATATTTGGGGAAAGAGAAATAGGTAAGGTATATCACGCATTGATTAATTCTTGAAAGTCAAAGACAATGCCACTACTGGGCACATACCCTGAGGAAACCATAATTCAAAAAGAGACATGTACCACAATGTTCATTGCAGCACTATTTACAATAGCTAGGACATGGAAGCAACCTAAATGTCCATCAACAGATGAATGGATAAAGAAGATGTGGCACATATATACAATGGAATATTACTCAGCCATAAAAAGAAATGAAATTGAGTTATTTGTAGTGAGGTGGGTGGACCTAGAGTCTGTCATACAGAGCAAAGTAAGTCAGAAAGAGAAGAACAAATACCGTATGCTAACACATATATATGGAATCTAAAAAAGAATAGTACTGATGAAACTAGTGCCAGAGGAGGAATAAATATGCAGACATAGAGAATGGACTTGAGGACACGGGGTGGGGGGAGGGGGAAGCTGGGGCGAAGTGAGAGAAGCATCGACATTTATATGCTACCAAATGTAAAATAGATAGCTAGTGGGAAGCAGCTGCATAGCACAGGGAGATCAGCTCGGTGCTTTGCGTTGACCTAGAGGCATGGGATAGTGAGGGTGGGAGGGAGGCTCAAGCGGGAGGGGATATGGAGATATGGGGATATATGTAGGCATATGGCTGATTCACTTCATTGTACAACAGAAACTAACACAGCATTGTGAAGCAATTATACTCCAATAAATATGTATAAAAAAAAAAGAGTGATGGTGGCACCCCAGTGTTCATTGCAGCACTGTTTACGATAGCCAGGACATGGAAGCAACCTAATGTCCATCAACAGAGGAATGGATAAAGAAGATGTGGTACATATATACAATGGAATATTACTCAGCCATAAAAAGGAATGAAGTTGGGTCATTTGTAGAGACAGGGATGGACCTAGAGACTGTCATACAGAGTGAAGTAAGTCAGAAAGAGAAAAACAAATATCGTATATTAACGCATATATGTGGAATCTGAAAAAATTGGTATAGACGATCTTACTTACAAAGCAGAAATAGAGACACAGATGTAGAGAACAAACAAACGTATGGATACCAAGGGGGAAAGGGGTGGGGTGGGATGAATTGGGAGATTGGGATTGACATATATACACTATCGATACTATGTATAAAATAGATTAACTAATGAGAACCTACTATATAGCACAGGGAACTCTACTCAGTGCTCTGCGGTGACCTAAGTGGGAAAGAA
This sequence comes from Eubalaena glacialis, assembly GCF_028564815.1. NCBI lineage: Eukaryota > Metazoa > Chordata > Mammalia > Artiodactyla > Balaenidae > Eubalaena > Eubalaena glacialis. The sequence continues at coordinate 80,128,933 of NC_083722.1, read as the reverse complement.
ATCCAAAAAAGAGGGGATATATGTATACATATAGCTGATTCACTTTGCTGTACAGTATAAACTAACACAATATTGTAAAGCAACTATACTCCAATTAAAAAAAAAAAAGAGTGATGGTGGAAGTCTGGTGTCTGGCCTAGAGTAAAATGGATCATGTTTCCCAAATGAATGGAGTAAAAGGGAAGAGAGAACTATTAAAAATTCACAATAGATAAAGATGTTGCCCCCTTATGCTAAGAAGGCAGATGCTGAGGCTCTTTTAGGGAATTTGCTTTGCAGGAGAGGAGCTGCCTTCATTTGCTTTTCTGATGACTTGGATTTCTACAGCTGCTCATGGTTCTTGAACTTCCTGGAAAAAGTACAGGCAGATAGAATTCTGATGAAATCAGCATCCCAGTACTACATTTCCTAAGGACACTGTTAATTTCTGTAGTATTTAGCTTAATTCCAGCAGCTGGCTTGGATTTTATATTGGGATATATATGACAAGGCTTGTGGTGTGTATGCATGTGTGTGTGTGTGTGTGTGTGTGTGTGTGTGTGTGTGTATGTATGTATGTAGATCCAGTGCTATAATTAGAGTAGGCTAACCATTACAACAGATTGATGTATTTGGTTTGGGGAGATATGACTTTAATTTTCCCAAGTGTTTCATTTTCTTTGTATTTCTCAAGTGTACATTATCATTCAGATGACTAAAAGGAAGTTCAATACATCAGAGGACACTTTATAATGAACATTATTCTTTGAAAAAACATAGCTTATTATATACATTTTCCATCAGGAAGTAATATGATTTTTAAAAAAATTTATTTATTTATTTATTATTTATTTTTGGTTGCATTGGGTCTTTGTTGCTGTGCGCGGGCTTTCTCTAGTTGCAGTGAGCAGGGGCTACTCTTCGTTGCGGTGCGTGGGCTTCTCATTGTGGTGGCGTCTCTTGTTGTGGAGCACGGGCTCTAGGTGCGTGGGCTTCCGTAGTTGTGGCATGCGGGCTCAGTAGTTGTGGCTTGTGGGCTCTAGAGCGCAGGCTCAGTAGTTGTGGCACACGGGCTTAGTTGCTCCGTGGCATGTGGAATCTTCCCGGACCAGGGCTCGAACCCATGTCCCCTGCATTGGCAGGCGGGTTCTTAACCACTGCGCCACCAGGGAAGCCCAGGAAGTAATACGATTCTGTTAGGAGTTTGGGTAGGGTTTTGGTGTCTGAATGCTACTGCTCTTTCTGCCTGTCTCCAGAGTCTGATCAGGGAGTCTGATCACCTAAAGACTAGCAGTCAAAAGGGAAACAGAGTATGGCTTTATTAATCGCTGAGGATGGGCTCAATATCTCTCCATGCAGGGATTTTTTGATTAGGTGAGTGAGCTTGCTGTTCCCTCCCCACCAGACCCAAGATGGCCACACCTGCTTCAGGCTGACCCCAGGTAGCCACCACGCTTAGGGGGACATCAAGGTTAGCAAGAAGAGGAGGCTCTGGTGTGCTTACCACATGAATACCCAGAAGTGAAAGGGTAAAGGAGGGTGGACAGGGCCCTGTCCTGCACGGCAGGGAAAGGCACCACCTGCCTTCCTGGTCCCGTGGCTGGAGAGCTGTGTGAATGGCAGATGCCTGAGAAAACAATGTTTCCAGGAGTGATCAGGAATGGGAGAGCAGGAAGCAGATGGGAGGCTTGGGGCCAGCTTGCCCTACTGGGGCTGCACAAGTGGGAGAGAGGATGTGAGGCAGGGCTGTGTTCTTTTTGCTCTACAGTGACTCTGTCCACTAGCACAACACATTCCAGTTGAAGTCCTGGTCACTGGCCAACCATATTAGGCACTCCTTTTTGGGGGTTGGGACAGTGAAGACTGTCAGAGAGATGCAAATCAAGGGTGGTGGATGTGACCTCTTGATGTCCAACTCCCCTCATAAGAAATTGGGAAATAAGATTTGTCACAAATTTCCACACATAATGATAAACACTTCTAATGTGTCTACCACTATTTTTCTAGGCACTGCCATATTCCTGATTTTATAATTTGCCCTTTATCAATAACTCAATAGATATTGGAATAAAATAATAGTAACAGCTAACATTTATTGAGAGCTACTACATACCAGGCATATGTATTGACTCATTTGTTCTCCAAAATAACACTGTGAGGTAGTTGTCATTTCTTTTTTTTAAATATATTTTTCTTAACCATATTTGCTTATTTATTTATTTATTTATTTTTATTTTATGGCTGTGTTGGGTCTTCGTTTCTGTGCGAGAGCTTTCTCTAGTTGCGGCAAGTGGGGGCCACTCTTCATTGTGATGCGCGGGCCTCTCACTATCGTGGCCTCTCTTGTTGCGGAGCACAGGCTCCAGACGCGCAGGCTCAGTAATTGTGGCTCACGGGCCTAGTTGCTCCGCGGCATGTGGGATCTTCCCAGACCAGGGCTGGAACCCGTGTCCCCTGCATTGGGCAGGCAGATTCTCAACCACTGCGCCACCAGGGAAGCCCAGTAGTTGTCATTTCTGTTCCCATTTTACAGATGGGAAAACGGAGGTGCACAGCTAGCAAATGGTGGAACAAGGACACTGATGTAGGTGGTCATGTTCTAAAGTGCATGTACGATTCTGTCTCTCAATGAAGTGGGTAAGAGATACTGAAGAAGACGCTGACCCAGGAATTGGGAGACCAGAGTGTAGCCTAGAGCCTGTCTTGGCTTTGTCACGAACCCATTGTGTGATTGATAGCATGCTAATGAATTCTTTGCTCTGAACCTCAGTTTCCTTTCCTCCTGTAAAGTGAGGATCTGATTTCTGTTCAAGGTTTTTGGGTCCATAACTCACTGTATTAGCTTTCTGGGGACACCATAATAAATAAATTACCACTAACTTGGTGGTTTAAAACAGCAGACATTTGGGCTTCCCTGGTGGCGCAGTGGTTGAGAATCTGCCTGCCAATGCAGGGGACACGGGCTCGAGCCCTGGTCTGGGAAGATCCCACATGCCGCGGAGCAACTGGGCCCGTGAGCCACAATTACTGAGCCTGCGCGTCTGGAGCCTGTGCTCCGCAACAAGAGAGGCCGCGATAGTGAGAGGCCCGCGCACCGCGATGAAGAGTGGCCCCCGCTTGCCACAACTGGAGAAAGCCCTTGCACAGAAACGAAGACCCAACACAGCCATAAATAAATAAAAATTAAAAAAAAAACAGCAGACATTTATTCTCTCACAGTTGTGGAAGCCAGAGATCTGAAATCAAGCTGTCTGCAGGGTTGGTTCATTCTGGAGGCTCTGAGGCAGAATACATTCCATTCCTTTCTCCGAGTTTCTGGTGACTGCCAGTAGCCGTTGGCATTCCTTGACTTGTAGAGACATCAATCCAATCTCTGCCTCTGTCTTCACATCACCTTCTCTGTGTGTCTCTGTGTCTCAAATCTCCCTCTGCCTTTCTCTTATGAGGATACTTGTCATTGGACTTAGGTCTCCCCTAAATCGAGGATGATCTTATCTTGAAATCTTTAATTATATCTGCAAAGACTCTTTTTTCCAAATAAGGTCACATTCACAGGTTAAGGGGGTGAGGACTTAGACATATCTTACTTGAGGGCACTCCTCAACCAGCTACACTCACCCTCCAGCCTTTTTTTTTTCTGCTGCAATAGGACAAGATATTGGAAAAGAAAGGATTAAAGCTAGGTAGTAGCTAAAGCTTCCTGGGCAGTTTGGTGCAGTGGGCAAGAACATAGAATCTAGAGTCCAGAGCCCTGGTTTCAATCATTGGCTCTGCTACCATCAGCCCTGTGACCTGGAAAAAGTCATTGAATGCCTCTGGGCCTCAGTTTTCTACTCTGTAAAATGGAGCTAATAATAGTAACATTGCAGGATTATTAAATGAATGACTATATGTAAAGGGCTTAGAACAATGCTATGTTCCTTAGAACAATAAAATTCCTAATAGTGTCAGCTGCTATTATTGCTGTTATTGCTGTTGTTACTTCCACTTAGAAGTTAAGTTCATGCCTATGATTTTGATAGAGAAATTAATTTTGTGAGGGATGCATTTGAAATATGGCAAGGAACAGCCCACAAGTATGCTATTTTTCCACCAAATTTTAAATTAGTATGTCCAAATGTGTCTGAAATGTGAGGCTGATACTTTCCAGTGGGCTGAAACAATTTTTGGCTTAATCTTTTTAGACATCAAGTAAGCTGAAAACAGAGTGAGGCTGTGCTCACGTTGGAAGAGGCGGGCAAGCAGATGGAAGGTGGCTGAGGGAGCATTTTGACATGCTCATGGAGGAGGCGTTAATATTTCAACATCTTTCTTGTTATTTACAGATAATTTTTATGAGAGATTTTCGGAGATGCTCAGTTTTTTCCCTTTCCTCTGAGTGGCACACAGTTGTTACAAATCAATCTGTTAATAAGAAGCTTAAGAATTTAGCTGTTTGGGGACTGATGGCAGTTCAAGTTTTGTAACTAACATATTTCATTTTCAGGATGCTGATTTTTTTCTGTGATAATTCATCACCTTTCAAAATTCCCCCAATAGCCTAGATTCAGCAGGAGTGATTACTGGCCTAGGTCTTGCATTAGAAATAGACCAGCTAATTTATCTGTATTAATATTATGTTTCTACTCTTATCTCAGGCAAAGAGGAGATAGAGGTGAATAGGAGAGTCCATAAACTCTTCGAAGGTGGCTTCATAGTGGAGGACAGGCCTTTAAATAAACCATCACAACATGGTATATGATTATTGCTCTAACTGAGATGCTTGAAATGATTAAGTACAGGCCTCTGGAATTAGATATACCAGCATTTAAAACTTGCCTCTAAAAACAAAACCAGCTACTTCGTCTCTGAGTTTCCATGTTCACATCTGTAAACTGGAGTTATTTTACTATTTTCCCCATAGTGAGGTTTAAATGAGATAATATAAACAGAGCATTTATTTAGCATGATGCCTGGCATACAATAAGTATTCAGTAAATATTAGTCATTATTACTATAGAAATAAAGTTCCATGAGAAGAGCTGTTAAATTTTGTTAATTTATTCATATGGCTTGATGTTTATGTATCACATTGTGTGGTATATTTAATGAGTGTATGCTTTATTACCTGTCTTTAAATCTTTCACCAAAGTTCATTTACTAAATTTATATTCTATATCACATGGACCTAAATTAAAATCAGTTTGCTCTATATATATATCCTGAAATTTGACATTTTGGATACAGCTTTGCATAATTTTTAAAAAAGCCATCACTCTATAATTACCTGCATGGATACACTGAAAAGTATATTCGTTACACCATATAAGAAACAGAGCCTCACTCAGGACAACTCCGGTAATGAGGCCCTGTTTTAAGAAAATGAGAATCGGTTAATCATATTGGTTAACCGCACAGACCTTTGGGGTCCTAGGTATGCCCATTACAGCTTTATGATTTGGGGTTCATAACTTCTTGGAGATTTCTTCTTTAACTGTAAAAATGGAGATAATGTTTCTTGCAACACTTGTTAGTGAAGACTATGTGAGATAACATGGAAAGCCCTTAACGCAGGGCACAGGTAAGCGTTTAATAAAAGCATTCAAATGGTATTAAGATGGCTGAACTCTTCCAGAAATCTGATAATAAGAACCGAGGTATAGCTGGGGCGTGGTGACACTGGGGGCTAGGGAGTAGGAGTTTTCAATATTTACTCAAGAGTTCTGTTATTAACATAGCCACAATTACTTCTCTCCCTATCCACTTTTCTCCCTATATCCAACTGGTTTTTTCTTTTCATATTCCCGGTTAAATTCCTCAGAGAATCTGACTGGCTCATCTAATCATATCCTCCCTTTTGCGAGCAGACTTTTTGTACAAGGCGCTGTCATAGGTTGCTGGACGGGAAACCAAGAAATGCTCTGGGTCACGTGCCAACCTCTGGACCAATGAGGTTAAGGGGGTGGGGCCTCGCTTCAGAGGCCGGCCGCTCACAGCTCTTGCTCTCTTCAGAAGCGTAGTCCGGGAACCGAGAGGGGAGCGTGTGAACCCACTAGGAAGCATTTTGGTAACTGACTTGGTGAAAACATGGATGGAAAAGTTCCTGAATCTGGAGGTGTGAGTTGGGCCCTGCCGGGCTCGTCTGCTTTGTCTCCTACCTCTTCCCCGCCTTCCCTCAGCACCAGCCACACCGTCCTTTCTTGTTTGTGCTTTGGGGTCTTTGCATGCACTGCCTCTGCCTGTGTTGCGTCCGCCCACTCTCCCCAGGCTTCCTGGGGGAATAGTTGGCTTCCAGTCCTTTCAGTTTTAGCCAAATGTCACCTCCTCAGAGACTTCCCTCCCGACGCCGACTGAGGGAGCCTGCCAGCCCCTACCTCACCAGCCCACTTGGTTCCTTCCGTGCACTTACCACAATTTCTGTGTTTGCTTATTCCTCTATGTTCTGTCTGATAATAGGTAAATATCTACTTCTCATGTAGTTGTAGAATCTCCACATTAGAGCAGGGACTGTTCAGTACATTTGTTATGAACGAATGAGCATGAGCTAAGGTGTCTATGTGCAAATTGAGTAACTGTCGCTCCCCTGGCATTGTGACCCTTATAAAGCGTGTGTGTGTGTGTGTGTGTGTGTGTGTTTGGGAAATGGTTGAGTCCCCGGGGAACCTCTGTAGTCCCTCATTGTGCCTATTTCCCTTTCTTAACCCAGATTGCTTGGGTTCAGATTCTGTTTCGTCCATGAATGACCTTCAACTGTGAGTCCTTGGTCAAGCAACTTAGCCTCTCTGTGCTTCAGTTTCTCATCCATAAAATAGGGATAATAGTCACACTTGCCTCATAGGATTGTGTGAGGATTAAATTGATGAAACTCTATAAAATGCTGAGAGCAGAGCCTAACATAGAGTAAGGTAGCTCAACACATTAGCATTTATTATTATGAAGCTCGGGAGCAACAGGGCTTATGGTGGTGAGCCAAGGACTGCCCTCTGACTGAGGGGATCCGTGGCCTACCAAGGCTAGTGAGTGGGGTGAGGCAGACGTTATTTCTTTACCTGCACAAAATTACGTCATTATAAAATATGTGACACTCTGAAGGACGTTCAGGGTGCGATGCACAGTATAAATGCAGGAACCTTATTTGATTTTGCACTGGGGCCTGATCAGGAAGTCTTCCCTGTGAGCTACAGCGTGAAGACAGAGAATAGGTCTTACAAGACCAAGGGTGAGGGAGTAGCTGGTGGTTGAGGAGTAGTGTATGCAAAGGTTACAAGGGGAAGGGCCCCATGATGGGAATGCAGGGAGATGATTAGTGATGAGTGGCATCTGTGAGATGTTGGTACCGTTCTCATTTTATAGAGACGAAAACTGAGGCTCAAGGGGTATCTACCCACAGTCATATTCCAGGGTGGTGCCTGGGCCCTGTCAACAGGGATTGTGATTCACTTGGGATACAGCCTGGGCATTGAGATTTAAAAAACTTGCTCATGTGGAGCCAGGGAAGGAACTATGGCTCTCAGCTTGTTAGAAATGCAGACTCTTAAACACGTACCCAGACCTAATGAATCAGAGCCTGCATTTTAACAAGATCCCTAGGTGATGTGTAGCACAGTGAAGTGTGAGAAGCTCTGGTTTGTGCATAGACTCAACCACTTTTGGTCAAAAGAATAGATATCTGAGGCCTGTTGCCAGGTATGTTGATTCAGAAGGTCCAGTGTGGGGCCCAGAAATCAGCACTCTTAAGAAAAACCCTGTATAGTTCAGAAGCAAAATCTGAGACCAGATTGGAGAACATGCTCTCAAGAATATCAGAATGGGAGTTAGGGTATGAGAAGGATGTGGACTTGGATTTAAACCTGAAAATAGTAAATGTGTATTAAGAGTCTTAAAAATATTCTTATCCTCTGACCAGTAATTCCTCTTTTAAGAATTAAAAAAAATTTTTTTAATTGAAGTATAGTTGATTTACAATGTTGTGTTAATTTCTGCTGTACAGCAAAGCGACTCACTTATCCACATATATACATTCTTTTTTATATTCTTTTCGATTATGGTTTATTCTCGGATATTGAATATAGTTCCCTGTGCTATACAGTAGGACCTTTTTTCCTCTTCTAAGAATTATTTGCACACAAAGTAAAAAGATGTTCATCATAATTGTTCTATTTTAAGAAATAAAGTATAGGGACTAATCTAAATATCCACTAGTGAAGGGTATGCATATTATCATATTATTAAATACCATCCAGATATTTAAAAACAAGACTATTTAATGATATGGGAATCACTGTATCTTATGCTATATATCATGAATAAACAGTCATTGATACTTTCCCTTCAGTCAACTCTGATAATAGGCTTAGATATTGTGTCAATATTGACTTTGCTGAGGGCCATTGCCCTTAGTCTGGGTCCATCCATTTCTTTTCTCATCATCATCAAACATGTCCACCCCTGGTGCTCTGGCCTTTTCTTCCCGGTTCCCCACCATGCATCTTTTACTTTGGCCAAAGTGGATCCATTTGTATTCAATATTTGCCCTCCCTTGCTCTGCTCCTTTGCTTGGTTGGCCAGGACTAGTCTCCAAATCTTCTCCCCACCCACATGTTGAAATCCCATCCATCTTTCAAACCAGTACAAATACTATTCCCTCTGAGAAGTTTCCCTTTCTAATGATCCCAGCCAGAAATTGAGTTTGAATATTTTATAGCTTGTTGATTATATTACTTATATAGCATGCTTTGTATATTGCTTTCTAACATAATTATTTATGTTCAAGTCTTCTCTTTTCCACTGGATTATTAACCCCTCAAGGAGGAGATCTTATCTTGCATTTCTTTGAATCACCCAGGTTGCCTCCCTTGTAAGAGTCATCCGATATATATTTTTCTAGTGCATATGTTCAATTAATATGCATGGTGGTGACAGCACAAATAGAGACTTTCTCAGGATGAGACAGAAAAGAAAAAACAAAATGAGAAAGGGATAAGAGGGACTGTAAAAAAAAATTAAAATCTCCAGAATTAATTTAGTGGAAGTATAAAAATAATTTCAACTCATTTGCAAAATTAGAGGCCATCTTATGGGTGTCGTCATATGTCTAATATTTTTCTTCACCACATCCATCATTCATTCATTTATGTGAAATATGTTTGTAAGAAAAAGGAGGAGAACGTTATAAGGCTTGAATCACTGAGTCATTGGGTGTAATTAATGAGATATTCTGTGAGTGGACCACCTTTGTGCTTTGGGGAATTGGTCCCATCACAGATACAGGTTAAGTGTTGGCACAGATCACTTAAATTACTTTTGTTTGTTTCAGTGTAGATGAATGTATGTATTTCAGTGAAAAGGCAGTCATTTTGGTAGACCTAATTTGGGGGCTGGATATAAATGAAAGAGTATCATGCTTTTGTCATAAAGTATTGGTAGTAAGAGAGGATGCTTCAATCTTTAAGACAATATAAATCTAATTTTGCAATTATTTTTTGCTAGAAAAATTATATTGGTTTCTGAAACAACACATTTTGGAGTTAGGAAGTGATTTCAAGAATCAGTACAGTTAGGTGGATTAATAGCTGGGTCAGAACCATACCCAAGAGTCTGAGTATGGCTCATAATAGGCAGGAGGAAGAAGACACTGTGGGACTTCTGGTCACTATTCTGGATTTCCTCCTGTTTAACATTTTCAAGTGTTTGGAGGAAGACATAGGCATACGCATCAAGTTTTCAGACAAATAGGATGAAAGAATTAGGATTCATTAAGAGCTTGGTAGATGAAACCAAGAGGCAGAAGCCAACAAGGTTAAATTTAATATAGATAATTGTACATTTCAGAACATTGGTTCAGACAGTCACCCATAAAAGTCTACGGTACATGTGACCTTACTGCAGTTCCATGCAGAAGGCCCAAGGAACCTGTTGACCACAAGTATATTACGTGCCTCTGGTGTAATCTGGCTGATGGGAAATTACTAAATGACAAAACTAATGCACATTGAGTCTACATTAAAAGGAAGCTGGTGTCTAGTTCAAAGAAGGTGATGGTCTCCATTTCAGACCTCTCTTGAAGCATGGCTTCCCCTTCTGTCTGTCCTTTGTAGACTGGAAGATGATAGAGGGAAGTGAAGAATTGGATCAGTGGAGATTTGGAAACTAGATCATAAGATGAAAAGCTGAGGACATTTAGTCTGGAGAAGTATGGACTTGTGGAATGAGTGCACATTTGATAACTGACCTTAGATGTTTGAGTCTCCCAGTGCAATGCTTCTCAAACTTCAGAGTGCACATAAATTACCTGGGATCTTGTTAAAATGAAGATCCTGATTTAGTGGGTCCAGGGTGGGGCCCGAGATTCTGTATTTCTAACAAGCTGTTAGGCAGTGCCAGTGCTGCTGGCCCATGGACCACACTTTGGATGGCAAGGTTCCAGGGCAGCTCTGTCCAAGGGGACAGTCTGTGACGATGAGAATGTTCTATATCTGTGTTGCCCAGTGGGGTAGCCACCTGCTATATGTGGCTATTGAGCACTTGAAATGTGCCTAGTGTGACTGAGGAACTGAATTTTTAATTTTATTTAACTTCGTGTAATTTAAATTTAAATGTGACTAGTGGCTACTGTATTGAACAGTACAGCTCTAGAGGGTATAACTAAAACTAATGATTAGAACTTAAAGGTATTTAGACTTCATTTTACTAATCTGAGTTTTGGAACAACTATAGCTGTTCAGCATTGAGAAGCCTGCCTGGAAAATTAGTATTCAGTTTGACCATCTGTAAAAAATATTGAAGAAGGGACACTTCCATTGGTTGGGGAGGTGGGTACTAATATCCAAGAGGCAGTAGCATGTAATTGGAATAGAGGGTTAATCCACTAAGCACAGTTGTTCTCAGCTAGGGGCAGTTTTGCTCTCCAGAGGACATGTGGCAATCCCTGGAGACATTTTTGGTTTTCACAATGGAAGGAAGTGCTACTGGCATTTACTGGGTAGGGGCCAGAGATGCTGCTAAACATCCTACAAGGCTCAGGGCAGTCCCCCACAACAAAGAAGTATCCAGCCCAAAATGTGAATAGTGCTGAGGTGGAGGAACCTTGCCTTACCGTATACAGAGCTTCTGTAAATCAATAGTAAGAGTAACAACGGAGTAGAAAAATTAGTGAAAAACACAGACAGGCAATTCCCAGGGCAGAAAAAAGGAAAGATATTTAACCTTACTACTAATAAATATGTGCAGGTTAAAATAATGAGATTATTTTCAGCTGTCATATTGCCAAAGTTTAAAAAGAAAGCTAATGCACAGTAGTGGGCAGACTGGTAAAATGGACCCTAATCCTTGTTACTGGGGTTCTAAATTGCCCCAGCCCTCCGGGGGGGCAGTTTGTTGTTATAATTCATATTTTAAATGTGCATACCCTTTGCCCACCAGCTTTTCTACTTCTAAGAATTTATCCTGGAGAAATAATGGGACAGATTCACTTAAGTGTGTATATCTGGACATTCACTATAATATTTTTATTATGACAAAGATTAGAAATAACCTTAATATCCAACTTATAGGATTGGCTAAATAAATTATGGTACATTTCTGTCGTGGAATATTCTGCACTTCGCGTAATAAGGTGGGCCTTGATGAGTGGAAGGATGTTGATGATATAAATAAATATTGATCAGGTTACAGAAATACTAATTTATGTTGAAAAAGATTTGTACATATGACCATATGTTTACATCTGGGGGAATGGGTGAATATTGGGACTAGTTGTTAAAGGATTGAAATTCGACTCAACTACTCCTTGACTCTTCTCATTTTACGAATCTGTTAATTCAGAGTCTCAGTTTCTTCATTTGTAAAGTTGGGGTAACTCCTGAGCAATCTACTCACAAAATGCCTAGACTGAACTATGCTTTGTTTGCTAAAAGGTACTATGTGTTTTAATACTTCCAGGTTGGCACTGGCCTAATTTAAAATTATTGGGCTTTAGTGATAGGTTTAAACAGAGCTAGAAGAGTTCACAGGCTGTCTCCCCAGGCATTGTTCAGATTGTTCAACTTTGGGACTTGCCTGCTTCCCTCTTATCAGGTAATCGCTAGAGGGAGAAAACAAACTGAAAGAGGATGCAAGAGAAGGGCAGCTTTTCCCCCCCCACGATTATGGCTAATAAGGCTGATAAAAATTATTTCACAGTACGGCTGTTGAGGTTTCTCACTAGCAACTTAAAAAAAATGTTTGGAGTGTAGATTTCTTAGCTTCTATTAAAATCAGACTAAAGTATCCTTCTCTTTTGATATTTGATTGATGTCCCAATTATATATCAGACTAAAAACTGGACCACAGAATAATGAACACAGTAAAAACAGGTATTAGCAAAATCATTCATTAGGGCTCTATTTACAATTTGTTAGTAGAAAATAGTAATTGTTTTTTCGAAGAGAGGTCTTGATATTGCTGGCTTGTAGGAAAATTAAATGTGTTTGAAATAATCTTAGTATGTAGTATTTTTCCTCATTTAAATTCATGACAAGTAGGTCGAACCCTTCCTTCTGAAAAATATTGAAGACAAAGGGTTTTATCTGAATTAATACATTATTCACAGTGGGATGTGAAATAGTGGGGTTGTTTGAATTTTTTTTCTGTTGGAATATTATCGTATTTCAGATATTTACAACTATTCTACTCAGGTTTTATTTTAATTTGTTGGAATATACTAATTTTTTGGCATGTACTAGAAATTTTAAAAAAATTATGGAGAATTTCAAACATGCAGAAATATAAACAGAAAATAGTGTAGTGACTTCCTGTGTACCCATCACCTTCCCCTAGTCCACCAACCTGTGGCCACTCCTGCCCCATCCATGTATATACGTAGACTGTCTCTGAAAGAAGAGACCAGACACAGGTAACAGTCATTGCAAGGTGAGAATCCAGAATAAGAGGAAGACATTTTAATCTTTTTTTTACTCTTTGAATTTTAAAGCCAAAACCATTAAAAAAAAAACTTAAAAAATAAAAACTGTTTTTTTTAAAAAAGTTCTGATATGCTTGCTGAAGGTCTCCAGAGCGCTGTGTGCAGTCATTGTCCTTTGTGTTGTGGAGGACCTAGAGATAGATTGAATTGAGTCCTTTGTCTTTCAGGAGCTTGTGTCCAACAAGAGGGTAAAGACATGAGAATTGATTGATTGCCATTCAGTGGTTTGAAGTAGAAAGTGGTTAAGTTTGAGAGTAGAGAAAGGAAGAGCTGTGGGAGATTAAAAAAAAAGGGGGGGGTGACTTTTTACAATGGAAGGTAGGAAGTTGCCACTTTCCCTAGTTACTGGAAACAGTTGCAATTTCTGCCTCCCTCAAGCTCTCTCTCTCCCTTCCCTCTGCTCCCTCACCCCCCAGTTCTCCAGTGTGCCAAGCAAAGGAAAGGGAAATTGAAAAAATGTTTTTCCATTCTCTGCTTGAAAAGTGATGCAATTCAAATTTGAATTGTAAAAAATTCAAACTTGAAAGAAATAGTTAACACAGAAAATGGAAATCCCATCACTCTAAGATAACTCTCATTAAATTTAGAGTATCTTTCTTCATGTTTTTCCTATGTGTGTATTAAAATTATAAATGCATATTATATTCTAACTTTTTTTGTTTAACAATACATCTTGGACACCTTTCCATGTTAGTACATGTCAAAACATCGCATTCTTTTTAACAACTGTCAAATATTCTATTGAGTGGACAGATTATTTGGCCAGTCCCTTACCATTGGACATCTGGTTTGTTTCTAGTTTTTCAGTATTACAGATAATTTTCCAATTGAGCAAGTGTTTCTGAATGAACTACTAGGAGAGAATATCTAGGTACTCTTTGAATTTTAATGATATGATATGAATATGTAAAATTTTAATAGCCGTTGCCAAATTGCCCTCCAAATGGTTGTGCAAATTTCTACTCCCACCAACAGTGAGTATGAATTCCTTTTACCACAAAGTTTTCAATCCTCAGCTTTTTATCAGAATTATAAGCAAAAATTTAATCTTATTTTAATTTGCATTTCTTTAATTCCTTGTAGATGTCATAGTTTAGCACGCATTTGGAGTCCCTTTTTGGTGAACTGTCCATTTATGTGAAAGGAGAGATTCTAATTCTTTCTTGAATGTCTCATTCAAAATACAGCAGTCTCCAATTGGATAATTTCTTAAGCCACAAAAAATTCCAGTTCCCCTTTTAACGATTTAAGACTGAATCTGAAGACAACTTAAAAAACTTTAGGTTTGAAATAAAGTACTTTGGTTTTATAGCTTAGAGTCTGAAATTTTTTAAATAACAACTTTAATGAGATGTAATTCACATACCGTATAATTCACCCATTTAAAGTATACATCCAGTGATTTTTAGTATATTCAAATAGTTGAGCAAACATTACCACAATAAATTTTAATTCATCACCCAAAAAAGAAACTCTGGCTGATGGCTCACTAAACTTCGTGCTGTGATGCTTTTGTGGTCTTCATTGAGGTTTATAGTAGTGTAGATGATGGTTTGCTGATTCTGGCTTCAGTCAACCGGTTCCTGTTTGATTTGGGGAAATAATTAAAGGAGAGAGATTCTTAGAGAACTTTCTAGTTATTTGATTCAGTTCATTCATTCATTTATTCCATAAATTTATTAAGCTCTCACTGTGTGCTGGAAACTGTCTTAACTATTTGGGAAACGGGTGAAAAAGAAAGACTTAATCCTTGTTTTTTTTTTTTTTAATAGTTTATTTATTTATTTTAACATCTTTATTGGAGTATAATTGCTTTACAATGGTTAGTTTCTGCTGTATAACAAAGTGAATCAGCTATATATGTACATATATCCCCATATCTCTTCCCTCTTGCGTCTCCCTCCCTCCCATCATCCCTATCCCACCCCTCTAGGTGGTCACAAAGCACCAAGCTCATCTCCCTGTGCTATGCGGCTGCTTCCCACTAGCTATCGGTTTTACGTTTGGTAGTGTATATATGTCCATACCACTCTCTCACTTTGTCCCAGCTTACCCTTCCCCCTCCCCGCATCCCAAGTCCATTCTCTAGTAGGTCTTTGTCTTTATTCCCGTCCTGCCCCTGGGTTCTTCATGACCATTTTTTTTTTTAGATTCCATATATATGTGTTAGAATACGGTATTTGTTTTTCTCTTTCTGACTTCACTCTGTATGACAGTCTCTAGGTCCATCCACCTCACTACAAATAACTCAATTTCGTTTCTTTTTATGGCTGAGTAATATTCCATTGTACATGTGCCACATCTTCTTTATCCATTCATCTGTCGATGGACACTTAGGTTGCTTCCATGTCCTGGCTATTGTAAATAGAGCTGCAGTGAACATTGTGGTACATGACCCTTTTTGAATTATGGTTTTCTCAGGGTATATGCCCAGGAGTGGGATTGCTGGGTCGTATGGTAGTTCTATTTTTAGTTTTTTAAGGAACCTCCATACTGTTCTCCATGGTGGCTGTATCAATTTACATTCCCACCAACAGTGCAAGAGGGTTCCCTTTTCTCCACACCCTCTCCAGCATTTATTGTTTGTAGATTTTTTGATGATGGCCATTCTGACTGGTGTGAGATGATATCTCATTGTAGTTTTGATTTGCATTTCTCTAATGATTAGTGATGTTGAGCATCTTTCATGTGTTTGTTGGCAATCTGTATATGTTCTTTGGAGAAATGTCTGTTTAGGTCCTCTGCTCATTTTTGGATTGGGTTGTTTGTTTTTTTGATATTGAGCTGCATGAGCTGCTTGTAAATTTGGGGGATTAATCCTTTGTCAGTTGGTTCATTTGCAAATATTTTCTCCCATTCTGAGGGTTGTCTTTTCATCTTGTTTATGGCTTCCTTTGCTGTGCAAAAGCTTTTTAAGTTTCATTAGGTCCCATTTGTTTATTTTTCTTTTTATTTCCATTTCTCTAGGAGGTGGGTCAAAAAGGATCTTGCTGTGATTTATGTAATAGAGTGTTCTGCCTATGTTTTCCTCGAAGAATTTGATAGTGTCTGGCCTTACATTTAGGTCTTTAATCAATTTTGAGTTTATTTTTGTGTATGGTGTTAGGGAGTGTTCTAATTTCATTCTTTTACATGTAGCTGTCCAGTTTTCCCAGCACCACTTATTGAAGAGGCTGTCTTTTCTCCATTGTATATTCTTGCCTCCTTTATCAAATATAAGGTGACCATATGTGCATGGGTTTATCTTTGGGCTTTCTATCCTATTCCTTTGATCTATATTTCTGTTTTTGTGCCAGTACCATACTGTCTTGATTACTGTAGCTTTGTAGTATAGTCTGAAGTCAGGGAGCCTGATTCCTCCAGCTCCATTTTTCTTTCTCAAGATTGCTTTGGCTATTCGGGGTCTTTTGTGTTTCCATACAAATTGTGAAATTTTTTGTTCTAGTTCTGTGGAAAATGCCATTGGTAGTTTGATAGGGATTGCATTGAATCTGTAGATTGCTTTGGGTAGCAGAGTCATTTTCACAATGTTGATTCTTCCAAACCAAGAACATGGTATATCTCTCCATCTATTTTTATCATCTTTAATTTCTTTCATCAGTGTCTTATAGTTTTCTGCATACAGGTCTTTTGTCTCCTTAGGTAGGTTTATTCCTAGATATTTTATTCTTTTTGTTGTAATGGTAAATGGGAGTGTTTCCTTAATTTCACTTTCAGATTTTTCATCATTAGTGTATAGGAATGCAAGGGATTTCTGTGCATTAATTTTGTATCCTGCTCCTTTACCAAATTCATTGTTTAGCGCTAATAGTTTTCTGGTAGCATCTTTAGGATTCTCTATGTATAGTATCATGTCATTTGCAAACAGTGACAGCTTTACTTCTTCTTTTGTGATTTGGATTCCTTTTATTTCCTTTTCTTCTCTGATTGCTGTGGCTAACACTTCCAAAACAATGTTGAATAATAGTTGTGAGAGTGGGCAACCTTGTCTTGTTCCTGATCTTAGTGGAAATGGTTTCAGTTTTTCACCATTGAGGATGATGCTGGCTGTGGGTTTGTCATATATGGCCTTTATTACGTTGAGGTAAGTTCCCTCTGTGACTACTTTCTGGAGAGTTTTTATCATAAATGGGTGTTGAATTTTATGAAAAGCTTTTTCTGCATCTATTGAGATGATCATATGGTTTTTATTCTTCAATTTGTTAATATGGTGTATCACATTGATTGATTTGCATATATTGAAGAATCCTTGCATTCCTGGGATAAACCCCACTTGATCATGGTGTATGATCCTTTTAATGTGCTGTTGGATTCTGTTTGCTAGTATTTTGTTGAGGATTTTTGCATCTATGTTCATCAGTGATATTGGCCTGTAGTTTTCTTTCTTTGTGACATCTTTGTCTGGTTTTGGTGTCAGGGTGATGGTGGCCTCGTAGAATGAGTTTGGGAGTGTTCCTCCTTCTGCTATATTTTGGAAGAGTTTGAGAAGGATAGGTGTTAGCTCTTCTCTAAATGTTTGATAGAATTTGCCTGTGAAGCCATCTGGTCCTGGGCTTTTGTTTGTTGGAAGATTTTTAATCACAGTCTCAATTTCAGTGCTTCTGATTGGTCTGTTTATATTTTCTGTTTCTTCCTGGTTCAGTCTCAGAAGGTTGTGCATTTCTAAGAATTTGTCCATTTCTTCCAGGTTATCCATTTTATTGGCATATAGTTGCTTGTAGTAATCTCTCATGATCCTTTGTATTTCTGCAGTGTCAGTTGTTACTTCTCCTTTTTCATTTCTAATTCTATTGATTTGAGTCTTCTCCCTTTTTTTCTGGATGAGTCTGGCTAATAGTTTATCAATTTTATCTTCTCAAAGAACCGGCTTTTAGTTTTATTGATCTTTTCTATCGTTTCCTTCATTTCTTTTTCATTTATTTCTGATCTGATCTTTATGATTTCTTTCCTTCTGCTAACTTTGGGGTTTTTTCGTTCTTCTTTCTCTAATTGCTTTAGATGTAAGGTTAGGTTGTTTATTTGAGATGTTTCTTGTTTCTTAAGGTAGGATTGTATTGCTATAAACTTCCCTCTTAGAACTGCTTTTGCTGCATCCCATAGGTTTTGGGTCGTCGTGTTTTCATTGTCATTTGTTTCTAGGTATTTTTTGATTTTCTCTTTGATTTCTTCAGTGATCTCTTGGTTATTAAGTAGTGTATTGTTTAGCCTCCATGTGTTTGTATTTTTTACAGATTTTTTCCCTGTAATTGATATCTAGTCTCATAGCGTTGCGGTCAGAAAAGATATTTGATACGATTTCAATTTTCTTAAATTTACCAAGGCTTGATTTGTGACCCAAGATATGATCTATCCTGGAGAATGTTCCCTGAGCACTTGAGAAGAAAGTGTATTTTGTTGTTTTTGGATGGAATGTTCTATAAATATCAATTAAGTCCATCTTGCTTAATGTATCATTTAAAGCTTGTGTTTCCTTATTTATTTTCATTTTGGATGATCTGTCCATTGGTGAAAATGGGGTGTTAAAGTCCCCTACTATGATTGTGTTACTGTCGATTTTCCCTTTTATGGGTGTTGCATTTGCCTTATGTATTGAGGTGCTCCTATGTTGGGTGCATAAATATTTACAATTGTTGTATCTTCTTCTTCGATTGATCCCTTGATCATTATATAGTGTCCTTCTTTGTCTCTTGTAATAGTCTTTATTTTAAAGTCTATTTTGTCTGATATGAGAATTGCTAGTCCAGCTTTCTTTTGATTTCTATTTGCATGAAATATCTTTTTCCATCCCCTTACTCTCAGTCTGTATGTGTCCCTAGGTCTGAAGTGGGTGTCTTGGAGACAGCATATATAAGGGTCTTGTTTTTGTATCCATTCAGCAAGCCTGTGTCTTTTGGTTGGTGCATTTAATCCATTCACGTTTAAGGTAATTATCAATATGTATGTTCCTATTACCATTTTCTTAATTGTTTTGGGTTTGTTACTGTAGGTCTTTTCCTTCTCTTGTGTTTCCTGCCTAGAGAAGTTCCTTTAGCATTTGTTGTAAAGCTGGTTTGGTGGTGCTGAATTCTCTTAGCTTTTGCTTGTCTGTAAAGGTTTTAATTTCTCCGTCGAATCTGAATGAGCTCCTTGCTGGGTAGAGTAATCTTGGTTGTAGGTTTATCCCTTTCATCACTTTTAATATGTCCTGCCACTCCCTTCTGGGTTGCAGAGTTTCTGCTGAAGGATCAGCTATTAACCTTATGGGGATTCCCTTTTATGTTATTTGTTGTTTTTCCCTTGCTGCTTTTAATATTTTTTCTTTGTGTTTAATTTTTGATAGTTTGATTAATATGTTTCTTGGCGTGTTTCTGCTTGGATTTATCCTGTATGGGACTCTCTGCGCTTTCTGGACTTGATTAACTGTTTCCTTTCCCATATTAGGGAAGTTTTCAACTATAATCTCTTCAAATATTTTCTCAGTCCCTTTCTTTTTCTCTTCTTCTGGGACCCATATAATTCAAATGTTGGTGCATTTAATGTTGTCCCAGAGGTCTCTGAGACTGTCCTCAATTCTTTTCATTCTTTTTTCTTTATTCTGCTCTGCAGTAGTTATTTCCACTATTTTATCTTCCAGGTCACTTATTTGTTTTTCTGCCTCAGTTATTCTGGTATTGATTCCTTCTAGAGAATTTTAAATTTCCTTTATTGTGGTGTTCATCATTGTTTGTTTGCTCTTTAGTTCTTCTAGGTCTTTGTTAAATGTTTCTTGTATTTTCTCCATTCTATTTCCAAGATTTTGGATCATCTTTACTATCATTTTTCTGAATTCTTTTTCAGGTAGATTGCCTATTTCCTCTTCATTTGTTTGGTCTGGTGGTTTTTACCTTGCTCCTTCATCTGCTGTGTGTTTCTCTATCTTTTCATTTTGCTTAACTTACTGTGTTTGGGGTCTCCGCTTCTCAGGCTGCAGGTTTGTAGTTCCCGTTGTTTTTGGTGTCTGCTCCCAGTGGCTAAGGTTGGTTCAGTGGGTTGTGTAGGCTTCCTGGTGGAGGGGACTGGTGCCTGTGTTCTGGTGGATGAGGCTGGATCTTGTCTTTCTGGTGGGCAGGTCCACATTTGGTGGTGTGTTTTGGGGTGTCTGTGACCTTATTATGATTTTAGGCAGCCTCTCTGCTAATGGGTGGGGTTGTGTTCCTGTCTTGCTAGTTGTTTGGCATAGGGTGTCCAACACTGTAGCTTGCTGGTCATTGAGTGGAGCTGGGTCTTGGCATTGAGATGGAGATCTCTGGGAGATTTTCACTGTTTGATATTACATGGAGCTGGGAGGTCTCCGGTGGACCAATGTCCTGAACTCGGCTCTCCCACCTCAGAGGCACAGACCTGACACCCGGCCAGAGCACCAAGACCCTGTCATCCACATGGCTCAGAATAAAAGGGAGAAAAAAAGAAAGAAAATAAATAAATAAAATGAAGTTATTAAAATAAAAAATAATTATTAAAAATTAAAAAATTTAAAAAGTAATAAAAAAGAAAGAAAGAAAGAAGAGAGCAACTAAAGCAAAAAACAAATCCACCAATGATAACAAGTGCTAAAAACTATACTAAAAACAAAAAACGGAGAGAGAACCCTATGACAAATTGTAAAAGCAAAGCTATACAGACAAAATCACACACAGAAGCATAGACATACACACTCACAAAAGGAGAAAAAGGAAAAAAATATATATATCGTTGCTCCCAAAGCCCACCACCTCAATTTGGGATGATTTGTTGTCTATTCAGGTATTCCACAGATGCAGGGTACATCCAGTTGATTATGGAGATTTAATCTGCTGCTCCTGAGGCTGCTGGGAGAGATTTCCTTTTCTCTTCTTTGTTCGCACAGCTCCTGGGTTTCAGCTTTGGGTTTGGCCCTGCCCCTGCGTGTAGGTCGGCTGAGGGCATCTGTTCTTCGCTCAGACAGGACGGGGTTAAAGGAGCAGCTGATTCGTGGGCGCTGGCTTGGGGGGAGGGAGGGGTGTGGATGCGGGGTGAGGGAGGGGTATGGATGCGGGGCGAGCCTGCGGCAGCAGAGGCTAGCATGACGTTGCACCAGCCTGAGGCGCACCGTGCGTTCTCCTGGGGACGTTGTCCCTGGATCACCGGACCCTGGCAGTGGCGGGCTGCACAGGCTCCTGGGAGGGGAGGTGTGGGTAGTGACCTGTGCTTGCACACAGGCTTCTTGGTGGCTGCAGCAGCAGCCTTAGCGTCTCATGCCCATCTCTGGGGTCCGCGCTGATAGCCGCAGCTCGTGCCTGTCTCTGGAGCTTGTTTAGGCGGCGCTCTTAATCCCCTCTCCTCCCGCACCAGGAAACAAAGAGGCAAGAAAAAGTCTCTTGCCTCTTCGGCAGTTCCAGACTTTTTCCCGGACTCCCTCCTGGCTAGCTGTGGCGCACTAGCCCCTTCAGCTGTGTTCACGCAGCCAACCCCAGTCCTCTCCCTGGGATCTGACCTCCAAAGCCCGAGCCTCAGCTCCCAGCCCCCGACCCGTCCTGGCGGGTGAGCAGACAAGCCTCTCGGGCTGGTGAGTGCTGGTCGGCACCGATCCTCTGTGCGGGAATCTCTCCGCTTTGCCCTCCACACCCCGTTGCTGCGCTCTCCTCCGCGGCCCCGAAGCTCCCCCCCCCGCCACCCGCAGTCTCTGCCCGCGAAGGGGCTTCCTAGCGTGTGGAAACCTTTCCTCTTTTACAGCTCCCTCCCACTGGTGCAGGTCCCGTCCCTATTCTTTGTCTCTGTTATTTCTTTTTTCTTTTGCCCTACCCAGGTACGTGGGGAGTTTCTTGCCTTTTGGGAGGTCTGAGGTCTTCTGCCAGCGTTCAGTAGGTGTTGTGTAGGAGTTGTTCCACATGTAGATGTATTTCTGATGTATTTGTGGGGAGGAAGGTGATCTCTGCGTCTTACTCTTCCGCCATCTTGAGGCTCCTCTCAATCCTCAGTTTTAAGAACTAGTAGTGTAGTGTGATAGTTCCTAAATAGACAGTTGCACAAATAATGAATTACAGTTGTGCTAAATGGCATGGAAAGAGCACATAACTGGGGGCCATAACTGGAAGCCTCACTTGTTTAGGACACAGAGAAAGCTTCCCTGAGGGAATGACATTTTAGCTATAATATAAAGGGTGACTGGGGAACAGTAGAAGTGCCGGACATTCCAGGCAAAAGGAATAACAGCTGTGAAGACCCATGGGAGGAAATGGTGACTGGGAGGAACTGGAACGGAATTTGAAAGAGTTGAAGGGAGGGCAGTGAGACTGTGGTCTTTATTGGAAGCCATTTTCTTTTGAACTTTATATAAAAGTCTTGTGTCTTGGGACTTCCCTGGCCATCCAGTGGTTAAGACTTAACCATGCGGGGGATGTGGGTTCGATCCCTGGTCGGGGAGCTAAGATCCCACCTGCCTTCCGGCCAAAAAACCAAAACATAAAACAGAAGGAATAATGTAACAAATTCAATGAAGACTTTAAAAATGGTCCACATGAAAAAAAAAAAATCTTAAAAAATAAAAAGTCTTGTGTCCAAATGACACTTTAAAATACACATTCAAGGACTTTCCCCCTCCATTTTACCCCCATAGAAAGCTAGTTAAGTCTTCCCTATTCTGATAGTTTGCCCTGAAGGAGGATTTTATGCCATGGTGAATTCTAGTATAATGGTCAAGGAAAGAGGGTAGACAGAAGTTGAGTACCAGTATCTTTGGGCAAAATGCATCTCAGTAAGAGAGTCCATGTGAATCATTTTCATCTCTCTAGAGCAGCAGGAATTTTTGAGTCACTGTGCACATGCCTACCACTTCCTTTTTAAATTGTCCTATAATAAGCCCCAACAAGATAGAGGATGCTTTTGTTGGTAGCCAATATCATGGTGAAATAATCATTCCATGAAGTTAACTTGGTTCAGGATCGAGAACCAAAGATATAGGTGAGATAGTTCCACATCCAGGGGCCAGGAAACATTGTAGAGGAAATAAAACCGTTGTGGTGGCATTAAATGTTATCGGGCATTCCTATTTACACACATACACACCTTTGCTTGGATGTATCCACTTGCATCTTGATAATTTTGGTATTTGAAACATTTCTTTTTTTTGTTTGTTTGTTTTCTGGAATTTATTCTTCTTTAATGCTGAATATAAAATCTGAGATTTCACCAATGCCTTTAGAGACAAATGCATACAAATTGAAATCTAAACACAATAATTTTGCAGATCAAAGTGGGCTCTGACACTTTAGAAAAGATGTAAGCATTTCTAGAAAAAGGAATATACAGCAAAATCAAGTTAAAAAACAAAACAAAACAAACCAGAAAGAGGCTTTGGTACCTTTCAACAACAAGGGACAAAAATAAGTTTAGTTCATTATTAAATTCATGTAATATAAAAACATCTATGTGGGAGTGTTGAATAAATCTATAAAACAGAAACGAATCTAAAATATATTAGAGCCTGAGAGGAAAAAAATCTTCCTTTTCTCCTCTTTGATTTTAATAGAATACCAGAATCTGGATAAACAAGTACTTCCGCAACTAAATTTTCTTCTGGTCTGCATATACCTAGCAGGATGGTACTCTGTATTTTATCTCATTTTAAAGAAACATTTAAAGAAACATTTCTTTAAAATAGTTTGTCTCTTTGAAGTCCTCTTCACCTTTATCTAGCAGAGGAGAACATCTTTGCTGTAATTTTCACTCCAGGATTCTAATATGTTTACTTGAATACTTTGCACAGCATGTCATCTGCTAAACAGTACTTTGTACATGGTAGGTGCATGGTAAGTGTTTTAACTTAAAATTGAATAGCATCCATGGAATGGAATAATTAATCTTCCATCAGATATGATTTGGAATATTATGATGCCCAGGGGACAGAGAAGGTTATTTTTAACATTTTTCGTAAAGCCCAGAGGCCTACTTTAATTCAACAAATAAAAAAAGTATCTGTTTACAGGCACATTCTTCTCTCCCCTAGAGAGATGTTCTCCACAATCTCATTACTAACACGTTCCTGTGCCTGGTTGCCTTATCAATACACTCTCCCTTATATGAAAACTTAATTTTTACCTCTATAATTATAGCTCATTTTCTTTTATCTGTTTTTAAGTGATAACAGAGAATACAGGGTCATTATTCAGCTGTCACAATCTACCTACTTACTTAAGTTGATAAGACTCACCTTAAGCAGAAGACTTGGCATGGTATTTACAATCAAGGCTGCAGCCTTTCCCTGCCCCCAACTTCCTCTTGCTTTAATCTTTTTCTTTCTCAGTCTCGTTATTCCTAAAACAGGAATGATGGCAATACTTCCAGTTGATGTGAGGGTCTTCTTTTAGTCAATGATTGATAAACTGTAAAGTTCTAGACAGAAGTTAATCACTGACATTATTTTGTTTTTATCCCCTCACTGGTGAAGGAGGTGTGGTCAATGGTGCCCACTGAAATTTGTGACCAAGCAACTTAGATGGAGTGACACTGGTGGCTTATTCCAGGGGACAGAGGGGAACTCAGCTTTCTGCTCCTTATGGTAATCTTTCAATGGAGAATAATTTGCAGTGTTGGTATTTGGGAGCCTAATTTAGCATTTATTTTTGGAATGTCTCCTAGGTGTGAGATTGAAAGGTGTTCAAGGTATGTTGAGGTCTCAGTGCTTCACTTAGGTTCTCATTTTAATCCCCACAACATCCTTTGAGATGAGGGCAAGAGCCATTATTCCCATGCAATTGATGGAGTCAGTCTGATATAGTATGAGTCACATTTGGAAATTGAAGCAGGTGCTCTGAGTTCAGTGCTTTTTCTCCACAGCACTTTGCCTACAGCTCTATTAGACTGTCAGAGTCCAAGCTTAAATGGGTGGTCTCCTCCCCGGGAGGGGTCCTTATATCAATAAGTAGTACTTCCTGCTAATCCTGCATATGAGGTAGGCCCAAAGCATTAGATTACATCCCATGGCATGATAATTCCACTTCTTCATCAGGCCAGTTCAGTGAACTCTTGATTATGTTGCATGTGAACTAGCTGAATCTTAAAAACAAAACAACTTAAGAATCTTCTTGCTACTACTGAAAACATTTCTCAATTCTTTCTTCTTACTTCCAACTAGTATGTATATAGGTTACCCCAATGACAAATATCATACTGCCGCTCTCCATTTTGGTTGCAATGGCAGAAATCACTAATCAATCATGAAACTTTCCCACTAAACCTAGTTTTGGCTTTAGAACCCTTCTAAATCCAATGTACCAGGCAACCAAGTCACTACCATATGCTGTCCTTTGTTGCTTTTCGCTGTTAATGTAGCTTATAACATTCTCATTACTTATTCACTTAGGTGGGGTGGGGGCAGAGGAAAATGACTTAGAGTTAATTAATTTGAAAAGCAAGCTATGAGAAGAAAGTCATGAAATTCTATTTTTGGCGTAGGACTAAGAACATTATTAGAAAACCAATGTTGAGTGGTTGTAATTTTTTCCTGAAACTCAGTGGGAGGATTTCCAAGAAGTTGAGTGATACATCTTTTGTGGAGAGTAAAATATACTTGATGGAAAAACTGATGGAAAAGCTAATTAAGAGATAGTTACTAATCAGGGCATTTTATCCTATTGAGAGCGGTTTTGAGAAATGGATTATTTTTTTCATTTTAGAACACATTATTCCATTCCCGAGTTCGACATGATCATTTATTTTATTGACTGTCACTGGTTTAGAATGGGAAAAGGAATTATTAACTGAGATGATTTTCCATTGTTAAAATTTCAGCTCTATTTTAGGCTTCCTTTCAGAGTCAGCTGTAGATTTAGCTACCAAAATTTAGCCACCTTTGTGAAGTTGGATTTATAGAGCTGTTGTTAGTTAATGTTAACTTCCTGTTCTTGGCCTCCATCTGGATGGGTCTAGCCGTCCTAGGTCAAAGCGTGGCAGATTCCTGCAGTTTTCTTGAATGCTCTAAACCTTTCTTTACCTGGAGAATGACATCTGTGGGTTCTCAGCTTGGACTTCCTGTTTCTGGGATTTCCTTCTAAGCAGCAGAATCAAAGTAGACGGAATGAGGTAATAGGACCAGACAATGATTTATTACCTCCACTGATTCCAATCAAGTCGGCTGCAGAAGCAATAGGCCAGATCCCTTGGGAGCACAGGCTCGACCTAATGTGTGGTCTTCCTTCCTAGGACATCATTCTTACTGTGGCACAACACGTGAGGTGGCACTAACAAGACCATGTGTGAACCTCACCTGTCATTATAGGTGGGATGGTTTTATTTCATTTGGAGGTGGCTTTTCTCATTTTCATGCTGTGAACTGGGGTACTGCCATTGGGTAGCTGAATATTATGCATGTAGCTCTGGGGCTCATGAGCCCTGCTTGATAGTTCCTTTTGTGCCCCTTACTCTTGTAGTTAAAAGATTACAGATCATTCCATGGTGAGACCTGCTTTTTCTCTGCCTTTTGCTCTCTTTCTCTGTGAAATATGAGTCTGACCTCAAGGTCTGGCTGACTGGCACAGTTTCTTCTGCATTTGTTAACTGAACTTGATATATTTCCCTCCTCCCATGTAATAGATTCCCCCTGTGATCAATATTTTCCACCTAACAGCTATTGCTTAGCTGGCTTATATTTTTTGCTTTTTCCCATTTAGAGTGTGGTCAGACTAGAAGTGAGGTATTCTTTGTTCATCCTTACAAGGACAATTCTATAAAAAGTTTATTATAATTTTTTGTACTCCGTGTCTTAATACTATGTGTTCTACTGCCCCACAATTTTCACAAATTCTCTTCCTATCTTTAATTTCTCTTTAGGTTCTGAAAATGTAATTAGTGCTGATTTTAAAGGTTGGCAAATTTATTCTCCCCTGTGTTTTCTATTCAATTCATAATTTTTTTGGGGGGGTTGCCACCTATAAGCAAGGTAGTGAGTGAGGTGCTGTTGGGGTTCAAAAATGAATGTGGGCTTAAGCTTCCTGTGAATGGACAGGATAGAAGAGATATATACATGATTGCCATACAAAGTAGAAAATGGTATGAACTGAAAGTACAGTGTGAGTAAAGAACTGTGAGCATGTAGAGTAAGAAATGGAATCATGGAAGGCCTCCTAGAGGAGGTGGCATTTGAAATAGCCTGGGAAGTCTAGACTTTAAACTCCATGAGGGCAGGGTCTGTGGATTCTCTTGGATACCATTGTATGCTCAGTGCTGAGCATAGTCCTTAGCCCATAATAGGTGCTCCATAAATATTTATTGTGAAAATGATGATTTGGAATTTGGACATGTAAGTATGACATTAAAAAAGTCTTACTCAAAAGCAAGGCATGATCATGGACAGAAATAGAATGGCAGATGAAAACAGGAATCATCTGTAAGAATCATGTCTGTCTACAAACGTACAAGAAGATATTCACCTGTTAATTCCAGCTTTTGCTGCACACCAAATTATTATTGTCACAGGCTGAGAGCCTTTGCTGAAAATGAGAGTCTGAGACAGGAACATGGAACTTGCTTTATCCCCTTATCCAGTCATGCCTCTTTAGCACTGATGGCTGGGTCATATACTTCTTGCGAGGACACTCTTGGAAAAGAAAGAGGTGACAGAAGAGCAATGATATTCTTCTTTGAAATAGAATTTGATTAGCCTCTCCTCTGTTCAGGTGGTGAGAAGAGCCCAACTAGAGAGGTTATCAAATCTCCTCATCATGTTCGAAGGCTTGGATACATTAGCAGAGGCGATGGTGTTGTCATGGTGAAAGAATATTACCTGCACCTGCCTGACCTAATCCCAGGTTTCACAGACACAAAATGGCAGAGACTCTGAATAGTCAAATAAACAAGGGGGGGACAGCAGGGAGGTAATCTTTAGTATGGTCCATTGCCCATTTTATTGGCATGTTATTTTAGAGGATTTAAAAAATCACTTTGCATTGCGCAGGTTAAAGAGAAATCAGAAACGCCCATGATGTGATGAGAATGCTTAAGGCTTAGGGAAAATTAGACAAAGGCCAAACTGTTGACTTTTGTAACAGAGATCTTGTATGTTTTTATGGGGTTCTATAATAATAATAACACATTGCTAAATACTTTCACAATAATTGTAAATGATTTCAATTCATAGCATTTTTGCATTTTCAAAGTTGAGTTGACATTCCTTAATGTCTGTATTTATAATGTAGCTAAAATTTTAACATACTTTAGCTATTAAATTCTTAGATTGGTGAATTTTCTGTAGATGCTATTTCACTATAGCACATTTTTGGTACCTTTTTAATAGTATATATTCTTACATCCTAACGGCCTCAGTTCTGGTTGCCTTACCTTCTGGCTTGACTGTCTCAATTGGTAAGTTCCAGATACAGTCATTGTCTGATCTAAGTCTAGCCCCTGATGTGACTAGCATAATGGTTGGCCCATCATAGTTCTTCAAAAATTATGAGATTATATTAAAGCAAAGCATGTCATTTCTTTTGTTGTTGGGACATTTATTTACAAAATTGAGTCAGGAAAGTTGTGGTAGATACTATTTTCTACCCAACAACTGTTACTCACCTTCTTTCTTGATAACAGAGTCTAATTTTGTTTGGATCAGCAATATAGCCAGGCCCAGAAGATGAACCACGATTTAATAAAAACTGATCAAGACAATCCTACTTCCTTTGATAGATAGTTAATTTTCCAGAATCCCTCATATTCACGTGTGGTCATGTAACCCATGGACTACTCAGACATAGAGGAACTTGGCTGGAGAGGGGCTTTGGGAAAGATGGTGACTCCTTCTTTTCCCCTTCCTTTTGCTTTGAATGTGAATGCGATGCCTGGAGCTGAAGTGGCTGTTTCGCTATGGTGATGCAAGTATGAAAATAAGAATAAAGAAAGACTGAAAGAATATGGGTCTTAGATGGCATCATTAAGTGGCACAGACTTCTTATTTTGTGAAGAAAAAGCCCTATTGATTGTGACCACTGCAGTTGGGTTTCTGTTGCTCTTGAATTGAAGTAGAAATGCTACAGTGAGGGGAGAATATCTATGGCAGATCTTCTCTTCGTCTAAGGGATATCTGTGACAGGAGAACACTTGAAAAACCACCTGAATCCCTCTTACAGGTGGTTCCAGGCAACTCCTTGCTATCAACAAAAGGCTTCAGGCTCAGTTGTGATCATCTTTATATGCTATTCATGTTAGATGAGAGAGCTTCTGTTGTATCTATTATTTTGCCTAGCCAAATCTTAAGTTACATATAATGCTATATTTGGTGTTTGCTTTATAATTAGCATCTTATTTTGTGCACTTCTCCAAGTTTCTATGTGGTGTAGCAATTCATTGTCTTTGGTAACAGTAGCTGTTTCCCAATGACCATGGTGCCTTGTTCATTGGCAGAGCCAATTATTAATGCTGTCTCTCCAGCATAGAAAGCCAGTAGAGGCATGGGGTCTTGACCAACAGGTCCTAAGTTCCACTTATTATCAGAATCACCTTGGGGGAACTTAAAAAAACAACAACAAAAAAGCCCAGATAACAAAAACCAACTGTAGAGATTCTGATTTAGTGTGTCTGGGTGGAGCCTATACTTTTAAACGCTTTCAAGAAGATTTAGATGACTGTCAGGATTGGGAAGTTGTGGGGATAATTCCATGATCCAGTTCTTTCTATCAAAATTAACTAAGAGAAGAGTGTAATCAGAGCCAATCTCTGTAACCATCGTATCACGAACAAGAGTCAGAGAAATCTGGGATGCTGAGGTGTTTCACTCTGACTTAACTATTGTTAATATTTAATTTAATCTAGAATATTTTGACATTGACATCTTATTTTTTGCTGTTACTGAGTTTTGAGTCTCTCTTGACTTTCCACCTTTAGTCACTTCCCTACCAAGTGATCTGGGGTTTCAAGGTGTAGGTACAAACCTTTGTTTAAGTGTTTTCATAATCATTTCCACTGAATCTCTAATTTTTATAGAGCTGTGTTCACTCTAGAGAGGCAGTTTGAAGTCTTCTCTTTATTCATAATAACAACACTCTCCATTCTCTCTTTGCTTTGTCCAAAACTGAGATGACTTTGAGGCCATATATCTATCATTAATTGAAGATAGTTTCCCTTCTGGAAAGATCCAAGTTTACACTGGATGCCCCAGGAACCAAGTTATATCTCATACTCTATCTAATCTGCAGCTCAGGCCATTTAGCTGTAAATAAAGTTCTTATTTCTTTTACAGTGGTCTCATTCTTTTTTTTTTTTATAAATTTATTTATTTTTAATTTTAATTTTTGGTTGCGTTGGGTCTTGCGCGGGCTTCCCATTGTGGTGGCTTCTCTTGTTGCAGAGCACGGGCTCTAGGTGCGCGGGCTTCAGTAGTTGTGGCACACAGGCTTGGTAGTTGTGACACGCGAGCTCTAGAGCGCAGGCTCAGTAGTTGTGGCACTTGGACTCAGTAGTTGTGGCTCACGGGCTCCAGAGCGCAGGCTCAGTAGTTGTGGCTCACGGGCTCAGTTGCTCTGCAGCATGTGGGACCTCCCGGACCAGGGCTCGAACCCGTGTCCCCTGCATTGGCAGGCAGATTCCTAACCACTGTGCCACCAGGGAAGCCCCAGTGGTCTCATTCTTGGTAGGTAGTTCCCTAGTCTTGGTGCCTTTAGAGAGTCTTCTTGAAGGGACCCAAATGAATGTAATAAACAAAGTGAAAAGAGCAAAGCATTTTAAAAGAACATGTATGTGTATGGATTTTCCTAGTAGCCAATGCTTTAAAAAAATGCAATGGGATTCTTGTGAAAGTAGTGAGTTTCCCATCAGTAGAGGAGGTGTCCCAATGTAGATGAAATAACTATGTGGAGATGTTTATATAAAGATTTCAATATTACAGAAAAGATTTGGCATGTGACCTATAAAGCCTTTATAAACTACTCACTATGTTGATTTTTTTCCCCACTGGTTGCTCAAATATGGTGCATTTAGATACATGTGATGGTTGGGGAAATTATTCTTTGCCAGTGCTGGGTGGATTTAGGGTGTTGTGTAGAAGGATTTTAGCTGTGTTTTGCAGTCACAGATAACTATATGGTTGATAAGGACCTTAGATATTCTCTATCCAGGATGGCCTCACGTTTCAACTTGCGTGCCAACTTTGCCTGTTAGGGGCTGCCTAAACTTCGTTTTTGAGAAGGAGTCTGATAATATAACTGAACTTATGGGAAAGAGTGCTATGATTGGTTAGTGATATCTGTCTTGGGCTTTGTTTGCAGGGATGTGGCATGCGTGGTACGTATCTACCATCCCTACTGGTGGTATCTATTCATTTTACATTTGGGGGAATTGAAGTTGGAGAGGTCAGGAGACTTGCCCAAAGATATAAGTGATAGTCCAGAAATAAACCCTCACAGGTAGTCAAATAACTTTCTGCAAGGGTGCTAAGACCATTTGATGGGGGAAAGGACAGTCTTTGCAACAAATGGTACTGGAAAAACTGCATATCCACATGCAAAAGAATGAAATTGGATCCTTACCTTACCCTATATAAAAAAATTAACTCAAAATGGATCAAAGACTTAAGAGCTAAAACTAAAAAACATGTAAAACATAGGGGAAAATCTTGATGATGTTGGGCTTGGCAATGGTTTCTTGGACGGGACACCAAAAGCATAGGCAACAAAAGGAAAAATAGATAAACTGGATTACATCAAAATTAAAAACTTTTGTGCATTATAGGATGCTGTCAACAGAGTGAAAAGGCAACCACAGAATGGGGAGAAAACATTTGCAAATTGTATATTTGATAAGGGGTAATATCTAGAACATATAAAGAAGTCCTACAACTCAACAACAGAAAACTCAAGCAAGCTGATTAAAAAATGGGCAAACAACTTGAACAGACATTTCTCTAAAGAAGATATACAGATGGCCAATAAGCATATGAAAAGATGCTAAACATCAGTATTCATTAGGGAAATGCAAGTCAAAATCACAATGAGCTGTCACCTCAGACCCATTTGGATGGCCATTATTAAAAAAAAAACAACAGAAAATAATGTGTTCATAAGTATATGGAGAAATTGGAACCTTTGTGCATTGCTGGAAGGAATGTAAAATGATACAGCTGCTATGGAAAACAGAATGGTGGTTCCTCAAAAAATTAAAAGTAGAATTACTATTTTTGAAAGAATTGAAAGCAGAGACTCAAATGTTTGTACACTTATGTTCATGGCAGCATTAGTATAATAGCCAAAATGTGCAAGCAGTCCACATGTCCATTGATGGATGAATGGATAAACAAAATGTGGTGTATACATATAGTGGAATATTATTCAGCCTTAAAAAGGAAGGAGATTCTGACACATGCTGTGTATAACACGTATGAACCTTGAAGGCATGCTAAGTGAAATAAGCCAGTCACTAAACGACTAATACTGTATGATTCCACTTATATGAGATATCTAGAGTAGTCAAAATCATGGAAACGGAGAGTAGAATGGTGGTTGCCACGGGCTGCGGGGGAGGGAGGAATGGGGAATTATTGTTTAATGAGTAGGGAGTTTCAGTTTGGGAAGATGAAAAAAGTTCTGGAGATGGATGGTGGTGATGGTTACAAAATAATGTGAATGTACTTAGTGTCTTTGAACTGTACACTTAAAATGGTAAATTTTATGTTATATATATTTTATAATAATAATAATAAAAAGACACTAGGGACATGACAGAAATGAGATGAACTTTCTAGTCCTCAGATGTGATTTGTTGCTTTTCTTGCTCTCATACTTCCATTTATTCAGCACATTTTGTTGAATATCCACTATGTGCCAGGAACTGTTCTAGATGTTAGGAATATAGAAGTAAACAAAAACAAACCAAACTCTTGCCTTCTTGGAGCTTACATGTAAGTGGAGCAGACAATAAACAGCAACAACAAAGTAGGATATATGGGATGTGGAGATGGGAGATTAGTGGTATGGGAAGAATAAAACAGAGGTAGAGTGAAAGATGCCAGATTGTGGAGGGCTTTGTTGTCCATTTTAGGGACTTGAATTTTGCTCTATGTGAAATTCCACTAGAGGATTTCTTGAATAGAAGAGTGATGGGATGTTTTAACAGAATTCCTCTGGCTGCTGTGTTGAGAACAAACCATAGGAGGGCAATGGAAGAAGCAGGAAGACTGGAGGCAAACACTCTAGTCTGGGTGAGAGAGGTTGGTGCTTGGAGCAGGTTGGTAGCAGTGATATGGTGGGAAGTGGTCAGATTCTGGATGTATTTGATGATAAAACTGAGTGGATTTACCAATAGATTAAATATGGGATGGGAGAGAAAGAAGAATTGAGAGTGATTCTAAGGTTTGGGGCCTGGGCAATTGGTAGGATGGAGTTTCCATTTACTGAGGAGAAGGTTTTAGGGGAACAGGCTTGGAAGGTAAAACCAGGGATTTGGTTTTGGCTGTCTGAAGCTTGGGATGTCTATTAGACATCCAAGTGGAAATGATTAGTCAGTTGGCTCTGTAAGTTTAGAATTCAGGGGAGACATATCCAGACAAAATATATAAATTTAGGACTGATCAGCAGAAGTATGGATCAGATCATCAAGAGGGTGGGTATAATATAAAGTACGTAGTATAAATAGAGAAGAGAGGATGGCCAGGGACTGAGCTCAGTGATAGTCCAACAGTAAGAGGTCAAGTAGATGAGGTAGAATGAAGCAAGAGAATATTGTATCCTTGAGGTCAAGTGAAGAAAAGTATTCACAGGCAGGGCATTATCAGTTGTTTCAAATGCTTCAGGTAGATCAGGTAATATGAGAATGGAGAATTGACCACTGGTCTTATCTTATCAAGGTCACTGGTGACCTTAATATGGTTAAGAACTCTTTTGGAGAAATGGTGGTAGGGGGAGAGCTTGATTCTAATTGGAGGTCATAACCTTAGACAACTTTTTAAAGAAGTTCTGCTGAAAGGGAGAATGGAGAGAAATGGGACAGCAGGTGGAGGAGGAAGTAGGGATCAAGAAAGGGTGTTTCTGAGATAAAAGACATGACAGTATATTTGCTGATGGATATGACTTGGTACAGAGGGCACTACTGGAGTGATGTCCTCAAGTCGGAGAGAGGGGATGGGATCTGGTACACAAAAGGAGGGGCTGCCATAGATAGGCATGTGGACATGGTATCCAGCTTTATAGGAGAGACGGTAGAGACAGTTGCAAGTTCGTGGGTTATTGAGGTGGCAGCAGGTCAAGGAAGTTCTCTTCTGCAGCTTCTATTTTCTGGGTGAGATGGGTAGGAAGGCCATCAGCTGAAAGTGAGGATGGGGGAAGGAGTTGGTGGAACTTTGAAGAAGGAGAAGTTATGAAGTATTTGCTAAGGAGAGTAGGAAGATGAATAGATTAAATCAGGAAAGGACTTATTACTCTAAAGAGGTTGAGGGTATAGGGGTTCTCTGCTTTTGAAGACCCTAGATTCCAGAATACACAGTGAAGGAATTTTGAGCGTTTGACGGGGAGAGAGATGTATTCAGATGAGGGGATATAGAGCTGTGGGAGATTCGAGTCCCACATAAGCCATCAGAAGAGGTCACTTGGGCAGTTTTTTCTTTTCTTCCCTTCCTTTTCTTTTCCTTAAAATTTCTTTTCCCTTCTCATTTTTTCCTCTGCTCCCCTGTCCTCCTTTTCTCTCCCCTTCACCATCTTCTCCTCTCCCCTACTCAGCTTTGAGACACTAGGAAGAATCTGCTATTGAATCTATTTTCTGCAACTGGCCAACACATTTACAAAAATTAGTATGAATACAGATCTTCTTCTTTCATTGGGATAGGGTAAAGGCTTTAAACAGTTCATACAGTTCTTTAAAAATATTGACGATGAGTTGGTTAGAAGAAATTTCCATTTTTTTTCTTTAAAGAAAATTCCCTGTGAGCAACATTGGAGTAATGGCCTGTTTTAAGTGTGAGAGTCGTGGGATTTTCCTTGACATAGTCAAACCAAATCATGCAAAACTTTCAATGCTTGAAAAGTGCTTCCTTTTTAATTGGTTGTGTTTAGTTAAACATTTCTCTTGATTTTCTCTCTTTTTAGCCTTGGGGACTGATGGTTAAGAAACAGAAAGAAATTGACACACATGGAAGTGTTTTTCTTTTCTTCTGCTGTTGTCCCAGTTTCTAGGTGGTTTCAGAGGGATTGTAGGTGTAAATTGCCCTAGTTTGATAGTCAATTATCATTTAAAATAAGTTATGAATTGTTTAACAGTCAGATTATAAGTAATTTTCACATACCAAAATAGGACAAAATAATTAGCTTCTGTTTCCCATGTGTTTAATATTTCAAGAACAAATTTACAACTCAGAGCAATTTGAACTTTAGCTCCATTTGTGAAGTTTACATTTTTAGTTCTATCTCACTTTATATCAAAGGTGATATGCTGATAGTTTAATTTCAGTATAAAAACATTTGTGGCTTTTAATTGCAGTTGGTTAGATGTTTGTATTAAGAACATGAGGACACATTCTCCATAAGCATGTATTCATGCTTTAAATATTTATTTGTTCATTCATACTATACCTATTTCCTGAAAGGTGATTAACTATGAAAACATGGGTGCAAATAGAGTTAAAAGAGCGCAAGACAAAAGGGGATAGCTGCAAGCTGTCGTTTTATTTATATTCCTTTTTGGAATCAGATGAGGGAGTGGGAAAACATGCAAATCCCTGAATGGATCAGAGATGGAAGGGGAAATTGTATTGACCAGCAGTAAAAATATGCTTTAGAATCAGATAAACCTGGATTCCAGTCCTAGCTCTTTCATTTATTAGTGGTAGGACCTCTCTGGTAGGCTGCCCAACCAGACCCTCAGTTTTCTCATCTGTAAAATGAGGGCAATAATATTGCTTCCTGTAGTGCTGCTGTGAAGAATAAATGAGATAATGAATGTGTAGCACTTAGTACAGGGGTTCATCAACTTGGGGGGGCAGTTTTGCCTCCTAGGGGGACATTTGGCAATGTCTTAAGACATTTTTTTTTTTAATTTTATTTATTAATTTATTAATTTATTTATGGCTGTGTTGGGTCTTTGTTTCTGTGCGAGGGCTTTCTCCAGTTGCGGCAAGTGGGGGCCACTCTTCATCGCGGTGCGCGGGCCTCTCACTATCGCGGCGTCTCCCGTTGTGGAGCACAGGCTCCAGACGCGCAGGCTCAGTAATTGTGGCTCACGGGCCCAGTCGCTCTGCGGCATGTGGGATCTTCCCAGACCAGGGCTCGAACCCGTGTCCCCTGCATTGGCAGGCAGATTCTCAACCACTGCGCCACCAGGGAAGCCCCTTAAGACATTTTTGATTGACACACCTGGTAGGGATGGAGGACTGTTATTCACCTCTAGTGAGTAGAGGCCATGGATGCTGCTAAACATCCTGTGATGTGCAGGACAGGCCCCCACAGCCACTATTTGGCCCCAAATGTCAATAGTGCTGGGGTTGAGAAACCCTGACTTTAACACAATGCCTGGCTTGGGGAAAAGGCTCCAAAAGTGTTAGTTCTTGTCATCATCATCATCATCATCATCATCATCATCATCATTTGTTGACACAAAAACTTTCAGTTGGTTGCCAGTATTTTTCCCCTGAACATGTTTCTTGCTCTCATCCCTTCCTTACCTTGGTAGGTGAATTTCCCTTTGTACCTCAAGCCTGGATTTCTGTCCCAGCCTTTTCAAATTCTTCCCCAAATGTCTTCTGATATGCACACTCAAACCAGACTAAGATTTCTTAATTATTTATCTCCTGTCTTTCTTTGCTCCTTATTGTTGAGTAAGTGTGGTGGGTAAGAGTGTATGTTCTAGAGTCAGCTTCCTTGGGTTGAAATCCAAGCACCACCAGGGCTAGAAGTGTGCCTTAGGCAGAATAATTTTCTGTATCTCAGTTTTCTCATCTGTAAAACAGGGATTATGTTGTACCTTCTCATAGGGTTGTTGTGAGCATTGAATGAAATGAGCTATGTAAAGCTCTTGGCTCAATACCTGACACAAAGAAGGTGCTTGGTATATATTATTTCATGAGCGAATAGAAACTGCACCAGGTTATTTTTCTTTTTCATCTCTATGTGGTTGGACTTTTGTTTAAATTCATGAGAGATGGGCTATCTTGGTGAGTAATAAACAACACAAAAACGTCTCTACTGAGTAATGAGATAGGAGAAGTGCACGAACCCTGCACTGTCCAATACAGATGCTACTTTGAAATGTGGGCTGTCTGAATTGGGATGTGCTTTAAGTGTGACATGCTGAGTACAAAAAAAAAAAAAAAAAAAAAAAGAAAAAAGGATTGTAAAGTATGTCAGCAGTTTTTAATACTGATTACATGCTGAAATTATGTTATTTTTGATATACTGGGTTAAATGAGATATATTATTGAAATTAATTTCACCTGTTTGTTTTTACATTTTTAAATTGTGGCTACTGGAAAATGTAAAATTAATATGTAGCTTATGTTATATTTCCATTGGACTGTGCAGGGCTAACCTATGAGGCAAAGCTTCATTTTTTTTTAAACTGAAGCATAGTTGATTTACAGTATTATGTTAGTTTCAGTGTGTACAGCATAATGGTTCAGTATTTTTGCAGATTATACTATATTATAGGTTATTACAAAATAATGGCTATAATTCCCTGTGCTATACAGTATATCCTTGTTGCTTATCTTTTTCATACATAGTAGTTTGTATCTGTTAATCCAACACTTCTTTAATGGAGGTGTGTCTGCCAGAATCAGAGTGGCCTGTTGCTGTGGCGATGTCCCATAACTGTTACTGGCACACTGCGGGTATAGTCATGACTAGGAAAGGATGGGAGCCTGTCTCTGAGCTTGCTTCAACTGGCTTATTTGGTAAAGTTCTAAACTGGGGACACGTGGATGATTTTGAGCTCTCTTTGAAATTTGGAATTATGTGAAAGAAATATTTTCTATCTGTATAAATCTCGAGTATATATGGAGAGTAATTTCAGGTGGCTGCCTTTGTTTCCAAAATAGAAGGTATTGAGTTGCTGTTCTCTGCTGCTTTTGTGATTTAGTCCCATGATTTAGAATAAAAATGTGTAGTTTACACACACACAAAATCGCTTTCTACTTAATTGATTGCATTTGAGGGTAATCTTGTTTTGTAGGTCGGATGCTCCAGTGCATGTTAAGACTGGTTGGAGCCAAGGTACTGTGCAATCCAAAGGTTCTCATGTGGTTATTTTTAATACATTGTGTTCTCCCATTTGATACCTTTTTGAGGCCTAAGGTGTGAAGTGATTAATTCTATTTAAAGATGAAAATCAGTGGTAACTGTATGCATAATATTGCTCTGCAAGTGTTGATTTCTTAATTTATATTTGAAAGCTGCTACATGGTGCTTAAGAATTCAGTTGTCAGGTTGAAAAATTGACAAGTGAGATGATAATCTATTATAAATAAGTCTTTGAATTTGGAAAGTTAGGGCAGCAATCTCAAGATTATAAAATTGTAAAAATAAACTGCATAGGTCCAAAAGATTTGTTTTATGGTGGTCTCTGGTGTTTCTGCATTAAAGACATTTTGGAAAATGCAGACAAGTTTATCAAAGAAAATGAATAAAGATTATACTCTTCCATTTAGTGGTCATCATTGTTTATGTTTTGATGCATTCCTTTCTGGTCTTTTTCTATGCATATGTCCTATCACAGACGTGGGATCATGTTTTACTCATTTGGCAAAAATATATTGAATTCTTACCAGGCAGCAGGCACTGTACTAGACACTGAGGATGCAGTTGTGCCTGAGTCTGACCTTTGAGACTGACCTTGATTTGCCTGGCGTAGACAGTAAACAATTCATTTACAGTTTAGCATATTAAGGGATTTGATGGGAGAAATACAGGATGCTGTGGGAGCATTGAAGTACCCTTGACAAAGTAAATCTAGGGGAAACCAGTTGATCTGTTGCTTCCTAAATGATATTTTAGAAACAGCCTCCTGTTTATTGTGACTTCTTTATTTACTGCATTTTTCTGCCATTCTGATTCTACTAGAATCCCTCTACTCTGCCCCACTCTTAACACCCAGCCCATTGGCAAAAGAAGGACTTTCTTCTTTCACGTCATTTCTTTTCTGAGAGCAAATGAGACTCTCTACTGAATAGTTGAAGTCAGCTCAGCTTCACCCATTGGGAGGGATGGTTTCCATTTGTTTTATCAGTGTTACCATATCAGAGCTTCTGGACCTTGGTAGTGAAAACCCTATAAACTGTATGTTTTTGTGGGGAACAAGAGAAGTTTGGAAGAAAGAGTGAGGTGGGTATTTTCTGGGCAACCTGGTTTGGTATCTGTATTAGTTTTCCTTTGCTATATAACAAGTTTCCCCAAAACTTAGTGGCTTTAAACAATGATAATTATTTTCTCACATTTTCTGTGGGTCAGAAATTTGGGAGCAGCTTAGATGAGTCCTCTGGCTCAGAGTCTCTAACAGGTTACAATCAATGTGCCAGCTGGGGCTGCAATCTCATCTGAAGGTTTGACTAGGGGAGGATCTGCTTCCAAGCTCACCCATGAGGTTGTTGGCAGTATTCAGCTCCCTGTAGGCCATTGGACTGAGGGGACTCAGTTCCTTATGGGCTGTTGTAGGAGGCTGTCCTCAGTTCC
The DNA here is from genome assembly GCF_028564815.1 of Eubalaena glacialis. Taxonomy (NCBI): domain Eukaryota; kingdom Metazoa; phylum Chordata; class Mammalia; order Artiodactyla; family Balaenidae; genus Eubalaena; species Eubalaena glacialis. The sequence continues at coordinate 80,089,408 of NC_083722.1, read as the reverse complement.
TTGCCACTTGGGCCTCTCCATTGGGCAGCTCACACATGGCAGCTGGCTTTCCTCAGAGTGAATATGTAAGGGAGAGGAAGGAAGAGAAAGGGAGCAAAAAAGGCAGCAGTTGCAGTCTTTAATAACCTAATCTCAGATATGACATCCTGTCTCTTTTGGTATATTCTGTTCAACAGAAGCAAGTTGATAGGTGCAGCCCATATTCAAGGGGAGGGAATTAAACAGGGCATGCATGCTAGGAGGTAGGAATCATTGGGAACCATTTTAAGAAGCTACTTAACATAGCTTCCTTAATGGTTCTCTCCAAACTGATATTCCCACTGGATTCAGTGTTTCCTCATTTTATGTTTCTCTATCATTATTGTCATTAGTGGACTGCCTTTCATCAATAGCCTGTAAACCCAGAGGATGGAAACATTGTCTGGCTATGTCCTTAAGGCTTAGGTTTGTGGCACAAAATTATGTTCAGTACACATGTGTTGCCAAGTTCTTCCTCCTGCTGGGTCTTCTGGACCTACCCTGTTTGCCTGACTCCAACCTTAGTCCTGATTCTTGCCTCTCTTCCCACTCCTTCAGATCCAGTGTTTTGGGAGTCCCTTTGGCCCCAGAGCTCACTTCCCCTTGCCTCCATTCTCCCTTTCTTGCCCCTTTCCCAGACCTAGCCCTGCCTTCAGGGTCGTGGCATACTCATTTCAGGAAGAGTGTTTGGAATCTCTTTCCCAGAGGGAAAGGTTTTGGTGAGAGATTACTACTTGTATCTCCTTTGTGTTATGGGCAGATATGACCTGGTAACCTTGGGAGCATCCTGGTTCTCCTCCCTTAATGCAAGTACTGAGGAAGAACACACAGGAATGGCTGGTTTCATCCATTCTGAAAAAGGTAAAATATGAAGGTGACCTTGGACACTAAGTAAATGCACAGTTATATTTTGGGAGAATCCAGTCCTTCATATTCAGTGATAACTATTGTTAGATTGAAACTGACAGTTCACCATTAAATAAAAGAGGTAACTGAGACTAGTCATTTTCAAAAGAACTGTAGAAATAGGAACTTTTTTATTGTATTGGTGGTTGTGACCTTTGCTCTGTTGATGTCTCCTATTTGTTACTCTTCATATTAAGCTTCCTGGTTGACTGGTTTTTTTTCCTCCTGCCTCCTGCCTCCTGCCTCACAGAAACCTTTTTAGGTGGGCATTTAGTAGTGGTGTACTGATAGCAGGGATCGTGGAGTCAGATTGCTTAGGTCTTGCCAGTTTCATGATCTTGGGAAAGTTACTTAACCTTTCTCTGAGTTTTCTCATCTATAAAATGGAGATAATGATGGAACCTACCTTTAAGCTTAAGGAGAGGAATTAATGAAACGATCCACTCAAAGCCCTTTACACATGGCCTGGCATACCTTAAGTTTTAGCTGTGTTTATTGTTTGAAAACAAATACTGGATGACCTCTGCACAGAGGTGTAAAGTTGACTGAGGATGTGATCATTTAGAAAACCCGAAACCGGGCAATTCTGCTTTAGACCAGGAGTCAGGAAACTAGGACCCAAGGGCCAAGTCAGTCCCACCTCCTATTTTCACATAGCCCATGAGCAAGAATAGATTTTTCATTTTTAAATGGTTGGAAAAGATCCAAAGGATAATATTTCAGAGCGTATGAAACCTGCCTGAAATACAAGTGTCTGTAAAGTTTATAAAATAAATTAAAAACAAATGAAATTTAACAAAATTTAATTAAAAATAAAGTTTATACGGTAGACACATTCATTTAAGCATTGTCTCTGGCTGCTTCATGCTACAATGGCAGAGTTGAGTAGTTGCAATAGACTATCTGGTTGACAAAGAGTAAACATTTACTCTCTGGCCCTTTACAGAAAAACTTTGCTGACCCTTGCTTTAGACCAATATGCTACTGTCTGTATGAAGCACAGAGTTGGGAGGGGTGGGGACAATGAGACGGGGAAGGTGAAAAGCTCTGCAGTTAATATCCTGTTGAGTCTTAAATATGCTTTCATGATATGGTGATGTCCCCAGTTATTCATATCCTATACTCAAATTTAGGAAGTAACAAATCCTAAGGTTGAATAGACTAAATGACTTTAAAATTTCCTCCTCTTTTTAGTTGATAGAAATTGACTCTGTATTAAAATAGCAAGTTATTGAATCTACTTCTTCTGAAATAACACACAATTATTAGTATGATATATAGTTTTTTTGTTGTTAGTATTTCAGTGTGACTTCCGTGTAATATTATGGGATCATTATGATTAAAATATATTAGTTAAATTTCCATTAATATTAGGCTGAAAAATGCTGATGAAATGCTGGCCTGGTGCATAAAATAGACTGTTACAATATATGAAATTACTTTAGTGGTTATCATCTGAAATAATTTGGAAGGCAGTTGTTGATGCAAAGTCAACTTTAAAACTACAGTAAATTGAGACACTAAAAGGAATTGATATTACATATTTGTCAAAGTGCAACACAAGTATCTAATTAGAATTGAGATAGTATTAATAGCTGACTTCATATAAATTAGAATTTAATTTTCAGTTGCTGAGTAATGATGAATTTTCTCTCCCTTGTCACATTTGTTTTTCTTTATATTAAGCTGTTATGCCTGAGTTGCTAACATGTGGTTAGTCAAATATGGGTTATATGTAGCCTTGTCAATTAGAGGTTGGTAGCTCAGGGTATGAAGTTTAACAGATTATAGCTGAGTTCTAGCTCCTGTTCTGCTATGTGACCTTGCTCAAATGTTGTTAGCTTCAGTTTCCTCATCTATACAATGGATTCATTAATAGAACCTGTATCATCAAGCTAATGTGATGATTAAATGAGAAAACACATATTAAGTATTTGATAATAGTGCCTGGAATATAGTGAAAGCTTATTGAGTGATAGATGTATTGTTAGGATATAATTAACCTTAGTAATATTATTTAATGTTGCTAATGTTAATCAGTATAATTTGGATGTCCTGCCGTCAGTGGGAATGTGGGAATATTATGGGTCTCACCTGTTTGGAGTCATGCTGCAGCTTGTAGCTTGTATAGCCCTCAGAATTTTTTTTTTTTTTTTAAAAGAAGAGGAGCAAGTGTTATTTTTTTTTAATTAATTAATTAAATTTTTTTTTTTTCTGGCTGTGTTGGGTCTTCGTTTCTGTGCAAGGGCTTTCTCTAGTTGTGGCAAGCGGGGGCCACTCCTCATCGCGGTGCGCGGGCCTCTCACTATCGCGGCCTCTCTTGTTGCGGAGCACAGGCTCCAGACGCACAGGCTCAGTAATTGTGGCTCACGGGTCCAGCTGCTCCGCGGCATGTGGGATCTTCCTAGACCAGGGCTCAAACCCGTGTCCCCTGCATTGGCAGGCAGATTCCCAACCACTGCGCCACCAGGGAAGCCCAAGCCCTCAGAATTTGAAAGCATGGAGCACCTCCTAACCAGAGAAGTCTTCAGCTCATTTCCTTGGTAACTCTCTTACCCATCAAAAGCATCACATTTATGCTCCTCTCATTTTGGGCATCTTGCCAAACCTCCATAGGTGCATTTAGATTCCTTCCCAGGGCAAAGGCTCGCATACAGCATGAGAGATCCAAGGACTGGGTGGCATGGAAACTCCTTAGTACCTTCCCAGTTTTCTCAAGCCATGGCAAACACAGAAAATGGTAATGTTCCTGTGTCACTCTAGAGTGAGCAGCTGAAGTTGTCCATGGCTGGAGATGCCTGTCTGGGATGGTGGTGTGGGAATAAATGACTTATTACCACACTGGTAACCCATTTGTGGCTGTGCCATAGCATATGGTTAGGAAGCTCCATCTCTGAGCAGAGTCTGGGTGCAGTGGTAGGATGTCAGGCAAGTTTGCCTCCCTGGGAAGGGGATATTGGATAGGTGGTGGCAATGACACCTGAGCCCTTGGCCTGTGGGGTGGAGAGGTGAGAATGTGTTACCTCACTGAAGAGTGACCCTCTTTATATGGCTACTGAGATTTCTGAAGTATTCTACATGGCCCTGCTGTGTGTGTGTGTGTGTGTGTGTGTGTGTGTGTGTGTGTGTGTGTGGTTATGTGTAGTGTAGAAATAAATGAAGATCGCCCAAATGAGAACAGAGGCTATTTATTCAGAGCCTGCTATAACAAGGAAGGCAGCCACCATCGCTTGCATTTGACAGAAACTCTTGGAGGCAGTTGGTAGCGTGGGAAAGCTCTCTAGTGAAAAAAGGGGAGCCTTCAGGTATATAAGGTTTGATTGTAGGTAGTTGGCATGGACAAGCAGGCTAACTGGAAGCAAGGCATCTTACGTGATTGCTTTGGGGGAGAATATTCGGCTTCCTCTCATTGGTCCTGAGTTAGAGGCACGACCGAAAAACAGGGAAGCTAGCAGTCATTGACCAAATCCTGACTGGTGAAGGCTGGTTGCAGCAGATTTTTGGGTCAGAGTTCTGTTGTCATGATCATGTTCGTTTGTATATTCAGTCTCACAGTCCTCTCTTTTCACCATTCTTTTGCTTTTGAGTGGTTGAGCATTTCAGGACAGATTAGAGATCCAGACCTTCACTTGTCAGAGATTATCCAGTTCCCGCCACAGTCAACTGTAGTGTTGCAATATCTTCTTGACCTTTTTGTTGTTGTATCATCACGGCAGTTATTTGACCATTTGACAAAAATGAGAATAATTAATAGTGCCTGTAAGGTGCTTCAGAACCAGGTACACCAACTGCTCAACCCTGACCCAAAGAACGAATTCCGTAGGCCATGAGGATCAACCTTGGAGAGCCAAGTAACTGTTTCCTGAGGGCTGTGTTTAGCCTATCCTACCTTTTTTTGTTTTCATGGATCCAAGTCCAGCAGGCAGCATTAGCAATTGCACAGACACCACGTGATTAGCCAACAAGAAATGTAGAGCAATGCAGTTGTCCATAACTATTTGTGCCAATGAGTTGAGACTAATCCATATTCATCTAGGGCAGAAGTGGTAGTATTAATAACTTCTGCCAGAGTTAGTCATTAATTTCTTGCAGATATTTCTGTTTGTAAGATTCCCATCATTGGAAACATTGCTCTGATTGTTTGCATAAACAGTGAGTCAGTCATTTCCCCTGGTAGAGTGCCTGAATAATCAAGGGTGGCCTCATTTTGGAGCTCATGTCCAGCCTTGGTGAATTATAGAAGTGGAGTCTCTGTGCATGAACAGGTCTTGGACTATTATTCCTGAAGTACGTGAGGTATTAGTTTGAGGCAAATAGCATCAGGCATCTTGGCTGTAAAAGGAGTAGTATTCAGTAGGTGCTCATGGATATATAGGACAGTAGGAGTTGTTTATAAAATGATATCTGAGCCAAAGCATCACATTAGCTGGGTTACGTATTTGAATCTCTAAGAGTCTCCTTCAGGTGACATTTGGACCATTACTCTAGGAAATGTGTTAAATTCAAATGTGAAATTACCTAGGCTCTGACGAACAGATTGTAATAATTAGTTCTTTTTTCTGGGAGAGAGGGTCATTAGCAAAGTCACAGATTGATTTAAGGTCATTTGGCCACATAGATGTAAGTGGAAATGCCATCGACTGTAATTCCCTATGGTCTTATTTGATGAGAATGGAATTGCCCGAAGGATTATACCATGGGTATCCAGTGTTGGATGGGGCATCTAGCAGTCATTAAGATTGAGGTAGTGGCTACTGTTTGGGTTAATCTAAGAGTGAATGTTTTCTGACCTAACAATTATTATGAAGAGGAAAGAAAAGAGAAAAGGTGCTGTTGTGGGTGGAAACAATCAGGAATCTATAGAAAATGGGAAGAATGATTAGAAGGAGGCAGATGAAAAGCAAAACAGGAATTGCCTTGAGTGGAAACTGTCCTCTATCTGAGGTCATCAGCTTGTTCCAAAAGTCTTGGGTCAGCTGTCTATTCTGAAAATTGGCTACTTTTAGAGGATATCTGACAATTTTCAATTTGAGGTCCCTATGTTGGAGTAGTTCTTTGGAATTCTGCTTCTCTAGCTGTGAAGCATGAACCCAGGCATTGACTCCTTGGAGTTTCACTGCTGGATTTGTTGTTAACAGTACCTGATAATGTCCCTTCCAACAAGGTTAAAGGGCAGTTTTTCTCTCATGTTTCTTTCAATTGACAAATTTCCTCAAGATCATGGAAAGGCTGTTTAGGAAGATGTTGTAAGAAGGGAGCCTTAACCTGTGGGTGATAGGGCTGGGTACACTGCAATATTTTGCCATGTGTATGTGCAGCAAGACAGAATCTAGTGTTTGGAATGAAATCCCTAAACATACAGATTCATAGGAGAATAACTAATGTAAACCCAAGGGAGTGGACCACATGGCCATAAGGGCTAGTGGGAGTACCTTTGGCCAAGGTGAAAGAGCCACTATTATATCAACACCTTCTTTAACTCCTGAGTATTGTTGGAAATTATTTTTCATTCTATTCTAAAACTCTCCTATAGTTTCTTTTCATTTTTTCTCAGCATGATTGAATTATGGTCCAATCTACTTTTATCGGAAATGTTTTGGTTATGGCTTTTAGAAGATTTTGCCTTACTTTTCAGGCCTTTGTTTTTTTTTTTTTTACTCTCAGGTTTATTGTGGAAAGAGAGATCCTGTAGGTCCTTTTCTGGGACAGTCCAATTAGCCTTTGCTATTCAGGATTTAGATTCCAGAAAACATGTGTACAAGTTGATAAAAGTCTAGTAACCCTGAGTCATATGCACTCAAAAGAATTCTGAATTCTTCTATCAATGGTTGCTGGTCTTATCTGGATTTAGGAAAACCCTTAATTATAGTTATTCATTTAGCTCAGGTTCAAGGTTTAAATTCTATAGTTGCTTGAATACCAGACTCATGGGCAGGATGGATCTTCAGATACAACTGGCATTTGGAGTCTTAGGAGAGTCATTGAGAAAAGGTGGAGGGCCTGGATAAAGGGAAGAGAAGTTGACAAAGGTGTGGAAGGAGAGAGATCAGAAGGATAGGGGGATGAGGGGGTACTAGACGTAGGGGGAGGCACCTGGAGGACAAGGAGGAGGAGTTTTTACTAGGGAAATGAGTCTAGTTTGCGGTTGCTCAAGATTGTTAAATTGTTCATTAGCTTTGGCCAGAGAATCTTTCAGTGAAGCAGTTTTTGAATCAGAATTTTGTTTGGCGCCTTCTGCCTGTCCATAAAAAATGGTGCTTATTGAGCCTGAGAAATCTTATTCCTCCCTTTTCCCCCTAAGGCACCTCTCAAAAAACAATTTTATTTAAGTCAGATATTCTCTAGATTGTCCATTGAAGGTGTCTTTAGTGAAATTAGGTGAGACAGGTGCAAGAATTAGGATTATATGAGAGTAAACATATAAGAATCAGGAGTTCTTCCTGGAGGAGGAGATGACTTAGACTTAGATGACCCCATGAGAGCTGGCAACAGTTGATTGAAAGTGATGCTAATGCACTTAGCATCTTGGACCCTCAACCTGATGGTTAGCTACTGTCAAAAGCAGACCTGAGAATAGATTGGTGGTTGGCAGAGTGGGGGGTTGGTTGAGATGGTGAAGGGGGTCAAAAGGTACAAACTTCCAGTTATAAAATAAGTAAGTCCTGGGATGTAATGTACAGCATGGTGACTATAGTTAATTATACTGTATTACATATTAAGAGTAGATCTTAAAAGTTCTCATCATAAGAAAAAATAATTTGTAACTCTGTGTGGTGATAGATGTTAACTAGACTTTTGTGGTGACCATTTTGCAATATATACGCATACTGAATTATTATGTTGTACATCTGAAACTAACATAATGTTATATGTCAGTTTTATCTCAATTAAAAACAAACCCCACCCTGCAAAAACAAAAACAAAAACAAAAAAACCCAAACCAACAACAAAAAAACACAGACCTGACAATCTCTGCCCACCTGGCAGGAAGACCAGGGAAAATGCTCTTTCTGGATTAAAACCAAACTCTCAGGAGAAAAATTAGAGATGGAAGGAGTACTTTATCTGGTTTTATTGGTGACTCACAGAAAAGCTTGTCCAAATGGACACTGGTCCGATGAGAACCACAAAATCACCAGTCTGTGAGACTGACTCAAACAGCAGGCTTATCAGGGCCTGTTTTATGATGGGTGCATAAATTGCCTGTGTTCTATACACTGTGATTCTTTTTATGACAAACACTTTTTAGGTAGTACAACAAAAACCAGAAAGACAAAAGAGAGCAAAAAGGGATGAAAAGGAATGATCTGATTCCTTCAAACCAATAAGAACTGATACCAAAGCCTAGGTACTACCAAAGAGAATAAACAGCCAAGGAACTCAATGCAGAGAGAGTGGTGTTCAGACCCAGTGCTGACTTATCATGTTGATGCAGACTTGACAAGCGGAGAGTAGCAAGGCACAAGGGACCTTCGTGTATTCCATCCCTGGGAGTCAGCAAACATTTTCTGTAAAGGGTCAGATATTTTAGGCTTTGCAGGCCGAATAGTTCATGTAACTACATGAAAGCAGGCATAGATAATACGGAAATTTATAGGAATGGCTGTGTTCCAATACAACCGTATTTGTGGACACTGGAATCTGAATTTTTAAATAATTTTTGTGTCATGAAATGTCATTTTTCTTGATTTTTTTCTAAACATTAAAAAATATAGTTTATGAGCCATACAAAAATGAGTGATGGGTCAGATTTGGCCCTCGGGCCATAATTTGCCAATCCCTGCTCTAGAAGGGGATGGTTAACCGATATTCACACACATGAGTGTAACAGAGCAACAGCTGCAATAAAAAAAGATTGCAGCTGATAGTGAACTGAACACTTAGGTCAGAGTACTGGATGTCAGACATTGTTTCATGTACTTCATGTAAATTAGCTCATTTACTCTCTTGATAACATTATGAAGTAGGTACCATTATTATTTCCATTGCTCAGATGAGGAAATAGAGGTTCTGAGAGGGGCTTAGTGAGTGGTGAAATCCTGGCAGTCTTCCTCCAGAGTCCCTGGCTGCATTATTAAGCTCTTTTGGCCACCAAGACACAGCATCATAAACAGACACTTGGAAGTAACCAGGGGCTCACTCAGTGAAGAAGAATGTAGGCAGCACTGGATGCCTGGGGTCCTCTCTGACACTCCACCACCATGTGCCCTGACCCCCAAGAAGATCATGGCTTATATCTTATTTTTATCTTGTTTAAACTTTTAGCGTTAAAATGACAATTATTCTTCCTCTTCTGGATACAACGGCAATACAACACAAGCTCATTATGAAAATTTTGGAAAATGTAGAGAAGCTCAGAAAATAGAACCTTCTGCATCTTGCCATCCAGAGTTAATCCCTGTTAGTAATTAGGAGTATATCCTCCCTTGTCTTTCTCACACACTAGTATTTTATGTACATTTTTTAATAGCTTTATTGAGATATAATTTACATACAGTACCATTCGCGCATATAAAGTGTACAACTCAATGGTGTTTGGTATATTACATTATTAATTTTTCAAAATCATGGTAAATATACATCACATAAAATTTGCCATTTTAACCACTTTTAAATGTATAATTCAATGGCGTTAATTACAGGCACACTGGGCACACTGGGTTGTTGGGCAACCACTACCACTATTTCCCAAACTTTTTTTTTTTAAATTTATTTATTTTATTTATTTATTTTTGGCTGCATTGGGTCTTAGTTGCTGTACGCGGGCTTTCTCTAGTTGCGGTGAATGGGGGCTAATCTTCGTTGCGGTGCGCAGGTTTCTCATTGCGGTGGCTTCTCTTGTTGTGGAGCACGGGCTCTAGGCATGCGGGCTTCAGTAGTTGTGGTACATGGGCTCAGTAGTTGTGGCTTGCGGGCTCTAGAGCGCAGGCTCAGTAGTTGCGGTGCACGGGCTTAGTTGTTCCGTGGCATGTGGGATTTTCCCGGACCAGGGCTTGAACCCATGTCCCCTGCATTGGCAGGCGGATTCTTAACCACTGCACCACCAGGGACATCCCCAGGTCTTAATTTCTAAGGTTGAAATATCGTGTGTTTATTTTTCATACTGTGGATGGCTTGTTCCATTTGAAATTCAGCAAATCTATTTTTGTTTTAAAATTATGGCCATTTTTATTCATCAGGAGTTTATTCCTAAGGTTTGATTACACTTTTAATCTACTTCTCATTATAGCCCTTTCTATTATGCTCTATTGTTACTCTACTCTTTAACATATCGCCATCCACAGATTCAATTCTTTATTACCCTCTGTGTCATAAAAGTACCATGAAGAAATGATGTTTATTATACTGCCATATAGAATGACCACTCTGTTTCTGTACGTGACTGTCCTAAAAACAAATTGCAACCATCCTGTTTACCTCTTCCAAAGGAGACCAGACTATGAAAAGACTACATCCTCTGTTAGATGTGTCTGCCAATTTCTGGACAGATTTTCAAGATACCTAGGAAGCTCAGGCTTGAAAACCCCAAGAAAGGCTGCACTGTAAATAAGGAGGAGCCTCCTCCCAGCTGTTGGACAGAGCTTCCAGAGCAGGGTTCCTCTACTCCAGTGGGACAAATGTTCTCCTGGGAGGAGGATGGCATCTGTCAGGAAGAGCCAACTGTCAAGCTCCTTGCAGATACAAATTGCTAATTGTCCCTTCTGAATAGACTTGCATGTTATTGTGCCTGCCTTTTCATAGGAGAAAAAATAATTCGAGGCACACTGGAGACACTCACAAAACAGGAGAGGCTCTGAGAGTAGAACCACCCATCACCAAAATCACTAATTCAGAGTGTTGCAGAACCAGGGTGTGGCTGATTTATCTCTGGTCTTGAGGGGTTTGAGCCCACCCTCAGAGGAGGACAGCTGCTTTATCTGAGGACTTGGGTTCTGGACCCTGGGAAGAGCAGTGTCTTGCAATGGAAGTTGTGATAACCCTGGTTTCTTTGTCTCTCTTTCTCTCCCCTGCTCCCTCCCTCCATCCCTCTCTCTCTCTCTCTCCCCTCCCAATGTGCTATAAGAGGCTGGGGGTATTTTTCTTGTTTTGGTCTTTATTTTCCTAATCTATAAACCAGGAAGTTGAACAGGATGGTTTCCAAGGAACCTGGAAGTTCTAACACTTAAAATCCCTCCTTGATTTCCTGGTAGCTTGGTCCATGGATCTTTCTTCCTGTGTTTACCCTGGTTTTGGTTGACCAATGTCCTTCCTTCTGTTTGACAGGAGATATGGTATTTAGTCTTTATTTTGTCGTATTTGAACTCTCTTGAATCTCCAGAGGATTGGTTGGGCTTTAAAGTTCTGTCTGTATCAATAGAAATATATCACTTTCCTTTCTGTAGAAGTGGTGTGTGTAATTGAACCAGATTTTTTTTGGAGAACCCTTAATTCCCTAGTGTGAGTCATGACTTGCAGCCAGCATCGTGGGAGCAATATTGAGAATAACAAGGAAGTTGTGCTGTCATTTCAGGTCTTAGTGTTTCCTGGGTTGTACTCTGCATCCATACCCCCCATCTATATATGATTTATGATGCATTTCTCAGGGGAAAATGCAGAAAGCCACCCCTGTGGGCATGACCTCTGTCCCTTTAGCAATAGTTACCATCTCTACTGCTCAGGTTGGCTTGCTGGACCATTGTCTGCTCTAACTGATGGTGCTGGTTCATTTCTTGATGTCTCCAATGGTACAGTGGCTTCACCTGCAAACCAGACTCATTGCGTTTTGTTGTGGTTGGTGTTGCTTTCAATTTCTTATTCCTTTTAGTTAAGCTCCTCTTGAAACATAGAAGATTGAGTCCTACTTTTTACATTTTGGGTTCTGTTGATCTCTGTTGGAGACCTTGTGCTAATCTCCATCGCTTTCACTTTTGAAAATTTCTCTCCCTTTTTCTTACTGGTCTAAATCAAATATGCTATGGGCTTGTTCTGTTTTCAGTTCTGTTTCCTAAATATCAAGGATCCTGTACTGTTGTTATTTCTCTTGTGGGCTGTTTTTCCCTGGTTGGAACTCCTTTGAGCAGGCATCATCTCTTCTTCCATGTGTTTCATTTCAGCCTTTGATCTCCTCACCTCTCACGCTATCTATAACCCATGAATGAGCCTTTCCTTCACTCCATTGTCCTCTTTCTTCACCTTCTCTACTCTGTCCTGGGGCAACAGCTGCTTTGCTCGTCTCTTTCTGCCTGTAATTTGGCTACAGAATGCACTCTACACTCTATAGCATGGCTGACAAACTTTTCTCTATCGGCCCCTCGTTTCCTCTCTAGCCTGTTTCCCTTTCCTTCACAGCTCACTCAAATACCTCCCATCTTACTACCTCTAACATGCAAGGATCTTTCCTATCTCTGTGCTTCTGTTTGCATGATTACCCCAAGCCTGGATGCCCATTTCCCTCTTTTCTAACTGGCAAACTCTTACTCATCCTTCAATACCTAACTCTTACATTGCCTCTTCATTCCTGGATTGAGTCCCTTTCTCCTTGGATCTCCTATGACACATTGTTTTTAGCCCTGGAGATCATGCCTTACTCTGTATCATCATTACTTGCCTCTGTCCTTCCCATTAGACTGTATGCTCCTTGAGGGCAAGAGCCAAGCTTAGTTTCTTTATATAGGACCCCATGCCTGCCACAGAGCTTGGAGAAGTGGCAGGGACTACTTGGAAGAGTTTTATTACTAGAGAGAGTAGGGTTCAAATCCTGACTCACCGCTTATGAACTAGATGGCCTTGGGCAAGTCACTTCATCTATAAAAGCCTTGATTTCCTGATCTGTGAAATGGGAATAAGAATATATACTTTGCACGTTGGTTGTAAAGATTAGAGACAACAGCACAGCAGTTCATAGAGTATCTGGTGCAGGGCAGATCATAGTGTTAATTGTGTGAATAATCAAGTGGTGCTGCTCGTTGATTACTTTCTCTGATATCCTTATTTTCCTAGGTTTTTGTTTTTCATTTTAATTTTTTTCCTGATCTCATTTCTGAGCTGTATATTCTGGGCTTGGGTAAGTGTGTTCATTTGTGGGAGGTTGAGGAGAAGTGGAGAAGGGAAAAGGAAATTGAAAAACTGCCTTCATTTGGACAGCGAGGATCCAATTTTAACTTGACAGTTGTTCTGTGGTAGACTCCCCAGTCTGGTTAGGTTCACAAGGCATGATGATAATGTGGTGGAGTTTTTAGCAAATTTGCCAGAATTGACACACATGCACATCTTTGCAGATGCATGCACACGTGCACACATGTTGAAATAAATTTCTGCCAAGTGAGTTAACCCCTTGTCAAGGTGTCACCTAGACCATCCACCCTTCCCAGTAGTTTTATTGATCAGCGTTCTCTTTCAGCTCTTCTTTCAGAGTTGCATGTTCTTCAGAATTTCCTCAGTCATCATAAGCCAACATTAATAAAACTAATAATCATAACCTACAAGTATTGAATCCTTATAAGGAGTCAGGCAGTATGTTAATGCTTTATATTTAATATGGATTTAATATGCATTTACATGGATTATCTCATTTCACCCTCATAACAAGCTCAGGGGGCAGACACCATCATTCCATATTATAGATGAGTAGTCTTTAGTTCCCATGGCCTAAGCCACCAGCCTGACTGGGCATCTACTGCACATTAACGGTGTAGTTACCTTTTGGAAACCAAGCTATGTCTGGCCGTAACTAGCACTAGGTGTTCGTTGTATTATGTTACCCACACTGACTATGTAAGCTAGATTGAAATATGCTTTTAATCTATCAAGTATTTCATACACTTGACTGTGGACATAAAAAAAATCTGGGAAGACCACCACTTTAGATAATTCCAATTTAAATTTGTCACAGTGACTCTTTTACCTTATGCTAATTTGGAAGTTTAAAAGAATGTGTATTAAAAGTAAAACAACAGCCACTATGACAGTTAATCTGTTTTATGTGTTTTGTTTTGTTTTTTTTAATTAATTTATTTTATTTTTGGCTGCGTTGGGTCTGCGTTGCTGTGCGCGGGCTTTCTCTAGTTGCAGCGAGCGGGGGCTACTCTTCGTTGCCGTGTGCAGGCTTCTCATTGCGGTGGTTTCTCTTGTTGTGGAGCACAGGCTCTAGGTGCGTGGGCTTCAGTAGTTGTGGCACACGGGCTCAGTAGTGGTAGCTCGAGGGTTCTAAAGCACAGACTCAGTAGTTGTGGTGCACGGGCTTAGTTGCTCCGCGGCATGTGGGATCTTCCCAGAACAAGGATTGAACCCATGTCCCCTACATTGGCAGGCGGATTCTTAACCACTGCACTACCAGGGGAGTCCCTGTTTCATGTGTTTTAAAAATAAAATCCTCACATAAGAGAAAAAGAGAAGAGGGTAGGTCTGGTGTTTGGGCCAGTTGCATTAGAAATATTGTTTCATTTATCAAGAACCTGTGCCATAGCCATTTTTGTTCTTATGTTCTAGATGAGGAACTTGAGGATTAGTGAGGTTCAAGGTCACTCCGACAGTAAACTACATTTCTGGCTGTAAAACTCATGTTTGCTCCACTGGATAACATATCAGCCCATGGGGAGAGCAAAGATTTATTCTTTTGTAATCAGGATCCATTTTCCCCTTTTCTCTCCTCAGCCAGCATCAGGGCTTGTCTTTATCCATTATTTGCAGAATTAGGGCAGAAGAAGTCTTATGGAGGAGGAAACTTTATATGGATGGCATGGTTTAATATGGCAGATTGGTGCCTCAGAGTAGAATCAGGCATACTTGGAGTAGGGACTATAAATGAAATGGGCTCTGGGAAGTGATTTCCTTGGTGCTTGCAATATTTATTTATAATTTTTAAAAAATGACATTGTGGGACATGATGTATTTGATCCCTTAGATCATTCATTCCACTGAATGTAATGGCTTATTCAAGTTTAACAACGGAATATGAAATCGGGTCTTCTGAAATGACGTTTGATCTTTAGTTATCTGGAATGTTTTCTGTCTCTTCAAAGTGGTAAGAAGTGGCATTCCATGTGAGACCTGCCTCGGGAAGCCAGGGGCTGTAGTGGCCCTATATTTCCTGTGGACATACATGGGTAGCAGAGCAGCCAGGAGACCAGGACTCGGTTCTGGGTGGTCACACTGAAGAGGTGCGGGTTCCAGCTTCAACCTGGGCATATATAGGCTGTGGAGGTGGAAAATGCAGCTCTAGGGTCCCACTACCTGGGTTCAAATCCCAGCCCACACACCTAACCAGCAGGGCAACCTTGTGAAGTTCTTTCACTTATTGAAGCACATCCGCTCAAATAGGAATAGTGATGGCTCCTGCGTGGAGGGAGGGCTTTTGTGAGGTCTTTGGGAAATAGGGACAGAGTCTGGCTCCTACCAAGTACCTAGTACAGGTTGCTGTTACTGTGTGTAAGTCTAGAGCTGTGTGCGCTGGAGGGGGGGAACATTGCCAAGGTGTTTGTAGCCCATTGACTTTACATAGCGGAGGTTTCATACAGGCCCCCAGACCAACTGTTTTCATGCTGCTGGTGAGCTAAGAATGTTTTTTTCATTTTTAAATGTATAGCCTATGACTGCTTTCACACTACAATGGCAGACAGAGTTGAGAGGTTACAACAGAGAATATGTGGCCTGCAAAGCTAAAATATTCAATATCTGGCCATTTACAGAAAAACTGTGCCCTGATTTAGTGCCCAAGACAGACAAGGGCTATACTCTTTACTAGCTGTGTGATCTGGGGTAAGTTGCTTTTCCTCTGTTAGCCCCAGTTTTCTCATCAGTGAAGTGGGAGAAGTGATATATATCTGGCATAGGAAAATTAAATGAGGTCAAGTATATATAAAGAGTTGAGCATGGTGCCCGGAACATCGCAAGAGCTCCACAAACAGCTACCCTGATGTCCCCTATTCAGAGAATAATGTGAGATCATGTTGGCTGGAGTTGGTCAGGTTGGCTTCTTAGAGGAGGTAGAGCTTGATTTAGGCCACTAAATCAAGTGGAGAAAGTATAGAATCTGAGTGAGCAGACATCAGAAAAGGAAGGAAAAGTCAGAATAAAGGCCCCATGTGTGAGTAAATGCTCAGCTAATGTAGGTGGAATGAATGAAGGGGTGTAGACATATGCCAACTAGATGCCTACTCAGACTCCAAACCAGATCCTAGCCAAGGGCTCAATCCACTCACATGAGTTCACCAACCCCTGTAGAACCAGGCTAATGCTTAGATGAACTTAAACCCCAGGCCACTTTACCCCAGGCCTTAGTATGTACTTGTATTGCTGTTTGCTGATACTGTTTGGCATGTGCTCAGGCATGTGCCTAGGAAAATTATATTTGAGAAGTTAGATCTGTTGTTTCAAAGAATAACCTTCAGAAAATTCCAAATGTGATGATTAGTGATTTTGGAGTCCCCCACTGCTTTGAATCTCTCCTGCCCCCATTAAAAATAATCTGTGGTTGATTGTACAAAGTGGCCATTGTCTCTCACAATCAGCTTGGATTTGATTCTTTAAGAGGTGGGAAACAGCAGGAGCTAATGGCCTTGGTTTTCCAGCCCTGCTGACTGTGCTGGGTTTCTGATTCACTGGGCTTCTGTGTATGGCCTCACTAATTGGGTGTAATCAAGATGCTCCTGAGGAATTTCAGAGACCCACGTGGTCCTGTCCAGTCTGATTCATCAGCTCCCCCGTGGTAAGTACAGTGCTAGAGCAGACGGAACAATTTTGGAGTCTTCTCAGCAGTGTGGGCGTGGTCCCAAAGGTTTTAAGTTATTTTGGGATTCAGTGGACTTATTTTTTATTTATTTGAGAGCAAAAGAGGAGCCAGACTGTACCCTGAGATTGGCTCACAGAGCCATGGAAATACACAACATGGCGATTTCCTACCTGGTAGAAAATTTGTTGGGATGGTCCTTTGACTCATTGTCTGGAGTACAGGTTTAGATTTCTTTATCTTGAAAAATAGAATAATGGTTCCTTCTCCTTCTTAGAATTATAATGTATTTTCTGCTTAGTATACACACAACTCCTACTTGTGTTAACAAAAAAGAGGACTCTTCATCATTCAGCAAATACATCTGATATGCTTTAGAAAAATGGTGTTGTCTTCCTTCACAATGATTTGTGATTAAAAAATAAAAAGAATCATTTTTGGAAGGTAGTTCATTTGCATGTCCTTGCCTTTCATACATTTAAGGGGTGAATGGTTGCTTGAGGAAATAAACACCTTCCAGTCCTTGGCATTTGATGATGCTTCTGGGTCTGTTTGTCTCCATCTTGCATATTGTTTCCTTTATCTGATTTTTCTAAACCAGGGAATTGTTTGCTAATTCAAATATACAGGTGCCAGAGGCTGCTCTGGGTAAGGCTGTATTAATTCCAGAAGTAAATTAGACTTTAGTAAATTTAAAGGAGAAGCTTTTAATTTGGAGGAAATGTGTTAATCATTGAATAAATTACTCTTGTAGAAATAAAGCCTACTCCATCTTTGAAATAAACTTCAATTCCTATCTCTTAGACACTCATCCTGTTTGGATTTAGGTGTAGGTTGGGAAAGGTGGGTTGATGAGGAGCTCAGATATTTGCTGCTCTGATTGCATGTAGGTTTATCTTGGAGAGTTAGGACATACATATAAAACAGCGAGTGAATTTTATGTTGATATACATCAGGGTTTCTCAAACTTGACATCATTAACACTCTGAGCTGGATAATTTCTTGTTGTGGGGACTGCCCAGCGCATTATAAGAAGTTTAGCAGTGTCCCTGGCCTTTGTACACTAGGTTCCAACAGCAACCCCTCCCTAGTCATGACCATCAGAAGTGTCTCTAGACATTGCCAAATGTCCCCAGGACGGCAGAACCACTGCTAGTTGAGAACCGTTGATACAGGTTATAATCCCAGTACCAAAACAATGTGACAGGGGCTGCTGGTGCCCAGCGGAGGAGCTGTGTGGGGAAGGCTGTGAGGCTGTGCAGTTGGTTGCTAATCCTCATTGTCTGTAGGGGGAATAAACATTTGCACATGTAGGTACTGTGTTTCGCAAGTATTTATATATTCTATCGTGGGAAAAAACTATAAATATATTTATTGAACTCAAAGTGGCTTTAGGTTATTTTTTATTTTCTCACTCAGAGGATCCTAAAAATGCAAGTGGTTATGTTTAAGTGGCTGGTCTGGCTTTGAGTGTGGGCTCTGGAGTCAGAATGCCCAGTACCCACCACTTAATTAGCTATATGACTTTGGGTAAGTGCCTTGTCCTTTCTGTGTCTCCATTTTCCCATCTGTAAAATACGAATAATAGTTGCACTTCACTTGGTATCATTTTGAGGATTGAATGAGATATTGCATATATGGTTTCCAGTATAGTGAGTGATATATAGCGAGCATTTAATAAATGGTAGCTATTATTATTTCTTTTGGGGGGTATGCAGTTTTTTGACCCTCAAATTTTGGAAACTATTAGTTTAGATTTTAAATGCTATCAGACCAGAATGGGGTGGGGAAGGAGCAGAGGGGAGAGCCTCCTTGGAAAGATTTCATGGAAGAGATTGAATTGAGAGGGATGGATGGGTCGTGAATCTATAGTTGAATACCACTCAGTAACTAGTTGCTTAGGCAATGGGGCTGTAGGAGATAAGAAAGAAGGTCCAGGTATTTCCAACTTTTGGAGACCAAATGAAAATGACTGTGGTGGATAGACTCTAAGTTGGCCTCCATGACCCTTACCTCCTGGATTCATGCCATAGTGTGATCCTCTGCCCTTGATTGAGGGGGGGAGGGGAAGACCTGTGACTTTATTCTAACCAATAAAACACAGCAAAGGTGATGGTATGTATGTGAATATGTTACATAAGGTTGTAATGCCTGTGTTTCAAGGAGATACTCATTCTTGCTAGATTTAAAGAAGAAAGCTACCATGTTGTTAGCTGCCTATGGAAAGGGCTTTGTGGCAAGGAGCCTAGGGTGGACCCAATCAACAATGAACTGAATGCTCCAAACAGTCATATAAGCTAAGAAATGGAGTCTCTCCCAGCTGAGCTTCAGAGGAGAACCCAGCCCTGGCTGACACATTGATTGCAGCCTTGCAGAGGAACCAGCTTAGATATACCTGGACCCCTGACCCACAGAAACTGTGAGATAAATATGTGTTTCTTGAAGCTACTAAATTTGTGCTAATATTGTTATGTAGCAATAGATAACTCAGTGAGTAGGCTATAGAGGCACAGATGACTAGGAGCTCTCACCAGACACAGACAGTTTAAACTCAGTATGTCCAAGTCTGAACTTGTCACCTTCCCCCAGTTTTATCCTGTGTCCCTTTCTTAGGGAATGTTTCCAGCATCCCAGCCCCACCACAACCAAATCACACACTTTGAGGTCATCCTTGACTCTTCATAACCCCTGTCCAAATTAGTCCCCAGTTCCTATTGATTCTTTCCCCCCAAGCATCTCCTGACTCAGTTCCCTCCTTTTCATTCTCCCCATCTCAACCTTAGTTTAGGTTTCCATATTTCCAGCCTGAACAACTGTAGTAGTCTCATGACTTCCCTCCTCTCCTCCAATCTAAACCTCTTTCCAATCTGTTATCTGTATTTTCTCCACATTTTTATTTTTTAATGCCATTCTGGACATGTGATTCCCCTAATAATGAACATTGAATGGCTTTCAATTTTCTTCAGGATAAAATATAAAGATCTCACCATGGCATGCAAAGTCGTATCCCTGATAACCTCTCCAACCCTCCTTCTACTTCTTTCCTTGGTTATCCCTCCTCCCTTCAACAATCACATGCCACTTCTGAGCAGCCTTCCTCAGCCCTTGCTCCCCTAGGCTGAGTTCCTAGAATCCCTAAGATATACCCCATTATGGGTAGAATTAATTGACTTGTTACTTACCTGAAAATTTCCAGCAGATTATGAGCTTTTTAAGGGTAGGGACTATGTCTGACTCCCCACAGTATCTTCAGCTACTGTTGATGAGTCAGGCTCATAGTCAGGATGTGGTAATTATTTGTTGCATGCATGCATGTATCCATGAATGAATGAATGAATGAATGAATACGCCAAAGCTACGTCTGTGCACTAGTTCTCCAGGCACTTTGCCACCTCTTCTAACAAACCTCCCCAGAATAGTTCTCCTGCCTTTCTGAGTGTGAGCCTCCTTCCTCTTCACATCTGTCACGTTAAGTGTGATTCTGCAGAATTTGGAAGAGAACACGTGATGAGCTGCGTAGTTTTCTGGGTTGTTGGTTTTATTTTCTTTTTGTCTGTCTCTGTCTCTGAATCTCTCTTTCTCTCTTTCTTTCCCTTCTTACAAGTGACGATGCCCTGCATCAATTGTCATAGGTAAACTTTTCAGGAATTTGGTCTATAAATGAAATTTTGTTGCAAAGAGAGCTGTTTCCTTTGCTGATCTTACTGCAAGTTATGTTATCTCAAATATTAAAGGAAAGATAAAGAAATAGTACAAAATGTCTTTTATTTTACATCCCCTCGTAGTTCTGCTTTATTTTCCTTCCCAGTATTCCATCAGTTGTTTTGACAAGGGCAGTCATTTGGCCTGTCAAGATAACCCTTGGTTTTATCTTTCACTGGGAAAGTTTTCTTTCTTCTCTTTTAGACCAAATGCTTTAAAGAATAGTGGTTTCTTCAACTGTTCAATGAGAATAACAACACCTACATTATAGAATTGTACTATGGAAAGACTCATGTACTTATTCATTAGATACAGAGAGTACAGACCTGGGCCAGATGCTGTGCTAAAGAGACATGTTCCCTCATAGAGCAGTGGTAGATGCAGAGTGCAGAGAGTCAGGGACATGGTGGGTACCTTGCATACTAAATAGTATCATCCTTTTTCTTTTCTCTCTTCCCCTCTCCTTCTTCTCCTCCCCAGGAGAGCGTTTGGAACTAGGCAGACCTGGAATTCGAATCTGGGTATGCCCTTTCCTCGCCAAGTAACCTTGGGCTTAAACTCTCTGAGCCTATAGCTTCATCTATAAAATGGACATAATACCCAGCTCACAGGGTTGTTGAAAGGGTTGAATAAGATAAAGCAGGTGAAGTACTAGACATTGAGCCTACATGCCTAAGTCCACAATAAACATCAGATGCTTCTCTAACAGCTGTGAGAATCATGTTATTTTGCCCCTCTGAGCTATTTCATATTGGTTCTTTTCCTATTGATCTGAGCATATTGTCTGTTTCTGTCTTCTCCTCTTTTACTTGGCTCCAGTCTCTTCTGGCCTTTTAACCAATTACACTGTCTTTTTAAGGCCCACTTTTAGAGATGGACTCATGCACTCCTCTTCATTTCTTTAACACATCTCCCCTTCTCTTCAACATTTGGTATCCTCACCATGTGCTCTGGCATTTCACAATTTATATGGCCTTTTTTGGTCCCCAAGTGCCTTTGATTTGTCTCTATACTGAAATTTTCTGAGTCTGATCTGTAAACTTTGAAAATCAAACAAGCTAATTAGAATTTTGTGTCAAGAAAGAGTGAATGGACTGAAGATACAGTAGGTCTCCAAGGAGTCTTTAGGGCATGGCCTTTGTGCCAACCATGTGAACTCTGTAGAGGCCTCTTATGGCTCCTTTCTGGCTTTTGGAGAGTGAGGTTGTGGGTTTTAGATGGGCTAGTTCTTATTGCAGTTGACAATAAGTACTTGTGGAGGTGGAGCAAAATAAGTTGGCCGTGGAAATTGTAATGTTTTCCTTCTGTAGGAATAACACACAGCGACATGCTGGAATAAGGAATAAGAAATTAACCCCTTCTGCCCCCCATCTCCACTCTAGCATTTCTGACATCACTTTGTCCCCCAGCAGATGGACTTCACATTGCTCTGTGCTGTTAGACATTCCAGGCAGCAGACATCGTACTGCTTTGGAGTTTGCTCTGAGGCTGGTAAAGTGTAGCTGGGAAATGTAGCTAAGCTTTTAAAAGGGCATGCTTTTTTAGTTCACACCTGATAATTATAGAGCCAGTGTGTCTTTTTCTTGCAGACTGGGTAATTGTACATGGGGGGTTTGGAAGGTAAGTGGGTGTGTGCCCTTATGTGTACCCAAGTGGTCGACTTATTCAAATGATGCCTTCTCCATTTCAGAGCCTTAGGTGTTGGTGGGATGAGCAGAGGGTAATTTACCACTGGATCAAGCCCTTATTTCATTGTCACCATTTTGGCATGTGTATACCAGGCCTACTCTGTTTGTGTCATTTAGAACTCTAGAACAAACTGTTCTGTAAATATTACTTAAAAAATAATGTAGCACTACCACCTTCTAAAATAAACTTTAAAAGCGTTGCTAGAGAGCTATTTTCTTCTGTTAATTTTTTTCAAAGTTGAATCCCAGATTTTCTGAGGTGAGGGTTTAAATCAAGTAGTATCTTCTGTTACTCAACTCTTTCTTGCTTTCTTTCTTTCATTTTGGTGGTAACTTTGAAAAGTGGCAGGGAAAAGAATCCTATTTTTGGTTTGCTGTTATAATTCAGAGCTCTGTAGGTTACTATTAAAAAATAGTTTTAATCGTCAAATCTTTGACAAAAAATGGAATATGTCTAATGCATTTGAGGCTAGCATTGCGCAGTGCTAGCAAACAGGGCATGCAGGCAGGATTAGGCAAGTTTCAGTTAACCTGCACAGAATGGTAAAGAGCCATGTTTAAAAACTCGGAGATTTCACATAAAAAATCTTGATTTTTCGACCTCCCTTGAAAAATTGAGGCTCCGATATCTAGACAGGCACACACTTTGCAGCCGCCACTGGCACCACAACTTCCAATTTCCCCCAACTTTGAGGGTGAATGTAGTTGCATAACTTTACTTAGATGGTGATGACATTGGAGTCCTAGAGTTCTTATGCGTGGCCACCTTCTCACCTATGTCCCACCTTCCCATGGTGGGCATTTCAGTTTGTAACCTCTGGCATGAGGAAAGGAGCCCAAGTGCCTCAGCTCTGTCACCTTCTGAGACTCATCCTTTTTGCAGACTGGTTCTTGGGATTTTGTGTTGGAGAATTAGGATGAAAGGAGTTGGGGAGGAAGACAAAAGAGACTAGATTGAGAAGCTAAGGGTGGAAGGAATTTCAGGGGGAGAGGAGACTCTTGAGGAGTCAGGCATGGGAGCAGCTGTAGTATTTGAGAGCAGCAGATGGGATTTTAGTAAAGTTCAGAATTATGTGTCTGCTTCATAGTGCTCGAGAAAAAAAAATTGAGGATTAGAGTTCTTTTGAAATTGCTGGACTGTGTATCAGTTAGGGTTGAGTCAGGAGACAGAAATTACATTAAATATTTCAACAGAGAATTTAATATAAAAAAATATCAACCAGATATTAAAGAACTGAAAAGGCAACGAGAGAACACTACGGGATCACGGAAGTAGCAACCACAGGAGGCATTTGCCCCTCCTAGGATTGAGATTATGAAAGTTCAGAAGCTTGGTGGAGGGGCCCTGTGGGACTGAACTCCCATCTCCAAGATAATGTCTGGTGCTGAGGCCTCTGAGCTCAGAGGAGGGAAGCTGAGGGCCTGGTACCCAGACCTCTGAGAGATGGTACTGCCTGATTGGTGTTATGGAGTCTCTGAGCCCAGGTGAGGGGCAGGGGGCTGGGACCTGGACCTGAGGAGGAGGCAGGCTGGAACTGTGGTTCCAGAAAGACTGCTACCTGGATTCAGCCAGCAGCTGCCACAGGAAGGAAGTGCAGCTGCTGGAGTGAAGAAGCAGGGCTAGGCCATCCACAGGAGCAGGAAGCCAATAGGTAACAGACAGAAAGGAGCAAGCCACACCTCCCTCTTCCAGCCTCCTAGCTTCCATCCAGTGCCCTCTGTGGGCAGAGCCTAACAGGCAGCAGCTAACAAGGTGGAAGTATGGTTCACAGAGCCCCAGCCCTAGCGTCATAGAGATGGTATGGAAGGATGGGTTTGGAGCTGAGAGGTAGTAGCTTAATAACAGGCTCAGTGTCTCTTTAACCAGTATAGAACTTTGAGACTGAACTGTGGAGGGCTTCACAAGCACTACACAAAAATCCATGGTTCTAATTTTATAAATATAATTTAGGTGGGTTTGTAATCTGGCATTCTTGTGATCACCAGATTTCCATCTTGTGCAATACTAGTTTCCAAATTACTGATTTCTTTTTCTTTTCTTTTCTATTCTTTTTTTTTTTTTTTTGGCTGTACTGAGCGGCATGCGGGATCCTAGTTCCCCAACCAGGGATCCAACTCCTGCCCCCTTAAGTGGAAGCGCAGAGTCCTAACCACTGGAATGCAAGGGAATTTCCTAATTACTGATTTCTTTATAATATACCCCAAAGTAGTATCGTTTTTAATTAAGTTTGTCCTTTAGTGAAGGGGTTAGCAAACTATAGCTTGTGAGCCAAATATGGTTAGCTGGCTGTTTTTATAAGTCACATTTTATTGGAATACAGCCATGCCTGTTTGTTTAGCAGAAAAAGTTTGCAGACTCCTTCTGTAGTGTAAATTTCAACCTTTCTTTAGTTCTGATTTAAAACAGAGGACTATGACACATAAGTTTAGAAAAGTAACTCTCACACTGTAAAAACCAAACACACAGGATAGATCTTTATGTGAAAAAAAAAATGAAGGCATTGTCCAAGTGTGAGTGAGTGCCACCAAAATTTACCTTGGCTTTCTGAGAGAATGGACAAATATGGGAAATTTTTTGGACTTGCTGATAAAATTAAGATAATGCCATCTTTCTTGAACAGATAATTGCTGCTTGAACAGAGCCTATCCAAATAAGACATTCCACTAGAGGCATCTTTAGAAAGAATGTTGAGTTTGGAGTCAGACACCTGGAGGCCTGGTCCCACCACATTCATGCTGCTCTGTGACTGTGGGCAAACCAGTTAACCTTGGAAATTCATTTTTACATAGATGCCCTGAGGACTAGAATTTTCATGTTTATCCTTGTAGCTCCTTGGTCTGTGTCTCCTACCCTGATACTTTTCCTGAGCTGTAGCCTGCACATATAATGGCCTTTAGAGGGCATGCTGAAGTTGTCCTACTTCATGTTAGGTGCTTCAGACCTAACATGTTTTTGATGGACATTACTGATGACCACAAATATCTAGTTCTCCTCTGCTTCTGGGCTGTTTTGGGCTACATCTAGGAGGATTGCAACCTCTCTGCCCTCTTGAATTTAGGCACAGCCATATGTCTATTTCTGGCCAATAGATTGTGAGTGGAAGTGATGTGTCCCACTTCTGGGCCAAAGTATTTTAATTGTCAGGGCATGGTATGAATCTTTAGCACTCCTTTGTCCTGCTTTTGAATTGAGCAGTGTTTCAGATGGCAGGGTATCCATCAGTCTGCGCCCCAGAGGGAGGTCTGTTGAAGTACAATAGACATGTAGCATGAATGAGAATTTCATCTTTGTTGTTTAAATCACTGAGATTTGGGGATTGTCAGTTACTATAGTTTATATTAATCTAGGCTGATCAATACAGTGTTCAACCAAAAGTTACTCTCTTCCTCTTCATGGCTGCTGCCTCTCCTTAGGTCATAGGATGGCACAGCTATAAATTTACCTGCCAGAAACCCAGAAATCATCTTTTTATTTTCTGTCTTCTCTTGCTGTCAATATCCAATTATCAGGTCCCTTAGCTTCTATTTCCTTAATACCATTTGTATTATACCTCTCTATCGATTCCCACCACTGTTGTCTTATTTCAGGGTATATAACCTCTCACCTGGACTAATATTTTCTAACTACTCATTCTTTTTATAATCTTATTCCAGTCTACCCCATTTCATGTAGGAAACTTAAATTGGATCATGTCCCTTCGATTCTCAAAAATTTTCATGGGTTCTTTGCTGGCCCTGAGAGAAAGCAATCTCCTCAGCGTGGTGGGCAAGCTTCTCCATAGTCTTCCCAGTCTCCCATTGCATTCTCTGTGTTTGCTGTCCTTACTGAGCTCCCTTTAATGTCCTGTGCCTAGAAAGACCTTTCTTTTTGTCTGCCTGTCCGTCTCTCTTTTAAGTCTAAGTTTTAGCTTAAGAGTTACCTCCTCTATAAGCCCTTTCTGAATTTCCCAGATGCACTTAGATATTCCTTTCCTAATATTCTCTTTGTTGTCTGTGCACACTTGCTTACATAAACTAATATATTAAATACAATTGCTTGCATGTCTGGCTCTCTTTACTAGATGGTCATCTGCTTGAGGGCAGCTTCTGAATTTTGTTTCCTCTTTGGCCCAAGTAATTAGCAGAATATCTAGCACTTGGATCATTGTAATTGTTGATGAATGATTTACTGTTACTGTAAAATAAGGAATAATTATTTTTATAAAATAAATATAGGGCAAAAATAATTTAAGTTTGATAACAAACATTACTAAGACTACCGTCATTATTCTTTCTGAGAGGAGGATGGCATGCACTTTTTGAATCAAAGACCTTATTTTTCAACATAGGCTTAGGTGACTAAAATAATTTTAATCAATATCAATATCAGTGAAAAATTATTGTCATAGTCTTATGAAAGGATGAGGAATGTTAATATTGGCTGATATCAGTTTTTAAAATGTTCTAATTAGGGGACTTCCCTGGTGGTTAAGACTCTGCATTCCCAATGCAGGGGGCCTGGGTTCGATCCCTGGTCCGGGAACTAGATTCCACATGCATGCCGCAACTAAGAGTTCTCATGCCACAACTAAGGAGCTGGTGAGCCGCAACTAAGGAGCCTGCCTGCCACAACTAAGGAGCCCAGGTGCTGCAACTAAGACCTGACGCAACCAAATAAATAAATAAATAAATATTTTAAAAAAATGTTCTAGTTAGCAAGTAGAAGTTTAAAAAACACTGACACAGCCATGGAAATCACATTTTATTTTTTTTTTATTTTTTATTTTTTTTAAAGTATTTTGGTTATTTATTTATTTATTTATTTATGGCTGTGTTGGGTCTTCGTTTCTGTGCGAGGGCTTTCTCTAGTTGTGGCAAGTGGGGGCCACTCTTCATCGCGGTGCGCGGGCCTCTCACTATCGCGGCCTCTCTTGCTGCGGAGCACAGGCTCCAGACGCGCAGGCTCAGTAATTGTGGCTCACGGGCCTAGCTGCTCCGCGGCATGTGGGATCTTCCCAGACCAGGGCTCGAACCCGTGTCCCCTGCACTGGCAGGCAGATTCTCAACCACTGCGCCACCAGGGAAGCCCGGAAATCACATTTTAGTCTCTGAAAATCTTGTTAGCAAATTCAGAAAGGGTAGCTCTTTTAATATGCATATATCTTTTTTATTCAAAGTGTTACACTGAATTCTATTCCATAGAGATTTTTAGTAACATAAGAAGCCAAAATGAAATGGACAAAATGTTTCAGAAACCTCAAAAATATTCGTATCCTGTGGCCCAGTGATTCTTCCTCTGGGGTGACGTCCCTTTGGGATGGTTTTGGCCTCCCTCTCTGGGGTTAGGGGTAAATCTCCAAATAATAAGGAGAGCCAGACTTTGAAAGCTGTATGAGGTCACTTTCTTTCTCCCCTTGGCCTGGCACAGGCAACAGGCAGAGTGGGAAGTGATTCATGGTTCCCAGCTTCCCAGAGGCCACTCAGAGCCTCCATACTCCATGACTTATGCTTACCAATTACACACCTGTGTTTGCTCTGCTATCTCATAATATTCCAAAGTATGGGTGTGCATGTGGGGAATAGGTTATCTAAGACAGTGGAAGTCTTAGTACTGCTCTGATGCCCTTTTACCACTCTCACACAAAAGTTCACTGCGGAACCTTCCAGCTGAGCCCTCTGCTACTTTCTGCACAGTTTTCTTTATTGTTCTCTTTCTCTCCCCAAGCCTGCAGTCTTCCTTTTTGTATAAATGCCACATTGTTTTTGAACTAGACAACCCTCCCTCACCTCCGCAGTCCCCCAATGCCATTTTCTCTTTTACCACACAAATGATTGTTTCCATAAACCAGTTGTTTCCATTTTCCTGCCTCAGTTGAACCAGAGCACCTGTATTTTACTTTCATAACCCCTACAACTTTTTCTGGGCAATGTTTGGCTAGATGCTTGCTCTTCTAGCTAAACTGTAAGCTCGACAAGTGCTGGACTGCGCCTCTCTTTCTCAGTGTGTGTCTCCAGGGGGTGGCATAAATAGATGTTCAATAAAAGCTGCTGAATGAATAATTGAACAAAACCCATTAAAGGCAAACCTATATTCAGACTTCATTGTTTTCAGAGGAGGTAAGCTGGATCCTTGCTGTGCGGCTTGGTGCTGTTAGTGGCCTTGAGGAGAGCACTTTGGCTGGTATGTGTGCTTTTCATTGACACATCCCTTGAGGACTTTGTTGACACATTCAGTGAAGGTTTGTTGTACATCTCTTCACGTCTGTAACAGTCACGGTGCTTAGAACTGGGAATTCGTGTCCCTGTCCTTGAAATACCTAACAGATGAGTAGAAGGTAAAGCATAATAACCTTTGACACATAGTAGGCACTCAGTCATTGTTGAGTGAATGACCCACCGTCACAAGGGCACCATGGAACTGATGTTCCATTAGTGAAAATGCTCCAATCACAATTTCTTATTTGCTTGGGGTTGATGGTGTGAGGGGTTGGCTTGATAACAGGAAAAAAGTGACTGAGGGAATAACTTAAATCCATTTTCATAGTAAGTGCATTGTATATTGGTGTCAGGGCCCACCTTTTATGGAAGGATGGTATTTTTGTCCTTGCCACTTCTTGAGTTTTTGGTGTGCAGGGAGTGAGGTGGAGGAGTGGAGCTGGGAGAAGCTCCTGGGTTTTCATTCTGAGCGATGCTGCAGGCATTTATTGGAAGCAGACATTAGGGCATTTGGTTACAGTAACTGTGAGCTTTGTGCTCAGCAGACCATATGAAGGTGTGTCGCTGTCAGGTTTCCTGGTGTGCTAATCAGAGAGGGTGGAGAAGAAAAGCAGGAGGAGGAGAACAGGGAACGGCTATTGGCCTGAGCAGTGGAGGCCTGATTGTGTTCGAAGGCTCAAGTAGCCAGCTTCACCTAAGTTATTAAACATTCTGCAAGACCCTGGGTCCTTTCCTTATGTTTGTTTTGTTTTTTCTTTTTGCCACTTTATCCAGGAGATATGAGCAATGAAATGGTGTTTATTTTACAAATGTAAAAGGATATTTCATTTTACATGATATTTGAAATATCCATCCGCCTCTCTCTGCCTGTTTACTCTGATAAGTCCTAGTAACACAGGCTTAGCTGAGTTAGGAGCCAGGGATCATGTATTGTATTCTTTCGGGAAAAAAGAATGTTAAATTTCAACAGATAAGATTATTGAAATAAGTAATCCTTTCTTTGTTGTTACTGAATTCTTCACTCTGGCATCTGAATGCAAACAACAGAATCTGCAAAGCTAATGAGGACAAGAAGTTGTGAAGGAAGAAAATTTATTATTATTATTTTTAACATCTTTATTGGAGTATAATTGCTTTACAGTGGTGTGTTAGTTTCTGCTTTATAACAAAGTGAATATATGTGTACACATATCCCCATATCCCCTCCCTCTTTAGCCTCCCTCCCACCCTCCCTATCCCACCCCTCTAGGTGGACACAAAGCTCCGAGCTGATCTCCCTGTGCTATGTGGCTGCTTCCCACTAGCTATCTGTTTTACATTTGGTAGTGTATATATGTCCATGCCACTCTCTCACTCCGTCCCAGCTTACCCTTCCCCCTCCCCGTGTCCTCAAGTTCATTCTCTTATGTCTGCATCTTTATTCTTGTCCTGCCCGTAGGTTCTTCAGAATCAGAAAATTTATTATTAAAAAAAACCCACTATACAATAAGGAGCAATAATTTAATTTGGACAACTCTGTCTTGTGGCCTAAGGTTTGCTGTTTATTTAGTGAACATTTCTGGTGCACTTTCTGGAAGCTGGACACTTTTGGTCCTCTATGAGCTTAGTCTTTTGGGGGAGAAAGTCAAGTTATCTAAAAACTAAAATTCTATAATTTGATAATTATCTATTAAGTGATTATCATGTTGCAGGCACTGGGGACTCAGTAACTAGCAGGACAAAATCCCTGCCCTCAAGGAGTTTACAGCCTAGTGGGGAAATGTTGGCCATGGAACTTCTAACCCACACCGTCTGATGTGTGTGTGGTGGGGGGAGTGGGGCTTGGAAGGCTGCATAAAGGAGGTGGTTCCTTAAGGGCAAATCAGAATGAGCCTGCTGGAGAGAGAAAGAGCACATGGTATGAGGGGGGGAAAGCTTGGGGTGGCCTGGTAGTGCTTCTAAAGGAAGGGGTGTGGTCAGCCCAGGGCCTGCACTGGGGCAGAGAGAGGATCAGGCAAAGACAGGCTGAGGGGCTCGAACTTCGTCGAAGTAAATGCCCCCTTGCTTAGAGAATTTATTTTTCCTTGGTGAGCTAAAAGCGAATCCTCATATGACAAATCACTTCGTCATCCCATGGAAAATCATTTTTCAGATTCTTAATGATTTTTCTCTATTCCAGTGTATTCAGTTTTGTATTTCATTTTATTCCTCTTCCTTTGGTTGGATTGTTCTAATAAAGGTGGGGTCTAGAATACAGGGGTGAGTAATGGCCCCTCCTTGGCAGTACCTGATACACACGTCACAGAAGCCTTGTTTGTATTGTTTCCCCTCCCCTTCTAGGGTGTAAGTCCTCTGAGAGCAGGGACCAGGGCCACTTAACCTCTGTGTCCATCGTGGTGCTTGGCACAGCCCAGTGGTAAACGTGTGTTGAATGCTACAGAAGAGCACGCTCAAGGATTTGTCATGAGTCCTTTGGAAGTTTGCAGTTATGAAATACATTTTTAAAAGGAGACTGACACATGCCCAGCACAGTAGTTGGCAAGTGGAAAATGTTTAATGAATGGTAGTTTTCTACCTATTTTAATCAAAGCTGCATTACTCCATCATGCTACTCCCCTGTTAAAGTCTTACAGTCCTTGCATTGCTTGGTGAATTAAGAGAAGTGATACGCGCTTTGTTATTATAGTATTTTATTGTGTGAATATGTTCTCCATTCTGTGATGCCAATAAGTAGTATTGTTGGTTTAAAAATCAGGGTAAGAAAGGGCTTGTTGCAGCGTTTTAAAAATAGTCTGGGACATTTGAGGTAAAATGTCAGCCAGATTGCTCCGCACGTATACTACTTGGAAGAGAGTTGTGTTCTGAGACGCTAGAGTTCTGTATTCCTCATGTGGAGAAAGAGGCAGAGCGGCAGGGCCAGCACTGCAGGTTTGCAGAATGCAGTGTCAAATGAGCAGGCACACTAAGATACTTGCTAACACAATCACACCCTTGCTTCCTGTTGCCACCCTGCCTCTCCAGCCAGCCTTCAGGAGTGTCTGGCTTGGTGGACAGAGCCAGCTACAGACAGCACCTTCACAAACCTTCTAGAATACCTTGTCCCTGAGCTCTCAAACCACTTGCATGTGGTCTAGGGGTGTGAGATGCCTTGCTTAGGAAACATAAATAAGTGAACATGAAGTATACCTTGTATTTTTAGGAATCACAAATATATAGAAACCAAGGGATTGCAATCAAGAGTGTTTCCTTGGTGGAGCAATGTTCTGGAGGCTGAACAAATGACTCAGGATTGCTAACAGGATTAGAGAAGCTTCTCAGGCATGCCCAGTGGGATGCTGCTTGATGAAAAGTAGCTTTGGTAGTCTTAGAATGGGATGTATCTACCTTGTTCTTTTAACTTTTTTTTTTGGTAAAAGGTTGATGAGCTCATGGCACAAGCCCTTCACAGATGGTCACTCTTATCTGTGGTGGTGTTCTGTTCCTAACAGGTAGCTTCCTCTTTTCATGCTAACAGGAAGCTGGCTCTTTGAGGATAATCTAAAGCTCTGTACAACCTCTGCTTTTTCAAAATGGAAGGCTCAGCTCCCAGGGGCTCAGGCTCAGTGCAGTGTTTTTAATTGGCAGAAATATCCCCTAACCCAACAGTGATGCACTGTGCCTGTTCCCAGAATGACTTTTAGTATAGGTTCCAAGAGCTCTATGCTGGCCTGGACCCGTTCACCTTAGAACCTTTATAAGCCTTTATAAGATGGAAGAGGGTGGAGAGGGGTAGGAAGGAGAAGGTCTTCAAGAATAGATCTCATTCTTTAAAAATAACCATGATCTGTTACATTAAGTATTAATTGCAACTCTGTTTCAATTTTTAAATAACATTCAGTTCTTTAAAGATTTACATCCGCTCATCTAAGCTCAATCAAATAGAATTTAAAACAAAGGAAAGAATGATCAACTTCTGGGTGCCATTCAGTACGTTAAATTAGTTTCAGGATTTTTCCCCCCAAGAAGTGGGACATTTATTTTTAGGACTTACATACTTTTTCTTTTTTCTGTTGAAAATTCTGCACAGAAGTAGAACAGGTCTGTCTACTTTTAAAGTTTTCTTGTCGGTGGCAATAGGTTTTAACTTTTGTATCATATAGGGAGAAGAGGAAGCTAATATCTATAACTCTGGCTCGTTGAGGATAAGCTATAAAGGAAGCTGTCTGTTGAGTATTTGGAACGTCTGCTTTACAATTTAAAAAAATTCCCCTGGTTGTTTTCTGGGCATGAGTTTGGTGCCACCTTGTGGGCAATTGTCAGACTATTACTTGTGCCATTAAAAGAAAACTTGCCACAAGGCAATTAATAGTGCTCAAAAAATATGCTCTGTAAATTAGTTAGATTAAAAAACCCCTGGACTTCAGTGATTCTTTCACTAGATTCATGCAGCTTCATCTTAGAGGCAATACTGCTACCTTATTTCAGGAAACATTTGATTTTTCCTCAGGGATTTTGATACCCTGCTGAGGTACCAGTGTCTTATTACCTGTAGAAAACATTGTCGGGGTATCTGTGTTCTTTTTTTAAGCCTTGTGTTTTCACCATATTTTAACATGGTTTTCTTTCTTTCATTTAGAGCTAAATATTAGGTATCTAACAAAATGTATCTTCTTAGTGGTAGTATTTAATGCTGACCTTATTAGAGAAAAAAACAAATACAAACAGATTACCTCAAATATAATATCAGACATGTACAGATATGAGAAATTCTTGTTAATTTACTTTAAATAAAATTTGGATGCCTTGTTTATATAGATTTGCCACATCATAGAATTTATATACTTTTAATTAATAAGAGAACAAATAAACTATGCTGTGTGACGCTATTTTGCATAAGGATGCTACTTTTACTAAAGTCCTTTGGCAGGTTCAGCAATGCTGGGGATGTGATTTTTGACCCACTTTATCACATTTCTCACAACAGCCCTCTGAGGTATCTAGAACTGATCTCCTAATCCTTATTTTGCCTGTGGAGAAGATGGAGTGGAAGGCAGGGGGGCTCACCCTGGGTCACAAGGCCTGATAGTGGTGGGGCAGGATTAGAACCCAGCTCTCAGGACAGCTGATCTGCTGCTCTTGTCATTAGCTGATGCCGTTCTTATTATTTACATCATAGGGTGACAAATGCAAGAAATGAACATGTCTGTGCTGATGGGAGTTTTAGAGAATCAGGGTGTTGGGCTGGAGTGGGAGGAAGTGGGGCTGGGGGGGATGGAGGGAGAGAGAGAGGGAGTGAGAGAGAGAGATTCCTGCTGCATGGACTTAGAAAACATATCCTCGTTCTTTCTAAAAGGGAAAGTGGACCCCATGTTGGGGTTTAAACATTAAATCCCATGTTTAATCATTGTTCCCATGATTAAAGCTTTTCAAGGCTCTCTCTGCCTACATGACAAAGTCCAGACTCCTTTCTTTAAGTGGCTCTCAGCTCCTTTATGACCCAGCTCCCTGAGTTCTCCTGCCAACCACACGTCACTCCAGCAACACCACAGTGCACTTATTGCCCCTCTACCAGTTCCTTTTCTTACCTTCTTCCCTTTGTTTGAACTGCCCCTCACCCTTGTTGCCTTGACCACCCTTTCTCCTCTGTTTTTCCTAATGAATCCAAATTATTCAGTAGGGCTCAGCTCACAGGTAGCCTTCCTTCTCCTTCTCCAGTCTGGTTAAGGTGTTCTACCTCCGTGCACTCCTATAATGCTGTGCAACTATCTGTTGGAATGTCTGTTTTCCTAACTAAATGGTCACGTCCTTAAGAGAAGGTCCTGCATATTATTTACCTTTCTGTTATTAGAATTGAGCACAAGATCTGACCTATATTGTCTCACCATAGGTGGGAAGGACAGAATCGAGGCTAAGTTGCAGAAATCGGGGCACGAGAGGTAGAACTGGGGACTCAAGGCTTGCAAAGCCTCTTTCTGCCTTCGCTGGCCTCTGCTCCTCTTGCCCTAAGGCACTGTTCTCAGGCCCTTGCCTTGTCTCTCTCCAACTCTCAGCTCTCCTTCCCTCTTCTCTCAGCCATGTTTTGTCCTCCATGTAGACACGGCTTCCTCCACATGGCTGGAGAAAGTGGCCTCCAGAACACTCATCCCCTTTTTTTTTGTTTGTTTAAGTATTTATTTATTTATTTATGGCTGCGTCAGGTCTTAGTTGCAACACGCGGGATCTTTTCGTTGGAGCGTGCGGGCTTCTCTCTAGTTGCGTTGCGCGGGCTCTAGAGCACGTGGGCTCTGTAGTTGTGGCACTCAGGCTTAGCTGCCCCGCAGCATGTGTGATCTTAGTTCCCCGACCAGGGATCAAACCTGAGTTCCCTGCATTGGAAGGCGGATTCTTAACCACTGGACCACCAGGGAAGTCCCTCCAGACTCATCCTTGTAGCTTGGCAGCCTCAGGGAGAAAAGTGCTTCTCTCCCCCAGTATCCCTGTGGGATTTTGGGGGAAGGACTTTGGTCCTTTCTGGGTCATCCCTGGAATGATCACTGTGTCCTGGCACTTTGTGCACGTTAAATGAATAGTCCATGTGGCATTTCTCTTTGTGTCCCTCATTTCTTGCCTCTGCTGATTATAAGCTTCTTCATTCACTTTTCTTCATTTTTATCATATCTCAAAAGTGATATGATACAAGACAGGGGCTGACTTCACGAGTATCCCTTGACCAGAATGCAAAGGTTAGGCAGTTCTGTCTAGACAGTCGTAGGTGGTGGGTCCACCTCCTCATCTCTCCTGCATCCTCCCTTCCTGTCAGCCCCCACTGGGATTTTGGCTCAAGGAGACAGGGGGTTTGGAAAGGCAGAGCTAACTACGTAGACCACATTCCTCAATCCTCTGACACTCCTGAAAAGAGGGCCTGGATTAGATGGGGCAGGCAGAATAGTTAGTTTTTCAATTACTGTGAAATATCACAAATATACAGACAGAAAGTGTACAAAACCTAAATATATAGCTTAATGAACCAGTATCACGTACATATAACCATCATCCCGGTCAAGAAACAGAACCTCAGAAGCCTCCGTGTTCTCCTTCTCAGTCACAACCCCTGACTTCCCCCCAAAGCCAGCCATTACCCTGACTTCATGGTAATCTCTTTTATTTATTCTTATACCCCCCAAGTATGCATCTTTCAACACTAGAGCTAATTTGATTGTTTTTGAAGTTTATACTAATGGAATCATCTAGTCTTACTCTCTTGTGTCTGGCTTCTTTCATTCAGCATTGGGTTTGAGAAATTCATCCCTTTTGTTGAGTATAGCCCTGTTTTTCATTTTTTGGCACCATGTAGTATTTTATTATATAAAGGTACCATCATTTCATCATTTATTTTTCCATTCTATTGTTGATGGACATTTGGGTTGTTTCCAGTTTTGGGCTATTATGAATGATACTCCTGTGAACTTTTTTGTTCTTGTCTCTTGGTGCGCATGGGATGTGCTTCAGTTGGGTGTACACTTAGGAGGGGAAGTAGTGGAGTGTGGGGTAGGTATATATTCACCATTAGTCTATATGCCAGTTTTTCAAAACAGGTGACCAATTTACCAGCAGTGTTTTCTTTCTCTACCTCTTCTAATCCCCAATTTTGGTGGCATTGCAGGAACCACACAGAGATAATAATCATAACTGCCATTTATTAAGTGCTTACTCCATATGAGAAGTGCTTTATAAATAGTATATCAAGTCATCTTCACAACAACCCTTAGGGACAAGTGCAATTGCTTTCTCCATTTTGCAGATGAGGGTCCTGAGGATCAAAGAGAGATTAAATAACTTACTTAGGGTCACGTAACTAGTCTGTGGTAGAGCTAGGACCCAAACCTGGGTCTGAGCTCCTTGACTCCATAACCTGAGCTCTTACCTCTACACTGAAAGGCTGGGGTTTACCTGGTAGCCAGAGTGTGGGAACTGTGGTTTGGCACAGTGGACCCGTGCCTTCCTGCCTACAAATGTGGGTCATGCCTGTTGGCAGTCATTCCTTTAAAGAAAGAGCCTATTTTTCCAGGAAGAAAACACATGGAAGAAAATGCAGGTATCTGGGAGCTTGAAGCACTTCGTAGTCCCCTTTGGCTTATGTACTATTAAGGCCAGGCTCTGCTGGTCCTAGTGCTGAGACTTTGCCTCAGGTATTTGTCTATTCATATTTGTTTTTCTCAAATGTCACAAGGCTATGCCTTGACCATACCTCTCATGCCCCTATTAAAATTCTGAGGTTATAAAATAATCATGTGTTTTTCTAGTAGGAGTTAGAGTAATAAAGATCAATGGGTTAGTATCTGGCTTTTCTATGAAGTTTCTTTTTTTTCATTAGTGATAAAATTGAAATCTTAAACACGTAGAATAATAATGTTATATAAACATTTTCCAAGGCCTCAACACTATCCCCACTGATCTTTTCTTCTTTTTCAGCCACATACCACAGAAACTTTCTTACTGGCCGGCTGGTACATCTGCATTCATCACCACACCCTCATCAGTTGTCCTGATAACTGTCAGTGGGATTTTTAAAAAGACCTAGTCTGCTTATGTTTCTTCTCATCAATACCCTGTGTGATTTGGACCCAGCCTCATGCTACTCTCCCCTTTTCTTTGTATTCCAACCACAATACTTAATAAACGCCTTTCCATGTGCCAGACACTATTCTAATAATTCCATTGTATAGAAATTATTATTCCTATTTTAAATAGGAAGCACAGAGAGGTTAAGTAACTTACTCAGGGTCACCCAGTTAATAGAGGTCAGGTAGAGGTTGGATTCAAACAGGTCCATTGGCGCTAGAGTCCATGCTCTTACCCACAGCACGGTGCTGTCTCTCTTTCCTAGTCTTCTCTAAGTACCTTTTATACACCCTACTCCTCTCCTCAGGGATTTTGCACTTGGTGTTCTTTTGTCTGAGATTCTCTCCCCTCACTCTGTCATCTAACTAGCATCTCTTCCCCTTCAGAGCCCAGCTTCAATGAAGTTGCTTGAATTGCTTAATCTTATTATTTTAAAAATACTCAGTGCGTTTTAATTACTTTGAAACTGTAAGCTCCATGAGGGCTGAGGCCCACCCACCCTGTTTATCCCCAAGTGTCCCATGCTTGGTGCACAGCTGCAAACCTTGTGTGTTCATTCAGCAAATGAATGAATGAAAGGATGGCTCACATCAGAGTATAGAGGCAAAATTGTTTTTCTATCCTCAGATATAGTTTTCAAGTAAGCCCTAACTTAAGTGAACTTAGATTCTAATTATTGTTTAGGTGGCTTTTTGGTCTGGTGCCTCATTTGATCTGGATTTTTAATATGTGTTTTTAGTTCTCAGTCTACTTTCCTTCAGGCACTGCCTTCTGATTTACAAGGCTCCATTAGCTTAAGGTGTCTTGCTCATGGTTTTTCATTTCATCTTATGGTTTATGGGCCATTAATAACACTTAGGCAAAATGTTCCAATCTATATATAATGCACACTGGAGCTGCTGCCTATCAGAATATCCCCTCACTTTTTTTTTTTTAAAATTACAGCTTTCTCAGTTGACTCAAAACCATCCCCTAGTCATGTATCTGTGAAAATCATGATCTGTTTTAGGTGAAATCATGGAAGAATTGTGACTGACATGTATGTGTCTCGTATGGGCCCTTTATGTGCTAACTTGAGAGAAGGTGGGACCTTGAGATGAAATGAGTTTTCAGTTCGTTCTTTAATGGTGAGCATGTTAAATAGTCTTCTTACTAATTGAGTAGAGAATCTACCTTTTAGAAGTCACATTTTAACCTAATGTGCTAGTATTAATTGCTACCCTTCAATAAATATATATATTTTTATATTCCAATCCTATAAGCTTTCCTCACATTCAAATTTTTTACAAGAGATTTTTATTGCCAATTTTATCATCAGTATCAATCAGCTTGGCAACTTCTCAAGTATTTTCAGCTATTCTAATAAGTTTATCGGCATGGTATTTCCCTAGTCTCTCAGAAACAAAGCAGTGTTTTTTTTTTCTATGCAATATTCCTTAAGGATTCTAACTTAATATTTCATGTTTATAGTTATTAGAGACACCAAGAAGTCAGGACAGTTTTGGTTGCACATATAGATACCTAAACCAAGTCAGCCTAAGAAAAACGGGAATTTATTGTCTCACCATTTCCAGGAAGGACAGAATTGAGGCTAAATTGTAGGAATGGGGTCATCAGGGCTGGAACTGGGGTTTCAAGGCTTCGAGAACTCTCTTTCTCTCTGCTGTCATTGGTCTGTGCTCCTCTTGACCTGGACATCATTCTGCAGCCCTTGCCTTGTCTCTGTTCATCTCGCAGCCCTCCTTCCCTCTTCTTGTCAGCCTCCTTTTGTCCTGCCGATTATGGCTTTATAATATGGCTTTTCATATGGAGAAGGGGGCCCCCCAATGCTCTAGGCACCTTCTTGCACCTTGGCCTCTGTGGTGTGTTGGGGGGAAGTGCTTCTGTCCCTCAATATCCCCATGTTGATTTTAGGGAAGGACTTTGCCCCTGCTTGGTCCATATCCCCACTTCTTGAACTGTCCCTGTGTCTGGTCAGGAGGCTGTGAATGACAGACAGCCCCACCTGAGTGGTGAGGCGGGAGCATGAGTTAGCCAAAGCAAAGGGAGACTGTTGCTAGAAGAGGGATAAGAACATTTGAGGGAATAATGAAACCATGGCTTCCATAGTCCACTGGATGGTTGCTCTTGAGATTAAATAAGCATTTACCGAGTGATTCCTCTGTGTCAGGCACCGTGTGACACCCTAGGGATTCAAAGACTAGTGATGAGATTACAAAGCAAGTTAAATGATTCTAAATTACAATGGGAGGGAGTGGGCTAAATGTAAGGAAAAGCCTCCTGGGAGTGACTCGAGTTATACTTTGGAATGTGTTTCATCTTATTCTTTAGAATTTTTTGTTTTGTTGTGCTTTAATGATTTGTCACTTCTCTGGGATGATTTGACTGTTATAGATAGCACAAATCAATTTCCTGGAAGGTGAACATAGATTTTAAAATTCATTCATTGAAAAAATTACGTTTTCTTCTTCTGATGAAAAAAATATATGTTCATTTGGAAAATATAAAGTATAAAGAAGAAAAAAAATAATTCTAGCAGCCAAAGATGGCATTTTCGTTTGTTAGTTAGCATTTTGGTATTTCCTTATGGTCTTTGATATGCATATATGTAAAGACAAAATAACTTATCTAATTTTTATTGTTTAGAAAAATTGGTTTAATAGTGTTACAGTTTTGAGTCTTGCTTTTTTATTTAATGTTTTATTGTGAGCATTTACCCATGCCATAAAACATATGTGAGAGATGGGATTTTTATTATTCTCTGCTTCATAATCCACCAAATGGCTGAACCACAACTTATTTAACCATTTCTCCAGTATCCCACATTGAAGTTGTTTGCTAGATTTTGTCAACATGAGAAACTCAAAGAATGTTCTGCAACCTAAATCCTTGTCTGGCTTTCAGATGATTTCCTTGGGTCGCATTCCTAGTAATGGACTCAGGAGATCAAAGGGAAGGCACACATTTAAGTCTCTGGATCCAGATGGCCACTCTGCCCTTTGAGAGGGTGTTTCAGTTTACATTCTTACCAGCTGTAGATGAGAGAGAGCATAAGAATTTAATGGACCATCTCTGACAATTAGCTCATGGGTCCAGTCAACTGATTTTATCCTATCTGTGAGGGATACTATGTGTGAACCAAGTGTGACCATGTGTTGGATACTGGAAAAGGCTCTGGCAGCATGATCTGAAAACTTCACCTTTTCAGTGAGAAATGAACACATGACTTCCTCCAAAGGATTCATCTCTTGTTTCAAAAATGCCATATCCTTACTGTTGAGGCCAAGTAAATGGAAAATGCAGTGTCCATGTTGGGAATTAAAAAATTTTTTTTTCCTCTTCTTCCTTTTTCTTCTTTCTCTCTTTCTCTGTCTCCCCCTGTCTCTCAAAATAAAAGAGCCTCTCTGATTATCCTCTTGGATATGATTCCTAGGAGTGCAATTATGGGATCAAAGGGTGTCTTAGTTCAGGCTGCTGTAACAGAATACCATAGACTCGGTGACTTATAAACAACAGAAATTTATTTCTCACAGTTCTGGAGGCTGGAAGTCTGAGATCAGAGTGCCAGTATGGACAAGTTCTAGTGAGTGCCCTCTTCCAGGTTGTAGATGGCCATTTTCTTGTTTCTTGCCTCACACGGCAGAGAGAGAGAGAGAGAGCAAGAGAGCTCTCTGGGGTCTCGTTTATAAGGGTACTCATCCCATTCATGAGTGCTCCACTCTCCTCATGACCTAATCATTTTGAAGGTTAGATTTCAACATATGAATTTTGGGGAGACACAAACATTCAGTCCATAACAAAGGGATATAACAGTTTCCATTGTTGTTACCAAAAAAAGTAGGAAAATCTGGTGAGAAGAGCCCTGAAGCAAAAGATATAGTCCTCAATAAACTGGAAATATTAAGAACCTAAACAGATTCTTTCATTCAGCAAATATTTACTGAGTACCTACTCTGTGGCTGGCGTGTGTTACCACGTGAAATTAATTGGCTCAGGAAGGGCTTTGACACTGAGATACTGAGTATTGAGTCGCACTCACGTGTTTGATAGAATGATTCCTGACGTGAATTTCTGGATGAGGTGGAAGGAACGCTGGTCTTGGAACTGGACAGATCTGGGTAGAAATTCTGGCTCTGCTGGGTGCTGTCGGACATGTTACTTTACCTCTCTAAGGCTTAGTTTCCTTACTGGAAAATCTAGTCAACTCATAGGGCTGTTAGGAGTAAACACAATGATTTAAGTCACTAGTACCCTGTTGGCACCAGCAGGTGTTCAATAACTAGTAGCTGCTATTATTTTTGTCATGGTTATTATCCTTATGGTGATGACTCAGGGATAAGATGTTTGTATGCTTTGACAATAGTTCACAATGCCTCCCTAAGCACCTTTCCTCTCAGAGCAAAAGCAACTCTGTGCACGTGTATATGTGTGCATGTGTGTGTGTGTGTGTGTGTGTGTGTGTAATACAGGAAGTCTCTCCCCTGGAGTCAGTCCCCAGAGCCTGTTTCAGAAGTGTTCTTGTAAGCGGCTATTAGATTCCCATCTTCCCTGCTCTGCTTTCTGAACGCTGAAAGCTCAGAATGGAGGCAATGGGAGTAGTCTCACCAGTAAACCTTCAGCATGAATTAGGTCTTACATAATCTGGGTTTGGGGGTACAGTGAGTACCCTTTTTCGGCTGTGAGTGGGGTGCTTGGCCCCGAAAATCTAGAGGTGAGGTTTCATCATCTTTCCTCTCTTAGCTTTTGGGGTCCAGAAGGCAAATGTTGGTGACGGGGAGAGTGAGAAACTGACGTGCCTCACAGCCACATGCCCACAAATCATTGCCTGGGCTGGGCTGGGCTGGGTGCAGCTACTGAAGTGTGATTGATTCCACATGGGCCTACCAGCCTTCACTTCCCATGTTTAGGTGCTTGGTGCTCTTGTACTTTTCCCCCCATCACATCAAATACTGATTTAAAATAGTGCATGAACATCTTAGTATGTACAAGTGTGTATGATGAGGCCACCCAAAGTGGCTGTTCTCTTGCTCTCTGTACATCCCCTGCTCGACCAGTGCCTATTTCACCTACACCCTACTCACATGACTGACCGTCCTACATACTTACCCCCACCCCAGCTGGTGATTGTTCTAACCGTTAAATCAAAATACCTGCACCTTGATAGCTTATCAAAGAGGCACCTGAGGGGTGTGCGCCTCTGCTGGTTTCCCTGGCAACCAATGAGCCAACCTGACGTCACTTCCCCCTATAAGTAGTAACCTCCCCTTTCCCCAGGAGTGAAGGCTGCTGCCATGTTCTGCCCTGCCGCGCGGGTGGGTTGTCGCTTCAGGACCTTGCTTCACACGGTAAGCTCCCCCTATCCATTAAACCACTGATATCTCTGTCACTGACTCCAGGCTCTTTCTTCGGTCTTGAAGCTGGGCACGTATAGGCCTTGTAGGCCTGTGGGGTGCAGGTCAGCAAAGCTTCAGAGTCCTCTGCATGGTAGAAACTTGGTTCCAGAAGCTCCTGAGAACCGTTATTTTGTTGGAGTATCATTCCTGTGTTCACAAAACAATTATTCTGACACTTGTTAAAATGGTAAGGAAGACTTTATTCAAGATTACTGCAATAGGGGTATTGCACTACAGGAGAGAGATGGGGCTTAACTTGGAATACAGCAAAGACAGCTGGAGATTATAGCCAGTGAGCAGAGTGAGGGGGTGAGTGGGTGGAAAATTACTAAGGGGAGACATCAAGGGTAGGAGAATTCTTGCTAAAGGCAGGCCACGGACTTAGACGTCAAAGGAGGAGGATGAGGAACATCACCAGATACCTAGGGTGGGGGATTCTCTTTAAACTGACTTAACAGGTTCTTGCTAAGACTGGGTTTTGCAGGCCTGGCAAGGACAGAACAGAGGCCAAGTTGAGGTCTAGTTGATGAGAGTGCTCAGAGGAGCCTAATTAAAGTTTGATCAAGGAGGGAGTCTTTGCCACCTGCCATGATTAGAATGAAGCATACATGGTTAAGGGCTCACCTTTTTTTTTTTTTTTTTAAATTTTATTTATTTATTTATTTATTTATGGCTGTGTTGGGTCTTCGTTTCTGTGTGAGGGCTTTCTCTAGTTGTGGCAAGTGGGGGCCACTCTTCATTGCAGTGCGCGGGCCTCTCACTATTGCGGCCTCTCTTGTTGCGGAGCACAGGCTCCAGACGCGCAGGCTCAGCAATTGTGGCTCACGGGCCCAGTTGCTCCGTGGCATGTGGGATCTTCCCAGACCAGGGCTCAAACCCGTGTGCCCTGCATTGGCAGGCAGATTCTCAACCACTGCACCACCAGGGAAGCCCAGGGCTCACCTTTTAATTACCCCTGCTTGATGTGTGACCTTGGGCCTTTATGATCCTGAGACTCTTACTGGAAAATGGACCAAGCAGTAGTATCTCCCTCATAAGGAATACAGTGAGCATCAAATGAGATAATGCATGGGAAGAACTTGTCACAGTGTCCGTCCTAAAGTAAGGGCTCGATAAATGGTATTAGTATTATAAGTTGGGGACTGTAATTTAGTTTTTTTTAAAAATTAATAGCTACTTTATTTATTTATTTATTTTTATTTATTTTTAGCTGTGTAGGTCTTCGTTTCGTGTGAGGGCTTTCTCTAGTTGCGGCAAGCGGGGGCCACTCTTCATCGCGGTGCGCGGGCCTCTCACTATCGCAGCCCCTCCTGTTGCGGGGCACAGGCTCCAGACGCGCAGGCTCAGCAGTTGTGGCTCACGGGCCCAGTTGCTCCGCGGCAGGTGGGATCTTCCCAGACCAGGGCTCGAACCCATGTCCCCTGCATTAGCAGGCAGATTCTCAACCACTGAGCCACCAGGGAAGCCCTGTAATTAAGTTTTGATCCAGTAATTTAGTGACACTTTCTAATCTATAAGTTATATAGGAAAATACGTGGTTTAGTGAAAACTGCTCTGGACTGAAAGGGTTTAAATAGCTGGATTTAAAGTCTGGCCACACCAATGTTTAGCATCCTCCCAGAGCTTAAGTTTCTTATCTGCAAAATGGGACAATATCCTTTTCCTTGACTGTCCTGCAGGATGG
Source organism: Eubalaena glacialis (assembly GCF_028564815.1). Taxonomy (NCBI): domain Eukaryota; kingdom Metazoa; phylum Chordata; class Mammalia; order Artiodactyla; family Balaenidae; genus Eubalaena; species Eubalaena glacialis. The sequence continues at coordinate 80,045,557 of NC_083722.1, read as the reverse complement.
CAATAAATGAGAACATATATGTGAAAGTACTTGGACAACTAGAAATTTGTCTGAAGTTGTTCTTTAATAGTCCTATGATTAGGTCTCTGTCTGCTAGTGAGCCTGTGCCCCTGGGCTGTGACCTTCACTAGGGCTTCTCAGTTTCATTTTGTTTTTCCCTCTTAGGAGAGACAGGAAGGCTAGAGAAAGTTGGAGTTGGGTATTTCCCTTCCCTCAGTTAGGTTCTGGTAAAATATTCATAGTTTACTTTGAGGGTAGACCTTGTTAAGTAGAACAGAATGCTCTGGGAATACATAATGACTGCTTTCCCCAACCTCCTTGCAGGAAGAACCAAAGGACTTTTCTCTTGGCTTTATTGTGAAAGCCTGATAGGGCTCCTTGGGGTAAAACTCACAAAAGTATGGGGGCTGGCCAAGACTGGGCCCCCACTGGAGTTTTTATAACATTGTTTATTCAAAAATTAATAAAAGTAATATTTTTCTTACTTTGTTCCTATCAGCTTATAGATTGGATATAGGAAGATGGTTAGCAACCATTTAAGGAGTTTATTGAGAATAATGATAATGGCTGGCAGCAAAAGTATAACTGTCTTGTGGTTACAACCAGATTCTTCTAACACAAGTGTGTGGTTGAAAGGAAAAGGGAGTGGATGAAAAGAATATGCTACCTGTCTTTGGCTCTTTTGGAGGAAACCAGGTAGTAAAGTGGATATTTTACAAAACAGAAAACTGTGAGTTGTATCCACTTCAGGTTATGGTGGATCTTCAAAATCTACCGAAAGCTAGAAAGTCATAGAAGTCATTGGCTTACTTTAAATACCAGACAAGTATTTAACCAGTCATTGCTTTGGAAGGTCCTTTAAACTATTTTTAAAAAGTCCTATTGTGCCGAATGATTTTCATTGTTGGACATTTTGTATAACTGGATTTGTTTCTGATTTATGTTCTAAATGAAGTTAGGGTAAAAGAGTAAAAAATAAATCCTTAGCCTTCTCTCAAAATAGAATTTATACTTTAGTCTGTTCATAACAAAATCTTTTAAATATCAGAAGTCTACTTCTCATGTTATAATTTGTAAAAAATATTTTGCTTTTGATTATTTTCAGGATCCATAATTGTTTTTTTTATTGGAAAATGAAAGAAGGTGACCAAGGGGGAGCTAGGGGAAGGCACATTGGGAAGATACAGGGAAATATCTGAGCTTTGATGTCGATGGATTTGTCTGTTGCTCTGCTCTTCCACCATTTTTATTTGAATTACTTTTAGGATGCCAGTGGCTGGAGCTGCATCCTTCAAGAAGCTAGCTCTCAGAGGAGACGTTCCTGTACTTTTCCAAACACCAAATCTGGGCTTCTTTCTCTCTCTTCTCACAAAGTCTACTGTTCTTTTTCAAATTCAGTGTCAGATGGTGATGAAGAGTTCAGCTTCTGAGATCAGACTCATTGGGTTCCAGTCTAGCTCTTACTCTTCAGTGTGTGACCTTGGGTGTGTATAACCCTGTGTGATTACTTGACTTCTTTCTACCCCAGTTTCCTTGTCTGTAAAACATGACTAATAACACTACCTCCCTCTTAGAGTAGTTGGGAGGATTAAATGAGAGAATCCATGTATGGAGCTATTGTAAGGGGTTGGTAAATGTTACTTGATGCTATTATTATTTACCCTCCTGCTTTGCCTCTTTTTTCTTCTTCTGTTCCTTTCTTCTTTGCCTTTGCAAAGGCTATTCTGAAAATTCCCATTTGTACCTTCTCTTTCTCTAATACGGTTGTGTTATATCCTACTCATTTCATTATACACACAAACACACACACATACACATACACATGTGCACATATACATATGTTTCTTTACTGTGTACCTATAGTGTGTAAAGCGCTCTGGTAGATACTGAGGATGAGATTCCTGATTTTGTGGAGTTTGCATCTAGTGACAAAAATATGGAAAATGAATCAGTTATAGAAGTGAAAGAAAGACCAGGGTGCTGTGGGGTTGTGCAGCCAGGGCACAGCCCCAGCCTGTGAGGTCATGGAAGCCTCTGTGAGGAGGGAACAGTCAAGCTGAGGCTGGAAGCATGAGGACCTTCTCCTTGGAGCCCTTTCTGGTCACATTTATTTTTTACACTCCTGATTGAGGTTACTGTAGCACTTTATTTCTGCCTCAGGTATAACATGTACAAATTCCTATCTTATCACATAAATATGTGGGTCAATCTCGCTCCCACTGAGTTACCTTGAAGAGGACATTACTCATCTTCGTATGGTCATAGCTTCCTGTATAACACTGTTGATATTGGCCATCAGTTAGTGTTTTCTGAACTAAACCACATTGTGCTGTGAGGAGGGTAGACCCACAAAGGAATTCTCCTTACTCATGTTTGGCTTATTTGGGCCTGAGGTGTTCCTTCTTGCCCTGTTATAACTCAGTTTCATCATACGCAAACTGGAAGGAATGGATTAGGCTCCTTCTGGTTAGCGCTTCTTTGATTCTCTTGAGGGAATTTGGTGTCGCTTTAGACAGCAGCACGAATGTGTACTTAGAGTAGTGAAATTTAAATAGGGGTCCATTATCTTTCAGTGGTCTTCTAAGGGGATATTTTGACTGGGGCTGAGTTGAATTGGTCCGCAGGCAGAGTTAGGCAGCAGCACTCCCTTTGTATGCTCCCAGGCCGCCCAGGTGTCATGGAACATTTGTGGGGAAAGAACTTGAGCTCTTAACATAAGTGGAATCTAGACCTATGCAGCCCTAGTTTGGTGGACTGAGGCTCACCAAAAGAAAGCCAGATCGCAGAAGCAGATCATGGGACCCTTGAGAAAAGAACTCATGAGTGAGGAGAGTTCTCAGAGAACAAAGGAGTCGAGGAGAAGTGGAGCAGGTGCCTCACCATGGCCTGACACAGCCTCTGTCCTGCTGCTTCCTGAGAACGAGAGGGCTGTGGCATAAAGAAAGAGAGATGAGTCACTAGAGGCCCACAAGCTTTGCTGAGGGAACCTACTGAACAGCCTGGCTATGCACAGCCACAGGAGCTCTCCTTCTGGCCAGAAATAGCCAAGAACAGCAGAAGTTGGTGACCATGAAGGTCAGGAGTGGTGGAGGGAGAAAAATCTGCAATCTGGAACTCTCCTAGCTCTCTCTTACATGTCCAGGATTAGTAAGCAATTCAACGTGGTTCCAGAGAGGGTCCTATTGGATAAGAAGGCCATTTCTCATCCTATATTTTAGTCTGGCCAATTTATTACACTATGGTTGTTTGGGTAAGTTGAGATTGTTCAAGCTACCTCAAGAGAAAGAAGCCAGAGGTTCACTGGAGCTGAAACTGAAGCACTACTGGTATCTAAGTTGGCTGTTCCTTTGGGCATTTCTATGGCTTTCCTGCCCTATTCTTCCCTCTTTACTATCTACCTTCCACAGCCTTCTCCATGTTTATTTTGCTTCCTCAGAACTTGGGCTTCCCTGCGACTTTGGTTTGTCAAAGCCCCATATCCTCCTGAGGAATTCTTTGCAACTTTGCTTCCTCTGTTGACTGCCTCAGGCTCTCAGTTTCCAATTCCATTTTTCTGAGAGACATACGATGGCCCAGTCAGGCCATGGGTGAGAGGCCTGTTCCTTGGTCCATTTAGCCACTGGACTGGGGGGAGGCAGGAGCAGGGCCAGCTGACATGGAGCTTGGCTGTGGATGGACAGACTTGCTTGGAGTAGGTTGTGACCAGAGCAAGTCATGATGGACATCTCTAGCTCATAATCCAGTCATTCATTCATTCTGTTTCTTACCTCGGAACGTAGCATTGGGGTTAAGAACTTGGGTCCCAAAGTCAGACTCAAATCTCAGCTGTGACTTTCCTCATCTGTAAAAAGGGGATGGTAATCACACTCACTTCATAAAGTTGTTTTGAAGATGTGAGAAAATGCATATAAAGAGCTTAGCATAAGGCTCAATGCAGAGTAAGCACTTTTTAAGTGTTAGTTATTCTTTTTACATATAGTCCATAAATGAGCAAGACAAGTATAGCATCTGTCTTTATAGAGTTTGTAATCTAATTTTCATGAGCCACGCACAGCACTATTGACAACACATTTATAATGTATGGAGGACATCATATAGTTAATAAATTAATTTATGGAACAAATATTTATCGACCATCTACTAGGTGTGTGGCACTGTTTTTGGCACTGAGCGTACAGTTTTTAACAAATAGTCAAATCCCTACCCTCACGGAGCTCATGTCTAGTTAGAAGATAGGCACAGTAATTAAAGATAGATAGATGTTGGTAATGTCTAGTGATGCTGTGTGGTATGAGGGAAAAGAGCAGGGTAAGGGAATAGAGAATGCCAGGGTGAATGTGAGGGGCCTAATTTAGATGGAGTAGTTCATGATGACCTCCCTGAGGAAATGATGCTTGAGTGGGGAACTAAATAAAGTGAGGGAGGGACCCATTCAGCCATCTGGTGGAAGAGCATTCCAGGCAGAGGGAAGGGTGAAAGCAACAGCTTTGAGGCAGGAGTGTGCCTGGCATGCTTGAGGGACAGCAAGGAGGCTGGGGTTAGCTGTAGCCTATTCAGTGAAGGTGAGAGTGGTGGGAAATGAGGTCTCAGAGGTAGCCAGGGGCCCGGGGTGATTTTTAATTTTTAACTTTCCAACAGGCTCTTGTGTCTATGGCTCATCTGGGCTTTTCAGATTGGCATGAACTCCTGGCTTGTCATTTTCCTCTGTGACCAAGGGCAGCAGACAGATGCTCATTTTGAAGCAGCCTGACTTGCAGATGCACAAAGGCTCATTAGAGTTTTGAACTATCTTGTGGACTATTGGCTCCTGAGACTGCAGCTGGTATTTCCCCCCACCAGGGCAGGGTGAGTCATGGGGTGGGGGAGGGTCTTGATAAATGTAAAGCCAGCTTCCTCTGTCATCACTACCACAGAGCTGCTTCCTTAGTCATCCTTTAACCTCTGTGTTCTGACCTCTTTCTCAAGGATTAAAATAGCCCAGCATGCTGCATCCAGTGTAGTTATTATTGAGGGACAGGAAGTGTGCTAAGTGACTCACCACGAGTAAGAGGTGAACTGTTGAGCTGTGCCTGGGGCTGGCTGCTGCTGAGGATAGGAGGCCCCCAGACTACCCTGACATAGGTGTAAGAGCAGGGCTATCTTCAGTGTTCCATGGAAACAAGAGGAAGAAGCGGGTATTTCCATCAGCAGAATCTTGGGAGTGTTTTACAGTAGATGTGACATTTGAGCTGTGATATTTCCAAATTCTCTGATTCAGAACGTGTTTCCAGAATGGTTTTAATTTCCTGCAAGAAGGCTATGATTTTTGCTGTAGTTGGGGCTGGCTGCCCTTAGGTATTGGTTATGCCAGTGGGAGGCAGGGATGGGCCATTTACTGGACATTTATTGCTCATTTTTCTGTATATACAACATTGTTTTAGGCATCTTTTATATCAGTTATCTATTGCACTGTAATAAATCAGCCCCAAACTTGGGGACTTAAAATAATACTTTTATTTGCTTATAGTTCTGAGGATCATTAATTTTGGCCTGACTTGGCTGGGCTCAGCTCGGTGGTTCTTCTGCTGATCTCTTCTAGGGTCATTCATGAGGCTGCAGTCATCTGGTGATTTGATAGGGCTGTTTGGTTTAAGATGGCCTCTGTCACATGTCTGGTGGTTGGTGCTGCCTTTTGGTTGGGTCTTTCTTTTTTGTATTTAATTTAATTAATTAATTTATTTTTGGCTGTGTTGGGTCTTTGTTGCTGCATGTGGGCTTTCTCTAGTTGCAGCAAGCGGGGGCTACTCTTCGTTGAGGTGCGCGGGCTTCTCATTGCGGTGGCTTCTCTTATTGTGGAGCATGGGCTCTAGGCACACGGGCTTCATAGTTGTGGCTCATGGGCTCTAGAGTGCAGGTTCTGTAGTTGTGGTGCATGGGCTTAGTTGCTCCACGGCATGTGGGATCTTCCTGGACCAGGGCTTGAACCCATGTCCTCTGCATTGTCAGGCGGATTCTTAACCACGGCGCCACCAGGGAAGCCCCTGCTTGGGTCTTTCTTCTCATGGTCTCGTAGTCTTAAAGAGGGTATCTTGGGCTTAGTATCAAGAGGGCAAAAGTCTGAGCTCCAAGTATGGTTTCCTCTATCCTTTTGGGTGGTTCTTTCCCTGGCCTCAGGCAGTTTATTCACACACATGTGATGGTTAATAGCTGAATACTCAAGGGGGACCCTCTGCAGCTCTCTGCCCTGTGAACTTTAGTTGCCTTGATCTTTCCAGACTCCTCCCAAACTAGGGAGACTATAGGTCTTTGCCTGGGATTCTCCTCCTTGTGCTGCAGCCTGGACATTGTCTTCAGGCAATAGGCTGGGGCAGTTATAGTGCTCACCTCATTTGATTCCCATCTCTCAGGGATTACTATTCTTTTTTAACATATTTTTTAAAATAAATTTATTTATTTTATTTATTTATTTTTGGCCTCATTGGGTCTTCATTGCTGTGCGTGGGCTTTCTCCAGTTGCAGCAAGCAGGGGCTACTCTTCGTTGTGGTGCGCGGGCTTCTCATTGCGGTGGCTCCTCTTGCAGAGCACAGGCTCTAGGAGCGTGGGCTTCAGTAGTTGTGGCATGCGGGCTCAGTAGTTGTGGCTCGCGGGCCCTAGCGCGCAGGCTCAGTTGTGGTGCACGGGCTTAGTTGCTCCACGGCATGTGGGATCTTCCCAGACCAGGGATCGAACCCGTGTCCCCTGCATTGGCAGGCGGATTCTTAACCACTGTGCCACCAGGGAAGTCAGGGATTACTATTCTTGAAACCATTGTTTTACATGTTGTCTAGTTTATTAGTTGTTTCAGGAGAGAAAATTATTCTGTCTCTGTAACTCCTTCTTGGCTGGAAGCCAAAGTCTCAAGAGGATGAAAGTGAAGTGGCAAGGTGTCTTGAGGCCTTGGCTTGGAACTCGCAGACATCACCTCTGAATTCTGTTAATCAAAAGACACCTGGGGGGGCTTCCCTGGTGGCGCAGTGGTTGAGAATCTGCCTGCCAATGCAGGGGACACAGGTTCGAGCCCTGGTCTGGGAAAATCCCACATGCTGCGGAGCAACTGGGCCCGTGAGCCACAACTACTGAGCCTGCACGTCTGGAGCCTGTGCTCCGCAGCAAGAGAGGCCGCGATAGTGAGAGGCCCGCGCACTGCGATGAAGAGTGGCCCCCTCTCGCCGCAACTAGAGAAAGCCCTCACACAGAAATGAAGACCCAACACAGCCAAAAATAAAATAAATAAATTTATTAAAAAAAAGACACCCAGGAGGTGGAGAAATAGATTGGACTTCTTGATGGGAGTAGTAGCAAAGTTACATTACAAAAGTACATGAGGATAGGGCTGGGAAGAGTGATTGAAGTCCTGTTTGCAAACACTACCCGACTGTGTGTGGGCAGGTAGGATTAATAAGATGACAGCTATCATTTTCCAGGCTGCTGCTATGAACCAAGCCCTGTTTGAAGCACTTTACGCACAGCTTATCCTAATAACATTGTGAAGTGTTGTGAACTTTGTAACATGGTTCATATGTGGAACTAGTGTAACATTGTAAAGCTCATCCTACAGGTGAGGAAACTGCCACTCCCCCAGGTTAAGTGATTTGCCTGAGGTTTTGTGGCTTCCAGGCCTGTGTGATTTCATGCCTGTGTTCTAAATCCATCCTTTTACTTTCAACTTTTCTGTGTTTTTAAGTTTTAGGCATATTGCTTATAAACAGATATAGCAGCATTAAAAAATGCCAAAAGATGATTTCTGTCCTTTTAGGTGGTAAGTTTATTCCATTTACCTTTATTGTAATTACTGATATGTTTGGATTTATTTCCACTGTTTTATTTTGTGCTTCCTATTTGCTCTCCCTTTTCTACGTCTATTTCATCTTTTTTTTTGATTGTTTGCATTTTCTTTATTCTCCTTTCCTACAGATTTGGAAGTTATATTCTCTATTCTTTTAACTGTTACATTTGAATTTTAACATGTGCACTTGAATTCAAGTCTAAAGTTAACCTGTTTATCTTAGTTTTCTCAAAAAAAAAAAAAAATCCATGAAGAATTTGGAACATTTTAACACCAACCATTTGCCTCCAGTCTTATATGTTTTTCTTTATATATCTCCCTGGGGATATGATAGTGTTGTATTGAATACTTTCCAGTCCCCTTTGAAATTAGGCATGGCCATGTGACTTGCTTTGGCCAGTGAAGTATGAGAAACAGAAAGCTTCAAGAGCTAGTGTGTAGTTCACCATATGACCTGTAGCAATTGTTGAAGAAGGTTTTGAGATGAGGTCCTTGGGGGGCTACAATGGGCAGAGTCCTCCTGCTAACCTCTGAAGGATATTTAGCATGAGTGAGAAATAAACATTTGCTGTTTTAAGCCATAGAGATTTTGGGTTTGTTACCACAGCATAAGTTGATCACCTGATTGATAAACTCCTGATTCCGTCCAAATTAGTTGTCATCATTATTATTGTTTTATATAATCAGTGCTTAGAATTACAACATTTACCATATTTATTTGATCACCTGTCCTTCATTCGTATCAATTCTTCCTTCTAGATTTTTCTTTTTTCTTGAAGTACATATTCTAGAAGTTCCTTAACTTCTGGTGTGCTTGTAAATGTTTAACAGCTGGTTCCCTGAGGGCAAAAGAGCCTGATTTTTAGTGTTTGCTGTTTTCCATGGTGTAAATACTCCCACCATGGCTGATTTCAAGTAACCAACATATTGTCAACTGACTCTCAAGAGTCCAGAAAATTTGGCTCTTATGAGCTAGTATAACACACTGCTATTTCAGGTGCATTATGTTAGTGGTAAACTGTTTTTGTCTCCAGATACCTTTATCTTCTCTTCATTCTTGAATGGCAGATTAACTGGGAGTAAAATTCTAAGGTTGAAAGTGTTCTCTTAGCAGTTTCAATCTTTTGTTATTGAAATAATATTGTTACTTCCTTGAAGTCTATTGTCATCTTGCATTATTCCTTTGCAGTTAATCTATTCCTTCTCTCTGGTTGCTTTTAAAACCTTCTCTTTATGCTTGATGTTCTGTAGTTTTGCTTTGTTATACTTGGGTGTGAGTTTAATTTTACTTATCTTGTTTGGATATATTTTGCTTCCCTCAATCTTTAATGAATTTTAGAAAATTTTTAGTCATTCTTTCTTTGAATATCATTTGATATTTGAGATTCTGCATGATCTGGGTTGAAAGACTGTACTTCCAGAGCATTTCTTTTTGCAGATATCACCTTGGGATCATTTTTATATTTATTTCTCCACTTTAGGCACTGGAAAGTGAACCCCATATTCACATGAAGGTAGACCCTTGGAGAAACTAGTTTTATCTTGTCCTGAGTCCAGAATTCAGGCTGTCATCTACCATTTCACAGATCCAGTTTTATGGAGGGGGTCTCAGCTTTAACTTGCCCAGAGCCTGTTCTGGCACGCTTCTAAGGCTGTTAACCCAAGCTCTCACTCTCTCTGCCCCTGCCTTGAGCCCTTGACAGACAAACCCTCAGCTCCTTTCACTAGTCTGATTTTTAATTTTCCTTTTTGTTTTTGGCTCCCAAGGATTTCTCTTACTTTCATGCATGGTCATCTGTGCATGCAAAGAGGTATTTTTGTATTTTTGTTTGATTTTGTATTTTCTCTAGCTTTTCCTGGTGTTTATAGTTACCTGTCTTGTAACTTGGATTATTCCAATATCTTCCTCATTGGTTTCTCTGCCTCTAATCTTCCTTTCAGGCTATCTTCCAACTGTAAAATATCCACCCCTATGTCTCCCCCAAACTTTAGTGTATGTGTCCCTTTTAAAGTAAAAATAAAAAAATGTTCTTGAAGACCCTTAAGAATGTTTGTGACAACCGTGGGGAAAATAAATCTTATTTTCTGAAGCTATCTTTCTTATATCTTTACTCATATGTCACATTGGTGAGGAAGTATGACTGACTACTTGTCTATCCTGCGTGAAATTAATACCCTCTTACCATTTTCATGTTTTGTTTATTGGTTAGGGTTAGGGTTATCAGCACTGTTTCCTGATATGCTATACTTCTGTTTGTTTACTGATTGTCTCCCCTTTTTAGATTCTAAGTTCCATGAGGTCAGGTACTTGTCTCTTTTGCTCATTGTTATATCTCCAATGCCTAGTATTGTGCCTGGCACATAGTAGATGTTCAATAGATATATTTTGAATGAATGAATGAAACATAAATTGTTAGCACAGATAAAAGTTGTCTTAATTTTAGATAATTTTATTTGTATTATCATTAAAATTAAAACAAAGAAATTTCAAATTTTTATGAAACTCATGGACCTCTGAGAATGCATTCATAAGCGCGGTTTGTAACGTGCAGTATTAAACAGTATTTACATCACTTTCTGAAGTTCACATCCTTTTCATGACATTTGAGTCCTTTATTGATGAGCACTGCCACCTTTGTAGCTACCTCCTGCCACTCTTGATGGTGTATTCTTTTCCTACCCAACATGCCATGGTTTTTCCACACTTCCAGACTTTAGTCATGTCCTTTACCCTGCCTGGAATACCTTCCCTTTTTGCCTCTGGAAAATTCTCCTTTGTTCTTAGTCCCCACTCAAAGTTCACATCTTCTGTGGAGTTTCTTGTGCTCAAACCAGATCAATGCCTCCTTCCACTGTGCTGCCTCAGCACTTTGTATAGGCTCCCTTATGCTCACATCCCTTTCTGTCCTGATTATTGGTCTACACATTTGTCACTTTCTCTTGACTAAGAGCTTCTCAAGGCCAAGGACAACGTCTTGTGCTTTATCTGACCTTGTATCCTCAGTGCCTTAGCATAGTGCTTATCACACTGAATCAATGCTCAGTAAAAGTGAGTTGAGTGAATGTTGCCTGGGAGTGGTTGTGGCAGAAATTAATGACCACAGACTCTCTGACTGGACTCAAATGAAGGAAGACAGATAGCGGATTTGATGGGAGTTTGTGTTAGTATCCTTAAAAAAGCTTCTTTCAAAAAAAAAAAGACTTCTTTCTGAGGAAGTAAATAAATGTTATCTTACCTAGAGTTTATTGAATGAATTGCTAAATAACCTTTAAAGATACTTTCTAGCAAAATGGTGGTTTTCACTATTAATAGTAATTGTAACATGAAGAGAGGTTGTTTATTGAATTCATAAACTGTACTAAGCTATATATGTAGCCATATATAGATATAAGTATATATATACATTTACATATATACATAAATATAAAATTATTCACAACTACAAGTGTATCATCCTCATTTTACAGTGGAAGAAACTGAGGGCAAATTATTTGCCAGAGATTAAACAGTATAGACATAAACAGTGGTAAATCCAGTTCTCGCTTGAGTCCAGGACTCGGGCACTTAACTGAAATCCACACTAGATTTCAGTAACTCCTCTAATAACAGAATTTTCCTTGCCCCTTTAAAAGGTGACTTAAAAGCTTATTTAAAGGAATAAGTGAGGAGTCTCTTTGCAGACACTGTAAACTCATCCTATGTTTATTTTTTCCTCCTTTCTAAAACCATAAAGCCTGCAATTCTTTCCACTCTTATTTCCCTTTGGATTTTTAAACTAAAGAAACAAAACTTTAAAGATACAACAAAAAGTTCCACTCATTTCATAGGCCCCCATCTTCATTGGTTTTGTACAGCAGCCTTTTTCTACTCCACAGCTAAGGACTCAAATGATGGTGAGAGGGATAATCATGCATTTTAAATAATGTGCAGATGCATGGATTCAAGAGAGCCATTGGCCTCCCTGTAACTTGCTGAGGGCTCTGGTATGTTGAAATTTATGTAACCCAGAACTAATAGTTTATCTTCTTAGGAAAAATGGCAGTAGGACTTGGAGTTACTAAGGTTTTACATTCGGACTTGCTTCAATTTAAATTCTTCTTCCATTCAATAATGCTTTTGTTCAGGGCACCGGCAGTGTCTGCACTGTTGGACACACTTTCTTTATATCCCTGTTGGACTTGATAAGTTAGCTCTGTTCCAGACTCAAATTTGAAAGCCGTTTTCCTCCCTTTCCAACTTTAAAAGTCTCAAATGAATTATAAAACAAAATAAATATCCAGGGATGAAAAAAGTACTTTGCAAGTCCTTGTTTAAAAATAATTTTTACTATCCTTTTGGAGACACTTCTATTCACTTTCACTGGTTTAAAGATTTGAGAAGGGCTTTTAAAGCATATGAAATGTATCCATATGCTCATGAATGTGCTTACATGGGTTTCTGAGTTTTTGCTAGGGAAAACTTTTGTTATTAATATTATGTATAGAATTATCCAGATAAAATAAAAATAACCTCAAACTGATATTATTCAGGATTGGTATTGAGGGATCTTATTTCTCAGCCTTATAACATATTCTTCCAGTGATGGTATCTGTAAAAGAACCCTTCCTTCTTTCTGGTTTTTGCTTTGGCTTTCTCAATGATAACATGGATCTCCTGTGACTTATCATTATATTTTCCAGGTTCCTAAGTGGCCCCTTCATTCTTGACATATATCTCACATTTTTTGGGGGGGAAATTCCTCTAAACACTTTTTAAAGTCCTGAAGCTCTCAGGTGGAAGAATGCTAAATCTTTTCAAGTTCTCTAAAGGTATTCTTTAAGAAGTCCTTTCAGAGAGAAGAGTTACTTCATCGTGGTTGGAATTAATCATCTGTTCCAACTCCTGAAGTCCTAGAGCCACTGGGGTATGGAGTGTGGTTACGGCAGCTGCACCATCGGTGGTATGTGGTGGAAGGGATGTGTCTGGGCCAAACATGTTTGACTCCAGTGTGGAAATCTGGCTCGTGGTAGCTGTTGCACATGCCCTGACACTAATTATGTGGTAATGGGATCCTTCTGGAGTTTGGTGACCAAATAAGGCTGGTGCATGGGGCTATAAGGGAAAGACCAGGACAAAACAATGTGCTGTGAGTTTGGTGTCTGGGCTTTACAGCTAGCAGTGCTGCCATCTCTGCTGTGACTGGGTGAGGAGTGGTTCCTCTCTTTGGGCCTCAGTTTATCCTCCTATAAAATGAAGCAAAAATAATTATTCTTCTGATCCCTTTCATCACTAATCTTCAGTGATTCTGTTGTTAAATATTTGCTGTCTTTTTGAAATGCATATACCAGCTTGTAGAAAAATCTAGGGTTATTCTTTCAAAGTATTTTATTTGATATTGAAAGGTTAGCATCTGAAGTGGCCAAGCCAAAAATTTCCTCTGGGTTAAAGGTTTTATTTGTGTATGACACAGCCAAACATAATTTCACACACCCCCCCCCCGACCCCACTCTACTATTGTTTCTTTCCATTACATTTTGGGTTTGTATATTCATAACAACGGCTTTTAAAAATGATGGCTTCCTGTGGACTGGAGTGGGACTTGCTAAGTATCTAATATGCATTATCTGTTTAACTTTATCATGGTTTTGTGAGATGTTTGTATTATTAGGAGCTTTTAAAAGAGATAGAAAGTGAAATCTAGAGAACAGAAGTAACCTGTTAGGGTCCCACAGCCCACCCAAGGCTGTGGGACCCTGTAGCTAGTGAGTGATCTGATTGACCCCACAGCTAGTGAGTGCCCAAGCTGGAGATTGACCCCAAACTGTTTGACATCAAAGACAGGGTTATTAATTGGGAGTATTATTCTCAATCAAATATTTAGGACTTTCACTGTCAAATTAATTATTCCTTTATTTCCTCCCGGAAGTCTATAATTCTCTTTAAGTTTTCCAGTCTCTTAACTCATGTCTGTTGTTGGATGTCAGAAGCTTGAATTGGCATGGTTATGTTTGTACCATGGAGATCACCCAAGTCTTGTATATATTGCCGTTTAGGAATTCCTTGCCCTGAATAAACATAACTATAGCACTATTATGTTGTTCATATTTTGCTTCTTTAATTATAACAGCAATTGTAGTATTGATAGATTCTTCTTGGGGTCTCTGCCCACCTTTAAACAAATATGCTTCTCTTTTGAGTAGCTCCTGATGAGCAGTGTCACCTGCCACAACTGATTGATTCATGGTGGACACCTGGCCCATGCCAGGACCATTTTGTCTTCTGTCCTGGGTATTTACAATTTGGAGCAAAGAATTGTTGAAACCAAGTCACAACTTCTTGCAGAGATTCCTGTTGTGTACTGCTTGTTTCTTTTCCTGGGTTTTGTTTTCACAATTGCTGTTTTGATTCAGGGAGATACCCTGATATCTTTCTCATACATTCTCTTCTTTGGCTTAAGGTAGGCCAGATCAGTTTCTGTTGCTTGGAACTCAAAGAATATTAACTAATCTAGCAGTGATGAGCACATGGCAGGTGTCTTAGTTTCATTCATGCTGCTAAAAAAAAAAAAAAATGCCATAGCCCAGGTGGCTTAGAAACAGCAAACATTTATTTCTTACAGTTCTGGAATCTGGGAAGTCCAAGATCAAGGTGCTGGCAGATTTGGTGTCTAGTGAGGGCCTACTTACTAGTTCATGGGCAGCTGTTTTCTCACTGTGCCCTCACAGGGTAGAAGGAGCGGGGGAGCTCTCTCAGACCTCTTTTATAAGGACAGCATTCCCATTCATGAGGTCTCTACTCTGAAGACCTGATCACCTCCTAAAGGCCCCACCTCCCCAAGTACCATCACATTGGGGATTAGGTTTCAACATAAGAATTTTGGGGGGACCTAAACATTCAATCTATAGCAGTAGGCATTCAAAAATTATTCTTGGAAAAAATATTTGCAGAAGGCCTCCATAATGCTCCCACCTGCTGTCATTTTTAACAGTTTTATTAAGATATAACTCATGTATCATAAAAATTCACCCTTTAAAAGTGTACAATCTGGTGATTTATACTGTATTCACTTAAAACATTTTCATCACCTCCCCCCAAAATCCCATCCATACCCTTTAGTAGTCGGTCTTTATTCCCCTCTCCCCCAGCAATGATCATTTTGATGTATTTTCTTCTAGTTTTTTTCTTGTCTCTTCATTTTACTTTCCTATGGTATGTTGGCCATATTTTTATTTATGGGATATGGTATATTCATTCTCTCTGTTATAATATAAAATGTATATATGTATATAAAATATTAAAGATCATAGGCATTGTGTGGATACAGTAGTAATCTTACCTCTACTCCAGAGAAAGAAATGAAGATGTAGGCCTTTTAATAAAATGGAAAAACTTAGGGAGTTTAAATGATTAGGCTACTTAGGACCCAGTATGTTCACATTTTCCCTATATACTGTTCAAGTTATAGTTTGTAAAATAAGGTTCATCTCAGACTCCTCATGGTTTTCGCAGTCACTTAAAGTTCCACCGAGAGCACAGTAGCATGGATATGCTACTTAAAAGTAAAAATGAATAAAATAGTTGAATTAAAGCCTAGTACTTGGCATTTTAGATGAGTCTTTAAAGGTTCCCTCAGACTGACTTTTAAATAACAATAACAAAAATAATGGTATAGAATTAAAATTCAGATATTATATATCATTTAAAAATAAACAGCATATATAATAATGTATAATCATATACTATATAATATTTGTAACATATATTTTATATATAATAAAATAGATATTATGTATATAATAATAAGTATATTTATTTATATTTAACCTGGCAGGCTTTCTTTTTTGACTTGGAAAGGAAACTTAGTATATGTGCCTGTAAGAGAGCACATAGTTCAATTAAGGTTGAATGAATGAATGAACGAATGACCCTCTGTCTATTTTATCTAGTATTGTCTTGTATTAAGGGGCACTACTCATAGTTTACTCAGTTTTTTATTAATCACACAAACTGACTTTTCAGTGTGCTCCTTAGGACTGTACTACAGTACTATTTTCATGATGTTTTCCTTCCCCACCTTTCAATTACCAAAAATTTCTTAAAGCAATAATAGAGCTGAGACTTTTTCTTGAAGTCCAGAGAAGTACTTCTCAAACCTTTATGTGCCTACAGATTACCTGGTAGTCTTGTTAAAATGCAGATTCTGATTCTGCAGGTCTGAGTGAGACCTGAGATTCCACCTTTCTTTTTTTTTTTTTTTTTTTAGTAGTCATGTTGCTTTATTTTTTTTCTTTTCTTTATTTTTTTATACAGCAGGTTCTTATTAGTCATCCATTTTATACACATCAGTGTATACATGTCAATCCCAATCTCCCAGTTCATCACACCACCCCCCCCGCCCCCCGCAGAGATTCCACCTTTCTTACAAGATCCCAGGTGATGCTGATGTTGCTGGTCCAAGGGTCACGTTTTGAGTAGCATGGAGGTCAGTTATCCCCCCTTCCCAGGGGTGGAGTGACTCAAGAAGCAGAGAGAAGCAGGAGAGTGCTTAGGAAGAATCTCTCCTCATGAAAACTTGAATAACAAGGATTAGAGTTTGACTGAGCAAACCATGTGGTCAGAGTAGGGAAAAATTAGTAGTTCAATGCTTGCCACCCAGCTATTTGCAATGATATTAATTTAGGTCCTCTTACTTTTTTTAGAAATACTTAGGTGGTAAGCAGTTTTGTTAAGTGAACATGTTGGGGGGTGAAGAGGAGGTGACGGGGAAGGAAATTGCAGTAAAGATTTTTAAATGTCATTTACACTGAAGATTTGGTAAACAATTAAAATGAAAGAACTATCCACTAACTGCATGTGGCTGTGACTATTAATAATTGGAAAAGTTCCAATTTTAACCATCATTTTTATGATTGCATGTTTGGGGTTGCTTCTCTAAACACATTTAAAAAATATCAATATTTCTTAAATTTGTATCTTTTTTTTTAACCTGTAACAGGTTGAGCAGTGTCAACATCAGGGGATGCCACTGTCTTTTAGCTGCTTATGTATTACTAGATAATAGTAGGGAAAGAACCCTGACCTTCAAAACAAATCGTTGGTATTCCCTAGAGCCGCTTAAAGAGTTATTTATAAACAAGTTAATAGGAAATCAGTTCTATCCATCTCTGAGTTGGTCTTAAAACAACTGTTTCCTGTTTTCCCTTATTTAAAAAATGCCAAAGTACTTAGCATTTTGTTTCCCACTGTTGCATGTATTTGATGGTCAGAAATTTATGTTTATTTGTTTTCAATGAGAGGAGGAAGGAGACACATTTTAATTCTGGACCTCTAGCCACCACCACTGTCTCAACAGCAATGATAGCAGTGAACATTTATTGAGCACTCATTATGTGCCAGGACCTGTGCTTCATGCTTTATGGGAACTTGTTCACTTTGATGAGCGTCTCATGTTGTCTTTGTGCACATCCTGTAAATTAGTTATGATGATTATTTCCTGTTTATGGATGAATAATTTGATGTTCACAGTACTTAAATAATTTGTCCAAGGTGACATAGGCTGTCATAGGTAGCTACAGGATTCAAAACCCTGCTCATCACCACTGCTCTTGGAAGCCCAGACAAGTTTGGTGATTTTATCCAGATCATGTAATTGGTTAGTAGCAAAGCTGGAATTAGAACTTAAGTCCTTAACTCTCAGCTCAGTACAGTATTCCAATACTGTGCCACCTTATAGTATTGGTCTGTAATGAAAACCAGAACTCCTTCTTGCTTACAAAAGCAACTGCCGAGGGCTTTCGCATGTATACTGTTCTTAGTATTATGAATTTTGGCAAAATGTCACATATTATCAACCAAAGTGGATTCTGCAGTTATCATGGATAGTGCATCTGTGTGAGGATCCCAGGATAGTGGTGCTTTGGTGCTTTAAAAAAATCACCTATCAATATTCTTTATTAGCTGTGTGCCTATTCTACCCTAAAGGAGAAAGCCTAGACCATATGTTTACATATTAATTTTTTTTGTTTTAAATAAATTTATTTTGTTATTTATTTTTGGCTACGTTGGGTCTTTGTTGCTGCGTGCTGCTTTCTCTAGTTGCGGCGAGCGGGGGCTACTCTTCATTGCAGTGTGCGGGCTTCTCATTGCGGTGGCTTCTCTTGTTGCGGAGCACAGGCTCTAGGCGTGTGGGCTTCAGTAGTTATGGCTCGTGGGCTCTAGAGCGCAGGCTCAGTAGTTGTGGCGCATGGGCTTAGCTGCTCCGCGGCATGTGGGATCTTCCCGGACCGGGGCTCGAACCCGTGTCCCCTGCATCGGCAGGCGGATTCTTAACCACTGCGCCACCAGGGAAGCCCTACATATTAATTTTTAATACTTTTCTCAGAAGAGCAACTCTTGAACAGTCCACGGGGGCCACATGTTTTTAGCCAATGCCTGCTGTGTGTCTTTTCACACACATGACACAGCCCATGGAAGGTTTGAAGCCACGAGGAATGCTGCACATCCTGCACACAGGATTATGGAAAAAGGAATCAGAGAACCTGCCCTTAATATTTGATTTGAGACAAGCTGGAAAATGATAAATAGGAAAATAAAGTCATAGGAGAAGTAGAGCAGGCCAAGTTGTCTGCAAAGAGATTCTCTTTTCTTTGAAAGAGTATGTTAAGCCCTTGCTTGAGAAGGAGTATGGATTTATTTTTAAAAAGTTCAAGACTTTTGGATATAAGCCAATTCATATTTTTATCAAGCTCAGAGACTGTTTTCATAGCAATGAAACCCTAAACTGCTTTGTAGTACAAAACTTTATCATTTTTTGTTTTTTCCTCATAGTGTGGAAAAGAGCTTAAGGTCACACATTTTTTCAAATCTGCCAGGAACTCATATTTTCCATGTTTGGGGATAAGACACAGTAGATTCTAAACATCTGGCTAGTCCCTACTTAAATAATTGTGTGTTCCATGCACATCATACATATATAATTATATTTTCATTCTATTTACCTTTTTTGTGTTTTAGACATTCTGAAATCTGGATTAGATTCTGACTCCAGTAGCTATTGGAAGTCAGTCTCCTAAACGTTGGCTAAAGCAAAGTATATTTCCCCCCCTTTTCCATATAAACTCAAGTATGGCTTAGTTTCTTATATTTTCATTGTTCTCCTTTTTTCAAAATTAAGTGACTATGGAAGCCTATAAGAGTTGTGTAAAATGAAGTTCTATAGTATTTTTAGAGCAGGAGAGACTTTAGAATTGGCTGGAGGAAATGTCTATTTTAGACCCTGGACCATGGTTGCTAACAATGTGATTGCAGTAGAATCCCTTAAGCCAGTTCAATTTATTCTCTTGTGAAGTGGACATAGTTCTGGCAGCTTTGGAGGAGTATTGTCAGATGAGTGGGCTGGTGGACGTGAGGAATTTTGAATTTTGGGGGAGAGAACAGGACAGAGTAATCTGAGGCCAAGGATACTCTTCCTACTCTCCCCTCTGTCCGCAACTCTCCCCCAACCCCCAGGCTAACAACAGCAAAGCAAAGAATGGAAGCCGTTCTCCCTCACATTGTTTCCCTGTGCTGACCTTTGGGTGAACAATTTCCTTTCTGGTCTTCATCTTCCGATCAATATTTTACTCGCTATTTATTGCGTACCTATTATGTGTTAGAGTAGGGGGTATGATACAAATTTGGCCCAGAATCTGCCCTTGAGGTGCTCACTTTCTCTCTCTTTCTTTCTTGGAGGTTTCCCTTGCTTTTTTGTGAGCACAGCAATGCTTTGAAAGATATATTTGCCTTTATCCGACTGTTGAGTACTAGGAGGTCCTATCAGAAAATTAGCCTGCCATAACACCAGAAACAGAAGTCCGTATGACCTCCTTTATTGTCTGAGACTTGGAATTAATTGGACGGACTCATCTCTTTAGCTCCCATTCTGTTTAACTGTGTTTAACAGACAGAGCAATGATTCTAAACTTTTTTCCTTCCATGGACTGGAGATGGGGTTAAGCCTTTTCCAGGACAGAGTTCAAAGTATGTAATTAATTGTGGGGGGAAAAGATGAAAAAGAACTGGGTTAAAGGCCAGGTATCAGGATAAATATGATGCATTCTGTTTTCACTCCTAACAGAGTGACTGCAGAGAGGAGCCTGGATGCCTGTTGTTAGAGCTGCTTTTGCTTTCTTCTGTCGTGTCCTCAGTGGTCAGCTGTGGATAAGGGAGTTTGCCTTTTCAGCTTTGATTGTTTGAGGACAACTGGAGAATGATCCCACAATCAGGGTGGGGAGTAAAAAGCTTTCTGAATATTCATCCAACCATAGACTCACTTTTGTGCTTGAAGGGAATTAGCTGTTTTGCCACCTGTTTCACCTGTGCCATAAGTGCCAAGTGGATAGAATTTTGATTGGGACCCAGGCATGAGGTTGGATCACCTAGTGATGTCCCCTTCCGATGCAGGTGGACATTGGAAGGGCTTCTCTCTCCTAATATGCAGTGGAATGGAAGCAACAGAAGGGTGGTTGAGGCTTTGGGAAGTTGAGACCACAGTGATGACTGGGAGAGTCCAGAGAGATGGCTCCTGGACACATCCTTGCAAGTTGCGGGTTTGTAGGGACCTGATGTAGGTAACAAACTGAAATGAATGCTCTTGATTATTGATCCAGTGAAGTTTAAGTGGCTGCCTTAAAAGAAATGTGCTTTCGTGGTTGAGAAGTGGGAGACGATTCAATTCCAAGGATGTGAATAATCAAGGAAGCGGGGAGATTGAAACCTGTGCATCTTTTAAAAAAATTTTTTAAAATCTTTTGACCCTTAGAGAAAGTGCTTTGGCTTTGCCAGAGTTTTCACTTGTACTGTTGTATGTTGATCTTTTAGAGAGAATTTTTTTAAATTGAGCTTGTCTTCTAATAGCTACTCAGTAGCTATTACTAATTGCAAGGACTTAGAAAGGAGGTCTCAGTAAATTATCCTTGGAGTGTCCCATGCTATTTAACTATTTGATGGGACCAGTAATGCAGAGGGGAAATGATTTAGGTTATCTCTTATCCTAATGAGAGATAGGAAATGATTTAGGTTCTCTCTCATCCATATGAGACACCACTGCTATTTGCTAAGTTGTTAAAGTGGAGAGCCACCCCTTTTGGTCTACTCTTAGGGTTATTAGAATTCATACCAGGATGGAGTCCAAGACCCCAGAAAGATTCTGGCTTTGGCAGTGTGTTTGTGTGCTCTTGGGCCTGTCATTTAACCTGTGTGGATCTGATTTTTCTCATTTGTAAAATGAAGTTAACAAGCTAATCTTTAAGGCCTCTGTGAGCTCTCAGAATTCTGATTCCATGCCATCAGCATGTCAGGTGGGTTTCATCTTTCAGAATGTGGGTTTTTGTGCTGTTGTCACAGCATACTCTAGCCTATCCTGATTGATATAATTGATTACTGTCTACCTAGTACTTTCTAGAGCTTTATATGTATTAACTCACTTAATCCTTAAAATAACCTTATGCAGTAGGAATTACTACTCTCACTTTTACAAATAAGGAAACAGACACAGAGAATATTATTTTCAGTGGGTTATTTATTGAAAGTACTGTTTATTATATTTTAAAATTGAAATTGTCTATGTTAAGTATTCAACTAGAGATGAGTATCTGGTAAATAATTTTTGAAACTTGATTGAGTTAACTCTCTTAAAAGTAAGATAATGAAGAGGGGAGAGAAAGCAGGGGGAGAGAGAGCAAGAGAGAGAGAGAAAAAGAGTGTTTTAAAATCTCTCCCCATCCTCTGAAGCAGAAGGATGATCAGTGTTCTATAAGGCACATTAATTTTGCTCAAGAATCCCTTTTTAGGAACAAGGAGATTCCTGCTTAATTTAAATATCTTAAAAGAGAATGAAAACTAAATGACATATGGGTTTGAGAAATTTTTGAACACTAAATTTTAGGTTGATTATCAGATTGTGTTTGGTCATGCTGAAGTCATTCAGTGACTAATAAAATGATTATCTGGAAAATAAATTTTCTTAATGTACAAACTGGAAGTATCCATCATGACAACCTCTGAGGAATAGGTTGGTTAGGATGGCTAATTTTTAATTTTGAGAATTGCTATAACTGTCATAATTGCCTGCCTGTCTGCTCTCACTACTCCTGCCCACCTCCCTATTCTTTTTTTCAGCCATCCTGAAGTATTTATACCAATTCAGAGGTCAGGTTGTGTAGTGGTTCATGCAGGGGTGTTGGGGTCAGACTTTCTGGATGAACACCTGGCTGTGCCACTTACCTAGCTGGGTAACAGTACAGGTTACTTAACCACTTTGTGTGTTCATGTTCTCATTTGTTAAATGGAGTTCATAACAGTGGCTGTCTCACTGGGTGGTTGTGAAGATTAAAAATGCTTAGAACTGGGCCTGGAGTGTGGAAGCACTCTACAGATTTTTGCTATTACTGTTCATTAATAGGTCTAGTCTGTCTTTGCCTCTAGGCTTTTGTACTTTCTCTACTCTTTCCATCTTTCTTCACGAAGTTGACTCTCATTTATTCTTCAAGACATAGCTCAGTGGTAGCTGTTGGTTTGGGGGGGTATTTTCTTACACGTCTGTAGCCTGGGTTACACCTTCTCTGCATTTCTAGCCACCTGGCTATGACTTATGTCGTATTGCTACTATTGGTTTACTTGTCCACATGGATTGGGAGCATGGACCACTTCTTTTCCTTTCTTTTCTTTTTTTTAAAAATTTCATCAGTATGAGGAAGACACTGGGTAAATGCACACTGAATGGATAAATTGAGTGATTTTTTTTCCCTTCCGTTCCTCACCTTTTTCTTTTTCTCTCTCCTTTTTCTTTCTTTCTTTTTTTTTTAATTGTCGTAGGCTTCGCTGGGTCTTCGTTGCTGTGCGCGGCTTTCTCTAGTTGTGGCGAGTGAGGGCTACTCTTCGTTGCGGTGTGTGGGCTTCTCATTGCGGTGGCTTCTCTTGTTGCGGAACATGGGCTCTAGGCGCGCGGGTTTCAGTAGTTGTGGCTCACGGGCTCTAGGTCACAGGCTCAGTAGTTGTGGCGCACGGGCTTAGTTGCTCCGTGGCATGTGGGATCTTTCCCGACCAGGGCTTGAACCCATGTCCCTGGCATTGGCAGGTGGATTCTTAACCACTGTGCCACCAGGGAAGCCCTCCTTCTCATTCTTCTTTTCTACTTCTCTTCCTTCCTTTCTTTCTACCAAACTTACTCCTTCCCTTCACTCTCAAACCTGGCACTTGATGCATTATCTTAGTTATTCCTCACAGGCACTCTATGAGGTAGGCATTATGATTAGTCCCATTTTGCGGGTTTGGAAACAAAGGATCAGGGCAATAGGCAACTTGCCCATCCAAGGGGGCAGCCACCTTAACAGAGTTATCTTCCAATGTTGCTGTCTTTGCTCAAAGCACTTCGGCAATTTTTTTTTTTGGCGGGGGAGGGGGGGAATTCCCTTCTGGCTAGTAGTTTATTAACTACATAAAAAATCCAGTCTTATTTTTGGCCACTCTCAGAAAAGATGATTTGTAGTCTGATCATCCTGATTCATCGTGTTTGTCTCCAAATAAACTTGGATCGTCTCAGAAATCCAAGCCACTTTCAAAGGACAAAGATTTGCCGTTGTCAAGAATGTTTAAATGACTTGAAGACAGTTGCACAGTCCCAAGAGACTTGGCAGCAGCCACATCAATGGGCTGAAGACGGTTGATACTCCTGTGAACTTCGGTGTGGTTTAGGGATGGGGGGTGGTGGAGGAAGGTCACATTACCTTACAATCCCACCTCATGTTTTTTTTTGACAGCTTTATTGAGATATAATTTATGTACCATGCAATTCACCCATCTAACATGTAAAATTCATTGGTTTTTGGTATATTCACAAAGTTGTGCAACCAACATGACTGTCTAATTCCAGAACATTTTCATCATCCCCCAAATGAGGGATGGAAGGATGACTACCATACCCTTTAGTAGTCATCCTGCATTCCCCCCAACCCCCCCCAGCAATCACCAATTTATTTTCTGTCAATGGATTTGCTTATTCTGGATATTTCCTGTGTAATCATATAACACGCGGTCTTTTGTAACTGGCTTCTTTCACATGGCATAGTGTTTTTAAGATTCAACCAAGTTGCAGTGTGTATCGGTACTTCATTGCTTTGTATGGCTAAATAATACTCCATTGTATTCATATACCACATTTTATTTACTCATTCATCGGTTGACTGACATATACGTTTTGTTTCCACTTTTTGACTATTATGAATAATGGTGCTGTGAGTATTTGTGTATGAATCCACTGCTGAATGGATAAATACAATGTGGTAGGTGCCTATAATGGAATAATATTCATCTATAAAATGAGTGAAATACTGATCCATGCTACAACATGGATTAACCTTGAAAACATGCTAAGTGAAAGAAACCACTTATTGCATGATTCCGTTGGTGTGGAATGTCCAGAATAGGCAAATCCATAGAGACACAAAGTAAACTAGTTGTTGCTAGGGCCTGAGGGTAGGGAGGAAGATGGGGGGTGACTTGTAAAGGGTACAGGGTTTCTTTTGGGGGTGATGAAAATGTTTTAAAATTTATTGTATTTATGATTGTAGAACTTTGTAACTATACTAAAAAGCGCTGAATTTTAATTTTACTTTATAGTAATTTTGACAGGGGTGAGTTATATTTTTAAAAATTTATAATCACCATCATTAAGTACATACCAGTTTCTTACTCTGCATTCAGTACCCTGGGAGACGCTGTGGCACACAAATGAGAGAGAGTAGTTGTTCCTTGTGCTCTAGGAGTTTCTCATTGGATGCTCCTAAATGGAAAGTTGAAGTGGATACCAACAAAGAGTTTAATTAATGCATCACTAGGTGCTAGTTTCTGGGTACAGCCCCCACTCAGAAAAATCTCAACCCCTCTGTGTGTCAGCTGTGGGAATTCAGAAGGATTTCCCAGTGTGGACTGCTCCAGTATTTATGTAACTTAGACATAGTATTATCCATGCCTTACAATACTGTGAGTTCCTTTCAGGCAGGACCTATGCCTTACGTCCATCTTGATTCCTGTACTTAGCATTGTGTCTGGTCTGCATGGGGAGAATGTGTTTGGTGAATGGATGAGTAACTGTGTTTTGGAAGCCCCTTGATTTCTTCCTAGGACAGAGATGCCTTCAGCTTATGGCTGCCTGCTCTGATCAGCCTGGGGGTTGCCCCTGTTGGGAAAGTGTTGCTGAATTCACCACCTGTCTTCATGCAAGGGTTTCTTTTCTCACAAGTGGTAACTATTTTGTTTCTCTGGCACTTGCACTCTGGTTTTGGCTAAAATGGTGACCTGGAATGACATGTGGGTACTTCTGGAGTGTTGTGCTTTCCTCCCTGGTAATACAAGCAAGATATTGGGTTCTTGGGTCAATGAGATATAGGAAGACAAAAGGTGGAATAAACCTCATTTTTTTTCTTTTTTAAAATCACGTTTATCAAGCATCAGTGCTATAAATTCTGTGTAGCTTATGGGTCTTTGCTGCAGTAAGAAACCGTTTTTCTTTTTTCTTTTTTTTCTCTGTGAAGGTACTTTGTGTTGATTAAGTTCTTTCTGTTAAATATCCTTTGCTTGCACTGGACTTTTCTTTGTGTTGATTTTTGCTTCGTTTTTCTTTCATTTCCCATGCTGTTCAGCTACTGGATGCCAGAAGAACCAAGGTTTGTCCACTCTTTGCAGCTCGTTTGTTTTGCTCTGTACAGCCTCACCCCCTTGTGTGTTTGAGTGTCTCTGTCTGCATTTGTTCCCTTTTGCTTGCAGATGCAGTAATCCTGTTTACTAAACCTGTTCACAGCTTTATTTGTAAAAATAAAGTCCTCGTTTGTGTCTACTTGTAGTGGATGCTATTATTTTTATTTTTAAATGGACATGCACTTAATCACAGAAAATAATGGATAGTAGAATAAAGAACACCTTAGAAAACAAGGAATACTGAGTCTGGAGCATTGTGGGTGTAAAGAAGGTGTGTTTGTGAAAGCTTCCCTCTAACCCTTTCCACTCCTAAATTAAAACCCTGTAGATGTATAATTTACCTTGTGACTGACACTAATATACTGTTTCAATGTATGTGTACATTTCTCTTAAGACATTCAGAAAGCATCATTGAATTAATTCCCCCTCTCCATGTGCTGTCCCATGCTTCTGAAGTCACCCTGGAGGACTTCACGGCTGGCCCTCTGGACCTCATGATTAACATTCCATCTTCATAGTGTGGTAGCAGCAAAGAGCGTTTGGCATGTCCATTGACTTTTTTCCCCCTTCTTTCTCCTCTCCTGCTCCGTCTTTCTCATCACAGCACCTGCAGTTGACAATCCAGGCCCTTCAGGATGAGCTGCGAACCCAGAGAGACCTCAACCACCTCCTGCAGCAAGAGAGTGGCAACCGAGGAGCAGAGCACTTTACCATCGAACTGACGGAGGAGAACTTCCGGCGGCTCCAAGCCGAGCATGACAGACAGGCTAAGGAACTGTTCCTATTGAGGAAGACCTTGGAGGAAATGGAGCTGAGAATCGAAACACAGAAACAGACCCTCAATGCCCGAGATGAGTCGATTAAAAAGCTTCTTGAGATGTTGCAAAGTAAAGGTTTGCCGTCCAAAAGTCTTGAGGATGACAATGAACGGACACGTAGGATGGCAGAGGCTGAGTCTCAAGTCAGCCACTTGGAAGTGATTTTAGACCAGAAAGAGAAGGAAAACATACATCTTAGAGAGGTAAGGACATTCACTTTATTTTCCCAAAGCCGTATTTTACAAGTTAAAATACGTTAAATATGTTATCAAGTTATTACCACAGGTTGAAAGTTATCTATAGCCTTAACCAAATTGCTGTTGTCATCTGTTTTATAACCTTCCTGTCTGCTTGTCACCTTTAAACTGGAATTTCGCATTAGTCTTTTATTCCTCTGCCCACCACACATATGTTCCATTATGATTCAACACGTATTCAGGACCCAAGTGTGTGCAGCACATGTCAACTCTAAGGTGGTTTACAATTGCTTTCCTACAGATGGCCATTGTTTCAGGGCCTTTTAAATGCAGTACTGGTTAAATTTTAGATGTTTATTAAGTATCCTCTTTCTAAAGGAGCAAAATGAATAGGTGATTAGCAAAACAATGAGCGTAAATACTTTTATAGCTGAATTGGGGGTGGGGTTTTCAGAAAGTAAAGCCTAAGGATATTTCTGGAAAGAACGGAAAAATGTGCAGACCAATTTTGAACGTTTAGATAATCTTTGCCTGCATTTACATTCGGACAGAGAGACATGAATGTTCCAAGGACAGAGTGTTCCAAGTTTTCTGAGAGTGTGTTTTGCACTCAGTTAAATCATTTGAAGTTTCTCAGAGGCAGCCTCTCTGGCTTGCCACCACCATTGAATGTTGGGAGGCTCAGATATCTGAGAATATGTAGTCGGATAGATCTTAGAAAGAGTGTGGGTGACAGCCAAGGTTTGAAATTTTTATAACAGTTCCTTGCTACTATGGTGGATGTGGATCTCAATAGTACCATGTAGGCAAAATGCTGTGGCAGACACAGATCTCACAGAAAACAGGAAGCAATAAAATGGCATTAAGTATATTTTCAAAATATTCTGCAGCCATAAATAAAAATTCGAAAAGACATTTGCTTTTAGACCAAACTAGATTTCTTGGCATTGTGTACCTTTTTGGATGGGCAGTGCTTCCAGTGAGTCATTTGTTTGGTTGTTCAGAAAACATGGCTTTCATGTTGGGATTTGGTAATGCAGGTGCTCCCAGGAGTTTTCTCTGATATAGACTGTATTTGCTTATAACATTTGAGTAGACGTTTGTGTCTTCAGACTTAATATCCTCCATGCTTATTCTCCTTGGTTTTGTTTTCATGAGACCTTAGCTACATGTTTGGGAAGTCAAATGGCTTGGTTTCACATTGAGATGCTTAAAGATATGTTTTGTTGGGCCTGGTCTTCCCATCTGTATTCCAAGACTGTGGAATTCATATCCTTATGTAATCTTCTCCTCTTGAATTTAGGCTGAACCCAGTGATTTGCTCCTAAACAATAGAATGTCAGAGGTAATGGGATGCTGATGTCACTTCCATGATTAGGTTAGTTCCATCTCGTTAGTACACCCTGTGGCCTTCTCGCCTTGCATGCTTTGATGAAGCAAGCTACCATGTGGCAGAGGCCCGTGTGGTAAGGAACTGAGGGTAACCTCCAGCTGACACCCAGTGAGGAACTGGGACCCTCACCCGAACAGCCACAAAGAACTGAAAACTGCCAACAATCACGTAGTAAGGTTGGAAGTGAATCTTTCCCCAGTCGAATCTTTCGATGAGACTTCAGTTCCTGGGCTGACAACTTGGTTGCAGCTTTCTGAGAGACAGTGAAGCAGAGGACCCAGCTGAGCTGTGCCCAGATTCCTGCTCCACAGGAACTGTGAGATAATAAATGTGTGTTGTTTTAAGCTGCTGAATTTGGGGATAATTTGTTACACAACAATAGATAGCTAATACAGTGGAGCAGAAACTAATCTCTTCCTGTCTTACTCCATAGACTTTCCATTTAGTTTACAGAAGAGAAGCAATGATTACTGGCATGTTATCATTGCATGTAGAGTGTCTGTGGATTTTGAAATTTTGATTGTGTTATCTGAAAACTGTGGTTGGTAGATTGCTATAGTTTAAAAAAGCTGCTGCTTTATTTTGGGTGCCAAGGGATCATGTTTCATGTATAGCAAGGCTGTGATACCAGAGAAACCTCTATCTGCAGCATTGACCCTCACTCTATTTTGGGATCTTGGGGTCAGGTAGTCAGTCTTAATAGATTCTGCTCACTGGTAGCACTTAAATAGATGGTGCCTTGATTCTGTTTTAGTATATCTCCGTTTAAATGAACGTAAAGACAATTTGGTTTGTGTTTTATGAGATTAGTTGGTCCTCACAATGGTCTGGCATGAATATGTCATGTTTAGAGCCTTAAACATTAGTCTAAGAGCGCACAGAGAGTCGTACAGAAAACGCAGCCCAACGCATCCAACTGGTTTCCTTGAGCACCCGACCAAAGTCAGTGGATGGCCCTTATCTTGTCTCATCAAGAAGGGAGAGTGTGAAAAAGTTGTCTATAAAAAAAAAAATCTAATTTTAAACCTGAACTCAACAAACAAGATTTGGAGGCCTGAAAGGACTCTTTCCAAGAGAAAGAGTGTACTGGCTTGTGAGAGCCATTTGTTATATTTCCAGGAATTTTGGTAGCTTGAAATTGGTCATGGTGGGAGTATTTACAACGTGGAAATCAGCAAATGCTACTCTCAGGGTCTTCTGCCCACTTCGCCCCATCCCTGAAAGTCCATTTTCCAACACACCTCTAAATAAGTGCCATGAAATGTTTATCCACAGTACGCTAGGAAGAGGCAAGTTAAAAATAGTGCAAGAATCATGATTCTGAATCCATTAACCAGTCATAGTTCATCAGATGTTTTCATAACAGCATCTGGATAGATGTTTATGTGTCGGGCACTATGAAGAGTGCTTTACGTTGATTCACATTTAATTCTCACAACTACCTCATTTGTTCATTCATTCATCCATTCATCCATCCACCCATCCATTCTGTGAATACTTATTGAGGATCTGGTTTTGAGTAATGATAACTGATAAAATTTGACTTCATGGTGCTTATATTTTATTGGGGTGAAACAGATAGCAGTTTAATAGTTAAACAGAGAAGTATCATGAGAAAAAGAAGAGGAAGAAGTACAAGTGAGCTGGGTGGGGTCGACTTCATATTGGATAGTCAGGGAGGGCTTTTTGGAGGGGGTGACATTGTGAACTTGAATGACAAAAAGGAACCAGCCATGTAAGACTCTCAGAAAACTGCTCCTGTTAGATGGAAAGGCCCATGCCTAGGAGGTAGGTGCTATTATTTTGCCCATTTTGCCTGGGGAAACTGAGGGACAAGTGACATCAAAAATCTTGCCCAGTGTCCCACAGCTAACAAGCTGGTATTTGAATTAGGCTGCTTCCAGTCTCCACTCTTAAACCATTTCTTATATTCCTGTTCTAGAAGAATCTTTCTCAAAGTGTGCTCCACAGAACAGCTGTTTTGTGGGATATTGTTAGGTGTTATGAGAGAAAAAGGGCTGCAGGGCTAAATGAACTTGGGAAAATGTTGAATTCCATAGAGCTTATTGCAGGACTCTCAGACTCTCTCATATGCAAGTGTGCATCAGTTATTTCCAAGAAGGGGCCTGGGGAAGGCAGAACCTCGCAAACTTACTTGATTTGCTTTTCTCTTGTTGCACTGATGTTCTTTGTAAAAACACTTTGGAAAAATGCTATGCTAGAAAAGAAAAATTGTGCTTTTAATTTGTGACCTACAAAGTATGTAATAATATACAAATAGTTGTTTCCCACGGCCAATTAACTGGGTAATTTCCTCGATTAGTTATTCTAGAAGGTAAAGTTTATTATAAGCTGTTTCCATATTCTCTACTGGGTTTTAGACTGTTTGTTCTTCTGTCAGGGTATTTTCTTTTTTAGTGGAAAAATGTGGCTGACTGCTTTTGGTATTAAACCAGTAAGAATAACCCAGCTTGAATAAAAAAGTCGCCTGAACTCTGTTAATTTAAATGAATCTAAAACAGGATTTAAAATGTACTTGAGGTTTTAAGTTCTGATTCCTTTTTCATTTTGCACGATTCAACCCAGTTGGGGCTGAATGGTGTAATGCTGGGGAATGGAGTGTTAGTGGTTTTATGATTAATTCTCAGGCAGAGGTGTTGGACCTCATATAAACCCCATCTCCTGGAATACTGGCCTTATTTAGCCTGTTGTTTCAGGAGACGTAGAATTGGCAGGAGTTACACATGGGAAGGGTTGGGTTGCTTTAGTGTCTTGTTGTCTTTCGGTGGTCTGGAAAAGGCTGAGGGTGAAACCACTTCTTTGCCTGGCAGGAAACAACAACAAAAAGATTATGATCTCAACTTATTTGGAAGACCAGAACTACTGGCCAAGAACTACAACCGACAGACTAATGTGAGGTGAAGTGTTGGCTAAAATGCAGGCATTACTCCCTAGTGTCGTCTGATGCTTCTTGATACAGGTTGATTTGATAAGACATTGTTTGATGTGGTAATAGTTTACCTTGTTCTCCAGCTTTTTCCGCAGAGGACATATTGTTCCATATAAAGGTTTTAGTAATCAAGTACCCGAGGTACTACTGATCTCATTAAAGAAAAAGAGGGTTTACGTACTAGGATCCTCCTATATTCACTCTCCTCAGTGTTTTCTTGGCTGATCCTTAGAAGAGAGTCAGGAGTCTTTGGATTCATTGCACTGTAAGATGTTTGAAGGGAAAGGATATATTTTCTGCTGCCATGCTTGTTGACCTTCTATGCTAATACCCTTGGGCAGCTTGCTTTTCTTTGAAAGGAAGGGCAGAAGAACACTTAAGTCATTGGGAGCCACAATTGCTACTAACCCTGGACAAGTAAAGCCCCCAGGATACTGGGCCTAGGCTTCCCTCCATGATGTTGGGGGGCAGGGAGGAGGAGGGCAAGGCAACATGAATTCTTGGTCTCCTTGTTTACTTATCCAAGTATACTTGGACAACTTATCCAAGTTGTCCCTAGGCCAGCAGGAGATCCACCAAGGCAAAGTCTATGACCTAGAAGTTCTTGAGCTCATAAGCCTTTTACTGACAGCTCAAACTTCACCTATATAATCAATCTCCACCCCAGTCCCCACTCTCTCAACACCAAATGGCCTTGTTCTCTTTAACATACACTTGTCTCCAGTTTGGCTGGCTGAGCCATGGTTTTGCTGCTGCAGTCATTTCTAAATCTGACTGTACAGATTATACATTCTATTTCTACCAAGAAAGCTTATCACAGAAAATATTCCCAAACACAAGTGACCATATAAACATAACATTTTACATCCTTTTTTTTGCAAGAGTTTTTCCTATATACGTATATATAATAGAACCTAACAACTGCTCCCTATTTTAATAAAGTAAGTTTTAACATAATCAGTACCTTCCATCAATATTCCCAGACTTCAAATATCGCCTGCAAGATGCTCAATAAATATTTGAAAGAGTGAAAAAATAGTTTAAAAATACCTTGAGAGTTGCTCTGTGGTTTATTTTGTCATTATTGGACAAGTTTATAATGATTGTACAGAGCCATATTCTTTTGTTTTCTCTCATTGCTCTGTGTTTGGAGTGGAGCAGTAGCTTTGAGGGTAAGCTTAACTGGAAGTTATATTTTTTTCAAAATGTGTGGTACATCACTGGGCACATGTTGAACATCCGTATACAAGGGTGCTGTGGGAGCATCCATGGCAAGTTTGTGGTCTTGTTCAGGGATTCAGATGGGCAATAAGAGAAACAGCTCACACTTATTGAGGCTTATTCTGTGTCAGGTGCTGTACTAAGTGAAAACTGTTGTCATCATCCCCATTACACAGATAATGGGGCACAAAGAGGTAAGTAATTGTACCTCGTCACAGATCAAGCACTGGAGCCAAGATCAGAACCTGGGAAGTCTAGCTCCAGAGTCTACACTTGTCACCACTACACACTACTGCTTATTGGGGTGGTGCACTGAGAGGCCCTCGAATGGCACTTACATGCTGCGCAGCTTAGAGGTAGGAGAACTGACAACTGGCTTCCTCCGTGATAAAGCTGGTCTTGAAAGGCAGGAAGAATTTCAACACGCAGATATGGTTGGAGAAGAGATAGTTGAGCCAAGTGTTAGAGGTGGGAACTGTGGTGGGTTTGGGGCATAGTGAGTTTGGAGCAGCTGAAACTCCACCTGTCAGGAGGGAAAGGAAATAAATCTCAACACGTGGTTTGAGGTCAGGTCACTGAGGACTCTGAGCCTGTGATACAGGAAGTTGGTCTTTACTTGGTACGCTCTGGGCAGCCTTTGAAGGAATTTTCCCTGGAGAATGGCATGATCAGAAAAGATTGTCAGGTGCTAATTGATAGTAGATTGGATAGGAAGAGAATAAAGGCATGGAGATAAGTTAGAAGGATACTGTTGTTGTTCAGGTGAACAAGAATCTGAATCTGGGTGGTGGCCAAGAAATTGAAGGGCAAGGTCATCCCCACCTGCAGGCAGGACTTTGACAACTCAGGAACTGAGTGCTAGGGGCTGTGAGGAGCAGACAGTCACTGTGGGCCCTGGTATAGGCAGGTGGTGGGACAAGGGGCAGGAGAGAATTGTCAGTAGGAGGGGCTGGGGTTGAGGAAAGACTTTGGATGTATTGAGTTTGATGAAATCCTGGTGGAGCTGTCCAGCCAAGGTTGAGAATATGGCTGAGGAAATGACTGAGAAGTTCTGCCCAGATGCACAAGGCATTTCTGACTATTGGTCACTTTTTATTGTAGTTGTTTCCACACACACTTCATTATTTGTGACCACCAAGCTCCCAGTTTATATGATTGTTCTAAAGGCTGCCTTGTCACTTACTCTTACTATTATTTAGGAGGAGACCCTAGGAACTGCATACTTCTTCATGCTTCTTTTCTGAATAAGCACTTAATTTTGAATATGGTATCTTGAGATTATACTGACTTTTCATTGACTGATGCCTACTTGATACAGATTTCCTTTGTTCTCACTGAGTTCCATTTTCTCCAAGCATTTAATGCAGGATAGATCCCAATGAAGAATCTCTGCAGAAAAGCACTTTTTCTGGACCCTGCTAACGACACATCCAAAAACAGGATTTCATAACTTTTACCCTCACATTTCTGATGACATAGGGAATGTATTCATTTCTGTTTAGCAGCATTTGCCTTATCTTTAAATTCTAATACATTCTTTAAAGTTTAAACACTGCATGCTAATTTGAAATGGTCGAGGTTTTACCCCATATTGATTTTAATGAGTGTAATTGGTTGCTTTTTACAGTAACAGAGACTGGTGGAGCCCCAGGGGGACATTAGGCTCAAGGCATATTGCAACTTGGTGAGAAGAGAAAGTGGCAGGGTAACGGGTGTGTGGGGAAGTGCCAGGGAGCGGGGAGAAGTCAGGAGGTTATGCTGGGAGAGACTCTTAACAGGACTCTGTCCTCCTGCTCTACCTTGGGTGTGACTGCTTTTTGAAAAATATTCTTTTGGCAACTGACCTAATTTATCATTGTCATCATTTGGTGAAACAGTGCACCACAAACAAAACCTCAGTGGTGAGAAAGTACTCCAAGCACTGGTACTGCAGGTACTTGAGTGTGTTTCACAAGCTGCAGCAATGGGAAGTTGCTCAGCTGTAACAGAGTCCTGGGTGTCTTGGATGGGGATATTAGCTATAATACCGTACATGTGGAGAAAGCTTTGTACTTTATAGAACACATTGCATTTTAATGATTTCCTCTGATGCTCCTGGTAACCCTGTGAGGAAACTGAGGCTCAGAGAGATTAAGAAGTGATGACAGGTAACATTTACCAGGTACTCATGAGCTAATCACTTTTCGGGGAGTACCATGTAATCCTCCCAACAATACTCTAGGGTAGGTGGTGGTTTCCTGCCTCTCAGATGAGGAGGCTGAGGCCCAGAGGGTCCGGTCCAGGTTCTCAGAGCAAGTAGTGATGGATCTAAAATTCAAAATTGGGCCTGCTGCTTCCAGGCATCTGTCCCTAACCACTCCTTGAAACGGCCAGGGATTTCAACCTGAAATCTCTGAACAGACAAAAGACGAGAATTCTGGTCTACTGACTTCTTGCTCAGGGATATTTTCTCTGTAAGTGCAAAAAGAGGAAAAAATGCAAAAGGCTCTTTTTTTTTTTTTTTTTTTCTTGCCACGTCTTATCCGGGCCTGTTGAATTGGGGATGGTAAGTCCATGAGGTCACCGAGCAGTGGAAGGTTAAACAGTGCCACATAGAAGGCGGCACCAGGGCTAGGCCTCCTCAGACCATGTGTGGCTCATGAAAATGAAGGTACTTGCTTAAAATATGAAGCATGGTACTGCATATATAGGCGCTCCATGAATTCCTAGGGAATAGGTGAATTTTTATAGCAGAGAATAAGGAAAAATTGGAGGTGCTTAGAGTCGGACCTTCTCCATTTCATCTGTTCAGTTAGCCTTTTTTTTTTTTTTTTAAACATCTTTATTGAAGTATAATTGCTTTACAGTGGTGTGTTAGCTTCTGCTTTATAACAAAGTGAATCAGTTATACATATACATGTGTTCCCATATCTCTTCCCTCTTGCATCTCCCTCCCTCCCACCCTCCCTATCCCACCCCTCTAGGTGGTCAAAAAGCACCGAGCTGATCTCCCTGTGCTATGCGGCTGCTTCCCACTAGCTATCTATTTTACATTTGGTAGTGTATATATGTCCATGACACTCTCTCACCCTGTCACATCTCACCCCTCCCCCTCCCCATATCCTCAAGTCCATTCTCTAGTAGGTCTGTGTCTTAATTCCCATCTTGCCACTAGGTTCTTCATGACCTTTTTTTTTTCCCTTAGATTCTATATATATGTGTTAGCATACTGTATTTGTTTTTCTCTTTCTGACTTACTTCACTCTGTATGACAGACTCTAACTCCATCCACCTCATTACAAACACCTCCATTTCATTTCTTTTTATGGCTGAGTAATATTCCATTGTATATATGTGCCACATCTTCTTTATCCATTCATCCGATGATGGACACCTAGGTTGCTTCCATGTCCTGGCTATTGTAAACAGAGCTGCAATGAATATTTTGGTACATGACTCTTTCTGAATTATGGTTTTCTCAGGGTATATGCCCAGTAGTGGGATTGCTGGGTCATATGGTAGTTCTATTTTTAGTTTTTTAAGGAACCTCCATACTGTTCTCCATAGTGGCTGTATCAATTTACATTCCCACCAACAGTGCAAGAGTGTTCCCTTTTCTCCACACCCTCTCCAGCATTTATTGTTTCTAGATTTTTTGATGATGGCCATTCTGACCGGTGTGAGATGATACCTCATTGTAGTTTTGATTTGCATTTCTCTAATGATTAATGATGTTGAGCATTCTTTCATGTGTCTGTTGGCCATCTGTATATCTTCTTTGGAGAAATGTCTGTTTAGGTCTTCTGCCCATTTTTGGATTGGGTTGTTTGTTTTTTTGTTATTGAGCTGCATGAGCTGCTTGTAAATCTTGGAGATTAATCCTTTGTCCGTTGCTTCATTTGCAAATATTTTCTCCCATTCTGAGGGTTGTCTTTTGGTCTTGTTTATGGTTTCCTTTGCTGTGCAAAAGCTTTTAAGTTTCATTAGGTCCCATTTGTTTATTTGTGTTTTTATTTCCATTTCTCTAGGACTTGGGTCAAAAAGGATCTTGCTGTGATTTATGTCATAGAGTGTTCTGCCTATGTTTTCCTCTAAGAGTTTGATAGTGTCTGGCCTTACACTTAGGTCTTTAATCCATTTTGAGTTTATTTTTGTGTATGGTGTCAGGGAGTGTTCTAATTTCATACTTTTACATGTACCTGTCCAATTTTCCCAGCACCACTTATTGAAGAGGCTGTCTTTTCTCCAGTCTATATGCTTGCCTCCTTTATCAAAGATAAGGTGACCATATGTGCATGGGCTTACCTCTGGGCTTTCTATCCTGTTCCATTGATCTATATTTCTGTTTTTGTGCCAGTACCAAACTGTCTTGATTACTGTAGCTTTGTAATATAGTCTGAAGTCAGGGAGCCTGATTCCTCCAGCTCCATTTTTCTTTCTCAAGATTGCTTTGGCTATTCGGGGTCTTTTGTGTTTCCATACAAATTGTGAAATTTTTTGTTCTAGTTCTGTGAAAAATGCCAGTGGTAGTTTGACAGGGATTGCATTGAATCTGTAGATTGCTTTGGGTAGCAGAGTCCTTTTCACAATGTTGATTCTTCCAAACCAAGAACATGGTATATCTCTCCATCTGTTTGTATCATCTTTAATTTCTTTCATCAGTGTCCTATAATTTTCTGCATACAGGTCTTTTGTCTCCTTAGGTAGGTTTATTCCTAGATATTTTATTCTTTTTGTTGCAATGGTAAACGGGAGTGTTTTCTTAATTTCACTTTCAGATTTTTCATCATTAGTATACAGGAATGCAAGAGATTTCTGTGCATTAATTTTGTATCCTGCTACTTTACCAAATTCATTGATTAGCTCTAGTAGTTTTCTGGTAGCATCTTTTGGATTCTCTATGTATAGTATCATGTCATCTGCAAACAGTGACAGCTTTACTTCTTCTTTTCCGATTTGGATTCCTTTTATTTCTTTTTCGTCTCTGATTGCTGTGGCTAACACTTCCAAAACTATGTTGAATAATAGTGGTGAGAGTGGGCAACCTTGTCTTGTTCCTGATCTTAGTGGAAATGGTTTGTTTTTCACCATTGAGGACAATGTTGGCTGTGTGTTTGTCATATGCGGCCTTTATTATGTTGAGGAAAGTTCCCTCTGTGCCTACTTTCTGCAGGACTTTTATCATAAATGGGTGTTGAATTTTGTCGAAAGCTTTCTCTGCATCTATTGAGATGATCATATGATTTTTCTCCTTCAATTTGTTAATATGATGTATCACGTTGGTTGATTTGCGTATATTGAAGAATCCTTGCATTCCTGGAATAAACCCCACTTGATCATGGTGTATAATCCTTTTAATGTGCTGTTGGATTCTGTTTGCTAGTATTTTGTTGAGGATTTTTGCATCTATGTTCATCAGTGATATTGGCCTGTAGTTTTCTTTCTTTGTGACATCTTTGTCTGGTTTTGGTATCAGGGTGATGGTGGCCTCATAGAATGAGTTGGGGAGTGTTCCTCCCTCTGCAATATTTTGGAAGAGTTTGAGAAGGATAGGTGTTAGCGCTTCTCTAAATGTTTGATAGAATTCGCCTGTGAAGCCATCTGGTCCTGGGCTTTTGTGTGTTGGAAGATTTTTAATCACAGTTTCAATTTCAGTGCTTGTGATTGGTCTGTTCATATTTTCTATTTCTTCCTGGTTCAGCCTCGGCAGGTTGTGCATTTCTAAGAATCTGTCCATTTCTTCCAGGTTGTCCATTTTACTGGCATAGAGTTGCTTGTAGTAATCTCTCATGATCGTTTGTATTTCTGCAGTGTCAGTGGTTACTTCTCCTTTTTCATTTCTAATTCTATTAATTTGAGTCTTCTCCCTTTTTCTCTTGATGAGTCTGGCTAATGGTTTATCAATTTTGTTTATCTTCTCAAAGAACCAGCTTTTAGTTTCATTGATTTTTGCTATTGTTTCCTTCATTTCTTTTTCATTTATTTCTGTTCTGATCTTTATGATTTCTTTCCTTCTGCTAGCTTTGGGGTTTTTTGGTTCTTCTTTCTCTAATTGCTTTAGGTGCAAGGTTAGGTTGTTTATTCGAGATGTTTCCTGTTTCTTGATGTAGGCTTGTATTGCTATAAACTTCCCTCTTAGAACTGCTTTTGCTGCATCCCATAGGTTTTGGATCGTCGTGTCTCCATTGTCATTTGTTTCTAGGTATTTTTTGATTTCCCCTTTGATTTCTTCAGTGATCACTTCGTTATTAAGTAGTGTATTGTGTAGCCTCCATGTGTTCGTATTTTTTACAGATCTTTTCCTGTAATTGATATCTAGTCTCATAGCATTGTGGTCGGAAGAGATACTTGATACGATTTCAATTTTTTTAAATTTACCAAGGCTTGATTTGTGACCCAAGATATGATCTATCCTGGAGAATGTTCCATGAGCACTTGAGAAAAATGTGTATTCTGTTGTTTTTGGGTGGAATGTCCTATAAATATCAATTAAGTCCATCTTGTTTAATGTATCATTTAAAGCTTGTGTTTCCTTATTTATTTTCATTTTGGACGATCTGTCCATTGGTGAAAGTGGGGTGTTAAAGTCCCCTACTATGATTGTGTTGCTGTCGATGTCCCCTTTAATGGCTGTTAGTATTTGCCTTATGTATTGAGGTGCTCCTATGTTGGGTGCATAAATATTTACAATTGTTATACCTTCCTCTTGGATCGATCCCTTGATCATTATATAGTGTCCTTCTTTGTCTCTTGTAATAGTCTTTATTTTAAAGTCTATTTTGTCTGATATGAGAATTGCTACTCCAGCTTTCTTTTGATTTCCATTTGCATGGAATATCTTTTTCCATCCCCTCACTTTCAGTCTGTATGTGTCTCTAGGTCTGAAGTGGGTCTCTTGTAGACAGCATATATATGGGTCTTGTTTTTGTATCCATTCAGCCAGTCTGTGTCTTTTGGTGGGAGCATTTAATCCATTTACATTTAAGGTAATTATCGATATGTATGTTCCTATTCCCATTTTCTTAAATGTTTTGGGTTTGTTATTGTAGGTGTTTTCCTTCTCTTGTGTTTCTTGCCTAGAGAAGTTCCTTTAGCATTTGTTGTAAAGCTGGTTTGGTGGTGCTGAACTCTCTCAGCTTTTGCTTGTCTGTAAAGGTTTTAATTTCTCCATCAAATCTGAATGAGATCCTTGCTGGGTAGAGTAATCTTGGTTGTAGGTTTTTCTCCTTCATCACTTTAAGTATATCCTGCCACTCCCTTCTGGCTTGCAGCGTTTCTGCTGAAAGATCAGCTGTTAACCTTATGGGGATTCCCTTGTGTGTTATCTGTTGTTTTTCCCTTGCTGCTTTTAATATGTTTTCTTTATATTTAATTTTTGATAGTTTGATTAATATGTGTCTTGGTGTGTTTCTCCTTGGATTTATCCTGTATGGGACTCTCTGTGCTTCCAGGACTTGATTAACTATTTCCTTTCCCATATTAGGGAAGTTTTCAACTATAATCTCTTCAAATATTTTCTCAGTCCCTTTCTTTTTCTCTTCTTCTTCTGGGACCCCTATAATTCGAATGTTGGTGTGTTTAATGTTGTCCCAGAGGTCTCTGAGACTGTCCTCAGTTCTTTTCATTCTTTTTTCTTTATTCTGCTCTGCAGTAGTTATTTCCACCATTTTATCTTCCAGGTCACTTATCCGTTCTTCTGCCTCAGTTATTCTGCTATTGATCCCATCTAGAGTATTTTTAATTTCATTTATTGTGCTTGTCATCGTTTCTTGGTTCCTCTTTAGTTCTTCTACGTCCTTGTTAAATGTTTCTTGCATTTTGTCTATTCTATTTCCAAGATTTTGGATCATCCTTACTATCATTATTCTGAATTCTTTTTCAGGTAGACTACCTATTTCCTCTTCATTTGTTAGGTCTGGTGTGTTTTGACCCTGCTCCTTCATCTGCTGTGTGTTTTTCTGTCTTCTCATTTTGCTTATCTTACTGTGTTTGGGGTCTCCTTTTCACAGGCTGCAGGTTCGTAGTTCCCGTTGTTTTTGGTATCTGTCCCCAGTGGCTAAGGTTGGTTCCGTGGGTTGTGTAGGTCTCCTGGTGGAGGGAACTAGTGCCTGTGTTCTGGTGGATGAGGATGGATGTTGTCTTTCTGGTGGGCTCGTCCACGTCTGGTGGTGTGTTTTGGGGTGTCTGTGGCCTTATTATGATTTTAGGCAGCCTCTCTGTTAATGGATGGGGCTGTGTTCCTGTCTTGCTAGTTGTTTGGCATAGGGTGTCCAGCACTGTAGCTTGCTGGTCGTTGAGTGAAGCTGGGTCTTGATGTTGAGATGGAGATCTGTGAGAGATTTTCGCCATTTGGTATTACGTGGAGCTGGGAGGTCTCTTGTGGACCAGTGTCCTGAAGTTGGCTCTCCCACCTCAGAGGCACAGCCCTGATGCCTGGCTGGAGCACCAAGAGCCTTTCATCCACATGGCTCAGAATAAAAGGGAGAAAAAATGGAAAGAAAGAAAGAAAGAGGAAAAAATAAAATAAAATAAAGCAATTATAATAAAAAATAAGAAAAAAAATTATTAAGAATAAATTTATGAAGAAAAAAAATTTTTTTTAATTTTTAAAAATAGATTTATTAATTTTTTATACTAAAAATAAGAAAAAAATTATTAAGAAAAAAATTTTTTAAATTTTTTTAAAATAAAAAATATGAAAAAACTTATTAAAAATTTTTTTTTAATTTTTTAAAAATAGAAAATAAGGAAAAAATTATTAAGAAAACATTTATTAGGGAAAAAAAATTTTTTTTAAGTAAAAAAAATAAAAACAACAAAAAAAAACGGACGGACCTAACCCTAGGACTAACGGTGAGAACAAAGCTATACAGACAAAATCTCACCCAGAAGCATACACATATACACTCACAAAAAAAGGAAAAGGGGAAAGTTAATATATCCTGCTCCCAAAGTCCACCTCCTAAATTTGGGATGATTCGTTGTCTGTTCAGGTATTCAACAGATGCAGGCACATCAAGTTGTTTGTGGAGCTTTAATCCGCTGCTTCTGAGGCTGCTGGGAGAGATTTCCCTTTCTCTTCTTTGTTCGTACAGCTCCCTGGGTTCAGCTTTGGATTTGGACCCACCTCTGCATGTAGGTCGCCTGAGGGCGTCTGTTCCCCGCCCAGACAGAACGGGGTTAAAGGAGCAGCTGATTCGGGGGCTCTGGCTCAGTCAGGCCGGGGGGAGGGAGCGGTACGGAGGAGGCGGGGCGAGCCTGCGGCGGCAGAAGCCGGCGTGACGTTGCAGCAGCCTGAGGCGCTCTCCCGGGGAAGTTGTCCCCGGACTACGGGAGCCTGGCCGTGGCGGGCTGCACAGGCTCCCGGGAGGGGCGGTGTGGAGAATGACCTGTGCTTGCCCACAGGCTGTTTGGTGGCGGCAGCAGCAGCCTTAGCGTCTCATGCCCGTCTCTGGGGTCCGCGCTGATAGCCGCGGCTCGCGCCCGTCTCTGGAGTTCGTTTAAGTGGCGCTCTGAATCCCCTCTCCTTGCACGCCGCGAAACAAAGAGGCAAGAAAAAGTCTCTTGCCTCTTCGGCAGCCGCAGACTTTTTCTCGGGCACCCTCCCGGCTAGTTGTGGTGCGCTAGCCCGTTCAGGCTGTGTTCACGCAGCCAACCCCAGTCCTCTCCCTGTGATCCGACCGAAGCCCGCGCCTCAGCTCCCAGCCCCCGCCCGCCCCGGCGGGTGAGCAGACAAGCCTCTCGGGCTGGTGAGTGCTGCTCGGCGCCGAGCCTCTGTGCGGGAATCTCTCCGTTTTTCCCTCTGCGTCCCTGTTGCTGTGGGATCCGCGCTGACAGCCGCGGCTCGCGCCCGTCTCTGGAGCTCGTTTAGGCGGCGCTCTGAATCCCCTCTCCTTGCGCGCCGCGAAACAAAGAGGCAAGAAAAAGTCTCTTGCCTCTTCGGCAGCTGCAGTCTTTTTCCCGGACTCCCTCCTGGCTAGCACTGAAGCCCGAGCCCCAGCTCCCAGCCCCCACCCGCCCCGACGGCTGAGCAGACAAGCCTCTTGGGCTGGTGAGTGCTGGTCGGCACAGCTCCTCTGTGCGGGAATCTCTCCGCTTTGCCCTCCGCACCACTGTGGCTGTGCTCTCCTCCGTGGCTCCGAAGCCTCCCCCCTCTGCTACCCGCAGTCTCTGCCCACGAAGGGGCTTCCTAGTGTGTGGAAACCTTTCCTCCTTCACAGCTCCCTCCCACTGGTGCAGGTCCCGTCCCTATTCTTTTGTCTCTGTTATTTCTTTTTTCTTTTGCCCTACCCAAGTACGTGGGGAGTTTCTTGCCTTTTGGGAGGTCTGACGTCTTCTGCCAACATTCAGTGGGTGTTCTGTAGGAGCAGTTCCACGTGTAGATGTATTTCTCATGTATCTGTGGGGAGGAAGGTGATCTCCGCGTCTTACTCTTCTGCCATCTTGCCCCTCCAGCCCCCAGTTAGCCTTCTTTTTCAACTTTTTTACTTCATCATTACCTCATTGCCTAAAAGAAACACTTTGCCTTCTCAAACTGACTTTACTTTTTATCTCGTTTTTGTTGGGTATTGTGGGTTTCTTTCTTTGTCAATTGTGAGATGTTAAAATTGTATTTATAACCTCCTAATAAGTGTCCCATTTCATTGCTCTTCTAATTGGCTAAAATTTGGTAAAGCAAAATCTACTTTCCTAGCCACCTGGCTTGGTTGAAAGGGATAGCTTTATTTGTGTTTCCAGTTTGGCATATAGGTTGAAGGATGCCTTAAATGTTTTGGGCAGAGTGTTAAATAAGGCAATGAGAATGGTTGCTGGTTGATTCCTTTGAGTGGCTTATAGTTACAGCAGTTGTAAAGAATGAAATAAACCCTACTTACTAAAGGAAAAATATAATTATATGAGTAGTTAGTAGAAAAAGGAAAAAGAAAGATGAGTGAGACTTTAGAGTGAAAATTCTAAAGAGTCACTCACTGCTCACTTAGATCAAGAGTAGGCAAACTGCATATAGTTGCCTGTGGGACAAATGTGGCCCACCACCTGTTTTTTTTTTTTTTTTAATGGCCTGGGAACCAAGAGTGGTTTTTACCTTTTTAAATGTTTACATTTGAAATGGTTATGTAAGTACCTGTGTAATATCCTCTATTTTGCCTGTGGCCCTCAAAGCCTGAAATATTAACTACTTGACCCTTTAAGAAAGTGTGGAGATTCCTAATTTTGATGATAGGTAAATAGATTTTGAATCAAGAGATTTGGTAAAAAAAAAACATACGTGCAATTAGTTATATGCAGAGTATAAAAATCTTACTACTTTTATGTGTAACTTCTGAGTTTTTTTAAATGGGGAGACACTTTTTTTCATCATTTCTGCACATTTTTCTTTTTTTATTAGATCAGTGATTTTAATCTCCAGAATTACAGCACATAGGGTATTGCCAGTTATCACAAAAGTCTGCAGCTCTTTCAGGTGTGGTGGGTGTTAGGAAGGTAACCTGTGTGGATTAAAAAGGGACTCTGTGTGAAGTATTCACTAACCTAGAAAGTACCAGAGAAATGGAGGTTGCCATTAAAACGCTGATATAATTAGGAATTCTGACCTAATTAAAGCACAGGGTTCCAACTCATCCTTCTCTTATGTTTTTAAAAATAGTGTTTATTGATACTTTTTAGGCTTATGCAGTTAGTGCTTTAAAAATCTGTGGCTGCTTTGAAGGAACTAGCATGAAAAAGAAAGTGGCTGTGTGTATACAGTTGTGTTAAAAAATATTTACTTATTGTAATTATTTGTGTGCCATAGAATTGCTAGGTTTTCCTATGGGAAATACTCTTATTTAGGTAAAGCTAGGACCTGGTCAGGATGACAACTGAGAAATCCCCTTACCACCGTCTGTCCTTCCTTCAGCCCCCAAGGCAGTCAGATCTCTTTTGGTGATATGTGATTGTATGAGTTGGGTTGCCAGTTGTTAGAGCACTTTTAGTGTTGGGGGAAGACCCTGCTTATTGATGGAATTTTGCTTTGTCGATATAGGCCAGGGTTTCTCAATCTTGGCACTATTGACATGGGAGCAGGATAATTCTTTGTTGTGGGGACTGTCCTGTGCATTGTAGGATGTTTAACAGTATTCTGGGCCCCTACCCACTAGAGGCAAGTAGTACCTTTGCCCTTCCCTCAGTTGTGACAATTAAAAACATCCCCAGACATTGCAAAATATCCTCCGGGGACCAAAATCACCCAGGTTGTGAACTCTGGTGTAGAGTGATTGACAAATCCTTCTGGTGGTTGGCCTGTGGACATGGCAAATACAGTAATTCCCAGCCCCACGTGCTTGAAACTCTGTTTTACTAAGGAAGGGCAACCCAGGTCAAGATACTTCTTGACCCAAAGACTGACCGCAGGGGATAGAACTAGGAAACAGATGTGCTGAGGGGGGTGGGGGTTTAAGCCTGAAAAAACCCCAAAAGTGCGGGGGTGTGTGTGTGTGTGTGTGTGTGTGTGTGTGTGTAGGAGAGAG
The DNA here is from genome assembly GCF_028564815.1 of Eubalaena glacialis. Lineage (NCBI taxonomy): Eukaryota > Metazoa > Chordata > Mammalia > Artiodactyla > Balaenidae > Eubalaena > Eubalaena glacialis. The sequence continues at coordinate 80,000,975 of NC_083722.1, read as the reverse complement.
AGAGAGAGAGAGAAAGAGAGAGAGAGAAGCTTTCTCCGACTTCCCCCTCCCTCCCTCCTTTCCTCTCAGAAAAGGTAGCAAAGAAATCTAAGGAAGGGGTTTTGATCTGAGATACCACATGGGAAGGTTGGGACTTTGTGAGAATAAGAGACATTTATTCTCAGGAGGTAATACTAATGGATCCGAGAAGACACGTGACCTGACTTTTTGACCACTGAACTCTCACTATTAATTGGCAGTTTTATTTTTACTTATTTGTTTATTTATTTAACATCTTTATTGGAGTATAATTGCTTTAACAATGGTGTGTTAGTTTCTGCTTTATAACAAAGTGAATCAGCTATACGTATACATATATCCCCATATCCCCTCCCTCTTGCGTCTCCCTCCCACCCTCCCTATCCCACCCCTCTAGGTGGTCACGAAGCACCGAGCTAATCTCCCTGTGCCATGCAGCTGCTTCCCACTAGCTATCTATTTTACATTTGGTAGTGTATATATGTCAATGCCAGCAGTTTTATTTTACAATAAATGTTGTCGTCCTTGCTTTCCCCTAAATGGCCTTTGAGTCTCCCTTTCTGTTTTTTAAATAAACATTTCTCCACATGAACCACTATCCCCCCTCCCCCAACCCCAGCTCCACCGAACTTCAGAACAATTTTGGAGTGTGGTGATTTTATCATGTGGAAATGTAGTACAGATGTTCAGAATTACCTTTTCTTTCTCCTCTTTAAAACATCATGACCACACATGCTTTGCTCTAAGTACTATTTAGCATTTTTATTATTACTATTAAAAAAATCTTGCCTCAGGCAGAGTCCCAGTAAATCTCAAGTAAAGGCAAATATTAAAATATCAGTAAGTATTTATGCACATCACACTAAAAATCTGAACTCAAATTTGGCTTTTTATGCAACTGAAACTTTTATTTTTTGACCCACTTAACCAAGTCCTCTAGTTTTACCCCTCTTCCTGACTCTAAAACTTTGAGTTCAGGCTATAGGATTTTGTTCACCATCCTTCCCCCTTCTACCAGTTTTCTCTAGACTTGAGTTTTTCTCTTTATCCTGCATATATCTTTGAACTCAGCCTGATCACCTAATGAAGTTTGATGGGAGGATTTGGACTGCCAGCATGAATTAATTAGCACATGTTTTTAAAACTTATTAATGGAGGGAAGTTTTCTTCTCACAGTCAATCCCGCAGATGCATATAGCACTTAAACAGCCGAGTTTCTGCTGGGGCCAGTGGTCATATACAGAGGAAATGCTGATCAACACCCAACACATCCCCCACTCAGAAACCTATTGATGGAGATTAGCTGCCGTTCCAACCTTAACTTCTTTTGGGTTCATTGGTGCCACTTTCTTTTTATATTTCTTGGCCAGACTTAAATGTATTTCTCCAAATAGTTGTTAAAAAGAAACATTTCAATTTAATCACTTGAACCCGGAATTGAGAGCTCTCTTGTCACTACGTACACTTTTTACTGTGCTGGAAATTAATCCTGGTTTAGACAAATGATCTTCTTTAAGGCAGTGCTTTTTCCATGCACATCCAAATAGAAATGCATTGCAAAGTGATTTTCTTTTAAAGGACAGTAGATATCTTTGTTGTTTTGGCAGGGTCCATACAGCAAGGAAGAGGCAAAACCTGATTGTGCCTTAGTAGAAATAATACCCACTTAGTGTGAGTATTCCACCCTACCTTCATGATACCCAGCAGTGTTCCTGCCAACAGGTTTTTTTGCAGTACTTTCATGTTGCATGTCAAGGTTTAGACGATTTTAAGGACTCAAGTTTTAGTTCCTTTAGAAGACAGAATGTTGCATAATGATCCTTGCCAATTCCACACTGGAAACTGGAGACACCGTAAAAACCTGCCAGGTGCTAACCTCAGTAGGTATCCTCAGGATGCTTTTTGAGCAACTGTTACAGATAGAGTGATCATGGGAGTTTAGTGGAGACTTGAGGATGCTTGTGCTGAGTGGGGACTGTGACATGTGATGACACAGGATTCTCCAGAGGACATGAAACCTTTTTGGAAAATATGTTCTCTTTTACCTCTTTTCTAGGCTGTGGTTATCTTTACATGCTGGCTTCTTGCTTTGTTGCCTTACAGACACAAATGTGTTACTTCTTGCACAGAGAACTCAAGGAGAATGGTCCAAAATGACCACATTTCCTGAAATCACAGCAGCTTTCCAAGGAATCTGTGTGGCACTGACTGAGGGTTATCACAGGGAAAGAGAAAGGTTCAAGGAATCTCATCTTGGGAGGTGCTGGCAGGGTGTTAATGACATTAATCATCATGGTTCCTCACCAACAGTTCCTCACCACCACTGTTAAATGGAAGGCTCTCTAGGTGCCAGCCCAGAGCTCAGTGCTATACTAAGCTACTCCTCAGTGCAACCCTAGGAGGTGTGGGTGCTGGGCAGCTAAGTAACTTGCCTAAGACCTCACTGGGGACTTGACCTCAGAAACGAGAATCATTGTATCATCTACTCTGTAGAAAATCAAGGTAACTTCTAGTCGTTTCTTCCCATCCAGTTCCTCTCCTTCTCTCTGATTTGTTTTCTTTGAAACTTTCCATTTCCATTTAGGTTTCTCATCTGGTTTCTATTATGACTTCATTTAAAATCTTATCCTGTCTCTTCATATGTTGATTTCTTTCTCTTTTATTTTAACCTCACTCCTTTTCTTCCCTTTCTGTTTCCCTCTGCGTTGTTTTATGGGGTTAATTGTCTGTGTTGTCTTCTCCCAAGTAGCAGTGCTGGGCTTTTGCAAGACACCTAAGAATGCTAGTGAAACTTATAGGAGACTTCTGGCAGGCCTAATACAATTTTAATCAGCAGTTTTCTCTGCCTTCTATAAAACATTTTCATCCACCTCTGAGTTTATTCTTTGGTTTCCAATGAAATGACCTATGCAAAACACTTTTCCACAGGGCTTGGCTCAACAAATGCCATTTATGTTTCCTTGAGGAAAGGTGAGGAGGGGATAATTAAGAGTTACCTTCACATCAGTTGGTTTCCTTGTAAAGCAAGTCTATGCTCCCTTTACAAAACATTGATTTGTTTCTTAAGAATCAAACCTTGCCTGGTGGCATTTTATAGGTCACTTGTTTGGGCACAGGTGTTTGTACTGAGCTGGGCAGACTCAAGAGTGACCTTTGCTTCACCATCCTGGTTTCACTTTGTAATTGCTTCAGAATGTTACAGAGTGGATTACATTGTATGGTAAATAGCTGCTTTGAATACCTTGAATAAATTAACTTGAATGTAATACATGTGATACATGAATTACATGTAATGACGGGCACATACTAGGTGCTCAATAAATGTTAGTTTACCATTCTTTTTATTTTTTCTTTTTATTGAAGTATAGTTGATTTACAATGTTGTGCCAGTCTTTGCTGTACAGCAAAGTGACTCAATTATACACATATACATTCTTTTTTTAATATTTTTTCCATTATGGTTTATCATAGGATATTTAGGATAGTTCCCCGTGCTATACATTAGGACCTTGTTGTTTATCCATTCTAAATGTAATAGTTTGCATCTACCAACCCCAAACTTCCAGTCTATCCCTCTCCCTCCCCCCCACCCCTTAGCATCCACAAATCTGTTCTTTGTCTATGAGTCTGTTTCTGTTTTGTAGATAGGTTTGTTTGTGCCCCATTTTAGATTCCACATATAAGTGATATATAGTATTTGTCTTTCTCTTTCTGACTTATTTCACTTAGTGTGATAATCTCTAGTTGCATCCACGTTGCTGCGAATGGCATTATTTCGTTCTTTTTTACGGCTGAGTAGTATTCCATTGTATATATGTACCACATCTTTATCCATTCCTCTATCAATGGACATTTAGGTCATTTCCATGTTTTGGCTATTGTGAACAGTGCTGCTATGAACATAGGGGTGCATGTGTCTTTTTGAATTATGGTTTTGTCCCAGGTATTTTCCCAGGAGTGGGATTGCTGGATCATATCATAATTCTACTTTTAGTTTTCTGGGGAACCTCCATACTGTTTTCCATAGTGGCTGTACCAACTTACAGTACCCCCAACAGTGTAGGAGGGTTCCCTTTTCTCTACACCCTCTCCAGCATTTGTTATTTGTAGACTTTTTAATGATAGCCATTCTGACTGGTGTGAGGTGGTACCTCATTGTAGTTTTGATTTATATTTCTCTAATAATTAGTGATCTTGAGCATCTTTTCATGTGACTACTGGCCATCTGCATGTCATTTCTTTGAGTTTTGCAGCTTCTAGAGGCCAGCTGCAATCCTTGGCTTGTGGCCCCTTCCTCCATCTTCAAGCATTTTCCCTCCATCTTCAGATCTCTCTTTCTATGACTTCTGCTTCTGTTGTCATGTTTCCTTCCCTCTAACTCTGATCCCCCTCTTACAAGGACCATTGTGATTACATTGGACCCACCCGGATAATCTAGGATGATCTTTTCATCTCAAGATTCTTAATCCTATCTGCAAAGTCCCTCTTGCCATGTAAGGTAAAATATGCACAGGTTTTGGAGATTAAGGCTTTTCCTTCTTTGAGGGGGGGGACAGTATTCAGCCAGCATACCCCCTGTATCCAATGTATCACTAAGTCCTGTTTACTGTCTCTACAAACTCTTGGATCTGCCCATGTTTTTTCATTTTCATTGCTCTTACCTTTGGCCTGGTGTTCTTAACTAGTTTTCCAGCTCTGTACCTCTTATAATTCTTCACACTTGTTAGGGTCATCTTTGAAAAATGCTTATCTGTCCTGTCAGAACCCTTGGTTGCTGGGAGGACAAAGTACAAACTCCTGAGCCAGGCTCACAAGGCCTTGCTTTTCCAGTCTTAAGTCCTATTCCTTCTTTCTCCTCAACCTCCCAATCACCTCAGACTCTGGCTTTGCTCCACAACCAGCCTCTGGGCTCTGTGCCTATGTTCGTGTGTCTCTCCTACTGTCTGGGGACACTGGGGACACCCTTACTCCTCCATCTTCACTTGACCACTTTTTATTTATCCTACATTATTCAGCCTACGTGTTACCTTCTCTAGAAGTCCTCAATTTCACTCCCTTACACTCTAGACTGAATTAGGGTCCCTGCCTGTGCAGGTATTTCTCAGAGAAATTATTAAATATCAATTTACTGTGAATATCCAAGGGAAGAACCCTCTCAACTTCACTGGTGCATCCACGGAACCTAGTACTGTCCTTGGTAGATGATAAGAACCCTATAAATATTTGTGGATTGACTTTGGAGTGAGGCTGCATTGGAGTTCTTTTGTGGAGGACTAACTTTTTAGTTTGAACTACTTCCGGACTTACAAAAAGTTTGCAAAAATAGTGCAGAGTTTTCATAAGTCCCTCACCCAGCCTACCCCAATGTTAATATCTTACATAACTTGAATATAAGTATTAGAACCATGAAATTAATGTTTCTGCCTGGTCTGGCACAATACTATTAACCAATCTAAGGACCCTATTTAAACTTCACATTTTCTACCAACGTCCTTTTATGGATCCCACGTTGTATATAGCTGTTATTTCTCCTCGGTCTCCTCCAGTATGTAATAGTTCCTTAGTTATTCTCTGTCTTTCATGATCTTGGTACCCTTGAAGAATATTGACCAGTTATTTTGCTGAGTTTCACTTAGTTCAGGTTCTTCTGATGTCTTCTTATGACTGGACTAAGGTTTTATATGTTCCTGGCAATAACACTGCAGAAATGGTGCCATGTCCTTCTCAGTGCATTGGATCTTGGTGCTCATGATGTTGCTGTGCCTTATTACTGCTGATTATACCAGTCTGAGCTCTGCTTTGGGATCCTGGCATATTAAGTGGTCTGTGGTCATTGTCATCAACATGGCTGACATTTATTAATCACCTGTTGTATGTGCCAGGCACTGCTCTGAGCACTTTAGATGGAGGAACTCACTTAATCTTCACAACAACCTAATGGAATAGAGCCTATTAATCTCCCCTTGTTACAGATGAAGAAATGGAGTCATAGGGAAGTGGATTACCCTGTCCAGAGCCTTATAGGGAGTCACAGTCAGGATGGACTCAAGGCCCATGCTCTTAACCCTCAGATGACACTATCTCCTTTGTGTATGTGGGAGAACCAGGGGGTGGTGGTAGTGCAGCATTCGGGGTCACAAAGCCTTCTTATGGGGCAGTTAGAACCCACACTCTTTCTACAACTGGCCCCCATGCTGGTCCCCTTACTCCTGCACCCGCCAATTAGGAGCTAGCTTTGAAAGTCCAGGAGGCTGTTTGTGGAGTGGAATTGAAGTGATGACAGTGGGAACAGACCGGAAATAGAAGGGAATGCCTTGAAACGGGAACCACATTGTATGGTAGCTAAGAATGTGAAGATGAAGAGGGTGGAGATATCAGAGAATGCTGGAGTTTTCAGCTTGGGTGACAGGGTCACTGATAATGTTTATGACAGTCATGAGGGAGGCAGGGTTTTGGGAAGGGAAGATGAATTTGACCTTTGAAAATACATGTTTGCATCTCAAGGCAGAAGACTGGGCTGTTCATGTGGATTTGGGATCATTTGTAAGAGGAAGGGAAGAGCCCTCGTAAAGGGAGGAGGGCCCAAAGGCATATCTGGGGCATATCTGTGTTCAAGACCTAGAAAGAGGAAGGGAAGCAGTGAAAACAAAAACTGAGAAGGGATTATTTAGAAAAGAAGGAGAACCCAGAAAGCTGAGTGTTCAAGGATAGAGAGTTCATTGATTCATTGATTCATTGATTCAGTCAGTCATTTTATTGAGAGTCTTCAACTCTAAACTATGTTTTGAGGGGGACACTGAGATGACAAAGACCCTGTTATGGCAGCTGTGTTAGGGTGGGACCTTCAGGCTAGGTCCCTAGGGATGAGGAAAAGTTCATTGATAAGGTAGGAAAGACAGAAGGATTTGTATAGCCTGGGGGCTTGCTATGTTAGCACACGTGTTCTATGTTAGATGCCCACTCCCCCCAAAAAAGCTGTATGAATTTAACTGAACCTTAACTTACCCCTAAATTGTATTCACATGTACAGTCTTCCTAAAGTATACGCTGTAATCAAACAAATGACATTTGAAGATTCTCTTAACACCACAATAAGGCATGGTTACTTCAGTAAAAAAAAAAAAAATTAAAATTGAACTAGTTTTTTGGTATTATGAACATTAAAGATTCAGATGAATGACTGGTTTCTTTACTGAGTTTTGGGAATTGGGTGGTTGCTGGGTGCAAAGCACTGCAGTATCCCAGCACATTATTGATGGTAGGTAGCAATAGCTAAGGCTGAATAATAAAAGATGGTTTCATGTTATCCTTGTCAACAGGGTAAATGTTTGTGCTGCCAGAACAGGAAATTATAAAATTTGCATCTAAAAATAATCTTATCCTTTGCCTTTTCAATTGTGACCTCCATTGCAAAGAAACAAGGACCTTACAGAAACTCTGAGCAGTGTGTGAAACCCTTATTTGTAATCAGCTGATTTGATTTTCTTCAGTATAATGGCAGAATATTTGTGAGGAAATTAAACTTCATCATACTCTAGACATTGCTTGCATTTCTGTTGGGCTTTCAGGAGAATTTTTGAAATACTAGAGCTACCTTTGACCCCAGTGCAAGTTTGCAAAACTGCAGCAGCTTTGGAAGAAGTTTAAATGAACTTGGGGCCTCTAAAGCAAGATTTCTCAACTGTATCGCTGTGACATTCTGAGCTAGGTGATTTATTGTTGGGAGTGAAGGGCTGTCCTGTGTGTTGTAGGATGCTTAGCAACATTCCTGACCTCCACCTGCAAGATCCAGTAGTACCACCACCCCCAGTTATGACAGTCAAGTGTCTCTAGACATTGTCAGATGTACCTCAGAGGGGTGGAGCCCAAAATTGTCCCCAGATGAGAACCACTGGTCAAACCTCACTACTCAAAATGTGGTTCAACAGCCATCAGATCATGGGCATCTTCCGGGAGCTTGTTAGAAATGCAGCATCTCAGGCTCCCCTCAGGCCTCTGGAGTCAGAACCTGCATTAACAAGATCTGCAGGGGAAGGTTTGAGCATATGAAGGTTTGAGAAGCGCTGACCTAAAGCTCTGCCCAGGTCAGTGTGGTGTAGCAGAAAGGCAAGAGCTTTGGAGCCAGCTATGGCTTATCATTTATAGCTGTGTAACCTCAGGCAAGTTGTTCAACCTCCCTGCGACTCAGATTCCTCCTCTGTAAAATGGGACTAAGAAAACCTCTGTGCTCTGAGAATAAAATGGGGCAATCCAGCTGAGGCAGCAAAAGAGGCAGCTGGCCCTTATTAGGATCTTAATTGGGCTGGTTTCCTTCCCTCTCTTTATAAAACTGTTTTACTTGGCCTTGCTGCTGCTGCACTCACTGTTACTTGTAGTGATGATATAAGAAGGGGAAGAAAAGCAGTATGTCTAAGTGCTCCACAAGTAGAGCAGGCCATAAAAAATCTTGTTTACCGATTTTTATTTTTGAATTATCTACTTTAAGCTGTGGCTTTTGCGGTCTGGCCTTCTCATTGCTTGGGAAACTGGGATCCCATTTCTGGAAAACCCATTATTTTGGGCGTTGTGAACTATTAATGGTCTCATTTAGAGGCCAGAATCTAAAGGTGGGAAAGTTGAAGCTGATGGCAGCTAAATGCAAAACTGTTTAAAGGAAGAAGAAGCTCACATGGTAAACTTGATTCCTGTGCTATAGCAAGTGGATTTTGAAAAGGGGCAATTGCTTTTATTACCATTAGTAAAATCCTTGGTTATGCAAGATAAGAATGCACATTTTTGCCTTGAGAATAAACTGATTGTTCTGAGACTCCTAATTTTCCCCTTTTCCTCTTTCTCCCACCATGACATTGCCTTGGTGTAAAAGCATATATTTTAAAATTTCTTATCCTTATGTATATAAGAATAGCTGTTTTCATGGCTTTGAGCCAGTAGTCTAATCTGACATAGATAATTCTTTTTTTTTGCAAAATGCATTAAAAATAACATATAATACAGGTACATACATGCACATGTGCAAATCACACACCCAAACAAACAATATAAGAATCTGACTTGTCAGGACAACTTTTAGGCAAATCACAAGTAGCTAGTTTATTACAGCTGTGATGCTATGAAGATGAAGGGACATTGGCCAGAACCAGTGTACAGTTGTGTAGATTGGGCACTGTACAACTCTGAATGTGCTGTGTATGTCATGGACATCATAGATTTGTGTAAATATTATGACAGTTTGTCAGAAGATGGTAACACAGTCCCTTGTTCCAACAAAATCATTATATTGCAACAGTTTCCTGGCATATGAAAGTGAAATGTCCTGAGGAAGGTGCTTTCTTTTCTAATTTGCACAAAGGAGCCATATGGGCTAGTGGCAACCTTGCAATCTCACTTTTGTTTGGAAGCTCCTACTATGGTATGAAAAGCAATACAGATTATCATCCCAGAAGTCATAATGTGGCTGAGAGCCACAGGAAAAGTATAATTTGTTTAATTTTCCCATTTCATGAATATGAAAAATGAATCCTCCATAAAAGGGGTCCTTGAATACTACTTTCATCTTGAAGCTATTGCTAATGTCTTATGTGTATGTTACCATCCTTTTCAAGTGAAGGAGAAATAATTTAAGAAGTAGAAGAAGTTTGCCCACGTAAGTCCAGCAGAGAAAAGTCAGGTTATACCGAAGAATCTTATCAGCTCCGATTAGTTGAAGATCAGCTGACACCCTGAAGGAAGGTGGGTGACAGGTGGTTAAGCTGGAGAGATGGGGGTGGCGATATTCTTCTTTACATGAGACTATACCTAGTGTATATTCTTCCTTAAGGCTTTGCCTCTTGGACTCGAGGGCTATTCATGCAACTTAGTATTGGTCATGTGAGCATTTTTGGTTTGTTTAGAGTCATACTTTGAGTTGACACATTTTACACATGTTCCTGTAGTTATCCCACTTTTACTTCCATTTCTTTCTAGAGATAGTCTTTACATGGAATTGCATCGGAACAGCCACTGAGGAGGGGAAAAGGTCTCTTTCAACTCGGCCTTTTCAGATGCAGCAGTGTTGGTGGTGCAGATGACAGGGGCTCCTCTAGGTGGGCAGAGCAGGAAAGAGAGAATGCAATTACTGACAGGGAACCAGGTAACCAGGTGGAAGAAAATCGTTTTTGTTCAAGTGGTAAACTTCTGGAGTTATTTTTCTTGGGTCTGGATGTGCCCAAATTGGTCATTTTGACTGAAATGCAAAGAGGGATCTCACCTGTATTTTTTGGTGGTGATGTCATGTTAATGGTTGTGACTGAATTCTCAACTGTGAGCATAAATTGTGAGGTACAGGGGAAACAATTTGTTCTTAATAGTAGTTAAGGTCATGAAATTTGCAAATAATGTGTTAAAACTAAAATATTAAGATATAATAATGTTAGAAATAATAGATGCAATGTTAGATAGCTTATGTAATAGAAAGCTTAGTTTGGGTCCATAATCTCACTTAATTCTCACATAATTCCCTGAGGAAAGTTCTGTTATTATCTTTCTTATAGTTGTAGAAACTGAGGCTTAGAGAGGTTAACACTGCCATGAAGTGGAGAGAATGGGATTTGAACCCAAGCCTGACCAACAGACTCCCACTCACAGTTATGTTTCCCTGAGCTAATAAGATAAGGGGTTGTTCATAACCACATATCTGGACCCTGCCATGGGGGTGTGTGAATATCACAGTTCCTGTGTAGAATGACCGACTATCCCAGTTTCCTGGGAGTAAGGGGAGTCCCAGGACATGGTACTTTCAGTTTAAAAACTGGAATAGTGCTGGGCAAATCGGAAAGAGCTGGTCACCCTACTCCTGCATGCATTGGTAAGGATGAGGTAAGGGTAAGATGGAAACCACTGGATTGCTTCATCCTCCTTGGAATTGTTATATGTATTCTGGACGGTTTGGATGAAGGTGTGGTTTTCCATTAAACTTTTTCAGGATATAAAGAAAATGTGTGAAGAAGATGCAGGGCTGGCCTTATAGGCAGCTCGTCAGTCAGGATCCTTGGGGTCTTTCTAGAAGCAGGTGAAGAAGTTGTAAATAAATACATAAATAAATAGCCTGCCTTGATGGTGGGGAAACACTTACTGTACCTCAGATTTGGCCACGATGGTCACATTGCAGCCAGATGTCTAAGTCCTGTTTTCCACTAAACTGAAGGGTCTTAGTAATTTGGTGCTAGGGGATGGGGCTGGGGTTCATACCCTCACACAACCCTGCCCTGAATTTGGGCTGTTTTTCTTCCATTACAGGAGTTTAGAAACTAGAATTTAATGTTTAACTATCATTCACATTGTTGTCCTGGAGAAAATAAAAATAAATATGCTTATTCTAAAATGTAAATTTGCTACTTGGAGGTGTCTACTCCCTTGAGGAAGTTATTCAGGTTTGATCATCTCATACTGGAAGATCTGCTTGTGGGCCTGGCAGTTGTACAAGGAGAATTTATTTGGTTCCTTTTTTGTAAAAATAAGAATGATTTGTCTTTTTTTTTTAAGGTATTCTTGTGCCTTCATTGGAAACTTGGAAATTTGTTTTTTAGCAATTGATAGCTTGCTGATGTGGTCACACAGTTTTTTGTCTATCCCCCCTCCCCCTCATTAAACATTTTGGGTGTGGGGAGGAGATATCCATGTCTCTTCAGGACATCTGCTGTTTGTTGTTGTAGCTGACTTTGGAATGCTGTCCTTGGAACAGCTTCTGATGTGGAGTATCCTTTGCAGTGCTTCATTAACTGATGGTGTGGGAGAAAGGTTTTCTTATAAGACTGTTCCCCAAGTGACCAGAGCCTCGCCCTTTACATGTCAACACTTCAAAAAATGATTAACCACTTTGAGGGAAATCTTTATAAATTACAGCTATTTGAATACTTCCTGGCTTTCTTACACACAATGTGTCTTGAACATATTGAAGCCTTTTTTTTTTTCATAGCTCAGGGTCGAGATGAGCATTATCTATTATTACTCTTTCCTGTGAAGGGGTGGGTCCCTTTGGATGGTCTTGGGAATAGAGGGTTATCTGCCTCTTTCCTAAGTGGTCTCAGATGATCTCCTTTAATATCCACTTTTTATGTTTGTTTTTTTTTTCTTCTTGTACTTCCTATGCTGCTAGAAATCACCTATTCTTGTTGACGGTGTCTCTAGCACTTCTTTGACATGTTAATTCTGTTTAGATTGGGAATTAGATTGCCAAGCTTTTTAGAATTGTGTAGAGTAACTAGGGTTTGAACAGACTCACCAAGAGTAAATTGAGTGTAACAGAATTTTATTCAAGCTATTAGGATATTACATGTTTATAATGTTAGCCAAAGTACTTGTATTTATGAAGTTTCCTTTGTTTTCTTTTTAATTATAGATAAGGAAATTTTTTTAATCTTTAATGTTTTAACCTCCTATTTACATGTTTATTCTCAGCCAAACTGGGTGTAACTAGAAAAAAGGAATGACATCACATTACATAACCAAATTTGGAGAAGCCCCAAAGCAGGTTAAAATTCCTATTCCTTAATACCTTGTGGAAGTCAGCTGAGCATAGTGTTGAAAGGTCTGGGAGAAGGCAGGTGAAAATTAGAACTTTTAAAGCCATATGTCTCCCTCAGCCTGTTTTGTTAGACTGTGACAGTAAATTTTACCAAACTGCCAGCCTGTTTTGGTCTTTTAATATTTGTTTGAAATTTAAAAGTGATTAGACTTGCTTTGGATTAAGTGAGAAAGTTAAGCCACTTATACCAGTTAGGCTTAATATAGTATAACAAATTAAAAGCTGTTTTAGTTTGTGCATTACAAACTAAAAATTCTGTATTATTCTGGCCTATCAAAAATTTCTCAAGTTTTTACTTTCTATGAGTGTGTAGCAGCCTAGAACAAATATGTGTATGTGTTAGAAATCTCTTGTGTTTGTGAGTCAACTAGAAAATCAAAAGCTGACTGAATTAATAGACTAAAAATAAAAATCACTTTGAACTTGTTACTATCTTGTAAATTACATAAGCCTGAGAGTAGAAGGTTAAAGGCTCTTCTACCTGAAAGGGCATAAAATGAATGGAAATGGGCTAGTATTGTATTTCTCTTGTTGCTACTCTGAATCTTCTAATTCTGAAAATGCCTCCTCTAGTCAGTCTCCATGTAGGTCGTAAGAGGATAATTCTGTTTTAGGGGAATTAGTTTGTGGCTGTGAAGACATCTAAGGTTATAACTTCTATAGCACAAGTGTGAAACAAAGAAGAAGTGACAATCTTAGGAATGTTAACTTGTTATAGGGGATTAGTTAAGACTGTACCCCATGAAGGAGGTCCTTCTTACATGAAGATACTCATATTGGGACCAAAATTCATATAAATAATGAGAATAAAGTTAGTAAGTTTAGATTGGATGTTCATCTTTCAAATGGAATTAATGGTATGGAATGAGTTTTCAAATCTTACATTTAACAATATATAAGTGACAAGTATAACTATGTGCTAATTTTTAGAATAGAAAGAACAAGGAATAAAACACAAATATCAGTTTTCATTTAGGCAAGATGTTTCTGAAAAAATTGACAGCTACCATGATGCAATGTCTGTCACTCAGTGTTTGACCTTCACACTACCATTTTTTAAAAAGAGTCATTTTGCCAAAAATATGTTAAAGAACTTCTTGACATTTCCCAGAAGCCTCTTTAATCTATTGTTATTCAGGTAATTCTCTTTTGGAGTTTCTATCTTGCTAATCATTCCAGCTCCACTGATCATATCTTGTTGATGGCTGTGTCTAAGATCCAGTGGTTCCTTACCTCCTCATCTTCACTGAGTGCAAAATGTGTGCCAGACGTGGTGCTGGGTGCGGGGATGATGTGGCCCCTCCCTTTCCAGTCATGCAGTAAGGGCAGCAGGAGGAGATACACACTTGAAGAGAAGTAATGCCACATATGGTCTTCAAAAGGTGCAAAGAATGAATGATTTCCATTAATGTTGGGAACCCCTGTGGGAAGTGGCATTTGAAAGTGGGCAGATTTCAGGAGATAAAATGGGATGGGATAGCAAGACAGGGCACAGTCAAGCACAATCTCAAGGGTAGGAACACACAGGACTGGTCTAGAGGACAGTGAGTTGTGCAGTTTGGCTAGGGAATAGGAGAGGCAGGGAGGATCAGGGGACGTCCAGGATGAAAGATAGGTAAGGTTTACCCTTCTTGCAAAGCGTTATACAAGAGAATGAAGTTAGTAGGTGGAAGAGTCTGTTTTGACTGCCCGCCAGGCACTGTAGATGAAGCTCTTCATAGGATAGACAGTGCTGATCCTTATGGGGAAAAAACAGATTGTATATAGTTAAATCATTTCAATTATTAAATGTGCCTGGGTGTGTTTAACAGAGTTACTTAACCTAGTCATGGGGGCAAAGAAGGCTTCTCTGGATCAGTGGTAATAAGCTGAGACTTGAAAGATCAAAAAGAATTCAAGGAGAGGGTTGGGAAGGGGAAGGTACAGGTGTACTGGCGGCAAAAGGATTGGCTTTATAATGGCTGGAGGCAGCAGAGAGCTGGGTCCATAGTAGGAACCAAGGAAAGTCTGGAGCTGTGCTGTCCAGTATGGCAGCCATAGTCACATGTGACTTTAAGCACTTGAAATGTGGCTAGTGCAACCAAGGGACTGAATTAATTGGCCACTCCTGGTGGCTACAGTATTGGGCAGCACAGGTTTAGAATACCTGTAACAGAGTGAATAAGAGGGAGAGAGGTTTTCATCAGGCTGAAGAGGCCTGGAGAGAGGTTTTGTGAGATATGGTAGACAATGGTGAGCAGTCAGGACTTTATTCAAGAGCTTTAGGAAACCACTAAAGGGTTTTATGAAAGAGGGGGACATAATCAAATTGGCATTCTGCAATTGGCCTGGGAACAGGCTGCTACTGCTGGATTTGAGCAAGGAATTGATAGTAATAAAACTGTCCCTAAGGAAGATTGCTATGGAGTGGGTGGGTTGGACTGTGCAGGGGATGGAGGGACGTGAAGACATCAGAGGGGGAAGAGGTAGAGCATAGTTAATAATGCAGGGTCTGGAGCCTGATTGCCAGAGACAAATTATGGTCCGCTATCTTCAGTTTGCCTGGAAGAAGGATGCTTCAACTGTGTGAGCAGTGCTTGGGCCCAGAGCCAGCCTGGCTCACAGAGCTACAGGGCACATGACAGAGGGGCTGCCTAAGCTTGCAGACTCTCTCTGAGAGTCACTGTGGGTTGCCATTCTGGGGATTTGGCATGGGGCGATGTCCTCCTGTTTTTTAATTGGTGCTGAAATTAAGGGCCCTTTGTGACATCTCATTCAATCTTCTTTTACCTTATTTGGTAAGCTTTTCACTAAACTTTTATGGAAAGTCTGTTATTCTCATCTGTTTCCCATAAGGAAGTGTTGGGCAGTGGCAGAGAGCCCCAGGACTTATGGGGGAGGAGTGGTTTCCTGAGGGTCCCCCGCAACCTTCTCGTAGAGCTTACTTTCCCTGGTTGCAGACCAAATGGATTGACTGAGCAAATTCACTTTCTCTCTGGAGAAGACTGAGAGGGGTGGCTAGGCAGATGCAGTGAGAATCTAAGCAGGCAGTGTATGTGGAAGTTAAGACTCTGGTTGCAAGAAATCATAGCTAGCACAATTAGAAAAGGAGTCTTTACTGAAAGGGCAGCATGTGGAATTCAAGTGCTGGATGTTGCTGGCCCTGAGGAAGGGCTGGAGGTAGAAACCTGAGGGTTGCCAGTGTGTTCCAGCTCCTCTGAGCACTGGCTTCACCTGTAGTGTGTCTTGGTCCTTGTGGTCAAATCAGCCAACCCAAAGCTCTTGAATTTGTTTTATAGATCCGATTGGAACCTGGGAGAGGGCCCAGCTTGGGCCCAGTCAGGTCTCATCTTTGCTCCAGTCAGGTCTGACTTGCAGGGAATGACCACAGAACAAATATAGGTTTTGGGCCCCCCTTTCCCTACCCCCTTAGGATTATGGAGTTCTGCTTGGTTGTTGTCATAATGGTGTTCATTATGGTGTCATGTCATAAATAGAAAATTACAGATATAATATCCTAAGCAGTGTCTAGGATATTATATTAAAAATTACTCCAAAACCCAAGTTTTTTCCCCGTGTTGCATCCTTGGCCACCTGGTATAATGCTTGTTATAAGGAAACTCTTTTGACTCTGCCCTGTTTTTCATAATGTCAGCTATTTACACAGGAGAGAGGAAGGGCAAAAACTAATTTTACGTGATCCTTATGAGATACCGTTTTTTGGGAGAAGCGGGATTAATCTGTGCAGTTGCATTCTCTGAGAATGTCTGATCATCTTCATTGCTAGCTGAAGTGATTACCTTGACATGATGTCTCTAACTAAAAAAAAATCCTTGATGGGAATTTGGCCGCCGAGGTGGACCTCTGTAATTACTGACTTGCTGGAAATTGCTTTTAAATCTCTGGCAGCCCATTTTCCATTTTTTGTAGGCAAAGATCCTAAACTTCTTTCTGTGCTACAATCAGATTTTAAAAGGAAGATATGACTAGAGTTGATGAAGGGGTAAAGTTCATACTCACAAGGCAACGGCTGAGAAGTAGAATGTGCCAAATCCTTGATTTTTGTTCTGATTTTTAAGGCATCAATATATTGATTTGACTTTGAACCTGATGTCATAGAAAATGACCTCTGAGGTAATTTCTTCAAGTATTTCAATTTTTATAACGTAAGTGAAAATCTAAATGTGAGTTGCAAGAGTTACTCAGGGTGAGAAATGGAGCCTTGTGATTGGAGCGGTAAGGATGAGGCTATTCAGTGCAGTTTAAGTCACCTAAACTGCAGGTGGTTATTAAGCTTGCAGTGCCTGATAAAGATTTTAAACCACGATGCGCTAAGGTATATACCAAAAGAATCTCAAGGTTTTGCCGATTTATGTGGGCAGGAACTTGGGACATGTGCTTGCAAATGAATTTTCAGGGTGTTAGGTAAGGGAGGGTGGATTTTATAGTTAGAACAAGCACAATTTATACATATGGATGCAGTGACCAGAAGGTCACCTAGAAGGGAAAATCCAGAAGGGGTTGGGAATAGGTAGCACTTGTTTCATTTCAGAAGTTTAACAAATATGTAGTCTCATTTAATCCTCAAAGTGTCCCTATGAGATGAATATTATTATCCCTATTTTACAGATATGGAAACTGGTTAATTAAGCACTTCTCAAGGTCATGCAACCAGTAAGTACTTAAGCATATTGGCCCAGTGTTTTCAAAGGGGTTGTAGTTGAAGTTGGAAAGCAAGTGGGTGCCTGGGAAGAGAGACCCTGAACCCTGCCCCATTTCACGTGAGGGAAGAGAGAATTAGATATGGTCTCCTTAGATCCAGAAAACTTTGAGGGCAATTCAGGAGGCATATAGAGCAGTGGGGGAACTGAACTTGCTTCCCAGGGAAGCCTGGGGGAGACTAGATGATGCACATTTAACTCACCACTTGAATGAAATGGCAGTGGCTGAGGACAGCCATGTAGGACCCAAGCTCCAGCGTGGTATGGGAAAAGCAGCCAAGAGGACCGAGCCCTCAAGGGAAGCTGTGGTAGATGCTGAGAGGGAAGACTGGGGAGACCTGGGCAGTGAGTGAGGAGGAGGACTCAGAGTGTGTGGGCCTTGTTGGAGTCCATGGTGGGGGCAACAGTCATCAGTAGTTGATGCCTGAGGTCAGGTGGCACCTGCTACTCTGACACTACCTGTAGATGGCAAGTATGCCCCAGAGGCTGGTTTTCCAGTGTCAGGAAGTTAGGGGTAGATGAGAAGATTGGGAAAGAAGAGAATCTCAAAGACTGATGTTAAACTAGTGGTTACCAAGTTACTTCTTTTTTTTTTTTTAAACATCTTTATTGGAGTATAATTGCTTTACAATGTTGTGTTAGTTGCTGCTGTATAACAAAGTGAATCAGCTATATGTATACATATATCCCCATATCTCCTCCCTCTTGCATCTCCCTCCCACCCTCCCTATCCCACCCCTTTAGGTGGACACAAAGCACCGAGCTGATTTCCCTGTGCTATGTGGCTGCTTCCCACTAGCTATCGATTTTACATTAGGTAGTGTGTATATGTCCATGCCACTCTCTCATTTCATCCCAGCTTACCCTTCCCCCTCCCCATGTCCTCAAGTCCATTCTCTATGTCTGTGTCTTTATTCCTGTCCCGCTCCTAGGTTCTTCAGAACCTTTATTTTTATTTTTTAGATTCCGTATATATGTGCTAGCATACAGTATTTGTTTTTCTCTTTCTGACTTACTTCACTCTGTATGACAGTCTCTAGGTCCAGTCACCTCACTACAAATAACTCAATTTCGTTTCTTTTCATGGCTGAGTAATATTCCATTGTATATATGTGCCACATCTTTATCCATTCATCTGTCCATGGACACTTAGGTTGCTTCCATGTCCTGGCTATTGTAAATAGAGGTGCAGTGAACATTGTGGTACATGACTTTTTGAATTATGGTTTTCTCAGGGTATATGCCCAGTAGTGGGATTGCTGGGTTATATAGTAGTTCTATTTTTAGTTTTTTAAGGAACCTCCATACTGTTCTCCATGGTGGCTGTATCAATTTACATTCCCACCAACAGTGCAAGAGGGTTCCCTTTTCTCCACACCCTCTCCAGCATTTATTGTTTGTAGATTTTTTGATGATGGCCATTCTGACTGGTGTGAGGTGATACCTCATTGTAGTTTTGATTTGCATTTCTCTAATGATTAGTGATGTTGAGCATCCTTTCATGTTTTGTGGGCAATGTGTATATCTTCTTTGGAGAAATGTCTATTTAGGTCTTCTGCCCATTTTTGGATTGGGTTGTTTGTTTTTTTGATATTGAGCTGCATGAGCTGTTTGTGTATTTTGGGGATTAATCCTTTGTCAGTTGCTTCATTTGCAAATATTTTCTCCCATTCTGAGGGTTGTCTTCTCGTCTTGTTTATGGTTTCCTTTGCTGTGCAAAAGCTTTTAAGCTTCATTAGGTCCCATTTGTTTATTTTTGTTTTTATTTCCATTTCTCTAGGAGGTGGGTCAAAAAGGATCTTGCTGTGATTTATGTCATAGAGTGTTCTGCCTATGTTTTCCTCTAAGAGTTTGATAGTGTCTGGCCTTACATTTAGGTCTTTAATCAATTTTGAGTTTATTTTTGTGTATGGTGTTAGGAAGTGTTCTGATTTCATTCTTTTACATGTAGCTGTCCAGTTTTCCCAGCACCACTTATTGAAGAGGCTGTCTTTTCTCCATTGTATATTCTTGCCTCCTTTATCAAAGATAAGGTGACCATATGTGCGTGGGTTAATCTCTGGGCTTTCTATCCTGTTGCTTTGATCTATATTTCTGTTTTGTACCAGTACCATACTGTCTTGATTACTGTAGCTTTGTAGTATAGTCTGAAGTCAGGGAGTCTGATTCCTCCAGCTCCATTTTTCTTTCTCAAGATTGCTTTGGCTATTCGGGGTCTTTTGTGTTTCCATACAAATTGTGAAATTTTTTGTTCTAGTTCTGTGAAAAATGCCAGTGGTAGTTTGATAGGGATTGCATTGAATCTGTAGATTGCTTTGGGTAGTATAGTCATTTTCACAATGTTGATTCTTCCAAACCAAGAACATTGTATATCTCTCCTTCTGTTTGTAACATCTTTGATTTCTTTCATCAGTGTCTTATAGTTTTCTGCATACAGGTCTTTTGTCTCCTTAGGTTGGTTTATTCCTAGGTATTTTATTCTTTTTGTTGCAGTGGTAAATGGGAGTGCTTCCTTAATTTCTCCTTCAGATTTTTCATCATTAGTGTATAGGAATGCAAGAGATTTCTGTGCATTAATTTTGTATCCTGCTCCTCTACCAGATTCATTGATTAGCTCTAGTAGTTTTCTGGTAGCATCTTTAGGATTCTCTATGTATAGTATTGTGTCATCTGCAAACAGTGACACTTTTACTTCTTCTTTTCCAATTTGGATTCCTTTAATTTCTTTTTCTTCTCTGATTGCCATGGCTAAAACTTCCAAAACTATGTTGAATAATAGTGGTGAGAGTGGACAACCTTGTCTTTTTCCTGATCTTAGTGAAATGGTTTCAGTTTTTCACCACTGAGAACGATGTTGGCTGTGGGTTTGTCATACATGGCCTTTATTATATTGAGGTAAGTTCCCTCTATGCCTGCTTTCTGGAGGGTTTTTATCATAAATGGGTGTTGAATTTTGTCAAAAGCTTTTTCTGCATCTATTGAGATGATCATATGGTTTTTCTCCTTCAATTTGATATGATTTCAATTTTCTTAAATTTACCAAGGCTTGATTTGTGACCCATGATATGATCTGTCCTGAGAATGTTCCATGAGCACTTGAGAAAAAAGTGTATTCTGCTGTTTTTGGATGGAATGTCCTATAAATATCAATTAAGTCCATCTTGTTTAATATATCATTTAAAGCTTGTATTTCTTTGGTTATTTTCATTTTGGATGATCTGTCCATTGGTGAAAGTGGGGTGTTAAAGTCCCCTACTATGATTGTGTTACTGTTGATTTCCCCTTTTATGCCTGTTAACATTTGCCTTATGTATTCAGGTACTCCTATGTTGGGTGCATAAATATTTACAATTGTTATATCTTCTTCTTGGATTGATCCCTTGATCATTATGTAGTGTCCTTCTTTATCTCTTGGAATAGTCTTTATTTTAAAGTCTATTTTGTCTGATATGAGAATTGCTAGTCCAGCGTTCTTTTGATTTCCATTTGCATGGAATATCTTTTTCCATCCCCTCACTTTCAGTCTGTATGTGTCCCTAGGCCTGAAGTGGGTCTCTTGTAGACAGCATATATATGGGTCTTATTTTTGTATCCATTCAGCCAATCTATGTCTTTTGGTTGGGGCATTTAATCCATTTACATTCAAGGTTATTATTGATATGTATGTTCCTATTACCATTTTCTTAATTGTTTTGAGTTTGTTATTGTAGGTCTTTTCCTTCTCTTGTGTTTCCTGCCTAGAGAAGTTCTTTTATCACTTGTTGTAAAGCTGGTTTGGTGGTGCTGAATTCTCTTAGCTTTTGCTTGTCTGTAAAGGTTTAAATTTCTCCATCAAATCTGAATGAGATCCTTGCTGAGTGGAGTATTCTTGGTTGTAGGTTTTTCCCTTTCATCACTTTAAATATGTCCTGCCACTCCCTTCTGGCTTGCAGAGTTTCTGCTGAAAGATCAACTGTTAACATACAAGGGAATCCCTATAAGGTTATTTTTTTGTTTTTCCCTTGCTGCTTTTAATATTTTTTCTTTGTATTTAATTTTTGATAGTTTGATTAATATGTGTCTTGGTGTGTTTCTCCTTGGATTTATCCTGTATGGGACTTTCTGTGCTTCCTGGACTTGATTGACTATTTCCTTTCCCATATTAGGGAAGTTTTCAGCTTTAATCTCTTCAAATATTTTCTCAGTCCCTTTTTTTTCTTTTCTTGTCTGGGACCCCTATAATTCGAATGTTGGTGGGTTTAATGTTGTCCCAGAGGTCTCTGAGACTGTCCTCAATTCTTTTCATTCTTTTTTCTTTATTCTGCTCTGTGGTAGTTATTTCCACTATTTTATCTTCCAGGTCACTTATCCGTTCTTCTGCCTCAGTTATTCTGCTATTGATTCCTTCTAGAAAATTTTTCATTTCATTTATTGTGTTGTTCATCATTGTTTGTTTGCTCTTTAGTTCTTGTAGGTCCTTGTTAAATGTTTCTTGTATTTTCTCCATTCTGTTTCCAAGATTTTTGATCATCTTTACTATCATTACTCTGAATTCTTTTTCAGGTAGACTGCCTGTTTCCTCTTCATTTGTTTGGTCTGCTGGGTTTTTACGTTGCTCCTGCATCTGCTGTGTATTTCTCTGTCTTCTCATTTTGCTTGACTTACTGTGTCTGGGGTCTCCTTTTCACAGGCTGCAGGTTGGTAGTTTCCGTTGTTTTTGGTGTCTGCCCCCAGTGGCTAAGGTTGGTTCAGTGGGTTGTGGAGGCAACTGGTGCCTGTGTTCTGGTGGATGAGGCTGGATCTTGTCTTTCTGGTGGGCGGGACTGAGTCCGGTGGTGTGTTTTGGGGTGTCTGTGACCTTATTATGTTTTTAGGCATCCTCTCTGCTAACGGGTGGGGTTGTGTTCTTGTCTTGCTGGTTGTTTGGCATAGGGTGTCCAGCAGTGTAGCTTGCTGGTCGTTGAGTGGAGCTGGGTCTTAGTGTTGAGATGGAGATCTCTGGGAGAGCTTTCACCTTTTGATATTATATGGGGCCGGGAGGTCTCTGGTGGACCAATGTCCTGAATCCAGCTCTCCCACCTCAGAGGCTCAGGCCTGACACCCAGCCGGAGCACCAAGACCCTGTCAGCCACACAGCTCAGAAGAAAAGGGAGAAAAAAAGAAAGAAAGAAAGAAAAAAAAAAGTTATTATAATAAAAAATATATGTATATTATTAAAAAAAATAAAAAAGTAATAAAAAAAAGAGAGTAACGAAAACAAAAATCAAATCCACCAATGATAACAAGTGCTAAAAACTGTACTAAAAAAAAAAAAGGACAGACAGAACCCTAGGACAACTGGTAAAAGCAAAGCTGTACAGACAAAATCACACAAAGAAACATACACATACACACAAAAAGAGAAAAAGGAAAAAAAATTATATTTTAAAAAAAGAAGAGAGCAACCAAATGAATAAACAAATCTACTTATTATAATAAGCTTTAATTACTAAGCTAAGATAAACATAAAACCAGAAACAAATTAGATGCAGAAAGGAAACCTCAAGTCTACAGTTGCTCCCAAAGTCCACTTCCTCAATTTTGAGATGATTCGTTGTCTGCTTAGGTATTCCACAGATGTAGGGTACATCAGGTTGATTGTGGAGATTTAATCTGCTGCTCCTGAGGCTGCTGGGAGAAATTTCCCTTTCTCTTCTTTGTTTGCACAGCTCCTGGGGTTCAGCTTTGATTTTGGCCCTGCCTATGCATGTAGGTCACCTGAGGGCATCTTTTGGGAAGTCTGAGGTCTTCTGCCAGTGTTCAGTAGGAGTTGTTCCACATGTAGATGTCTTTTTGATGTATTTGTGGGGAGGAAGGTGATCTCCACGTCTTACTCCTCTTCCATCTTTAAGATCTCTCTCTACCAAGTTACTTCTAATTGCCAAGGTTAAGTCACCTGTACCTTTATTCTCCACTAGGGGGTTGGAATTAGGAATTTATAGGCCACATTGAAATTCGGTTAGATATAACATTCTTTTGTACATCAAATATAAGGTTATATTTTGTACATTGTCTCAATAATTGCTATGATAATTTTTAAGCAGTATCAACTAAGTTAATTATGCTTCTATTTTTTCACCTTAGTGACTGAACTTTCTGAGTATTTAACAGGTGTTGGAAACCATGTTCACTATGCATATTATCTCACTTAATTTGGGAGGTATGTACAATTATTTACTATTGTGAGGCATATACCATTATTATCCCACATTTTACAGTTGAGGAAACTGAGGCTCAGAGAAATTAGTTTAGTTGGCCAAGGTCACACGACTGATAAATGAGTGAGGCTGGAGTTATTGATTTAACATGCATTTTGGATTCTCAGAGCCTGGCATGGGACCTGACAGAAAACAAGAGAGCAATAAATATTTGAATGAATGAATGACTTCTCAGTTGTGTGGCAGCATCAGGTGACCAGTGCTATGTTGGGAATCCTTTTCTAAGCAAGGTGAGGGAAGAAAAATTAATCAGAGCTGGATCCTCCTCTTGATGAATCAGCTATCCCTAATATGCTGTGCATTCTAACTCATAGTCAAGCCTTTGGAAATACTTGAGTCCTGTCAGAAAATATACAGAAAGCGAAAGAGTTTTAGAAGTGAAAAAAAATGTTTTGTGGTTTAGAGTCTCCTGAGGAAAGTTAACTCTGGGCTGAGTATAGTATGAGGGGAAATATGTGAGGGGCCAAGAAAGTATTTCAGGTCAGTTATGGCTCTTAGAGTCTCTTTACAACATCTCATTATGTTGCTGTAAGCCATGAGCAGAATAAAAGTGGATAGCCTTCCAGGACAGATGTGAAGAAGTTACAGGCAGGTCTCTGGTGCAAAGGAGTGCCAGTTTCAAACTTAGGCACCAGCCCTCTCCCAACCAGTCCAACCTAACTGACAATACTTTCATCTGGTTTCCACTCTGCGCTTGGGTCTCTCTGTTAATCTGATTAAAACACCAATCCTATGTGTAGGTGTTAAATCTCCTGTGAGCACCTTGAGGTTGGGGTCTTAATTAAGAGCTTTTTTTTAACCTACTGGAAGCACAAGTCCTTTTGAAAACTTACGGTTTTCGGGTATGGGGAATCTTTAGAAGTTGCATCACACATATGGGAGAGGATTCTTTATGTTAAAGTCTGAGTGTGTGTGCAAACAGGTGAGTATTTCCGGAGCTTCCCAGTTGCTGTGCATGTTTGACCTGGACTACACTGAGAGTGGTCTGCACCTACAGTTATCTCTCAAGCTTCCTGTTCATAACTGAGGGATAAGAAGTCTCATATTTTGTGTAAATTGGGACAACCATATTGGGAAAAAAGCTTGTCAGTATAAATGAGGCTTAGGCTTTGAATTCTGTAATTCTACTTCTGGAATCTATCCTTTGAGATAATTCTTAGTACAGAAAATGTTTTGTGCCTGAAGATATTGAGAGCAATTTCTCCCTTTTTTTAAAATAAGAGAAAACATAATTTTTAAATTTTTAAAAATTTTTAAAACTTAAAAAAAAATTTATTTTATTTATTTATTTTTGGCTGCGTTGGGTCTTTGCTGCTGCGTGCAGGCTTTCTCTAGTTGTGGCGAGCGGGGGCTACTCTTTGTTGCGGTGCGCGGGCTTCTCATTGCAGTGGCTTCTCTTGTGGCGGAGCACAGGCTCTAGGCGCGTGGGCTTCAGTAGCTGTGGCACGCGGGCTCAGTAGCTGTGGCACATGAGCTTAGTTGCTCTGCGGCATGTGGGATCTTCCCAGACCAGGGCTCGACCCTGTGTCCCCTGCATTGGCAGGCAGATTCTTAACTACTGCACCACCAGGGAAGCCCTGTAATTTTTTTAAATAAGAGAAAACTGTTTTAAATAAGATAAAATGTAAACATTTCCAAATATGAAACTAACAGGGATGGAATATTATATAGCCATCAAAATGATTTTAAAAGTACCAAACAAGGTACTTTATTACTTGTTTTTTATTCTTAATAAAGAATTTTCACTCAAGTTATTACTATTCCATCAATCTGGAGAGAAGAGAGTAGGCTGTGGAGCCAGAGTCTGTGAACATGAATTCCTTCTTACAGTAACCAGCTGTTAAGTTACAGCAGTGACAAACACTGAATCAAGTGTCAGGAGACTTGGCTGTGGCCCAGGCTGTCCATAGAAGATGTGGATCTGCGGCCCCTTAGCCAGCAATACCCGAACAAAGTACTCTCATAGGAGCTGTATGGCTGGTGCTTTATAGGTTCCTTGGAATACAAAGAAACACAATACCCACAATGGTTTTTTGTTGTTGTAATTATGAATTTATTTACAAATGAAAATATGTTTTAGTTTTTCAGGATAACTTGTAGCAATAGCCTGGAAGCTGCTTTTGTAATTCCATTGTTATTATTCTACATAATACTTGCCATAGTTGGGATAGGGAAGGTATGTAAGGCCTTTCTTTGAGCTTATCATTTTAGCCTGTAATTCCTTGATATTTGATCTACATAATCACGACTAGCTATTGTGGTTGTGCTTCAGGCATACACTCAAATGGGACATGCGTGGGAGACATCAGAAATAAATTTTACACACTCACATTGTGTTTCTGCAAAAATCTAACTTTAAAAAAAACAAAATTTATAGAGGTGGACTACCACTCATGTTGATATGTAACATTGAGATCAATCTGTAGCCAGATTTAAAAATAATAACCATCAGAACTTGAAAAGGGAATATTTTTTTAAATTAATTAATTTATTTTTGGCTTCGTTGGGTCTTCATTGCTGCATGCGGGTTTTCTCTAGTTCCGGCGAGCGGGGGCTACTCTTCGTTGCGGTGCACGGGCTTCTCATTGCGGTGGCTTCTCTTGTTGCGGAGCACGGGCTCTAGGCACGCGGGCTTCAGTAGTTGTGGCACGTGGGCTCAGTAGTTGTGGCTCACAGGCTTAGTTGCTCCGCGGCCTATGGGATCTTCCCGGGCCAGGGCTCGAACCCGTGTCCCTTGCATTGGCAGGTGGATTCTTAACCACTGCGCCACCAGGGAAGTCCTGAAAGGGGAATATTAAGTTTCAAAACCAGTATTTAATCTAAGTGCAATAGAATGTCCTTCTAGCCTGATAGGCACTTTAAATGAAGCCTCCAGACCTTCCACAATAGAATTTTAATGACAGAGAAGAGGGGCAAGTGGGAGTGTCCTATAGTCTACCACCCTCAGCTCACTTCCACTCACCCCTCAGGTTACAAAGACAGACCCGCTCTGGGGCTTGACAGGCTATAGGCAGTACTAGGTACCAGGTCATTTGCTTAAATTGCTGGAGACCTCATGTGTAACATGTGGAGGCAAGAGTTGGATTAGATCAGCATTTCCTAAACGTTATTTTGTGAAACTCCAGTGCTCTGTGAGGAGTTCAAAGGCATCCACAAGTAAAGAGTTTCCTTGATCAAATACATGTGAGAAATGCCACATCCCCCTTTAGAGTTTCCCAGTGTGTGAGCATATTCTAGGCTGTGAGATATTCTGTAGTAAAAACGTATTTTCCAGTGTTTCACCCAGCATGTCTTAAATATATTTGATGACAGAATCCTGTTAGCAAGGAACATATTTTGGAAAACACTGAACTAAGTTCTTTCTGAGTTCCAACATTCTGGGGTTTTAAACATGCCATCCAAATGTTGCATAGCAACATTACAGCCACCTGATTTTCCCACTAGATGGCAGCCTTGAATGAGATTTACTTTTTATTTTTGACTGGTTTCGTTTTGGACATTGCTTTTACCATGCACTGGGAGAGGGCAGATCAGTTATCAAATTGATTTTAAGGCCATTCTTGTAACATTTTGCAAGCTATTTAAAATAAAGCAGTTGTGTCAACTGTGAGGATACATATCAGCCTAGATTGAAATAGTATATGAATTTTTCTCACGAGAGCTAACTTAGGAAAAAAACCCACAATACTCTTTGAACAATACCAGTGTGTCTTATTTTTTGACGTTTTAAATCAGTCTTTAGCCAGACAAAATTTAATTGGACATTTGGGTTGTTCTTTTGATCTACTTGAAACACTGAACTGTGAGGCTGTCGGGGTGTCAGGAGGCAGTTGAGAACGTTCTTTAGTTCTATGATGGGTAAGAAGTGTCTTCAGCCACTACATACATGTAAGTTTGTTAGGGGTCACTGAAGTATTATTGTGTTTAGATGACCGTGCACCTTCAGAAGGTCTCCCTTTCCAGGCAAACTATGTTAAGTGGTCTCTTAAAGTCTCCTTCATGATCTAGTAAATTTGTGATTGGCTCTGTATTAAAAATAATTTGCTATTAGACATTAAGATTTTGCTGGTCTGTGGGTTCGTCAGTTAGCCCGTCTTTCACTGGGTCTCACTGTTGTAAGCTTAAGTACTTCAGCAACTCCCCGCTACCCTCCCCTGCAACCCCCTGCCTGGAGTTCATGGAATTTCACACGTTGGTTTAAGTGTGCCCAGGAGTTTTGGCAAATGAAGGCAACTTTACTTAGGAATAGTCATGCTTCGAGTTTGTTCAACTGAAGGATGTTTACCTATTAGAAATGTGTACCTTTTTAATGATGGAAAGGGAGCTTTAAAAAATATAATGAGGAGGCTTCCTGAACAGCTCCCTCAATTACCTGAAATCTGTGTATATTTGCAGGGGGTAGTGAGAAGCCACACTCTGAGTGGAGTCTCATCTTGCTCTTTCAGTGCTATCTTTTGAAGGTGAAATCTTGGTAAGGCCTCTTAGATATTATTCTAGTAAAAGATTCTTTCTGAACCCCAATAGCACCCAAGGACATTAAAATTCTCATACTTCCTTAAGGTAAGTTGTCTGAATTGTGATTTTCTTAACATGACTATCAGGTCTTTTGCTTCATATTTTGCATTTTTTCTTAGCTTTTTCCATCATAATGTTCAGCATGGCATGGGCCCTAGTTTTTAGTTTATCTTCAGACCTTAGATTTTTAGCATAGTTTGTGTGTTGTGCTCTTATTTGGTTAGACTATTTGAGAAATTTGATGCGGATTTTGTGAGTGTGGTTTATAACTGAAATATCAGATAAAGCAGATAATAATAATCATTGTTAATATGTATTGAGTGTTTATTGTTCTAGGCACTATGCCAAGCATTTTACACATATCACCTCATTTGATTTTCACAGCAACCTGAATGGGATAGGTGCTATTTCTATGGCATTTTCAGAGAATATACTGAGGGTTAGAAAGGTGAAGTGAGTTAGTTAATGTCATACAGTTTGTAAGTGGCCCAGCAAAGACTACAGATTTGGTCTCTCATGCCTTACATTTTTTTTTTTTTTTATAAATTTATTTATTTACTTATTTTTGGCTGTGTTGGGTCTTCGTTTCTGTTCATGCCTTACATTTTGCCACCGCATGAATGATATGAAATATTCACATCCTAAGTGTTTTGTGGAATGTGTGTATGAATCTTTATAAGGTTGAGGCAGGCTGTGCTAAGTTGCCACAAGGTAGGAAGAAATTTCCTGATAACGAGAACTTAACTGTCAATTTTTTTCTCAGCTTTAGACACCAAGATTTCTTGGCCTGATGGCTTCATATTCAAATATGTTGGCCGTGTTTCTCAAAACACTGAGTCACTATACTTTGCATTAACAGTGCTTGGCTTTGTCTTTTATGCAGAAAGCCCCTCCAGGCCTCTGTAATGTGCTAAAAAAGATCTTGTCTAAAACTCATGAAAATAAATAACATAAAACTGTTCTGAATAAATTTGACTTACGTGAACAGAACCCTCTTCTGTGTATGCATATTGCATACATACAGTTGTGTGCGCCTGTGAACACATGTTCTGTCATAGTGCCTAGGACCAATATCCTCCATAGTGAAGGACATCTCAGAATTTCCATTATAAATTATTTTAGAGGGTTATAGCTAATACTGTAAAGAATTCAGCCCCACCTGGAACTTACTTTATTGTGTTTGCAGGATTAGTTATTGCAAGGAAGAATGTAGATGAGAACAGATCTTTGTCTTAGCAGTTGGAGGTGGTGCAAATGTTTGTGTAATTGTTGGAAAGTATAGGAGTGCTGTCAGAATTAGATCAGGGACCTCAAAGATTCAAGTGGCAAAGAGTAATAGATCTGTTGGATACTGGATACCTAAGGGGCAAACACAAAGTTTGATATTTAACTTGCGTGTTAATTATAAACAGGAAGTCCATACAGCATATTGAATTCTGTGAATCTCTCTCTTTTTTTTTAAAGAAATTAATTGGTAAGAATTAAAACATTATTAGACAGAGGCACATAGATTTATTTTTACCATCAAGACCAATTGAGACCAAGACTCAATTCAAAAGTCACCTCTTCTGGAAAGCCTGCAATAATTACTAAAATATACTGAGCATTTGCCGGGAGTGTGCTAAGCTCTTTACATGAGTTTTCTTATTTATTCCTCTGAACATCTTCATTTTACAGATGAAGAAGCCAAAGATCAGAGAGAGGAAATAAGCTGCTCAAGGTCATGAAGTAGGAGTTGGTAGAAGAGCTGATTGACTCTGGGGTGCAATAGCCTGCAGTATGCATGGGTGTGCCCAGTGTTTTCTGATTCCCCCTTTGCACTGACATTCCTTTAACTCAGTTTTTCTTGCCCCTGGGGCTCATGAGAACAATCCAAGAAGCTTAAAAATGCATGCAAGTTCCACCCCCAGATCTGATTAATTAAATTAGAATCACTAGAAAGGAGGCCCAGGTGATTCTACTGTGCAGAGAAGGCTGGCTGAGAACTCCTCTCCCCTCTGCCCTTTATTCCTGGTCAGTTTTTTTTTTTTAAAGAAATAAATTTATTTATTTATTTATTTATTTTTGGCTGCGTTGGGTCTTTGTTGCTGCGCGTGGGCTTTCTCTAGTTGTGGTGAGCGGGAGGCTACTCTTCGTTGCAGTGCATGGGCTTCTCATTCCGGTGGCTTCTCTTGTTGCGGAGGAGGGGCCCTAGGCATGTGGGCTTCAGTAGTTGTGGCTCGCAGGCTCTAGAGCACAGGCTCAGTGGTTGTGGCTCACAGGCTTAGTTGCCCCGTGGCATGTGGGATCTTCCTGGACCAGGGCTTGAACCCGTGTCCCCTGCATTGGCAGGCGGATTCTTAACCACTGCGCCACCAGGGAAGCCCCCCGCCCCCCCGCCCCGGTCAGTTTTAATAGTTGTGAGGTCAATTATTTCTCAAGTAAAAGTTTAATTAATTCATTTAAAATTTGCATCAGTTCGTATGGGCTGGGCAAAAGTTTGCCTTTGCAAAGGATTTGCTAAGCAAATTAATAGATTAACTGGAGCATAAGGGAAACATTTATCCTATTAAAGAGCACAAACAGCTTTCAAGAATAATAGAAAACTTTATTCATTATAAACAAGTTGATAGGTGAATTTCAGGTCATTTTAATGTCTATTAATAAAATTCTCAAGTACTGTTAGTCCACAACATTTTATTAACCTGATTGATTACTTGCTTTCAAAAAATTGTTTCCAAGAAAAATATTCTATAATTCTAATCTTTTGATGTAGTCAACTTGGGTCCCCCTTACTTTTAGTTGAAATAGTTATTATTGTCTGATGTGCTGTAAGTCTTCTTAACACCATTTTGTAGCTGGGTGCTTTGCCTTATCCATGAGCTTTCAGATTTCTTAAAATCAAGGATCTCATCTCTTTTTAAAGTACTGATGCCCGTTTTTGGTGTTCTGCACCTTGCAGGGGCCGTATGAATGCGTGCTTTTGACTAAGGCAGTGCTTGCTTGGGCCAAACAAAACTTCAGTTGAGGAAAATGTAAAGCTCATATTCATCCTGTAGGCATCAGGTGGTCATACTCATAGGGGTTGTTTATGACCTGTGTCCATGGGATTGGTCCATGCCTGGGTCCTACCAGTTGTTCAATAGTTGAATTTTAGTCCTGGGAAGATGCAAGAGCTTCTGCTGTGCAGATATATCCTTAAATGTGTGCTGGATCTCCTGAATGGCTCTGGGTCACAAAGTAGGGAAGACAGAGAGAGATTGTACCTGGTCTATTGCTGTCAATTTTGTCCATTTACAGAAAGGCAAAGTGGCGCAGTAGTTAGGAGGTAAGGGTCTGACATCAGTGAACTCAGGTTCAATAAATGGTTCTACCACTTAGCAGCAGTGTGGCCTTAGAGAGGACATGTACTTTCTCTGATTATTTCCTCATCTTTAATATGGGATATTATGAGGGTTAAGTGAGTTAATTTATAAACATGATTGAAATAGTGACTGGCCAGTTGTCAGCCTCAATATATGTTACCTTTTACTATTAATATAAAATGGAACTACTAAGTTTAGAGCCGTGATGATTAACAGGGGATAATTCCGCCTCCCAGGGGACATGTGGCAATGACTGGAGACAGTTTTGTTTATCGCAGTGTGGTGTGTTACTGTCATTCAGTGGGTAGAGGACAGGGGTGCTGCTGAACATCCTGTAGTACACAGGACAGCCCTCCACAACAAAGAATTATTTGGCTTCAATTGTCAGTGGTGTCAAGGTTTAGAAACACACACACGTGAATACAGAGATGGCAAATTATGTGGAGTATTAATGTAGGGTCATTGGGAAATAACCTCTTATCCATAGCCAGCAGTACATTGGCTGCTGTACTAACATATATACTGGGTCCCTTCTGTTTATCTCAAAATGGTCAAGTTCAAACATTTGAAAATGAGTAGTGGTACTTTTCTTAGTGAGTTAAATTCACACTTTTGCTCTGTACTTTGCTATAAATACAATTGGTTTTAAAGATTAGTGTTAAGAGTGATCACCAATGCCCTAAAATGTGAGCAGAACTTGTTTTAAAATGTATTAAATATGTGTATATATTTAATTTATTATATAAATATTTTAAAATATTATAAATACTCTTGAGAATAGACTCCAACCTCTTCGGCCTGGCCTCCCAGACACGTCACAATTAGGTCCGCAATCTACCTGTTGAGCCTTGTCTCCCAGCGTATTCCTCACCTACACTGTGCTCTCTTTACACTGGAGTGATGATAATATGACGTCAACTTTAGAGACAGTTTTTGTGCCTCTAAAGAGAACTTGTCTTGCTCCTAGATGTATCACCTGGCACAGAATAGGCGCTCAGTAAACATTTGGAGAATGCATAAAATCTCTCCTTGTAGAGCATGTACACATGTACTAGACACTGTGTCTCCCTATCTTTGTGCCTTTATTCCTTCCTTACTCTGGAAGGTTTTCTTATTGAACTTCATCTTCTCTGTTAAAATCTACCTGAAAGACTCTTTCACTTATTTCTTCACTTATTTTTTCTTTAACCTCCAGTCATATGAATTCCTCCCTCTTCAGGGGCCTGAAGGACTGCGTTTTTCTTCCATTTGCCTTTTGTTAGATCTAGTCACAACGATATCCTTGTATACAGCTCAAGGTAAGGAGCCATGACTGCACATCTTTCTTTCTGCCACAGGGCCTTTGCACACGGTAAGCATCCATGTCCTCGTCAAATAACTCAGTGGGTCATCCCTTTGTTATCAACTTGAGGTTCTGTTTGCTATCATGCTATTTACAATGTGCTTACTTTGAAATGAGTCTAGGGAGAGTAAGTCAAGGTACTTAGCCCCTTGAGGGTAGGTGCTGTGTCTAATTCTATTCGGTAGCTCCTTATCTAGAGTAGCACAGAGAGCATGACTAACAGATGTCTGGGAAATGATTGATGCCTTGTATTACTGTTAGGTGGTTAATGCTTCTTTATTATATATTGTTTGTGGTGTGAAAGACAATCGATGATCCTCTAAGTGCCTGTTTAATCTACTTAATCAAGGATATAAATGGAGTTTCTCTCTGTATTAATCATACAGCTAGTGTGGGACTGATTTATATACTGAATCTTAACTTGTATAAGGAGGGATAAAAAGCAGGGCAAAGGGCTTCTCTAGAAATGGAAATTAGTTTTCAGAAGACCTTTCAGCTTGATTTAGAGGCATGCTACTCTTAAATTTCTAAAATCTACTACTGATAAGCATACATTAACTGCTTTTTAATTGGTGCCAGAGGCTACTGGGAGAATAAGACCAGTTCAAAATATGGCCCCTGCCCTCTAGGGCCTTATGCTCTAGCATAGGGCTCAGCAAACTTTTTCTTATTTAAAGGATCAGATGATAAATATTTTAGGCTTTGT
The DNA here is from genome assembly GCF_028564815.1 of Eubalaena glacialis. Classification (NCBI taxonomy): domain Eukaryota; kingdom Metazoa; phylum Chordata; class Mammalia; order Artiodactyla; family Balaenidae; genus Eubalaena; species Eubalaena glacialis. The sequence goes on along the minus strand of NC_083722.1, from coordinate 79,967,552 downwards.
GGGCAAAGCCTTCAGTTTCTTGCAGTTATTCAATTCTGCAGTTTCTTGCAGTTATTCAATTCTGCCATTGTAGTGTGGTCTCAGCAGCCATAGATAATACGTAAACAAATGAGCATGACTGTTAAAATAAAACTTTGTTTACAAAACTGGCAGCCTGGTTTAGCCTGTGTGCCACAGTTTGTTGACCCCTGCTCTGGAGTGTGGGTGAGGGTGTTTATAAATGGATATGTGTATGCATATAAAACTAGTGTGCTTTTTACTGCCAACATTGTAGGAACTCTGAGGTAGGAGAGAAGGCTGAGCCAGAGTAGTAGGGGAGAGGCTTGATGAAGGGGGACTTTTTGTCTATATGAACACACGTATAGAAATTTTCTTCATTCCACTTTCCTATCAAAGTTGTTTGTAAAGTCGTTCGTGTTTTCATATATTTTACAAATATTTGCTAAGTGATCATTATAGACAAATTCATTATAGTTTTTACAAGTTTAATGATTTGTTGTATTTTCTGTGTTTTAATGACTTTTTTTTTACACTTTAGTATCTCTGAAATTGGGATGCAGCTCCCAATTGATGGTGTTACAAAATATTCCTTTCTTTGCAGATATAAATTAAGATGTGTCAGATAGTCGATGATGGCTTAGAATCTAGAACAGGGTCACTTCCTTTAGATATTTTAGTTTTTATTTTAACATTTACTTAGGTACCTACTAGACACAAAGATTCTGAGGACATTTTAAATAAAGATTGGAAATGCCTTTTTTTTTTTTTAAACTGATACCTTAAATCCTGACAGAGATTGGTTACTTTACATGTCTCAGATATTGTTCTGTTAAATAAACTCTCATGTCAAGCATGGCTTTTTCTGTGCCCTTTGATGATTTTGGCTTGTTTCACAGATTTCCTTTGTAAAGGTAAAATATGGATCAAAATTTCAGAAATACCTTTCTGTGGCCCAGTAAGGAACCTGGTCACAGAACTGTGCCTATTACCTATAACTTTCCCTTTGTTAGAAGCACAGAATTTGAGAACAGGTGTTGGAATATGTGTGTTTTTCCCTAATTTATCTCATTTTTATTTCATTGCTCTCAGATTTTCTAAAACTATGAAGTTCTTTATGCAGGACTGGCCTAATTAGGAGAGCTTGGGAAGGTTTGTAAAAAGTTTCATGTTCCCCCTCTTTCCTGTCTGTATAAATCAATTAAAATGGACTATGAAGGAACTCACACTCAAATACTGTATAGCTCTAGATTTCATTGCTATGTACGTGTTTTCTACAGTCAAGGAGGAGGTTCTGCTTAGCTGTATTTATGATTTACAGTAGCCAGAGATACATTTCAACCAGTTCCATGATATATGGGAATAAGACATAATATAGAAACATTATTTATGCCTCTGATCAGAAGGAGAAAGCTGTTTCTCATACAGTGCTTATGGGCTAAGCAGTGTGCATAGTAAGCACATCTGTCTTTGTAATTAGTATAAACAAATCAGAAAAATTAAAATTCAGATTAGTATTTCACAGCTGACATCTCTAAATATTTTTTAGTCCATGCTCCTAGTAAAAATAGTAAACACTCCTCAGTGTTTGTAGTCTTTGGTTCCTTTTGACATGGCTTTCATTTATTTGTTCTCTTAAAACTTATTATTTGAATGCTGAGTCTTGAAATAATCTCTCCATTTTTTTTCCTCTTGTGTATTTTAGAAAAGGTCTTTGGTGCAAAAAGGTGGTTAAATGTTAATTGGCAATTGATCATTAGAAAGAGAGAGAGAAACTGTGATTCTTATACCACATGCAGAATTTTACAGTGTGGTAATTGTGGTACTTTTGTGTGTGTGTAACCCAAAGCATTTCAAACCATAGTTTTACTTAATGACATTCTTTTTATAGGGCATGAGAGGTAGGAAAGGGCAAGCCAGAAGCTGCGATTCATTCAACGATTTCTTCTTGGAATAACTCTGGAAAAATAAATCTTATTTTATTTCTGACACCTTGAATTGCAATTTTTACCTGGCTTTACCTTAAAGTGCTTAAGTGAAAAATATAACGACTTTTTAGAGCAGGTCTAAACTGTAGAGCAATTTAATTGAATTCTCTTATTTTTAGTCAAGGAACCAGAGGCAGGCTGCCCTACCTACCATTAGTGGACCCAGGGAAAATGCTGATGGAGCCCCACAGACCAAATAGCTAAATATGCTAAAGGTCTAATTAAGCTATGCCTGCCTTTTCTCCTGGGGGCTTCAGCCCAGTGCCTGGAGACTGCAGGAGCCTCAGTCTCTCCCGGGCCAGCCCTGTGGCCTGTGAGCCTGTGTGGCAGCATGGATCTGCGGCAGCAGGACAGGGTGGGAGGTGGGTTGGCCTGTTCTCTACCTCCAGGCCCCACTTGTCTGATTCACCATTTCCAGGGGGTTCTAAGTACCTCTGAGACCACATCCTTTGAACAAGGGGAAGGGAGAGAACAGAGTTATCTGGGGGATTCAGTATATCTGGACATCCATTTTGTTCTTGGTTCCCAGTGGCAGAGGCTGTGGTTCACCCTGCCAGGGGCTCTCAGCTCAGCATCCTCTGGTCTGCAGGCCAAATTCAGCTAACAAGTCCCTCTTGTTGGTTCAGGCAGTCACCAAATAAAAAAATATACAAAACTTTCTTATGAGACTTAAAAGAAAAAAATTGCATTTTGAGAGTTGTCCTGTGTGGGGTCCTCTATAGTGTGTGGCCCAGGAGAAGGACCCCTCTGGCCTAGGTCTAAGAGAAGGCAAGGGTTGGGATAACATTACACAGCTAACTAGTGGTGCAAGCATGATAATATCTTCTTCAGAAACTATACATTTGTGCCATCTACTTTATACTTTACAAACATGCTTGCTTCTGATAGAGTGAAAAAAAAAGGGAAAAAATGCAAAGGCAGAAATGATTTAAATGATGTATTATTCACATTATCATTATCCCCTCTTAAGTTTTCTTTCTGTGCTAAGGAACCCTTGAAACTCACATGTACATCGTGACTTCGAAGGAAAGAAAAGCGATCAAAATACTCTCCTATGTGAAATTTTCCATTTTTTAGGGAATTCAGGTGTGTGAATCACTTCTTCTGTCCTGTCATAGAAAAAAAGAAAGAAACGTGACTTTATAGTTCAGCTGAGGAGGCCAGGGTTGGTGTTTTCTGAGGAAGATTGCTTATCATAGAGCAAAGCTATATTCTTAAATCGATTTCTACATAGACCTTATAGGAACAGTTTGCAGATGTGGACAGCATTCCCAAGAAAAGATTTTTACAGTGACTGACAACCTCAAAACCTTCCCAGAAAAAGGAAAACGTGTCCTTTCCCAGTTTCGCATATGCTTTCTCCCTGATCAAAAGACTGATTTATCCATGGTGGCACCTGAAAAATAAAGTTTTTAACAAGGTTGCTTCACAGTAAAGATGAAAGTACAAGCAAGTATTAGACAGGCCAACTGGAAGGGTTTGAGTATGGAGGATTTTTATTTCTTCTTGCAATAAACACATGTGGAGTCCAGGAAGGGTGATGCCGTCATCTGGTGGTGTGATGGAGATTCCCACTGACGCTGGAAAAATACCAGGTTAATGAAGTATAAAATGTAGCTTTAGGTACAGGCAGGTATTTTGTGGGTTTGGGAGTCTGCTGATGGGAATAAAATCTTAAATCTTACTGGTCTCAAGGATCTGGGAGTGGGCAGAATGGCTTAGGCCGGGAAGTAGCAAGTTGGGTTTGTTTTTGCCTTAAAAACTGCATTTGGATGTCCTGTGAGAGGTCAGTGGAAGAACTGTATGAGAGATGGTTCTCCTGTAGGCTTTATATGTTGACTTGCCTTGATGTTTTTACCAACATGTGTATTGGTTGTTCATTTAGCACCTGTAACGTGTCTGTTTTTGCATTGATTGGAGGGATTAAGCTTGTTTACATGTCTGTTGTATTCCTGGGCTGTGAGCTTTTTAGGGCAGTACTTAGTCATCTATAATTTTTCTCTCTATTCTTAAACAGAACTAATTAAGCTTTGGAAAAGTTGTCACTTAGTAGAGGTTGGCTGCGTGGAACCAGAAAATAAGGTCTCCTTTCATGGAAAGATCAGACCTGCTTCCCTATTCTTACCACCAAGGGTCCAAAAATGCCTCAAGTAATAAATAGACCCTAGGACTTGAGAAGCTGTTAGCAAAAACCTAGCTTTTAGCAGCACGGGATCTGAAACAACTCCCAAAGCACATCATTTTCACGGAAGATGCAGGTTCTAAAAAAAATTGAGGATGCCTTCCTCCACAGTGAAGTCACTGTCCTTTAGAAAGGAAAAATATTACAGTGGAATCCACGCAAGAAGAACATTTGCTGTTCCCAGGGAAACGGTCTGCTCAGCAGATGGCCTTCACATTTAGGGCCTTGATAGTTTCAGAACTGGAAATTATCATCCTGAAATGGAGAGGAAGAAAAGTTGATTTTCTGGGTATGTGCCCTCCAAATGGAGATCATTTCTCAAGTGATACTTGAAAAAAATGTATGGCACTATTATCTGAAGCTCTGAATTTATATGTAGCCCTCTGCTGTTTGGATATGTGCTAACCAAGGATTTTTTTTTTTTTAGTAAGGAGACATTTAGTGAGCTAAGATCATCAGGAAAGATTCCCATAAAGATAAATTCTCACCTTATATTCCCTTATGCATTGTTCTTTCTGCCTAGATCACTTTCCCTCCAAGTATCTTTAATCACCTAATGTTGGCATGTGAGTTGGCAACGTCACTTGTCTTTCAGATCCCAGCTTTGTGGTCACTTCCACAGGGGAGTCTTCCTTGAATTCCCAGGTTCACTTTGGTTCTCATTTTCAAACGATTTCATATCATCTTATAGTAGGACTTGCAAACTGGTATGCCTATAGGAGCCAAGTATGTGATGTAAAGAATGAAATGGACTGTTGATAGCAGAACCTCCTGTGATGATGGAAGTGTTCTATATCTGCCTGGTTTATGATGGTATCTACTAGCAACATGTGGCTATTGAGCACTTAATGTGACTAGTGTAACTATGGACCTAAACGGTTAGTTACTATTTAACTTTTAATTAATTAAAACTTAAAATTAGATAATCATGTGGCTAGTAACACAGGTCTGTAGAAAAAATAGCAGCATAAATGTGATGACAAATGGTGATAGAACTTGGGCTCAGTGTCGGGGAGACACAAGGGAGTGCTGAGGACTGTGGAAAACCAGAAACCATGTGCCATATCAAAAAAGGACAGCTGTTGCTCAGTTCTAGCCAGTTTTTCAGAGTAGCAGAAAATCCTTATTTTACTGTGAAATTTTCTTATTATTATCATTTTTTAAGTTAGCAGCTATCTGAAATTCTTGGTCAGATTTTGCCCATGTGTAGCCATTTTGTGACTTCTGTGATTTTTCCATAGCAAGTATCACTACTACAATCGTTAGTATAATTATTAGTTTAATTTGTCTCTCTGATAGAATGTAAGCTCCATGTGGACAGAAGCCATGCCTGTCTTGTTCACTATTACAACTTAATATTCAGTTTGCTATTGAGTAGGCACTCAGTAATATTTGTTGAATGATTAGTGTATGCATAAGGTGAAAATAAATTAAAAGAGGGGGGGAAAAGCCAAATGTAAGTAATAAGAGTCAGGGAATTTGGCTCTTGAATGAAATCCAGCTTGCTTTTCTTCATGGATAAGCAAATGCCTGGATGGGAGGAACTCTTCTGGATATAACTCAGTACACGGTGGTTTTAAGGAAAGAGACCAGATCTTAGAAGAATGCAGTGTGTGGCCTTGAGTATGCTTGGTTCCCTCAGAAGGGGGAGAGGTGGTATAGACCAAAGGAATCTGGACAGGAGAGGCTCTCTGTGAAAGCAGTTGTTCCCCCTGTAAATCCTAAAGGAGATCAGGAAGAATCAATTGTTTCAAGACAATAGGGGAAAATGCTGTTGCTACTACTTGTCATGGTGTCTGTATCCCAGCTGAAACCATTTTGTCTTAATACTCTAAACCGTCTGAATATCCTAGAAATTCCAAGGTTTATGGTCCAGAAATTGTTAAGAACTGTGTATCAAGACCTTTGATGTTAGTAATAGTCTATCTCATGGAATTACATTTTTGGAGTGTTGGTATAAAACTTATGAAGTTTAACTGAGTTAAATTCTGTGCCCTCCAATTACCCAGTTGAGTTTATAAAAAAGCCCATTTCACATTTGGCTATTAACACAGTTGCTTTGAATTGAGCAAATCATCTGAGATGTTCATGAGAAATTATTCCAAGAAAAGAACAAATTGTGTTTATTTTCATGCTGCTCTTCTTCGCCTTGTCTATAGATGAGTTTTCATAGTGATTCTCTAAGATATAGAACTGTAATAGATTCTCATTTCTGTTATTGTTGTTGTTAGTATTCTTATAGAGAAATAAGTACATTTAAAACCAATTGTAGGCAGAATGGCCCCCCCAAAGATGTGGACATCCTAATCCCTGAAACCTGTGACTATGTTGCTTTACATGGCAAAAGGATCTTGCAGATGTGATTAAATTAAGGCTCTTGAGATGGGGTGATTATCCTGGATTATCCAGGTGAGCCTAAGATAATCACAAAGATCCTTACAAGTGAAAGAGAGAGGCAAGAGAGTCAGAGAAGGAGATGTGATGATAGAGGAAGATACTAGAGTAATGTCATTACTGGCTTTGGAGATGGAATGTGCCCAGGAGCCAAGGAATGCATGGACGCCTCTAAAAGCTTGAAAAGACAAAGGCAGGGATTCTCCCCTAGAGCCTTCGGAAGGAATATGGTCCTGCTGACACCTTGATTGTGACTCGTGAGATCCATTTTGGAGTTCTTGTCTCTAGAACTATAAGATAAAAGATTTGTGCTATTTTAAGCCATTAAGTTTTTAATAATTTGTAAGAGCAGCAATAGGAAATTACTTCACCAATGAATGAAATGAAGTCTGTTTACAAATTATGTTCCACATCAAAAATTATGACATGTGATCTGATAAGTGAATTCATTTATTCAGTAATATTAATTGAACACCTACTTGAGGAGGACATTATTCTAGCCACTGGGAATTCAATGGTGAGCAAACCCCATCATAGTTCCTGCCCTCAGGAACTATGGAGACAGATATGAAACAACTACACACATAAGTATTTAGTTGCACATGTGGTGTTATAAGGAGAAGGGAAAATGCATAGTTTGAAAAGGTGGTCAGGGAGGGCTTTCCTGAGGAAGTGATTTTTGGGTTGAGCTCCACATGCTGACTGGGAATTAGCAGGGAAAGGGAGACGATGGGGGAGCATTCCTGGTAGCAGGAACAGCATGTATGAGAGCCCAAGGCAGAAGTCTCCAGCATCCTTGAGGAACTGAAGAATTCTGGGGATGATAGAAGGAAAGGTGCAGGAATGAGCCTAGCAGTGTAGGCTTTGGATGCCAACACAGTGGGATCAAAGGAAAGGTTTTAAGCTGGGAAGGAATCAAGGACTATAGTAGTGTAGCAAGTATCATTTTGCCTGTGATGTGGAGAAAGGATTGAAGTTAGGTGAGAATAAATGAGAAGTAGAGTGACCATACATCATCCAAACTGGGACATTTCTGAGAGTGAGAGGAGGTGCTTTACTACTTGGACAATATTCACTCAGACTGTCCCAAGCCCACTGGACACTAGGAAACTGTTGTAGTCCCGAAGTGAACAAGAGCAGGAGTAGCCTGGACCACGTGGTAGCTGTGAAGATGGCTCCCTGAGAACCACATTGGAATGTACTTTCTTTTTCCCTTGGCCCTTTTATGTTCATTTCTTGCTAGAATAAAATTTTTGTAGATAAATAATTTCAAACAGGTCCAGTTGCTTTGTATGTTGCCCTCTGTAAACAGGCTTCATGTTTTCCACCACACCTGCCTCCTTTGTCCTGCTGTCACAGAATCCCTGGATCTTACCTCTGAAGACATACCATGTGCAAGCAGACTACACAAGTGGAAACAAAGGCACATACCGTGGAACTTGACACCCAGGTTTGCCTGCACTTGAACTGCAATTTCTTCAACCTCTAAGTTTTCATTGCCATTCCTACTGATATTAGAGAATACTAAGCAGTTTGCTGGTTTCTGGCAGTGATTTTCAATAGGGGGTGCTGTATTGAATCCTTTGTAAGGCAGCGCATAGAGCCTCAACTGGGGATAATTCCCCCAGTCCTGCCTGATTATGAGAAAAGAGTAAGGATATTTGCAATCAAACATTTGATTTCTGTTTGTTACCTTTTCTATCACTTTGTGTGAATCTCAAGAAAGTTTTCATACTTGACATCTGCTATTACTATTACTATATTTATGCCTAAATTCTGCATTCTGACAGGGATGCTCTGTTTCCTGTATAGGGTGAAACTTTATTCATTTACTGTTTGTTAAATGTGTGGCAAAGGCCACATTCTTATGGGCTGCCTTTGGGGGTCTCCCTCCCGCTTTAATAGCCTCACCCTTTGCTATACTCCCAAGGGCATCTTCCACTTTTGGCACATTTTACAGCCTTCCCCCAGTATTCCCTGAGCTGTCTCTATTTCTAGAACTTGGTGTTTTCCATGTTCTCACCTGGGATGCCCTTCCGTTCTTACAAGTCCAGGACTGATTTCCCCCGTGTAGTGGTCTGTTTTACCTCTGTATTCAGTATGGTATAAATATATATTTTTTTCTGTTGTAACACTCATCAGCTCATGACATGGACGTCCTTGAGTCAGGGGATAAGTGTGTGGGGGGGTATGTTTCATTCCAACAGTGCCTTGTCCACAATATGCTTTCACTAAATATTTTCTTCATTAAATTATTAATGTAAATCTTGTTGAGTAGATGGCATAATTCTGAATTTTTATTTGTATTTAATAATGTAGAGCAATTTTAACTGAACTTTCTTTTTCTTATTAGTCCACAATCATGGTATAGTTTTTAAAAGAAGTAGTAAGAGTTATTAAAATGTTTTTTCCTGCACTTTGGCTGGGCTGTCTTAGGTTTTGCTGTAGTCAATTTCTAGTATATTTCATATGGCCTTTGCTTATGTCAAAGTTTGACAGTGTTGCTATGAAGTAATTGTTGAATTCATTTTTGAGTGTCTTTACTTCATATCCTCTGGGCTTTTCTTAAGCTTTCCTTTTAGGGAAGGCTTTCAGAAGTGTGTGGTTTGGTGTCCATGAATTCCTGGAAGTTCTGGATGGTTGGAAAATGATTCACACAGTAAATATCTAGGGCTGGATTTGCAGATCATATGGTAAAATCTTTCAGGCACCGTTGGCCATCAATCATTGCCCTGCTGGAAGTAAATAAAAGAGATTAGTGTCCACACAAATCTTCTCAGCTATGGCTTTGACATAACGGACATTCTTTAGAGCAGTGGTTATCAAAGAGTGGTCTTCAGACAAGCAGCATTGGCATCAGTTAAGAACTTGTTAGGAATTCAGAGTTTCAGGGACCACCCCAGACCTCCCAGACCTACTGAATCAGAAACTCTGAGGTTGGACCTAGCAATCCACGTTTTAACAAGCCCTCCAGGTGATTCTGATTCACACTGAAGCTTGATAACCACTGCTTAAGAAGATAGGGAAAAAAATATTAGAAATTGCCCCACCTCATGCTTATACTTGCTAAGTAAGATCTGAAATAAACCTTGGTTTTCTCTTTAGCTCCTTTTCTGAACTTCCTCTGAGAAAGTCATCATCCTGAGATTTCATTTGTTCATTCGTTTGTTCATTCATTCGTTCATTTAGAATTTGGGAATTGCAAACCTCAATGCTATATCTGAAAGATTTATTCTTCATTAGGAAGGCAGCTGGTAGATACAGGCATTTAAACAATTGTTATAAATGGTTGTTTGTGACATTATTTCTCTCACACCTCCTTCCCTAATTGAAAGAGATTTGCTTAAAGGAGGATTTATCTTTGTTCTGTCTTGGACAGCATTGCACCAAAACTGCAGCTGGCCAAAAATCTTGGGTATGGCACTGTGCTTAGGGCTTCAGTATGTTAGAAGAAGAACCCCGTTGTGCTGAGAAGCAAGCAGAGGCTCAGGGAGGGCAGCCACTCATTCAAGGTCCTGTAGCTAATAAATGGCTGAGCTGGGGCATACCCATGCCCCCTTCCAAAGTCTCTGATCTTAACTACCCCACACACCGCCTCACCAGTGTCACAGGGCCTTGGGACAACACCAAGTAATTGCTGCCCTCTGGGCCTCTCTCCTGTCACAGGATCCATGCTCTTGAAGCCCTTAAAACCCTACCTCCTCTTCTCTCCAAAGTATAAACTTCCAGTCCACGAAAACTAATGCCTTCCAGGAAAACCTTTGAAAAACTACTCAAGATAGCAAAGGGAGCTTGAGATATTACTTAGACTTATGGTTCTCTCTCAGGACTTTGGAGTGAAAAAAACGAGATACAGTAAAATAAGTAAATATATGTACAATTGTTTATATGTATACCACCAAACCTTTGAAGATGGCTATAGAGTTGCCAGCTTTTAATTTTTCCAACTTAGGAAATTGAAAAAAAAAATGACAGCTATCACCGACTACCTTCGTCATTTTAAAATTTTATTTTATTTTTATTTATTTTATTTTTGGCTGCATTGGGTCTTCGTTGCTGTGTGCGGGCTCCCTCTAGTTGAGGCGAGTGGGGGCTACTCCTCGTTGCGGTGCGTGGGCTTCTCATTGTGGTGGCTTCTCTTGTTGTGGAGCACGGGCTCTAGGCGCGCAGACTTCAGTAATTGTGGCACGTGGGCTCAGTAGTTGTGGCTTGCAGGGTCTAGAGCGCAGACTCAGTAGTTGTGGCGCACAGGCTTAGTTGCTCCGCAGCATGTGGGATCTTCCCGGACCAGGGCTCCAACACGTGTCCCCTGCATTGGCAGGTGGATTCTTAACCACTGCGCCACCAGGGAAGCCCTAGCTTCGTCATTTTTAATGTCAGAATTTTTCTGTTTTCTCAGCACTCAGCCCCTGGGTGAGCTCATCCAGTTTATGGCTTTAGATACCATCAGTTTATTGATGATTCTCAAATTTATATCTTTGACCTCAACATTACCTTTGAATTCTAGAATGATCTGTTCAATTGCTACTCCACCTCTCTGCTTATATGTCTCATAGGCATTGCAAATACAGTGAGTCCAACCTAGATTCTTAATTCCCCCCATTCCCTTGGTCTTCTTTCGGTGTTTCCCATCTGATGTTCAGGACAGAAATCTTTTCATTATCTTTTGGCCTGTCTCTCACATCTCATATCCAATTCATGAGCAAATTTTGTTGGTTCTCCTTTCAGTATATATCTAGAACTCAACCCCTTTTTACCACCTCAGCTGCCACAATCCTAGCCTAAACCACCACAGTCATCTCTCACCTGAATCATTCAATAATCTCCTAATTGCTTTCCATGCTTATTGCCTCTTATGAACTCTTCTCAACACAGCTCAAGAATGATCCTTTTAAAAGTGAGGCTGTGTCCCTCCTTTGCTCAAAACTCTCCCATGGCTCCCATCTCATTCAGAATAAAAGCCAAGACTCCTTCACCAGTAATAAATCATGTGGCTATCATATCATCACCTGATAGGATGTGATGACAAGGGCAGTTCATCACTGTGGTATTCTTCCCCAAACGCATAACCCTAGACTAAACACAAGGGAAACATCAGAGAAACCCATATTGAGGGATAATCTACAAAATACCTGATCAGTGTTGTTTACACTGCAAGAACATGACAAACAAGGAAGGATTGAGAAACTGTCACAGAGCAGAAAGGACTAAGGAGACATGTCTAAATGTAGTGTGGTGTCCTGGATTGGATCCTGGGACAGAAAAAGACATTAGTGGGAGAAGTGATAAAATATGAATAAAATCTGGGGTTTAATTAATTCTATTGTACTAATGCTATTTTCTGTTTTGACAAGTGTACCACAGTTGTGTGAGATGTTTGACGTTTGGGGAAACTGACTGAGAGATCTGCTCTGTGAACTATCTTTATTCTACAAATCTAAAATCATTCCAACATTAAAGTTTTCTAAAAAAAAAAAAATCCTTACAGTGTCCAACCATGTCCTATGTAATCTGGTTCTGATAAATGCCCTAACCTCATTTTCTATAACTTACCCTCTTAAGCCATACTAAACTCTCTCGGATATGCCAAGTTTGTTTTTGCTTCTGGGCCTTTGTACTAACTGTGTCTTTTGCCTGGAATGCTTTTTCTTCAGTGCACGGCTAGCTCCTTCACCTCCTTTAGATATTTCCTCAAGTGCAACAGTATGAGAAAGGGCTTCCCTGACCTTTTCTCTCCCCCTGTTCTACTCTCTGTTACCTTTTCTTGCTTTATTTTTCTTTGTAGACTTCTGTGTGTATGCTGTGTGTGTGTGTGTGTGTGTTTCTTTCTTCCTCCACTAGAATGAAGCAGGAAAATGTTTTATTTACGCTGTATCCCCAGAATAATGCCTGGCATATAGAAAGGACTTATAATTGTTGAACGAATGGCTAAATTTCATAAAAATTTAGAGTGAGCATCCAATCTCAGAAGGAGCAATAGTCCTTTAAATGGAATGAATTTAGCTTTATGAAAAATTCATAAAACTTAATTTTTTAGTTTGTTTTGCCATGGACTGTTGAAAACTTGATGGCTGATACTGGCCTACCAGTTGAAATTTTAGAGCCATTGGGCTAGGTCATTTTCCCTTCAAATGAAAGTGGTATTTTAATTATTCTAAATGCATGCTATTCAATACAATAGACACTATCCACATGGGACTGTTTACATTTAAATTAATTAAAGTTAAGTAAAATTAATTCAGTTTCTCCATTGGACTAGCCATATTTCTAGTGCTCAAGAGCCACATGTGGCTAGTAACTACCAAAGTGGACAGCACAGCTATAGAACATTTCCATAGTTAACAAATGTTGTATTGGCAGCACAGTTTTAGACAGAGAAGTCTTTGTTTTAATACCTTCAGATAATAAAAATCAAATGATAATAGCAGGAACCATAACTTACTGGCATTTACTATGTGGTATGCACCATGCTGTCTGCTTTCTAAATGTTGTCTCAATCCCCAGATTGCTGGGAGAGGTAGTATTTTTATATTTTTTTTTATATTTATTTTTATTTTTATTTTATAGATGAGGGAATTGAAGGTCAAGGAGAGTAAGTTTCCCAAGACCTCACACCTGGTAAGCCAGGTTTCAAACTCAAGACTGCTACCAAAGTAAGGCCTGTGAACACTGCATTTCAGAGAAGCAGCACTTAAAACCATGGTGTGTCTTTGGATAACTATCTCTCATTGACAGGCAGCAAGGTTGTCAGGATATATTTGTTCCTTTCCCATCTTTCCAATTTCATCGATAAACGCCAACTTTATTCTGCAGGATAAATTTTATCCTAAATGCCTCCTCATCATTCTGATTTTGTTCCACATGCTTTGAAGTTCCCCAGTGTGAATGTTGGTTGCAAGCACTGCTCACTGCTGATGGGTAGGGGTTCTCTTTGTGATGTGATGAAGGATGGCAGAGCCATATCATGGCCCTGGCCATTTCACTATTCTCTTTGAGTTGCTGGTTGAGTACGTTACCTCTGCTTGTGCCCCAACGGCATTGTGTACATGGATGAAGTCCCAGGCATCAACAGAGCCAACAATTGCACATAGCTCCTCTGGAATGGAGGCCATTGGAGCATAGGAGGATGTTTTCTGAACGATAAAAAGAGAAATTATAGATTGTTAAGAGAAAGCCCTCTGAGAGCAACTCTGCTTGCTTTGGGAGACTGTAGCAAAACTAGTCTTTTAAATCTCATGTATCTAGTTCAGAGGGGATTTTTGTTTCTTATTTTGGATTGTTTTGGCTTACAATTAAGAAATATGTCTAGATCTTATATTCTATAAAGAATTTTTTTCTAGTATAAATTGTATAGTGCTTATATTGTGTGGCCAAAGGGTATTTTTAGAGGTAACTGAAGAGAGAATTTATTTAGAATGATTTTCCTTTCTTATTTAAGCATTCAATGAGAGAAATGGTCTGATGCATAGTAACTAGGCCATGTGTCTGTTATTAAAGTCACTGTTGACAATTTGAATAATACTGTTCTTGAAGAGAACAGCTAATGGTGGTGATTCACTGCTAAAATTCAGCCTGTCAGACCTGACCTATTTTTCTGTGACTCAAAAGAAGATAGAAATATGTTAATGCAAATAAATGTGTCATAACTGTAACCCCTGCATAATTGCCTCAAGTTCAACCACTTTACTCTATAATGCATTATGTACAATTATGTCATGGACTCTCATGGAGTTTTGACTGGAATGTTCAAATACAAGGCAGCCAATCAGAGATGCTATAGCATGTGCACAGTTGGTTGAAGGAATGCTACAGAGGTGGTGACTTTTGAGCTAGGTCTTGGGTAATGGGTTGGTTTTTTGTTTTTTTTTAAAATTTATTTATTTTTTAAATTTATTTTTGGCTGCGTTGGGTCTTCGTTGCTGCACGCAGGCTTTCTCTAGTTGTGTCAATGGGCTTCTCATTGCGGTGGCTTCTCTTGCTTCGGAGCACGGGCTCTAGGCCTGCAGGCTTCAGTAGTTGTGGCACGTGGGCTCAGTAGCTGTGGCTTGCGGGCTCTAGAGCGCAGGCTCAGTAGTTGCAGCGCACAGGCTTAGTTGCTCCGCGGCATGTGGGATCTTCCTGGACCAGGGCTCAAACCCGTGTCCCCTGCATTGGCAGGCGGATTCTTAACCACTGTGCCACCAGGGAAGCCCAATGGGTTGGTTTTTGATGGGAAGAGATGAACTTGTGGGACATTCCTAAGAGAAGAGTGTGCACACAGGTGAAGGGTTTGGGAAATCTGTTTATATATTAAGGAAAAAAATACTCAGTTCAGTGACTGAAGTGTGAGAGACAGGTCTTGAAAGATAGATTTGGGGTCAGGGCAGGAATGGCTTTGAATGCTCAGTAAAATAATTTTTTCTTCATATGGAAGGAGTCATTGAAAGTATTGAAGCACCATGCTTTAGAGAGCTAAATTTGAGTTTAGAGTAGAAGCTGCGAATATGTATATAGTACAGTGTTAAAGACATGAACCCTGGAATCACACTTTCCTGTTTTGAATTCTAAGTAACTTAAATATGCTTACGCTTCAGTTTCTACATCTTTAAAATGAGAGTAGTAGTAGTTCCTACTTCTTAGGGTTATTGTGAGGATTAAGAGAAGATAAACAAAGCACATGTCATAATGCTTTCCTTAGCACCTGACACATGTTGTTGTTATCTTAATTTTAATTTTGTTATTATCACTTGGGTGAAATATGCCTAAAAATTATTATAGTAATCTATGTAAGAGGTAGTACATATCCTGGAGATGCTGGGAGAAGTGGCAAAGAACATTTGAATGCCGTTAGTAGTATTTTACTTTTATGACACAATCTTTAGTTTACCTTTTTTCCTACTTTAACAATAAAATGCTTAAAAAACACAAATATTAACTATAGTTCTATAAAGAAGGTAATATTTTCTGACATACATAATTCTGGCATACGTAATTTATAAAGTTTCTTTTTCCCGCCTAATGACTTTGAGTTCAAGGATCCCCAGGGAGTATCCTATTACTCTATAATAATTTGGATAATTTTAAAAGCACTTTACTATAATGCTATATGGATGCTGACTTGCCTTATTCAACCACTACTGGGTTTGAAATTGTCTTTATCATCCTTTCAATTCCTATTTTAAAGCGATGGAGCTTATTCTCATTTTCTGTTTATCATTGGAGATGTCTCAGTCAATGTCATGTGTTCTGCTTAAGTTATTAATGAGCATTATAACTAGGAACCTTCTGGAAAAATTGGCAAGGACTGTCACATCTTCCTTGATTGTTTTAGCTTGTTGTTATTGTTTTTGGTTTTTCTTAGATGATTCTCTGAGCAAAGACTAAAACCTTCAGACTTTGTACTTAAGTATTGTACTCAAGTACCCTTAGTTCTTACAGTTTGCTTTGTACTTGAAATTCCTAGAGGGGAACCTGGAGACCCCAATTCTATTCAGCTTGATACTCACAGACACTGGGACTTGGGAGGCTATTGTCATTTCTCTGAAACCACCTTTTTTACTTGTAAAATTTGAAGCTTGGCTGAATGTGCCTTCCAAGTGTCTAAAGAATGGTAGAAGCGCCTTTTGTGTGTACAACACTGTGCTTGGGACTGGACAGAGGACAGACCTTGCCTCATGGAATTTACAGTGCAGTGGGAGAACTGGTGAGAAATAAACACAAGAACATCTCTACCAGTTGTCCCACTAAAAAATATCTATCAGTATGTGGGCTCTAGAAAGGCAGGGACTTTTTTGGGTCTGTTTTGTTCACTACTGTATTTTCAATAAACAGAAACAATGCCTGGAACATGGTAGGCACTTGATAAATATATTCTAAATAAATATGTTACATATATTTTTAAGTATTAAAATAAAATACATGCAGTCTTGAAAATGGCATTCTGTAAAATCATGCAGTAAAAGTATTGGGACTTAGGGGAAAAATAGGTTTGGTACAGACTGTTCAATATCTATGTACATGTGTAACCAAAGCACTGGCAAAAACAATAATTGGCATCCCTCCCCCACACCCCACCAGGAAATCATACACAGCCCAAGCAGGCATCTAAGTCCAGCTGGAGGCTATTTCAGGAGATTTTTTTGGTGAGGCTTCTGTTGAGGAGGGCATAGGAAGAAGTTCAACTTGCTACAACCTGAGAGCCAGTTAAGGCTGGGGTGTGACTCTGGGGAGGGAGGAGGACATGCAGGAGGGTTTTTTTTAATTTTTAAAAATAGAGCTGAAAAGGCTTTAGTCAAGCTGACACTTACTTCCTTTCTTTCCTGTAGGAGGTTGTAAATCTACTCCTGTATTCTTACTCCCCATTGCCTCAGAAAAATTGCTTACGAACCAACACAACTTCCATATTATACTGAATTCATTCACCTGTTCACCAGTCACATCTGAGCTAATTGGTTTTGTGAAAACACATCTTGTATCAGAACACACTATGTATGTGCATAAAATTAAGAATGGGGTGAATGCTGTGGATGAGAAGAAAGGAGTAGTTACGATGAGCAACTTGGAATCTAAGCAGGGCAAGTGAGGAAATGACCAGGGAGGGCTGATGATGACGCAGTGGGATCCATGCATTGGAGAGCAGGATGAGGTGGAAGTAGTCGAGCAAGCAAGATGGAGGATGGAAGGTGAAGTTAAAGGGTAGGATATTAGCATAAACAGGAGTTAGTTTTTGGTGTTGACAAGGTTTTGAGAGTAATTGTGAGCATGTTGCAACAGGGCAAACTGAAAGATAATCGGAGGTGAGGAAGTCAAAAACAAGAGGCCAGGGAGTTTGGATGAGTCCTCCCCAAGTATGTGGAGGTTACCAAAAAGATGTTAGGAGTTGAGATGGATAAGAGAGCCTATGAGCCTAGGAATTCTAGATGGGATTGTTTGTATGCTCTTCCTCCCTGACCACCAGCTGGGAAGGTAGCTTGGGAGTGGGCTGAAGACCCTTCTCACGTACCCATAGTGCTTCCAGCTATCTTCTCATCTCTGCAGACTTTCGCCTTTTCACATCTCTTTCCTGTCTTTTTAAAAAATAACCATTTTCCATGTACTTTAAATTTTATGCAACTACAAAATGTTAGCAAATATTTTGCGCCTCTGTTATGTTCTATACATGGTGCTAGGTGCTGGGGAGATGATGGTAAACAAAACAGGATTTCTGACCCAGGGAAATTGCAGAGAATTAATTTAAAACAAAACAAAACTGAAAAAGTCTTCTTTGCACGTTGGCTGGAGGTATTTTCTCTAACTTGACAATTGCTCATAGGAAAAATCATAAGTAAAATGCAGGTCACAGAATTTTTTTATTGGTAGATAATATGTATCTTGGAGGAGAATAATAGCCTCTCAGTTGCAATAGTAGTTTAATAAATAGAAAAATGATAGATTGCATGAGGCATAGTTCTCATTTTTCGTAAGTGCTAGCGCTTGGGGTGGCAGAATGCTGGATCTGAGGAGCTGGAGTTCTGGCCAGAGCCCTGTGAGTTGGGGGTGAGTGGCTGTTGATGGGCTGGAAGCATCAGTAAGATGACATCCCATTTTCCTTCAGAACCTGGGCTTTGTTTCCTTTCATGTTAGTGTCAGTGCCATCCAGCCAGGGACCCCCAAGAACACACTTGTTGAACATTTTGGATCTATTACTTGTTGCAGTGAGAGAGAACATGCATTATGGGGAAATGCGAAGTCTCAGTAATAGGGTGTTAGAAAAAACCTATTATAGGACTTGGGCTTGGGTTGAGTGATTCAGGGAAGAAGGTTTTGCTCTAGATTGGAGGCTGTGAGAAAGTGGGCACAATTCTATGACTGAGTAGCTCAATAAATCTTATATGTAGGAAGGGCAGACTAGATCGAAGATAAAATCATCATTGGTAAGTAAGCAGCAGTCGCTTGTTATAACCAAGGGGGTGTTTGGTATTATGTTGGTGGCACAGTGTCCTTATTACCGTCTGTGCTTAGACAAAATTGTGATGTGGTTTTGTTTTGTCTCACTTTATCATGGTCTCAGAGTAACCTTGTCTGAAGTCGGTGTTCTGTGAGGTCATTTGTGTCCAACAGGAGATTAACACGGCCTCACTGTGAGTGCCAGGCCAGTTTCTGGATATCAGATAACACTTTTTTTCCCCTCCTAAGTATGCTGACAGTTTCAGGACCTCCTCTTGGAGCAGTTAACAAATGGGAAAAAAAGAGGGGGCATGCAGAAAGAGGGGACCAAATCTTAAGAGGGAGGTTTTACTGAAGAACCTAGGTAGGGGATGGAAGGCTGAAGTGAGGGTGGAAGAATGGAAAAAGAGCTGGTGTTCATGAGAAAGGGGTTGCCTGCGGGGAGATTAACAAGATAAACAAGGGACAGATTGGGAAAAGTGAAAGGAAAGGGTGCAGATTCCCTCCCACCAGAGGCCAAGAAATGAGGTGATAATAGGAAATATATGCCAAGTGAGAGAGTTAATTCTCTGGGGGAGCTGCCAGCCATTGTGTTGGTGGCCATGTAAAGCCCTTAGCAGGTGCCTGGCTCATAGTGGGTGTACAAAGTCTCTCTTGTTTTTATTAGTATCTCTGAGTCTCCCATGGGGTAAAAGGTAGAAGAGAATGATGTGTGAAGGCTTTCCACATTGTTGGGATGTAGAATACATGTGTATTTGTAGAGTAAGAAAGGGTTTGTAACCTTGGGTATACTTGCATATTAAAACCAGTGTGTGTCAATGAGCTATCACCTCACACCTGTCACAATGGCTATCATCAAAAAGACCACAAATAACAAATGTTGGTGAGGATGTGGAGAAAAGGGAACCCTTGTACACTATTGGTAAGATTGTAAATCGGTGCAACCACTGTATGGCGATTCCTCAAAAAACTAAAAATAGGGGACTTCCCTGGCGGTCCAGTGGTTAAGACTTTGCCTTCCAATGCAGGGGGTGTGGGTTCAGTCCCTGGTCAGGGAGCTAAGATCCCACATGCCTCACGGCCAAAAAACCAAAACATAAAACAGAAGCAATATTGTAACAAATTCAATAAAGACTAAAAATGGTCCACATCAAAAAAAAAAAAAAAACTTAAAAAAAACCCAAAAAACTAAAAATAGAACTACCATATGATCCAGCAATTCCAATCCTGGGTATATATCTAAAGAAAAGGAAAACACTAATGAGAAAAGATACATGCACTCCAATGTTTATGTGTGTGTGTATAGACACACACACACACACACACACACACACACACACACACAGAATGGAATACTACTTAGCCATAAAAAAGAATGAAATTTTGCCATTTTCAACAACATGGATGGACTTGAAGGGTATAATGCTTAGTGAAATAAGTCAAACAGAGAAAGACAAATACTGTATATTATCACTTATATGTGGAATCTAAAAAAATAAAACAAACTAGTGAATATAACAAGCAGATTCACAGATATAGAGAACAAACTAGTGCTTAGCAGTGGGGAGAAGGAAGTGGGGAGGGGCAAGACAAGGGAAGGGATTAAGAGGTACAAACTACTATGTATAAAATAAATAAGCTACAAGGATATATTGTACAGCACAGGGAATATAGCCAATATTTTATAACTTTAAATGGAGTATAACCTTTAAAAATTATGAATCACTATGTTGTACACCTGAAACATATAATATTGTATATAAACTATGCCTCAATTAAAAAAAGAACCTGTGTGTGTGTGCGTTTACTTTTTAAGAAAGCCTACTTAGTCCAGGCTTTACATAGTGTCTCTGTCTTGCAACTACAACAATAATTTCAAAGTAGCTCAAAGTTCTATAGTTAAATTTCTCAAACACCACGAAGAAGGATAAATAGACTGTGGCAGTACTTCCTTGTAATAATAAACAAGGACACTTCTTTCCTGCTCTGTTTCTCTTACCATCCCTGTTCCTATCATTATGAAAAACTCCTTGCCCCTCACCCAAGGTATAGCTCTAAGAATTTCTGATTCTTTTAAGAAAAAAAATCTATTTTGTTTCCTCCTTATTCTAGATTTGGACTTTTTTTGATCATAAATAGTGCTACCTTAGACACCCTTTTACATAAACACTAAGGTTCTTGTGTAAATATATTCATTGGGTAAATTCCTAGCAGTAGGATTGGTGGACCAGTCAATTAAGATTTTGCCACATTACCTTATAAATGAATTGTGCTCATTTAGACACCAATAGGATTTGAGAGGGCTTCTTTTTCCATACTGTGGTCAGCCTTGGCTATGCTAAACCTGAGCATTTTTGCTGATCTGAATCTAAAAATATTATTATTTAGTAAATCTAATTGACATATAGGGAACATACAAAAACTTTAAATCTATATATCACTTTTCATTCTTCTTCTTTGTTGCTATATGTATCTTTCGTATTGATGTAAAGTTATCTAAAAATATAATGCAGAAAGAGGTGGGTGAATTAACATGTATTTTGGCAGCCTTCAACTTTCAAAGATGATGTTTTATAGAATGTTTTTAAAACTGTATTTGGTAGATAGGGAGCACTGCAAATAAATTTTAACATAGAAGTGGTCTCTCAAGGAGTGAGGACCCTTTGATAAAAAATTTACCCTCTGGTTGACCACCAGGGCTGGGACATGATTAGTTACTACAGAGAGATGCCAAAGAGAGCTTCAGTAGCTAAAGTGCAGGTGCCAAGAAGCAGTGGATTGAAAAAAAGGGTAGATTTACATAAATTGCAGGGCTAAAGTGTCAGCAGAAATAGTGTGGTTACCCTGCCAAGTCAACTGTTGGTTGTCATTTTTCAGCTATTTTTCTTTGGTAGCCCTTGAGTTTGTTGTTCTCTATTAATTTGTCCCCTCTCTATTTGACAAACATGGTCGCCATTTTCTAGCAAATGTTGCCTTCAGTTTGTGTGCCATCTTGGTTTTGGGGAGAATGTTTTTCCATCTAAGAGGCATAATTCAGTTGGTGTGATGTGAAATGGGGACAGTGGTTAACAGGGGTCCCACCACAACGCTGACAAGCCTTGCCCTCCCAGCAAAGGAATCTCCTCAAATGGGATCATTCATACTGACCTACTTGGATTCTCTATTTCTGGTTTCCAAGATGTTCATTTTAGGCACAAAGATTCCTTTGAAAAATGAAATGTGAAGAGATGAGGACAGTTCAGATGCCACAGAGCTCCATTTGTCGACATAGACAGCTGCCTTGCGTCTGGGAGGGAATGAGTTAAATTCCGAGCTTGGTCTGTGGGGGGGGCAGTGTGTGTCTTCATTGCTGGCGTGGCAAAAGGCACCTAGCTGGGATGTGGCTTTTCACTGGGACGATGAGGGAGAGGAGAAGTATGATGGCTTCAAGTAGAAGCCAACTTGTTCTGGGAACTGGTTGTTCCTAAGACGGGGGAAAGGTTTGTGTGTAACCTGAAGCTTGGTCAGGCTTGAATGAGTCTGTCTGTATGTCTCCTTTTTTCCCATTTGACATGTCACAACCATGGGGCTTTTGTATGGTTATTTAGGCCATAGAAACAATATGACTGTGATGTATTTTACCTCGGGCTATAGCAGCTATTTGTTCATTTGTTCGTTCATTCATTCATTCATCTGTTCATCTATTTAACATTTGTTGAGCAGTTTATTGTTAGAGAATTTGTTGCTGAAGAAGATCAGGTTGGTGCCTGACCTCTGACCCTCCATTCTAGGGGGAGCCCAAAACTGGGTAAGTAGTTAAAAGTGTGGTGATGGTTCAGAAAGGGGAAGGACAGAGCATGTGGGGAGGGTTATGCAAGGGCACTTAAGCTTATTTTAAATGGTCTGGTAAGGGCTTCGCAAGTAAGCGATGTTGCAGCTGAGAATTGAGGGAGGAATTGCAATTGGCCAGTGGAGTCAGGTGGAAGGAGCAGGTGGTGGTGGTGGTGGTGGTGGTGGTGGTGGTGGTGGTGGTGTGGTGTTTGTGTCCCTGGTGTTCCATGCAGAGTGACATCATCCGCAAAAAGGGAAAGAGAGAAATTATTTGTATAGGAAACTAAGAGGAAAGTAGTATGGTTAGAGCTAAGAGAACTGAAGACCCTGCGTTCAGACTATGCATTGTAGACATTTCTCACAAATATGAAAACAGAGGCTGTAATCTATGACCATAAACTGCTATGCCCTTCCAATAAACTACGATACCTTTTGTATTATCTGCCATTCTCAACACAGAGAATTTTCATTGGGGCTCACCACCCTCAATAATTTTTAGCATTTCAAGTCCCATGATGGGTTGTTAGTAACATTGTCTTTTTTTTTTTTTTTTTACTATTTCAATTCTCTTTATTTATTTATTTTAACATCTTTATTGCAGTATAATTGCTTTACAATGGTGTGTTAGTTTCTGCTGTATAACAAAGTGAATCAGCTATACATATACATATATCCCCATATCTCCTCCCTCTTGCGTCTCCCTCCCTCCCACCCTCCCTATCCCACCCCTCTAGGTGGTCACAAAGCACAGAGCTGATCTCCCTGTGCTATGTGGTTGCTTCCCACTAGCTATCTATTTTACATTTGGTAGTGTATATAGTGTATATATGTCCATGCCACTCTCTCACTTTGTCCCAGCTTACCCTTCCCCCTCCCCTTCCCCATATCCTCAAGTCCATTCTCTAGTAGGTCTGTGTCTTTATTCCCGTAACATTGTCTTTGACTACTAAAAACATTTTAATATGCTCTGGACAGTGAATGACAGTAAAATGGTATCTCTCCTTGCACCAGTGAGTGAATTATCTAAGCTTCTTCCATGATTCGTCATAACTTCTTGTGTCCTCGATTTGTACTTTTTACTCAGAAGATGCCAGGGCATCTCATTGTACTGTTGTGTAGATTGTTTCAGGAATTTTGAAATGCTTCTTAGGTTTTGTGCAAAAATGATGGGATATTTCCATGGATGTCAGTAGCATGCCTTGGAATTGAGTGTGGCTTTGGACAAGTCTGTAACCTGTATGTATGGTCTTTGGTTTTCTCTTCTGTAGGAGGTTGCAAAGCTGCTGAACCAGAACTCCATGTAAAGCACTTATCTTCTCCAGGGTGTGCTGCATAGTAGGTGCTCAAAAAACAAGAGTTACTGTTGTTTTTTCGATGAGCTGATAACTTTTGTTGGGCTCTGAAATGACATCCCTTGACTTTTTTAACCAAAGCAGGCAGAATAACATTGTTTAAATTCACTCTCTAGTTTTGCAGAAGTGGGTGGCTTCTGTGTTATTGACACTTAACTTGCTAATGCTTAGTCAGTACCTAATGTTAGCTTGACACAAAGCAGAGAAAAAAAGAGAACCTTAGTAACAGATGCCAAATTGCCAAATTAAATTATGGATTTTTGAAGTTCCTTACCTCAGTGGGTATCTCTGACAGATATTTGTTCAGAGCATATGCATAAAGTGGACATTCATTTTTTTCTCTCAGTTTCATAACATTGTTTCCATATTCGGTGGAGGGATTTCTCCACCTTGGAGTCTTGATAAGAAGCAGAATTTAACTCCCACAGAGAAGTGGAAAATACCAAATGTTTACTTTTCAAGTTTCCACGCACCTATCCCTCAAGCAAGTGACCTTGACTCAGCCAATCACATGCATTTGTTCTGGAATTTGAACAGGAACTAGTGACACTTTTTTGTGGCAATGGTAAAATCTGAAGCACCCAGGCTCTACGGGCAGTTGCAGTGGAGCCAGTGGCAATATGCAGCTGTCAGTGTGTGGTGATGGTTGGGACAGCCAAGCCAGATGCAATGGTGGTGCTTTGGGTTGTGATCCTAGCTGCAAGACATCACAGCCTGTTTCTCCATCCCTCCCAGTGATCCTGTGAGCTGCCCCATAACCTTTCAATACATTTCCACTTCAGTCATCAATTTATGGCTTGTCATGCAAAAACCAGTTGACCTACATTGCATTTGCCCATGCAGCCTGTTTTTCATAGAGCATTTCATGGGATTACTCTGTTAGAAAACATGATGGGAAATGCAGAATAGCATGATGTAGCAAAACTTAGGGATAGTGCTGAATTGTGAAAATGACCATGCTTAGAAAGTCTCTATGTGTGTCTGCAGCTGATCTTGTCTGCAGAAAGTTTCATAATTACAGTTTAAGGTATTGCAGGGGATAAATAGGTAGGCAATTACTAGTACCTCCAAATCACGGCTAGACTTTGTTTTGTTCTTTGTGTCATCCAGAGGAGTCTACTTTTGTTTGTTGTATTACTCTGATTATAATAATGATAAACAATCATAATACACAACCAATTCTTTTATGCTCTTTCCATGTGCCAGGCACTTGCCGTAAATAATTTCCATTTAAATCCTCATAACAGCCATGTGTGGACAATGTTATCTTTATTTTCAATTGCCAAAATGGAGGTTCAACAAGATGAAATAAACTACCCAAGATTATTAGCCATAAAACTGTGATTTTAACCTGGTGCTCACGCCCTTTGGGCTAATTGAAACTAAGCTATTAAAGTGTCTCTCAAATCAGGGAGCAGGAATTCTCTTACCACCTTGTTTTCAAGGCATCACAGTCTTTCTGGCTGGTTCTCTAGGCCCAGCACTGTTTTTCCCTGTTGTTTGCCTCAGTTGAGCTTTCTTGGCCTTCAGGTTTCAGCCTAAAGTCACTTCTGTAAAGAGGCAGTTTCTGACCTTTCAGTCATGTTCGCATATTTTTCTGTCAGAGCACTCTTTGTGGTCTGGAATGGTATATTGTGTGGCTATTTGGTTTACATTTGTATCCCCCTTAGGGCTGTAAGCTTTGGGGACCCCAGGGTCCATGTCTGTTTTGTTCACCACTGTATACTTAGCCCCTGCACAGTGCCTAGCCCATAGACAGTCCCCAAATATCACTTAATAAATGAATGGGTCCATCACTTGCTAGAGGTTAGGTCAGCATTTCTCAAACTTTTTTTTTTTTTTTTATTGCCCACCTAGGAAGAAAAATTAAATTTAAATTCTCCCTAATGAGAGAAATTAAATACTAGGGAATAAAATTTTAAGGGGGTAGGGTTGGCCTTTCGATGGCCACCAACCATTGTAATATCTAAGTTTTTCTCATCACCTAAGAACCAATTTTTGTCCGTTGGTGGCAATATCACCCCTGTTAAGAATGCACGGGCCAAGTTTTTGGTTTCTCGGTTTCAACTTCTACAAAATGGAGCTAGGAACATCTAATTTGTAGGGTTGCTGTGAAGATTAAAGAATCAGTATGTATCAGTTCTTGTTGTATTGTAGATGTTCAAATATGGGTACAAGGTGTCCTCCATTAAATGTTAATTGAATATTAAGAATGACTTCAGTTGGTCAAGTAATTTTCATGTTGATGTTATGGTTTTTATAACATGCAAATCTGAAAGATGAGACATAAACAAAATAGCATTTACTGAAAAGGCACAGAGGTTTATCCAAGATTTCTTCATTTAATGGTGATTTCTGCCCTTGACAGTTTACTTAGCTTAATTCAATTTTGAGTCTTCAGTTGTGGAATTTCCTAAAGAATGCCTGATAGTGTAACTTAAGCACAAAGTAAAAGCCCACACCTACAGTGTGGATGCATTATTCGTTTTAGAGCATAAAACATAATATTTAGTACAAAGCACACCTACATGGATTCCCTCAAGAATATGCTGTCAGGCCAGTAATTAAATTATGTAGAAATAGCTTAGCTGTATTATATATGCGTTCTCTGGGCTTAAAAACAGATTTTGAGTCGTAAATATTAAAGCCATTTGGGGCATGTTTCCTTCTTTTCAATTAGATAGGCTCAACAGATTATTTTTCCTGTAGATAATAACTTTTATTAAAGGAAACATCAGAAATGCACATCTCCATGGCAACTGACTAGAATCCCTTGCCAAGTTCTCAAGTGTCTGATTTATCAGCCCCCAGGTAGTTCACTTTTGCACAAAAGAAAACTATTGTCAGTTAATTAGGAGAAAGAAATTAGGTCAGGAACTTTACTTGCAATTTAGTTTACTAGAGTATGTGTTTACATATGTACCATTGATGATATTAGGAAAATATCTGTTGATCGTAAAAGTGCCCTTAAAGTTTGTGCTTCGTTTGTGTTTAAAGTATATATTTTTATACTGTACTATGTTGTCAAGGATGAAATAAGAAGGGAAATAGGCTGCCCCTCAATTCCACAGAGCAGCACTCTTTTGTCCGAATGAACTTAATGCCATGACTTCATGGAAATTTCAAGTTATTTTTCATGGTTAACTCATTTGAGAATTCTCTTAAGCTGGGAACTGGTGCTTGTTTATAGGTTAATAATGAGGAGGATGACACTAGGGCTTATTGAAACTGCTCACTCACTATGGTAAGAGTGAGCAGCCAAGTTGGGCTGGCCCCCAGGTAGACCCTTGTTTCGTGTCTACTTTTGAGAGGACTTTGGGACTAACTTCACCAGGCAAGACCCTGGTCGTCCTTGTGAGTCCCTTTGAAAGAGGAACAACATAGTTTATCTGTCCACTTTTAAATGAATATTTACTGAGCACTGGTTATGTGCTGCATGCTCTGCTAGAAATTAGAATGGTGAATCGACAAAAGTGTTCTACATCCTCATGGAACTTACAGTCTGTCTAAAGGCACCTCAAAGGAAATTTCCATGATGAGGAGTGAAATCAAGGAGAAGTGCACTGATACTAGGAGACCACAATTTAGTCTGGGAGGCCGAGCAAGGCATCTTGGAGACCTGATTAGAAACTGGAAGCAGGCCAGGTAGAGAGGGGAGAAGTGCATAGGAGGGAAGCAGAGCAGGGGAGAAGATTCAAGACAGGGAAGATTCTCAAATGATGTTCTCCAGAAGCTGAAATCAGTTGAGCTCTGAAGCTAGTGAGAGAGGGAGGGGAGTGGTGTGAAGGAAGAGTGGTGAGGAGGAGGCTGGGCAGAATGGCAAAAAGCTTCGAATGCGTGGACTTGATCCATTGGGTAGTGGGGAGCCTTTGAAGGGGAGAGGAGTCTTCAAGTTTGACACCCTGGCAGCTCTGTGGAAACTGGGTGAAGGGCTGTGTGGACTCTGGGGCCCTGCTCCATCACCATGCACCCCAGTTTCTGAGCCTGAGTTCCTAAAGGGGCCAGTGGCTGTGGCTATCCAGAATTTCCTAGCCTGCCTATTCTAGCCCCTGGTTCCTCTGGCAATGTCAGTTGAAGTTGTTTTAACTTCAGTTTCTGCAGAGGGGCCCAGTGTTCTTTTCAGTGTCCGAGTTTTTTGCTTTATCTAATGGATGTGGCCCTTAACTATAGAGCCGTCCCCCACCCCATATCACTAGCTGGGCTATACTTTCTTACACCCTGTAGTTTCTTTCCTGCTGGAGAGCTTAGAAGCTACCATTTGCCTGTTTCTAATGAGGCACCAGTGTATTCTTTGCCAATGAGGCAACTTCTGAAAAGGTAGCAGCTCCTGACCATAGCCTAAGGACAAAGAAAGATTTTAAGTGTGAAGAACAGCACAAATTTCCACCTTCCTCAGCTGTTGCTCTTTCTTGTTAGCTACTTGACCATTGGGGATTTATAATATCTTACTTAGCACTGTTTGCCATTACATCTGCAAAATGATAACATATAGTAAAGTACTGCTTTAAAACTAGAATTTAAGAAAGTATAGGTAAAACAAGCAGGTGTACTGAATTTCTGACCTGTTGACTCAAGCGGAACTTGCTAGAATTAACTCGTGGCCAACAATTTTATTTTTAAAATATTTGTTCAGAATCTCTATGAATTTCGGAATTACCATCTTTATGAATTCTGGAGTACTAAGAACAAACATAGTATTCCTGGCAACAATTAGTGATATATTTGTGGTGATCCCTCTGATATCTTTATGATTTGATAGGCTGAATCATGGAAATTCTACCCTGCACAAGCAGATGTAGAAGCAGATGTCCCAGAAGTAATTGACTGGAAAATCTGCTTGAAGATGCGTCGGTTTATTCCCACATTGTCTGGATCTGATAAACCGTTATGCATTTTGGGGATCAAATTACCACAATTGACTTTGCAGTGTTGCCAGCTAGTTTGCATGCTGCAAAAGTGGAAGCAGTTTACACTTAGTAAAAATGCCATTTATGAACAGTAAAACATTATTATGTGTGCCAGCCTTTCACTTCTTGATCTCCATTTAATCTAGAGGAGGCTCACAGTCATTGAGGAACTGAGTTTTCTAGAAACCCCACGCGTACAGCTCTCTAAGTATATCCTCCAAACTCTAATGCCTAACCACCCGTTCTTCTTCCTCCCTTTAAATAAATATTGTGCCAGGGAATCTTCTTGGTCCTGAAGATATCATGGAGTGGACAAGATAGATATGTCCTTAATCTCATGGTGTCTAGACTGGGATGTGTCCTTTTGTTTGCTGTTTACCAAGTAACTGAACACCATAAAAATCATTTTTAAAAGCTTATTTTTTTTTTTTTAAACAATCACCATTTTTAAAAAAAATTAATTAATTTATTTATGGCTGTGTTGGGTCTTAGTTTCTGTGCGAGGGCTTTCTCCAGTTGTGGCAAGCGGGGGCCGCTCTTCATCGCGGTGCGCGGACCTCTCACTATTGCGGCCTCTCTTGTTGCAGAGCACAGGCTCCAGACGCGCAGGCTCAGTAATTGTGGCTCACGGGCCTAGTTGCTCCGCGGCATGTGGGATCTTCCCAGACCAGGGCTCGAACCCGTGTCCCCTGCACTGGCAGGCAGATTCTCAACCACTGTGCCACCAGGGAAGCCCTTAAAAGCTATTTTTTCCTGAGAAAATTTACCTTCTCCCAACCGTATGTTCAAAATTCTAAATATAAATAAAAGGTAATTGTGATCTTTAAGATACTTTAAGCCTATGAGATGGAATATTCTAATGCCATTACCTATAATATTTTTGAAAAATAGTTAGTGGGAAATACCTCAGGACATAATGTTAAATGAAAAAGGCAGAATATAAGCTTAATATATCATATGATCCCATTTTTATTTTATAAATAACTACAGAGATATAAACATTTTTAAATAGTTTAAAAATAAAAAAACACATAGATAAGAGGCTGGGTGGAAATACAGAATATTGTTAATAGTTATGTGTGGGTAGGGGCATAGTGGTTACTTTTTTTCTTAAACTATTCTATAGTCTTCCTATTTTCAAAAATAATATGTATTAATTTTATAATCAGGGGAAAATGTTATTGAAAATAATTCCAGTCTTGAATCCCTATGAAATAGACATTTTATTGCTATAGAGATGCCTGCACCAAACATCTTGAGGTTTTTTTTTATAGCAGAGAGAACTGCAGCTGATGATAATTCTCCTATCTCCTGTTTCTCATATTCTAAATGCTTTACCTCCCTCCTTGAAGTCACCCTTCATTTTGCTTATCTCCATCTAGTTCTTCTGGTTATTTAACTAAATTATTATTGGTATATAGGAGAAATTATAATTCAGGTATAGGCTGACTTATCTAGCTATGTTGCATCTATTTAAATCCCAGCCTAGGCAAGGACTTAGATATGTTAAAAGTGGTGAAATTAAGTAAAGATATGCATGATGTGAAAATCCATTTGGGGTGCCTTTGGAGGTGTAGGGTACTATTGATACACTGTTCATGAAAGGGAGGAAGAAGACTGCTAGAGGATTCTGGAATGCCACTCAGTGAACAGCTGGGACCTTAAGAGGAGTTCCGAATCTGGGGGGGTGTGTGTGTGTGTTTGTGTTACAAGATCTGCCTATATGTATGTGCTATGGGTATTTTTTTGTACTCAGAAAATTATATCATATATTTTGGGGATGAAATTATATATACAATAGTGTATATAGTACTTTTTTCCCAAATGAATGTAGATGCTGTTATAATGGACACGAAATTAATTAACTCATTAGCATCATCAATGTATCCTAAAAGTGCAGTTACTATCCTGAGGTCCTTCATAATAATGCTAATGATGATAACACACCTAACATTTCTTGGTTGCTTAGTATGTGTCAGATTCTATGCTAAGCTCTTCATTCTACATTAACTTATGAAATGCTGTTTTGTTATTGGAAAGGTGTCTTTATCCTTGGAAAAATTGGGAACTACTGGTTGAGAATGTCTGGTGTAAATTCTAAGACCCAAAAGCTTTGGAGGCAGTGTAGTTTAATGGGTTAGAAGCTGAATCCTGGTGTCAGCAAGACCTGGGTTCAAACCCTGGCTCTGCCCTTTTCTGGTTGTGTGGCTTTAAGAAAGTTATTTAGCATTCCTTGATCCTTCTCCCCATTTGTAGAACAGAAATTACTGTTACGAGATTAAGTAATACAGGCACCTTAACAGTGCCTGACAAGTAGAGAGTGCTCAAAAATGATACCTATTTCATAATGAGCTTATAGTCACAGGTTAACTTGAAAAAAGACCAGTGAGTGGTAGTTGCTATACGAAGCCACATATGTGATTTTTTTGTAGACTTGAGTCTTATGCCCAGAAAAAAGGAGATAAAATTTATCCAATATTTAAAAGTTTTAAACCTTGACCAAGATAAAATTTGACAAGAAAGCAGATAAAATTTAAGGGACAACTAAACAGAATTAGGCAAATAACTTGAGGCACCACCATCTATATTACCAGCTATTGATTCTCCATACCCATTGGATTTGCTGCCCAGCGCTCTCCTTTGGGAACACAAATGGATTTGTTTTCTTAAGTGAGTGTTCCCTCTGCCTTAGTCTTGTTCTTGGCATCTTTTGCATCTGGCCTTGTGACCTGATGGTAGTTTTGGTGGCAATGCCCACAGCTGGCAAGACTGTTGTTATTTTAATGCCTTTAAATAGTCTGTCTGAACCACAGCCCTTGGATACCAAAAATCAACATTGTAAAAGATAATGGGCCCTAATGATGTGGGTTTGTTAGGTGGTTAGCTGAGTTACAGAGGGTCTTGTTACTGGTCCAGAGTTTGGACAGACATTAATCAGATGCTGGAGTAACTGGGATCCTGCTCAGAATGCAATGTTCTCCAGTGACTCACTTGGTGGCAAGATACTGCCTTTTTCTAAGAGAGCACGGTGGACTTGGGGAAAACAGTTTGGAGATGGGCTTAATGAGGAAAATTTCCATAGTAATCGTAGGTATTGTCATACACAGTTATGGAACACAGGCTCTTGCTTGCTCTAATCAAGTATTTAGTTGTCTGTGGACTGAAAAGTAAAATCTGAGAGCATATTCCCTGCTAATTTCTTCAATGAAGAAGATGTTGATATCTGGATGACAGATAGTAAGGATTGGGTCTATTTGTTTTATTTTGTTCTAAGACATGGATATTCTATACAAGACAAGCAGTTATGTTAAGACAAGCTGTTATTTTTTTATGAAGTGTTAAAAGAGTTTATGTGAAAATACTTTTGAAGAAACAATTCAAAGGCAACCTGAATCCAACTTTGTGGCTTCATAATGAGATACACACACACATACACACCATTCTTCAAAAAAAACTTTTCTTGCTGAGTATAAGTGACTCTGTTGGGGGCAGTGTTATGTCATATTGATGTCACTGGAAGATTTTTCAATGCTTTCTAAATATGCATCTAATTAAATGTATATGTCACATTAAAAACTTCAGGGGAATTAATTACAAAAGTTTGTGTGTCTCTTAATGAAAATGAGGCCTTAAATAGAGTTAGCAGAGCAAAAGTAAAATTAAATCATGCATCCAGTCCACAAATATGTTTTGAATGCCTGCTCTGTGCCAGGCCCCGTGTTGGGAGATGGAGTACACTGGTGTGAGCAAGGCAAGCAACTCCTGCCCTCATGGAACTTAGAGCGGTCTGACTACTACACTCAAGGCTGTCTTGTGAGTTTCCCCAAGACAATAAAAAATACCTCCCATCAGGTCCTTTTCATAAGGCTGTTCTTTGGGTTAGTCTATGAGCTTGTTATGAGATGGCATTTACTTAGCACTTACCAAGCTCATTATAAATAAGTATTATAATTCCTGTTCCCAAGCTTTCAGTTTGTCCTTTGTGTTTTCTTTTTTTAATATGCTTTTTTTGGGGGGAGAATAGTCACAAAGTAATTGGAATGAATCAGGGGATGCTGAATCCCTGGTCTGTCATAAACACAATATGGATAGGGGAATGTGCCTTTTCATCATATCTGGAACATTTTCAGTTGGTATTTTATTTATTAAGTCATTTAAGAAAAGACTTTATGCAGATTTTAAAGAAATTGCTGTAAAATTATATATAATTAGAGAGTATACCATAATTTGATAATTGGGCTTTTCTCAAGTAAGAAATAATCCTTCCTTTTGTCCTAATTAGGTTGAATAGCATTTAATTGTACCCCTTTTAAGCCAGAGGTCAAGAAATAGAAAAGTGATCAGAAAAATCTGGCCTTCTTCATCTTCCACAAATAGCTCTTAGAGTTACTTTAAGGTCAGAGGCTCTCAGGCCACTGTCCTTCTCTCGGGAACTTAATGATAGTTTAATCAAGTCAAGAAGGAGATGCTGGGTGATCTCATTCTTGATAGACTCTGATAAGCTGGTAATGGGCAGAAATGTTTTCCCAAAGAGGTTTCAGCTGCACAAAGAAACTGTCTTTCAGGAAATGTGAGCCCAGGTGCAATACAAACTTGTCTTTTGCCCAAGGGCTGTCTTAGCTGGAAGGCCCAAGAATCTTTGGACCTAAGACATGTGTGACTTCAATGTCAGTGGTTATGGAATGCATTTTATTTTTCCAAAGCAATTAGTAGCATAGGCTTGGCTGCCTTTTAAGAGCTTGAGTTTAGTGATGCTCAGAATTCTCTGCTGTGATTGCCAACTGTCCTTTATTCTAGATTGCAGTACAATTGTATATGAGTTCCTCAATCAGGACATTTTGGGAGGCTTTCTAGAGACACAAACTCATTATAATCAGATTTTGTAATTTTAATTTACTGTTACAGCTATTTATAAGAGTGGATAATGTCTTTTGGATAACTAAGAGAAACCAATTTTCATCCTCGATGTAAGACATTTTTATATCCCCCTAAAATGCACTGCAGTTCATGGATAAGGTATCTTGAGGCTTTCAAAGTGGAAAATGGAGTTTTCACCTGAGGACAGTCTTGGTTACAAGTGGTTATTAGGGAAAGTGATCGCAGACTTCGGATATTGCCAACAGGCTAAATCCTCCTGTTCCACTCAGATGTCCTGCAGTATTCTGCCTAATGGTGGAATATAAAGATGGCCAAACCAATGTTCTGATGGCTGTTTTGATCCAGGCATTGGAAGAAGTTATGTTTTTGCAATCTGACTCTGAGTTAATGGCAACATTTGCTTCTTGTGTAGCCAAGCATGTTAATAAAGCACCCTTTCTGAAAGTGGTCCAGAAAACCGGCTTTTAGAAGCAAAGAGGAATTCTCTAGAAACATATTAAGACTTAACGCTCCTAGTGTTGTAAAGAAGTTGTTCCATGAGAACGAATTTATTGTGTGTAAGAGCATATTCTTAACTCTTTATTCTTTGCTGATAGCAAAATGTATGCACCTCGTGGTTAGATATTGTCTTACTGTTCTTTTTTAAGAAGTCACTTAACAATCTGGGTTTCTACTTAGGGTATAGCCTGTTGTACCCACTGAAACAAATGGCTTTGATCAGTCCTCCCCTGGTGGCTGGGCTGTGTATGAATAGATAAAAGATTATGGAGTGTTGGGAAGGGATACTTAGCTAGGCTTGTGTTTTAAGAGATGCTTATAATTGCTTTATGTTCTCTTTTACTAATTCTATGCCTAGTTCCTTACAAAGGAAAAGAAAATTAAGGAAAAAGAGCTTGGTCCATGCTGATTTCTCGTACTCCTGGAATAAAGTTTTGGTTTACATACAGTTCTCTTAAGAAGAGAAGACTGACCCCAAAATGACTCCATCCCATGTTTTTTAAGTAAAAAAAAAATGAGTATGAGAATTGTCATATAGTTCAAATAATAAATAATGATAAACTTCCAAATAATAAACTTCCATGGGAGAAGTCTGTACATGGAGCAGAAGGGACACAGAGGAAGTGGTAATTCTATTTGTGTGCTGGCCTTGGTGCTGAGTGATGTACACGATATATTGTTCATCCCTTACAACAACCTTGAGAGATAGATACCCAGTCCACTCAGTTGCTCAAGCTGGAAATTTAGGAATTATCCTTGATTGTTCCTCTCACCCGCTACATCCTATTTATAATCAAGTACTGATGATTATACCTCCACTTACATTTCACAGCCATTTGACTCCTCTCCATGTCCCCATCTAACCCCCTGGACTAGGCCACTATCATTGTTCACTGCTTATCTGGTATCCCTGAGTCCACAGTTCCTCCTTCATCCTTTTTCTACATGGCAGCAAGAATGATACTCTTAAAAGTACATGTCATATCATGTTATTCTCCGCTTAAAAACCTTCAGTAGCTCTCTATGACGTTTACTGTGAAGTCTAAATTCCTTCCCATGATCTAATCCTTATTAATGATGCCCCTTGCTTTCCAAGCTCCAGAACACTGATTTGTCAGTTTTTCAAACATCCAATATCTTTCCTTTGCCTTTGTCTAAAATCCAGTTCCGTTTGCTTCCTTTCCCCCATCAGGTTCTTTCTCATCCTTGAAGTCTCTGTTTAAATACCACCTATTGAGGTCTCTGTTTGAATACCTCTGTTTAAATACCACCTTCTTTGACCTTGTAATCCAAGTAGATCCTTCCCCTTCTATGATATTCTCTCTCTTGTCACCCTGTTTCCTTCATAGCATTCCCTATTTAATTTTTAAAATTTGCTTACTTATTTTTAGCTTTCTTGCCCACTAGACCACGGGTGGGTACTATGTCTCTCTTGTGTATCATGGTTTCTTCAGTCCCTGGCACTGTGCCTGTAATATAGTACATGCTTGATAAACACCTGTTGAATGAATAAAGAAACTGTGTCAAACCCAAGGTCACTTGGGTTTTATGCTATTGACTGTTCTCTCTAGTGAGCACCCAAGGTCATTGCCATTTTCTCTTGCCACCCCCCCCCCACCTTCTGTTGTACAGTGGGCTGATGGTGCTGGGGGTTGGGGTTTGGCCTGTGGTGTCTTTATAGCCTAGATCTAGTCCCATGGTTACCCCCTGACTTTAACCATAATTCATTTGCTCTTAGTTCCTAAATCTGGGTCTTCACAACATTCTTACCTCACCTCTAGCCTACATTTCCAATGTCACCTGGGCACCTTTTGACTGAGCCCCAGGTGTCTCAAACATAACTTGTACAAAACTTGAATTCATCAAATTCTCTGGTTCTCTTTCTGTGTTCCTCATCTCAAACCAATGGCACACTTTCATCTGCTCAGTTTTCCAAGTTAGAAACCTGTGCATCTTCCTTGGGAGATTTTTCTTATCTCCAAGTCAGTCAGTAAAACCTACCACTTTGAACCTCTGTGTATCTTCTGACTTAGGGCCCTTCTTCCTCTACCTACCATCTCTGCCTTAGCTCAGGTCACTGTCTTCTCTGACCTGTTACTACAGCAGCCTCCTCGTGGGTCTCCCTACTTCAGGTCAGGTCAGCTCCAGTATATCCTTAGATATCTACTGGAAATGCACGTTTGATCAAGTCACACTCTTCTTGAGCCCTTACGTAGCCTCCCCATGGAGGTTGAGAAGAAGTTTCAAATCCCTTAGCACATTAGAAGGCCAGGGAAGTACATTGTACTAACTTATGCAGAAGTTGTGGGGAATATATAGGGCAAGGATATGAAGAGCAAGACCGGATGTATCACTTGCACACTTTTTGATAAAGTAATGCCTGTGCTTACTCTGGGCTCTGTGCTTGCTATTGTGTATTCAGAGAGTACAAATCTCTTGTCATGGCCCCTTCTTCTTTATGTTTTCTCTGATCTCTTTTTAGTGGTCATTTTTCATTTGTATGTACACACACACACACACACACACACGTGTGTTTATTTCTGTTAGTTTCTACAACGTATAATTGTAAGTTATGTTTTCCTCAGGCAGCCTGGGCTCTAGGAATTGATCAGTGTTTCTAGGTGCATGTTTCAGATTCCTAATACCTTAAGTCAGAACCCAAGCATGTCTTTGTTGTAAAGTCTTGTGAACCCAAATGCCAAGAATTTTCTGAAAAATTTGAAAGTATCTAGTTTGTCCTTTTGTTCACTGTTGCTGTCACCACCATTGTCAATAACAATTAATACTTACTGAGCAAATGGTGAATTGTGAAATACTAGTGGATTTTGAAAATCAACTAATTGGGTCATGACCAACATGTTTTAAATAAAAAAGATTAGAATAGAGCAGAGTGGAATAGGATCAGAGTTTCTCATGTTTAATAAGTAGAGGAATTGTTTCATGAAACGTTCTGTTAAATCCATGTTGTTATAGACTGCTGTTGCCACCAGCATTCCATTCCCCATTTCTTCATGGATACACAACTGGACTGCATTTCCCAGATGCCCTTACATATTTGGCCATGTGACTAAGTTTTGGCCAATGGAACATGAGCAAAAGTGAATATACCACTTCCAGGCATGGCCTCTAGAAACCTTGACTCAACTTATCACTCAAGTTGCTTCCTGTAGTAGGAAGCCTATACTAAAGTGTATTTCAGAAAATTGCAATCGAAAAGTTTAGAAGCTTTCGTATTATTGCATTTAATTCTAATAACCATGTGAAGCAAGTACTATTACCATTCCTATTTTACAGATACTGAAGCTGAGACACAGAGAGGTTAAGTTACTTGGTCAAGGTCACGGAGCTGGAGATCAGTGGAGCGAGGATCTGAATCCAGGCCATTAGTCGACAGAGCTGGCATTTCCATCATGACATTGTGCTCTCTCATGATGATGCCTGTCTCAGGCACAGGCACAGCCAACACCAAGAGCTTTTCTCACATAGGTGACTGGAGCTCAGTTTCCAGTTATCCTTTTTCATTGTTTTGAATCTGTTTTTATAAACATGATCTCCACAGACATTGTGAAAATACTATTGTGAAATATGACTCTGAAGGCTTCAAAGTGTCATGCTGGGGATTAGCAGTGTTATTCCCAGGGATTCTAATGTGAGTCTGGCTGCCAAAAATTCCTTCCACTGTTTTGGAAAGGACAAAGGGTGGGGGGTATAGTCCCATTTATAGGGGAGGAAGGGTAATTTCTAACATATGGCTCATGATTTACTATCTTGAAGAAACTTTTATCTGTGGCTTGGTAGCTAGGCGTCGTCAAGCCAAAGATGATGAAAGTGTTTATGAGGAATGGACTTACTAGTGCAATTATTATTTCATGAGAATGGCCAACAGGAAAATTATACCAATACAGTTTTTAGAAGCTAAACTCCAATTGTGTCTTTGTGGACAGCTTGATTGTTTTAGAGCAGTTTATTCAACTTCCATTATATCTTCTCAATAACTGATCTCAAGAAGTTTTAGTCTTAAGCAAGGAAGGAGGGAAGTCATCTGTC
Source organism: Eubalaena glacialis (assembly GCF_028564815.1). Classification (NCBI taxonomy): domain Eukaryota; kingdom Metazoa; phylum Chordata; class Mammalia; order Artiodactyla; family Balaenidae; genus Eubalaena; species Eubalaena glacialis. The sequence goes on along the minus strand of NC_083722.1, from coordinate 79,929,595 downwards.
TTGTCACTCAGCAGTGAATTTAGATGGGAACTGCCTGACTGGATGTGGTTGTCTAGACTCCTTTGAGGATGGGCTGTATTTTTAATATACTTTACCTTTTCTAGTATTTCCCACAATGTATAGTGCTATCCTGTTTTAATTAAAGAAGACACACCGCCCCCCCAACATATCACATTTATACGCATTCATGCAGAACAGGTCTGGAAAGCAAGTTTATGGCAGACTGTTGATGGCAGTCATCTCTGATACTGGGATTACAGGTAAATTTCACTTTTCCCCCAAGCATTATGTGAACCCCGCCCCTCATCCCCCCAACCAAAACCCTCCCAAAACCACTCACCACTTTTGGAGGTGGCTCTTACGATCAGCACTTTTTTTTAAACGTATGCCCCCTCCACCCAAAGCTGCTTACCAGCTGTAGTGGGACATGCGGACATCAGAGTTAAGTGTCAGTTCAAGGCCTGTCTCCTTTGCTCCAAGCTGGGTACTTCAGGTGAGTGCCTCAGTTTCCAGATCTGCATTTTAAAATGGGCATAATGCCGGTTACCCTGTGAGGATTAGAAATACAGTAATGCCTGTCAGCAGTTGGCATTGGGCCTACCCGAGTAGGGGTTCAGTAAACAGCAGCTGTTGTTATTTTTCTGGATACGTCAGTGTGGCTTGCTCGTCCCTCACGTTGTCCCTCTCCTCTCCACGCTCATGGCCCCCCTTCTCTGCCAGCCCCCATTTCCTCAGTTATCAAAATAGCTCCCGATGATCCACCTTCCTTGAACTCCCCAAGTTAAGGAAGTCAACTAGACTTAGCAAACAGTGGTGAGTATCAACAGTGGGCAGGCACTGTGGAGTTATGTTGGGGATTGGGAGGCCACCTTCTGCTGCACTTTCCCAGGGCCCCACGGAAGACATATACATACACATGCAGAAAGAGTATTGCAGAGAGCTAGGTAATAATGGCTAAGAGCACAGGCAAGGAATTGAATCTGAACCGTATTATTGTAGGCCGCTCAGTTCCTCGGTTTCCTTGCCTGTGAAATGGAAAAAATTCTGAAGATTGAAGGACAGAACATGTACAGTTTAGCACAGTACCTAGTACATGGAAACTACTCTAAAATGTTAGCTATTGTTATCTGCGTTCTAATGGAAATAAAAGCAAAGTGCAGGACAAGAAGGAAGAATTAATATGTGTGTATATGTGTGTGTGTGTGTGTGTGTGTGTGTGTGTAGCCTCCTGCAGTACATGGGATTTGAACTCTGCCTTTGAGAGACTGCAATGAATGAAGGGTGTATGATAGAAGGGACAACCTGGGGACTATGTTGGGGGGAGTGTGGATGGATGAATGTGACCGTAATGGCGGGATATGGGGGTGGTTATGGTGGGGCATGAAATCAGAGGGTGATGTGTAGCTTCTTTCTGGGAAATGCCTTCTGCCTTAGGTTTGAGACCATGTTGTCAATTTACTTCATCTATCCATCCATCCGTCTCTCCCTTATCTGAGCACTTAGCCTAGTCATTTTATCTCTCTGGGCCTTAGACCCCTCATCTGTAAAGTGAGGATAATCACAGGACTTTGGGGAGTTGTGGTTGAGGGCTGTGTGAGAGAGGTGCTTGGTAATGGATGTTAGGTGCTCTTGTTTTGGCCATGTGCTAGAGGGTGTGCTGTGTGCTAGGGGTTAGGTAACTACTCAGAGTGTGCCCTCAGACAGTTTGCTGTGTAGCTCTTAGACTGGGACCTGGGTTTTTTCCTCTGGACCTCCTGAGGACTACAATTTGCCTCTTGGTTTCACCTTGCTGCCAGCTTGCTCAACAAGGCCTCTGCAACGGACTCCCATTTACCAGCTCTGCCTGTGAATGAACTCCACATGTGACCCATCATTGCCCTTCTGCCTAGGCTGCTTCTCACCTGTTATACTTTTCCAAAGGGACCATCTGCCATCTTGGGGGCATCCTATTCTTGTGACCATCCCTGTCCCCTCCCAGGGTGCATGCCCCTTTTCTAGCTTCCTGCCTTTCCTGCCCTTCCTGCCCTTCCTGCCCTTCCTGCCCTTCCTGCATTGGCTTGTCCTAATGCCCTCCGAACTCCAGATGGTCATGAGGAGTGGGTCGCACCATTAAATAAATGTTAAATAGCCAACATTTATTGAACTATGTTCCAGGTGCTCTTCTAGGCACCACTGCATACTGGCTTTATACCTGTTAGCTTATTTCATCCTTGTAACAAATGGGACAGGTGCAGTTCTTGTTCCCATTTATAGACGAGGCCATGAGGCACAGAGAGGTCTCCATCCTATCTGAGATTTTACAGCTGGTTGGTGGTAAAGCCTGAAGTGTTTGCAAATCAGATGTCCAGAAATCAGTTATTTATATGTTTTCCAGGAGGAAGAGACTACTGTTCTTAGAGATCAGAAAAAATTCTAAAATCTCAAATTTTTTTTTTTAGGGTACAGTCATTAGGAATCTCTGGCAGTATTAATAATTTTGTTACTCAGCCTCATACTTGAAAGGGAGTTGCCTGGCTAAAGTGTCAGATTCATGCTAGAGATGAGCCATTTTGAGATGTGCACTAGTGCCACCTGCCTCAGTTCTTTGATTTGTGCCTATTGTCACTTATGTCAGTCCTTTTGTTTCAGTTTTCCACTAGTTTTAATACAATAACAAAGGCAAATGCAATAAAACATTCTAGAGTTGCACAGAATGTGCTGCAGAGAAAGACTAGATGGTGAGGATTTTGAGCAGATTTAGGGTTGACTTGCAAGCAGCACCAACAGGTTTTGTTCACCATCTGAAACCCTAAAATTCTGATTGAGTACATGCATGGTGGTTTAAAAGGCTCCATCTGTGATGCCTGAAAGCCAAATGTTTGCAAGTCCCACAGGGGAAGCCAAGGAACACCTGTGTATAGGGCACGTCTCTTGGGTGGGGGGTGGGGATTGGCCCTGGGCTCATTCATGTGAGCCTACCTTGTCCCACACAGGACAATGTCACACCATTTCTGATTCAGGAGCATCTTTGCTTGATGCAAAACAGCTCACAGTGGCTGAAATGGCTGACTAATTTTTGGCTGCTTTAGAAGATGGGTAAGGATGGATGGACTCTGCCATTGTCAGATTGCTTGCGTGTGGAATGGCCAGTTCTTGGCACCATGTTTTAGGAATGAGATTAGAAGCTGGAGCTTTTCCAGGGAAGGGTCATCAGGGTGGTTCTTATTTGGGCTCTTATGTTCTACGAAGAATGGCCAAAGGACCTGGAGATATTTCAGGTAGAGAAGAAAATTCCATAAGAGATAGATGTGGCCTGGCATCCCATACTTGGGCTGCCTTCTTATGAAAAGGAGCTAGGTTTGTTCTGTGGAGGTTGCATGTCAAGAGTTGGCTGAGCTTTTAAAGAATGATAGCTGTGGGTCAGAATCTCAGCTTTGCTTCTCAGTGGTCTGATCTTGGGTTGCTCCATTATCCTCTCTGAGGCTTGGGGTTCCTCATGACAAGTGAGGATAAGATTTGTGCTTATCTCCCAAGTTTGGGTTGAGGGTGAGATGAGGTATTTTATGTCATGTACTTAGCACAATGCTTGGGACATGTCAAGACCTCGATGAATGGCCAGCATGGGTGTTATTAAATTCTGTGTAATGAAGAACCAGACCAGATGGAGGAGAGTTAGAGGGAGCAGATTTTGAGTTAACATATGTAAAGAGAACTTTCCAACTATCAGAGTTGCTTCGTGGAGTTGTGACTGCCCAGATGTAAAATTTTCAAACTTTAGCTCAGTGACCCACATCAGGGATAGGAAGAGATTCACACTGTGAGTGAGAAGCCGCACCAGCTAGTTCCTGTGGTGCTTTCCGATTCTGTGAGCCCTCAGTATCTTACACTATAAGGTTTTACTACAGATGGGTGTTTGAAATGAAAATCTGTTTGAAAAGAAAAACTGTGTCCTTTTTTTGTAAAAATGTCACCACCACTACCACAGTGTGTTCCCTTCATGGTCCAAAGTATGGCGTGTGTTTCCAGCCAGGGAAGTCTTCTGCGTAGGAGCTGCCCTCTCCTCCTGCGACGTGCAGCCATCTGGACCGTGGGGGTGTGCAGGGAACATGCTGTTGATTCATATGCCATCCCCTGCTGGCATCTCTAAAATGGGCCCTCTGGTTGGAGCTGTGAAGCAGCCAGACCCACCCTCCCCCACGCCTTCTCCAAGTACTTGAGAAAGAAAGGGACATGACAAAAAGTGTATAAAGATCCAAGAATGTGGAATGATGGTTGGGTGGTCCCTGAGGGTAACTGGACAGAAAGCCAGTGACTTTCTTCAATCCAGTTTTAGAATCTGTGACCAGAAGTATGATACCCAGAATTATGGCTCTCAAATGACGTTTTAAGGAGGCCTGGAGTTCCCAGAAGGTGCTTTAGGGATCCCTGCAATAGAGTGGGTGGGCTCCAGGCCTTTCCTCTCCTCCCACCCCATCAGTCAGAATAGATCCACTTTTTTCCACTTCTTTGTTCTCTACTTGAACCACTCTCCCAACAGGTGCTTGCATGGCTGGCTCCTGCTCATATCCTCCAGGTCTTAGCTTGAATGTTTCCCACTCTGGGAGTTCTTCCCTGATCACTAGATTAAAGTTAAGGGGTAGCTAGTGGGAAGCAGCCGCATAGCACAGGGAGATCAGCTCGGTGCTTTGTGACCACCTAGAGGGGTGGGATAGGGAGGGTGGGAGGGAGGGAGACGCAAGAGGGAGGAGATATGGGGATATATGTATATGTATAGCTGATTCACTTTGTTATAAAGCAGAAACTAACACACCATTGTAAAGCAATTATACTCCAGTAAAGATGTTAAAAAAAAAAAAAAGTTAAGGGGATGATAACAGGGAAAAATAAAGTACCTTAACTGATACTACAGTTCAGAGCTAAAGAATTAGAAATTTGACCACATGTTCAGCATGGCTCTGGATCATAAATTTCCCTCCCCCATTATCTCCATCTCAGCATCCATTTATCGCTGTTGTTTGTACAGCACTTATCTTCTGTATATATTTGCAGTTTTTAATTTGTTTCTTTTCATATTTCTTCTGTCTCTCCTACCAGACAGTAAGCCTCATGATGGCAGGGACAAATCTGTTTTACTTCCTCTCTATCTCTAGGATCTGTCACACTGTCTGAAACATACTAGATGCTCAATTTTATTGTCTGTGTGTCTGTGTGTGATGTAGATTTTTGTTTGGGAACAAAACAAACTTTTACTGTTAAAATGAAAGTTGTAAAGCCAATTATCTAGAATAGAAGAAATGGAATCCAACCCTATTCACTCCATGCTGGTTCACACCAAAGCTGGAGTTCTGTGCACGACCTCTGAATCATGAACTATAGCAGATGCTAATTTTGCCTGGCTCAGACCCCCTGGCCTCCCATTTACTGGGCAGGTGTGCACATCTTCTAGTAGCTGTGGGTGCTGCTGCCAAGACTCATACCTGTGATCTTTCCTAGAGGTGTGCCTTCATGTGGCTAGAGTTGCCAAACTTCCTCCTGTCCAGAAGTGTCCAGGCAGTCCCCACGCAGTGACTAACTAGAGCAGAGTTACAGAAGCCCAGCTTCCTGGAGTCAAGTGGGGTAAATTCTGGGGCAGAGTGGACTCCCCAGAGCTCCTGCGGGCTTAGGCTTAATTTTCTTTCTTTTTTTAAAAAATAAGATATAGCACAGTATGATATTCGGTTTCAGGTGTACTACATAGTAATTTGACATTTGCATACACTATGAAATGATCACCACAATAAATCTGGTAACCATCTGTCCTCATACAAAGCTATTACAGTATTATTGATCATATTCCTTTTGCTGTGTACTATATCCCTGTGGCTTATTTTATAGCTGGAGGTCTGTGCTTTTTAATTCCCTTCACCTGTTTCACTTATACTCCTGCCCGCCTCCCCTCTGGCAACCATATTCTCTGTATCTATGTCTGTTTTCGTTTGCTTTGTTTTTTAGATTCCACATATAAGTGAGATCATATGAGATAATCTCTGTATGACTTATTTCACTTAGCACAATACCTTCCAGGTCCATCCATGTTGTTGCAAATGGCAAGATTTCACTTTTTTTGGCTAACATTCCGTTGTATATTTATACCATATCTTCTTTATCCATTCATCTATTGATGGACACAGGTTGCTTTCATATCCTGACTATTGTAAATAAAGTTGCAATGAACATTGGGGTGTATATATCTTTTTGCATTAGTGTTTTTGCTTTTTTTATGTGTGTGTGTGGGGGTAAATATCCAAAAGTAAAATTGCTGGATCATATGGCAGTTCTATTTTTAATTTTTTGAGGGACCTCCATATCGTTTTCCACAGTGGCTGCATCAGCTTACAATTCCACCAACAGTGCACAAGGGTTTCCTTTTCTTCACATTCTCACCAACACTTGTTATTTGTTTTCTTTTTGTTGATAGCCATTCTGACAGGAGTGAGGTGATACCTCCTTGTGGTTTTGATTTGTATTTCTCTGATGGTTAGTGATGTTGAGTATCTTTTCATGTGTCTGTTGGCCATCTGCCTGTCTTCTTTGGAAATATGTCTATTCAGGTCCTCTGCCCATTTTTAAATCAGGTTGTTTTTTGGATGTTGGATTGTATGAGTTCTCTGTATATTTTGGATAGTAATCCCTTATCAGATATATCATGTACAAATATCTTCTCCCATTCAGTAGGCAGCCTTTGTGTTTTCTTTTTTTTTAAATAGTTATTTGTTTATGTATTATTTATTTTGGCTGTGCTGGGTCTTAGTTGTGGCACATGGGATCTTCGGTGCAGCATGTGGGCTTTTTTTTTTTTAATTAGAGTATAATTGCTTTACAATATTGTGTTAGTTTCTGCTGTAGAACAAAGTGAATCAGCTATATGTATACATATATCCCCTCCCTCTGGAGCCTCCCCCCACCCATCCCACCTCTCTAGGTCATCACAGAGCACCGAGCTGAGCTCCCTGTGCTATACAGCAGCTTCCCACTAGCTATCTATTTTACACATGATAGCGTATATATGTCAGTGCTACTCTCTCAATTCATCCCACCCTCTCCTTCCCACCCTGTGTCCACAACTCCGTTCTCTACATCTGTGCCTCTTCTCCTGCACTGCAAATAGGTTCATCAGTATAATTTTTCTAGATTCCATATATATGCGTTAATATACGATATTTGTTTTTCCTTTTTCTGACTTACTTCACTCTGACAGATTCTAGGTCCATCCACCTCACTACAAATGACACAATTTTGTTCCTTTTTATGGCTGAGTAATATTCTATTGTATATATGTATCACATCTTCTTTATCCATTCCTCTGTTAATGGACATTTAGGTTGTTTCCATGTCCTAGCTATTGTAAATAGCACTTCAGTGAACATTGGGGTGTGTGTGTCTTTTTTTTTTCACGTGTTTATTGGAGTATAATTGCTTTACAGTGTTGTGTTAGTTTCTGCTGTACAACAAAGTAAATTAGCTATACGTATATATATCCCCATATCCCCTCCCTCTTGAGCCTCCCTCCCACCCTCCCTATCCCACCCCTCTAGGTGGTCACAAAGCACCGAGCTGATCTCCCTGTGCTATGCAGCAGCTGCCCATTAGCCATCCATTTTACATTTGCTAGTGTGTATATGTCAGTGCTACTCTCTCACTTCTCCCAGCTTCCTCTTCTGCCCCTGTGTCCTCAAGTCCATTCTCTATGTCTCTGTCTTTATTCTTGCCCTGCCACTAGGTTCATCAGTACCGTTATTTTAGATTCCATATATATGTGTTAGCATACAGTATTTGTTTTTCTCTTTCTGACTTACTTCACTCTGTATGACAGACTCTAGTTCCATCCATCTCACTACAAATAACTCAATTTCATTCCTTTTCATGGCTGAGAAATATTCCATTGTATATATATGCCACATCTTCTTTATCCATCCATCTGTCGATGGACATTTAGGTTGCTGCCATGTCCTGGCTATTGTAAATAGTGCTGCAGTGAACATTGTGGTACATGTATCTTTTTGAATTATGTTTTTCTCAGGGTATATGCCCAGTAGAGGGATTGCTGGGTCATATGGTAGTTCTAGTTTTAGTTTTTTAAGGAACCTCCATACTGTTCTCCACAGTGGCTGTATCAATTTACATTCCCACCAACAGTGCAAGAGGGTTCCCTTTTTTCCACACCGTCTCCAGCACTTACTGTTTGTAGATTTTTTGATGATGGCCGTTCTGACTGGTGTGAGGTGATACCTCATTGTGGTTTTGATTTGCATTTATTAGTGATGTTGAACATCTTTTCATGTGTTTGTTGGCCATCTCTAGGTCTTCTTTGGAGAAATGTCTATTTAGGTCTTCTGCCCATTTAAAAAAATTTATTTTTATTTACTTATTTTCATTTTTGGCTGCATTGGGTCTTCGTTGCTGTGTGCAGGCTTTCTCTAGTTGAGTCGAGTGGGGGCTACTCTTCACTGTGGTGGCTTCTCTTGTTGTGGAGCATGGGCTCTAGGCGTGTGAGCTTCAGTAGTTGTGGTACGCAGGCTCAATAGTTGTGGCTCGCAGGCTCTAGAGCTCAGGCTCAGTAGTATGGCACACAGGCTTAGTTACTCCATGGCATGTGGGATCATCCTCGACCAGGGATCAAACCCATGTCCCCTGCATTGGCAGGCAGATTCTTAACCACTGTGCCACCAGGGAGTTCCATTCTGCCCATTTTTTGATTGGGTTGTTTGTTTTTTTTGTTATTGAGCTGCATGAGCTTCTTGTATATTTTGGAGATTAATCCTTTCTCCGTTTGCAAATATTTTCTCCCGTTCTGAGGGTTGTCTTTTCGTCTTGTTTATGGTTTCCTTTGCTGTGCAAAAGCTTTTAATTTTAATTAGGTCCCATTTATTTATTTTTGTTTTTATTTTCATTACTCTAGGAGGTGGGTCAAAAAGGATCTTGCTGAGATTTATGTCAAAGAGTGTTCTGCCTATGTTTTCTTCTAAGAGTTTTATAGTGTCTGGCCTTATATTTAGGTCTTTAATCCATTTTGGGTTTATTTTTGAGTTTTGTTTTGGTATTAGGAAGTGTTCTAATTTCATTCTTTTACATGTAGCTGTCCAGTTTTCCCAGCACCACTCATTGAAGAGGCTGTCTTTTCTCCATTGTATATTCTTGCCTCTTTTGTCAAAGATAAGGTGACTGTATGTGCGTGGTTTTATCTCTGGGCTTTCTATCCTGTTCCACTGATCTATATTTCTGCTTTTGTGCCAGTACCATATTGTCTTGATTACTGTAGCTTTGTAGTATAGTCTGAAGTCAGGGAGCCTGATTCCTCCAGCTCCATTTTTCTTTCTCAAGATGGCTTTGGCTATTTGGGGTCTTTTGTGTTTCCATACAAATTGTAAAGTTTTTGTTCTAGTTCTGTGAAAAATGCCATTGGTAATTTGATAGGATTGCATTGAATCTGTAGATTGCTTTGGATAGTATAGTCATTTTCAGAATATTAATTCTTCCAATCCAAGGATATGGTACATCTCTCCATCTGTTTGTGTCATCCTTTATTTCTTTCATCAGTGTCTTAGTTTTCTGAATACAGGTCTTTTGCCTCCTTAGGTAGGTTATTCCTAGGTATTTTATTCTTTTTGTTGCAGTGATAACTGGGATTGTTTCCTTAATTTCTCTTTCTGATCTTTCATTGTTAGTGTATATGAATGTTAGAGATTTCTGTGCATTAATTTTGTATTCTGCTACTTTACCAAATTCATTGATTAGCTCTAGTAGTTTTCTGGTGGCATCTTTAGGATTTTCTATGTATAGTATCATGTTATCTGCAAACACTGACAGTTTTACTTCTTTTCCAATTTGTATTCCTTTTATTTCTTTTTTTTCTCTGATTGCCATGGCTAAGACTTCCAAAACTATGTTGAATAATAGTGGTGAGAGTGGGACCCTTGTTTTGTTCCTGATCTTAGAGGAAATGGTTTCAGTTTTTCACCATTGAGAATGATGTTTGCTGTGGGTTTGTCATATATGGCCTTTATTGTGTGAGGTAGGTTCCCTCTATGCCCACTTTCTGGAGAGTTTTTATCATAGATGGGAGTTGAATTTTGTCGAAAGCTTTTTCCATCTACTGAGATTATCATATGGTTTTTATCCTTCAGTGTATTCATATGGTGTATCACATTGATTGATTTGCATGTACTGAAGAATCTTTGCATCCCTGGGATAAATCCCACTTGATCATGATGTGTGATCCTTTTAATGTGTTGTTGGATTCTGTTTGCTAGTATTTTGTTGAGGATTTTTACATCTGTGTTCATCAGTGACATTGGCCTGCACTGTTTTCTTTTTTTGTGATATTTTTGGTTTTGGTATCAGGGTGATGGTGGCCTCGTAGAATGAGTTTGGGAGTGTTCTTCCCTCTGCAATTTTTTGGAAGAGTTTGACAAGGATAGGTGTTAGCTCTTCTTTAAATGTTTGATAGAATTCGCCTGTGAATCCATCTGGTCCTGGACTTTTGTGTGTTGGAAGATTTTTAATCACAGTTTCAATTTCAGTGCTTGTGATTGGTCTGTTCATATTTTCTATTTCTTCCTGGTTCAGTCTTGGAAGGTTGTACTTTTATAAGAATTTGTCCATTTCTTCCAGGTTGTCCATCTTATTGGCACATAGTTGCTTATAGTAGTCTCTTATGATTCTTTGTATTTCTGCGGTGTCAGTTGTAACTTCTCCTTTTTCATTTCTAATTTTATTAATTTGAGTCTTCTCCCTTTTTTTCTTGATGAGTCTGGCTAATGGTTTATCAATTTTGTTTATCTTCTCAAAGAACCAGCTCTTAGTTTTATTGATCTTTGCTATTGTTTTCTTCATTTGTTTTTCATTAGTTTCTGCTCTGGTCTGTATGATTTCTTTCCTTCTACTAACTTTGGGGGTTTTTTTTTTTGTTGTTGTTGTTGTTCTTTCTCTAATTGCTTTAGGTGTAAGGTTAGGTTGTTTGAGATTTTCCTTGTTTCTTGAGGTAGGATTGTATTGCTATAAATTTCCCTCTTAGAACTGCTTTTGCTGCATCACATAGGTTTTTGGGTCATAGTGTTTTTGTTGTCATTTGTTTCTATGTATTCTTTTGATTTCCTCTTTGATTTTTTCAGTGATCTCTTGGTTATCTTGTAACGTATGGTTTAGCCTCCAGTGTTTGTGTTTTCTCCAGGTTTTTTTTCCCCGTAATTGATATCTAATCTCATAGCGTTGTGGTCAGAAAAGATACTTGATACGATTTCAATTTTCTTAAATTTACTGAGGCTTTATTTGTGACCCAAGATATGATCTGTCCTGGAGAATATTCCATGGGCGCTTGAGAAGAAAGTGTGTTCTGCTGCTTTTGGATGGAATGTCCTGAAGATATCAATTAAGTCCATCTGGTCTAATGTCTCATTTAAGGCTTGTGTTTCCTTATTAATTTTCTGTCTGGATTATCTGTCCATTGGTGTAAATGGGGTGTTAAAGTCCCCCACTATTATTGTGTTACTGTTGATTTCCCCTTTTATGGCTGTTAGCATTTGCCTTATGTATTCAGGTGCTCCTATGTTGGGTGAATAAATATTTACAATTGTTATGTCTTCCTCTTGGATTGATGCCTTAATCATTGTGTAGTGTACTTCCTTGTCTCTCGTAACATTCTTTAAAGTCTGTTGTGTCTGATATAAGTATTGCTACTCCAGATTTCTTTTGATTTCCATTTGCATGGAGTATCTTTTTCCATCCCCTCACTTTCAGTCTGTATGTGTCCCTAGATCTGAAGTGGGTCTCTTGTAGACAGGATATATATGGGTCTTGTTTTTGTATCCATTCAGCCAGTCTGTGTCTTTTGGTTGGTGCAGTTAATCCATTTACATTTAAGGTAACTACTGATATGTATGTTCTTATTACCATAGTCTTAATTGTTTTGGGTTTGTTTTTGTATGTCTTTTCCTTCTCTTGTGTTTCCTGCCTAGAGAAGTTCCTTTAGCATTTGTTGTAAAGCTGGTTTGGTGGTGCTGAATTCTCGTAACTTTTGCTTGATTGAAAAGCTTTTGATTTCTCCATCAAATCTGAGTGAGATCCTTGCTGGATAGAGTAATCTTGGTTGTAGTTTTTTCCCTTTCATCGCTTTAAATATATCCTGCACTCCCTTCTGGCCTGCAGAGTTTCTGCTGAAAGATCAGCTGTTAACCTTATGAGAATTCCCTTGTATGTTCTTTGTTGTTTTTCCCTTGGTGCTTTTAATATTTTTTCTTTGTGTTTAGTTTTTGTTAGTTTGATTAATAAGTGTCTTGGCGTGTTTCTCCTTGGGTTTATCCTGTATAGGACTCTCTGTGCTTCCTGGACTTGATAGACTATTTCCTTTCCCATGTTAAGGAAGTTTTTGATTATAATCTCTTCAAATATTTTCTCAGTCCCTTTTTCTCTTCTTCTTCTGGGACCCCTATAATTCGAATGTTGCTGCACTTAATGTTCTCCCAGAGGTCTCTGAGACTGTCCTCATTTGTTTTCATCCTTTTTTCTTTATTCTGCTCCTTGGCAGTTATTTCCACCATTCTATCTTCCAGCTCACTCATCCGTTCTTCTGCCTCAGTTATTCTGCTGTTGATACCTTCTAGTGTATTTTTCATTTCATTTATTGTGTTGTTCATCACTGATTGTTTGTTCTTTAGTTCTTCTAGGTCCTTGTTAAACATTTCTTGCATCTTCTCCATCCATGCCTCCATTCTATTTCTGAGATTTTTTATCATCTTTACTATCATTACTCATTCTTTTTCAGGTAGATTGCCTATTTCCTCTTCATTTATTTGGTTTTGTGGGTTTTTACCTTGTTCCTTCATCTGCAAGATATTTCTCTGTCTTCTCATTTTGTCTAACTTACTGTGTTTGAGGTATCCTTTCCCCAGGCTGCAGGGTCATAGTTCCTCTTGCTTCTGGTCTCTGCCCCGGTGAGTGAAGTTGGTCCAGTGACTTGTGTAGGCTTCCGGGTGGGAGGGACTGGTGCCTGCGTTCTGGAGGGTGGAGCTGAGTCTTTTCCCTCTGATGGGCAGGACTGTGTCAGGTGGTGTGTTTTGGATTTTCTGTGAGCTTAGTATAACTTTAGGCAGCCTGTCTGCTGATGGGTGGGTTTGTGTTCCTGTCTTGCTTGTTGTTTGGCATGAGGTGTCTAGTGGTGGGGCCTGCAGGCAGTTGGGTGGAACTGGGTCTTGGATTTGGATGGAGGCCTCTGTGAGAGCTCTCACTGTTAATATTCCCTGGGGCCAGGAATTCTCTGGTGGTCCAGCATCCTGGACTCAGTGCTCCCACCCCAGAGGCTCAGGCCCGACTTCCGGTCGGGGAGCCAAGACCCTGCAAGCTACTTGTCATGGCAATAAAGGGGATTAAAGAAGAAAAAAAAAAGACAAACAAAACCCCAGACAGATGGTAAAAGCAAAATCAAAGATCAAAGAACAGAAACAAAGAAACACACCCAAAAGAAACAAAAACCGAACCAAAGAAAACAAAAAAGAAGAGAACAACCACACAGACAAAAGAACCCCAAAACGAAATCAAACAATGAAAAACAAAACTAAGAAAAACACAAAAGAAAAAACAAAACCAAAGCAGAGTGCCAACTGATGAATAAAGCAAAGAAAACAAAAGAAACAGACAAAAATGATTAAAAGGAAAAAAAAAAAGGAAAAGGGGAAAAAACCACAGGACAACAGAAGAGCAAAGTAAAAATAGAAATATAAAAGATTAAAAATATATTAAAAAAAGAAAAAAACAGAACAGAAAAGCAAAGTAAAAATAGAAATATAAAAAGATAAAAAATATGTTTAAAAAATCTCCAAGGACTACATGAAAATAAAAATTAAAAAAAACCCCAAAAAACAGAACCAACAACAGAATGAATCAAAACATAATAAAAATAATAGTAGTAATAATGTTTTCCTGGGGTCTCAGCTGTCAGTGTCCTTGCCCCCGCTGTGACCAAAGCCCACCTCTGCCTCCCCAGGAGGCCCTCCAATGCCTAGGCTGGTCTCTGGATCTGCTGTGGGCCTTGTGGGGACAGCTTAGACTCTGATCTGGCCCTGTTCCCACATGTGCTTGCCCCCAAAGCCCACAGCTGCCAGAGCTAGATTGTTTTCATTTGTGGGAACACTCGTCCACTCAGATATTCCGTAGATGCAGGGTCTACCTAGCTGATCACAGGAATTAAACCTGCAGGTTGTGCAACTGATGGAAAGATTTTCGCTCCTCTTCCTTAGTCGCCCCACCCCTGGGGCTCGTCTGTGGTTTTATCCCCACCTCTGCATGTGGGCCACCCACAGGAGTCTGCTACCAAGGCTGCCCTGGAGCACTTGGGTCTGCCCTGGTGAGGACAGGGCGTGGAGGTGGTATGGCTCCTTGGATCATGGGAGCCCTGGCGGTGCCAGGTGTGCAAGGAAGCCAGCAGCCATGGGCTCAAGAGATATGGCCCTAGTGGGAGCCTTTTCTAGCGCCTGGTGGAAGTCGCTGAAGGCCAGCCCTGGCCAGGCTTTTTCTAGTGCCTGGTGGTAGGCGTGCGAGGGCCAGCCCTGGCTGGGTTTTTTTTTAGCGCCCGGCGGCAGGTGTGTGACAGCCCTGGTAGGACTTTTTTTATTGCCCGGCTGCAGGTGCCGGTTTGTGGGGAGACAGAGGCTACGGTGGTGGCTCCGTGTGACTCAGCAGTAGTGCCCTGCTTCTATCGCAGTCTGGTTTTCCTTCATAGGCACTCTCTGTTGTGGATTTCCTCCCTCCCGTCCCCTCAGGCCATCTCCCTGCAGCCAACAGCAGTCCTCGCCCCAGGTTTGCTCTCTAATCACCATGCACCAGCTCCCAGCCCCTGTGTGCACTGGTGGACCCACGTCCCTGCCTGGGGCCCGCAGGACCATACGTATGGGTGGCCCGTATGGATCATCTGTGTAGTTTTCACTCTGTCCCGTCTGCCACAGATCGGTTGCTTCAACCTCCTCTGACAGCCTCAAATGTTTCCCTTCTGTCCCAACCTATTTTGGCGTCGGTGAGGGGGCTTCCCCAGATGTGGGAATCTCTCCCCTGCTTCATTTCTCCCCTCCACCCCCCAGGGTGCAGGTCCTGTCCCTCTTCCTCTCCTCCTCCTTCTCCCTTCTTTCTTTTGTCCTACCCAGTTATGCGGGTATCTTTATAGTCCTTTCTGGTGTCCAGGGTGTTCTGCTAGTGTTTAGCCAGTGTTCTGTGAGACCTGTTACATCTTTAGATGTATTCCTGATGCATCCGTCCTCCTACTCCTCTGCTATCTTGGAACCCCCTGCATGTGGGCTTTTTAGTTGCGGCATGTGGGCTTCTTAGTTGAGGCACGCAGACTCTTAGTTGCAGCATGCATGTGAACTCTTAGTTCCCCAAACAGGGATCGAACCCGGTCCCCCTGCGTTGGGAGCATAGAGTTTTACCCACTGGGCCACCAGGGAGGTCCCGTTTATGTTCTCTTGGTAGTGTCCTTTGCTGTGCAGAAGCATTTAGTTTAATGTAGTCCCATTTGCTTATTTTTGCTTTTGTTTTCCTTGTCTGAGGAGACAAAGCAAAAAAAAAATATTGCTAAGATAGATGTCAAATAGTGTACTGCCTATATTTTCTTCTTGGAGTTTTATGATTTCAAGTCTTACATTTAAGCCTTCAATCCTTTTTGAGTTTATTTTTGTATATGGTGTGAGAAAGTAGTCCAGTTTGATTAGTTTGCATGTAGCTGTCCAGTTTTCCCCACATCATTTACAAGGCTGTCTTTTCCCCATTGTATATTTTTGCTTCCTTTGTCGTAAATTAATTGACCATATAAGCATGGGTTTATTTCTGCACTCTCTATTGTGTTCCATTGATTTACACGTCTGTTCTTGTATCAGTATAATACTGTTTTGATTACTGTAGCTTTGTAGATGTAGTTTGCAATTAGGGAGCATGATACTTCTAACTTTGTTCTTCTTTCTCAAGATTGCTTTGGCTCTTCAGGGTCTTTTGTGTTTCCATATAAATTTTAGGATTATTTGTTCTAGTTCTTTGAAAAATGCATTGGAATTTTGATAGGGATTGCACTGAATCTGTAGATTGCCTTGAATAGTATGGTCATTTTAACAATATTCAATACAGTCCATGAGTGTAGCATATCTTTCCATCTGCTTGTGTCATAATTTCTTTCATCCCTGTCTCACAGTCTTCTAAGGACAAATCTTTTACCTCCTTTTTTCGGTTTATTCCTAGGTATTTTATTCTTTTTGATGCAATTGTAAGCGAGATTGTTTTATTACTTTTTCTTTCTCATAGTTTGTTAATGAATACAAATGCAACAGATTTCTATATATTTTGTATCCTGCAATTTTACTGAATTCATTTATTAGTTCTCATAGTTTTTTGGATTTAAGATTTTCTGTATATATTATCATGTCATCTGCAAACAGTGACAGTTTTACTTCTTTCTTTGTAATTTGGGTTCCTTTTATTTCTTTTTCTGATTCCTGTGGCTAGGATTTTCAGTACTATGTGTCTTGCTTAACTTAGACTCCTGATACTATGTTGAATAAAAGTGGCAAGAGTGGGCATCCTTGTCTTGTTCCTCAATTAAAGGGAATGCTTTCAGCTTTTCTCTGTTGAGTATGATGTTGGCTGTGGGTTTGTCATATATAGACTTTCTTACATTGAGGTATGTTCCCTCTATACCCACTTTGTTGAGAGTTGTTACCATAAATAGATGTTGAATTTTGTCATAAGTTTTTTCTGCATCTATTGAGATGATCATATGATTTTTAGTCTTCAGTTTGTTAATGTGGTGTATCACATTGATTAATTTGAGGATATTAAGCCATTGTTACATCCCTGGGATAAATCCCTCTTGATTATGGTGTATGATCCTTTTAATGTACTGCTGAATTCTGTTTGCTAATATTTCATTGAGGATTTTTGCATCTATGTTCAGCAGTGATATTGGCCTATAATTTTCTTTTTTTGTGAAAATCTTTGTCTGTCTTTGGTATCACAGTGATGCTGGCCTTGTAGAATGAGTTCAGAAGCATTCCTTCCTCTTTAGTATTTTGGAATAGTTTGACTAGGATAGGTGTCAGCTCACCTTTAAATGCTTGGTAGAATTCACCTGTGAAGCTGTCTTGTCCCGACTTTTGATTCTTGGGAGTTTTTTTTAGAAGTAACTGATTCAGTTTCATTACTGGTGATCTGTCTGTTCATATTTTTTTATTTCTTCCTGATGCCATCTTTGGAGATTGTATGTTTCTAGGAATTTATCTACTTCTTCTAGGTTATCCATTTTATTGACATATGATTGTTCATAGTAGTCTCTTAATCCTTTGGATTTCTGTGGTGTCGGTTGTAACTTCTCTTTCATTCCTCCCTCCCTCCCTTCCCTCCTTCCTTTCTTTCTTTCTTTTTTTTTTTTAAACAAACTTTTAACATACTTTATTGATTTAGGGGCCAAACAAGGCATCATTTGGACAGTTAAGAAAGGCACCTCAGGGGGCTTCCCTGGTGGCGCAGCGGTTGAGCATCTGCCTGCCAATGCAGGGGACACGGGTTCGAGCCCTGGTCTGGGAAGATCCCACATGCCGCGGAGCAGCTGGGCCCGTGAGCCACAATTACTGAGCCTGCGCGTCTGGAGCCTGTGCTCCGCGACAAGAGAGGCCGCGACAGTGAGAGGCCCGCGCACTGCAATGAAGAGTGGCCCCCGCTTGTCGCAACTTGAGAAAGCCCTTGCACGGAAACGAAGACCCAACACAGCCATAAATAAAATAAATAAATAAATAAATAAATTAAAAAAAAAAAAAAAAAAAAAAGAAAGGTACCTCATTGAAAATAATACATCACAGTGCTGTTGAGTGATCCCAGTCACAGGATTTGAGGATGGAAAGGACAGTCTTTGGATAATGTTGCTTAGGACACTTGCTCATTTATTAAAAAGGGGTCTTTCACATGACATGGATGGAGGAAGGCAAGAGTGTAGGAATGTGGCATATGCTGGGTGGCTGCCGAGAGCTTACCCACAAGAGCAGGTGGGCTGGTAAATCAGTGATAAGTCGGGAGGGGAGCAAGACCAGCCTGCCCCACCTGCCCCATGACTCCAGTAAACCTGATGTGCTGAGCACTGCTCCCATGTGCATACTCCATATCTCTTTCAAATGGGGGGATGACTTTTTGATCTCATGGTATGGGGAACCAGGGTTAGTAGTTAACTCCTGCCCTATTCCAAGTTACAGGGCAGACGGGACAGCAGTGTGATTTCCTGCATTCCTGGGCTGGCATGAGGTTCTGATAAAAGCTGAGGTCTTAGGGCACTGGCTTTAAAAAATACTGTCACCAGTCTGGAGTAAATGAAAACGTGATTCCTTAGAAATAATACTGCCTCTCCCTGTTTCTATTTATACCCTCCAATCAGTGTTTTAAAAAATTAATTTTTCCCTTTGCTTATACTTTTTAAGACTTCTACTCCATGTAAAAGAAATCGCTTCACTACAGCACTGCTGCTCTTCCCATTCTCATCTTGACCCCTCACCACTCCTCCCTCTCCATCCTTACCCTGACCACCCCTGCCCTCGGCCCAGTATCTAAGAGCAGGGATCATGCCGTGGAGTGATGAGCAGTGGTGCAGTCTTGGCCTTCTGTTACTAGGATGTAGCTTTGGAGAAGGCTGCTAGGATGCTTGCAAACATGACATCGGGGGTCTGGGATGCATCAGTGGCAGAGTGGATCCCCCGTTTACTGTAGTAAACCAGTGGGGTTGTCTGAGTGTGGTAGGCCTCCAGGCAGATTTTTAAGGCCTTCTCATTATCATCTGATTGGTGGACCAAGGGTTCCCCTGTGATATCATCTTTCATGGGCTCCTTTGGGAGGTTGAACTCCTTGTGGTAGGAATGGCCACTCTGGGGGTGAATCTGTCATCCTGTGATTCTCCAGATCAGCAGAGAGTCTGGAATGCTGAATTCAGTCACAGAATCAAGCTTCTGTTTCCTCTTTTCCATGAGGTCATCAAGCATTTCTGCCTGCCTCACAGTTCAAGGGAAGCCATCTAGAAGAAAACCATTTTTGCATGGAGGGGTCTCCAAATTCTTCTCAGTGCGCTCCACGACCATTCCATCTCTCACCAGTTTCCTGGCATCCATAGTTGCCTTCAGCTTTTTTCCCAGCTCTGAGCCAGAAGCCACCATGGCCCTCAGAATGTCTCCAGTAGCCAAATGGCAGACACAGAAGTTTTCAGCGAATTTGGGTGCCTGGGTACCCTTGCTGGCTCTGGGCGGCCCTAGCAGCACAGACCGGATGTCTTTAGGACACTCTTGGGCGCATTTGGCTGCGGGCACGTTGGGAGCCATGGCTGCCGAAGCCTCTCACTCTCTCTTTCATTTCCGATTTTATTTATTTGGGCCTCTTTCATTTTTTTCTTGATGAGTCTGGCTAAAGGTTTATCAATTTTTATCAATTTTATGTTTTCTAAGAACTAATTCTTAGTTTTATTGATTTTTTTTCTATTTTTTTCTTAGTCTCTATTTCATTTGCTTCTGCTCTGATCTTTATTATTTCCTTCCTTCTACTAACTTTGAGTGTTGTGTGTTCTTTTTCTAGTTCCTTTAGGCATAAGGTTAGATTGTTTATATGAAATTTTTCTTGTTTCCTGAGGTAGGTCTGTATTGTTATAAATTTCCCTCTTAGATTTGCTTTTGCAACCCATTCATTTTGGATCATTGTGTTTTCATTTCCATTTATCTACAGGTATTTTTTGATTTCCTCTTTGATTGCTTCAGGACGCACTGGTTGTTTAGTAGCATAGTGTTTTGTGTTTGTGTTTTTTGCAGTTTTTTCCTTGTAGTTGATTTCTAATCTTATACCATTGTGGTCAGAGAACATGCTTGATATGATTTCAGTCTTTTTAAATTCATTGAGATTTGTTTTGTGGCTTAGCCTGTGATCTATCCTGGAGAATCTTCCATGTGCACTTGAAAAGAATGTTTTTCTGCTGTTTTTGGATGAAATGTTCTTTATATGTCTGTTAATTCCATCTGATATATCATTTAAGATCAGTGTTTTCTTACTGATTGTCTGGATGATCTGTCCATTGATGTAAGTAGGGTGTTAAAGTTCCCTACTAATTATTGTATTACTGTCAATTTCTCTTTTTATCTCTGTCAATATTTGCTTTATGTATTTAGGTGCTCCTATGTTCAGTGCATATATATTTACAATTGGTGTATCTTCTTGTTGGATTGATCCTTTTATCATTATGTAATGCCCTTCTTTGTCTCTTGTTACAATATTTGCTTTAAAGTCTGTTTTGTCTGATATAAGTATAGCTACCCCAGCTTTCCTTTTGTTTACATTTGCATGGAATACTTTTTTCCATCCCCTCACTTTCAGTCTCTGTGTGTATTTAGCTCTGAAGTGAGTCTCTTGTAGGCAGCATATAGATGGGTCTTGTTTTTATCCATTCAGCCACTCTATGTCTTTTGATTGGCAAATTTAGTCCATTTACAATTTAAAGTAATTCTTGATAGGTACGTACTTATTGCCATTTTGTTGATTGTCTTCTAGTTGTTTTTGTATTCTTTTTAGTTTTCTTACACTTATTTTGCTGTCTTCCCTTGTGATTTGATGACTATCTTAAGTGTTTGGATTCCTTTCTCTTTTTGTGTGTGTTTCTATTATAGTTTTTTGGTTTGTGGTCACCATGAGGTTCATATAAAACAATTTTTATATATGGGGTTATTTTAAGTTGATGATCTCTTTAGTTTGAATGCGTTCCAACAACCCTGTGTTCTCCCCAACCACATTTAATGTTTCTGACATCATATTTTATATCTTTTTATTTTGTGTATCACTTAACTACTTATTGTGGATATAGATGTTTTTACTACTTTTGTCTTTTTGCTTTCCTACTAGCTTTATAAGTGGTTGATCTACTACCTTTACTGTATGTTTGCTTTTACCAGTGAGATTTTTTCTTTCATAATTTTTATATTTCTAATTGTAGCCTTTTCTTTTCCACTTAAAGAAGTCCACTTAACGTTTCTTGTAAAGTTGGTTTAGTGGTGCTGAACTCTTAGGTTTTGCTTATCTGTAAAACCTTTTATCTCTTATACAAATCTGAATGATAACCTTGCCAAGTAGTGTATTCTTGGTTGTAGGGTTTTTCCTTTCATCACTTTGGATATATTGTGCCACTCCCTTCTGATCTGCAAAGCTTCTGTTGAAACATCAGGTGATAGTCTTATGGGAGTTCCCTTGTACATAACTCATTCCTTTACTCTTGCTGCTTTTAAGATTCTCACTTTAATTTTTGCCATTTTAAATACGATATGTCTTGATGTGGCCCTCTTTGGGCTCATCTTGTTTGGGACTGTCTCTGCTTCCTGGACTTGGATGTGTTTCCTTTCCCAGGTTGGGGAAGCTTTCAGCTATTATTTCTTCAAATAATTTCTCTGCCCCTTCCTCTTAACTCTTCTCCTTCTGGGACTCCTACAAGGCTAATGTTAGTATGCTTGATATTATCTCAAATTAGCCTCATTTCTTTGATTTCTTTTTTCTGTTCAGCTTGGGTGATTTCCACTACTTTGTCTTGCAGATTGCTGATCCATTCCTCTGTATCATTTAATCCTCTGCTGATTTCATCTAGTATATTTTATTTTATTTTATTTTTATTTATTTTATTTTTGGCTGCATTGGGTCTTTGTTGCTGTGCGTGGGCTTTTCCCTGGTTGAGGCGGGTGGGGGCTACTCTTCGTTGTAGTGCGCAGGCTTTTCATTGCGGTGGCTTCACTTGTTGTGGAGCATGGGCTTTAGGCACACAGGCTTCAGTAGTTGTGGCACGTGGGCTCAGTAGTTGTGGCTCGTGGGCTCTAGAGAGCAGGCTCAGTAGTTGTGGCGCATGGGCTTAGTTGCTCCACTTCCTGTGGGATCTTCCCGGACCAGGGCTTGAATCCGTGTGCCCTGCATTGGCAGGCGGATTGTTAACCACTGCACCACCAGGGAAGCCCTTGTCTAGTATATTTTAAAATTTCATTTATTGTATTTGTCAGCTCTGTTTGGTTCTTCTTTATATCTTTAAACTCTATTGAAATTCTCACTGTGTTCATCCATTATTCTACCCCTTTTTAAGAATTACCTTGAACTCTTTATTGGATAGATTGCATATCTCCACTTTTTTAGTTTATTTTTTCTGGCTTTGTCTTGATCCTTCATTTGGAACATATTTCATTGTCTCCTCAATTTGTCTAATTCTCTGTGTTTATTTCTATGTCTGAGGTAGGTTTGTTACATTTCTCGATCTTGGGGAAATGTAGCAGAAATGTAGAAGACATCCTATGAGGTCCAGCAGCATGCTCCTCTCTGGTCATCAGAGCTCTATGCTGTAGGGTGCCCCCTTTGTGGCCTGCATGTACCTTTCTGTTTTGGCAGAGCCAACTTACTCATCATGCTGGTAGATGGGGTGGGCCCCTGGCTCGGTTGGCTACAAGGCCGTGCCTCATGTGGTGGCTGTGGGTCCGCCAGTGGGCAGGGTAGGCTTTCTGTGCCATTGGTTGCATGGCCTTTGGAGCCTGGTGTTGGTGCCAGACTTCTGGTGGGTGGAGCGGGCCCCCATGTGGTTGGGTGTGAAACCTGGGGGGCCTGGTGCTGATGCTGGCCCGCTACTGGGCGAGGCCAGGTCCTGGTGTGTCTAGGTGCACAGCCTGTGGGTCATAGAGCTGGTGCCAGCTTACTGGTGGCTGGGTAAGACCCCAATGCTAATAGGCTAGAGGGAGGATTCCAGACTACTGCTTCTGTGCTGGGACTTGGAGTGTGTGAGATTTTGCTCATGCCCTCTGAGAGCTGAGTCTGTTTTCCATAACCCTCCATCTCTCCCAAACATAAGCCCCACTGGTTTACAAAGGCAGACATTCTGAGGGTTTGTCTTCCCAGTGTAGGAGCCCAGTGTGGGGTTTGGACACCTTGTTCCTTCGGGAGGTCCTCTAGCACTGTGATATTTTTTCCATTTGTGGTTGCCTCCCTGGGGTTTTGGGTCCTGACTAACCGTGTCTCTGCCCCTCCTACTTGTTTCATTGTGCTTCCCTCTTTATATATATACTTAGTTGTGGAACATCTTTTCTTCTAGTCTTCAGGTGGTTCTCATAGACACTTGCTCTGTAAGTAGTTGTAATTTTGGTGTGTTCATGGGAAGAGGTGAGTTCAGGGTTTTCCTCCTCTACCATCTTGGCCTGGATCAGGCTAGACTTCCTGTACAACAAAATCCTTGCTCAACTTTCTTCTCTACTTCATATGGGTTTCCTCTGTCTCTTATGGGTTCCCCTATGAACTCTCCCTTAAGAAATCACTTACATAAAAGTCCCTGTCTCAGACTATACCTCTTAGGAATCTGACCGAAGATACAGAAATGGACTAAGGTAAATGACCTGGGTACTGCTGAGATCACCTGACACAGTGTCATATAAGAAATAGTGGGTAGAATAGGACTCTTTAGTAAGAAAGACTTTGGACTGGGAAGCTGTCATCATGGGATAAGAACCTGTCATCATGGAAGGAACCTGATTTGTTCTTTTCTCCTTGAAAGAGTAGAACAAACGTCTGTATATAGAAGCTTCAGAGCCATGTATGCCACCTCAGTGTGGAAAGAACTGTCTAATAGGGGATTCCAAAGGTTAGTAAAAGATTAACCACACTATATTAGTTTCTATTGCTGCCATAACAAATTAGCACACATTTAGCACAACACAAATTTATTAGCTCGTAGATCAGCAGTTCTGGTACATCATGGCTCAATTGGATTTTTTGCTTTGACTCTCATGAGACCAAAACCAAAGTGTGCTCCTTTCTAGAGGTTCTTGAGATCAATCTGCTTCCAAGCTTGTTTAGGTTGTTGGTCAAATCTAGTTCCTTGTGTTTGTAGAACCAAGGTCCCCATTTCCTTGTTGGCTATTAACTGGGGACCATCCTCATTCCTTGGAGGCCCCTTCTGGTCCTTTCACATGGCCCCTATATCTCAGAACCAACAGTGGCACATCGAAACTTTCTCATGCTTAGCTGTCTCTCTGGCTTCCCCATCTGCTACTTCTGTCTTCTGCCTCAGTCAGAGTAAGTTCTGAGCTTTGAAAGGGCTCATGTGATTAGATTGGGCCCACCCAGATTATCCAGGATAATCTTCCTATCTTAATATCTATAACTTTAATTACGTCTGGAAAGCCCCTTTTACCATGTAATATAATGTATTCACAGGTTTTGGAAATGAGTGGACATCTTTGTTAGTGGGTGTTATTCTGCTGACTGTAGTTTGCCCTCTGCCCCCTACAGATTCACGTCCCTCCCAAATAAAAAATACATTTGCCCCATCCCAGAGTCTCAAAGGTCTCATCCCATTACAACATCAACTCAGAGCCCCCAAATCTCATCAGTTCAAAATTCCTATCATCTAAATCGTCTAAAATTATGTACGAATGAGGCTCTTGGTATAATCTATTATGTACAACTCCTGAGGCACAATTCTTCTCCATCAGTGGACCTATGAAACTAAAGAAGCAATTTATCTGCTTCCAATAGACAACGATATGTCAGGCATAGGATAAGTTACAGACGTTCCAGTTTAAACAAGGGAGAAATGGAAGGTAAAAGGGAGCTACTAGGTCCAAGGCAGTTTCAAAATCCAGCAGGGCAAACTTCACTAGATTTCAAGGCCTGGAAATAATCTTCTGTGGTTCTTGGTTCCACGCTAAAAACCTATCGCATCCGTTTGTCTCAGGCGCTCTCCCATTCAAGTACTAACCAGGCCCAAAGCTTGCTTAACTTCCAAGATCAGATGAGATCAGGTACACAGGTAGAGGTGAATGACCAGGATGCTGCTGAGAGCACCCAACATTGTGCCATATAAGACATAGTGGATAGAATAATGACTGCTTAGTAAGAAAGGCTTTGGACAAAGAAGCTCTCATCATGGGAGAGATGGATCCTGTTTTCTTCATGTTCCCAAATGAGTAGAATAAAGGCCATTGTATATAAGGTTCACGGAGAAGTATTTCAGCTCAGAAAGAGTCCTCTGGTAGATTTCTGTTGGAGTCCAAAAACAGTTAAAGACTAACCACCCACCTGTACTTTTCCATGAAGCTTTCCATAGTCTTTCCCTCATCAGGCCTGGATGCTTACCTCTCATTCTCTCCTATTAGCATATTGTTCAAAACTGGTGAGGGCCTAACAGGGGACTGAAAAACAAACCAGAAGTCAGGTTCAGTTAGCTGTTAAAACCATAGACATTTGCAGAGCGTGAAGGAAACACAAATAGCAATCTAAACCAAGTGTTATGTTAGTAATTAAGGGTGTGAGTTTAAGAGTCAGCTACCTTGGTCACACTCTCAAGTTTACTAGTTCTGTGATCTTGGGCGTATTATTTAACTCTCTGAGTTTGAGTGTTTGCAGCTTTGTCATGGGGGTGGTAACTCCTACCTATAGGGGTGTTATGCAAATTCACCCAGGAGCTAGATGGGAGGCATGGAGCTTGGCATATGGTAAGCATTCTGTAAATTGTGGCTGCTATTATTGTGGTCTGGTAATCTAGTTATGTATTCCCTTTTCCACTAGACAGTCAAGTTCCTTGAGACCTGACATGTTACATAGTCACTGTGTTACATCTATCTTATTTTAAATTATTTTTTATTTTTTTTAATAAAAATTTTAAAAATTTTATTTTTTTGAGGTGTAGTTGATTTACAATATCATATAAGTTGCATGTATGCAACATAGTGATTCACAATTTTTAAAGGTCATACTCTGTTTATAGTTATTATAAAAATTGGCTATACTCCCTGTGCTGCACAATATATCCTTGTAGCTTATTTATTTTATTTTTTGTAGTTTGTACTTCTTAACCCCCTACCCCTATCTTGCCCCTCCCTGTTACGTTTATCTTTGATATCTCCATATGGTTTGTCATGTATTAGGTCCTTAGTAATTATTGAATTAAATAACTAAACTTTATTATTTAGTTTATTTGGGACAAACTTTATCCCAAAAAACTTTGGACATCGCTAACACCACTGGCCAAATATTTGAAGCTGGCATCTCATTCTATTAATTTCTCTTGTTCCCAGGATCATAGTGTCCAAAGGAACAAGATAAATCTGTCAAACAATCTTTAATGCAGATTTAGCAAAAAATCAGTTATATATCAAAACAAATTAAGGGAATTGTGTATGTGCAGAGATTCAGATGGTATGGTCTTATGTTCCCAAATATCCATTTTTTGTGAAGACTAAAAAAATAATTTAACAGTAAGTTTACTTCGCTGTACAGTAGAAACTAACACAACATTGTAAAATAACTCTACCCCAATTAAAAAAACAGTAAGCTTATATCATTTCTACATATTTCCATGGAAACTGCTTTCCCATATCTCTGGAATTTGAAGTCTTCTGTATAAGACCAAGATCTTCATGAGGACCTAAATGGCCTTACACAGCCTGTCCTCTTCCTAGCCCTGACCTCTTGGGCCTCATCTCCCAGCACCCTCTTCATCACTCTCTCCACTCCAACAGCACTGTGCAACTCACCATCTCCCGAAACCTCTAGGCATGATATCACTTCCATTGAGAATGCTTGCACTGGAGTGTAAGGCAGGTATATTCTGTGTTTTACCTGGCACATAGTGGTCCTTCAGTATTTCTTGAATTATTCAGACAGACCCAGTGGCGACGATAGCCAGTATCAGATCACAGAACAAGTGGCAGGGAAGGCATTCTGCCAGGCTGCATTCTCTAATATACTTTCAGGAATACTAATAACCATTCAGGGGCAACAAGAAAAATAAGAATGAGTTTCAGTGATTGCGAGTGTGCTGAGTGCCGGCCCAGCCAAGCACTACACATGCTTACCTCAACTCAACTTCACCATCCTGAGGATCAGAAAACATTCAGGAACTTGCCTAAGGTCACACACCTAGTGGATGGAGTGGACAGGATCCGTTTAACTGTAGTGGATGAATTTTAAAACTTTTAAGAGCTTTCCAAATAGTGAGGTTTCATTTTTAACTTTTGTTATTGTTTTATTATGTGGGCAAAGAATGTGTCCTATATCACTTCTGCCTTTTGGAATCCATTTGAGATTTTTCTTGGTGGTCTGGTATGTGATCAATCTGTTTAAATATTCCATGGAATCTTGAAATGGAAATCTATAGGATCCAAAATAGAATTGTCTATTAATTCAGTCTTACTAAGTATATCACTTAAATCTTTTACGTAGTTATTTTTTAGTACTTGATCTGTCAAGCATTGAGAATGATGTTAATATTTGAAAGCAACTGTTTTTTATCCACTTCTGTGTGCCTA
Source organism: Eubalaena glacialis (assembly GCF_028564815.1). NCBI lineage: Eukaryota > Metazoa > Chordata > Mammalia > Artiodactyla > Balaenidae > Eubalaena > Eubalaena glacialis. Next base: position 79,902,269 of record NC_083722.1, on the reverse strand, counting down.
ACCATGTTTGCCATTTGTTTTAATATCTAATATGGATATCAGTACCAGACAACTGTTATTGAGAGTCAGTTTCTGTATATTTTCAAGTACTCAAGAAAAGATTGAGAAATGGAAGACTGAATCAAAGGAAAATTACGGAGGTGGCTGCAATGAAAGAAGCCAGTGGAGATAAAGGTGTTACCTTTAAATATCAAATCAAAGCCAAGTGGTGAAACATGGGCAGTAAGCATGGTGGTTAGAAGCAGCGACCCTGGAACCAGACTTCCTGACATAAATCCCAGCAGTGCAATTCAGTAGACTGGGCAAGTTATTAACTTCTCTATGCTTCCATTTCTTGGCGTGAAAAATGGTGATAATAATAGTACCTACCTAAGGAGGTTATTGTGGTGATTAAATAAGTTACTATTTATAAAGTGCTTAGAAGAGTGCTTAGCACATAGCAGTGTATAAGTATCTATTAGCTATTATCATCCTTCACATCCGACTCCTTTTGGTCCAAAGGTATTCTAGAACCACCAGGCTTATAAGTATAATGTCATTTGTACTGTTTCATTCAATGTGTCTATATTAATTGAGCACTTACTCTTGGCACGCACTATGTTAGTTATTGGGAGTATAATGGACATACAGGGTCCCTATGCTCATGGAATTTACCACTCAATGGTGAATACAGACATGAAGCTATTAATTGCAGCCATATCCAATGATACGAAGGAAAGGTACACAGTGCTATGAAAGTCTAAATGAGGGTGGAGGAGGATGTAGACTAGTCTGGAGGGTCAGGTAATGGCTCTTCTGTGACATATTTGTAATCTACGGCTTTAAAATAAATTACCCCAAACACTTAGTGTCTTAATACAGCAAATGCTTATTATCTCATAGATTCTGTGGGTCTGGAATATGGGAGTCACTTAGCTCAGTGGTTCTGGCCCAGAGTACCTCAAGAGGTTGCAGTCAAGCTGTTGGGTAGGGCCACAGGCATCTGAAGGCTTCACCGATGCTGGACATTCCACTTCTACAATGGCTTATTCACATGACTGTTGGCAGGAGGCCTCAGTTTCATGTCATATGGGCCTCTCTTTAGAGCTTGAATGTCCTCATGATGTGGCAGCTGGCTTCTCCCGGAACAAGTGGTCCAAGAACGTGAGCAAGAAGGATGCCATAATGTCTTTTATGACCAAGTCTCAGAAGTCACACATGTTACTTCTACTATATTCTCTTTGTTAGAACTGAGTTATTAAGTCCAGTCTACAGCCAAGGGGAAGATATTTAGGCTTCACCTTATAAAGGGAATATACAAAATTTGTGGACATATTTTAAATTACCACACAAGGAGATGGCTAGATTGATTATTGAAGATATTCTAGACCAGGGGTTGACAAACTTTATGTAAAAGGCCAGGTACTAAATATTTCTTGCTTTGTGAGGCCATATTGTCTCTGTTATAACTACTCAACTCTGCCATGAAATGAAATGAAAGCAACCATAGACAATATGTAAGTGAATGGATATAGTAGTGTTTCAATAAAACTTTATTTACCAGAATTGATGGTGGGCTATAGTTTGCTGATCCCTACAGATACAAGAGATGAAAAGGGTAGAGGATTATTCCAAGCAGAAGAAACAGAATGTTTCAGAAAAAACAGAATTATTGGGCACTTAAGAGTAAAGGTACTAAAAAAAGGTTTTTTTTCATGTACTAGGAGGTTTACTACAAAATTGTTTGTAATAGAAAAAAAGAATAGAGAACACTTATTTACACACATAAATTCTAAAAACATAAATATTGTTGAGGTAAAAACCAAAATGTAAAAGCTTTGTGCAATATGGAGAGCTGTCATTTATGTAAATGAGAAAACAATGTACTCTCTTGTTAGATTTTACTATTTATGAGGACATACATATGTAATAAAAGCACAGAACATGCATGAGAAAGACACCAACTTTAGATGATGGTTTCTTTCTAGAAGAATGGAAGTGGTGAAGGTTGTGGAACTTAAACAGTTTCTGTTATATATTTATGGTTTAAAAAAATTTTTTTTAATTGTGATGAATACAACATAAAATTTACCACCTTAACCATTCTTAAGTGTACAGTTCAGTAGTGTTAAGTATATTCACACTGTTATGCAACCAATGTTGAGAACTTTTTCATTTTGCAAAATCGAAACTCTGTACCCATTAAACAACTCTCTATTTCCCCCTGCTCTCAGCCCCTGGCAATAATCATTCTACTTTCTGTTTCTATGATTTTGACTACTCTAGATGCCTCATATCAATCATACAGTATTTGTCTTTTTGTGACTGCTTTATTTCACTAAGGATAATGTCCTTGAGTTTTATCCATGTTGTAGCAGGTGTTAGAATTTCCTTCCTTTTAAAGCTGAGTAATACATTGTATGTATACACCACATTTGATTATTCATCCATCTGTTGATGGACATTTCAGTTGCTTCCACCTTTTGGCTATTCTGATAATGCTGCTATGAACATGGGTGTACAAATCTAAAACAGCGTTTTGATGAAAGAAATGATCAGTAAATCATTGTGCAGTATAGCAGCCTGAGCAAATATAGTAGCCTGAAGGTCTTTTTTCCTTCCATTCTCCCACAGCACATTCCAGTCAAACTTTCACTCACACTATCCACCTACTGGATCGTCAAGGTTATTAATGCCCTGCATGTTGCTAAGTCCTGTGGTCTTTCCTCTGGCCTCATCCTATTAACTTCTCAGCAGCAATTGATAAGGTGGTCATTCCTGCATCCTGGGCTTATTTTCTTCACTTGATTTCCAGGATGCTACTCTCCTGGTTCTCTTCCTACCTCTCTGGCTATTTCTTCTCAGTCTCCTTTGCTGCTTCCTCCTCACTTCTCAGACCCGTTAATGTCGGATTGCCCCTGGGCTCAATCCTCTGATTTCTCCTCTCCTCTCTATGCTTAGTCCCTAGTTGGTTTTATCTAGGTTCATTGCTTTAAGTGCTATCTATTCACCGATTTCAAATTTGTAATTGTAGCTTTTACTTCTCCCCTCACATCCAACTCATCTATTAAACCGCCTACTCAGCATCTCCACTTGAATGTCTAATAGCATCACAAACTTAACACAGGCAAAACCAAACTCTTGATTCCCATAACTCCCACTTCTCCTCCCCCGTCTTGCCTATGTTGGTATTCCACCTCCATTCTTCCTATTGCTCAGGCTAAAAGCCTTGAAGCCATCCTTTACTTATCTCTTTCTCTAATCCCAGGCAATCTATCAAGAAGTCAAGTGAGCCTCACCTTCAAAGCATATCCAAACTCAATTCCTTCCCATTGCCTCCACTCTGTCACTGTGGTCCAAGGTTCTGTCATCCCTTGCCGGGGTTATTCTAGTTTCTTCTTACTAGGCCCTATGGTTCTTCTCTTACCTCCCTCCTCAATCCAAAACCATACTTCAGTCCAATAGCTGAAGTAATCCTTTATGAATGTGCATCATATCCATATCATGGTTTGTCTTTCCTCAGAACCTTCCAGTGGCTCCCCATTTTTCTCAGAGTAAAACCAGTATCCCTACAATGGACTCCAAATGTATACCTATCTTCCCATCATCCCCCACCCCTGGACTTCTCCGACCTACTACTTTCCCCATCCCTTATGCAGCTCTAGCCATGTACGTAAATATTTACTATTCCCTCTGCCTGGAATATCTGCACAACTGGTTCCCTCATTTCCTTTAGATCTTTGTTCAGATGTCACCTTTTCCTGAAGCTTTCCCTAATCACCCTATTTAAAATGGCTATCAATCCCTCACCTCCCAAATGTCCCACTCCACCTTCATGACTTATTTTCCTTTACAGCACTTATGACAAACTGGTTTAGTCACCTTTTTAAATTGTTGTGCCTCTCTCCAATTGGAATTTGAAATGAAAAAACACATGAGGGCTGAGATGTTTGTCTGTTTGGTTTACTGCTGTATTACCTTTATCCCTTGCATTAAATTATTTTTTGAATATATGAAACTCTGCTGTATCTTAAGACTGATCTGAGTTGATGCGGAGATTATAGTGTTTCTTTCCTGTTGGTTTCTCCAATTGGTTTTGTTCCTTAAAAGAGGCAATTTAAAAATATAGCTTCAGAATCTTTGGCACTTTTCCTTGAAATTTGAGCAGGCTTGTGACTGCTTTAATCAACATAGCATTGCAGAAGTGATGCTATGGGACTTCTGAGGTTATGTAATAAAAGGCCATGCAGTCTCTGGCTTATTTGCTGGAACACTTGCTCTTGGAATCTTTACACCTCAATGTAGGAGGTGGGAGTACCCTGAGGCTGCCATGCTGTGAGGAATCCCAAGTCACATGGAGAGGCCATATATAGTTGCTCAGATTGAGAATTCCAGCTAAACCTAGACTTCAAGTTATTTTTCAGCCAAGGCACCAGACATATGGGTGGAGAAGCCATCTTGGAAGTGGATCCACCAGCCCCAGCTGTTCCAGCCCTCTGACACCATGCTTTAGAAACAAGCCTTCCTTACTCTATCCTTTATGAATTCCTGACCCAGAATTCATGAGCATAATAAAATGGTGGTGGTTGGACACCACTAAATTTGGGGTGATTTTGTTACATAGCAGTAGATTACCAGAACGGTAAGGTGGAAAGGCCAGATAAAAATAGTAAATTACCTTTAGAGAGAAAGTTAAGTTTTGAATTTTTTTTTTTTTTTTTTTTTGCCTACTGGAGAAAGTATATGGTATGTGCAAACATTATTCTGTCAAGCTCATCTTGTATGCTAGTGTCCATCCAGATTAACTCAGTAGACTTCAGATTCTCATTAACTGCCAAGTAATGTCATCCTGATGAACCACTTGAGATTTCATGCTCAGAATTCTGGGGTCTTGGTATATTTCCATGCTGAACACCTGGAGGAGCTGGCAGTTTTAGAACAGCTCAGGCCAATCTAATCATTAGATTATAGAAAAATAACCTCGGTATCAGTGTTGCAATGAGATATCCAATTTTCTTCTTTTATTTTTATTCTGTTTTTGAAGTGGAGAATGAGTGTGATTAGAAATATCAGCCAGAGATCAGCTTTTCAGAGATCAGCTTTTCAGAATCAGCTGCTATTAAAAATCTGGATGTTCTCATAGCTGGAAGGGCCATTAGAAACTCACTCATAAAACTGCTTATTTTACTGATCAGAGAGGGGAAGGGGCATGACCGAGGTCTCAGGCTGGGTCTGGACAGGGTCCTGGCTCCCCACTCCCCATGCGGTTCTCTTTCATCTCAGTAAGTGGTTTTTAGCCTGTAGTCTGGTTCAAAGATGAACTTCTTGGGTGTTGGACAAGGCGCTCTGAACCAGCTGTAATAGTACAACATTTTGTTTATGCGTGCTTTTGTGCCCATTTCTGGAGATAATCCACAGCTTCCGTCTGATTCTTACAGAGATCAGTGGCCCAGAAAAGCATAGAACCACTGCACTTGATGGTTTAATACTGTCATTTAAAAACTTCTAGAGTAAGTTAAATCTTGTCCTCTCTCATCCCTACATCACAAGCTCCTGGGGAAATTCTTTAGTTATTTAAGATTAGTGCCTAATGGGTGCATCTTTCAGATGGTTAAGGATAGTTGGAGCACCAGCAACCAACTCATCTTACTCTCAGTTTAGAAGAATTTGACAATCACTCACACGTTAACATCACTTTTGTAATTCAAAAGCAACAAACAATACAGGACTAGGTACTTATTATTTTTCCTTCCAGCCATTGCAGTAGTTAAAGCAGAGAGCCCTGGGATCTCTACAGATAAAGCCTGAAAGCGCAGAGACTAACTTAATAGAAGTTTATTTTTCTTGTGCACCACCATCCAATGTGGGTGTTCAGCAGACTTTTCACATGGCATTTCAGGAACCCAGGTTCCTTTTATCTCGGGGTTCTGCCATCTTCTTGGGTCTTGGAGTCCTTTACTTCTAGTCAGCAGACAGGAAAAGAAGGAGAGTTGAGGACAGGGTAGGAGGTTTCTATGGACTTGAGTTCTTCATTTTTACCCACATTCCACTGGCCAGAAATAGGTCACATGGTCTCACCTGGATACAAGGGTGGTGGTGGTGGTACCTCCTAGCAATAGCTCTACACTGATGAAGAGGCACACAAATCTTTTTTGGGCAACTGGTCCTCTCTGCCACAGTCAGAGTGTGCATTTTAAAGATCCTGAATCTCAAAGATGGATAAAGTGTCTGAGATGGGACTTTCAGACAATCCATAAAGTCTGCAGGTGGCTTATAATCTTCACTTACCTGACACATTAAGAATTAAGGTGATGCTCAGAAACTGTGAAGCCAGAATTGATTGAAATATAATGTAGTTAGGGTAGGAATATTGCACTTCTTGGGTAATTGGAGATTTTATTTTTTTAAGGAGTGACAGAGAGGGTGAGGGCCCAATCTGGATTTTGAGCTGGTTTATATTATAATAGAACTCGTATAATTATAGCAATGAGAACTCTGTTTTCATTTTTGCAAAACTATTGCTACAAGTTTAGCTTTGTTATTGCATGTTTGCCCTTAAGAATCTCTTCATGCTTGGCAGAAATTATAACGGCACATGTCTTTACCCTATGGTTTTTATTTTTGTTGTGTTGCTTAGTTGCTTCATGATTATTTTTGTTTTATACAATCTTAACCTCTCTCCTCAAATTATCTTATGATTTTTATTCTGGAACTTGACTGGCTATGGTATGAAATTATCATGAATTTCATTCTCAGCTTTTTTCATTAAGATGTTTTTGATGCGACATGGTATCAGAATTGGTGACCTATGAAATGTGTTACTCCTACCACTTACTGTGGAACAACTCTGACAAGTGACTTACTTTCTGTTTTGTCATCTATAAGATTTTATTGGTCTAGTGAACTCCAACAATCTTGGAAGTAATGTTGAGGGCTAAGTAGCTCTGTTTTTTAGCCTGAAGTCCTTACGTGAGGTGCCCAGTGGTGTGCTGGAACTGGAGTCAGTAATACTTGACCTCATCCCTTCCAGAAATACATTAGGGGCAAAAATGTCCTAACTGATGTTGATTTTGAACAATGAGGAAGCACTAATTCTAGTTCTGCTCAAATTGAAGTCTGAGAAGTAGTTCTGTGTGCCAGTGATGACTTTGAGAAGAAAATATGCTACAGTCCAGAGCTGTAGCAGTAATTCCCCAGTACTGATCCCTAGACTTATGCACCATGGTCCATGACCAAGTCTTCTTGGACTGCTGGAAAATAAGAACAATGTAATAGGATATGGGTGAAAGGTTGCCTGTTTTCTTATCCTGGAATCCAGGGAAGGACTATCTTTTTTTGTGCAATTCTGTTCTTCTGACAATTTTTACATAAATATGTTCTATCTTAATGAAATGGTGATGATAGTAGATGGTAGTGGTGGACGTAGGGTTAATTTTAATGTCCTTACTTAGATAAAGCCAGAAATTATGTTGGTCCTCTTCTTTAACACCCAAGGTTTTTCTTATCTTTTTTTAAATGCTTGCGGTCCAATGGAATAGAAAGACCTAAAACTACTCCATGTTGACTTTAAATGACTTTTCAGGAAGCAAATAAATCTTATGGAATTATCCATAGGTGACTTATAAGTCAAATAAGTCTTAATGGAATTGCTCCATAGGTGAGTAATTGTATCAGCAGTGTGGACATGCAGGAGCATTTTTGTTTACTCCTGTCATGGCCTACTTTCATAAAACTGTTGATAATTATCATTAAGAAAATCAAAGCATGAACTGAACAAACTTTATCTCTTTTCTTCTGCCAAAGCAATCTTTCAAAGTTTTGACAGACTTTTTTTTTTTTTTGAGAAGAGGCATGTAAAAAGTAAACCTTGAAGCTTAAAATTGTAATGTTTTTTGCTTTTTACCTAAAGAAGTTGCTGGGTCTACATCTGGATTTAACCATTTTTTCTCCCCTCTAACACTGTTGATATTAATGCCAGTTTTAATTTCTTGGCATCATGAATGCATAAGCATATCACATACAGATGTGATTTTGAACAAGGGCTGAAACTGTAAATTAGGAAGCAAGAGATTCATAGGGTTTCATCAGACCAATTTACTCCAAAAAGTGACACAGTTGTACTGAAAATGTTTTAAATTGCTCATTTCAAACCTACTTCAGTAGCAAAATGCCACCCGTGCAGCTGATTTGCAACTACGTTAGTCATTTTCTTTCCTCCGTTTCCTTGCTGTGTTTGTATTGGGAGCACGGAGTAATGTAATTTAGTAAATTATGATTTGATGGCTGGGCAACAGCCCCAGTGTTGAACAGTATTTGGACTATGATTACTTGCTGGCTTTGTCACAGTTGACATTAATTATTGATGGAAGTTTCAGAAATAGCGCATGTGCCAGGAGCTTTTCACCGGAACACAGGCTCCAGGCAGGAGGGATGCTAAAGAGGGTGGGGGAAGAGGCACCTGTGGCTTGTTTATGTCTGTACACAGCGAGCCTGGACCTGGTGGGCTGAGTGGTACCTGTGTAAAGGTCATGGTATAACGGAAGGATGAACCGTCAGGCTTATTTCTATCGTGTTCCTCCCCAGGAATTACACCGAAGAAGCCAACTTCAGCCAGAGCCAGCCAAGACGAAGGCTCTCCAGACTGTCATTGAAATGAAGGTAGGAGCTGTTCACATTTCTCAAAAACAGCTGTTCCCCTGGAGTTTGTTCTAAACTTGATGGTGCCTAACACAAACATGTGAAATGAACCTTGTGTTTTTCTCTAGACACCCTGGTGGGTGCTTTTCTTCTCAATTTTTTTTTTTTTTTTTGGCCTTCTCTGGTGCATTTAATTTATTGGCCCTTTAATTAGGATGCCTTTTCTGGGCAAAAGAATAAAGGGCTCAAGTATCCCTTGGCTGAAAGGAGCTGGGTTCATTTCCAGAGCATAGCCAATGCTTTCAACCCTAAGGGAGGTTTTGTGTGTGCTTTAAAAGTAAATTTCTAAAGCTAGAGTAATTCTTTTTTTCCCCCCATTCACATTACAATGAAAAGATACCTTGAGAAACTAAGATTTGGCAAAGAGAAGTTGTTGTATATGCAATGGAGGCGTTAAATGATTAAAATTATGCTATCAGCAAAATTTACTTTTCAAAGAATAGTACTTTCTTATGACTCCAGTATTTTCTCCTAACCAAGTCTGGAATTAATAATAATTTATTAAATACTCGCAATGTATTCTATTTAGCGGTGGATGCACAGAGATATTTAAAAGAAGCAAAGATCCTCCTGCATGGATTTAGGGCATTTAAAGAATAATGAAGTAAATAATGATGAGCAAGCTGTAAAGAAACAGATCTAAATGAAAGCCAGTTGCTTTGTCAGTTTATAGAAATTTTAAGTCTTTTTACTTCTAGTTTTTGCCAGAAGGAAGCAAATAGTATTTATCTTAAGAATAAATAATTCTTGATTTCCATTGTTCCCTGAAGAAAAAATATTTATAATGATGATGTTTGCAATCTGGTTATTTCATGCAAAGTTTAACATTCGAGAGTTTGCTGGTCACCATCATCCTGCAAAAGACTTCTGAAACTTGCTGATAGGGTAATGATTTTTCTGTCTTGTAGCACATGATTTTGAATTGTCTGCCCCAAAATTCCCAAGTCCTGGGGAAAAAGAAACTAATACGAGCTACTGAGTTCCTGGTGTGTACAATTCTGACTTCGTATTTTTTTTTCTAGTCAATGACAGTGTCTTCATCCAAGTGGATTTTTGTGGAAATAATGTAGAACATTTGCTTTAAAACTTTATGTCCCCTAAATGAGGTTACATGATTCAAGGCACTTATACTGCATTTGCAGCAAATTGGTTTGAAAAATATTATCAAAGGGATCAAATGATAGTAAGATTAAAAAAAAGCTAACCTTGGCTCATCAATTCATTTTGAATTTGTGTAATTTTTACTTAGCAATATTTTGAAAATAAACTTACCATTCTATAGTTGTGGGGGAGTGTAGAATCTCATAACTGAGATTTCATCCTCACTTCACATTGGAACCAAACTTGAAACTTGGCTAAGGCTTAAAAGAAAAGAAAAGAAAAGAAAAGAAAAGAAAAAAAGACAAGACAAAAGATTTTATTTTATTTTTTTGCAAAGAGTCATTTAGTCCTCCTTCTACCCACCTCCATACCTACCTCCCCAGTTCCAGCACAATTAGTAATAGAAGAGGATGTATATAAAACTATTTCCAAATTATCTTAAAAAAAAAAAAAAAAGAAGTAAAGATTGAGTTTCAAAAACCTTTGGAGAAACCAGGAATGACATCTCTCCCAGAGCAGTGGGCATTTTCCTGATAAAGGTCTCTGTACAAGTAGTACTTTTTTGTGACTTTTATAAGTAGAAACTCTGATTATAGCTTACTCTTTTTTAGCATCATATGTTTTATTAGAAAACAAAAAATAGTAAATAAAGCACTCATTTAGGCTATCTACATGAGAAGGCATAAAATATAATTTTTAGGGCACATTCACATCCATATGTTATCAGTAAATTGAGTCCAGAGGGTTTTTTTTTTTTAAATGGATGCCTGTGATCCTGATTTGTAGAAGAACACATTTATTTTTAGGACATTGATAGTCAATATACTTATATACTTGTCAGGGAACTGAGTCTGGAGTTTTTCTATTGTCTTTTGGATGCGTGTTAATTTACAAAGCACTGCCTTCTGTTTTGTCAGTGGAGAAGTCTGGGTCCCATTAGCATCTATACTTAACATGCATAAATTGAGTTATGGAGGCAGCTGGTAGAGGGTCATCTCCTCAGCCATGTGTGTAGGTTGTGACAGAGCCTGTGATCTCTTCTGATTTTGTATATCTGTTTGAAATTGGAGGGAATATTGGAAAGCCATATTTTACAAGACTTAGGGTTGACTACCAAATAGAACTGACCCTTAAACCTGATGGGTGGGACTTGAGACATTGGTTGTATTTTAATTTAAACACCCTGGGTAAACATCAATGTCATCTAGTGCCTTGGCAAAATCTGAAGTTAAAAGGAGCTTTCCTAGAGTAATTTGGACCTTTAGTTTCAGGGATATGACACGAGTTAAGGGTTTAGAACTTACCCCTACTTTTCCCTTGCTTCTTAGAGAAACTGAGGGTGAAATTCTGACTCCTCATCTTCTCCAAAAATATACTTTGCATCAACTCAAGAAAGGTGTTTGTTGTGAACATCTGTGAAATCTTGTCCAAATGAAAGCACTTTTAGAACCACAGTCTGGTAGTTCTAGTAGATCTCTGTGTACCCCTCTGGGCTTTTAGAGTTGTGAAAATATGTCTGTCAGGGTGGGCCATCTGCACACACCAAAGTAGGGGCAATTCGCTTGCAGCCATCACAGCTGATGCCATCCAGTTGAACCAGGGGGGGCTAAAGTCACCGGAATGAAAATAAAAGGAAGCAAAGTGAATGAAGTTATTTGTGATTTATCTTCTTGCAGGAAGCTCCAAGTTTTAATTTTGATCTTGGTTTGGTCTGGCAGGTATGTTCCAGGTTTGCACTTAGAACACTGCATTTGTTTTTCAGAAAAGTTAGTTTTCTCGTAAATGTTGCAGTGCTCCTCTGTTTCTTGCTTTTGTGTCTAAAGATTCTTAGTTTCTCTTTTCTGCTCTTATGGAGAACTGTCAATAAAAAGGTAGTTAAAAGGGCTTTTTTCCTCTTTTTTCTTTAATGTTAATTCCTTTGAAAGAATGTGTTTTTAACCTACTTTTATTATAAATTTGACATGACATAAAAGTTTCACTTTCATGGGTTCATTCATCAAGCTCTATCCAGTTTTTTTTTTTAATTTTATTTATTTTTGGCTGCGTTGGGTCTTCGTTGCTGCGCACGGGCTTTCTCTAGTTGTGGCGAGCGGGGGCTACTCTTTGTTGTGGTGCGCGGGCTTCTCATTGCAGTGGCTTCTCTTGTTGCAGAGCACAGGCTCTATGCACACGGGCTTCAGTAGTTGTGGCTCACAGGCTCTAGAGAGCAGGCTCAGTAGTTGTGGCGCACGGGCTTAGTTGCTCTGCGACATGTGGGATCTTCTGGACCGGGGAATGAACCCATGTCCCCTGCATTGGCAGGTGGATTCTTAACCACTGCGCCACCAGGGAAGTCCCCCCACCACCACCCCCCTTTTTTTTTTTAAACAAAAATGAATTAGAGTAGTGACAGTACTTGTCAGATAATCTCAAAAAATTTTTTATTTGTTAGTTAAAACTTCTGAGTGGGGGCTTCCCTGGTGGCGCAGTGGTTGAGAATCTGCCTGCCAGTGCAGGGGACACAGGTTCGAGCCCTGGTCTGGGAAGATCCCACATGCCGCGGAGCAACTAGGCCCGTGAGCCACAGTTAATGAGCCTGCGCGTCTGGAGCCTGTGCTCCGCAACAAGAGAGGCCGCGATAGTGAGAGGCCCGCGCACCGCGATGAAGAGTGGCCCCCACTTGCCACAACTAGAGAAAGCCCTCGAAAAGAAACGAAGACCCAACACAGCCATAAATAAATAAATAAAAGACTTTCTTTCTATTTCACTGTCTTTATTAAAAAAAACCCAAAAAAACAAAAACAAAAAACTTCTAAGTGAATGAAAATCTAATTCAGAATGGCTAAAGGCTAAAAGGAGTGTACCCTTTCCACTTAACTGGGAAAACCGGTATTGCTTCAGGCATAGCTTGATCCTGGGGCTCAAAAGGTGTTAACAGATCCCATTTTCTCTCATTCCATCTCTTATTTTAGCGTTCTTCACATGAACTCTGTTTTCAGACAGCCCCTTTCTGCCTGTCTGAACAAGATGGCTGCAGCATCTCCAATAATCACAGTAGGAAGAGACAGGGAGAAAGTTGTGTTTTTAAAAAATGCAAAAAAACGAACCAACCCTAGAATAATAATAATAATTACTGAGAATGGAGCATAAACCTTCACTCCAAATTTAACAGCTCAGGCTGTAAGAAAAAGCATGGAATTCCCTAATTCTCATTTGCTTAATAAATTAAATGGCATTCATTAAGAAAAACAAACTTTATGCTAGCACTGAATTCAGCAGAATTTATCAAACGGGACATACATCAGTGACATAAGGGTTTTAGTAAGAGTCGCAGAAAATGTACTTGATCTGGTGAACTTGTTAACTAAAGTGGATTAAGAAGTTAGGGGCAGCAAGATGGCGGAAGAGTAAGACGCGGAGATCACCTTCCTCCCCACAGATACATGAGAAATACATCTACACGTGGAACTGCTCCTACATAACACCCACTGAACGCTGGCAGAAGACGTCAGACCTCCCAAAAGGCAAGAAAATCCCCACGTACTTGGGTAGGGCAAAAGAAAAAAGAAATAACAGAGACAAAAGAATAGGGACGGGACCTGCACCAGTGGGAGGGAGCTGTGAAGGAGGAAAGGTTTCCACACACTAGGAAGCCCCTTCGTGGGCAGAGACTGCGGGTAGCAGAGGGGGGAAGCTTCGGAGCCACGGAGGAGAGCGCAGCCACATTGGTGCGGAGGGCAAAGCGGAGATTCCCGCACAGAGGAGCGGTGCCGACCAGCACTCACCAGCCCGAGAGGCTTGTCTGCTCACCCGCCGGGGCGGGCGGGGGCCGGGAGCTGAGGCGCGGGCTTCGGTCGGATCCCAGGGAGAGGACTGGGGTTGGCTGCGTGAACACAGCCTGAAGGGTCTAGCGCACCACAACTAGCCGGGAGGGTGCACGAGAAAAAGTCTGCAGCTGCCGAAGAGGCAGGAGACTTTTTCTTGCCTCTTTGTTTCGCGGCGTGCAAGGAGAGGGGATTCAGAGCGCCACTTAAACGAACTCCAGAGACGGGCGCGAGCCGCGGCTATCAGCGCGGACCCCAGAGACGAGCATGAGACGCTAAGGCTGCTGCTGCCGCCACCAAACAGCCTGTGGGCGAGCACAGGTCATTCTCCACACCGCCCCTCCCGGGAGCCTGTGCAGCCCGCCACGGCCAGGCTCCCGTAATCCGGGGACAACTTCCCCGGGAGAGCGCACGGCGCGCCTCAGGCTGCTGCAATGTCACGCCGGCTTCTGCCGCCGCAGGCTCGCCCCGCCTCCTCCGTACCGCTCCCTCCCCCCGGCCTGACTGAGCCAGAGCCCCCGAATCAGCTGCTCCTTTAACCCCGTTCTGTCTGGGCGGGGAACAGACGCCCTCAGGGGACCTACATGCAGAGGCGGGTCCAAATCCAAAGCTGAACCCCGGGAGCTGTACGAACAAAGAAGAGAAAGGGAAATCTCTCCCAGCAGCCTCAGAAGCAGCGGATTAAAGCTCCACAAACAACTTGATGTGCCTGCATCTGTTGAATACCTGAATAGACAACGAATCATCCCAAATTTAGGAGATGGACTTTGGGAGCAGGATATATTAACTTTTCCCCTTTTCCTTTTTTTTGTGAGTGTAGATGTGTATGCTTCTGGGTGAGATTTTGTCTGTATAGCTTTGCTCTCACCGTTAGTCCTAGGGTTAGGTCCGTCCGTTTTTTTTTTTTTTTTGGCTTAAAAATTTTTTTTTTCCCTAATAAATGTTTTCTTAATAATTTTTTCCTTATTTTCTATTTTTAAAAAAAATTTTTAATAAGTTTTTTCATATTTTTTATTTTAAAAAATTAAAAATTTTTTTTCTTAATAAATTTTTTCTAAATAATTTTTTTCTTATTTCTAGTATAAAAAATTAATAAATCTATTTTTAAAAATTAAAAAAAAATTTTTTTCTTAATAAATTTACTCTTAATAATTTTTTTCTTATTTTTTATTATAATTGCTTTATTTTATTTTATTTTATCCTCTTTTTTTCTTTCTTTCCATTTTTTCTCCCTTTTATTCTGAGCCGTGTGGATGAAAGGCTCTTGGTGCTCCAGCCAGGCATCAGGGCTGTGCCTCTGAGGTGGGAGAGCCAACTTCAGGACACTGGTCCACAAGAGACCTCCCAGCTCCACGTAATACCAAACGGCGAAAATCTCTCACAGATCTCCATCTCAACATCAAGACCCAGCTTCACTCAACGACCAGCAAGCTACAGTGCTGGGCACCCTATGCCAAACAACTAGCAAGAGAGGAACACAGCCCCATCCATTAACAGAGAGGCTGCCTAAAATCATAATAAGGCCACAGACACCCCAAAACACACCACCAGACGTGGACGAGCCCACCAGAAAGACAACATCCAGCCTCATCCACCAGAACACAGGCACTAGTTCCCTCCACCAGGAAACCTACACAACCCACTGAACCAACCTTAGCCACTGGGGACAGATACCAAAAACAACGGGAACTACGAACCTGCAGCCTGTGAAAAGGAGACCCCAAACACAGTAAGATAAGCAAAATGAGAAGACAGAAAAACACACAGCAGATGAAGGAGCAGGGTCAAAACACACCAGACCTAACAAATGAAGAGGAAATAGGTAGTCTACCTGAAAAAGAATTCAGAATAATGATAGTAAGGATGATCCAAAGTCTTGGAAATAGAATAGACAAAATGCAAGAAACATTTAACAAGGACGTAGAAGAACTAAAGAGGAACCAAGAAACGATGACAAGCACAATAAATGAAATTAAAAATACTCTAGATGGGATCAATAGCAGAATAACTGAGGCAGAAGAACGGATAAGTGACCTGGAAGACAGAATGGTGGAATTCACTGCCATGGAACAGAATAAAGAAAAAAGAATGAAAAGAAATGAAGACAGCCTAAGAGACCTCTGGGACAGCATTAAATGCAACAACATTCGCATTATAGGGGTCCCAGAAGAAGAAGAGAAAAAGAAAGGGACTGAGAAAATATTTGAAGAGATTATAGTTGAAAACTTCCCTAATATGGGAAAGGAAATAGTTAATCAAGTCCTGGAAGCACAGAGAGTCCCATACAGGATAAATCCAAGGAGAAACACACCAAGACACATATTAATCAAACTATCAAAAATTAAATATAAAGAAAACATATTAAAAGCAGCAAGGGAAAAACAACAGATAACACACAAGGGAATCCCCATAAGGTTAACAGCTGATCTTTCAGCAGAAACGCTGCAAGCCAGAAGGGAGTGGCAGGATATACTTAAAGTGATGAAGGAGAAAAACCTACAACCAAGATTACTCTACCCAGCAAGGATCTCATTCAGATTTGATGGAGAAATTAAAACCTTTACAGACAAGCAAAAGCTGAGAGAGTTCAGCACCACCAAACCAGCTTTACAACAAATGCTAAAGGAACTTCTCTAGGCAAGAAACACAAGAGAAGGAAAACACCTACAATAACAAACCCAAAACATTTAAGAAAATGGGAATAGGAACATACATATCGATAATTACCTTAAATGTAAATGGATTAAATGCTCCCACCAAAAGACACAGACTGGCTGAATGGATACAAAAACAAGACCCATATATATGCTGTCTACAAGAGACCCACTTCAGACCTAGAGACACATACAGACTGAAAGTGAGGGGATGGAAAAAGATATTCCATGCAAATGGAAATCAAAAGAAAGCTGGAGTAGCAATTCTCATATCAGACAAAATAGACTTTAAAATAAAGACAATTACAAGAGACAAAGACGGACACTATATAATGATCAAGGGATCGATCCAAGAGGAAGGTATAACAATTGTAAATATTTATGCACCCAACATAGGAGCACCTCAATACATAAGGCAAATACTAACAGCCATAAAAGGGGAAATCGACAGTAACACAATCATAGTAGGGGACTTTAACACCCCACTTTCACCAATGGACAGATCATCCAAAATGAAAATAAATAAGGAAACACAAGCTCTAAATGATACATTAAACAAGATGGACTTAATTGATATTTATAGGACATTCCACCCAAAAACAACAGAATACACATTTTTCTCAAGTGCTCATGGAACATTCTCCAGGATAGATCATATCTTGGGTCACAAATCAAGCCTTGGTAAATTTAAAAAAATTGAAATCGTATCAAGTATCTTTTCCGACCACAACGCTATGAGACTAGATATCAATTACAGGAAAAGATCTGTAAAAAATACAAACACATGGAGGCTACACAATACACTACTTAATAACGAAGTGATCACTGAAGAAATCAAAGGGGAAATCAAAAAATACCTAGAAACAAATGACAATGGAGACACGACGATCCAAAACCTATGGGATGCAGCAAAAGCAGTTCTAAGAGGGAAGTTTATAGCAATACAAGCCTACATCAAGAAACAGGAAACATCTCGAATAAACAACCTAACCTTGCACCTAAAGCAATTAGAGAAAGAAGAACCAAAAAACCCCAAAGCTAGCAGAAGGAAAGAAATCATAAAGATCAGATCAGAAATAAATGAAAAAGAAATGAAGGAAACAATAGCAAAAATCAATGAAACTAAAAGCTGGTTCTTTGAGAAGATAAACAAAATTGATAAACCATTAGCCAGACTCATCAAGAGAAAAAAGGAGAAGACTCAAATTAATAGAATTAGAAATGAAAAAGGAGAAGTAACCACTGACACTGCAGAAATACAAACGATCATAAGAGATTACTACAAGCAACTCTATGCTAATAAAATGGACAACCTGGAAGAAATGGACAGATTCTTAGAAATGCACAACCTGCCGAGACTGAACCAGGAAGAAATAGAAAATATGAACAGACCAATCACAAGCACTGAAATTGAAACTGTGATTAAAAATCTTCCAACACACAAAAGCCCAGGACCAGATGGCTTCACAGGCGAATTCTATCAAACATTTAGAGAAGAGCTAACACCTATCCTTCTCAAACTCTTCCAAAATATTGCAGAGGGAGGAACACTCCCCAACTCATTCTACGAGGCCACCATCACCCTGATACCAAAACCAGGCAAAGATGTCACAAAGAAAGAAAACTACAGGCCAATATCACTGATGAACATAGATGCAAAAATCCTCAACAAAATACTAGCAAACAGAATCCAACAGCACATTAAAAGGATCATACACCATGATCAAGTGGGGTTTATTCCAGGAATGCAAGGATTCTTCAATATACGCAAATCAATCAACGTGATACATCATATTAACAAATTGAAGGAGAAAAACCATATGATCATCTCAATAGATGCAGAGAAAGCTTTCGACAAAATTCAACACCCATTTATGATAAAAGTCCTGCAGAAAGTAGGCATAGAGGGAACTTTCCTCAACATAATAAAGGCCGTATATGACAAACCCACAGCCAACATTGTCCTCAATGGTGAAAAACTGAAACCATTTCCACTAAGATCAGGAACAAGACAAGGTTGCCCACTCTCACCACTATTATTCAACATAGTTTTGGAAGTGTTAGCCACAGCAATCAGAGACGAAAAAGAAATAAAAGGAATCCAAATCGGAAAAGAAGAAGTAAAGCTGTCACTGTTTGCAGATGACATGATACTATACATAGAGAATCCAAAAGATGCTACCAGAAAACTACTAGAGCTAATCAATGAATTTGGTAAAGTAGCAGGATACAAAATTAATGCACAGAAATCTCTTGCATTCCTGTATACTAATGATGAAAAATCTGAAAGTGAAATTAAGAAAACACTCCCGTTTACCATTGCAACAAAAAGAATAAAATACCTAGGAATAAACCTACCTAAGGAGACAAAAGACCTGTATGCAGAAAATTATAGGACACTGATGAAAGAAATTAAAGATGATACAAATAGATGGAGAGATATACCATGTTCTTGGATTGGAAGAATAAACATTGTGAAAATGACTCTGCTACCCAAAGCAATCTACAGATTCAATGCAATCCCTATCAAACTACCACTGGCATTTTTCACAGAACTAGAACAAAAAATTTCACAATTTGTATGGAAACACAAAAGACCCCGAATAGCCAAAGCAATCTTGAGAACGAAAAATGGAGCTGGAGGAATCAGGCTCCCTGACTTCAGACTATATTACAAAGCTACAGTAATCAAGACAGTTTGGTACTGGCACAAAAACAGAAATATAGATCAATGGAACAGGATAGAAAGCCCAGAGATAAGCCCACGCACATATGGTCACCTTATCTTTGATAAAGGAGGCAAGCATATACAGTGGAGAAAAGACAGCCTCTTCAATAAGTGGTGCTGGGAAAATTGGACAGGTACATGTAAAAGTATGAAATTAGAACACTCCCTAACACCATACACAAAAATAAACTCAAAATGGATTAAAGACCTAAGTGTAAGGCCAGACACTATCAAACTCTTAGAGGAAAACATAGGCAGAACACTGTATGACATAAGTCACAGCAAGATCCTTTTTGACCCAGGTCCTAGAGAAATGGAAATAAAAACACAAATAAACAAATGGGACCTAATGAAACTTAAAAGCTTTTGCACAGCAAAGGAAACCATAAACAAGACCAAAAGACAACCCTCAGAATGGGAGAAAATATTTGCAAATGAAGCAACGGACAAAGGATTAATCTCCAAGATTTACAAGCAGCTCATGCAGCTCAATAACAAAAAAACAAACAACCCAATCCAAAAATGGGCAGAAGACCTAAATAGACATTTCTCCAAAGAAGAGATACAGATTGCCAACAGACACATGAAAGAATGCTCAACATCATTAATCATTAGAGAAATGCAAATCAAAACTACAATGAGGTATCATCTCACACCGGTCAGAATGGCCATCATCAAAAAATCTAGAAACAATAAATGCTGGAGAGGGTGTGGAGAAAAGGGAACACTCTTGCACTGTTGGTGGGAATGTAAATTGATACAGCCACTATGGAGAACAGTATGGAGGTTCCTTAAAAAACTAAAAATAGAACTACCATATGACCCAGCAATCCCACTACTGGGCATATACCCTGAGAAAACCATAATTCAGAAAGAGTCATGTACCAAAATATTCATTGCAGCTCTGTTTACAATAGCCAGGACATGGAAGCAACCTAGGTGTCCATCATCGGATGAATGGATAAAG
The DNA here is from genome assembly GCF_028564815.1 of Eubalaena glacialis. Classification (NCBI taxonomy): domain Eukaryota; kingdom Metazoa; phylum Chordata; class Mammalia; order Artiodactyla; family Balaenidae; genus Eubalaena; species Eubalaena glacialis. The sequence continues at coordinate 79,882,340 of NC_083722.1, read as the reverse complement.
AAGATGTGGCACATATATACAATGGAATATTACTCAGCCATAAAAAGAAATGAAATGGAGGTGTTTGTAATGAGGTGGATGGAGTTAGAGTCTGTCATACAGAGTGAAGTAAGTCAGAAAGAGAAAAACAAATACAGTATGCTAACACATATATATGGAATCTAAGGGAAAAAAAAAAAAAAAAAAAAGAGGTCATGAAGAACCTAGTGGCAAGATGGGAATAAAGACACAGACCTACTAGAGAATGGACTTGAGGACATGGGGAGGGGGAGGGGTGAGATGTGACAGGGTGAGAGAGTGTCATGGACATATATACACTACCAAATGTAAAATAGATAACTAGTGGGAAGCAGCCGCATAGCACAGGGAGATCAGCTCGGTGCTTTGTGACCACCTAGAGGGGTGGGATAGGGAGGGTGGGAGGGAGGGAGATGCAAGAGGGAAGAGATATGGCAACATATGTATATGTGTAACTGATTCACTTTGTTGTAAAGCAGAAGCTAGCACACCATTGTAAAGCAATTATACTTCAATAAAGATGTTTAAAAAAAAAAAAAAAAAAAAAAGAAGTTAGGGGCATAATGTGACTATGTGACAATATTTCTGTGGTAACTGAAGTGAGAATTGTAGCTATTTAGGTTTCTCATCACATGACCAGCCACTGCACTTGTGTGTCATGAGTGGTGGTTCTTGTGTAACACTTACCCCAATGAGCTTTTCTATGGAAACTGAGTAGTAAGCAATTCAAGATTGAGCTTGACCAAATTGCTGCCTTGTAGATGTGCTGTTGATGAAAGAATATGACTTTGCATTCAGGTGCTAACTCTATGGTGAGGTTGATCTTTTGCTTTTAAAACTAAAAACCAAGCCTTATCTTTGTGTTCAGGCAGATGTCTGCTGTTCTGCATGGGGTTGACTGACCTGTAGTTGAGTTAATTTTCCCTTAAGAGACCACTTGGTGTTTGATCAAATTCAGTCAATTCAGTTTCACCAGGCATGGAAGGGATACGCTGGAACATGGAGAAGGCAAGAACTACTTGGTAACTTTCCCCAACATCTCATAGCTAGGAAGAGAGAGATTTCAAATTCAAACCTTGGCCATGGAAAGTATCCCACTTCCCAGTGTGAATTTAATTTGAGTCTTGGGATCTGGTCAGGAATACCATGAAGTGGCTGAAATGTTTTCTTTGGCTCTAGGGCCTACCCCGGTTTATTTCATCCATCTTTTGAACTGTTACTTATCTGAGTCTAAACACTGCACTCAGCATTGTTTCTTCTCCCAAGGTGATGTGTTCGTAGCAAATTGGTGTCAAGCCTCATTTTTTCTAATCAAGCCAGTTGGATGGCTTTTAGGCCTTAAAAATAGGCCATAGCTCCTTTTGTGGCTACTAAACAGAATAACAGCAATAACAACAAAAATACCGCCTGCATCACCAGTGACAGCTATAGCCCGAACACCACTCCACACATGTGGAGCCAGGTGCAAGGCATCTGACGTATAATAACCCATGAGTAGGTAAAATTAGCCCCGTTTCACAGATGAGAAAGCCATGGTTTAGAGAAGATGAGCAACCTGCCCAAGGTCGTACAGCTGGTAGGTTGGCAGCTGAGATTTGAACACGGGTTTCTTCTCTGAAGTTCTTAGACTCTCTACTCTTCCAGTCTGCTTTTACTGAAGATGACCCATCAGTTCAACTAGTTTTTCTTTCCACACTTTGGAAATTATGCACTGAGTTTTGCATCATAGAACAGGTTGAGGCAGTTCATGAGAGCTGGAACGTTCTATCTGATATATTTGGAAAGGGGCAATATTGTACATTGTGCTATAAGGCAAGATTCATCCTTTTTACATGTATATGTTATCAGTCCTGCACATGGGGCTCCAAATATGTACCCTACAGCCAACATATGCCCTGTTTTTTTCCTTGAGTTTTAAGTCTTGCCCTGAAGCCTTTATAGCAGTGTGGAGCATAACTCATTTAAACTTGCAAAGCCCTGTGTTTTTGATGTGCCCTATCCACTTATGATACCAAAAATTATCCTTTAGCTTTTTTTTTTTCTTGAGAAATTTCTTCATTTTCTCATCTTTCAACTTAAATGGGACACGGTTTTTTGTTTTTTTTTAAACTATTTTCCTTAAATAAGGGGAAAAATGTGGGTTTTAAGTGATAGCCAGAAAAAGCAAAATGTCAAGTTAAATGTTAACTCTGGATGGTATATGGTTGTCATTTAGAAGCAAGGAAGATTAAAAAAGTGAGACTTTTTTTTTGCCCAAACTCTTCTTATATGTGTTTGAATCTAAATGTTTGAGTTGCTAATTGATAATTCCTGCTATAAACAGGTTTATTTTGTGTGACTGTAACTCCTGAAGTTGAATTACAAATACCAGTGCTTACCAAGCAGCTATATTGTATACAGCACCATGGTGGGCCTTTCAGAAAAAGTGAGCGCTCAGTCTTTAAGGGGCTTGTGGAAGGAAGTATATAAGCCTGGATCTAAATAGTGACCTAAGAACAGCAAAATGGGCTGCAGAGACTCAGAGGATATCAAATAAGAGAGGGACAGGGAATGCTTCTTGGAGGAGATAGCATTTGGGGAGGGCCTTGAAAAAATGGCATGATTTTGATAGTGGGTAGAGGGATTATTTATAAACAGTGGGAACCATATCAGCAAAGGCAAGGAGGTTGGAAATTATGAGACGTGTCTGGGGAAGAGCAAGTCATTCAGTTTGGTTGAGAGAAGACTTTTTAAATTTAAAAAGCAATGGAAGATCAAATGAAACCATAAGAATGTGGGAGCAAAGAAATAATAGAGATAAAAGCTGAAATTAATGAAATAGAAACCAAACATATACAACAGGGGAATATAAAAGCTAAACACTGATTCTTTGAAGAGATTAACAGATATCCTGGTCAGAATCATTGAGAAAAATAGAGACAGACAAATAAACAATATCAGGATTGAAAGGGGGCATCACTATCAATCTTACTGACTTTACAAATATCAGGGGATTTTATTAACAACATTGTGATAATAAAGTTGAAATTTTAGATTAATTCTTTCAAAAATACAACTTATCAAAACTGGATGAGAAGAAACAGAATATCTAGAATATCTGAGTAGTCCTGTATATTAAAGAAAATGTTTCTATGATTTGAAACCTTACCACCAAAAAAAAATCTAAAAAACAAACAAACAAAAAATCCCGTAGTCCCAGATGGCTTCTTCAATGAATTTTACTAGACATTAGAAGAAAAAACTATATCAGTCATACAAAAACTATACCAGAGAATAGAAAAAGAGGAAACACTTCCCATTTTATTTTATGAGGCCAGTATAACCTTGATATCTATACCCAACAAAGCCATTACAAGAAAGGAAAATTACAAACAATCTCTCATAAACATCAGTGCAAAATATTCTAGTGAACTGAATGCAGTGACAGTGACCAAGTTGTGCTTATTCCAGGAAGGCAGGGTTGGACTAATATTTGGATATCAATCAATGTTATTTACCACATTAACAGGATAAAGGAGAAAAATTAATTTCAATGAATGCGGAGAAAGCATTTGATAAATGCAACATTCATTTATGCTAAAAAAAAAAGCTTTTATCAAACTTAGATTAGGAGAGAATTTTAATCTGATAAGAGGTAGCTACAAGAAAGCTACAGCAAGTATCATATTTAATGGTAAAATATATAAAGCTTTCCTTATAATATAAGGAACAAGACAAGAATGCCTATTACTATCACTTCTACTCAACAATATTCTGGATATCCTAGGTATAAGAATTATAAAAGAAGAAATAAAACCCTTTTATTCACAGGCACCATAATTTTGTGTGTAAAAAATCTCAATGAATCCATATATAAACTACTAGATTAATAAATGAACTTAAACAGCTGGTCAGTATATAAAAATGAATCATCTGCATACCAGTAACAAACAATTATGAAATGAAATTTAGAAAACAATATAATTTAGGATGGTATTAAAAAACCCAAAATATCTAGGAGCAAATCTAACAATGGTAAGCAAGACCTAATTTAAGTAGAAGGTACAAAACATAATTACATATGGAATAACCAAAAACTTGAAACAAATGAAATAGCTATCAACAGTGGAGTGGATAAATAAATAGTGAAATAGTCATACAATGAAATGCTATATGGCAATGAGAAGGACCGAGCTATTGCTTCATGTAACAACATAATTGGATAACTCCAAAACAGTGTGGAAAGAAGCCAGACACAAAAGAATACACACAATATGATTCTGTTTATATGTGTTCCAAAAATAGACAAAAGTAATCAATGGTGTTAGATGTCTGGATAGTGGTTAATCTGGAGGAGGAGGGAGGGTGGGGAGGTTGGGAGGGGGCGTGAACGAAGCTTCTGGAGTAGAAGTAATATTCTATATTATGATATGGTTTGTATGTAATCAGCCGTGTTCACTTTATCATAATTCATCACGCTGAAAACCTGTGATTTGGCTACTTTCCTATGTGTAGTATACTTTAATTACAAAGTTCATTGAAAAGTAAAGGAAGAAAAACTCAAAAATAAAAAGACAAATAATGCTATTAAAAATTGGGCAAAGGATTTGAATAGGCATTTCTTCAATGGAAACATGCAAATGGCCAATAAGAACATGAAAAGATGTCCAGTGTGATTTGTCATAAGGGAAATGCAAATCTAAACCACAATTAGATAAAACTTAGCCCCCACTAGGATGGCTAAGATAAAAAGACAGACAATAACAAGTGTTGGGAAGATGTGGAAAAGCTGGACCCTCATATATTGATGGTAGGAATCTAAAATGGTTCAGTCCATTTTTGAAAACTATTTGGCAGTTCTTCAAAATGTTAAATGTAGAGTTACCATATACACCCAAACAAATTGAAAACGTGTACACACAAAAACCTATACACAAATTTTCATATTATAATTGTTAATAATAGTCAAAAACCTAAGGCAACCCAAATGTTCACTATCTTGTATGAATAAACAAAATATGGTATATCTATGTAGTGGAATATTATTCAGCAATGAAAAGAAATGTAGGACTGATACATGCTATAACATTGATGAGCCTTGAAAACATGCTAAATGAAAGAAGCCAGTTGCAGAAGGCATCTTATATGATTCCATTTATATGAAATGTCCAGTATAGGCCTATCCATAGAGATAGAAAGTAGATTACTGGTTGCAGGGAGCTAAGGGGAGAGGAGAAAAAGGAGTGACTGCTAATAGGTACAACAATTTGGGGTGATGAAACTATTCTGGAATTAGATCGTGGTGATGGTTGCATAAATCACTGAATTGTACACTTTAAGAAAGTGAATTTTATGGTATATATATTGTATATCAATAAAGCCATTATTAAAAAATGAAGATATTATAAAAGAAAGGGTCAATAACTTTGGTTACTCAAAGATTAAAAAATAAATTGAATTATAGAATAACCAACTAGGAGATGCATTTCTAAGGTGTATAGTAGTTAGAGTCTTAATAATGTATAAAGAGGTTATATTTATCAGTGTGCAATAAAAGCTTGGGGAAAAAAAGGTACCAAAATGTTGACACTAATTCTAGAAGGGGAGATTAGAAAGGATTTTTTTCTTCTTTTTCCCCCCTATATTTTTATGTTTTCAGTAGTGTGCATTCATTATATAGGGATGATCAGGAAGTATAATTTAGGAAAAACATCAATAAGTTTGTTGAAAGAAAAACCATCTATCAAAAGGCTTAAAGATACACAATTTCTTCTATTCTGGTTTCTTTTGCTGAACTGAAAAGGCTCCAAAGTGGAGAAGGTTATGTTATTTATGGAAATTGAGAATCTGGTCCTGCCACTTAGTGCTTCTCTGAAGTCCAGCTTTCTCTTCTGTGAGATGGGACCATGATACCAGGCTGCGCAGAGTTGCGGTGAGAATTAAAATGGCTTAAGGCACGGGAAAATCCTGGCATACGGTAGATGCTCAAGGAATTCTCTGCTCCTCCATCCCTTCCTTGTCAGTCTGAAAATTGAATTTTACCTGTTTAAAAAAAAAAAAAAATAGAGATGGTACCTTTGAGCAAGGACCACCAGAGAGAAAGAATTTAACAAGCTTACTTCAGAGTCTTAGCTCTGAATACACACACAGTTTGCATGTGGAAAGACTTTAAAAGTGTCTTTGAAATGAGAAACCAGTGGAGAAAAAAATAGCAACTCCCAGTAGGCCTGTGGTATAATAAATGACCCAGGGACTTTGTTGGGTCCTTGGCAAGTCACTTGTCCCCTCTGGCTCTCACTATTCTCATTTGGCAAATGAAGGGATTGAACAAAGTGTCCTGCTTTAAAAATTCTACTGAGTCTGGAGGCTTGGTGACTGGCAATTTGGACTCTCAAAGGGCCTGCCTGGGGAGTCTGAATTGACATGGCATTCTTGCAAAGTTTAAAGCATTGTTTTGTTTGCTCCATCTTGGCCAGCTCTGCTCAGGCCAGCAGCCCCTGCCCTCTCCCTTGTTGGTGCTCAGGTTCCCAGCTTATTGTTTATTTAGGCATTGCAGTTTCCTTATTGACGTGCGCACCCCGCTCCAGCGGAGTTGAGAAGTCAACCACAGGCCTCAAGTGAACTCACCCTTCAAGTTTCAGTAATGACAGTGTACTGGCCGTCACATGCCTCATCCCTAAGGCATGGTCCACTTTCCACATCCCTCAGGCCTTGTTGGTGACTTGGGGTGGCCTGAATTCCTCTGCCGCCTGTTGCTTTTTCCATGAGACAAGCTTGTTGAACATAGAAGGATTTGCAGTATGTTTTGGAGATCCTGAGAATGAGGCCCCAAACCAGGGCTGTTGGGGGCTTTGGGGGAGTGATAAAAGGAATTGGAAGAGCAAGTTCAGGTTGCTGGAAGGCCAGTAAGCAGAACTTCTAAACCTGATCTTTTCCCAAAGAGTGTTGGAAGAGAATAGAAGTGTCAGGTGTCCGTCTTTTTATTACTCCCTGAAATGCATTCACAATTTTGCAAAGTAGTATTTCACTGAATTTCTGGGAATTCAAGCATTCTTTGTATTCAAATGTTTGTGAAAGATGACATGGATCCAGCCTTGGGAGGGCAGGCTGCACACACTGAAGGGCTACCCTGTCATCTGGAAGCAGTTTCTGAAATTTCTTCCTCCTTTTCCTCTCTTCCCAACATCTTCACTATTTTCTTTTGACCTTGCTCTGTGATCTTTAAAGGCTAAAAGTACTGTGTGGAAGAAAGGACCAAAAGAGCCCAGCTTCTAGGTGGCTGACTGTCTCTGAGGCCAGTCTGTCCTGAGGTTGTCCTGGGAACAGCAAGGTCACAGTGTGTGGCCTTCTCACTCCTATTCAAGGGAAGGCTATGTGGAGGGAATCATTCCAGTTTATGAAAGGTGTTTAAAAAATGATTAGAGAAGATAATTACGGTGATACAAACAAACACTTCATGAAGTGTTATCATGAAGCAGGCAGTCTTCATTTGGAGAACTGCAAAATGGGGTGGAAGGTAGGAAGCTTTTACAGGATAAGGAAAAGAGAACAAGGAAGGGAAAAATAGAAAGCATCTGATTGGCTGGGGTGGCATAGTCAACCTTGTTTGAGGTGAAAAGGAATAAGGGAATAAGTACCGAGCCCAGAGTTGGTTTAGTGTTTGGGGATTGGCTGACTGGGTATACTGTGTTTCTGGTCTAGTAGAACATTTACAGGGACATGAAAGTTATAAGTTTTGGTTTGTTGATATAGCACCCTCTTGAGCCCAGAAAGTTATTTCAACAAAAGAGAAAATCTTAGGTAAGTTATTTCCCTTTTGTGGATATCCTGACCTATAAAGTGGGTAAAATAAATACTTAATTCATAGGGTTATGGGCAAGATTAAATGAGATTTTCTAGCACAGTGCTTGCCTTAGTAATCAATACACATTAGCTGATGTTGTTATTAATCCATTTTTAATACCAGAATGGAGAAACATTGTTTGCTTCTGTCCTGTGCTATTCCCGTCTGTATATTCAGATAATGCAAATATATTTATATTGTAGCATAAATGGGGAAGAAAATGTAGGCATAAAAAAAATCTTTCGATGTGTTTTTCCCCAGCCCAAGGAACTTGCAAATAGATACAGATTTTTGTGTCACCCTGTCCTTAAAGGGAATGTCTTTAGAGGCCAAGTCACTGTTAGTTAAAACACACACACACACACACACAAACAACCACAAAAAACTAGTTTCTGATGCACCTAGTCCACAGGTTGGTACTGGAGAGGCTCTGTATTAGGCTGTCTCACAGGCACATGGATATGATTTTGGATTAGCCAGTGCTCCCTTCCATGCATTGGAAACATAGGAAACTCTCACTATTAATGCAGCAGCTTTCTATGTAGGGCTGATACTCAACTGAGAGGCATAGGTATAGCTATACTGATTGTTAAAATATTGAAATAGTTCTGTGGTTACCCCAAACCCTCAGAGTACCCGTCGCACTCTAGCTCTTACCCTGGGACCCCCCAAATCCAGCAACTAAAGAGTTAACCCCTGTCCGTACAGGGACTTCCCAGACCTGGTTTCTGTGCTCCAGGTGGCATCTATTCTGGTTGGTTCTTGCCCTGTGCAGTACTGTTGTTGAATGACTCAGCAATCACCCCTGACTCTGGGATTTAAAACACTGGGATTCAGTTTCCAATTAAGATAACACAACTCCATTGAAACTGCCCTTATGTCCCCAGTGATATCCTAATATTTTTTCTTAGTCTTTAGTGTCTTGAAACCTTTCTTTGACTCCCTTTCTTTCTTGAAACTTCACTCTCTTATTCTCTGCAACCTTTTCATGATTTCCATCAATTTTTACCCGTCTTTCTTTTGGTGATTCCTCCACTGTTTTTTCTATACTTGATTCTCAACTATATCTGAGAATTCTTTCACCACTAGGCTGATGACTCATCATTTCTACTGTCGTAACTTCCATTTTAGCTTTGGTTTTTATTATTAACTTCCCCAAAGCCATCTTATTGCCTTCTTTTTACCAGTTTTTAAATGATTCCCAGTCAGATTCAAGTACAAACTCCTCACTTGATTCTGAAGACTGCTTATCATTCAGCCCATCTTCCTTTCATTTCCTACTTCACTGCAACTAAAAGTGATCTATACTTTTTAATCAGTCCTGTCTTACTCTTCCTTGATACATGGTCCATACTTGTTCTGTTATTCCTTCAACTTATATTAATTAAATATTATGTGCTGGACATCACATTGAGTGCTCTTGACTTTGCGTGTATTATTACTTCTGGCTGGAAAACATTTAATTTTCTTGATAATCTTGTTCTTATCTATCTCCATATCCCATATTAGAGTCCTGTGCTTTCTGGAGATTTCTTGACTCTTCTGTGGTGGTCTTACCCATTTCTGACTTGCCTGTGTTCTTATAAAATATTGTATCTAACTGTATTCTTTGTTATCTTTCACACTGTTTCTTGTGTATTATGCTCTTCTGGTTACAAGTGAATGAAGCCCTGCTACTGTATTTTGATGTTATGGAGAGTAGATGATTCAGATACAGCTGTATGTAGCTGTTCAAATGATATTATAAGAGCCCCATCATTTAGGCAGATTCTTAATACATGGTATCACAGAAGGCCACAACCAGCCACAGGCCCATATTTTTCTTATCATTCATAATCTCACAAAAGGAGAGGTCCTTGATTTTGTGTCAGTCCCCTCAAAGAACTCTGACTGGCCTTGATGGCTTAATGAATTCACCCCTGGATCAGTCAGCGTCCAGAGGATCCATGGTGCTTGCCACTGTGGGTCAGACTAGAAAACCCCACTAAAACCACAGGGAGTTGGGGAGATGTAGTTCCTAAAAGAAAAAGAAGTTGAGCAAATAGACAAAAAAGAAACAGATACTGCCACAGCTGGAAACAGGAAGGATAGAGCACGTAGTGTGTGTTAGGTATTACACTGGAAGGTGTGCATGTTGTCACTCATTTAAGTCTCATAACAACCTTAGGTTATAGGATTAACAAGGTTAGGAACACACGAAGATAAACAGGGTGGACTAAAAATAGAAGCTACTGTCTTTTACATGTGTACCTCACCGAACTGGGGGATGGATAGGGGCTTCTATACTATTGTTGGCTTATAATGGCAACCCTTTATTCTCTTGAGGGAGTTCCGTGATAGGTACTTTTCATGCATTACAGATCACTTGTAATTTTCATAACATGCTCTTGAGCATGGTCTTATTTCAGGAAAGCTCAGTATCTTGCCCAAAGACATAAAAAACTGATTTGCATCCAGGTTTGTGACTTTCTAAGGGTCAGTTGCATTGTTTTATCTTTAGCTCTTTTTGTTAGACATGAGTCTGTTAACAGCAACAACAAATTAATACATGAAGACCAAAACCTCAGAGGTCACATAGTGTCCAGCAAGAACCACTAGAGACATATCTTCTCCCTGTGTGTCATTAGTAGTATGTACAGAGACAGGACAGCAGGATGCATGCCCGGGGCATGGACTTGATGAAGAATGAGTCAGAAGTAGGCCATTGAGACCATGAAAAGAAACATCAAAACACCGTAATTGGGCTTCCCTGGTGGCACAGTGGTTAAGAATCCACCTGCCAATGCAAAGGACACGGGTTCGAGCCCTGGTTCGGAAAGATCCCACATGCCGTGGAGCAAAGCCCGTGCTCCGCAGCTACTGAGCCTGCGCCCTAGAGCCCGTGAGCCACAGCTACTGAAGCCTGGGCGCCTAGAGCCCATGCTCCGCAACGAAGAGTAGCCCCTGCTCTCCGTAACTAGAGAAAGCCCGCGTGCAGCAACGAAGACCCAATGCAGCCAAAAATAAATAAATTAATTAATTAATTAAAAAAAAACCCAAAAACACCCTAATTGCTTTTAATTTGAACTAGCCCAACCTGATTCTGCGCTTGTACATTTTGCTCTAAAGAATTAGATACCATCTGAATAAACAGACAAACACAAAAACAGCAAGATGAAAAAACAGCATGTCCCATGTCATCTTCTAACCTAGGTCATCATCTTTTTATAGTTTGATAAGGCCCAAGAAGCAGAGTTTTTGGTTTTTTGTTTTTCCTCCTAATGTGCCTTAGGCCCAAGTTGACTTCTTTGTGGAGCGCTTAACTTGGGCTTACATAACCACGGTGAATTCCACACAGTAAAGCCTTTCAAAGGCAAGGCATTACTCAGATAGCTGGACCAAAGACTGCTCAGTTGTGTTTGCAACTACATCTAGATGATTTTTAAAAGTTAAGCCTTCAAGAGCCTCTGTGGTATCCAGTAATAATAGTCTAGAATTTTATTCTAAATAAAGTGTAATATAATTATGTAGGGATGTTTCCTGAACATTAGATCACGTCTTCTCTTTAAACCAGTTGGCCCTAAGTTTGTTGATTAACGTCCGTAGACCGATATGTGATCACAGCGAGTTCCATGCTCTGTAAAAAATGCTTGTATTTTCTTTCTTGGCCTGATATTAAAATGAAACCAGTAATTCTTCCTGTATTTGAAAGGAAAGCACATTGTGACACTCAGCAATAACATAATTGTTACTTTTTGTGACTAAATGATACTGCTTTTTTTGACATTCCACCCACTCACCAAATTCAGTGTCCACAGTTCCTAGAGAGGAATTGAAAACTGTTTCTAGCTGTTTAAGGGGAACATAAGGTTTGGCAAACACAAAAAGGGTAATAAAGGCATCTTTACTGGCAAAGTTTCTCCAGAGAGTTTACTCCTAGGGTTGCTGTACACTTATGCCAAGTTGGATAGCTCTTGAGAGTAGCTTCATGTTTTTCTAAATGTACTTGGCCAGTAAAGTTGTCCTAGTCTCTTTTGCTCTCATCAGTCTTGTCCCTTGTATGTGTTGGACACCTAAAGTCATTTAGAACACCCAAGTCACCTGAGGACCTTATGAAAGTGGAGATTCAGATTCAGTAGTTGGCTGAGTTGTGGCCTGAGATACTGCATTTCTAAAAAGCTCTCAGGTGATGTCAGTGCTGCTGTCTGTGGACCACACTTTGCATAACAAGGATCTAGACTGTGCTCCATGGTAGAGAGGTATGCCCATGAATCTTGTTCATACCTACCTGGTATCTCACACACCTGGCAAGGTGACTGGTACCCAATAGATGCTCAGTATATATTTATTGAATGAATGAGAGAACTTCCTGTATCTAAATTTATTATCAACTATAGCAGACATGTCATAGAAAAATCCAGAGATTATTAAAAAAAAAAAAAGATAAAAGCAGAGATAAAATAAACTTATTTTAGTCTTTCCATCTGACCTTCATCCTCATTGCTGTAATCCCTGCACTCGTTGGCTTGCTAATATTCATGGCTAATTCCAGAATCAGCAAGCTGGGCCCATTGGGTAGATGGTTGCTAGGGGTTTGATTCCAGTGATTTATTGTTTGCCCATCAGATACCTATTTTGCATCTTTTGGATGATGGATATAAAATAGTCTTGGGTATGAATCTTTAAGTAGGAGTTATAATCTGGATGTATAAAATGAAGTATTATTACAAGTATTATTTTATGGATATATGGAAAGGAGTAACTTAAAGAGATATTCAATTCAGATATTTTTTCTTACTCATGGGGAATGAAGCAAACACACTTAAGTTGTTATTTTTCCCCCCCCCGAAACTTTTTTCCCCACATTCTTGCAATCTTTAACCAAAATATGTTAATATTATAAAAGCAAAACAATTTCATGCTTTTCCTATCTCAAGACTATTTGAAGAATGTCACCTGAGACATGGAGTGCTGAATAAGGGAGCATGGGAGTCTGTGTCCGTTCTTTTATTGCTCTGGGCTCAGAGCAGGCTCTCAGTAAATGACTTGAGTGACAGAAGCTGACAAGGTGATCTGGATATTTAAGCCCTCAATTATTTTAAATTGGGGGTAATCATGGCAAGTTTTCTCTTGAAGAATCCAAATCATTGTTTTGACTCTTCACTTTAGTATATAATCCCGAGCTTAATATCATTAAAGTTCTATTTTTTTCCCCCAAGAATTGACTTCTAGAGGAATAATACTGGAAAAAATCAGAGTAAATAGAATACTTTACTGTAGGACTTCCCAGAGTGATTAATGCTGATATGCATTGGGAATCCCCAATAATCATTTCTCAAACTTATTTGACCCTGCAAGCCTCTTTTCGCAGAGCATTTGGGTTCTGTGGACTTGGGGAAAAGCTGTTTTATGTTGTATTTCACTTACCCCATCTCTAATGAAGGCCTACAGTTACCTGCTTTGAGAGCTTGCTTATTTGTGAAACACAATCTAGATGAGTATTTGAAGATCACTACATAACTTATTTTAGAATATCAGTTAGAAATAACATTTAAAGATATTCCGATGAAGATTCTTTGGCGATTGGGAATAAAATGTTGCTCTGCCTTCTAAAACTCCACTTTTCAGGGTGTTACAGCATATGTCTTAAGTTTTTTTTCTCTCTATTCTGGACCAGTGCTTGAGTTATTGAGCATGTGCATTTAGTATCTATTTTGAAAGGCAACATCCATGTACAGCATTGAGCCATATCAGGACTTGTGAGATAGTTTCCTTCTGTAGTCCTCCTTAAATATATGTTTTTAGTCATTTATCTTAGTTTTAGAGGTTTTAAAAAAAGAAAAAGATAAAATTTATTCTCCCTGAATTCCTCAAACTGAAGCAGTAGAGAAGGTGTGACCATGGCAGTCATTTTCTTTGCCTTTATTTTTCATGCTTATATTTCCTCATGTCTTTCTCTGGTTCAGCATTTTGAATATCTTCTTGGGCAGAATCAATAGATTATCTAATATGTCTGTGTATTTTGCATCTCTTCTCCTCCCTAGATCTTACTGATATTCTCCCATCGCCTTTTCTCTATGCTTATGATTTTAGGTATGAGTTCTTGAAATTGACTTCTTATTGTAAGAACAGAAATATAAATAAGGACAGAAGAAATAGATCCTTATTAAAGTGACTTCCACAATACCCATTTTTCTTTCTTTCATCTTTTTTTCTTTCCTTTTTTTTTTTTTTTTTTGGTATTTTGGGACATCTGTGGCTAAAGGAAAATAAGTTTGGGAGGAAATACAAAGGCTGGTTAATTTAAGAAAATTAGTAAAAGTTAAAATATTATTTTTAAAATGTGTTTCACCATTTGGTGAAATTTTAACTCGGATATGTATAGGTCAATAGGATTTTCTATGTTTCTAACTCCATTCTGATCTTTCTTTAGCAGTATGTAATTTTTAGAAGTTCAGTGAAAAGCTCCTTTTTAACCCATTTAGAAGTTGGCAGTTGTGGTCATTGCTAACTTAAAGCCTTAGAAATTGAGAGGAAAGCCGAGGGTTTCTTTTCCCCTTGCCTACATGATTGAGACCTGAAATTTTAACAAACGCTATCAAGAATTTAAGGTGTAAAATATGGGACTACAAAGCGTATTGCAGTACACAACATATTTATACATGTATATATACATACGTATATACATGTAAATTTAGTTACTTTAGACTTGAATCTGAAATCTCAGGAGATTTTGGCCGCTGGATCACCGTGGGCAACTGCCTGCACAAGACCACCGTGCTGGCGGACACCGCCTGCCTCTTCACCCCGCTGGTGCTGCCCCTGGGTTACTCCCACTGTATCTCCCTGCCCGCGGGCATGCTGAGCCTGGCCTGCTGCACCCTCTACGGCATCTCCTGGCAGTTCGACCCCTGCTACAAGTACCTGGTGGAGTACGACGCCTACAGACTGTCCCGGCTGCCCCTGCACACACTCACCTCCTCCACCCGGGTGGTGCTGGTCCTGAAGGACGACTTGCACAGAAAGAGACGGCACAACGCGATAGCACTGGCGGCTCTGGTGTACTATGTAAAGAAGATTTACGAGCTCTGCGCTGTATGATCGGGGCGGAGTAGGGGGAGCAGGCAGCCCAGCCCGCGAGGTGGCATAGCACCCGTGCTGCTCTGTGAGGCAGCGGAGCCCGGGTAGGCATCTGGCTTCACGTTTGTTATTTTAAAGAAATAACAGATCACAAGTGTACCAGGGGTTTTTTTTTTTAGCTCATCACACTAAGATGTGGATTTCCGTAACCCACAGGGGCCTGAGGCTGTGGAAGTCCGACTGGGCAGCAGGATGTGATGGAAGCAATGCTACAGAGCGGATGTGAACGCGCCTGGTTGGGGGCGGGGGGTGTCGTTAAGTATGTTGTTTACCTGTACCATCCAGAGCCAACCAGAAGCTATTGACCATCAAAATTATGAGAATTTCAAAAAAAAAAAGGAAAGGAATGTTGGCCCTTTCACACTTAATTTACAGTTAACTCTTGTAAAGATTGCACTTAGATATTTGTAAATGCTGAAAGATTGTATCTCAATAAAGAGGGGAAATCTATATTATATTGATTAGTTTTAATAGAGATCTATCTTTTACTGTGTTTTAAAGAAATCATGTAGTCTTAAGGCCTTCATGGGGGTAAATAAAATTGTTACTAGTGGGTAGATTGGAGTGATGTGATTGGGGTGGGCATCATAATTATCTATGTGGCTTTTCAAGTTTTCTATAATGAGCATGTCAATTTTATAGTCAGAAAAAATCTTGATTTAAAATGACTCTCATTTATTTATGAAGACTCTTATGAACTTCTGGAATTTTTTTTTTTTTTTTTCCCATAGCCTTCTCATTATTGCTGCTCTTTTTATCTACAGTTATCACAGCTTAGAACTCAAACGAGTCACTAAGGAAGACTCCCTACATTTGTCAGCTTGGCCTGCTATAACAAAATACCACAGACTGGGTGGTTTAAAAAACAGAAATTTATTTTCTCACAGTTCTGTAGGCTGGAAGTCTGAGATCAGGGTGGCAACATGGTTGGATTCCTGTGAGAGCTCTATTCCTGGCTTGCAGATGGCTACCTTCTTGCTGTGTTCTCACATGGCAGAGAGAGAGAACAAGCTCTCTGGTATCTCTTCTTATGAGGGCGCTAATCCCATCATGAGGGCTCCATTTTCATGACCCCATCTAATCCTGATTACCTCCCAAAGGCCTCATCTCCAAATATAATCACATTAGGGGTTAGTGCTTCAACATATAAATGTTGGAGGCACGTAGACATTCAGTCCATAACATTCTCCTCGCTCAAACTGTCAGTATACAAGATTTCCAGATATGCAGCTAAAATAGGAAAGGACTGGCAGGCGATGCGTAAAAACATGATAGTTATCACTGGATGGTAGAAATAGAGGAGATTTTTCTCCATTTACTGTGAATTTAAAGTATATTATTATACTTTTATAACTGAAAAAAATACAATAAATATTATTTTTAAAGTAAAATGAAATACTACAGAATGTAACATTCCGTAATAGTCTTGCAAATTTCAGAATTGTTTTCTTTCGTCTTCCTGGGGGTTTTCCTGAGAATTAATAAAAGTGTCTTCAGCACTTGGAGCACCCAGACACGGGCACACAGTGGAGCTCGGTAAGCAGCTCTTGCTGCTTCTCACTTTTTCTCTTTTAACAGTGATGGCGATGTCAATGATAATAATAATGATTATCATGTTGCCACAGGAAACATGCCATTGGGCATACAATATAGGAAAATAAAATAGAAAATAGCCACAAAATCAGGACAGACATATTTGTTGAAAAGTTTTTTCTATGAGTTGTTATAAATAGAATGCCCCATTCATTGTCTTTACTTCTGGAACTCTTTAGTCTTTTAGATTCTAAAAAATGAATTGGTAAAAAAAAAAAAAAAAATGCATCGGTGGCTCATTTTTTATTAAATTTCAATTACAAATGTAATATAAGCTCCTTGAATCTGCGCAATAAAATGTCAGGTAGATGGTGACAGTCAGAAAACTTGAAGTCAAACTTTCAGTGTGTTTCATTCCAAGGACTGATTTGAGTCTAATACCTGAGGTTTGAGGAAATGTTTTTTTCCTCTATAAGAGTTCTCTCTTCTCTACTTTCTAATGCATCATTTCTTATTACACTCTATCTTGTGTGTGGAGTCTCTCATTTCCTTTTTAAAAAAAAATTCTCTATGGTTTTTCCTCAATTAATCCCACATTTCAGTGTAATATTTCTAGTTTTTTAACTCTGTAAATCAGTGGGTTAGAAATGCCCTTCAAGGTAGTAATGCTTTTTGTCACGCAGTCAGCTGACTGCTTGCCAAATAAATCATGATGTGATATATTATTTCCAGTTGCTATAAATTTTCAGTATTTAGTGTATCAGTCATACTAAGTCTGATTCAGTTATTTAATTTCACTTATGTCTGTATTTTAGATGAGAATCCTTTTCCCCATTAGTAGATTTTAATTTCCTTCTCTTTCACAGTCAAATTCCAAGCATGCCTTATGAAACCAGCCACAGAATACACACATGAACAAACCGTTTTTGTATTTGCAAGTAGACTCAAAAATATACACTGGTAAACTATATCTGAAATTACAAATTCGTCTATTTAAATGACGTTTTTGTTTTCTTATACTTTAGATCACTTTTATCACTATTGCTTTGGTAATTTGAGTCCCAGATATGAGACAAACATATCTAGGTAACTCTCTGTATTGTATTGACATATGCTGTTTATTAGGAGCTTAAAAAATCTCACAAGTGATCTTCAGAAGTGAAAAAAATAAATTGTTCTGAATTCAGGGCTATGTCTACACCACGATTAATGTATTACTACTGAAACTGCTTTCTGAAATTCTGTTTTGCTAATATTAAAAAAACAATTTTCTTTCTCTTTCTTTTCTTCTTCTTTTTTTTTTTTTTTTTACCAACAGGACACAAAAATCGCTTCATTGGAGCGAAACATAAGGGATCTTGAGGATGAGATCCAGATGTTAAAAGCCAATGGTGTGCTGAACACTGAGGACCGCGAAGAAGAGATAAAACAAATAGAGGTTTACAAAAGTCACTCCAAGTTCATGAAAACCAAGGTATGGTCCACAATTATAAACTTTTATATTCTTAGTGTGACTGGAAAGTTATGGTTTAAATACATGCTTTCCCCAAATACCCACATAATCTGCTTTATGTGATATATGAAATACATGGACAATAAAGAAGAATGAAGAAGATTCTTAGTTCAGAAGCATGGATTCCAGAAAGAAACCAGGGAAAGCTTTTGGTAGAATTTCTACTTACTGAGGGGTTCAGGATTTCCTAATGAGTCCTTTGGTGTCCCTCTTTCATGGAAATTAACATTTATTTTTAATAATCCTCTTCCAAATTTTTTGAGTTTTCTTAAGTTTGCTATTTTTAAAAATTTCAATCATTGCCCAATTTTTGGCCCATCCCTGGAAGGTGATTGTCTTAAAAGGTGTTGATCTTGGAAGCCAATTTAACTGATTTCAATGGTATGAAGACATTTTGGTTTTAATGTAGTATTTAAGACAGAACTGATTTTGAGTCCCAATGCTGAAATTATTCAACCTCTGTAATCCTCAGTTTCTTCATCCATGAAATATGGGTAAGAAAAAGAAAATACCTTCATCGTTGTGTTGCTTTGACAATTCCAGGAGATTATGCATTTAAAGCACTTAGTCCCTTGAGTGATCTCTAAAACGCATTCAGTAAATGTCAGGCATTGTTGTTGAGAGTGTTGTTATTATTACTGTTATCTGTTGGTGTGGAATATTTATGAAATATTGTTAGAGTAATCTGTTCCATTATTTTATATCAGTATTGCCAGTTTTAAAGAATTTGGCTTGTATTTTTCAAAATGAAACCTTAGACTGCAAGTGGACCAATCATCTGAAAATCTATTATTTTTATATATGCATAATTATTAAATTTACAAACAGCCTAATAGGCCTTTTGAGACTTTGAGATGCTTTTATTTATTCCTCTATTTAAGCTATTTTCTTTCTGAAGACAATAATCACACCAGTTTAAAATTTTTTTTTTGGTTTTTTTTCTACCACTTGCTCTTAAATACCCCTGTTCTTGTTCTAGGTTTTACTACTGTTTGTTGCTTTATAAAATACTACAGAGTTAAGAGTGATGCAGACTTCTGTGAGAAAGCAGTGGGAGTTGAGAGGAAAAATGCTTAAATGATGGTTACGATTTTTATCAGTTGTGAAATACATGCATAGTCATTGCAGAGAATTTTCAAAATTATAGAGCGGAAAGAATATCTAGCATCTGCTTCACTGTGTGTGTTTGTATGTGTGTGTGTGTGTGTGTGTTTCTCTAGGAAAAAAACAACAAAATCTATGCTTACTTCTGCCAGCTTCCATCTGTAAGTTGAAGTTGAGATTGTGACTAAAAATTTATATCAAGGAGCAGAGATAAGAAGAATGTCCAGTGTATTTGAATATAACCCCTTCCTTTCAGGGATGGCCACAAAATGCAGAACGGGTTTCCCTGCTCAGTCCTCCCTTCTGGTTTCTTTATTGCAGTCCTTCCCTCATAGAGAGTTGAGCTCATGTGCAGCAAGCACAGTAGTAGGGTGGCCTGCAGACAATGACCAGATCACTCTAGGAATGAAGACCAGATGCACAGATATGAGTGAACGCATGAAGTTTGGGGGAAATTATTGTTTTGGCTGAAACTTTTCCTCCCCACCCAGTCCTGTCATTCAGCAGTGGGAGATAGTTCAAGCCACTTCTACAACTGAAAAGGCAATGAAATTTGTTAACTCTGCCCCTCACCATAGATTGTGTCCAGGTGAATAAAACATGTATATGGTCTTCAGCAAGCAAGTCATGACCTGTATTAGCCCATAGTCTTCTGAGACACCATCAATCCTTGCGCTAGTTTTAACGTTTAATGGTTAGTTACTTTCAAGGGTTCCCAAAGTGGTTAGGTCAGAAGGATGTTTGAGGAGAGAAATGGAGTTAGGTGAAAAGAGTGCAGGCTGAAGACTAAAGCAGACTCTGGCAAATCTCTAGCCTGCCCTTTAGCTCCATGGCCTTGAGGAGTGACTTAAGTCACTCAGCCACATTTTCCTCTTCTGTAAAGTGGGGGCAACAATGTAAATCTTAGAGGGTGACTCAAAGTGTTAAATGAAATAATGTAGTTAAAGCACCTGGCTCAAAAAAGTAGCTAATAACAATATCCATTATCATTGAAGACATATAACCAAATATAATAATAATTATAATAATAATAGTAATATAAATGTTATATTTAACTTGACTAATGGAAAAAATGGATTTCTAAGAAATATAAATAAAAATGATTTCTTGTAATATCATGCAGATATCCCTTATAGACTGATAAGAACATTACCTAAAAAGTACTAGTAAGAGTTAGTTTTTAATATTTTCTCCATTGAAAGAATGTTTTTATTGGATTGAACTGTAACATTTATTGCTTATACCTCGTATCATTACTTCAGTTGCTTTTTTTTCCTTACCTTTCCTACTTTTGAGAGGGTAGTGTGATTCCTTATTTAAGCCTGGGTATGGTTGAGCAAGTCTGTTAAGACATAGTTATTGCTAAGCATTTAGTCCTGAGTGCTTGTGTTTTGTGCTTTGTGAGATCCCTTATGCTGTGTGAACTGATTCTAGTCGGGTGAATAATTTATCATGGAACTTGTTAAATTTTAGAGGCATAGACTGATATCCTCTAAAATTGGATTGCTCTCGTAGTTCATGGTCCATTGTAGCCTATTTGGATAACTTTTCTACAAAGCTTATAGGAATATGTTGCTTGTCAACATCATCACACATATCCGAGGAGTTAATTTTTACAATAATTGGTTACACACATTGACAAGAAAACTGTTTAGTGTCACCATTGGAGTCTCTTGAATTCTTTTGCTTGTTCAGAGTTATATGGATAAAGCTTTCAATATTGGATTTTGAGCTCTGTGGTCCCCAAAGGGGCACTAAAAGTAGTGCATGTTTGAAGTATTTCCCATATCCCAGTACTGACCACTTAGTTGGGAAGGTAAGAAATGTACTCAAAATACTACCCTGAAGATTTGATGGGAGGAGAGTCCATTTCTGGCTGGAGTAATGCAAGTTGTGTAAGTTTAGTGTTAGCGTTTTTTTTGTCCAAATAATCAGATTGGTAAGACTACATTGACAGGTCTGGTGAAGAATGCAAACTCAAATCAGTGTCTGAGCAAACCTAGAAGGATAAGTGAAAATACCATTCCACCCCCAACTCCACACAGATAAGGAAGTAGGAAGAACTCAAGTCTATATGAAATGATAGGCTTTTCCAAAAGAGAAAAGAAATACTAGATTTAAATTGTAAAAATCTAGAGGCTCTAAAACATACATGGGAAGTGGAAATGTAGTTGTTAAACTCATTGGGTTTACTGAAGCAGTGATAGAAATGGAAATCATAAGGTGACTTTGGATCCTGTCTGGCAGAAAATGCTAGGTTTGAGGCAGGGACAGTTGACTTTAGAAACTGTTGTTTTAATAGTTCATAAAGACTCGAAGGGTCATGGTAGAGGAACGTTTCAGAAATTCTTATGAAATGCTGCACAAGAAGGGCAGTGGAACCCTTTGGAAACCAAACCTGAGTTTGCAGCTAAATATTGTTACTTCTTCTTGCTGCTTGTAGTGAATACGTAGAAAGCTTTTGAGTGCCCCAGAGAACTTTTCTTTCACCAGGTCCTTTGGAGAGGCACCTTCAGGCTGATCACTGTTTATAAAGGTGCCAGGCTTGGAGGTGCTCTTTAATCTGAGCATTTCTTTAATAGAGGTCTAAATGTTTTCTATCATGATTACTTGGAAGCTTATTATTTTTTAAATTGAAAAAAGGTTTAAAAATTCAACCTAATCATAAAAAATAGCTCCTATAATATCTATGTTCTCATTTGCTTATATTTTTGAAGTTTTAGCTGAAAATTATTTTTATGACCCATTGGTGATAAAATTGACTCAGCATTTGATTCCTCTTCATTAACAGGGCATGATCTCAATCAATCGCAATCTCAATATGCAACTATTTGCTCCAAATAGATAATAAAGGCAGCTAATAATAATAATTCTTATGTACAGACTCATTTTCAGAAATAGAAATAAGTTGAAATAGATAATTTTAAATGTTTCAATGAAAATTTGACATGGAAACAATGTTGTGGTATGAAAAGGGAGTGCTGCTTGCATTAATTATTAAAATGAATAAAGAATGTAGCTGGAGGGAAAGAAAGTATTTTAAGTAGCCATGTGAAATGGCATGCGCCTCCAGTTTGATGTTGAGCAGATGGCTGGGACTGGTAGGTCCTCTTGAAAGCTTTGTGATTAAATTAAGTAGCAGTGAAGACCTAAATTGCTTTTATAAATATGACATCATAGAATAAACATGACATAACATTTTTGGAATAGTGGAGGGTGAATTGCAAAAAATGTAAAAGCAGAGTTTGGAATCTCAGCTTGTGCAAAGGCAGGGATACCAGACATAGTCAGCCAGGATTGAAATTCGTGCATCTTGCAAGCCCTTTGGCACATGCACGTTGTCCCTGAGCACTGAGACTCTGGGAGACCTTCCTAGCTGTGCAACTCTCCCCTGTTCGAAACTCCAGTTTCTACCCCCTACTCCCAAGGCATAGAGGAATCAGACTGTGAGGGCAAAATCTAAGAGGCAGTGGAAAGCATGAGTTACCTTCAGGAGCACTGTTAAGACTCTAAGAATGGAATGTACCATATAAATAATTGTTTTTCTAGTAGGGAAAGAGTGGTGGCATCCCCTGTTCTATACAAGGCTTTGTTCCTAGTTTCACACATTTTTCATCTACTGATCCCGGTACTTCTACATTAGCCACTCCCTCTGTTTTCAGAGTTTGCCAGAGATGCCACTCTGCTGTCTTAGATCTCCCCCTTTATTCTGAATTTGTAACACATTTTCTTGTTAACCTCTGATGGATTACAAACCTCACAACCCAAACTGCATGATAATAAGCATATCACTTTCTAGACATGAGGGCCATATCTGCAGTGAAAAAGAAGCTGTTTTCTTTGGCAAAGTAGTTTTTTCAGGGTGTTAGTTGTGTCACAGGCATAAGTGGTGGAGGAATTTTCAGACGAGATGAAGTGTGCCTGATGTCCACATGGACTTCATATAAACCATGTGATGTAATTCCGATAGGCTTTTCTTCTTGCCATCACGGAGACAGACCTTCCCCAGCCTCAGTTCTCATGTGTGTTAGATTGCGTCACTTTCCATTTTTATTGAGTTTATGGTTATAAAAGAAGCCAAAGGCATATTTTTATGGAAGAATATGATTTTTTGCCCTGTAACTATGTTCCCCTTAGAAAAGCCTTTTTCTGTTATTGTCTGCATAAAATATTTATTTAAAATTTACCTCATGGCAGTGATAGTCTGAAAGCTATTTAAAGCAACTGCCTATTCAATATTTATAGACTGAGATAATTTTATCATTATCAATCTATTTTTATTGAATAAAGTAGGTGTATATAGACCCTGCCATGTCTTCCTTCCTATTAAATACCATTCCATTGATGTTAATTTCATTCAAATTCCTCTCTCAGTACCCTACTCCCACATGAAGTTTCTACTCTGATAATTTATAGAAGTTAGCACAAAACAGGTTTGTTTGTTTGTTTGTTTTTACTATAAACATCATCTTTGTTAAGGCATGTAGAGTTGAAAGTTTTTTTAGCTTTATTTTCAGATGAATCAGTTTCATATGTGGAATCAACTATATACTGTGCTGTCAACTACAGCTGCGTATGATCCGGGGCTATACCTCCTGAGAAGAGTGCTGACCATGCTGACCACAACAGATTTAACTTATTTTATAATTTTCTGTAATCCTAATCCTGATTTTCCCTCATTTTATTTATATTCTGTTCTTGTGTGAGAGAGATAAAGAGAGGGGTGGGGAGAGGACTTATTTTGTTCTAGCTAAAAATCATAGATTCATGATTTGTTAAATTATAAAGAAATAATGTATTTCATGGATTGCACAGACCTGAGCAGTGCCACCACCTGGTCACACATACCCAAAGCATGTTGATAATCTATCACAATTCTTTTTCAGTGAACCTTTTAGCATACTCAGAATCCTTCTCAAGACTGACTTCTGGCCAGCCACTACCAAACCTTTAGATTTGGCAAGCAAGATGAAACCTATTTGTCCCCCGATCTAGTCTGATTTCTCCCTGCAAATGGGATTCCATATCAATCTTTCTAGTAAATGCTGCACCCTGAAAACTTCTGAAGATGGGGGGTCTCAGTTCTTTTTAAGCATGCCACTCTGTTCATGCTCAGTAGTTATTGTCAGTAGCTTGCTTCTTATTTAGCTAGTTTTAGTTGTTGAAAACAAAAATGCTCTATCAAATAGAGTTTAAAAACATACAATTTAAAATGTACTTATGAATTTTCAAGTTAGAAAGAATCTGAAGAGCCAAAATTAAGCCAAGGCAGGAGGCTGGAGTGATAAGTAGAGCACTGATTCTGTCTTCTTGTTGGCCTGTGCTAGACAGGTGAACTTGAACTTTAGTTTTCACAGTCACAGGGACACTAAAGGAAAGTGACAGAAGCCTGAGTCTGCTCAAGATGAGGAGTCAAATAGGAATCCCACTACCACATAAAGCTGGGATCCCAGATAGCTACACTCTTAGTGCAGGGATAAAGTAAAAAAAAACCTCCCCACTCTATTCTCCTCCCACCTAGACTAAGGGGTTCCAGGGAAAATTATTTATTTATCTATTTTAAAACTTTGAGCCAAGAGAAAGGTGAAAAAACTAGCTTTGAGAATCCATAACCACAGCTGGCTCTTACGCAGATGTGCAGTGTGAGGTGATCCAAGAACTTTAAGTATCGAATTTAGTTTAAAGGGGGCTTTGCTTGGTTGTGCCCCAGGTATTGGCAGAGACAAATGGTCTCAAGGACCACATGTTCACCTTAGACCTCAGTGGTTTTCTCCAGATAAAGTTCCAAAACATATGAGTAAAAAATTTTAAAAAACTACAAAACCTGCAAGAAAGCAAGCCACCATAAGTGAAAGCCAGTAGAAAGAATAAACAGCAGAACCAGAAAGCAAGGAGTTCAGAAATTGAAATTTTAAGGCAAACACTAAAATAAATATGTTTAATGTGTTTAAAATATAAAAGGAGTTGAAAATATGAATAAAGGGCAAGACCAAGCAAATTTAAAAAGAACCAAATAAAATGTCTAGAAATGGGAAAATATAAAAATGGAAATTTAAAAGTTTGATAAATAGGTTTAACTGTGGAGTGGTCATAGCAGAAGAGAAATTTAATAAACTAGAAAACAGGGCAGAAGAAATTAAATAAAAGATAAAAAGATGAAATACATGAAAGATAAGATACATAGAAGATAGAATAAGAAGCTGTAGTGCAAGTCTAATCTGAATTCTCCAGAGAAAGAGAGATGGAGTGTAGGGACAGTCACTATTCAGAAGCCATGATGATGAAAGCTGCGAATTTTCCAAAACTGATGACAGGTATCAGTCCACAAATTCAGGAATCTCAAAATACCCCAAATAGGCTATAAATAAAATGAAATCTATTTGCATAAAAAATAAAGCCATAGAATCTTAGAGGCAAAGAAGAAGTCTTAAAAAGCAGAACATTTGTCCAAAGGAGGTATATGAATGGCTAATAAGTGTATGAAAAGATGTTTGATAGCATCTTAATCATTAGAGAAATCAAAACCATGAGATACCACTTCATACTCACTGGAATGGTGATAAGTAAGAAGACAGATAATAACAAGTGTTGGTGAGAGTATGAAGAAATTCGAACCCTTGTGTTGCTAGTGGGGATACAAAATGGTATAGTCACTTTGGAAATCAGTTCAGAAATTCTTCAAAAAGCTAAACATATAGTTACCATGTGGCCTAGCAATTCCACACCTATATTTATACCCAAGAGAAATAAAAACATATGCCTCCACAGACTTGCACATGAATGTTCTTACCAGCATTATTCATAATAGCCAAAACATGGAAACAACCTAAGTGTCCACCATGTGATGAATGGATAGAAACAATATGGCATCTTCATACAGTGAAATATATTCAGCCATAAAAAACAATGAAGTACTGATACTTGGTACAACACGGATGAATCTTGAAATGTGCTATGTGAAAAAAGCCAGTCACAAAGTACATATATTGTGAGAGTCCGTTTATATGAAATTCCCAGAAAGGGCCAATCCATAGAGACAAAGTAGATTATTGGTTGCCTAGGACTTGGGCATAGGGGGTGAGGAAAGGAGAGTGACTTCTAATAGTTACAAAGTTTCATACTGAGATGATGAAAAGGTTCTAAAATTTGCTTATGATGGCTGCACAATTTTAGTAAATATACTAAAAACAATCACCTGTATGCTTTAAGCAGGTGAATTGTATGGCATATAAATTATACTTCAATAAAGCTGTTAAAAAAGGCAACTAGTGGAAAAAAGCCCCATTACCTTTAAAGAAATGAATTTGGAGTGAGAGCTTGACTTCTCAATAGCTTCTGTTAGGCAGAAGGGGGAATAATATGCTCAATGTGCTGAGAGAACATATCTCTTAACCTAGAAAATTACTTTTAATAGTCAGCAACAATATTCATAAAAAAAGAATAAAGTTGAGATATTTTTAGACCAAAATTGAGTTTGCCACCAAAGGAAATTTTAACTGATGCATTTCAGGCACAAGGAGATTCCTAAAGGAATATCTGAGCTGAAAGAATGAATAATGAACAAAGATAGTGACAAATGTGGGGGTAAATCTAAACGAACATGGACTGTTAAAAAAAAAAAAATGATGAGTGAAAAAACAGGAAAGAGCTAAAATATATGATGACAATAATGTGAATGTCAAGATGATGGTGACTGGACTTAAAGTGTCTCAAGATCCTTATATTATTCAGAAAGAAGATAAGCGTAGATTGACTTTAGACTTAGATAAATGTAACCCTGCTGTGATTTCTAGGGTAATACCCTAACAGTTAGAAATAAATAAAACAAACACATTAAATAAGTATAAAAGTATAACTTTTAAAAGAGTAGAGGCAAAAAAATAGAATGAGAAAAAAAGTCATTCAAAACAAGGCAAGAAAGAAAAGAGAAGAAATAGAAGTGGTAGCATATATAGAAAGCACAAAGATGGTTGAAATAAATTCACACGTATCCACAATGATAATGAATGCTCCACTAATTTTATAAGATAAGATAAAAGAATCTGGGTATATGCTCTTTACAAGAAACTTCTCCAATATAAGATTAAAGATACACCGAAAATGAAAAAAAACACACTAACCAAATACCAATCATAAGAAAGCTGTTGTAGACTTTGAGGCAAAGAAACCATTTGAGAGCTGAAAAATTTGCAGAGCTACAAGGAGGAATTGATTATTTCACCATTACAGTGGATGGTTTTAACCCACTCTCAAGTAGTCAACAGATGAAACACATTAAAAGATCAAAATACAGAAGACTTAAACTACCCAATTAAAAGTGTTATCAAATGTCATGCACATAATACAGAATATTGCACCCAACAATTGTTGGATCCATATTCTTTTCAAGCACACAGTAAACAGGGTACATTTATGATAACTGAGCACATACTGTGCATTAAGCAAGATACACCAAATTTCAAATGATTAGTATAGAACAGACCATGTTCTCTGTTCACAAAGCAAGTAAGAAATAAAAACCACAGAGATAACTAGGAAACATCTATATATTTGGAGATTAAGAAACATACTTCTAAATTATTCATGGGTCAAGAAATAAATCATAATGGAGATTGGAAAATATTTAAGACTGAACAATACTGTCAATATTACATATCAAACTAGGGAGAGTGAGCTAAAATGATACTGACAGGAAAATTTATGTTCTGAAGGCTTATACATGGAAAGAAAAAAGTATGAAAATTAGTGAGATTAGATTCTAACTTAAAGTTAGGAAGAGAAAATAGAATAAATGCAAGGAAAGTAGTAAGAAGAAAATAATTTAAAAAGGAGAGCAAAAATTAATGAAATAGAAAATAAAAATGTTGGATGATCAACAGAACCAAAATTGGCTCTTTGAAGAGGTTATTTAATGGGACATGCTTCTGCTGAGATTCATCAAGAAAAAGAGAGTAAAAATGAAGACTATTAGGAATGAAAAAAAAGATTATCATAGATGCCATAGATATCAAAAGATAAATGGGTTTTATGAAAACTTCCTGCCAATAAAGGTGAAAATTTAGATGAAATGAAAAAATTTTAAATGAAAAACAACTTCTCAAAATTGATTCTCATAATTAGAAATATGAATATTCCTATAATCATTAAAGATGGATGAAGTAAGTAATGGTCTTTGGAGAAAGAAAATACCAGCTCTGGATAGTTTTTCTGGTGATTTCTAGTGAACATTAATGGGAAAAAATTTGCAATTTTACATAAACCATTTCAGAACACATTAAAAGAAGGAACACTCCCTACTTTATTTGGAAGGCTAAATTGATACTAAAACCTGACAAGGGAAAGCTACAAGATAGGAAAATTACAAATCAGTCTTACCCATAAACATAGAAAAGATTCTGATAAAATATTAGCAAGGTGAATCCAGTAACATATAAAAAATATACTACATCATGATGAAGTGAAATTGTTCATAGTAATGCAAAGGGAGAGTAATATTTTTAAACTCCATTAATATAATTTATTATAACATTAAAGGTGAAAAATGTGATAAATCATGAGATGCAGAAAAAATGTTTGATAATATTAAACATTCCTTAATGATTAAAAAAAAACAACTCTTGGCAAAGTTGTAATAAAAGGGAACTTTCTAAAACTTAAGAGTACCTATAAAAAGCTAAAGCAAACATCGAACTTAATGATGAAACATTGCAATTCTTCCCTTTAAGACCAAGAACAAGGGCTTCCCTGGTGGCGCAGTGGTTGAGAATCTGCCTGCTAATGCAGGGGACACGGGTTCGAGCCCTGGTCTGGGAAGATCCAACATGCCACGGAGCAACTAGCCCCGTGAGCCACAACTACTGAGCCTGCGCGTCTGGAGCCTGTGCTCCGCAACAAGAGAGGCCGCGATAGTGAGAGGCCCGCGCACCGTGATGAAGAGTGGCCCCCGCTTGCCACAACTAGAGAAAGCCCTCGCACAGAAACGAAGACCCATCACAGCCAAAAATAAATAAATAAATAAATAAATAAATAAACAAATAAATAAATAAATAAATAAATAAATAAATACATACATACATACATACATACATACATACATACATACATACATACATACATACATACCAAGAACAAGACAGAGGAGCCACAGTTTCCACCAGGCCTCTGTGTCTTTCTGAATGGCTTGACCGTGGGCTGGTATGGGCTTCCTCGCAGCCTGGTGGTCGCAGGGTGGTTGGACTCCTGTCTTGGTGGTTGGCTTCCAGTGGGAGGAAGCTGAAGCTGCCAGTTCTCCTACAGGCCAGGGCTAGAACAGGCATATGACACATGCTGCATTTAGCTGGTTGAAGCAAGTCACAGCCCAGCCCAGGTTCAAGAGGATGGTGAACAGACTCCTCTAGTTGTGAGGAGCGGCATGTGTGTACAAGTAGGAGGAAATTGGTGGCAGTCGTTTTTGGAGATCATCGACCACAACTCCTACGAGACTGGCAAAAATGTGAAAGGCCAGCGACATACGATATTGTCAAAGACATGGAGTGATTGATACATTTACACACTGCTTGTGACCATGAAAATTAATATAACTGCTTTAGAAAACACTTTGGTGTTATCTGGTGACGTTGAAGATGTGCATACTATGTGGTCCAGCAATTTAACTCCTAGGTTATTTTTACTATGTGTACCCGATGATATTCAGAACAGCACTTTTTGTAATAGCAGAAAACCCTGGAAGCAAACCCAAATGTATATCAACAGCAGAATAGACAAATTTTAATGAAGTCTTACAATGGAATACTGTACTTCAATGAACATGAACAAATTGCACATGCAATAACTTGATATAATCTCCAGGACGTAAGATTGAGTAGAAAAAAGCAAAGTGCTAAAAAAATACACAGTGCAAATAAAGTTAAAAACCATGTAAAACTAAATAGTGTATTATTTACAGATGTAATAAATAAATATATGGTGAGCCTAAAAGACAAGCAAGAAAAGGACAAACACAATATTTAGGGTGGTAGCTATTTCCAAAGTGGGAGAGAAGGAGATAGAAATGGGTTGGGATATGGGTAATTCTAACGATCCTTTTGGTGAATTAAATGATAGATGTTTCTTGTATTATTTTTCTATGTTATATGTATTTTATGTTCGTGTCTTTTTAGTATTTAATGTAAGAAAAAAATCCCTCAATGCTTACTTTTTTTGGGGTGAGGATTCTCTTCTGTCAAATGATGCCCTTGAATGATCATTTCCATTGTGGAGTAGCAGAGAAGGTCCAGGTTCTGTCTTGGGTAATTACCTTTGTCAGCTCCCTGTTGACACTTCTGAGGACCATGGTCAGTAGACTTTGTGGTTTCTTGGATGAGTTGTAGTTTTGGCCAGGAAACCTTCATTCCACTGTAAACCTTGGTTCTCAGTGGTGTGGAAGGTAGAAGGCAGGCTGCTGACCTTACCTTTCCTATTTTCTACTTTGAGTCACCTTTAAAGAGCCTCCCCAGACCCCTAAGACTGAGTGACTCTCAAGGCCATATTTTTAAGCAAACTCATGGTCTGCCTTGTTGGATGAATGATCACTGGTTCTTGAAAATTGAGACTTCAGTAGTTCTCAAATGTAAAGAGTAGGAGCTGCGGCTCTAATTTTTTGTAATTTCATTTTTCACAGATTGATCAGCTGAAGCAGGAGCTTTCAAAGAAGGAGTCAGAACTTCTTGCCTTACAAACAAAGCTTGAAACTCTTAGCAATCAGAATTCAGATTGCAAGCAACACATTGAAGTGCTTAAAGAGTCGCTTACTGCCAAAGAACAGAGGGCTGCCATCCTTCAGACCGAGGTAAGGCACTGTTTCAGGATTCCGGGCAGCAGACATTGAGTTGATAGAAAATATCCTATCTGAACAGCTTTCTTTTCAAGATCCCTTATCTAAATCCTTGGGGCCAGATACATCTTGGATATCAGATATCTTGGGGATTTGGGAAAGGTCAGATCCATTGCATGTATCATAGATTGTATAACACTCCCAATGGGGTTGCAGCAACATCGCTTAAGCAAACATATGGATATTTCTGCAGAAAAAATTTTTCTTACACTAAAGTAGAGTAAATAAAGACTATATAAGGAGCCTTCTGTTAGTTCGTGTTAGGTTGTGCCACCAAAGGAGCTTGCTTCACACTTGGATTTTTTTTTTTTTCTTCATTTTTCAGAGTTTTTTCGCAGTTGGGAACCATAGATAAATGATTGGATCTGAAACGGTTTCATTTTATCAAAAATCATAAAAGTGTCAGGATGTCATCTACCTTACTTTACTGTGTATCTGTGTAGGCCCCCCTCCTGGCACCCTTGGGTATCTCACATCCTAAGGAGTATCCTCAATTTTCAAGATTCTTTTACCCATTGAAGAAAGTTGATATTGTGTTAGTTTCTTAAATGAAATGTGGTTTGTTATTTCTTATTCATACTAAGAAAAAAACCCAAATACATGTTGCTATCCTGTTTTCTTCTTCTCGTTGGGTTATATCTCATTGCTAAGAAATGCAAAGCACAAGCTAGTTATTAAGTAAATGAAACAGTTGCCAGAAAATAAATTATTAAATGGGGCCAATAGCAAAGAATGCTGTGAATCTCCCTGATTTTTGTGTTGAGGCAGTGTGTTACGTGGATTACTTTAGGAGAGGGCAGGCTAATTGAGTTGCATGTTCTCTCTTGTGTTCTTGGAGCCATGTCTTTGCATGTATACATTTTTGGGTCTGTGGGTAGGTTTGGATTTTCTGTAGGAGTTAATGGGGCCATGCCAGTTAGTAGGTCTGTGCCCTCAGTCAAGGTGCAGGACAATGTCCAGAGGAGAAAGGAAACAAGTTCCAGGTTGGATAGGTCTTGGCATGGACCTGATAGGTCTATGCACTTGATTGGCCAATAGGCAGTTAATTGATTGCTTCGAATCAAAACTGTCATTTTGGCTTCAATGATGTAGATATTTTACATTTAAGAAATATCATTTTCAGTTGTGTATAGTTCCATTGTGAATGTAGAAGCATGGATATTTTATTTTTTAAGGCATAAATGCAAACTATGCCATAAATTGAAGGTTGGCTTGTATTTCCTTTGAGGAGGCAGCAGTGAATAGTATCTAGAACTGTGCTAATACTGTTGCCACTAGGCACATGTGGCTATTCAAATTTAGATTAATTAAAATTCAGTTAAATTTAAAATGGAGCTTCTTAGTCACACTAGCCACATTTCATGTATTTAATAGTCACATGTGGCTAGAGACTAGTGTATGGGACAGCACAACTATAGACCATTTCTACCATGTAGGACTTGTCTAGAATACGGGTGGAAAGCTATGGCTTGTTGGGACAAATCCTGCCCTCTGCCTACTTTTGTAAATAAAGTTTTATTAAACTTTTTAATATTTAACTTATTTAACTTTAAACTTATTTAACTTTAAATGAGTTTAACTTTAAACTTATTTAACGTTAAATAAGTTAACTTTAAAGTTAAACTTATTTAACTTTATGGTTACACCCTTTCATCTATGTGTTGTCTTTGGCTGCTTTTGTGCTACCAAAGCAGGATTTAGTAGCAACAGAGACTGTAAGGCTGAAAAGCTGAAGCTATTTACTCTCTGGCCCTTTACAGAAAAAGTTTACCACCTATGGCATTGTGATTTCCTGGGAAGAAGCTTGAGTGGGAATTGGAATGCCTGGCTTGTCCTTTCTCTAACAGGCTTACTCTGAACAGGGCCAAATTTGCTGACCTCCATTCTAGAGCACAAGTTTTTCTTCAAAGTGGTCATTCACACTGCAACAGATTGTACTCACAGTTGTCTTAAGTTGGCAATAATACCAACATTACTAATAAAGTTACTGTAATTGTGTTGCTGTGTATTGGGTAGAAGGAAATTTGAGAAGCAAGGCAGTCTGCTGAGGTATTGCCCAAACAGGTAGTCAGGCTTCTTGATAATTTCTCTCCAGAAGGAAAGAATGAGAAAAGTCAGCTTGGAAAAGCTTACTACCTCTCACTTGTACTGATGAGTGCTGTATTCTGTGGCCTCTTTCTCTTTTCTTATTCTTTCCCCTGTTTTTTACCTCTCTCGAATTAATGTAGTCCAAATTAGACCTGTACGTATTTCATGAAAAAGACAGAGGTGACATTATGTGGATAGCTTCCATCCCACGTTCAATAATTAAAATGACCCAATAAAGAGACAGCACTTTGAAGCAGAAAAAATTACTCTCCATGTGCAGAGAAAGTGAGATGATTCTCTGCTTTTCTGCTTTGAAGTTGGGATTGTGAGATTAATGATTTTATCAGCTGGAAATATCCAAGGAATTTTCTTTTGCCTTTTTTTCTTCTTTTAAAATCTTTGTAAATGGAAGTGAAGAGAGTTATCTAATGATATCCATCTCATAGAGGAAGCAATTTAGGTTGAAATTAGCTCTAATTGTTGGATCATAGGCAAGGGATTTTTGGCAGCAGGGTAAAATACATTGAAGTGATTTTCCTGCTTCTTGGAAAAACAGGGAAATAAGAGTCTCCCTACCTAATGTGGGTTATTGGGTGAGTATTCAGTAGATAAGATATGTTATGTTTCATTGTGCCCTACAATGAAAGAACTGAATTTACGTTCATGTGAAAGATACCGTTTTCATTCTTAGAAGAGGTTACATGTGATAGCTCCTTCCAATTAGATCCCTGAGTCATTGCTGAACGCTCTTGCTAAAACAGAAGAGGACTCTCTCTAGAATGGAAAGATCCCTACTGGTTTCTCTGGAAAATCTGTGCCATCAACTATCTTTGGCAACTCTTTTAGAATATGGTAAAAATGACAGATGTCACTGACTCAACAGTTAATCTCTGCAAGGAAGGCTTTTGCCACCCCAGAATTTGCGTTTGGGAGGTAGTAGGTTGAAGGCTGGTGTGAGGGGGGAGGCAAGTTGTCTGGGTTTGTGGCTATGTGGCTTGGCTCCTGGGTAGGTTTGTTTTAACTCGTACAGATGCCCAGATGCTCTTTGACATGTGTGCAATAAATCAATGGAATAATAATTACACACACACACACGCAGACACCACATAGCTCTTAACATAACATTTTACTTTTTAAAATAGCTTCAAAGGACCGTAAGGCCAAGTATCTTATTTTGCTACTTCCCTTGATGTTTCCCACGTACCAATTTACCCTTATCCGCCAACACATTAATTTCATGTGAGTAGAGATAATAATAAATAGACTTCAGCACCTTGACTTTTATGGATTTCAATGAATAATTACCAACATATCCAGAAATCAGAAAGAAGAAAGGCCTAGCTATTATGTTATCATCTGAAGTAAAATGTGATATGAGAAACACAGCATTTAAAAGTGGGAGATGTGTGGACATGCCTTAGCCTCCCCATTTAATCACTATGACGTGAACAAGACTTACATTTCTGAACCTCCATGTCTTGATCTGTAAAACAGCAGTCATTGTACCAGCCTGATGCATCTATACGAAAAGTGCTTTGATTCTACTAAAGGGTTTTAGCTATAAATTGTGTTGATTATTATCATTGTTGTGATTGTTATTACTATTGTTTATCAGGATGTTTGGGGAATACTCTACCTCACTTCTCTTCTTATGGGTCTACCTTTGTGGGTCTCCTTTGAATTTTTGGTGTCTGCTTTTACTGAGCTCAGACTTTTATATTTCAACTGAGTCACTTTTTTATGTCCTAGAACGATGCAGAGAAATGAAGATACTACGAAAGTGCCATCTATTTTGTTCTAGCTCCAAATTAAAAGATTTCTTTCTGTTTTCTTGCGAGTACACTTTGCCCCAGCCCAGCATGATTTCTAACTGCCAGGCATGACATCTCTTTTTGTATTCTGGAAGATATGTTATGTGACAGTGGTATATGATGCTGCTTTTATACTCATTTCTGTTCCAAATAGGTTAGGGAAACATTCTACTTGTCTAAGAAAAAACACTTGACAACATGTTAATTAAAGAATGTAGGGGTTTTGTGTTCATGAAGGCGAGAGGCAACACATGCAGGTTAGGTTAGTGGCAGCTCCATAGTAAGGGTCCAGAACATTTTTGGTTTTGTTTTTTAAATGTAATCAATATAAGAAAATCTCATGCGATCTATTGGCTCAGTTCCCAGAAAATTCACCTCGGCACATACATACTTATATTCATGTGCAATAACGTATATGCTCTCAGGTAAGTTTACAGATACCCTGAAGCATTTCCAAGAGTTTCACATTAAAGATCCTTGCCCTATAGATTTCATGCATTTTTCATTCAACATATATTTTTTAAATGACTACTATGTGCCAGATATGGTTCCTGCCTTCATCCAGTCAACATTATATTGGGTATGTGGATATATGATAGAGAACTGATCACAGTACCATAAACACTCAGTGAGTTCATTATCACTGGTTAGTAATAATTCCACACAAGGTCTTAATTGGACTTCATCTTTCTTTGGTTGTTTAAAGGCAGATAAGTAAAGGAAAGAAAGAAGATAGAACTAAATGTTTAGCTCTTTTGAGGACTAGAGTATGCAAGTTGTATGAAATGTCTATTTAGGGACTTCCCTGGCGGTGCAGTGGTTGAGAATCTGCCTGCCAATGCAGGGGACACGGGTTTGAGCCCTGGTCTGGGAAGATCCCACATGCTGCAGAGCAACTAAGCCCGGGCGCCACAACTACTGAGCCTGTGCTCTAGAGCCCACGAGCTACAACTACTGAGCCTGTGTGCCACAACTACTGAGACCCACGCGCCTAGAGCCCGTACTCTGCAACAAGAGAAGCCACCACAATGAGAAGCCCGTGCACCGCAACGAAGAGTAGCCCCCGCTCGCCACAACTAGAGAAAGCCTGCGCACAGCAGCAAAGACCCAACACAGCCGAAAATAAATTAATTTTGAAAAAAAAGGTCTATTTATACCTCTTATAATTTAAGGCTAATATTGCTAAGGTGATTACTCTGATAATGTTAAGATTTTATGTTTGATGAAAACTGATCCTCTTTGAGCCTACATTCAAGCAACCTGGCTCTCCTTGAGAAAGGGAATGGTATTTATAGGCTTACAGATTATTTCAGGAGTTACTGCATCTAGTTAGAAATGCTTCAGTCAGCTATACTTTAGACAGCCCCTTCCCTCAACTTGTCTAAACAAGCAAGGTATCATTTGATAATATTTTATTGAGCATCTATGATGTGCAAGGTGCTGGACAAGGTGGGACCCATAATCTCAGAAGCTGTTGGTCTTGGACTTATTAATTTAATTTTATTGCCCAAATGTCTACTGAGCACAAGACATGGCAGCTAGATTGTTTTCCAGGAACTGTGGCTAAGTGTTTTCCATGCAATACATTATTTTAAACTTGACTTACAACTTGTGAATTTGGTATTGTTGACCGTTTTTTTTTAAGACGAGGAAATAGGGGTTCAGAGAGGATGTGTATCTTGCTCAAGGTCACAGAACAGTGAGTAACAGGGCTTGGGTTCTCAAGTTCTAAACTCTTAACTAGAAATCTAGCACTTTTCATAAGAGTCCTACTGGCTGAGGGCTTTCTTTGTGTCAAGAAGCTGACATACATTATCTCATTTAATCTTCATGGCAAAAGTTATGGCAGGTTTTATAGTTCTTTCTTAACAGGGAGGTTCACTAGGGATTCAAGAATGCTCACTAGGTACAACCCTCTACTGGCTATGAAGAGGGATAAGAATGAATAACTCTGAGATGTAAATTCTTACAGTAACATTGTGGCTATAACAGTGGCACTGTGGCCATAGTAATGAAGGATGTCACCTAAACTTTAGGGAGGGTACCATTTTTCATGAAGACTAGAATTCTAGTATATTAAGAAGAATTTATTGTATAATATTTAGTTTTTATTTCTT
Source organism: Eubalaena glacialis (assembly GCF_028564815.1). Taxonomy (NCBI): domain Eukaryota; kingdom Metazoa; phylum Chordata; class Mammalia; order Artiodactyla; family Balaenidae; genus Eubalaena; species Eubalaena glacialis. The sequence goes on along the minus strand of NC_083722.1, from coordinate 79,845,343 downwards.
TAAAGATGTTTGTGATACGTATATATATACATATTCAAACATGCATGCACCCTTTGTAGAAAAAAAGTAAAAGAATGGACAGCAGTATCTTACTGTGTTTTCTTTTTGTGTTAAACTCAGGTGATCTTTAAATGGCCTATGATCCACATGCTGTACATTTGTAATGTAAAAATTAAATGCATTTTTAACAGAAGTGATGGTGGTCACTTCTTCAGGGAGGTTGTGCAAGGTACTGGTGGAGGAGGAGGTGTTTTCTGAGCCTGTGGCAGCATTTTTTGTTCCTCTGAGTCATGGATGATTCAGTGTGATAACACAACTAGAAAGCAAAGTTGGGCTGTCAGTTTTCAAGATGAATCATAAAACCAAGCTTTTGACAATGAAAATGTTGTTACATGGAGAAAAAGAACAAGTTTTATGAGTCCTTGTTTCTTGGTTTGTTTCTCATTGAGATGGGCCCTCTACCCCACTTCATGGTGAGGCCGGGATTCTTGGATGTAAAAAGTCACCCTGACAAGGAGTCGGGAACGCTTTGTGGCCTCCAGGGGCTGCGGGACCAGATGCATTCACATAGGGCTTTGCAAACTATTCAGATACTTAAGGAACTACTCTTTCTTCTGAACTCACACATGTTGAGCAAAGGAGTTTTTTAAATGACTGGAAATAATATTTGCCACAATACATAAGGTGGGATTTACAAGGAGTTTTCCTTTACTTTAAAACAATAATTTCAGTTTTCCTTTTTACCTCTTGCCTTGGTTGACTGGCAAGCAGTAAAGTCCTTTTTAATCACTTTATTCCAGCCTTCAAAGGATAATATTTAAAGTGTCCTTTTTTTTTTTTAAATTTATTTTTGGCTGCATTGGGTTTTGTTGCTGCACGCGGGCTTTCTCTAGTTGCGGTGAGCGGGGGCTGCTCTTCACTATGGTGCACGGGCTTCTCATTGTGGTGGCTTCTCTTGTTGCAGAGCACAGGCTCTAGGTGCACGGGCTTCAGTAGTTGTGGCATATGGGCTCAGTAGTTGTGGCTCGCGGGCTCTAGAGCGCAGGCTCAGTAGTTGTAGCGCACGGGCTTAGTTGCTCCGCGGCACGTGGGAGCCTCCCGGACCAGGGCTCGAACCCCTGTTCCCTGCATTGGCAGGTGGATTCTCAACCACTGTGCCACCAGGGAAGCCCATGAAGTGTCCTTTTTGAGATAGACTTTTGTTTTATGCCCTTCATAATCACAGCATTTAAAAGTGAGGGTTTTTTTTCCAAAAAGTTAGTAGCATATGACAAAACCAACTTTTAAGACTGTCAGAATTCCCCAGTGCCAAATCAGGGTGCATTGTATCACTTTTAAGACTTGCAAGGAATGTCTTTAAAATTAATAAATTAAGGGGGTTGGTGAAAAAATATACAAAACAAAATCCCGGTGTCACTTGTATTTTTCCATTCTAATCCCATCGTTGGCTTCACATTTTAAAATGTTTTTATTTAACCAGGAAAGGCATCATTGGAAATTTTTATTGATAACACTCTTAACTGCAAGAAAAAGACATAAACCTGCAAAGCTGTAACTATCATGGTGGCCACAATTGGGAGGTCTGCAAAACAGTTTATTACCAGTAGAAAAAAAAGTCTTGGGAAACACAGTCATTATAGGGGTCACCACCTCTGCTACGTGCATTTTATTTTTTTCCCTTTTCGTTTTGAGGGTATGTACGTTGGCAGTGCCAAACTACACACTTTCCCCTCTCCTAATGTCTGTGGGCTTTGTTTTGATTCTCTCTTTATTAATGATGCGAAAACTTTGGGGTCACATAAAAATGAGCCAGGGTCAGACTTTGTGGGCCCCAGAATGCTGAAAATGTCCTGGAATCTAGCTAGTGAAGACATTGTTTAAAGGGGCCAGGCTTTACTTCCTAAGATTTTTGCAGATTTTAGATATCCGGGTGAACTTTGCAAGGCAGCTTCATACTCTTGCTTTCCTAAGGTAAAACATGAAAGACATGTGGTGGAGAAATTAAAATGTGTTATGGCTGTTGGCTGCAATTTTTTTTTTCTTTTTTTTTTTTTGCCTATTAAGGGTGGTACAGGTAGCTATAGACATTATTTTATTCCATAGGGCCAGAGTCTAGTGCTTTTGTTGTTGTTATTGTTGTTCAGGCTTTCAGAAAATGCTATATTTAACACCTTGTTAGTATAAAATTGCTTTTGACTTCATAAACACAGGTGTTCAGTTTGAATCTTAATGAACTGTGAAATAGGTAGATGTCTAAAAGGAAATTCTATAAATTGTGAACATGGCTCTGTCAGCACACTAAATGGATTAGGAAAATTCATTGTCTGCCGTGTAACTGAACACCAGTGTGATGCATGGACAGGAATTAGTCCTGAAAAGCCAATAAAACGGAGGAAAAAAGTAGTGCCTAGGAGATGTTGATTGTCTGGGTTCTCCCCACCACAAATGAATGCTGGTGCAGAAGGACTCGGAAATCACAATGGCTATTCCGAGCACAGCCAAGAAGGAATACATATGAGCAGACAACACAGAATTTATAGAGTAAAACCACAAACACCTTATTTTCCATTGTACTAAAATAATGATATTTTACAGTACTCATTTTATATGTAATTCTGCTTTCAATTTTATATTGTTACTGCAGCTCAAATCTCATTATAAGTGTTCCAACAAAAATCCCTTTTTAATCAAAAACTTTCCAATCCTTAGCCCATTGTCAACTTATTTTGAGGAACTTATTTTTCTAGTGAAACAAAAGAATTTGGCCCTTCTTTGTGAGCTCATTGGGATATTATTTGACCTGTGTAGCTAAACATGTAATTAAGATAACTGATTCATTTTAATTTCTACATTAAATCCCTTCATAATCTGTATGCATTGTTTTGGGGTATAGAGATATGGAGTCAGAGCCCTTCATATTCTTTGAAAGAAAAGAAGTAGATCATTAGTGCTTTTGTTTGGTTTTACTTCTGTTTGCAAAAGACATTGTCTATACTATATTAAGCTGCAACTGAAAGTGACGACATCCAATTAGCTAGTCATCTATGAGAGAGTGCATGTCCATGGTAAGTGTTACCATGGTTTGCAGGAAAAAAAGAATATATTTCTGTCATGTCTGTGGGAAGCTGGCTTGCCACTTTAGAAAAGGAGATGACATAATTTAGGAGGAGGGAAATTCAACAAAACTCTCACTGACCTCCAAGCTCACAGTCTTTCTTTCTTTTTTTTTTTTTTGTATGAATTTTATGGAAAACAGAATTTATTAAGTACTTCCATTCATTTTTTTCCTTTTGGGGAGCACCATTTGGAAATAACAAGTGTACGTTGTGATTATGTTCTCCCTGACACTGGACCCACATTTGTAATACTTGCTTCCATTCCTCTGGAAAAAGTCTAACATTTACTGTGGTTGGGTTTCTTTATGTGTATATTTACATATCAAACCAAAATGTAAAGAGTGAAGTTAAATTGCAGGGCTTCTGCAAGAATCTTTTACCCATTTTCATATGAACTTTATTCTGTTTAAATTAAATACAGATATTTATTCCACACAGACATGCACTTCCCCCTTCTTATTTTATTAAAAAAAAAAAAAGGGAGAGAGAGTACAACTTGAGGTAATAAGTTGTGATGATGAGGATCATTTTAACCCTAGCAGTTTGTTTTTGTGGCCAGCATTTCTTTCTTGAAGTGCGTGAAATTTATTTTCTTGCATTTATTTTTTATTTTATCTTTAAAATTTCGATGTGAGTGATTTATTAAGCCCTTGTTATTATAACAGAATGATGTTTGGCCTCTAAAATACTACTTGGCAGTTGTTAATTTGAAACTGGACAGATGGTAAGTTCTGTCATTAAGATCTGGTCAAATGTGAAGGAAAAAAGAAGATCCAGCTCCTCATTTACTGAGTGTGACTTCTTAGCCTAGTGCCAGCAAAGCTGGTTGTCAGAGTGTCGGTTCTCTCCATAGTGATGACCACCTTTGACAGGCTCTTCTGAGAGCAGTTGAGGAAAAAGGGAAATGCACGTCTAGGAGAACTGCTTGGGACTGCCAGATATCTAGACCTTAGGATTTGTCAACTCTTTCAACCTCCCTCCCATCCAAAGTTAAAAAGTACATTTGCAGAAAGATGTACATGAGTTTTAAAGATTTAATTTGGAAAAATTGAATCATATTTGCTCTTTGCTGTGTGTGTGTGTGTGTGTGTGTGTGTGTATGTGTGTGTTAGAAGAGATAGCACTAAGGTATGGAAGCTAGGTATACAGCATCATTTTGGTAACCTTCTTTGTTGGATCTCCAGTAGATTAAATAAACCTACTAAATAAAGTACCTACTGTGTGTTGGGCGTAGTGCTAGGTGCCAGGAATACAGAAATAAATAAGAGATAAATGTTGCCAATATTACACTCATAATATGATTATTCAAAAATGTTTAAGAATTGTTTGTAGTTCTTTTTGTCCCTGAGCATCCACTAGGATTGACTCATGGAAAATTCAATCTAGTGGACTGTTGGTTGCTTATCAGAGCAACCCCATAGAAACTTTGGGTATATAACAGGGCCTCTGAGTAAGCCCATGAAAGCAACTAACCAGAAAGAGAACTTGTTTCAATGCTTGGAGCCCTTTTCATTTACAGATCTTTAAATTTTCAAGTGTCACTTTCTTGGATAAAGTCTCTAATACAGGTTGTATAGGACACAAAAATAGAATCTTATTCCTCAGGGACATTGTGGCCTAGCTGGGGTTTTCACTACTGTGCTGCATGCACTTGAGTATTTATTTTAACCCTTTGTTAACCTAATATTTTTATAGAAGGAAAACTTCATCACAATATAAATTTCTTGAAGAAAAGGATCTTTTGGCTTATTCACTGGAGTATATGAGCTCTGAGAGCAGTGCCTAGCACAATATAGGAATTCCAAAAATATTTGTTGAATCTATTGTTGATCTTTGGTATCATTGGAGATATAGTGGGAGAATTAGATGAGATATTGTATCATGGTAGCAATGGAAATATCCATTCTTAGGTGATGCTTTAATGTTAGTATTATGAGAAAACATGGATTAACCCTTCTGTAACTTAGTTATGGGGAAAACTTTCCTAACTATGAATCAAGATCTGGTAGCAATAATATATAGGATTGATAAGTTTGATGATATCAAATAAAGAATTTTTGCAGGGCAAAAATTATCATAGAATAAAAGGCAAATAATTTGGGCAGTATACTTGCTAGTTATGCTGCAGAAAGAGGGTTTATAAAGTTTTTAAAAACAACCCTAAGCACCAACAACCTATAGAACCAAAGGGCCAACAACCCTATAGAATAATGGGCTTGATATATAGATAATACACAGAAAAATAAATGTAAATGGTGCTTAATTTATGATGCTCAACCTGATACATGATCAGAGAAATGCATATTAAAACTACATTGAAAAATAATTTTTTTATTTATTAGATTGGCAAAACTTCAAAGATTTGAAATGTATGCTATTTATTGGTGGGGAAAAATTAGCCCTATGATAACATTGCTGTTAGGAATGCAAAATGGTATATCCCCTTTCAGAGGGGAATTTGGCAACATCTAGCAAATTACACAAGTTTGCCTCTGACTCAGCAATTCCAATTCTAGGAATGGATTCCAAAGAAATGCAAAATATCCAAGATTTTTCATTACAACACCATCTGTAATAGTAAAAGACTAGAAACAACCAAGATGTCTGCCAGGATGGGACTTACTGAATAAATCACTGTGATCTACAAATGGATTACTATGTAGCTGTGTAAAAGATGAAGCATGTATATACTGATATGGAGTGACCTCTAGGATATCTGGTTAAGTGAAAAATAAAAAGAGGGTGGTGAAAAGTGCTTAGTGTATGCTAGTGTTTACCTAAGAGATTGAGGGAATGCAAATATATATGTATGAATGTACGTATTTGTTTATAGTTTAAAGAAAATGATGGACAAACCATAATATTAAAAAACAAGTTTTTTTTTTTTTGGTAATAGAATGAGTGAACATGGAGAGAACCTAGACTTCTTTGAATATAGTTTGTTTTATAGATTTGACTTTGGAACCATGTAAGTATTTTACGTAATTATAAAGCAAAATTAAATCCAAAAAGGCAATCTCTAAAAAGTTAAAGGAAAGTGAAACAAATGAACCTATCTGTGTATCTGAGTGGTGTTATAACCACACTGAGAGGATCTGTTCCAAGTGACTATAAAATACGTATTTTGAGTGTACATCTTAGTGGGATATAGTCCAGGAGAAAAAAACCTGCATAGAATCTTAAACTTTTTTCAGTGATTATATTATTGGTTGTAGTTATGGATATTATTTATTCTAAGACAGGTGTGTGTGAAGAATGTGGTAAAACAAATGAGTGTTTCTGTTGGTGTCAGTAAGAGCTTGGATTTTCAAAACTTAGGAGAAAGAAGATACAGATGCAAGATTGATGAAGTTAAGTAAAAATACTGTAGTCTTATGATGTATATTTTAAAAAATCTATATCAATATATCTATATCTGTATCTATATCTATATCTATCAATATCTATTATATCCTATCTGTGTCTCTGGAAAGTCCTAGAAACAAGAGCCAGTCTCTGGTAGCGATAGCTATTCCTAGTGTCACATTTGCTGTTTTCTCACTAAAGGCCTTTGTAGAAATGGATAAGTCTGTGTCTGGAGGCAGGAAATGATGACATCTTGTCATTCCAGAAAGTAGGGAAGCTATCAAAGATTGATAGGACATGTCAAAAGGACTCAAGAGCAAATTAAAAAAAAAATGTGCCCACTGAACAAAGAATTTGAGCATTAATAGCCCAGAAAATATGCTTCATTCAATCCATGAGTTCAGAATGAGAACTATTCAAAAAAACTTTTTTTTTTTGGTAGATTCTAGGGAGCATTTGAAACTGGTAAATAAAGGGAAAGAAATGAGCATTCATCGTAACTCTTTTGTATAAATTGTACCTCGGGGTAGCAAAGAGTTGATGCCGAGAAGATTCTCTTTGTAGAAGTATTCCAGCTAATAAATGAAGAAAGAATGCTAGACTCTCACCATTTTGCAACCTCTAATGATTTAATGGATCTGAGGATTGAGCTTTAATGGATACTGTATCAAATATTACATGTTTCCTGATAGAAGTATGCTCTGTTGCCAATGAAGTAGGCTTGCCAGAAAAATCATACCTGAGTCTTACTGGAAATACAGAGGACAGAGAGGAAGTTGGCAAACAACTCCAAGGAATGCAGTGAGGAAGCTCCCCACCATGTGATACTCTTGCAGGATACATGACTCCGTGGTTTTTTTGTTTGTTTGTTTTTTTGTTTTTTAACACAACAACAAAAGTTTTCAAGGAAGAGGAGAGAGAAAGGTAGAGAGGGAAACCATGGATTAAAAAACTTGAGACATATGAACCAATTATAATGTATGAACCTTATTTGGATCCTGATTCAAATAAGCAAAATGGTAAAATTGTGAGCCAACTAGGGAAATTTGAAGGTTGAACCAATGATAGTAAGGAATCATTGGTAAATTCTTCTTAGGTGTGATGATAGAATTTTTAAAAATATAGACTCCTTATCTTTTAAAGTTACATACTAAAATATTTACAGATGAAATGGTATAATACCTGGGATTTGATTTAAAATAATCAGGGGCCTGGGGAGGGAAAGATAAAACAAGAGTAGCCATGAGTGGATACTTGTTGAAGAGGGAAATGAGTACATGGAGATTTATTATATTATTTTCTGTACTTTTGTATGTTTGATATTTACGTAAGAAAACATTGAAAACAAAATAAAACTAAATGTCAGTGACTTGCATAGGCGCTTTGAATTTCATTCCCAGTGACATGAAGATGCCACAAGATGTCTCCCACCTACCTATCTTGGGACTTTATGTTCTCATTTATACAGATGCTGTTGCAGCTAAATTATTCTAAATTTGTTGGTGACCCTGAAGATGATTTCAGACCCTTTATCGAATCAACCAAATTATACTCTTCAGAGGGAAAAAGTCTTGTTTTAACCTTTTGTAGTTTTTCTAAGTCTTTGTTTTTATGAGAGTGTAATTTGGATGTAAAAGACCTAGAAGAAAGCATTGGGAAATCTGATAGGGAAGCTGAATCAGTTGGGCTTTTTATGTTGAAGCTTTTTGAAATCTTTTTTCAATCTAGCCAGGCACTGTAAGACTTTGCAGCTGGCTGATGTCAGGGACCTGCTGATGACTCACTTCATTTAGGCAGGGTCAGTCCTTGATAACTTCCTTGGAAATGGCTTGGGCTGCCAGGCACAGACCACGGCCACATGATTTTTGCTTGACATCATTTCTTTTACCCACAATGATGGGTATCAGTCATCAGAGGATCTAATTTCTATTTTACTCTCAGTCTAGAAGTTTAGAAGACTTTATTTTGCCTGCTTGGATTCTTCAGTTAATCTTACAATCAGGCTGTTTTCCGATTAGTAAAACAGAAGTCTGACTCAAGGAATCCTAGATATTTATCTTATATATTTAAGAAAGTATATAAAAGATGAAATACAGGTAGTAAAACCTTGTTAATTTTATTCTTTATCCATGCTGATTTTTTTGGAATCTTCTTGGATACTACAAAAGGAGAAGCACTTTCAATATGGACTTGCTAGAGTGTGCCAGTGTGTGTTTTGTAAATTGAGTTTATCTAAATCCCAGTCTAGAAGAAGTAAGCCAGTTTTCTCTAGTCTTTTTCTAGAAAGTGAATTTTAAAGTAATACCACATGTTGGATGAAATACAATAGAGCTAAGATCATTATCAAGATATCTTAATGTACTTAAAAACATTATTGACAAACACAGAATTGATTCAAAAATACGCATAGAGGAGTTTAGTATGGGGATTGTTACTTCAGTAATAACCTTTGTTTGGTGAAAGTTGGAGAACAAAAGTTACAATTGTAATAATATTTCCTATATTAATTACCTACGTGCACAATTTCAGTGAATAACGTGTATAGTTTTTGCAACAGTTCTTTTTTCCTATTATATGTTCGGTTAGATTATTGAAATGTGATCTTATGTCTGTTGAGTCTAATAATAAAATGGTTCTGGTTTCAAAAAAATCTTAATGTACCGTAGAGTGGATTTGCAAACATAAAAAAGGATGCTCATTAATTTGTGAAGATTTGAGAGAAAATTAGGACATGGGCGATTTGAAAATATTTCTTTTGTCCAGTTATAGGACTTGTATAGGTAAGTTCCTGGCAAGCTCATTTTTAATTCTTTCTTTCCTTTTGGACATATTTCTCATCTTCATTTTCCCACATATCTTTAGGTACTGGCAGACATCTATTTGTGCTCATAATCCCTGGATGATGTGGCCTCGATCACTTTCTCTCTTGTCTCTCAGCACAGTACTTAACATTGAGTTTCCAGAATTGTTCTCTAATTTCACTGTAAGTTTGTTGAGGATGGAGCTATCTTGTCTTATATATTCTTTTGCAGTGTCTAGTTTTGCTCAACTCCCTCTATTTAGCCACTGTGGGTTTATCTCAAAGAATCTTTACAAGTTTTAGGAATGTTTCAGAGCCCAAGATTTTGCATTGACTGACCATTGTGGGAAAGTGAATTCAGCTTTGCATTTATTTTCATTTTTATAATACTTTGCTATAATGCCAGTCTTTTAGAGAGAGATTATTACACAAAGCCTTATCCTGGGCAGTGTACTATCTGCAAGCTGAAATTTGTAATTCAAATTAGGAAGATTTCTGAAGAACATGGTTCTTGTATTTATTGGCAAGCTAATGCTTTATACTGATGATTAACAAAGTTAGAGTGATCTTCCCTTAGGTGCTTACAATTGTAAAAATCAGTGGAATGAAGTTACTTGTGGCATCAATGCAATTTGACACATTTTGCCAACAGGAAGTCTTTTTTTTTCTTAGCATCTTTATTGGAGTATAATTGCTTTACAGTGGTGTGTTAGTTTCTGCTGTATAACAAAGTGAATCAGCTATACGTATACATATATCCCCATATCTCTTTCCTCTTGCGTCTCCCTCCCACCCTCCCTATCCCACCCCTCTAGGTGGACACAAAGCACCGAGCTGATCTCCCTGTGCTATGCGGCTGCTTCCCACTAGCTATCTATTTTACATTTGGTAGTGTATATATGTCCATGCCACTCTCGCCCTTCGTCCCTCCCCGTGTCCTCAAGTCCATTCTCTACGTCTGTGTCTTTATTCCTGTCCTGCCCCTAGGTTCTTCAGAACCTTTTTTTTTTTTTTAGATTCCATATATATGTGTTAGCATACAGTATTTGTTTTTCTCTTTCTGACTTACTTCACTCTGTATGACAGTCTCTAGGTCCATCCACCTCACTACAAATAATTTCATTTTTTTTTATGGCTGAGTAATATTCCATTGTATATATGTGCCATATTTTCTTTATCCAGTCATCTGTCGATGGACACCTAGATTGCTTCCATGTCCTGGCTATTGTAAATAGAGCTGCAATGAACATTGTGGTACATAATGCTTTTTGAATTATGGTTTTCTCAGGGTATATGCCCAGTAGTGGGATTGCTGGGTCGTATGGTAGTTCTATTTTTAGTTTTTTAAGGAACCTCCATACTGTTCTCCATAGTGGCTGTATCAGTTTACATTCCCACCAACAGTGCAAGAGGATTCCCTTTTCTCCACACCCTCTCCAGCATTTATTGTTTGTAGATTTTTTGATGATGGCCATTCTGACTGGTGTGAGGTGATACCTCATTGTAGTTTTGATTTGCATTTCTCTAATGATTAGTGATTGCCAACAGGAAGTCTTATATACCATTAACTGAAACAATAGTAGCATACTATCTTTATTGAACATTTACCAGGTATGAAGCCCATCTGTGATGCCAAATAGTCCTCATATCAATCCTATGAAGTTGATGCTACCTGATTCTGATGGACTTTCTTATTTTATAGAACTTTTATATGGGCAAAGTAACCATAGTTAGAATGGCTTTTAATAATTATCTGTAATACATATTGACTGAGAAACTTCAGAGTAAGTTAGATGACTTTAGGATCTCCCCATGTGTAGATGCAGAACCAAAAACAGCATAATGGAACATATTCAATAATAAAGGCAGAAACAAAGAACTTTGAAACCCTGGGAATTAATGTGCCTGTGGGGGAGGGAGTCTAGACAGGCATTAAAGAGGAGGGGACTTTCAGATGGACCCTGAGTATGAAAAGTGTTTGCTATGATGGAAAAGGTGGGGCGAAAAAGGGTATTTGAATCATAAGATATAATACAGACGGTGAAAGTGTGGCCTGTAGAAGGCATAGTGCGTAAGTAACTGTGGCCGGAGTGCCATTTGGGGGGGGGGTATGTGTGTATGTGTGTGAGAGAGAGAGACATGGGTGGGTGGGTGGGTGGGTTGGGTAGATGGCACTGTATAGCATAGTGATTGTGAGTTCATCAGTTTGGGGGTCAGAGGCAAGCCTGGTTTAGAGTCCTAGGTTTGTGTCTTCCTAGCTCTGTGTCAACTGAATTTGCTCATTCCTTCATTTATTTATTCAACAAATACTCATTGATGTCTTCAATGAACCTGGCATTACCCTAAGTACTAGGGATGGAGCAGTGAAAAAAACAGGCAAAAATCCCTGCTCTCAGGGAGCTTTACATTCTAGTGTGTGTTTTTTTTTCAGGAGAAAGTGTGGAGAAATCAAATATGAAAAGGACCATCTAATGTTGAGTACAATAGATCAGATTGTGGAGGGAGGAGTCAGTGCCCAGGCCTCAGGCAGGAATGAGCTTTTATGTATACAGAGCAAAGAGAAAACCAGTGAGGCCTGAGGAGAGTGGGAGAAGGTGAACTTGGAAAGATGGGCAGAGGCCAGGCCAAGGAGGGTCTTGTTGACCACAGTAAGGAAATAAGATTGTGTTCACAGTGCAGTGGGAAGGCGCTAGAAGGATTTAAGCAAGGCAGCAGGTGATGTGATTTGCATTCCTAATAGACCACTCTGGCTGCTCTGTGGCGAATGGCCTGTATTGTGCCAGAGGGGAGGCTGAGAGGTCACTGCAGACATCCTGGTGAGGAGTGATGGTGGGCTAGAGAGCATGTGGAGACAGAGAGAAGAGGATGGTTTTCCCATCCATTTTGGAGGGATAGTTGTCAGGATATGTGGAGGAATTGGATATGGAGGGAGAGTGTGAGGAAGGAGAGGAATCAAGGACAAATTCTGAGGTTTTAGGACTAAGTTGGATGGGCAAGTCATGTATTCCTTGAATTCCAGAGAGCTATTCCAAGGATTAAATGGGATAGGAGAAGTATATGGAATGGTAGATGAGTTCATTAAGTATGCTTTGTGTTCTCCTGGGGTGTTTGGACTCAAGGTATAAAGACACAAAGCCCATAGAGTGACAGAGAAGTTGAGAGAGGGCTAAAGAAAAGGTACTTAGCAGAAGCCATGTGACAGCCAAACCCAAGAAAAAGCAGAAATCATGATGTGGAGAGGAAGGAGGGTGGTGGTCACAGTAGCAGAAGCAGTGGCAAAAGAGAGATTGAATTATAAATCCAATGGGTGGTCTGGTGTCGCTTCTGAGCCATCTGGTCTCCTGGGATATCAGAAAGGGAATTTCTGTTCTCTCCCAGACCTGGCTGTACTGTTGCCCACAGTTTTCTGGTCCTTCTTTTGCTCCCGCCTCCCCACCACGAGCCCTCTCTACCTGGAAAAATCCAAAGTTGTCCACTCATTTAACCTGAAGGAGCCAAAATAAGATGAGTGAATTTCTTTCATGTTGGAGGGCCCATCTTTCTTTTTTTTTTTTGGAAGAATTCTGCTACCCTTTACTTTATTTATTTATTTATTTATTTATTTATTTATTTATTTATTTATTTATTCATTTATTTATGGCTGTGTTGGGTCTTCGTTTCTGTGCGAGGGCTTTCTCTAGTTGCGTCAAGTGGGGGCCACTCTTCATCGCGGTGCGCGGGCCTCTCACTATCGCGGCCTCTCTTGTTGCGGAGCACAGGCTGCAGACGCGCAGGCTCAGTAGTTGTGGCTCACGGGCCTAGTTGCTCCGCGGCATGTGGGATCTTCCCAGACCTGGGCTCGAACCCGTATCCCCTACATTGGCAGGCAGATTCTCAACCACTGCGCCACCAGGGAAGCCCGGGCCCATCTTTCTTATAAATGGATTTTTATTTATTTTTAAGTTATGAAGTAATGCAAAAATGTATTTGTATTGTAATTTTAAAAAGTAGAATAAAAAAATTTAACATGTAGAATAAATTCCTCTTCAGTCTTCTGAACACAGTGAAGTTGTGTCCTCTCCCCAGGGGTAACCACCGTTATCATTTTGGGGGTGTACCCTTCCATATATTTTCTAAGTAGTTACATACTTATCAAATATATACATATATTGATATTGTGGGGATTTTCCAAACATAAATGAGATTATATGGGATATTAAAAACAATAACTTTACCAAAAAAATAAAGTAAAAACAGTAACTTCCTTTTTTCACTTACTGTTTCTTAGAGGTCCTTCTGTGTCAGTACACACACACCTGCCTCACTGTCAACAGTTGCCCATTACTCCACTTACCATGCTTTAGTCACTCTTTCTCCTATAGATGAACAGTTGTTTCCAAAATTTGTTTCCTAAATTTGTTTATTGTTTCAATAAATAAATAAATTTCAAATTATTGTTTCCAATAATTCTGCTACTACAGAATTATTTTTGAGAGCCGGCCTGTGCTACCATGCAACCTTTCACCCATTTGGGCAAAACCAAAGTGATCTTGGTGAAGTCCTTTGTCATTTGGTGGCTGTGCAGTACATCTCAGCCCTAGGGTTGGGCTGAGCTGCAGGCGGAGTCCATGGAGCTTGTGTGGATTGCAAGTCAGGCACATGTGGCAGCAATTTTCCTCTGTTGCTGCAGGGAGGAATTAGAACTGCTGGGCAGGGTGAGCCTCAAACATTGCAGTATCCTCAAGAAAAGCTCGAAGTAAACTACCCTATTTATTTTAACACCTAGTAAAAGAAAATATTAACTTTGCTAAAATAAACTTCTAAAGAGACAGGTTTAATGAGAATTTCTGAATTAAATTTAAGGGTTTTAATTAAACATGCAAAGGATAAACAGTATCTTCAAAGTTCAGCCTTTTAAGAAGTAATAACTATTTCTTCAGAAGGAAAAATATTTACCGGCACTGAATGCCTGGATGTTTGATCTTTGACAGTTGGAGCCTTTGTGTTTTTGAAAATTCATATAAAAACCTAAGTCATAAGGGCACTCACAATGTGTGTGCTTTCTGTAGATAGGTTCGTGGAAACTATGGATATCTTTGAAGTAATCCACCTTTGTTTTAGAGAAAGACATTGTACTTGCTGAAAACCAGTGAGTGTTCTAATTGTTGTCATCATACTATATATATCTTGTGAATACTCTCTTCTACTTTCTACTCAGCTTGTAGCCCTCTTTCCTTCCACTGAGTCCATATAACCCAGGGGTTCCGATATCAACGTGATGGGATCCAGACAGGTGTTGTAACTCAGGGAAGCCAGCTGAGTGGAGACTGTTGTAACTAGAGAACAGAGGCCCAATCTAAAGCTGATTCTTGCCCTCAGGAACTAGGAGTCCAGTGTTGCCAGATATTCTGACTTTAAGAGAAGCAGGAAATCCAGACTTTTTGGTGGAATCTCTGTTTTTTTAATGCTGGCAACCGATTTGAAAATTATTTTGCAGTAGTGTGCAGTCAAGCAGAAGACATGTGTTAGACATCACTTGGAATTTCTTAGTAAACCAAAGAAAAATTTCGAGCTTTCTTATTTTGAGGGTTATCATACAACTTCTTCCATACTTCCCTACGTTTTGACTGAGGTGATCTTTTATTTGGTAGGTTTATTTCTCACAAGTGTCATCCCCAGATCACTAGGAGGCAGTGGAGTGTTCTGTTTAAGATCCAGACTTGAGTATCAGCTGAATCTAGGTTGAATTATAGCTCTGTTGCATAATAATTTTGTTACCTTGGATGGGTGATTGCAGCTCTGTGAGTCACCAGGAAAAGGTGACTACTAATGATCTGTCTTAATTGCTTTACAGTACAACAAATCCTTATTGAGTGCCAACTATGTACCAGACACTGAATTAGGTATTGGGGATGCCACAGTGAACAAAATCAGACATGGCTCTGGCATTTCTGGAGCTCACTGTCCAGTGCAAGAGAAAGATATTAATCACATAGTCTCAGTAATACAATTATAATGAGAAAAGGAGGTTAAATGCTCTGCCCAGTGAAAGGTGATTCTAGGCTGGCCTTCCTGGAAGAAGAGATGCTTCATCTGAGATCTGAAAGATGAGTTGGAGTAAACCAGGTAAGAAAGGGATGGAATAGTGTTTCTGTCCAAAAGGCCAGTGTGTACTTCCTTTCCTAGGTATTGAAATCACACTGATATTATTTAACCAGATTGAATAATGATCTGAATCCAAGTCAATTTTACATGGTCCCATTTTAACAAATATTTTCAAGGAGAGACACAAAAGTACTGTTAATTCTCTGCAGCTCTCTAACAAAATTCCCTTTGTCAAGTGTAGTAGTAGTTAAATCAGATAGTATAGTCTAGGTTATGCTGCAGTAACAACCTCAAAATTGCAATGGCTTAAGGCACAGATCGACAAATTATGACCTATAGGCCAGATCTTGTATATGCCTGCTTTGGTAAATCAATTTTTATTGGAACACAGCCATGCGCATTCATTTACATATTGTCTATGGCTGCTTTCCCACTACAATGGAAGAATTGATTAGTTGTGAAAGAGGCTCTACAGCCTGCAAAGCCAAATATATTTACTACCTGGCTCTTTACCAAAGAAAAAAAATCACCAATCCCTGTTTAACAGTATTGGTGGGAGCTTCTTTAATGGGAAACTGGAAATTATACTGCCTACACATGGGGCTGTGTAAAGGAACACATTTGTTCATGGAAAGGACCTAGCTTGGTGCTTGGCATGTAATATACTGATTCTGCTATTTGTTATTATTCTTAATACTTTTTTTTTGTTTTTTTGCTCTTCTTAGAAACCCCTGCTCTAATTGCTAAGCCTTGTGTATGTTATATCAATATTATTACTGCCACTACTAACAGTAACGCTTTACATTTAGTGCTCATCTATGGTGTTTAAGGTATTGTGCTGGGAACTTTGTGTGTCATCATCTTGAACTCTTACAGTGGTCCTATGAAGGAGAAGTATCCCCATTTTGTAGACCCTGCTCTTATTAGTAACTAACACTACCATTGACTGAGCATTTACTCTGCCCAAACGTGGTGCTCACATAAGTACTAGGTCCTTATAAAACCATCCCATTTTACAGACGAGGAAGCTGATACCTAGAGCAGTGAGTAACTTGCTCAGCTCTGAAGTGGTAGAGCTGAGAGTCTAACTGCAGCCCTTCTAACACCAAAACCTTGAACGTACTTTCCATTACTGTACCATCCCACGTCCCATGAGTAATCAGGGTAGAGTGGTTAAAATGACAGCTTCAGTCACCTCTTGGCCAGGCTGGCCCATTCCTTGTCCCGGGGACAGCTTCTCTGTTGCATTTCCTCTGCTCAGAGTAGTCTTGCCTTTTCCTTCCCAATGTGTACAGTCTGCTCATCTCCAAACCCCTTTGTCTTAGAGAGGCTTGTTCTCATTGCTTTTGTGACCTCTCCTTCCTCTGACCTAGGTTGAACTTTTGGATTGCTCATTAGATGCTAAAGTGACAAAACAGAGTAGACTAGGATGAGCCCCTTGCAGAGTAGGCACTCATTTAGTGTGTTTTTTCCTGTGGATTTAGTGAGTTACACCTATCATTTCTCTTCCTCCTCCTTTTTTTTTTTTTTTTGAATAGCTTACTGAGCACTTTATATATGGCAGTCTTCATGCCACACACATCATGCCATTTTCATAGCACCCCTGTGAGGGGGTCCTCTTATTAACCTGATTTACAGGTGCAGAAACTGAGGCTGGCCCAAGGTCTCTTGACTAGGGAGGTAATATCCAATAAGGATGAAGATGTCCATTGGACGGACCAGTTGTCTTGTCTTAGCAGCTACTTGTATGGAATGGAGGCCAAGTGGTTCCCTTCTAAGGATTATATCAAGTTCATATTGACATGGAGAATCCAGGCAATGGCTCACTACCAAATAAGTGACAAAGCACAATGGATGAATTTATGATTTTCAAACATAACTAGAATTATTTATTCAGTTTCTCAGGTTATTAAGCACTCACTATCCACTGTGAGTGAGCACTGAGCTGAGCATAGTGAGAGCATTTGCAAATGCCTGAGGCAGTCTTACCCTTCTAGGCAGTATGTAGCCCTGGAGGAGGCAGCATCAGCTATTAAGAGCTCAGGTTTTGTGTCTGGGGACTCAAGTTCCAGTCCAGGCTCTGTCACTTGACTAATATTGGGATCTTGGGCAATTTGCCTAACTTTTCAGAACTTTAGTTTTCTTAACTGTAAAACAGGATGATGGGAATACCTACCTTAAAGGGTTAGCATAAGCATTCACAGATAGGATGTAGGTAAAACATTTAGCACAGTGCCTGTTATATACAGACCACTCAATAATGTCTTAACTATTAATAGATGTAATCTATAGTAGAGAGAAACATGGTCCCCAAGAAAGTACAAACAGGCAAACATGAAAGAGGTATTGGAGAGGAGAAGAATAATTCCTTCAGGCTAGGGGGTGTTGGGAAGGCTCCACTATGGAGGCAAACTGGAACTTGAGGGATAATAGAATGCTGATGGGCAAAATGACCAGGAGAGGGAATGGCATTCCAGGCTGAGGAAACAGTGTAAGCGAAAACATGGAGACAGGAGAGTCGGGTATATTCAGGGAATTCTTCGTGGGGTTGGGTGGCTGGAAAGGGGAGGGGAAATGAAAAGATGTGGAGAGTCTGACTTTATGAATATTGAAAAAAGTATTTCTGGAACACATGACTGCAAGTATGTGGTGGTATCCCAATGAATGTGCAACTGTTCCTTCTGTGGATGCCTGCCATTCCTGGAGGCTGCAAAGTGATCCCCTTCTCCTGCAGGAAGATATAAAGGCTTGCTATTCTGCTCTCAAGACATTAGTGCCTTGACTCCGCATTACTGGCAGGACAAGTTGTCCCTCCCAGGTTCAATACTAGAGATACATCTGCTCTTACAACTTGTAATTCCACGGCAGAAAACAGGTCCTTGATCATAAATGTTCTCCTTGATCATAAAGCCAGGCTCCTGGGCCACACTTGCCTAGGTGAAGGTAAAATAGAGTGAAGCATGGCTTTCTTATTATTTTAAAATGTAGATTTTATTTTATTCAGGTCTGGTGAGGCCAACAGATCAGGAGAAGACTACCGTTAAAAAGATAGTTTGTACTCACAGTTCCCAAGAGGAGGGGATATGTCATACCATGGCGGGGCCACGCAAGGAAGCATTAGAGCTGGTCAGGAAGTAGAGGGAGGGAGGGGCAAACATGGGCAAGAGCCTTTATTGTGGTTTCCACGGGAAGGAATGGTTGAGGCAGGGTAAGCACGTTTAGGATTGGCTAGTTTGAATAATTTCAGCAGGCTCTGGAGCGTATGGGCTGTCCCTAGTTTTCTGGTACCTGGCCTTTGGGTGATAGCGTCCCTGAGTGTGAGATTCTGATGTAGGCCATGGTGGGGGTGTGGGCTCTGGATTGATTGGTTTGCATATGAAAGGCATACTTATAGGTGAGCCCTTTACTATCTCTAGGAACTGGCCAGCCCTGGGAGGGGAAGTCTCTTCGGGGTCAGCAAGGCCACACATGTCAAAGCATCATAATACAGAAAATAAAAAGGCATGATTAATATAGTTATGTCCTTGATTATGCAAGAAAATTGTGTCCTTCAGGAATTTACAGAAATTCTGATATTTCTAATACATACACACATACATACAGACACACATACACACACATACATCACACCACTGCAAAGCATGTAGAGCTTCAGTAGGTGGGTGTTACATCACAGAGGCCTGCTACACGAAGGCATCTTTTTACCTGCTTGCTCAACACCAGGGATGAGGCTTTCTTACGGCTAGAGGAGACTGGCGGACTGAAACACCATGAAATCACCCGATTCATCTTTTCAACATTACTCACGTGACTGCTTTCATAGAAGCTTTTCAAAGTAATGTTCTCAACTTCATTCCTTCATTTATAATCACCTTTTCCTAAATGCACCCCTTCTTCCTATATTCAAGAAGTTAAGAAAGAAAACTCGTATTCACACAAGACACTAGTACAGCAGCTGATGTCTCCTATGAACTGGAGCTTGTATGGTGGGCCCTGTCAAGTCGTTTAATTCTCAGAAAGGATATTAACACCCTCATCTAGAAGATGGAGAGACATATTTTTGGAGTTGCTCCGTAACTTGTTCAGGGTTTTATACACGAGAGCCAGAGAAGCTTTTCCTGATTTTTCATATTGCCTCTTTGGGGACCACTTCCCTAAAAGAACAAATGGTTTTGGTCTGTTTTTCCTGCCCAGGTAGCTAATATCTCTGATGATGGGCCTTTATCAGATACTGCTCAGGTTTATTTGTTAGGTCATGTTTGCAGGAATCTTAGAATTTTGCAGTCAGAGGAGTGGCAAGTTGACCTTCTAGTGGAAATGGGAAATTTAGTTTCTCTCCTCCCCTTCCCGCCCCAAATCTTAAACATGTATTATCTTTATCATGGTAGAGTACTTTGTAACCGTCCCTCCTGGTTTTCTTTATAATGTATGTAGTTAGCTAAATGCATGAACTCTGCTTTCCAGTTTATCCCTGGACTTACATATTTCAAATTGTGATTTTAAAACTCCAGGATCATCTTTTAGTAATAACAACCATCCAGAACTAAATTGTTTAACGTGATAGTCTCCTTAGAGACTAAAGAGGAATTGATAGCCTCTCTAACAGCAAGTGTGTGTGTGTGTGTGTGTGTGTGTGTGTGTGTGTGTGATTCTCTCGTTCAAGGCTTTTTACTCTTTGCTAATATGCTATTGCCCAGGATTACTTAATTAAACATGACTTAAAAGTTTGCATTATACTTTAAAGTAGTGACAGAAATTGCTTAACATGATCTTGGTTATATGCTGCCTTTGGAATGGCAAGAAAGCAGAGTCAAGAAAATACATTCACTCTGTTAAATCTTTATTTATTTTCCAAGGAGTGAGAGAACATTTTTATCCAAGTGGTGAGAACCTCCTGGAGTTGATTGACTTAAATTAGCTTGATTGCTTTTTATCAATCGCAGCTGCACTGTTTAGCATAAAAATGCAAAACATCTAAAAAGCATTTGCCTTGCAGCATACTAGAAAGATGTTTTTAGTTAGTTTTAAGATGTTTCAAATTTTTATTCTGCACAGATTCTCTGAGAATGTATCCAGAACATATCTAGTTACAGAGAATTAGTACAGATATTGTAAACTTTGAGAAAATGAATTAAAGAAAATATGCTGTTTTATGAATTACATATTTAGAATTTGGGCTTTTTAGCTTTTAAATGTCTCTCATAAGTTAAACAGTTCAGCAATATTTGTTGCAGTGGCCGAGCCAAGCAAACCGCTGCTAAACATTAAAAAACAGTCATTGGAACTTTTCACATAATGAGCCATTTGGCCTTTCTTGTGGAGCTGTGACATGGTTCAGTAGAAACTGGCTGTTGTAAAGTTAGGTAAAACCAGGTTTGTCTTGAAATCCTATGAATGAATTTCAGACCATCATCTTTGTTTTCTCCCTAGCTTAGACAGTTTAATGATGGGCATGGCTGACTTAACTGAATGTCTTCTTGTGTGGGTGCTGCTGGGAGTGGTCCAGTCTGGAAGGCACTCTCGTTCTCTTTCTGAATCAACTGCTGTTTTTCTGATTCCCCCCCGTTTGGCAGAGTTTTGCTCTTTGGTGCTTTTTGGACATTATCAACATCAAAATCAGAAGAAGGCGCACTCTCAGAGGTGTGAGGTGAGAGGGAGGGAGAGGGAGAGAGAGAAAGGAGAGCAAACTGGTTGCTTTTCTTCTTATTTTTGTCAAAAATCACCTACTAGTCTTGGTTGAGAGAAAGTGAATCTCTTGCAGACCCTAGGACTGAAGACAGAACTCGAGTTCATAGAACAGAGCTTCTTGGACACACCAGGGGCATGTTCCTTCAGCATGGGCTCTGGGTGGCAATTCAGGCATGTAAGACAAATTTTCCCTTTAAATCTGTTTTTTGAATGGAGTACCAACATTTCTTTGCTGGACATTATAGAAGTCCTGTGTGTGAGAATGGCACATACTTATCGTTACTTGGCCGATTTTTCTTCTTTTAAAGGGTGTGAAGAGTCATGCTCTTGGGTCTGTAATGCTTGGGCCATGTGCCCTCAGTTAGAGAGAAAATTGGAGTCCTTGAGACATTGTCAGGCTGTGGGCTTCCCCCTGCCTTTGTGAAAGCAACTGCTTGGTAGTGATCAGTTCAACAATCAAACGAGGCACAGGAATTCCATATGAACAGGTGGGGCCCCTAATAAGAGCAGGTGTATGTCCCGGACTCCAGAGGTAAACTTGGCAGATATGGGATTAACCAGTTCAAAGGCTTTTTCCACAGCTTTTCATTCTGGGTAAGTCTCTGTTATCCATTTAGATTTGTAGAATCAAATAAGCCACATCATTCTGGGGAAATTTTTGAAAAATTCTTACCTGTTTCAATACTGCCTACAGGGTACTTTGCAAAAATCCTTCTTCCCCCCACTTTTAATGTATTATTAATATGCTCTAATGATATTATTGGTGTTTAAATCATTCACAATTTTAACATTATGATAGAATTTTAAAAATTGTTTCCATATTCCCTTCTCATCTTTGTTATGCTGTGTTCACATCATTTATCATATAATTGCTTTTATAATATACCTAAAATTTAGGGTTTTGAGTTTTTAAATTTAACATAATGTTAATAAAAGTGTGCCTATGTGATTATAAGCCTCCTGATTTTTATTGTTAATCTCATTTCGTGCTCTCATTTCCCCAGCCACACTTCTACTTTTCGTCACTGCAGTTGTTTATAAAAATTTTCATTGGTTATAGGTACTATTTCAGTGTGGATGTCTTTGAATATTTGGCTTGCTGGATCAAAAGAATGTAACAATTTTTATGGCATTTTATGTGCACTTCTGAATTGCTTTTTGTAAATAAACCAAGTATAATGCCTCAGCAAAAGGCTGATAAAACATTCCCCACAATCTTGACAGTACTGGGTCTTTTAATGTTAAAATGTTCAGCATAGCATTATTACGCTTTGTTATGACTTTAATTATTAGACAGGGTTAAAAGTGTTTACTGGGTTTATTTTCTCCATGAGTCTCATGTGGTGGATTCTTACTTAGTATAATTATACATTAGAGATATTAACTCTCTTAGTTGATGCAAATATTTACTCCATTTTATTGCTTGCCTTTTAAATTTTGGTTTTGTGAGTTTTCATCAAGTTTTTGGCTAATGTAGTTGAATCTGTCAAGCATTTTTGTCATCACTTTTTTGGTTCTCCAAAGATCAATTTATTTAAATGATTTTTCTTCATTGTTCAGTCTTGATGCAGTCTTCATCTTATTTCCCATATAAAATTGGTGTTCTTTTGGGAAGCTGCTTTCCTCTCAGCCTGATTGTTTGTGCTATATCTTGCATCAAGCTCCCCTGCTTTGTGTTCTAGATAGGAAGGGAGACTGCTACCCTAAATCCAAAATTGATTTTTCAGAATAATATTTGATATGCTTATCTGATTTTTTCCCCCATTTTATTGCTAGAACTATTTTCTCTTTTATTTCTAAAAAGAATCATCTATGGGGTGCACTCAATCTGCAAATTAACTGGGGACAAATTGATTAAATTAAGTGAATAATATATTCTGTCAGGTATTTCTCTAATTTTAGTGTCTTTTATGACCCTTATTAAGTTTATTCATATGTGCTTTATCTTTTGTAATGTTATGAAATATATATACTTATATGAAGTAAATATATGTATATTTGTATTCAGACCACTTACTCTTTATTGTAAGAATTACGAAAAATTATTGGTCATTTCAATTTTCGTACTATAATGTTAAGGCAAATAGTAATGTTTTTATCCCTTTAGTGTTACTATTTATTTTTTGAAAAACTTTTTGTTGGTTCTTATGCAATAGACAAACTTCAAAACAGTATTAAATCTTTGTTTCTACTGTCTGTAGGAATGCCTAAAGAGTTTTCTCCAGTAATGGCACTGTGCTTCTTTGCTATGGTGATACTTTTCCTAATGTTGAGAAAGCTTCTATTTCCTTTTAAAAATGTTATGGGAATGAAAGTTGTGTTTTATTAAATGATGTTTTAATATCAATTAAAATTCTCTTCGGTTTTTCTTACTTTGCTTATTGATATGGTGTTTCTATTAACAAAAGTTCTTACGCTGAAGGATCCCAGGTGAAAGCCTATTTGTTGTGGTGTGATTTTTAAAGTATTTTAAGTACTATATGCTAGTTTCATTTAGGACTTTTGTATCTATATTAATAAGGAATATTTTATACATACACAGAGCTAGATAGGTTTTAAGATCAGAATCATATTTTTCTTGGTAGTGTAAATTAACATTTTTTCCCTATGTTCTTGAGTAGTTTATTTAATCTGGAAATTATTTGTTCCTTGAAAGTATGAAAAAATTCACCAGTTGCTGTCTTAGAAGGAATAACTATCAATTTTGGTATTTCTCTTCGGGTGGGATCACATGTCAAGTTTCTCTCTTACTTTGTTAGAATGAGAAGTTTGGACAATTACTTCTTTAGTAAGTATTTAATTTTTCCCAGTGGATTATATTTTATTTAGATTAAATTTTTTTTTGTATTGTTAAAAAATCAGAAAGGTGGCTTTGGTGATGGGGAGAAGTTTCCCAGTACTTTAGCCCTGGTGGCTGCCTGCATATTTTTAGGGTGAAAGCACAGTATCAGTGGTGGACAGGATCCTTGAGATCCCCTCATGTTTCAGATGGGGAAGCTGAAGGATAGATAGGTTATGTGGCTTGGCCAGAACAAATCAGCAGGTGTGCATCCTGGGAAAAGTGGAACTAGTACCTAAAGCCCCTTAGTCTTTATCTAGGCATTTTTCTATTATACCCTGTTGTCTTTTGTGAACTGAGAGGGTACAGAGTTGGATTTAGGGCTACCAAAATGTAGGGAGAATGAACCTAGAATCCCATGTCGACCTTGAGAGTTTAACCTCTGAGTCTGAGATTATTGTATCAAGCTTGAGGATTTACAGTTCATTTAAAAGAAGGGTTGGGAAGTTTAATGGACTGCATAAGTAACTGGAACCCATTTCAAATTAGTTTAAGCAAAAAAAGGGATCTAGTGATTTGTACAATTGAGGATTTCAGGATTGCATTGACTTCAGGCATAGCTGGATCCAGGGACTCAAACATTCTCATTGCACTTCTTTCATTTTTTCCCTGCAGCTTCTTGGTCTTTGTTCCTTTTTTGGTTATATTCTGTAAGAAGTTAGGGCTGTCAGCCAACCCAGAATCATATCCTTCCATCTTTGCAACCTCAACAGAATAAAACAGGTTTCCCTGTTAGGTGCATTGGATGGTTCTAAGAAGGACTGTAATTGGCTGGGCTTAATCAATCACCTGATTATCTCTGATCTAATCACGATGGTGATTAGGTCACAGTCAATGAAATACCTCCAGCAGCCAAAGTAACTGAAAAGTAATCTTTTCCTATATATCATAAAGAACATTACAAGCTTTCCAGTTTATAAACAATAGCAGCACTCCTCGCATTTTGAAAGAATACCCAGGGCTACTGCTACTCTATCCTTGTTACCCTCTGACCTCAGTGACTTCTCTCTCTCCCTCTCTCTGCCCTTTCAGCCCTTTTTAAAAAAAAAAAAAAACATGGACCTAATCTCTGGGGCTGTTTTTATGTTCCCTCCATTTTGCATTGTCTCTGGAGTCCAGGAGAGCCAGAGTAAAAGGCTGCTCCCCCTTCGATGCTGGGACAAGGGGAGAGGAAGTGAAACATTTTGTCCAAGTGAAACATTAATAATTTTGGTTCCTTCTTCCCAGTTGTAGACCTCCACAAAAGAGAGATCTAATATATAATTGGATTATTCTGGTTACAGGTAAACACCTATCTTTTCTCCTCTTTCCATAGGGGCCAGTGTAATTTTCCTGTGCATCTGGAGGTACTGCCATGCTGAGCTTGGTTGTGTTCATTTTGATTCCTCGTAAGGAACCTTCCATCTAGATAACAGGCCCTTCTCAAGGGTCCTACCCACCCCTAGTGCTGAAGGGACCCTACTTTCTTAAGAAGCTGGGTGCCCATAGAGATTATAGTAAAATTAATATACAGTTTGGAATTTTATAAAGGAATTTTGAAAAGTTCTCTTAGTGAACTGAAATCATGTCTTTTAAGTTTCTTTCTGTACCAGAAACATCCAGTCCTGAATTGTATGTTCTTTCTAAAATCACATGCCAGCTTTAGATCATTTCCCCAAATCTCTTTGACTTTGAGGTTGTATTTTAAGAACAAGGACTGCTTGGGTCTGATTGACCCTGATATTCCTTTATATCATGAGTCCAGCAGTTCAGCAGTCATGTTAAAATGCCTGCTTAGCTTGGGTCTCAACTGCTCTTTTGCTAGTGCATCTGTCAATCAAAAGGATGTGAGGACATCCTCTTGGATCTTCCTAGAACTGGTCCACTGTTCCTCATTGCCACTAAGAACTGTCTGGATTGTTGCCATTGCCTCCTAAATGGTCTTCCGTCTGCTCCCAATGCCTCCCCAGAGTGAGCCTGTTAACATGTGAGTCCAGTCCTATCTCTCCTCTGCTCAGAACCCTCCAGGGGCTCCTCATTTCACCCAAAGTCCTCACAGTGACATCAGGCTTACGTGATCTCTCTTCACTCCTGCCCTCACCCCATTACTTCATGACTTTGTCTCCTAGCCCATGTCCCCTTGCTCACTCCACTCCAACCACACTGGCCTCCTGGCTGTTATTCCAACATGCCAGACATGTGCCCACTCTTGGTTTTTTGTACTGGCTCCCTCTACCTGGAACACGTGTCCTCTGACTCACCACATTGCTAACTCTCTTCACCTCATTTACCTTCTAAGTGAGGTCTACACTGGCCACCCTGTTTAAAATTGCAGCCCCCTCCAACTGCAGGATTCCCTTTGCCCTGCTCTATATAATTTTCTAGCATTCTATAATTTTAATTATTTTCTATGTTTGCCATTTATTGTCTTTCTCCTGTCCTCTTCCCTCCTCCTATTAAACTGAAAGCTTTTTGTTCACTAATACTCCTAAGATCTAGAAAACAGTAGAACACGGTAGTACTCTATGAATATTTTAAAATAAGTGAATGGAACTCTGTAGGGATGTTTTAAGATATGCTGCGGCTGGATTCTTAAGCTTTGGTTCAAAATCCCAGACAGGTCCTAAAATATAACTCAGAAAAACCCCCAAATCTAGGATCTCGTATGACCTAGTCCTGTCACATTCAAAGACACATAGCCAATAACTACAGTAATTAAAAAGTAATTCTCTTCTGTTGAACTCCCTAAAATATCACCAGCTAAGTTTATTACAACTTATTTCAGTGAGGGAGAATGCCACCTTGACAAAGCCTTTGCAGTTTCTCAGAAGGGGAAATTAAAAGTAGAATATTTATAGGGCTTTGAGGTTTAGGTTTCAGTAGTTTAAGATGGGTCTTTCAGGCAGTACTAATTGGAATTGGCCAAAGTTTGTGATATAATAATTTAGGGTTGATGGACACAGCAAAGTGAGGGTCTTGAAGAGAGTCTTGATAAATAACTGTGGTGGACAAGAGGATGGTTTGACTAGGTGAATAGATTTTTTTTTTTTAAACATCTTTATTGGAGTAAAATTGCTTTACAGTGGTGTGTTAGTTTCTGCTTTATAACAAAGTGAATCAGCTATACATATATCCCCATATCTCCTCCCTTTTGTGTCTCCTTCCCACCCTCCCTATCCCACTCCTCTAGGTGGTCACAAAGCGCCAAGCTGATCTCCCTGTGCTATATGGCTGCTTCCCACTAGCTATCTATTTTACATTTGGTAGTGTATATATGTCCATGCCACTCTCTCACTTCGTCCCAGCTTACCCTTCGGTGAATAGATTTTTATCCGTAGTAAATTGATCAATGGGAATTTCCTGAAGCTAAAAGTGAATTTATTTATTGGTTTCCAGCCTTGTCTTTTCTGGGAAAAGATTTCCTGGAACAAACAACTAAGATGTTGACATGGTGGTCTACAGTCATATTGAAGTTATAGTGACAAAGGTGGTCTCAATTCTCAATTCTTTACTTGTGTCTCATTAAAGGAAATGCACTTCATTCATTCATCAGTTTGTTTATTGATTCATCTGAAAAATACATATTGATTTCCTGTTTTTCTAGACTTTAAAAAATTATTTAAAAAATTTTATGCAGTTTTTAAAGGTTACTTTCCTTTAAAATAACTATATAGTTATTACAAGATATTGGCTATATTCCCCATGTTGTACAATACATCCTTGACCCTATCTTACCCCAGTAGTTTGTATCTCCCACTGCCCCACCGATAACTACTAGTTTGTTCTCTATATCTGTGAGTCTGCTTCATTTTTGTTGTGTTCACTACTTTGTTGTATTTTTTAAATTCCACATATACGTGATACCATACAGTGAGTCGACACCAGGCTAGTAGTGCAGCAGAGCTTCCCATCAACCATTCTTTCCTTTTATCTCAGGTTTCTTCTTTAACACTCAGCTATTCCGCACCTTCTCCCCTCTTTTAAATCCCTGCAAACTCCTTTTGTTACCAAGGTCATACATTATTTTGGAATCTCTCCCTCTCTCTCCTCCTGTCCCTTTAAAAATATATATAGATAAATAGATATAGATTGACTTTCAGTTTTTCTTAGCTTATTCCAGAGTTTCTCAACCTTGGAACTATTGATATTTTGAGCTGGATAATTCCTTGTGGTG
Source organism: Eubalaena glacialis (assembly GCF_028564815.1). NCBI lineage: Eukaryota > Metazoa > Chordata > Mammalia > Artiodactyla > Balaenidae > Eubalaena > Eubalaena glacialis. The sequence continues at coordinate 79,817,318 of NC_083722.1, read as the reverse complement.
GAGGGACTTCCCTGGATGCTATCTACTAGATATTAGTCACACCCCATTATATCCCAATTGTGACCATCAAAAATGTCTCCAGACATTGTCAAATGTTCCAAGGGAGGCAGGATTGCCCTCCCTAGGTTAGAACTGCTAGCTTAGTCCCTTGCTTGGATTTTGTACAACAAAGCGGAGCCTGAGAGCTGACCCAGCAAGTGAAAATTTATCCCTCCTAGAAAGAGGACGGAAGGTTGTGTCTATGCACACAGTAATACTTTGGCCCTGGCACATCCTTGCTGAGTTCTCCTTCTCAAGGGCGTATCTGATCATGTCACTTCCCATTGCCATCAGGATAGAAGCCAGAATCCACAACATGGTTCAGTTCATCTTTCTCATCTCTCACTGCCTCCCGCCCCATCACTGGTAGTTTGATAGGGTTTGCATTGAATCTGTAGATTGTTTTGGGTAGTATAATCATTTTCACAATATTGATTCTTCCAATCCAAGGACATGGTATATCTCTCCATCTGTTTGTGCCATCTTTTATTTCTTTCATCAGTATCTTACAGTTTTCTGAGTACAGGTCTTTTGCCTCCTTAGGTAGGTTTATTCCTAGGTATTTTATTCTTTTTGATTTGATGGCAAATGGGAGTATTTCCTTGATTTCTCTTTGTGACCTTTCATTGTTAGAAAGAGATTTCTGTGTAGGTTCCCCACCAGTAGCTCTATCTCCTGCTTAAAGATTTGAGGTATTTTCTATCTGAAATGATGGTCTCCCTGAAGGGATGGTCCCTTCAGTCTCAGCTTCAGTGTCTCCTCCTTGAGGCAACTCTCCCTAATTCATCCTAGACTAAAGTAGGTGCTCTAAGCCTAAGTTAATAGCACTCTCTACCTTCTCTATCATAACAGGTAGCCAGACTTTATTGGGATTGGTTATTTAACTGTCTTTCTTGCTAGTTTATCATTCCAGTGAAAAAGATAGGACTATCTCATACGCCATTGTTTGTTTCCTCAGAGCTCAAAGTAGAGCTTGGTCAATGTTGACAAAAAAGTTGTTAAATAAATTTTTGAAAATAGTGCTAATATACCAATTTGGTGAATAATACGTATGTTTTTGACAATTTTTCAGTTAGAGTCCAAAAGATAAAACCAACTACTTATCAGAATTGATGGGTTAATTGGAAGAAATTTAACTTAATTTCTGCCCTTCTCCCCAACCTTTTAGAAGTTCAGAATATCAACATATCAATAGAAAGGACACAAAATTGCATGTTATTCTTTGTCTTATTATAAATTCAGAGTAAATCTTTTCTTAGGAAAACATAACATTGTTAACAAGCTGTCTCTGCTGTTCTTTTAAATGAAATGATCTTAACTTACCCCTCATTCTTTAACTCCATAATGTTTAGCAGAAGTTTTACAAGCTGGAAACCCACAAGGTGAATCCAATCCACAGATTTAGTTTAATGGACTCACCCAGTGTTCATTTTTTGTTTTTTCCTTAAAGAAATTTTAAAAAGGTGCTAGAAATAAAAATATCAGGACGTGTCACATAATAATGTAGATGTGTAGTTTCTCTTAAATAAGGGGAAGCTCTGCAGCACTGGCATGGTTCCCTCTTGGCAACCTTGCCCGGGGGCTGAGAGAGTTGCTGCCCCTTGGGATGAGATGTGTTTTCCCCAGTTCACCCAGTCCCCACCCAGCCAGAGTTACTCTTTCGTGTGACTGGCTTGACCTCCTTGGCATTTAATTTGCAGCTCCAGTCTGCTTTGTAAGTGAAATTCAGGGAGGGAAAGGTTAGCCAGTGAACAGTTGAATAAAATATGAGTGTAAGAACATCCAGGTGACAAGGATCTGGTAACGATTGTTATTGAAAGTGCCTGCCCCGTCTTACTGGATTTGAAGTTTAATTCCGAAAGGAAGCCCAAGCAAAATCCATTTTTATGCCCCCAAAACCAACACAGGTTGCAGAGGATGAGGGGAAGCTGGGATGCTTCTTGGCCAAGACATATATAGCCTACTTTCCTCAGCTCAGAAGGTCTCAACACAAACATCTCGACTCTCTCCCCTGAGGCTTAGAGCAACCCAATTTCCTCTTGCTGAGTGGAGTATTTCCAACTTAGTACATTTTCTTCTCTAATGAATGACTTCGTCCCCTACATTATTGGGACACTGAAACTATAAGGGCTTCTCCGGGGCCTGATGTGGGAGGCAGAAAAGCTGAGTTGTTGAATCCTGTTTGTCACCTAAGTCCTCCAGGTCCCTAGTGTCCAGGCTATTCTGATGCGCAGATAAGGCTCAGTTCTGACTTCTAGTGGATGTGGGGTCATGCGCTAAGTCCTTCACTTTCCTGAGGCTCACTTTTTTACTCTGAAAACAGGAGGAATGATACTCTCTGCTTCATCATCATACCCTTAGGCTGGCATGTAGTACTTAAGGCATTCAATAATTAGCAGTAGTTTTGTTATTATTACAATGTTGTTGTTTTAAAGAGGGACTGAAATGAGCCCTTCAAAAATCATATGGGAATAGTGAAGGCATATATATGAATAATGTGAACTCTTTGAAGGAAAACCGTTGCTCTCTTTTGTTAAATTACAATATTGTTATTGTCCAATGTGTAAATGCTCTTATCTTTCATTGGTGACATAAAGCAGCTCTTGTGGTGTTTGTTTTCCTGAGGTATGAAAAGGATTATGGAGGTGCAGTCTGGAGGCCTACATGGCCACAGCTCAAAGAGTGCAGGTTCTGTCCACTCATCTCTAATCACAGCAGAGAATGGCTGCTTTTCAGAGCAGGCATCATCCTGTCCAATGAAATGGATCTTTATTTTCATAATCTTTACAGAGATTAGAAAGAGCAGAGTTTCATTCATCTTTGCCTGGAAAATAACTTTGCATTCAGAACTGTACCAAGAAGAGAAAAACAGAGGAGGATTTTTTTCCTCCATAATTTGATTTACCCCAAAATTTCTGTGTTGAGGACAATTATCAGAGGTAAGAGAATGAATTTTAAGTCTCCCTTCCTTGTAATTCCATCTTCCTTATAATTTTTATAGCATGTGCAGTCATGAAATAACCAAGAGATTATTTTTACAGCTCTTAACTTTACCATGAGTCAAGCATAAATATATTGCAATTTAATGATGTTAATGAAAGTAACTTGTGATGATGGGGAATATATAGAAAGGAATGGAATGAAAGCACACTTTAGCCCTGATCTTCTGAGGGAAAGTATTTCAGAAAATGTCTTTTTTCAAGTTCATGGGGATTCTTAACAAAATTTGTCAAGACAAAATTTGGCATTTGAAAAATGTAAATTTTATAGGCTATTTTACTCCTTTGTATAAACAATACTTAGAATTGCTAGCAATCAAAATGAAAAAAATTTCCTTCCAGTGGGACTACTCTAACCCACTTTTAGTATGTGACCATTTTGTTAAGTATAGATTTAAATCATGTTGCATTATGTGTGGCCATGTAAGCTTCTAAGGGAATCTTCTAAATGTTATATTTCTAAGACCTGCCACTGTGCCCTGGACTTGGGTGCTTAGTCCATACTGCTAGTGCAGTATTTTCCACAGTATGTTCCCTGGGATATTAATAGGATGTTATAAAAAAGAGTGTTGGAGTTAAATAAGCGTGGGAAATGCTGATTAACCAAAGTTAAAGTGGACTTCACAGAGCATTTTGCAAATTCTAGAAAGAGGATTTCCCAAATTAATTTTACCTTGGAACATTTCCCCCACTTCACTCCCAGTCCTTTTTCCCCCAACAAGAGTACTTGTAGAACTGGTTTTCTCTGGAAATACTTTTGGAAATGCTAGGATTACACATAGTAATAAACTACCACAAAATTGGTGGCTTAAAACAACAAAAATTTATTGTCTGACAGTTCTGGAGGCCAGTTATCCAAAATCAAGGTGTTAGCAAGGCTACACTCCTTCCAGAGGCTCTAGGGGAGAATCCTCCCTTGTCTTTTCCAGCTTCTAGAGCTCCAAGCATTCCTTGACTTGGTCTGCATAACTCCAGTCTCTGCCTCTATCTTCACATGGCCTTTTCCTTCTTCAGAGTCTGTGTCTCTGATCTGTATGTCTTTTATAAGGACCTTTATCATTGGATTTAAGGTCCACCGAGATAATCCAGGATGATGTCATCTCAAGATCCATAATTACATATGGAAAGACCCTTTTTTCAAATAAGGTCACATTCACAGGTTCTAGAACATGGACATATCTTTTTGGGAGCCACCAGTCAACCTACTGTAGATACTATGAAGGTTTTTCAAGATTGGAGGATACTTAAGAAAAGCCTAATTCAAGGACAGGGAGCCAGCTGTGCACATGAGGGTGAAGGTTCAGGGTTGGGTGTTCTAGATGCAGAGATCCAAAATTGGCATACAGTTGTTGTGCCTAGCAGACATCAGCTCTTTATCTTGCCAATCTTCTCACCAATTCTGGATGTAGCCTCAGGATCCTTCTTAACAAAGGGCTCTATAAAGCTACTTCCGATCAGCTGGAGTGGGCATGTGAGGCAAGAGAATCCGTGAGGTGATAAACAGAGCAGGTACTCTAAGAGGCATGAACAGACAGTCTCATTGAAGGAGCTCCATAAGAGGCTAAGGAATTCAAACTTAATGGACATGGGGCACAAACGTATTATTTTGTCCAGCAAAACATGTATTCCTCTTAGGAAATGCTTTGGGGATAGGGTGGAGGTGTTTGTGCATGCTTCTGGTCCTTATGTGCTTTGGCCGCAGGATCCAAAGTGCCTGGTGAGAAGAAACTTAGGAGGGAAGAATTGCCCTCCTGTATGCTTCACTTCTAAATCTATAGAAGAAATTGGGAGTATTCTGGTTAATGGTGACGGCTTCTAAAAGACTCAAATTCTGCTTTCTACATGGATATATGTGAATCTGGCAGTATGTTTGTCCTGACAACATCCTTTCTCATCTTGTCTTTTGTGTAAATTAGGTTGTATTTGAAATGCAGTGAAGTGGCAAGCTCACTTGGTACATTTGGTTTCCCCATCATCAGAAGGTTGTAGTTTCTAGACATATTTTCCCCCCTCTGGCTCAGACAGTACTTCCTTTTAGATTACTGCTCTCATTTCTGGGCATTTCTTGTGTTTCAGCTAGATAGGATGCTGTCAGCACATTTCTCTCCTCTCTGTGTAACTGGTAATTGTGAAAGGTAGGGCTATGATTTTTAGTTATTTTCTATCCAAGACACTTCTGTTTGCAAGACTAAAAGTGATGCAAAGTGCTGTCTTTCCCCCCTCCTTATGTTGCAATGAAAATACTGTTTAAATGGGTAAATGCCCAGTGACCAGGTTTGCCTATAGGATATCAGGCTGCTCAGAAATAATAGTCCCTTAGTTTGTGGGTGGTTTGATGCGTTCCAGTGTTGTAGAATATGAACTAACAAAATAGAATCATAAAATCACAGAATGTCAGAGTTGGAACTGGAACAGTAAGTTCAATTTCCTCATTTTACAGATGTTGAAAACGGTGGGAACTCCCAGTCACCAATTGTTACTCTTTGAGCAGCTCACTTGTGATTTCTGTCATAAAATTGTAGAACTCTAAACAAAGAAACCACTGCTGGAAGGAGAATACAGTAGAATATTATTGACTCATTGCACACATGGTAAATTCACACACATACACATGAAAATTTACATACCAAAATGTTCCCTGCCATAATAGTGCTGTGATCACGGTAGATTCTTTTCAGGAGCAATGATGGTGAACCCAGAAAGAGATGGTTGTTTGTTTCCCTTTAGGGAAAAAAAATGACCAAAGAATGTATATAGCATGGTTTTAATTTTTAAAACATCATGGCGGGTTTTGCTTCTGGTTTAATTGGTTTTTATAGCGATCGTCTTCACTCCTGGAACTCAGTTTATTTCCAGCTCCATGTTCCTTAGTAACAAAATGCTTCCAAGTTGGAAGAGTCTATAACAAGTCCCAACAGAGAAACAATTGCTTACTCTGGCCAAGGTAAATTTGCACAGGGTTTGGTGGTACCACCCATTTCACAATCATTTATGCTCTACCTAAAAGTCAATGATGTGAAGCTTCAACTTGGCTTAAAAGCGAATGTGTTCCTAAATTCAGCACACACCCTAGTGGGGTGTGTTACAGTGGAACTTCAGTAGTGAAGTTTCCACTTCCTTTCCTTCAGCTATCTGTGTGTGTAAAAGACCTGTCTGAATATCTTAGGATAGAAGAAGTGTTTTCACTATTTTGAAAAGCAAACCTATGAAAACTATTTCTGTAGTAAGTATTTGGCTCATGTTGAAACATCATAAGAATATGTAGATGGAATGGTGTATACCTATAGGTTGCATTTTGCAGGATTTTCTCACTGATGACATTTTGTTCAGCGCATTTTAGACATGGATGGAGACTAGAGCTATTGTATCCTGCCATGTGTTATATATTACATATATTATGTATGTATGTGATATATAATATAAGGCAGCAAGCAACATATGATTTAATTGTATATTATATATTATATTTATATAAATATATATTATATTATCATATAGAATTTAACATATAATATATAAAGATAGACATAATATATACATTATATATAATATATAAATATATAATAAATATATAAATCACAGTACTACCATGTTAGCCTGGAGATCCCTCAGAGCATCTATGTTTTCACCTATAAACAATACCTACCAATACCAGTATATCAGACAGGATAAAATACATATCATAATTTAAGCAGTTTTACATTTCTTTGCTTCTTGCCATATTCCTCTTCACTCCTGTGGTTGTCATTTATACTATTCGAATATTTCCAGCTTTCCTCCTTTTGAGCTTGATTCAGAGTAGGCCCTTTGGAGTCTGGTAGACATGTGCTCCAGTCTTGTCTTTGCCACCTGTAATCTGTGTGGCTCTGGGCCTTGAAAATGGAGAGCATTAACTCCCTGTCTCAAAGTGCAGATGGGCACATGAAACTGCCCCATGGGTGTTAGCTAATGTTACCATCATTGTTGTCAGTACAATTAGCTTTCAATGGTAGCTGCTAGAATATAACATATAGTACTCTAATGACTAAATTTACCAATCATATATAGATGATGGAATATATTATCATGGTAATCATAATTTATGTTACTATTCAGTATTAAGCAGTAGCCACTGTTCATTGTTTGTTTCTACTTTATTTCTTAGTACATTTTAATAAAGCACCTTGCAAGTCATGTTTCGATTAATCCTTGGGTCATTGGTACGACTATTATCCTCATTTTATGGATGGGGAAACTAAAGTTTTGAGAGATTGTATCTTTTTCTAGGTCATGGTGAGTAAGTGGAAGGTTAAGATTTGAACTTGAGGAGTCTAGCTCAAGAGTCCCTACTTGTAACTATTACTCTTTCCTGCCTTCCAAGAATGTATTTTGCCTTAGTTAGCTTACAAGTGGAATTTACTAATGTGTTAAATTAATCCTTGTTTTTATCACTTATGTGACTGAGCATATAGTAGGCATTTAATAAACTCTTATTTATTTGCTTATGCATCTTTCCAGAAAAATTCTATGCACACACAAGCAAATTCTCCTTCTCTTATTCCCAATTGGAAACATATTATACATACTGGGACACACATAGCATTTTACTTTTGGCTTCCACAAAAATTTCCTGCAATTTACCTTTTGTCTTTTTTCATGAAAATATTTTAATTTGTATTTAATCTTATTTGTCTATCTTTTCCTTTATGGTATCTAAGCTTTTTCTCTTGCTTAGAAGGACTTCCATGCTTCAAAAGTAAAAAGAAGGGCCCCAATATTTTCTTCTAGGACTTTTCATTAGGAATTTGTTTTTGTCATGAGGAATTAGATATTATTATTATTATTTTTCTGAATGGGTAGTCAGAGTTTAGCCATTATTAATTGAATAATCTATTTTTTTCTACTAATCTAGTGCCACTATTATCATATACTAAATTTCTCTAAGTATGTGAATCTATTTCGGATTTCCTTTGTCTTTTTCTTCCTGTATCAATACCAAACTGTTTTAACTATCAAAGCTTTAAAATATGTTTTAGTGTCTGGATCACTCACCTCCTGACATCATGAAAGTTTGGAGTAGGTGATGACCTTAGAGGTCATTGAGCAAAGTTTTGTTGGTTTATAGAGGAGGTAGATGAGTCCCTAAGAAGCAAGTGACTTTCTTGAAGGTCTCACCCTCAGGTTTTGGCAGAGCCAGAAATGAACTTGGGATGTAGGCTGGAGTGGATCTCGAACTAGAAGATAGGGCTTTAACACAGTCTACCACATTAGCCCTGAACGCCCTCTGAGCTTCAGTGTCTTAACTTGTAAACAATACCTACCTCCTAGATGGCCCTGAGGAATGCATGAGACACCCTGGTTCATCACCTAACAAACTGCTAGCCACAGAGGACGTCTCACATGTATCTATTGACTCTGAGCCAAGGCCTTCTGAATCTAATCCAGTGGTGTGTCCCCATTTCACCAGACTCAAACATTTCATATCTATGCCATGCCTTAAAAATTTGATTGCTAAAAGATACTCGAGAACAATCTTTCATAAAATTTTCTGAAGGGTATTGTTGTGTTCTTAGAAAAATACGGGTTCTGTGGTTAAATAGATTTGGGAAAAGTAAGTAAGGTCTCGGCTATGGGACTTCAGAACCTTTAGTATGATAATGTCTACCATAAATCAGGAGAGCTAGCTGTGTTTCCCAAGTTGACTTGATCATAGAACGAACCTCCACTCCCCCAATTAATTTTTGCACAACACCCAGGAGGGTTTCAAAGAACAAATACTGTTTACTTTAGAGCAGTATGTCTCACACTTGGGAAGAAATTCCTTTTAAAAGAAAAAAAGAACATTATAGACACCCAGTATTGTTTTATGTAATAATTATTACTTACATTACTTAATTAGGTACAAAGATAAGACTAGGTATGCTTATAGCTCTTACAGAACTATGAAACCAAATCAAAATTACACACTAAATTAAAATACAATGTCAAGGCCTATAAAATTTAAATGAATGATATTAACTTTATATGGAGAAGAATTGTGTTTGCTGGATGTAAATTTATACCTGATATGAATATGGTGCCAACCGCTATGGCTCAGATGCTAGCTCAGAAGTCTGCATGGTGGTGTGCTGTGTATTAATCTAGTTTCCTCACTGATTGCTGTTTCTGTAGTGCTGATAAACCCCTTGTTTGCATGTTCACCATGATGTCCCGTGGCCAAGATTTGGAGGAGGGAATATATCAGAGAAATAAGATATATTTCTTCTATGCTTTCTCCATTTAATTCCCAAAGAATCTTAAGTGCAAATACAAAGGCAGGTATTGAGATCGTTTAACAATCCTTGATTATAAGGAGTTATTTACATGATCCAGAATAAGTTCACTTTAACTTTTGAGATAATCATTAAAAAGAAAATATAACATAAAATATGTCTTATAGCAAACTCATGGATCCTTGAACATAGGTCCCCGTCCTCCAGGAGTATGGGCCCTGATTTGAGAGACATGACTTTAAAATACGGGTTTAATTCTCTTTTAAATAAAATGACTGTGGTTTCTAATTTGTTAGTCAGTTACAAACATGTCACGCATACCTGGATGGAGGTTACTTATTTGGATTTATTGAAAATAACTGACCTTGAGATCACAAAATTATTACTTAATCTTGGTACTAAATTATCAGTGATTTAAGTTCTTTGGGCTTCAGTGATAGTTTAGAAAGTTGACGGCATATCTAAGTAGGACCAATATTTAAAAATTTTCATGTTTAAATTTAATGTGCTTACTTGAGGGGAAAGTGCAATATGAATGATACATGGTGTTTTCTTAAACTTGTTTTTTTGGTAATACTAAATGTTTTGAAGACGGGCTTTTCAAATGTTAGGAGGTACTAAGATTGATAGCTTTGCAAATTGGTTTTAAGTATTTTGAATTTATAACTATCATCATGTTGCAAAATAACATTGACTTTGGAATGGCTTACTTCCTTTTGTAGTAATTCAAAAATATTATGACAGCTATAGTTTTATAGTGAGCATAAAAACCAGTGAGGTAAGTTCAGTGAGGTAAGGTTAGTGTTGGAAGTTTTATTAACAAAAACTTTAAGTATTAACACATGAGTTACAATTCCCATGTGTTTTCAGAAATTTGCTGGAACTGAACTGAACATTAAATTTTGAACTTTGGACTAGTCACTTAAAACCACCTAATTTTAGTGTAAGAAGTAGCCAAAAACTTAAGTATGAAAACAGGCTTTATAAAGTTGGCTGGATTATTAACCCACATATGATATGAATCCTTCCATGTAGGTGATACAAAGCATTCTTAACCCAGTATTGTTTTCTTCAAGTAGGTGGCATGTGGGAGTTGGGTATAATTTTTTGACTGGTAGGTAAGACAAAATGCATCTTTACAACCTGAAAATTTTAACTGTGTTAACAAGTTGGTGATTGTAACTTAACTTTTATAAGCACAGCATGTGTTTATGCAATACTGAATATACCTGAATTTTATTTTTTGAATTGAAATTGTATGAAAGAACAGACTTATAATTTAAGAGAAAAGTATATTGTGAACTATGAAGCAATGTATAATACAGCCATTATTGTTACTCTTTGTGCTATTTAAATATCTTAAAATATAGTATAGATTTTTTTTCCTTGGTCAAATGTTTAAGTTTTGGGTTGCTAGATGAAAGCCAGCACACGGAATTGGGATTATCTAGTCTTTTTTTCCCCAGTCAGTATCACTCCATTGATCAACAGGAGGGTAAATACATGATTGACATTAACTGGTCGTCTTGAAGAGCTTAAGGGTGTAATTGATAAGATCAAATCTCGTTACTCATGACTGTGACGGGTAGGGAGACCTTTTAGCTAAGACTGAAAACCAGGGACCCTTTTAGGAAAGGGATTTCTCTCAGTTTTCAGTTGTGTAGATGTCCTCTCCTCACAAGTTTTTGTTGACTTGATCTCAGTGGGAGTAAATGTATCTATGTGGAAGTAAATCTGTAAATATGCAGAAGATGTCCTCATTAGTCTTCTGGAGGAATGTTGATACAATTACAGGACTGCTCGCCCACAACTCTAGTCCAGGTTCTGTTGTCTCAGGAGCTTCCAATTCATATAGCCATTTACCTTTTTAATGTTTCCTAGCATCTCAAGCTACATGTACCTAATCCTGAACTCTTGATTTCCTACCTCAAGTCTGATTCTCCCTAGTCTTTCCCATAACAGGCAATAATTCCACTGTCTATTCCAGCCAGTAACCCAGGAGTAACCTTTGATTCCTTCCTTCCTTCCCCCCCGCCCATAATTACAAACCCGCAGTTCTCCCAGCTGCCTCCTGATTGTTTCTCAAAATATATCTCAAACACAGCCACGTTCTCCTTCTCCACCACCTCCATCCTAGTTGTGGCAGCCAGTGTCTCTCCTCTGGTTGACTGCCTGTCCCTGGCCTCCATACCCCCCACCCCCACCCCCACCCCCACAATGTCTGTTCATACAGTAGCATCAAATTGTCCCATCCTTGCCCAACAAAAAGACTATTGTTTTTTCACAATTCCTTGCTTTCTGGTTCAACAAGGTATTCTATACTTACTGTGTACAGTTTCTTGCCACAGACCTAAAATCAATCATTTCTACAGTGAAACTGATTTGTTTTAGTTAGAAATGGTTTTAAGAGACAGTATTTGGGGTGGGCGATCATTGTTACTGAGATGGTCACTTTTTTCTAAGCTTTTTTAATGGACAAAGCTAGAAAATAATATTTTAAAAAAGAATACATACCATGTGTTCATCCTTACTAGTATTACAAAGCTCTTTTTTAATGACTTAATTTTGGATTTTAATAAATTTATCTTGAAAGCAGAGGAGCATGTATAAAGCACAACTTATTTAAAGATCAATAAAGACCATTTAGGGAATTCCCTGGCGGTCCAATGGTTAGGACTCCAAGCTTTCACTGCTGAGGGCACGAGTTCAATTCCTGGTCAGAGAACAAAGATCCCACAAGCCGTGTGGCACAGCCAAAATGAAACAAAGCAAAAACAAATCAATAAAGACCATTTAGTGTTCTAAGATAGGATAGTAAAGAGTAGCCGTCAGTTAAATAAACCATTTTAATGAATATCAAAGTGTCAGTCCAAGTCTAATTTATAATAGCTGATAGACATTTGCTAAATCATGAATTTTATTATTTTGTATGTACCCAAACACACAATATACATTTTCACCAATAAACACAGATATCCACATATTAGCCTTTTTTCATCCAGTTTTTTTTTACAAGGCTTTTACATATGTTCTTAAATTTTATATTTGTATTACTTTCCTCTTACCCTAAAAATCATGTTTACTGATAATATTTATGTAATACTTATTTGCTCTACCTCACCTCCAACTTCACAAATATATGGTTCAATAAGTCATGACCTGACAGTCTTGTTAAAAGGCTGTATCTCTAAACTAGGACAGTGCCTGGCACAAAATCAAGTCTTCGTATTTGTTGAATGAATGAATAAATAATTCTAGTTACTGGAGATGAAAAGAGCACCTACAGAGAAGAGAAATATGAAATCAAAATAGCTGCAGAAGTCGAAGAGTAGAAAGACATAACCTAAGTATAGGGTAAGAGATAGGCACACCCTCATCTATAAGTTAGTTTTTAATGGTGCAGTTGCTGAAGGTCATTTTTTTCTGAAAGGCAACTTTTGCTATAATTAGAGATTTGTATGAAAGATCTTTTAAAAAGCAATGATTATTCTGAATTTTTCTTTTCAGCAAGACTCCAGAAGGATCATGCTAACTAAATCACCAAGCCAATTAGGTGGTTCTCTTTGGTAGAGATCAGTAGCCTCTGATGGTGAAAGAAGGGAAGGCTGTAGGACTCCTGGCCATGACCCTGCCTCCAGTTGTATCAGTCATACAACCTCTCTGAGTGCTCCTTGAAATTCCAGCTCTCTGTCCTTTTGAGATCATAAAAGGTTCATGAGAGGTCAGTGTGACACTATTTCCTGTGGCAAGGCTCAGCCAACCATGTTTGATGTTGGTCCAAAATCCTTCCTGAAGTGTCTATATGTGGGGAGATCAAAATCTAAGGGTTGAAACTTTGGGGCTTATTAGAATCATAGACCTGCATGGTCCAATATGGTAGCCATGAGCCATATGGGGCTATTGAGCACCTGAAATGTGGGTAGTTCTAATTGAGATATGCTAAAAGTGTAAAATAAATGCTGAATTTTGAAGACAATACAAAAAATGTAAAATATATTATTAATTTTTTAATATTGATTACATGTTAAAGAGTAATATTTTTGATATAGTGTTATCAAAATTAGGGTTTTGATATAGGGTTAAATTAAATATATTATTAAAATTAATTTTACCTGTTTCTTTTTACTTTTTAAACTTGGCTACTAAAAAATGAAAAATTACATATGTGGCTTGCATCATATTTTCATTGGACACACTGTCTTCAGTCTTGTTTCTGGAAGGGTGGAAGTGTCTGTGCAACATTTCTAGCCAATCCACACATCCTGAACACCGCCCATTTCACCAAGGAAAAATCACTCCTCATATCAATTATGTTAACTGACCAAATTTCAGGTACTCATCAAATATAAAGAATATTGAGGCACTTTTGGTAGTTGACTCTGGCATCTCAGCTTTTAACTGAAATCTTTCATAGGCTAATTAACTACCCCTGGAGAATTTTTTTGCATTTGGGAAATATACCCATCCACCCACCCACCCAGGCACCACCTCCACTTAGACACATATATCATACTGCGTATGCTGAAATATTTTAAAGTAAATGACAGATTACCAGGTTTATGGTAATCTCTATTGTCTGTCATTTATAACACTCTGGTACATGTTAGAGCACAAAACCTTACTTGCTGGTTCTTCACTTTTCCTGAGGGTTGTTGATTAGCAACCTTTATTGCATTCCTACAGTATATAAATCACTGGGTTAGAGACTGTGAAAAGCAGAATAATAAAATATAATAACAATAGCAAAAATTTATTGAGTGCTTCTAGGTGCCAGGCACTGTGCTAAGTGCATTATATGTGTTATTTAATTTAATCTTTAACATAACTTGGTGAAAGAGGTACTCTTATTATCCACATTTTGGTGAAAGAGGTACTCTTATTATCCACATTTTGCTCATAACACCTTAGTTTTGTTCCCGACATTTGGAAGGCCTGTGGGTAAGTCCATGGCCATTGCCATGAGTTGCTTGAACACATATATTTGCAATGCAGAGACTTTGCAAAACAGAGTTGTCTACTTGAGCCACTTGTTGATATTGATACAAACTGAAGTTCAAACCAATGTGCTTAAGGAGACTCTTCCTCTTCGATCTCTCTTTCTTTTCTCCCCAAGGTCTTGATCTTTAACCTCTGTGTTCACTCCCTAGGGTTCTGCTACTTCTTCCTTTCAGCTCTGGCCTTGGCCTTCTGACATTTCCCCCCTTCTTTGGAATCGGAGTGAAAGGGTAGGGGAAAGTAGATTTTGAGGTCTTAACACACATGGAAGGAGTAGAGGGAAGTACAATGGCCCAATTTCGTTTAGGTTTATGGTAATCTCTAAGACAGACCTTTCTAGCTTTAAGGCGCACACTTTTTAGTAAAACCAGGGGAAATTATTGTAATTATTGATGAGCAGTTTAACACATCATACTGTTACGTCCAACCCATGTTGGGGATTGGGGGGCAGGAGGTTTGGGGTGATCCTGCTTCTCTTGGTCACTTGAGGATCCAGGTTTATGGAGGTTCTGCCATCATCTAGCTCCACCATCTGGAAAATGTTGGCTTTAAGATCTCTGAGGAAGGGGAGGAGTGTGGGGATGGCATAGACAGGAAATGATGTATGTCGCTTCTGCTTACATTTCATGAATAAAACACATGGCCTCATCTTCCCACAAGGGGGCTGGGAAGGAAAACTGTTCCTGTGTTCAGGAAGGAAAGGAGAATTGGATGTGAGTGAGAAGTAGTGGTTACTACCACAGCAACTTTTAGATTTTAGGTTTTTTTTAGTGTTTGTGTCTTTGGAAGCTATGTACTTTATGCATACTTCCAACTTTGAAACTGTCTCCCCATTTGAATGATTGCAAGTTGAATCAAATTCAAATATACCCTTAACCCAAGTCTACTATTAGGAAAAACAAACAAACGACACTTTGAATGTGAAATAAAACTATATTGGGAGCTTTTGTGTATGTTCCAGTTTCATTTTCTTTTAAAGTTGTTCTTTGTGATAGCATGTTTATTCAATGCCCGAAGTGTTGTCAAGTAAGTAGTATTCAATCTGTGAAAATTTTCAAGTGACCCCTTTTTCTCTCTCAAGTGTTTTTTTTTTTTTTTCTCAAGTGTTGCTGTAGTCATTTTAAGATTGAAATGAACCATTTGATTTTTAAAAATTATTTATGGCACATCAAGTAGCACTTCGTGTTTTGTCACAATATTGTAACCGTTTCTGAAGGCCCTATGTGACCTTATGAGAGAAAGGTCAGGAGGCTTATATATAGAACTTCTAGAAACATACCTCACCATTGAAACTGGTTATAATTCCTGGGTGATGACAGTGAAGATTAATAATGTTTAACTCTGATTTTGGCAATTTTTGCCAATTTCATTGCCATGGTCCTTTTCTTTCAAGTTATTACCTGGAACAGAAGTGATAACAAATGTTTCATGTTTTATACTGCCAGGTAAAAGGTTAAATTTTCATACATTATATGCTTTTAAATATACACACACATGCACCCACATATACACACAAATACACACACAACTGGATCAGAAGGCAATGAGTAATTCTCCTAAAATGAAAAGATTGTCTTAGTTTTAACATTAGGTGACTAGTTCCCATGTGTTTAAGTCATATGTAAAAATTGGAAATTCAACC
This sequence comes from Eubalaena glacialis, assembly GCF_028564815.1. Taxonomy (NCBI): domain Eukaryota; kingdom Metazoa; phylum Chordata; class Mammalia; order Artiodactyla; family Balaenidae; genus Eubalaena; species Eubalaena glacialis. The sequence continues at coordinate 79,801,392 of NC_083722.1, read as the reverse complement.
TGTGGGTCTTTGTGTACTGACTGTATCATACAGTTCTAATTTTCTTCTTTTTTTTCTGGGAAATGATGGTGCTCTTTGCTTTGCCAAGTTTTATTATTGAGTCAACTGCCAAAGTTTGAGAGAGAGTCAAGGGCCCTTAAAATTATTTGGTGTTGAGTGACGAGGCAGAGAAAGGTATTTCATATTCCCAAACATTTTAACTTTTATGTCTATACCTGATGTTGGAATATAATCTAAACTTCAGGGCTTTTCTGATTCTTTTAAAAATGATGTACACTGTCGAGTGAGGTTCGAGTATTAGCGAGGGGAACTTTAATCCTACTCATTGATACTCAGTTTGGAACTACATATTCTAATTTTTAATAGACCATGTTCTTTCTGGCCTGATCTTCCTTGTATTTAAACTTCTGTGCATCAGAAGGTCTGTGTGCCTGCTTGTGGTTTTGCACCATCTGGAAGTTAAAATTTGACTTCAGAAATGATGTCATGCTTGCTTACTACAAACTGGGCTAATGTTGGTTGAGAATTGGATACAGTTCAGGTCAAAGTTTTGTCTTAAAGAAAAGACCCTTAAGCTTCATTTCTTGATTCTAGGAGACTGTGCAAAGCTGTAAAGATAGAGTGAAGGTGGCTGAAGGGCACAATTCAAATTCCTTTGAAGCTAAGAACATGCTGTCAGGCACATGGAAAATAAATTCCCAAAAAGAAGACCTTAGCTGGCACAGACTCCCTCCTGCCATGTAGAGTTTGGGTGTTGTGAGTAGTATGTTGATCACGACCATCTTTGCTCTCCATTTTATTCCTGGAGAAATAGTCTTATGGCTGAGGTTGCTGTTTATCTCTTCTGGGCTCAGTAAGATGGGGCAGGACACTGATAGATCACACATAGCCAGAAGGCACTACAAATGTTAAGCTTATTATTCATCAATAGAGAGTCTCTTTTCCTAAACTCTCTCTAGCACCACTCACTACCTCCCATATTGTAATTTATTTATATCATGGTTTTGGATATTGGGTGTTTCCTTCGGTCCAGATATAGACCATTCATCTTTGATAGGTAGAATGTGGGGCTAATGGGACCACATTTTTTTCTCAGATATACACTGAATCCTGGTCAGCCTGTGTGCAAATCTCTACAATTGAATATGTAACCCCTTCGAACCACTGCTGTAATCTAGAGTGCTCAGCATGTTCCACCAGTTTCCAAGGAACCCACTAAATGCCATCCTTTATGTATAAACTAAAAATCATATTTTTTCCACCAGATAAGAGGAAAGCCCGAAGAGAAGTATTGATGTTATTTCAGGTTGGTAGATGAAGATAACTTTAAACAAAGATAAGCCACTTGAGAATCTGGAATGTTTAAGCTTTAGTGCAACTGGCGTGAATTTTCACTTAGAAAAGGGGAGATCCCCAGGACATGAGTATCCCCTTCACCCACCCGCCCCAGACCTCTATGGCCATTATGTAAGAAGACGCACAGCTATCAGATGTCTGAAGAATCTGCAGTTCACACCCTCTGCAAGCACAGAATGTCCATCCTCTCTCATAGTGCAGTCTGGGTCATTCGGCCAACTGGGCTTCAAGCACTTGTCATCACTTCTTCCCTTGCTGGGACCTCCCAGCTTCATCCTCCTCTCTGGGACAGAAACTAGAAAAACTCCTCACCAACCTCCCCATCACCTTTGACCTTTAAAAACACAACTTTGGCACCCCTTTCTTGGAAGGGGGTAAGAAAAGGAGATTCTACTCGGATAACTTTATCTCTAATATCATCATCCTTCCCTGATGTATTCTGCCTATGACTGATTTCTGTCTTTAAAATCATAAAATGTCAGGCACTTAGAGACAGTCTGTTCTTACCACTTTGTTTTATGAATGAAGAAACTGAGGCTGGAAACCTGGGTGTGGGGAAGTGAGAGTTATTTGTCCTGATCCTCACAGGTAGAAGATGGAAGCAGAACCTGGCCTAAAACCTAAGTGTCCTCTTTCCGTTGTTCCAAGTTGCCTTTGACTTTGTGTCCTCATAGTATTTACATATCTATTTATTTTGGCGTATTACAGTATTCTTGCATCCTTTTAAAAAACTTTTGTTTTTTTCCCCTTTCATCCAAATTTTACCTGCTGATAGTGTAATGAGCAAAATGTTCAACAAGAATTGCTATGAGATGCAGCAGCCCCCAGCTCACCCCTGTCCCATTCTTCTTCCTCAAGACCACACGTTTAAACTCTTTATGCCTGGTTATTTTGATATCTCTGAATAACATGCTTGCATCATTACTTCCTGAATGTTGATGCAGCTTCTATCTGTCCAATTCTTGGTACGGAAGGTGAGGATTAAAGTCTTCCATCACCCCCACGCCCCACATCACCCATGTACACTTTTTTTGCACATGGTCTTTGGAATGTTAACATTTAAAAAATAAAGGTTATGTTTCCTCATTTATTACCGACACTTGAAAAGCAGAAATTGTAATAATCTAAGTTTTGAGCTAAGGTAGAAATAGGAATTTTTTTGTATGCTGTGTCTTTTTTCTTTAGTATTTGGAAAGCAGTCTTTCATAAAGCTGGAGAATGAGTGTCATTTCCACAGCATTTTCTTCTAGCAGCATTTACTTCCTCTTGGCAACACGTCTTTTTCTAATTTAAGAGTGTTTCTCAACGTGTCAGTCTTGTTCTCCCAGATATCCGTGGCATGGCTCATTGTATTCTCTGAGGAGAACATGAGCATCCCTGGAGGATGCTGCATGAGACGTGTTGTACCCTCCTTGGGCTCTCAAAGACACAGAGAATTAGTGTGCTTTGTTTCCCAACCTTTGGTTTTACAACATGAGGCATACTACTATTTCATAATGTCTTATTTCTTATAAACCTTATATTTTAAAAAATGTATCACTGTTCAGGTACACATGCAACAGGACTTTAAGGTAGAGGTAGGCTTTAAAACACATGGAGGTGCCCATGAGCAGTGTTTGATCACACTGCTCAGAAGGTATACTGCTGCCCCACGCTCCTCCCAGGGCAGGACTGATGGTTACTGATGACCTCTCTGTAAAACTACAACCCTTTTTCTTTTTCCTGATTTCAGGTAGATGCACTGAGATTACGACTAGAAGAGAAAGAATCTTTTCTCAATAAAAAAACGAAACAGCTGCAGGACCTCACAGAAGAGAAGGGGACACTGGCTGGAGAGATTCGAGACATGAAGGATATGTTAGAAGTGAAGGAAAGGAAAATCAATGTTCTTCAGAAAAAGGTGAGTAGCTGACATAAGCCCTTCAGGTTGAGAACTGATATCATCCATGTTTTGTCATTTCAGAGAAACTTTTGAGCACGTGGAAAAGAAGAATTATTGTTGAAGAATTTTAGATTAGGGAGTATAAACTTTAAATTTACTGGTATTTAACTTACTGGTGGTTGTACTATGTCATTTTTAGCATGACCTGTTGAATTTTCTATTTGATTGCCTGGAAACTAAATAGTGATGATATTTTTTTTTCATTTACCATCTTAAACATAGAGATAATTGTACAAATTTAGATGTAAAAGTAAAATTTATAGTTAATTTTTCCTTTTTCCTTACTGAGAATTGAGCAATGTGTTTTGTGGGTCTTAAAGGTATTTTAGATGCATTTTGTATTTACATAAACTTCAGTAACTCCTATCCTGTCAAACCCATACAGATTTTTGTGTGGGAGGGGTAATGTTAACATCCATTACTTAATTGGAATCAGCGAGAGAATGTATAATAAGTTCTAATACAGTGACTTAACCCAGAGATGCTTGACCTGGTTAGGGCTCTTCTTTCTTTCCTTCTTTCAGCAGTTCATTTTCTCCATTTTAGGGGAATGAGATTTGGGGACAGCACCCAGTTTTTTTGTTTTTTTGTTTTTTGTTTTTTTTTTAAGAATTCTTATTTGCTACTGTGTACAATTTTGGTGGGACCATAGGGTCCCTTGCCTTCCCTAAGGAAAAGTGTAGGCAAAAAGAGAAACCAACACCTGCTCTTTTAATAAAAAGAAGCTGTTGGGAAACACAGGGGTCTCAGATTAACAAGCAGGTAGCATGGAAACTGGGCAGGAACCAGTGGGGGGAAGCACGAGCTCGCTGGCCAGGACACTGCTGTAGACAGGCATGTTGCCAGGCACCAGTGCTGCAGCTGCAGGCAAATGGAATCTAACCGGCCCTCCTCTTGGTGTCATTTGCCACCATCACCTCTCACCTTGTTTATATTGACAGCATCCTACCTGTTTTTCCTGCTTCAACTCTTACCTTTACTACAGGCTGTTCTTAACACAAGCTGGAGCAATTCTTTTAAAACATAATATAATTCTTATCACACTCTGACCAAACCTCTCCAGTCACAACCAGGTACCTAATTTGTGGGGCCCAGTGCAAAATGAAAACGTGGGACCCCTTGCTCAGACTTTATTGAGAATTTCAGGATGGTAAAGCAAAGCATTAAACCAAGCCTGGGGCTCTTCTGAGTATGGGGCCCTGTGACCCTACACAGGTTGCACGCCCATGAAGCCGTGTCCCCATCCTCAGTGGCTTCCATCCTCACAGGATATTGGTGGTCTGATAGATCATATTATTAATTCATTTCTGTTAAGATTTTACAGACAAGGCCCTGGTCACCGTTACAGCTCCAGCTAATTGATACAGGTGATTAGAAGAGGGCTGGGAAGAGACGACTGAGGACCCTTTGAATCAAAGGACTGTCTAGGGCAGGTGGGACAAACAGAGAAATAGTTACAGTGGCAGTTCTTGGAGCATATACTAAGGATTCAAAAGAAGACTTTTCATTTAGAATCACCACCAGCAAATGATACCAAAAGCTGGCATTTATTGAACTTAACTTATGTTGAACACTGTATGCTAGATACTCTGCTATGGTTATTACGTGCACTATTTACTTACTTTTGACCATATAACCCTGTGAGGCAAGCACAGTTATTAATGCCAGCGATGCTGAGGCTTATGGTAGGCTTACCCAAGGTCAAACAACCTAGATACAAGTTTATGTCTTTGGGAGTATAGAATAAAATGATTATTGCAAATTAAGAGAATAAGCCTCCTTTTCCTTTGGCCCTCAAGTTTATGATGACACCAGGTGCAAGAGCAAATCAAGTAAGAACATCACAATTGCACGACCAGGAGTTGAGACTAAGCTCTCTCGTTCTTTTTTTTTTTTTTTTTAATTGAAGTATAGTTGATTTTCAATGTTGTGCCAATCTCTGCTGTACAGCAAAGTTACTCAGTTATACACATAGAGACATTCTTTTTTTAAATATTCTTTTCCATTATGGTTTATCCCAGGAGATTGTGCTATACAGTAGGACCTTTTTGTTTATCCAGTCTAAGCTCCTTCATTCTTGAGGAATAAATGGCAACAATTTTCTCAGTAAAGATTTTGGGATGGCACTTTCTTTTTATCTTTTTTCTTTTTAAAAAAAAATATTTATTTATTTATTTGGTTGCTCCAGGTCTTAGTTGCAGCAGGCAGGCTCCTTAGTTGTGGCTTCAGGGCTCCTTAATTGCGACACATGAGCTCCTTAGTTGTGGCATGCGAACTCTTAGTTGCAGCATGCATGTGGGATCTAGTTCCTTGACCAGGGATTAAACCCAGGTCCCCCTGCATTGGGAGAGCAGAGTCTTATCCACTGCACCACCAGGGAAGTCCCTGGGAAGTCCTTTCAATGCAGAAGTGACAGTTGACCACTTTTGCTGATGTGAGTATTTTGCAGAATTTTAAACTTTCCCTCACAGTCAGCTTCAAAGGTTTGGGAATCAGTTTGGGAATTCTAGAGCAAAGCCAGTTGTGTATTATGGCTCCTTTGAGCAACAGGATCACGATCCCACTTATTTAAGCCATGCTGATAATGGATTTGGGAATAGTTCATGTATATTTGGAGAGGTTGTTTAGCTTCAAGTTTTTTTTTTCACTGAGTGTTTACCAATACATTTGGCGGAGGATATAAAACCACTGGCAACATAGTGATGGGGCAGGAGTGCTATTATACCTGCAGTGTGAAAGAGAAATAATTCCTAAAGAAGTGATGCACACAATTCAGAAACTACTACTTCAGAATGTGGAAATAATACAGAAGCTGACGGGCTAATGAAACACTGTCTTTGGGACTGGGGACTCCTTAGAGATTTGACCACATTCAGCATAATTGGCTGTTTTAGGGCAGGCCTGGACTGGGACAGCATAAGCTTTGGACTAGGGTGTGTTGGCATGGAAGAATAATAAACTCATGTCAATGTCAGAGGTGCAGTGTTACTTAATATTTCTTTCTTGTAGACTCTTTGGCAACCAGCACTGTGTTTTGATGCCAGCAGAACTGGGTATGCTCCTTCCCTAGCCATGTTTAACCTGGCCAAGCTAGGCTTGCACCTCATATCTGTCAGCTTTGCCTTCAGAGCCTTGGGTCTCAGAAGTCTTGCGTACTCCATAAGCCATGTGCACAGGTCACATGTCTGGGCAGCAGGCATGGGCATAATGCTCTAAGCATTTTGTTACTTGAGGAAAGAAGTGAAACTGAATAAACAGAGAACCCCAGGTAGCATAATATCTCTGATCAAACTTGTGTAGGAGAACAAAAGTCATCGAGAATGGATTTGGTCTTACTACCATGTTTCTGGCTCTACTCCATAATTCCAAGAAATGGAATTCTTTTAGTAGGGGTCAAAAAGGTGCATGTATGAAGATTGTATAGTGGATTATCCCTGTGTGGCTATGATACTGAAGTCAGAGAAGCAGCACAGTTTTCATGCTACAGCCGTAGCATTCTGTTCCCATACCTGAATTCAAGCTTCCACTGATAAAGTGCTGCCTGACTATTGAGTTTTTGTAGTAAATGTCATAAAACCTTGATGGCATTGTACATTTGGAAAGTGTATAATGCCTAGGATTTTAGAACATGGTAGCATTATTTGAACCAGATCAAATTCAGACTGTTATGTAGCTCATAGATTCTTGCAGCATAAACTTACTACCCAAGAAAATTTTTTTAAAGCCATTAAATTGGACAAAAATTCTATCTCCATTTTCATTCTAGGTCTCAGTCCCACAAGCAATGTGAATTTATAGAGCAGAGGTACTTTATGTATTAGGGGTAGAAAAACAGATGGTGATTTCTCTGTAGGCCAAGTTCACTAGCTGCCTACTGAGCTTCATAGATTGCCCTGTGGGTTGGAAAGGGCAGGGAGAGGGGAGTGTAGTTGGCTCCTGGGAATGGTATATATGGACCTGCCCCTTTAGCAGTTTTATTCTACCCATTTGGAAGTATGATGGTGAAAATTCTGAATGACAATAGAGGAAAGAATGCTACAGGGGTGTGGTTATTAGCATACTGGGTTGCTTCATGAAGTTTATATTAAAAAGTTAAATTTGAGAAGATGGCTAGGGAACGTAGAGATTTCCACGTGAGTGTAAAATTGACGTAAGGTGTGGAGGACTTTTTGACTCAATTGAGCTCTTTCTCAGTGTTAAACATCCAGTTGGACTTTTATATTTATTATTGGCAAACCTCCTACTTTTTTAAACATGTGAAAAATCATATTCATTTTGCATTTACTAGTGTTTCCTACGTGTCAGTCAGTCACTACTGTAGGCCCTGGAGGTTTAAAGAGAAATAAGACATTCTCCAGTCCTCAAGAAGCTGACAGTCTGGTTGGGAAGGTAGACTTGTATAATGTGGCATGTTACCAGAAACAAACCACTTGATGGATGCAAAGAGCAGAAGCTAAGTCTGGCTACCTTAAGCAAAAGGAAATTTACTGCAGGAATATCCAGAGCTCCAGTATCTGGCTGGTAGAACCAGATTAGGGATGATCAAGAACCAGGACAGCTCTAGGAGACCAAGAGAAAGCAGACAGTGCCCTGACCTTGTAACCCGGAGTGTCTGGTCAAGTGTCTTCTCTGCCCTCACCCCTCCCCCGCTCCCCCGCCCCACACCCTTACATCATGCTGTTGGTCAAGATTCAGAGTCCTGGGACAGAGCTCCAGAGTTCACACAAATGCCTCTCATTAGCAGGATCTAACCAGACCCTACCTAAAAGGAATCTGGGAAACGTGGTTCCAAGCTTTACATCTGAGCTTTCCACTCAGTTCTTGTGTCACTTGGGGAAGTCTTTGCTGACACTGCAGGCTGGGAGAGGTTTTACACTCTTAGATAACCATTTCTTGGCTCACTTTGAAGTTATGCACCCTGTTAATGAATGTTGGCTTCCTTCCAGGGCTAAGCTCCTTGAGTGCTCCAGCCGTCATCATCAAGATACCTCCAGCTCCTTGCAAAATTCTTGGCAGGTGATGGTCCTCAGTCAGTATGCATTTGATGAATAAATTATGTCAGTAAATTCTGAATGAATGAGAACTTGGGAGAAGAGAAATCACTTTGAGATCCACTCCTGGCCCAAGAATATTGTTTGCTGTGAGAAGAGTTATTTGCCCCAGTGAAATGTCAGACCCACTTGTTGTTCCCAGAACAGTGTGTTCTGTGTAGGCTGCAAGATGGAACGATCCCATGAGTAACAAAGCACAGATAAGGAAATGATTATCGCTCCACCTGCATCTAACACCTCCAGCCTCTGTTCCATTACCCTGGGAAGGTAAAAATGGATGAAGCCTTGAGTAAGGGAGCTTAGCCACTCTTCTTTAGTTTCCCCTTTTAATAAAAAGAAAATGTGGCATTTATAAAAAATACTGTTTTGTTCCCCAAAGACAATGCTTCTTCCTCCAGTTCTCACTTCTAACTTACTGGATTGTTAGAGTCATGGCATTTTATGAGAGTGATACAATGAAATTGCTGATTATCCATGGTAATTTCCAATTATGACCATGCAAATGATAATTTTTATAACAAAAGGATAATCTACTATTGATTGAATCCTTACTATATACCAGACACTGTGCTAAGGGCTTTGCATTCTTAGGTCGAGTCCTTATAACAAACCTAACGGCATGTAGGTACAATCATAATCGCTATTTTTAAAATGGAAGACTGTGGTTTAGAGAGTGACTTGCCCAGAGTCCCATGGCAGGGAGGCGATAGAGCTATTCTTAACCACCACACTATTCTGGTGTTTTTTTATTTATGGTCCTGCTTCCCTCATGAGACAAGTGGGATCATTAACTTTTAGGGATTAGCTAAACTATAGTCTGAGCAATTTACCTGAGGTCGATACACAAGGATGCCTGTTTTTAATACCAAACTGGCAGAGATGCAGCTACTAAATAATGTGATGAAAAATAGGAAAACAGTTAAATTAAAAAGTATGACATCAGATCTGGATTTTTAAAAGTTTATGTTAGTCTGTATTTAGAAAAAAGAAAGATTGTGGTGACCTTCAGTTTATGTTTATATTTTCCTTCATGAGATTCTTCACGTACCATTCTAAGCCATTGTATTGTTTTGCAACTTCCTTTTCAAAGGATTGCACCATTTTTGCTCTCTTAGTAGTTTCACTTTGTTTTGGTTGTTGGCTTTAAGGACTGAGACCTCAAAAGATGATTTGAGACGTCTGAGCATCTTTCCTGGACTAGTTGCAGATGAACTCATGATTCGGTAGACTCCTCCCTTAGTCCGAGCGGAAGTGGTCTGGGAAGCCATTCCACTTTGCAGGGAGCTGTTCACCTAAGGTCAGACCTCCGTGTGGTCAAGCTCACTCTACATCTGAAGCCAAGAACTGGGCTGGCACTCAGGAGATGGAGCCACAACCGAGGTGGCTGTGAGTCTCAGGCAGTGGTTCTCAACTGGGGTACACCTTATAAGCCCCAACCTCCCGAGGAACAGTTGGCAATGTCTGGAGGTAGTTTTGGTTGCCACAGCTGGAGGATTGTTGCAAGCATCTGGTGGGTAGAGTCCAGGGGTGCTGCTAAACATCCTCCAATGCACAAGAGACAGCCCCTTGGCCTCTGCCAAAGCAAATTACTATACAGACCTAACCCTGGTCTATTGGGGTCCTTTTCTTCCTGTGTATGGACCACCCTTCTCATCTTGGATCTCTCTGCTCCCTGCCTTGAGATAGTATTCCTTAAAGTGATTTTTACTTAGTATAACAGACATTTCTGTGTAACATTTTTAGCTACACCTTTTTTCTGGCATGATTATAGGCAGTTTACAGAGGTAAACATCTTGGGTGGGTGGGTGGGTGTGTGTATGATTGAACTATTAATATTACTTTCTCTTTTATAATTTTCACATATATTAATTAATCTGTAAAGAGTATGTATATAGCACTCTTGAAGTATTAAAATTTTTAGAATTATTAAAACTGATCTGACCATACTGATCAAATCAACTAATTTGGAGAGGGGTGGTGGTCGAACTTCAGTATAGGGAATATATGATAGAAATAAAACATCTGATTTAGACAGAATAGAGATGAGTCACCTATCAGTTATCACCCAGTTTAAATTTCTTTAGCTAAATGCCAGCATTTCAGTCATCTGGAAAATACCTTTAAGACTAATTTTTTTTTCTGACAAAAAATGCACTTTATTTTAGCAGCCATTTGGGCTGAAAATACGATTTCTATATTCACATTTAATGCATTTTTCATATATTTTGTCTAGTCATTTGGGATAAGGTATCATCATTTGTTCATGTTGACTGATCGTAGGTTAACCTACGTTGCTTAAATATTTGCAACTAAAAAATGTATTGTCTAGGTTAGTGTTTGTGATTTGCCCGTTTTCTTTTGAAACTGCCTTCTTCAGTAGAAAATATTGGAAAAAGCTAACTTATATTATAGTATAATAAATTCTCTGTATGTATTCTATGTTTGTAAGGTCGCAGTATGTCATTGGGTCTAAGCAAAAGCATCTTTACTCTGGCATCATTTAATACATTGTGTCTTTATTATGGCATGTGGTTGATGTCAAGGGTCCTAGGGCAAATTAAATTCCACAGGACAAACAATCAAGCATGCATGGATGCTACTCTTATCGGGAATTATTTGCCCAATGTTAGCAATGGCCTAGGGAAGAAACAGCTTGATTTTAACCAGTTGATCCTACTGATCATTTTGCCCCAGTGAAGTGATATTTCGAAGGTCTCTTTGTGTCTCTTGAGTAGAGATTGTGGCTTCCTTGGTAAGCCTTAGCTTCTTTGATAAGCAATGAATTCACCAGCCTCCTCCATTGTGTAATTGCTTTCTTCCTAAGGGATTTGAGGTTGCCTTTCTCTTAGAGATGACATTGATGAAATGACATTTTATTATCAAAAGAACCAAAGCTAAAAAATTTACCTTCTGATGGAGCAATTAAAGAGATTTAGGAAGCCTACTCATTTATTCATGCATTCATTCAGTCAGCATCTATAGGCACTGTACTCAATTAGCTGCATCTTTCTACCCCCTCACTCTATTGAACCCAACTGAATATTATTTGACTTTAAAAGACATGTTAAAATGGGTATGCTGATAAAGCATGGGCAATCTGGAAGACAGAAAGATATGAGAGAACATAAATCTGGAAGAGACTTGATGAACCCTCCTAGTCCAACCTTTTTATTTTCCCACTCAGGACACAGAGGTTCTCAGAGATGAAGTGACTTGTTTAGGGTCAAAGAACTAATTAGTGACAGAGCCTGGGCTCTGATTACACTTTTCCTTTTTCTTCTCTCCATTCCCCTGTGATAGCTGAGGCCTGGGGCATCATTGCCCTATTCTGGCCAGTTTGCCTTCCCTTCCTTCCTACCATTCAGTCATCCAGCAATACATATTCAGCATCTGTAATGGTGTGGATGCTCTGCAGGCACTGGGGGATACAGAGGCTATTGGAGAAGGTATAGTTTCTGTCCTTTGGGAGCTCACACTCATGGAAAAGACCACTGAACAGGCAATTGCAGGGCAAAGTGTGATATGTGCTATGCCAGCCAGGTACATGGTGCATGTAGGAGGGCCACCTCACCTATTGTGGGGAATAGGATGGTCAAGGAGGATTTCTGGAAAAGTTGATGACTAAACTGGGATCTGAGGGAGTAGGAAGTGTTGTCCAGTCAAAGTGGCAAGAATAGTATTTGCAAAGGTTTGGCTGGAAGAGGCAGCACAGTGCATTTGGTGGAATTAGAAGTAATTTAATATAGATGGACCACACTCCCCTGCCCAATTTAGGAAACAAATTTCAGAGAAGTTTTTCTATTCTTTATGTCTTCTAGAAATCAAATATATTTTATAATTAGCTTTGAGAGTCATTTTGACTTCCATATTATGAATGTTCTCTTCCAATCCCTTATGACTTGCTAGTGGCAATAGTGATTATCTGTGTTATTTCAAAATGCAGTTCAGGGCCAGATCGTACTGAGAACTGATTCTTATTCAATGAGAGAGCTGATCCTGAGCCAGGGGAGGCAAATTCTCTTTTAAATAAATATTTGCTTCTGGGTTAAGACCTTATATTCTGTACTCAATTTCAGCATGATGGATTTTTAAGAAGTTTGTTTGTAATTACCTGAAAAACCCCTGAAAATTTAAAATAAAAATGCCCAGAGTGCCCTGACTGTGGCTGCTACCCTAATGGGTACAGGCATCTTGACACATCTGTCAATCTCAGCTGCCAGCTGTTGTTGTTTTGTGGTATGGAATTAGAGGTGTTTGAGCTTTTACAGATTTCAGTCTGGAGATGGTTCCGTTTTTCCTCCCACATACTCCCCAAGCCATTTAATTTAAATCAACCTTAGGTATGTGGGAAGGAAAATTTTCTGTCTGTCTTTTTTACTTATCCTGTGTTTGACAATGGATTCTACCTTGCTGTGAAGAGTTTACACATATCTATATTAGCATTTATCATGTTATATTGTACAGAGAAGTCCATAATTCAAAACTTTTATAATATGTGTCTTAAGTTTCCCATAAGGCTAAATGTAAATTAGAAGTGATGCATTCTTGGGGCACATAACTCCACAGTTATTGTGGGAAAGGGGCACTTTAATATTGTTCTGATATTGCAGTCTTGTTGCCATTTTTTTCCCCTTTATCCTTACTTGATTGTACTATACCTTTTGCAAACTAAAAGATATAACTGCTTTAAACAGACTGTTTTCCCAGAAGTTGAATTCTAAACTAATGGCACAGGATATATGGCAGTTTGGGGTCTTCAGCATAGCATTATATCACACTTACATCCTTTTAAGATTGCTGGTTTATGAGAACCAGCAATAGCAGCGACATGGGGACTTCCCTGATGGCGCAGTGGTTAAGAATCCACTTGCCTACGCTGGGGACACGGGTTTGAGCCCTGGTCTGGGAATATCCCACATGCCCCGGAGCAACTAAGCCTGTGCGCCACAACTACTGAGCCTGCGCTCTAGAGCCCTCAAGCCACAGCTACTAAGCCTGCGCGCCACAACTACTGGGCCCACACGCGACAACTACTGAAGCCTGTGTGCCTAGAGCTCGTGATCCGCAACAAGAGAAGCCACTGCAATGAGAAGCCCACACACCGCAACGAAGAGTAGCCCCTGCTTGCTGCAACTAGAGAAAGTCCGCACGCAGCAATGAAGACTCAAGGCAGCCAAAAATAAATTAATTAATTAATTTTAAAAAATCTGATCAATTTATCTAAAAAAAGAAAAAAATAGCACCAACATATACTTGGCCCTTGGATAATATAATTAGTTTATAAAAGTAATTTATAATTTTAACAAAAGTGCTATGGTAGGTAGAATTCTAAGATGACCCCCAAGATTTCCCACCTCTCCGGTATATATTCCTTGAATAATGCCCAGGACTGTGAATATGATGGATTTAACATAGATTATGTTATATGGCACAGATGACTTTAAGAAAGAGATTATCTGGATAAGCTTGACCTAATCATATGAGCCCTTTAAACCTGGATTCTAAGGTCAGAGTCAGGGAAGTCACAGATTCAAAATAGGAGAGAGATTCACTGCATGAGAAGTTCTCCACTGTTGATTTGAAGATGGAGGGGACCACATGGCATGGAATGGGACAACCCCTGGAGCTGAAAGTGACTCCCAGTGACAACAGCCAGGAAGCAAGTACCTCAGTCCTAAGACCACAGGAAACTGAATTTTGCCAATAACAAGAGTAAGATTGGAAGTGTTTTTCTTCCCTCTAGAGCCTCCAGACAAATATTCATTCTGGCCAACACCCCGATTTCATCCTCAGGATACCCTGAATAGAGACCCCAGCCACACTGTGCTGGAAATCTGACCTACAGAATTGTGAGCTGATAGATGGATGTAATTTTAAGCCACTGGATTAGTGGTATTTTGTTGCACAGCAATAGAAAACTGATACAAGTGCATATTAATATAACTGTTCAGTAGTAATAAACCTCTCACAGAAATCCAGAGGCAAGTGGAGAGTAGTGGAGTTCACAGGATACTTACAAGGGTTGTTGGCTCACTAAAGTGGTATTGCTTGTAACTGTAATGAAAGCAGTTTCCTGTGCCTTTGCTCAGTTTAGAAACCATGGAAGTTTTGATGAATTTTTATAATTTGAGGGGGATTTGCATGATTTCAAAATGTATGCATAGGAATGAACCTTTATTACACTTCTCAGGTTGTATTACTTCAGGTTGCATAACTGAGATGTCTTAAAAGTATGATATTATGTGCTTGTTTCCCCATTAAATCCTGAGCTTAGCCGAGGAAGCCACTGGGTCTTACTCATCTTCTTATCCCTAGTAACAAGCACAGTGCTTGGCACCTTGTAGGTGCTTCATAAGTGTTAGTTGGAAAGTTGAAATGTAATGGCATGAATAAACAAATCTCTCCAAAGTTCTGGTGAGATTCAGGATGAGTAAACAAATAGGAATGGCTGTGCTCCAATAAAACTTCATTTACAAAACAGGCAGTGGATCAGATTTGGCCCATGGGCTATAGTTTGCTGAGCTCTGGGGTAGATCACAAGTTATTATAGCCTAAAGGCAATTCTAACATATAACAACCGTCATGGCAAGTTTGAGAATTTTAAAAAATATACTCCAAATATTTGATAGAGCTGAACAAGGTATACTTCTTTTGGGGGCTTTATTTACTATTTGCCTCAGACATTCCTGTTGGTGCAATGGAAAGTAAGTCACTTGCTTCCAAGGATGAGTTCGTCCCAAGTTTCTGTTGCATTCTGTAGCTTTTTTGTGAGTAAAGTCTGAATGAAGCAAATCTAAGCAAATTGGATGCTCGAATGAATAGCACTGATTGACTTGGGGTGGGACTATTTCTTTAGTATTGAAATATGAAGTTAAATTCTTTAGGTTGCATGTAGCACTTTGACTTATAAAAGGCTATAAAGGGTAGCACATACATACACTGAGGCTTTCTCCAAATTATGAATGTTTGTGAACTTGTGAACAGCTGGAGGCATAGACAAGGGTGGCCAGATGGGAAGGTAGGAGTAGAGGCAAAGATTCTTTGCTGCCGTTCTGTGTTACCAACATTTTTCATTAGCGCTTGCAGGGGAGGGGTCTTTGAAAAGAAATAGAGGCAGGTATAAAGTGTCAGGTAGCTGGGGGAAACACAAATATGGGGGTAGTAGACCAAAGCTGCTTCATCTACTGATTCTTCACCTGGGAATTCATTCTAAGAAAAAATTAAGGAAGTAGGCATAGTTTTAGTCACAGCCTTGTTCATAGCATGGTTCTTTAATTTAAAAAAAATTTTACCTGAAGAGTGAAAATATTATAAAGTGGAGGAGTAAATAAATAAATGATGGTATATTTCTACATAGAAATTCAGCCAATAGAAATGGCATTATAGAAGAATATTTAATGACGTGGAAAGATTCACATTATTTTGCTAAGTGAAATAAACTGTCTGCAATACGTATGTACGGAAAATGAGAATGCCTGTTTTCTCACACCCTCACCACCATATGACCCTATTTTTGTTTAAAAAAATTTTTTACACACATATACATATATGCACGCATCAGCAAAATTAGTTTTTTAAGAGCATGGACTGTGTCAAGCCTGGCTTTGAATCTCACCTTAAGGACGTTTTAACCTTAGGCAAGTTACTTACAATTTCTCTGCCTCATTTTCCCTATCTTTAGAATGAGGATGAGCTGACTTTCCATCTCAGTTCTTCTCAACATAGTAGTAGGTGTTCAAAGGAGTATTGTTGAATGCACAAGGTGCCCATTACTGCTGCTGCACAGGTAATTATTATTTTATATTAAAAATCAGAATTTAAATGTTGGATCCATCAACTCTTTCAAAGAGCTTGGAAAGAAAACTGACTTACTTTGTAAGGATTACTTAAAATTGATTTTTAAATTTACATACAGTAAAATTCACTCTTTGTGTTACAGTTCTGTGGGTTTTGACAAAAGCATAGAGTTGTATAACTACCTTCACACTCATGATACAGGACACTTGTGTCACCTCAAAACCTCCCTTGTGCTGCCCTCTCTGTAGTCAGCCCTTCTTCTCAGCCCCCAATCCCTGGCAACCACCAGTTTGTTCCCCATGCTGATAGTTTTGCCTTTTCCAGAATGTCACAGAAATAGAAGTATACAGCATATGGCCTTTTGCATCTGGCTTCTTTCACGTGGCATAACGCATTTGAAATTCATCCATGCTATAGCCTTTATCAATAGTTCATTCTAAAGATAAAACTTCTAAAGATAATGCCTATTATTTATGAAACATCTGTATCATAGCCACACAAGTGTTTTTTTTTTGTCCCTGAGGTTGCCCTGAAGCCAGAGTTGTGACAGTATAGAATGTTAGCACTGAAGAAGACTTGAGAAGCAGCCTGGTCTGATTCAGCCTGTTGAGGAGGTGAGGGTTCTGAGAGCCAGAAATCAGATACATAACCTCAGGTGAGCTCAAGTCAGAGTTAAGACCAGAATTCAGAGCTTTGATGCTAAACTAGCAAAATTATATTGGAGGTCAGATAGGGGAAACCATTTTAGTGATGAACTAGTGGAAAGGTCCCTGAAGGGCAGTGAGATGGCGGGGGGCGGTGGTGGTGGTACATGCGTGCGTGCATCTGATGTGATGTATTGCGTTGAAATGATTACCTTAAATTGCGTTTAGAAAGAGAACAAACCAGCACATTTTTGTGTTTAGGTTGAGAAGAAAGGACCTTCTATCATTATTATTTTTTTAAGTGAAGTATAGTTGATGAATAGTATTATTTAAGGTATAGGTGTACAATATTGTGATTCACAATTTTTAAATGTTATACTCCATTTATAGCTATTATTAAAAATTGGCTGTATTCCCTGTGTTGTACAATATATCTTTTTAGTTTATTTTATACATAATAGTTTGTAACTCTTAATCCCCTACCTTCGGATTGCCCCTCCCCCTTCCCTCTTCCCACAGGTAACCACTAGCTTTGTGCTTTATATCTGTGAGTCTGTTTCTTTTTTGTTATATTCACTAGCTTGTCTTATTTTTTAGATTCCACATATAAAGGATCTCGTACAGCATTTGTCTTTTTCTGACTTACTTCACTTAGCACAATACCCTCCAAGTCCATCCATGTTGTTGCAAATGGCAAGGGGTGAGTTTGTGTAATCTACCTCAACTTTCTATCATTCATAGTAAGCACTGGTTTGGAGAATGGCCAGCAGGTATCACAGTTGTTTCTTTCACCCCAGGGATGTGTAATATATATGGTAATTGGCAGGTTAGCAGACATCTGGTCTGTCCAAAATGTCCAGTAGACATTTAGTGCATGCCAAAAGGTCCTTGATATTTGGTCCTGTCCAAAACCGTTTGGCATGGACCTAATATGCTCATGGACATTTTGGGTAGGACCAAATTTTAAGGACCTTTTGGCATGGTCCAAATGTCTTTATGGATATTTTGGACAGGACCAAATATGACCAAATATCAAGGACATTTTGGCATGGACCAAATGTCTTTATGGATATTTTCGACAGGACCAAATACGACCAAATATCAAGGATGTTTTGGCATGGACCAAATGTCTTATGGACATTTTGGACAGGACCAGATGTCCTGCAAGTATTGGCTAAGTCTTTTAAACATGTAAGCTTGGTTTGATGAGCACCAGATCCCCACAGAAAGCTCACACCAGATCCTGAAGTGTGCAGAGGTGTGTAGTTTGCTTTGAAGCCTAAATTGGAATGAGTCCTTTTATTGTCTATTATTTATCCTGTTTATGTTTTATTTCTAAAGGCATAGTACTACTTTATCTAAAAATAACTAGATAACATATAAGTACCATATTATATCTCTGTATTTAAGAAATAAAAATAGATTTTTATTAAAAATTGAATTAGGTTTTTAAAAATGGTATCTCCTGAGGGGAGGAACCAAGCTGGCAGAGTAGAAGGATGTGCTCTCACTCCCTCTTGTGAGAACACCAGAATCACAACTAGCTGTTGGACAGTCATCGACAGGAAGACACTGGAACTCACCAAAACAGATACCCCACATCCAAAGACAAAGGAGAAGCCACAATGAGATGGTAGGAGGGGTGCAATCACAGTAAAATCAAATCCCATAACTGCTGGGTGAGTGACTCACAGACTGGAGAACACTTATACCACAGAAGTCCACCCACTGGAGTGAAGGTTCTGAGCCCCACGTCAGGCTTCCCAACCTGGGGGTCTGGCAATGGGAGGAGGAATTCCTAGAGAATCAGACTTTGAAGGCTAGTGGGATTTGATTTCAGGACTTCGACAGGACTGGGGGAAACAGGGATTCCACTCTTGGAGGGCACACACAAAGTGGTGTGTGCATCGGGACCCAGGGGAAGGAGCAGTGATCCCAGGGGAGGCTGAACCAGACCTACCTGGTAGTGTTGGAGGGTCTCCTGCAGAGGCAGGGGGTGGCTGTGGCTCACTGTGGGGACAAGGACACTGGCAGCAGAAGTTCTGGGAAGTAATCCTTGGCATGAGCCCTCCCAGAGTCTGTCATTAGCCCCACCAAAGAGCCCAGGTAGCCTCCAGTGTTGGGTTGCCTCAGGCCAAACAACCAACAGGGAGGGAACCCAGCCCCACCCATCAACAGTCAAGTGGATTAAAGTATTACTGAGCTCTGCCCACCAGAGCAACAGTCAGTTCTAGCCACCACCAGTCCCTCCCATCAGGAAACTTACACAAGCCTCTTAGATAGCCTCATCCACCAGAGGGCAGACAGCAGAAGCAAGAAGAACTACAATCCTGCAGCCTGTGGAACAAAAACCACATTCACAGAAAGACAGACAAGATGAAAAGGCAGAGGGCTATGTACCAGATGAAGGAACAAGATAAAACCCCAGAAAAACAACTAAATGAAGTGGAGATAGGCAACCTTCCAGAAAAAGAATTCAGAATAATGATAGTGAAGATGATCCAGGACCTTGGAAAAAGAATGGAGGCAAAGATCGAGAAGATGCAAGAAATGTTTAACAAAGACCTAGGAGAATTAAAGAACAAACAGAGATGAACAATACAATAACTGAAATGAAAACTACGTTAGAAGGAATCAATAGCAGAATAACTGAGGCAGAAGAACAGATAAGTGACCTGGAAGACAGAATGGTGGAATTCACTGCTGCGGAACAGAATAAAGAAAAAAGAATGAAAAAAAATGTAGACAGCCTAAGAGACCTCTGGGACAACATTAAATGCAACAACATTCTCATTATAGGGGTCCCAGAAGGAGAAGAGAGAGAGAAAGGACCCAAGAAAATATTTGAAGAGATTATAGTCGAAAACTTCCCTAACATGGGAAAGGAAATAGCCACCCCAGTCCAGGAAGTGCAGCGAGTCCCATACAGGATAAACCCAAGGAGAAACACGCCGAGACACATAATAATCAAATTGGCAAAAATTAAAGACAAAGAAAAATTATTGAAAGCAGCAAGGAAAGAACGACAAATAACATACAAGGGAACTCCCATAAGGTTATCAGCTGATTTCTCAGCAGAAACTCTACAAGCCAGAAGGGAGTGGCATGATGTACTTAAAGTGATGAAAGGGAAGAACCTACAACCAAGATTACTGTACCCGGCAAGGATCTCATTCAGATTTGATGGAGAAATCAAAAGCTTTACAGACAAGCAAAAGCTAAGAGAATTCAGCACCACCAAACCAGCTCTACAACAAATGCTAAAGGAACTTCTCTAAATGGAAACACAAGAGAAGAAAATGATCTACAAAAACAAACCCAAAAGATTTAAGAAAATGGTCATAGGAACATACATATCGATAATTACCTTAAACGTGAATGGATTAAATGCTCCAACCAAAAGACACAGGCTTGCTGAATGGATACAAAAACAAGACCCATATATATGCTGTCTCCAAGAGACCCACTTCAGACCTAGGAACACATATAGACTGAAAGTGAGGGGATGGAAAAAGATATTCCATGCAAATGGAAATCAAAAGAAAGCTGGAGTAGCAGTACTCATATCAGATAAAATAGACTTTAAAATAAAGACTGTTACAAGAGACAAGGAAGGACACTACATAATGATCAAGGGATCAATCCAAGAAGAAGATATAACAATTATGAATATATATGCACCCAACATAGGAGCACCTCAATACATAAGGCAACTGCGAACAGCTATAAAAGAGGAAATCGACAGTAACACAATAATAGTGGGGGACTTTAACACCTCACTTACACCAATGGACAGATCATCCAAACAGAAAATTGATAAGGAAACACAAGCTTTAAATGACACAATAGACCAGATAGATTTAATTGATATTTATAGGACATTCCATCCAAAAACAGCAGATTACACTTTCTTCTCAAGTGTGCACAGAACATTCTCCAGGATGGATTACATCTTGGGTCACAAATCAAGCCTCAGTAAATTTAAGAAAATTGAAATCATATCAAGTATCTTTTCTGACCAGAACGCTATGAGATTAGAAATGAATTACAGGGAAAAAAATGTAGAAAACACAAACACAGGGAGGCTAAACAATACATTACTAAATAACCAAGAGATCACTGAAGAAATCAAAGAGGAAATCAAAAAATACCTAGAGACAAATGACAATGAAAACACGATGATCCAAAACCTCTGGGATGCAGCAGAAGCAGTTCTAAGAGGGAAGTTTATAGCTATACAAGCCTACCTCAAGAAACAAGAAAAATCTCAAATAAACAATCTAACATTACACCTAAAGGAACTAGAGAAAGAAGAACAAACAAAACCCAAAGTTAGCAGAAGGAAAGAAATCATAAAGATCAGAGCAGAAATAAATGAAATAGAAACAAAGAAAACAATAGCAAAGATCAATAAAACTAAAAGCTGGTTCTTTGAGAAGATAAACAAAATTGATAAGCCATTAGCCAGACTCATCAAGAGAAAGAGGGCAAGGACTCAAATCAATAAAATCAGAAATGAAAAAGGAGGAGTTACAACAGACACCACAGAAATACAAAGCATCCTAAGAGACTACTACAAGCAACTCTATGCCAATAAATTGGACAACCTGGAAGAAATGGACAAATTCTTAGAAAGGTATAACCTTCCAAGACTGAACCAGGAAGAAATAGAAAATATGAACAGACCAATCACAAGGAATGAAATTGAGACTGTGATTAAAAATCTTCCAACAAACAGAAGTTCAGGACCAGATGGCTCCACAGGTGAATTCTATCAAACATTTAGAGAAGAGCTAACACCCACCCTTCTCAAACTCCTCCAAAAAATTGCAGAAGAAGGAACACTCCTAAACTCATTCTATGCGGCCACCATTACCCTGATACCAAAACCAGACAAAGATACTACAAAAAAAGAAAATTTCAGACCAATATCACTCATGATTATAGATGCAAAAATCCTCAACAAAATACTAGCAAACAGAATCCAACAACACATTAAAAGGATCATACACCACGATCACATGGGATTTATCCCAGGGATGCAAGGATTCTTCAATCAATGTGATACACCATATTAACAAATTGAAGAAGAAAAACTATATGATCATCTCAATAGATACAGAAAAAGCTTTTGACAAAATTCAACACCGTTTTATGATAAAAACTCTCCAGAAAGTGGGCATAGAGGGAATCTACCTCAACATAATAAAGGCCATATACGACAAACCCACAGCAAACATCATTCTCAGTGGTGAAAAACTGAAAGCATTTCCTGTAATATCAGGAACAAGACAAGGATGTCCACTATCCCCACTATTATTCAACATAGTTTTGGAAGTCCTAGCCATGGCAATCAGAGGAGAAAAAGAAAGAAAAGGAATACAAATTGGAAAAGAAGAAGTAAAACTGTCACTGTTTGCAGATGACATGATACTATACATAGAGAATCCTAAAAATGCCACCAGAAAACTACTAGAGCTAATCAATGAATTTGGTAAAGTTGCAGGATACAAAATTAATGCGCAGAAATCTCTTGCATTCCTATACACTAATGATGAGGAATCTGAAAGAGAAATTAAGGAAACACTCCCATTTACCATTGCAATAAAAAGAATAAAATACCTAGGTATAAACCTACCTAAGGAGACAAAAGACCTGTGTGCAGAAAACTATAAGACACTGATGAAAGAAATGAAAGATGATACCAACAGATGGAGAGATATACCATGTTCTTGGATTGGAAGAATCAATATTGTGAAAATGAGTATACTACCCAAAGCAATCTACAGATTAAATGCAATCCCTATCACATTACCAATGGCATTTTTTATGGAACTAGAACAAAAAATCTTAAAATTTGTATGGAGACACAAAAGACCCCAAATAGCCAAAGCAGTCTTGAGAGAAGAAAGCAGAGCTGGAGGAATCAGACTCCCTGACTTTGGACTATACTACAAAGCTACAGTAATCAAGACAATATGGTCCTGGCACAAGAACAGAAACATAGATCAATGGAACAAGATAGAAAACCCAGAGATAAACCCACGCACCTATGGTCAACTAATCTATGACAAAGGAGGCAAGGATATACAATGGAGAAAAGACAGTCTCTTCAATAAGTGGTGCTGGGAAAACTGGACAGCTACATGTAAAAGAATGAAATTAGAACACTCCCTAACACCATACACAAAAATAAACTCAAAATGGGTTCGAGACCTAAATGTAAGACTGTACACTATAAAACTCTTAGAGGAAAACATAGGAAGAACACTCTTTGACATAAATCACAGCAAGATCTTTTTTGATCCACCTCCTAGAGTAATGGAAATAAAAACAAAAATAAACAAATGGGACCTAATGAAACTTCAAAGCTTTTGCACAGCAAAGGAAACCATAAACAAGACGAAAAGACAACTCTCAGAATGGGAGAAAATATTTGCAAACGAATCAATGGACAAAGGCTTAATCTCCAAAATATATAAACAGCTCATGCAGCTCAGTATTAAAGAAACAAACAACCCAATCAAAAAATGGGCAGAAGACCTAAATAGACATTTCTCCAAAGAAGACATACCGATGGCCAAGAAGCACATGAAAAGCTGCTCAGCATCACTAATTATTAGAGAAATGCAAATCAAAACTACAATGAGGTATCACCTCACACCAGTTAGAATGGGCATCATCAGAAAATCTACAAACAACAAATGCTGGAGAGGGTGTGGAGAAAAGGGATCCCTCTTGCACTGTTGGTGGGAATGTAAATTGATACAGCCACTATGGAGAATAGTATGGAGGTTCCTTAGAAAACTAAAAATAGAATTACCATATGATCCAGCAATCCCACAACTGGGCATATACCCAGAGGAAACCATAATTCAAAAAGACACATGCACCCCAATGTTCATTGCAGCACTGTTTACAATAACCAGGTCATGGAAGCAACCTCAGTGCCCATCGACAGACGAATGGATAAAGAAGTTGTGGTACATATATACAATGGAATATTACTCAGCCATAAAAAGGAACAAAATTGAGTCATTTGTTGAGACGTGGATGGATCTAGAGACTGTCATACAGAGTGAAGTAAGTCAGAAAGACAAAAAACAAATATTGTATATTAAAGCATGTATGTGGAACCTAGAAAAATGGTACAGATGAACCCGTTTACAGGGCAGAAGTTGAGACACAGATGTAGAGAACAAACGCATGGATACCAAGTGGGGAAAGCGGCAGGGGCGTGGGGATGGTGGTGTGCTGAATTGGGCGATTGGGATTGACATGTATACACTGATGTGTATAAAACTGATGACTAATAAGAACCTGCTGTATAAAAAAATAAAATTAAATTAAAAAATTTAAAAAAAGTTATCTCTTGCATCTATATCAAATATTTATCCATTTTTATTACATAATGCAATGAACAAAATAAATATTGAATCTTAAGGAAAATTCAGAGTTATGGTTTATAATATAAAAAACTTCTATAAATAACATTAAACATTTATTTGCTAATTTCAGTTGGTCACAGTAATGCAAGTTTTTACCCATGTGCATATTAGCTCATTTTCCTCTACCTTATTTTAAACCTTCTTTTTGATATTTTTATAGCAGTTGGTTGACTGTCATAGACACAGAACTTAGTTAGGCATCCAAGGTGATTTATAGTTCTTACAATAACTTCAACTGAAATCTTTGGTAAACATGGCAGTTGTCATAAGGAAATATACGTTGTCTGTCATGTTTAAATCTGAACTCTTGGAAACAGTTTTTAAAGGGACTGTAATTGTGTCTTTAGTTTGGTATTTTATTTTTGTTTAAAGTTCAAACATTTGTTGTACATTTCTGTGTGGTTTATATATTTTTTAACATCAGTGCCCCACAAGACCTTCACTTAGAATTTTAAGCTAAATGTTTTTTTCTTTGAATAATTTATCCTGTAAAGTCCCTTCCCTCCTTCTGTAGCATCTCTACCATCAAGGATATGGAAAGTTGCAGAGTGTGCTAAGTGTTATGGTAGTTGACAATCTAGTTCGGTTAGATAAGTCTCCCAATTGGAGTGTCAGCACAGATTAGTCTAGTCCATGGAGAGAAGAAAAACGTAGAAAATATATTGTCCAAATGCTTACAGAAGCAATGAGCTGTGACAGAGAAAGGGCCTGATACACCATCCTTGTGTTGAATTGAAGGAAAAATTAAAAACATAGATTTCCGCTATTGAAATTGCCTTACAGTACATGGGAGGTGCTAATTTGTTCAGACATCTTTTGGCAACCTTGCATGTAGAATCTGCTCAGTCCTGTTGTTATTTATGTGCAATAATGCCTGCAGCCAGAGAACTATATTTCTGGACTTGGATCTTTCTAACTGAGAATAAAGGCTTGAGGAATATGGGAGA
Organism: Eubalaena glacialis; assembly: GCF_028564815.1. Lineage (NCBI taxonomy): Eukaryota > Metazoa > Chordata > Mammalia > Artiodactyla > Balaenidae > Eubalaena > Eubalaena glacialis. Next base: position 79,776,207 of record NC_083722.1, on the reverse strand, counting down.
TGTCAGTAGCAACAAGCAACTTGAATTCCTCAAGATAAAGACCATGGCTGGGAAGAACTGAGCAGGCAAGAGAAGGTTACTGACTCCACATTAATAATAAATTTACGAGAGTACAGAACAAATCATGCCAGGCCATCTTTATCGTTTTCTAGGTGGACGTGCAAGATTAAAGAAAGGAATTCAATAGCTTTAATATCTGGAATTGAGTAAATCATCTAATTCAGTGTCTCCACAAATCTTTGGGGGCTGTGGGGGTGATGGCAGGGGATGGGGAGAACCTCAATGAGAATTGGCTCAGAGCACTGTCATGTGGATTCAATTTGGCTGTTGTAATAAATTACAATGGAACAATGTCCACTGGGACGATGTTGGGATCAATAGAAGGTCAGGCTGTAGCATCTCCAGCAGTGGTCTGGAAGAATGGAAAGCACACTTTATTAAGCTTGGCAGGCCAGGAGGTTTTGGTACTGTTGTGGTCCACCACTGTCATTAGCCTTTATGAAGTACCTGTTGGGTATGGGGCACTCTGGGGGCTGCTAGTAGAGAGATAGAATGTGTACAATTGTCCAGATGGTCAACCTGTTTTAAAACGATGATAACAGGTACAATTTATTGAATACTTACAAGGCTGCCATGCACAGTGTTGAGCCTTTTTTCATGGATTATTTCTTTTAATCCTAGTGGCAATACCTGAGGGGGTTTTCTCTCTTAATTTTGTGGATGGGGAAAGTGAGGTATAGGGAATTACTGTAGGTAATGAAGATGGTATGTATAGTAATAGGTTACGAAATGAGGTAGTCTGATTTTTACTCTTAACCACTCTTTATGCATATAGTATCACTATGTGCTCATGGGGAAAAAGTATGTTCATTTGTTAGTTCATTCATTCGTTTGTTTATTCATTCAGCAAACATCCTAAATATACTTAAGATGTTCTTGGTAGCAGAGGAGACAGGACCCATTCAAAGACAATTTTCAAAAATTGGTAATATCATGACTCTGATATAGATATAAAGTGAATATGTGTTTAAGATTTTACTTAACTCATTAATCGATGAAAGAACCAGGCAGATATTAGAACTGGATAGAGAATCTCGAGGTCAGAAATATTTATAGATCAGAAATATTGAAATGAATATGCAAATGGATGCAAAACTGTTTTTCCCCAAGTGGAGAGAGAAGTCAATGTAACCTCTACTGGACAGGTCAGAATTTGTATGATTATAGGCAAAAATTATTTTCTTTGCTATGAGTTGTCTACAATTTACCAAGTTGCAAAATAGCTCAAAGACAATGAAAGACTAGAAATCAGATAACCTGAAAGAGTATGATCTAAACAATAGTTTTTATTGAAGCACAGTTTTTACCTACAAGACTAAAGAGAGAGAATTGTGATGCAGCACAGTAGGGTATGATTTGGGATAAAAGACCTAAATACAGAGAATAAGTCCAGCTCTCCTAAGTTGTTCAGAAAGGACTTCTGGGCAAACATGGGAATTAAAATGAGAATCTCTAAGCTGGAAGGCATCTCATTTTTCACATGGGGAATTTGAGGCCTAGAGAGCTAAAGGAAATTGTCCAAAGTCACTAATCTCCTTAGCCCAAGAAGTTTTGTAACTTTCTGCCTTTCCATGATCCCTTTACTGGCCTTTGGCCAGAGAAGAGTAGGAAGGCCCCAGACCAAAGTGTCTGCGGTGGTGAAGTAAAGACCAAGTGCATTACTTAGGATTCTCCAGAGAAACAGATCCAGTTGAATGGGTAAAAACATACACACACACACACACACACACACACACACCTTTCTATTTATAAATTTAGAGAAAGATTTATTTTAAGGAATTACCTCATGTGATTGTGGAGGCTTATGAATCCAAAATCCGATGAAGGAGGTGGCAGGCTGGAGACTCAGGATAAAGTTGCAGTTTTGAGTCTAAGGCAGTATTCTGTTGAACCAGAAAGAACTGATTTAAAAGGTGAAGTTCGAAGGCAGTCTGCTGGAGAATTCTCTCTTACTTGGGGGAGATCAGTCATTTGTTCAATTCCGGCCTTCAGTTGATTGCATGATGTCCAACCCACTTTATGGAGGGCAATCTGCTCTACCCAAAGACCACTGATTTAAATGTAAATCTCATCCAAAAACACCCTCACAGCAACATTCTGAATAATGTTTGACCAACTATCTGGGCATTGTGGCTCAACCAAATTGACATATAAAATTTACCATCACATCAGGTCAAAGGGCAGAGGGTCTTTGCCAGTCCAGAGAGGTAATTAGGGGTGATGGCAGAGTTGGTGGGGGAGATACTGGATACCAGGTACCTGGAGAGTGGTAGGGTCAGCATTAACAAAGTCATAAATCTGAAGGTAAAATTTTTTCAGCTTCACAACTTTTGCAAGAGCCAGTCCTTGAAGTAAGCCCATGGGTCACAACAATTACGGACACCGGTCACGGGTCTGTATACCTTCCTTGTCAGGGTATGTGTCTCTTTAAATGTGAAGGAGAGGTGTAGGTTCAGGATGGGTTTCCAGATAGTCACTACTTTAGAGTATGTTTGGATATTGGGAATTATAACTGAAGGATTATAAAGTATAGGATATTTTAATACAGAAATTTGTAATCTGAATTGATGATTTGTTTTACAAGAGCTTGTCTGAAAATCATATTGATTACATCTCTGTGAGTATACCCGCTAACTAGAAATCAGTTATTTAGAGAAAAATTTAGTGTGAACATAATGCAAAGAAAAGTAATAAATTTTTAATTTTATTTTTCACTTCTGTAGCTTTATCAGACCTCCTAGGGGCAAGATCAAGGAGATATTTATGATTGTTATCATCATTGTGATTATTATTTTATTTCATAATGGCAGCTAATATTTACTGAGTTCCTCTGTGCTGGGTGTTAGATACTTTACACGTTATAAGGGTAACTTCCTCACCACCTCCAAGTCTTTCCTCTACTGTCACCTTCTCAATGAAACCCTCCCTGAACACGTCATGCAAGTAGTGCATCCTGCTTGCCCCCCACTCCAGCAGTCTTTATCCTCCTTATCTTGCTCTATTTGTTCTTTTTTTCGCCATAATATTTCACCTTTCAATACACTCTATCATTTACTTACTAATTATGTTGCTTTGCTGGATCTGAGTTCCACAGTGGCAGGGATTTTTGTGTGTTTTGTGTACTCATGTAGCCCAAGTGCACAGATCAGCCTTTGCCAGGTAATAGGAGCTGAATTAATATTTGTGGATTATATTGAATGAGTATGTCATTTAATCTTCACGACACCCTCATGACAGGTATATACTGATCTCATTCCAATTTAACAGAAGAAGACAAGGTTCTGGGAAGTTACTTTGGTGCTGTATTTTAGGCATATCGTAGAGAGGCTGAAGAATCACATAGGTAAGTCAGAAGCCTACCCAATCAGCTGAGGTCTTGCCATAGGCTTTGCAATTGAGAAGAATCCAGCAGTTCTGAAGTAAGGCCAAGATGTGCTGAGGCACTGTGGGTCCTGATGCTGACAAATTAAAAGAAAAAAAACAACAACCAAAAAGTGTTAAGGTGAGAGTTATTGTTTAATAGGTACAGAGTTTTAGTTTTTCAAGATGAAAAGAGTTCTGTGGATGGATAGTGGTGATGTTCACACAATAAAGCAAATGTGCTTAATGCCACTGAAATGTACACTTAATAATGGTTAAGATGGTAAATTTTATGTGGTGTGTGGTTTACCAGAATTGAACTTAAAATATAAAAAATTAGAAATTTTTTAAAAGTTAAGATTTAATAGCCATTGTTTACGATATGTGTTTGTGTTGGAGGAAGGAGGAACAGATGAGAAATAAAAAACATTTCATTGGAACAGTGGGAAGCAGAAAACACCTGGGATTAAATTTTGGCTTCTGTTATTTTGACTCTGTGGCTTAGACCAGTTCTTTAGCTGCTCTCAGCCTCAGTTTCCCTAATCTTTGTGATAAAGATGATCGTAGTACTCACCTCATAGAGAAGTTGTAAGGATTCAAGAGAGAATGTGTGAAAAGGGCCTGGCAGAGTGCCTGGCTCCTAATGAATCCTTTTTTAAGGAGCATTTCTAACCAAATGATCAGGGTAAACACCTTTATTCTTGCCAAACTCTTACTATACTGATTAATTCTTTATATAAGACAATGAGTGCAGGATTGAGAGCTCTGTGAGACCAACACCAGAGAGTACTTTCCACATGGTCCTTTCTATTTTCTAATTGGATGATAGTAAGTAATGATCAATCATTACCAACAGTGATTTCTCAGCTCTTGAAGGTTGATGCCCTTTTGTGTGAGTTTCTTCTAAGTCTGGGCAGTGCTAGGAGACCCGGTCACTATTGTTCATTTGTATCTTTCTCTTATATCTGAGATGGTTGACAGTGAGGCCACTGAGTTGTAACTCTTCCTTTCTTATTTGGGGCATTGAGAAGTAGGTTTCTCCTGTTTTTCAGGAGAAACATCACCAAGTTGTAGCAAGCATGCAAACATCCTTATGACTTTGAGAAAGCTATAGAGACCCAATGACGTTTCATGTCTTCCTTCCCTCCCCTTATGGGAATCAGTGTAAGTTATATCTTAGGAATGGAACAGACTAACCTTGTGTCATCTAAGGACAGGTTTTTAAAAGTATTTGTCTCCAGGTGAAGGAAAGATTGTCACATGGCAAGTAGTTAAGGTGTTGCCTGGCAAGGCAGGATGATCTGAGGGTTTTCTGGACATTGCTCAATAAGCATTAGTTGTTACTTAACAGAGATGAATTTACTGGGAACCTAGTTATGCTCAAGTTTGTGTCCCCTCCCTTTTGCAGGTGTCTTCCAAAGCCCTGGGAGTGTATTCTCATGTTACGTTTTTTTAATTTGCAAAACTAAGATATTCCTGTATTTCTTTAATGAGCTTTCTCCACTCCCACTCAATTCAGGTCCCACAAAATCTCGATCCACCCGTGTTGTTATTGTTGTTGAAATGTGGGCAGATAGTAGCAACCACAAGAGGGCAACCCTCAAAACAGAGGGACAAGTGCAGGTAGAAAATGCTCAGAGCAGGGTGGGCCAAGAGGTAGAGATAGAATGAATTCAACAAAAATAAGAAGAGTCTCTGCAGCTGGGTTGTGCTAGTGATGGGGCTAATGGGCCTCCAGATAGTGGCAGATTTGGAAGCCAGCATCCGTTACCTCGGCAGTCTGTCCGTCTCGCCTATTATACAGGATGTTCTAGTAGAAAAGTACTGCTTGAGCTCTTTGGGGCAGACTTGATGACTAACGTCTTTTAATGTCTTCAAATTTTCTCTGAATAATAGAAGCTAAGGTTGCATATCAGAACCAGACATAAATATATTTGGCCACGGATTACAATAAAATTTACTGGTGCTAAAGATAATCAAACCATTTCACTTTCCATGAGTTTTATTGTCTGAAAAAAGTGATATCACTTCTTGGAAGGGAGGAGAATAACTTGCTTCATTTGCTGTTCTGCTGGGAGAGAAAATCTCTGAAACTTGACAGCAACTGATGCCTGTCTTTTCTCCTTATGTCTGCCCTCCCCATCAGGGAACACTGCCATCTCATCTAGAATGCATAAGCTCAGGTTGTTCGCTTGGCCTATCCCGGCTTTATAGCAGGGAGGCCGTATCACATTCCCTTTGCTGGCTGGTGCAAAGAGGCAAACTGTTAAGCAGATGTTGATTAAAGGGACCCAGGTTGCCATGTTTGGCCTTTCAGTTTAAGTGTAGTGGGGCTTTGATAGTTTATACACAGAGGGTCTGTGTCTCTCCCGAGGTAACGAGTGCTGCAACCCAACACTAGCATTGTCTTTGGTAGCCCCTGTGTTGGAATATTGAATTACATTGCACTGCCACGAGTGCTGTGAACCTCTGAAGACCAACATTTGGCCCATGTCAGATCGTAATTGCTTTTTAATAGAAAAGTGCATATACTGAGCATGAGGGCCGTTTTGAATGAATGAATAAAAATTGAAGCATCTTGAAAACAGGCATTTGCTTATGTTACTGTATTGATTTTTCCATCTTGCTTGGTTGGGTATTGGCAAAACCACTTGATTTTAACCATTATTCTAAAAGATCTGGCCCATGTTTTTATTGATAGACAGTGTCTTGAGCCAGTGATCTAGCTGGGTAGACTTAGTCAAGTTATTTTACTCCTTTAAGCCTCAATTTTCTCATTGTTAAAATAAGAACACGTTTTCCCCCATAGGATTGTTTTGAGAGTGAAATGAGATGATGGGTGTTCAAAATACCCAACAGAGTACGTGGGGTGTAATAAACACTTAATACACAATAGCCCATTTTTATATATACTGAGGATCATATTATATATACAAATGGCACTTATTCAGTCATTTACTCAATATTATTGTTCACCCACCATGTTCCATGTCTAGAATTCATTCGTATGTTATCTCAAAATAAAATTGGCTCTAGTGGTTTGAACTGGAGTTTCTCTAGAATTTTTATTTTGAAACCCTTGAACCCCTTTTTCCCTGTTCAGCAATGTTTGCTTTCCTGTTTCAGTTCAAAGCAGGTTCATCACTTTGGGCCATGCTTGGGCATAGTCCTGCTATTTCTCTTTAAGCACCATCTGAAGCACTATCCCCTAAAGAAATAGCTCTATAGCCCCAGGTCGGGGCGCAGGTACCGTATAAAACTTTATTTAAAGGATGACTTTATATTATTCTCACCTGTTTTCCTAAAATAATATGACTTACTTCTACAAGACAGATGGATGTAATGACTGCCATACAATTGATAGCTGTTGCAAAGTTTAACTTAGTAAGACCTTGAAGGTAGAGTTCACAGATGGTTTAAAGGCACACTTTTGAATAAATGATCTCAGGCTAAGGGAAGAAGGTACCATGAACTGCAGTTGGCTTGCCTGTCTCTTCGTATCTCCTACTGCAACTTTGAGGAGGTTACCAGTTTTATTTCCTGGAATTAAATGGGGAGAAAATGTAAACTGCTTCTAGATCTTTGAAGTTTTGGTTTTCAGGGGGTTAGACTTGTTAATGTTTTACCCAAAGAGTCAACTGCTTCTTAATGTTGTCACATTACATTGGGATAGGGCTTTACAGTTTTCATAGGGTACATGTTGTCCCATTCAATCCCCTCCACAATCCTGTGGGGTCATCAGGACAGCTATTCTTATAGATGAGGAAGCCGAGGTCTAGAAGTAGTTAAATGGTTTGATTGAGATTATGAGATAGAAAAACAATGGGAATCAAGTTTTCTGACTACCAGTAAGCAACAACAATAATCATAATGGCAAGAATATTTGAAAGATCAGCAAGTGATCTTTTGTATCAGCTCGTATGCTAAGTTCCTGATGTGTGTAAGTCAGGTACCAGCTGAGGTCAGCCTATCCTTTGAGATGAGTAAATACAGCTTTCTTGTCCTGTCCCACATCCAGTAAGAAGCCCACCCCTTCCCCAGAGTCCTCACCGTCCCTCAGAGTCTCCTGTTCTCAGGATGCCCTTCAGTTGTGAATTTCTACCCTTGTTGTACTGTTGAGCTCACCTATATCTCCTTCCTTGCGGTCTGGTTGTTCTGTTTACCTGGTCATGGAACACAACCGCCCTTCCTTAATTTCCACTCTTAACCACTCACATAAGGCATGTGGGGGCTGAGGAGCCTTTCCTGTAACTTTGAGGTGGGAGAGCAGGTCGCAATCGGGCAGACTTGAGTAAACAGAGCCTCAGACTTCCCTGATTCTTCAAAAATCTAGCGCTGCCTCATCATGTGGAGTTTCTCATTGGTCACCTTTGTCTGCTCATTTCAGCAGCTTGCCAAGAGGCAGTTGCTCAGCCCTGTCTCTTGCCCACTTCTCTCCCTGGCCCACCTAACTACCTTTCTTCTCATCTTGGCCATAGCCCACCTGAGTATAGTGGAGTTCAGGTCTCTGTGCTCCTCTGTTTCCCTGTAGACTACACCTTTAGCTCCTCATCTTTTCTACATAAAAAGGACTGTGTAATATTTCATATTTCCCAAAGGAAAGGCAGTTTTATCCCCCATATGAAATTCAGGTGCCAGCTCTAAAAAAATCCCATTTCCTCCCAGCTTTCTACAGTTGTGTTAATTCCTATAGCCACCATATTTATCCTATGGGATAGATATTCTTATTTTCTCATTTTACAGTTGATGCACCCAAGGCGCAAAGGGATTAGCTAACCTGCCTAAGGTCACGCAGAGATCTAATCTCCTCCTCATGTCCACTGCACTGGGGGTTATCAAGTATTTTCTTAAAGGACTAGATGGTCTCTACTGCAACTACACAACTCTGCCATTTGAAACAAAGCACTAAAGCAGGTATAGACACAAATGGACATGGCTGGGTTTCAATAAGTTTTGTTTACAAAAACAGGTGGTGGACTGGAAACTGGCCTCTGGGCCAGAGTTGCCTACCCTGCACTTTACTGCCTTTTTTCATAATACTGGCTCTCTGTTTAATGTCTCTAAAGCCTAGAGTGGATTGAGAACAGAATCCAGAACAGAATCCACATGGGTCACACCATTTCAAGTTCCTTTTCATTTTCTTCCTGAAAGCAATCTGTAGCTTTGCACAGAGCAAACAAGTCTGTGATAATTGTTAAACTACCCATAGGATATCCATGATGGTGCTGCCTCTGACCTTGGTTGGAGACATGCTGGAATTTTAAAGTCTGGGTAAAGGACACATTGCTGGAATTGTGTGACTTATTTATACTTTTGTTTAAGCAAAATGGACAGTGCGTGAACTGCCCACATTTCTCAAAGTCTGTTTTTCTCTCCAAGGCCATAAGGGACCTAAGAGAGCATAGTTTATGCTCAATTTATTGTATCTAAAGAACAGCAGGAGTTGCTGTTTCCTACATCTTGGGACACTGAAAAACAAATGTTATCAGATTAAATTTGTGGGTTTTTAAAAAATGGCTGCCCAGTGTACCATGGTGATGGAATCAACACCCTATTTTTCTGAGTCAACATTCCCATGAAAACATTTCCCATATTTATGCAATGGTCTCATCTCTGATCACCAGTTCTGAAAATTAATGTTGAAAACAAAGGTATTTTCTCTCTTACAAGGATGATTTAAAGAAACACTGAAAACTGCTTTTCAGTTTTTCTCTTTTTGGCAATTTAGTAACTTGCTAGTGGCCAAGGGTTGGACTTTTTCTCTCTCTCTTTCTCTTTTTCTTTAAAAATATCTGTGAATACAGTCTATCATTATTTGGCAAGTTTCAGTTCAGAATTAAGTTTTACAGCTGACTTATTGTATAAGTCCCTGAAAATAGGGGTTTATAATGGAAATGTTGAAACCACCTTAATCTGTTGGTAAATGTTTTCATTCTAGCACTTATCTGAGTTCCAAGAGGGCCATGGAAAATTATTTCTGTGCCTCTTATTGAATCTACAAATCAGGAGTTGCATTCATTCTGGAACAAGCAGAGCAAGGTTCCCATTAAATCTACAGCCTAGGGAAGCACCTCATTCTGAACTGTAAATAGGTCCTGCATGTGTCTTATCTTGAGTATTTCAGCTGCCTGCATCAGGGAAATGAGTGGGGAAGGAGCTTTCTTCTCTGTAAAAGTCTTACAAGTGTTTCTCACCTGCTTTCCCTAACTATTAATTTGGAAGAGTCAGGAAGATGTTCCAGAGCATCTTCAGCAGATCTAGTATTTCTAATGAGCAGCTTATTGAAATTCACTTAACACATATGTATTGAGGGCCTACTATGTGCTAGGGGCTGGGAATACAGCAGGAGATGAGAGAGAGAGATGGATTCTCTGCCCCATGGAGCTTCAGTGGAAAATGGTAGTCAATAAACAAAAGTCAAGCTACAATTATGAATATGGAGTTAATGACCTGATGTAGTTGCAGAGAGTGTCATGAAGAACTGCAGGTGCTGAGAGCATAAGAGAGCAGGAGTTGGGGTGGGGAGGGAGGAAGGGCACTCGTCTGTCAGGGGCAGGAAGGTCTCAGGGAGACCAGGGGAAGAGGGAAAGAAGATAAGGTATTTGCCAAGCCAGAGAGGGCAGAGCTGGGGGAGCTTAGCAGTTTGAGGATACAGTATGACTTTAGTAAAGAGGAATGGTTGAGAGGAGGCTGGGAGTTAGGCAGGGCCAGTTTGCGAGGGTGTGTGTGCATGTGGGGGGGGTATCTTGTAGGCATGCATGTATTTCACCCTTGACCCCAACACTTTCCCACCTCTTTTTGCAAGTGAAGCAGAGACAAGGGAGTCTCAACAATCCTCCAGCTGGCTTCTACCTTAGTCCTCTGCAGATCCCACACCCAACTATGGGGTGTTTCAGAGTGAGGAAGTTGTACAGAAACAGATCCTGGAGGCCATGGGCTCTGCCTCTCCCTTGAGTCTTAGTGGTACAACCTTTAGACCTATAAGCACTTTTTAGGGGTCCAGTGACTTAAAATATATGATATATAATTTTTATACAGTAAAGTATACCCTCTTTGGTGTATAACTATGCATTTAAAAAAAATGTATACAGCAACACTTTGGAGACAGTAAAAAGACAGTGGTTGCCAAGGGTTGTGGGTGGAGAGAGGGATGAATATGTGGAGCACAGAGAATTTTTAGGACAGTGAAAATACTCTGTATGATACTATAGTGGTAGATACTTGTCATTATATATTTGTCCAAACCCATAGAATATATAACACCAAGAGTGAACCATAATATAAAGTATGGACTTTGGGTGATTATGATGTATCATTGTAGGTTCATCAGTTGTAACAGATGTACCACTGTGATGAGTGATATTGAGAATGAGGGAAGCTCTGCATGTGTGGGGGCAGAGAGTACATGGGAAATCTCTATGTCTTCCTCTCAATTTTGTGTAAACCTAAAATTGCTTTAAAAAACAGTCTTAAAATTTTTTTTTAATTCTTTAAAAAATGCATATAGTCATGTGACCATCACTACAATCAAGATATATAACAGTTTTATCATCCTGCAAAATTCCTTTGTGCCCCTTTGCAATTAGCCTGAGCTGCTGTCAACCACTGATCTGTTGTTTTGTCCTTCTATGTTTGCCTTTTGCAGAATATCATATAAGTGGACCCATACATATGTAGCCTTTTTGGGCCTGGCTTCTTTCACTTGGATAATGCATTTGAAGTTCATCCATGCTTTGGTGGGTATCAGTCTGCGGAGTATCAGTAGCGTTCCATTGCATGGATGAACTGCAGTTGTTTGTCCATTGACCTGTTGAAGTTGTCCAGTCACTGTCACGTTGGATACCCCTTCACAGTATCTTGCCTGCATGGCTGTGGGAGCTTCTTGCCCATCCTGCTTGTGCTCAGCCCCTCCCATACATTGACCCACAGCAGCCAGCATTATCTTTATCAAACACAAGTCGAGTCATGCTGTCCCCATGCTCCCAACTTTAAATACTCCCATTGCCCTTGGGATAAAGGTCCCTAGAATTCTCACAGCACCCTATAAAATATGGGCCTCCTCTGTCCCACCACCCTTCTTTACACTCTTTTCTCCTGCCATTTGGAACTACGTTCAGGTCCCAGAACAAATCATTGCTCTCTCTTTCCTCTGCTCCTTGCAAGGTTTCCTCCCTCAGTCTGGAACATTCTCCTCTCCTGTCATCTCATTTCCCAGCTTGCTAATTTTTACTTGTCCCTTGAGTATCAGCTTAGTTGTTACTTTCTACAGGACATCTTCATCGACCCCACAGAATGAGGTAGGTACTCTCTCTTGGTGCCACAGTGGCTCTATACTTACTTGTAACAACACACTATATTGTAATTCCCTGTTTATTTCTGGGTCTTCTCCCCTTAGATGTGAACCTTGACGATAGGAGCTGTTTGTTCACTACTGTGTTCCAATACCTCATGGTGTCCAGTGCTCACCTAGTATTTGTTGCATAAATGAGGATAGCTGGGGAAACATTATTATTCCAGTTAGGGAAATAAGAACCCTGAAGCTTGGGATGTCCACATGAGTTGCTTTATGTTGCTCAGCTAATTGGGAGAATTCCAGCTTCTCACAGGCCTGCATATGCTGTCATATGTGATATGACTCCTGAGTGTAGGAAGCCTCTCCAGATTTCTGTATCACAAAATGTCTTGTTGCTGCAGATACGTTTCTTCCCCTTTCAGCCTTGATTGAAACCTTGTAGTGCCCCTAGAAATAGAATCCCAGGTTCTCTGAAGTTCAAGAACACGTTCCAGCACCCCACCCAGTGTGTTCGAGACTGAATACCGCTTGACCAGCTTGACCTCAGAGGATTGCCCAGTCTAATACTGAGTTCCCCTTGGGACTGTCTGGATTTGGGGGGAAGGTTCTGTTTGGGTCTCCAGGCATCAGGTTTTGCTTCTCTCTCTCTGGTATCTTCTCTGATAGGCTGTTGGTGAATTGACCCCTAGGCTAGGAGTCCCACAGTAGTTTACGTATCTCTATAAATCATCTAACTAGATAGCCCTCATGTAGTAGACACTCATAACAAAAGAATAGATGACTGCCTCAAGTTTTTGCAGAGATTTCAGTCACATCTCTTTGGAGAGTAAAAGCTTTGTTACCAGGTGCTATGATGCTTTCTGTTGGTCTGTGTTTGTGAAGCCTTCTTGCTGTTCCTGAACTCCCCTGTCTCCTTTTCACCTCAGAGCCTGCACTGCTGTTCTCCCCAGCTGGCTCTTCACAGCATTTATGTCTCTGCTCAGATGTTATCTTCTCTAAGAAGTCTTCCTAAGCGCCCTGTCTGACATAACTCTGTTCCAACTCCCATCATTCTCTATTCCCTGGTCTGATTTATTTATTTTTTCCCCATAGGACTTCATACTTATCACTATCTGAAGTTACTATGTTTTATGAGCATTTGTTGACATGTTTATTAATTTTGTCCCCTAATGTGCATAGAAGCTCCATGGGGCCAGGGAGCTTGTCTGGCTTTTTCACCAGGTCTGCAAAAGTACCTGGCAAACAAATATTAGCTCAATACTGAATAAATTTAAAAAAATATATAAAATCAGACATATCGGTAAATAAGATGCCTTGATTTTCTTATTAACAATTTACTGCACACTGTCTTATCACTGACCTTTACCGAGACTGTATCTGGGGGGTGGGGTGGGGGCAAAGGAAAGTGCTAATCGTATGTAGTCAGGCCAGTCTGGGATAAGTGCTTAGAGAAGAGCCGTTCTTGAGCATGCTGTGTCCGATTCACATTAAATATTAAACATTAAAGTGGTGGCTAGGTGACTATGGTTAAAAAAAAAAAAGAAAGAAAAGCAGTGTTTAGAATCTGACAGACTTGAGTTCAAGTATTACTTCTCCATCTAGTAGGTATGTAATGGTTTCCTTGTCTGTGGAATAGGGATTATTGTCACCAAATCATAGGGTCGTCATGAGGATTCAATCAACAAACATAGCACCTGGTGTGGGAGGCCTCCCTCTGGACATACGGTTTCCTTCTTGTTCCCTTCCTTCTTGAATTAAAAAAAAGACTGAGGTAGAGTTAGGCCAAGCACTGAAGGAAATTAAGGCTTAATATTTAGACCAAGATAAGTATCGTGAGCAGATTTAACTTGCTTATCTGAATATAATTCTAGTTTTTTGGTGGTTCTTATTTACTTGTTTTAAAGAAAATCGCCAAGGTAGCACATTTTGGGGGACTAAATAGAGCTGTGCCTCATGTCTATCTACTGCTGGATTATTGTGTTGCCTCTGTTGGAGTTCCACTGCATCTAGGCCTCTATGGTATAGAAACTGCTGCTTTTTTTGTGGGTACAGTTCTACATCTGCAACTGATTGAGTTTGCAGATGGGCCTGTACAGAAATAATTAGCCACTTGCCCCTTATTTTGAGGTGCAAGTGGCCCCTCTTGCCAGCAATTACTGAATCATGGAAAAGAGGAAGCCTTAGGGGAGAGAGCCTGTGGAAATTTAAGTATGAGGGCAAATTTCTTTTATTTTTTTTTAAAGTTACAGCTATCTTTTTCTTTCAAAAAAGCACTTGTAAGTATGTAAAAGCCACCTTAGAACGGACCTATCAGTAACTCAATGTACCTTTCCCAGAGTGAAATACTTCAAATATTTCCCATTTCCCTCCCCCTTAATTTTATTCTAAGGGGTTATTTAAATATGCCATGTGCTTTAATTGCTACATTTGGTTTCACAGTTGGTTCACACTACACATTAACTAATTATTGGTAAAATATCTGGCTTATGAGCTCTGATCCATTTTCCTTTGGAAAGATCCCTGCTGCTTTGCAGCAGCCCCTTGCATTTTACTATGCTTTTGTGGAGAATTTTGCAGTGATCTGTAGTGTTGCACCTTTGAATACAACTAGATTTGAATCACTAAACCTTACTGTTTCCTCTGATTAAGGACAGCACCCCGTGGTATTAGGGCACCAGAGGAGTTTGTTAATAAAGGATAGAAGTTGTTGATGGCCATCTAGAAACATCAATCCATGAGATTCAGAAATTACGTGGGGAAGATGCCTTGGACAATAAAAGAACAAAATGCATTCTAGATCTTAATAGGAAACAAAAGTGTATAAACAAAAGCAGACTGCTTCTTTAAATATCCAATTTCAGAACAAGACTAGCCTCCTAGGAAAGTTTAAGGAACCCTGAATCTAATTGGGAAAAGAAGCGGTTTATGTTTTCTTTAGTGTCAGACTAGCAGACGAGATTGAATTTTTGACACTTTGCAGAAGACAGACCCCTTTCCATTAGCTGAATAAATCTGGAGCCTGAGTCATTATTTTATTCTGTAAATTCTGCATGTGCTGTAATCAGACCTCTCAAGCACAGATGGTTACTGCTGGAAGGAATGATGTTAAACTTTGAAGGGAAGAAAATGAAAGGGCTGCTTACCCATTTCAGCTCGTCTATCCAACCCCAGGGTTTAAATCACAGGCCTGCAGGTTTGCTGTTCATAATCTTTTTGTGCTTCTTTTCTCCCAATACATTTAAGATCCCGTGAAGTTCTTTTACCAGGAACTTGAGAGGCAGAGAATATACAGAATCTGTTTCACTTATGCTGAAGCTCTGTCTGCTAGAATTTGCCAGGTCCTGTTGTTTTTATGAGTGCTTGTTATATCTTCATCTCCTTAGTTATGTCTTTGGCCTCCAGTGGGTACTAAGTGAAGATAGGTTGTGGATAAGGTTTGCCATGTAACTGGTGATTTCACGTGTTCAGAGTCTTTTAGGGAGACTGGATCTTCACAGGACCTTGCTTTCTCATAGAAGATGCTCCTATCAAATGCAAAACCCACTTACGTATATTGGATTCATGAGAAAGAAGGTACAAGGGAAAAGGAACCTTCTCCCCCGGCCTCTACCTGGATCCGTATTCTGGAGATGCTTTTTGAATTCTCAGACCTCTGAAAAATAACTTCAGTTATGAGGGACTAAGGGAGAATATTGTCCATTTTTCTTGAAGAAGATGATGATTGAGGGAGAAATGGATAGTTACTATTCATTTTGGACTCAGTTTGATATAAAAAGGTTTCCCGTTCGGTGTTTCTAAAACTTTGGTCCATGGACTGTTAGATCAAAATCACCTGTGGCACTTGTTAAATATGCCGATTACCAAATCTCTCCATGGACCCAGTGAGTCAGCACCTCCAGTCCTGGGACCCAAGAATCTGCATTAGCAGGTACCTAGACAATTCTTGTATGTGGTCAAGTTGGAAGCCACACTTGTTTTGGATCTTTTTTTTTTTTTTTTTTTTAATTTTATTTTTTTGGCTGTGTTGGCTCTTCGTTTCTATGCGAGGGCTTTCTCCAGTTGTGGCAAGTGGGGGCCACTCTTCATCATGGTGCGCGGGCCTTTCACTGTCGCGGCCTCTCTTATTGCGGGGCACAGGCTCCAGACGCGCAGGCTCAGTAGTTGTGGCTCACAGGCCTAGCTGCTCCGCGGCATGTGGGATCCTCCCAGACAAGGGCTCGAACCCGTGTCCCCTGCATTGGCAGGCAGATTCCCAACCACTGCGCCACCAGGGAAGCCCGGATCATTTTTATATTTTAATAATTGATTATAGTTTTTGCAGATGTGTGACTCATCACAACACAGTGAGTGATAAGAATAGATTATTCCTTTGGGACCCCTGACAGTATTTAGTTGTTTAAATCATTTGGATGCTAGTGTCTCAGAGGTTGCTGAATTACATTCTCATGGGCGTTTTGTCCACCCACTCCTTTGTTCCAATGAAGAACATAACTCATCATGTCATAAAAAATTCTCAGGAAGGGATTTGGCCTTAACCTCATGAAAACTCTTCATTTCCAGAGATTCTTTCATGCTTAGTTTCCAAAATATTTGAGATAAATGTTAAAGATGCTCAGAATTACTGTATAACATTTGTGAGGCTCAGACACAACACCGTGGCTTTAGTAAGAATGACATGTAAGATTATGTGTCCCTGAAGAAATTCATCTGAAGTGAAGGGAAGCTGGGGCACAGGTAGGATCTATCTTTGAGGTCCTGCCAGAGCCATTTATGACTGGGCTCTAGAAGGTTTAGGCTGGGGCAAGTCTTGCCAAGTACAGATAAAACACATTGTTTAAAGAGTCAAATGTAAAAACCAAAGGTAAAAAAACCCCACTAAGATACAGAGTGATCTTTTAACAGGTCATTCTGCTCATGTATCTATTTGAAGAACTGTTACTTTTTATACTTCATGTTGTTTCTAAGATGAAAATAAAGAGTGAATTTGCAAATCTTGTCTTTAATACTTGTATATAACAGAACTCTCTTTTAGAGATAGCCTGGTGATGGTGAAATATACTTTAATTTCTATTTCATAAAACTTTTATTCCAACTGACAAAGAATTCTGATATACTGTTGGGTTATTTTACATATTATATTGATAGTGAAATTCATACATAGTGAGCTTCAGTAATAATGTGCATTTTTCTAATCCACCACAAATACATTCTATAGCCACCAGACGTAATTCTTTGGTGGTTTCTATTTCCAGCACATGTTACTATGTTTTTGAAATGGAACATTTGCTGTAGGGGACAGAACATTTAACATGAAGGATACTAACCAGTAACAAAATAAATTGTCTGCAAATAATGATGTAGGGTGCTTTGACATAATGTTTCTATTTTTCAGTCTAGTAGTTCATCTCCCTGTCCTTCCTTTGGGTTTGTATTTGATTTGGGGAGAAAGAGCCAGGATTTGTTTATTTAGGAAGTAGATTCAAGAGTCCAAAAATGGACCGTGTCCTAATCCTCCCCACAGTGGCTCGTAACAACGTGGTGGGGGAAAGTTTTGAAATGCTATCTCTTCTTAGGAGGAAATTTTCTGCAATTTGAGTATTTTATCCTATTAAGTATTTCTTAAATTAAAGAGCATAGACAGACTACTTTAAGTTGGAAAATAGTTTCTTGAGTACTAGAGTGTTGTCATTTCGCCCCCAAATGCATACATATTTTAATCTCAAATTCATTTTCTTCTATTATTTCGTTTTTGAACTCAAAAGATATAAATTTTATTCTTATCCCCTCCACGGGTTTCAAATGTTTAGCTCATAAAATTATATAACCTCTTAAAAAAGCAAAAGACCCTAAGCCAAATTTAGAGTTCAAAACAAGGACTATAAATAAAATAATTTTTTAAAAATAAAAAGCCTCTTAAAACCCCAAGAAGACAGTCAAAATTGTGAAAAGACATCAACTTGAAGTAATTTAAATGACACAGTTTTATGGCTGTCTTAGAATGACCTTGAGAAAATATTTCCCGAAATGAATTCTCTCTTAAATAATTCTTTTAGACAGTGTCTTGAAGAACAAACTCTCTTGAAGTGAATTGTTTTCTTTGATGCTGCTATTTTCCTGCAAATTCCAGAGGACAGAATCTTTGGTTTTAACTTAAGATAATGAAAGTAATTTTCCTTTGAGAACGAGGTTTTCAGCTGAATTGTAAAGCCTGTCTGCAGGTGAGATTTAATTTAATCCTTTGAGTACTTAAGAAGCATTCCTGAGACAGTGGCCAAAAAAGTGACAAGATTAGCACTTTGTTTATTGACAGTGTGTGGAGAAGAAAAGACTTTTATCCTGAAGAGTTTAATGATTTTTTTGAGTGATCTTAATGGCAATTTTTAATTACTAAAATATTCATTATTTAAATAGTCAAAGATTAGATGATGCACTTAAAATTTAAAGCTAGTTGCAGTTGAATTGCAGCCTAGGAATTAAATAGCAACAAAGCAAGCATGAAAGGCAGGTAGTATCCTGTGAACTAAATTTCAAGTTTAGAATAGAGAGTGAAAAATGAATGTGTAAATATTAAAAGAAAATACATAACTGAAAATCTGCAGAAGATCAGTTACATTGATATCTTTCTCAGAATCATATATAAGATTATGAGATTTTAAAGATTTTTCTATTTGTCCCATTATTTCTTTTTTATTCCCTCTTTTCCATGTGAGTTTTGTGTGTTCCAATAAGCGAATTATTTTTTGTGATGTCAGATACTATTAGAATAAAGAAGTCCATAAAAATTAAAGGTATATGCATTGTTGAAACTTGATACAAAAGCTATATAATGTGTATAGCTATGACTTTCAGGTAAAATCAGTGTTATATAAATTTTAAAACTATTTCCTGTTCAATGTGTGTGCAAATGTACTTTTGCTGCATATAGTGATTCCCCTGTATACATTTTTCTTTTTCTTTTCTTTTGGGGAGTACAAAATATGAAAAAAAAATGCAATATTTTACATTCTCAATTTGATGGGTTTTCAGTTTTTTATGTGGAAAACAAAAGTAGAATCTTTTTATCATGACGTTCAGCAGAAATCAGTTTGCACGACATTAGGAAACTTTTCTGTTTAGGAGGCTCCAGACCTCTTAACCACCCTGCCATCCTCTCAATAAGTTTAGCTATGGTTAGCAAACCATGAAAGTAGAGTTTACAACAATTATTTATTAATATTTTTACATCATGAGAGTTTCTAGGAGCTCTTTTGGACCTTGCCTGTCATTTTCTCATTGGACATTTTTGGGATGTTCCATCTTAGAACAATTTAGGGGTGTTTTAAATTTGCTGCCTATTCATTTTATGTCTAAAGGAAAATTATACAAAATTCCATACTATTTGGGAACATGCTGTCTTGGTTAGGGTTTGGATCACATTTTAAAATTAGTTTTAAAAGAAAGGAAATCATATAAATGCTCTGGAATTCAGATAAGCACCAAGCATGGGAAGCAGGCACTTTTATTTTAGAGAGCTTATCCATTGGGGTCAGACTGCTGATGATAAAAGAACATTCTAGACCTTTAAATACTGATTATGCGCTTTGCAGAGCTGTTTTCTCTTCTGCTTTCTCCCTGTCCATCTGAATTTGGATGTTGGTAGAACTTGCTGAGTGCAGTGTCTCAAGTATTCCACAGGGTGTCATGATGTGGTTATTTGTTCTCAGGAACACTGTTGTGGGAGGTAATTTGAGCCAAGGCTCATCTAGAATTTAAAAGGACTGGTTCGTTTTGGTTACAGTCAAGGAATATTTACCGAGGGCCTACTATGTGCCAGCCCCATGATAGGAAACGTAGATCTTAGTGGTATCATGCAAGTCCCTTTCTTCACTTTGTGTTAAGCATTTTCGCTGAGGGAATATTTACCAACACAGTGAGTTTGTTTGAGTTTCTTTGAACTTATTTGCCATGTAACTTCATGCCACTTGGGAGTGAATCTCAAATGGAGTCTGATTTGGAAACTTCTCAACCCTCCAGTTAGACTCTGGTTCCTTTCCATCTATCATCTGGTGGGAATTGGTCCCTAGGTGTGCTGATATAGGAAGGGGGCTGAGAGTCTCTGCTCTGAAACGCTCCTGAATAACCGTGGGGAATCTGAGGCAGGGCAGGGGTCTCTAGAGTCAGACAGTCTGAGTGTGAACCCTCCTTTCACCACTAGTTGTTTGGATTACCTTAAACAAGTTACTTTGCTTCTTTTCATTTTAAACCAGTGATGGGATTTTGAAGAGCAAGTTAAACAATCCATTTCTAAAAAAACATTTAGTGGCTTCCAGTTCTGGGATAAGATGGCATAAACTCACTTATTCCTGCTCCTTCTCTCTAAATACAACTTAATTTAGATTGTCTGGAAATAATTCAACAGACCATCATAAAAGGACCCTGAAAGGTGGAAAAGAAGAAGGAGGACTGGCTATGGGCCTCGGGAATTGAAGGATGCCTCATTGAGTTCCCTGGGTTATCTTGTTATTCCTTATATATCCCTGACTGGAGCTGGAGAGCCCTGCAATTCTGAACTGCCAACAGAAATAGATGAAAAGAAGGAAGGGAAGAAGGAAAAGAGAGAGAGACAGGCACAGTGAGAGATACAGAGAGACAGAGGAATAAGGGTGGGAGGAAGAGAAGAAGGGAATGCCTGCTTTCCCTTTGGGAAAGGGGAAGCCCAGCTGGGACTTAGCAGTGGCCCAGTCTGCCCACACCAGCATTGCTAGCAGAGCTCCAATGAGCCGATCCATCCTCCGTCTCACACCTGCCAGCAGTGGTGGGCTCAAGTTGCCCACAGCAGCTTTATCAGTAGAGCTAGGGCAGCCTAACCCATCCCCAGCCCCAAAACCCCTAGCAACAAGCTACTCTGCCCCTAGCAGTGATGTCAGCAAGTCAAGGAAGCCAACCAGATCCCACATACTAAACTGAAATAGGGTGACTGACTGCCTGCTAAAATCGAAGATATAAATAGGAAGACAAAACAAAACAAACCTTTTAAGGTATATTCAAAATGTCCAGGATGCAATTGAAAATCTCTCATCATACCAAGAACCAGAAAAAAAAAAATCACAATTTGAGTGAGAAAAGAGAACTAATGCCAACACCAAGATGAATCAAATATTGGAATTATCTGATAAAAAATTTAAAACAATTATCATAAAACTGATTGAACAAGTACTGAATCCTTCCAGTGAGGTTTTCTACTTTTTGAAAACCTCACTGGAAGGATTCAATAGTAGAGTGGAGACAACAGATGATAGAATCAAGTGAAATTGAGGACAGATCAATAGAACTTAGTCTGAATAACAGAGACACTGTAGACTGGAAAATAAATGAACACAGCTCAGGGACCTGTGCAATAACAAATATCTAACATGTTACTGGAGTACCAGAAAGAGAGGAGAAAGAATATGGAGCTGAAAAAGTATTCAAAGTAGCAATAGCTGAAATTTCCCAAATTTGGCAGAAGGTATAAACCTACAGATTCAAAAAGATGAGTGAACCCAAAATAGGATAAACCCAAACCCAAAGAAATCTATACCAAGACACATCATAATTAAACCTCTAAAAACTAAAGATAAAGGAAAAAAATCTTAAAGCAATCAGAGAGAGACCACTCAATATTTATAGGGAAATAAATACCAATTAAAATGATGGTAGATTTGTCGTCTGAAACTATGGAATCCAGAGAGATTTGGCACATTTTTCAAGTGCAGAAAGAAAAAACTTTCAGCCACAGGTTCTCTATCTGGTGAAACTATCCTTCAGGAGTGAATAGGGAACTAAAGACATTTTCAGATAATGGGAAACCAAGAGTATTTGTCACTAGCACATATATCCTTTTTTTTTTTTTTTTAAATTGAAGTAAGTTGATTTACAATGTTGTGTTAATTACTGCTGTACAGCAAAGTGATTCAATTATACATATATATACATTCTTTTCTAACGTATTCTTTTCCATTATGGTTCATCATAGGATATTGAATGTAGTTCTCTGTGCTATACAGTAGGACCTTGTTGTTTATCCATTCTGTATACAAAAGCTTACATCTACTAACCCCAACCTCTCACTCCATTTCTTCCCCAACCCCCTCCCCCTTGGCAACCACCAGTCTTTTCTCTATGTCCATGGTTCTCTTTCTGTTTCATAGATAGGTTCATTTGTGTCATATTTTAGATTCCACATATAAGTGATATCATATGTATTTGTCTTTCTCTTTCTGACTTACTTAATATGATAATCTCTAGTCGCATCCATGTTGCTGCAAATGGCAATATTTGGTCCTCTTTTATGGCTGAGTAGTATTCCATTGTATATATGTACTATATCTTCTTTATCCATTCACCTGTCAATGGACATTTAAGCTATTGTGAATAGTGCTGCTATGAACATATGGGTGCATGTATCTTTCTGAATTATAGTTTTGTCTGGATATAGGCCCAGGAGTGGGATTGCTGGATCATAGAGTAATTCCAGTTTTAGTTTTCTGAGGAACCTCCATACTGTCTCCCACAGTGGCTGCACCAACTTACATTCCCACCAACAGACTAGCACGTATATCCTTAAAGAAAGACTAAAGAAAGCTCTCTAAAAAGAAAGGAAATGATAACAGAAGAAGGACTAGCACTTCAGAAAAGAAGGAAGAAGAGTGGAATGGAAGGAAATAGAACTGAATGTAATAGACTATCTTTCTCTTTTAAGTTTTTAGAATCATATTTGATGGTTGAAGCAAAAATCATAACAGTATCTGTTGTGCTCAATGTATATAAAGGAAATAATTTGATAACTGTATATTAAAAATGGGTAAGGTAAAAGGACCTTAATGGAAGTACAATTTCAATACTCCATTTGAAATGGTAAAACATTTATATCAGTAGGTTGTGACATGTTGCATATGTAAATTGCACCACATATGGCAATTTCTAAGAAAATATGCAAAACTATATACTCAAAAATTGTATAAATAATTGAAGATGAAATCCTAAAAATACTCCAGGTAGCTCTCAGGAAAGCCAGGAAAGAGAAACAAAGGAATGAGAAACCAAGGAAGTGAACAGAAAACAAATGATAAAATAGCAGAAGTAAGCCCTAACATATCAATAATTACTTTATATAAATGGTCAAAAAGTACCAATTAAAATACAGAGATTGCCAAAGTGGATTCAACAACAGCAATAACAACAACAAAAATGTGACACAACTATATACTGTCTATAAGAAACTCACTTCAAACACAATGTCATAGGTAAGTTGAAAGTAAAAGAACTGAAAAAGATATCATGTTAAGACAAATTTTTTAAAAGGAGGAATGGCTATATTAATGTCAGAAAAAGTAGATTTAACAGCAAAGAAAATCACCAGGGACAATAGGTGACATATAATAATAAAAGAAGTAATCCACCAAGAAGACAGCAAATCTAAATGTGTATGCACCAGCTAAAAGAGCTTCAAAATATATGAACTAAAGCCACATAGAAATGAAAGGAGAAATAGACAAATTCACAATAATAGTTGGGGACTTCAGCACCCCACTATCAACAATTGATAGAACTAAATACAGGAATTAGCAAAGATATAGAAGAACTGAACAGCTATCAACTAACAAGAGCTATTTGACATATATAGTACACTCCACCCAACAACTGCAGATTATACATTACTTTCAAGTATGCATGTAACATTCACCAAGATAGACCATATGCAGAGTGGTAAAACAAACCTCAACATAGTTAAAAGAACTTAATTCATAGAATATGCTCTATGACAATATTGGAATCAAACTAGAATTCAGTAATAGAGAAGAGAATCTACAAATAATTCATGGTTCACAGATGCTAAATAGATAATAATCCATGCTTCAAAAGTGAAGTCTCACAGAAAAAATATACATATAACTGAATGGAAATGAAACTACAACATATCAGAATTTGTGGAATGCAGCTAAAGCAGTGCTGAGAGGGAAATTTATAGCGTTAAATACTTACATTAGAAAAGAGGAAGGGTAGCAAATGAATATTCAGAGTTCCTACCTCAGTAAACCAGTAAAAGAAGAACAAAATGAACCCAAAACAAGTATAAGTAAGGAAATAATAAATACAGAGCAGAAATAAATAAAATTGAAAACACAGAAAAAATAGAGAAAATCAATAAAATTAAAAGCTTCTTCTTTGAAAAAAAAATCAATAAAATTGATAAAAAGATAAAAGAGAGAACGTACCAATCAACAATATCAGAAATGAAACAAGAGACACCATTATAGATTCTGTAGTCATTAAAAAGTTGAGGGAGGAATATTACAACTTCATACTCATAAATTTGATAGCTTAGAGGAAATGGTCCATTCCTCAAAAACTGCAAACTACCAGACTCAACCAAGATGAAATGGATAACATGAATAATCTTACAACAAATAAGTTGAATTTGTAATTTAAAAGCTCTTGAAAAAGAAATTTCCAGGCCCAGATAGTTTCACTGGAGATTTTTACCAAATAGTTAAAGAATTAACACTAATTTTACTTAATCTCTTGCTGAAAAAGGGATCTGGGAATATTTTCCAACTAACTTATAAGGTCAGTATTACCTTGACACCCAAAACAGAAAAATAATATTAAAAAAAAAAAAGCAAAAACAAAGAAAAACCCTCCAGAACAAAGCTACAGACCACTATCTCTCATGTGTGTTGTCCTGTATCCTGAGACTTAACTGAACACACAGAAATTAACTACATTTGTATAAGCTAACAATGAATATGTGGAAGCTAAAATTAGAAACATAATACCATTTATAATAACTCCAAAGAAAATGAAATACTTAGATATGAACTTACCAAAACATGTACAGGTTCTGCATGCTGAAATTAACAAAATGTTAATGAAAAAAATCAAAGAAGACCTAAACAAATGAGATATGCACTGTATTCATGGTTTGAAAGACTCAACATAGTAAAGGTGTCAATTCTCCCAAAACTGAGCTGTAGGATAAATGAAATTTCTATCAAACTTCCATCAAGGGTTTTTATTGAAGTAGACAAGCTTATTATAAAAATTTTTCGGAAAGACACAAGCCCTAGATTAACTAAAGCATTCTTTGAAAAAAAGAATAAGGTAGGAAATATCACTTTACTGGTATTAACTCTTACAATATAAGTACAGTAATCAAGAGAGTGTTGTATTATTGGAGAGACAGAGACATAAATCAGTGGAACAGAACAGAGAACCCAGAAATACACCCACACAAATATGCTTAACTGATATTTTGCAAAGGTGCAAAAACATTTCAGTGAAGGAAGGATAGCCTTTTTTTTTAACAAGTGTTGCTGGATCAATTGAACATCCATAGACAATAAAAATGAACATTAACCTAAATCTCACACCTTATGCAAAATTAACTCAAAGTAGATCATGGACTTAAATGTAAAACATAAAACTATAAATTTGTGAGAAAAACTATAGGATAAAATCTTCAGAATGTAGGGCTAGGTAACAAGTTCATAGAATTGATATTAAAGGCATGAACCATAGAAAGAAAGGGTAATAAATTGGCCTTTCTGTTCTGTGAAAGCAAGTATAAGTGGTGCAGCCACTCTGGAAAACAGTTTGGCAGTTTCTTATACAGCTAAATTACAACTCTCGTAAGACCCAGCAGTTGTACTCCGGCAGCACTTATCCCAGTGAAAAGAAAACTTATGTTCATGGAAAAAACTAGTGCATGAATGTTTATAGTTGCCTATTTGTAGTAACTAAAGACTGGAAAAAATCCAATGTCCTTAGATAGGTGAATGGTTAACCAAGCTGATGTATCCATACCATGGAATACTAGTTAGCAATAAAAATGAATAGATTATTGGTAAACATAACAACTTGACTGGATCTCCAAAGAATCATACTGCGTGAAAAAAAGCCAATGCCAAAAGACCATACTTTCAGGGATAATTTCTATAGTATATGGTCACCTTATCTTTGATAAAGGAGGCAAGAATATACAATGGAGAAAAGACAGCCTGTTCAATAAGTGGTGCTGGGAAAACTGGACAGCTACATGGAAAAGAATGAAATTAGAACACTCCCTAACACCATGCACAAAAATAAACTCCAAATGGATTAAAGACTTAAATGTAAGGCCAGACACTATCAAACTCTTAGAGGAAAACATAGGCAGAACACTCTATGATGTAAATCACAGCAAGATCCTTTTTGACCCACCTCCTAGAGAAATGGAAATAAAAACAAAAATAAACAAATGGGACCTAATGAAACTTAGAAGCTTTTACACAGCAAAGGAAACCATAAACAAGACGAAAAGACAGCCCTCAGAATGGGAGAAAATATTTGCAAATGAAGCAACTGACAAAGGACTAATCTACAAAATTTACAAGCAGCTCATGCAGCTCAATATCCAAAAAAAACCCAATCCAAAAATGGACAGAAGACCTAAATAGACATTTCTCCAAAGAAGATATACAGATTGCCAATAAACACATGAAGGGATGCTCAACATCACTAATCATTAGAGAAATGCAAATCAAAACAATGAGGTATCACCTCACACCGGTCAGAATGGCTGTCATCAAAAAATCTACAAACAATAGATGCTGGAGAGGGTGTGGAGAAAAGGGAACCCTCTTGCACTCTTGGTGGGAATGTAAACTGATACAGCCACTATGGAGAGCAGTATGGAGGTTCCTTAAAAAACTAAAAATAGAACTACCATATGAACCAGCAATCCCACTACTGGGCATATACCCTGAGAAAACCATAATTCAAAAAGAGTCATGTACCACAATATTCATTGCAGCTCTATTTACAATAGCCAGGACATGGAAGCAACCTAAGTGTCCTTCGACAGATGAATGGATAAAGAAGATGTGGCACATATATACAATGGAATATTACTCAGCCATGAAAAGAAATGAAATTTAGTTATTTGTAGTGAGGTGGATGGACCTAGAGACTGTCATACAGAGTGAAGTAAGTCAGAAAGAGAAAAACAAATACTGTATGCTAGCACATATATATGGAATCTAAAAAACAAAAAAGGTTCTGAAGAACCTAAGGGCAGGACAGGAATAAAGACACAGACATAGAGAATGGACTTGAGGACACGGGGAGGGGGAAGGGTAAGCTGGGATGAAGTGAGAGAGTGGCATGGACATATATACACTACCAAATGTAAAATAGATAGCTAGTGGGAAGCAGCCACATAGCACAGGGAGATCAGCTCGGTGCTTGGTGACCACCTAGAGGGGTGGGATAGGGAGGGTGGGAGGGAGGGAGATGCAAGAGGGAAGAGATATGGGGATATATGTATATGTTAGCTGATTCACTTTGTTATAAAGCAGAAACTAACACACCATTGTAAAGAAGTTATACTCCAATAAAGAAGTTAAAAAAAAAAAAAAGAAAAAAATTCATATGGAATCTCAAAGGACCCTGAATAGCCAAAACAGTCTTGAAAATGAAGACTGAAGCTGGAAGAAATCACACTTTCTGATTTCAAAACTTACTGCAAAGTTATTATATTCAAAACAGTATAGTACTGGCATAAACACAGACCATGAATGGAGAGTCCAGAAGTAAACCCTCATATATATGGTCAAATGATTTTTGACAGGGGTGCCAGGACCATTCAGTGGGGAAAGGAGTCTTTTCAACAAATGGTACTGGGAAAAAACTGGATATCCATATGCAAAAGAATGAAGTTGGACTTTTACCTGATGCCATATACAAAAATTAACTCAAAATGGATCAAAGACCTACATGTAAGACCTAAAACTCTTAGAAGAAAATATGGATCAAAAGCATCACAACATTGGATTGGCAGTGATGTCTTGATTATAACACCAAAGGCACAGGCAATGAAAGAAAAAGTAAACAAATTGGATTTCATGAAAAAATTTAAAAATTGTGCATCCAAAGACAGTATCAGCGGAGTGAAAAGGCAACCCATAGAATGGGAGAAAATACTTGTAAATTATATATCTGATAAGGAAATAATATGCAGAATATAGAGAGAAATTCTGAAACTCAACAACAAAAATCAAACAACTTGATTTAAAAATTGGCAAAGGACTTGGAGAGACATTTTAAAGAAATACAGATGGCCAGTAAGCACATTAAAAGATCACACAACATCATTAATCACTGGGGAAATACAAATCAAAACTGCAATTAGATATACAAGTCAAAACTACAATTAGATACTATTTCACACCTGTTAGGATGGCGACTATCAAAAACAAACAAACCAGAAAATAATAAATGGTGGGCAGGATGTGGGAAAATTGAAACCCTTATATACTGTATGTGGGCACGTAAAGTGGTACAGCCACTGTGGAAAACAGTATGGTGGTCCTCAAAAAATTAAAAGTAGAACAACCATATGATCCAGCAACTCTGCTTCTGAGCATATAACCAAAAGAATTGAAAATAGGGTCTCAAAGAGGTATTTGTACACTCATGTTCATAGCAGCATTTTTCACAATAGCTAAAATGTGTAATCAACCTATGTATCCATCAGCAGATGAATGGATAAGCAAAATGTGGTATATACATACAATGGAACATTATTCAGTATTAAAAAAGGAAGGAAATCCTGATGTATGCTCTGGATGAGCCTTGAGGACATTATTCTAAGTGCAATAAGCCAATTACACAAAAACCACTATATGATTCTACTTGTATCAGGTACTCAGAGTACTCAAAATTGTAGATGCAGAAAGTAGAATGGTGGTTGCCAGGGGCTGGGGGTAGGGGGAATGGAAAGTTATCATTTAATGGGTAGTTTCAGTAAGATGGAGTTTTAGAGGTGGTTGACGGTGTTGGTTGTACAACATTATGAAGGTATTTAATACTACACTGCTGCTGAAGTATACACTTAAAAATGGGTTAGATGGCAAATTCTTTGCTGTATGTATTTTACCACAATAAAAAAAAGAAAAGGTATTTCTGAAGCATTATGAGAGATTTGCAGGCCTGTAAATTCATGCTTCCCAAGCTACCTGTTTCTTTTTTAAAATATCTAATTTGTCATGGAACAATATGTGGTCCTACTGTGTATGATCATTGTGCGGTTCTGGCCACATGTGACTCATGCGTTCAGAAACATCTCAATTTGTCTATACACTGCTCACGGTGACAAGTCCATCAAGCTTGTTCTTGAATATTGGTGTGATACATAGGCACTCTCGATTTTTGTAGTTATCTTATCGTAGACTGGCAACAAAGAGTTGCATGGACCACATTTGGACAAGTGTCTAAGTCAAATCTTAGCTTTATAGACGTATAGGAACTTGAGAGAGAGAGACAGTTGAGAGAAATTGTTTCAGGATGGTTCAGTTTCCAGGTTCAGGAGCTAACAATCACGCTCTCCCTAGGTGGGTAGATATGGGTTCTTTTTCTTTCTTTTTTTTTTTTTTTGGCTACCCATATTTTGAACTCTCTTCTGATCTTATGAAGGACCTTTCCTGATGGAAGGTGAAAATGTCAACACTTGGTTTCTCAGCCTCCTTTGCAGCTGGGCCGTGTACCCCACCCTGGCTCTGCTCATTAGATGTAGCTGCCCCAGAGTTGCTGGAATGTTGAGAATGTGACACGCTCTCTGCTGCAGAGACTGTAAGGTTGAGGCCATGGCGCTGCACAGCTACAGGGCTAGTGGTGGTGTTCAGTGGTCCATGGCAGCTGGGTTTGTGCTGTAAATCTCAGTTTCTGGTATTCTGCAGCTGGGGCAATAGTGTCTGCACTAGACCAGTCGCATCAAAACTATGGGCATTGTTCTGGGTTATTTTCCCCAACCCTGGTTCTCCAGTATTGCTGGTGGTTTGTAAATCCTCCTTTTCTGCTTAAACCAGACTGCGTTGTTTTTGTTGATTCAGCTGAAAGGTTTGACTGATACCCTAGATTTGGATAACAGAAACTACAGAGATATGTGATATGGAGAAAAGAAAAATTTTTTTTAAGTAACTAAATTTCAGAACTCTATAAAGAAAACAGCCAAAAAGATACCTTTGGGTAATATTTGAAAGCATAAAGATGCTTCAGCATGTTTTAGGTACTCTGGCTAAATATGGAGCTTCTCCATGCTTTTTCTTCTTTGTAGGATCTAAGAACTGAAGGGACTCAGCTATCACATGCTCTGGTCTCTTCCTTTCATACAAGACACTCTCTATAGGGTTCCTTCCATTGTTCTTTCATTCATTTAATAAGTGAATATGTGGTATTGCCAACACAGTTGGGTGCTATGGCCAGAAATACAACAGTGAGTATGACAGAATTCTTGTCTTAATGGAACTCACAGCCACATTGTAAAGAGACAAGTAAAGAGGTGATTTTAAAAGTGTGTGAAAAGTAGGAGACTTAGCCTGGGCCAGAGTGGGTGTTGTGGACAGAGAAGGCTTCCTGGAGGAGGTGAGGAATATGTTGATATCTAAATATTTGAGTAGGACTAGGGTAAAAAATTGGGATGAGAAGAAACTCCCAAGCAGAAGAAACGAATAGGCAAAGATGGAGAGGCTATGAGAAAGCCTGGTCCTGGGAGATAGCAGGAGTGGTTTGGCAAGGCTGGGGTAAGGCTGGGGATAGTGGAGGACCAGGTGAGCCTTCCCGTGAAGGGCCTCATGTATGATGTCAGGGAGTTTGGGCTTTATCTGGAGGCAATGGGGGAGCAGTTGAAGAGTTCTAAGAAAGGAAGTCATTCAGTCAGATCTGCATTATAGGAAGGATAGTTGTGCTGCAGTTTTGGAGACCAGATGGGAGGGGAGCAAATGTGGAGTAAAGGAGGCTGCTGCTGTTTAGTCAATGACAACTCTTCCACTGAGGGCTGCATTTGTGTGAAAACTCACTAAAAAACTCCCTCTTGGCATTGCCCCTTCTCAGGCTTGGCAGGCCTGGAGCTACTGAAGTCAGTCTGAAGCCATTAGGATTAGGGCAGCCTGGTGACCTCCAGGGCCTGAGCTCTCCCGGCCCCCTGCCCCCTCTCCAGTGGTCTCCTCTGAGAGGTGCAGGTACCACTTCAGCAGAACTGGCTCCTGCTGAGTCTGCTCAGCTGTGATGAAAAGGCAGCTCAGTTCAAAGGCAAGGACAACCCTGTGCTCAGGCCCATCTCTTATTTTATCAAGTCCCAGTGACCAGTGAGTTGACTATGTTGCTTAGGTGGATTCAGTTTTTTGCAGCATGTGGAATTTCTCACAGAATCCTCACTTTCCATCCCCAATCCTAAACCCTGGTTTTCAATTTGCTTATTTTTCATTGCCTGCTATTTCAACCTAGTACAACCTCACCCTTTGAAGAAAAGTTTCTACTTTTTTTCTTGTAAATGTTGTTAATAATTTACAAATATTAGAAAGCTGCAAAATAATTTTTTAAAAGCTACAGAATTTTACATTTGCTCCAGTCTCCTAAATTTAAAATTTTAAGAATTGAGTCCTCCTTGGAGTAACAAAGGAATATTTCCTCTTACAATGAGTCCTTTTAAAAAGCACAGACTTACTGTTCAAAACACATTTAAAGAACCATTCTTATATTTTGTAGTTGGTCTTAAATATCTTTTATTCTGTCTGTTATGTTCAAGGAGAACAAGCTGGCAGATGCAGTAAAGTATAAAGAAGAAAAGTAAAATCATCAGTCATACCACTGACAAATAATATTTTAGTGAGTTCCATATATATATTTTGTTGTTGTTGTTGTTCTATGCTAGAATTTTCTCTTTTTACAAAGAAATGTCATACGATTTTATATTCTACTCTTTTTCCTTCTCATTCTCCGATTTCTACTTAGTTATCAGTTGTATGCAAACATGATTTTAAATACTTGCATAATGGTTTAAATTTTTATATACAAATATAAACTAAAAATTACGCATAATTTTACCAACCAGATAATCTTGGTTGGCATTAAAATTGAATAAAACCCACATGGTTAGAAAATTCAAGCAGAGAACTACAGAAATGTTCAAAAACGATAAGCAGAAGGCCTCTTCCACAGTTTTGTACCCTAGACCCTTTCCCCCAAAGTTAAACACTATTAAAATTTCTTGTGAATTTTTTTTCCAGAAAAAAATTTTATATTAATAGCTGTGTATATGTATCTATTTATAGGCTTATTTTTTATTTACACAAGAGTCTATGTTCCCCACTCTGGTCTGTACCTTGTGTTTATTAAGAATCATTCTTGGTGATCTTTGTGCAACATTTTTAAAGTGGTGTATCCCTACCTCTATAAATGTCTCCAGTTCCAGCTCTGTTTTTCAATCTTGTCTGTGGTATAATTGGCTCTTCTGCTGAGCTCTTAGATGTGAGATAATAGCTATGTCACTCCTGTGTCTCACCAGCCCACGTTTCTCCAGCTCTTATCTCCTACCTGAGTATTCCTTGGACCACTGACCCTCAACATCCTTAATCTCCCCAGTAATTGAGGAGGCCCCAGGGAGTCTCACAGCAGTCTTCTTTAGCCTCTATTTGCAGCTCCCGAAGTCCCTTGAAATCAGTGATGCCACTACACCAGGGCTGATGCCCTGAAAGAAAGTCCCCTTTCTTCTGTCCAGGGCACTGTCTCCCATGGTGAACACGGGGAACTTAATCAGTTTGCTTGGAGCCCCCATGGATTTGCACACGTGTGTACACAAATGTGGGTGTGAGTGTACTCAAAATAATGACACACACTCTCTCAAGAGTCAGTCGTCTCAGCTGCTGGTTTCTTCTATATAATGACTACATTCTGATATGTAACCATCCATATTTTTGCTCACTCATATATTTGCTTATTGTGTTGTGTAACCCCATGAACACTTGTCTGGAATGGAGGGAGCCTTTGTTCTGACTGCAGATGATTATACCTTTTGAGTTCCTGTGTTTTGCATGGAGGGACAGTTCTTACAGTGGTAGCTGAATAGGAATACAATGCATTTTGATGAAGGAGAAGGTTAATTATTTCCCCAAACCAGGATGTCTGTCTCAAGGCAGAAAACATGTCTTATTAAAAAATACATTGGCAAAAAAAGGAAGGAGAAGAAGGAAGGGGGAGGAGAAAGGGAAAAATAAAAGAAAGAAGGAAGGAGCAAAGGAAGGTGGGAAGAATGGAAGGAGGAATTGTCCATCTCCATTAGGCCACATCTATTTTAATCATTGGAAAAATTAGCCACGTCCTCTGTCCTCAGATTGAGGGTCAGCAGGGTTGTTATCTTTGCATTCAGAGCTATTTTGATGCTGCTACTGCTGCCACCTCCACTGTCAACCTTCCTCCTCCTCATTACTGCTTCTACTGTTGTCATTATTTGTATTGCCATTCCAGATTCATGCTACGTGAATCAAGTAATCCCCAAATTTGTTTGAGTCACACATTGTGAAACATGCATTTGGAATGATTTCCTGAGAAAGCCTGGGTGCAGAATACAAATATTTTGAATGGACTTATCTTAGAGTTGTACTGCTTTTTTTCCTTGTCAATTTAAAACCCTTAATATGAATAAATTGTTTGTACAGTGGGACTTTTTTTTAATCCTTAGATAAGAAATACATGGTTTGAAAGCAGAGAATAAAAACATGAATGATAATGTACGCAATGCCCAAGAGAAGGTCCTTGCTGTTGCTCCTGGGCAGGCGTTATAATCGGCTATTTGGTGTGTTTATTTCAGGCTGCAGATAGTGGATAAAAGTGGCTGGTTGGTTGCCAGCACATGACTTATTTGCCAGATGGAGTGTTTAGTACTCGTTACATTTGATTTATATCACAGGTTCTTCCCATTAACAGTCTACTGGTGATAACCTACTTGGCTTTTCATGTGGTTACTTTGAAACAGCCACTTGACAACATTTGGCATATCACAAAGTTTAATACTGAATAAAGGAGTGAGTGAATGACTACATAGGTTCTGCCATATACTGATATGGTGCTCAGTGTAGAATGAGCACCCAGTACGTGTCTGTTCGTTGAATAAAGGAATCCTGAATATGTGTTTCTCTGATTCACTGCACCAAGATTAGGTTTATGGACTTGAGACTTAAAGGGCTGGTGAAAGAGGTAGAAATAGATAGAAATAATAGTGCTTACATGTCTGAAGGGCTTGCATTTGCATGGAGGGAGATATTCTGCTCATCTGTATTGCCATTTAAACACGAAGTTGAATTACATGGAAGAAAGAAGGTCTCATCAAAATGGCCTTGATTCTGAGTCAAAGTGTAACTTCATAATACTGACAATTTCCATAATCTTGGGTCTTTTTTTTTTTTTATTTTTTTTAGATAGGTCCACTTCAGGGACCTTGGCACTGAACATGTAATAAAATGTGCATTAAATATGGTGATCTTTACTTTCAGATTGAAAACTTGCAAGAACAACTTAGGGATAAAGACAAGCAACTGACCAATCTGAAAGACAGAGTGAAGTCCTTGCAGACTGATTCCAGTAATACGGATACTGCACTGGCGACGCTTGAGGAGGCTTTGTCAGAGAAGGTAAGCTTGGACTAAAAATTAGCGGGGGTATCAGGATTTAGGGAAACATGGTTGGGAGGAAATGATCCAAATGCATTTCAATGTGCTTGTTTTTCTCCATGCACCCACACTAAGCCTAGTCCCAGCTGGGCCTCCCACTCCCGTGCTCGCCCTTTGCAGTAGACTTGGCACACTGAAGCCAAGGGTGTCATTTTGAAATGCACACCTGGTCGCATCACCCTTGTCCCTGATTAAAAACCTTCACTACCTTGTCATTGTTTTTAGGATGATAAAAACTGAAATCTTTAACCTCACCCATAGGGTCCATCCCTTCATCTGCTTTGGCTCTTATCTGACCAGCCACTTCTCTGCCTGCCTCACTTCCCTCCCCTCCCCTCCTCTCCCCTCTTCTTCCCTCCCCCTTCTCCCCCCCTCCCTCCCTCCCTCCCTCCCTCCCTTCTTCCCATCTTTCCTTCCTCCTTTTCCAGCCTCATCCCCCATCTCTCTTCCCTCATTCTTTGTGCTCTAGGCATACTGGCCTTCTAGATTTTTTTTTTAAATTAATTTATTTTATTTATTTTTATTTTTGGCTGTGTTGGGTCTTCGTTGCTGTGTGCGGGCTTTCTCTAGTTGCGGCGAGCGGGGGCTACTCTTTGCTGCGGTGCTCAGGCTTCTCATTGTGGTGGCTTTTCTTGTTGCAGAGCACGGGCTCTAGGTGTGCGGGCTTCAGTAGTTGGGGCATGTGGGCTCAGTAGTTGTGGCTTGCGGGCTCTAGAGTGCAGGCTCAGTAGTTGTGGCGCACGGGCTTAGTTGCTCCGCGGCATGTGGGATCTTCCCGGACCAGCGCTCGAACCCGTGCCCCTTGCATTGGCAGGCGGATTCTCAACCACTGTGCCACCAGGGAAGTCCCGGCCTTCTAGATTTTTAAGTGCACCATTGTTCGCTTCTGCCTCAGACACTTTGCACATGCTATTACTGAGCCTAGAATGTTCTTTACTCTCTGCAGACTTAATTCCTCTTCTTCGGAGAGCTCAGCTTCCTGAGAAGCTGTATCGCACAGTAGTCAAGAATGTGGACATTGGAGTCAGACTGCTTGGGTTCAAATCCTAGGTCTGACACGTACTACTTTGGACAAGTTACTTAACCTCTCGCTTTCTCAGTTTTATCATTTGTAAAAGAGGATAATAATAGTACCTACTTTAGTGGAATATGTTGAGGAGAAAATGCATTAATATATGGAAAGTGTTGAGAATAATAGGCATAATAAGTTATAGCTGTTATTATTATTATCAATCATTTCCTCAGGGAAGCCTCCTAGGTAAAATCCTCTCTTATGTTCTCATGAACACTGTGAATTTCCCAGAGCTCTTGTCACAATCTTAATTGTTCATTTATCTGTTTTAATGTGATTAATTGGTCTTCTCTGCTAGACTCCAAGCCTGAGCAACATACCCGTATATATGTGTTATTTGTGCGTGTTAGCTTACCTTCCCCCAGTGCTTAGCACAATACCTGCATGGGGGAGTGCTCAGTGGGTGTTGATTGAGTGAGTCGCCACCATATGACAGGCACTGCTGTGGGTACTGGGGGTCCAGTAGAGAAGAGAATGGGTGAAAATCCTAGCTCTCGTGGAGGTTAGATTCTAATGGGACTGAGGAGACACAGACAATAATTAAGTAAGTAAAACACATGGGACTTCAGAGGGTAATAATTTCCATAGAAGAAAGCAAGAAGAGGGTACAGGGAGTGCTGGGGTGAAATGGCCAGGTAGAGGGTCTTACTGAGAAGGGGGCATTTGAGGAAAGTGAGGGATGAACCATGAGCACTTCTGGAGGGAGAATGTACTGGAGGGGAGAGCAAGTGCAGAGTGGGAGGGGGAGGGGGGAAAGAGTATCCCTTGAAGCCCCTGTGAGAAAGGATGAAAAATTTTGACTTTCACTCTGAAGGGGATAGGAAACCATTTGGAGGGTTTTGTTCTGACTGACATTTAAAAGGATTATTTTGATTAAAAGAATGAACAAAATCTATTAGGCAACTAGGTCATTCTGATGTTTACCGATTCCTAAAATGATTTCTAGCCCATTTCATTCTAGTTAAGTTAGTTCATTCATTCTCTGGGCACTTTTGTAGGAGTCATACTGTGCAGAGTGTGTGTAGGGTGCTCAGTCTTAGCTCTGCCACTAAGTAACTGGATGACCTTGACAGATAACTCTCTCCCCCAGGGCCTCAAATTTCCCATTTGTAGGATGGGAGAATTAGATTAAATAGCCCACTGGTTCCACAAGTCAGCGAATCTTAAAGAAGTCTTCTCTGACCTCTACTTCAGAATCACCAGGAGTCGTCTGTTGAAAATATAATTATTAGGCCCCATGTATACCTACTGAATCAGAACCTTGAGTAGTGCCTAGAAGTCTGCACTTTGGCAAGCTCCCTAGGTCACTGTGATATATACCGTAGTCTAAAAACCACTTCTCTATGCTAAAAATATAGAAGGTAAAAAAAGGAGCCATAATTCTACGCCTAGATAGTCTTAATGTTCCTATTAAAATTATAAGATTATAACTTTAACATTAAATTATAAATAAGAGACAAAATTTTATGTGGAAACGTAAGAATAAATAAGATGATTTTTCAGGGAAAAATATTCTTTTTACAATTTTCAAGAATTTAGTATCAAAACTTTTTTTTTTTTTTTTGGCTGTTTTGGGTCTTCGTTGCTGTGCATGGGCTTTCTCTAGTTGTGGCGAGCAGGGGCTACTCTTTGTTGCAGTGCGCAGGCTTCCCCCTGCGGTGGCTTCTCTTGTTGTGGAGCACGGGCTCTAGGCATGTGGGCTTCAGTAGTTGTGGCATGCAGTCTCAGTAGTTGTGACTTGCGGGCTCTAGAGCACAGGCTCAATATTTGTGGAGCACGGGCTTAGTTGCTCCACAGCATGTGGGATCTTCTTGGACCAGGGCTCAAACCTGTGTTCCCTGCATTGGCAGGCGGGTTCTTATCCACTGCGCCATCAGGGAAGTCCCTCAAAACTTTCTTGTAGTAATTTTGTTTGTAAAATTTGAATAAAGGAATGTTGTTTCAAAAACTATTAATAATCATGTATCCCTTTTGCAGTTTTTGAGTGATACGATGTCAGTCCATTTGCACCCTTGATTTCTTTCTCCAAATATACAGAAATAAACTTATACCATATACATTTCCATATCATGTATTCTTGGCAGCATTTTATCCTTTTCCCCCCTACTAAGATTTGATTTATTCTAGTTTAAATCCCAAAACAATTCTCATACCTGAAACTACTCCCTTTACTTAAGTACTTCCTTTGAGACTGAGGAGATGTTCAGGAAGGAAAGCTGAGGTCTGTGGGAGTCTAGCCCCATCAAACTGTCCCCACTACTTGATAACTGCATCACGTGGGGCAAGCCTCTTCTCCTCTCAGGGCATCTCAGTAACTTATCTTCAAAATGTGCATTTAAACTAGCTGACCTCTAAATTCCTCTAAATCTTTTGGAATTACCTTGACAATAATTATTCAGTTTGCTGATCCACAATCTCAGGCATGTGAAATCTGTACTGGACCATAGATGGGCAGTTGAGAACTTAGATGCCATGAAGGGCCATGCAGGGAGCAAAAATGAGGGAAGTGGGTTTGGTGTTAAGCAGTAGGGACTGCTGATGACTATGGCAAGATGGAGCGTCTTTGACTTACCGCAAAATATTCAAGTTCAATTTTATAATATGATGCTCAAGCAAAACAAAATAGCTCTTTGGACCAGCTGTGGCCCATGAGCTGTTAGTTTCCAAACCCTGTTTGCATCTGATTTTTAGCCTTTCACCTGATGAAGAATAAAAGCAAACACAGAGAGAATTTTCGAAAGGTGCCAAAAATCAGAGCATTAGTGTATTTGAAAAACACAGACAAAAACATTGGATAGGAACTGGCAAAGTTCTCTATCATGGGACAAAGAATAGTAGATTTATTTTAATTATTTATTCCAGTGGGTATCAGACTTCTATATGTATCTAAAAATAATCTTATCATCTAGAGAGTGTCTTAAAATACAGTTTCCTGGGTCCCATTTCCTAGTGATTCTGATTCAGTGCTCTGCTGTGGGCTCTGCTCTGGGGAATCTTTGATTTTTAACAAGCATGCCCAGTGATTCTGATGCAAGTGTTTGGAAGACCACACTTTGAGGAACAGTAAATCCATGCTCTTTCATTTTAAATACGGGAAGTGGGCTCAGTGAGGTAAAATGACATGCCCAGAAATGAAAATCTGGGACATGTGCAGCACTGTTCCTCATCTCTGGGCCCTGGGCGGACATCATTAATCAACCGTGGCACCAGTTAACTTCTCAACCCAGCACTCTGGGAAGCCACTTCTGCTCTCTCTAAGTTAGCCCTTAGCTGGGACTTTATTGCCTCCCCAAGGCCACTCAGCTCATGGGTGATGGAATGGGACTAGAACTTAAACGTTCTGTTCTTTGTGTGTTTGACAATGCAATCTCTTTTAATAGCCTTCCCCTCACGAGTTCCATTTTTATCCACATGTAAGTGGACAGATCCTCTGCAACAAGACATGGGGCAAAAAATAAAATGATTAATTAAAAATCGTGAACTTATAAGAGCATTTAATTATTTGCTGTCCTTTGGCTGATGAATAGAACCCATTAGGCACTATTCACCATTTCACTTGGATTATTACATCCCAGGGAGTGTGTTATTCCTTTTAATTTCTGGGAACTTATTCAAATATCCAGAGTGTGTAAAAATAAATAAATAAATAATGCTGCTTGGTGAGTTAAGATTGAGTATGACTTAGCTCTAGGAATGACACACAGAAGCTCAAGGAACCCGCAGTATTTATAAAGCTGGTCTCGCCAAGCCTTGCTGTGGCCACGTAGCAGATAAGCAGTTGAGAAAGCCAGATAGCAGAGCTGGAGGCCACTGCCAATGCAGTTCCCACCCAGTGATAAAGCACAAATAGATTAGACCTGTGCGGAGCCAGATGGGTGCACAAGGAACACTTGCCAATGCAAATAAGACTAAAACAAGAACACATTGTTGGAATTTCTGCAAGTTGGTTGTTAATCAAGTAGATCATGGCATATTAGGACCTTTTAACACATGTTTTTGACATCTGGCCCTGCGCGGCTGACAGTTAAATTAGTTTTGTGATTGACGGAGAAATATTTTGTAGTATTGAATCATCAATAACACTTAAAAACATTATACTGCTTGCTGATTTTCTTTGTCATCGATGCCCAGTCAATAGTACAAGTGCTTAGAGCAAATCAACCTAATTTCCAAGTGACTCTGACACCTTCTGGATGTTAACATGCATACTTAATTCCCCTTCCTTTGAAGACAGGATGATCCCTAATTTGAATTTTGTTCCTTCCATCAGCCTTTTTAATTGCCTGTTGTATGCCAGACAGTTTGCCCAGCCCTGGGTTAAGAGATTCATAAGATTTGATTGTTGCCTTTTGGAAAGCTAGGCTGAGAGAGTGGACATGCAATAAAACCAAGCAAAGGGTGCCTAGTGAGAATAAATGCATGTTTATGTTCTGGCCAGAGTGATTCCTGGGAAGGTTTCTAAATGGTGATGTGACATGGTCAGTTTGGGGCTTTAAAAATATCACTCCAACAGCCATGGGGTGGAAGTGATGGGATGGAGATGACCTGCTCACTGGTTGACCGGTTGTGAGGCTTTTGCAATAAGTGCAGGCAAAAGGCAGTGTGGGCTCAGTTGCTGAAATTGTTAAAAGTCCTTGAGAGACTTACCGTGCACTGAGGCCATTTCCTTCTTCTGTCAATCACATAATCACCTACTCTACAATGGCACAGACAGAGTAAAATAGCACGGTAACTGAAATCAAGAAGAAACAAATATAGGCAATGTAATAGACTCATTTGTTCTATTTCTACCCCCACTGTTATAGTAATAATATACTTCATTTTAAAGTGTTTTTGAGTAATTACAAAACAACAATGGTACTTTTTTCGCCCTTGAAAGCATTAGACATAAATTATCGTCATTGGGGTAGAACAGTTGCTCCCCTGGGGGAACTTAAATCACAGGCTAAGTGTTCAAACTAACTTCCCTCTACATTAAACACTGTTTTACAGTTGTCTTATATATCAGGCATCGTCTTGTACTATATACTTGTAAGAATATAAAAGACAATATTCTTAAGAATCATTGCACCAACATTTTTTAACATGACCATCCAAAAGGAAATTCAAATATGTGTTAGGTAATTTGAAACAAGTTTCAGAAATCTAACTTAAATTTTACCCATGCAGAATTTTCCTTAAAAAAAGAAGGTTCTGGGACTTCCCTGGTGGCGCAGTGGTTAAGAATCTGCCTGCCAGTGCAGGGGACACGGGTTCGAGCCCCTTGGGGAAGATTCCACATGCCGCGGAGCAACTAAGCCCGTGCGCCACAACTACTGAAGCCCGCGTGCCTAGAGCCCGTGCTCCGCAACAAGAGAAGCCACCGCAATGAGAAGCCTGAGCATCACAGCGAGGAGGGGCCCCTGCTCGTTGCAATTGGAGAGGGCCCGCGCGCAGCGACAAAGACCCAACGCAACCAAAAATAAATAAATTTTTAAAAAAATCCTTAGGAAAAAAAAAAGGTTCTTATTTTGATATCAGTAAGATTTCACACTTTTGGAAAACATGTCTACCAGAGTAATGTTTTTATTTCAATATAAAAGTCAAGGGCAGACAGACCCTCAGATCTCCTTGAATGGCTCCAGGTGTATGTTTGTGGCAGTGTGTTCTTTTCGGCGTGGCTAAGACTCAGACAGCCCTGGATGCCAGGGTGGGCCTTCTGTTTATGAGCTGGATCACCTTGGACGAGTCAGTCGGCCTCTCTGAGCCTGGGTTTCCTCTGCACTACTCTGTTACCAGTAGTACTGGTTCAGATCTCACAGATGTGATGAGGACTAGATGAGAAGGGTATATCACAGTGCCTAGCAGGTAGCAACCTCTCAATAAAAGAAGCTGCTGTTTGAACTTTGCTCAAATTCTAGCAATGTTTTTGAGTCTCTACTGATTGCCAAGAAACCACTGAAAAAATGTGGAAGTAAATAAACACCTCCAGACACATTGGAAAATCACTTATATAAGGAGCTTATTCTTTCTTTTGTCTCAAGTTTTCACTGTGAGTCCAGCTCTAAGTCCCAGAGGGGTCTAGGTCCTGCCCCACTTTGATCCCCTTTCTAGCGAGAAGAGTCTTCAGAAACCAAGGAAAGTTCTTTGACATCAAATGGGAAAGCCAAGCAAAGAGGGTTGATCCAAGAGGTTAGTTCTGCCTCTTCCCCTTACCCATACAAGACTTTAGGTCTTGGTGCCTGAACCTCCCACTTCTGGAATTGCTCTTGGAATTTTCCTGGTACCACCATGAACTTGAACATTGAGATCCCTTGCAACCCTATGATAATTAACTTTGATTAACAAGCTGAAAGCTTTATTGACTGTCTTTCCCAAATACTGTTATGCACAGCTTCTCTTCACAAACCCAATTTTGAATATCTTGTGTTTGTTGATTCCTCTAGAACATTTCTTATGTGTATTTCTTCTTATTTCCTTTCATAGCATGCCTTGGCATGCACACTGATCGGTTCTCACCTCTTTTTTTGGACAATTGCCTCACAGGAAAGAATAATTGAGCGTTTGAAAGAACAACGGGAGAGAGATGATCGGGAAAGACTTGAAGAGATAGAATCATTCCGAAAAGAGAATAAAGACCTGAAAGAGAAGGTCAACGCTTTACAAGCTGAACTGACTGAAAAAGAGGTGAGTCTGGAAAAACAACCACACTGATAGTACTCATAAACCCATATCCACGTAGCCTTAAGAGACTAGAGACTTAGTTTGAGGGACTGTGTGAAGGCTTGGGGGACCTAGTTACCTTTGCTTTGTAAAGCTATCTGAATTCAAAGAACAATATTTACTATAATTCCCTACATCCAGTGATGCTCTGTGCATATCTTCTGTACTCTACTGACCACATACCATTTAGCTCCTTGAAAGTTTTCTTGATGTCTTACCATATTCATACGGCTTGGAGGATTCCAAGCCGTATTTTTTTTCAATGTCTCATGATCCCTTGTTTTTTTCAATGGGATTGAAAAAATTTTTTCAATGTCTCATGATCTCTTGTTTGAGATAACAATAACAACAACAGCATTGATAATAATAACAATAACTCCAGTTCGCTGAGGGCCTGTTATGTACTAATCCTTGTGTTGGGTGCTGTACGTTCATCTGTGCTTCTCAAATGGATCACTTAATACCCCCAGGTTAGGAGATATGGTACCATGCTGGACACATAGGTATAGATTGTGGCTGCTCTTCTGGAACATCATTTTTACATTATGGTAAATAATTTGAAAGAGTATTTTAATGCTAGCGCAAACATGGATACAGAAAACAAATCTCACCTGCATTTTTTAATGTAAAACAATATGCTTTAAAGAAATTTTTTGTTTGGTGGTTATGGAGAGTATCCCTATTCTGAGGGATGGCTATAACCCCTTTAGTTTACTTAGGGATACTTTGGTGGAGAAGTTTGAGAAGCAGCAATGCACATTCTTTTATTCAGTCTCCAAAGCTCTGAGATATGTGCCATTGTCCACACCTGGTCCCCTCACACTTATTTTTGTCTGTGGAAAATGTCTATCTCCTTTATGACATGTCAATCCTTTTGCTGTGTTGGGTTGTATCACAGCATAGTTGTATATGTCCCAGCTCCAAAGTATCACCTCAGACCTTGGGTTTTGATAATTCTATACAAATTAAAGTACTGTCTAAATTAGGAGTCCAAGAAGGGAACAATTGATGAGTAATAGGAATTTTGAGGAAACTTAGAAGCAAAATTTATATTCTCTAAAACTTAAGCTCACTAGTTTTTAGAGAAGAGGTTATTTCTTTGATATGAAAATAAAGAATGTAAATCCTGGAGGATCTGTAATTACTGTAGTTAGTATGTAACAGAAGGCACAGAAGCTTCTATCTCGTTTGCAGCATTCTTCACAGATCGCAAGTGTTATTCATGGGTTTGCACCTTAAAAAAAAAAAAAAATATATATATATATAGATAGATAGATATGCTTCTAATTGAAAAGAGATCTTGATGACATGGTGGAGCATAAGCTTTAAATGAAAATAATTTTGTAAATAATGCTTACATTGTATGAACTTCAGATAGGCATTTCTGCAAACATTTATTGTTCCTGTGTAATAATGTGCTTGCCACTGGGCTAGGTGTGTCAGTCAAGGTTCCACCAGAAAAACAGAACTGTACCAAGGAATTTAACCATATTAAGAAATTTACTGCGAGGAATTGGCTTACATAGTTATGGAGGCTGGCTAAGCAAGTCCAAAATTCACAGGGAAGGCCATCAGGAAGGGCAGGCTGGAAACTCTCAGACAGAAGCTGATGCTGCAGTCCACAGGAGGAATTTCTTCTTCCTCAGGGAAACCTTAGTCTGCTCCTAAGACCTTTCAACTGATAGGATCAGGACCACCCAGATTATGAAGAATAATATCCTTTACTTAAAGTCAACTGACTGTAGATGTTAGTCACATCTACAGAATGCCTCCACAGCAACACTTAGATTAGTGTTTGATTGAATAACTGGAGGCTATGACCTAGCCAAGTTGACACATAAAGCTATCACCCCTGGCAATTTTAAATTTATAAAGGAAAACAGTGCATAATTGTTGTTAGCATGGAGCTTATAATTTAGTTGAGGTGGTAATAATCTTCACCATGACAGAGTACCTGGATTATAAGGTTCTTTATTACTTCTGTGGTAGTTACATGATAAAGACCATTGAAATTGGAGTCGGAGACCTGGGTTCAGACCTATATCTCCCATTAATAGCTCGAGAACCTTGGAGAAGACAGGGCCTCATGTGAGCCTCAGTTTCCTTACCTGAAAAATGAGAATGGCTAACCTGTCCCTCAGAGGGTTGTTAGGACCTGGGTGGTTCGCTGGGTGATTGTGGTGGTATCTTCATCAATAAGGTTGTTCCAGTGCCCATGAAGCAGT
Source organism: Eubalaena glacialis (assembly GCF_028564815.1). Taxonomy (NCBI): domain Eukaryota; kingdom Metazoa; phylum Chordata; class Mammalia; order Artiodactyla; family Balaenidae; genus Eubalaena; species Eubalaena glacialis. Next base: position 79,731,993 of record NC_083722.1, on the reverse strand, counting down.
AAAGTATTAGACCACATCATTTACTGAGAAACTGCTGTGTGCTTAGTGTTTTCCTAGGCACTGCAAAGGGATATAAAGGAAATGTACCCTGTCTGATTTTGGGTGGAACCTGAACAATTTAGTCACATAGTTAGACGTTGCTAACCATTTTGTGTTTGCTGGTGGGCATTGCTCTCCTAGCTAGCAACGTTGTGTTCTGTGGTATATGCTAGTATTTACTTCTTTACCTTTTGGGATTCATACTATACAGGGAAGCTCTTGGTTTCTGGGCGTGATTAATGAATGGAACAGCTTGGGTAACCCCATGTCAGAGTTGGGGAGATTCATTATATTGCTGAATCTGAATTTACAAAGCACTAGGCCATAAAGTCTACTCTGAATTTTTAAGTAATTTTATCTTTGATTCTATAGAAGATGTTTGAGAAACCATTGGTTATTTTTCATTAAAGAAATGGAATTTGATAAAAACTTAATAGGATTCTTCTTTTATACTTGATTTGCCCTTTTGGGGGAGAAAAGAGTTGAAGTTGGTATTTTCTTTCATATTTTTCTTAGAGTTTGTGCCACCTGACAGCAATAAACGTAAATGGAAGGTTCAGGGTGTCTGTTTTGCCATGACATGTAAAGACCACCTTGGGACTTAGATCATTAGCATAACTTTGAGACATGAAACATGCATTTACTGACCACACCATTTGGTCACATTTGATTTGACTGCAATTAGATCCTGCTTGGTTCTGTAAACTGGCCAACTTTAATTTCCTGGCCAGGGCTGACTATTGTTACCTTAGTAAGACTATATTTACCCTCTCTGTCTAATGCACACTTTATTACTATGTATAGAATCAATGTATTCAAATTGAAGACATTACTAGTAGAAATTATAGTGTTCTACTTACTAGTGTTCTTTTCCTTTCAGTCTAGTTTAATTGACCTCAAGGAACATGCATCTTCATTAGCCTCAGCTGGGCTGAAAAGGGACTCCAAATTAAAATCTCTAGAAATAGCCATTGAACAAAAGAAAGAAGAATGTAGCAAATTGGAAGCACAGTTAAAAAAGGTAAGTGAAGTCTAAGAAAAAACATGCTCATTTTACTGAATTTATAAAATAGGAAAGGAAGAGACATTTTTCAAAAAATAAAAACCCCTTATCTTTTGTCATCTGGTGATAAAAGGATTAATTAAGCAATCTGCATCAAGTCTGTCTGTGAACCCGAGAAGTTATCTTAGGTTTCCTGTCTGGGGAAAAACAAAACAAAACAAAACAAAACCTTGACAAATAGATGAAAATTGTAGTAGAAGTGAAAAATATTATAAAAATCAAAAACCAACCATTACTCTCTGGGCAAATCTCAACTATCAAAAAAAGATAAATGGAAGTGTTTGCAATAAACCAAAGAATCCAGGGGTCCCATTATACATTGATAAACTTTTACTACTTTCAGAAGTAGGTCAATTTTTTAATTGGAACTTTGCAAAACTTTACCCGACAATGTTAAATTTCTAGAAGTTCACCAAAATAGTCAAGTCCTTGTAAGATGTATGGATTGACTATTTATACTTGACCAGAAATGGCCTGAATGTCTAAGCAAGTTTGTATGTAGAAGGCTTCAGAAAAGAAAGCAGGATCTTTGCATTGCAGCATTAACGTGTTTTCTCTGAACTGGACATTTTTGTGGAATACATTTCCAGTCATGCATTGTTCCTTTGACTTTTTCCCTGTGTTGTTTGGTACGTCTGCATTCATTGTTCACGTAAAACTCATAACATTATGAGTTTAAGCATTTTGTTTCCCTTTGACAACTTATAAACTTATTCAAAAGAGATGATAAGAATCTAAATAGTCAAACGAAGCATATAATAAAATTTGACTGTATAATTCATAGCATATTGGAATGGGGATTTATTTGCTAGAGTTATGAAAATATATGATATGGATGATGGGCATGTGAAAGCATCATATCTGTGGAGAAATTCTGGATATTTTAAAATTTAATATACTATTTTGTACGTATGATGCAATATATAACTGAAATGTGATTATACTGTGTTCACTTTACCACAGAATTTTAGGGAATTGTCATGAGATTTCACACTAATAAAGTCTCCTTACTAATACAGAAAAAGATAAATATACAGGTCAAATCTCTTTACAAAAAAACAGCCAGAAAATCTCTATATTACAAAGTCTATTTCCTAATCCACTCAACATCTCACTTTTTTCAAGCAACATCTAGTTAAGCAGAAATCTTGAACAATAAATAGAAGAATTTAAACTGCCTATTTGAGGGTGTTTACATGGAGACTGACTTGGCTATTTATGCATTGGATGTATGATACATATTCTTAACACATATATGAATGTTTTCTGCAATATGTTATACATGCATATGCATATCAAGAAATGAACCTAAGAAAGGTACTTTTTATTCAATGAACAGTTTTGTGATCATAAGGCAGACTCTCAGATAACTCTGTTGAGAGAACTTCTTTGGCTTCCTGTGGTGGTCTTTGAGTTATCTTACCTCACTTGCAATGTGCTGAGTCCTGAAGGAGGGCCCCAAATAGACCTAGGCATGAAAGATGCCCTTCATCAACTCTGAGGAGCCATTGTGGAGTTGAGGGCATCCCATATATTATTTCTGCAGATACATACTTGACACCCTCCCTTTTAGTGTAAGTCATCTATGGAATTTGAAATCCTCTAAAAATTAAAAGAAAGAGGCTCATGTATTGATGCTTGTAGTTTCCATGTATATGACTTAACTAGTTTAATAAATGAGTGTCTATGCAATTGAATTTAGTTTCTTTCAACATAGTTATGGTTAACCCCCAAAAGTCAATTAGAACATGTGGTTTCCTTAGACTCTCAGATAGACACCATGTTCTGAAATTCATAGATCAAATTCTATAAATATTTTAGCATTATTCCTGATGACATTTTAACATTCTGCTACATCACCAGAATTAAAGTAACAAATACGGTTGTCTTGCTGTAAAGGACCTATTTAATTTATGAAAAGATAATTTGTTTCTAAGTATATAAATAATCTTTGCTTATACTATCTCCTAAATGCATAGTACAGTGAGATTAAATAAGGTAATTATAACTTAAATATTTTTATACCTAACCTGCAGATGTTATTTTGTTATTTTTGGCCCTCTACATCAACTAAATTCGGAAGTTCAAAATACTTTTTCTAGTAGTCTTTAATTTCTGCTAATAAATAGTTCTGTAAAAACCTCAAGTACCCATCACCTTAAAAAGAATTGAGATCTACATGAAATATTTGAAAATATAAGCCAACAGTATGTGAATATACATAAAACACATCATTTACTCATGGAAAAATAAGCAGCTATAAAAGCTTAAGGAGTGTCTGGGCCTCCTTTTAAATAAAAGGGTATGTGACTTGTGAATAAAATATAAGGGGTTACTAAATGAAAGCTGAAAACATAATAGTTTTATTATGTCATAAATAAACCATGAGTTCCCAATGGAATTTTGCTTAAGATTTGTGAGCGTCCAGGTATTTTTATCATAAAATCCATACAACATTGTAGATGTGTTTAGCTAAACAGAAACCTTGTTTTCTAGTGACAATGGAATCCAAATGGCGATTTAAATTTGCTTTTGTCTTATAAACAATGCTTGAAATTGGTGAGTTTTAACAGAAAAGTTTGTGGAGAACATTCATACACATAGTTGCTTTGAACCCTTTACTATACTATGTCAATTTAAGACATTTCCAAATACTTTGTGTCAAAAATGGTTACTATAGGCAGAAAAGGAGCTATTCCTTACACATTCCATCCCACCTCTTAAAAACAAACAATCCAAGATTCACTTGTAAGGAAATCTTTACTGACATTAGTGAGGCTGCTAAAATGATATTAACCAAATAATTCTTAAGTACTAGCTATGAGTGTACTTTATAACTTAGTGCATTCATTAATCTTAATTAGACACCTAGGGGTTGAGAAGAACCTAGTGGCATGTGGATCATTTTGTCTTTCAAAAGAGTATTTAGTGTTCAATATGTAGAAGTAAATTTACCTTAAATGACTAGAAATCATTTGAGAAGCAACGGCAATTCAAAATGTTTTGATTTGTCTTATTTGGTAATTTTCCAATTAATATCATTTTGAGGAGGGTGTTTTTTAAAACCACAGTAAAACTATCATTTACTTTATCAAAGTTGAAGAAAGAAAAAATTCGTGTTCTTCAAAGACATGTATTGGCTTAAAGCAAATGAAAAGATCCTACAATATTTCACCTTCTACACCTTGACATTGAGCCCCAAATTAATGATTCTTAAGTATTTAAGTATTATTTAAGAAATATAACTTGAGGATGCTATTTAAAATAATATTTAGTACATTTAAATCTGCAAATGTTTAAATCTTCTACACAAAATAGAAGAGCATTACAGATTCTAAAGGACTTGGAACATAGTAGGGTAGACACAAAAAATGGTATTTTTTGTTATTATGAACTACCAGTGGAAACTGGCAGTAGACAATGGATAATACTGTATTTGGATTCCCTTTAATCTTCCTACTGACTTAAATTTTTTCTTTTCCCATTTGCTGTTAATCCTGTAATGTCTTGCTTACTGATATTTTGCTATTGCTAACCTGCTGTTTGCTGATCTATATTTTTCTAAAGTTAGACTGAATAGAAAATTCAGGCTTGTGTTAATATAAAAGAAGAGCTATAAATTCAATGATAAGATTTAATTAATCTTTTATTATTACCATCTTTGAAGTTCAGGTAACAAATTGCAGGCTTGGCCAAAAGCACTTCCTCTGATTCATTGTTGGAGGCCAGCACTTCATGTATCATCAAAAGTGGACAGCTTTCTTTATTTCATGGGTTATTTAACTTGAGAAAGGGAAAGTAACACAAACCTTAAATTTCTTATTCCAGCTATTCTTTTTTAGGAGCCAAAGTCAACATTTCTATTTCCCTAGAGCCTCTCACTTTCACTGTGGAATGTTTAGAAACTGAAATTTCTTCCTTTTAACCATGAGTTTGTCTGTGCAAATGCACTAGATTTGTTGAGCTAATGCTGTGTTTCTGGATCTTTCCTTCTTTCCCTGTCTGTGCTTCAATGCCTCCCCAACTTTGCAATGTAGCAAGCTGAGCAGTTGTTCAATCAGATGTACAACCCAGTAAGTCATTTCTGAAAGTTCCCGCTGTAACATATCAAAGCATGAGGATCCATTGATCACGTCACAGTGTGCCATATTGGGGATGTTTCGAAAATATTTATACGTCTCTTCCCATTTCCGTTCTGTCAAAAGAAATGACCTGTGCAGAGGCCACTGCCATTTCTTTTGAAAGTGAAATTTCAAAATTAAGAACTCAGGGAAATATTGCCAGCTCTGATATTACCTCTGTCTTAACTTCAACCCTAAGGCGATAGAAAAACAGAGGTCAGCTGCAGATCTAGGCTCATAGAATTCTTTCCCAGATCCTTCAAACATAGAGTTATCTATGCCAAAAGGGATAGCATTTGTAAAATAGCAAACAACTCAGTGTATGTTATATTCAAGGGATAGAAGTTAAAATAGGTTTAGATTTTAAAGTAGGGCTATGCCCTTTGAGACTAGTAAATGCCTAACATTACTGTGGGTTTTGTAAGAGTTAAAAACATATCATTTGAGAACAAAGTAAAATATAGTCTCCTAATAACAGATAGTAACAATTCTGATTATAGCTTAATGGTACAAAAAAACAAGTAACTAGTAAAAATATGTGTAAAACAGCCCAGATGCCACCACTGATTTTTTTATCCTCATAACAAGTGTGTGTTTATATGAAGCAGTTTATTTGTTTGTTTAACTTATTAAAGAAGAAGGGCTTTTTTGTTTTGTCAACTTAGGTGACTTAATGGCAGAAATAATACATAAAGGTTACTGGGATTTGTTATGTGGCAGATGTGATCTGTGCTATCATGCATTCTAATTATCTCTTATTTATAAATTCCCATCATGGGAAAAAGGAATAGCAGGGATAAAGGAAACAATTCAGCCAACAACTTTTTGTTAAGCCGCTGCTCCAAGATACATACAGCATGATACACAAGATGCTTGGGTGTATTTCATTAGATTCAGCCTCCACCCTCCATTCTTTAAAACAAATTTTACTTTTGCAAACAGAATTCCTCAAGCCTCGTTGGAGCATCTTTATTAACCTCTTTGCCCATATGTGATTTTTAGCAGAGCAACAAAAATAATGCAAATTTCCTTTCCCTTAATATTTGAATGGTTAATAAGCAGGTTTAGGACAGTGGAGATGTGAAGAAAGACAAATTAAAATTGGGATATCTTCAAGCTTGAAAATTGACCCCGGGAAAAATAAGTGTTTTCTGTAGATCATTTTAAAGAGGTGTAAAGTAATCCCACTGAAATTGTCTCACACTTACTGCTTAAGGACAGGAAAAAAACCTAAGTATGTCATGTTTTAGGTGTGCAGGGCAAATGGGGAGGGCTTTGTTTCTGCAGCAGCTATGATTTATCAGGACCACAATAGGAGTTCACCATCCCTGTTAGGATAGGTAGGGCCAAAGAAATAGTTCTGTTAACTTTTAGACCATTTCCAGAAATATTGATGACATGGCACGTATTGGATTTTGCCTTCATTTTAACCCAGTGATGGGTCTCTAGGATGCAAAAGCAAACTTTTCAGTCCTTTAGGTGACTAATTCAAAAGTCGTTGACTGATTTTTCTCCCTGAGTTAATTAAGCTAACCCATTGTTTTGGCATCCTGGGAATATAGCCAATTATTAATATAGCCAATTAATATAGCTCATTATTATTTTTCAAAATTTATTTTATTGAAGTATAGTTGATTTACAATGTTGTGTTAATTTCTGCTGTACACTGAAGTGATTCAGTTATACATGTATATATTCTTTGCCATTTTCTTTTCCTTTATGGTTTATTACAAGATATTCAATATAGTTCTCTCTGCTATACAGTAGGACCTTGTTGTTTATCCATTCTATATATAATAGTTTGCATCTGCTAATTCCAAACTCCCAATCCATCCCTCCCCACCCCTCTGCCCCTTGGCAAGCACAAGTCTATTCTCTCTGTCTGTGAGTCTGTTTCTGTTTCGTAAATAAGTTCATTTGTGTCATATTTTAGATTCCCCATATAAGTGTTATCACATGGTGTTTGTATTTCTCTTTCTGACTTACTTCACTTAGTGTGGTAACCTCTAGTTGCATCCATGTTGCTGCAAATGGCATTATTTCATTCTTTTTTATGGCTTAGTAGTATTCCATTGTATATATGTACCACATTTTCTTTATCCATTCATCTGTTGATGGACACTTAGGTTGTTTCCGTGTCTTGGCTATTGTGAATAGTGGTGCTGTGAACATAAGGGTGCGTGTATCTTTTTGAATTATAGTTTTGCCCAGATATTTGCCCAGGAGTGGGATTGCTGGATCATATGGCAACTCTATTTTTAGTTTTCTGAGGAACCTCCATACTGTTTTCCATAGTGTATAGCTCAGTATTTTAACTCCCCTGTCTGCAGATATTCTCAGGGTTCAATTCTTTTTTATTTATTTATTTTTGAATTTTTAAAAAATTTATTTATTTACTTTTGGCTGTGTTGGGTCTTTGTTGCTGCTCGCGGGCTTTCTCTAGTTGCGGTGAGTGGGGGCTACTTTTTGTTGAGGTGCGCAGGCTTCTCATTGTGGTGGCTTCTCTTGTTGCAGAGCACAGGCTCTAGGCATGTGGGCTTCAGTAGTTGTGGCACGCGGGTTCAGTAGTTGTGGCTCATGGGCTCTAGAGCACAGGCTCCGTAGTTGTGGCGTGCGGGCTTAGTTGCTCCGCGGCATGTGGGATCTTCCCAGACCAGGGCTCGAACCCGTGTCCCCTGCATTGGCAGGTGGATTCTTAACCACTGTGCCACCAGGGAAGCCCTCAATTCTTTTTTAGACTGATAGAGATGCAGCATGATGAATTTTCTATACTTTAGAGTGTTTTAAAAAATGACTATGTTTTTCTGGTTATAGAAATAAGGTATGGTCTCAGCGGAAAGTTTGCCAAAGTATAGATGGATATAGGAGAAAATAAAAGTAACAAGACACCTTAGTGCACAGAGATGATAACTAGGAACATCTAGGTTGTTCCACACCCAGACATCGTTTGATTGATTGTTAGTGTTCTTTCATCTCCTGTCTCCTTTTCTACCCTTTTCCTTCTTTCTTTCCTTTCTCCCCCTTCCCTCCATTCTTTCTTCTTTTTTCTTTTTCTTTTTTCTTATCTAATATCTATTTCTTTTCATGAAATTGTGTCAAAGTGTTTGTTGAGTTTTATATCCTATTTTTATGACATATCATCAGAATTTTCTCATGTAATTAACTGTTCTTCTAAAACACCTTTTTAATGGTTGTATGATATTCCACTGTATGTTCTCATTCCCCAAACGTTAATCATTTCTTCCCTCTTTTTTTTTTTTGCCAGTATAAATAATACACTGAAGAACATCTTTCCATATTAATTTTCCCATATTTCTATTTTTTTAATAGAATAAAATCCTGGGCCAGTAACTTTTAAAAGCTCCCAGTAGTTCCTGCTATGTTGCATTTTAGAGAAGTTTTACTAAGGCATGGTTCTTCCAGCACTGAATAAAGGCATTCTTTCTGTAACATCCAGACCAACACCAAGGACTGTCATTTTACATAGCTTTGACAAATGCACAGGTGGAATATTTTTTCTCATTTTAACTTTCCTTTCATTAATTACTAGTGTGGTTGAGGTTTTTAATTCATTTATTAGCTGTTTGTATTATTCTTCTGTAAATTGTTTCTTTAAGTCATTTAAGCACTTGTTTTTGAGTTTTCTGTTTTGTTCATTGGATTGTATGGGTTATTCTGTGCTTTATATGGAAACTTTGTCAGATTTGTGGCAAAGTTTTATTTAATTTTTTTCTATAGAGAACTATTTTTACATTCTTGACCTGTGTTTCCCTTTAGGATTTCCTCATTGCCTTTATGCTTAAAAGTTATCCTCTGATTTCAAGCATAGACACTCACCTATATTAAATTTTTTAAATGTTACTTTTTATATCAATTTAACCACCTTATCTATCTTTAGATTACTTTGATTCATGTTGAGTGGTGGTGTTCTAACTATATTTTTCTAAATGATCAACTAGTTATCCCAGCACCGTTTATCAAGTAATTCTTTCTGTATCCACTGATCTTGCTACTGTTTTATACTAAATTCTTATATGGATGAATATCTTAATTTCTGAGCTTCTGTTTAGTTTTATCAATTTCCATTGCTTGTTGAGTCAGAATTTTATTTATTGTGGCTTTATAATATTTTTAAACATCTAGTGCAGCAAATTCCACCCTACTTCTCTCTGCTTTTTATTAAGTCTCGGTTTGTTTTAATGTTCTTAGCCTTTAATTTTCTATCATTCCAAGTAAACTTTAGGATCACCTCGTCAACTAAAAAGCACAGTTGTTTATTTTAATTTGAATTATATTCAACCTATAAAATAATTTTAGAATGATTGCTATCTTTCCAATATTTTTTTTCCCATTTCGTGAACTTGATACAACTTTTATCTATTTCAGTTATCTTTTACAGTAAAGTTTTGACATTTTCCTATTATAGGCCTGTGATGTTTCTTTTTAAGGATAGCCCTAAGCATTTCTATGTATATAATTTTTAGGTTACTGTTGTGAATGCTGTATTTCTCCTTTTATTTTCTAACCAGTTACTGGTACCTAGGAAATTTATTTTATTCTTGTTTATTTATTTTGAATATGGCCACCATACAAAACTTGGTGAAGTATAACTTGTTAAATAAGATAATTTTACAGTCAGTCCTATGTACATCAGTCTAAACTAAATCAGAATAAATAAAAATTAAGCTTTGAAGTCCTCCTGGGGGTATTTTTATCCTAGAGTAGAAATAAACCTTCTACTTTGAAAAACCTTTTACATTAGTCACTCTGTTTTACTAAGTGATACTCTAATGCCATGTCTTAGGAGTCTAAAATGTTGTCTGTGTATCCTTATTACTTCTTATAGTAATAACCTTTCTTCAGCTTAACTACCAGTCTCTACTCCTGAAGGAGTTTTGTCTTGTCATTATAAACACTGTGCAGGTTATCTTCAGGTGAGTTCTTTTCTTCCTTTAGTTCTTAATTCTAGACAAGTAATATCATTTTTTCATCAGTCTCCAATACCTTCTTTGCTGTAGCCCTAATGGTTATTGTGCCCAGAGATGGTATCCAGAAGCCTCTTATAAATTTTTAATAAATCTTTAGACTTTCTGGGTCCTAAATTTAGTGCTTCATTTAATACCATCATTGCTGCAGGGCAAATGTTTGATTTGGAGGTACTGGGGCAACTTTGCTACTGGCTAAGATGCACTTGAGACCCCTCTGTTGTTCCCACACATATGAGTCCCCCCTGCCTGGTCACTATCTTTTGAAATCCCATCTCTTCTACAAATTCACCTTTTGTGGGACTCATATTTTATGTAAGGTTTTACAAGAAAAAGACCAAGCATTTTTCCAGTCCAAAGGGAAAAAAAATTTTGTTCATGTTCGGTGAACTCTTCCTGATTTATATGTCATTATAAGACTGCAATCCCAGGGACATGATAGGCTGAATTATAAATACTTTCACAGTCCTTGTCTAGGTACAGTGGTTTCTTTTTTTTTTAGCCAGTGTCTGAAAATTATTTGATTCACTCATAGACTAGCTAGCTCCCCTGACACAATGGAAAATTACAACTATTTAAGAGATAATTCAGAGCATACATGTAGCATGTACAAACACACATATACACACAAACATACCTCACACTGAATCTAGGCTTTCAGTACCTAAAGAATTCAAGTTATATTTGAAATAACACTTAATATTTGAAGTCACATGTTTTGTATCAGACCATCCAGATAATTACTCAGTTCTCTACATTGCTAATTTTAGGAAATTCCATAGTTAAAAGGTATTACATTAATAATTATATTTTTGTGTGAAGGGTCTTAAGAAGTGTTAAGCGTACAGTTGGTTCTTTTTATTTTGTATATGTGGAACTTAAACAAATGTTCAAAATAATTCTTCTTATGTTTATTATACATATCCTATTTGTCTCATCTATGACAAGAAATTTCTTTTTGGAACGGTTGTTATAATATGCAAATTGTGAATATTCTGGATGTAGTTAGCTGGAATTGTGAAAGAATAATTTCCTTTAGCATTAAGTAATGTAAGACTCAAAGGTACATCGTTATTAGTTTCCAGACGTATTTTTTAGGCTCACCTATTATATTTGGTATTAATTAATTGGATTTAAAATAAAATTTAAATTTTATAACATGTTAGAGTTCTAAAATCACCCTAAAAACTCTATTTTAAAAAGTAATATTTTGTTTATAACTCAGAATTATGTGAAGATTGGAACTTCCTGTAGCAGATTGAAATAATGTTTAGAGTAGTTTATATACCCTGTTCTGCTGTTAAGATATGAAAGGACCGTTAAAGTGTTGTTAACAGACACTAAACCCCCAAAGTGCTGCAATGGAGAATCATATTTTTAAAGTACATAAATTTAACAAATTATTGCTAAAAGCATAAGCAGCATGAAAAAAAGTCCTCAGATTCATTAGTTAGTGTTCTACTTGCACTGTATGGTCATGACTAATCATTTGTTTATTTTGAGAGAAATGATTTTTCATTAAAATTGTTAAGGCCCATTTCAAAGAGAGAATGTTATTTAACATTATAATTGAATATTCCCTGCCTAGTTTCACATCAGGTTTCTGGACCAAAGTTAATGCTTTCCTTTCTAGGCACTTGGAATGATGAACTAACATTTTATTGAAAATAATCAATGGCTAACTTTCACACAAGGAGTGTAAATAAACTTGTGATTTGTCATATTGATACTATCAATCCTGGTATGGTTTTAATCACGTTTGCTCTTAACTTTGATTTAGATATAGTATTAATCTGTAATTTTGCCTTATTTCCTGAAATAGTTCTAAATTGTTTCATTAAAATAACCACTAGGTATTGTTGTGTACTCCTTGTCCTAAGTCATGACCAGATTTCTCTTCTGTGCTTGATTCAGGCTTTCAGAACCAGTTCACATCAAAATGCCAAGCTTGCCCACATCTGTGAGGCTCCAAACTTTGTTTTGATTGTTCCCATTTGTGGGGAAATTTCCTTACATATGGAAATGCAAGAAACATAATTGGGGGACCATCAAAATTTACTGATCTAATATGTAATGCAGACATTTTTGAAATGTTCTTTTCTCAATTTTCTGTGTTTCTGTAAGATGCTTGAAAGTTGCTCTAAAAGTTACCAGAAATATTTTGAAGCAGAACCAGATACCTGGATTTGTTTTTAAACTGACCTGTTTAATCAGAAAAATTAAATCTCTACATTAGGAAAAAAATGCTCATCGGTATTCCTTTGGTTTTAATGACTGGTGTACGTCTTTGAAAGTGACAGTGTGCTTCACTATATTTATGATACATAAGTTCTGAAATCATTAAAAGAAAATCCACACCAATCTGCATTTTTCAAGATCTAGATTCCTGATTAGTGAATGAAGTTGATGTGTCTTAGATGAATGGAATGGACAATTGCTTCCTGACCTTTTGGGGGTACTAATTTAAAACCAACAGATTCATAAGGGGAAGTACTTATTGTATATTTTCAGTCTAAACCTTGAATAGGTCAGAATGCCATGGTAGGAATTTGTTCAGGTAATGATTTATTCAAATGTATTTTTATGTTTTTGCAGTGCCTAAAGTACATTAGGCCCAAATCTGTTGTCTACTTTTGATCCCTATCAGGAACTACCAGTCCAGATTAAAGAACCCATGTTTTAATTTGAAAAGGCAAGAGTATTGCCTAAATGCAAAGAAAGTGCTTCCTTCTCTCTATTTTTAGAGGAGGCTCTGGCCTTACAATTTTGAAGGAAGCATTGGCTTTGTAAGCTCAATTTCCTCCTGTTTTTCTTTAGTATAGTATCTCCCCCATGTCTGTAGATCACAGTATAACACACTCACGCTACACTAGTTAACAGTTTCAGCCGATCCTCTGAAAAGTTGTGATTCATGCTGAGTAGAGCTGGTTAAATTCTGTGGAAGACTTTTGCCTCCACTGCTTAGGTTGAATCAGGGATCACCAACCTACAGTCATGTGAAACTCTCTCTTCCCTTGGGTCTTCACATGGACCCTAGTGATTATCCGAAAGCAGCTGTTACTCTTCCATCTCTATATGACTCTTTCTTGCAGCTTTCTATTGACTTAAATTTTTTTTAAATGATATGTATCTACACCTTTATTTAATAACCTTTCCAAGAATTCTGGCACCAGTATTGAAGGTGATTTGACATAAACTCTTTTGCCCAGAAATCAGTAGACATTGATATGGAGATAAATAGATATATTTAACTCAAAGGTGTTCTTCAGGTTGTCTATTCCTTTTAAAAGGAAGAATCATTAGCACCTACAAATTATCTAACAGACACCAGGCCAGCTGTAAACTTGGCTATGGTCTTTATTTTAATAACATGATCTAACCGTAGCATCACACACAGTGGTCAACATGGTCTAGATTCAGGATTGTTTTTTCCTAGGCTTTCTGTACCTCTAAACATCCCATGAGTCCCTTAACCATACTCACTTGGTAGGTTTAAAAGATTGCCAACCCATTGAATTTCACCCTGTGCTGAAAACTTGCCTTGGTTTATCTTCTTCTCTTCAAGTAGCTAAAATAAGGAATGTGCTTACATACCTATCACCAGCAGACTGCTTTCTCTGAAAACCTAGCAAGAGGCTTCTCTAAGGTGTATGCAGTATCTTGTCAATGAAAATTAAATAAACATATCAACTTAGCTGTATAACAAGCCCCACTGATGGGATGCATATTATAAAATAATAATCACAATAAAAACACAAATGAATAATACCTTCCCCATGTTTGTCATTTTATAGTTTTCACTGTCCTTAGAGAGGCTTATTCATTTGCCCATAGTCATAAGACACAAGGCCATATTTAGAATCTAGGTCTTACAGCTAGTAATCCTATACCCATTTATTAAAAGTCGTGATAATAATAATCTTAAGAATAAAAACAACCAAAATAAACCACAGCAGCTAACTGCTAGCTCTTTGTGAATCTTCAAATCTGAGTCAAAAAAGGAATTTTCACTCATCAGAAATAAGCTACAAAACATTTATTCATTTATTTTGAGTGTTTCTAGTTCATTACTTAGTTCATTACTTAGTTCATTAATTCTTTTTTTTAAAGATCTTAATGTCACTGGTTTGTTACTTTGAGAAAACTGCCATGGAAAGGTTTTTAGCTGCCATAAAATAATGGTAATATAGTACAAAAATAGAAGAGAATTAACATGAAATTTTTGTTTTCTTTCTCATAGTAATCGAAAAGCTGTATATTTTAAATGCTTTTCTGTTATAAGAGTAATGAGTTGATTATTATTATCACAAATAGAAGTAGTTATATGGAGTATTTTGTTTTGAAATAGAATACCTACTCTACATTTTTTGACGGGAGATTAACAAATTAATATTCATTACTTCAATTTAAAATAAAATTATTAGATGAATAAACTCCTAAAGGAATATTAGCTCAAGATTCTCTTTCAGATTATTTTAATTATACTGAAAAAGCTCACTAATTCTATTCTATTCTATTATAATGAAACTCAGTGTACGCACTAAATAAATAAAAATAAATATTTTCTGAGAAATTTGGATGACAGGCTGCCTGGTACTGTGTTGAATTGATATATTTTTTCCAAGTTCTTTTGCGTAGTTGAGTTTATTTCTTGAATAAGGAAATCTTAGATTAAAGAATGTGAAGGCAAATTATTCCCCATCTATCCTCATGCTTAAATAATATGTTACACGCAAAATATCCTAAAAATAATTAGTTTGTCATAAATAAATTTATTTTTATTTATACTAATTTTTGAATTTTTTCTACTAAATTATTGCAAAGACTGTCAACCTCCTAACAGTAGTATTAGTGTTAATTTTTCTAACCATGCATGATTCATTTGACCCCACAGTAGTTGTAGCTTGCTTGCCTTGTTTTTTCCCTGAAATTTTTTTTAAAAAGTGTATAAAAACACAATGGACATCTGCTCTACGTAGAAGACAGCAGGATAATTTAAGTCCTAATAAATTGTTAACATTTTATTAGTTCACACATGGATTTTGGAGATATATACATATATGACCTCTCTGAACTTTCTATGTTGAATGTGCACTGTTGTTAAACTACTTGTTTTTTCCCTGCCTGCTCTTTGAAGAAGTCAATTAGGAATAATGGGAAACAAGGGGTAGGCAAAACATTGCAGTGCAGTGTTATTTCCATCTGTCTGGGAATATTTCAGCCAAAAGTTTATTTTGGGAAAAAAAAAAGCCATAACGCACTGTCACACACACAAAACCACAAATACTTTGGCTGCAAATTATTCTGCAGTGTTGTTGCTGTGTTGTTGCCTGTGTCTGTTCTCCTGTGTAAAGCTGCCCCCCACCCCCCATGCATGTGTTTGCAGATTCTCATCTGTGTGCTTGCTCATGAATTAGCTCATCCTCCTCCCGGTTCAGGTTTATTTAATCAAAAGAACAAGAATTTATGGGTATGACTGTTAGCTGGAAAACCCTTCTGCTTTTTCAAGGCTTTGTTTCATTCTACATCTTCTGCTGAAATTTCTCAGTGGGATGAAGTGTTCAACGATCAGTCAGCCAGTCTCTTATATGTTACCTGGCTTTACATATACCCTTGATGGTTCCTGGAAAAATAATTTAATATTGTTTTTTCTCAGTTTCTCTGTATTGGAAAAGGAAGCTGTTGGTATGAGTCACTTATCTGTGAGGAGTTGAATTGTCTTAGTTCTGTTTGCCAAAACACGAGAAATAAACACATCACTGTCTCTACCTCCACCAAGCCCCCATTTCTTGTGGGGAGAAAAAAGCAAAAAGTAGCATCATTTAATGAGATAAAATATTAACAATAAAAGAAACTCCCTTAAAAATCAAGATAGTTCTAAGGTAGCTGAAATTTGTGATTTTTCTATTTTGCCTTTTAACTGACAGTATACCCATAATTCTTGATAGTTATTATTTTTTTTCTCCAAAGTTAATTTCTGGGCCATTGGTGACTGCACTATCTATTGTTGTTCTAAATTGTTATCTTAACTACATTCTTTAAAAATATAATGTTGAAGGCTCATAATATTGAAGATGACTCCAGGATGAACCCAGAATTTGCAGACCGAATAAAACAGCTTGATAAAGAGGCATCTTATTACCGTGATGAGTGTGGCAAGGCCCAAGCAGAAGTCGACCGGTTGCTGGAGATCCTCAAGGAGGTGGAGAATGAAAAGAATGACAAGGACAAGAAAATTGCAGAACTTGAGAGGTAAACTTTGCATTCATGTTGTGAATTGTCAACAGTGAGTGAACATTGATTGCTTAGTTGCCCATCTCAGGTTGCAGTAAATTTGGAATGCACATTCATATTTCACGGAGGAAACAAGTTATGCATGAGGAATATGGCCTGTAGGGTTGATGATGTGTTTCTGTGGGATACTCGGAAGTCAGCTGGCTTATCTTTTGAGGGCTTATGTACTTCTTCAGTGTTTGAGAAAATAATGGTCAACTTTCTTGAGTGATATCCATGATCTAACATTTGTGCCAGCAAAGTGTGTAAGAGACTGAAGCTTTGACTACCTGAAAAAAAAAATCACTTAAAAAGTCTTAGTATTAGTTTGATGGTAATCTGATTTTTGTTCAGTGTGACCCATTTTAGAAATTACGTCAAGTTGTTTTTTTTTTTTTCTGATAGGCAAACAAATTAAAATCCTTAAGGGCTTCATTTTAATTTTAAAGTGTGGAAATATTCTACCAGCCTACTGGTTCTTAAAAATACTGTTAATTTTAGATGTATCTACATGGTTATTTTGGAATGATACTTTAGGACCAAAATTTTTCTTAAAAAGATAGTGTGAAATCACAGTGAAGTTATGATCATATTTTTCTTATTGCTGAGAAAATTGAGACCCTGAAGGGTTGAACAACCTTCTGAAGATTGGTCCTGTGGTCAGAAAGAGACAAAACTGTAGTGTAGGTTTCTTGACTCCTAGTCCTCTTCTCTGAGAAGAAGGGAGCCATAGTGAGGATGCCCTAGATAATATTACTAATAGTAATTTTGATTCATAATAGATTATATATATTTTATGCTCACAGTGTAACAGGTACTCTGCTAAGCACTTGACCTGCAAGTACTGTATACCATTTAATTCTACCCACAACACAGAAAGTCTCATTATCCTCATTTTATAGACGAGAAAACTATGACTTATACAGATTAAGTAACTTCCTCAAGATTGCAGAGTTTATAAGAATCAAAGTCAGGATTTGAACCCAGGTCTGACAAATGAGTGACTGAGAACAATCCCATCCAACAATGGGCCAGAAAGAAGAAGCTAGTCCAGTAGCACTCAACAGTCACGTAGCTGGCAGAGAGGCATCGCTGCTGGGCCACAGGAGATCTGCCTCATCTTTATTAGCTTTCATGAGAGAAAGTGATGTGCCCCACATTTAGAAGGCATTTTTCTGCACTAAACCAGCCCTTCAGAACTGTAATTGAAAATCAGGATCAGCTACTATAAATATTTGCATAAAATAGCATAATTGTCTAGTTGGACAAACAGGTCTTAGCTGAACGCTATTGCCATTAAATCATCAAGAATATTCACGTTTTTATTTCCGCAATATGGAATGCATTAAAACAACAGTGATTTTACAGGCATTTATCTTTATGTACTTTCTGCACATTTTCTTTATCTCTGCCTTTGCCTCCCCTTAAAGCTGATGCCTCCCAGGCACTGTAATTCATAAAACGTGTGGTGGGACTTGACTCTGTCCCAGTTCTCTGCCTGCCTGTGTCTTGCGTCCAGCAGCAGAGCATAGTCTGGGAAATGTCTGAGCCCCAGTCCCAGCCCAGACCCAGAAAGGGGTGGGAGTGGAGATCAAGAGGGGAAGTTTCTTGGGAAAAGGAGAGCTCAGCCTTGACCTGTCTTTCTGAAGCATTATCTGCTGGGCTACATGTGTATTCTGACCAAAGCATCTTCCTCGAGTTGTCAGGCAACCCTTTTCAAATTGGGCAGTATCTCCATTTGCTGGCTTAAACTACAAAATTCATACCTCATAATGTTGGGAACTAAAGATTTCTTAGCAATGTGACATATAGCTCCATTTTGGAGTCATGGAGGAGTGTTTGCAATTAAGTTTGTGATTTTGAAAACCAAAAAATTGAACTCGAAATAAATTTGTGGTCTCTGGTCTGTAATGTGACCTACCAGAGTCAGTAGACCTTTTTTTAAAAGCAGCTAGTGTTCTAAAATATTCCAGAACTTCAGTCATGTGCGAGAAAAGGTACGGGGTTAGGGATAACTCAAACTACACTGACACTTGCCTACTTCTCTCTCAGAGGGCAATTTGTGTTTGCTTTCTATTCCGTTAATATTCCCATTTTTTATTTTCTCCACAATATATACATTCTAAATAGCACATGCCTGGCACTTACATGGATGCATTTACCTCTTAAATTCTACATGAATGATGTTTTTCATCAGCCATTAAAGATTCTGCTTTTCAAAGTGCATGTTGCTCCAGTGTGGTCCCTATGTGCAGTTCTGCCTATAAACCCTTGCACTTGATGCTGATGGCTCAGCAGGGAGCTTCTGCCTTGGACTGCAGGCTGCTCTGGGGGAATTTGACACAATGTGGTCAGGGGACCTTGAGCAAGCCCCTGAGAGCTGGTCCAAATCAGGCTGAAGTCATTATGAGATCACCAGTGCTAGATATCTTGTATGTGCACAATCAAGTAGCTAGAGGCAACATTAGAGGCAATGAAATATGTAGTCTTTCTGTGTCAGTGCTCATCAAGGTCTCTGATTTTTATTTAGAGTTTCAGACTTAATCCTTTAGTGCCTTAGGGGAAGGAGAGAGGTTAACAGAGTCTGTCAAACAAGGCTTGCTGCCACTGGATTTCTGGCATCTCACCCATGGGAAGGAATCAGTCAGATGACCTTTCATGTAATTATCTTAAATATATTAGGGGCTTTGTCAGCATTTGTCTGGAGGGCAGGGAATGCCCAAATTGAGCCCTCAGTCACATCCCTCCCCACTGTGAAGAAGAGAGTGGGTCCCTCAGGGGGTTTTACTCCTAAAACATAAAATCAGAATAGAAAACAAGGTAGCAGTGTGCCCTGGGATAATCCGGGCGGTGCTGGAGCTCCAGGCTGAGAGGCAGCCCTGACCCTATGTAGTGGGGAGCGAGGTGTCAAACTCCATCAGGTGGATGCTGTGACAGTTCACATCTTTGGCTACGAATGAAATACTTTGGATAAAAAAGCAAGTGTATGTTTCAGAATCTCTCCAGTTCTACCAATGTACCTACAGACAAGACTGAATGAATTGAAATGAAGTGTTCTCTGCACCACTAAACTGGGGTCTGAAGGAGGTGTGTTCACCATTTGGGTTCATCTCTAATACTGGAGATTGCAAGCAGAACCAGAGGAAATGAGGAGCCCCTGAAGAACCTTCGTGAGATGTGTCCAAAAGACCTGGGCACACAGTTGGCACTTACTGTGTGCCTGACAGAATCTTGGTGCTCCAGCTGGGTGTCAGGCCTGAGTCTCTAAGGTAGGAGAGCTGAGTTCAGGACATTGGTCCACCAGAGACCTCCCGGCACCAGGTAATATCAAACGGCAAAAGCTCCACAGAGATCTCCATCTCAATGCTAAGACCCAGCTCCACTCAATGACCAGCAAGCTACAGTGCTGGACACCCTATGCCAAACAACTAGCAAGACAGGAACACAACCCCACCCATTAGCGGAGAGGCTGCCTAAAATAATAAGTTCACAGACACCCCAAAACACACCATCGGACGTGGTCCTGCCCACCAGAAAGACAAGATCCAGCCTCATCCACCAGAGCACAGGCACCAGTCCCCTCCACCAGGAAGCCTACGCAACCCACTGAACCAACCTTACCCACTGGTGGCAGACACCAAAAACAACAGGAACTATGAACCTGCAGCCTGCAGAAAGGAGACCCCAAACACAGTAAGTTAAGCAAAATGAGAAGACAGAGAAATACACAGCAGATGCAGACGCAAGGTAAAAACCCACCAGACCAAACAAATGAAGAGGAAATAGGCAGTCTACCTGAAAAAAAATTCAGAGTAATGATAGTAAAGATGATCCAAAATCTTGGAAACAGAATGGAGAAAATACAAGAAATGTTTAACAAGGACCTAGAAGAACTAAAGAGCAAACAAACAATGATGAACACCACAATAAATGAAATGAAAAATTCTCTAGAAGGAATCAATAGCAGAATAACTGAGGCAGAAGAATGGATAAGTGACCTGGAAGATAAAATAGTGGAAATAATTACTGCAGAGCAGAATAAAGAAAAAAGAATGAAAAGAATTGAGGACAGCCTCAAAGACTTCTGGGACAACATTAAATGCACCAACATTCGAATTATAGGGGTCCCAGAAGAAGAAGAGAAAAAGAAAGGGACTGAGAAAATATTTGAAGAGATGATAGTTGAAAACTTCCCTAATATGGGAAAGGAAATAGTCAATCAAGTTCAGGAAGCACAGAGAGTCCCAAACAGGATAAATCCAAGAAAAAACACACCAAGACACACATTAATCAAACTAACAGAAATTAAATACAAAGAAAAAATATTAAAAGCAGCAAAGGAGAAGCAACAAATAACATACAAGGGAATCCCCATAAGGTTAACAGCTGATCCTTCAGCAGAAACGCTGCAAGCCAGAAGGGAGTGGCAGGACATATTTAAAGTGATGAAAGAGAAAAACCTACAACCAAGATTACTATACCCAGCAAGGATCTCATTCAGATTTGACGGAGAAATTAAAACCTTTACAGACAAACAAAACGTAAGAGAATTCAGCACCACCAAACCAGCTTTACAAGAAATCCTAAAGGAACTTCTCTAGGCAGGAAACACAAGAGAAGGAAAAGACCTACAATAACGAACCCAAAACAATTAAGAAAATGGTAATAGGAACTCACATATCGATAACTACCTTAAATGTAAATGGATTAAATTCTCCAACCAAAAGACATAGACTGGCTGAATAGATACAAAAACAAGACCCATATACATGCTGTCTACAAGAGACCCACTTCAGACCTAGGGACACGTACAGACTGAAAGTAAGGGGATGGAAAAAGATATTTCATGCAAATGACAATCAAAAGAAAGCTGGAGTAGCAATTCTCATATCAGACAAAATAGACTTTAAAATAAAGACTATTACAAGAGACAAAGAAGGACACTACATAATGATCAAGGGATCAATACAAGAAGAAGATTAACAGTTGTAAACATTTATGCACCCAACATAGGAGCACCTCTATACGTAAGGCAAATGCTAACAGCCATAAAAGGGGAAATCGACAGTAACACAATCATAGTAGGGGACTTTAACACCCCACTTTCACCAATGGACAGATCATCCAAAATGAAGATAAGGAAACACAAGCTTTAAATGCTACATTAAACAAGATGGACTTAATTGATATTTATAGGACATTCCATCCAAAAACAACAGAATACACTTTCTTCGCAAGGGCTCATGGAACATTCTCCAGGATAGATCATATCTTGGGCCACAAATCAAGCCTTGGTAAGTTTAAGAAAATTGAAATCGTATCAAGTATCTTTTCCGACCACAATGCTCTGAGACTAGATATCAATTACAGGAAAAAAACTGTAAAACATACCGACACATGGAGGCTAAACAATATGCTACTAAATAACCAAACGATCACTGAAGAAATCAAAGGGGAAATCAAAAAATACCTAGAAACAAATGACAATGAAAACACGATGGCCCAAAACCTATGGGATGCAGCAAAAGCAGTTCTAAGAGGGAAGTTTATAACAATACAATCCTACCTCAAGAAACAAGAAAAATCTCAAATAAACAACCCAACCTTACACTTAAAGCAATTAGAGAAAGAAGAAGAAAACCCCAAAGTTAGCAGAAGGAAAGAAATCATAAAGATCAGATCAGAAATAAATGAAAATAGAAATAAATGAAAAAGAAATGAAGGAAACAATAGCAAAGATAAAAAACTAAAAGCTGGTTCTTTGAGAAGATAAACAAAATTGATAAACCATTAGCCAGACTCATCAAGAAAAAAAGGGAGAGGACTCAAATCAATAAAATTAGAAATGAAAAAGGAGAAGTTACAACAGACACCGCAGAAATACAAAGCATCCTAAGAGACTACTACAAGCAACTCTATGCCAGTAAAATGGACAACCTGGAAGAAATGGACAGATTCTTAGAAAAACACAACCTTCCGAGACTGAACCAGGAATAAATAGAAAATATCAACAGACAAGTCACAAGCACTGAAATTGAGACTGTTATTAAAAATCTTCCAACAAAAAGCCCAGGACCAGATGGCTTCACAGGAGAATTCTGTCAAACATTTAGAGAAGAGCTAACACCCATCCTTCTCAAACTCTTCCAAAATATAGCAGAGGGAGGAACACTCCCAAACTCATTCTACGAGGCCACCATCACCTGATACCAAAACCAGACAAAGATGTCACAAAGAAAGAAAACTACAGGCCAATATCACTGATGAACATAGATGCAAAAATCCTCAACAAAATACTAGCATACAGAATCCAACAGCACATTAAAAGGATCATACACCATGATCAAGTGGGGTTTATCCCAGGAATGCAAGGATTCTTCAATACACGCAAATCAATCAATGTGATACACCATATTAACCAATTGAAGGAGGAAAACCATATGATCATCTCAATAGATGCAGAAAAAGCTTTTGACAAAATTCAACACCCATTTATGATAAAAACTCTCCAGAAAGTAGGTGTAGAAGGAACTTACCTCAACATAATGAAGGCCATAAATGACAGACCCACAGCCAACATCGTTCTCAATGGTGAAAAACTGAAAGCATTTCCTCTAAGATCAGGAACAAGACAAGGCTGCCCACTCTCACCACTATTATTCAACATACTTTGGAAGTTTAAGCCACAGCAGTCAGAGAAGAAAAAGAAATAAAAGGAATCCCAATCGGAAAAGAAGAAGTAAAGCTGTCACTGTTTGTGGATGACATGATACTATACATAAAGAATCCCAAAGATGCTACCAGAAAACTACTAGAGCTAATCAATGAATTTGGTAAAGTAGCAGGATATAAAATTAATGCACAGAAATCTCTTGCATTCCTATACACTAATGATGAAAAATCTGTAAGAGAAATTAAGGAAACACTCTCATTTACCATTGCAACAAAAAGACTAAAATACCTAGGAATAAACCTACCTAAGGAGACAAAAGACCTGTATGCAGAAAACTATAAGACACTGATGAAAGAAATTAAAGATGATACAAACCGATGGAGAGATATACCATGTTCTTGGACTGGAAGAATCAACATTGTGAAAATGACTATACTACCCAAAGCAATCTACAGATTCAATGCAATCCCTATCAAACTACCAATGGCATTTTCCACAGAACTAGAACAAAAAATTTCACAAGGTGTGTGGAAACACAAAAGACCCCGAATACCCAAAGCAATCTTGAGAAAGAAAAATGGAGCTGGAGGAATTAGACTCCCAGACTTCAGACTATACTACAAAGTAATCAAGACAGTGTGGTACTGGCACAAAAACAGAAATATAGATCAATGGGAAAGGATAGGAAGCCCAGAGATAAACCCATGCACCTATGGTCACCTTATTTTTGATAAAGGAGGCAAGAATATACAATGGAGAAAAGACAGCCTGTTCAATAAGGGGTGCTGGGAAAACTGGACAGCTACGTGTAAAAGAATGAAATTAGAACACTACCTAACACCATACACAAAAATAAACTCCAAATGGATTAAAGACCTAAATGTAAGAACAGACACTATAAAACTCTTAGAGCAAAACATAGGCAGAACACTCTATGACATAAATCACAGCAAAATCCTTTTTGACCCACCTCCTAGAGAAGTGGAAATAAAAACAAAAATAAACAAATGGGACCTAATGACACTTAAAAGCTTTTGCAAAGCAAAGGAAACTACAAACAAGACGAAAAGGCAACCCTCAGAATGGGAGAAAATATTTGCAAACGAATCAATGGACAAAGGATTAATCTCCAAAATACATAAACAGCTCATGCAGCTCAATATTAAAAAAACAGACAACCCAATCCAAAAATGGGCAGAAGACCTAAACAGACATTTCTCCAAAGAAGATATACAGATTGCCAACAAACACATGAAAGGATGCTCAACATCACTAATTATTAGAGAAATGCAAATCAAAACTACAATGAGATATCATCTCACACCAGTCAGAATGGCCATCATCAAAAAATCTAGAAACAATAAATGCTGGAGAGGGTGTGGAGAAAAGGGAACACTCTTGCACTGTTGGTGGGAATGTAAATTGGTACAGCCACTATGGAGAACAGTAAGGAGGTTCCTTAAAAAACTAAAAATAGAACTACCATACGACCCAGCAATCCCACTACTGGGCATATACCCTGAGAAAACCATAATTTAAAAAGAGTCATGTACCAAAATGTTCATTGCAGCTCTATTTACAGTAGCCAGGACATGGAAGCAACCAAAGTGTCCATCAACAGATGAATGGATAAAGAAGATGTGGCACATATATACAATGGAATATTAGTGAGCCATAAAAAGGAACAAAACTGAGTTATTTGTAGTGAGGTGGATGGACCTAGAGACTGTCATACAGAGTGAAGTAAGTCAGAAGGAGAAAAACAAATACTGTATGCTAACACATATATATGGAATCTAAAAAAGACAAAAAACAAAAAAATGGTTCTGAAGAACCTAGGGGCTGGACAGGAATAAAGATGCAGACGTAGAAAATGGACTTGAGGACACGGGGAGGGGGAAAGGGAAGCTGGGATGAAGTGAGAGAGTGGCATGAACATATATACACTACCAAATGTAAAATAGATAGCTAGTGGGAAGCAGCCACATAGCACAGGGAGATCAGCTCGGTGCTTTGTGACCACCTAGAGGGGTGGGATAGGGAGGGTGGGAGGGAGGGAGACGCAAGAGAGAGGAGATATGGGGATATATGTATACGTATAGCTGATTCACTTTGTTATAGAGCAGAAACTAACACACCACTGTAAAGCAATTATACTCCAATAAAGATGTTAAAAAAAAAAAAAAGAAAAGAAAACAAGGTAGCATTTAATTATCTGGATCGGGACTAATGCTACCAGACAATTGGACAATGAGAAATCATTTTAGATGCCTAAAAGCACCTTATCTAAGGTTGAGAAACAGACTATTATTTTTCCCTCTGAATTTGCTCAATAACGTGCTGACATAATTTCTTTGCTGCCTTTCAGAACTCTTTTCACAAAATCTAAACTTAAGCTTTCATTTTTAAAAAATTATGATAATGTGATCTAGAAGTCTGATGGTACATGGAGAAAACTTGATACCAGTTGTATTTGTTTTGATATAAACTCTTGTTGCTAAGTAATTCCCATTTATGTTTGTAAATGTATTTGAAGGAATTTCTTTAAAACAAGTGACAGATGGTTTTATACCATCCCTAGTAGCTTTTTGGGGAAGCTCATGGATATCATAGATGCCTTTGAGTTGGCAAGGGAAACTAGGGACCCTTGGAAAAGGCAACTAAGTCTTAAATGTTTGCTTGCTGTTTCAGTTTAGGATTCCCTAAAGTTTGACCATGGACCTCAGTTAGGCTTACCTCTGCTCCAGACAGATTTCAAACAGCAGCAGCATCACTAGAGTCCCCACAAAGGCCATGGCCTGACTTAGCTCTTATTTTTGATCAGTTGTGCATTCGTTATCACGAAATACTCTGCAGGGGAATTTCAGACACGAGGGGTTATTGGATCAATGCTTTCACCAAGTGTTTAATCTTGAATTTTCTACTTGATTTGTATCATTATAGTCAATGCTGTTTTCATCTGAAATGTTTTTGTTTAAGCTTTCTCCTGAGGATTTGTTGCGCTTTTCCTTTCTTTGTGAAATGCTTAAAACTACTTCTTAATAGTATGGGATGGTGGGGTCCCACTGAGCAGATGGTTGATACAGTATGTGTTAATCCACTTGGTTTTTTGCAAAGGGCATTTTATAGGTTAGCAAAATGAATGTCCACTATGATTTCTGTGGTAGCCTGAAGAGGATATGACTTTTAATTTTTGCTTCGCATTAGAGACTTTATTCTTTTGACAAATTAGAAAGACATGCTACATATTTTTCTACAAATTAGTTATCAGGTGTTTGGATATTTTCAATGATGAAGTTTGATCTTCATTTTCACAACCAAAAAAAGTTACTCTCAGCTTTGGAAGTTAATCTGTCTTTTCTTGGGAGGCTGATAGGCAGGTGGCACCTGACCTGAAGCTGTCCTCATAGTCCTTGATCGTTGCTAGGTGCAGTGCTCTGTGAGCATGTAAAATGGAAATCTTTGAACAGAAAGCTCAATTGCTCAGATCCTTTTGGTTTTTAGGGATGAAGAAAAAATATCTCATAGGATATAATCTTCCAACTTATTGGTTCTAATAAAATCTTTCTGACATAAGTGCTTACCACCAGTTCTAATACCTTAGTAATTTTCATTTCAGTTTATTAAATAATAAAATTTTACATGCACACAGATAGGAGCTTTCTCTATAAATAGTCTTCCAGAAAAGAGCAAATTGTGCCATTGGGCTGCTGGAACACACCTCTGTTTCACATCAGTGTTTATAATTATGTGCATGAGAGCAGATACTGGTTTCTTATATGTAATAATTACTATAACAGCTTAGAGTGTATGCCCAGGCTTTTGGGGGGTAATATCAGATAGAAGTTGCTTTATTGTCCTTCATTTGGTTATAAAACCTGCTAATATAACATCTGTTGGCTGTATGTTTAAAACTAATGCATTTACTTCCTTTTATTCTCTTTTGCTATCCCTTTTCCTTTCTGCTTATCCTCCAAATTGCTGCTTTCACCCTTGCTCCAATCAGCTTGACTCTCAGGTCAGTACTTTCAGTTTTTCTTCTAACCGCCCTTCCCTCCTAAGCTCAAATTATTGCTTGCACTTGTTTAACAAATACATTTCTGAAATGGTTTTCCTCTGGCCACCACATTTTTTTTTCCATTTCATCCCATGCCTAGGGAAGGTTTATTTTATGAGAAGGCTGTATAGGTGGGAAAAGGAAAAGAAGAAGATGAAAATAAATCATAGTTGGATTATTTGATACATTCTCTTCCTGGATTATAAAATCAGTAAGAGAAATCATTGTGAAAACTCCCGAGTGCATTTCTCCTGAGCAGCTCAGAAAATTGGCTGCATGTTGGTAAAACATGGAGCAGTGGAAAAAACAAAATTGCAGGATGCTAAATTTAACCTAGGAGAACAAAAGATTTGCCCATGACACAGCAACTTAAAAGCTAAATTTAATAGTGCAAATCGTTTAGAATTTTCGCTTAATAAATCACTGTGTTTTGAAAGATTTATAATACTTTTTTTTTCAAGTCACTTTTGAAAATTATCAGTGTGTTAGTAACATATTGTACACACATGTTATTTCCTGTCATTGTTTTGGTTTTAACCTTTTTAACTTCATTTTTATTAGCCATAAGACATACTTTAATTACCTAGCATATGGAACAAAATGTAAAACTAGATTCATTGTTGACTGTGTGCACCCCAGTATTAAGAAGCGAAATGGACATTTTGTTTGAAAATGCATCCCAGGTTTGATTCCTCTAAGGCAGGGGGCCCAAGTCAATAATTGGTTCTCCTTTAAGTCAAGCTAGACTTCTCTTTCCAATAACAACATAATAATATCTAGTGATTTCTTTATAATTCAATCAGTGAGTTTACTACAAGATGCTCATTGTATGATCTGGGCTTTCCCAGACTTAAAAAAAGATTCAAATTAAATTGGTAGCCAATATAGTTGCTCTTTTCAGAGGCAAGCTATATTATTTTCTTCTCTTTATTCAGGGTCTGCACCTCTTTATTCTGTCCACTGCTATCATCTAAGCCAGCAGTGAATAATTTCAAAACAAGGCCTCCTGCCCACACATCAATTTTGCCCCCTCCACCCACCCACTGCCTGCTCCCAACCCGGTGGAGGGGCTCATAGTCCTTCAAATTGAAACCACTTCTCTGCTGTTCCCACATACCACACTGGGTGTCCCACAGGAACTGCCTTGAACTTCATCACGCTGAAGGAAGCCCATTCTCAATAGTTCCCCAAACAGAGATCTAAACAGAGATTAAAATCACGGCCCTACAGAACTGCTCTCACCAAAAACCTAATGACTGTTAATTCACTTTCTGGTGCCCTTATGTGCAGGAACAGACATCATAATGAGGGTGGGGAGGAGGGCCTTGGCCACATGGCATCCAAACCCTTCCTCCAAGTTTTGGATTCGCTCATTTAAGAAGCTCTAAGCTTTTCTCCTTGCCTGTCTTTTTTTGTTTTCTTTCTCCTTTTGCCTTCCCTTTGCTACCCCTAATCTGCACCTGTTGATATTTAAGCCCTTGAGACCAGGAACCCCTTTCATTCTCACACCTCAGGCTCCCAGCCTTTAGATGCCATCCACAGTTATTCTACTGTGTCTTTTCTGTGCCAGGAACTGTGTTGTTCAGTATTTAGTTTTTTCCTATTGTGTAGTGAATGAATGTGATCTTAGACTGTCAGAAGATGGGCTGCAGGGTTAGGGTTTGGAGAGTTTGTGGGTAATAAAGGGTTCTCTGGACAAGGGTGTGCTGATTGGGTTTGATAAAATGTTTAGGCCAAGTCTAATTGGGAGAACTATAGTGGTCAAAAGAAGATTCAGACCATTTCAATATCGTTTAACCTCTTGCCTCAGATGAACACGGTGGAGAAAATGTACAATCATTGCAAACCGTCTCTAGTTATACTTTCAGTGTAGGAAGAATTGGGCAGCCCTGCTCTTCTGGAAACAAGTCTATGGAGTCCTAGAACCTTTCTGAGCTTTGACAAGTTTTCAGAGCTAACTATGCTTTTTGTCCAACCACTTCCAGGTTTACCAGCTAAAATAAAATGAAATGTAACAATTGAATTGAATACACGATCTTTGGCCATTGTGCTTTCTTTACATAGCTCACAACTGAGATACATATATTTGTGTATGCATACATACATATATATATGTGTATACTTTTATCATATATATTTTTTTAGATGTCTGATCATTCTTACCGTAAAAGTCTGTAGTCTGCCATGAACCTCTTTATCTCCCAATCTGAAATTGGAAAATTTCACTAACTCTTGGGTCTTTTCTATGTGCTGTGGACTCCATGAGAAGTTCTCTCCTCCAACTACTTTTTAAAGTGACCTCATTTCTTTTTCAAACTCCATGTAATCTCTCCTGCTTTAAATTCAGGTAGACAGATGTTAAGTATTGGGTTTGGTAAAATGCAAATGTCATATGCTAAACCTGTTTAGGGTCTCACTCCAGAAAACTCCACTTTTGTCTCTTTACACGCAAACCAGTGGGAAACTGGAGAGGTATAGCAAGATGCCTGCCTTGCACTCGGGGAGGGTTTATGTGAAATTTGCTCATTTCTAGGAACTATTTGTGAGATTAGTATGTGACTTATGAGAGATGAGGTTATCTAGATAAATGTATGCAGCAGTTGACCAAAAAAAGGAATAGCATCCTTTGGGATTCAGTCCAAAATCCTGCCAGAGAATCAACCAAGTAAAACCAGAAGGCGCAGGCCTCTCCTGGGCTCTCCCAGCCTCCGATTCGCTTTGGATTCTGGGTCGGCTGCTTTCTTGTTTGTGCCTCAGTATACCCTCTTGGAGAGGAAGTAGCTGTCTTCGGAGTGGGTGTTTTGGGATCCTCCCTGCACATGTCTGGTGAGGGGCTGTTGGTGAGGGGCTGTGTGCATCTCCCTGGCAAGCAGGCTCGAGCTGATGGTTGGCGCCTGGCAGCAGGTGTGAGCTCAGTGTTACAAAGTCACTTCAAACACTTCTACCAAAATCAGCTCTTTGTGATGTTTCCCCAAAGCTGAACACTGCACTCTCAATCCCTCATTCTTCTAGCAAAAGATGAAGTCACTACTCCCAGACCTCAGAGGCCTGTTGCCCAAAGAAATAATGAAAAACACCTTGCCCAGAGCATCCTGCAGTTTGCTCTTTGCTAGGGTCAGTTCTTGGCTCCATTCCCTCCACAAAGACAGAGTAAGCACCTCCTGTGTGCTAGGCTGGGCACTACATGCTGGCCTGGCATTTCCAAAAAATAGCTGATGAAAAACTGACCAAACTGTTTAAGAAATGCTATGTATTACATTCTTCATTTTTATGTTCATGATGCACATTGATCCTAGTAATAATCGGAATAAGAGAAGTAGCAGCAGCAGTAATAACATTGAACGTTAACTAAATGCCAGCACTGATTTAATCTTTTTTTTTTTTTTTGTAGTATTTATTTCTCGTAACAGCTGTATGAGATCAGGACTGTCATTTCTTCCATATTAGAGAAGAGGAAACTGGAGTTCATAAAAGTTAAATATTTTGCTCCAGTTAATATAGCTAGTAAGTGAAGGTATTGGGGTTTTTCCCCCAAAAGCCAATCCTTTCTGATTTACTTAAAAAAAACTTTTTTTGCTACTTCTGCTCCAATTGCATAATAAAAACTCTGAGAGGCCTATAGGAGGGAAACTTAGTGTGAAACTTAGTGTGCAATTGTGTTTAATCTATGATTTCCCAAACACAATATTTGTAGATTATATTCCATGAAGCATTTTGGGGGACTACTGCCGTGCAGCCAGCCTCTTCCTTCATCCTGAGATTCATGCCCTCCCTCCCCCTCCACCCCACCTCCTCTACCCTGAGCTGGTTGCTTGTGCACAAATCCTGCTCTGGCAGGGCCACCTCAGCTATCTTCTCTTCCCTGAGTGCCTTAGGCAGAAGCACTTTCTCCCAGTCTTGATCTCCTCAGAGCTTTATCTAACCCTTTTCCTTGGCTTGTGTCATATCCTACCTTGAATTTGGGCAGTTAATCAATGCACTGTTGTCTCCCAGTAGACAGCAGCCTCCTCTAGCACTGCATGGGTCTCTAGCTGCATGCGGTGTTGTGTCACACACTGGAGGTGGCAGTCATACTCCTGAAGGTTGTTGAATGCATGACTGTTGAAGAAAGGAACTTCTGTTAGCTTCGTCTCACCCCTTCTACCTTTTACTTGGTCCCCACAGAGATTTGCTATTTGCTGGTGGGCTCTTTCTGGAGGTTGAGTTGACTGCCCTGGATATCATATCTAGCTTCAGACAGGAAGCTCTAAGAAAAGATATGATTGGTTTTCTATCAAGCTGGATGCTTGAAAATTCAAGAAAAATTAAGACAAATAAAAGGAAAAGGGAAAAGATCTCTTTCTGAACTTACCTCATTTTCTCCTTCTCTTCCTCCCTCCTTCCTTTGTTCCCTCTTCCCTCCCTCCATCTTCCTTTCGTCTTTCCTCTCCCTCCCTCTCTCCCTCCCCTTCCCCTCCTTTCTTGACTATTCATTAAAATCCTTCTCCATGCAAGGGT
Organism: Eubalaena glacialis; assembly: GCF_028564815.1. NCBI lineage: Eukaryota > Metazoa > Chordata > Mammalia > Artiodactyla > Balaenidae > Eubalaena > Eubalaena glacialis. The sequence goes on along the minus strand of NC_083722.1, from coordinate 79,700,285 downwards.
CTGTGCTGGGTGTTGAGGATATAGAATGACCCCTCCTCTCACTGAATTCAAAGACCAGTACTTCCTATAAGGAAGGATTTGGCCACTTATGAAAAATAGTTTGTGCCATTTATACTAATAACTGGAAAAACTGGGTTTCAGGTGTTTTTAAAAATTCCTTTTCCTGTTGGCTTTGAAGGGGTTATCCACAGGTCAGAAAATCATTTTCCTCTTTAAAACTGCCTTATACTAATGCTGACATTTCTGGTGAAGTGTCAGAAAATTTTATGCCCAAACAGAACTGGTAGAAAGCCAGAAATCAATAGATTTTGCTTTGGGTGCAAATGTTTTATTGGGGATGGAAAAAAGTTGCTTTCTCTGATTTACAGCTCCTGCAAATATAAAGTGGGTTCTATATTTAGAAATGGTTTTGAACCTTTGAGATGTAGCCAGGGGTTGGTTCTTGCACCTTTCCGACCTGGCCTTGGTGGGACTTGCCATGGCTAATGTTTTGCTGAGCCAGTTCCAGTTTGTAGAACTAAGGCTTTAAGCTCTGTATTATTTTTACTTTTTAGCTTCTGCTTAAGTTGGTGCTCTGGCACTCTATCCGTACCTTCCAGAATAGTGAAAAAGACTGAAGGAACACAATTTGCATTGTAGTTGAAATATTTTGTAGTGCAGTGTGTTTCTGAGGTTCCTTGGAATGAGTAAAACCATTCTCAACTTGCAAATCTGTTAAAACAATGACAACAATAAAACAACAGGAAAATCAAGAGAGAGTGCCAGGTAAGCCTATTAAGTCCAGGCCTCTGAATAAGAGATGTCAAATTGGTAGAGGTAACGATTCATTTGTATTTTTTTCAAAATCTTTTCTTTTCCCTTTTCCTCCCCTGCTCCTGGCTTTTGGTTGGTGCTACCATATGGATGAATATCAGCAACTAGTAAATCTCTCAAGATATGTTAGCCTTTTCTGTAAATGTTGAGAAGGGGAAGGAATTTTAAAAAAAAATAGTTTCTCAGTATTATTATAAATCACTTTCTAGAAAAATAATACCTTGTTTCCTTTATATGGCTTTTCTTATGAAATGTGAATTCTGTCACTTCATTACGCACAATACCAGCTTGAGTTGTAGGGAAACCTATCCAACTAGTGCCTGGGACTTTCTTCCATATTGGGTAAAGGTGCTTGGACTTTGCACACTGCATAATGTCACATTTTTGTGAAGCCTACGTTTTGGGGGTACCTGTTTAAAAATGAGTGGGTACTGTGTGTGTTTCTCTGAAGAAACTAGTTTGTTGTTGGTATATCTCATAAAGCCTTTGGAAATTTTCTTTTTAGGGAATTCTGATGATTTCAGTATTTGCCACTCTTTTATTTTACTGTAAATTTAATGAATACTATATACATGAAAATTATTTATAATAGTAAACTAAATAAATATGAAAACTAGAGTAGAGTAGTAAGGCAGAAATTGGCTGATTTTGCTTTGGGTGCAACTATTTAGTAGAGATGGAAAAAATTGTTTTTCCTAAATCACAGGTCCTGCAAACATAAAGTGGGTTGTATAGAACCATTTCTGTGGAAAAACTTTAATTCTAGAAACTACAGAGTGGGTCGGGAAATGGAAATAGATTTCCCCTTGAAGAACCTCTTTTTGCTCCTTTTTCATTCCAAGAAGAGTGAGACTTATATACTAACTCCAGCTTGCCCATTGATCTTTTCTTCCAGTTTTTTTTTCTAGTTGGTAACATTGTTAATATAAGTATTAACATTATTGGTATATACAGCTGAGTGTACAATAACTTAAGATTCACAGTAACTTTTTCAGGGAAAGCTGAAAGTGTGTGATTCTCACAGTGTGTTGAAGAACTGTACTGTTTCTTGTACGACCCCACATATAACTGTGACGATGTAATGGTGAATATAAGCAACTCTTGAGACATTTTAATGTGGGGTGGGGGCAGAACTTCATACAGAGAGCTGCTTTGCCAAATTTTACTTCACGTCCTAGGAAAATCTCTTTAGAAAGTTTTGAGAATGTAATCACCACCTTTCTCAGATGGGAACGTGAAGTAAGGGAATATTCTCTCCCTGGTCTTTGGTATTGGTTAACTGGAATATTCCCATGGCTGGACAGATCTCAGTGTGATGTGTGAGCTGAAGTGTAAGAGAGTGGTTTTAAATTTAACTTCAGAACCCTCTGCTATTTAATCATATGTCAGTTTGATGGTTCCAAGGACAGCATGATATGTTGCTCACAGATAATTACCGTGGAGAGAATGAGTTGGTTATAATAACGAATAGCTGGAGAATCTTCTGATAACCTGCGATGAGTGGGCCTTGGTGAGAAACACTCACTGGGCAATTGGCACATAGGTGTCCTATCACTTTGGTGAGTGTGGGTGCTCTTCTGCTACCTAAACATGCAAAGCAGGGGCTTTTTAGGGATTCCTGAACAGATAAAAAAACACTATTCTTGGATTTTGTGTGTGTCATCTATCCAAGACCTGTTATTACTTTTGTTAGCATTTCACTTATAATCCAGGTTATTCAAACTGCTATTTGTTGTCAGAATATTACATGTAGAAAATTAAATAAACTCCATCCTAAGAAACAACATCAGCATTTCTGTGGCATGCCGGACACAAGTCCACATGTCTTTAAACCTATCCCTGTGTCTGTAAAATGGGGACAATCATCTTATAGCTCATCTCTCATGAGCTTATGGTCAAGATACATGTTGAGTGTGGAGCACAATCTGGCACATAGTAGATGTTCATTAAGTGGTGATGGTTGTGGTTTTCATGCTTACCGTTGTGTTGAAGGTTTTCCTGGTGAGAGTAGCAGGGAGTTCGTGCAAGAGAGAAGTGGGAGATGATCCTGTCAAGGCTTCCTTTGCTTTCCTAGTTGTAGATAATTCAGTTGCTGGAGTAAAGACTGTAGACTTCTTTTCTCCCCTAAGCCACTGAGGGATTTTGAGGGAAAGGTTGAAAACAGTATCATCCTTCTGAATGCTGAATGCTTTATTCCTGAGAGATATGAACACGTGAACTAGAAAATTCATGTCATGCTTATTGAAAAGTAATTTATCTCTATATATACATACATACAAGTTAATTTATTTAATACGTTTGTCTCATATAAGGATGTATTTTAGGTTTTTCTGGAACTAGGGAACTAGATAGCCAGGATTCGGCCACAACCTTTTTGTATCCATGTATAAAAGTACCTGATATTGAGTTTAGAGGACAGGCCAAGTACCCAAGTGTGTTCCTTCATCCATTTATTTTCTTTATTCATTGATTTATTCACTTTCATCAAATATTAATTGTATATCTGCTCTGTTCCAGGTACTGTGGTGTAACTAAAACTATTCCCGGAAGTAGCATCTAGAGAGATGGAAGCAAATTGATAGGATTTGTAGTATGATATTTATGCATGTGTCATAATGTAATACACACTGTTCTGCACCTCAATTTTCTTTATTTTAAACAAAATATCTTTACAGATCTTCCCGTATTCATACATAAAAGTTTTCTATTCTTTTTTTACCTCTATGTACTGTTCCATTGTACCTCCTAAAGGACTTATAGATTGTTTCCGATCTTTTCCTCTCATACAGACTGCTATAATTAATAAGTGAATAGACTTAATTTCATACATATATGTATATATATGAATATATCTGTAGGATAAATTTCTAGACGTGGAATTGCTAGGACAATACATTTCTAGTTTTGCTAGATTTTGCTAAGTTGCCTTCTACAGAGACTAAACCATTACAGTCCTAGCAGCAGTATGTAAGAGTGCCTTTTTTCGCATTAACTCTGTCAGTGCAGTGTGGTTTGCAAGCTTTTTGATCTTTGTCAATATGGAAGGTGAACCATGGCATTTAAGTGCCATGTGAAGTTGTGCATCTTTAAGTATGTTTATAATTTGTCGTATTCTTTTGTTGGTCTTTTTCTTACTTATTTGTAGAAGCACTTTATATATTACAAAAATGACCCAATTGTCTTTGATTTGAGTTTTAAATGCTCCCCTCTGCTAGTTTGTCTTTTTTCTTTTTTTTTTGCTAATAGTGGTTTTTGTTACACAGAAATGTTAAAAATATTTCTATGTAGTCAAATGTATTCAGTCTTTTCTTCAATGTCTTCTGAATTTTGTGTCGTAGTTGAAACCTCTTCCACACAAAAGAGTATAAGAACAATTGTCCTGTGATTTCTTTTGGTATTTTTATGGTTTGATTTTCTATATTTAGTCTTTAGAACATCTGGAATTTATCTTACTCTAAGGTATGAAGTATGGATATAACTTAATTTTTTTCTAGGTCAAGTGAAGTTTAAATATCACTTCCTCCGTTTGCCTTTAACTGGAGCTAGCCCAGCCCAGGTTAGGTTTGTCTCTTACAAATTCATGTAACTTCCCACTAGAACATGAAGCACAGTCTTAATTCTTGTTCAACGTTTGTCTTTTAGTCTAGGGTGGAACTTCCATCTGGAAAGGACCTGTCTTTATTCATCCAGTGTCTGTAAAATAGTAGACACTTAATAAATATTTATGGAATGAATTAATAACATGAGTTGTAAAGATCTGAAGTTATGAGGAGGTAGAAATTATGACTAACCAGAAGCTATGGAAAAGGCGTGTAGAGTGGAATGTGAGCCATGGAGGCTCACATAGAGGGGAACCGAGTCAACAGGGTGGTGGAAGATTAGCCAGCCCTTGCTATACAGGACAATAAAACAACCCTGTGTCAAGAGTCACCTTGGACCTCAGATGGCTTTCCCTTACCCTGCTTTGTGAGACCCAGCCAGGATATCATTTTTTTTTTCTTCATAGGAAGCCTAACTTCTCAGCGTTCCCTGGGTTCAGTGAGACTTACCTACATGATTGAGACCCCTGCCTAACTGTTGCAGGATGTAGGAACAGGTGTGGAAAATATGTCAGGAGCTAAGAACAGAAAGGTTTTGTCCAGGCTGTGTTTTAGATGCTTTAGGATAGCTAGGTAGGCCTGTCCAGTAGGCAGAGTGGAATGAAAAATCTGGAACTGGACAGTTGAGGCATTACCCATGGAAGAGTGTGGCAAATTCTATACGAATGTCATGGGCATGCACAAGAGGGAGGGGTCGGGGAAATTTCTATGAACACGATGGTATTTGTACTGGAACAGAAAAATGGAAAAGATTTTATCAGATGTAGAACTAGGTGGGGAGCATGATCAAAGATAGCAGAGGTGGGAAGGTACAAGCCATGCTCGGAAGAGAGAATGGGGTTCTATAGCTTAGGCTCTGGAGTAGGGGGAAGAGTGAACAATAAGGGTTTGCTTGGACAGGGAAAACCTTGAGTACTTAGCTAAAGATTTTGAATTTTTTGAGCCTGGGAAGAGCATAGTCAGGAGTATCTTAAAGAATGATTACTTCTGTAACATCTGTGTTCTGGAAGGGTAGGCAGTAGACCAAGCTAAAAGGAACAACAGCACTGAAATAAGGTGGTGGCACTAGAGGTTAGGAGGAGGCAACAGGATAATTAATAAAACAAGGAAACAGACAAAACACAAAAATCAGCAGCTTGTATAGTTTAACCAGAGCCAGCAAGACAGGAAAAACCAGCAGATAAAACCTAGCTACTATGATAGCAGGAAGAAAATAAAGGTGTGGTGGCAGATATTTTGCTCAAGCAGTCTGTAGTTGTAACTGTTGCTGTTACAGCAGCAGAAATAAGAAAAGACGTAATTGGCTACTTACTTGGTGCTAGGCATGGTGCTGTACATTCTTCAAGGTTTATCTCACATTTTCTTTATAGCAACTCCAAGACAGTAGGTGCCATTTGTGAAATTATTCGTCTCATTTGTGAAATGAAGACACTAAGGCTCAGAGAGGTTAAGTAACTTGCCTACTATCACACAGCTCTTGGTGGAGCCAGGATTTAAACTCAGCTGTTGTGATTCCAGAACCCAGAAATCACTGGACGCAATCACTGTGTCCTGTTCTGCGCGAGACTTTTTGTGCTAGGATAAATTGGTTTGGCCCAAGAACTCCTGATGCCATAGGGACCTCTCTTTAATGTGCTTCTTTTGGGATGGAAAGCTATTTCTATAATACAAAGGATTCCAAGCACTGATGAAAACGTCTTACAATGGAAGTTGAGAAGCTGTTTGTGTTGGCAGTTCTAGCAGCCTTTTCTGAGCTGCTGGTCTGAGTCTTCACCCTCTCTTGAGCCGGAATGTGGAATTCCTTTTTGAAGTGAGTTTGAGGGGGCCTGGTGACTTCGCCTCCACAGAGGCAACAGCAGCTTTGTAGGTTGGAGACAGTCATCAGCTCTGGACAGCTTTCAAGAAATGTGGACAGCAGAGATGGGGAAGACCTCAGGCCATCCATCCTCCTGCCTGCTTAAGACAGTTCCTGGTGGGGAATTCTGGGGAAGCAGCCAAGAGAAAAGATGTATTTCCAAGAGGGGTTTTCTGCTTCTTCCAGGAATCATTCTTGGGACAGTTTTTCATGGCCCCACACAGTATAATCAGAGAATCCCAGCAGCATAAAAGCTGAAAAGAAATGAAGGCCTTTTCTGTGATATATGATGATGTTCCTTTTGGAAAACAGAACAACTCCCTGATAGAGAGATGGTCTTCTCTGCAGCACAATATCTGCATCTCCCTTGATCTTGTCTCAGACAAGTGGGAAGGTTGGCAGCACATAACAGAAACTGAGAATTCAAACTCATGTACTAGTGCCCTTGTCCAGGCAGTAAACATACTGTGGAATCATTTCTTCCTCATCATGTTAGGTCAGGGTAGATATCATGCCATCAAAATGCAAGGTCTTCCTCCTACAGAGCTCAGATTTTTTTTTTTTTTTTTAACTTTTAAGCCTTAAACTTTTAAGCTTTAATGACTTCATCTGATAGGATCTGTGTTGGCTTCTCAGTTCTTATAGCTGCTGGGGAGAGGGGAATTTCTTTTCTGCTTGTTGTTTGTCAGTTTATTTGGTTTACCTTCTCATCTCTCATAGACTTTTTACTTTTGTCCAGTCCTCTAAAATTAAGAAGTTTTGGATAGAGTGAATAACATAGCTTTCTTCAACTTCTCTAAATTTTAAGTGTTATTGGCAGATTGTTTTTTATCATACAATCAACTAAGTTTTAAAAGCACATTAAACCTTTAAAAGACCCTATATTTTTAACATAATTTGGGAGAAAGATAATTCTAACTGCCTTTCTTTGAAAACTTTGCTGCCATTCATTCAGTACTTTCCGTGGGGCCAGGTTCTGTACAAAACACTTGTGTGAAATATTTTTTTAAATCTCCACAATGATGCTGTAAGAAGGATAGTAATAATTTACAATAGGCAAATGAGTAAACTGTGGCTTAGTGAGGCTATTGGTAACCTTCTCAAGGTCACTCTGGATTTGAACCCAGAGTTCTTGTTCCTCAAGAACAAAGGACATGTGGATACAAGCACACATGGATGCTCCCTTGCATGACAGAATAAAAACAATTAAAATGTTTTCATTGTGAAGGCAATGGGGAACAGGATTGTGTTTTAGAAGGATGCTTACCTTGTGTTTCCAATATAACCACAATTGGACTCATCACCCTTTCCTTCACCCATCCTCCCACTACTCCATCTACTTAGCATTTACTCTTGGAACTGGTACAACGTTCGCCTGTGTTAAGACAGAAACCTTGCCTCATGCCTCATCGTGCCTCATCCCTCCTTGTGTCTAATCCATCACATTTCATTTCTCTCATTTCCTCTCTTCCTTCTCGGCGCTGTTATCCTCATGGGTCATTTGGACTATTACAGTAGCCTCCACAGAGTCACAGTCTGCCCCCGCCCTCTACTCCAGATAAAATCAGTGAGGCAGCACCCCCTGCCTAACAGCCCTTGCTGCCTCCTCGCACACTGGGCAAAATGGCAAACTCTATGCCTGGCTTATAAAGTCCTCCACACTCTAGCCCTGGGTTGCCTTCAAGTCTTATCTTAAAGCCCAACGTACACACACAGCCCCTCCACCTCCTCATTTTCCACCTGCTTGCATTACTGAATTTTTTCTTATTCCCTACACTTGCTAGACCTTTCCCATCCCTCTACATTTGCACATACTCTTCCCATTGCTTAAATGCCCGTTTCCTCCTCATTTCGTGCAAAACTCCTACTCATCTTTGAAGTCCCAATTCACATGTCACCCTCTGATTTCTCTTAAAAATCAGTAGTTCCACCTTGTGTTCTGACAGCACTTATTTAATGTTGTAAAAAGCATTTTGTTATTTTCCAGCTACACGTTTCTCCCGTCTACTAGACTTTGAACTGTCTAATGATAAAGAATTTCCTTTTCATCTTTGTGTCTTCTTTTCCTGGCACGTGGTTATTGCTCCATAAATATTTGTTGGATGAATAGATGGATAAATGGATGGAAGGATGGGTGGGAGGACAGATAGATAGATTGGCAGTAGAGAAGCCAGATAGGAGCTATTTCAGTGTCTGGATAAAGAAATCAAAGGCGTGAGCTAAGATGGCAGCAGTAAGAATAGAGAGGAGGTAACTGTTTTGATAGACATTTTAAATTAAATGAAAATGGCTGATTGCAGTGATGCATTGCATGTGAAGTGTTAGGAAGACGGAGGACTTACTCCTCCTTGACTCCCAGTCTTGGATGACTTTGATGGAGAAGAAACTGCAAAAGAAGTAGGGTGATTTTGGACTCTGGAGATGGGACAGTTGAGAATTTAGTTTTGAATATATTGAGATTCTGTGTGGGGTATCCTGGCAGCGTTGTTCAACGGACATTTGAAAATTTGAGAAACTGACAGATTCTTGCTCTTCCAGAGGGTGGGATTGCAGGTTGTTGCCTGGCATTCCCTCTTTCAGCTCCACCATCTCACTCCAGTCTTTTATCCACACCCCAGTCTATATGTTCCTTACATGGAAAGATGTCCAAGATATATTGTAAAATATATAACATTGTCTGTTGTATTTTCAAAGGGGGATATGTGTCTATTTGTGCGTTATGCATAAAAAATTTCTGGAAAGACTGGCAAAACCCCCTAATAGTGGGATTTTCTTTTTATAAATTCTTTTGTACTATTTAATTTTTTAATTACTAGCATGTGTAATTTTTAAATTAAAATATAATTCATATACCATAAAATTTACTCCTTTAAAGTGTATAAATTCAGTGGTTGTTGGTGTATTCACAAGGTTGCTCAATCATCACTCTTATCTTATTCCAGAATTAAATTTTTGTCACCCCGGGAAGAAACCCATATTCATTAGCAGTCACACTCATTTCCCCAGTTATTTCCTCCCTTCCCTCAGCCCCTAATCTACTTTCTGTCTCTATGGATTTGCATATTTGAAACATTTCATATAAATGGGATCATATAATATGTGGTCTTTTGTGACTGGCTACTTGCACTTAGCATAATGTGTTTGGAGTTCATTCATGTTGTAGGATGTTTCAGTACTTCATTCCTTTTTATTGCTAAATAATATTCCATTGTAGGTATACCACATTTTGTTTATTCATCAGCTGATCAACTTTTGGGCTGTTTGTAGTTTTCAGCTATTATGATTAATGCTGCTATGAACATTCATGTGCAAGTTGTTTGAATATATGTTTTCATTTCTTTTGAGTATATACCTAGGAGTGGAATTGCTGTGTCATACAGTAACTCTGTGCTTAACTTCTTGAGGAACTGCCAAGTTATTTTTCACAGTGGCTGTGCTATTTTTACATTCCCACCAGCAGCATATAATTGTTCCAATTTCTTCACATTCTCACCAACACTTGTTATTGTCTGCCTTTTGATCATAGCCATCCTAGTATTATGAAGTGGTATCTCATTATGGTTTTGATTTGCATTTCCCTAATGACTAGAGATATTGAATATCTTTTCACGTACTTATTGGCCATTTGTGTATCTTCTTTGGAGAAATGTCTATTAAGATCCTGCCCATTTTTAATTGTATTTGTCTTTTTATTGTTGAGTTGTAAGAGTTATTTACATATTCTGGATACTAGACCCTTATTAGATATATGATTTCTTATATTCTTTTGTGTACTGGTAATTTTACATTTATATTTGCTGTGTTCTATTTAAAAAATTGTCCAATACACAGTAGTTGACATTTCAAATAAATAAGTGATATTTTAAATAATAAAATGACAATTTAAATAATAAAGTAATAGCTTTAAAAATTAGGCTCTCAGGGAAAGTAAGTGAATTTGTACTATTATAATTAAATATGTTGCTTACAAATAAATTACCAGTTGACAGTTTTACCTTGGCACTGCTTTTTCAAGGGTTCCATGAGGTAGGATTAGGAACGCTTTACCAAATATTAAGAACTTATTCAAAGTGTAATCTAGACCCCAGATATTCATGCTCCTACAAACACACATGTGACCACTCATATCAAATAAATGCTTACCCTCTTTTGGTGAAGTCTTAGTAGCTCCATTTGAAATGGACTTTATCTTGAATATTCACTTAGCTTTTGTCTATTGATATGACTGAACTTCAAAATTTGAGCTCCTTCCAACCAAATAATTTGCCCATTTAAATGCTCAGGGTATGGCCTTATTTTATAGTGCCATAAAATGAAATTTAAAAAGCCTCTCCAGAGAGCTGTGATTACCATTTTTTCTTTAGTTGTTAGCCAAGCTAATAAATATTCTTAGCAGTTCTGTCATCACATGTCATATAAACCTAGATCTAATGATCAAATCTAAGAGAGGATCCCAAGCACCACAGCCCTCTCTGCAGCTTGAGAGGGAGAAGTGATCCACCTGATCCATTAGACACTTGGATTTTCAGAAGCAAGGCTTAACACACCCTCCACCCACTCCAAGAAGGTGTATGAAGGGGCCCTTGAAAACGTTTGGCTTGCTGAGGATCGGCTGGCTGGCTGGCTGCTCAGAGAAGTGAAGTTATAACTGCATGGCCCTGGGGTGCTGTATGTCCCCAGTTCTTACTGAGGAAGCACTTGGCTGTGATTAGAGATAGTCACATGAGCCTGTCTTCCACCATATATATGTATTTATTTTTCCAATTCCTGACCAATGGCTTTCCAATCTTCCTGCTTTTCTGGCTCCCCAGCATCCCTCCTTGGGTCCTCCAGTACATGGTCTCTCTTTTCAAAGGTCTCCATTAAAGCCTGGGACCTTTCTCAAATTCTTGACAGCCAGTAATTCATAAAGGAAAAATGAATTAACTCCATTTTAGCATAGCTGTAGGGCAAGAGAGTTGTTCGGAAGTGATTGCTGCAGGCTGTTAAGACAGCTACTTAGCTTTCAGGGCTGGCAAGAGAAGGATGAAAAGTAATGAGTTAACCTGCTAAGAATTTGGCCATTTTAATCATTAGAGTCTGGGTATACTTTGTCTCCATTTATACCAAGGGGGGAAATAGTTATCTTGATAAGCAGGGATTTATCTCACCCCACCTCTCAGTGGCTGCCTGGATTCAGAGTAGAATGGACTCCTTTATGTAGCAAGGGGAATGGGCATGCTTTGTATGAGTAAGAAAAAGGAAAAAAAGCCATTGGTATTTTTTCAAAGTTCTTATCAGCAAAGAGCATTACTGAGAAATCCAATAGGGTAGTGATGACATTCAATTTTATTTGTACCAGGAATGCACAGATGGCTGGAGTTAGCAGCGATTCATTTTTAGCACATATCTCTCATTAATGTTAGTGGGAATTACAGCAGACCTATCAAAGGGGCAAAATAGAGGAGCGTCTGTTGTATCAAATAAATGTACATCATTTTTGTGCAAAGGTCACATACTTTGAATAATTCCTTTCTGTAATTGTAACTTCCCGTAGTTAGTTTATTCTTCTTGCTGAATTTGTATGTTGTCATTGGTATTTTTAATGACCTGAAGAAAAGCATTTCAGCAAACTGCCCAGGTCTGAGACTTATAATTAGTCATTGCAGCTTGTGGGATCTTTTGTAAATAGCTCAATCGAGATGTGTTTTTACATAAAAGTTCCCCTTGATTAATTGCCCAGGAAATGCTTCCAGTTCGTAGAGATTTGTAAATCTGTATCATAAAATATTCCATTCCCAACAGTTCAGTCAGTGAGAAACTTGTGATTTTTTTTAAACCAGCATGTGTTCAGGTGTTGCCAGGACTTTAATCAATTTCTACCAAACAACAATATACAAATTAAGTGCCAACAGCCAGGAAAGCTACAGTTCTTATTAATTATTTCACTTCCACATTCAGGATGGAAACAAATAGCCTGGCTTTCTAGAAGATCCAAATTAAAATGTAGTATTAAAAAAAAAGAAAAGAAAGATCAAATGGAAAGAAAATCAATTAATTAAAAATGCAAGCAACATAGGGCTTGAATTCACTATGGTACAAAAATTTAGTAAGAATTTAACACATTATTTTCTAATAGGATGTTGCTTTCCTCATGGAGTGAACTTTGGATATGTTGAATTTATAAGGGCTTTCAGTTTCTTCCATTGGGAAAGAGGTAAATCTTTTTTGCTTCTGATCTCTTTGGAGAAAGAAGAATTCTGATTTTATAAGGTGCAACAAGAAAGATTTTAGGATTTATACCAGCAAATGGACTTAGTAATAAGAATCGCTGCATGGGGTGTAAAATACAAGCTTGAGACCACTTAGCAGAACAAAACACCTACTTTTTGCAAGTGAATTTATTTTTTTTAATGCTTTATCTTGAATCTTAAGTATTTTTACATTCATCTAATTAATATTGAAGGTGTTTTTCTCATAAAAGAAAAAAAAATTAATAAGATATTACCTACTTGTGTAGAAAGATCAGTTTATACAGTGTAACTTTAGTTATCCTTTCTAAATTACACTATAGCTACATTAAATAGAGTCATTCATCACTATCCTGTAGGAATTTTATAAAACTATAAAACTTCAGTTATTCCCCAAACCTTAGCCATTCACTGGGTAAATGGTTTCCTTGGATGCTATACGAGGAATGTTAGAGCAGGCTTCCTCTAGTCTGTTCATCTGTCTTCACAGTCTTAGATGGTTTTTAGTCTCTTGTAGTGTCTTTTTATATAGCAGATAGAGCCTTTGCCTAAAGGAGAGATGCCTTCACAGGCACTTCGCAGGAGTGTGTGTGTGAAATAAATAAATATGTATGTATATTGGTGTGTATGTTTATGTGAAATAAATATAAGTAGTATGTGTATGTGAACTAAATATTTATGTGTGTACACATATATGTAGGTATGTGTGTGTGTATATATGTACGTGTGTATCTTCTGATGTGGGAAACACATATTTGCTGAGTTTTTTGTGGTGAGAGGAGAAGACGCTTGGAACTGCTGATGGGGAGTGGTGGTGACGTGGCTTTGGGAAAACAGTCTTACAGCTGGGTAGTGGTGTTTTTGGTAGAAGGATTATCCTTGTTAGCTATGATACGAAATTAGCAAGTGAGGTAAATGCAAGAATAGCCATGATAGGTTAGGAAAATAACATGAGTTTCGGAGTATAACAGATTGGGATGGAACTTAGCTCTGCCTCCTTCTAAATGGAAGAGTCCTCTAAGCACGTTGGTTACCTGCTCATCCTCATATTTCTGGTCTGTAATAGGGATAACAGTACCTACATCACAAAGTGGCCTTGAGGATTAAACATGCACATTGTCTAGTCCAGAGAGATGCTGATGAAATGCTACCTTCTATAGTGTGCATGCTTATGACCCTGAGTGTTGGTGGCTGCTCTGTGGGTTTTAGATAGGAGAACGTTCCTAAAAGTTGGGCCACCCTTCCTCTGGGAGCTCCAGAAGCATTGCCATCCAGATGGAAACTAGAAAGGAGATGAAAAACTGGATGCTCAGGATTTTCCTGCATCCCTCCGAGTAAAGATCCTATCACAACTCTAGTATGGAAGATGTATCCCTTGAGGAAATAGACTGGGTCAGAAAAAGGGAAGCATGAGAAGGAAGGTTGATGATCCTGTGGTCAGGAATCTGCAGATAGGTTCTGGAGGAGGTCTGAGAGGTCACTCTCTTTCAGAATCTTCCTGAAATGACAGAAGTCTAGGCTGGATCTTGGTATTCTCTGATTGTTTTGGTTTGAGTAACTGTTATCAAGTAGAAGACCTTTTCACAGGGGCAATTGAGAGAACAGGAGTGTATTGATTCACAAAGAAGGACAGATGGAATAAAAACTGCCCAAATGTATTCTATGATTGTGAAGTGGCTGGGAGTTGTTCTAACTTACATAGCAGAGCTAAGTCCTGCTCCATAAATGCAGGGGGTCAAGAAATGCCACATCTTTATATCGTTATTGCTTTTAAAGCAATTTAGATCAGACCCCAGACTTGAGGCACATGACCAATAGGGGCAGAGGCAGACATGTGGCCCAAATGCCACCTCCAGAAGCCTTCAATAGTCCCGTCACACTGCCTCCCGAGGTCTGAACTTTTAACTGTGAAGCTGAGATAACCCAGGACTTCAGATAGGTGCCATTTTCTTGGTGCTTTGTGAGTCCTGGGACATGGGGTTGAGGGGATGGGGGCCTTCTTTCCAATAGCTTAGTCCAGCACACAGTATCCTTTAACAGGTGTCACTGAGTAAAGGTGTCTGTCCCCTACAGTAAGCCAGCCTGGATGTATGGAGAACCTAAGCCACTCTTATTGTTATTATTCTTTTCCTTATCATTAAAATTACTATAAGGTGGCATTTATAGATCACTTACTATATGCCAGGCATTCTCCATGCCTTATCTCTCTCTTAGTTCTCCTTTGAGTAAGTATTGTTTTACTGTTCATATACTATTCTGCAGATAAGGAAAGTGATACAAGAAAAATAATTCACCTGTCCCAGGTCCTTCAGTGAAGAAATGGTTGATCTGAGATTTGAACCCATGCAATCAGGTGCCAAGGCATGGCTCTTAAGCTCACTCTGTCCCACTGTCACTTTGGCTTTGTTGCTACCTGAAGCTACTAGAGCTGACCTAGGGCCCTCCGGATTCCACCTGGATGGCCTTTTGGTGCTGCTTTTGAAAAGCAAAGGAGAGGCATTGTTCTGCTTTCAAGCAGAATCCCCAGGTTGGTCAGGGCTGCAATTTCTTAAGGGGAAAGTGAAGGTCAACCGTCTGCATGTCCCTGGGCATATGAAGATGTTGAACTACAGCAGAGGGTGTCTTACCTTAGTACTGAACAAGGACACATTTCAAGAAGCTGTAATTGATGAAACCTGGGGACCAGCTTAGTGGCAACCAGAAATAACTGCTTTTACCTCATAGCTCATCTGGCAATTCCCAGTGATGCTGAGGATCTTAGACATGAGTGAGTGTGTGCAAGTCACTTAACTGCTCTGAGCAATAATCTCATCAGCCATACAGGGAAGACAGAGACATGGTTCTTGTTCCTCTTGTTCTTAAATGCTGTACCTATCATTTTTAGCTGTGGCTTTAGTGGTACCCAGGAATCTTTGTTGTTTTTAGTTATGTGTTTAAAAATTAGGATGCTTTTAGGTAGTACAGATGAATATTTATATATTTTATTAGCTATGCCTCTTTGTGCTAGAACATCATAACTTGCAGATCAAACATATGGTTACACTAATTCTTGCTTAGAAAGAATCTAAGGCTAAAAGGTATGTAAGGTAAAAATATTTAGAGAGAAATATTAAGTAAGTAATACAGGTAGTGCATGGTATAGTAAAAATCATTGAGATGATACACTAATGACTAAAGTTTGGGAAACCCTGATTAACACTATTATTCCTCAGACTTTGTACCTCAGAGCAATAATTCAGTGGGAAGATCCTGGGGGAAAAAGGGTTTGGATCAAATAAGTCTAATAAACATCCTGCCGTGTCCCTTTTGGGGATTCACAGTGCACTTTATAATAGTAAAGGCTCTGAAAAGTCCTGCAGCATAAGAAACTAGTTCACATTTATTTTTGTGCTCTCAAGACTTATTTAATCCTAACCCTTCTTTTCTTGTTTTGTTTTCTGTTTTTGCTTTGGTAACAATTATTAACATCCTGCAGGGTTAGTGCTGACATAACATTTTGTAAATTACTGAGTTAAGAAAAGCATCATCAAGTGAAGCTGAAATAGGTGGCATTACAGTGATGGATTTTGGAAGTGGTTAATTGTGTTGAGGCAATTGTGTGGGGAAGTGGTTCGTTCTGTCTTCTCATACAATTGGGGGGAAGTGGCTTACGCCCTCTTTGTTGATAATTCTGCCACTTGGTTATCCTTCATTGATTTTCACTTCATCCACCACCCACCACTGATTCTGTTTTACTCATTGACATTAGACTAAGAGTTACAAGAGGTTTGAGTTACGAGACGAAGAGTGGAAAGAACAGGCATATATTTTTGCAGTGTGTTGTCATGGGGATAAATACTTGGGAAAGTATAAAGATGCATAAATTTCCATAACCCCTCATTGGCCATAAGTTAGGCCTTCCAGATGCCTTAGGTTACATTGGTGAAAATGGTTTGGAAGAAGTTTGGGAAATGGAAAAATGAAGTCTGTTGGGTACATACTGAAGTAAATAGTCCCCAAGAAATGTTTGAAATTGGCAGTAAAAAATTGGGAAATCTTTTGAAAGATTAGCACAAACAAAATAAAATAAAAGTTTAAAAAGTTTTAAAAAATAATTAGCATATAATTTGGACATTGGTTAATGTCCAAATCTGTGCTGTCCAGCAGGGTAGCCACAAGCCTCATGTGACTATTTACATTTAAATTAACTAAGATTAGATAATCTTGAAAAGTCAGTTCTATAGTTGCACACTTCTACTAGCTGCGTTTTAGATATTCAGTAGCCACACGTGGCAAGTGGCTACTATATTGGACAGCATAGAAGTAGAACAGTTCCATAACTGTGAAAAATTCTATTGGATAGGACATATGGTAGACAGAATTCTAATATGGTCCCCATGATCTCTGCCCCCTGGTTTTCACACTCTTGAATAATCCCCTCCACTTGAGTGTGGGCAGGACCTGTGACCTACATCTAGCTAATAGGATATGGTAAACTGATGGATGCCACTCCCTAGGATAGGGTATGTTATATGGCAGAAGTGATGGGACAGCACTCCCATGATAAGACTCTACCATAAGATAAGATAAGACCATAAGAATCTTAGCAGATTGGAGAGACAGATTCTCCTGCTGGCCTCCAAGAATCAAACAGCCATGTGAACTGCCTGTGGTGAGGGCCACATGGCAAGGAACTACGAGCAGCCTCTAGGACCTGAGGACAGCCTACAGCCAAAGCCAGTAAAGAGTTAGGAATCTCATTCATACAGCTGCAAAGAAAGGAATTTTTCCAACAACCTGAATGAGCCTGGAACCACGTTCTTCTCCATTTAAGCCTACGGATGAGAAATGCAGTCTGGCTAACATCTTGATTTTAGCCTGGCAAGACCAGGAGCAGAGGGACCAGCCAAGCTGTGCCTGGACTTCTGACTTACAGAAGCTGTAAGATAATAAATGTGTTGTTTTAGGCTGCTAAATTTGTGGTAATTTGTTAGGCATCAACTGATTTGGTGTTAGTCTGTCTTTGGGAAGGTCTGATAAGCCATGCCTCAGATGGTCCAGATCCTAAAGAGAGTATAACTTACTTATTGAGGCTAGTGCTTTGCTCCCTCTTAGAAAAAAAAGATTGTAGCTCTCAAAAAAAAGGAATATCTTGGTCTGGCCAGAATGCCCCATGTACTTTTGTGACAAAGATTTCCTAATAATGTAGAGTAATATTTTATGATTTTTATATAGCATAATAGATAAGACCATAAGCTTAGGCATCATAGAAATGATAGTTCAAATTATAGATCCCCTGCTTATTAACTGTATTATGTTGGGCCAATTACTTAACCTCGCTAAGCCTCATTTTCTTCATCTATAAAAGAGGGATAAAAATACTTTTAATATAAGGATGTTGTTTTGTTTAACTGAAATTATATTTTTACAGTTCTTAGCACAGTGCCTGACATATGACATCGAGAAACAGAGGGTGCTTTTATTGTTTAGCAATATTTTAACATTGCTTTCTGACAGGAAATAATATAAATTCTGACACATTATTTCTGTACTCTAGTTTGGAAAATCAGCATGTAAGATTTTTATCTTCTTATGCCTTTGCTTTATTTTATGTCTGGGCTGCTACAGCCCTATTCCGGGTTGAATGCAATAAAAATAGGTCTTGCATACATGAAGTGCCCCTGTGCTCACAGGTTGCTTTCGCTGTATATTGTCTGGGCAAATCACCTCCAACCTCTGGCCAGACTGTGGAATGTTGGTTTCCTCCAACATTAGCCGCCCAGTGTTCAATTTTCACAGTTTCCATATGTTTTTTATAGTACCCCAAACTGTAAATACAGCTGGCACCCTACCAAACTGGCTGTAATGTGCCTATGTCTAATGGCGGAATCAGAGGCTTTTATAAGAATACAGTACTCCATGGAATTGTGGCAACTATACAAATGTTTTGTTTTTAAAATGTTCAGATTGCATTTTTTTAATTTGAAAAGAAGTGAATGATATGCAAGGAGAAAATTTGAGGAGGGAACAGGGCAGGAGTCTTAATCTTAGGTCTGGGCTCTGTCTTGGGTTTGCCCCCATGGTCCCAGAAGTTCTGTCCTAAGATCTGTTACTATTGTGCAACTGTCCTTGCCTCTTTGTTTTTCTCTTACTTTCCATTTTTGTTGAGCTTCTACTTTCATCTTCACTTACTTTATCATCTCCAAACTCTTAGTCTCTGATTAAGTGTTTGTACAGGAAGAAAAACCAAGCTCATTATGAGGCAGTGAAGTCCCAGGATATGAAATGCACTAAACATTTCTACTTGTGGAGTTAGACTCATCCATAAAACCTAATAATTTGTTCAAAAATGGTCACATTGAGGTTAACAGGTCCAGAGACCGGAAATTAATAGGGAAATTGCATGGCGTCCTTGTTGGTTTTGTGTTCTGCTTCATAGCTGGGTCTTCATTTCAGTAACTGTTGCTGCCACCATGAAGTTTGAAGCTGTTAAACTCCCACCTTGCACTCCAAATCTCCCCTGGTGGAAAGCTAATATTCTTGGGTAATTATCTCATATGTATCTAGCTCTCTACAAGTCAACCAAGTTGCTGCTCTGGGTATGCTGTGAAGTTTGGTGTGGTGTGCCTTAAAGTGGCTGGATTACAGAACAGAGATTGTATCCTGAGAATGTCTGTTTCTACTCACTAGAGCTTTCTGGGGCTGCTTGGGAGAAGAGGTGGTGGGACAGTGGTGTGAAGGAACTCTGCAACACTCTCCACAGTCGGCTGGCACAGCACAGTAATTAAAGGGCTGCGGGTGGCCTCTGGAGCCAGAATGACTAAGAATTCTGCCTCTGCTGCTCAGTTACTCTGTAACTTTCACCTGTAAGAAGAATAATCAAAGGACCCACTTAATAGGATTGTGAGGATTAAGTGAGCTAATATATGTAAGGTGCTTAGAACACATCATGTGACGTGAGCATTTGCTGCTGTGATTATCATTACCTGGGTTCAGCAAACTCTGGCTCATGGACCAAATCCAGCCCTGCCATCTGTTCTTATAAATAAAGTTTTATTTGAGTACAGCCACACCCATTTGTGTACATGTTAATCTGTGGCCGCTTTCATGCTACGATGACAAAATTGAGGCAAAGTTGAATATTGTTTACAAAGGCTATATAGTCCCCAAAGCCTAAGATATTTACTAGATAGCCTTTTACAGAAAAAGTTTGCTGATCCTTGTTTTCACTTTTATTTGTTTATTTATTTTTTAATAGATCTTTATTAGAGTATAATTGCTTCACAATACTGTGTTAGTTTCTGCGGCACAGTAAAGTGAATCAGCCATATGCATACACATGTCCCCATATCCCCTCCCTCTTGAGTTTCCCTCTAATCCTCCCTATCCCACCCCTCTAGGTTATAGCTAAGCACCGAGCTGATCTCCCTGTGCTATGCTGCTGCTTCCCACCAGCCAACTATTTTACATTCAGTAGTGTATGTATGTCGATGCTACTCTCACTTCACCTCATCTTCCCACTCCCACCCTATGTCCTCAGGTCCGTTTTCTATCTCTACCTCTTTATTCCTGCCCTGTGACTAAGTTCATCAGTACCATTTAAAAAATTGTTTTAGATTCCATATGTATGCATTAGCATACGGTATTCCTTTTTTCTCTTTCTGACTTACTGCACTCTGTATGACAGACTCTAGGTCCATCCACCTCACTACAAATAACTCAGTTTAGTTTCTTTTTATGGCTGAGTAATATTCCATTGTATATATGTGCCACATCTTCTTTATCCATTCATCTGTCGATGGACATTTAGGTTGGTTCCATGTCCTGGCTATTGTAAACAGTGCTGCAATGAACATTGTGGTACATGTCTCTTTTTGAATTATGGCTTCTCAGGGTATATGCGCAGTAGTGGGATTGCTGGGTCATATGGTAGTTCTATTTTTAGTTTTTTAAGGAATGTCCATACTGTTCTCCATAGTGGTTGTATCAATTTACATTCCCATCAACAGTGTAGGAGGGTTCCCTTTTCACCACACCCTCTCCAGCATTTATTGTTTCTAGATTTTTTGATAATGGCCATTCTGACTGGTGTGAGGTGATACCTCATTGTAGTTTTGATTTGCATTTCTCTAATGATTAGTGATGTCGAGCATCCTTTCATGTGTTTGTTGGCAATCTGTATATCTTCTTCGGAGAAATGTCTATTTAGGTCTTCTGCCCATTTTTGGATTGGGTTGTTTGTTTTTTTGATCTGCATGAGCTGCTTGTATATTTTGGAGATTAACCCTTTGTCAGTTGCTTCGTTGGCAAATATTTTCTCCCATTCTGAGGGTTGTCTTTTCGTCTTGCTTATGGTTTCCTTTGCTGTGAAAAAGATTTTAAGTTTCATTAGGTCCCATTTTTTTTGTTTTTATTTCCATTTCTCTAGGAGGTGGGTCAAAAAGGATCTTGCTGTGATTTATGTCATAGAGTGTTCTGCCTATGTTTTCCTCTAAGAGTTTTATAGTGTCTGGCCTTACATCTAGGTCTGTAATCCATTTGGAGTTTATTTTTGTGTATGGTGTTAGGTAGTGTTCTAATTTCATTCTTTTACATGTAGCTGTCTACTTTTCCCAGCACCACTTATTGAAGAGGCTGTCTTTTCTCCATTGTATGTTCTTGCCTCCTTTGTCATAAATTAGGTGCCCATAGGTGCGTGGGTTTATCTCTGGGCCTTCTATCCTGTACCATTGATCTATATTTCTGTTTTTGTGCCAGTACCATATTGTCTTGATTACTGTAGCTTTGTAGTATAGTCTGAAGTCAGGGAGCCTGATTCCTCCAGCTCCGTTTTTCTTTCTCAAGATTGCTTTGGCTATTCGGGATTTTTTGTGTTTCCATATGAATTGTAAGATTTTTTGGTCTAATTCTGTGAAGAATGCCATTGGTAGTTAGATAGGGATTGCATTGAATGTGTAGATTGCTTTGGGTAGTATAGTCATTTTCACAATGTTGATACTTCCAATCCAAGAACATGGTATATTTCTGCATCTGTTTATGTCATCTTTGATTTCTTTCATCAGTGTTTTATAGCTTTCTGAGTACAAGTCTTTCATCTCCTTAGGCAGGTTTATTCCTAGGTATTTTATTCTGTTGCAGTGGGAAATGGGAATGTTTCATTAATTTCTCTTTCTGATTTTTTGTTGTTGGTGTATAGGAATTCCTGAGATTTCTGTGCATTAATTTTGTATCTTGCAACCTTACCAAATTCATTGATTAGTTCTAGTAGTTTTCTGGTGACATCTTTAGGGTTTTCTGTTTATAATATCATGTCATCAACAGTGACAGTTTTACTTCTTCTTTTCCAATTTGTATTTCTTTTCTTTCTTTTTCTTCTCTGATTGCTGTGGCTAGGACTTCCAAAACTATGTTGAATAAGAGTGGCGAGAGTGGACATCCTTGTCTTGTTCCTGATCTTAGTGGAAATGCTTTCAGTTTTTCACCATTGAGTATGATGCTTGCTGTGGGTTTGTCATATATGGCCTTTATTATGTTGAGATGGGTTCCCTCTATGCCCATTTTCTGGAGAGTTTTTATCATAAGTGGGTGTTGAATTTTGTCAGAAGCCTTTTCTGCATCTATTGAGATGATCATATGGTTTTTATTCCTTAATTTGTTAAAGTGGTGTATTACATTGATTGATTTGCATATATTGAAGAATCCTTGCATCCCTGGGATAAATCCCACTTGATCATGGTGTATGATCATTTTAATCTGCTGTTGGATTCTGTTTGCTAGTATTTTGTTCAGGATTTTTGCATCTATGTTCATCAGTGATATTGGTCTATAATTTTCTTTTTTTGTAGTATCTTTTTCTGGTTTTGGTATCAGGGTGATAGTGGCTTCGTACAATGAATTTGGGAGTGTTTCTCCCTCTGCTATTTTTTGGAGGAGTTTGAGAAGGATCAGTGTTAGCTCTTCTCTATATGTTTGATAGAATTCGCCTGTAAAGCCATCTGGTCCTGGACTTTTGTTTGTTGGAAGATTTTTAATCACGGTTTCAATTTCATTACTTGTGATAGACCTGTTTATATTTTCTAATTCTTCCTGGTTCAGTCTTGGAAAATTGTACCTTTCTAAGAATTTGTCCATTTCTTTGTGGTTGTCCATTTTATTGGCATATAGTTGTTTGTAGTAGTCTCTTATAATCCTTTGTATTTCTGCAGTGTCAGTTGTGATTTCTCCTTTTTCATTACAAATTTTATTGATTTGTGTCCTTTCCCTGCTAAGTGTTTATCAATTTTGTTGATCTTCTCAAAGAACCAGCTTTTAGTTTTATTGATCTTGGCTATTGTTTTCCTCATTTCTATTTCATTTATTTCTGCTCTGATCTTTATGATTTCTTTCCTTCTACTGACTTTGGGTTTTCTTTGTTGTTCTTTCTCTAGTTGTTTTAAGTGTAGGTTTAGATTGTTTATTTGAGATTTTTCTTGTTTCTTGAGGTGAGACTGAATTGCTATAAACTTCCCTCTTAGAACTGCTTTTGCTGCATCCCATCGGTTTTGGGTCATCATGTTTTCATTGTCATTTGTTTCTAAGTATTTTTTTATGTTTCTTCTTTGGTTTCTTCAGTGGTCTCTTGGTTATTTAGTAGCGCTCTGTTTAGCCTCCCTGTATTTGTGTTTTTTACAGTTTTTTTCCTGTAATTGATTTCCAATCTCATAGCGTTGTGGTTAGAAAAGATGCTTGGAGGCTTCCCTGGTGGTGCAGTGGTTAAGAATCTGCCTGCCAATGCAGGGAACACGGGTTCAAGCCCTGGTCTGTGAACATCACATGCCACGGAGCAACTATGCCCATGTGCCACAATTACTGAGCTTGCGCTGTAGAGCCCACGAGCCATAACTACTGAGCCTATGTGCCACAACTACTGAAGCCTGCGTGCATAGAGTCCGTGCTCTGCAACAAGAGAAGTCACCTCAATGAGGAGCCTGCGCACTGCAACGAAGAGTAGCCCCCACTTGCTGCAACTAGAGAAAGCACACACGCAGCAATGGAGACCCAAAGCAGCCAGAAATAAAATAAAAAATTAAAAAAAAATAAATGTAATTTAATAAGAAAAAAAAACCCTGCTTGATACGATTTCAGTTTTCTTAAATTTTCCAAGGCTTGATTTGTGACCCAAGATGTGATCTATCCTGGAGAATGTTCCATGTGAACTTGAGAAGAAAGTGTATTCTGCCACTTTGGGGTGGAATGTTCTATAAATATCAGTTAAATCTATCTGGTCTATTGTGTCATTTAAAGCTTGTGTTTCCTTATTTATTTTCTGTTTGGATGATCTGTCCATTGGTGTAAGTGGGGTGTTAAAGTCCCCTACTATTATTGTGCTACTGTCGATTTCTCCTTTGGTGGTTGTTAGCATTTGCCTTATGTATTGAGGTGCTCCTATGTTGGGTGCATAAACATTTATAATTGTTATATCTTCTTCTTGGATTGATCCTTGGATCATTTCGTAGTGTCCCTCCATATCTCTTGTAACAGTCTTTATTTTAAAGTCTGTTTTATCTGATACGAGTATTGCTGCTCCAGCTTTCTTTTGATTTCCATTTGCATGGAATATCTTTTTCCATCCCTTCACTTTCATCGTATGTGTCCCTACATCTGAAATGGGACTCTTGTAGACAGCATATATATGGGTCTTGTTTTTGTATCCATTCAGCCAGTCTATGTCTTTTGGTTGGGGCATTTAATCCATTTACATTCAAGGTTATTATCGATATGTATGTTCCTATTACTATTATCTTAATTGTTTTGGGTTTGTTTTTGTGGGTCTTTTTCTTCTCTTGTATTTCCTGCCTAGAGAAGTTTCTTTAGCATTTGTCGTAAAGCTGGTTTGATGGTGCTGAATTCTCTTAGCTTTTGCTTGTCTGAAAAGCTTTTGACTTCTCTGTTGAATCTGAAAGAGATCCTTGCTGGGTAGAGTAATCTTGGTTGTAGGTTTTTCTCTTTCATCACTTTTAAGTATATCTTACCACTCCCTTCTGGCCTGCAGAGTTTCTGCTGAAAAATCAGCTGATAACCTTATGGGGATTCCTTTATAAGTTATTTTTTGTTTTTCCCTTGCTGCTTTTAATATTTTTTCTTTGAATTAATTTTTTGTAGTTTGATTAATATGTGTCTTGGCGTGTTTCCCCTTGGGTTTATCCTGTATGGGACTCTCTATGCTTCCTGGACTTGGGTGACTATTTCCTTTCCCATGTTAAGGAAGTTTTCGACTATAATCTCTTCAAATATTTTCTCAGACCCTTTCTTTTTCTCTTCTTCTGGGACCCCTATAATTCGAATGTTGGTGCATTTAGTGTTGTCCCAGAGGTCTTTGAGATTGTCTTCAATTCTTTTCATTCTTTTTTCTTTTTTCTGCTCCTCGGCAGTTATTTCCACCATTTTGTCTTCCAGCTCACTTATCTGTTCTTCTGCCTCAGTTATTCTGTTATTGATTCTTTCTAGTGTATTTTTCATTTCAGTTATTGTGTTGTTCATCTCTGTTTGTTTGTTCTTTAGTTCTTCTAGATCTTCTAATCATTTCTTGTATTTTCTCAATCTGTGCCTCCATTCTATTTCTGAGATTCTGGATCATCTTTACTATCATTACTCTGAATTCTTTTTCAGGTAGATTGCCTATTTCCTCTTCATTTATTTGGTCTTGTAGGTTTTTACCTTGCTCCTTCATCTGTAACATATTTTTTTGCCGTCTCATTTTTTTTTTTTTAATGAGTGGGATTGTGTTCTTGTCTTACTGGTTGTTTGGCCTGAGGCTTCCAACACTGGAGTTTGTAGGCTGTTGGGTAGAGCTGGGTCTTGGTGCTGATATGAGGAACTCCGTGAGACCTCACTCCGGTGAATATTCCCTGGGGTCTGAGGTTCGCTGTTAGTCCAGTGGTTCAGACTCGGAACTCCCACTACAGGAGCTTCGGCCTGACCCCCAGCTCATGAACCAAGATCCCACAAGCTGCGTGGGGTGGCAAAAAAAAAAAAGAAAAGAGTGAGAGAGAAAAATAACAAAGTAAAAAATAAAATTAGACTAGGAAACTAACAGATATCTTAGAAAGAATATAAAAATAAAAATATAGATGAATCAAAAACTGGAATGTACCTCAGTACCACAATAGTGAAAAAGAGGAGGAGGGAAGAGGGAAAAGAAAGTGGGGGGGGAAGGCCTTGGCTTTGGAGGGTGGGGCCTAAGCAAGGGTGAGGTTTGGGCGGTGGGTGGGGCCTATGCTTAGTACCCACAGCGCTGGAAAAGGCCCTGTGGGCTGTGGGGGTGGGGCTTAGGCTCAAGGAACAGAAGGGACCCAGGCATGCCCCCCAGCCCTGGTCTCAGAGGGCAGGGGACCTCACCTGGGAGCCCAGCAGGCTTCCTGGGCTAGAGTTGGCAGGGCAAACGCCCTCCTCTCCTCTCCTGCTCCTCCGGTCTGGGAGGTCCCCTCCCACCTGCCTTTCCTGGTCTCCAGGGCCTCCTTCCTATGCCCCCAGGGACCCATGCAGCCTGGAGGGGTCTTTGGAGGGCTGGGGACCGGCCTGGGAGCTCAGCAGGCTCCCTGGGCCTGAGTTGGCGGGGCAAACGCGCTCTGCTCCTCTCCAGCTCCTCCTGGATGGCTCCTCCTGCCTGCCTCTCCTGATCTCCCAGGCCTCAGAGGCACCAATTCTGTCTGGCCTCCACTTCTCCCCCCCTCAGTCCCCCTATGTCCTACCAGTTCACTTTGGGGTTCCTCCCATCTCCTTGGGCATCAGAGTACCCCACCAGCAGCTGGCAGGCGCCCTAGGTGTGGGGAGACGCTAACTCCGTGTCTTCCCACACTGCCGTGATCCTTGTTTTTAGACTTTAGAAAGCTTTTCTCAGCAGCATAAATGAGAACAAGCCATCAGCCTGCTGTGAACTGTGTAGATTTTTAAAAACTGTCTATTGAATATAAATTAAATTAGGAAAGAGAAACACAGCTCATTTCTTTTGGACTCAACCTTTTAGATTTTCAATTTACTTTCAAGAATGACTTTATAGGAATGACAACTCTAGGTTGTTATTGTGTTTTTACTGGGTAATAATGCCCTGTTATATTTGTCAGTCCAATTTCATTTTATTTCTTTCTACTTTGACTGGGTACCATTTCATTGACAATAAACTGATATTCATTTTATGAGATTGAATTCTTCGCTGTAGAAGAATTCTTGTTCTCAGGCCTACATGACCAGGCTGTGCCCTCTGGGTCACCAGACCTATTTGGGAGACCAAATGATGTGAAATTTACTTGGTAAATAGTAAATTGGAGCCAAGCTTCTTAGATAATCATGTGATCCTTACAGCTGTATATGGTCTACTTGACAAAAGGGTGCCTTATTATTAATTGCCCATGGATTGAACATTGAGTTCTGAGACAGATGAAGAATAGGCCTTGCCTTTTCCGTTTGAATTTCCTGTGGATGCCAGTCCTACCAAGTGCATCTAGAAGAGGGCAAGGGGGCATCAGAGAGGGCTGGCTCTCTCTGCACTCTATCCCTGGGGTCTTCTCTAACAGGCCCCCATCAACTACTCTCTTTAGCTTAGGCTGTCAGTCATTGGGTTCCGTTCATACTTAGGGCAGTGCTCCATTGATATTTGGACGGAGGAGATTCTTCAGGGCTGGAGTAAGGGAGAACAGTTGAAACGAGTCAGCCCTTTGAAACCTCCCCCAAAGTGATATATCTATTAGAAAAACAAACCCTTCTCTTGCTGATTGTGACCATCTTCTGCTGTGTAATCTGTTCTCTAGCTTTTCCTGGCTCATGTGGGGAAATCAGCAATGAGGGGAGTAGATATACACTTTAGAAGAGGGTTATTTGGGTCAGGGGGTTCAGGCTGACATTTCTAAGTTACCCACTGTGTGCGAGGGACTGTTTTAAGAGCGTTAGGCTTATGAAATCATTTAATACCCCCACCCCCCAGTGAGATAACTTGCCCAGGATCACACACTTAGTAAGGGACGCCTCTGTGATGAGAATGCAGCCAATCTGGCAGCAAAGTCCTTGGTCTTGGGCATCTTACTGTCTTGTTTCTTCACCTGATTTGTCTCAAATGATCCTCATCAGACTGAATGAGGAATAGCCTTATTGAATCATCTCCTCCAAGGAGAGTTTTGCTGGTGGGACCCAATACTATACGGTGAAAAGCTAGGACTTTCTTTGTCTCTGGGAAGATCCACTTCTCAAGTTTTCAAAGCTGAACACTCCCTGCCCTTTAACACCTTCTTTCTTTAGCTATATTATCAGGTTCTGGGTATATCCAACTGTCCCGGTAAATGATAAATGATGTCACTTTAAGGTGTGTTGGCATCATGTGCTTTAACTGAAGGTGGCCTTGTCTCTGGATCCTTGTGCAGCCCCAAACACCACAGAGGAGGTGGGAACAGAAGAGAGGGAGATGGGAGGGTACTTACCTCCAGGGAATGAAGGGAGAAAGGACTATAGGTAGGGAGAGGAGGGGGAATCTACTGAGGAGGGAAGTCAAGAAAGAAAGCATGCGGAGATAGTGGGCATCCTGCTGAAGGGTTTTGGCAAGGACCTAGGCAGTCGTCAAAGCTAGTGGCCAAACTGGTAGGCTGCTCTTGAGGGGATGCTGCAAAATACAAAGTCCAAGAGATCTGGCTCGTTCTGGAACTAAGTCCTAAGACCTTGACCCTACTTGTTGCTCTTTGTTGGGGGGTGGGGAGAGCTAGATTCAAGTAGCCACAGCTGGCCAGATACTTTCTCTTTCAGGAAGGAATATCATGCTCATGATATTCAGCACATTTGTGCATGCTGTAAAAATATCTTTAGAATATTTATGATAGCTTTCTAAAATTTATAGCTATGCTGAAGTACTGAATGGTATTTACAAGCTTTAAAAAAAATGGGATCATCTCAGTGGTTAAAAGTAAAAGCTTTTATTATGGGAAATTCTGCATGCAATACTCATTGTCAGCTTCCATTGTGTGTGTGTGTGTGGCCCATCTACTTGTGCAGTCACTTCAGGATCCCAGCTCACTTACCCATGCTTGTCGTGACCTTCCTGCAACACTTTCATTAGGATAACCTTCCAAGAATGTAACTTATCTTATTATTAAGGAAATCACAAGTGGAAACTAAATGTATGACAAAAAAGGGTTTAGTAATGCATTCCAAAGTCCATTGCCTGAGGTATTTGGAATACCTGCTATTCTGGTGTGGGAAGCAAGACACTAAGTATGTGTTCACAATATTGCACAAGACACGATTACATTCATATCGTAAACTAAGTGTGAGAGAGAGGGAACATACTGTAGTCTGCTCTAAGCATTTCACCTGTACTAATTCATCAGCTCTTCACAATAACTCTATGAGTTACCCACAATTATTTCCATTTTATATGTGAGGTACAGAGAGGTTAAGAAATTTGCCTGTGGTCACACAGCTATAAAGTAGTGGACTTCTGATGGAAACCCAGGCAGTCTGGCTCCAGAGTTTATGCTACTAGCCCCTGCACTGCAGCTGCTCCTGGAAGATTCATATAACTCAGAAATTATCTTCCACAGTGGTTGTACCATTTTACACTCTGAGTTAAACCTACATCTAGTTATTTATCCAAGAGAAATGAAAACATGGCCACAGGGGAAAAGAAGAACTGGTACAAGAATGTTCATTGCAAGCTTATTCTTAACAGTAAAAAATTGGAAACAGCCTAAATATCCACTTAACAAGCGAATAGCTAATCAAACTGTGGTATATTCATAGCAATGGGATACTATTCAGCAGTAAGGTGGAGCTTACATACAACAATATGAGTGATACCAAAACCTTACCTTGAGTCAAAGAAGTCAGATACAAAAGAGCATGTACTGCATGATTCTTTGAAGTTCAAGAATAGACAAAACAAATACATGTAGATAAAAGTTAGAACAGAGATTACTTTAGGGCAGGGGGAAGGGACATGAGGCTGGGTGATGGCTAGACTCTATATTTTGATTAGTCAAAAATCATTGACTTATGCACTTAGTATCTGTGCCTTTCCTTGTCTGTATTTATACCTCACTTAAACACATATAAGTACATACAGTAAACTGTGAAAGCTCCCCCTTCTCCAGTCTAGTTACCTTTCTCAGCGATAACCATTGTTTACAGACTGGTGTGGAGTTGCCAAGAGTATATATACTTGCCATTTCCATTTGTGTGCCCATACACATCCAGTAGGCTTTTATATTTTAACATAAATAAGGTCAGACTATATGTATTATTCTGCTACCTGCTTTCTTTTTTGATTAACAATACGCCTTGAACGTTTTTCCATGTCCATACTTCAGTTTTGCCTTAATGTCCTTAGCTAGCTTAGGATTCTGTAGTATGAATGTACTTGATTTCTTCAGCCAGTTTCCTTCTGATGGACGATTAGGCATTTTTCAAATTTTTACTTTTACCGTGCTACTATGAAAATTGTTGTACACATATGTTTGTGCACATGTGCAAGCATTTTTGTAGGCTACTTTCCTAGAAGTGGGTTTGCTTGGGCAAAAGGTATGTATGCTGTGGTGGATACTTACAAATTGGTTTCCAAAAATGCTTTTGTCAAAGACACTCCTGACCACATGTGAGAGAGCTGGATTCCTGCATTCTCTCCAACAATGGATGTTATCAATCTTTAAAGCTTTTGAGAGCAGATGGGTAAAAAATGACATCTTGTTTCTGCCGAGATTTTAAAAGGGAAGTTTTGATCTTCTAGTTTATATGCAAATGTACACTTGCCCATAGAGAAACATATGCATCTCCTGTCCTATGCTCCAGGCTATGTAATTCTAGAGAACAGTTCTCTTTCCTTTGGGAAGAAAGAAAAAGAAAGAAGAGAGGTACTAAGCCCTCAAACACAGTATGGTAAGTGGGAGAAAGTATGGTATTAAAAGCAGGAGAACTAAAAATCATAAAGGTTTAATTAAATGAAAGAGATCTCAAACCTGGTGAAAGTAATATTTATTCTGAATTTCAGAGAAGGTGTAGGATTTTTGAAAGTATTTGATATGGTTTCTAAGTTCAAACAATATTATAGTATCTATTAGATATTAACATAGAGAGATGACAGTGACATAGGTGCAAGCATTCATTCATTCAAATAAATATTTTTGAGGGCCTGATGCTCTCTCAACAGCAAGTTAGAGAATACTTTCTAATTTTAATTTGATGGACTATTTTAGTGAAAATAGCAAAATTCTGCTCATTTATTCCTTTTTTAAAATTTATTTTATTTGAGGTATAATGTACAATGTTATGTTAATTTCCGCCATAGATCAGAGTTACTCAGTTATACATATATATACATTCTTTTTTTGTATTCTTTTCCATTAGACTTTATTACAGGATACTGAATATTGTTCCCTGTGCTATACAGAAGGGCCTTGTTGTTTATCCATTCTCTATATAATAGTTTGCATCTGCTAATCCCAAACTCCAAATCTATTCCTCTCCACCCTCCCTCCCCTTTGGCAACCACAAGTCTGTTCTCTATGTTTATGAGTCTGTTTCTATTTCATAGATAAGTTCACTTGTGTCATATTTTAGATTCCACTTCTAAGTGATATCATATGGTATTTGTCTTTCTCTTTCTGACTTCACTTAGTATGATAATCTCTAGGTCCACCCATGTTGCTACAAATGGCATAATTTCATTTCTGTTTATGGCTGAGTAGTATTCCATTACACACACACACACACACACACACACACACACACACACACATCTTCTTTATCCATTCATCTGTCAATGGACATTTTGGTGGCTTCCATATCTTGGCTATTGTAAATAGTGCTGTAGTGAACATTGGGGTGCATGTATCTTTTGGAATTATAGTTTTCTCCAGATACATGCCCAGGAGTGGGATTGCTGGATCATATGGCAACTCTATTTTTAGTTTTTTGAGGAACCTCCGTATTGTTGTCCATAGTGGCTGCACCAGTTTGCATTCCCACCATCAGTGTAGGAGGGTTCCCTTTTCTCCACACCCTCTCCAGCATTTGTTATTTGTAGACTTTTTAATGATGACCATTCTGACTGGTGTGAGATGGTACCTCATTGTAGTTTTGATTTGCATTTCTCTAATAATTAGTGATGTTGAGCATCTTCTCATGTGCCTGTTAGCCATCTGTATGTCTTCTTTGGAGAAACGTCAGGCATTCATTCTTAATATGGTAGCCATTGTTGATCTCGATACCTGTTGGAATTTTTAAATTTAGTCCAAATTTGTTAATGATGGCTGAATTTTGAAAAGTGACATGACTTGCTTTATGAAACTGGTCAATTTAAGGCAAACATTGAAAACTGACCCTATCACTGTGCTCTCCAACTAACCTCTATCCACCCACCGATCCCGTAACTGCTTTTTAAAAGAAAAACTGTGTGGGCTTCCCTGGTGGCGCAGTGGTTGAGAATCTGCCTGCCAATGCAGGGGACATGGGTTCGAGCCCTGGTCTGGGAAGATCCCACATGCCGCGGAGCAACTAGGCCCATGCGCCACAACTACTGAGCCTGCGCGTCTGGAGCCTGTGCTCCGCAACAAGAGAGGCCGAGATAGTGAGAGGCCCGCGCATCGCGATGAAGAGTGGCCCCCACTTGCTGCAACTAGAGAAAGCCCTCGCACAGAAACGAAGACCCAACACGCCATAAATAAATAAATAAATAAAATAAATTTAAAAAAAAAAAAAAAAAAAAAAAAAGAAAAACTGTGTCTTGGATATATTTTTAATGGTGTTTCCTTTCAGAAAAAGTTCACTCCAAAAAAACCTTCTTTTCCCAAACATGGAGTAGGTCAGTCTCTGGCATAGCCTTGGAATGCCTGAGTTGCCTAGGGGGTGGGAGTTTGGGAAGTGGGTGTCAATGACACCTTCCCCTGAGGCAGTATTGCCAGAGGGCTTTGCAGTCTGTACCCCCAGGAGTTCTGCCTTCTTAAATTAGAGACAGTTGAGATCTGTACTGAGTTTAGCACGATTTATGCAGTGTGAATTTACTCTTGCTGGTGGTAAGAGGACTGTTAAGTCACTTACAGATTCTATTCTTGGAAATGTTAAATTTATTAGTAGCAAAAATCACTATGGTCATTCCTTCTAGTGAGCGTCTGTGGGTGCATTTACTCTTCTCCAAGGGATCTCAAATTTTTAAATTTCATGACTTCTCTATCTGCCTCCCTGTCTCTCCTCCTACTCTGTAAATTGCTGTTTCTGACCTGTGCTTCAGGCAGACTTATGGCTTCCCTGAGGGGCACCTGAGAGAGATGAGGTGCTGATCACCTGTTCCTAGGCCCCCCCACTCCTTACCTCTATCCTACCTCTGGCAGAGCAATTTTTCCTTCCCTTTTTAACTTTCAAGTAGGCTTTTACTAGAAGAATCACTTCCAATGATAGAAATACATTTGGAAACCATAGCAGTCCTGCAAAGGAGTTTGAACACTGTGTATGTATCTCTTGATGTTCACGTGTACAGAGACAAGATGGTCATTTTTATCACCTTACTCTGCACTGATCTAATTGGCCCAACTCCTAAGCAGTGCCATTCAAAACCCAGCTTTTCTTTTCTAATCACTGGTGTCCTAAGTAAGACAGTATTTGAAGGAATGGTTGGAGAATGCTGATGATCAGCCTCCATCACAGAGTCTGAACTTCAGCTTCTCGTTTTTCTTAGCTACTCATTCTTAATTCAGGAAAGCTTTCAGGGATGCATGGATTTTGAATTTGTTTTTTTCTTTTTGGATTGAAAAAACACGCAGTATCCCAGGAGGTAAGGTCTAATATGTTCAAACTGCTCCAAGAACTATGTGGGAGTTTTTTAACAGTGCAAATGATGTTTGTAATAATAATCAATTTTATTTATCACTGGTACTTACAGGGGAAATATTTAGCAATTAGCTCTGTGTAAGTGTGTATTTCAAAGTAATAAAAAATATTTCTTTATAAAGAGATTCTCTAATTAAACAGCCTCACTAATATTGCTGACCTCTCCATCACATTCTGTTACTGAGCACTGATCTTATTTCCTAAGCAACTAGAAAATGTGCTTGACCTGGGTTAGCATGAGCTTTGGAACTACTATATTCTTATTCAGTTAGGAAGCAAGAGGTCATTCTTAACATCTTTATAGTAACCAAAAGACAATCTCCTAAAAGTAGATTAGTGAGTAGACTTAGTTCATAGTTTCATATGTATGCATTACTGTATCCTGTAAAAATGAGAAATATCAGGCAGTGATTATCCAATCCAAATAATGACTAAGAAGATGGTTATTCGATCTCACCTTTTACCCCCATAATAAGTGCCACCAGGAATATTAAAATCACTGCTTCAGTTGGTTCTGTAAATATTTATAAGAAGCCAAAGTGTTCTGAATATTTTTATTAGCAGGATTTCTAATAGATTTTTTGGCTGAATAAACAATTCTCTTGAACTTCATTTTCTTGGAGTGGGAGGGAGTAGGGGAGTATATAATTTTAGGAGGACTAGAAATAAGGGTTCCTCGTTGAGCGTGACTTCCACCTGGTTATGAATGGTTTCCTCTGGACATGTTTGCTGTTTATCATCTAGTTTTCATCTCATTCATAACTTTGCAAGAGCAGTGATTCTCAATACGCTTCTTTCGGGAGTCAGGGCTCAGTAACAGCCGCTGACTCAGCAATGCTGGGGAGAGGGCACAGAGGGATTAGCAAGGACCCCAAGTGATTCTGCTCTGTGGCTCTCCTCTTTTGGAATCACTGCTTCTGGGCTCTCTGTACTGCCCTCCTGCCTCCTCATGAGTTGGATTAGATTTATAGCAGCTGCTGTCGACATGGTTGCCTAAATCTGTGGAATGTTTTGCTAAACACTACTGGTGAAATAGTCCACATTAAGTCTGTAACTCCCTCCAACACACACACGTTTTTTTTAACCTGTCCTCTGTCTTTAGTCTTTTACTCACTTAATCACTTTATGATTTTGCACTTTGACATCCTATAGATTCATTAAGATCTTTTATTCCAAGCACCCGGGCTTTATTTAACATGGTGATTAGCCAAAGTGTTATTCTGTTTGAGCTAAGTGGTGACAGTGTATTTGATTGGAGCCTTGTAATTATTATTTTAAAATCAAAGTAATAGATTATGATCTCGAAATAGGAATGTGATCCAAAAGAATAATAGTAATTAGAAAAGCAACCACTTAGAAGAAAGTAAATGCCCCATCACAGACCACAGGGGCCTCTGTGCCCTGAGTCCCACCTACCTTTGCAGCCCCATTTCCTACCTCACTTCTCCCCCAACCCCGCACCTTCCTGCCCACGCTCCCACCCCACCCCACCCCCGCCTTGCCTGGACTAGCCTCACTGCAGCCTTCCAGTTTGTAGAAGTAACTGTGTTCTTTCCTGCCTTGGGGATTGCACCTGCTGTTCTCTCTACCTGAGGAACTCCTCCACTAGTGTCTCCTTGGCTGGATCCTTCGAGTCTCACCCATAGTCTCGTCTCCTTAGGGAGGCTTCCCTGGCCACAGTGACTGCAGTCATTCCCACACCCCACTGCCTGTCCACACATAATGCACATCATCATCTCTCACAGCATCCTATTTATTTCCTTCAACATTAGGAATCCTAAGTTGTGTCTCCTTGGTACTTGTCTGTCTCCCCCACTGGACTCCAAGCTCCGTGAGGAAGATGAAGACTTTACCTTTCTCATTCACCGCTGCAGCCTCATTGCCATTCTGGCACCTGGCATTGAGTGAGTGCTCAAGACGTACTTGTGGTTGAATGAATGGAATGTTCTGAGGTCCTAAATTTTTCTGAACCCATAGCAAAATATTCTATACTTAGTACTTCTATTATGATAACACATTATCTTCCAGTGGTTGAATTTAACCAAACTGTGCTGACTTTTCTCAGGCATATGAAGGATCAGAATAAGAAGGTGGCCAACCTCAAGCACAATCAACAGTTGGAAAAAAAGAAGAATGCCCAGTTACTGGAAGAAGTCCGCAGGCGAGAGGATAGCATGGCTGACAACTCTCAGCATTTGCAGGTGAGCCCAGCCTTCTCCTCTTAACCCTTAAATAATTGGAGATTGACTCCCTCCAACATGTACTCCTTGCTGTGGGAAAATATGCATGGAAATGGTGGACTTGCCTTTGCTCTGAGTCCAGCACTAACAGTGTACTCCCAGGGAGCCCAATAGGTCTTTCCAAGTTCAAAGCATCATTTTCAAAATAGTGCCCAAGAAAGGCCGGCTACGGTGGAGACTACTAATGCTACACACAGTGTCTTCGTTCCTGTACCTCACCTTAAAAGGCAAGGGCTGCAGTTATACATTTGGCAAGAAGCTTCAAACAGAAACGTCTTCCTTTTAGAATTATATTGAACTTGTTTTGGTGTCAGAAGGGAAATGTATGAGTATTATCACAGAAAGTATTTGAAAGAGGATGCATTAAACTGACTTCAGACAGTTTACAGAACTGGTTTTGTTTTGTTCAAAACTCCAAGGCTGTGATCATTATTCTGTCTTTTCTGTGGAATACAGTTATCTCTGAATGGATGGCCTGTCTCGGAAACCAACTGGCTGATGGAAAAACCAATTTTTCCTCATTAACCATCCCTGTTTTTGGCAAAAGAGCTCTCCCCATGTGTTCAATAAAACATTCAAGCTAAAACGGGGCATTTGCTTTGAAGTCCCTTTATTTATTCCAGTGTGCCTTTAAACAGAGCAGTTCAAGTTCGAGTTGGCCAGAGTTCATGTTAAATTCTGCTTATTAATTAGTGTCTTTCTCTAGTTATATATTAGGTTTCCTCCTTGTAGATAGAAGAAGTTAGATAATTTCAATATGTACTCATAATTCATTTTTTTAATTGACCAAAAGAGAAATAAATTATTATTCCAGAGTCGGAAATCCAAGGAAATGTCTTGCACAGAACATGGCACAAGGTGGTTACTTGGTCAGTATTAGTTTCTCTTTTCTCTGTGTCCTGGAGATGCCTTAATGGTGTCAGTGAAGCCCCTTTACATCGATGCCTGATTTGGATAGCATGATAGTAGCATCAGGTCCTTTTTTCACTCCTGGGATCGTCTTAAGATGGACTCGTAGTTTATTTGAATCCATGGCTTCCTCAATGTTTTTGACACCCAGGGTTTTGGGTGTTAATTCTCCCATGAATCTTATGAGATGTTATATTAGAGCCTACAAACTGAGATAATAATAACTAAAATTTGCAGAACTTTATTGCCTTGTCAGACATGTATTCTTATTTATTCCTCAACAGTAATGTTGGTAATTTTATATAAGGTAATACTAGAGTCTCAGAAAAGTTATGAAGTGGCATCCTAGTAAGGGATGGACATAGATCTGACTTCAGGTCTTCCTGCCTTCAAGAAACTAATGTAGAGGAACAATAACAGTAGTGGATACCATTTATTGAATTTTCAGTATGCTGTGTACTGTGCTCTGTACTTTATAGCACCTATTAAATTCTTATGTCAACTGGGTTAGTTGGGAGTCTTATTTCCAAGTGACAGGAACACAACAACCTGAACTAAGCAAAAAAAGAAAAAAAAAGTGGGGGGGGAATCTGTTGCCTCAATAAACTGAAAAGGCCAGGAGAGGAATTCAGGTCTGACTACATGCAGATATTCAAGCAATGGCATCAGGAATCTGTCTTCATTCTACTCACAGGCATGCTTTGCTCTTTGTTGCCTTGAGTCTCAGGAAGGCTGTCCACAGTGATGCCAACTATGGCCACCAGCAGCCAGCCTACATTCTATAAGTGCAGCCACCACAGGGGGAGGAGAAAGGTTCTTTCTGAGTAGTTCTAGCAAAAATTCAAAGGCCGATAGAATAAATAAATTGGGCAGGCCAGGATCAAGTTATATGATTACCTGGAACCTAGGGGGAAAGGGTTAACCTCACCCAAATCTGCTGGGCTGAGATTGAGGACAGGTGATCTCCCACAAGAAAGAGAGGAGTTCTGTTCAGAACAGGTGCTAGGCAGGTAAAATCACAGAGATCCACTATAACCATAATAAGGGGCATATTCACTACCATTTGTTATATGAGAAGAAGAAGGCCGTTAGAGGTTAAGTAACTTGCCCAAAATTATTTAGCTAATAAGTGGCAAAGTCAGGACTCAAATCCAGATCTGACTGTCTTCAAATAGTGAGAGTTCTGGAGAATTAAGAGAAGAAGGTAAGAAAACTGTGGAGTGGCAGAGAGACTTCATGGGATAGATGGGATTGGAGGTGAATAAGTTTGACATGGAAGGAACAGAGCAGTAGGGAAGGCTCACCAGCCAGGAGAACTATCAGAGAAAGTACAGAGGCTGCAGAGAGCAAGGTACAGTCAGAGCACAAAACATAATAGACCAATTGGTCATGGTGGCAGTAAAGTTAAGTGTTGTTGTTATCTTTCTTAGCTGACTCTGGAGCTAGAATGCCTGGGATTCAAGCTTTAAAATTTACTAGCTGAGTGTCCTTGAGCAGGTTACTTAACTTCCCTAAGCCTCAATTTCCTCATCTGTAAAATGAGAATAATAATTGCATCTACTCCAGAGTTATTGTGAGGATTAAAGAGTCAATGCATATAAAGAATTTAGAACTGTACTTGGCATAAGCTATGGTCAAAATAAGTGTTAATGATGAACTGTTATTATAGTAACAAGGAAAAGATAAAAGAAACATTTTTTTAGAATGTTTATTACATGCATGGGTATTTATATAGTTCTACTCTGATATGCACTATGTTTTTGTTTTTTCTATATATAGTAATTTTTTCTTTTCTAAGGACACATCTAGTTATGGAAATTAATGTCTTGTTTTGGCCCATGAACTTTTGTATAGCAATATTTTCATAAGGGGCCTTGATAACTACCTCATAGGCATATTCATAAAAGATAGCATGGTCTGGAATTGCTTAGTTGCATTCCTGACCACCCCAAATAAAGGATAGCATTTGAAATGCAATAAAAAGTAATCACGATTAATTTTGATGAAAATGTCTCTGGTTAAGGTTAATAGAGAGTGAAACTCCCACTTTCCTGGATTGTTAAGCAGATGTACTCGATGCAGTAATTACTGCCTTCTGAAGACAGAACTTTCCTTTCTGGGGGCACTTGATTTTTTAGTATTGCTGTTGTTTTAAGTACTTCCTGTTTATAAGTTAGCCTATTAATCCCTTTAAGTATCAGTCAACTGGGATCTGGTTTGGTTGGTTGACTGGTTGGTAGATGTGGGATTGGCACTTACTAAATGTGATTGATTCTACACCAGCATTTTGTAATGGTTGGACACCCTGACTTCATGATTTCAACCAACCAAATAGGTATTACATCCAGAAAAATCTCAGGTAAAGTACTGCCTGCGATAATAATAGCTGTTCACTTAGGCTCCAAAGAGAGATCAAAGAGATTCATCCAGTTGGTATGAAAATTGGAGACAAATTTGAATGTAGATAGAGTGACCATGTTATTTATTGTCCAAACCAGGATGCAGGCAAAAAGTGGGCCATTTCAGTCAAACCTAGAAATATAGTAATGCTAAGAAACATTTCACAAACTCACCCTTCTTTAGTTCCTAAGTTTATATTTTTATGTCAGGAATTGCAAACTCAAATGCCTTCAGGGTCCAGGCTGTTCATATAAGTAAGAAACAGATTTGCATGTAAGAAAATT
This sequence comes from Eubalaena glacialis, assembly GCF_028564815.1. Classification (NCBI taxonomy): domain Eukaryota; kingdom Metazoa; phylum Chordata; class Mammalia; order Artiodactyla; family Balaenidae; genus Eubalaena; species Eubalaena glacialis. Next base: position 79,661,138 of record NC_083722.1, on the reverse strand, counting down.
TATGACGTCTGGTTCTTTCAGCTTGTATTTTTTTTTTTTTTTGGTAGAGATGTATCAGTTAGCAATTGCCATAATAATACTGTGTAGCAAATCACCCCTAAACTCATTGACTTTAAAGCATCAGTAATTATTCTCACAGATTTTTAGGTGAACAGAGTAGCTCAGTTGCTCCAGGGTGGGCTAGGGTGGGCACGTCTGCTTCTCACTCAGGTCTGTGGGTGGCCAGGGCAGCTCTGTTCCACGTGTGTTTAGTCCGAGACTCAGGCTGGAGGGGCATCAGCAACCCAAGGGAAACTCTTCTGATGACAGTAGCAGAGGCACAAGACAGTAAACAAAAACATGCTAGGCCTCATAAGGCCTAGTCTTTAACATTATGATTTTTCACCCCACTTCAAGACACATGTATAAGCTAATAGTCAAGGATTGGGGAAGTACACTCTGTCCATGAAGAGAACATTGTAAAGAAGTAGATACAAGGAAGGATGAAGAATTGAGACCAGTCACTCAATCTGTTAAAAGAGATAAGGTGTGGAGAAACATTTCTCTGTTATAGGAAAAACAATAACATAAACATAATGAAAAATTACAGCTGCAGTGGCCTTAGTTTATGGATGTAATTGAGAGTGATGGAGACTGTAGGGAACTCAAGAGCCCATGCCTCATCGAAAGGAGTTGGGACCACTAAGCTTTGGCTGGATGTTGCCACAAAGGTGGGCCTAGGGTTGAGGGACCTTCTGTTTGTCATAAAATGTGAATTTTTATGTGAAATCCATGGATTTTAGAAAATTGGTTCAATTTTTTAAAGCACTCTATGGGTCCAGTGAAGCACATGTGCTGGTGAATTGACCATTGGTTTGCAGCCTCTGTTGCACAACCTCATGCTCTGATCCCACTGGTTTCATGTGGTGTAAATAAAGAGACTAAGAGTGCACCCTAGCTAGATCAGCTTGACCCATCGAAGACGGATGGCAGTTCAGCGTGTTTGTGTGAGTTTTTTTTTTTGTCAGAAAATACCTTGAATAGCTTGAGTTATTGTTCCCCAGAGGAATAGCCACAATCTATAGGAATAGAGAGTGTTCTTAATTTAAGTTCTAAAAAAATTTTTTTTTGAGAATTGGCAAAGAGAGCAGGAAGGGAAAGATAAAGACCCATGGAACTGAACTGTCCAGTATTCCAATAGTGGCCCTTATTATTTTTAGCTCAGGACCTTGAGTAACGCAGAGAATCTCTCTGACCCTCACTTTTTTCATCTGTAAGTGGGTATTACCCTCTCTATGTCCATGGGTGGGTTAAATAAGATGAGGTTTATGAAAGAGCCTAGCATAGTACCTGATCTGTGTGGCGTTCAGTTATTAGAGCTTTCTCCCAGAGAGACTGATAATGAGCTTTTAAACATAGAAGACAGTGACCATTGGGAGTATCACCCAACAAATACTTTGCAATTATTTTACACTGATGAGTAATACAGATATAGAGCACACACTAGTAAATGAAAGTTTCCAGTAAAGCATTAAAAAAACATTTTGGTCAATAAGGAGGAAAAATTAAAACATTTTTCAAGTTTATGTTGAATTGTGTGTGAAAGTAAGATGTGAAAGATCATGATTTTCTTGTATAATTCTTTAGAACTGTTCCCCAGGACACAGATTATAGAGCATAATATTTATGTCTGGCCTTGGGGCTTTGGGCTTCTGTGTGTCCCACTAGAGCCCGCATGAACATTTTTCAACAAGGTGTTTTGCTGAAGATTCACCCTAATTCGTCATTACCAGAATGGGGTGCATTCCCCACCCCCCGACCTCTAGCTATTTCTTGCTGAGTAAATATGCCAATTTGAAGTCCCAGTGGACATCTTTGTAGATTTTGGCTGCATTTTTCCCTGGGCAGCTTATCGAGTTAATGAACTAACATTCTAAGAAATACATGCGCCAATATTTTATGCTTCTTTTCTGTTGTATGTCTGCAGAATTCTCTTCAATTTATTGCTTGAAAACTAAAATCTGTTCTTGTATGCTTCCGTTTCCAAATTATAGGTTCCCAGGGAACTGTAAAGTTTCTTCTCTGCCAGTGGTTAAACCCAAGTGTGATCAGTTTAAAAAGCAAATGAATGTTCCCATTTGTTCTTGTCCTTTTAGTAAAGTTCTAAAAAATAAACCTAGAAAGACAATTTTATTTTTCAATTTGTGCAACTCTGTGCATCCATATCTTTTTTCCAATGGGACTTCCTTTACTTTGCTCCTCCAATTAGAGTTGGAATCCGCTAACAGAGGAAGTGTAACAAACAACATAAACCTCAAAAATGCATAGATTTCAGCAAAACATATAGTTCTTTATGAAGTTCCCAAGCTTTGCTAAGTTTTTTCTTCACAGAGGGACACGTATGTTTTAAGCAGCAGTTTTTAAGCCTCATATCTATACATTCATCTCTCTAAGTCACTGAGTTAAGTTCAATTCCCGAAGCTTAAAATTGTTACTGTAACTGTGATCTATGTTCATGTGTTATGGTACACTTCTAAGTACTGCCATTGGAAGAAACCTGACCAGCAGAGTTAAGAGATTCATCATTGTCAAAATATGATTATTTAGTTCCTAGTTTTCCATGGCTGTTCTGTTGGCATGGTGTAGAGTGATTTAGGAAGGCTCCATTTCAGCCGTCTTGGTCAACATATGGAAAGATGAGAAAAGTCATCCTAACATAGGTTTAAAAGAAAAATCCACATTTGTTCAAATTTTCATTAGAACTTAATATGATTTTTTTTTTAATACTCCGAGGTGTTTTATTTCTTCTGTCTTGTGATTTTCTACCTTGATGGGTAGAGATTGGGAAATTCCATTAAATTATGGATAAATTCCATCGTGTTGTTGACACGTGGACTGAGCTTCATCCAACATTTCCAAACTCTGTTCATGGTTTCAGACGATGAGAAATACTCAAGTATTTGCAGGTCTGCGGAGGACACAGAACGTTGGTGAGGGTGACTGCGGGTTAGTACAGAAGTGCTTTCTTTTCTTGGGGATTTATTTTGACATTTGTTTTTCTTTCACACTATAATCCCCCACGAGCCAAAAAATGACTTTTGTTGTAGCAGGTCCCTGTAGGCATTCTCAGAAAATCTTATTTGACAATCAGTTTCTAGTAGCCTTGAGTTGAAGTCAGTTACTCTTTGTAGTAACTCATAGACTATCAGGGGTGACAAGGCATCCTGTGCAATGTATTTGGGAGCTAACCATTTGTTACAAATGTTCCAAGAAGCCAAGTGGAATCATGTAAATAAAACTGTTGTATGTGGAGTTTTTCTTCTTTCCTCCCAATAAAGTATTACTTGTTTTTCCAAACGTGCAGTAACTTGCATATTTCTTCTGAGAAACGTCTTCTGCTTTTTCCTGAGGATTTGTGACCTAATCCTCCACTTCATATAGCCCCTCTGTACAAACACAGTATATTTCTGTGGAAAAGAGAGGTTTACCCTTAATCAAGTGTTGCCTAATCTACCTACTAAATTACCCCCTGGAGACAGAGTGGAGTTCATTATTCTTTGCTGCAGGGTTTTCATGTTTCGCTCCATTTGTGCCTCTTCGACAGTCCTCAGCAAAGTGGATGTTTGTCAAAGAGAGAAGATCCTGCAGAATGAAATGTAACATATTTGTCAGATGAAATCACTGTTATAATGGGAGTAGAGTCTTGAATGCTCTGGAATAACAAAGCTTGAGGGGATGGGGGCTGGAAAAAGAAATCTTGCTAGAATGATCTGATAATCTTATTCATTTAGGTGGAGGTTCCTTAGGAGGATGAGACTTTTTTTTTTTTAATATTATCCCATTTTTGTGCCTTTGGTCCCAGAAATACAAATTGATAAGGGGAGGGCAACCTGCATCCTACTATGATCTCCAGTGAGAATTAGAAGCAGACATAGATGTGCCAAAGGAAGAGTGTGCTTCAGCTCTCGGGAGAGGGGGGCTTGCTTTGTAGAGTCTGCTTTTCCTCTGTTTAACTTTTACCTCTGGGTTTATTTTGAGGTGAGGTTTGGGCTGTAAACTGGAGACATCATTTTTATATGTTTATTAAAATCACTGCTGATGATCAAGTTAGCCAATAATAACAATAATGCAGCTCAGCTAGAGCCCTGTGTGCTTCTCAAAGTGCTTTCATGGGGTGATAATCCTTTCCCAGGTGAAAGTTTGTGAACCAGAAATCATGCTTTAAAAGCCACTGAGAAATGAGACTTTTAAGGTGTGTACTTGGGAGTATGTTTTTCTTCTATTCTGCTTGAATCCATACCATGTGCAGTATAATTTTCAAAGTAGACACAATGAAGACATTACTGAAAAACCTACACTTTGAAGGCAAGGGGACTGAAAGAAGAAAAAAGTTCTGATAGCACACCTTATTATTTTTTCAAAGGTAGAATTTACATAATAACTCACACACGTGGGATTCTGGGATTCGGTAATCCCTAGGGGCAATCGTGTTCAGCATGCATCAAAAAAGCCAGTCCAGTTAAACCAGCTCTTCCTGGCCAGGGTAATTATGGCAGGCTTACCTTGAGATATGGCTACCAGAGGTTAGTCATGGGGGCACCTGCAGATCGCAGTGCCTGTCACCCTGACATCAATAACCTCTTTCTAATAGATGTTGGTATTTCAGACCATCGCTGGCCAAGGTGGAGACCTGGGCATGGTTAATTTTTTAAAAATGTTAACTTTGACTTATGGCTTGTCCAAACCATTGCTAAGCTGTATATTCAAACACTCCAGATTATGGAAATGACAATCAATGACATGGGCAATGATTTAGGTGGAAATCTTACAAAAAGAAAATACAACTCTAAAATCTTGTTCCTATTCACTTAATAGTCTCTCCTGTAATATGTGTTTGGGAAGTTGGTAATCTGGATTTATGACATTTTTAATTTCTTCTCTGCTATTACACTCTCCCTCACTTCTTATTTATGTTGCCTGAAAAAACCCTGCAAGGTTAAGCAATCATAAGTTTTTCTTACTAGAAAGGACCATAGACTTTGTTTAATACAAGCCCCTTGTTTTGCTGATGAGGAAAGTAGGGCCCAGCAAAGGCAAACGACCTGCCCAAGATCCCAGAAGGAGTTATTGGCCAAAGGGAGACCAGATCCCAGGCCTTCTGCATTCTTATCCAGTGCTGTTTGTGCAGACCTCTGGTTCCATAAAATACATCTGCCTTTAGTAGGATTTGAACCGTTAACCCAAAGGTCCAAAGATCAGGCCTGTGCTCCCTCAGTGCTGGATTTTAGATTGACTATCTAAGACAACATAAAATTACCCCTCACAATAAACTAAGCTTTATGCATATTTTATAAACAAAATATTCTGTCTTCTCCTGTTCTCTTATGTTTTTAAAATAGAGTAAATAAAGAAGTGGCAAATTGGCAGTGAAGAAAATTGCTATGAGAACTGTCTGTGAAGCTTAGGATACTTCAGATGATAAATAAAAATTGGTTTAAGTTTTTCTATCTTTGCCACTTTTTCTCATTCACAGAGTCTGGTCACCCATAAAGAGACTCAGGAAGTCTCTTATCATGGAAAACAAGTGTGAATTGCTTAGAGAATTCAACAGTAACAATGATAGCTGCTACTTTTTATTGAGCAATGAACTAGGCCAAGGGTAATGTCTTTGGTTGAGTTCCTTGGGAAATTTAGAATCTGAGATTAATATGCAGGGGGTTGGTTGGGAGTGCTCTCAGGAAGGGAGGGAAGCAGGATTGGGCACGGGAAGAAATTGAACTGTAATGTAGTTGCAGCAAAGGCCTCAGCAGTTCCTATCAGTTCCTCTGGAGTTGGGGTGGCCTTTTGGACGGAGTTGAGCCCAGTTGAGATGAGAGTGCTGGGCCTTTGTAACCCCTCACCAACAATCAATGGATGCACACAACCCCTGGGGAGGGCAAGGCAGCTCTCAGGGAGGGCATGTCCCTGGCAGCTGGGGAACGAGTGCCTTAGTCCAGAAGAGGAATCTGGGCAGCGCACCACTGCATCTACAGCAAGTATCCAGTATGTATGTTGCACTCTCCCCTTTGACACCCACAACAGACAAACACATCTGATCTCAGGACTCTTGCCCACCCAGCTTCATAATTTTCTCAATACAAGCAACTGTTCAAAACCAATCCTAGTTGGCCAAATTGCTCTGTATACACATTGACTTGTTTAAACTTCCCAACAAACAAATCAGGTTGCTACCATCTTTGAAGCCATTTTTACAGGTGAGAAGATTGAGACTTGGTGGTGTTAAACAAGAGAAAGAGCTGGCATTTTTCCTCAGGTCTCAACTACAGTAACTATAGCAACAGTGAAAATAATGGTCAGGCTACTCCAAAAACAGGTAGAAAAGTTAGATGACGTAACCTTGGGTAAGGAGGCTTCACATGGATTTTATAGGGTACTGGTTAAACTTCTTTTAATTAATGGGATAGACTTAAATGCTTCTTAAAAGCTTCTAAAGCTCTGCCTTCATGTTGCCTCAGTTCAGCAAGCAGTCCCACTGATGTTTTTTGAGGACTTTTGTGTGCCAGGTGCTGTGCTACCTGCTGGGCATTTAACAATCAGTATGATAAAATTCTTTACCCTTGAATATCTCAAGATCTTTTCTTCTGACTAAAGGTGTCTTTCCCAGGCATCTTATTTGCAGCAGCTTCTGTAAGTAAACTAGAGAGTGTGTTCCTGGGCTGTTGCTTGTTCCGGGATGGAAGGTTTGAAAGAGGTAACAGTGAGGATGTTTCTGTAGCTGGAGACTTGGTGAGCTGCAGCAGAAGCTCCAGAAGGCCTTATGTAGCACAGCTCTGCAGTGGGGCTTCTAGTGTCTGAGTGAGTGAGAGATGAAAGTAGCAAGGGTGTTGAGGATCTGGATTCTATTCTAGGCTCAGTCTATAATTAACTGTGTGACTTTGAGCAAGGGATTTTTGTTCTCTCCGAGTCTGCTTTTTTGTCTACAAAACAAGAGGTTTATATTGGGATAAGGGCCCTTTCAACTCTGAAATCCTGGGGTCCTGGGACTAACTGAAGGATGCATACATGTGATGCATTAAAAGTGCCACCTGAGAGGGTAGTTCATGGTCCCACTGTCAATGCTGCTGCCCAAATAGAGCATTCATGTCAGTGGTAGGGATGTCTTCGAGTTGGGAATCCAGGAAAATGGGGGAAATTCGTTTTCTTCAGTACCAGCCCCCCTGTAGTATAATACATGGTTTTAAATATAATTTATTCCAAGAACTCATTCTGTTTTCCATCTGAATTGCAAGGATTGCCATTTTTTGAAGACTTTTGTAGGGTGCACTAAAACATTGTTTTCTTTCTTTAGAGTAGTTGGTTATAATAATACATCCACCAATTGTTACTTTTTTGGTATAAGATAAAGATTAGCACTGTGACAGTCTGGACACAAGATAAACAATGCAGGAACTCCTCAGAATTGACCTACTTGGGTTACAGACTTATTTCTCAAGGGCAGGAGCTATGTGGCTTTTAAATGTAATTATTTGTGAAGTAGACTATTATTTTAATAAGCCACTATGTCAATAGAGGCTATTTTCCCCCCTCAACTGTGTGGGTCATAGTGAGCTGTGGGAAAATAGAAAGAGGATAATTTGACAAAAACCTGGTTGATATTATCTAGGTTTACATTTCCCAAACACATTTATGAAAGTGAAGTTCTATGAGATACTATTAGAAAAGAGTGTTCAGTTTGTCAAATGCCTTTGGAAAATAATAGGTACTCTCTCCTTCACTTGGAGAGTCACCATGCATATTAGCATATTAAAGACACTGAGAAGTGCTGTGATCTAGAAAACTGTTTAATGTTCTTTAAAATTTCTCCAAATCATTTGACAAAAGAAGTCCCCCCCCCACCCCTGAACATCTACTAACATTGCAAAGAATTAGTGTTTTATGAAACTTGGGCAAATGCTGATCTAGGCAGTTTACAATGCTGATAGCTGAATTTTGCAATCAGCTCTTTGATTACAGGTTGAGGTTGAACAAACTCTATAATGATGCTTTATTAATCATTATATTATCTTTGCTGAATAAAAATTCACCTGGGCATCTTAAAATGGCTTTACACCTGCTACTTGATTAAAAAATAGTTCTGTTAGAATTATTGGCCAAGAAAGTTCTACTTCTGATATAGTTTAAAAAAAATTGCACCTCATTAAAAATGTTGATGTGAAGCAAACTTGAAAAATGTTTGTGACAGGCATAGTAGTATTTCCTTCTCTCACCCTGTGACTCTGGGATCTGCATTGACTTCTGATTATAAGCTCACATTATGCTATGCCCCAAATCCAAATGTGATAAAGAATATTTTGGAGGAAGAGGTGGAAATTATTCCAGCCTTAAAATATAAAATTGAATTTTTAAGGTATCCATTGTGAATTCTCACTTGGATGCAGTTTTGCCCTCTTCCTACTAAAGCAGTTCATTGGCGGTGTGCAATATAGTGCTTTAGGTTCCTGTCATGCTGTCAAAATCAATTATACGAGTTGAAAATGAAGCACAGAGCGTCCCTGTGTCATTAGTAGCAGGCTTGTTTCTATTTTGGTTGTACATTTTTGGCTGTGAAAGGATCCTTATGAGAAATTAGAAAACTGCAAATTTAAAAATGTTAACAGTTAAACAATATGACATTGAATGTATGTCTCCTGGATGCCTGAGTCTGATCGTAAATGGGCCTATAATCTCTGAATGAACTGCACCTCTCTTAACCTGGCTTAATGATGGCTTTACCTTTTTACTCATCTTACAAAATTATTTACCCCCGTAACCTAAATGGGGAATTAAGGCCATATGAGACTGTGGCTTCATTCACCTGATTAAAGTTTCACTTCACAGGAATCACCACCGTCCAATGTTTGAGACCAGGATTGTAGTTAAAATTGCATCTTTAGGGACTGTGGTGTCTGGGTGATATACTACAAGAGGAGGGAGAACCCTCTTTTCAGTTTTAACAGATTCTATAATGTTTTTAATTCTTAAAGCTTTTTAACCATATAAAAATAAGGTCATTTCTCTATATTTTAAATGCTGATGAAATGAAAGTTTCATTCATTCCACAGCCATTTGTGTCAGGCTCTGTACTAACCTCTTGGGTTTCTGAGACTAGGTTCTTGCTTCTTCCTCACCCTGTGTAATGGACAGATATAACCATGACGACATAATCATAATGTAAGATGTACTAGGAGATGGGGGAATACAACCCAAAGAGATTTTTTTTGTAGTTTAGGCTAGGCAACAGTACAAGTACAGCAGATGAACATTCTAAGCAAAAGCAGCCTGAATTTGTTCACCTAAGGCAGCTCCTGCAGCTTTGTTGGGATTTCCTGCAAATGTCCCCAGGATGAGGGCTGGGCCCCTTCCCTATTTCTGATGAGTACTTCCAACATTTATGAATCTGGAAATATTATCATATATACCCAAATATAAGCCACCCTGATTACAAAGCCACCTACTATTTCTCAAAGAGAAGTTTCAAAAAAAATTTTCAAGTTTGAATATATAAACTTATAGGGGTATAGATAAAATCGTCAAGATGTCTACTTTTTTTTTTTTTTTTTTAACAGCATGGTAGAGTTGAAGGAAGAAGCCTCTACTCATTATTTTTTTTAATTAATTATTTTTATTTTTGGCTGTGTTGGGTCTTCGTTTCTGTGTGAGGGCTTTCTCTAGTTGCGGCAAGCGGGGGCCATTCTTCATCGCGGTGAGCGGGCCTCTCACTATCGCGGCCTCTCTTGTTGCGGAGCACAGGCTCCAGATGCGCAGGCTCAGTAGTTGTGGCTCACGGGCCCAGCTGCTCCGCGGCATGTGGGATCTTCCCAGACCAGGGCTCGAACCCGTGTCGCCTGCATTGGCAGGCAGATTCTCAACCACTGCGCCACCAGGGAAGCCCAAGATGTCTACTTATGATGTTTATTTTGTTAATTTAGTTACATCCAAAATCATTTATTACTTTTTGCCACTCTTGTATTTAATGGCATACTCACTTACTCTCCACAAGCATCCTCTGAGAGTCAATGACATCCCTGGAGGGACTTTTCCATCAGCTGGTACAGTCTTCCCAGTCTAGTTGCCTTCACCTCTTGAGTGGTTTGACCCTTTTATCTCTTTATCATGCAGATTGCTTTTTTTAAGGTGTGTTGTTACCACACTGGTTAAGGTCATGGACTTCTGGGTTGACTCCCAGTGTTGCCATTTGCTAGCTGTGTGATGTACGGCAGGTTAAGTTTCTGGATCTCAGGTGATGACAGTACCCACCTCCTAATACTGTGGTCATTTAGAAAACAGCACACAGCACAGAGTAAGTGTTTGCTGGTGCCGTGATGATGCTGATGAGGATGTGGATGATGTCATGTTGTTGTTCAACACTTACACTTTTGAGGGCTCCCTGGAGACCTTACCAGAGTCTGCAGTGCCCTGTGCCATTGGCCCTGGCTTTCTCTGGGAATCCCTCTCCTCCCACTGGCTCCCTCTCTGACTACTCTAGCACACCAATCTCAAGCCTGCCCCGCCCTCAGGTCTTAGAACCTGCTGTTCCCTTGACTAGAACGTTCTTTCTTCAGATATGTGTGACTTACTTCTTTACTACTTACAGGTCTCTGCTCAAATGTTACCTCCCCAGGGAGCCTTTCTCTGAATGCTCTTTCTAATTCATTGTTCTTGTCATTCTTTATGTCCCAACCTTACTTTATGTTTCTTCATCGTGCATATCACAGCCTAAATATAATAATGTACAGTTATTTGTGAACTTGTTTCCTAGCTGTCTTCCCTGTGACCGCATGGGACTTTGTCCATCTCCCTCACTAGAATGTAGGATTCTCTTATGTTTCCAGAACAGTGTTGACCCATGGTAGGCATTCAATAAGCATTTTTGACTAACTGAATAAATGAATTATTGTAAGTAAGCAGAATGGATGAAAAGGTCCCATGGCATTTCTGTGGATTGTGAGTGGCTGCCTGGCACAGAGTAGAGAAGGACTGGGGAGTTGCGTCCAGGAGGAAAGAGAAGAGTGCTAATGTTGGTCAGCAGCGGGTGCTGGGGCTTGGGGGAGAGCAGGGGGCGGGTGTTCTGAGTGAAATGCAGTGGTGACCTCTTTGGAAGTGAGGACCTGTGTCTTATTCAACTGGGTCGTTTCAGTGCCATTAAGTAGTAAGATCATCATAATGTATTAATTATTAATAAACGTGGGATGAATGAACGGCTGAATAATCAGATAGGCTAACCATAAATAGAGGCTGCACCATTTAGATTTTGTCCTGAAGTTTGTCGGAATAGGATTTTCCTGCAAGAAGCATTCTTGTTGGCATTTGAACATGTGCATCTTTAGAGATCTGTCCTGGTTATTTTTCCTTTCTCATATAAGCTGCAGGGGGCATCATCTTCATTGGAAGCTGCTTGGAGTGGCTGTCAGCGCAGGGAGGAGCAGCTTAATGAGGGGGGGCCAGTGGTAACATAATTCCCACCCTGCTCTCAGAGCGACTGCCTGTGTGGCAGGCACCCTGTATGCACACGTTTGGGAAACAGAGTCTGTAGACTGGAAACATCTGGAGAAAGGTGGAAAAATGAGCGGCAGATCCTTACAGCAGGTTTTTCTTTGTATTTTAGTTCTCCAACAAAACCATACTTTTGTGAGTGTTTAGGTTTTTGACCCATTAACCGTTGTATGAGCAAAGAATTTTCTCATTAGCAAAGAGTTTGTTCTTTGTTTAATTGACCGATGGGTAGAGTCACTGAGTCATCTACAACCGTGCAGTGGGCACCTGCTGTGTGCTGGGCACTGTGCAGGGAGCGCCGAGCCTGTGTAAGCACGGTAACTACATCACTACCACCATCTTAAACAGTCTAGTTTTTGACACTCCCATTTTCACATGAATGTTTCCCTGCTCAGCCATCACTCAGTGGAACTTGTGTACATTTCTCAGCATGGCGGCTGTTACTCAAAAGCTTTCTGGAACTCCTCTGGCCACCTTAGGAGCCACACAAGAGACCTTACTCTTTTGTAATCACAACTCATTCTTTCCTAAAACCAGAGTTTCCTCTTCTGATCAGTAGCCTTATTCCCCAGATTTGGTTCTAAAAGACTTTATAAAGTTATGCCGCTGGTATGACACTTTGTCACAAAAATGTGCCAGACTCTGGGGATGGTTCCAAAGGCAGGTTTCCCAAAACGTCTTGGAGAATAAAGCCTGCCTCTCTGGAATAACTAACAGCCTCCAAGGCAGCTACTTGGAATAGGGATGATGTGCATAGAAATGGGAACATTAGGGCATATTTTGTAACGTTGTCTTGTTTCTTTCAGACCACATTATTCTGTTTTGAAATGATGCAAGCTGGCTTTTAGGCATCATATAAGTAATACACTGATTGGGTTTCCAACTTTTCAAATGATTGCTTCTGTACTATGAAAGATTCAAAGTCATTTACAACCACACAAAAACTTTGTTGCCAAAATTATGTTGACACTGAGGACGACATTGACTCCTTGGAGGCCTCAATTATCCAGAAAATTCCCTGATTTCTTCCCAGTTTTCTTTCTTTATCTAGATCTGGGTTTTGTTCCTTTCCCATGGGGAGGCTGCATATCATTGGTTGTCACTTTTCATTGTTTAATCTGGGGATGCATAGGCCTGGAATCCATTCCCTCTTCTGACACTCTACAGCTGTGTGATGTTGAGGTTTTTTAATCTTGCTCTGCCTCAGTGTTATCATCTTTAAAATGGGGATAAGAAGACTAGCTACCTCACAGGTTTGTGTGAATCAATGACATCTCAACGTAAAGACATTACCACAATTCTTTGTGCATGGGATGTGCTCAGGAATGGCAGACACAATTACTTTTGCCGTCATCATCATTATTGTAGTTAGCATTGAGCAAATAATGTGTCATTTTCTGCTATGATTGGTGGAAGCCATTTGTTAATTTTAGGTTTTTTGTTAAACTCTCAGTTCCTTGGGTTATACTGTTTTAAAGATTTGTATGTCTGTTCTGGTAGTTTAGCGTTGATTAGGAGAAGAATCTAAGATTTATGTTTTCGTATACTTTTTCCCAGCATCGTAAATTTTTAAAACTTTTCTTAATGCTTGGCAGCAAGCCATACCCTCATTGTTCTAGCACACGTGCACATATGGTATATATGCATGTATAAAGATATAGACACACGTATGTATATCCATTCCCAGATTGTTTTATTTTCTTGCCTTGAAACATCATAGCCTCCTTAATTTTGCTTGCTGGCGTTAGATGACTATATTTTCCACCTCTAAATTAAACCCCCAAAGAATTTGACGCGTAGGCACCAAAGTGGTAGCCTTTAAAAAGCCACTGACTTCACACAGACAGATACTTGAGACAGAAAGCCCTTTCTTTCTTGTGCTCACTTGGTGTTTGGCTTCACTTGGTCCAGTGAAGTGAACCCTGGGTAGGCTGAGCTAAATATGGCCTTGCGTACCCACGCACAGGAGGCAGGGAAGGGGTTCCCGTAAATTGAGAGGCTGGACACCATCTCCAGGCTGGAGGCCACAGGAGCCAGGAGACTGAGGAGGAAATGGCATGGCTCCTGTGGCCAAGAGGTTTGCCTGCAGTGGGTTTGGGCCACAGAGCGCCCTCCAAAAAGACTTTGACGGCTACTTGGTTAATTTGATTGATGCTGTGGAGTGTGGGAGGGAAGCAGGACCCCTGAAGAGTATTTATAATGCCCTGCACATACAGGCTGCAGAGGCAGCCACAAACCAAGCTAAACATAAATTTTAGCTATAAAATAAATTTTAGAAACACTCTGTATACTCCCCCATTGGACTAAGCGCGTGTAGCTATGATTATTCTTTCTTCTCACATCTGAAGGATTTTGTTTGCCATCTTTATTGTTGCTTAAAGTTTGCAATTAAAACTTGACCTAACGAAACCCATGTACAGCTGAGAAATTAAGACTCTTTTCCTTGGCTTTATCTTTGCATGGAGGGCAGGTTTTCTCCTTTCCGAGTCTGAAGGTTGGTGCTTGTAATCAGGCACTGTTATTTTCTTTATTTTTCATAGTAATTAACAAGAGCATTTTTTGCTGGCCAGCCCCATGTATTAATTGCTTGCTTTTTCATGGCTTCTTGTCGAAAGGAATGCATATCTCAAGACAGATTGTCTCATTCTAGCTGAGGATTTATTGAAAAGAATTCCAGGACGGCTCAGTCATCAGGATGGTCTGTTACTTTCAGAAGATTTTACCGTAATTGTGAGCAAGAAATGAGGAATTGGATAGTTGTTTTTCTGAGTGCTAAATGGGTTAGGAATATGTTTTAAGGGGTACTAGCAAGGGGAAGAAGGCTAATTGTGGAATGAGGCGTGTATCACATTTAAGCTAAAACCTGAAGGAGGAGCAGGAGCTAGCCGTGCAGAGTTGGGGGAAGAGCATTGGAAGTAGAGGGAACCATTTGCAAAGGTCTCCAGGGGTGAGAATGGGCTTGACTTGTTAGAGGAATAACAATACACACACTGTAGAATTGTTAAGATAAATAATATCTATCTTTTAGAGTTGTTGTAAAGATTAAATTTGATGAAGTACATTAAATACTTAGTCTCAGGCACACAATAACAATAGGTGTCATAATAGTAGCATCTTTATTGCCTTCATCTGCTGTAAGGTCCTTCTCTGTACATAGTAATTATTAAAAATGCTTTAACAGACATAAAAGGAAAGGGGTATTATATTTTTAGTGACTACTCAGGGCTTTTTTTCTTTAAGTTGTCCATCATTCAAAGTTTTCTTGGGTCTAGCTTTCCTTTGACATACTCTCTGTCTTTAAACTGCTCTGTTCTGATTCATGAATGGGGACAAGCAAGTGGAAGTTTGATGTGAAATATTTATTGCAGTGATGAGAATTTGCTGAAACATGGGAAGAGATTTGTACATTTTTTTTGTTTATAGAAATCTAGTTGGTCATTATTCCTTAGCTAAGTTGTACAGTCAAAGAGGATGCGAGCTTTAAAAAGAAAAGAAAAAAAATTATTGTTAAGTATAATGCAAATACATAAAACAGCTAAAAACACATGTACAGCTAGTGAATTTATAAGGCAAACACCTTTGAATTTACCACTTGTGAAAGAACCTCAGACTTTCTAGTTATTCCAGAAGTCTTCTAAGATCCCGCTCAAACCAACTTATTTCCTGCCTCCCAAAATAACCACTCTCTTGACTTCTATGGTAATCACTGCATTACTTTCCTTCATACGTTTTCTTAGCCAGTTGTGTCTCCCTACATATTATATACTAGCTTTGTCCACTTTTTTGTTTGTCTATTTGAAAGCAAGCTCTAAAAACTTCCACATTGGAGGAACTGGAATGAAATAAAAGTGGCCATGTAGGGAAGACCAAAAGTCAACAGGAAAAAAATAAATATGCAAAACTTGAACTCAACCAGGGTTGATAGCAAGAAGGAAGACTCTGGGAGAAATTGAGGAGGGCGGGAAGGCACCTGGGAGGGGCATGGCTGGCTCAGAGCCCCTTCCCAGGAGAATCCCTTCTTCAAAGTGAGGAAGACTCGCCTTGGAGGCTTGGAGACTGCACAGCAGGAGGCAGCCCCCAGCAGGGAGTTTTAGGGTGAGATGTCTATCTATACTAGGCTGGTGCTAGTCCTTTGAAAGATCCACAGCCTGAGGATCTTTCAGGACCTGAGGCTCAAGGGAAGGAGATCACCAATCAGTGCATAGAAGTAATGAGACAAAGTTAAGAGTGGGAGTCTCCCTCTGTTGGCTGAGGAAGAAGGACACTGGATAAGGAAATGGGGAGGAAACCAGAGGGTTGACTCTTCACTACAGGAACGAAGGGATGGTGGAACTCCCTGGGGTGGGTCATTCCCTATGGATCTTTAAGAAGAGAAAGGAATTGAATTGAGACAAGGCTTAGTTCTGAGAAGTTACTTTGAGATGTCTTACCTTTTTAACTTCCCTAGTATGTGCCATTTTAAAAAAACAAGTTCATCCTCTTTATAGCTTTTAACATAAAATTTGAAACAAACCTAAATGGGATTTTTGTTTCCTTTTAGAAGAACCAGGAAGCTCAGGGAAACAGTTTAGGAACATGGCCCTTCAGGGCCTGGTGAGAGAGAAACCAGCTGGGAAAGCCTCTAATGAGGCAAGTTCCCAAATGATCTGACAACAGAGAAAGGATGGATAGGCATCCAACTTGGAACTGAGTTGTCCTCCATTCCCAGAGGGCATATTAAAGGATCTGGATTTTACTCTGATACTGCTAGTAACTAATTACAGAAAAATAAATAAATAAATAAAGGGGGTTGGGAAGTTCCCTGAAAATATTTATTGAACTTCTGAGTGCTAGGTACTTCATTAAGCATTGGGTATACAGAAATCAACAAGATTACAAGATCCCCATCCTCATAGAACTGCCTTCCAGGCATGAAGACCAGCATTAAACAGAAAATTAATGATAAGCTTGTTGACTGCTGTGGAGGAGAGGTTTAGTGCTACGTGGGAGGGCTAACCATGGGCGCCTAGCTGGAGGATCTGGCTGGAAAGGCCCCTGGTGATCTTGTTCAGCCTTTTCATTTTCAGCTGTAGAGATGGAAGGTGAGGGAGTAAAGGAGGATGCTTTATTCAGAGCTGTGTGCTTAGCTAGTGATAGAACCAGGATTCAAACCTGAACCTCACTTGTGTTCAACTGTTCCATAGTCAACGGAACACTGGTATGTTTCACTGTGAAACTGGAAGATCAGGAGTCTCTATTTCTGAGAGTAACTTATTTCAGTCCCTATCAAACTACATAAAATCCTTGTGTGACCTCCAGCTTGTAGGCCTTTTGCTCTTATAATTTTTATAAAATGTTCCATTAGGACAGCAGTTGGAATGTGGAAGCCAGAATCCTGGTGCTTGGTTTGAATTTAGACACAGCCTGTAGTCCTTGAATTACCCTCAGGGAACAGACTTTGCTAAGCCTCTGGACCTTTCACTGCTCATTTTCATTTTTTCTACCCTACATGCCTTTTTGAATTTAGTTACTCAAGACTTGTGGTACTTGAAGTGTCCAGCAATTCCATGTCATTTTCCATGTCATGTCAATAATTTGACATCTGCTTAATGATGTGTATACTATTTAAGACAGCTTGAAAGTATTTTAAAAGGTATAAGAATAACAGTAATTTATAAACCTAAACAGTAAATGGGTGCCCACCCACTCAAATCTTTTTTCTAGGCAGGTAATTTGAAGTATACACTTACTAAAATTTCTTCCAATTGTTTAAAAATGCTCTGTCTAATGAAATACTACAGGACAGAAAGTGTTCATCTGAGGCATGGTGTGGTTGTAAAACACCCAGACACGCATGTGATATACATTTTACAGCTTTGTGTATTTTGCAGGCAAAACATTGAAACATGGTAGAAATACTACCGTGTACAGTGAAACTGGCTTTAAGGGTAGCATTGCATAGCCGTTCATCTCTGCTGGCCTTTTATTTATACGTGTGTAAGTATGATTTCCAGTACTTGTTACCAGGATACTTCCAAACTTGGTTTTGTCTTTACATCTTTCCTTCTTGGGAACTTTTTCCAGATTGCCTATTTTCTGGGAGAATGATTCTCTCTGTTGTTGGAAACATCATGTTAGGGTGTGGCGTGGTCTGGACTTACAGGGATACAGCCTGGCCAGAAATCTGAGAGTCACCCTTAGTTCCTTCCTATCCCTCATGTCCCCCTGCCCTCAATGTAATTGCTCACCAGGTCTCTCTTATTTTAGCCTCTAGATGTTTCTTAAATCTACACCCTCCTCTCCATCCCCTCTATCCCCCACCTTTGTTCTGATCTTCTTTTGCTTGCCCTATCCAACAGCTTCCTGACTGGCTCCTCTGCCTCCAGCCTGATTGTTTTGACACTCTCTGCATTTCCTCATCACCGCCATACCTAATACCTTCAACATCTCTGCCATCACACAGAATAAATTGTGCTCTTTATTGGGACATTTAAGGCCTTCCATTGGCTTGCCCTGGCCTAACCCTCAGCCTCACTTTGCACTAGAACCTGCCTCCAGCTTTAGGACCTGCTAATAACATTGAACAGATCCACTCCCTACACACATTTACTCTGCTGCTTCTCTCCCCTGGGCCTTTGTCACTGTGTTTCTTCATGTTTAGAATGCCCCAGCTCCCACTTGCCTTCCCCAACTAACTCCTGCTTATTCTCACATCCCTAGCTTATGTGTCAACTTCAACAAGAAGCTCTATGTAGTTCTTGCAGACTGGCGTAGGTCTGATCTTTGTGCTTCTATAATTCCATTCTCAAATCACAGTTTTTCTCCCTGTCTCCTCCTCTGCATTCCTGTCTCTCCCACCAAGTACCTTTATCTCTTTCAGTCCCACCTTGTTTTGAAGGCAGATCATCAAAACTTTGTAGGATGAAGGATTATTTTTCCCTTTATTAGATGTTATCTTTTATTAGTCTGAATGCAGATTACCTGGAATGTGTACCCTTGCTTATCCGTGTATGGAGCAAGCATTTGGATTCCCACTCTAAATACAGGAAACAGACCTTAAGTGACTTTCCAGGGTCAGTGAGTTACAGCATGCCCAGGACTGAACTACCCTGGCTCTGACCTGCTCTATACTTACCCTGTTTATCTAATTGTTTTGGGGCAGACTTTGTTGGAAGTGGCAGTGGATTAAATAACCTTATCTTAGCTTTGAACCTGCTTCGCACCACTCTTTAGAGTGATCTAAGTATATCACTTGCAGTACTACCATTAGCAAGGTAGTGCAACCCATAACCAAACTGGCCCCTGGTCACGTCAAGTTCACACACAGAATCCAAGAGCATACCCAGAAAGGCTTCACTTTGGATGGATTTGAATACCATGTTACACTGCATCCAGCTTTTGCAGATAGGTAGAGATTGGAGAATGGCTCTTCTACGCTACTCATCC
Source organism: Eubalaena glacialis (assembly GCF_028564815.1). Taxonomy (NCBI): domain Eukaryota; kingdom Metazoa; phylum Chordata; class Mammalia; order Artiodactyla; family Balaenidae; genus Eubalaena; species Eubalaena glacialis. The sequence continues at coordinate 79,642,202 of NC_083722.1, read as the reverse complement.
ACCCTTCAGCCTCTCGCTGGTAGAGGGCCTTAGTTCTTAACTTTTAATTCTTAACTCTACATGTACTGCTGCCCCCCTGCCCCCGCCAGATTTCAGCCCTCTTAGATCCTCTCTTTTTGGCCCTCTCACCTCTAGCTTGATGTTCTGCCTTCTGTGCCACTTGTCCTTCATTAAGCTCTATGGGAGAGGTGGGTGGGGAGTGCTCAGATGGGGATAGAAATGGATTTAAATTCTGAAGGTAGATAACAAGAAAGGTGAAAGCAGCCTCAGTGAGATCTGGACTGAAGATGGAATATCTAGAACACTGGTTGGCAAACTGTGGCCCATAGGCCAAGTGCCACCTGCTACCTGTTTTTGTAAATAGTTTTATTGGAACACAGCCATGCCTATTCATTTATGTATAGTCTATAGTTGCTTTCATAAGGCAGAGTTGAGTAGTTGCAACAGAGACCACACGATCAACAAAATCTAGAATATGTACTATCTGGCCCTTTATAGAAAAAGTTTGCCAACCCCTGTTCTAGGAGACAATGAGGTCTTTCATAATGACTATACTAGCATATCTCCTTTCTATTATTGTGCTAGAAGAATCTCTGTCTCTTTGGTCATTTGAGTTGTATTACCTGAGGTGCTTTTCTTGTACCCTGGCCCTGTGTGTGTCAGAATCCAGGGTAGTTAAAAGGCATGGACAAAGATTGGGGCAAACCTGTCCCCTTACATCTGTAATCTGGTGTGCTCAGCTCAATCCATTGTAACTGGTTTGTAATGGGTAAGATTTTAGTTTGGGTAAAAATAGACAACTATGGCAAATAGACTTCATTTTGACCACAGCTCTGATTAATTGGTGGCTGCCTGAACCCAATGTTGGGAAGGATTATGAAGTCCCAGGGGCCTCAGCAAAAAGCAGTGCTGTGGGGCTTCCCTGGTGGCGCAGTGGTTAGGAATCTGCCTAACAATGCAGGGCACACGGGTTCGTGCCCCGGTCCGGGAAGATCCCACATGCCGCGGAGCGGCTAGGCCCGTGAGCCACAACTACTGAGCCTGCGCGTCTGGAGCCTGTGCTCCGCAACGAGAGAGGCCGCGACAGTGAGAGGCCCGCGCACCGCGATGAAGAGTGGCCCCCGCTCGCCTCAACTGGAGAAAGCCCTTGCACGGAAACGAACACCCAGTACAGCCAAAAATAATAAATAATAATAAAAAAAAAATAATAAAAAACAGTGCTGTAATTGATTAGTGATGTCTGTCAGGTCCTGGGCATAAGTGAAAACTGATCCATTTGTCTTAAGCTAGAGCCTCCTTCTTAAAGCTGTGGAAAGTTTAAAGGCATGAATGACAGTGGTTCAGTCCACCACAACCTAGACTCCAATCTGATGGTCACTAAAGGAGAGTCTCTACAACTCAGAATCATCATATTTATAGCCTAGCAAGGAGCTGCAAAATGGCAGATTGGCAGATTATTGATTTATAAAAAAAAAATAGTTGACTGAAAATCATTCTGTGTTTATACCCTCTGAATCAACTTTTTTATTGTGGTAAAAGGTAGATAGTGTAAAGATTACAATTATAACTACTTTTAAGTGTACAGTTTTGTGGCATTAAATACTTTCACACTGATGTGCAACCATCACTGTCATTCATCTCTAGAAGTTTTTCTAATTCTTAACGGAAACTCTGCTCATTGAACAATAACTCCTCTTCCCCCTGTACCCCAGCCCCTGGCAACAACCATTCTACTTTCTGACTCTATCATTTTGGCTATTTTAAGTACATCATATGTGTGGAATCATACAATATTTGTCTTTTTGTGTCTGGCTTATTTCACTTAGCATATGTCTTCAGTTGTAGTATGTGTCAGAATTTCCTTCCTTTTTAAGGATGAATAATATTCCATTGCATGTATGTACCACATTTTGTTTATCCCTTTAGTGGTCAGTGGGCATTTGAGTTGTGTCTACCTTTTGGCTACTGTGGATAATGCTGCCATGAACACTGCTTGAATCTGTGTTTTCAATTCTTTTGGACATCTACACAGAAGTGAAATTTCTGAATTGTATTATAATTTTGGAATCAATTTTTAAAGGAACTGACACACTTTTTCACAGTGGCTGCACCATTGTACATCCCCACCAGCAATGCACAAGGGCTCCAATTTCTGTACATTCTCGCCACCCCGTTTTTTTTAAAGATTTATTATTTATTTATTTATTTAATTTATTTTTGGCTGTGTGGGGTCTTAGTTGCGGCCCGTGGGATTTTTGTTGAGGCATGAGGGATCTTTCCTTGCAGTGCGCAGGCTTCTATGTAGCTGTGGCGTGCGGGTTTTCTCTCTCTAGTTGTGGCGCGTGGGCTCCAGGTCGCGTGGGCTCTGTAGTTTGCTGCACACGGCCTCTCTAGTTGAGGCACGCGAGCTCGGTAGTTGTGGCGTGCGGGCTTAGTTGTCCCGTGGCATGTGGGATCTTAGTTCCCTAACCAGGGATCAAACCGTGTCCCCTGCATTGTAAGGCAGATTCTTTACCACTGGACCACCAGGGAAGTCTCCTCACCACCACTTTTGACAATAGTCATTCCAATCAGTGGGAAGCGGCATCTCATTGTGGTGTTGATTTGCGTTGGGTAGTGATGTTGAGCATCTTTTCATGTGCTTATTGTATATCTTCTTTGGAGAAATGTCTATTCAAATTGGGTCAACTTTTTAGTCAGTTCACACTGCTAGTTTCTTTAAAGAGCCGGAGACAAAGTCAGTTTCAGCTGGGAATTTCCCTGTGCGGGGTCTGAAAGGTCTCAAAGACAGTCCTGTAGGGAGCTCCCCATGATTGTAATTATAAGCCAGGGAAATCTGAGGGGGGGAAAGGGCTAAGTAAAATGGGGGTGTTTTGAAGTCAGTGTAGAAATGAAGACAGAGAAAGAATGGGGTGGGGCGGTGGGGGGATGTGGAGAAGAGCTGGTTGAGTTTTTCAACTTGTAACTTCTCTCCTTCCCAAGAGTGAGAGAAAGGGGAGGGGAGACAGAGAAAGATCCAAAGTGTGTTGCTTCCTCTCGACTTCTGTTTAAAATAGGTCCCTTTCAAGGCTCCAGAGCCTCAAAACCCACAAGTGACATTTTTAGGACAATTTTCTTTTTCAGCGTGGAGGCCTTTGATTATCTCACCATAATTACTATGTTTATAGTGTTTTTCTCCCTTATGGCTATATTTTAGAGAAGCAAAGTTTGAGTTGATTTTGTTAGAAACATCACTCTGGGAACATTGAATTTACTTTGCCTCCAGTAATAGAAATAATTTAAATTAAAATGTTAATGTACTTTAAAGTCACTGATTTGAACTCTATGGATCAGAAACATTCTGGGACAGTTGACAGAAAATTCTAGTCAAATTTGAAGACTAACTGCCTGCAGGAGGTATGTTTGCGGAGTCTTCTGAATAAATGTTCTTTTTATGAGCTAATGTGCAGGGTGAGACAGTACCTCTGGACTGATCCTATACAATTGTTAGAGTTTAGCAAGGAGACACAGATTTGTGTCTGATCTTATTTAACAAAGCTTATCTTAAATGAGGGAAAATATTAAGTATATTCATAGTAGAGATTATCTGAAAGAAGTGATTAACCAGTAGTTAAGATGTTTTTTTAGATGTCCCACCAAAAACATTTTGATGTTCCCTATTGCCCATAATTTCTAGCAAACATGTTTTTCCAGTTGTTTCCAGTTATAAGAAATAGTCTTTTCCATATATGGACTGCATACATATTTAATCTATTACTAACAAAATCTAGTATAAAAGTGGTATGCTAGTTCTTTTTCATTTTTGTGGCTAAAGGTAAAGCAAAACTATTTACATTTTTCAGCTTTGGTTTTATTGATCTTAAATGCCTTTACATTGTGTTCATTTTGTTTTAGCATCTCTCTCTTTTTTTTAAATCTTGTTCAGTTCTGACCATTCAGTTTGTGGTGACAGAGAATTTTGGCCTGCCATGTTGAGAATTCCCAATTGAGAAGCAATCCCCAAACTTTGCTTAAAGAACTCCGTAGGACTAATATATATGGAAATATGGCTTTTAGGGAAATAAATATGGTTTTCAGAGAGAATCAGGAGGCATTTCTCAGAGCTAAATTGGACCCCACCCCCAACTTCTCCAAACACCGTGTTAAGGATGATAACATTTATAAGAGTTTGAAGGGCCGTAACTATTTTGGATGCAATTTTATTTACAAGAGTCAGCAAGATTTCAAATTCAGGTTGGTGGGCAATCAAGGTTCACATTGATTCGGTTGAACCCTGTAATCCCATCAGTTGAAGCAAATATGAACCATATAGTTAATAACTTATTGCCAGTCACACAAACATATCACAGTTGGTTTTAACTTTAGTGTACAAGCTGTGAATTATGGGAGTGGTTTTAGGGTGTGGTTAGAGGTTTCTGCCTTCCCAGCAGAGCTTAGTGGTTAAAGTTCAGCCTCTGCCATCAGACAGGCTGCTAAGTTTGAAGCCTGGCTTCATCACTTCCCACCTGTGTGACCTTGGGCAAGTCAGTCACCTCTGTACCTCTGCTCCTCAATGGTCAGCTGGGCGTAATAGCAATCCCTGCCTCATAGAACTGTTAGAAAGATTAAATGACTTAGTATACTTGGAATCTTGGAGCTAATATACTTGAAAGTTAGAAAAGAGGCTGAGTGCTTAGTAAATGTCAATGCTCTTATTGTCATTATTATCATTATTATTAACCTCTTCCTGTCCAGTTTTACAGAAGCACCTGCTCTTTTATTTTGATGTAATTTTACATATAAATGTTACTTTGAAATTAGATGTAGATAGAGAGGCACTTAAGGGTTAAAGAAGAATCCATGTTGGTGTTTGCCATCATCAAAATAGCACTGCCGTAACTATATGTGGGTTAAGTCCTGTGTAATATTATGTGTGAAATGTGGTGGCTATCACCTGCAGGGAGAGATTGTGTCCTTCCTAGTGACAGCAAATACTCTTCTCATTTAGTGTGTGTGTGTGTGTGTGTGTGTGTGTGTGTGCAACTATGTCTTCTCATTTAAACAATTGCTAATTATTGATTAAATATTTATTGCTTCATTTCCTTTTAAAACCAATTACGAAATATTTCAAACATACTAGAAAATACAGAGAATATTGTAATCAAACCTATTTACCCAACATCCACACTGAATAAATTTTACTTAACAAATAATTAAACACATAAATAAATAAAATTTGCCATATTTACCTGACATTTTTAAAAGATAGGCTATCATACCCCATCTTGATTCCATTTACCTCCATTTTCCCCAGAGGGACTCCTATCCTGAAAGTAATGGGTCTTTTTCCAGGCTTTTTTTTTTTTTTAAGATTTTTTTTTTTTTTTTTGATGTGGACCATTTTTAGTGTCTTTATTGAATTTGTTACAATATTGCTTCCATTTTATGTTTTGGGTTTTTTTTGGCTTGAGGCACGTGGAATCTTAGCTCCCTGACCAGGAATCGAACCTGCACCCCCTGCATTGAAAGTGAAGTCTTAACCACTGGACCGCCAGGGAAGTCCCACCAGGCTTATTTTTATACTTTTTTGACATATGTATGTATTCCTAACCAATATAGACTGTTTTTTATAATTCTACTGGATACTTATGAATTAGTAAATGACACATACTATTATTTTGTGCATTCATAAAGTGCAACATAAATGGTTTCATACTTTCCTTTTTACTTCTTAGGCCAATTACTCATTGACCTCCTACCTAGTCCTTGAAAATACCAGTGGTCCTTCCACTTCAGGGTCTTTGCACTTGCACTTCCCTTTGCCTAGAATGCCATTCCCTGATGGCGCATGGTTAGTCCCCTACTCCTCTCAAGTCTTTATTTAAATGACTCTGCCTAAGGAGCCTCCTGGGTTACCTCATCTAAAATTGCAAATCCCTCCAATGCTGCATCTCCTTTCCCTTCTTCATTATTCTTTAGTACTTTTCACTATCTGGGTTATTAAACATTTAACTTATTTTCTATTTTATTGTCTGTCTCCCTCCACTAGAATGCAAGTTCATTGAAGACAGGATTTTTTGTTTTTCTTTTTTTGGTCTGTTTTCATAACTGTTTTATCCCTGACACCTACATAGTGTTCAATAAATATTTGATGATTGAATAAATGCGTATCACTGGGTAATTCAGTTTCTTTTCTGAATAGTACATTTTTGAAGTTTATCCAAGTTGATACCTATAGCTCTGTTTTCACTGTTGTATAGCGTTCTGTTAGATATCTAAATCATACGTTAAATATCCATCTTTTGTAATGGTTGACATATTAGTTTTTTCCATAATTTTCCTTTTATAAACACTGCCACGGTGGGCATTCTTGAACATTTTTTCTTTTGGCAAAAGTGTAAGAAGTTATCTTTAATATATACTCAGAGGTGAAATTCCCGTTTGTTATCAGTTATCTATTGCTGTATCATAAAACATCCCACATTTACTGGCTTAAAATAATGATTTACACAATTCCGTGGGTAGACACGGTGGTTATTCTGCTAGTTTTTCTCATCTGGGTGCAGTCAGATGAAGGCTGGAATGGCTGAATAGTGCAACTGGCCTCATTTACATGTCTGGCCATTAGGACTATCTGTAGGCTAGGGCACCTCAGATATCTACCATGTGGCTTCTTCTCCTCCAGCAGGGTAGATCAGCTTCCTTGTAGCGTAGCATTCTTGAGCTTCACTTCAGGGAGAAGCTGCAAGGCCTTTTAAAGCCTAGGATCTGGAATGCACACAGCGTCTCTTCCATCACATTCTACTGTTCAAAGCAAGTCACAAGGCCAGCCCAGATTCAAGGGATAAGAGAAGTTGCAAAATATTGTGGCCAGGTTATTCTAATCTATCTCATCGGATCATAAATTTCACATATCTTCAATTTTACTAGATGTTGCCAAATTTCTTTCTAAATTAGTTTTATCACTCTATTCTCCAGTTGTTACCAACTACTTGTTAAGAGGAAATATCTTTGGCTCAACAGTGTGTGTGACAAAATAAATGTTCACAGACCCCTCCCAAATCTGTCTCTTCTTTAGGTAGTAAACCCTGCTTTATCTCTGCTATACGTTCAACAAAACCTGATTTCTCTTTCTCCTGGGTACCCAGATAGATTACACTTCCCAGATTCTGTTGTAGTTCGAGGTGGCCATATGACTAAATTTTGGTCAATGAAAGTGATCTTTGCCATTTTCAGACTTGGCATATTGCCAAAGTGTAATTTACTCTACCCTTTGTCCTTGTCTACTGGCCAGATACAGAAGATCCACTGGAACTCTGAGGCCCAGACTAAAGGATGACCCAGAGAGAAAGACGGAAAGAACCCAAATGACTGCTCGTAGTGAACGTCCCCCCGCCACCCCAATCCTGCTGTTGATTGGGATTTAATTCAGCTAGAAATAAACTTACAATAAGCCACTGAGATTTCAGAGTTTATCTATTAGAATAGAACAGCTGACGTTTCCTTAAGCAATGTAACCCTGGATGAGCAGAGAGTGTCTTTATTTGTAGACTTTAGGTCTAGATGAGAATTAATCATCCAGCTTAATCTCCAAAGATATAATTGGTGTCTACCAATTTATATATATATATGCGTATATATATATACACACATATATGATAGCTTTATTGATATATAATTCACATACCATCCAATTCACCTATTTAAAGTGTATCATTCAATGATTTTTAGTATATTTACAGAGTTGTATTACCATCACTGCAGTCAATTTTAGAACATTGACATCACTCCAGAAGGAAACCCTGCACCCATTAAGCAGTTACTCCCCATTTTTGCCCTCCAGTCCCCAGCTCTTGTTAACCACTAATCTGCTTTCTGTCTCTATGGGTTTGCCTATTTTGGACATTTCATATAAATGGAATCATATAATATGTGGCCTTTTGTGTCTGGCTTCTACTTAGGATAATGTTTTCAAGGCTCATCCATGTTATAGCATGTGTCAGTACTTCATTTATTTTTAAGAATAAATAATATTCCATTGTATGGATATTTGGTTATACCACATTTTATTTACCCATTTATTAGTTGATGACATTTGGGTTGTTTCTACTTTTTAGCTATTATGCATAATGTTGCTATATACATTCATTGTACACTTTTTTTCCACATGCCATTTTTTTATCTTTCAAAAATTCTGATAGAAGTATTTAAAGGCATATTATCAATTTAATAGAAAAAAGTTTATTTGAAAAGCAAACTCTTTTAAAACACTGACATGGTGGAAGAAAAAATTCAACAGGGTATCTTCATGATGGATTTTGAGAACTAGTAAATTAATATAATCCCCTTTATTCTGCACACCATGAACTTGATCTTAATGGAATAGATCTTGTTTTTATAATGATGGAGTACTTAGAATATAATACAAATCATACCTTATGGCTTTGCACTATAATTTAGTGCAAAATCCTAGTTCTTTGGATTAATTAAACTTTTTACTTATTTATTTAGCATACATTTTTTGAGTGTCTACTCTGCCCTAGGTGTTGTTCAAGGTATTAGGGATGTGACTGTGAATAAAGAAAATGAGGCCCTGCCCTTATTAACAAGGAATACATTTTAAAAAATGAGCAAGCAATTGGAGATTGTTATATGTACTGTGAAGGAAATCACCAGGCCATATTATATACAGTATGGCTCGGAGAGGCAGGAGGGCTACTTTTGAAGGTGAATGATGACCAGGAGCAAAGCACTGGAATGAGCGGGCATCAGGTGCAGGAACAGCAAATGTAAGGTTGCTGCGGTGGGAACAAGCTCAGTGGCTTTGATAAACAGAGAAAATACCAGTGGCCATGGACGTTACAGAGCGAGGGTGAGCAGGAGGTGTAGTTTGTATAACTTTGATGCTGCTGTACTATCTCACATATGATTATTAATTTAAGAAGTATTTTTACTTCTTTGCTTACACAGATTCTAGAATCTGTTTGATTTGACATCAGCTGAAGTCTTAGAGACAATTTTGGCCCAATGTTCTGGATTCCTAGTGGTGTGAAAATCACCTGTTACAAGCACCAGTCTAAAAATCTGTCAGCGAGGCAATAATACTCTACGTTTGGAAACCCTAGAGTAAATCTTTGCAAAATCCTGGATTTTTGTGTAAAATAAGCCCAAAGTCAACTGGCAGGCCAAGCATTTTGGGGGAATAAATTGGGTGCTTTGTGAAGTACACTCATTCTTCTAGGCCACTGGAACAGAAGTACTCACCATGCTGTTGCCACAGTGAATTGAATGGGTCTGCAGCGGTTGGAGGATTTAGCACTTCTTTCAGAATCACCTGGCTTGACCTCAAGGTGGAGTTCATGCTCTGGGTCAGTGGCTGTGGGTTGGGATGACCTTATACAAATACTAGGGATGTGTATGTCCTATTTAGAAGACATGAACTACTAGGAAGTATTTTAATGATATTTTATTTTTGTCCTGCAATCTAAAAATGTCATAGTTTTAAAAATAGTCAAATAATTTTTCTTTCATTTTTATTGAGATATGTGACATACAGCACTATACAAGTTTAAGGTGTACAGCATAATGATTTGACTTACAGACATCAAGAAATTATTACCACAGTACATTTAGTGAACATCCATCATCTCATATAGATATAAAAGAAATGAAAAAGAAATGTTTTTTCCTTGTGACAAGACCTCTTAGGATTTCCTCTCTTAACAACTTTCCTGTATAATGTACAGCAGTGTTAATTATGTTTATCATGTTGTACATTATATCCCCAGTACTTGGAGGTTTGTACCTTTTGACCACATTAGTCACCATACAAAAATATTGCATTATTGTTGACTACATTCCCCAAACTGTACATTTCATCCCTATGACTCCTTTATTTTGTAACTGAAAGTTTGTACCTCTTAATTTCCCTCATCTATTTCATTCATCTCCCTCCCCTTTGGCACCTACCTGTTTGTTCTCCATCTATGACCCTGTTTCTGTTTTGCTGTGTTTGTTCATATGAATGCTGTTCATTCAAATGAACAAAAATAGTGAAATAATTTTTGAAATAATCTATAACTTCTAAATTTTTAGGAACTTACTTATCTAACATTCTCACTGTCTACAATACAGCAGTGAATAAAGAAGTGGATACCAAGCCTCTGACAGGCCAAATAAATTAATAATCAGCTCTCCCCAATAACTTCATTAGAGCCTGTTGTCTTCCTGCATATGCATATGTTTAATGAGGGTGGTTATCTTGCTTCCAGCCCCTCAGCCAACAGAAAACAGGAAGGATGTTATTTGTAAGTAGGTGTGTTGACATCAATAATACATGGGATCTTATTGTACATCCCTCGTATCTCAACTATTATGTGTCTCTCATTAATCCAAACCAATTCAGCTTTACTCTTCTCCCAATGAAAATTACAGTGGTCAAATGGCAGAATTTTATCAAAAGACCCAAAAATATTGGAAACAGCAATTTGTTTCCTGAAGCCAAGGCATGTTATAAATTAATGTAAGTGGCTCTTGCTTTTTGTGTTAGATTTTATATCCTACGTACCTCTACAACAGCATCTTGTGTACTGCACTGAGAATTTTTCTTTTTAAACAAACTAAAGTGATCCTTTCTGTCTATTCTATGGGAATGTCTTCTATAAGCCGACAACAGCATCACACTCTTTGTTGGTAGAGCAAATCGTTGTGCAGTTATATGAGCTTCTAAATTTCATACTGCAGGTATGGTTAGCACTTAGAAGGAAGCAAGCATGTATCTGTTTCCTTTCCTTTCATCTTCCAATGGTGGGTATCTAGTTTTGTGGGATAAACTTCAAGAGAGTCCTCAAAATCAACCTGACAAGTAGCTGTTTCCTTTCTGAGTCTAGATTCACATGTTTGTACACTGCAATAAATGGACAAATCATTTCTCCTGGTCTGAGGTAAAACTTAGCAGCAAGTCACTTGCATCAGGGGAATTCATGAGCTCCTCAAACCTTCCTTATGTCTAAGTCATAAGACATAGTGATGACTAGGACCATTAAAAGAACTGGATACTCAACCTTGCTGATCACTGCATTCTCTACCAGTAGATGACCATGAGTGGGAAGGTAGCATGATGGGCATGAGCAAGGGGAGTGAGTTGGGTGAGTTTAGTGGACAGTGGCATGAAGTTAGAGAGTCCTGTGTCCACATCTTCTTTCTAGGCAAGACCTGTCCCATAGATCAGAATTCTCTGTTGGAAAAAGTCATCTTCCAATTATCACTTTTCTTTTCCTTTTATTTTTCCATGAACTATTTTTTTTTCCTTTTACACAAGCAATTTTTAGCAAAATGTAAGTTATAGAAAACATCAGCAGAAAATACAGAGAAACAAACAAAAAAGAAGATAAAATATGCTCCTCATTCTGGATTTATATAGTCTTTCAGTAGGCAAATTTGTTGGTGGGTATTCTGAGCCTTAAAAATATGCGTGGCCTTTGACCCAGCAAGTGCCTTTCCAGGAACTTACCTTAAGTAATAACTGGATCATGAGTGGAGGATAATGTTCAGAGATCATTTCTGTACAGTTATTTATACAATTTGAAAACTTGGAAACAAGGCCCATTGGGAGGGGAGTATTATAGATTACACTGTGGCCATTAAAGAATGAACTAGATTAATACTTAATGATAGGGAAAACATTAATGGTATTTTGTTAAGTTAAAAGGAAGGCTGCAAAGCAGTATGTGTAGCATGATTGACTTTTGTTAAAATGATGAGCATGGTTGGAAAGAAGTTTGGAAGGCTATAAAAATGGTCATCAGCAGTTCTGTGGGTCCTGGAGTTGTGTTTTTATTTTTATTTTGTTTTTCTTTCTCTCCTTAATACTTTCCTGTATTTTCAGAATTAAAAATATGTAAGCATGTATTATTTTTATAATTGAGATCAAAGTATCAATAAAGCTATTTTGGGTTTGGATCATGAGAAATAGGAAAAAAATCCATGATTCACAACCAAGGAAATCCACTTTTAATTCCCTGGTGCATTTCTTTCTAAACAGCCTTCTCTCCTGTGTGTGTAAATACATACATATGTGTATATAATTTTGTTTTAGAAAACCAGAATGTCCCTTTATTAATTTAGAATGATAGATATGACCATCAAGGAGGTTGGTTCTCATGCAAAAATAAATATATACTCATACATGCATACATATTAGCACCATTAATATGTACTTATTAACATGTAATTAAAATATAATTATTAATTAATAGGTAATTATTAATACTTACTAGTGTAGTAATAAAGATAAGACATTTGATCATTCTTCAACTTAAATGTTTTTCATTTTTTTCTTGCTTAATTCCTAAATTACTTTCAGTCACCAAATGAATAAAGTTATTTCATGTCATCAAATGATTAATACTATGTTTCCTATTTAAAAAAACATTTATTTTTATATCTGTTGGTTGCCTTCATGGTCATCATTATCTTTCTTATTAGCATGGCAATTATGAAATAACTTTGCAGGCCTGAAATATAGGGCCCTGGGATATCTCCTCTGAGGTTGCTTATCTCTCTCCTCCCCAGTGGACACTATAACTTTTCACTACATACCACACAGTACTCCAACCCTGGTCTAGTTTAAGCCAGTTTACACCAGTTCTTCAAAAAAGATATCTGATTGGTCCCTAACACCACCAATGAAGGACCTTATATAATCTTCCAGATGATTCCAACATGCGGGGGTCCATTTGGACTCTGTTGCTTTCTTTGGATATCTGTGTATCCCTTTAAATCCTGTGTCCTTGCTGGTAGAAGGGCCATTCTTTCTTCTGTCTGTGGTCTATAAAGAGCACCCACAATCACATTGCTCCTTTGACCTTTCAAGTTTGAGGGGAACAAGGGAGACCATTCAGCTAGAATTACCTGAAAATTTGGTCACATCTACATGAATGTGGCATTATGACATGGTATTTTCTACTTTCAGTCCCTAGTGGTGTTTTATTTTGCGGAGGCGTTAGCAAAGAAATTCACCTCATTGAAGAAAAGGAACTTTAGTGCCTTAAATTTTTCCCTCCACATATGGGAATCCGAAATCTCATTCATACTCTGTGAAATTGAAGAAATTGGATATTTGGGAATGGAAATTGGTGGTCCTCCAAGCAATATGGGATCTAAAAGTGTTAAATCCTTTCATAAATAAACCTTGATTCAGACTGGAATGTCTTGGCTTGATCTTAAAGGTGATATTATAGGAGACATATAGCTGTTGACTGGCCTTAAAGATAATTATCAGCACATTCCAGTCTTAGTCTGCCGTCAGCAGGGCCTGCCTTGCGATGAAGTCAGCGCTCTTTCCCTTGCAAGAATATTACATTTAATCGGGCCTCCAACCCCAGAATGTTTATGAACCACATTCAGCTCATGAACTGTGAACGCAAAAGAAATCTTTTAATAGTGGCAAATGTTCTCTATCAAGCCTTCTAGATTTCCATGCTACATGTCTTGGTAATTTGGGTTTATTTCTAATAGGACCCTGTCCTGCTGTCTTTGGGTTGTGAGATCAATATTTGTGATTTGCTTTTCTTTTCTTTTTTTTAAGTCTTTATTGAGTATAGCTGCTTTACAATGTTGTGTTAGTTTCTACTGTACAGCAAAATGAATCAGCTCTACATGTACATATATCGCCTCTTTTTTGGATTTCCTTCCCATTTAGGTCACCACAGTGCATTAAGTAGAGTTCCCTGTGCTATACAGTAGGTTCTCATTAGTTGTCTACTATACATAGTATCAGTAGTGTATATGTGTCAATCCCAGTCTCCCAATTCCTCCCACCCCTGCCCCTTTCCCCCTTGGTATCCATACATTTTTTCCTCTACGTCTGTGTCTCTATTTCTGCTTTGCAAATAAGATCATCTGTACCATTTTTCTAGATTCCACATATATGCGTTAATATACAATATTTGTTTTTCTCTTTCTGACTTACTTCACTCTGTATGACAGACTCTAGGTCCATCCACGTCTCTACAAATGACCCAATTTTGTTCCTTTTTAAGGCTGAGTAATATTCCATTGTATATATGTGCCACATCTTCTTTATCCATTCATCTGTCGATGGACACTTAGGTTGCTTCCATGTCGGCTATTGTAAATAGTGCTGCAATGAACACTGGGGTGCGTGTGTCTTTTTTGAATTATGGTTTTCTCAGGGTATATGCCCAGTAGTGGGATTGCTGGGTCATATGGTAGTTCTATTTTTAGTTTTTTAAGGAACCTCTATACTGTTTTCCATAGTGAGTGTATCAATTTACATTCCCACCAACAGTGCATGAAGGTTCCCTTTTCTCCACACCCTCTCCAGCATTTATTGTTTATAGATTTTTTGATGATGGCCATTCTGACTGGTATGAGGTGATACCTCATTTTAGTTTTGATTTGTATTTCTCTAATAATTAGTGATGTTGAGCATCTTTGCATGTGTTTGTTGGCCATCTGTATGTCTTCTTTGGAGAAATGTCGATTTAGGTCTTCTGCCCATTTTTGGATTGGGTTGTTTGTTTTTTGATATTGAGCTGCATGAGCTGTTTGTATATTTTGGAGATTAATCCTTTGTCCGTTGCTTTGTTTGCAAATATTTTCTCCCATTCTGAGGGTTGTCTTTTGGTCTTGTTTATGGGTTCCTTTGCTGTGTAAAACGTTTTAAGTTTCATTAGGTCCCATTTGTTTGTTTTTATTTTCATTAGGAGGTGGGTCAAAAAAGATCTTGCTGCAATTTATGTCAAAGAGTGTTCTGCCTATGTTTTCCTCTAAGAGTTTTACAGTGACTGGCCTTACATTTAGGTGTGATTCGCTTTTCCAAATTTGCAAATTTAGCTTTCTTTAGACCCATTCAGCTGTGTATTAGATTCACCTACATCACCAGGGTATGTGCATGTGAGTTTTTGGATGAAGTTGTGAAATGAAGTCTGCTCACATGGGTAACTTCGTTGGGACAGAGAGAGTGAGAGAAGGAGGGAGGGATGAAAGGAGGAAGGGAGGGAATTCAGAGGAAGATCCTTGCTGGACCGTGAATACCATGAGTGCAGGTACTGAATCCCTCATACTTGGCATAGTGCCAGACATAATTTTGTTGAATTAATGAATGAATTTATAGAGAACTTGAAAAGTGCTATATGTTCTACCTTCAATCCTCCCAGCAGACTCTAGGAAGCAAAGTACTCTAGAGGTCATCACAGACTCTGGAGCCTGACAGCCTGGGTTCAAATCCCAGCTCTGCCATTTATTAGCTATGCTACTGAGGGCAAATTACTTAACCTCCAGGTGCCTCAATTTTCCCATCTATAACATGGGACTATAACTCAAAGGAGTACAGTAAGAAATAAATGGGATTATAAACAATTATTCACACTTATGCAGCTTAGATCAATGCCTAGCACAGGGTAAATGCCATATAATTGTTAATTAGTATTAATACTTACTAGTTAATTAGTTATTGGGTATTAATGTTAGAGCTTAGGGAAACCCTTAGAATATTTGGTTTGTCTCTCATTTCAAATGGAGATAAAAATGAATATTTGTGTGTCCCCATATAGTCACATACATTAACATTTTTAAAAATAGTTTTATATTTATCTTCTAGATTAGCCATTGATTCAACCTAAAAATAGAGTATTTAAAGAGAAAAAATCAGAATATATAGTGTATAAGTATATAAGAGAGAGAAAATTTTCCATAATCAGATGATCAAAATTTCTCAAACATATGTTGTTCTTAATGTAAATATTTTTCCATGTACATAATTGTAATTGGCCAAATTAACCCACTAATATTTGGGTGCAAAAACTTTTTTTCTAAGTCAAATTAAATGTTAGGTCACAACTCCCCTCCCAATTAGCCATGGTTGGCAGAAAATCAAATCTCAGACATTATGGGGGTCCCTCTCCCTCAGGGTTCTTATAAGAATCCCGAGGTTTATTTACCAGGGTTCTTGAGGCAAAGCCTCTGGTCTTTGGTCCAGGTGGCTGCCCCTGGGATGCTCAGGGTCCATGCCAAATGTAGTTGTTAACATATTCCTTCACATGGCTTCTGAACCCTTCCCCTTAGTATTTGGTCCTGAGTTCCTGGTCTCCCCACTCTGGGGAGCTGCTTGGGGTGGGATGCAGGCCCCTGCCATCTGTGAAATGTACCACCCCTTTAGCTGCTTGAGGTAGAATCCAAATCTCTTAATCCAGCAACTCCCCACTCACCCAAATTCATTCTGACAATTTGATTTCTTGGACCAAGAGTCCAAGTTTTTGGCAACAAAGTCCTTTAACCTCTTTACCATGTCAAGAGGAATAAAACTCCCTAGGACTCAAACACTGGGCCACCCTCTGGAGCAAGAGAGGGAACCCTAGTCCCTAGCCTTTCTTGATGTACTTATAGCCAGGGAGCATTCCCAGTTGGGTTATCCTGCCACATAATTTTGGCACAATTGTTAAAGGAACACAGAACCAACATACAGATTTTAAAGACACTGGAAGGGAGACAGTTTGATGGAGTGGCTGGGATTGAGGGTTCTGCATCAGACTGACTGCTGGGCCTAGCTGCTCCTCCTGTGATTTCTAGCTATTTGACCTTGGGCCTGTTTAACCGTTCTATGCCTGATCTGTAACATGGAAATAAAAGTAAGACATGCCTCATTTAATGAGATAATTCTGTTCAGTAAATAGACTGGGGTCTGGCCCAAAACATGTATTCAGTGAAGTTGATTGTGTTATCATTTGAGCTGCTGCTTCATCTAGGGATGAAGTCTATGCTTAAGGCCTCTGGTTCCCTCTGCATGGCTCAGGTCAACTTGTCTTCTTTGGCTAGTAAAGGTGGCCCCTGGAACAGACCTTGACTCCTTTTTCTCCTAGTGGTGAGCTGCAGTGACGTCCGCCACAGCCTAGAGCACAGAAGCTGCGCGCAGTGTCCCTAGGAAGGGGAATTGCAGTGGTGCTCCTGAATGGTGCGGAAAGGGCTGGAAGAGGGCTCACAGCTCATCATATTCAGGCGCTCACTTTAAAAAAGGGAAAACTGAGCCCCAGAGAGGGGAAGAGAGTGACCTGGTAGGCTAGCTGTTCTTCTGGCATTTCAAAGTCCTTCCTTCTCCATGTCAGCATTCCCAGACCTACCCTGTCAGCCCGGCCCATGCCTCTCCCTGAAAGCCTCCTCCAGCTGCTCGTCGTTTCCTGACCGTTCTGTTCCTCATCCTCTCCCTTTCAATCCCTTGGAGCAGTGTTCTGCTTTCCAAACACTCCCTGGCCTTTGCTGCCTCCCCTGCCTTCCCCTTCACTGTTTCCTTGCTAGAATGTTCTCCCCACCATCCCTGCTTGACAAAATTCTACCCGTCCTTTAAAATAAGAGGTCAAAACTGGTAGCCAGTAATCCATATGTGGACCACAGATGTATTTTGTGAATTCAGGTAGGTTTTTTCTTTTTAATTGAGGCATCATTTGAAAATATCAGATATAACGAGAAAACTTCAGACAGTTTTCTTCTGTGATAAGAGGATCTTGTTTCATGGAACCTGCATTTTTGCCTGGTAGAATTAGTGGCTGCTAAGGAGCATTTTCCCTGCCTGGCCAGCATTACTCCTTGATGATAACTACTTCGCTCTTCCAGCATTTGGGTTTGTGACCTGGTTTTAAGACGTTGTTTAAATGCTATCACTTCTGAGAAGCTTCCCCTCCCCTTTTCTTGCTTTTCCGAATGTGTCATTTCCTGCTTGTTTATGCCTCTAACATTCTGCTTATGCTTCTTCTTATGGCAGAGATGGAATTCTGTCCTGCTTATTGTTGACTTTAGTAAATAATACTTATCGTCTATCAAGTGCTTACTAAGGACAGGGCACGGGGCTGAGTGTTTCACCGACATTTTAAACTCTGGGCCTCACTATGACCCTGTGTAAAGTGTATTATTATCTCCAGTCTACAAATACAGAAGCCCAGAGGGTGTAACTGGCTTACTCAAGGTCACACAGCTGGTAAGTGACAGAGAAGGGATTTGAGCAGTCATCTACCTAACCTCAGCACTTGGGTTTCCTCCTGTTTTATACTTATGGATCTCTTTCATCACATTGAAAGCAATATCAGAGGCACAGAACTCTGATCCATTTTCCCCAGTTAAACATTTAAGCAATAATGATAATACAGGTCATGACAGTGTCTTGAGCACTCACAACGTGCTTGATGCTGTGCTGGTCATTTACCCTGCAACCGCATGTAATCCCCATAACCACAGGGCGTATAATCTCATGTCCAGTTGAAAAGTCAGAGGTCACGTCAGAGGCCAAAGACATACAACAGCAAGTGGGCAGGATTTGAACCTGGATCTTTCTCAACTGTGAGTCCTGTACTTTTCTTCTCCACCCACCACCAGTTCTCTCATGTTTCTGAACCACCTGTATCATATAAAAGCTATCAGCTCATTAATAAATCCAGCAAGCAAAGTTCCCTTGTTTGTTTCTTCCCAGCCATACAGGTGACATAACAGCCACTTCAGCCACTGGTTCTTCTGCAGACACTTTCTGGTGGGAGGGGGCAGGAGGGATGCTATATGTGTACATGCACACACACACCACGTGCAACTCCAAACTGTGAGCAACAAGCTGGACGATTTGTCTCTTTATTTTTCATGTTTGGAAACTGGAGCTGCTTTTGTTAGATTAGAAGGGTTTCATCTGGGTAGAAAATGTTCTTTACATGCTCACCTCTGCCTTTGAAGAGGTCAGCCATGTTGCCAAACATTGTAAGTTAAATCTGAGCGGGAATGACTATAAACCCAGACTGAGCCACAAATTGCAACGGGAATTTGTATGATTAGCTGTCATGCTTTTCTTCTCTCTGCATCAAGGCAGAAGATGCTAGGGGGCCAGCTGTCTCTGTCCACACCTCAGTGGTCATGAGTGCCAAGGAGTTCATGTGGCCGTCTTGTTCAGAGCTGTGTACCCCAACACGTTCTCCGCCTTCACTGTAGAGTGGAGTAAGTTTAGAGTTTTCAGAATCATCCAGTTGAGAACATGTTCATGATGGTTTCTACAGCATTGAAAGTTCCTGCTTTTTTTGGTCAGGTCTGCTAGAATTGTAAAAGGAAGCTTTCTGGACATTAACTTTTTGGCAAAAAGGGGTAGAATGAGGTTGGCAAGGGAAGAAACAATTTCGATGTAATAAAAATGGGATTGTTTAGAGCGGAGACTTTTCTTACTGTTTGGTATTCAGATGAAATTTAGTTTGGAAGTCACATCAGCAAATATTATATTTCTTCAGAACCTCGGCTGTGTTTTCGATCAGAGGGCATCTTTATATTGCTTAGCTTGTGCAGCAAGTGGTAAAACCGTAGATGGCTTCAACTTTGTTTTTTTTTTTAAACCTACAGGTACTCTAGCCATTAAAATATGTTTTCAGTATCTATTTTGGAACCTTAAAGAAATGATTTGGGACAAGGGCAAACATTTTGTGCCACCTCGTCCACACAGTTCCTTTCTTTTTGGTGCTTACTTGCAGTGGCACTTAATTTGTTATCACGTATTAGAACATTTCCCCGTCGCCTCAGAAACTGTCTCATAGGCCAGGCTTTTAGAACCTGAACTTTTTAAACACAAAACAGGATTATGGATTAATCTCAGGCAGGGAAGTCCCTGGGGGCAACGTAACCTGACAAGTGAGACTCTGCTCTTGGCAAGCTCCTTGCGGGGTCGCCCTCTGTTCCTGCCGTTGACCCAGTGGACGCAAGAGTGGATGTGTGTGTGAGTCTAGGCATGACTTCTCTAAAGATCAACATTTGTACACACTGGAGTCACCTTTTATACATAGTGCTACTGACATTAACCAGAGAAGTAGACCTGACAGCCCCGGCCTCAGAGCCAGCACAAGAGTGGCCCGGCTGTGTGTGCGTGGTTTATCTGAAGGGATTCAGCACAACATTACACAGCCTAATTGTTTTTTGTCCAAAAGGAACTATTGCCCAGATAGAGGCGCCTCTAAGGTTACTGAGTGTGACCCATCAAAATGGGGTTTCATTTCCATGTATGTATACTTGCTAGTTATTTTGTTTAATTTATTTTTTTATTATATGATAACATAACATTAATTAACATCTATTATTAACATTAACATTTTATTTATTTTACTGTAACTTTTATTTACTATTTTTTAAATTTAATTTTATTTATTTTTATACAGCAGGTTCTTATTAATTATCTATTTTATACAGTGTATTGCTAGTTATTTTAAATACCCAGTTATTTTAAATGTTTCTCCTCTTGAAGTCCAGATAGCATGATTTTCTTATAGCTAGTTATAACAGTATTAATTCTTGAAGAAAAGAGAGGAGAAATAAGGGGAATATTTGTAAACAAAATAATTTAAATATTTGAGAAGTCATAAAAGAGAATCCCAGCTGAAGCAATCAGATCCTTGAGTGAATATTTGGCGTTCAAGCAAGGAATCCAATGTTGTCACTTATGTTTTTCTTGAGACTGTTTAATACCAGGGTTATGTTTGTTTCAGGCTTGTGTTTAATCACTTTACATGGGACTAGACTATAATCTATTGGTAATGAAAATGGCTGAATTTTTTTGATCTGAAAAGAACTACTAGGAAAAAAAATCACTTATTTTGAAAATAGAGATCAAAGGCATCAATTGTAGAAAATGTCCTTTGGGAAAAACATATAGACATCTGCTTCTAAAGCATGATACAAGTATTTGGTGAAGTCTGACATTTAATATGTGAGTATAAATTGTTCCATCCAACAGAGAACTTTTCAACACAATTGTGGAGTTTTGAAGAACTGAGTGTCGCATATTAAGATTTGATCAGTTTTGGTCTCTGCTCAGACCAACGGTGAATGCTGCCATGCATCAGGGTAATCAGGAAAAACAAAATTTACTGTTTTTAAGCATGAAAATTATGCTCGGCAGGGCATGTACTTTGATTGTTTTTATAGTAGTGGACAGCATTTGACCCTTGCCATCCACCCACTCTCTGCCCGGCTCCCTTAGGGACCAATACACAGCCCTTAGCAGCAGTTCAGGGACAGTCTCTGGTGCAGAGCCAGGTGAAAAGCAGAGTAACTGGTCCAGGGAGCTCAGTGTCACAACCCTACTCTCATTAGTTCAGCCGGACGGCCAAAAAGTAGAGTCTCATTCCCTGGAGTGCAAGGAGGATGTTAAGCAGCTCCCTGATGACTGCTAAGATCAGAAGAGAGGCAGAATTTAGCTGATCTGTTGTTGTGATGGGGTGGAGACTTATTCTATTTGGAGAAGGAAAGAAGGAGATAAACTCTCTATTCAACTTGAAAGTGCAGCGAGGTTTGGTCTGTCTGCCTTGCTTATGTGGGTGCCTCATACTCATTGCCAGTCACTTTGTACATGGGGAGAACTGACTGGGTGGACGTCTTTGTTCCGAGTCTTCTTTTTATGAAGCGATTTTCCCAAATTTAACCAATTGAGAATTGTTTTTTACACGTAGCAGCAATCACTCTGAGAGGAGGGAGCCAAATTGCTGTGGGGGATGCTGTGCCCCAGGGATGCATTTGGGAGGATTTCCTTCTCCTGAAGCCACAGGGTCAACATAAAGCCCCTATAAAATGTTTTAAATAAAGGAGACATTGAAGCGGAAGATTTCATCCTGGCACTTCATGTCTGGCTTTTGCTTTCCTCCCACTGAGAAGCTGACCAAGCTAGCGACCTGGAGGATGTATTTAGTTTGAGGATAATGAAGCTTTATTATGATTTTTTTTACTTACCTGGATTTTAATTATAAAGAAACCGCTACCTGCCGGTGGCCTTTATGGATCCGCCTATGATGCATTAGTAGCTAAGCTATTGTTGAACATGGCACTTAAAAATGTTTTATTGTGGGACTTCCCTGGTGGCACAGTGGTTAAGAATCCGCCTGCCAATGCAGGGGACACGGGTTCAAGCTGTGGTCCGGGAACATCCCACGTGCCGTGGAGCAGCTACGCCTGTGTGCCACAGCTACTGAGCCTGAGCTCTAGAGCCCGCGAGCCACAACCACTGAGCCCGCGAGCCACAAATACTGCAACCCGCACGCCTAGAGCCCGTGCTCCGCAACAAAGAGAAGCCACCGCAGTGAGAAGCCCACACACCGCAACGAAGAGTAGCCCCCGCTCGCTGCAACTAGAGAAAGCTCGTGTGCAGCAACGAAGACCCAACGCAGCCATAAATAAATAAATAAATAAATAAATAAATAAATAAATAAATAAATAAATTTTTTAAAAAGTTGTATTGTGTGTATATGTGATTGTTTGTTTTATAAAAAGGGGACTACGATCATGAAATTTTTCTCATTTGACTCTTGAGGAAGTCGATTTTGTATCCTAATTCAATAGGTGTCAAGCCATTGATCTGAATGCTGATGGTTTTACCTGGGTATGTAGTTGTCCTTGGGGATGGAAGTCATTTACAGCACGAAAATTCTCTGTTGAAATCCTCCTAAGCTGTAACATTTTGGGGAGGATTCTTCCTGAAGAGCATGGGAGTGGCCTCATTGACCTTATGTGAGCATCTCCCTTCTTCTCACCCAGCATTTGCCCTGGCTGTCCTTCTCCTGTGGAGATAAATGCCTAACACACGTGGCATGTTCTTTATTTTTGAAGAACTTAAACCTTTTATTTTTAGATAATTGTAGCTTCATTTGCAGTTTTAAGAAATAATAGAGATCTTGTGTACCCTTCACCAGTTTCCCCCAGTGGTAACATCTTGCAAAACTGTAGGACAGTATCACAATCAGGGTATTGACAATGATATAGTCAAGGTACGGAACAGTCCCAGCACCCCAAGGATCCTTCATGTTGCCCTTTATAACTGTACTAAACTACTCCCCTATATCCATCCCTTACCCCCGGCAACCAATAATCTGTTCTCCATTTCTGTAATTTCGTCATTTTAAGAACATTATATAAATGAAATCATATACGATGTGACCTTTAGGGATTGGCTTATTTCAGTTAGCATTGTTCACTGGTGATTCCTCCAAGTTGTTGGGTTTATCAATACTTTGTTCCTTTTCATTGCAGAGTAGTGCTCCATGGTGTGGATGCCCCTCAGTTTGTTTAACCATTCACCAGTTGAAGGACATCCACGTTGTTTCTAGTTTGGGGCTATTGTGAATAAAGCTGTCATGAACAATCATGCACAGCTTTTTGTGTGAACATAAGTTTTCATTTCTTCGAGATAAATGATAGAAAGAGTACAATTACTGGGTCATATGGTAGTTGCATGCAGAGTTAAGAAACTGCCAAGTTGTTTTCCAGAATGGTCGCACCATTTTATATTCCTATCAGCAATGTATGAGGGATCCAGTTTTTCTGTATCCTCACCAGCATTTGGTATTGTCATTAGTTTTTATTTTAGCCATTCGGATAGGTGTATAGTGATGTTTCATTGTGGTTTTAATTTGTTGTTCTCCAATGGCTAAAGATATGGAACATTTTTCCATGTGCTTATTTGCTGTCTGTATGTCCTCTTCAGCAAAATGTCTGCTCATGCTTTATGTCTGTTTTCTAATTGTATTGGAAATTTTACTGTGGAATTTTGGGAGTTCCGGTTATTTGTCAGATATGTGTTTTGCAAATATTTTCTCCTGGTCTATAGCTTGTCTTATTATCCACTTAACAGGGTCTTTCACAGAGCAAATATTTTTCAGTTTTGATGAGGTCCTGTTTACTAATCTTTACCTTTATGGTTTGTGATTTTTGGTGTCAATTCTAAGAACGCATTGCATAGCCTTAGAGTCAGAAGATTTTTTCCAATTTTTTTTCTAAAAGGTTTATAGTTTTATGTTTTACATTTAAGTTCATGATCCAGTTTGTTCTTGTACAAGGTATAAAGTTTAGGTCAATGTTCTTTTCTTTTTTTCATCTATGGATGTCCAGTTGCTCAGCACCATTTGTTGAAAAGGCTATCTTTGCTCCATTGAATTTTTTGCTCTTTTGTCAAACATCACTTGAACATTTATCTCTTAGATATAATATTATCACAGTATATCTATTTCTGTGTTCTCAATTCTGTTCTACTGATCTATGTGGCTGTCCCTCTGCCAATATCACGTTCTCTTGGTTACTCTAACTATACAGTGGGCCTTAATATTGGGTAGAGTGACTCCTTCCATTTTATTCTTCTTTGTCAGGATTGTTTTAGCTATTATAGGACCTGTGCCCTTCCATATAAATTTTAGAATAAGCTTGACTATATCTATAAAACACTTGGTGAGATTCAGATAGAAATTACATTAAACTTATAGATCAATCTGGGAAATATTGACATCTTTACTATGTTTAGTCTTTTCATCCATGAATACTTCCTATCTCTCCATTTATTTAAATCTTCTTTGATTTCTTTTATCAGAATTTTGTAAATTTCCATGTACAGTTCCATCCATGTTTTAAGTTTATACTTAAATGTTTCATTTTTTTGGAGTGATTGTAAATGGTATTTAGTTTTTCATTTTGGTTTCCACATGTGCATTGTTATCTTATAGAAATGCAGTTGACTTTCGTGTGTTGATCTTGTATCCTGCAACCTTGCTGAACACATTTATTACTTCTAGGTGTTTTTTGTAGATTTCTTAGGATTTTCTACATAAACAGTTATTTCATCTGCAAACAGGGGCAGTTTTATTACTTCCTTTGAAATTTTTGTGCCTTTTATTTATTTTCTTGCCTTATTGCAGCATCTAGAACTTCACATATTATGCTGAATAAGAGGGGTGAAAGCAGGTATCCTTGCCTTGCTTCTGATCTTAGAGAGAAAGCAGTCTTTCACAACAGGTAGCTATAGATTTTTCAGTAAATGCTCTTTTACCAAGTTAATGAAATTTCACTATATTTGGCATATACATTTTGAGATGCAATTTTATATCTTTTAAAATAGAACATAGGGCACACAGTTGTTGTATGTTAGATGTTGTGTTCAGGCCTGGGCATACTGAGGAGAATGAGCCATGGTCTTTCCTTGCTGTTGAGGGTCTTGTGGCCCAGAGTTTCCTCCCAGATCCTCTCAGTATATGTAGTTCCCTCTAACAATTGTCCCCTTATATTTGTACTCAACAATCAGATTCAAATCCTGGTAAAGAGTAAGCCATCTGCCATTCTTGGGTCAATCCCTTACCCTTTTTGAGTTTGAGTTATCCATCAGTTAAGTGGTATGCTCCTTTGGGAGTAAGTGAGGATCAAATGGGATTTAGGAAACCACATTATTTAAATCAGACGTAATGATTACCTCTCTAGAGTATGGCTTCTTTTCTTTCCTCCCTCCCTGCATCCCACCCACAATCATCTGTTGACAATCTATTGTGTGTTTGCAAAGATGCCCCAGTGGACCCATTCAAGGATGCATTCGACATACAGGGAGGCCACTACCTATTGCTCAAGGTAGATGGAACTGCGGTGCAAGGATTCTGAGGGGATCAGGAAAGGGCTTGGAGGCAGGCCTCATTTGGCCTGATTGAAATTTGCCATCATCAACAGGTATCTCCTGCAGAGCTAAGCCAGCAGGAGAATTTGGAGTAAAAGAAGCCTCCTTTTTTTTCATTTTTCCTCCTTGGAATTGCCTCAGCTTATCCTTAAATCACAAGAAAGAAGGTCTATTTGAAAACACTGCCCTGGTTTGTTGAATGGGAATGAATAAACCTTGCTAATAGAAGTGATCAAGTGGCATGGACAAATGGTTCTGATTTTGCAGGGCCTGCCAACGTATTTTGAGTGCTGCAGAATCAAAACAATAATAACAATAATAAAATTAGAAAATGTTAAACAAGCACAAAACAAAAAAGCAAGCCACCATACTGGACTTTAAAATGCATAGGAACTTCATTAGGGAACAAGTTGAAATGAATGCAGCAACATTCAAGCACATTGCAGGGCCGGGTGGAGGTGGCAGGAATGGCTGTTGACAGCTGTGGAGTCACTAACACTCAGGCACTCCCTGGTGAACCCGGATTATAATCAGCATAAATCTAAGTGACTGTCAGGGGCAAAGAAACCATGCTACAAAGTGTGGCCTGTCTTAAGGTTATTTTGGCTGACAGTAGTTGCCACCATAACTGCCACCAGAGGGCCCCACCCTGCTCTGGATTTCTGCTTCATTACTATCCTTTGGAGGCCATGGTCTACCAGCAACTAATTTTTCCATGGGAGCAGAAGTACTTTCTATGCAGACCTTCCTTTGTTGCAGCTGTAAAAAAAATTTTTTTGAATTTTATTGAAATATAGTTGATTTACAATGTTATGCTAATTTCTGCTGTACTGCAAAGTGACTCAGTTATACATATATATATTCTTTTTCATATTCTTTTCCATGATGGTTTATCACAGGATATTGAATATAGTTCCCTGTGCTATGCAGTAGGGCCTTGTTGTTTATCCATCCTATATATAATAGTTTGCATCTGCTAATCCCAAACTCCCAGTACTTCCCTCTCCCACCTCCCCTCCCCCTTGGCAACCGCAAGTTTGTTTTCTATGTCTGTGAGTCTGTTTCTGTTTCATAGCTATGGTTGCAATTTTTAAAACTTACTCTCTTTTTACATTAGTGATTCATATTTGCATCAACAAGTACAAAGAAGAATATAATAGATTACCTGAAATCTCTAAGCTTAGAAACAAACCTGTTATGCATATTTTGATGCCTTTCCTTCTAATCTTTTTTTCTATGAATATTCATTTAGAAACCTGCATATAGTTGGGATTGTATTGTATTTATCATTTACCAACCTGCTTTTCTCAGTTAGGATTTCATGAACATCTTTCTTTTCCATTAAATCTTTCTACTTAGTGTTTAATGTCTGACCAACATCTCAACAATTGGATGCCTGCAATTTACTATCCACTTTCTTTGCAACACTTACACACACACACACACACACACACACACACCGTAATTTATTTAACTAATTTCTTTGAAAGGTGAGGGTACATATGTGTATGTTTGTATATGTATGTACTTGTGTTTATATATATGTTTGTGTGTATATCTATACATATAATATGTATATACACACATGCATAATTTTTATTCTGATGTTTGTAAACAACACTCTGATGAATATGTTTATTATATCCTTGGAATAAATTTCTCTGGACACATCCCTTATTATATCCTTAGAATAAATTCCTAAAGTGAAATCACTGGATCAAATGCTAATTCATGAGATACACTGAATGTAAAGGAATTTTAAAAGTTTTTCTCATATGTCCAAAAAAGAAACACTTTCCACAAAAATTGAAATAATGTCTAAACATCACCGTTGGACAGTAAAAGTTGTAAAATTTTGATGCTCTGGCTCTTTCCAATACAGTAGCCAGTAGACATACGGATATTTAAATTTTAATTTTAATTAATTAAGATTATATAACATTAAAAATTCAGTTCCTTAGTGGTACCAGTCATATTTCCAGTGCTCTATAGCCACATGTAGCAGTGGCATGTATATTGGAAAGTGCAAATTAGGACCTTGTCATCATTGCAGGAAGTTTTATGGGACCATGCTGCTCTGATATCTTCATGAGTTCCTTTATAATTGTGTTTGGAATTTAGCATATTTTGTGGGTGATTAATTTGATTTGTTATAAATAGATTTCTTAGTAAAATATTTCGCCGTTCCATTGAAGATGAAAAGTGTTGTCTTTCTGAAAATGTAAGAAAATGGAAATTCAGCACTTTCTCTTGCTTACTCATCCTCTCATAGGCTGAAAAGTAAGAGCTAGTGTTCAAACTAACATCACTGTTGATGATTACAGGTTACTGTGTACTTTCTGTGTGCCAAGCATGTAACTATTGTAAGTCAGGTATTCTTCATAAGGACTCTGGGAGGTGCAGCTGTTATCCACATTTTACAGAGAAAGAAACTGATGTACATAGAGCTCAAGTACGTTTTTCAGGGTCAGCACGTGGCTGGATCTTGTCTGGGACCTAAGCCCTCTGGCTTCAGAGTCCACACAGTTAGCCACTCTCTGTACTGCTTCTCAAGAATGTGAGACTCTGTGAGGGAAAAAAACCAGCTCTTTGCTGTGCTGCAGAACTGTGCACACATAAAGTAAAAATGCCTCCCAGTTGCTCAGTAAGTATCTACACCAGACATACACAGAAGTGTATATTCACGGCCTTTTTCTCAGGGAGGTTCCACTGAGCCAAACCCGATCTGGAATGAAGAGTGCTCAAGGGCCTTCTGGAGAAACTGTTACTCATCTGTACTCCAACACGGAATCTGTTCAGTCAGAATGTATGTATTTTACACATTTTTTCTCCATCCATCCTTTATTGTGATGTGAAATTTTGTCAATAAGCCTTGGGGGAGTAAGGGGAAAAGGGGAAGTTTAAATTGTAGTCAGAATCGAAGAGCTCAAGCCCAAACACCCTCACTTGATGTGGGTATTTGTTTGCAGCTGAAGGATCAGAGGTGACACGTTTAAGCAAAGCTCCCAGAAGTTTAAACTTCAGTGAGGAGAAAACAAATCCCAAACACAATCTTAAGGGTAGCCAGGTCCAGGCAGAAAGCAATCTGGGGATTTTCAGTTTCAACCTTTTCCAAAAGGTGTCACTCTAAGGCAGCGGTGGGGAGGTGGGAGGGAGGTGGAGATAGAAATGTCAGATAAGAGTAATTGGAAAAATAAGATTAGTAGTCCTTGTTTTAACAGATCCTTCGGCCCACAGCATCACTGTCTAAGAAGTTGTTGCTGTTGAGGAGGGAGGGTTTCAGCGTTTATCTTTACCTTCTGATCTTAGTGTGACCTTCTCTGTGCCCAGAGCAGAGCTGGGCCAAGTCCCAGCTATTCCCACAGGACCAATTCACATTCCAGTTTTGCTGTAACCTGGGATACGGGGATTTCCTTGGCTCTGTGTTCTGGTGCAGACTGAAAACTACCATCTTCTTGCACTCAGGATGTAGTGAAGACAGAAAACTAGGATGGATGGTAAGGAGAAAGGCAGAAGAGCCTGTGTATTTTTTAACATATGGTTTTAAAAGCTGTTTTAAAATTCCACATCATTAACACAAAATAGATACTAACTCAATACTGACATATAATTTAAGAAACAAATTGTTTTATCAAAATATTTGAAGGTCAGCTCTTGCCAAGTGAGCCTCTTGAAAAGCACTGGATGTTGCCACGTGTCAGGAAGAGACACACAGAACAGGGAGTGGGGCTCTTGGCAGATAACTGAGAGAGAAGCTGGTTTTCAGATATTTAGTTAAACAACACAAATGTATGTGTAAGTTTAAGTCGACACATGTTAATGATTTAAGGTCTTAAACAGGTTTTTTATTTTATTGTTTTAAAGCTCCACTATTCACTTTAAAAGTTCTGACGGTTTCTCCAGAGCTGGGTGTAAGCATTAGACTCTATAGAAATTCGTTTGATAGCTTCATTTTTCTTAAAGTGTACAGAGTTAAGAATTATTCAAATACATTTGAATAGTCCTTGTACCTTAACCATTTTATAAGAGAGTTTTTATAATCTGCCACATAGAATGACTAATAAAATCAGAAACGACACACAATTACTTAGGGGTTTTTGTTTTGTTTAGTTTAATTGGTGAGACCAAGTAGTCATCTAGCTTGAAGAAACCTTTAATTACTATGTTCTAGATATGTAACACCAAACCAATATATATTTTCAAATGCAATCTTAGTTTTCTAGATATAGGATCAGAATTCCAGTCTTACCATATTTGGGGACCTTTTAGGAAATTCTTTTAAGTGGAACATGTTAAGTATTATAGAAGATTTCTGAGGTTGCTGTGAATCTCTTTTCATCAAGGATGGCCTTTTAGGAATAAAACAGCCTTTCTAAAACTTTTTTACCCCCAGGAAATATTATTGTCGGGTGAATTATCAATAGATGTGCTTCCAGAATAAGCAAATGCTGTGTTGAATAGAGACACATGGGTTGCTTTCCTGCTGCACTTCTCAAAAGTGTTTATTGGCTCATAATCATTGTGATTCTTCAAGTAGCAATTCCCTAATGAACAGAACCACATGGCCCCCAGCCTGGGCCCCCCAGCACATGTTTTTTCCCTCCTCTTCAGCAGGCCGCTCCCACTTACCTGCCTTAGGGAGGTGGGCTGTGAGGCCTAGGGCAAGACTGGCTTTTGTTTAACTCTTGCTCATCACTCAATCCTTTCCTTTAACAGTTTTTTTTTTTTTAATCACTATTGTAATTAAAAAGTTGTTTGATTCAAGCTTGCCTGCCAAACCAGACAGCTTCTGAGGTTGAGCCTGTTGCCTGCGTCTAGCAGAAGGCCTGGCACGTGGGAGACACCCAGTGAGACGAAGTGGTGGGATGATGGAAGGACTGCACGTCTCCCAGGTCCCGGGCAAAGCGGGTAGAATGCAGAGCAGGATTAAAAGCTGCTTGCTTCTACCCCAGCTCAAAGCCTGGGACATTTTTATTGTGCCGCCTCGAAACTCACGGGTTCCTGGGTGCTCTTGGTGGCTGATGGGGTGGCACTGAGCATAGGGGTTCCATCCATTCAGGAGCTGAGTAACTGAGCCCTCTTGTCTGCATAGCAAAGAGAAGGTGCTTGAGGCAAACAGAGAGCAAGAACTTGAAGGGCATTTGGTGAGGATGGTAAGGGGACCACAGATTTACGGGGTAGGAAAGTATCAAGTTTGGACTTACAGTTCATCCATCATTGCACTAAGTGGGTCAAAGGAAGGTGTTTCAGAATCACATCTTTGCATTCCCCTTCCTCTCATTCCTCAGGTATTTATTGAGTGTGGACACTGGTTCTGTGTCGGGGCTGAAGGGCCTTCCACAAAGAGAACGGAGATGTGGTCCTTGCCCTCTGGGGATTACAATCCAGTTGTAGCAACTAAGCACACACATGAAATAGTTGTGCAGAAATGTGAAGTGGTGTTTAATTAGGTGGGAGAAAGTCAGGTGCAGACGGTAAGAACTGAAGGCACTTGGGTTGGGTGAAAATAATGTGGCCAGGAACCCATACTAGGGACAGTGGTAACTGTCACGCACTGGACACTTCCAGGGTTTCTAGCAGAGAGGGTTGGATGCTTTATGGGTATTATCTCCCTTTATACTCATGCCAATCCTGTGTGGTAGCTTCTGTCTCTTCCCTATTTGATAGAGGAGGACCTTCAGGCTAAGAGAAAGGTCAGCAATGTCCAGGGTTCCCAGACAAGGTTGCACTTTGGCATCACTTTGGAATCATCTGCATCTTTAATTAAATACTGATGCCTGACTCCTACCCTCAAACATTTTAATTTAGTTGGTAGGAGTGTTACCATGGCATCAGGATTTTAAAAATCTTTCTAAAGGATTCAAAGGTGCAACAGAGTTTAGGAAGCATTGGGTTAATATTGTCCTAAGGTCACAGAGATCCTGTTGGTGGAGCCAAAACTTGAATCAGGTCTGCCTGTTTTCAGAGCTCCAGATTTAATCACTGTACCTGTGAAGGAGGCCAGGGCCCTGTGGCAGAGCCTTAAAGGAGAGGCGATTTCAGTAATTGGAGGGGTTGGTATAGGGCATTCCAGGGGTGTGTGTACATGTGTGTGTGTGGTTGACGGTAGGTGACACCAAGCACAAAATCTTGAATTCAGTAATAAGCAAACATAAAGTGGGTTGAATACTTACTGGCACTTTATTAACAAGATCTGACACTTCTGTGGCACCAAGTACTTGGCATTGTTCTTAGGGCATCACGCACGTTAACCCATTGAATCTTCACAAAACCCCTTTGAGCTAAGTTCCCACATCACAAGGAAGAAACCTGGGCTCAGAAAACTTTTATAACTGACTCAGAAGGACACAGATAGTTAGTGGTAGGCTAGCTCCTAAGTTCTGTTTGTAACCACTATGCTGTGCTTATCTCTTATGTTAAGAATGTACTAAGTGTTTTCATATTTGCCAGTCCCTGCACTAAGAGCTTTACTTTCATTGCTTCATTTAATACTTCCAGTAACGCTTATGAGACATACCATTGTTATAGATGAGGAAACTCAGACACTTTCCCAAGGCTCTATAATTAAAAAGTGGTAAAGCAGGTATTATTAGTACAGTCTGGTTTCATAATCCATGATTTTAACCATTCTCAGTATTTCAAAATACTTAAAATTTTAAAAATTCAAATTAAATCTTAAGTGGAATGCTATCTATAAAACAAAGTAGAACAGCTCCCTATGAATGTGAGATAGTGGACGAAGGTCTCTGCTGATTCACACTCCTCCCCCTCCACTGATCTGTTTATCAGCTCCCAGATGCCTTTTTGGAACCCCTGGTGCACTAGGGAACACAGTCTGAAGACAACTACTTTGGGTATCTCAGGAGCCCCTTGAGATGCTGGAGCCAGGCCAGTGATATTTTTGACAAAATATTGATGGTTTAGGCATATTTTCCTGACAGTAGGGAGATGAGTTGTAACAGTAAATCCTGTGAGACGTCTTTGAATCCCAAATTCACAGGGCCCAGTTTAAAGTCACATTGAGACACACAGTCAAAACAGCTGGAAAAAAATCAAAAGGGAAGTCTAACCTTCAATTTGTATCTTCGGAAAACATTGAAGGGACCCCAGGAATAACTCCTAGCAACTTTTTTCCCTTCCCTTTTTCTCTTCCTTCTCAATTATCTTATTCTGCCCTTAAAACAAAACAAAACCTCTGTGTCCCCCATCTCCAGGCTCATTATCCCTCTTTCTTTTCTCACTTGTATCTCCTTCTTTTTTGTTATATAAATCATTATAGCCTGCCCTTAAAAGTATTATACCTTTGCACTCAGTTTTACAGGTTCACTCTGCTACCCATTTCCTAAAATCCAGGCACAGAACTGGCTGAGAGATAACTCTGGTAGGGGAGAAGCTGATCAGGCAAAGCAATGTCCTTATTTATGGTAGGGGTAGAGACAAAGGCTAGGAATACACACAAACACACCCACTTATTTTCAATCCTATCAGAAATGTGGGAGGGGAAGGGATCCAAGCTTGAAGCATCAAAAATAATGGTAGAAAGGGATGATGGGTCCAAGAAGTATTTCCAAAACAGAGCTATAAGACTTGATGATGAATAGAAAATAAAAGAGGGAAGAGACAAATGTGGTTCTGAGATCTTAAACATGAGTGACTGAGAAAAGGTCAGGGCTACCAATGTGTTAGGGAGTGGCAGGTTGGGAGGGCTGGGATGGGTGGTAGGGATTTGGGTTTAGATATGTGTGCGTGGATCACTGTGAATTTAAAGTGATATTATGACATCCAAATGGAAGTAATCAATGGGTGGTTCAGTATATGTGAAAGATGTTAAGTGAATAAAAGGAGACAAAGGTTGGAAAAGTATCAGAGTTGAGAGCTGTGGAGACAAATCTCAATCCTCCTCCTGAGGAGCCACGTGGATGAGGAAAATGTCTCTGGGACAGAGTCATAAGGGGAAAGGTCTAGTTATGGACTGCAGGAAGGTGAAGAATTTGCAAAAGAAACAGGGGAGATAGATTACCAATTTAGGAGAGCTTCCGAGAGCCCAAGGGAAGGGTTGGCTTTTAGGAAAATGGGGAATGGATACATCCCCACTCACCCATTAAACCATGTTTCAGAGAGACTATTTAATGAGAAGGAGAACTTTCTAATGATACATTTATTGAAAACTGTTTAGAAAATTATATATAGCATCTCAATTATACATACACACAAATAGAGAAAGAGAGAGATGGGGAAATTAAAACAAACTGTTTAGAGTGTTTATCTCCATGTGGTGGGATTTTGGGTGATCTTAGCTAAAAAGAATGTCATTTAACCTAAATAAAAAGAAACATTTAAAATTTTCATATCTGTATCTTTTAGATTCTGTACGAGTGTACCTTATTATAAGAAAAAGTGTTATTTTATTGATATCAATTAGAATAAATGATGTATAGGTTACATCATCTCACTTACTATCCATAAACATCTAATAGAATAAGCAACATAATTTCCTGTTTCCAGATAAAGAAACTGAAGCTAAAAGAGTTGAAGGAACTTGTGTCAGTCATACAGTGAGTGATGGAGACATGATTCAAATCTGGTAGTTTTTAAGGCACAAGTTTCATATACATAGCCAGCTAAAATGTTACTTCAAATGAGGGGAAGAAGTTGGGGAACTGTTTAGCTGTGCAGACTACACATTAAGAAAAGACATATGGCAAGAAGGAAGGTACCAGTGGCCTGCAAAGGTAGAGTTTCCATGGGATAGCAAGAATAAGAAGCACTTCCTCTTGATGAGAGGGGACTGGTGGGGGGGAGATGGAGGCAGGTGTTATAGAGCACTTGATAAGAAGTGTGACAATTCATCAGTCAAGACAGCCCAAGTCAAGCTGGGGGTAACGGCCCCTTATCTCTTGGTGTAGTACAACAATGGTGCATACCTTGCTTATGTGATGTGGGTTGGCCTTGGGCTTCATTGTGGTCACTCAGGGACTCAGGCTGAAGGAGACATCATCTGAAACATGCTTCTGTGCTCATCATGGCAGGGAAAAGGGAAGGTTGGGGTTGACTGCTAGTACTTAAATGCTTCTACCTGGAAATGACAATGATTTTCTTGGCCAAACCCTCACCCAACTTAAAGGGAGAGGGGAGGTGTTGTCCTACCATGTACCTGTAAGGGGGAGAACTAGAATATTGTGAAACACCCTAATGACTACCACAGCAGGGAAAACATTTCTTGCTTTTTAATGCTCCTGTTTTGGTAGCAAAGGAAACAGTTTGCAGAACTCTAGAACATTTAACACAGGAGGTACTATGGGCATCATCTGGGAAACTGAGACGCAAGAATCAAGTGCTTATTTGCACAAAGTTACAGGTAGAAACAGTGGCTGTGCGAAGACTAGAACAGTGTGTCTGAGGCCAGTGCCCCAGGTGGTCCAGTGTGCAGTCCTCAGTGGTCAGGTGAATTAGGAGGAGTGAAAGGCCTTGGCCTGGGAAGCTATTTTGAGACTCTGCTTCCAAGGTGTTGAAAATAGCAGCCTCACCTCAAACTAAGAATTATTGACGTTGGAAGCCAAAAGCATCTCCAGCAGTCAAAAAAGTTTGGATTACATCTCTCAGGTGTCCAGGTTTTCTCCGTGTGATTATTGCTGAAATGACCAGGGCAGCCTGCAAGTCATTACTCTAAGGTGTAATTGTTAAAGTTGGGTTAATATAAAACTAGTTAGTGCCTGCCCTAAGCAGTCAGGTGGCAGGTGAACTAAGAACTTGGAAACCCAGCTGAGTAGCATACTGTGTCTGTAGATTGCAAGCAGGTCAGTTCAGTTAATGAGAAAGAGATTCAGCAGGTGAGAATCCTCGACACTCTCCCTCTTCTCTGAGATAAATAGTACATTTGGGATAAAGAACAATTTATGAAAGGAAACGGGGTCATGAGGATACAGGCCATCCCATATGGAGGGTCAGGCAAACTGTATCTGAGTTGGCACTTGGAATGACCGTAATACTGATATTTTTTTTAAACACTGCTATTGAGTATATCAACAATAGGGGAAAAAAGAAGACAAAATAAAAGAAAATGAAAAACCACCTTTGCTTCAGCCTCATCAAGTATTGCTTCTAGTTATATTTATGATATTCTATGAACTTATATGAGAAACTAAAAAGGTTAATTGCTTTTTAATTTTTAAATTTTGTATATTTCTGAAGTTAAAGAATTATGCTATCTATCCTACAATTAAACATGTGTAATTCTGTGACTTTCATAGGTTATCGTTTATGTTCCTTGCTTTTTAAACTGTTTTTGGTTTTGGCTTTTATTTACATTACATGGCCATCAAGTTTCCTCTTTCTATCAGGGCAAAATGAAGGGTTTTCTGAATCTTAAAATCCTGTAATTTACCTTGGATATGAACTATAATGCTTATTCTGAATACATTCCATGTAAAACTGCAGAAATTGTGTAGAAAGTCTTTATGAATTGGAACTTAACATATCATTGACACGTTTTGAAGGGCGTCTGTTGACTTTGGTGATAGATGATCCCATTCTGCCAAGTTCAGCTGGAAGGGGTGACCCAAACATCAACCCTGGAACCTAGAAACTTCCTGAAACCATGGTTTTAAATCAGCAGGGTGGATGCAGCATGCATCTGTGCAAGAGATGGCATTTCACCAGCTTGCTCCACGGAAGTCTCTGGAACAAAACCATAAACATCAGCCCTCTTTGTTGTGTGTTGGCTTTTAAAAGCCTCCAGTGGTTTGGGGAGGATAAGGCCTTGCCTTGGGGCTCCCTGGTCCAATTTTTTGGGACCTGGCTGAAAACCCTGGATATTTGATAGTCTGGCTTATTTCTATGGTGTATTAGCACCCTATAAAAGTTACATGTCATTTATTTCAAGTTTAGAACCCTCTCAAACTTCAGGGGCAAACCAAACTTGAACCTTTTGTGGCTGGAATTCTGTTTACCTTTGGCCAAACCTTGCTTCCTGAATGTGAAACAGGGAGGTGAGGTGAGAGGGAGGCCCCTGAGGCCCTTCGGACACCAAATCGCTTTTGCCAAACAAGGCTTTGATAGGTTAAAACATGAATGAATTTGAAACACATAGAATAACTTCCTGTCAGAATACTCTGGGGCCTACACACAGAAGTATATTGTGCCGGGCAAAATGCGTTTTGAGTGTTGCCTTCAGCTAACTGAAGTGAGGCAGTATCTGAGATTTTTGCCAAACAGGTTGAAATTGGGTCAAGCCACTCACCCTCCACTTCTAATAAATATATTAAATAGTTTCTATAAAAGTTAGTGGATAATCCAATTGAATGAGGACCTTGAGAAATTTGGACATTTCTTGTGTTTGAAATATTTATTTTTAACTAGTGACAAAGAAAGAGTGGATGCCAAGATACAATGCCCAGTTCAAGGATGGCTTTGATTCCTTTGTGTCTATTGTCAGAACATAGGCTAGCACGAAATGCCTTGTGCTTGAATGGAGGAGAAATAACACACTGCGTTCCATGTGCTTTACAGATAGAGGAACTGATGAATGCACTGGAGAAGACCAGACAGGAACTGGACGCCACCAAGGCTCGCCTTGCCTCCACGCAGCAGTCTCTGGCTGAAAAAGAAGCACACTTGGCCAACCTCCGGATAGAGAGGAGAAAACAGCTGGAGGAGATCCTGGAGATGAAGTGAGTACCCATTTTTGCTTTCCTACTCTCTCTTTTCTAACTTCTCTTTAGGGATGAGAAAGGGAAGGCTAGAGAAGAGGAAGAAAGCTTGGAGAAAGAATAATTTAGCTAACACTTGACTAGTTATTTCCATGACTACGCTTCTTATTTTTTTGAATTATAGCTTCCATGTCCCAATTTGCACATGTCTCACATCTGTTATTCAAAAAAAAGAATCCAACATTAGGTTTTGTGCCTCTGTGTTTTGTGGACGGCACTAATATTCTTAGATCTGTCGAAAAGGTCTGAGTTGGCCAAGGGACAGAGGCCTTGTTAAGCACAATGGTAATTTAAGTCCTGCTCAGAGTTAAGTGGAAACTTTTCTGAGAAGGTATTTCCTAATTGTGACTATAACTTTGCTAATTATATTCTTTTCACTTGTGTACAATGCTTGGCTTGTGTTGGCGTTCATAGAGTCTCAAGTTTGGCACCTCTTTGTTTAGAAAGCAGGACTCTGATTTGCTGGGCCGATAAAAACAGGCTTGGAAATCCCCCTGCCCCCCTAGGTAAGGGCTGGGGGGAGACTGGAACGAATGTCTTTGATTTAATCAATAAGGTACGGCTGCTTGTCGGGCAGTGGTCGTTCCTGTAGGCCTGTGACACACCTGTCTTCACCTAGCTTTTATTTCGTTCTTACAATGAAACAATATCACCATGGAAGAACATAGTAAAGGTAATTACTCAAAGATTTTAGAGGTAATCAATTGCTGTGGATCTGTTTCTGAAAAAATAGGGAAGAAGCAGCATCTCCCTCTGTAAGTTTTAAAATGAAATAATCACTAAAATATAATTTAAATCCAACCTCCTTCCACAGTAAGGGGAAATGTACAGAATTATGGCATCTTAAGCCTGTAACATAGACTTTGAAATTGGTGGCTAGGTATGGAAGAATAACCTTATCCTGACCCTGCAAGTCTTACACATGGTTAACATTAAACCCAGGAAGCTTAGATCATGGAAAATATGGAATGAAATATTTTGAAGGATTTAATAACGAGGACAAGACTTTTATTCCTCGTCAACTACCTCAGTTTCTCCAAGACCAAAGAATAAGTAGTTTTATTTCCACTTATAAACTCTCATTTTTCCTAATAAAAGATGATATAATAAAAACAGATATTATTATCCTCAGTTTAGAGGTGAGGGAACTGAGACTCAGCGAGATTTCAAGTAATTTGCTTAAGGACATCTGGCCAGGATTAAAACCAAAATCTAATCAGGCTCCCTTTCTACTACCTCATTTTCTCATGGAGCTTATGTCACCTCCACCAAGTCCAGAACTTTTGTCTGTTTGAGTCACTGCAGTAATTATGCTGCCTAGAACAGTGCCTGCATATGGTAGGTGCTCAGTAATTGTTTGTTGAAGCAATGAATAGATTGAATGCTGGAGACTGGATATTATGTACTTAGGAAGAAAAGTATTTCAAGCATTTGTGACATTATCGATGTGATCAATAACTTATTAATAACACCAGTACATTGATTCCATCAGCCTTTATTCTTTCTCTTTCACTTATCCAGCTTCTGCCTCCTTGTGTGTTGTTATGTGTCAAGTTCAGCCTCGTTTCTCTCGTCGTTCTGCAGCTGTTCCCAAGTTAACTCTACAGCTCCTGGAGTGATTTATTATGCCATTATAAGGAAACTTTCATTATTTCCTGTTTATAAAAAGAACATATACTTTCAACGTTTTGAGAGAACAAGTAATGGTGAAGCATGCTGGTTTGGGAGTCATCAGAGCTGAGTTGAAATCCTGTTGCTTCCACTTGGTGGCTGTGTGATTTGGGGGAAAATGACCTTAACATCGCTGACCCTCCAGTTTCCTCCTATGATGACTTTCGTGGGGTGGTTGTGAGGAGAGGCACTCAGAGCAGGGCTTGGCACACAGAAAATGATATATGTGTGTAAATGGCGCTATCAGCCAATGAAAATATGTCATTTGTTTAATATACTTTGTGAAGAGTATCATTTATCTAATATTTGGGTTTATTTTTCTAAAACATATAAACTTTTTCCATGTGTATGTTTTCCTACTTAATTTCATGATTTCAGATAGCACCTAACTAAGACCTCTTTTGGTGAATTGCCACGTTATTGCCCAAGTGCTTATTAAACTGCTGCCACTGCAAAATAAATACAAAATTCCTATTAATTCCTTTGGTAAAAGTAACAAAGCCCTGCTTCATTAAACCCAATATGGACCTCATTCACTATTTAACTGGCCCAGAAGCCCCACTTACCAGTGGGCTTCTTCCCAGGACTATGGGGACACAGGTGCAGGACAATTACATTGACTGAGAACCCCAATTAGCTTTATCAGCCTCTTCAGCTGTTCAAGTCAACCAAATGGTTTGGTCAATCTTGATTTTTAAGCTGAGTTGACATATTGGTTACTTGGCGTTAACCAAGTCAGCGTAAGTTAGTGGGAGCAGTCAGCTGGATGTATCACTGTATCTGCTGTCACTCTGTGCCAAGCGCTGTTGGTTTTCATTCAACTGACAGGCATTGTGCAAGCAACTTTAGGCAAGTCTACCCAGTTTCCCAACCCTGGTAGCAAGGGAGAGGCTCTGTGGTGTTAGAGGAAAGACGGACGGGGCCTTGAGTCAAGAGAAAGAAGATGTGGTCTTGTAACTCAACCATAACGTTAAAGGAGATCACTCTCTGGTTGCCTCAGTTTTTTCTTTGGTAACGTGGAGGTAATAATATTTGCCCTGCCTACTCTATAGAATTGTTATAGGGACAGGATTTTTTTTTAAAATACTGAACTGAAATTATGTAAACCAGCATATGTAAAAGTGCTTTGAAACATAAAAGGGGATTTTGAAACAAGAGGTGGTGTATGTTAAATTCGTTGCAAAATCAAATGGCATGGAGTTTTAGTATTGGGAAGCAGCTGGGTCCAACCTTCCAGCCTACGTAAGGCAGACTCCTGTCCACATAATGACTAATAAGGAATTCATCAGGCCCTGGTGAAGACCACTTCCTTTGGAAGTCACGGGCTCATAAGGTGGTGGTTCGTGTTCCACGGCTCATGCAGGTAGCTCATTTGTCCTTAGATGGAACTGAAATGGCTTTCCATGGAATCTTCCCACTTGTCTTGGTTTTTGTTTCAGAGCTACATAGATTTCACCTGAGCCCCATCCACAGGACAGCCAGCCTTTTAGATATTTGTTTGGGTAAAAGTGTGAATTTTAGGGAAAAAAAGAAAAAAGAAACAGAGAAGCAAAACTTAAAAACAAAACCACCTCGATCCTACCATGCAGAGATGGATGCTGATAGCATTTTGGTATATACCTTTACAAATGCTCTCTATTATTTAACAAAATTAGATTGTACTTCCATATTTTATAAATCCTGCATTTGAGAAATGAAAGGGTGAATTAGTTCAAAAATTTATAAATATTCCTTGAGCACCGACTATGTGGTAGGTACTGTTCTAGGTGGAAAAACAAAAATGGCTGTCCGTATCAAGCTTGCATTTTAGTAAAATGAGAGAAGGAAATGAATGAACAAATAAATAAGTAAATAAATGAATAGGTAGATGAATAAAGTAGCTTCTTGTGGAACCAAAGAAGTTTGGAATCCCACTTAGAAATCTGCTTCCATAGGTAAGGACCGTCATGGTTATTTGGGGTAAAAAGGGACATGCCATGTCGCTCCCTATAGTCTGAGAACCCTTTTAGGAACTGAGCCCAAAGGAGAGCCTTTGACTCTGTCTTGCGTAGCATTCTTCCCCCCAGTACGCCCTTTTCCAGTTTGATCTTCATTGCTTTGTATTCTAACTGCCAGTCATTATTCCGACACCGGAAGGAACTAACAGTTCCCAGCCATACATTTTCATAGGAGAACATAATATTCTCCTTCCCTTGTGTATAAGATTATGCTTTTACTTAAAAAAAATCTAAAACCTCTTACTAAAACATTTCATAATGGTTTGTCTTTGTTACACTTGCTTCTACTTAAAGGGATTTTATCAAAATAATATTAAGAACATCATTCTATATGTTTGGTTTTATTAATGCCGGTTAATGAGCTTACATTCCAGTAACCAAAGCTCAATTATTTAATTTGCAGCAGGTGAATTTGATATCTGTAGCTAAAAGGAATTGTAGGCCATGAGATACCGTACTTAAAATCTATCTGTGTGCATTTGCTCAGACGATTTAAACTAGCATAGTAATTTAACAGGCAGACAGGCAGGCTAACTGATATGTTCCATTTAGTATTAAACACTGAATGAATAAGGGTTTTGAGAGCTGGTTAAAAGTTACGTAATTTGAAGTGCGTGTTTTAGACTTTTTGAGGTGATTTCTCATACTTATGTAAAGATTTTAAGGGGACCTCTGTACTTTATCTCATCTGATGACATTGTGATATCCATCTTAATTTACTGGGTATTGTTGCATTTTAGACATCTTCTCTAGATAGCCTCAAAAGCCTTTGTATACACTGGGCTATTTTAGGAAGTTTACAGTGAGGTAAGACCCCGGCTTATTCCAAGGCATTATCCTGTTGGCCTCTTTGATCTAGGATCTCTTTTGAGAGAGCCACTCATTAGGTAAGTACCCTTCAAAGGAGAGGCATGGTGCAGAAAATGATAAAATCAATTTATTCTTTACTTCATGCCAACATGAGAAAAGGCAAATCACATTTCTTTAGGAAGGAATCCTAAGTGCCTGGTAATTTGGGCAGGATAAATGGAGCCTGGGAGAGGAGTTTTGAGGGCAACTGTTACTTAAAATTGATAAACTCAGTTGCAAGAGATGTTATGGCGATTGAATGAAATTATGCATTTACGAGAAAGTGATTTATAAGCTGTAAAAGTCATATATGTATAATGTGTGACATATTAATATGTTAGGTAAACTGACTATAATTAGCATACACTGATCCCATCTTCAAATTCCAATTGACCTCATGCTTTCAACAGTTTTTTATAGGGAGGGGGCTACAGTGCAATTCCTTCTCTAATCAATGAATGGTTTGTTTAGAAAAACCTTGGCATGCACAATTTAAAATATATATTAAATACTATGTTAATGTGTCCTAGAATGTCCCAGTCTGTCTGTTCTTATTTACCTCCTGCTAAGTTCTAAAAGTAAATTGAGTCAGCGAAAACACTAGTGAAGCTTGTCTCAGCTTTCTAAGTTACCTGCAGTGATTGAGGACGGGTGGCAGAGAGAAGGACTGCTCATTAAACAGCAATTGTGGTCTGAGC
Source organism: Eubalaena glacialis (assembly GCF_028564815.1). Taxonomy (NCBI): domain Eukaryota; kingdom Metazoa; phylum Chordata; class Mammalia; order Artiodactyla; family Balaenidae; genus Eubalaena; species Eubalaena glacialis. The sequence continues at coordinate 79,599,853 of NC_083722.1, read as the reverse complement.
TGCAGGTAGTCACGTGATGGACAGTAGCTTACCACTCAAAATTTCTGTTTCTCTCTTGTAACCCTGAAGTTAGTGGCTTAGGGCCTTTAGTGGAAGAGAAAAGGCTTGCTGTACAAAAAGTGGGTAAGCAAAACTTAACTACAAAGAAAATAACTTTAGAGTAGTGGAATGGTCTAATTAGCTTCAGTGCGAGGAACAGAAAACCCCACATTCCAGAAGCTCATACAAGTAGCTGCATAGTCACCAGGGACCCACACTCCTTCTGCCTTGGTGCTTTGCTATTCTCTGTACATGAGAGGTGTCCATCTCGTGATACAAGGTTTTTGCCTCAGCTCCAACCGTTCCATCCACATTCCAGCAAGCAGACAGGAGAAAGGAGAAGGGAACCTCCCTGCCCTTTAAGTTGCACATACCATCCACTAACATCTGAGTCATTTAAAAGTTTATTCGATAAATAGCTGTTGAGCATTCATTGCTTGCAAGGACTGTTCTACGCCTTAGGCACCGATCTAAGCACTGTTCTAAGTGAACAGAAATTGTTTGTCACATGGTCACACTTAGATGCAAGAAGGCAGGAAATGCAGACTGTAGCTGGGTGGCTCTATGTCCAGCTAACACTTAGGGAACCCAAGGAAGGAAAGGGGTGGTGGGGTACTGGGGGCAACTAGCAGTCTGCTGAAGTAAACTAAGTATGAAAAAAAAGTGTCAACTGGTATGTTATCTCACTGAGCATTTAAAAATAACTTTGCAACTATACTTTTAGAGATAGTATTCCTAACAGATATATACTTGTATGCATGCATGTCCAGTATATATCTGAGTTCATTTCTGGGTAACAGTGTTGGTAAACTATGGGAGAGTCATGTGGTGAGTGAACAGGTTTGGAGATACCTGAAAAATCTCATCATGGTTGGGATAGCTGATGGGTGAGGGGTGTTGGTCTAGAGGAGACCAAGAGGCAGATTCTCCCTTCAGCTATTAAAGGGGTGACATGAGAGAAAAGAAATGGAATTGAGTTATGCTGCCTCAGATGATTGTGCTAGAGCACAATCATCCTTTAAGAGGAGGAAGGCCTTCCTTCAGTGCTTTGTACCAGTCAGAATTCTGTAGCCTTTTGAGATTGTTCCTGAGGTATGTCAGCAAATCCTGGGGGGAGGGGGATATCACCTGCTCTGGGTGCTATAGAGAGAATTCCCATCCCCAGGGAGGGGACAGAGGGATGATCTCCACAATTCCTTTCAATGTGGAATTCTACCAGTAAATCTGCTAAATAAGTGATCTGGAACATGAATAATATTTAGGAGATGCTGGAATCTTCTTTGTTTCTTCTCTGAAGGAACTCTATTTGAATGTAGGAACTTTTGCCAAAAGCCAAAAATGACTGCTTGGTTTCAGACACTGTCCTCTCTAATAGGACCACAACCGAATTTTCCTGTACTTTTGTACATTGCATTTATTTTTCATAAAACTCTTTAGATGTGAAATATATGAGCCAAGCAGAGATGTGTCTCACAAACTATTACAGAGAAAGAATCAGTGGTTAAGTTTCATGTCAGGTAGAATCAAGAACCCTTCACTCTCCCTGCCCTAAGGATTGTACTATCTTTGATTAAAATGTCTTCAGAGAATTAAACTAGCCCAGGCATATGTACGATTTACTGCATGCAGACTTTGGCCAATGGGATTAATATTACCGGTGAACAACTCTTAGGTGCTTATTACATGTCAGGCAGGGGCTGAGTACGTCACCTCCTGTGAGATGGGGGGTATTATTACCTCCACTGTGTAGATGCAGAAACTGAGGCTCAGACGCCTGGAACTCAAAGTCTTTTTGACACTACATTCTATGATTTTAACCGCTGACAGATTGCATCACACTGTCTCCTAGTGAAAAACTCAGGATGTTGTTGTAAGAATTTTATGTCTTGTAATGGTGGGACCAGTTTTGATTAAATAAAAGGCAGTTGGCAAACAGGTGCTTCTTCCAACTCGCATTGGGGAAACAGGACAGCGGGCTGGGGTGATGATGGGAGGGAAGGGGCAGGAAGAGAGCTAGTTGGAGGAGGCCTTTGAACTCAGCTTCCTTATCTTAAAACAAAGCAAGGGGAGACACTGTCTTCTGGCCAAAAACATGCACTGCATATATAGGTTTAATAGTGAAAACTGTCAGTCAAATGGGTCCCTTGGCCTGGTGGTTTTTAATGGAAATACAAACATTTTCTGAGCTAGAGTGTATAATCTTTCAGCCTAAATAATCATAATCAGCAGTTAAATAATCTAAATGCTTATGAATTGTAGAGTCTAAATTATTCCAAGCACCATACTTCATGTTATCTCCATCTTCACAGCAGCAGCTCCATGGGGGCTAGGGAAGATCAACCATTAAAAAAGGGAAAGAGAAACGTACAGGCCTTCCAACCTCCTAAAGTATGGCAAGTCAAAGGGGGCAGTTGTGGTCCTTCTTTCAATCCAAGAGCAGGTTCCTTTGGATCGCTCTGGTCCTCAGTTTGTCCAACTATAAATTATAAATTATAAATTAAGGGTATGAAATTGGCCAGTCCTCCAGCCAGCCCTATAAATTGATGCCCCTTTTACTTTCTACCTTTGTCCTTTTCCTTTCCTTTTCCTTTCCATTTGTTCTTTTTTTCATCACAGCCCACTGGGTAGTTAGTTCTTTTCCTAGGAACCACTTCTTGCAGTGGTCATTTAGAGAAAAAAGGATAGAAGAAAAATGAGGACCATACGTGGGAGAATGTATTCCAGAGCAGGGGCATCAATGGGAAATAGACTGTGGCCCAGATGCCAGCTGTCTGCCAGAACTGCGAAGGGCAGGACTCAGGGAAAATCCCAACTGGTAGGGTTTCTCTGCCTCCCTGTAGTATCTTCTTTGTGAAGGTAAAATATACTGTAGCTGTTATCAGGGGAAGCCTCAGCCCTGAGGATGTAGAGGGGAAACATCAAGATCTGCAGCCTCAGTGACAGAGGGCATCATAACAAAAGGCTCCAAGTCACTGAAGACTTACAGGACAAGGCATAGCATGGAGGTGGGGAGGGCTTTGGATGTTCTTGGTCCCTGGAAAGTACTTAATAAAAGTTTGATAAAGGAATCAATGAATGCTGATGAAAATTTGACTCTTGCTAGCTGCCTCTTCCTCCTTTCACCTACCTTATCCACCCCTGCCTTCTCTTCCACCCAATCTCCTCTTTCTTCTTTTTTCTCTCTTCCTCCTTTCCTTTCCTTTTCCTCATGTTCCTCTCTCCTCTTCTTCCTTTTTCCTACCCCTGTTCTGGTGCCCTATAAAGTGAGAGGGGTCAAAATATTTTCTTTATTTTCTCAACATAATGGTTGTCTTGCTAGATTCTCATTTTGACTGTTGGGCAGGAGGCAGACCGAGCACCTGGGAAGAAGAGTGAGTGTGTGTGGAGCGGGGGAGGGGCGGGGGGGGGCGGGGAGGCACACACATGCATGTTTGGGGGTGGAGAAAGGGCCAGCTCTGGCAATCTTGCCTAGAGAGTGAGATGTAGAGGGGAGGCCACTCAGTTCTTCAGGAGCAAAGCAATTGAGAACTATAGCCTGAAGCCAAGCTGCCAGTCAAGAACGGCCAAACTCTTTTGTTTTCCAGTCATGGAATTTGGGAACCAAGGGATTGTGAAAATTGAAATGCAGTATTTGATTTGATCTTTGGGTTAAGCCAATATCCCTGGGACCTTAATTTGAACCTGCAGGAGGCTTTGGCCAACTTCTTTGAGAATCTGTTGTTACTCACACCCAACCCTTCGCTTATTTGAAGAGATTTGCAGACTACACTGCAGCTAGTGCCAGCCCACAGTTATGATAAAAGTTAAATTGTCTTTCTGTTCTGTTTTGAGAATGGTGTCTGTGTGTTCACTTTTTGAGCCCTGAGCTTGGTGCTTCTTTCTCTTCCTGGCTCTATCTCTGGATGTTTTCCTGTAAAACTTTCCCTTCAATGCATTTCTAAGGTTTTATTCTAAGGCAATATGGGATTGGGTACGCGAAGTGGTTATTCTCTGCTCTCCCTTCCATTCTTTGGGAGGGGAGACTGTGCCCTGGGAAGCTGCTCCCTGTACAGTGCATTGCTGGGGTTCCTTTGCTGGCTGACTTCTGGTTGGGTCCAGGGCCTATAGGAGGCACTGCAGGAGATGGGAGGGTGGGAAGAAAAAAAGGCTAGAGAATTTCCTCCCTCTTCCCTGCTTGCACTGGGGCCACATCTCTGGCAGTAGGGACTTCTCTCTATGACTGTAGCTCCTCTTAGCAATGCCCCATCCGTGGTTCCCACTGGCACTGGGATTAACTCATGTTTCCTTTGCCCCTTCAGCCCGAGCTGCAGTAATAGCCACCCCTTGTTGCCAGTTTCTGGGTGCCTCAACGCGTTTGTTTTATTAACCCTGCCCACCTCTCCTCTGTAGTCCTTTCATTGAACTCTCCTCATTGGACTCATCTGTGGTGAATTCTGTTTCCGGCCAAACCCAGACCAGTACAGTGGGGAAGGCCATGGTGCTGTGGTCACGTGTGTGAGATTTGTTAGGATGATTTGGGAAAGTATTGTTAAAAAATGTTTACATTTCCCATAGTAAGTAATTTTGGAAAAAGAAGCAGATTGCTTGATGCTACAGTCAAAACACTAAAACAAAACTGTCATTCTGTGATTTTTTTAAAAAACGGTTGCTTTTCCAATGACCTTTGAACATGAATGACTGCTGCTGCCCTGACCCCAGAAAGATGTGAAGCTGATGTTCCCAGAGTCAGCCTCAGTCTTAGGACTAATGAAAATAGCCCCCTGCTCCCGCCATATACAAGGAAAAAGTATTCCTCCCTTATTCTTTAGGCTTAGGGAAGTTGGTTTGACTGAACAAGGAAGAATTTCTTGAGATGGGAGGAAAGAGAGCATTCTAGAGGTCCTGGGCTACAGCGCAAGCCAGCTGCCTCCAGGCCATGGGTAACATCCTTAGATCCAAGCTCAGGGCATTTGGGGTTCCCATAAAGCTAAAGGCATTGCATCTTTGATCAGCAACTGCTCTAATGCAGCACTTCAGACTGAGGTGCAAGCTCAGCACGCCTACTCATTGATCCAATCGCCTGTTCAATCACTGACTCATTCATAAAACAAATCATCCAGGAAGTCAGTTATTTATTGAGAGAATGAATGAACAATCTGATGTCCAATTATAGGATTAGAAATCTGAATGTAGAATTACAGCTGGGATAAGTGTGCACAAAAGGAAAGGTCTGTGGAGCCATGAGAGCATCCTAAAGGTAGTAGAAGGGCTCCCTGAAGATAAGCCATGATGTGTTGGATGAGAGTTCATTAAATGAAGAGCCAGCGTTGGTGAGTGGAGTCAGGTTGGGGAGTACATTCTAGAGGAGGAGACCGCCTGTGCAAAGGCCCTGTGGCAGAAGGGAGAAACATGCCTTCCATTAACTCACAGGAGGCCTGTGTGGCTGAAGCACAGAGACAAAGGGGGAAAGCAGGATTGATTAAGGTTAGAGGGATGGCAGAGGCCAGACTACCCAGGACCTTAGGGGCCATGGTCAGATAGTTGGTACTTATCCTAAGAACAGGAACCCATTGGGGTGAAGTAACATGATCAGATTATGATTTGAAAATAATAAAAAGCAATTACAGTATACTTTCCATGTGCCAGAAACTTCTGAAGAGCTTTGAAAATATAAACAATATCTTCACAACATCCTCTAAGATAAGTACTGTTGTCATCCTCTTTTTACTTTTGAGGAAACAGAGGCACAAAGAGGTTAAATAACTAGCCCAAGGTCACGTAGCAAAAGTGGGATTTGAACCTCTCAGCATTGTCAAGTAGTCTGGCCACATGCTTGACCACCACACCATACAGATGCTTTTGTGCAGAGGATAGATTTGGATGTGGGCATACTACTTAGGAAGCTGCTGCAGTCTTTCGGGTAGGGAGAGCTTGTCCTAAGATGGTGGCAGTGGAGAAGGAGAGAAGTGGAAGATTTTAAGAGACCCGTAGGGAGCTGTATTTACAGGACTGGGTTTAGATTGGCTATAGGAGTGGTAGAGATAGGCGCCCCTCTCTTTCCCTTCTTCCTGCCAGCTCTGTGTTCTGCTCCCCTGAACACTTTCATGCTTCCATGCAGGGGGACTGTGAGGGAATTGTTGTGGCAAGTATTGCTCTAGTCCAGGGGTTCTCATCAGCAACGCTACTGACACTGGGCTGGTCAATTCTTTTTTGCGGGCCTTTACCTACTAGGTGCCAGGAGCAATCCCCCTCCTCCACTTGTGACAATCAAAAATGTCTCCAGATATTTCCAGAAGTCCTCTTTGAAGGCAAAATCACCCTTGGTTGAGAAGTGCTGGTCTACTCCTAGCCTGCATACATTTACAGTTTCTCACCTTGGACCAGCAGCCCACCTCCTGCCTGCAATACTATGAGCCTTGAGCCAATGTTAGTGGCACTAGTAGAGTTTTAAACTGGCCCATGCCCTGCACATAGGCCTTCAGCCCTCTGGAGGCAGGCAGCCCTAGACCAGGTAGATTCATAAATCTTAGAAAGGAGCCTTTCCACTGTTTAACAGTGTCATCCATCTTTAGTCTTTAGTAGGTAGCCTAGATAATTGTCTATAATTCAAGGACATTTTCTTTGGGGACATAGACTCTTTAGTTCTATGCAACTGATTTCAATATGAACTTTCTGTAATCTACTCTCATGTTCGGGCATTGCCTGTAATCTTATGTTTCTGGAACAACGGTTTCCTAAATAGCTCCAGAACTTTCCTGTGGATACTTTCTTTCTTTCTTTTTTTTTTTTTAAATCTTTATTGGAGTATAATTGCTTCACAGTACTGTGTTAGTTTCTGTTGCACAACAAAGCGAATCAGCCATATGCATACACATGTCCCCATATCCCCTCCCTCTTGAGCTTCCCTCCAATCCTCCCTATCCCACCCCTCTAGGTTATAGCTAAGCACCGAGCTGATCTCCCTGTGCTATGTTGATGCTTCCCACCAGCCAACGATTTTACATTTGGTAGTGTATATATGTCGATGCTACTCTCACTTTGCCCCAGCTTCCCCCTCCTACCCCATGTCCTCAAGTCCATTTTCTATGTCTGCCTCTTTATTCCTGCCCTGCAACTAGGTTCATCAGTACCATTGTTTCTTACTTTATTTATTTTTATTTTATTTTACTTTTGGCTGCGTTGGGTCTTTGTTGCTGTGCGTGGGCTTTCTCTAGTTGCGGAGAGTGGGGGCTACTCTTCGTTGCGGTGCGCGGGCTTCTCATTGCGGAGGCTTCTCTTTGTTTCGGAGCATGGGCTCTAGGTGTGCGGGCTTCAGTGGCACGTGGACTCAGTAGTTGTGGGCTCTAGAGCGCAGGCTCAGTAGATGTGGCACACGGGCTTAGTTGCTCCATGGCATATGGAATCTTCCTGGACCAGGGCTCGAACCCGTGTCCCCTGCATTGGCAGGCAGATTTTTAATCACTGCGCCACCGGGGAAGCCCAGTAACACTTTAAAAATTTTTTTAGATTACATATGTATGCATTAGCATACAGTATTTGTTTTTGTGTTTCTGACTTCACTCTGTATGACAGACTCTTGGTCCATCCACCTCACTACAAATAACTCAATTTAGTTTCTTTTTATGGCTGAGTAATATTCCATTGTATATATGTGCCACATCTTCTTTATCCATTCATCTGTCGATGGACATTTAGGTTGGTTCCATGTCCTGGCTATTGTAAACAGTGCTGCAGTGAACATTGTGGTACATGTCTCTTTTTGAATTATGGTTTTCTCAGGGTATATGCCCAGTAGTAGGATTGCTGGGTCATATGGTAGTTCTATTTTTAAGGAACCTCCATACTGTTTTCCATAGTGGTTGTATCAATTTACATTCCCACCAACAGTGCAAGAGGGTTCCCTTTCCTCCACACCCTCTCCAGCATTTATTGTCTGTAGACTTTTTGATGATGGACATCTGACCAGTGTGAGGTGATACCTCATCGTAGTTTTGATTTGCATTTCTCTAATGATTAGTGATGTTGAGCATCCTTTCATGTGTTTGTTGGCAATCTGTATATCTTCTTTGGAGAAATGTCTATTTAGGTCTTCTGCCCATTTTTGGATTGGGTTGTTTGTTTTTTTGATATTGAGCTACATGAGCTGCTTGTATAATTTGGAGATTAATCCTTTGTCAGTTGCTTTGTTTGCAAGTATTTTCTCCCATTCTGAGGGTTGTATTTTCGTCTTGTTTATGGTTTCCTTTGCTGTGCAAAAGCTTTTAAGTTTCATTAGGTCCCATTTGTTTATTTTTGTTTTTATTTCCATTACTCTAGGAGGTGGGTCAAAAAGGATCTTGCTGTGATTTATGTCATAGAGTGTTCTGCCTATGTTTTCCTCTATAGTGTCTGGCCTTACATCTAGGTCTGTAATCCATTTGGAGTTTATTTTTGTGTATGGTGTTAGGGAGTGTTTAATTTCATTCTTTTCCATGTAGCTGTCCAGTTTTCCCAGCACCACTTATTGAAGAGGCTGTCTTTTCTCCATTGTGTGTTCTTGCCTCCTTTGTTGTAAATTAGGTGCCCATAGGTGCATGGGTTTATCTCTGGGCATTCTATCCTGTACCATTGATCTGCATTTCTGTTTTTGTGCCAGTACCACATTGTCTTGATTACTGTAGCTTTGTGGTATAGTTTGAAGTCGGGGAGCCTGATTCCCCCAACTCCATTTTTCTTTCTGAAGATTGCTTTGGTTATTCAGGGTCTTTTGTGTTTCCATATGAATTGTAAGATTTTTTGTTCTAATTCTGTGAAGAATGCCATTGGTAGTTTGATAGGGATTGCATTGAATTTGTAGATTGCTTTGGGTAGTATAGTCATTTTCACAATATTGATTCTTCCAGTCCAAGAACATGGTCTATGTCTCCATCTGTTTATGTCATCTTTGATTTCTTTCATCAGTGTTTTATAGTTTTCTGAGTACAAGTCTTTCGCCTCCTTAGGCAGGTTTATTCCTAGGTATTTTATTCTTTTTGTTGCAATGGTAAATAGGAGTGTTTCCTTAATTTCTCCTTCTGATTTTTTGTTGTTGGTGTGTAGGAATGCCAGAGATTTCTGTGCATTAATTATCTATCTTGCAACCTTACCAAATTCATTGATTAGTTCTAGTAGTTTTCTGGTAGCATCTTTAGGATTTTCTACGTATAGTATCATGTCATCGGCAAACAGTGACAGTTTTACTTCTTCTTTTCCAATTTGTATTACTTTTATTTCTTTTTCTTCTCTGATTGCTGTGGCTAGGACTTCCAAAACTATGTTGAATAAGAGTGGCGAGAGTGGACATCCTTGTCTTTTTCCTGATCTTAGTGGAAATGCTTTCAGTTTTTCACCATTGTGTATGATGCTTGCTATGGGTTTGTCATATATGGCCTTTATTATGTTGAGGTGGGTTCCTCCTATGCCCATTTTCTAAAGAGTTTTTGTCATAAATTGGTGTTGAATTTTGTTGAAAGCTTTTTCTGCATCTAATGAGATGATCATATGGTTTTTATTCCTTAATTTGTTAATGTGGTGTATCACATTGATTGATTTGCATATATTGAAGAATCCTTGCATCCATGGGATAAATCCCACTTGATCATGGTGTATGATCCTTTTAATGTGCTGTTGGATTCTCTTTGCTAGTATTTTGTTCAGAATTTTTGCATCTATGTTCATCAGTAATATTGGCCTATAATTTTCTTTTTTTGTAGTATCTTTTTCTGGTTTTTGTATCAGGGTGATGGTGGCTTTGTAGAATGAATTTGGGACTGTTTCTCCCTCTGCAATTGTTTGGAAGAGTTTGAGAAGGATCGGTGTTACCTCTTCTCTAAATATTTGATAGAATTTGCCTGTGAAGCCATCAGGTCCTGGACTTTTGTTTGTTGGAAGTTTTTTAATTACAGTTTCAATTTCATTGCTCGTGATAGGTCTGTTTATATTTTCTAATTCTTCCTGGTTCAGTCTTGTAAAATTGTACCTTTCCAAGAATTTGTCCATTTCTTTGTGGTTGTCAATTTTATTGGCATAGAGTTGTTTGTAGTAGTCTTTTATAATCCTTTGTATTTCTGCGGTGTCAGTTGTGATTTCTCCTTTTTCATTTCTAATTTTATTGATTTGTGTCTTCTCCCTTTTTTTCTTGATGAGTCTGCCTAATGGTTTATCAGTTTTGTTTATCTTCTCAAAGAATCAGCTTTTAGCTTTATTGATCTTTGCTATTGTTGTCTTCATTTCTATTTCATTTTTTTCTGCTCTGATCTTTATGATTTCTTTCCTTTTCCTGACTTTGGGTTTTCTTTGTTCTTCTGTCTCTAGTTGTTTTAAGTGTTGGGTTAGATTGTTTATTTCAGATGTTTCTTGTCTCTTGAGGTGAGATTGTATTGCTATAAATTTCCCTCTTAGAACTGCTTTTGCTGCATCCCATGGGTTTTGGGTCATCGTGTTTCCATTGTTGTTTGTTTCTATGTATTTTTTGATTTCCTCTTTGATTTCTTCAGTGATCTCTTGGTTATTTAGTAGCGTACTGTTTAACCTCCATGTATTTGTGTTTTTTACAGTTTTTTTCCTGTAATTGATTTCCAGTCTCATAGTGTTGTGATCAGAAAAGATGCTTGATATGACTTCAATTTTCTTAAATTTCCCGAGGCTTGATTTGTGACCCAAGATGTGATCTATCCTGGAGAATGTTCCATGAGCCCTTGAGAAGAAAGTGTATTCTGTTGTTTTTGGATGGAATGTCCTATAAGTATCAATTAAGTCCATCTTGTTTAATGTATCATTTAAAGCTTGTGTTTCCTTATTTATTTTCATTTTGGATGATCTGTCCATTGGTGAAAGTGGGGTGTCAAAGTCCCCTACTCTTATTGTGTCACTGTCGATTTCCTCTTTCATGGCTGTTAGCATTTGCCTTATGTATTGAGGTGCTCCTATGTTGGGTGCATAAACATTTATAGTTGTTATATCTTCTTCTTGGATTGATCCTTTGATCATTTTGTAGTGTCGCTCCTTATCTCTTGTAACAGTCTTTATTTTAAAGTCTATTTTATCTGATATGAGTATTGCTGCTCCAGCTTTCTTTTGATTTCCATTTGCATGGAATATCTTTTTCCATCTCTTCACTTTCAGTCTGTATGTGTCCCTAGGTCTGAAATGGGACTCTTGGAGACAGCATATATATGGGTCTTGTTTTTGTATCCATTTAGCCAGTCTGTTTCTTTTGGTTGGAGCATTTAATCCATTTACATTCAAGGTTATTATCAATATGTATGTTCCCATTACCATTTTCTTAATTGTTTTGGGTTTGTTTTTGTGGGTCTTTTTCTTCTGTTGTGTTTCCTGCTTAGAGAAGTTCCTTTAGGATTTGTTGCAAAGCTGGTTTGGTGGTCCTGAATTCTCTTAGCTTTTGTTTATCTGAACAGCTTTTGACTTCTCCATTGAATCTGAATGAGATCCTTGGTGGGTAAAGTAATTTTGGTTGTAAGTTTTTCTCTTTCATCACTTTAAGTATATCCTGCCACTTCCTTCTGGCCTGCAGAGTTTCCGCTGGAAAATCAGCTGATAACCTTATGAGGATTCCTTTATAATTTATTTTTTGTTTTTCCCTTGCTGCTTTTAATATTTTTTCTTTGAATTTAATTTTTGTTAGTTTGATTAATATGTGTCTTGTTGTGTTTTTCCTTGGGTTTATCCTGTATGGGACTCTCTGTGCTTCCTGGACTTGGGAAACTATTTCCTTTCCCGTGTTAGGGAAGTTTTCGACTATAATCTCTTTAAATATTTTCTCAGACCCTTTCTTTTTCTCTTCTTCTTCTGGGACCCCTATAATTCGAATGTTGGTGCATTTAGTGTTGTCCCAGAGGTCTTTGAGATTGTCTTCAATTCTTTTCATTCTTTTTTCTTTATTCTGCTCCTCAGCAGTTATTTCCACCATTTTGTCTTCCAGCTCACTTATTTGTTCTTCTGCCTCAGTTATTATGTTACTGATTCCTTCTAGTATATTTTTCATTTCAGTTATTGTGTTGTTCATCTCTGTTTGTTTGTTGTTTAGTTCTTCTAGATCTTTGTTAATCATTTCTTGTATTTTCTCAATCTGTGCCTCCATTCTATTTCTGAGATTCTGGATCATCTTTACTATCATTACTCTGAATTCTTTTTCAGGTAGATTGCCTATTTCCTCTTCATTTATTTGGTCTTGTAGGTTTTTACCTTGTTCCTTCATCTGTGACATATTTTTTTGCCATCTCTTTTTGTTTTTTTTTTTTAATGAGTGGGATTGTGTTCTTGTCTTACTGGTTGTTTGGCCTGAGGCTTCTAACACTGGGGTTTGTAGACTATTGGGTAGAGCTGGGTCTTGGTGCTGAGATGAGGTACTCCGTGAGACCTCACTCTGATGAATATTCCCTGGGGTCTGAGGTTCTCTGTTAGTCTAGTGGTTCGGACTTGGAGCTCCCACTGAAGGAGTTTCGGCCTGACTCAGGGCTCATGAACCCAGATCCCGCAAGCTGCCTGGGGTGGCAAAAAAAAAAAAAAGAGAAAAATAACAAAGTAAAAAATAAAATTAGACTAGGAAGCTAACAAATATGTTAGAAAGAATATAAAAATAAAAATATAGATGAATCAACAACTGGAAGGTACATCAGTACCACAGTAGTGAAAAAGAGGAGGAGGGAAAAGGAAAAAAAAAAGGGCGGGGGAAGGCCTTGGCTCTGGAGGGCGGGGCCTAAGCAAGCGCAAGCTTTGGGTGGTGCTCAGGACCCTCAGGGCTGGAAAAGGCCCTGGGGGCTGTAGGGGATGGGACTTAGGCTCAAGGAACAGAAGGGACCCAGGCATGCCCCCCACCCCTGGTCTCAGAGGACGGGGGACGTCACCTGGTAGTCCAGCAGGCTTCCTGGACTCGAGTGGGCGGGGAAAATGTCCTCCTCTCCTTTCCCTCCTCCTGTCTTGGAGGGCCTCTCCTGCCTGCCTCTCCTGATTTCTCCGGCCGCCCTCCTATGCCCCCAAGGACCTACGTGGCTTGGAGGGGGCTTTGGAGGGCAGGGGACCGGCCTGGGAGCTCAGCAGGCTCCCCGGACCGAGTGGGCAGGGCAGTCACCCTCTGCTCCTCTCCTGCTCTTCCCAGAGAGTCCCTCCTGCCTGCCTCTCCTGATCTTCCCTGCCTCAGGGGCGCTGATCCTGTCTGGCCTCCACTTCTCCTCCTCCCTCAGTCCCCCTACATACTACTGGTTCACTTTGGGGTTCCTCTCGTCTCCTTGGGCATCAGAGTCCCCCACCAGCTGCCAGCAGGCACCCTAGTTGTGGGGAACCGCTAACTTTGCATCTTCCCACACGGCCACGTTGACTCCCAACTCCCCTGTGGATACTTTCATTTCTTAGGAGGCGTTTCATACTCTGGTTTCTTTTCAGACCGAATAAGTCTTTCACCTTTTACTAAAGATTTCCATGGAGAAGGCCTTTCAATGAACAATATATTGAAGTTAGATAAGCTTCTCATTTAGAATGATGAATTTATCAAATGCCTATATTTAGAGAAGAGAATTTTAAAGAATTTTGGTTAATTGAAAATTCCCTACTAAAGAATGTTTTTTAAAAAGTACCTTGAGAAGCCTGCCTTTTAATGTAGGACCCATGCAGGTATCTGGGGAGAAACACCCAAATGAGATCTAAGTCTAATATTGATGAGCGCTGGTTTTGTCTTTCTTTAAAGCAGGGGATGCTTCCGTAGAACAGAGAGGCATACTCCTGTGAGAATCATCTCTTTTCTAATTGATGGCTCAATGGGCTTGGGTAAATTACTGCTAAACCTTTTTTTAAAAATGTCTGTTACATACAAAAGTAAAATGAAACCCCACGTACCCTTCACCCAACTTCAGCAATTATTCAACTCATTGCCAGTACTGTCTCCTTCCTATCCCACATTTCCCCACTTCTATCCCTGGGTTATTTTGAAGCAAATCCCAGACATTATATCATTTCATTCATAAATATTTCAATATAAACATTCTTTTTTCAGATAAACATTTGTGACACCAAATTACAAACACTTCAAGGTGGAGAACAATTCTAACGAAGGCTTCCCCCATAAGGTTGAAACCCACTGGGACCCAAATGTGAGAGGCTTAGATTCTAATTTTTTTTTTTTAATGTTGTTATAAAGCAGCAACATGGACCATTTAGTGGTATTATATAGGGAAATCAGAAAGATTTACACCACTTGACACATTCTTCAGTTGATTTTCAGTTCTGTTCATCCTGGCTTATGCCTAAGTCTCAGTGTTCCCAGGACTGATGTGATTACATCATGGGTAGAGTTTTTGTTATCTTTTGGTGATTATGGACATTTCTACACATGACTGGAAGGGTAGGCCTTTCTTGATCTTGTCTCTTTTCAACTTCTTGACTGCATGGTAACTCTTCAGGTTTTTTGAAGAAAGAAAACAAACAACAACTTCCAAAGTGTGACCATGAACTGATGATTGGTCGCATCTTCTATGCCTAAAGTTTCTTGGGTATTGATTAATCGTAGCTTTTCTGCAGGGAATGTAACTGAGGTTAAGCTTTCTTTGTAATAAGATTAAACTCCTGAATCTCTGCTGCGGCCTGAACATAACCATTTTGCTTCTTGCACTATTTTTGTTAATGATGACATCTGCTTGCCCCCAGAAGCTCCATTTCATTGGGAAAAATTTTTTTCTGCAGTTGCTCTAGAGCATTTGGTCATTAATTAATTCAATCGTAATTCACTGAGCAGTAACTAGGGTCCACCCACTGCACTAGACGCTGACCTAGTCACGGCTCAGACATAGTCCCCATTTTCCCAGACCTTAACTCTAGTCTTGATGTCTTCATTATTTGAATGTCTTTTGTACATCCAACCTTGGCGATTTGAGGGAGCAATAGAATGGTTTCCATATCCAAATATCATCTTTGCCCTTCTCTCCCTCGACTAGGTTGCCATGGGATATCTTCGGGTTGAACCATATTTTTGTCTTGGCCTTGGTATTCAAATCTGGTTACTCTACAGGGGAATGATTCAAGAAGGCATAACATGTGGGCCAGGAACTTGGGCAGCAGTCTCGCCCTGGCTACAATAGAAGGTAGAGAGAGAAGGTGCCCGAGAAGGATAGGGAAATGTGAAGGCTAGGGTCTCACACCACAACAGACTTTATATCCATCACAGTTTGGTTGACAGTTAGCCTTGAGCCAAGCAAGACTGCATGGTGACAATTAAGTGTCATCATGGGAACTTAGTGTTTCATATTACCAGCCTGTCCTCTCATCTGGTGATGTTCCCTAAACTCCTCAACAGCATCTCTGAGAAGGGGTCCTTTAACCTCTACCTGGCACCAGCATTGACAAGGAATACATTAGCACAAGGGTCAAGAGCCTGGGCTTTGAGGGGAAAGATGACTTGGATTTAAATCTCTGCCTTGCCACTTACTCTACTGGCACTGTGACATTGACAAGTGTATAAATGATGTTACCTTGCCTGTGGAGTTTCTCTGATGATTAAATGAGTTAATACATATAAAACATTTAGGATAGATCTGATACTTAGTAACTCTTAATAAATCTACTCCTCAGTGTTCTCTCTTCGGAGAACTCTCCCTTAAATGTTTGCCTTTTGTTGTACTATAATAACTTTCTTCATCATTTCACCCTCTTGCTTTTTTAATTCTTTTACATTTTGCTTTTTGAGGCTGCTTAAGCATTTAGTCCTTCTTTATAATTCTTGAGTATTTAAGGCCGTTCTCCTGTCTTGTCCTGTCCCCAGTACCCTCCATGCTGTAGAATCTTCTTATCTCCAAAGTACCCAGTTCTTCTTTCTCTTCTTCTTGTTACAGGTTTACAGGACCCTCAGTATTCTAACCCATCTCCATTCAATATTCTATGGATTCTTTTTTTGTGTATTCCACAGTTAGTCACTGGGCACTTTCTATGGACAGGACACTGAGTCTGACCCTGGTGACGTGGTCCCTACCTAGTGAAGCTCATGCACTAATGAGGAAGATGGAGTAAGTACTCTGATAAGGAAGGTTCTGGGGGGTATTGGGACATCTAATCCAGATTGGAAGGAAGCATGAAGGTTTAGGGAAGCTTCCAGGAGGAATAAATGGCTGATGTGAGACCTAATGGGTGAGAGAAGTGAGCCAGGTAATGAAGGGGGACATGAGGAGTGTTTCATATGGGACTTACAATCAAATACAATATTTAAATGGCCAATTAAAATAATGCAGTGATTAAATAGATTGGGTTCTGCTAAAAGCCCAAAACAGCTCTGGAAACTTCTGCTGAAAAATGGCCACTTACGTGGGGAAGGGGATCAAAATGTCACCCCCAGAAGTATGCAATAATAGCTAACCTTCTACCACATCATCCTTGACTCCTAACCTTATCTTTGCCTTAAAACAAATAGTTTCCCTCCAAGCAGGTTAGAGCCCCCTTTTCCCTCCATTCTCACATTCTTCTTGACATGTGGCCATTGAAAGTTGGCTACTAACCCAAGTCATTTTTCCCAACCTGCCGTTAGAGATGCTATCTCCACAATGTATAGTAACATTGTTTACATTCACATTGGTCAACTGTAATTGAATATGAAATTTTCAGCATTACCTTGCCTTCATGATGGTGTTGGAAATAATTTATATGTTTATAATAAGAAAAGATTTTTAAAAAAATAAGGTACACAATGAAAGGGGTTCCCAGAACTGGTCTGGAATTTTTCAGGGAGATATTGAGCATGGAAAATATTTAAAACTCCAGCTTGGAGTTTGCTGTTTAATGCACCTAAAAGTGTATACATGAAACTCTGTGGCAGCAAACTTGAACCACTTTCCAGCGCATAACCAAATGTTTTATTATTTTAATATTTGAAATAATACAAAAAATTTACCAAAAGAATATAAAACCTTAGGAAGAAAAGAGTTGATCCCTGCCAAGGCGGACCTCAGCCAGATTGAGCCTCTACCCCTTAACATCTCGAAAACATGCTTTCTTCTTTAAGCTTTATTAACTGAGGAAATAATGATGATCAAAATGGGATGGTGTTTTTATTAAGCAGCAGCCAGTGGAAGACCAGGAGAGCCTCAGCCTCTGATGTCAAAGTCCACAGGGCAAGGGCTCTCCAAAATCAGCTGGGAGAGAAGGAGAGCTGGCTTCTGTTGCCAGGGATTGCTTTTGTTTTCTTTCTTTGTAAACTGACTGAATTATGCCCTTGTCTCCTGAACTGTCTTAGCGTCATTTCCTTGGGCCTCAGTGGCACCCAGAACAGAGCTGATCAACTACAGGCTCCAGGGTTCTTAAATCCAACCAACAGACCATTTCCAGGAATGCAGCAGACGTTCCTGCATCTTAGACACAGGTTATATTATCTCCAGCTTGCCACACCTGCAGGGGCAAAGCCTGCCTATTGGAGATGCAGGGCTTCATTGTACATGTGTATTTGTGTACAGACCACACACACATTACTCATGCTTTCTGATAAAACCCAGAGGAGGTATAGAGGCTACTTCATTTATAGATTAAGGAACCTCTAAATTCATCTTTAATATGTTGAAATGTACACAGGGTCAGTAAGGCAGGAGAGAAGAGGAGGATGTATGTTATCATCATGGAAGGGTCAACTGAATACAGAAAATTATCTGTAATAAATCAGAAATTCTATGATTGCTACATATTTTAAACAGTATAATGGATTGGATGATGTAGATTCATTGTGTTATTATTATTCAAGATAAGACTAGTAAATTATATTTGTGTAGAGCTTTGTAATTATAGAAATGCTTTCTTCTTGTATAACATTTTCAAGTGACTAATAGCAGTGAAGTTATATCTCTTTTCATATCTGAAAAATCAAGTATAAGTAATACTTATTTTGAAAGAGACTTCTCTTTTTAAAAACAGAAATTAAATGTGCATATTATGAGAATACTGACTAGCAACAAGAAGAAAGCATTTACCCAAGAAAAAGAGTTGACATTTTGATTTTTTTTTCTAGTCTCTTTTTCCTTTCCTACATTTTGCATAGTCATGATTGTACTGTTACTATTTTCTCTCAATTTTTTTCATTTACATGGAGTAATGCTTCTCATTCTACAGTTAGTATAAATTTTTTTGCAAAATTGAAAATGGTAGGAATAGTGCATATACAGTCACTGTGGGAGAAGGGAATCCTTATAGTTTCGTTAGGAACTATGGACAGGGTTTAACTATTCAAAGTAAATCATAAAACACTTATTGAGTACCTACCTACCACATGCCAGGCTCAATTCTTGGCACTGTGTGTGGGCAGTGGGATGGTGGTGGCTGGTAAAGGGCTATGAAAATGACTAAGACCTATAGCAGATGCTTTCAGTGAGCTTACACTTTAGTTAAGAGGAGAATTAAGAAAGGAAATTAATAGGTAAATAAGGGAGAATAGTAGTTAGGAAGGAACTTAGAAAAGAAGGGAGGAAAGGAATTGACCAGGGGGGCAGGGACAAAAGAAGAAAAGAGGAAGGAAGGAAGGAAAAGGAAGGAAGGGAAGATTGGAGAAACCAAGGGAAGGAGGGAGGGATGGAAGGAAGGAGGGAGGGAAGAAGAAGAAATGACACCAAAACCCAAGAAACCATAAACACCTATTGAATTTCAATATTCAGATTATAGAAATCATTTAAGGCAATGAAAAATATCACAGGACAGTATAAAATCAAAATTTCAAAAAATTTATCAAGATTAACAGTATCTTGTTGACAAACAGTCATTTTAACTTCTCTAGATTCTTCTGTGTAAAATTCTCAGGACATCTTGAATGCCAGGTTTCTCTCTGAAATACTCATGATAAAGCATACTTGAGTATTGTTGCAATTGAAGAAGAAACTATTGCTAATGTGTATATGAGATATACAAAAAAATGTGTGGACTATCTATTTCTGAAAACTCGAAGCTATGTAAAGGGCTCTCTCATGCCATATACAAGAATTAACTCAATATAGATCACAGACCTAAATGTAAGCATTAGAACTATAACACTCCTACAGTAAAACATAGGTATAAATCTTTGTGACCTTGGGTTAGACAGAGCCTTTTTAGATATGACACCAAAAGCATAGACAACTAAAGAAAAAAATAAATTGGACTTCATCAAAATTAAATACTTTTGTGCTTCAAATGACACTATCAAGAAAAGACAATCCACAAAATGGGAGAAAATATTTGCAAACATATCTGGTAAAGGACATGCATCCAGAATATATAAAGAACTCTTACAACCCAACAATAAAAATTCAAGTAACTCAATTTTAAAAAGACAAAGGATTTGAATAGACATTTCTCCAAAGAAGATATACAAATGGCCTATAAGTACGTGAAAAGATGCTCACTATCTTTAGTCCTTAGGGAAATATAAATAAATATAAATCAAAACCACGACGAGACACCACTTCACACCCACTAGGATGGCTGTAATAAAAAAGACAGACAATAACAAGTGTTGATAATGATGTGGAGAAACTGGACCCCTCATACATTGACGATGAGCTTGTAAAGTGGTGCGGCCACTTTGGAAACACACTTGGTAGTTCTCTGGAATGTTAAACACAGAGTTCTCATGTGAAACAGCAATTCCACTCCTAGGTACATACCAAAAGGAAATGAAGACATATATGCACACAAAAACTTGTACATGAATGTTTCAGCTGGATTATGAATAATAGCCAAAAGGTAGAAACAACCCAAATGGATGAATTGATGATAAATGGATACACAAAATGAGGTATATCCATATATGAACTGTTATTTGACAATAAAAAGAAATGAAGTACTGATAGATTCTTTAACATGTAAGAACCTTGAAAACATCATGCTAAGTAATAAGAGCCAGTCTCAAAAGACCACATATTGTATGATCCATTTTATATGCAAATACGCAAGTGTACAGAGACTGAAAATAGATTAGTGGTTGCCTAGGGCTGGGGGGAAGAAGTGGAGGATGACTGCTAATGGTATGGAGTTCTGTTGGGGTAATGCAAATTTTCTAAAATTTGATTGTGGTGATGGGTTCACAACTGAATATACTAAAACTCATTTACTTGTACCCTTTAAATGGGTGAATTGTGTGATATGTGAATTATATCTCAATAAAGCTATTAAAAGGGGGGCTCTGCATAGTGTTGTGAAATCTACCTGACTCAGTGCTAGGAGCTGAAAGTAGGGAGAGAGGATTGCATAACTAGGACATTGTATTATAACCTATACATGTACAAAGGACTTTTTCAGTGGTTCCACAGAGGTGAGAGAGCAATTCATTTAGCCTGTGAGGTGGGGAGAACTTTGAGGAGTGATATTTAAACTAAGTATTAAAGATTGATAGAAGTTCAATGGATAAAGGAGTGAAAGTATCTTAGGGACATGGGTAAAAAGAACTAAGTAAGGACTTATTAAATAGGAGATATGGTGATGATGGTGGTGGTGGTGATGATGACCCAATGATGATAGTCATGGTTGTGGTGATGGTAATGTTGAAGGTAATGATGGTGCTGATGATGGAGATAACAACAATGATGATGGTGGTAATGGCGGTTGTGGAGATGATTTTTTTTTTTAATGTCTTTATTGGAGTGTAATTGCTTTACAATGGTGCGTCAGTTTCTGCTTTATAACAGAGTGAATCAGCTATACATATACATACATCCCCATATCTCCTCCCTCTTGCATCTCCCTCCCACCCTCCCTATCCCACCCCTCTAGGTGGTCACAAAGCACCGAGCTGATCTCCCTGTGCTATGTGGCTGCTTCCCACTAGCTATCTGTTTTACATTTGGTAGTATATATAAGTCCATGCCACTCTCTCAGTTCGTCCCAGCTTACCCTTCCCCCTCCCTGTGTCCTCAGGTCCAATCTCTACATCTGCGTCTTTATTCCTGTCCTGCCCCTAGGTTCTTCAGAACCTTTTTTTTTTTTTTTTAAGATTCCATATATATGTGTTAGCATACGGTGTTTGGTTTTTTTTTTTTTGGAAACCAAGGAATAATTTATTTGAACAGTGATAATAATTATATTACAATTTTGGCTAAAACATTTTAAGAAGAACATTATTTTTATGTAGTAGGCACTTTTTAATTTGACTCCTTTTATTTATTTGAATTTTATTTATTTTTTCATACAGCACGTTCTTATTAGTTATCCATTTTATACATATTAGTGTATATATATCAATCCCAATCTCCCAATTCATCACAGCACCACCACCACTATCCCCCGCTGCTTTCCCCCCTTGGTGTCATACGTTTGTTCTCTACATCTGTGTCTCAGTTTCTACCCTGCAAACCGGTTTATCTGTACCATTTTTCTAGGTTCCACATATATGCGTTAATATACAATATTTGTTTTTCTCTTTCTGACTTACTGCACTCTGTATGACAGTCTCTAGATCCATCCACGTCTCTACAAATGACCCAGTTTCATTCCTTTTTATGGCTGAGTAACATTCCATTGTATATATGTACCACATCTTCTTTATCCATTCGTTGGTCGATGGTCATTTAGGTTGCTTCCATGACCTGGCTATTGTAAATAGTGCTGCAATGAACGTTGGGGTGCATGTGTCTTTTTGAATTATAGTTTTCTCTGGGTATATGCCCAGTAGTGGGATTGCTGGGTCATATGGTAATTCTATTTTTAGTTTTTTAAGGAACCTCCATACTGTTTTCCATAGTGGCTGTATCAGTTTACATTCCCACCAACAGTGCAAGAGGGTTCCCTTTTCTCCACACCCTCTCCATCATTTGTTGTTTGTAGATTTTCTGATGCCCATTCTAACTGGGGTGAGGTGATACCTCATTGTAGTTTTGATTTGCATTTCTCTAATAATAAGTGATGTTGAGCAGCTTTTCATGTGCTTCCTGGCCATCTGTATGTCTTCTTTGGAGAAATGTCTCTTTGGGTCTTCTGCCCATTTTTGGATTGGGTTGTTTGTTCTTTTAATATTGAGCTGCATGAGCTGTTTATATATTTTGGAGATTAATCCTTTGTCCGTTGATTTGTTTGCAAATATTTTCTCCCATTCTGAGGGTTATCTTTTCGTCTTGTTTGTAGTTTGCTTTGCAAAAGCTTTTAAGTTTCATTAGGTCCTGTTTCTTTATTTTTGTTTTTATTTCCATTACTCTAGGAGGTGGATCAAAAAAGATCTTGCTGTGATTTATGTCAAAGAGTGTTCTTCCTATGTTTTCCTCTAAGTTTTATAGTGTACGGTCTTACATTTAGGTCTTGAACCCATTTTGAGTTTATTTTTGTGTATGGTGTTAGGGAGTGTTCTAATTTCATTCTTTTACATGTAGCTGTCCAGTTTTCCCAGCACCACTTATTGAAGAGACTGTCTTTTCTCCATTGTATATCCTTGCCTCCTTTGTCATAGATTAGTTGACCATAGGTGCCTGGGTTTATCTCTGGGCTTTCTATCTTGTTCCATTGATCTGTGTTTCTGTTCTTGTGCCAGGACCATATTGTCTTGATTACTGTAGCTTTGTAGTATAGTCCGAAGTCAGGGAGTCTGATTCCTCCAGCTCCGTTTTTTTCCCTCAAGACTGCTTTGGCTATTCGGGGTCTTTTGTGTCTCCATACAAATTTTAAGATTTTTTGTTCTAGTTCCGTTAAAAATGCCATTGGTAATTTGATAGAGATTGCATTGAATCTGTAGATTGCTTTGGGTAGTATAGTCATTTTCACAATATTGATTCTTCCAATCCAAGAACATGGTATATCTCTCCATCTGTTTGTATCATCTTTCATTTCTTTCATCAGTGTCTTATAGTTTTCTGCATACAGGTCTTTTGTCTCCCTAGGTAGGTTTATTCCTAGGTATTTTATTCTTTTGGTTGCAGTGGTAAATGGGAGTGTTTCCTTAATTTCTCTTACAGATTTTTCATCATTAGTATATAGGAATGCAAGAGATTTCTGTGCATTAATTATGTATCCTGCTCCTCTACCAGGTTCATTGATTAGCTCTAATAGTTTTCTGGTAGCATCTTTAGGATTCTCTATGTATAGTATCATGTCATCTGCAAACAGTGATAGCTTTACTTCTTTTCTGATTTGGATTCCTTTTACTTCTTTTTCTTCTCTGATTGCTGTGGCTAAAACTTTCAAAAGTATGTTGAATAATAGTGGTGAGAGTGGACATCCTTGTCTTGTTCCTGATCTTAGAGGAAATGCTTTCAGTTTTTCACCATTGAAAATGATGTTGGCTGTGGGTTTGTCATATATGGCCTTTATTATGTTGAGGTAAGTTCCCTCTATGCCTACTTTCTGGAGAGGTTTTATCATAAATGGGTCTTGAATTTTGTCGAAAGCTTTTTCTGTATCTAGTGAGATGATCACATGGTTCTTCTCCTTCAATTTGTTAATATGGTTTATCACATTGATTGATTTGCACATATTGAAGAATCCTTGCATTCCTGGGATAAACCCCAGTTGATCATGGTGTATGAGCCTTTTAATGTGTTGTTGGATTCTGTATGCTAGTATTTTGTTGAGGATTTTTGCATCTATGTTCATCAGTGATACTGGCCTGTAGTTTTCTTTTTTTGTGACATCTTTGTCTGGTTTTGGTATCAGGGTGATGACAAGTTTGGGAGTGTTCCTCCCTCTGCTATATTTTGGAAGAGCTTGAGAAGGATAAGTGTTAGCTCTTCTCTAAATGTTTGATAGAATTCGCCTGTGAATCCATCTGGTCCTGGGCTTCTGTTTGTTGGAAGATTTTTAATCACAGTCTCAATTTCAGTGCTTGTGATGGGTCTGTTTATATTTTCTGTTTCTTCCTGGTTCATTCTTGGAAAGCTGTGCTTTTCTAAGAATTTGTCCGTTTCTTCCAGGTTGTCCATTTTATTGGCATAGAGTTGCTTGTAGTAATCTTTCATGATCCTTTGTATTTCTGCAGTGTCAGTTGTTACTTCTCCTTTTTCATTTCTAATTCTATTGATTTGAGTCTTCTCCCTTTTTTTCTTGATGAGTCTGGCTAATGGTTTATCAATTTTGTTTATCTTCTCAAAGAACCAGCTTTTAGTTTTATTGATCTTTGCTATTGTTTCCTTCATTTCATTTTCATTTATTTCTGATCTGATCTTTATGATTTCTTTCCTTCTGCTAACTTTGGGGTTTTTTTGTTCTTCTTTCTCTAATTGCTTTAGGTGTAAGGTTAGGTTGTTTATTTGAGATGTTTCTTGTTTCTTGAGGTAGGATTGTATTGCTATAAACTTCCCTCTTAGAACTGCTTTTGCTGCATTCCATAGGTTTTGGGTCATCGTGTTTTCATTGTCATTTGTTTCTAGGTATTTTTTGATTTCCTCTTTGATTTCTTCAGTGATCTCTTGGTTATTTAGTAGTGTATTGTTTAGCCTCCATGTGCTTGTATTTTTTACAGATTTTTTTCCTGTAATTGATCTAGTCTCAGAGCGTTGTGGTCAGAAAAGTTACTTGATACGATTTCAATTTTCTTAAATTTACCAAGGCTTGATTTGTGACCCAAGATATGATCTATCCTGGAGAATGTTCCATGAGCCCTTGAGAAGAAAGTGTATTCTGTTGTTTTTGGATGGAATGTCCTATAAATATCAATTAAGTCCATCTTGTTTAATGTATCATTTAAAGCTGTGTTTCCTTATTTATTTTCATTTTGGATGATCTGTCCATTGGTGAAGGTGGGGTGTTAAAGTCCCCTACTATGATTGTGTTACTGTCAATTTTCCCTTTTATGGCTGTTAGTGTATGATCTTTTAATGTGTTGTTGGGTTCTGTTTGCTAGTATTTTGTTGAGGATTTTTGCATCTATATTCATCAGTGATATTGGTCTCTAATTTCTTTTTTTGTAGTATCTTTGTCTGGTTTTGATATCAGGGTGATGGTGGCCTCATAGAATGAGTTTGGGAGTTTTCCTTCCTCTGCAATTTTTTGGAAGAGTTTGAAAAGGATGGGTGTTAGCTCTTCTGTAAATGTTTGATAGAATTCACCTGTGAATGTGCTTCCTGGACTTGATTAACTATTTCCTTTCCCATATTAGGGAAGTTTTCAACTATAATCTCTTCAAATATTTTCTCAGACCCTTTCTTTTTCTTCTTCTTCTTCTGGGACCCCTATAATTCGAATATTCGTGCGTTTAATGTTGTCCCAGAGGTCTCTAAGACTGTCCTCAATTCTTTTCATTCTTTTTTCTTTATTCTACTTGGCAGTAGTAATTTCCACTATTTTATCTTCCAGGTCACTTATCCGTTCTTCTGCCTCAGTTATTCTGCTATTGTTTCCTTCTAGAGAATTTTTAATTTCATTTATTTTGTTGTCCATCATTGTTTGTTTGCTCTTTAGTTCTTCTAGGTCCTTGTTAAATGTTTCTTGTATTTTCTCCATTCTCTTTCCAAGATTTTGGATCATCTTTACTATCATTACTCTGAATTCTTTTTCAGGTAGACTGCCTTTTCCTCTTCATTTGTTTGGTCTGGTGGGTTTTTACCTTGCTCCTTCATCTGCTGTGTGTTTCTCTGTCTTCTCATTTTGCTTAACTTACTGTGTTTGGGGTCTCCTTTTTTGCAGGCTGCAGGTTCATAGTTCCCGTTGTTTTTGGTGTCTGCCCCTAGTGGCAAAGTTTGGTTCAGTGGGTTGTGTAGGCTTCCTGGTGGAGGGGACTGGTGCCTGTGTTCTGGTGGATGAGGCTGGATCATGTCTTTCTGGTGGGCAGGACCGCGTCAGGTGGTGTGTTTTGGGGTGTCTGTGACCTTATTATGATTTTAGGCAGCCTCTCTGCTAATGGGTGGGGTTGTGTTCCTGTCTTTCTGGTTGCTTGGAATGGTGTGTCCAGCACTGTAGTTTGCTGATCGTTGAGTGGAGCTGGGTCTTGGCGTTGAGATGGAGATCTCTGGGAGAGCTTTCACCCTTTGATATTATGTGGGGCCGGGAGGTCTCTGGTGGACCAATGTCCTGAACTTGGCTCTCCCACCTCAGAGGCACCGGCCTGACACCCAGCCGGAGCACCAAGACCCTGTCAGCCACACGGCCGCCCAAAGGACTTTGTTTTGGCAGGAGGCAACAAATGTTCTCTCTTCCCACAAGTAGTCTACATGGTAAAATAGGATAAATTTGAAGTGGCTATTTCCTTGAGTGTTGCCCCACAAATATTGAGTTATGTCTCAGAACAGCTATCATTGGTGGGATGTTCTGGTCCTAGCCATGATGCCAGAAGAACTGCAGGAGGGCTGCAAGATAGAGAAAGCGGGCCTGTGCTTCAAGGTACCTATTTACTGGCAGATACAGCTGAGGGGCAGAAGACCTTGGTCCTTAGGTCTCCTCCAGGCACTGACTTTTTTGGGAAAGAAAAGTCTTAACATCCTCTGGAATCCAGGTCTGATTCCAGGAGACGAATGTTTCGCATTTGAAACCCAAGCTTCTGCCCTATGGTCGCCCACGGAAAAGGGCGTGAGAAGGGCGGTGGTCAAACCCACCAGGGCGACCAGCCTGACTCAGAGCCTGGCCTTGGGTAGGCATTCGGGTGCTCAGACCCAGGGCCACCCTCCTCCCGCCTTCTCCTGGGGCTTGGATTAGTGATGTGGGGGTTCACGCCGGGTCCCCGCCTGCTTTGGGACCAGGGCACGTCGCTGGGGTGCTCGCCCTCATCGCCCTCCCTGCTTGGACCCAAGACGATGGTTTTGCAAAGACTGATTTTGAGGAACTTCTGAGGCATCTAAGTGATGTGCTTCTAGGCATCTGCAGCCATAGACCTTGAGCCACACGTGGTAGGTAGCCAGGAACACCTATCATTGGCAAGTGCCTTGCTTTTTGATCAAATATCTTTCAGCCAGACTTGGAGAAGCTGTTTATTAGTCTATAAAAGAGGATCCAAACACTTTAGCAGTTAATGAATTACTGTACCTGGACTTGAAATATGGTGGTTCATACTTTTGTAATCAGAAACTACTCATGACAATGATTTGCTTACTATGGAGGCCTACTGTGGGCCTAAGCTCTGGATCTCACCATGACCCCTTTCATGAAAACTTTGGGTTAAAAATATTAGGTTGAACTACATGAAATTGCCATTTTTTAGGTAAAAAATGGTTAAATATCAGCAATTTCACCTGGATTAGGCTATAATATGTCTTGTGCTGATTTATACCCCACCCCTTTTCACTAAATGTGTGGAACGGGTAGGAGGAGTCAACAACTGATACATGTTATTCTGCTAATGATATAGCCACTGTGCCATTGATTGTGTGTGTGTGTGTGTGTGTGTGTGTGTGTGTGTACAGAATAGGTATATATAAATCAGTGCTATTCAGTATATTAGCCATGAGCCTTCTGTGGCTAATGAGCATTTCAAATGTGGCTAGTCCAAATTGAGGTGTGCTATGAATGTAAATGCACTCCTGATTTCAAAAACTTAATATGAAAAAAGGAATATAAATTATTTCAGTAATAATTTTTATATTGATTATATATCAAATAATAATATTTTGAATATATTTGGTTAAATAAAATATTAATATTAATTTCAGTTGTTTCTTTTTACATTTTTTTTGATGTGGCTACTAGAAAATTTGGCTTGTATTTTATTTCTGTTTGACAGTGCTGCTACAGACAGAAAGGATTTTTAAAGTCCTTTTTCAGTGTACTTTTTTGGCAGATCCAGGAGGAAGACCATTCAAAGTGGCTTTTAGAAATTGCCCTTGGATTATTCTGAGCCCAAATCTGCTTCAGTTTCCTCAAGAAAGGAAGGAAAACCAATCTGGCCTCTAAAATCTACATTTCGAAAATGGCATTATAGACATGTATCCCCTCTCTAATATACAAAATAAATTCTAGCAGCTCATAGTTTTTCCATGTACTTATAGTATTTTCTTTGCTTTTACTTTTTGTTCTCTGTGTTCTTCCTGTCATCACTTTATCAAAATATTGAGGCCCTGGCATCGAGCAAGTAGAGATATTCAAGATACATAAATGCCTCACTTATTCAGTACTGAGTTTATCTGAATCACTTGGGGATTGGCTAAGTGTATAAGCATTCGGATTTCTCTAAAATTGAGACCATGCCACGCAGTGCGGGATTAGTGGGGAGAAAAGTGTGTCAGTCTCCTGGCGCTGACAATTTGAACTGTCAGGGTCAGGGCCCTGTGGTCTCCTTTTGCTCCCCTAATCCTGACTAAGAAGGTAATTTAAGTAGAATCCTGGGGTGCTAAATTAAGGAGGCTCTAATGGGAAAATGGGAAGTGGAGGGTTTAAAGGACACCCATTAATGTGCTCACTTCAAGATGTACTCTCATCAGTGCTTCTTAGGAAGGCACATGCTCGCCAGTAATGCCTTTTCTTTTTGGAACACAACCAAGGGCAAGGATGGAGATTTTTAAACATAATATTTTGGAACCCAAGGAAAGCCAAAATATTGCAGACAGTGATAAAACCACAATTTAGTAATTGTGTTGTGTGATCCTGCAGCATGTGGTAGGGCTGCTAGAAGGGGAAGTGTGATGAGTTTGGGCAGCAGACATTCTACATCTCAAGTTGCCATCTAATCCTTCCTTAAATAAGTCCAGGCTGATCTGCAGGGTGTCGAGAAATCCTCTTTTCTCTGTAGTCACATCTTCTAGGCCAAAGAGAAATCAGGGTAAGTATCAGCTAGGGATATCCTTGCTTACCCTAACAGAAAACCCCCAAATTAAATAATATGTTTTCTCACATAACAGTAAGTCTGGAGGTAGGCAGTCCAGAAAGTGTACGGTATTTTACTATTGCTATTCTATTTTATCCTCTGTCATGGCCAGCTTTTGTCTTCATGTTGCAAAATTGCTACTGCAGTTCAGTCATCACATCTGCGTTCTACCAGAAGGAAGGTTATGTGCTACACAACTTTACCTGTGGGAAGGTATATCCCCTTCCAAGGGGATAGCTCTATATTATTGGCCTGAAGGGGGTTGCGTGACTTCTCCCAGATGCCAGGGACTCTGAGTTGGTGAAGAAGCAGCTAGAATGTGGAGCCCATAGAGCTTGCCACTCTGACAAAGGAAGATGTAGTCTACATAAATAGCTCCTAATTCAGTTCTTGGCATATAGTATATAATCAAAAAAAAAGAATCTTAAAATAACCTTACCTTTGTGGTAAAAAGACCAGATCAAGCAACACTACAACTATATATGCTAAAGTAGTGGTTACTTTGATTAGAGTAGTGTCTAACACTAACTGAGCATGCCCTTAGGCATGTTTGGCCTATAGAGATAACACAGGGCTCAGTGCTTTACATCTTTCTTACTCGTTGTAACAACCTGATGAAGGAGATATTCTTCCCAGATTACAGAGAAGGAAACTGAGGCTCAAGAAAGCTAAGTAAACTTGCCTAAGGTACACAGCTAATGTGAAGGAGAGCTGGGATGCTAACCCTTGCTTTCAGCCTGTGCCTTTATAACCTCTAAGCTCTCCTATAAGTAGAAGGCTCTTGGTAGGTAGTTGGTTTGCCTAGTAACTTGCTAACCCAGTTCAAAGCCTAGAACCAAAGACCTAGGAGTGAATAGCAAAAAAGACTGAAAAAAAAATGGAAGAAAAAGTTAGGGTAACTTTGGAGTAGTTGAAATAGGTCCCCATATTATGAGCTGTTAAAGGCCTAAATGATGCCAAATTCTGGACTCTCTCAATCTTGGAATATTTTCCATCAGTTCTCCATTTGGGGGGGATTTGCCATGTCCATATGGTAATGGTTTGTTTGGGGTTGTCCAAGGGCATTCTCAGGAACAGTTAGGCCATTTTGTGCTGGGTGCTGTTCTGGAGGAGTGAGAAGGAGCTGTGTGCGTGTCGTGGGGTGCAACCAGCTCTGCACGGTGGCCCCTGGCTGCCATGAGAGCCAGTAGCGTGGAAGGAGAGGTAGACTGGAATCGCCTCCAAGGAACAGAGGTTCCCCTAGAATGATGGATCTGCCTTTGATGTCTAGCAGCTTCCAAATAGCACAGAAATGATACAGATACATGCCAAAAGGGGAAAAACAACTTTTGATCTAGTTAGAACTAATTAAACTTTCAATGTGCATGAAAGAAACTTGAGTGCTGGCCAGTTGTCTGCTGTGGATGGATTTTGTCAAAGAGCATAGTTGAAAATAATGAAACTAAAGCAAACCCCTGCCTGGTGTCCTGCTTGGGGGGAGTTAATTTTTTGGTCTTTGCTTCTAAAATGTTGAGGATTTCCCCCCTTGCAGGCTGAAATTACCTGCAGTCTCTTTTTTTCCTTTATACAGTGATATTAAGAGGGATGTTTTTCTTTAATGTTTTCTCAGAAGGCTCTCTCTTCAACCCTTCCTTGTTGTCATATCTTGTTTAGTCTAATGTATGTTTTTTGTTAGTGTGTGGACTAAAAAAGGTAATCTAATTAACAGTAGAAGGCAAGAAGCCCTGCAGGATTTTGGCAACAGAGAAAAATGTGGGCGCTGGTATTTGATCAACAGCTCACACTTAAGGCTCACAACTCTTGCCTCGTTAGCAGGGGACTTTTTCGCTCTTCATAAGCAGGCTGCAACAGACTATAAAGTGTGTATTTGACAGGACAACAGTCACATCTAAGAGTGGCTTTTGGAAATTTCGGTTGCCTTTATTCAGAGTGACTGGCTTGGTAAATGTTTAGAGGGCCCTAATTATGCTTTGGGATGATTAAAACATTGTGGATTTATGCTGTTTCACTAAGGAGAAAGGCCTATTCCACATACCAAGAAAGGGAAAAAAAAAAAAAAAACTAGAAGGGAGGAAAGAAAAGAACAAGGGGAGGCGGGTTGGGTGGGGGGCAGTGCACACCGCCCCAGCTTGGAGAGGCGGCCTCTTGGTAGAGCATATGAATCCACTTACATGTAAATTGCTTGTCGCTATGAATTAAGAGAAGGCTATGAAAGAACTGCTTTGCCGTGTTTACTATAGGATTTTTGACAGACTCTTTCCTCTTTCAAGTAAATTTGGCTTAAGTCCATAGTCAGTCCAGTTTTAAGTAAACTCCTCTTTTGTTACATTAACAAGGTTATAACATCACTGGGGCAGATTTCCAGCTGCAGGAACCGAGGCCTAAGTATGGGGCTGAGGGTATAATTAAAACCTTCGGGTGGGAGAGTTAAACTCTCAAGTAAAATTGGATAAAAGGCTAATTGTCCATAGCAACATAATACATGCTTTAAATATCTGTGAAATGAAGATGAAGAGTCGGAGGCTTGGAAAAA
Organism: Eubalaena glacialis; assembly: GCF_028564815.1. Lineage (NCBI taxonomy): Eukaryota > Metazoa > Chordata > Mammalia > Artiodactyla > Balaenidae > Eubalaena > Eubalaena glacialis. The sequence continues at coordinate 79,568,624 of NC_083722.1, read as the reverse complement.
GTCCTTTTCTACTCTGAATCAAGACCTGAGTTTTTAGTTTAGGATAACGGGCCTTCACTTCCACAAACACTGTCCCCCCCCACCCCCCGAATTTTGAAAGTTCAGTGCCGTCCCCTGTGGCTCCTGTGGCTTGTCTTCTTCTATCTGTGCTAAAGATCTACCTGCCATCTTTTGAGGAACTTCTCTTATAAAATGGGGAGTGTTTATAGCTAATAAGTGGGACCCATGAGCGGGGGGCCTAGATTTTCTGGTTCTGTAGGTCCAAACAAAGGTGTCGAGTACTTTGTCCACATTTGCCATGGCTTCCTTTAAAGGAGGGGTGGTGATGGGGGTGTGGGTGGGTTAGAGTTGGAGGGGAGTCTGGGAGAAAGGCGCACATACCTTTGGTGACCTTCTCAAGGATGACATCCAGCCAAGCAAGATGATACATTACCACAACACTAAAAAAACAAAACGGATTGTAATGGCAGCTTGTCCTGAGTGAATGCATCGAGAAGGCCCATTTGTTATTCATTAGGAGCAGCCTGGCTGGGCTGGCGTGGTAGGGAGCCTGGAGACTTAAGGTCATTCTACACCCCTGCCCCAGTGGCACGGACAACAGCGAAGACAGCTTTAGCAGCCCCTACACTTCTAGACTTTGCTGATCTGCTGTCTGAAGCTCTGCAGGAATGAAGGTGCTCTAAAACAGTTTAGAGTTACTCCAAGAGGGTGAGAGAGGGGGGTGGGTGGAAGGGAAGAAGAAGAGGGGAAAAAAATAAAAAGAAATGATTTTGTGGGCAAAGTGACTTCATGGAGCTAAACAAAGTGAGCCCAGAGGTGAGAAGTCCTGCAGCTTCCCTCCAGCAGCCCAGGAAGTGTACACCCAAAGAGCTGCAAGTCTCTCCATCTGAAGTAGGGACAATCAGAAGAGAGGGTATGTGAGGAGCCCGAGGCTGTTGGAGAGTGGTCAGTGTTTGAGGGCTTGCTGGGAGAGGTGCATGACCTCGCCCAACTAATAGAGCTGCTGGGTGCAGCATGGTAAGGCACTGAGGGTGCACTGGGCTGCCAGAAGGGCAGGACAGTTCTTTGTGAGATGCAGGGCTGCAGCTGGAAGGAAACTGGAGCTGGGCAGAGGGAATGAAAGGGAGGTGGAAGGCTGGCAATTTGGGACCTCAGCAAGTGGATTGATTGAGAATGTAGGTCCTGCATGCCAGGAAAACAGGATCTAGTCCCTGGGCTCTGAAGCACAGAGTGGTACTGAATCTGGCCTAAACTCTGCCTGCCCTGTCAGCTCGATGATGTGACTGGCTTGAGGGAGAACACCCAGGAATTGTATTTTTGTTATTTTCAGCCTAGTTGTCTTACAGAGTATTTTTGTCTTGCTGCATAATACGGAGACTTGTGTTTTGAATCAAAAAGTTCCTTCTCACTTTGTGAATTAGAGTGCTTTAAGGTAGGACACACCTACTACTGGAGCTGGGATGCTTCCCATCAGAGCAGAGATACCTATCTTCAGTTTCATTGTGGGCATTGATGTGCTTTTATGATATACATTGGAGCCTCCTTTCAATATTTTTTTTGAATGAACTTTAATTGATTTTTTTTTATTGGAGTATAGTTGATTTACAACTTTGTATTAGTTTCTGCTGTACAGCAAAGTGAGTCAGTTAGAGTTACTTAGATCACACATTTGCTTCGTGGCAGCTTACTATCAGTAGTGTTGTAATAAGTATGTTTAAGTATGTTGAATAAGAGCTTATATTATAGAGTGTGTAAATCCATTTCTCTTGCTAGCATTGTAAATTTAAATTCCTTCTTACATGTACTAAAGACATGTAATATATAAACCGGGTTATAGCCCAGAATAAGAATGACATTATGAGAAAATAATGCTGAGAATGCTATGTTTAATAGGAGCCAACTCTTATTAGTTCAAACTAAAAAAATTTTAGCCATCTTTACATTTCTTTGTCTTTAAGTAGTGTATGTTTCATTTTTTAAAATAGAGGTTTAGTTATCGTATGTATATACATACATACATATATTACAAGTTAGTTTAAGTGAAAAATAGTACTGCTCTTTCTGTGAATTATTAAGGCTTAATGCCAAGATACGGAAAAATAGTTATCTTAAATTTTTTGAAGTTATGTATATTTGGGGAGCAGAAATTGGGATTTTCTTAGACCTGGGTTTGATTGGATGACTGTCCATTTTGTAGAGCACATGGTTGTAGGGAGGTTCCTGGCCATTACACTCTCTCTAAGTCAATAAATATTGAGAAATCAAGTGTTTCATGATGAGGGAAGGACTTTTCCTACCAAAAGGCTAATCTTACCAGACATCTCTTTCTCCTCATTCCCTCCCTGACCACTTTATCTCTCTCAACACAGAGCTTGAGTGTCCCGTATGACACAAATATTACCATTGTCATCATTAACTCTTTACTGAAGAGGAGAGAAACAAAAGAGTGATATAAGTACTCTCCATACTCACCTTTTCTTTTGTAAATTATTTCTCAATTTTTCTTGTTTTGTTCTGTTTTCTGTATTAATGACCAAACAAAGAGGAGTAGCAGTTTTCTGTTTGGGCATTGAAAAAGTTGTGGAAATAGATGGTGGTGATGGTTACACAATATTGTAAATAGAAATGACTAAAATGACAAAATTTTTATTATATATATTTTGCCACAATAAAAAGTGTTGAGAGAGAGATAGAGAATGAGAAAGGAATAGTAGGGAACAAAGCCCCAGGTATCTGTTTGGTTTTTAACCTCATTATATTCAGGTTTCTGTTTCAGTGTCAACTTATCTGAGAAGGCTTTTCTGATCATATTAGCTAAAATAGCTCCTTTCTTGTTACTCTCTGTCTTCTTACTTTGCTCTAATCTTATTTTTTAAAGTATTTTAAAAAATTAAATAAAATTCACAGAATATGAAATTTGTCTTTTTAACTAATTAAAGTGTAACTAATTCAGTGATTTTTTTTTGGTATATTTAAAATGTTGTGCAATCATCACCACTATCTAATTCCAGAACATTTTCACCACCCCCCAAAACCCCATACTCATTAAGCAGTTACCCTCTATTACCTCTTTTCCCCTGCCCCTGGCAGCCACTAATCTGCTTTCTATCTCTATGGATTTGCGTTTTCTGGGTATTCCAAAAATGAAATCAGTATGTGGCCTTTTGTGTTTGGCTTCTTTCATGTAGCATAGTACTTTTAAGTCTCATCCATGTTGTAATATGTATCACTACTTCATTTCTTTTTATTGGCAAATAATATTCCACTGAGTAGATATACCACATTTTATCCATTAACCAGTTAATGGACATTTGAGTCATTTCTACTTTTTGTTATGAATAATACCACTGTGAATATTTGTGTCAAGTTTTTATGTGGATATATGTTTTCATTTCTCTAGAGTATAGATATTTTTCTTCGTAACAGCACCACTATATACATATGTGTACTGTATGTGTGTATGTGTGTGTGTATTCATTGTCCGTAGGTCCATAGTCCCCATTTTAGAAGGTAAGTTCTGGGAGAGCCTAGACTTTACCTTAGTCTCCATTGCTTAGAACAGTGCCAATTGAATGAATTAGCTAATGAAGAATGAATGGAGTTCTGTATTAGATGAGCCACAAAGTTCTTCCTGAGCTGCAGAGTGTGTCCTTTGGTCTTTCTCTCTTTTACACCATTCTTTGGGTTGACTATGGCCGGGAGGAACACTCAAACAAGAGAGCTGTTACTCAATGTCACAGAAGTGTTGGTAGACTCAACCAAGACTGTTGCCAGACTGATGTCTACAGACACAAAACTGAGATGTCTTAACCAACCACGGGCCCAAGTTATTTTTGGTGCCGATTACTGCTATCAGAGAATCAGTTCTTCATGCGACAGGCATCCTCTTCTATTTACAATAAAGGCAGAGGTAAAGTTCTTTTTACTAAGTGCCAAGAAAAGCATGATCTTCATCTTTCTCAGAGGCATGATGTCCATCTCTCCTTTGACAGACATGCCAGAGAGGAAAGAACGGGATGTTGCAGCCTGGGGGTGAGGGCCAAGTATATTTGTATTCACCAGTTGCATTTAAGAGGCCAGAGACATATTTTTACATAAAGCCAAAGTAAAACTTCAATTCCTGCAGAATTTTTGTATACTTCAACAAGAAAAGTATCAGTCCCAGGAGAAGGGAAATAAGGCGTTCTACATTTGCCTTCCCATCTTCAGTGAATTCTGGCAGGTATTATTTTATTTTAGCTTTTAGGAATTCTACTAGCTCCACCTTTGTTTTAATGGTTCCTTTTAAAATACTCTTCATGGATTCTATAGGACTTTGATTCTGTTTGATTAGTTTTTCTTTCTAGTTAATCTGCCTTTAAACATTTGGAGGAAATGGTTCAATTTTTTAAAACTTCCACAGGATGTGATATGTACAGTTTAAATGATAAATCTTTCTCCCCTAAAGAAATGTCAGGGCACAAAAGCAGACATAGTTATCACACTGTTTATTATTTGACTTGGCTGACGTCCTAGATTTGGGTTCTAATTTTAATATATTAGAATATACTTTTCTTGGAGGTTTGCATATAAATAACATATGTTTGGTGAGTAAGTGAGCAGCAGGGTAAATTGAAACTGCATTTGACTGAATTATTTTCTCCATGTTTATTAGTTTTTTCTTTTATCAGTGAATGAAGAATTTCTCACCTAGTGTGTTATATGTGAGTACATTTCCATCAAGATGCTCTTGTGATAGGGTGGCTCAGGACAAGAGATTTTAGGTTTACTGGGTTGGTTGACATCTCCAAAATGCCTTTCAGTCATGGTAGACAAATCATCTGTTGTTGCAGTCTAGGTGGAAATGGTACAGTTATCTTCCTCTTGGATATTCCCTTGGCTGAATTCTTCTTATTTTTTTTAATGGAAATAAAAATTGGTAAGAGAGAATCTTAAAGGAATTCAAGGTTCTGGGCTGCCATAGATAACATAGCTTAGTATGCTTTGAGCACTTGAAGAAAATTGTAAGACTCACATCAAACAATGAAGAGAAGGCCCCCATTGTCAGCTGAGCTTTGGGGCGGGACCATCCGTTGAAACAAGGGTGGGTGAGTTATCCCGCCACCCCGCCAGCCTCCCCCTGCAGTTTACAGTACGCCAGCCCATAGGAATGTGAATCCCACTTTGGAGCCCATTGTGAATGTGTTTCTGAGTTGTTTAACGTGTTTCTCACAAACAGGACATGACATGTATGGTTTAAATGAAAATAATGGCCTTGCCGCTCGGTGCCAGACCGTCTTTTGTCAAGAGCATCCTGGCAATTGGAACGGCTCTGCGCTGACGTGGCCCACAGGCCGGGTCCTTAGGGGATCTGGATTTGCTGAGTTTCACACAGAGAAGGCTCTTAAATCAGGGGGCCTCCCTGAGGGCCTGCATCCCTGGTGTATGTGTGTGCGCTGTTCTGCAGCAGGCACTAGAGCCGGGCTTGCTGCTGTTACTTCTGGCCATGAAAGCTTGGCCATGAATTAAGACAGAGATTTTCTTAGTCTTTGGATTCCTTAACTATGGAGTTTATTTTCAAAACAAAACAAAACGAATAAAATAAAGCAATTACCAAAAAAACAGTTTTTGTTTTGTTTTGGTTTTGTTTTTTTGTATGGGAGTTTTAAAGCATATCTAGGTACTTTAGCTTTAAGCCTTCTGATAACATAAAAAAAAGTTTAATTATTTTAAAAAATTGTAGTAAAACATACATGATGTAAAATTTACCATTTTAAGCATTTTTAAGTGTACAGATCAGTGGCATTAAATACATTCATATTGCTGTGCCGCCAGCACCACCATCCATCTTCAGAACCTTTTCACCTTCCCAAGCTGAGACTCTGTACCCATTAAACAATAACTCACCATTGCCTCCTCCTTGCAGCTCCTGGCAACCACCATGCTACTTTCTGTCTCTATGAACTTGACTACTCTAGGTTCTTCATATGAGAGGAATCATACAGTATTTGCCTTGTTGTGATGGGCTTATTTCACTCAGTATAATGTCTTCAAGGGTGATGATGTTTGATATAAGCAGATTAGAGTATATTGATTCAGTTTTATTGCCTGAGTTCTTTCTATGTGTATCTTTCAATGTACAGCTAATTAATTTGTCAAGTTTTGTGTCCTATGAGTGGCATTGGGGCATGCTGTTGCCATAGATCAGTCGTTCTCAACCAGGGGCTACTGGGCCCTCAGAAATACTTAACAATAACTGGAGACGTTAATTTTGGTTGTCACAGATGAGGAGTAGGGAGGGATGGTATGGTACTGGTGTCTAGAGGCCAGAGGCCAGGGGTGCTACTAAACGTCCTACAATGGCCAGGATGGCCCCCACAACAAAGAATTATCCAGCCCAAATGTCAATAATGCCGAGTTTGAGAAATCACGTCAAGGGTTAATGAACTTGCGAGTCATTTATGGAAAAAAATCTAGAGAAAACGCTGGGCATATTTTTATTGAGTAGTTTTGAAATAAATTTCTATGCTGCCATCAATTTATTACTAATTCATTAATGCATTAAATATTGGAGGTTCAATACAACCAAATGCAGACTGAGTTCCTGTCTTCCTGGAGCAACTTAAGTCATAAAAAATTGGAGGATTCAGAAGCATCCATATACTTGTACTTTCATTAATTTTGCTATGGGTTCTTTTCGTAATTTTTACATTTCTGTGCAGATCACCTGGTAACGAGGTTGGGTGGCTGCAGCTGAGCAGAGATTGTGAATCATGGAGTTGGAGCTAGGAGACCTTGTTCTGGCCTCTGTTCTGTGATAGAGTGGCTGGATGACATTCAGCAGTTCTCAATATATTTTTCTCACCTGTAAAATGGGAGAGTTGTATTAAAATAAAAAACTATGTCTTTGACAGGAGTAAGATAGAAAATTTTTTAAAAGTGACTGTTCCTTATGGTTGAATTACTGTAAAGTACATTCTGCTACATCAGTGGAGACTAAACATTGCCTTAGTAATAAATGAGTAGGTTAAGCCTGAAGCTGATTGCCAGTAAATGTACTATGTTCTTTGCAAAGGACCTGAGACCCTGGGCTCTTTCTGCTGTTATATCCTCTCTTTATTAGGACAGACTCCCACGGGCAAAATTGATGTGAGACCTATGTGATCCAATGGACTCATTTTAAAAAAAATACTGTTTTAGATGAATGGATGAAGAAGATGTGGCACATATATACAATGGAATATTACTCAGCCATAAAAAGAAATGAAATTGAGTTATTTGTAGTGAAGTGGATGGACCTAGAGTCTGTCATACAGAGTGAAGTAAGTCAGAAAGAGAAAAACAAATACCGTATGCTAGCACATATATATAGAATCTAAAAAAAAAAAAAAAAATGGTTCTGGTGTACCTAGGGGTGGGACAGGAATAAAGACGCAGACGTAGAGAATGGACTTGAGGACACGGGGAGGGGGAAGGGTAAGCTGGGACAAAGTGAGAGAGTAGCATTGACATATATACACTACCAAATGTAAAATAGATAGCTAGTGGGAAGCAGCCAAATAACACAGGGAGATCAGCTCGGTGCTTTGTGACCACCTAGAGGGGTGGGAGGGGGAGGCACCAGAGGGAGGAGATATGGGGATATATGTATACATATAGATGATACACTTTGTTATACAGCAGAAACTAACATAGCATTGTAAAGCAATTATACTCCAATAAAGCTGTTAAAAAAAAAAAATGCTGTTTTGTTATGGTCCACTTCAATGAGAGCAGAAGGTTTGTCTAGAATGTTTAAAAGTTAGGTGGATAGGAAAAGCAAAAGATAATAAAACCTAGTTTTTTAAACCTCTGCACAGGAGAGGTGAGGAGCAAGTATCTAAACCAAAGCTCTGGAGTCCAATTATTAACATGCCTTGCACAATGACAGCATGAACCAAACTAAATAAAACTCTGGCGATCCCCAAGTTTGTGAGTTGTACATATAACCGAGGAAAATTTTATTTCCTTGGAATGTGTTGTGTGTCTTTTTCCAGTGCACTCCTTATAGTTGTGTGTGTGTATTTAAATAAAGACAACTAAAAAAGAATTGACTGTAAGGAGTTGTAGCAAATGCCATTATCTGCAGTGAAGTTTATGTGAAGAGCAGCTTGATTGTAGGGAACACTGAAAATGAAGCCAGGTTCTAAGGAAGCCACATACGAGGCTGCTCTGGTCTAGTACTACCTACTGTCCTGTCACCATGTGAATTCCCATCCCATCCACAGCCCCCATCATTGGCTTTGAAAATAATCATTATCTAGTATTTTTTCTTAGCAATTGGAGCAAAGTTTCTTCCTAAGGGCAGAGCTTTCCCAAGCAGCCCGTGCAGTCCCTGAATTTCAAACAAAGTCTGATGGTATCTGGATTTTGAGCCTGGGCTTTGGTCTGGCTCTCCATGCTGTTTGATGTGATCCAGTTTTGCTCTGTCAGACTTGGAAGGTAGTTACAAGTCCTAGTGGGAGGCAGGCTAGAAGACAGGACAGGGGCTCACCTTCCAGCAGGAGACAGAAGAAGCCACGCCTCATCTTTCTGTTCTCTCCATTTTTATTATTTATTTAGTTAGTTACTTACTTATTTTTTGTAAAATAGAAGATCCTAGAACCAGGATAGCAAAGAGGTTTTATCCTGAGTGTCACCTTCAACTGATTACTAATAAGTGTTTGGAGCACTTGAGGCTAGCTTCAGACTTAATAGGAAAGAATTCTGTGATCAATTAGTGATGTTTGCCATGGTTGAGCATAAGTTGCAATGGCATGTATACATTACGTATTCTCCAACATTGTCTAGTTTGGGGCTCTTAGATTAACAGTGTGACTCTCTAGGAGTGTCCTTGCTATTAATTAGCACACTTTGATTTTTTCAAATGCTTCTGAGGCAGTTGACCCCAGTATGAAGAACGTGAACTCTTGAGTCAGATTACCTGGGTTGGAATACTAGCTGTGTCTTTTCCCACCGTGGGCACTTGTGAAAATTAACAGGTCTTTCTATGTCTATCTTTCTCATCAATAAAAAAGGGGGAGTGGTTACATCTTTTAGTTATTGTGAGGATAAAATGAATTAATACACATTGTTTAGAATAGTACCTGGCACACAGTAAACTTTCAACCAATGTTGGTATATGGGTTGAATAGTGGCCCCCAAAAGATATATCCACCTAGAACCTCAGAATGTGACTTTATTTGGAATAAGAATCTTTGCAGATATAATTAAGGTAAAGATTTCAAGGTGAGACCACTCTGGATTAGGGTGCGCCCTAAATCTGATGACTGGTGTCCTTGTAAGAGATAGAAACGGAAAAGAGACACAGAAAAAAAGGAAGGTCATGTGAAAATGGAGGCAGAGACTGGAATAATGTATCTGTAAGGCAAGGAACTCAAGGACCACGGGCCATCCCCAGAAACTGGGAGAGATAAGTGGAATAGATTTTCTCTCAGGGTCTTCATATGAATCAACTTTGCTGACACTTTGATTTCAGACTTCTGACCTTCTGAACTGTGAGAGAATAAATTTCTCTTGTTTTAAGCCACCACAGTGGTAGCTTGTTATGGTAGCCCTAGGAAACAAATGTAATTGACTATTGGTATTATTATTGTTGTTATCTTCAAGGCAAGGATCAAGTCCTTGGTTATTTCATAATTTGGGCAGTCCTGGAATTTGTTGACATTGATGAAGTCAACCAGAATCTCAGGTTGCCCAGAGACCTGTTTCCTCTGATGATGGTGAGTGACTTGGTCAGTGGACTCCTTTTCCCCCTCAGTCATTGGCTCTCAGAAGCACTTAGTTTAAAATAATCAGAATGTACAAAATGAAGAAGAGAGGCATGGATCATTATTGAGATAGAAGTAGAATGATTGACAGTAGCCTGGACAAGTCATCTTCCTGGTATGGATACCAGATATTACATCAGAATTTGAGAGAAGGCAGGGAGTTTAATTCTAGGCACAGTGAGCTATGGGACAAAAACCAAAAAAAGTGCAAAGAGGGTATATTCTCAGCAGGACAGGACAGGGTCTGAGAGACCACAGACCCAGGGGGTGGGTGATATTTGAGCTAGCCTAAAGCAAACTAAAATTTTGATAACCTGATAATACATTGATTACTTTCTCAGTTAGGAAATTGGATTTTAGGAGGCATCACTTTCTGCATGTTCAGACCAGTCCACCTCCATATGCATTTGTGTAGGAACCCTGGTCAGGAGAGGGAAGGCATGAACTTAGAGGCAGACAGCAGTCCAAGGCTGCCATCTCAAATCTGCCATTACTCCCTGGTTTCTGGCAAGTTACTTAACCTCTTGTCCTCAGTCTTGACCACACAAAATGGGAGTGACTGTGCCCACCACACAGACCATGTTGTGAAAACAGCTTAATATGGACTCATCTAGCACAGAGCCTGGCAGATAACGGGTGTTCGTAGCATATTTTTTAATGGTAATGGCCCAAGTGCCTGTGCTAGGAACTTCAGGAGATAAGGGGATAAAAGATAAACAAAAATTGTCTCCACTCACAAAAACAATGTAATAGAAGCTCCACATTGTAGTGGAGAAGACCAGGGCACACTTAGAATAATGAAATATTGATGAAGAAAAGAAATCATTTTTGGTTTTGTTTTGCTGGGGGATAAGCAAGGGCGTCATAGATGGGGTGTCATTCAATTCGATCTGAAACTTGAAAAATAGGCAGAGTTTCCATAACCAGGAAAGGTCAGGTGCATTTGCTTCTTACTGGTCCAATGGCACAGAAATATAAATATACTTGGTGAGTGTAGAGAATAAGTCATCCCAAGGGCAAGCAATTACTTGGGGTTCAGAATGGGGAGGGTTGAGTTTAGGGGAGATGAGGCTGGAAGTGCAAATTTGGGCTAGCAGACCTGAATGCCACAAATTTGGGGCCAGAGGAAAATTTGAAAGCACAATAAGAGGATGGCTCTGTGGTATGAAGGATGAATAGAAGCAGAAGTCAGTTAGAAACACTGGTGCAATTTAGGAGCCTACATCAATGATTCAAGGGAGGGGTGAATAACCTAGTGGAGAAGAAGAATTGTGAAAGAGGGGAAGGAGAGAGACACACAGAGAAAATGTGAGTTCATAAAACGCTTATTAAATGTTTAGTGAAAGGGAAATTAATAGGATATGGAAAAAGATTGGCTTTGGGGGAAAAGGCAGAAAAGGTAGGAGAAGACAAGATGGCTTGAAGTGTTTAACCTGTAGGATCTTGCGAAGTATGGTGTGATAAATATGAGCTCCAAGTGTGCTTGAAATGTTTTCAGTTACTTAGTTTTGTTATTTTGGGTTATGCATTTGCTTTTTTTAAGTGAAAATATCCTTTTTAATGGTAAATATAAAGGATTTTCATTGTACTAACATTAAGTAATTCAGAAATGTGTAATAATTGAAGTAAGAATCACCCAAATTACCACCATGCAGATAGTCAACATTTAATAATCGATTCTTCCTTTCTCCTTCCCCCGCCTTCCTTTCTTCCTTCTTTTTTCATCTATCCATCCTCTTCCTCCTCCTTCTCTCTCTCTCACTCTCTATTTTTTACACACACACACTCACTCTGTATATGTACATGCTCTTTCATATGAAAGTGGTAACACACTACTTGTTACTATATAGTCTGCATGGTTCCCTAACAACATCTCATTAATCTCAGTGCTTGTGAGTGAGTACAGATTTACCTCACTGTAAATCTTCGTTATCAGTGGTATTGTGATTTATTTAACTACTCCCTGTAAATGAATGTTGAGCTTGTCTCAGGTCTTGCTATTAGAGATCACACATTTTTGAGCCCTTGCATATAACTGTCCTTATATGAGGTAGTCCATTTCTAAACACTTTTGCCAACAGTGGCTTTAGACATTTTTTATGTCTTTTCAATTTGGAAGCCCCTTCTTCCTTCCCAATATAAAGGAGGGGGAGATACCTCATTTTATTTATTTATTTTAAAGTTTATAGTAGAAAAAAGGCTTTGTAGACTTACTGTCCATTTATCCTTCTTCCTTTGTGAATTGCCTCTTCCTTCACTTTGCCCTCTTTGTTTGATGTGGCAGTTGATAAATCTGTTTGTACAGTAAAGATATATACCCTTTGTTGAAACATTGAAAACATTTTCCCCGTGTGTGTGTGTGTGTGTGTGTGTGTGTGTGTGTGTATTTGCCATTTAGACATTCATGATTTCACATTTACCAATTACTTCTTCATGGTTTCTTGTTTTCAGGTTATGCCCAAAAAGAGCTTCTATTACGTCTACCAAAAACAGGTAGATATATGAATTGGTGGGTCTGGCACTTGCTGAATTGCTGTGCCATTTACCTCACAGCCTACACAAGCTTTCTCCTGAGTTTCCTTGTGGCAGGGCAGGCGAGGATGTCATTATGAGCTTTGACTGTCTTGGAGATGGATGATTGCCTTCTCTCTGAAATCCCTTCTCCCGACAAAACACGTCATGCAAACATAACCTGAAATCACACCAATGCTGAGAGAAAGAGAAAGAGAAAGAGAGGAACGTAAATCCTTACAAGAAGTCATTTCCAATGCAGAGGCTGCCCTTCTCCCTGACAGTTTCCCTCAGTCCCTTCTATCCACAGTGGTGGTTTGTATTAGTTGATATTTCTATTCCAAATTTATTTGTGTTTGACACCCAAGAGGCAGCCTGAACTTCATCAGCTTCTTGCTCTATTAGCACCACCTTTAGTGCAGGTGGCTGCTGTATTGAAAAATTAAATTGGGCTCTTATAAACTGAGTTACCTTTATCCGTGTACACACAGCGAACTTCTTGAATCCAGTGTGCCGGGCATTATAAACCCAGTGGATGCTGGTTTTCAGTGGATAATCTAGATTACAAAACTTATGATGTGATCTTCTTTTGATCTCCATTGAAAAACTGGATTTTAAATAAATCAAATGGTGAGGTGTAAAAGTGAAAATTTCTACTTGTAAGTAAAACAGTTGGTGTTGAAGTCTTATATTGTTGGCATTTGACCCAAAGGTTGTTAGCAGATTTTCCTAAAAGGCAGTGCGTCCTGCTTTTCCATTTTGGCCTATTTGGTATAGTGTTTCTTTTTGTCCTTTGGTGTAACTTATCCATTTTTATAGAAATGGCCATAGTACTTTTTAGTATCAATGTTTTAGATGGATGGTGGCAACAATCTTTTCACACTTTGCTTTGCTTTTGGTATTAGAACAAATCTAATAGTTTGGATTCATGTATTTCTTTAAAATTTTTTTTAAAAATTATATATAGCATGCATGCATGGAAGTGCACAAAGCACAGGATTTCACCTTGGTAAATTTTTACAAAGTGAACACACCCACGTAACCAGCACCCAGATGAAAAAATAAGGGCATCTTGTGTACTCTAGAGGTCTTCTGTACCTCTCCCAGTCATGATTTCTCCCAAAGGTAACTCTTCTGATTTCTAACACTGTAGATTAATTTTACCTGGCTTTGAATTGCAGGTTAATAGATCATAAAATATGCATTATTTTCTTCCTGGATTCTTTTACACAGCATTTTACTTGTGAGATTCACCCATATGGTTGTGTGCACTTGTAGTCAATACATTTTCATTCCCATTGAGTATTCCCTTGCTCAAGAATACCACGTTTGTTTTTATCCATTTTATGCTTCTTGGTCGCTTGGGCTGTTTTCATTTGGGGACTATTATGAATAGCACTGCTGTGACATTCTACTAATTGTGTTTTGGTGAACATTTGCACACATTTCTGCTGCTTATATACTCAGGAGTAGAAATGCTGATAGGAGGCATATGCAAAATGCATATTTTCAGTCTTTCCAAAGTGGTGGTAGAGAGTATGTATGGCATTTTGCATGAAGGTAGACTATGCTGCTAATTTTATGCTAATTTTGGTATTTCTGAGGGAATATATTAGTATTTAATATTTGAAAGGAACTGAAAAATGTTCATTTACTTTGGCATGGTTTCCATTATTTGCTTTTATCTGGGAACTCACAAGTTATTCTATAGGTAATATGGTCTGAAGTAAATTGGGTGTAAATGCACAATCTTTGCCCCATTCCAATTTACCAAGCCCAGAGGAAAACATTTGTTACCCTATATTTTTACAATACTTCATTGTGATATGATGAGGCTCCCGGCTTTAAGAAAAGGAAATTGGGAGGAGAGAACTAATACAATCCAGTGTGATTTTAAGATAACAACTAGAGTCTTTGCAGAAGAAGGAGCCAACAGGTCTGACATGAAGCATTTGGGCCACACATTTTTGCAGTGGGATTAAAGAAATGGAAGAACTTATGCTTTTCAGCATCAGAAAGTCCTCTCCCCAAACATTCCACATTTAAAGTGTAATATTCCAAGCCTTCACAAAGAAGCTGCAAGGGAAAATTGAGGTGGCTCAACAGCTTGACTACATTTTCTAGATTTTAAGTCTATGAAAATAAATCACACTTTTGGTCTCCTCTTGATTTATACTGTCTGGTGGTTGGAGGAGGTGGTTCCAGAAGAGTTTGTTGCAATGAAATAAAACCCTTCTTTCCATCAATACAATTTAATATCCTTAACCTAATTATCAATCTCATATAATCTGATATATTAGTTAGGATTCAGATTAGGCTTCTGTAACAAAGAGATCCCCAAATCCAGTGGCTTACATAGGATGAAAGTTTATTTCTTCCTTATGTCAAAGTCTCTGTAGGTCTCCTAGGACTATCTTGGTAGTTTGACAGTGAAAGAGATCCAGGCTCCACCTTATTATTCTGCCATCCTCAGCACATGACAGTTTTCACCTCATGGCTCAGGATGGCTGCTCCAGCTCCCTCTGTCCAATCTGTGCTCTAACTACCAGAAGAGGAACAAGAGACCGGGGAAGAACATATTCCTTTCCTTTAAGGGCACAGTCTGGATGCTGTGTACATCTCTACTGCACTCATCCCCTTGGTCAAAACTTAGTCACATGGCCACCTCCAGTTGTGGGCAACTGAAAAATGTAGTCCTTAGCTGAGGGCTACAGGCCAGCTAAAATTCCATAACTCTAGAAGGAGAGAATGGATATTGGAGAACAACCAGCTGTCCTTTGTCGGTTTGGAGCCTTTATAAATATGTCAGATATCTTTATTCATGGCCTCTGATCTCTCATTTATATTCTCTCGCTCCTTGTCTTTCTTGTTTTCCTTCTTGTGTAGAACTCATCTCTTAAAGTGCCTCAATGCACTTTTGATCCCTTGGAATTTCCCTATTAACCGTGAAATAGGAAGACAGCAAACCCAGTGATCCTACCTGTTTTACTCAGTCTACCTGTTAATTTCTCTGAGGTAGTTGTGATGGTTCTAGAATCCTGGGTCTAAATACCCTTCGTAAAGTTGAGCTAAAAAAGTGTCCATCGTGATTGCTAACAATCTATATTTAACCAGAGCACTTGTAAGTATGTGTTAGACAGGGAAATAATAGTTATCAGTCTCCAGTGAATTATAAAGGAAAATAATTAGTTAACCTTGAGATAGCAGGGGTGCTGGACAGCTAAATAGCAGAGCCCCTCCACTCTTCAAGAGGGCCTGGAGCTTGGAATGCATTGTCTTCAGAGACAAGAAAAGCTGAGCATTCATTGTGTGCCCCTGGAATAGGACACCCACATTCCTTTGTAAACTTGTCTTAGCTCATCTGCAGCCATTCAACACCTCTGAGCCACTTGTGGTTGTCTTAGAGGGTGTAATTTTCTGTCAGGCAGATTTTGAGCATCTCTTTCAGGAGTTAGCCAACCTGAGTTTGACTCCTACTTTCACCACTACTCATTTGTTGCATGGCTTTAGGTGAGTTTCTTAATCTCCTTGTGAGCTTCAATTTCCTCACTTTTAACAAAGAAATTTTGCTACTAACCGTAAGTTAATTCACTTTTAATTCATGCAACAGTTATGATTATGTGAACACCGAGGGAGCATGGACGTGGGTCCCATCTGTGTTGCGGAGGCCAGAAAGTACACATTTAATTAGCATAGGTTTGGTCAGTTTAGGGTGACTGTTATGTCTCTGGCATGATGTTTCCAACAAGGGATGCAATATAATGAAGAGCTTGGGCTCTGAAGCAAGACAGGTGCAGGATGAATCCCCAGCTTCGTGTGGCCTTCTCTGAGTCTCAGTTTTTTCAAGGTATTGTCACTAAGATCATTGATTCTGGAGCAAATCCTAGCTCTACCCCTTTCTAATTATGTGATTTTAGGCAAATTATATAACCTTTCTGTATTTCAGATCCCCTTTAATAGTCCTTGCCTTAGGCTTTTCAACAGGTGATATAACACATGAAAAAGCATTTAGTGTAGCACTTTGAACACAGTAAATGCTCAGTAAAAGGCAACTGCTAAATTGTTTTGGTTGTTGCCAGTGGGTTTTTTAATTTAAGGATTTATTAGTTGAAATTTAACAGTTTTATTTGGGTATGATTGACATACAATAAACTGCAACTATTTAATGTGTAAAACTTGATAAATTTTGACATATGGATGCACATGTGAAACAGTCAAGATAATGGACATATCCATTATGTATCCAAATTTCCTCATGCCTCTTTGTAATCCATCCCTCTTTCCTCTCCACAATCTCTCCACCCCACTCCCCAGGCAAGCACTGATCTGCTTTATGTTGCTGTAGATTAGTTTGCAATTTCTAGAATTTTATGTAAATAGTATCATACAGTATGCATTCTTTTTGACTTGCTTTTTTCATTTATCTATGTTACATGAATCAATAAGTCATTCCTTTTTATTGCTGACTAGTATGCCAGTAATCTTGGCATAATATTTATCCATTTACCTATTGCAGAAAATTTGGATTGTTTCCAGTTTGGGGCTATCATAAATAAAGTTACTGTGTTTATTCCTGTACAAGTCTTTGTATGCAGAAATATTTCCTCTCATCTTAGGTAAATACCTAGTGGAATGTGTATGGTAGGATGTTTTTGACTTTTGAAGGAATTGTTGACTGTTTTTAAAAGTGGTTTTATCTTTACTTTCCCACCATCAGTATATGAAAATACCAAAAATAATTTTTGCATGTATGTTCTTGAGGGATATTGGCTTATAGTTTTTTGGAATTTTTGTCTGCTTTAAATTGTAGAGTAATTCTGTCCTCAAAGGATGAGCTGGGAAGTATTTACTAATATTCAGTTTTCTTGAAGAGTTTATGTACTCTTGGTGTTTATTGTAGAAAGATGTTTAACTACGCATTCAGTTCTTTTATATAAAGTTGTCTATTTTAAATGAATAAGCTTTGGTTATTTGTGTCTTTCAAGGAATTTGTCCATTTTTATCTATGTTGTCAGCATTTCTGGCATGTTCATAATATTGTCCTACCTTTTTGATATCAGTGCAGTCTGCAGTGATATCACTTCTACCACTGTTAATATTGATAATTTGGTTTTTTTCTCTATGTATTCTTTTCCTGATCAGTCTGGAGAGAGGTTTATCAATTTTATAGATCTTCTCAAAGGATTAACTTTTCTGTAGTGTGTTTCTGTTTGTATTTATTGATATTCACTCTGATCTTTGTTATTTCTTTTCTTCTGATTACCTTGGATTTTATTAGCTCTTTTTGTAGTTTCTTAAGGTGGAAGCTGAAGTCATAGATTTGAGACCTTTCTTATTTTTTAATGTAGGCATTTTACTGCTATGAATTTCCCTCTAATGACTACTTCAGCTGAACCCCAAATTTGATTTTTTGTATTTTAATTTTTATTCAGTTCAGAATGCTTTCTAATTTTCCTTTAGATTTCTTCTTTTACCCCTGGTTAATTTAATATTGCCTTATTTTGTTTCTATATATTTGGGGATTTTTAAAGATATCTTTATACTATTGATGTCTAATTTAATCCCATTATAATCAGAGAACATAATTTGTCCTAATTTAATCCTTTAGATTTATTGAGACTTGTTTTATGGCCCCAAAATATGTTCTATCGTAGTAAATGTTTCATGTGCACCTGAAAATAATATGTATTCTGTTATTATTGGGTGGAGTATTCTAAAAATGTCTATTAAGTTGGTTATTAGTGTTGTTCAAGTCTTCTATGTCCTCATTAATTTTCTGTCTACTTGTTCTATATTGAGAGAAGAGTGTTGAAATCTCCAACTCTAACTGTGACTTTGTCCATTTCTTCTGATATATCCATCACTTCCTCCTTCATTTATTTTGAAGCTCTGTTAATAGGAGCATAAACATTTAGTATTGTTATGTTCTCTTTGTTAAATAACCCCTTTGATATTATGGAATGACCCCCTCCATCCCTGCTAATATTCTTTGTTTTGGTACTAACATAGCCAGTCCAATTTTCTTTTGATTAGTATTGGCATAAATATGTCTTTTTCCAACTTTTTACTTTTTACCTGTTTGTGTCTTTATACTTAGAGTGGATTACTTATAGGCAGCATATATTTGGGTCTCTTTTTATCCAATATGAAATTGCTGCCTTTTAACTGGGGTATTTAGACCAAATATATTTTGTGTGATTCTTTATTATGGTCAGGTTTAAATGTATCATCTTGCTTTTTGTTTTCTATTTGTCCCATATTTTCTTTAATCTCTTTTTGCTGCCTTGATTAATTGAGGATTTTTAATGGATTCACTTCTATCTTCTTTGTCAGTGTATTCACTGTAGCTCTTTTGTTATTTTGGTGGTTGCTTTAGAATTTATAATATATTAATGTATCTTTAACTTATCACAGTCTACCTTCAAATGCTATTATTCCGTTTCATGTATAGTATATGAACTTTACAACATTACAACATTATATTTCCATTTTTCCTCCTGGTTTTATGCTTTTGCTGTAATACATTTTACTTCTATTTTTGTTATAAACCCCACAATACATTTTTTTATCATGCTTGTTTCAAATGGTAGAATATCTTTTAGAGAGATTTAAATAATAAGAAAAAAGTTTTTATATTTACTCATGTAGTTATCATTTCTGGTGCTCTTTATTCCTTTTTGTAGATTCAGATATCCATCTGATATAATAGTCCTTGTCCTTGAAGATTTTTACATTTTTATGTAGAGCAAGTCTGCTGCTGCTGAATTCTTTAAGCTTTTGTTTATCTAGAGAATTCTTTATTTCACCTTTGTTTTTGAAGATATTTTTTATGTGTATAGAATCCTAGGTTGACTGATTTTTTTTTCATTAATTCTTTAAAGATGTTGCTCCACTGTCTTCCAACTTGCATTGTTTCTCATAAGAAATTTGCTATCATGTTTATTTTGTTTCTCTGTTTGTAATATGTCTTTGTTTTCTTCTGGCTGTTTTTAACATTCCTTTTTTCATTGATTTTAAGTAGTTTGATTATTATGTGCCTTGCTTTAGTTTTCTTCATGTTCCTTGTGCTTGGTGTTCATTGCTCTTCTTAGATTTGTGGGTTCATACTTGTTTTAAGCTACCTTCGTGACTGGCAGCGTATATTTAATAGATCACATAGCTTATTTCTTTTTGAGTGAGCTTTGTTAGTTTGTTTCTTTCAAGAAATTGGTCCATTTTAATCAATACTGTCAGATTTATGGTCATAAAATCATAGGTAATATTCCCTTATCAATGTTTTAAAGGCTCTAATGATGGTCTCTTTTCTTTCCTGATATAGGTAATTTCTGCCTTTTCTTTTTTTCTTGGTCAGCATACCTAGAGGTTTATCTACTTCAGTGATCTTTTAAGGAACAAACTTTTTGTTTCATTGATTTCTTTTTGTATTTTTTTCTGGTTTCAATTTCATTGATTTGAATTTTTTTCACCTTGTTTTCTAATAATGCAAGTTTTCTCTAATCACTGCATCATCTCCTTATATATTTTTATTTGTTGTATTCTTATTTTCATTTGATTAAAAATATTTTCTAAATTTCCTTTGTGACTTCCTTTTTAACCCACGGGTTATATAGAAATGTGTTATTTAATTTCCAAATAGTTGGTGATTTTCCCAGGTATCTTTCTGTTATAGATGTCCACTTTTATGCTCAGAAGAAATCATTTTTATTATCTCTGTTCTTTTAAATTTCTTAAGATTTATTCTATGGCATAGAATGTGTTCTATTTTGGTGAATGTTTCATTTGCACTTGAAGAGAATGTGTATTCTACTGTTGTTGAGTGGAGTGTTCTATACATGTCAGTTAGGCCCAATTGGTTAATAGTGTTGTACAGCTCTTCTGTACCATTACTGATTTTCTCTCTTCTTATTCTATTGATTACTGTAAGAGGAGTGCTGAAGTCCTTGCAAAATAATCTGTTCTCTTTTCAATTCTATCAGTTTTTGCTTTGTGTACATTGAAGCTCTATTATTAAGTACATCAATTTTGAATACTGTTATAACCCCTTATTATTATGTAACCTTCTCTTATTACCAGGAAAGTTTTTTTTTCCTGGTAATATTCTTTTTTTTTTTTTTTTTAAAGCCCAGTGAGCTGTATTTATTTATTTATCATTTTTTGCTGTGTTGGGTCTTCGTTTCTGTGCGAGGGCTTTCTCCAGTTGCGGCGAGTGGGGGCCACTCTTCATTGTGGTGCGCGGGCCTCTCACTGTCATGGCCTCTCGTTGTGGAGCACAGGCTCCAGACGCGCAGGCTCAGTAGTTGTGGCTCACGGGCCCATTTGCTCTGTGGCATGTGGGATCCTCCCAGACCAGGGCTCAAATCCGTGTCCCCTGCATTGGCAGGCAGACTCTCAACCACTGCGCCACCAGGGAAACCCCTGGTAATATTCTTTATCTGGAAATGGACTTTATCAATATTAATATAGCCACTTCAGTTTTCTTTTCTTTAGTTTTTACATGGTATATCCTTTCCCTTCTTATTATTTTTGATATATGTATATATTTATATTTAAAGTGAGTTTCTTAGATAGCACATAGTAGGATCTTGCTTTTTCAATCCAATATAACAGTTTCTGTCTTTTAATTGATATATTTAGACTATTCATTATAATCATTGGTATGATTTGATTTAGGTTTGCCATTTTATTATGTGTTTCCTGTTTGCCTTATCTAATTTTTATTTATCTGTTTCTTCTTTAGACCTTTTAGATTATTTGAATGTGTTTAATATCCCATTTGACTTTATCTGTTGGCTTTTAGACTATATATCTTTAATTTTTAAATAATGCTCTAGATATTTCAATATGTATATATATACCTAAACTTTTACAGTGTACTTAGAATTAATTTTTTACCACATCAAGTAAAATGAAGAAACCTCACAACCATCTCATTCTCTTCACTTTTTACTTATATGTTATATTTGCCGTACATGTTACATACATACATTGACAACCCCACCAGACAACATTATAATTTTTACATTTAAAAGAACGTTTAATTCATACATAACTTAAAGATCCAAAGAGGAAAAAATATAGTCTATTATATTTTCCAGTTATTTCCCATTGCTGTTGAACTTCCTTCTTTTCTGAATTTCTGGTTTTTCTTCTGGTTTCATTTCTCTTCGTTCTGAACAACATTTTTTGGTCACAGCAGGTCTGCTGTTGATAAATTCTCTGAATGTGTCTTTGTCAGAGAATTCTCTCTTCATTCCTGAAGGGTCCTTTTGCTGGCTATAGAATTCTGGATTGACAGATTTTTTTTTCCCTGTCAGGACTTTTAAGAACCTGTTCTACTGTCTTCTGGCTTCCATGATTTCTGATGAAAGATACACAGTCATTCCATTTATTTTTCCCCTTTGTGTAACATGTCATTTTTCTGTAGACTTTTTTTCAATCTTTGGCTTTTAGCAGTTTGATTTTGATGTAGCTGTGGGTAGTTTTCTTTGAGTTTATCCTGTTTAAAGTTTATTTTGTTTCTTGAAATTGTAAATTTATGTATTTTACCAAATCTCAGAAGTTTCAGCCATTTTTTTCAAAATTTTTTTTAGCACTAGATTCTTTTCCCTTCTTTGTGGGATTCCAGTGGCATAAATGTTAGATATTTTGATATTGTTTCACAGGTTCCTGATGCTCTGCTTGTATTTTGTTAAATTTTTTCCTCTCTTTTTTCGGATCAGATGTTTTCTATTGATTTATCTTCAAGTTTCATATCTCTTTCCGTGGTCATTTCCATTCTGCCATTGAGACATCTGGTGAATTTTAATTTCAGATATTTTATTTTTATTGTTTCTATCTCTGCTGAGAATTTCTATTTTTCCATTCATTTAAAGTGTATTAATCTTTACCTCATGCAGCATAGTTATAATGGTTGCTTTAACGTTTTTTTGTCTGATAATCTGGGTCATGTTGGCGTTGGCATCTATTGACTATCTTTTTCTTTGCAAATTGGCCACATATTCCAGGTTTTTGTTTGGCAGGTATCCTGTACATTTTGAGTATCATGTAGTTTAGACTCTGGGTCCTGCTAAAATCCCCTGGAGAATATTGAATTTTTTGGCTTAGCAGGCAGTCAGTGTAGTTATATTCATTGCAAGTTCTGTTTTATCTTCCGTGAGTGGTGGTTCCAATGTCAGTTCAGTTTTCAAAGCCTTTAGGTCTATCCCACACATGCACAGCTTAAGGATGAGCCCAGTAGTTTTGCAGGTTCATACACAGAAATATGGGATTTTCTTCTTCAGCTCTTTACTCTCCAGGATTCCCTCCACAATCTCCAGGTTGCAGGGCCCACCTTCCCAGACTTCTGATTAGAAAGTTGGGATTTCTCTTGGAGGTTTAACTGCCCACTACCTCAGCTGTTGCAGCACAGCTCTGTAACTAGGATCCCCCTTGGGGCAAAAGTGGAAGAGAAAAAAAGAGGGGAGAATTGGGGATTTCCCTTACACTCCTTGGATCACAGAGGCCTCTTTCCCCAATTCTGTAGCCAGAAAGATGAGATTTCTCTCGGAGTTCTAGTTATGTGGGCTGCTACAGACACATCAGTTTCAGGGTCCTCAGGAAGTTGCTTTTATACAGGGTTTAGCTGTAATCAATGAGAGAGAGGGGCTGTAGTGGACTACTCCCTTTTGGCCAGCAATGGAAGTCTCAGGGCATTATTTAAAGGGTTAAATATTGCCTGCCATTATGTAATTTTCCCCCATCGTCTTTAAAAGTTAAGTTCCGAATTTATTCTTTTATGCCTCTTAGTGCTTAAGTGATTTTTCTAAACAGTCACAGTTAGTAGCACAACTGTGATCTAAGCTGAGTGTTTAAAATGGCTGACAACTTTCCAGCTAGTTTTAATCGGTTTGTCCACAGCAGTGGATATACTGAACACGGGCAATGTTGTATGGCTTCCACCATTGCCTCTGAATGGAACAGGTTTGTAATGTCACAAATAACATTCTTTCATGAGGAACTCTGCATTTATCATGGATTCTGGAACTTTCTGCTGGTGAGGGTTCGTATTCTTGGTCCATGAGTCATACAGTTCCCATTGATTCCTGACATTTCTTACAGGCTTAAATCCAGGGTTTGTTAGTGTGGGAGATGAGGAGATGTAGAATTCATAGGGACCCATGTACTATGAGAGAGGTAGTATCATGTTTTCCGAGAGGGTTTCTGCTCATTATATGAGAATGGACATATTAATATATTTACCCACGTGTGCAATGGCATTTATGAATAATCAGATACAGCATTTGTAGAAGCAAGGTAGGGTTAATTATGACCATGTGACTATTTATAATTTCTTTTCTTTTTTTTTTCTTTTTTTGCCCCCTGAGGGAATGAATAAATGTACTGGAATAAGGCCAGGAATGCTCCTTACCCAAGAGGGAGTTGTTGCAGAGGAATCCAGAACAATTAGACCGTGTTACTTCCTTTTGTTAAGGCAGTCATCTGGGGTCATAGCTAATGTAAAGGAGGGCATTGTCAGTAACAAGTAAAGTGAGGCTGTTAAAATGAAACAGGCTGTGCTTTGCTCTGTGACCTCTTACTACAACCAGCTCTTCCATGATAGCCATTGGCGCCAAGGAAAATCGGGCAGAAGAGTTGGAACCCTTCCCAGTCCAGAATATGCATTACCAGCCCTTCTATTTGAAAGCTATTTTAAATCTTTTTAGAACTATCTAAGTAGTTAGAGATAAAATAAGAGAATACATACACACAAGTTTAATAAAGCCTTTCTACAGAATGAACATAGGAGAGAGAGAAAACCAAAATGGAAATCAGTAATCTTGGACTTGTTAACTTGACACGGTTTAAGACACTCTCTTGGCCTCAGTTTTAGCCTTTTGTATACGGGGTGGCGGGGGGGGGGCAGTTCTAATAGAGTAAACAACAAATGAAAATTATTAAACAATGATAATTGCCAGGCATTGTGCTATGTGAGTTACATGGATTATCTCACTTATCCTCACAACAACTGTAATATACACGCTATTAAATTCCCTTTTTCCAGGTGAAGGAATTAAGGCTTAGGGAGGTTATCTGATTTGCCAAAGTCGAATATTTAGACTTCAAAGTAACGTATTCTGACTGTAGACTTTGGTAAACTCTTTTTTTTTTTTTTTAATATTTATTTATTTGGTTGTGTCGGGTCTTAGTTGCAGCTGGCGGGCTCCTTAGTTGCAGCTGGCGGGCTCCTTAGTTGCAGCTGGTGGGCTCCTTAGTTACAGCTTACCGGCTTCTTAGTTGCAGCACCTGGGCTCCTTAGTTGTGGCAGGCTGTCTCCTTAGTTGCAGCTCACCAGCTCCTTAGTTGTGGCTCACTGGCTCCTTAGTTGTGGAATGCAAATTCTTAGTTGTGGCGTGCATGTGGGATCTAGCTCCCGGACCAGGGATTGAACCCAGGCCCCCTGCACTGGGAGTGCAGAGTCTTAACCACTGTGCCACCAGGGAAGTCCCTAGACTCTGGTAAGCTCTTGAAAATTATAACTACCCAGTAGTAGAGGTCAACTGGAGCCCTGATTCTGATTGTCTTTAGTGATTTCCTGGAGTACTGTGTTCATAGTCATTTTGAGGCCCATGCTGGCTAAGTGCATTAGAATAGTCCCTGAGTGATTATTGGTGCCTACCATGGCACAGGAGGGCAAAACAAAGGCACACATGCTCAGTGTGTGCCATCCATATTAGGTGGTTACTGAGGGCCCTTCTAGCAAAAACACCAAACAGCAGCAAATACAGCAGCTTTTCAGTTTCCATTATTTTACATTAACGTTAGGAATTTGTAATGTCACCACAGACACAATATTAGTTTTCCAGAGGAGAGCTCTTCTCTTTAAAATATCTTTCAAGAGATGTCCTAAATTATCATAGGACTGAAAGAACCATTATATATACATAATGTTCCTAATATAAAGAAATTCAAAAGTAACTATGTTAGTCAAAAAAACCCCAGCATGATATGACCTTAAATAATAATTATGAGGGATTTTTGAGATGGGTGTTTGTGTTCTGAAGAACAGTGATATTTTAAATTGTTAAATAGATACACACACAAACACTTTGTGGCAAGTTAAGTCAGGGAACATTTATCGATTATGTCCTACTCTTGGAGGTTTAGAGGTTCAGAATATAATCATTAGATAAAGAAATCTGATAAATTTTTCCTTGTATTTCCTAGTTATTTTGACCATGGAACCATTTTATTTGTTAATAACTATTAAAATCCTAAGGAATCATTGTCACACTTTGAGAAATGCAAACCCAAGACTCACATATATAAAATGGAGTAGGAGTATTTTTCAGGGTGACTAATTTCTTCTCTGACTCAGCATGAACCTGAAATTGTGACATTAAGAACTAAGCAACCCTGCTCATAGCCTGAAATGAGTACATAAGGAAGAACTCTCTGGGTAAAATTCTTTGTCAGCCATAAATGAAATTTCAATGAAAGTTCCTAAGAAAAATCATAATAATAAACAAATGATAGTTTTAGCTGAGACCTCAATCCAGTGGTAAGTCATCAAAAGATAGTGATGATTAAAGGGAAGAAAGGATTATTTGTTCTACCTAGAACAGAGAGGAAATAGAAATGAACGTGTTTGATAATTCCATGGAGAAAATTTAAAAACTTATCTCAATAGCTAATCACATTTAGTCAAGAGCAGCTTTGCTATACCCACTCAATGTTCATTTTAAAATTAGAAAGAAACCCACTGGGTAAGCCAATGCTTCTTAAATTTTAGTTTGCATTGGAGTGACATATAGGCTTATTAAAAATGCAGGGCTCCAAAATGCAATGAGATTTTGATTAGCAGGTGTGGGTTGAGGCCCAAAACTCCATACTTTTACAACATTTTGAGAGACACTGATGTAAACCATGTGATAATACTAGAAATGATAAAGTATTTTGAGGGGCCTCAGAATCCTCAACATAAATAATTATTCCACCCAGGCTGATTTTTGGCAAAATGTCAAAAAATGCATTGCCCTTCATCTTACTTTGAGCCAACTAATGCTTTAACACATAGACCCCCAAAACGTATAAGTGCTCAAACATACGGGAGTTTGTTTCTTGCTCATACAGGAGTTTATTTTTTCCTCACGTAAACAGTCCATGGAGAGTACAAGTTAACAGGGTCTAAGTTCCCACATAATTGTTCTGGGACCCAGGATCGTGGAGATGGCCATTTTCAGTTTATGGCCTATAACATCATTTGGATGTTAACAGCTAGCTGGTGGATGGGGAGAGAGCCTAGAGAATCATGAAGAGTGTTATGGTCTGAATTGTGTCCCCCCTACCAAAAATTCATATGTTGAAGTACCTCAGAATGTGGCTGTATTTGGAGGTAGGGCCTTTAAAAAAATGAGGCCCTTAGGGTGGGACCTAATCCAATATGACTGGTACCTTTATAAGAAGAGGAAATTTGGACACAGACATTAGAGATGCATGTGCACAGAGAAAAGACCATGTGAAAACACAGCAAGAATGTGTCAAGGAGAGAGGCCTTAGAAGAAATCAAACATGCCGACATCTTGATCTTGAATTTCTAGCCTTCAGAAACGTGAGAAAATCATTTTCTGTTGTTTAAGTGACCCAGTGTGTGTTATGGCAGCCCTAGCAAATACAAATGGGGGTTTAAGGGTTGTCCTGGAAATGGTGCACATTATTTTCACTCACACTTCACTAACTAGAAGTCAGTCACATGGCTCCCTAAGTGCAGTAGGGTCTGGAAAATGAAACCTATCTGCATGCCAGGAAGAAGATAAAATAAGTTTAGTAAATAGTGTCTGCCACCACTTTTGCTTCGTCTTTTGAATTTGGACTACTCAACTATGGGTCTAGAGAAAGCTTCCTAATTCCAGTAGACCAGATCATCAACTCCCTTCTCCAGTTCTATCAAAGCTCTTCTTTTGGAGGGAGGTGAGCGGATGTGCACCAGCAAAGGCAAAGGAAAGAAGTACCTGCAGAATGAGGGACAGCCCTGAGCCTAGCGTGCCTGGAGCATTCAACACATGGCTGTTGGGAGTGAGGAAAGGCAGAAAGAAGAAAGCAAGACAAATAGATCTGAGAAGGCCAAGAGTAGTAACCATTTACACTGACCAAAACTCAAAATGGAAGAGTTGTTTCCATAGCAAGTCTATGAGCTTCAAGAATGTGAAAGAAGGGAAGCTTTTCTAGTTTTTAATTTAAGGCTGACATACATACAGAAATAACACGAATCTTAAGTGTACAGCTCGAGGAATTTTACACAAACTTAACTTTACCCATGAAACTCACAACCAGATCATGAAATAGAACAGACTAGTGCTGCAGCAGCAGTCTCTTACACCCTTCCAATCACTACACTCCTAAGGGTAACCCCTATCCAGGCTTTTAACACCATGGATTAGTTTTGCCTATTGAATTTTATATAAATGGGATCATACAGTATGTACTACTTTGTGTCTGTTTCTTTGGCTCAACATTATGTTTATGAGATTCATCCATGTTATGCGTATCCAGTTTATTTGTTTATTCATTTTTATTGTGTAGTATTTTATCACTACACTATCACTATCACACATCACTATCTCATAGTTCATTTATCCATTCTTTTCTTGATGTGCATTTAAGGCTGTTTCCAGTTTGAGGCAATTATAAATAGTGCTGCTATTTGTAATATATTTCTTTTGTGCGCATGTGTGTATGCTAGTCTTGGGAATAGAACTGCTTGGTCATAGATGTGTGTGTTTTCAGCTTTAGCAGATACTGCAAAACAATTTTTCAAAGTGATTGTACCAAAAGAGTTTATTTTTTATTCCATGAACTACTCTTCCCTTTCTGTCCCTCTCAGAATATCCTTCCTGCTACTTGCCTGTGGACTTACTGCTGATCCTTGGGACCTGGGTTGTTAGATTTGCCTGTGGGAGGCCTCGTTTAAACCTGCCATGTGCTCCCCCCTTGTCAACATTTGCCTGTTATTTGTCTCTTTCACTTGGGTCCTTTTTAACTTTAAATAAAATCAATTCCAGAGTACTTATGAAGCAGTCTACTAGTTAGTACACCACAGTTGACAGAAACTTATTGCAAAGTAGCATGAGCCAGAAAGGGAATTAGTTGGTCCTTGTAACTGAGAGAAGCTGGTGAGATGAAGTGCTCAGTCATCAGGGCCATGTCCCTCCTGCTGCCCCTCAGCCATCTTCTCTTGATAGAGAGACCTTCTTCTCTCCTATTAGAGATGAGTTTTCTCCATGAAGTGGGTAATAACATCCCCAAATCTCCTTTGCCTCTTAGTGGTTACCACTTGGGCTCAGACACACCTCTGAACCAATTATTCATTGTAGGGGTGAGGAGAAGGAGAGACATTTATTATGAATGACACAGGCTGGGTAGAATGCCCAGCCTGAGGCAGGGAGGAGTAGGACCCATGCATGAGATATTCATGAGGACAACAGGGCGCGATAAGAAGGCCCCTTGCCAAAGTATGAATGGTACTGGACCAACAAAACCAGAGCTGTCTACTATGAAGGCTGCCTGTGCTTCCTCTGGGAGGATATTGGTATTTTCAAAGAGCATCACGTGTGGTCCAGTTTGAATGATGGGAATTTAAGGCCCTGGGTCAGGTGAACTCTTTGGGGTCACTTCAAATCACTCAGATGGGTGACTGCCCATGACCAGCTTTCTCATGAGGCCAGCTGGATTACAATGGGCATAAAATGTCTCATTAAAATGGACCCAGTTTTGGTCTGCTAACTCAGCACAAAGGGGCCAAGTGACTACTTCACATCTTTTAAAATGGAAATGAAAGGAACTGCACAGTACCTGACCTCATCAGTTTAGCCAAGATGGTACTGGCAAAGCCGTGTCTGGTTGGTGAATGAAGAGGGGAAGGGAGGAGCTTGCCATGGAGATTTCTGGGCAGCATGGTGGCTATTAACAATTCCTGCAAGTCAAGAACAGTCCGGCTGTTGATAAGAGCCAGTGATGAGAATGAGAAAAACAATTAAACAGGCTCAATGAGAGGAGCACTCAGCCCCTACTTTCACTGCCATGAAATTCATAGTAAGGCAGAATAATTTAACTAAAGGGATGTAACAGGTCTTGGCCCTAATGGAGTGACTTGAAGATTATGTTGTAACAGCATAAATTTCAGGAACAGGCCCCACGTGTTAGTTGACTTTAAATTCTTTGTGGAATAAGTGAGGATATTAAAAGGAAATTATTTTGGACAACTATCACCATGCCAAGTTCAAAATCTCCTGAGTGACTGCACTATGCCAAGTTCAAATCTCAGGGTATTTTAGAAAGGACAGGTAAAATGTACTCTTGCATGGCTGTATAGTAAGCCAATAGCATAAATGCCCAGCTATTTGATGAAACCAGTAAAGCGAAGTGGACTTTTACAGTGGAAATGTCCTCTCAGAAAAAGAAAATATGTTTGAAGTTTTAAGTGAGGTCCTAAGAAACATCAAAAGAAAGATCATTTTCAAACCACCTCCATGTGCACACTGGCAGCAAAGTGTGAAAGCATCTAAGTGCACACATTCTCTCTGTGTCCTGCCACTTGCCAGCTGTGTGATCTTGGGCAAATGCTGGACTTCTCTAAGGCCCAGCCTATGGTAGCTACTTCAAAGGATTATTGTGAGATATTCTCCATCATCAGATAGTCTCCTTAAAGAGCTTTGCACAATGCAGGGCATATGGAAGCTCTCCATATGTATTAGGGATTATTAGGTTCATAGATTCGTAGGTTTGTCATGAGATTCGCATAATGATCCCTGAGAAAAAGTTAGCATGCACACCAGGTCAGCTCTGGCTATCATGACCATCAGGCTCATCGAGAAACAACGGTTAGGTTTCTTTTAGTCCTGGAGCTCTCTCAAGTTCTGTTCATCCTTTAGGAAACATTATTGCTAATCTTCTGTTTCATTCTGAGACATTTATCCCAACAATAGGTTAATTATTCTGTTAAAATGTGTTGCAGTAGAAAGGACAGCATACAGTTGGGTGGTCATTAAGGGAACAGGTCAGTGGAATTTGGCTTTTCAGCACTTGGCCCTGTCACATCTAGAGACTCTTCAAGCTTGTTGCCATGCATTGGATGGACTGTCCAGAACTCAAGCACTCAGAATTAGCCCCTTTGTAGGCCACAAAGGGCTGCACAGGGAGCCTGGGTCCATTTTGGTTTTTAGATTTCAGTGTGAGAACTAACTTTGGTAGTCCCATAGAAACCTGCTTTTGCTGTTAAAGTAAGAAATAAGCATCTGGAGGTACGACAGGGTCTCTCTTCAGCATTCCTCAGTATAATCCCACGGATTGGTTGATGTGACTTCTCCCCCTCCCTTATAAGGAATTCGTTTTTGGAAGAGAAACTAATTTCCAAGGATTCCTTTTCCCCCTTTTCTTCACTCTCTCTAGCTCTTGCCCTCCTTCTGTCTCTCACTCCCTGCCTCTCTCCTTTGCTTGCTTTCTATTTCCTTCCTTTTTTCTTGCTCTCTCCTCTTTTCCTCCCCACATTAAACAAGCAACGAGGGAAAGTTATAACACATTTATCTGATGTTATAAATATTATAAAACATTTATCCCTTAAGTAGGCGCCTAGCACCTAGCAGAGTGGTTAGACCCCAGTACTCACTAAATGTTCCTTGAGTTGTTGAATGGATGAATAAACGGATGACCAAATGAGTCAGCAAATGAATGGTCTTGTGTCCTGCTGAGCAAGTCCTTGACTACCTGATTCTGCCTTCTCATTGGAAAATTTCCTCATCTTTAGTGGCAAACTAGCTAGTGCCCTGGCGCTAGCCTGCCTAGCTTTGAGATCTGGTTCCACTACTTACTAGCCTTGTCATCTTGGGCATGTTACTTCATCTCCCTGTGCCTCAATCTATCTTCTTTAAAATGGGTATAATAATTCTTTAAAGTGGTCTCTTAAGAGCATAAATTGATTACACACACACGCGCACACATACACACACACACACACATACACACACACACTCTTAGGATAACATCCAACACAGTAAGCACTCAGTAAGTGTAAATAAAATTTTAATATTGTAACTTTAGGTAAGCTCACATGAGATGATTTATGTGAAAACACTTTAACTGTAAAGTTTATTGTAAAGTTAATAGCTACTTATTCTTCTCACTGAGTTGCGTTTCTTATCCTACAAAAGGTTAATTCTATAGTTCTGGTCCAGTTCTCTCTTGGAGCTAGTTTTTCTTGAATTGCTCAATGTCATCAGCCAAGAGCTTTTGCTCCCTTATGCCTCAGAGAACCCACGTGTGGTCCTTGTTCTTTGACGCTGTTTTATAGCTCCACTCTCTTTTATGGATGTGCAGAATCAGAGAATCCCTAGCCCCACCCTCCATGTGGGGTTCTACTTCTAAACCTCAGAAGCACACCTGACACTTATTCCTGAATGTTCAGCATTCCATTTCGTGGAGCTTGATACCCAGATAGCGGTCTACAACGGAGCATTCTGCTCTACCTTGTCGGGAACTGTTACCACCTTGTGGGCACAATTATCCACTTGCCCCCTCAAAGTGATGTGGAAATTTCTAATTACACCTGCAGGAGCCTAATTGGGAACTCATTCCATTGCATGCAGCAGAAATGCACCTGCAAATAATTAACTGCAGATGCCCAAATTGTGCCCACAAGAAAGGAAAGGCAGCCCAAGCTGAGACTCCAGCCCCTCTGAAAAGGCTCATGTTTCCCAGGTTTGCAGTTGGGCCCTTTGAACATCCAAAGGGGCAGAGAAGGAGGTTTCTATGCACAGCCACAGAGTCTGTGCAGCGTTCCAAAGTGGCACGTGTCTTTGCAGTCCTAATATCATCATTATCCAATAGATGCTATCCCACAAGTGGGAAAACAAAAATGGGCTCCAGAGCCTTTCCTTTCTCTTCTCTCTGTGTGTGGTAGAGAATTTCCACTCACCACATGTCCCTCTATTATATCTATATGGTATCTGCCAAAATAAATATTGTAGTCCCTTTATTTTTAGTTGGTACTGCACAGGTCCTTCTCAGATTAAACAGTCAGAGGTCAGGAAAGTTGAGATGAACCATAGATTTAAAACCATTGTACTGTGTGGAGTTATTTATATAGAGGTTTTCATATAGAGACTTGATTAAAAGCCAAGGATATTTGCTCAGCAGAGAGGGGAAAAACCATCATTATCTGATTTTACAAGGAATTCAGTGGCTGCTAATCAAACCCGGGTCTGCATCTGGTTAAGACATACTTGGCACTGGCTTGTCACAAGTAGAGGTTTTGCCATGTCAAGGGGATCTTTCACTCAAAGCAGCGACCCATATTGGACTGAACAAACACATGAGTTTTTAATCGAGAACAATAGTTTAACAAACCACTTCCCAGGACCATCGAAAGAAAAGTATGTGCCCATGGCAGTTCTGGCACCAAAAGATATTTATTTGAGTGCATTTACTTCTAACCATAGCCCCAAATGCCCAGCAGAGGAGGACCATTAAAAGCTAATGCAGAAAAATGCATTTCCATGGGGTGACCCACGTTATCCGGCACCAGTGCCAACCTTGAAGTATACGCTGGTCTTTGCAAAAACTCTTCCTTTCCTATGTGCCCCAATGGAAATAGGGACACTGTGGGCTTGCAGAGATAAGTTATATGCATTAAATGCTTTCTATTAGAAAATATAAACCTATTGTTCCTTTTCTAAATCCGTTAGTAGTTTCTTTGCTGAATTTTTGTCAGAAAATCTATGTAGGGAGTTTTGAGGCATTTTAATTAGAAGAAGCATTTCTAATAGTTTTGAACATCAGGTGCTGTGCTAAGTGCTTTGTCACACTTAACATACACAGCAGCCCTCTGAGGTTGATGGTCTTGATATTGCCAAGTTGGAGATGAGAAGAACAAGGCCTGCATAGTTAGGACATCTGCTAAGTAGCCTGGCTATCAAGTAGCCAGCCAGAGTTTAAACCTGGATCCATCTGAGCCAAAGATCAGTCTCTGTGTTCCTGTCCTTTTCTTTGGAAGAAGAAAGATTACTGTATTGATGTAATGTGTGTTTTATAGAAACTTTATCAGTGTAGTAACATTTGACAAATTGTTCAATGTTTGATCCAGAAAGAAACTTTTATATTGACAGCATTCATCTAGATATACAAGGTGGTAGACCTGTTTTATAATTATGATTTTTTAGGATTTATTTGCTCTTTCAAGGCCCTGCTCTGTACTGGTAAGACAAAAGGCACTTCCCCATGCTCTCCCTCAGCGCAGGGGCCACACTGATTGGGCTGTGAGGCTCCAGCTCTGAGTGTGTGGAGCTTGGCACTCAGAGTATGTTTCATGAATGTCAGTGTAATGAATTGAAACATTCAGGGTATAGCCTCCTTCCAGGGCAGCTCTGGAAAGCCTTGGCAGTTTTGCCAAAAGGAAAGAGGAATTCCACTCAACAGTCCCATCATGCAGATCTTAAATCTTACTTGTGATCCCCCAGAAGTGTGGTGCCCCGTGGAAGAGGCGGTGACAAGCAATCCGATGGCTGACTCAAAAGATGAACAAAGAGAGGCCAAGTCTGGGGCTTTATCCAGTGAGAGAACTGGAAGGCAGTTCTTGAGACCTAACTATAGTTGCTATGTCCTCATCAGCTGGAGGTTTGCCACTAATAACAAACTGGAAAATAATAGGATGATAACGATGATGATGAGACTAACATTTATTGAGGGCTTGTTATGTTCCAGGCATAGTGCGGAGCTCTTTATGTGAATGACTTCATTTGATCCTTACAACAGCCCCATGAGCAGATACTATACAATGGGCCACTTGACAGATGGGGAAACTGAGACTCAGAACTTAATTACTTTGCTTCACAAGCCACTTGGCTAGTAATTGATGGAATCAAATAGGTGGACTCCCAAGTTCTTTTGGCTTCAGAGCCCAAGGACTTAACCACTACACAATAGTGCCTCAACCAAGGTTTGGGAATGGTTGATGTTTTTCTAAATACATGAGAGTAGATTCAAGATTATTCTTATAACACAATTATAAGACACATTTATAAGACACATATAACACAATCTCACTTATTTGCAAACTGAAGTGCTTTCCTGAATGGAAGGGGTGTGGTTGGACTTGATAAGCTGAGGACTCCCCTTTCCTTGGGTGGGCTCCCAGAAGTGTCCACTTGTGGATGCTGTGGCACAAGTCAGGGCTGGAAGGAGGCAGAGGGATGCTCACACTTCCTTCCAGAAAAGCTGAGCTCTTTGGTGCCTGGCAACGTGCATGTCTGAGTGTGAAACACTAAAAGCTGAAAAATGTTTGAAGCAGGGACCAGAGTAGCAAGTCATGCCTGGGTTCAAATCTTAGTTAGGCATGTGACCTAACCTCTTGAAGCCTCACTTTTCTCATCTGTGAAACGGAGATAATATTAATAGCAGAAGATGGTTATGAGTGGTACATAAATGATGTCCAGGCCCTGGAAAATAGAAAACAACACACATGTTGTGGGCATGGGTGGAAACCCCTCATATCCTACCAACCTTATCCTTGAGAAGTGGGACTTGAAGCATTTGGTGTAAGTGACTTTAGCCCCAGTATAAATATTCTGAGGAATCCTGCCACATTTGAGAGGCAGATGTCTCATCCAGTACTTCCTCTGCGCTGCCACACACACTAGCCACCAGAAAATGTTTTCAAGTCCCTTTCATGGTTTGTAGAAGAGATTTCTACCTGGCCAGCTCTGCTTGCCCATGACAATCTACAGGCATTTCCCCCAAGCCTATTCTGCTTGCTTGGGGAACAATATGTTCTATAGAATAATCCAATTTATTCTTGCTGTAGAAAGCTCCTTGTTTTGCAATCACAGCCTTTCATCTGAGGAAAGGTGGAATTTGAATTGTCTTGAAACGATGGGAATTATGTGGGAGTGAGATTGCATCTGACAGAGGTGCACTTAGGCTTCTGCTAAGAAACCAGTTCCTGCATGGATCTCCCACATCCTCAGAATGTCCTCAAGCACTAGGTTTCATTCTTGTTCTTTGGATTTATTACCATCATTACTAGTGCATAAGAATAATGCTTTGTAGGACTTCCCTGGTGGCGTAGTGGTTAAGAATCCGCCTGCCAGTGCAGGGGACACGGGTTCGAGCCCTGGTCCGGGAAGATCCCACATGCCACAGAGCAACTAAGCCCGTGTGCCACAACTACTGAGCCTGCGCTCTAGAGCACGCGAGCCACAACTACTGAGCCCGTGAGCCACAACTACTGAAGCCCGTGCGCCTAGAGCCCGTGCTCCGCAACAAGAGAAGCCACCGTGATGAGAAGCCCACGTACCGCAACGAAGAGTAGACCCCACTTGCCGCAACTAGAGAAAGCCCACGCGCAGCAATGAAGACCCAACGCAGCCAAAAATTTTTAAAAATTTTAAAAAAAGAATAATGCTTTGTATTAATAATGTGGCTTTCATTTGAGAACCCAAAGTGGTTAAAGATGTGCACAATGGTGTGGGGAAAGGCCACTCAGAACATGGTTTTGATAGGGCTCACGCGTGTATTCACAAAGCGTGTCGCTGGTAAATGCTCAGGGTAGACAAGCCTTGCCAGCATAGTGGGGAATAGGGAGCGAGATGAGGTTGTAGGGAGATGTAGTAGGGAGACTAGAAAAGCCTCTCCCATTGGTACAATCCTAAAATTCCTCCATTTGAGGTTTACTGTTGAGAAGGTTAAATAGTGCCCATTCTCTTAGTGTAAGTCATCTTTTAGGTGCATAGCAACCCAAGGGGTCATATTTTAGTCTTTAATACTTTCCGAGGAATCCATGTATCAGATTGCTTTTTTCTCCCAGAGGAGAGACTGCAAGGAAGAAGGAAACAGAGAAAGGCCAGACGTGCTGGAGTGTTAATGCCCCTGGGAGCAGGTGAGAGCAGGAGGATCAGTGCCCTGGCTTCCTACCCTCAGAGAGGAAAAGCAAGGCTGTTTCTGTAGGTTTCCCAGAGGTTCCCAGTGGTATGAGCCCCAACTCCCCACTGTGATGACCTGCTCAGTAATGCATTTTGTATTGGCTTTCTTCCCTTTGTGGGCTCACTTCCTCACTCCCTTACCAGTTTTTGGTGATCACCTCCCCTGTTAAAAACGTTGAGTCGAACTCTGCCTCAGGGT
Source organism: Eubalaena glacialis (assembly GCF_028564815.1). Classification (NCBI taxonomy): domain Eukaryota; kingdom Metazoa; phylum Chordata; class Mammalia; order Artiodactyla; family Balaenidae; genus Eubalaena; species Eubalaena glacialis. The sequence goes on along the minus strand of NC_083722.1, from coordinate 79,532,181 downwards.
CTGTTGCTTCTGGAGAAAGCCCCTGTATCAGTTTTCTATTGTTACCATAACAAATCACCACAAATGTAGCATCATAAAAACGTCACACCTTTATTATCTCACAGTTTCTATTGGTTAGAATTCTGGCACAGCATAGCTGTACTCTCCCGTTCAGGGTCTCACCAGGTTGAAATCCAGGTATCAGTTGAGGCTGCTATTCTTATCTAGGACTCAGGCTCCTCCTCCAAGCTCATTGGGTTTTAGCAGAATTAACTTCCTTCTCATGCTTTTCACATGGCCCCCTCCACCTTCACGCCAGCAATGGCAGGTCGAGTTCTGAATCTCTCTGATTTCCCCCTCTGCCACATCTCTCTGACTTCCTCTTCTGGCTTCCTTTTTTGCTTTTAAGAGCCCAGATTGCAAAATTGGGTCCACTGTGATAATCCAGTATAATCTGCCTATTTTATGGTCAGCTCATCAGTAACCTTAATTACATCTGCAAAGTCCTTTTGCTACATAATGTGACATATTCATGGTATAACACAAGGGAACAAAGGTTACGGGAGCCAAAATTCTGCTTACCACACCCCACTAAGACAGCAGTTGTCTAAGTAAATATCTAAGTGGACATCTCCACCATATTCAAACCCTGATTGGGCTGGAACCACTTGTTAGATCATTTGTTTGTTCATATATCCATGACATGAACCAACAAACATTACTTCAACAAATAGTTGTTTAACAAACATTGCTGGTGACCACTCTATGTTAGACCCAGTTTCAGTATTTGAAGAATCTGCCTGATAGGAGCTAGTAATCTAGTGGCAAAGGAAGACTAAACAGGGGATTAGAAGAGATATCTTCCCAATGATATGGGATGGGCAGCTTCTATGGAAAGGGTCAGGAGTGCTGAGGAGTTAAGGGAGGCTTCTGGATAGAGTAGCACATCTAAACATAGACCTAAAGGATGAGAAGGATTTAACCAAATGGGCAAAGGGCAGAGCAGACTTCTTGGCAAACATCATGCTTATTTTAAATGACTTACTGTCTTTGCATGGCGTCCACTGAGTTTCAGCATATACTGTATGTTTGTGTGTTTGAAGGAAAGGAGGGGGCCAGGAAAAATGCTCTCATGTGGGACCTGGAGAAAGGTGAGTAAAATCATACATTCATCCAGCTTTCATGTAGCCTTGTAAATAAGTAGCCCACATTTACCAGCCTACATATATCTTACAACTTGTCACATGCTATGTAACTACTTTATAGAGAGATTGACCACATCAGCCAATTTTTCTATTTTCTTAATTATTTCATGTCCCACCTATGGATCTCAAAGGGCTTCTTTACATAACCCTGGCCACTGTAGGTTTAAACTGAAAAGGAAGGGTACAGGATCTGATTCATGCTTCAGAATGCAAAAATAAAGAAAAATGCAGCATAGTATAGTAAAAAAATCTCTTCAGAGTTGACAGCAGGAAATCTTTGATCCTGTATCTCTGACAATTTTGCTTGAATTGTCATGGTTTTCTTACCTGCAAGATGAACATACTATTATTAACTTTGTGTGCCTTGCAGGCTTGTCAAGAAAATGAAAAGGAAAAATGAACATGAGGTGATCTTGAAGATTTGATTATGCATGTCTAACAACCAATGGACATTTTTCTAACTTACATCTTCCTGAATTTTAGGACACTTGAATAATTAGGTTCCTAGAAAGGGCATTTGATTGGGATGCCAAAGATACACTTTTATTTTTGTTTTTCATTCTTTTTCATCTGCAGTTTTCTCATGCTGCTGCATTTTCAAAGATGTCCATAAATGCTTTCATCTTCCTCTACGAATTTCATATCTTATCCCATCCCTGGAATCTTCTCTTCTTGGCCTTGTAGATCCTGTTCCCGCCTCTCACACGCTTTGAAGTGGGTTTTGTAGCATTCACAGAAGCCAAGAGGGTTAGATGAGAAGAAATGGAAAAGCGTGTGTTGCCCAAGGCTAGGAGAACGGTTGACTAAACGAGCAAATGTGGCTTTGATGGAGGAGCTCGCATTTAATAGGAGAAATAATTTTGAAGGAATGATAAAAATTTAGCGTTTATAGTAAGGCCAGCTCTTTGAAGGTGTTGTAGCAAGTTTTTATTTTCTCTTATGTAACTATTTACACGTGCTGAACATTTCTGTGTTCCATAAGTTTTAATTTCTCATTTCTTAGGGAAAATGGTCAGTGCAGAGCACAAGGCTAATCCACACGTGGTTAGTGGCTACTATGTCAGATAGTACAGCTATAGAACATTTCCATATCACAGAGTTTTACTGAACAGTTTTTTTGAACAATACAGGAATTGTAAGCTTCTGAAGCCTTAAAATATTTATATTCTTTGGTATGACAATTCTCTTAGGAATTTAGCCTATGGAAATAGCTGGACAGATATGTAGGGATCTAGGTACATGGATGTCCACATCTATTAAGGAATCATTTATGATAGTGAGAGAGGGAAAGGAGACATTCCATTTGTCCAACAGTGGGAGCTGATTAAATAAATAATGGTGTGTTTGTACACATACATATGTTTGTACATACTCAGTGGATACAATATAAGTGTTAAAAGGGATAATACAGATACGCATTTATTTTCATTAAAAGATATTCTACACATATCACTGAGTGAAAAAAGTCAGGTTAATATGCATTCATTTTAGGATGTGTATATCTGTGTGTTGTGTATATAGAAGATAGCGGGGAGGCAAAAACAGAGTGCATGAGACAAAGACAGAAATATTTGGAGCGATATTTACCACTGTCTGAAAATTGTTTATTTTTAGTTGATGAGATCATAGATTATTGTTTTTATTTTTCCTTTTCTATATCTTCTGAGTTTTCTTCTAGCATATCAATTGTGTGTAACAAAAAAAAAGAAAAGAAAAAGAACCAAAATGTTTGCACGTGACAAAAATGTCAGAATATGAATACATACATGAACAGAAGACCATCAAGATAGGTTTTTAAAAGTACAGTAGTTGCCTGATGATTTGCAGACATGCCTGTGTCTGTGAGGAGAATGATTTATCTCCATAAATTCTTGTCATTGTGGATTATTCAATGTGAAATACATCTTTGGTCTTTCTGTGGAAACCTTCCTAGTCCCTTTGGCACTAGGCTCAAGAACTCGCAGAACTGTTCTCTTCTACCTGAGATGTCCTTGATTGTACTATATTTGGTGTATCTGAAAATGTGTAGAAAATGTTTGTATGTGCATTTCCTCTGCAGTTTGGGGGATCAAAAATGTGGCCAGCTGTTGTTACAGCTACTGCCTTACCACAAAACCTACGTGATTTGAGGCACAGATGCCAACCAACATGTAGGACTTTTATACTTTTGTTGTGTGGAGAGACAAACGGTCATGGTGTCAGCTCCCAGATATTGGATTGCGATCGCAGAACTCACAGCCAACTATATCTTTTAAAATACCAGGCTGTCAAATTTAACTTTTATATATATTTGCTCTAAGTACTGTAAAGTATACGGTTTAAGTGAAAATCAACAGCATGGCACCCATGTTCCAAACATTTTCATGCCCTAGTTCTGTCTTTTCAAAGAAGTGACGGCTTATTGAATTTGGGTGCTTTCCCAAGGAGTCCTCCTGACTCCTTGTGTGTCGGTGCCATTCTGAGGAAGACAGGGAATAACTGCTTCCAAGACTCACAGCTCCATGAAGAGTGGCAGCCTGGCCCAGGGGCACAGAGAGCTGGCACGGAGAGCTGTGTTGGCACGGAGAGCTGTGTTGGAATATTTCTTTCTCTACATTTAGGGTGAGGCATAAGATCCTTTGGAAAATAGAGAAGAACCTATGTGAAGATACAGGGAAATTACAAATAAAAAGGTGAATTTTCCTCATGAAGATGCTTTAGCATCTCAATTCAGACATAACTAGCAGTTAGTACCTCCTTCCCACATCTTATTTCCAAAAGCCAGAGAATTCAGTAGAAAAAAAAAAAAAAGAGGCTGCATTGAGGGACACAGCTGTCATTATTTGACAGAAACACATGTAAATATCTTACTTAAACCATTTTTTCTCTAGAAAACTGAATGATGATAAGAAATCAGTCAAAATTCAGGAGTTTTTATTAACTCCAAGTTTCATAAGAGTTTGTGATTTGGTCATAAAAATTTATTTAAAACTGAGGTACCCACATTTACCTCTGGACCTTTTCAATATAGAAAACGAAAGGGTAAATGGACAGTAGAATTGTATTTTCCTCCCCAATTTCAAACAAATAGCAAATATCATAGTTTTCCCACCCCAAGCCATAGAGGTATGTTATTTCTAACTTAGTTTTGTGACCTTGAAAGGTTAACCTCTGTGGGCCTCAGTTTTTTCACATGTGAAATGGGAAAATCAGATTAAACTGGATACTTTGTAAATTCCTTCCAGCTCAGACATCTTGGCAGTGCTACCCCATAGTTAGCTATGGTTAATTTCTAATGAAGGTCAGGTTGCCTAAAATATAGTTGCAGATATAAATGGATTATGAATGTAAAAAGAATTATGACAATTTTATTTCAAACACTTCTGGAAAGAGATCTTCCTAGGACACTTTCACCTTCAAACTTCCCCAACAAAAACAGCTGTAGAGGAAGCCAAAAATAATTCATACCACCAATGAGCTTGGTTCAGAGGCTTACAAGAATTCACCCTTCATCTTACATAAAATTCCTGAAGCCATCTTCCAGCCAGCGTGGCCTGCCATTGGAAGCACCCGGGGTTCATTTGCTATTTCATTGCCTCCTTTGTGTGCTCTCCACTATGATTAAAGAGACCAGCTGTTTACTTAGAGTTTTCCAGGAGGACACCAACAGGCATTCAGCAGCCTGAATTAGATAATTTGTTAGGTTTTCTGTAAACCTTCCATTTTTAAATGATGGTGATGTCTCCAGTGTGCTTCCCTCAGCTGGATGGGGACTGAGTGCTGAGAATTTAACTCTGAACCCCTTATTGCTAAAGTATGAGTTCCCTCCAGCCTGAAGTCAGCCTTACTTCCAAATGCCTGTACAGGGGTCATTTCACCAGAAGACCCTAATATATGTGCATATTTATTGGGTTCCCAGGACAGTCTAAATAAACCCAAAGAGTCCTGAGAAACCCATGTGTTAGTTAAGGCAAGTCTAAGCTGTAGGGCTCAAAGAATATATATGTTTATCTTTCTCTCTCATAACAGTTCCAAGGTGAGGGGGTCCAGGTTGATAAGGCAGTTCTCTTCAATGCCATCTGTCATGAATCCAGGTTCCTTCCATCTTGTTGCTCCAACATCCCTTAGCACAGGGGCTAGCAAGCTGTGGCCTGCATGCCAAATTCGGCCTTCTGCTTGTTTCTGTAAATAAAGTTTGATTGAACTCGGCCATGGTCATTTGTTGTATATTGTAGCCACTTTTGTGCTACAACAGAAGAGTTGAGTAATTGTGACAGAGATCATATGACCCACAAAGCTGAACATATTTACTGACTGAACCTTTACAGAAAAATTTTGCCTACCCAGCCCTAGCATGGCTGAAATTGGGCTGGGCTGCATCCCTATTTAGCAGTCAAAAAGGAACAAAAAAAAAAAAAAAAAAAAAAAACCAAAAAAAGAAAAAAAAGGAACAAAAATGTTATTCAGGAATCATGTCCTTTGACCTTCTCACATCTTACTGACAAGAACTTGGTCCATGGCCATATCTAACTGTAAGGTCTCATAGAATGTCTCGCCAGGGAGCCAAGTACCTAAGAAGGAGAAAACACAGTTTGGTAAACATTTAGCAGTCTCCACCATATTAAAATGATCCCTACTGAAAAATAGAATCCATTGTATACATAGTGTGCCTCTTTAGGACATTCAGAATAATTCCCATCATGGATTGCTTACATTGTGCTAGGTACTGTAATAAGGGTTTCACATTTGTTATCGCACTTAATCTGCCCCTCTTTGCTTGAGTAACCCTTCACCAGCCTCCGTATGTCCAATTAAATGCTATTTTTACCAAGAAGTCTTCTTTGATCCCTCTTGTCTAGGGTATTTGTTCCTTCCTAGGACTTCTTTCACCTTTAACACATCTCTCCAGTAGCATCTCTACCTCTTTATTATTATTGCTCACTTCTATGCCTGATTTCCATGATAAGTTCCATGAGGATGGGGATTACATTCATTTTACCCACTCTAGTATCCTGGGACCTAGTATAGTGCCTGGCACATAGGACAGGCGTCCCCACCCCCCAGGTTCGCAGAGCGGCACTGGTTCGTGGCCTGGTAGGAACCGGGCCGCACAGCAGGAGGTGAGCGGTGGGAGAGCGAGCGAAGCTTCATCTGCCGCTCCCCATCGCTCCCATTACCACCCGAACCATCCTCCCCCACCCCGCCCCCAGTCCGTGGAAATATTGTCTTCCATGAAACTGGTCCCTGGTACCAAAAAGGTTGGGGAGCAATGACATAGGAGACCCTTTAGTCATATCTGCTGAATGAGGAGTGGCCATTGTGAGGTAGGCACTACTGGCATTTCCCATTTAACAAATGAACATATCCTCACTGAAGCTCAGTGAGGATCTGTTGTTTTCCTCTTGGCTACTAAGTAGCCATTTGGGGTACTTAGGGGCAGAGCTGGGACTCCAACCCAGGTCTGTTTGCCTTCAAAGCTCCTATTCGTTACTCTAAGCCAAGCTTCCTCAACCTTGCCACTATTGGCATTTTGGCCTGAATAATTCCTCGTTGGGGGGTTCAGGGGGGCTGCAGTGTGCATTGTAGGATGCTTAGTAGCATTCCTGGCCTCTACCCACTAGACGTCAGTAGCACCCCCTAGTTGTGACAGATGTCTCTAGACACTGTCAAATGTCCCCTGTGGGGCATTCACCCCTTATTTATGCCAGATGAGAACAACTGGGCTAAATTCTACTGCCTCTCAATTTTGCTTTGAACTCCAGGAATCCATAATTACCCTGCTTCAGCTTGGTGGTGACTTTGGGGTTTTGTTTTCCTTGCAGTAGTGACCCTCTTCTTTAGCCCAGGTCACATACCGCCTCCTCCGCTCCCTGAAATCTTCCTTGATGCAGCCTTCACATAGCCAGACTTTCTTTCCTTTTTACTCCTGCTGTATGTTGTTTTTATCATTTTCATGATGCTTCATATTAAACCTAGGTGTTTCACTGACTTTCTCCTTGTCGTAGACTGTGAGTTACTTAAGAACTGGGATGCATCTTCCTCAGTTACCACCTGCAGGTGACACAGAGTGGCCCTGAGTCAGAGTTTGTTGAGTCGAGTTGCGTCCATGTGAACCAGACAGAGGCTGAAGATTAGGAGGGAAGTAGCAAGGAGGAATTGTGGGCAGTCTCCTGCACCTGCAGTGTAATCCCATCAGGGCTGTTTGTTTTAGGGTTTCATAAATCTGAGGATATAGCTGCTATCTCTTTGATAAACTTCTTTCTTCTTCTTCTTTTTTTTTTTTTTTTATTGTGAAGAAGCAATATTTTCAGGACACCCGTGGTCAAAGGGTGCCATTATTCCTGTGAAATGCACTGCCAAGTGATATCCTTATTATACTGCCCCAGCCGTCAGTCTCCTGGTGGGACTGTTCAATCATTCACATAGCCCTGAGCCCAGAGTTGGGGTGTTCATGTGGTGATTGGGTACACATGACAGAGGACTCATTTCCAAACTGTGTGACCTCAGGCAAGTTATTGAATCTCACTGAGTGTCCATTTAATCATTCAACCAATATTTATTGGACATCTACCATGTGCCATGCACTATTAGGGATATAGCAGTAGATGAAACAGACCAAAGTCAGAATCCCTTACCGAATAGAGAGTCTAATGGGGGTGAGCATGACACAGATAATAAACAAATTAAACACATAAAACATATAGTTGATGACATGGTAATAAAAATTAACCAGAAGATATTAAAAATATATACCTGGTACCTATTGTGAAGATTAAAGGAGCTCATGTATGTCACATGAGTATTGACATGTAGATGCTTAATTAAACTTAGTAGTCTCTCTTTTCTTTCCTCAATTGTTTCACTTGTAAAGTGAGAGTAGAAGTATTGCTCCTGTGTGAAGGTGGGGGAGCTAAATGTAGGTAATCCCGATACTAATTCATATTATGTTTCCTGTGGCTTATAACATTAGTAAAGCTCTATCATCCACTTTATCTCCAGTAAGTTATCATATTTCAAGTGGGAGACTTCTTGAAGGAAGCTGAAGAAACTGATGCTTTCAGCAGACACCTGGTCCAAGGACAAAATGGATTACCTGCCCTCAAAAAAAAAAAAAAAACAAACATGCTCTGACTGAAGCAGTGGGAAGAGTGATGGTGGCTATTTCATTTTGCCGGTTGTTACTGTTGGTTTTCAAGATCCACTCCCACTGCGGAAGGGGACTGGATTCTGTTAGTCATCAGAGGGCAGAGTGGCAGAGAGGCTAAGCACGCTGGTTTTGAAGTCGGCCCTGTCTCCTGGTTGGAGTCGTGTCTCTGTCACTTCTTCACAGTGGGTCATAGGGCAAGGAGCTAACCTCTCTGAGCCTCAGTTTTCTTATGAGACACTGAGAGAATTGAAGGAGATAAGGAAAATAAAACAGGTATTTGTGTTTACCTGGCTATTGTGTTCACCTGGAAAACCCAGCAGATTTCCTAATCATTCTCTCTGTCTCTGGGATTAGGTGACCATTCATTGGCCAGAGTGTTCTTTCTCAAGGTAAAATGACAACGTCGTACCCCATTGTTTTGATAGCAGAGTCTGTTCTCCTAAGCAGAGTACCAGCAGGGCCTAAAGGAACATGGCATGCTTAATGGGTACAATATCCATTAAACCAAAGCTGTAAATAATTACCCTTCAAGGGTAACCTGGATACAAAGTGAATAACTGGTCAATCGTGGCTGCTTTGCTAGACATTGTAAGGCAGTGACAGATTAGATTATTATTGTTGTTGAAAATTACTTGTAATTGTTTTCAATCTTTTAATCCCTTTGAGAGTGCTACCAAGCTTTCTAATATTTGAAAATATGCTACACATGAAAATATTTGAGAACCACTACAGGATACAAGATTTAAACACAGAGAAAATAATTTGAGCTTGTACTTCTTCCAGTCAATTGATAGTGACTGCCGGAGTGCTGTGATGAGATCCGTACCAAGGCTGGTCTGAGAACTGAAGAAGTTCTAGGATCATTTAATGATGTCTGCAACTGTGGCAGAAATGGAGAATGGGGACTCAAGTACAGGCTTTGCTTTCCCTAGACTTACCTGTGTGTTTTAAAAGTTGCTAGAAAGAAAGAAACTAAATCATTACTGTGTCTACTGCAATCAACTCCATCATGGAGATGGCCCAACATCTGTTCTCAAAATGAACCAATATTCCATGACTATGTTTATAGTTTGACACACCACTACAGTTCACAGTTGTTAACTTTATAGATAAATATTTATAAATTGAGCTCTGTGCAATTTCATTGTGAATTAAAAAATATTGGTAGTTAAAGTGATATAAATCAACAGGGGACCAGATACAAAATATTTTTGATCTTTGCTTGAAAAATAAAAGCAATGCCCTTGCAAAAAACATTACCAGAATCTCATAGTAAATATTCATCTGTTGAAAATACTTTTGATTTGAAGATTTTCATTGGAAACTGGGGTTTCCCTTATTAATTATAATGTTTTGAAAGTCTAGCATAAAGTTTTCTTAGCATTCTTCAGTAGCATTCTTCCCAGTAAACTCTTGTAATGTACATATATTTTCATCTTATTTATGTATAAGTGGGGGATAGGAAGGTTGTGGGGAAAAAAACTTTATTTTCTCAATGTGATTAAAATTTTTTACAATAACAATTACTTAATTGTACCAAAATTACAATAGAAAGGCAATAAATTCAGCTTAGAATAGTAGGCAGTTAATTATCAACACTCGAGGCCTAGAGAGAAGAATATATTAGAAATTGCAGACTATGGTGCAGTCGGTTGCTGATCTTTCTTTGAAGCCAGACATGACCTTATCAGATTTGTTTAGTATGAGAAATATTTTTCTCTGGCTTCAGAACAATGGATTTCAGAGGTCAAGAATACCTACATTCCACATGAGCAAACTTTTCATCCTTTGAAATCATAATGATGAATAGTCAACAGCCAGCCACACTGTACGTCCAGGAGGAGAAACCAGAACACTGAAGCTGGTATGGGCTCTTACAGGCTGTGAAGCAGGAGGCGTTTGTGAACATAAATTGTCGGTCGCTTTGTGAGACTTTGTAAGTAACAATGGGGTGATTTAATCTTCTTTGTAAAAGGTGTCTGACTTTTCGTTAATCCTTCAGAAAAAAATCACCCTGGACTCACCGATTTTCTCAGCTAATAACTTGGTTATTCCAAGTAGAGTATTTGAAAACTTCTGAAGGTTTTTGTGTGTGTGTGTTTATACAGTGGGTAGTTCAACATATGATACAAGTTTTTAATTCTTAATAAACTTTTTATAGGTCACCTGTGAAAACCTAATATCTCATCCTTATTTGAAATAAGGCATTCTCTACCTTTTAGAAATCACTCAGCCATGATGCATTTTCGATGTCATGTGTCAGTTGATCAAAACTAAGATGGTTTTGTTAAACTATATTTTCTTGATAAGCATACAATAGACATATGCTTATAAAAAATGATACAGTTTTTCCTTCTTCTATTTCCCTGCCTGATGGGAACGGGGGGTCTCCCTCATCCCAACTCTGATCTCTTTCTCCCTGACACTTGAGATCACTATTCTAAATAATATCCTCAATTATTTATGACCTATTCATAGATAATGAATGAGCAAGCATAGTACCCTGGCACATAGTAAACATTTAATAAGCGTTTGTTGAAAAAAGGAATATTTAAATGTGGTATAAGCAGTTAATATTATTTGGGATATTAAATTTGTATCTATAAATTTATAAATGAGTAAATTTAACTTTCTGTGAATTTTTGATATACATACTGTGATATCCAATACAAAATCTATTCATACGATCAGCTTGGGCTTTAACTATATTGGTTATATGTTCATTTCCTCCTGATGTTTTTTTCCCACTTTTATGTTCTCTAGGGTAGTGGTCCTCAGAGTGTGATCCCTGGGCCAGCAGGGTCAGCATCACCCAGGATTTATTAGGAATGCACATTCTTGGGCTTCATCCCAGGCTTACTGAATCAGGAGCTCTGGGAGTGGGGTGCAGCGATCTGTGTGGTAACAAGCTCTCCAAGTAGGGCTGGCTTCATAGCCATGTGATTTGTGCAGTCACACAGGACTGGGGTTTTAAACGAGCCGTGTGCTTGGTTTAATGATTCTGCTGTCATCTTGGAATTCTTAATAATTTCTTAGCAACAGGCCTACATTTTCATTTTGCTCTGAACCCTGCCATAATATACCCTGTCCTGATGCCAGGTGATACCCACGTATACTCAGAGTTTGAGAACCTTCATCTTTGAGAAATATTCAGGTTCCCTCTGAGTATCTGATCAGTTGCCCATTTTATTATAAATTACAGCCTATCCAAATTTTTCTAAGCAAGTTGGTCCTCAGGCAAGTTACTACTAAGTTGTGTTAACATTTCTCTTAACTTAGTAATCTGGGCTTTAGCAAACTTTTGGACATCTCCTGGCTTTCTATAGCAACTGCCTTATAGTGGCCAGAAGTAGAGTTCCTGACTTTTCATATCCATCTTGGACCTTCTTTTTCCTGGTTACCCAGAAAGTGTTCTTATAGCAACCTTTTCTGAGCCCATCTGGTACTGCCAAATGGTTAATCAGTTTTGTTTCCATAACAAATTACCCAGGTCTCTGGGTTTATGGGTGTTTAAAAAAAATCTCTCCGTGTAGGGGTTGTTCACAGACATTGTGTTATATAACATGGAATCACAGTGAGTAGGTCAATCAGGGCCTCAATAGAAACAGATATTTCCAATTAAGATAATTCAAGAAGCATTTCTTTACAAAGGAATTAATTCCAAAGGTATGGTATAGGGGAACAATTAGGGCTTGTGCAGGAACCCCGGGCTATAGCGGCAGAAATGTCACCATTTCTAGGCCCAAAGAGACAAGGGAAGGAGAGGTTCCCAGAACCTGGAAAAAGAGAGTCACATGGGGCTGCTTTGAGAAGGATAGTAACCTTCTGTCAAGGGACACAGCTAGTCTGAAGTGAACTCACAGGGAGGGAACCAGAGAAATAAACGTGCTGACCTCACTCTCCTGCCTGCAGTCCAATTAGCTTAATTCTACTGGAAGCCCGAGGGCAGAGAGCACACTGATGTGACCTGAGTACATCAACCTGTGGGGAAGGAAGCAAGGAGAGAAGAATGGAGATGGATCCAGAGGGACAAATGGAAAATATCTGGCATAGTTAATTCCACTCACCTCCTGGCATCTACTCTCAACCTTCCTTCATGTGAAAAGTTAGCATCCCCAACACAGAATGAAATCACCTCAGCTCCTGTGTCATTGTGAGCCAATGTCAATTATGTCATATTCCTATCTAAAACTTGAGCTACCACCAGTCTTGTAAGGTAGCAGAGGGTAAAAGGGAGAAAAGAAATGATTTAGTGAAACAAACGTAACTGCTGTAGTCCCATCTCTATAGCTGGCCATGAAGCCTTGTTGGTAACCATGGTTTCCTTCTTCCATCACCTCTTGTACGATCCCCATACCTTCTGCTGGCACTTCAGCTGGATAGGGTTCATGACTTCATTGGGTGATCCATACCTTCTTTCCTGCAAGATTTAAGTCCTTGATGGCCTGGACTTATTGGGTTGCCACAGTTTTACGCTTTCATTTAAGGGTATCCCCGTGAATACTTGGGTTCTATATATCTCCTTCCTTTCACCCATTGCATAACAGAAATGGTGACACTCTTTCATTGGTTCAGTGGGATGAGAAGCTCAAAATGGCCATGGGACAATTTAAGCTTCTAATTCATCACACCATGATAATGTTCTTTGGTGGAAGCAACCTTCTTCTAGTGAGTTACTAGGTGGTTAAGTGAGAGAGACCACTCCCACCTCCTCTTCTCAGTTTCCTGATCCATGTATCCTTACTGAAGGGGAGATGGCACCATATATTGACCTGTGATTTAAGACATACACTGCATTCCTTTAGGACAGCAACCCAGCCTCTTTGGGTGTTGTCCCCCTGCTTTGGTGCTAAATCAGCATTTCTAGGTTATGGGCCCATTAATGGTCAAATGTGTCTCATGGTTGGAGGTGATGTTGTGCAGGCTGTCATATGATAGATAAGGCATTGTGTACGTCTAAGAATTGTGGTCCTGGAAGAAGTGCTGAAGAAGAGAAGTTAAATCCATAAAGGGAAGATTGTATCCTGTTTAAGTCAAAGCACTGACCTCTTCAAAGTCAGAGAAGTCTAATGTCATCAGTATTTCCCTAGCTAGCTTGTTAGTCTACCCAGGGCTCAGTATTGGCCTTTGTTGTGGGCAGATTTGGTACTTGGCTTGGTTGTAGTTGGATAAGCCTTGGTGAGAAGACTGTTTGACTGAATTGTGTATGGCCTCCATCCCTGACTGTGTGGCCAGTGAATTCCCTCTTCTAAGCAACATAAAGATCATAAAACATGTTAACTCTGTTTATCACCCTCCTACTTACATGTTCTTTTCTAGTACTTTAATTATGCTTTTTTTGATTAACATTAGACATTGTTTTAAAAAATTATATTATTATATTATATTAAAATTAGACATTATTTTTAAAAAAACATAGGCAATTATAAACAAACCTTTTTTATAAACAAAAATTTTTTATTTTTATATAAAAATATATACAAAAATATTTTTAAAAATAATGTTCTTTGTTCATTTCTTCTTACATCTCAAACTTTCCTTCTTAGCTTATAATTTTTTTTTTAACATCTTTATTGGAGTATAATTGCTTTACAATGGTGTGTTAGTTTCTGCTTTATAACACAGTGAGTCAGTTATACATATACATATGTTCCCATTATCTCTTCCCTCTTGCATCTCCCTCCCTCTCGCCCTCCCTATCCCACACCTCTAGGTGGTCACAAAGCACAGAGCTGATCTCCCTGTGCTATGCGGTTGCTTCCCACTAGCTATCTATTTTACGTTTGGTAGTGTATATATGTCCATGCCGCTCTCTCTCTTTGTCACATCTTACCCTTCCCCCTCCCCATATCCTCAAGTCCATTCTCTAGTAGGTCTGTGTCTTTATTCCCATCTTGCCACTAGGTTCTTCATGACCTTTTTTTTTTTTCCTTAGATTCCATATATATGTGTTAGCATACTGTATTTGTTTTTCTCTTTCTGACTTACTTCACTCTGTATGACAGACTCTAACTCCATCCACCTCACTACAAATAACTCCATTTCGTTTCTTTTTACGGCTGAGTAATATTCCATTGTATATATGTGCCACATCTTCTTTATGCATTCATCCGATGATGGACACTTAGGTTGCTTCCATGTCCTGGCTATTGTAAATAGAGCTGCAATGAACATTTTGGTACATGACTCTTTTTGAATTATGGTTTTCTCAGGGTATATGCCCAGTAGTGGGATTGCTGGGTCGTATGGTAGTTCTATTTTTAGTTTTTTAAGGAACCTCCATACTGTTCTCCATAGTGGCTGTACCAATTTACATTCCCACCAACAGTGCAAGAGTGTTCCCTTTTCTCCACACCCTCTCCAGCATTTATTGTTTCTAGATTTTTTGATGATGGCCATTCTGCTGGTGTGAGATGATATCTCATTGTAGTTTTAATTTGCATTTCTCTAATAATTAGTGATGTTGAGCATCCTTTCATGTGTTTGTTGGCAATCTGTATATCTTCTTTGGAGAAATGTCTGTTTAGGTCTTCTGCCCATTTTTGGATTGGGTTGTCTGTTTTTTTAATATTGAGCTGCATGAGCTGTTTATGTATTTTGGAGATTAATCCTTTGTCCATTGATTCGTTTGCAAATATTTTCTCCCATTCTGAGGGTTGCCTTTTCGTCTTGTTTGTAGTTTGCTTTGCTTTGCAAAAGCTTTTAAGTTTCATTAGGTCCCATTTGTTTATTTTTGTTTTTATTTCCATTTCTCTAGGAGGTGGGTCAAAAAGGATTTTGCTGTGATTTATGTCATAGAGTGTTCTGCCTATGTTTTGCTCTAAGAGTTTTATAGTGTCTGTTCTTACATTTAGGTCTTTAATCCATTTTGAGTTTATTTTTGTGTATGGTGTTAGGGAGTGTTCTAATTTCATTCTTTTCCATGTAGCTGTCCAGTTTTCCCAGCACCACTTATTGAAGAGGCTGTCTTTTCTCCATTGTATATTCTTGCCTCCTTTATCAAAAATAAGGTGACCATAGGTGCATGGGTTTATCTCTGGGCTTCCTATCCTTTCCCATTGATCTATATTTCTGTTTTTGTGCCAGTACCACACTGTCTTGATTACTTTGTAGTATAGTCTGAAGTCTGGGAGTCTAATTCCTCCAGCTCTGTTTTTCTTTCTCAAGATTGCTTTGGCTATTCAGGGTCTTTTGTGTTTCCATACATATTGTGAAATTTTTTGTTCTAGTTCTGTGAAAAATGCCATTGGTAGTTTGATAGGGATTGCATTGAATCTGTAGATTGCTTTGGGTAGTATAGTCATTTTCACAATATTGATTCTTCCAATCCAAGAACATGGTATGTCTCTCCATCAGTTTCTATCATCTTTAATTTCTTTCATCAGTGTCGTATAGTTTTCTGCATACAGGTCTTTTGCATCCTTAGGCAGGTTTATTCCTAGGTATTTTATTCTTTTTGTTGCAATGGTAAATGGGAGTGTTTCCTTAATTTCTCTTTCAGATTTTTCACCATTAGCGTATAGGAATGCAAGAGATTTCTGTGCATTAAGTTTGTATCCTGCTACTTTACCAAATTCATTGATTAGTTCTAGTAGTTTTCTGGTAGCATCTTTAGGATTCTCTAGGTATAGTATCATGTCATCTGAAAACAGTGACAGCTTTACTTCTTCGTTTCCGATTTGGATTCCTTTTATTTCCTTTTCTTCTCTGACTGCTGTGGCTAAAACTTCCAAAACTATGTTGAATAATAGTGGTGAGAGTGGACAACCTTGTCTTTTTCCTGATCTTAGAGGAAATGCTTTCAGTTTTTCACCATTGAGAACTATGTTAGCTTTGGGTTTGTCATATATGGCCTTTATTTTGTTGAGGGAAGTTTGCTCTGTGCCTACTTTCTGGAGAGTTTTTATCATAAGTGGATGTTGAATTTTGTCGAAAGCTTTTTCTGCATCTATTGAGATGATCATATGGTTTTTCTCCTTCAATGTGTTAATATGGTTTATCACATTGATTGATTTGCATATACTGAAGAATCCTTGCATCCCTGGGATAAACCCCTCTTGATCATGGTGTATGATCCTTTTAATGTGCTGTTGGATTCTGTATGCTAGTATTTTGTTGAGGATTTTTGCATCTATGTTCATCAGTGATATTGGCATGTAGTTTTCTTTGTGACATCTTTGTCTGGTTTGGTTATCAGGGTGATGGTGGCCTCGTAGAATGAGTTGGGGAGTGTTCCTCCCTCTGCTATATTTTGGAAGAGTTTTAGAAGGATAGGTGTTAGCTCTTCTCTAAATGTTTGATAGAATTCGCCTGTGAAGCCACCTAGTCCTGGGCTTTTGTTTGTTGGAAGAGTTTTAATCACAGTCTCAATTTCAGTGCTTGTGATGGGTCTGTTTATGTTTTCTATTTCTTCCTGGTTCAGTCTCGGAAGATTGTGCTTTTCTAAGAATTTGCCCATTTCTTCCAGATTGTCCATTTTATTGGCATAGAGTTGCTTGTAGTAATCTCTCATGATCCTTTGTATTTCTGCAGTGTCAGTTGTTACTTCTCCTTTTTCATTTCTAATTCTATTGATTTGAGTCTTCTCCCTTTTTTTCTTGATGAGTCTGGCTAATGGTTTATCAGTTTTGTTTATCTTCTCAAAGAACCAGCTTTTAGTTTTATTGATCTTTGCTATTGTTTCCTTCATTTCTTTTTCATTTATTTCTGCTCTGATCTTTATGATTTCTTTCCTTCTGCTAACTTTGGGGTTTTTTTTTTTGTTTTTCTTTCTCTAATTGCTTTAGGTGTAAGGTTAGGTTGTTTATTTGAGTTGTTTCCTTTTTCTTAAGGTAAGATTGTATTGCTATAAACTTCCCTCTTAGAGCTGCTTTTTCTGCATCCCACAGGTTTTGGGTCGTCGTGTTTTCATTGTCATTTCTTTCTAGGTATTTTTTGATTTCCTCTTTGATTTCTTCAGTGATCTCTTGGTTATTTAGTAGTGTATTGTTTAGCCTCCATGTGTTTGTATTTTTTACAGATTTTTTCCTCTAATTGATATCTAGTCTCATAGCGTTGTGGTCGGAAAAGATACTTGATATGATTTCAATTTTCTTAAATTTACCAAGGCTTGATTTGTGACCCAAGATATGATCTACCCTGGAGAATGTTCTATGAGCACTTGAGAAGAAAGTGTATTCTGTTGTTTTTGGATGGAATGTCCTATAAATATCAGTTAAGTCCATCTTGTTTAATGTATCATTTAAAGCTTGTGTTTCCTTATTTATTTTCATTTTGGGTGATCTGTCCATTGGTGAAAGTGGGGTGTGAAAGTCTCCTACTATGGTTGTATTACTGTCAATTTCCCCTTTTATGGCTGTTAGCACTTGCCTTATATATTGAGGTGCTCCTGTGTTGGGTGCATAAATATTTACAATTGTTATATCTTCTTCTTGGATTGATCCCTTGATCAGTATGTAGTGTCCTTCTTTTTATTTTTATTTTTTGTTCACATAGAAAAACACATTCATTTTATTTTGCAATGTTTGCAGTATACTCACTTTGCATGTCTTTCCCCTCAGGGTTAGCTGGAGCCTCATAAAGTTTGGTAACTCTGAGTCAGCTCCAAAGACAGTATATTCCCCATCCGCATCACACATCCCACATCTTACTTCTGGAACGATGAAGTGGTCCTAAGGTTTATACAGTTGAAAACAAAACCCAAGTCGGCATTCTGACAACATAACTCTTTACTGATCCATATGACGTTTGTCATTTTACCCTTTCCCCTCACTGTGTCTTTAAGAAAAGAAACTTTCCCCAAAATCCAGTAACTATTTTCCAGGGCACCCTGATGTCTGCTCCCATAGGCACATGTCCCTCTGCTTCGTAACACTCAGCACAGTGAAGACTTGTAATTAGTGATTTACTGTATTACCGTGCCTTTCCCAGCAGAGTGTGAGCTCCACAAGCAAGGGCTGATTCCTCTTTCACTACCTGTATCCTCAGCGCCAGGCATATAATGGTTGCCCAATAAATTATGTTGAGGGAAAGAAAATAAAAGCTAACCTTTAAAAAAATATCTATCATATGATAGCAGTTGGGGTGATGGTTACCTTTGGGGAAGACAGGTGGGTAGTGACTGGCAGGGGCCATGAAGGGGACTCAGGGTTGCTATCACATTCTATTTCTTCACCTGTTTACCTGGGCACGTTCACCACTTGGTCATTTATTGAGCTAAACTTATGATCAGTGTACTTCCTGCACTGAAAGAGAACCCAGAGACCCTCTGGTGCAGTGATTCTCTAGCCACACATCACTGGGGCATTCATTACAAGTGCAAACCCCCTGTTCTCCCACACCAGATCCTGACTCACTAAGTCTTAGGATTTGTTCATATGGTGTATCACACTGATTGTTTTGCATATACTGAAGAATCTTTGCATCCCTGGGATAAATCCCACTTGATCATGCTGTATGATCCTTTTAATGTGTTGTTGGATTCTGTTTGCTAGTATTTTGTTGAGGATTTTTGCATCTATGTTCATCAGTGATATTGGTCTATAATTTTCTTTTTTGTGATATCTTTGTCTGGTTTGGGTATCAGGGTGATGGTGGCCTTGTAGAACAAGTTTGGGAGTGTTCTTCCCTCTGTAATTTTTTGGAAGAGTTTGAGAAGGATAGGTGTTAACCCTTCTCTAAATGTTTGATAGAATTCGCCTGTGAAGCCATCTGGTCCTAGACTTCTGTTTGTTGGAAGATTTTTAATTGCAGTTTCAATTTCATTACCTGTGATTGGTCTGTTTATATTTTCTAATTCTTCCTGGTTCAATCTTGGAAGGTTGTACTTTTCCAAAAATTTGTCCATTTCTTCCAGGTTTTTCATTTTATTGGCATAGAGTTGCTTGTAGTAGTCTCTTAGGATGCTTTGTATTTCTGCGGTGTCTGTTGTAACTTCTTTTTCATTTCTAATTCTATTGATCTGCATCCTCTCCCTTTTTTTTCTTGATGAATCTGGCTAAAGGTTTATCGATTTTGTTTATCTTCTCAAAGAACCAGCTTTTAGTTTTATTGATCTTTGGTATTGCTTTCTTTGTTTCTATTTCATTTATTTCTGCTCTGATCTTTATGATTTCTTTCCTTCTACTAACTTTGGGTTTTCTTTGTTCTTCTTTTTCTAGTTGCTTTAGGTGTAAGGTTACATTGTTTATTTGAGATTTTTCTTGTTTTTTGAGGTGAGCTTGAATTGCTATGACCTTCCCTCTTAGAACTGCTTTTGCTGCGTCCCATAGGTTTTGGGTTGTTGTGTTTTTGTTGTCATTTGTTTCTAGGTATTTTTTGATTTCCTCTTTGATTTCTTCAGTGATCTCTTGGTTATTTAGCAGCGCACTGTTTAGCCTCCATGTATTTCTGTTTTTTACTGTTTTTGTCTTGTAACTCATTTCTAATCTCATGGTGTTGTGGTCGGAAAAGATGCTTGATATGATTTCAATTTTCTTAAATTTTCCAAGGCTTGATTTGTGACCCAAGATGTGGTCTATTCTGGAGAACGTTCCGTGTGCACTTGAGAAGAAAGTGTATTCTTCCGCTTTCAGGTGGAATGTCCTAAACATATCAATTATTTTAGAGTGCAAGGCTGAGACTGGTTCAATTCCTCTCTCCATAATTGAATTCACTCTGAAAAATGAATCAATCCTAAACTAGACAGCCAAGCAATAGTAAACATTGTTGGTAGGAGACATAAAAATAGTCATTATTTAAGCAAAATAAAACATTCTAAGTTAAATGGTTTTTGGAGTTTTAGATTAATATATCTAATAAACTCCTGTAGTTTCAAGTTACTGCTAAAACAGTAAAGGAAATATAATCCGTTGTCCACCGGCCTATGCCAACAGTGAAAGGAAAAAGTGAACTACAGAATGCCCTAAAATACTGCACTGAAACAATGTGCAGGGATGCTCCCCTCTACCACCCCCTCCCCCAGTTCCAGGAGAGAAATCAAGTGAAATAATAAGGACAAGCTTTCTTATCCTATAACTTTCTTCTCAAGTCCAGTATCAAAACTACCACCTGCAGGGCACAAGCTAGAAAGCTAACATTCCCTTCAAACAGCACTCAAAAAAGCCTTCTGAATTATATAGTGTGTCACTACGTTTAAAGCTAATTTCTCCTTCCTAGTTGCAAATACATAAAATATACCCAGAGGCTCAAGAGAGGTGGGCAGAGCTTTATAAATATTCATGTAAAACTAGCAGTTGTACATCATATTTCAGTAATTCAATGACAAATCATAAAAAGCATCTGTCTTTAATTTTTGTTGGTTTTAGGAAATAAATGGTAAAATATATACACTGTGGAGTCTTAATACCCCCATCATAGAGTGTGAATGATGGTCCGGTTGCGAAGCTCCTGGATATACTCTTTGGCGTGGGCAACTGCTGTCTTTGGTGCCTCAGTTGGAGGTGGAGGGCCTTCCACCAACTTCACAAAATAATGGCGAAAAACCTTCTCCATAATCCCAAAGCAACCTCTGCCGTGGTGCTGGATGCATTTCAGGTACTGGCCTCGCCCTGAGGTGGACTCAGCTATATATAAACTGGATCTGAATTCCACACTGTGGTCTCTCACTGACATATCTTGTGCTTTTAAGAGAACCTCTTTAATTATCTGGGCCCCTTTTGTGTCACTGAATTCCAGCTGAGCCAGAGCCTGGTCAGTGGACATTCCTTGTATCAATTTTGCCAAATACCACATCTTGTCTTTGCTGTACTTTATTTGTCTTCGAGAATAGTAGATTTCCCCAAGGCCAGCTTCCCCCTCAGATTCTGCATCCATAACGCACCCAGATGATCCAGTATTGCCACCGCCATCTTTCTCCCTCTCTCTTCGGAAGCCTCCGAGCGTATGTCCTTCTTTGTCTCTTGTAATAGTCTTTATCTTAAAGTCTATTTTGTCTGATATGAGAATTGCTACTCCAGCTTACTTTTGATTTCCATTTGCATGGACTATCTTTTTCCATCCCCTCACTTTCAGTCTGTATGCATCCCTAGGTCTGAAGTGTGTCTCTTTTAGAGAGCATATATACGGGTCTTGTTTTTGTATCCATTCAGCCAGTCTGTGTCTTTTGGTTGGAGTATTTAATCCATTTACATTTAAGGTAGTTATCGATATGTATGTTCCTATTACCATTTTCTTAATTGTTTTGGGTTTGTTATTGTAGGTCTTTTCCTTCTCTTGTGTTTTCTGCCTAGAGAAGTTCCTTTAGCATTTGTTGTAAAGCTGGTTTGGTGGTGCTGAATTCTCTTAGCTTTTGCTTGTCTATAAAGGTTTTAATTTCTCCGTCAAATCTGAATGAGATCCTTGCTGGGTATAGTAATCTTGGTTGTAGGTTTTTCCCTGTCATCACTTTAAATATGTCCTGCCACTCCCTCTGGCTTGCAGCGTTTCTGCTGAAAGATCAGCTGTTAACCTTATGGGGATTCCCTTGTATGTTATTTGTTGTTTTTCCCTCGCTGCTTTTAATATTTTTTCTTTGTATTTAATTTTTGGTAGTTTGATTAATATGTGTCTTGGCATGTTTCTCCTTGGATTTAACCTGTATGGGACTCTCTGCACTTCCCAGACTTGACTGACTATTTCCTTTCCCATATAAGGGAAGTTTTCAACTATAATCTCTTCAATCTCTTCTCAGTCCCTTTCTTTTTCTCTTCTTCTTCTGGGACCCCTATAATTCAAATGTTGGTGCATTTAATGTTGTCCCAGAGGTCTCTAAGACTGTCCTCAATTCTTCTCATTCTTTTTTCTTTATTCTGCTCTGCAGTAGTTATTTCCACTATTTTATCTTCCAGGTCACTTATCCGTTCTTCTGCCTCAGTTATTCTGCTATTGATTCCTTCTAGAGAATTTTTAATTTCATTTACTGTGTTGTTCATCATTGTTTGTTTGCTCTTTAGTTCTTGTAGGTCCTTGTTAAACGTTTCTTGTATTTTCTCCATTCTGGTTCCAAGATTTTGGATCATCTTTACTATCATTACTCTGAATTCTTTTTCAGGTAGACTGCCTATTTCCTCTTCATTTGTTTGGGCTGGTGGGTTTTTACCTTGCTTCTTCATCTGCTGTGTGTTTCTCTGTCTTCTCATTTTGCTTAACTTACTGTGTTTGGGGTCTCCTTTTTGCAGGCTGCAGGTTCGTAGTTCCCGTTGTTTTTGGTGTCTGCCCCCAGTGGCTAAGGTTAGTTCAGTGGGTTGCATAGGCTTCCTGGTGGAGGGGACTGGTGCCTGTGTTCTGATGGATGAGGCTGGATCTTGTCTTTCTGGTGGGCAGGACTGCATCCAGTGGTGTGTTTTGGGGTGTCTGTGACCTTATTATGATTTTAGGCAGCCTCTCTGGTAATGGGTGGGGTTGTGTTCCTGTCTTGCTAGTTGTTTGGCATAGGATGTCCAGCACTGTAGTTTGCTGATCGTTGAGTGGAACTGGGTCTTAGTGCTGAGATGGAGATCTCTGAGAGAGCTTTCGCCATTTGATATTACATGGAGCCGGGAGGTCTCTGGTGGACCAATGCCCTGAACTTGTCGCTCCCACCTCAGAGACACAGGCCTGACCCGGCCGGAGCACCAAGTCCCTGTCAGCCACACAGCTCAGAAGAAAAGGGAGAAAAAAAGAAAGAAAGAAACATAAACTAAAATAAAGTAAAGTTATTAAAATAAAAAATTATTAAAACTAAAAATAAAAAAATTAAAAAGTAATTAAAAAAAGAAAAAGAAAAAAAAAAGAAAGAAAGAAAGAAGAGAGCAACCAAACCAAAAAACAAATCCACCAATGGTAGCAAGTGCTAAAAACTATACTAAAAAGAAGAAAAACAAAAACGGACAGACAGAACCCTGGGACAAGTGGTAAAAACAAAGCTATACAGACAGAATCACACGAAGCATACACATACACACTCACAAAAAGAGAAAAAGGAAAAAAATATATATATCTATATATAAAAAGAAAAAAAAGGAAAATCAATAAACAAATCTACCAATGATAATAAACTGTAAATACTAAACTAAGATAAACATAAAACCAGAAACAAATTAGATGCAGAAAGCTAGCCCCCAGTCTACAGTTGCTCCCAAAATCCACCGCCTCAATTTTGGGATGATTCGTTGTCTATTCAGGTATTCCAGAGATGCAGGGCATATCAAGTTGATTGTGGAGATTTAATCCTCTGCTCCTGAGGGTGCTGGGAGAGATCTCCCTTTCTCTTCTTTGTTCTCACAGCTCCCGGGGTTCAGCTTTGGATTCGGCCCCGCCTCTGCGTGTAGGTCGCCTGAGGGTGTCTGCTGTTCCCTCAGGACGGGGTTAAAGTAGCAGCTGATTAGGGGGCTCTGGCTCACTCAGGCCGGGGAGAGGGAGGGGTACAGAATGCGGGGCGAGCCTGCGGCAGCAGAGACCAGCATGACGTTGCAACAGCCTGAGGCGCACCATCTGTTCTCGCGGGGAAGTTGTCCCTGGATCATGGGACCCTGGCAATGGTGGGCTGCACAGGCTTCCGGGAGGGGAGGTGTAGATAGTGACCTGTGCTTGCACACAGGCTTCTTGGTGGCTGCAGCAGCAGCCTTAGCATTTCATGCCCATCTCTGGTGTCCACGCTGATAGCCGCGGCTCGCGCCCATCTCTGGAGCTCGTTTAGGCGGTGCTCTGAATCCCCTCCCCTTGTGCACCCTGAAACAATGGTCTCTTGCCTCTTAGGCAGTTGCAGACTTTTTCCCGGACTCCCTCCCGGCTAGCTGTGGCGCACTGGCCCCCTTAAGGCTGTGTTCACGCAGCCAACCCCAGCCCTCTCCCTGGGATCTGACCTCCGAAGCCGGAGCCTCAGCTCCCAGCCCCCACCCACCCCAGTGGGTGAGCAGACAAGCCTCTCAGGCTGGTGAGTGCTGGTCGGCACCAATCCTCTGTGCAGGAATCTCTCCGCTTTGCCCTCCACACCCCTGTTGCTGCGCTCTCCTCCGTGGCTCCGAAGCTTCCCCCCCCACCACCCCCCGTCTCCGCCAGTGAAGGGGCTTCCTAGTGTGTGGAAACTTTTCCTCCTTCACAGTTCCCTCCCAGAGGTGCAGGTCCCATCCCTATTCTTTTGTCTCTGTTTTTCCTTTTTTCTTTTGCCCTACCCAGTTACGTGGGGAGTTTCTTGCCTTTTGGGAAGTCTGAGGTCTTCTGCCAGCATTCAGTAGGTGTTCTGTAGGAGTTATTCCACATGTAGATGGATTTCTGATGTATTTGTAGGGAGGAAGGCGATCTCCATGTTTTACTCCTCCGCCATCTTGAAGGTCCCCCGCCTTGGCTTATAATTCTTTATACTTTTAGAAGTTCTTTTGGTGTAGATCTGTTGGTGATAAACTCTTCAATTTTTGTTTCTCTGAAAATGTTTTTATTTCACCCTCATTCTTGAATCAACCGGTTTCAGGTAGAAAGTTGTTTTCTCTCAGCCATATATTATTTCACTAACTTCAAGGTTCTGCTGTTGCTGTGGAAACGTGTGCTATCTGGCTAATTATAAGTGACTAGCTTTCCTCTGTGATTGTTTTTATTCTTACTACAATGTACGGATGTAAATTTTATTTTATTTATTCTGCTTCCTATATGTATGAATTCATATCTTTCACCAATTCTGTATAGTTCTCAGCTGTTCTCTCTTCAAATATCACCTACCATTTGTGTCTCTCTTTATGGGACTGCAATTACATGTGTGTCTGTCCTCCATATTGCTTAACATCCCATACTCACTTTCCCTCTTCTAGTCTCTCTGAGCTATATTCTGGGTTATTTCTCTATTTATTCCTTCCAGTTCACCCATTCTCTCTTCAGTACTCTCTAATCTCTGACTAAACCCATTCATTGAGTTTTTTTTGTTTTTTGTTTTTGTTGTTGTTGTTTCTCAGCATATCATTGAGTGTTTTTTTAAAATTTAATTTAATTTATTTTTTATACAGCAGGTTCTTATTAGTTATCTATTTTATACATATTAGTGTATATATGTCAATCCCAATCTCCCAGTTCATCCCACCCCTCCTGTACCCTGCTTTCCCCTCCTGGTGGGCATACGTTTATTCTCTACATCTGTGTCTCTATTTCTGCCTTGCAAACTAGTTTATCATTGAGTTTTTTAGATTAACAATTATATTTTTTTGTCCTCCAAAGTCCAGAGTTTAGTTTGGATTTTCCAAATCTTCCTAGTCTCTTTTTGCGTGCTCTTTTTGTTTAATTCTTTTATTTATTTCTTTAAGCATTTTATAAACAGCTATTTTATAGTCTATAGTTAATAATTACAATATCTGAAGCCATTATGTATGTATATCTAAATTCACACTTATTCTCAGGTAATTCTACTGTCTTTCCCTCGTTGATGATTAGTTTCCTTATATGCTTGGTAATCTTTGTGGATTTATAAATGGCAAATATTAGTGGGAGCCATAAGTGACTAAAATAGAGATTCTTTTCTCCAGAGAAAATTTGTTTTTGCCTGTTCTGGGAGCAAGGGCTGCTACTAATCTAGGACCACTTAGTTCTTTTAATAATCCTGGTTTAATCAGGGCTTTCAGGTTAAGCCCCTCCAACTTGCCACTGGATTAGTTTCTCAGTTGTACAAGTGACCTTGCTGTTTGCTCTCAGAGCAACCCCTGCTATTTATGTGGGCTTTCAGCACACTATTCTGGTTTCAGCTCAGTTTTGGAGTTTTGTTTGTTTATTTTAGTCCTTTAGAGGTTTTCCTTACTTCCCATGAGCCCAACAATGCAATAAAAATTATGTTTTGAAAGGGCCCTTCATAGCATCATAGTCATGCATGTTGCTGGAAGCAGAAGTTTCTTATTTCATATGCCCAATGTGCACACACTATTAATAGAAATAATTTCTAAAAAATCTCTAAATATTTTGTCTGTCAATCTTAATTTTACAATATTGCTGCATTGTACGTTTTCCAGGATTTTCATTTTAACCCATCTCCCGAAGATTTTCAAGTGAAATCCCATTACTGATTACCAAGGATATGCAAGATGGTTTACCTTTTTCTCTTTTTTTTTTACTTAAAAATTACATTTATTCACATCTTGATATTCAGAGGAGACTTTATTTGAGTTGCTGTATTTTATGTGGAATCCAAGAAAAAGTAGGTTTGGGGCCTGAATTACAGAGAAAATTACCTCCCCCTCCCCCCACTTTTCTGTAGCAATTAAGTGCTGCTTCTGAAGATCATATTACTTTTAAAAAATAGGCTTTTCTTTTTAGAGCAGTTTTAGGTTTACAGCCAAATTGAGTGAAAAGTACAGAAAATTTCCATATACTCCCTGCCCTCACACATGCATAGCCTCCTCCATTATCAACACCTCCCACCAGAGTTGTACATTTGCTACAACTGATGAACTTACATTGACACATCATGATCACCCAGAGTCCATAGTTTACCTTAGGGTCCATTCTTGGTATTGTACACACTTTGGGCTTGGACAAATTTATAATGACATATATCCACCATTAGAGTATCATACTGAGTAGTTTCACTGTCCTGAAATCCTCTGTGCTCAGCCTATTCATTCCTAGCTCTCCCTAACCCTTGGCAACCACTGATCTTTTCACTGTCTTCATAGTTTTTCCTTTTCCAGAATGTCATATAGTGGAATCATACAGTCTGGGCTTACTTTATTGTTGTTGTTATATTTAAACATTTATTGAGGATTACTCTGTCTCAGAGTTGGCAACCTTTTTCTTAAAGGACCAGATAGTAAATATTTTAGACTTTCAGGTCTGTTGCAGCTACTCAGTTCTGCTGTTGTAGTGTGAAAGCAGCCATAGAAATACATAAACAAATGAATGTGGCTGTGTTCCATTGGAACTTTGATTGCAGAAATAGGCAGTGGGCCCATGAGCTGTAGTTTACTGACACCTGATCTATTCTAAGCTCTGGATCGTGGGTTTTTTTTGTTTTTTGTTTTTTGTTTTTTTTTTGCATATTGAATCTTCACTGATATTCACCAACCTTGTTTCGAAGGTTCTGCCTTCTTACACAGTCCACCAAAGACACAGTGGTCCACTTTCTTTCTCAAAAAAGCCAGGCTTTGCCTGCTTAGGGCTTTTACACGTGCAGTTCCCCTTCCTGGAATGCCCTTCCACATGCCCTATGTCTGCTTCCTCCATTATAGCTTCAGATCATAACCTAAATGCTTCCTGCTCAAGAGGATTTCCTTGATTTCCCTCTGTAAAGCCATTTCCCCCCACTTCTCATTGATACTTGCCAAAGAGTTCTGTCATTTTGTTTTAGAGCACTGACAGAAATTTGTAACTATGTATTTTCCATGACGGCAGGATCCATCTATATTCTGACTGTGTATCTAGAGCCCAGCACAGTTCCTGGCAAATAGTAGGTATTCTGGGTAATTGTTTGCTAAATGAACGAAGCAATCCTGTGAGGCAGGTACTGTTACTAGTATCCACCTTTTACAGATAAAGAGACTTCGGTTCCACCGAAGTAAGTAACTTACCCAAAGTCGTCTAGCTAGTAAGTGTCAGACCCCAGATTCAATCTGAGGTGGGTCTGTCTGATTCCAGGCCCTGTGCTGATCTCCAGTCCCTCTGTGGCCTCTTGGTTTCTTGTTATGTGCAGAGTTGAAGAACAAAGTTGCCCAGATACTCTTGGAGACCTGTCAAGGGAGTAAGAGGTGGGGGGTGGAGAGGTGGGCTTACAGAAGCCTGGTGTTAGTATCAAATGAACTGACTCAAGTTAAATAGGAAAAGGATCAGTTACTTAATTGCAAACAATCTCACTGTTAAGGTACAGCTTTATGATTCAGGGGTCAAAACAGTTTTATGCCAGCAGGATCCCAGTGTTCTTATGGTGGTGAAAGGGAAAGTAAGTAGGAAGGTTCCATTCTCAGTGGAGATCCAGGGCAAAGCAAAGTGCCCCAGCTTATCCAGGAGGTCTGGCAACCATTAAAGAGAAATGACTTCCTAAATTCTAACTGACAGGAGGACTGAATGCATTGTACCATCCAGGAGGCAGAGCCCCCATGCTCAGGGAAATGAATATGGTTTAAAAACTCATGGGATCTTTCCGGTCTGTCCCAAGCTTGGGAATTCAATGTGGAACACTTTTTTAAAACAACAATTTGAAAGAAAGTTAATGTACTTTTCTTGGAATTTTGTAAAGCTGTATTTTGCTTATTAGTCAGTGGAAAAACCTATATGACTAAAATATGTTTAAATGTAAGCTGGCTAATAGAACAGACTCAGGGCAGGAAAATAGACCATTTGAAACAAATCAACCATTAATTTCATATGTATTGCTTAAGAAAAAAGAAAACATTGAAGCAAAGTGAAAATGACATGATGGTCCATTTCAAACATTTGGTATATGTAACATAAATGAATTCTATGCAGTGATTCTGTGAGCTCAGCCAAACCATGAGAGCCAGCTTTAAGGACTTCATTGATAACCATGAGTTTAACACAGTTTTGCAGAATTATGTGTTAATTCTCTGAAAGGCATCAACTGTAAATAAGAATATATTACTTTGTCAAAGAAATAATCCATAAACAGAATAAAACTTGTCTGGGTGTGACACTGACTAGCACTTAACTTATGTAGAAGTGGTTGTTCCCAAAGAGAAAGACAAGATACTTATGCTCACACACATGTGTGTGAAAACTATCTGTACTAAGAAAAAGCATATTTTTACATCTTCCTGGATCTTTTACTTTTATGCAGTAAACATAATTCATCATTTTCCAAATAGGAATTGAAGTTACAATAAAGCCCATGTCTTCAAGTGTGTGCATACACACACACACACATACACGCACACACACACACACACACACACACACACCATGATTAATAAAAAATAAAAATTGAAAATGAAAGCCTTGAAAACCTGGAGGAAGTAACTCTGCTAACCACAAAGTCCTTTCTGATTACTATGATTGGTCATCAAGTTTGGCCCTGAACTCCCTGGCAGGCAGGGCAAAAAGGGAAACAGGATAAATTGTACCATTTTTGTTATTAGAAAGGAGGAAATGGACCAGTTCCTGGAGATAGAGATTTTCCTGGCACCAGATATTAAAAACAGTTTCTTGTGTGTGATTTTCTATAGGAATATTGAACCACATAATGGATAATGCCCTCAACAGCCCTTTCCAGCAAATGCAGATGTGGTTTTCATAGAGCTGTCTCCTGCAACAACCCCCAGTAAAAGCTGGTACCATAACATTAAGTGCAACGTAGAGAAGGCACATTTTGTGAGAGTACTGTTTCTTATTTCCATATTGTGAAAGGTACATGGTTTTGCTTTCAGTGCATATTTTAAAGGTCCAGAGAGAAATTCTAATTTGTTTGCCTATGTTGCAGAGATCTGGCATTATTCCTATACCTAGGCATTTCCCCATGGATTTTTGCTTGGGCATATCACGTATTAAAAACTTTCCAGTCACCACCATCTTCTAAATGTTTTGAAAATTCTGAGCTAGCACTCAAGTTCTTCTGTTAGTCTGCCTTTCTCTTTATTCATTAATGATGTAGTAAGGTTTTCAGTAATTTGGCTAAGTGCAGACAGAGGCCCTAAATTATATGGTTATTCATAGGAAGAATAGTGTTATTCATAGGAAGAATAGTGTCAACCCTTTCATCAGATTCAGTGTAAATTATTTCTGCTTTATCTAGGCTTTTCTACTTGTTTTTAATTTTAATTTTTTATTAACAATATTATTTTGTTATCATTATATTTATATAATCAATATGTCAAACTAACATGACTTGTATAACAATCAAAACACATTTTTTTGGTCTCCTACTGCCCCTTTATACATTTAAACAGTGAAGGAAACCTTCTTCATGGCACTGGAAAAAAACTTAGCAGGCCCAGTATCTTTTTTGCTCACTCTTAGGCAAAAACAGTCCTATAGACACTCTAAGACACAGACATTCTGTAATTGGACTGTTCACCTGGGTTTTTCATTAGCAAACAATCAACTGAAATGTACTCAAATGAAGATGTTAAAGATTGGTTAAATCCATTAGCTTAGAAAGGCTAATCGGGTAGTTCTCACCTTTTTGTGTTCACAGCATTCTTTTTTTTTTTTTTTAATTTATTTTTGGCTGTGTTGGGTCTTAGTTTCTGTGCGAGGGCTTTCTCCAGTTGTGGCGAGCGGGGGCCACTCTTCATCGCGGTGCGCGGGCCTCTCACCCTCGCGGCCTCTCCCGTTGCGGAGCACAGGCTCCAGACACGCAGGCTCAGTAGCTGTGGCTCACGGGCTTAGTCGCTCCGCGGCATGTGGGATCTTCCCAGACCAGGGCTCGAACCCGTGTCCCCTGCATTGGCAGGCAGATTCTTAACCACTGCGCCACCAGGGAAACCCCACAGCATTCTTTTAAATTCTATTATTATGTGGACATATCCATTTACTGTCCAAGGCTCAGACTTGTAGCACTACCAAGCATGGTTTGCCCATGTACCAGTAAGACATGAACTTTTGCTGGTGATGACTTGACATTTGCCTTTCCTCTCTTATTTCTTAATTGCCAAAATGACACTGCACTCTACATGGTATCCCACAACCCATTCAGCTTTCTAGCCTCTGGAAGACTTGGCGGTCCTTAGCAGTACAGAGCCTCATTTGTGGCCAGTGGAGAGCTGCCAAGGACTTGGTTTTGCCTTGTCAGCTTTGGGAAAAATCATGTACACTCATTTGTTAGCTCATCCTATATTGGGGAAATGATAAATGTGAGAAATTGTCTAAGATTCCAATTTGCATGAAGATGTTGAATTTTATCCAGGTTTCCATTATTGTTGTTATTGGGCATTGTATATTCACGGGTGCACTTCATTGCTGCATCCAGTGGACAACAAATGGAAATCAAAGGAAGTTTCTTCAGCAAATGTTTATTGGATGCCTACTGTGAACTGAGCACAGGGGCGGGTGATGGAGTGTGGGGAAAGAGGTTGGTCAGCTCTCTTCATTTTAGGAGCACAGTAGCCTAAAGAAGACATAAACATTTGTCCACACTAAAATTATCTATTAAAAAGATAGTGGATAGCTTAGTACACAGCAACTTTTCGATGTCTAGCTTCAAGAACTAAACAACACCCTCTCCACCCTCTGCCTTCTTGCCTGCGCCCCTTATTGGAAGAGATGGGATTTTCTTTTTTGATTGTCCAGAGTTTTGCTGAGTTAGCAAAGGCAGTGCAATTTGCCCAGTCTTAACCTCAAAGACTGCAAGGGGAGTCAGTGAAATATTGCCCAAGCCCAGCCTTGGGTTAGCCATGAATTATGCATTGTGTATTTAGACTATTCTACTGTTATAGTCTGTTTATCTGTTGACTTCCACCAAGATTTAGGGTTTTGTTGTACTTAATAACTTGCTTTATTTTGTTTGACATGTATTTTATGTCCTCCATGTGCATGGATACATAAGATACACAGTCGTGGGTGAGGGTCTGAAGAGAAAGCCCAGCCCTGGAAGCACTAACTTTGAGAACTCTGGGGGAATAATTTTCACATACTTTTTACCCTTACAGAGTGCTAATCAATATGATGAAGAATCAGAGTTTTCCCTGTGAACTACTCCTCGCTTTGCCCCTCTCCAGAAAACAAAACAGTTAAAGGAAGGGAAGGAGAATGAGTTTAGGTTTCTCTTATTTCTAAATTTTGATTCTTTTTTTTAAAGCTGGTCCTTAAATTTAAAAGATGTCAAAAAATGTTCAGTTTATTCCATATTGATGTTCGGTATTGACCACAACTAAGAATTTCACTGTTTTAGGCCATATTCTAATTGTTGATTCTTACTCTTTTATTAAGTCCTATATTCAAAATTGTGATCTGGTGGGGTAGTATAGGGTTTGGCATGTCTCACAAAATAAAAACATCAATGTGAAGGCACAGATGACACTTGATTTTAGCTTAATCTGAAAAAAAAATCTCAGACATTTCTCCATTTGTGTTTAGGAATTTTGAAGCTGTTAAAGGAGAAAAACAAAGTAAGAACCATACTGAGAGTGTTTGTATTTGATATGGTGCATTACAGGTCTGAGAGAGAGGAATATAGGCATATCTTTTTATGTCTATTTATATTTAGCAATTATTTCTAGACTTTTCAAAGCCTATTTTACTTCCTTGATCATATTTCCTTAATAAATATGATCTTTATTAAAACAGAGATTTCAACCTCTAAAAGACTCTCCAAATGGAATTAAGTGTTTACCCAGCCCCTAGTTTCATCAACTTCCTCTTCCCACCACAAGTGTTTATGGTATCTAGGATAAAATCTCTTTCCCCCTATTTAGTCACAAAGAATTAGATAAACGCCTAAAATAAGGACAATTTACATATGTGTAACTCTCCCCAGTTTTAAGAAGCTCTCTTTGAGTCCTCTAAAGACTCCTGTTGGACAGAAGAGGAGCAGAGTCAGGAGTCGTACCCCTTCCCCCACCATGCCCCCATGCCCAAGGTCACACTCATCAGAAATGGAGGATCTCATTTTTTAAATTGAACCCAGGTCTTTTGACTCCAGAGTCTGTGCTCTTTGCTAGGCTCGATCTTTCCTTTAAATAGAAAACCAACAATGAAATAGGTGTTCATTGAGTGTTGTATCCCATTTAGTCAAAAAACATTTATCTACTCTGTGCCAGGAATGTGGCAGGCACTGCGGATGCCCACTGACAAACGAGAGACCTCAGTCCTTAGCTTTGCTGAGCTCACAGTCTGGCTGGGAGATGGGCCAGTGTCTCAGGTTGGGTTTCCCCAGAAACAGGCCTTCAGGCAAGGATTTAGGAACAAGTAACTTATCCAGAGGAGGAGAAAGTTGAGATATTCACTCTCCATCTTTATTCCACCCTTAGCTGAGGGATGCTCCCAGGAGCATGAGCTTTTGGTACACCTGGCCTATATGTGCAGGGCAGGCTAAGAAGAAGCCTTCAGGTGGTGTTGCAGGTTTCCACAGTAGGACTCTGTTGGCAAATTCTGTGGTTGTGAATGCTGAGGGGATGAGAGTGAGGTGCTGGCCAGAATGTCTGCCACAGGGAACCGGACAGCAATTTGTGATTAGTGTGCTGTGGGAGGCTGCACGGGCACTGTAAAGCCATCAAGGAAACCTTTCCAGAGAAGCCAGCAGTTCCCTGAGACCTGTAAGATGAGCAGAATTAGGCCGGCAAACGCTGGGGTGGAAAGTGTTCTAGGTGAAGGGAACTATAAGAAGTTCCATATTGCTGGAGTATGGTGAGAGATGGGCAAGGCAAGGTAAACAGAGGTTGATCCCAAGAGCCCTGAAAGCCACAATAGAGAATTTGGACTTTATCCAGTGGGCAATAGAGAATCATGGAAGGCTTTTCAATGGAGGCATGTCATGATTAAGTTTGCATTTGGGGAAGATCCTTCAGGCTTCAGTTCAGAGAACGGAGGGAAGAAGTCACAGTAGGAGATTAGAAGCCCAGTTAAGAGTATTTTGCGGTAATCCAAGCTTGTGAGGCTAAGTCATTGCCTTAAATCTGGGCAATAGAACAGCCTTTCTTCAGGCTGATGAGTCCCAACAGTGTCAACGCTGGCTGCCAAATCAAATCATATTGATGCCAAAAGGTCTCTTGGCCTTGTCAAGGGATATGGATGATGGCTCTGGAACTTCTCTTGCCTTTTTGCATCACCAGTAACCTCATGACCCTCTATGTTTGATCATTTGCTTAAATAGGAAAGTTTTTATTTCCTTTTTCAAAAATGTGGCTAAATTTTTTTTTTAACTCTATCCAGTTTATTATCCCCAGATTACAACCCTGTGCCTTTCTCTTCCAGTGTTCCTTGTGAGTTCTTCTCAGACTAATTGTTTGAAAAAATGATAGCAATTTTACCTGACATAACCCTGCACAATGCCTTTTTCTTTCTTCTTGCACATAAATTATTTTCTTTCATTTATACTGAATGTTTTTTCTTTAAACTAAGTTGTATATTAGGCTTATTGTCAGCATCCCTATAATTTCTCTATGCATCAGTGTTGTCTTTTTGGCTTAGAAACTCCTAAGGGGCCTCAGGTCTAATCTGTATAAATCTTGCAGAATAGTAGTAAGTACAAAATGTACTGCTCAAGTAAGTTTGGTGCTGTTGACACTTTGTTTTCAGCTTCTCTGAGCATAAGGCTCCTGTGGATTTAGAAAGAACATAGCATCCATGGCCCCAAGATGCAGTTAACAAAGGCTCTCTGAGGCAGTTCAGGTGGGTTCTTCTGTTTTTCTACTTCTGTTTGCAGGACAATCATGGTGGGTCATAAGTTACAGGACAAAATTGGGGACATCTAGTATAAACCACAAATATTACACCTAAGGCTAGTGTTATATTCTAGAGCAATGACAATGAAACATTGTAACCTCCACGACAAAGATAAATCTTACCAAACTGTTGAGTGAAAGAAGCCAGGCACAAAGGAGAAGAGAATGTATGATCCCATAAAGTCCAAATAAGCACAACAAATCTATGGTGTTAGAACTCATGACAGTGATTACCCCTGTTAGGAAGTGACTGAGGGAGTGCACAAGAAGGCTTTTGAGTGCTGGTTATGTTCTGTTTCTTGGGATGGGCACTGGATACACACGTATGATCACTTTGTGAACTGCGTGGAGTTGTACATTTATGATGTGTGAAGTTTTCTGTATGCATGTTATTCTGTAATAAATTAATTTATTTAAAAACAAAACAAAAATGAAAATGGAAACTTCAGGCCTCGGAACTGAACAGAGCTAACTTTCATGGCCATTTACCCCAGCCTATATATGTTTGTATCTGGGAAACCAAGGCCCAGGGAAGAGGAAGGGTATGTTTAAGGCCTTTGACCAACTACTCAGCTGTGGAATTGATATGGTGCCCAAAGGGACTTAGCCATTGCTCCTGTCTCTATATCATCCTAACTACTTGATGGGCTTGGTATATCTAGATGAGAAATGAGGAAGGAGACTGAATTCTTAAGGGAAATAACCTCTAAGATAAAAATTCACAGGACAAAAGGATCAAAATACCTTTGTGTTGCTTTTTGTTTGCTTTGAATTGTCTCCTGTCCTCCCACTGTAGCTAATGATCATACCGGGGAGAAACAGAGGAGATTTCATGGGCCCTTTCCTAGCACATGGCCTGGACTCAAGATACTTTTTGAGGAGTGTCTCCTGCTGCCCAGTGTTTAAGGAACTGTGAGATTGTCCGTGGAGATTGTGGACCATCTTTTAAGGCAGACATGGCTCTTCATCCCAGCTGGGACTGACCTAACCCCTGCCACATTCTCCTTGACTTTCAGATAAGAGACGGGAGGTAGTAAGACTTGACCTAAACAGTATTTGAAGAAAATGGATTTAACTGGGTCTATGAGGGATTAGTTAAGAAGCCTCTCTTCTCCCTTCTTCTAGGAAGTTTAATATAGAAGGTTCTGGAAGTGCTGGCTTGTTTTGTGTGGTTACATAATGAAAGGATTGCAAGAATGAATGTGCTCTTGGTGTCGTAGTCAGTAATACTGGGGGCTGGGTCGACATCAAAAATCTCCCAGGGTTGGAGAGGTCTCTTTCAGACATAGCTTTCGTATCATAGGTACTAAAAGGTCCTAGGAATCAGAAAGCCTCTGTGTTTCAGAAACTACCATGAGACTTCTTGGGGCTTGAGCTGTGCTCTCGTCTTGAATATTTGATGTTGAGACTCTTTTGAGCCTGTAGGGGTAGTATTGTCAATGTGGACTGGTAAATCTTCTCCAGTGAGTTCTTATGATTAATAGATATCTGTTTGGGGTCTTTGTAGATTTACTGGAGAGAGGAATGTTTCTTATCTCTCTTGTTCCTATTTCTCATTTAAAATAAAATGAAATATTAGTGAGTAAAAGATCTTATATGAGGTAAAATGCATAAAAAGTTAATAGTGAAATATTCATGTAAGAAATAATTAAGATGCCAAGTCAGGCCCTGTATCTGAATGGAGATGGCTGAGCTTGGCTAACAACAATAAAAATAGAAGTTATTTTTTAGCAAGCAAGCACTGGGCTTTATCTAACATATGTCTCATAACAACCCTACTGGGTATTAATAGACATGTACTATTCTTATCTCCATTTTACAGATGAAGAAATTGATGCTCAAGGACACTGAGTACCTTGCCTAAGGTCAAGATCGTAATTAAAGGAGCTAGTATTAAAACCAAGTTGTCTCTGACCCCACAGGTCATGTTGCATCCATACGTATCTAGGACAAGGACTCAAAGCATTATATTTTCTCCTGGGAGTGACCTTTCTAAGAGCTGAGTAGATCTTTCCTTTTGGATACAGGCCACGGGCATTTTTCATTATTCACCATCTTGAGGGAGATGCTGCCGTTGTTGTCCTTGGGTAGGGCTCATTCAACTCACCCTCCAATCCAGCTACAGCCCAAACCTGGAGCAACATTTCCCTCGGACTCTGGCTTAGTGACGGACATTCAGAATGGTAGGCAGGTATTGGTCAAGACTTTGGAGTGGATAAATTTTGGTTCAGATGACTTTTATCGTTCTAAGCCTCAGTTTATTCATCCATAAAATGGGAATAATAATAGTACTTATCCAATGTAACAGACTTACTGGGAAGGCTTAATTAAACATTTATGTAAAATACCTGGCACAGTGCCTGGCTCATAGTAAGTATGCCAAAATTATAGATATTGTTATTTATAATCAGCAGCAGCAGCAGGAGAGCCTTATGCACACACCTACACTCACAGTCACACACACGGAATTAATCGTGAGGCCAGACTCTAGCATGAAGAACCAGAGACTGGACTCTCTTGCCCCTCAGGAATGAACTCAATGGGCATGGACCTTGGCACCAAGAAGGCATTTGAATAATTTTCATGACATTGGGTTCAGTGTGTAGAGGGCTCTGTAATTCCTTCCAAAATTCATGGTTAAGCAAGGCTCTGGCTTTCTCTAAAGAACCCCCCTACCTTCCACCATCCCACCATTCACACATGTTCCACAGAAGGACAGGACTCGACTCATTTTTTATCAGATTTGCAAAAGAAAATTATTCCACTGTATGTTGGCATATTGCAAGCTAAATGTGACATAGTATGGAGAGTTAAACTCAAATGATGAAGGAATTAAAAGAAATTCCCACATCTAAAACAGATGTACAGGCAGGATCCATACGTGGTAGTCAATTCATGATTTAAGAAAATAAGTGAAAGGATAAATGCACATTTCAAGATCTAAGTCTTTGTTCAATATTTTAAACACATGGTTGATTTCAAAGTCCCTTTAACCACTGAGTTGGAAAGCAAACCACTCAGAAGTAGCTGGCACCTTGGAGGAAAGGATTAGAATTCCTTGTGTCCTTGATATGTTAAAGAAGTGATCAGAAACAATCAGTCTGAATCCAGTTCAATGGGGCAGGAGAAAAACAAACTCTGTGAGCGGAAGGTGGTAGAGATCTGGCTTTGTGTAGATCCAGTCAAGACAGCCCACCCCAAGTAGAGGCATTGCTGAAAGTCAGGGGCACTTCTAGGCAGCATTAATGAGAAGCTGTGGACTATACAGGTCTCAGGAGGCATCTCTCACTACCTCTTCATTGGCACAAGACAGAGTACCCTTCAATGCTGTGAGAGATTCACAGAGTAGGAAAGAGTTGAGGTTGAGGAACGCAGGGCATTAGGGGGTTGGGAAGTGCGGAAAGACAGTCGATGTAAAGACCGTGAAAAGCAACTATTGCCCATGGAAACAGGATGAAGATATAGTCTCAAAATTATAGCACAGGGATTGAGGTTAGCTAAAAGAAGAAACTGAGAAAATGTGGGGGGAGAAACCTTGAAACTTTATAAGTTTAATAGCATCTTTTTTTTATAATAATTTGAAGTGAGATTTAGTTAGATGGCAAAGGATGGTGCTGGTTAATTTTCTGAAGACCCTTTCTGTCATCTAAACACTCAAAGGCTAAGCAGGAATATTAAGAAAGTCTTCTGATCTGGATTTATTTTAAGGTTCTCCATGTGTACCCTGAACGATCTCACTTCCCGGTGGTTCTTTTAGTCATTCTGTTTGGGTCAGATGTTCTTTTTTCAATTCCTGTGTAGCAATCCTACCATTCTTTCAAGGCCTAGCTTAAATGACACCTCTTCCAAGAAGTCTTTCCTGCAGCTGGAAGTAACCTTTACCGTTTCCGAACCCCCATAGTGTTGTACTACGGTTCCCTCCCCTGTGATGCTTTCTGTCATAAAAATCTTTGGTTATTCCTTTAAATGTTCTTGTTATCCAGAATTATCCACATATATTAAGTGTTAAGTAATATATGATGAAAGGCTAAATGAACAGCTTTTTCTTTTGTTGGCACTTGTGAAAACTAGCTTTGGTAGCAACTTCTGGCCACATGCAAAGGACTAACTCCTGACAAATAGCAGGAGACTAAGGGATGTTTCCCAGTTGGCTTCCTGTGGATGGTGATTGAAGGACAATTTGAAAAATCAAGGAAGACTTCACCTGTGTGATTGTGATTTGTGCAGACTTACTTTATTGGTGTAGAACCCACAAAACCTAGAAAAATGTGGGAGGGAAAGGGAATAGTAGATGTTAAAACTTAAAGGGTGAAGAAAGCTTACCAAGGTGTCATGTTCGAAGAGGGACTCCAAACAATGAACAGACCAGGGAAGGCTTTTTTACCTACAGACATAATTTATGAGTTCCTATGAAGTATTTCAAAGTCTCACAGAGCTCTGTTGTTGATATGACTGGTTTGGGTCCTATGACCTCATCAAGGCAGCATTTTTTTACACAGTTACATAAGTTGGTGACCAATATGAAGAACCTTGACAAGCTCTATAGAAACTCTTGAAACTCTTTCTTTTTCTGAAAAGATGGATAATGATGAACCTCCGTGGCAGATCTCAAATCACAGTTCCCTCTCAACCTTCATTCTATTCCTCTGTGGAGTTAAAGGGAAAATCACAAAGTCGGGGGAGACAAATCAGAGTTCTCTGAACAGAAACAGAAAACACACATGAGCCCAGAAACACAGGATTTTACATAACCTATGAAAAAATTACTCCTCAAAGACAGTGGTCTCTTTCAGCCTATTCAAAATGAATTTTATCTACTATAACAAGTATTTTTCCCCTCTAGAACAAAAGCATCCTAGTTTAAGATAATATCTTAACCACATGTAATTAATTTTAAAAAGTTTTTTGAATTTAAAGACATGGAATGTGGTAACCCATAGTGGTTAGGGGTGAAAGATATAGAGATGTCATGGAAGCCAATATCATTTTGGATATTCGACAGCTAACCCTAGTTTCTTAGTTACTGTCCAATCTTTTTAATGGCCACCTGTGGCTTTCAGTGTGGGGACCCCACCTTGGGAATGTGTGTTTGGTGATCTTCGCGTTATCACCTGTAGGGGCAAAGCTATGATGTTTTGTCACCCAAGGCAGATGAGTATTTTCCCTGTGTTCTCAAGGATGGGCATTCTCCAACCTCAGTAATCCTAAGTGATAGGCACACTGAGAGATGCTATCAGTCTATCTCGGAAGTTAACTTGCAGATAAGCATCATATTTTTAAATGGCATCAGCAGGGCTTCCCTGGTGGCGCAGTGGTTAAGAATCCACCTGCCAATGCAGGGGACACGGGTTCAAGCCCTGGTCCGGGAAGATCCCACATGCCGTGGAGCAACTAATCCCGTGCACCACAACTACTAAGCCTGCGCTGTAGAGCCCGCGAGCCACAACTACTGAGCCCGCATGCCACAACTACTGAAGCCCGCATGCATAGAGCCTGTGCTCCGCAACAAGAGAAGCCACCGCAATGAGAAGCCCGCGCACCACAACGAAGAATATCCCTCGCTCGCCGCAGCTAGAGAAAGCCCGCACACAGCAACGAAGACCCAATGCAGCGAAAAATAAATAAATAAATACATTTATTAAAAATAAATAAATAAATGGCATCAGCAGAAAAGTTTTTCTTTAGGGCTGTCATTCTAGGGGAAAGAACAAAATATTTCAAAAAGTAAATCCCACATTTCTCATTACTTGAGAATTACTTGAGATTGAATCAGTTTAGCACTAATTGTGATAAGTGGACTGTTGGTATGAGAAAATCAATATTTGTTTATAAAATAGTTTTAAAAGTAACAGTCAATGCTAAGGTAAATATTTATTGGTAGTATAAATATTTGTTCCTTTTTATCCATGGGGAAACTGAGGCCCAGACTGGTTACTTAACCAGGGAGTGGCCAAGCTGACACTTGAGCCCATGCAATTGGCCTGCCAAGCCCAAACTCCTTGCTACTGAGCATACTTCCTCATGTGAAGTGCAGATATTTGTAAAACTGTATGTGAACCCTTCATTTCATGATTTGGTGAGTATTCACTGCATCACTGTAGGCGCTACTGGGTGAGAATTATTTGATGGCGTGAGTGAAAAGTGTGCCGCTCTGTGTGGGACACCTCAGGGTCCAACTGTAGGATAGGGCCACATTTTGTGGCCTCTGCTGTGGCTGGCTACACCAGCTGTTTCTGGCTTTGGAGTCCAAGGTGTGAATTATGACTCTGCCATTTGCTCTCTGCTGAACCTCACTTTACTTTTTTGTAAAATGGGGATAGTAACAGTCCCACCTCATAGTGGTGGAATGCCAATTAAATGAGAAAACTTGAAGAAAGCAATCTATTGTTCAATAAATGATAGTGTTTGTTGTGGTTGATATTGTCATAATGACATGAATATGTGATATTTTACCTGTCTTGGCAGCAAACATACTATCAAATTAACATACACAACGTTATTCTATTCATTATGTTGATTGAGTACCCTCTGTATACAAAACAGCGTAAGAATATCTGCAGAAAGACTAGAAGCCTGGAAGAGAGCTTGTGGACTAGCTGGGAGGACAGAATTCAACAATGAAATGGAGCCTTGCTTATGTTTTGCCATCAAACACTCCTGGTGCACAGTAAATGCTTAATAAATAGTAGCTTCAGTGATTGGATTGTAAGCCCAGGAGGTGAGAAGTATGCTTTATAGATTCCTTCAGTATTTCCAATGGCAATAACAGGCAGAGTACCAAGTATACAGTACTATCTATTTTTCAAATATTCATTTGATACCTCTTACTTATAGTGACAAAAAATAATAATGGGGGTGATGAACGTTATTTAAAATCTCAGTGGATCTTTCCAAGTAGACAGGTAACTTGATCTGATTTGTATCTTGAAAAGATGGTTCAGGCTGCCATATGGAGAGTGGGGAGGAACTTGGAGATAGTGGGAGCAAAAGAGCCTCTATGCCATCAGGAAGCCTTTCCTGATGCACCCTACTCATGACAATAATGTAGTACTTCTCATTCCCCATTCCATTTCCCCTGATGGTTTTTTGTTTGCTTTTTTTTTTTTTGCCCCTATGTTCCCAGAACCTAGAATAGTTCTTGGAACATAGGAGGGACTCAGTAATTGTTGAATAAATGGATAAAAGTGATACAGTCAGTAAGGAGCTTATTGGGGTTGTGACATGTGACATGGTAGCAGTCTTCCCAATGGAAATGGAGAGAAAAGTACTGATTTGGGATGCCTAAATGGAGTGAACCTGGTGGGTAAGAGAGGGAAGTCAAGGATAATCTGGTCTGTTGGTCTGATTAAATGGCCAGATGGTGGTGCCTGTTTCTGAAATGCAAAAGGAAGGAGAGGGAAGAGGGAAGGGTGGGGGGAGCTGGGGATAAGCAGAAAAAACAATGGGACTGAGCACCCAAGGCGCCCAGGAAAATGCTGGGATTACCCCTTAGGTAAGTCATCTGTGGTCTTTTATATGAGCAAGAGTGTCTGCCTGACACAGGCAGACCTTTCTCAGTGGGCTCTCTCTCCTGGAGAGGTGGGAATGAAAAGAATTCCAGTTGAGGTGTGAGAAAGCCTTAAAATAAAAGAATGTATCAGAGTACACAGCGGGAACCAATATGGGGTGCCCCTCCGTGATAGTCCAGGGATATCTGTATGGGAGCCTGAGAGGAGAGGAGCAGTGAGATGTCTTCCCAGGTCCCTTCTTTTGACAGCTCGACCATTCCCATTTTACAGGGAAGCACCGAGGAATGAAGGAAGGTACCTATAAGCTGCTTTTCCAATATGGTCCTTCATCCTTTGTATGCCTCTTCCTTTTTTTTTTTTTTTTAAATATAAGAGCCATTTCTCTCCTTAGACTTTCTGAGGAAAGAAAAGGGACCAAGCAACCAAGGCATGACAAAAACGTTTTTTGAAAATTAAATGAATGCATTGTATGAACTTGAAAATTCACAGATAACAAATGGTTCTTCCCCCAGGCCTTCATTAGGATCATTTGGAGAAGTCAGGGAATGTTTTCTGAGTACCTACCCTGGAGAGCAGTGCTGGTGGGAAGGGCTGTGGTGTCAGGGATGTTAGAGTCTTTTTCTTCCCAGTGCTTCTCCTTCCAAGAGTTCAAGTGTTACTTTCAGTCTCACATGAAGGGCTCTGGAAGAGGTCTCAAGGGCAGGTCTGAACTTGAAACAAA
Organism: Eubalaena glacialis; assembly: GCF_028564815.1. Classification (NCBI taxonomy): domain Eukaryota; kingdom Metazoa; phylum Chordata; class Mammalia; order Artiodactyla; family Balaenidae; genus Eubalaena; species Eubalaena glacialis. The sequence goes on along the minus strand of NC_083722.1, from coordinate 79,489,384 downwards.
GTGATGAATATGGGTATCCTCTGCAAAATGTCCCAGCCCTGGACATCCCTTCCTGGGCTTTGCTGTGGCTACCTCGACATTATTTTCAATATTAACAGAGTACTCAGCTCAGCAAAGGCAAACTTCCTTGCTCAAGGTCTTACACAAAGTCTTCGGCAGCAGCCCAGGACAACAGCCATGACTGAGTGTCCAAATATATTTGGGTGACATACTGCAAGCTGAGGCCCTGGAATTCACTGATGGTTTCCTTCAAAGCCTTTTGTTGCCATTCCCCACTTAGGAACTTTTAGTAAATAGTGATGTGGAAAGATTTTGATTCTCATGAACTCTTCCTGGCATATCATTTACTGACACATAACATAGAACTAAGGAACATGGTAAGATGCTCCCAACCCAGTGTGGGGAGATATTTGCCGTAAAACTTGTGATCAGGAACATGGAAGATTTGGCTGGATTTGAATCTAGGATTTACCACCTACTAGATTTGTGACCTGGGGCAAAAGGTACATCTGTAAAATGGATATAATTTTGGCATGTCCTAGCTAAAAGTAAATTGTTGTGAGTAGGAAATGAAATAATGTATGTAAAACACTCATCTCCATACAATAACTGGCACATGTTACACATTCAGGAAATAGTAGCTGTTATGATTGAGATATTCTTTTATATTATGTTATTTGTATTCACTTATTGTATGGCTTTAATTCTAATTGCAAATTTTTTCCACTTTGATATTTTTCAAATTGGAACTTGTAATTGATTTTTTAGGTTTGTTTATTCTGTTTTATATACCTATTGGCTATTATGAATAGAAAGTTTTCCCATTGTCTCTTTGAACTGGCAGTACAAGTTATAGGAGAGCTTAGTGAATTTTTTTAACCTGTTACTTTCCTGAATTATTTTATTAGTTCGAGTAGTTTTTTAGCTGATTCTTACGCTTTCTGAGTAGATAATCGTATGACCTGTAAATAATGATGATTTGGCTTCTCTTTTACGATAGCTATGTTTTAATATCCTCTCCTTGTCATATTGCTTACTTAGAATATCTGGAACAATACTAAATACTAGTGACTAGAGTGGGTGTCCTTGTCTTGTATCTGGTTTTCATGGGAATGCTGCCAGTAGTTCACCATTATTATGTTCACTATTCAGATGAGATCATCCTTATTAAAGAGGTGCACTCTTATTTTTAGTTTCCTGTGATTTTATATCAGGAATTTTTCAATTTTTACCAAATGCCTCTTAAGCATTTTTCTAAATCAATGGATCTCAAAGGTATACGTAAGAATTCCCAAAGAGCATTTATTAAAAAAAAGAAAAAGACCAGGACTTGATCCAGATATGCTGCAGGACAATTTGCCATGTTAAAAATCGGGCCCATGATGCTGATGTGTACCACTGATTAAGAAGCATTGACTTGGATGATCACATATATTGAATATATTTGTCTCTCTTGACTTATGATGTGATAAGTTATATTACAGAACTCCTAATATTAAACCATCCTACTTTCCCTGAATAAATCTTACTTGGCTATGTTTATATTATTCTTTTAATATGTTACTGGGTTTTCTTTGCAAGTGTTATGACTTATGGTTTTTATATCATAATCATAAGTGGAATTAGCCTATAATTTCTTCTTTTATGTATCTAAGCCATGGCAGCTTTGAAGATTAAATTGTGAAGCAGTCTATATTTCCAAAACTCTTTAAGCAGACAAAAAAAAATTGATCTGTTCTTGAAAGTATGAAAGTACTCTGTCAAGGGACCGAAACCCAGGGCCATTTTTGGAGATAATTATTTTGCAACATATTCCATTTATTTCATGATTTTTGGGGTATTATCTTCCTTTTCCCAGTGAATTTTATTATTTTTATTTTCCCAAAGTATTATCCATTTCATCCACATAGAGATCTATTGTCCTCATTATGATCTCTTCTTTGTCTATTATATTACCGTGCCTTTCGGTCATTTTGTAATTATTTGTTTGAATTCTCCTGCCGTCCTTTTTTTTTGTTGTTTTGATTAGACAGCCCAAGAAAGAGGGGTTTTGTTGTTTTACTTTTTGTTTTCCTAATATTTTTGTTTGTGAACATCGTTTCATTGATTGGTCATTTACGTGTATCTCTCGTGATTTGCCTTTTCATATCATTTGTCCATATTTCTGCTGGGCTAGTGGATCTTTTTCTTATTAATGTGTCAAAGAATGTGCAGACTCTTTATCCGAAATGTGCTTACCTAATTGTCGTTTATCTTATAGCTTTGCTTATGTGAGGTCTTTTGCTATTATTTGTTTTGGGTTTTTGTGGTGGTTGATTGTTTTTTGCCCCATAGAACTTCTATAATTACAGTAAGTCCCCTACATATGGACGACTTCTGTTCCGAGAGCCTGTTTGTAAGTCGAATTTGTTCATAAGTGTAGGAAAGTTAGCCTAGGTACCCGACTAACACAATCGGCTATATAGTACTGTACTGTAATAGATTTATAATACTTTTCACACAAATAATACATAAAAAAACAAACAGGGGACTTCCCTGGTGGTCCAGTGGTTAAGACTCCACGCTCCCAATGCAGGGTTCCGGGTTCAATCCCTGGTGGGGGAACTAAGATCCCACATACTGCAACTAAGCCTGTGCGCTGCAGCTACTGAGCCCACGCACTCTAGAGTCCATGCACCGCAACTAGAGAGCCCGTGCGCCTCAACGAAGACCCAGTGCAGCCAAAATAAATAAAACGAAGAAAACATTTTTAATCTTACAGTACAGTACCTTCAAAAGTACAGTAGTATAGTACAACAGCTGGCACATAGGTGCTGGCATCTAGTGAACAGGCAAGAAGAGTTACTGACTGGAGGAGGGAGAGGAGGTGGGAGATGGTCGAGCTGAGGGATTGTCAGCAATAGGAGATGGAAGGCAAGCTGCAATTTCACTCATGCCTGACGTGGATGGCAGAGGTTCTGGTTCCTTGCTGGATTCAATTCTATCTACCCTCTTGAGAAGACGATCCAGTGATGTCTGGGTAGTAGCTCTTTTTTTCTCATAGATGACACAAGTAGCACTGGATTGCATTCTGAATGGCTGCTGCAACCTTCATGTACTGTTGTACATTGGGGTCCTTTGCCTCGAAAACTAACAGTGCCTCCACAAATAAAGAAAATCCCCTTGCCATTTCCTGCATCGTGAATCTCTTTGGTTCTTCAGTTATTTATTCTTCCTCTTATCTCTCTTCGTCCTTTCTCTGGGCCTCCAATCCCATCAGGTGTTCATTAGTAACCTCTGCGTGTTGCACAGCAAGGAGTTCGATGAAGTTGTCCTCTTGCAGATCTAGCTCCAGCTTCTCTCTGAGGGTCACTATGTTGCTGAAGACCTCTTTGGATTCCTCGTCCACCTTCTCAAATCCATGAAAATCATGGACAAACTGCAGGCAAAGTTTCTTCCAAACTTCAATCATGGTGACGGCCGTAACCTCACACCAAACAAAGTCAATGTTTTTTATAGCCTTGTAGGTGTTATAGTCCTTCCAAAATTGTCACAAGGTTGTTCCTGATTTGTCACTTGCCTTTACTCTCTGATGAAAAGTGTGACGTAAATAATATTTCTTGAAAGTCGGTATAACTCCCTGGTCCATAGGTTGGATGAGCGATGTAGTATTCAGTGGCAGATGCACTATTTTGAAGTTGAGATGAAAGTCGTGTATGAGTGGGGGGTGGCCCAGAGCACTGTCGAGCAGCAGAAAAACGTTGAATGGGATGTCCTTCTCCAAGCAATGTTTCTCTACCTCTGGGATAAAGTGGTGGAAAAACCAGTCCTGGAAAATGGCCTGTGTAACCCAGGCTTTGGGATTACTCTTCCACACAACAGGAAGAGAGCCCTTAGCTATGCTTTTAAGGGCTCTTGGGTTCTCTGAATGATAAACTAACAGAGGCTTCAGCTTCATATCGCTGGAAACATTGCCACCAAACAACAGAGTTAGCCCATCCTTTGCTGCTTTATAGCCTATAGCCTGGCATCAACTTTTCCCCTTTACTGATGTAACTTTGGTCTGGCATCCTCTTCCAGTACAGTCCTGTCTCACCCACATTAAAAACCCATTCGGATAAATACGCAACCTTCATCAATAATTTCTTGAAGCATTTCAGGAAAATCTCAGGCAGCTACCATATCTGTACTCACTGCCTCGCCACTTACTTTTATGTTGTGAAGGTTGGCTCTAGCCTCGAACTGATGAAACCAGCATGGCTGGCATTGAAAGATGCACCCTCTGATTCTTGGCTGTGTTTCTTCTTCAGGTCTTCCTAGAGGCTTTTAGCTTTCTCTCGAATCAGCATTAAGCTGAGCGGGACTCCACGCTGATGCTGATCCTGCATCCGCACACTGAGAAGTTTCTGCATCTCCTCCATCACTTTTCCACGCTTCTTCGATATTATTGTCGACATCACCGGCACAGCAGACTTCACATGTTCCATTATCTTGTCCTTGTTCTTTACTACCATCTTTATGCCTCGCTCCGCTCTCTCAATTATTTTCACTTTTGTTTCCATTGTTATTGCTTGGTGCTTCTTAGCAGTACCAGCTACATGACTGCTGCTTTTACGCTTGCTTTCAGACATCCTGGCCTTGAAATAAAGATAGTGTACTACTGTATGCTATACAGTACTGTACAGTAAAGTACACAAAAGCACAACCACTTGTAGAGGATGCACACATGTGACAACGTACGCCAGACATGAACTAACTTACATGATTGGACGTGCGAACGCACGTTTGCATCTTTGAAAGCTCGCAACTTGAAGGTTCGTATGTAGGGGACTTACGGTATATGAATCTCAGTCTTCTTTTACAATGTCTGTATTTCATGTCTTTTGAAAAGTCCTCCCAATGCTAAGATTTTGAAAATAAAAAATTGAGAAATGAAATAACTGGGCATTATGACTAACAAGGGACATGAAGCATAGTCCTCCCCATAAATACTCCTCCCCAGCCTCCTCTTCATCCTTCTTTTTTCCCTCCTCCTTACCATACCACTTCGAATGGGGAGGAAAAGTGCCAAAAATAGAGTCTTAGAAACAGCCATGCTTACCCAAACCATATTTCTAGAGGACCTGGTTTTCGCCACAATTATCACTATCAGTAGCCCTCCTAGGATTTAAGGAACACCTGCACATATATTCATGTACATATATTCATGCCCACATGTATTCTTTTAGTTATGCATGAGTATATGCATATACATACACACACACGGGTTCTAGTGTAACAAATCTCTTTTTTGAAAAATTAAAAATATTTTTTCCCCACGGGTATTAGATTTATTCCATTGAAGAAGGATCATGTTGACCATCAGTGAACGTTAATAAACTTACTTAATCAGATGTGAAACATTGTCCAGGAAATATCCTATGCCCTGAAAGTTTTGTTTCTTTTAAGAAACATGAAGAAACACCACAGACATGATTTTTAAAATAATTGCCTCATATAGGAAATAGACAATTATGTCACATTTCACCATGATAAACAGTACACTAAATGGGCACAGTATTCTAAAATTCACATGTGGAAGAGAACCACACAAGTATAAAAAGTAAAATTTATATACAGGATTAAGGGTAAAAGTGTATGTTACAACATGTTTGCCTGATAGTGTATAATTGCTGAGCATTATTTGTCAGTTAGAGAGATCAGCTAAAGCCCGGTGTATAAAAATTCATGCCAGTAGGAAATTTACTATAAATCAAAGTCTAGATTACTCCATAACATTACGTCTTCGAGTTGTAAATTAACTTGCACAAATTTGGCTTTCTGGGTAATGAGCAACATTTCCAGTGGAGCTGGAGGTCGTCCATAAATAAGTTCAGATTACAACAAAGCCTCACGTCTCCTTCTGCTGTCCTGGTAGCATATCTTCATGTCTGCTTTTGTTGCCAGACTTCCATCCAGAGATGGCCTGGAGGGTGTCCTTGGGTGTGGGCTAAGGACCATCTTTAGCCCTGTCTGTAGCTAAAATGTAGGTAAATTTCATTTTTACTGTAACGAAGCTGCAACTGTTTCCTGCTCTAGCTGGGTACAGTTCTGCCTTCCAGCAGGGTGTTGCCCCAGAATCTGGTGATGTGTGGGTCTTCAGATGCCACCCTGAAGCCCCACGCCCCTGGCACTGGCACATCACCAAGCGTGAAGCACAGAGTGCCAAGTGCTTCTGCCTGGCAGAGCCATTTGTCCTTGGGGAGAAATGACATGTTACTTTTTGAGATGCTGTATATTGCTGTTTTTTTTTTTTTTTTAATGTGTTTTCAAATGTCCTTGGGGTGAGAGGGGGACAAGGAGGAAGACACTTGGGCCTTGTAAGCGAGAGTCACAGAAAAGATGGGGCTGAGGAGTTACAGTTATCCACAGTGTTTCTTCAAAACCCACCAGCCAAATGGAATCACGTTAAACAGAACAACTACTATTAATACTAATACTGAAACTAATACTGATGGTAATTCTAGCCATAGTGCAAATGCCTAATATTTGTATGTATTTGCTATGTGTCAGGTACTGTGCTATTATTCTGTATGTGCTTTCTCTTTTCTTCTCCCAGCAACTCTATGGGATGGTACCAGTTATAAGGAACCCAAGGATTAGAGAAGTCTAGGTCAAACCTCTGCAGTTACCAGCTTCAGCTTATAATCTCAAGAAAGCTCTGGAGCCAGTATTCAAAGCCACGTCTGGCTAGCCCACAACTTGTCCCTTAACTGGCTCTTTGTGTCCTTCTAGGATGTACATCAGAGACTCATGCCATTTCTTTGTATAGGGATTTTCCCCTCTGCTCCTAGGTTCCTCTGGTTTCGAGAGTCCCCAGTTGATGTTCCTCATGAATCTCTGGACCATCTCCTCTGTAGTCCCACCATATCCACTCAGTGGCTTCTCTGCTCCATCGCTGTCTCACTTACGTCTGTTCCACCCTTAGTCACATTTTGTGTCTGAAGAATTAAATCATCAGTATGTTCTTATTCCTTAGTCTTCTCCATGAGAACCTCTCTTTCAATTTCCATGCTTATCCTGTCTCTATGGGGCACAGACAGGCCTGCTTCTGACTTTTGCAGGGCCCAGGACAAGTGGGCAAACTGAGGCTCAGTTTGGCTGATGTGTTCTTCTTTGTAATTCTAGTTCGCTTGGTCAGTTACTAAACTTTCAACAACAACAGTAATAGCAACAACTTTCTTAAGAGCCAGAAAAGAAAAAGAAATTCCATGTGGGTGTTTTGATATGCAGGCCCTCAGAGCAGGGGCCTAGGCCAGGGAACCCTCTAGCCCGGTCTCAGGATGGAAGGAGGCTTAGTCCTAGCTCAGTGAGGCTGCGCTGGGGGACCACCACCAGACTGCCTTTCTCATCCTTTTTCTCCTCTGGCACACAGGCTTATTGTCCTTCTTTCCTTTAAAACTGAAAGGAAAATGGATTATGCAAATTATACTGACACACAGACTTCCCCTGAACAAACCTCACACAGAACAAATCATATTATCTGGAAACTGGCAGAGAAGAGCAGGTTTGAGCTTGTAACTTGTCTGCTACTGTGACTATCGGAAGGTTGGGGAGGGAAAGTATTTTTCTGATCCGATTTTTCTGGTCAAGCTTGGGGAGGGCATTCTTATTATCTTTTCTCTCTGTCTCATCTTCTCGCACTTATTCATGTTATCTTCTCTTTCTCTCTCTCTCACTCACACACACACACACACACACACACACACACACACATACACACATACACCTTTATTCATCAGGGAGAAGGAGGAAGGAAGGAAACAGAGGAGAAGGGACAAAATAGTAAAGTAAAGACAAAGAAGTTTTTTCCCCTGAAGTTTAGTAGATTGGAAGCTGAGTAACGAGGTGAAAGGTAGGATGACACATGTGGGGACTTCTGAGGCATGCCAGGCTCCTGTGTTAGCTATATAAAGGCCCCCATAAGGATGCTGACTCTTCTCAAATGTCCACTGAATTAAAATTTTTCTCTAGTTAGACCAGGGAGTTAGAATTAATGTTGGTGTAAGCAGTGACCTATAACAATTTAAAATTTAATGAGGCAAGAACCAAATTGGGCTTGTGTTTTATGTCTCTAAAACTTGTAAAACACACCATTCTCTTAACCATGTTAAAATAAATATTGGTAATTAGTTAATATTAATGGATATTTTAATGAAGGTCTTTCTTTTTAAATGGAAAATAAAGCAAATTGACTGGAAAAGAATATCATGTTCCCCCTGGCTGGGCCAGACCATGCTGTTTACCTGGTGGCAGCCACCCAGCCTCAAGGCTCAAGGCAGAGGGTGTGGGGTGGATGAGCACCTCCAAAGGCCTGGCCTTGTAAAACCAAACCTGCAGAGTGACGACCAGTGTCACCACGTGTGAACCAAGTCTGCGGGAAACCACTGGAGCAGGACCGGGAGAACCCAACCTGCCAACAGGAGAGCTGAGGGAGGGCCGGGTGTACCGCAGCATCATAAAATTGACAAAAGACCATTGAGTCTGGGAGTCCCTGAGCGCTTTGTCATCCTGCTCCAGGCCACAGCTCAGGGGATTTCACTTTCCCAGTGTCTAAATGAGTGCTCGGCTCCGAACTTGGGCTGTGGAATTCATCTTAACTTGCTAGAAGAACCAATGTTGACATAATGCCTCCCTGCATGAGATCCTGCGGGTGCTCTTCCCAGCCAGCTAGGTGGTTCTTGGACTACTGGGAACATTGCGGTTATGTCCCATTGTCTTCCCTTTCCCTAAAGTAAGGACCATGTTTCACCCAGCCCGGTCCGAGACTGAAAGTATCATATTAAAACTGTGTGTTAAGTGAGGGTGTGCCATGTCTCAAAGGCTGTGGGGCTAATTGCCGCTTTGAACTCAAGCAGGGCAGCCAGAAGGATGTTTTTTTAAAAAAGATTATGATTATGGGGCTTCTGGTTAGAGTGCTTTGGGCATCAGGCAGGAGTAGCAGCCCAAATTTGGGGAAGAGGAGAATAAAATGACAAGAATCTCAAATTGGATAAATATATATACAAGGCAGCCTCCTTTCCCTCTGTAATCTCTGTTTCTTTCAGTATATTCTGGGTGTTTAGTGAACCAAAAAATACACTTAAAGCTTTTCCCACTGCACTTTCAGGATACTTTAACCAAAATTGCCTTTCCCAGGAACACCTGTCAGCAGTTTGATTTTTTTTTTTTTTTTTTTTTTCATTTTTAACTGAAACTGAAGCACCGAGCCACCATCTTTGTTCATTGAATGACTATTGACTGGGACATACTTTGTGCCAAGTGCTGTTATAGGTGCTGGAAATGCAGTGAACAAAACCAACATCCCCACTCTTATGGAGCTGATGTTCTAGAGGGAGAAAAACAATCAACAAGATAAATAAGATAAGTATTAGGTTGACCCATGTGACATTGTCAATTTCATAGGTAAAAAAATTTAGAAGTTGGCAATTTTGTAAGTTTCAGCTTAGCCTATGATATTTTGATGGTGATAAGCACTAAGGAGGAAAAACTTAAAAAAGGGATATATGGAATGTTGCGGTTAGGGACTTTCAGTTAAGGAAAGCCCTCACAGAGAAGGTGAGGTTTGAACAAAGGTTGAAGAAAGTAAGGGAGCCAGCCAAATGCATATCTGGGAGGAAGAACATTCCAGGCAGAAGGAACAGCAAATGCAAAGGCCCTAAGGTGGGATCAACAAAGAGGCCTGTGTAGTAAGAATAGAGTAAGTGGGTAAAAGAGAGTAGAAATTATGTTAGAAAAGTAATTAGGAGCCAGGTCATGTAGGGCTGGTGCCATTAGCATGCCTTTGTCTTGACTGAATAAAATGGGGAGGCCTGTGGGAAGTTTCTGAGCAGAGGAATGACTTGCTCCAATGTAACATTTCAACATGATCCCTGTGTTGAGCAAAGGCTGCGGTGGTAAGGGCAGAAGCAGGGGGACCAGCTAGGAGGCCATCACAAAAATCCAGGCAGCATACGATGGTGAGCCAGACTAGGCGGTGGCAGCAGGGTGGTTCTGGTGGTCCACTTCTGGATCTGTTTTGAAGGTAGAGCCAATGGGAAATGCTGAAGGATCAGATGTGGGATATGAGAGAGTCGGGGGGTGGGGGGCGTGTTTTGGGTCAGAGCAACGGGAAAACAGAGTTGCCCTGAGCTGAAATGAGGATGACTATAGCAGGAGCTGCTTATGGGTTAAGGGGCTCTCTCCTTCTTGGCAGATTGTATCATTCCAGTGTGCTGGGCTCAGTTCTGATGAGTGAAAATGCAGAGGGGAGGGAAAGGAAGGGGAATAACCTTAAATAGTCTTTTCAGTAATAAAAATAAATGGCAGTTCCAAGCATATTGACTTTTGGTGGCGCACCAGGAGCACCATGCTAAACTTGGGGCATGCACTTTCTATCTAATATGCACAACAACCCCTCTGATGGGGGGAGAAGACCACAGATGTGAGCCTTTGAAGGCCAGAGCCTTTCTGAGGTGCTCTTGGGTTGCTAATATCTTGCTTCACCCCTCCAAAGTGAGTGGCTATTAGTGAGGCTCACCACTGGGTAAGAGCAAAAGACCAACGCAGTTGGGACTTCTGATGAAACAGTAACTACCAACACGCTAGGTGCTCCGCTCAAAGGTGAATTCCCACAGCAGGTGGAGAACCTGCCTCGTCAGGCACGTTGTGGAGCAAGGTGGGAATTGCAGAAGGTACAGTCCCATCAGATGTGCAGGGTTGACAGTGTCATCTCAGCTCAGTGGGACTGAGAGTCGTTGCTGCCCCCACGGGATCCCAGGAGAGGGCGGCGGGTAACTGGAAGCCCAGTTCGATTAGGTGGCCCGGGCTCTGTGCCTACACAGTTAGCCAGCCTAGGAGGGCCTGGGCCTCAACACGCAGGTGGCAGTGAAGATGGAGGCCTGGGGAGAAAGGTCTTGTATTCAGGGACATCAGCAGACAGGTCCAGAATGCGGCTCTGTGGCTGCAGTTGATAATTAAATCATCTCAACTAATCTATTGCTTTTCCTGGAATTTACTCCTAATTACTCCTGAGGGAAGCCATTCCTGTAGCCTTCCCATATAATACAAAAGCTCAGGATAAGGATGCCACAGCAAGTGAAATTACTCAGGAAAACAAAGGCATATTTAGATTGTATGAAAGGCTGTTAAGTGAAAAGAAAGCACACATGTACCAGACTTTAGAAAGAACCATATCATCATGTTCTAGTTGGTTGTGAGTGTTTTTTCTGTCTTTCTTTCCACTTACTTTCATCTTCTCATTTTTCTATTATGAACAAATAATAAGGGAGGCTAAGAGCATGGAATTTGGAGGCTGACAGATATGGGTTCAAGTCCTAGCCTCACTTTTAACTGATTGTCTAACTCTGAGCAGCTGTTAGCTTTTCCAAGCTTCATTTTCCCCATCTGTACAATAGAGTTGACATGAACAGTCAGTGAGATAATAATGCAGGGAAAGTACCTAGCAGGATGGGTGTTGCTCATGTCATTCTTCATTTTATCTTTAAGACAAATAATCAAGACAATTTATAATTTGAGTAATCCATTTTGGGCTGGGTATAACAAAAACAACAGTTTAACAGTTGTGATAAATGTGATAAACAGTTGAAGAGACACTGAGGAATAGTGAGGACTGGAGAGCATCTTCCACATTGGAGGGGGCAGGTCCTACTCAGTTCTAAGTGATTTCTGCCATGCAGGAACACAGCCTTGGTGTTACTAATTCTTCCAGTTGTTAACGAAAGCACCACATCGGGATTTTTACATAATGGCAACTAATTAAAAAAAAAAAAACTTTTAAAATTCCATGCACATCAAATAAAATGTTCCTATGAGTCGGGTATGGCCTGAAGGCTGCCTGTTTACAAGCTACAGTAGTCAGCTTTGCAGTATAACAAGTGACCCCCACACCTCAGAGGTTACACAGCAGTCATCAGTCACTGGGGGCTGTGCTCTACTGTCATCTTCACTTGAGGATCCAGGATGAAGTCGCAGCCCCCGTCTAGGACATACCATTCTCGTGACAGAGAGAAAAGAGTTGGAGGAAGCACAAAATGGCTCTTAGAGTTTCTTCTTGGAGCTGGCATGTATCAATTACCTAGCATCTTATTGGCCAAAAGAGATGATAAGGCCAAGCTGGATAGTGGGCAGGGGGAGCACACTCTTCCTACAGGAAGGCCGGGCACATCACCTGGCAGTGGGAGGGGATATCGACTGCTCTTACAGCGAAGTAGGAAGCAAATAATTGGGAATGGTAAAGTAACCTGCCGCAAAAAACTTCTGCCTGGTCCTCTTCCTTCCATTCACTCCCCTGTCCAGAGTCTTGTTCAGCTGTTCCCAGTTATCTTCTAAAATCCAGATCAGAATGTATACAGATTTCCTTACAACCAAGTATGACTCTGTGGCTTGGGGGATGAATACCCAATCCCTTAACATGACACTTAGGCCTTCCATAATTTGGCCCCTATATATTAGGTTGAACTGAATGAAATTGCTGATACTCAGCTGTTTTTTTAACCTGAAAAATGACAATTTCATAATATTCAAACAAACATTTGTAATTTTTTATCCTCTGAGAGCTGAAGGCTGGACTATCCAACACTGTCTAACAATATCCTGTAATTTCCACCTGCAGACCTTTGTTCCTGCCATTCCCTCTGCCTGTATGTGCCTTCTCCACCTCCCACCCACCCCAGGCAGAGACTCTGTGGTTTCACCCCTAAAATGTGTTCAGGCATAGGATCAGCAGGAAGGGGTATAAACTATTAGAGGATAGCCTGGTGTGCCCCAGAGCTCCTAGCCCAGGCTGGGCTGACTCGTAGCCCCCAGCCCACCTCTGAATACATGTTGAATGACGTCACCTCATCAACAGTGATGGTGAGCTCTTAGGTGCAGAAGGGCAGACTTCTTAAATGGCAGGAGGACAGGTCTTATGTATATAGAGAGCAGACATTAATTTAGTATAATATTTACTGTGTGCCTGGCCCTGGGCAGGGCTCCAAGGAGGATAACAGTGAACAAGGCAGGCAGGCTCACTGTGGCCCTAGAGCTCAGCCTGGTGCATCATGGATGTTAGAGTTTCAGAGCCAAAGGGACTTTACAGCCCATGTAGTCCAACACCCCCATTTTATAGACCAGGAAACCATGGTCCTGCTACCCCAGCTCTACAATCCAGCCTCACAATAGGCACAGGAGTGATCTTAAGGCACAAGTTAGATCATGTCTGTTTGCTGCACTACATCTTCAGATGCATATCACTGTATTTATATAATTAAATAAAATTAAAACATAAAAATACAGTAAAATCCCAACCCCTTACTAGGATATGCAGCCTGTTCCCGTCCACTGCCTACCTCCCCAAATCCATCTGGTATCATCCGCCTCTCGCCTCAGAGCTTTTACACTTATTGTTCCCCCTGCTGGGTATGCTTTTCCCTCTAATCTGCCCATGCGTGACCCCATCTCCCCTTCTGGAGCGCAGTTCAAATGCCTCCTTCACAGAGGCTAGCCTAGTTACAGTCTACCTTCTCTAACTCTATCACTTTTCTTTATCTGAAGTTATATTTATTTGTTTACTTGTTTATTGTTCTGCTCTTTTACAGACTTTGAATTTCAGGAAGGTAGAATCTAGTCCTTTGGTCTGTGTTCACCACTGTATCCCCAGCACCAAGCACAGTGCCTATTACAGAGTTGGTGATCATCAACTAGTTGTTGAATGAATGAATGAATGAATGAATGTGTGAAGAGGCTGGCAGCCTTCTTCACATCCTGCTACATCTGGTACATAGTAGGTACTCAAATATTCGTTGAAGGAGTATTGAGGGTGTTCATAGCTTGAGTGTCATACAGGATATTGCATTTTCATGTCTGTAGCAGACATCACTGATCACTCAAAGCAATAGTTTCTTGTTCAGCCTCAAAACCCTTTTCAACCTTAGTACTCCTGGAGGGCATCACCCATAGATCAGAGCAAGTCTATTTGCCATCCCTGCTTTAGGCTGAGTCTGCATGTATCTGGGCATGTCTGATTGGGCAGGTTCCTTAGAGGTCTAATGCGTGAAGGACTCCTGCATTAGAGTCCTGGGAATTCAAGCATCGTAAGGAAATCTGGGCTGAGAGAGGAGGAGTGACTCTGAGTGGAGCTGGACATCCGTCAAACAGGAAGTTTTCTGTTTTACTTCCCTCGCACTTGTACCTGAAGGCAACGAGCCTGCAGTTAGGACAGTCAGTGAAAATTGAATAGGCTGCCTTGCTGAAGCCTCTGGGGTCTTTGACAGCCCCTGGAACCAGCCACTTTGGAGCTGGCAGATATGTTAGCAATGGAAGAAGGTGCCAATGACTTGGAATCTGGCACCCCTGGCAAAAAACCAAAGCCCTCTGAGCAATTTACATTTTGTAAGTACTGTGTGCTAATTGATTATGCCACTGGAGCTTCAAACTTTACATTTTATCTGTATGACTTAATTAACGCTTCCCCACTTGTCATTGCCCCCACTCCACCCATTAAGTCATAATAACTCCATGAATGCAGCAGGACCCTTGCCTAATTTTGCTCACCATTTTATCCCCGATTCCCAGCACAGGGCCTGGCACACAGTAGGTGCTCAATAAATACACACCGTCTGAATGAATGAGGGAACAAATGAAGCCTTTCTAAACCTCAAGATGATATGACCTGGGGTACGTAGGTGACAGGAAGGACGCGATAGGAGGAGGAGGCTACAGTGTGGGGGATCAGGCGGGTGGCCCACCCTCACGACTCCTGTTCCAGGAAGTGGAGGTGGGAAGGCAAAAAGGAATATAGTGTGCTTTTTGGCAGCTCTGTCTCCCCAGATGTTGGGCTTTCTGAGAAGATGAGTTCTGGATTATAGTCCCAGAGTTCTGTACATAACCAATGCCCAGTGTGCCCACGGTCTCTAAGAGGATCATCAACCGTTCCCAGCCTGTGCCAGACATAGAGGTGGGTCCAGAGGGTGAGCACTGCCTTCCAAGATACTCTCCCTTGTGGGTTCTCAGCCTGTCCCCCAAGCTCGGCTCATGCCCCTTCCTTCTCATTGTTTTTGGGATGAGCCCAGTCTGCTTCCCTCCACATCCACTTGAAATGCCAACCCTGCTTGGCCTCTTTAGGTCATTTCCAAGGCTGAACAGGGAGAGCTCTCATACTGTTACTTGATTCTATTAAAATCAGCCACCCAAACACTCCTTTGTCCATTCCTCTTGTATTTTGTTTGGGTCTTTGTTCCCTTTCCTTGTGGAGAGAGCCAGGAGGCATGTTCGAACCTTCCAGTGGAGTAGATGCCCCTTCTCCAAATCTATAGTTTCCTGTTACCAGCCCTGGGAGACAGCAATAATCTTGATTATCTGCTGGGATTTAGTGCTGCTGTGCATGGTCTGGACTTTGAAATCAGCCTGTCCTCCTGGCAGGCCTTGGAAGTAGATTCTCACAGTTCCCTTGGTGTTCGGGATGCGGGACCTGGGCGCACCCTGTGTGGGCTTCGAGTCCCTTAACAGATTCCTCCCCCAGTCTGGAGTCCAGCCTGGAGGCAGCTCATTCAAAACCCACATCCAACTCTACTGCCATCTCACACTCATTCTAGTAAAAACTGCTTTTCTCTGAGATTAATGAAAAGTAAAACAGAGGCGATGGGGGTCACTGAATGATTCAGCAAAATGAACTAAAACCAAACCCACCTAAGCAGGCAAGGAATAGCACCTCTACAGATGCGATGCGGACAAGATTTACCCAGGCTTTTCATCTAGTTTGCCATCCCCTTTTAAAGCAGGCTTTGCAGTGTTTTGCATTAATATACTGTCTGCATGATGTAATGGCTCCAGTGACAGCTACTCCCTAAACCTCGGGGGAAAAAAATCTCAAGTAACAACCCACTCCCTGATGCGCATTCCCTCTGTTGAGGATGTCTCTGCCAGTTTAGATTGTCTAAAAATGTTCATTTTGAGTCATTAGGGCAGAAAGCCATAACAATAGTTGCAAGTGCTACGTCATGGAGTGGAATACAATAGCTCTCTTAGACCCTAGGAAAGATTGATTGCTGCATTTATCTCTAGATTAAATATGAATTTGGGGACCCTTTAGGATCAGCCTTTGCAGAACCATTACACCAGTTTGAACAAGTACCAACGGCTAGAGATGGATGAGCAACTTAATCTGCCAAGAAAAGTAGATTTCAGATTGTTCTTGTGTCTTGGGAGAAAAAAAAAAGTCTCCTTTATTCAAGCAGGTAATTCTGGTAATTGCATGTGTTTTGCATAATTTGATTTATGAGGATACTACAGTCACGTATGTGCCCTGGTTTGAATTCTCTACCTTAGGAATTTCAGCTTCATTCAGTCAAAAAAAAAAAGGAAAGAGATCATGTAGACTTGTGAGGAGACTTGATTATGACTTACTTTTATGACCATTGGAAGAACCAGTAGTATGTTGACAATTTCTAAGAAGCTATATTGAGTTGGATTAAAACCGGTCTCCTAGAAATTGTTCTAATAGGTAATTCTTGAAATTGACAGTTTGGCACAGAGTTGAAGGGCTCTAGAATTTGGCAGCTGTATTCTGACCTTACGTGCTGCCAAAAAGAAGAAAAGCCCCACCAAAAATGGGCCTGGCTGGCTTGTGTTCTGTTGGCCGTCGTCACATTCAGCTACACACAGTGGAAAAATGCTTCCCTCATTTAAGAGAAAGGGGAAAGGAGGTCCCCATCTTTATTCTTAGACCTCTAGATTTTACTGGGTGTTAGTTGGTCTGCAAATGAATCCTTGGGAGATATGTGGATAAATATAAGTAAGGATTTATTCACTGATTGCCAGAATGTCTTAGGAATGCCTAGGAAACTATCAGAAAATCTGAGTTTAGAATCTGTTAATTCAGACTTTAAGATCATATGACCTAAGCAGAACTTTGCTTTTGCCCCATCTAGGAAAGGAATGTTTGACAAACAAAATGACAGCATGATCAGAGCTGTAAGGCATCTTATTCATTCATGTAGTCATTTAGCCAACAGTTACTGTGGGTTTAACATCTGCCAGGCTCTGGATGAGGTACTGGAGACTGATGAACACAGGCCCTGTGTATACAGTCCAGGTGAAAAGAAGCCATTAAAAAGTAAACACAATGCAAATGTCACAGCAGATGCAACAGAAGCCAGTTCTCTTACAGGCAGTAGTGGAGATAAGAAGGAGTGGTCTGTGTTCACCTGGAAGTTAAAATAGCCTGAGAAGGAAAAGAAATTGCTGTAAATGGGGCCAGTAATTACAAATGCGCTTAATAATCTGTCATGACTGTTGTAGAGACATAATTTCAGTTAAAACTGTCTGTCTTCAGAGAGGTAAACACTTTCTGGAGAA
Organism: Eubalaena glacialis; assembly: GCF_028564815.1. Taxonomy (NCBI): domain Eukaryota; kingdom Metazoa; phylum Chordata; class Mammalia; order Artiodactyla; family Balaenidae; genus Eubalaena; species Eubalaena glacialis. Next base: position 79,472,029 of record NC_083722.1, on the reverse strand, counting down.
CATTGCAGGGCTCCAAAGTAAGAACTGCAAATTTTTTTCTGAACTAAAGATGATAAGGGAAACAGTGAATGAAAGTAATATTGAGAATGTTAGTATTTGAGAACTTGTTTGGGGGACCTTAAAAGATTAAAAGGGATAGGTCTGCATGTTTGAATTAGTGAATGCACTAAAATAATGTTCATAGAACTGTATCATGAAAATTCAACATTTTTTAAAAAAAGAGAGAGGCTTAAAATATCTATAATATTATTCTTTATTTTATTAGGTGTTGTTATATAGGAAAAGGCTCTTATTTTTTAGAAACACATACCAACGTATTTAGGAGTGAAATGTCATGTCCAACTCCCTTTAAAATATTTCAGAAATAAAAGATGAGAAAATATGGCGCATCTCTTAAGTCTTGGTGATGGGCTTGTGGGTGTTTATTATACTATTCTCCTCTCCATTTCTGGTTGTTTGGAAAATGTCCATAATTTAAAGTTGGGAAGTCTATGCCTATACTACTTGCTGAATACTTCTATGTGCCAGACAGTTATGCTTGGCACTGGATAGCCATCGTTGTAAAATTTCACAATAACCCTGCAAGGACAATAAAATTATCCTCCCTTCAAGATGGCAGAACTGAAGCCCAGGGTCACCCAGTTGGTAAGAGGTGGAGTCCATCCCTGAATCTGAGTGTGTTTAATGCTGGACACAGCCCACACGTCTTCATCATGAGTGCAATGTCCTGCCTAGAGCAGAATTCTCTCCACAGTCTCTGTCAAGATAGCCATTCTTCTCCTTCTTGGAGAATTCAGTGGATGGAGAGCATTCCATCAATGCTTAAGTTGAGCCACATTCCACCTCTGTAAAATTAATACCTACCTACTAATTAGTTTAAACCCTTTACGGTCTCATCAGCGTTCCAGGGAGAGAGTTAATTCTACTAACTCCCCACTCTCTAGCCACATTGAACTTCTTATTGTTCCTTCTACCTGTCATGTTGTCTCTATGCTTTTGACATTTGCCAATGATTTCCCACCTGCCTGCAGACTGCCTCCCACCTCTTTCTTCTGGCCAAATCCTGGTGATTCCTGAAGTCCTTGATAATGCCATTTCCTCAACCGTCCCTTCCCTGATGCCCTATTTAATTATGTATTTACCTCTGTCTTCCCAGCTAGACTGTAACCTACATGTGGCCAGGTTCTGGCTGACCTACTTAGTATGTGTTCAGTAGAGAATTGTTACATCGAACTGAACTGAACTCTAGTTCTGCTATCTCAAGCTACATGAAAAAATTCAGGTCCCTTAGAATCTATATGGAATAAATGGGGTCTCTCCCCAACACAGTATCACTTTAAATACTCAACCACTCTTCACTGTTTCTCTTTCATAGCCTTTTCTTTGAATAAATATCCCAGTTTGATTGTATTTTTCTGCCTCATTTATCATTTAGGTGAGCTACCTGAGTGCATGTCATCTGTCATCAAGACTTTTTCAGGTCCCTTAGTCAGTTTCTTCTACCAACCTTGGCCAAAAATTGCTTGACTCACCTAGCTTACAATATTGATTACCTTTAGTACTACTGTTCAAAAAAAATGGATTCTCATGACCTGGGTGGGAGATCTTTGATGGCGAGGACAGGGTCTCATTCGTGTATCTGTTATAGTTGATCCGATGTTGGAACATGTATGTGTGTCAAATGTTGGTTTTCAATGGCTGTGTTCTCAGGTACATTGTAATGTAAGAAACATTTCCCGGGTGAAATAGCAGATGGGAGGACCTGGGAATTGAACCCAGGCAGTGGCAAAGGTTTTATACTGTTTATACAAATGGGAAAAAAAAAAGTCCCATTCTCAGTGTTTAGAATAGTCCATCCTTTTATTAAATCTGGTTATTTTACTCAGTGTAGGCTTAATTTTGAGCTGTGGTGTGGGTCAGGAAACTATTTCCCATGGACCAACTCCTACCATCATCTGTCATCTGCTTTTGTAAGTAAAACTTTATTAGAACAGAGCCACGTGACATTATTTATGTATTGTCATGGCTGCTTTCACACCACAATAGCAGAGTCAAGAAGTTGCAACAGAGAACCCATGGCCTGTAAATAGGGTTCCCAGATAAAATACAAGAAGCCTAAGTTAAATTCACAACTCTGATAAACAATGAATGAATTTTTAGTATAAGCATTTCCCAAAGTATTTCATGGGACATACTTACACTAAAAATAAAAGTATTCACTGTTTATCTAAAATTCAAATTTAACTGGACTCTTGTATTTTTATTTGCTGAATCTGGCAACTCTACGTGTGAAGCCTAAAATATTTACTGTCTGGCCCTTTACAGAAAAAGTTTGCTGACACCTGAGCTATATTAATAACAACGATGATGATGATAGGAGTAGCAGGATTAAGAACAACACCAATGATAATAGCAGCAACACCTCTTTTATTTGCATAATCAGTGTTAGTGTGTTATCTCGGTTGATCCTCAAAGCATCTACCTTAATGTTGGTAGACACCTGTCTCCTCATTTGGCATGTTCTGATCCACCCGGGCCTACCTACTTTTTTGGGAGGAGGGTTTGTGGCTTATCATTGTTCTTTCCCACAGGTTTATATCACACCATTTAGGCTCTCCTATTCCAGAAACAAATCAAGGCACCCTGTGAACCACTACCGTTTGCTGTATCTCATTCCTTGGTTAACTGACTCCATATGCTTATTATACGTGTCAAATAATTGTAGCGTTATTTCTGGATTATTTTATCTGAGAGTTGTTTTTATACGGCACATTTTCATGCACTGAATCACCTCCATGCAGACCAGCAGAGGCACCCTGTGGGAAGCCAGATTTGATATGAACAAGCATTGAATAGGGATGTCCTCAGGGCAGTCTTCCCAACTATATCTACAGTTGTGATCCAGTCCTCTGGTGGCGAAGCCATGTAGTAACTGTGCATCATTGTTCACTCATTTTTCTCCCCAACATATTTGTGAAAATACTTTAATAATAATGTATTGGATAACAACTAGATTTGTTAACTTAGTTTTGCTACTCAAGTGCTATTTGCTATTTCAAGTGTTTCTGAGCTAAATAAAAGAGTAAAAGTTAAAAAGAAAGTAAAAAAAAAAAAAAAAGTAAATATTTATGCTCCTATATGCGGCAAATATCAAAGAGCTGATCCATGTATCTTTTATTAAAAACACCACTGGGTTGGGGTCTCCAGCGTGCCCCTAATCAATTTTTTACAACCTAACAGATATTTGCTTACATTACAGACAGTAGACTATTACCTTTAAGGAAGAAGGTGATTGGGAGATAAAACGGCTTCAGAATGTGTTTCTGAAGAATCCAGTCTGCTCCTTGGCTTTGGGCAGTGGGAAGCACATTAATTTACCTCTGATATCACAGGCTCTCTGATGTCAGCGTGTTAGTCTGTCAGTGCTGTGAATTTGCCTTTTTCAGCTATTGGAAACCTACAGTCTTTTTTCATGTGATAACCTTGACACTGGACTACTGTTTGGTAGGGGGTCTATGTCAGGGAGGGATGCTGACACTGTAGGAAAAAAGGTTAAACCCAATAACAAAGTTTGTTTTATGAAAAGTCACAGCGCTGGAATTTACTAACTTTTAAAGAAACTTCAACCAAAATGCTAAAACTTCAGAAGTACAAAGATGAACTCGTTAAAGTACAATTTCATTACTTTTTCCTTTGTGTAAAAATATTCTTCATGTGAGTTTAAGTGCACTGCTCTTCAAAATCAACTGTAAAACTTACAAGTGTCAGTCATTCAGATAATTGGAAACATAAATTTAAGGAATGTGCAGCTGTAAAATTAACTACTGGATTCATTTAGAAGACTAGATTTACTAAAGGTAAAATCTTCTGTTTTTCAAAACTCCATGATTATGTTGCAAGGGAAGAAAAAACAATCTTCATCATGTATCTAGTGAATTTTAATGTTACATTTTTTTGTTGTTTAGTCTTTCATCCTTGAGTATTGAGAATAGAAACTACCATGTTTATCATACTTATTTTGACCTTAACCTTCTTTTTTTAATGAAAGAGACTTAAAATGTCCCAGCTGGTCAGACTCCCAGTGAGGGGGAGGAGTCAATGGCGAAGGCTTCTTCCTTTGCTAATGTTGAGAAGATGGAGTAAGACCTGAGTGGTTTAACTGAACTGTGGAAGTAGTCATCTCCTTGTATGCATGAAAAATTTTGAAAGCTGTTTCTGAAGGTTATAATATGATTGTAATTTGCAAAATCACAAGAAGACATGGCACAACAGTACACCAACTCAGGGATGGTTTATTTCTTTTAGGATACTGCTCACAATTTGCTTTAATTTACGCTCTGTTGGATTGGTACAAAAGGAGGAATTCCACAGATAGGTAAACTGGGGGAGACTGAAATGTCATAAAACAGAGCTCCTTTTGAGGTTTGGCTTAATTATTAGGGAGTAAAATTTTATTCCAAATTGAAATTCCACTGCAAAGAACTAAAAGTACCAAGAATTAGAGTGTATAATCTAAAAAGAAAAAAGAAAAACCACCTTATCTGGTGGAATTTGGTGGTTGGCCCTTACCTTGGCAAGCCAAGTGTTTTGAATTTCCAAAATGGACTCTCTTTCAATATGCTTAAGCCTTATTTGTTGTTGGAGACCTTACTGAAGAATATATTTGATCCATTCACCTGCATTGACATAAACCCACTATAACCTTCTTGGAAAATGTTATATAGTTTGAACTTTTTGCAAGGGAGTTGGTTTGGCTTTTAACATACAATAAGAAGAGTGGAAAGATCCAATATCCACAATTTCTTACATTAAATAGCTGAATTTCTTTTGGCTACAGACATGACCCACCTTGTCTGAATGCCAACCCTCAATGTGCAGGCTAGCAATACCCTAGGACACAAAGAAATCTAATGCAGAAAGCTGTATAATGGGGGTAAGGATCTTAAAGTCCAAAGATTCCTAAAGCGCATATAGGGGCCCTGGAGGGCTCTGAAGGACAGCAGGAAGCCCTCCTCCTCATTAGTCGGCCTCTCAACTTTCATGATTACCAGTCAAAGAAGTGGTTGTGAGAATGACAGATTTCTAAGAAAAGCACAAAATGAGAAGATGCAGGGAGGGGTTTCTGTGATCTTCCTGGGTGTGAGTGGAGGTCCTGTGGTGTACATGGTTTGGAGTTGAGGAAACCAATTCACATGATTTGGCTTAATTAATTTCAGAGTGCTAGACTATCTCAGATGTATACTCCAGACCCTTAATCTTTCAGAAGTGGATAATTTAGTGTGATACTGTTCCTTTGCATGATGAAACTTAAAATATGGAACTCTGTCTCTTCTTCATGAACTTAGAACAATCCATGTTTGTTTTGGGGAGAATAGCAGATTACTAGAGTCACCTAGCCCTGTACGGGGAATTTCTTGGAAATATTGGATAGACAAAAAATTGGAAAAGTGTTAATATTTCAGCCACTCTTGTAGTGATCAAATGTAATTCTCTCCTGATGAGAAAATGGTCTCTATTGTTATTTGAATACAGAAAATAAGAACTCAAAGACATAAATGTGTGTATGTATATATAATATTTATCTTGATTTGACATAACTGTCTTTTACAAAAGAGAAATATTACCTGAACCTAAAATAAAATTGACTTTTAAAGATATCATACTTACTGAGAACACTTAGTTGATATTAACTAAGAATTGATTACATTTCTTAAATTGTAAGTAAAGTACTTACATTTCTTAAATTGTAAGCTATTTGATAAACAGCTTGTGTTTACATAAGCAGTAGTAGCCTAAACTTAGAATGTTCAAAATGAACAATATTTATAGAATTATGATTTCTCTTCCTACTACTACATTCATTTACTGAATGATTACCATGTGCCAGGCACTGTGTTAACTCCTTTATATACAATATTCATTGACTTCTCATATCAGTCCTGTGAGATCATTATTAGACTCATTTTATAGATGCAGAAAGTAAGGTACTTTATTGCTAGGTTGAAAGTGATATTGTCATTTGGAGACTAGAAACTTCATATAGATCCCCCTAATATAATTTTATCATACTGATTTTATATGCATAGTTATAATTTGCATGAATTTGGATGTAACATTGGTCAAACCGTATTGCCAGTATGAACTGCCTTTCCACAAAGCCTGAGATAGAGAGGTCAGGGTGGAAGGCAGTTCCCCTGCTACCTCTCAGATTTCTTTAAAAATTCAAATTTGCTTTATGCTCAGTAGTATGAGTGCTCTTTTGTAGACCATAAGTCTTCCAGAACGATTTACATATTATAGAACTGTTAATTAAAGTTGGGGAAAGTGTCACAAATTAAGGAGAAGCCATCGTCGGTTGGAAATGGTAGTAATTCACCATGCTATAACACTAATATCATTTGACATTTTTTTCTGATTGCCAAAATTCACTTTAGTTTTAAGGGAAATAGTTTTTAGTGCCGTGTGCAGCACTTTCACCAAGAGCATATTGAATTTGCTACATCCACATATTAACAAAGTAGGTTTTAAGCTAAAATTTGAAAAGGTAAAAGCATATTTTAACATGGATTTGGGCATGCATTTTCTTTTTTTTTATATCTTATTATTTTTAAAAATCAGAGTTAAGAGTAGGTACATTTGCTTTGAGGGAGGGAACTCAGATGGTTTTCTTTGCCTTGGTAGGGGGAGGGTGGAGTGTGGTGATAGGTCAGAAAGATTCAGAGGCAAAAGGACTGACTACCCTTTCTTTCTAAAACCGGTGATCTCCCAGGCATTTTAACGGCTTGGAAACAAACAGTTGCTGGTGCCACTTTGTTTTCAAGCAGATTTGATTTTTCGTGGCTCGGGCCAGTGTTTGGAAATAATTCATCAGGAGAAGTTGTCAAGATGAACAATAGACACGTTAAAGTCAAACAGCCTTTGACATGTCATAGCTCTGGTGCTTTGAGACTTTTAATTTTGAAATTTAGGAAGATAAACTAACTGGAAAAACAGTGATCCACAGCCTCAAAAATACTTACTGTCAAGTCCAATTTCCCATTTCTTGTGTCCCATTGGGCACCTATGGGAAGCTCCATTGCACCTTTTAAAGTGAGACTAGGCTTGAATATTTTGATGTCAAACGGCATAAACCAAATTCACCAGTATTACAGTCGCCTAACATCACGTTAGCATCAAAAAGCCTCCTGGTGCCCTCAGTTTTAATAACCACCAGTGCTACTATTATGTAGGTAGAAAAACACTTGAAGATGATAAAAGTATATTTAAAAGTATGAGGGTAATGAAAATTATGTCAAGGTGGCTTTTTAGCTTAGTGATTGTGTTTCAATTTGTAAATGTTATAACTGTTAAAAAATTTTTTTTTTCCCTAGCAAGCTGCAAACTTTTAAAGACATTAAGCCTGCCAAATTATAGCCACTTATTTCTGCCTGACGTATTTTTCAGCTTAGAACCACAGAGGGACTGCCAAGCCTGTTCCTTTTCATTACCTGTTCTGTGTCTGGCCCAGAGTTTAGATTTTCGAAAATGGAAAAAAGCTGTTTGCAAAATCACAAGGCTCTTGAGCTCTTAGTTTCTTCTTAGTATCAACGTTTATTTATTTAGGTTTGGGCTGGGTTTCAAAAGATTGAAATTGGAAACAGAGAAGGTGACTCTGAACACCATTTATCTGTATATAAGCGAACATTCGATGTACGTTTAATTTAAAAAATTGCTGTTTCCTACAAGAGGGAGCCATTTTTCACATTGTTACAACATTTTTAGAGGTCACTAGGTGGTCATGTCACCAGCAGGGAGTTTTTGTTTGGCAGGCGGCATTGGCAGTTAGTTACAGATGCCTCCAATGATTCAGTGTTCAAAGGGGCCTGCTTTGCAAGTAACAAATACTTACAACCTGAGAACTGAAGTATAAAAAGTAGTGACAGGGGAAAATGTTTGGAAATGTAAAACAGCATCTTTAGTGGCCAAATTGGGGTGTTCAGGGAGTTGAAGATTACACGTCTACTTTATACTTGGGTTTAGCGTTTACAGAAGCAATAATGTCTTAACTACCGCAGTTGGCCATCACCTAGCTTCTAGTTAGCAAAACTCTTAATCTGTGACTCGTTGGTAACCGTGATTTGGAATAACGTTCAGATTCCTGACAATAATCTTTATTAACCTCATCTCCTGCATTTGCCATCCTGGTGGTTACTCAACCTGAGCCTCTCGGTCATTCCTCATTGTGAGTGCTGGTAATTTAAGTAAGATTAAGTGGGCGGCTAAAAGCACCAATTACTGGGGCTTCTTCTAGGCTTCCATATTTACAGACAAACCAGTATTTCAAATTTGGGATAAGCAAATTATAAGCTGTCTTTATGTGGAAATAAATAAATGAAGTGCAGATGGATCTTCGAGGAAATGGTTGAGGAAAAAAAAGATGAATAGCCAATCACTAGAACTCTGAGCATTTTATTCGTAATTAGTTTTTTAAAAGCTTTAAAATGGAGATAGATTTTTGTCTTCTTATCAGGACAATTGCTGTATCTCCTTCATCCTCCCTTTTTTAAACTAAAAAATAACTTAAAGAAAGCAGCTGTCACTTAAGAATGTAATGCAGTTATTGTGCTATATTATTACAATAAATTGATTCAATTTGAGCAAAGAATTGTCACCGCTCACTTTGTGTTGTTTAGCATAGAAAAGCCTGAGAATTTCAGACTTCTTTAACAGGACAAAGAAAGACATTTAGCACCTGTTTTATTTGCAATTCAAAGAGAAGCTACAAATAAATTGATGGGGCTTCGTTTATTTGACCATAGCAGTCCATTGATATTTTCCCTGTTAAAATTTTGTGGTGTTTTTTTTTTTTTTTAATCTTTACACAAGAATGGGCAACTGTCACAGCTTCACAGTTGTTTTTTTCTTCGAGTGAATTAAATTTGTATTCTTAATAGCACTTTGCTACTTCTTTAATCCTTTGCAGAAAGCTTCTTGGCTCTGAAGATCCACTGAAATACTGAGTTTGGATATTCAAAAGAGTCCTGCTAAGTGATTGAAAAAAAAGGAAGCCAAAGTCTAGAGTGGAAATGTTGTCTTGGCTACACTCAATTTTATAATGTGGTTCTTCTTGCACTTATCAGAAAATTCCTTTCCACTCTCCAATTTACATTTGCTTAAGCGAGTGGAAGTGGAATTGTGATACCATGATAAACCCTAGGAACGTATTAAATCTCTAGATACAAATACAGAAAACTGAGAATATTGTTACTCAACATTCCTCTTTTTTATTTTTTTAAATAGTTTTCTCTTTTGGGCTCTAACAGCTGGTAATACTCATATTACTCCCTTGGTAATTGGTGATTTGAACATATTTATCTTGTAGCTGATATTAATAGTAAACTAACAAGCTAACCTAATAATTATAGCAATAATAACTACAGCTTGTGTTCATAATAATAATAACTGCTTGTATCCAAGGAAATGTGCTAAGTGGTTTACATATTTTATCTCATATAATACCCCATGAGAGTAGTATTATTCTCATCTTATAGATGAAGAAACTGAGATTCACCCAGTTAATTAACTTCCACAAAATCACACAGATGATAGTGGTGCAGAACTAGGATTTGAAGCCAGATCTATGGAATCCCATTCATTCATTCAACAAATATTCATTGACTCTTCAGTGGATTTAAATAATTGATAATTTTTAAAGACTATTTATAGAGACAGCATTGTCTTTCCCGTCAATGGATTGTGGTCACTTCTCTAAATAAATCACTAGAGAAGGAAAGCTGTCTTGTGTTTCCTTCAGATAGTCATTCTCCCTTCGTGGACTTAGGTTTATCCCAGCTGAAACTCCCATCAGCCATTTGGACTGATGACTTTACACCAGCTTAACGGTTTGGCTTAATTGATAGCAGCAGTGCCTAGCTCATAGTGAGTCCATAACAGATACTGCTTGAAATGAATCAATCTACATCATTGCTGTTTGCGCTTTAGGGGCCACAGTTATGTGAGCAGGGACATTGCTCACCATTTTTGTGAGATTTTGCAGTTTATCAGATGCTTTCCTGTGGGTTATCTCATTTGAACCTCTCAGTGACATTGGGAGTAGGTAACATCATTTTCATTTTACAGGCCCCACAGCTAAGATGCATAATGTTAAGTGACTTGTCCAACACACACAACTAAAATCAGGTGACTCTTTCTATTAGGCCCCTGCTTTCTGTTTTCCATGCCTGCCTCCCAGTAGTACTAGTGGTGGAGGCAGGTTGAAGGTTCAGACTTCTCTCCCCTTTCTTCCTGGGATTGTGACGTCAGGGCCTCTTGAGGAACATCCATGTGATATGCACTGCCCACTGAGTCCTGAAGTGCTGTTTTCACTCGCTTCGGGAGTTCTGGCACTGTACACTGTGAATCTCTCTCTTCTCTGTGGATTTGTAGCAGCTTTTGGATTTGTCTTCGATCCATTGGGCATCCTGGGTAATGAAAGGAATGAACAACGAAGCACTAGTTGGGAGCTGTTCTGGGCTGGTCTCACTGACAGCAGCAGTGTGACTGACATGATCCTCTTATTGAGATTCAGCCAGGTCCTCACAAGATTCAAAGTAATTGGGTTGTCTAGTTTCTCTGTGTCAAGGATATCTCAACTCAGAACAATAGTTACACACTGTCTCTTTTATTTTGAGGGCTTATCGAATTAGAGACTGCCTGGGTTCAAATCTCCACTTTGCCATTTATTAGCCATGTGAACTCAGGCAAGCTAATTCATCCCTCTCTGTCTCTATTTCCTTATCTGTCAAATGGGGGAAAGATAGCACCTACCTCTTTAAATTGTTGGGCAGGTTGAATGAGTTAATACACATAAAGAAGTTAGAATAGTATAGTGTATAGTATAGTGTCACAGGACTATAGTGCTTTAGAACAGTGTAGTATTCAGCACAGAAAAAGTGCTGATGAGTGTTAGCAAATATTAGAAAATATTCCCAGTTGTGGGATCTGTGGCATGTCCTCTTGGGTGTATAGCAATCTTGGCAAGATGGTTTCATAATCTTGAAATAGGGCAATGGTGTGCTGCTAAACAATGTCAGTGGGGGAAAAAAAAGCCCTGATTGGTAATATTTGCCAATTTCCACGGTGTAAATACTCCTACCATGGCAAAGGTAAAGACTGACCATGGAGTTGGAAAGAGATGCACATAATTGACTCTCGCTAGCCAGTAACAGACAGCTCTAGCCACCCCACTGAAATAGACCCTTCAGGCTGTAAGATGATTAGAGTAATTGCCAATTAGTAATTGCTCCCAAATCATAGCTATCCCTGTTTGGTTATGTGACCCAATTATTTAGGGTGGGTTCCCAGTGATAGGGATCCCAGGTTGTAGTTTATTGATCTGAGTTGGGCTAATCCATTTCCTTTCCAGAAAGGTCGGACATCACTCTTTTTCTACTAAGCCTAAAGGTTGTAGCAGAGTTATTACATAAACTTCCTAAGAAAGATTTGGGATTTCTTGCTGTGAGGGTCCTGGAGTGACTTTCTCACTGACCTTCCTAAAACTCCCTTGTTAGCTGTTTTTTATTTTTCTTTGTCCCTTCCAAGCATCCCTCTAATACACCCTCTCCTTGCTAAATTAGCCAGAATCAGTTTCTGCTTCTTATAATCCAAAGAAACCTAACTAAAATACAGTTTCAGTCGCGTCACTCATCCTTTGTTAGAATTCTTTCTCTGGGAGTTGCTCAAGATGGTCCTCTGTTGTCTGTACCGGTACCTTCAGAGATGAGAATGAGGCAGCCTGTGCTCTTGTTGGGCATCCGTGACTTAGCCAGAGTTCTTCCTTTTATTGAATTGCTATCAGCCTCACCTATCTGTGACTTCATCCTTAGGTCCTAATTCAACTATTAGGACCCCCTGGAACAAGCCTTGTGTGTAGTCACGTTAGGAAATATTTGAAGGAATAACTACCATGTTCCTAAGTCACCCAAGACATTGATTATTCCCACATTCATAGTTTCTATACATACACATATTGCATTAGAAATCCAACAAAATGGACAATGGGAGGGGAAGCAGGTTCGCACTGGACCCTCTGGCCACCTTTAGGTGTGGTTTTCCTAAAGACTGATGTTGACCAACTCAATTTCTCTTTCCTTCTGTGATCACTGAGGGTCCCCAGAAGGACCTGGACTTTATGCCTGACAAGGCTTATTTGTGAAATAAAAGATTATTCTCCACATATCCTACGGATATGATATCTGAAACAGACTTTCCTGTTGTCAAAGGGATGGTCACTTAGTAATCACAATTTGAGTTCAACATGACATTTATAAGTTTGTAAGGCAGACTGCTTGGAAGCCTGAGCAATATTTAGGGAAATGTCAAGCACTTTTCAAAAGGAAAGACAAGCGCCCATCTGTGTAGAACAATGCGGGGATAAAGGGAATGCCCCAGATATTCCTCATAGATACCCTCATTAGAATAATGTTCGGCAATCAAATGAATGCTTTCTAGACTTTGGATGTCATGGACCAATAATAAGAAAAAATATTTTTGAAAACAACGTAAAGCTTGATAACCTAATTAAGCTATTAAATAAGATTCTTCAGATGTTAACTACTATCATCATCATTGCATAAAAGGGTATTTTAACATCAGAAAGTAGGAAGGACATTACCTAGTTTCAGAATAAAAGGCTGCTGTTACTTACAAAGCGGTTGGCAATCTTACTCCCACAATATTTGTCTGTGTCTTCACGTGTGTGTATGTGAATGAGTGTGCAGGGACTTGTATGTGCGTGTGTGAGTGCGTGCATGTATGAAAACTTCAGTACGAGCCAGTACCAGTCTTTGGGTTGGCACTTAGGAATTACTTAGTTTGGCCACACTTTTCCTTGGTGGTACCCTAACATTCCTGGAAGTTGTGCAGCTGGAAATAAGCATAAATAAGCAAGAGAGAAATAATTTTAAATGGCTGAATCCTCTTAGTGTTTCCTCAAAGACCTCCATCTGGAAGCCTCTCTTTCCCTTCAGAGCCCTTCCAGTCCAGCCTTCCTTCATACTCAGCTGTCACCCCTGCCCTCTCTGAAGACTACCCCCCATCATCCCGGACCAAAGGGACATTCCTTACTTCCTACAATCAAGCATTTTAGCAAAATAACCAAGTCACACAGACTTGGATTCAAATTCCAGTTCCACCATTTAAAAGCAATGTGGGGGCTTCCCTGGTGGTGCAGTGGTTAAGAATCCGCCTGCCAATGCAGGGGACATGGGTTCGAGCCCTGGTCCGGGAAGATCCCACATGCCGCGGAGCAGCTAAGCCCGTGTGCCACAACTACTGAGCCGGCGCTCCAGAGCCCGTGAGCCACAACTACTGAAGCCCGCGTGCCACAACTACAGAAACCCGCGCTCCTAGAGCCCATGCTCTGCAGCAAGAGAAGCCACCGCAGTGAGAAGCCCACACACCACAACGAAGAGTAGCCCCCGCTCGCTGCAACTAGAGAAAGCCCGCGCACAGCAACGAAGACCCAACTCAGCCAAAAATAAATAAATAAATAAAATAAATTTATTAAAAAAAAAAATAATGTGACTTTGGGCAATCTACTTAAAACTTACTCAGTGTACTCAACTTTACAATAGGAATAATAATTAATTAATAATAATAATAATTAATTCCTTGGAGGATAATTTGAGAGGATGAAATGAAATAATGTACTTTACTTATGCCTTGTATATCATACAGCAAACACAGTGATAACTATTAATAATCATTTATCCTTCATCCTAACAATGGAGTCATTCATTAATCAACTATTATTTATCTTTTGTGATTTAAGTTTTCATATGCATTTGCTTTCTTTACCAGAAGCGTTTGCAAGCCTTATCCCTTGCTGATCCCTCTTAGCACTTAGCATAGTTTTTTTGTCTGTAGTAAATTCTTTTCAGATATAGATGGAGATTAAGACATTGGCTGACAACATTAGACTGCTCTCTTATGCCACTACCCAGGAGTATGTTGCCATTCTCAAAGGTGCTTTTTTTAATTGGGCCTCTCATCAATGAGCCTTTGGAAACCCCATTAAGAGTTCTGCAGCCCCATTCTTCTTTGAACTTCTGCCTTAGGTCCTGTGACTTGAAGTTCAAATCTAAAAGAAGGTACTCCATTGCTGCTCAGTGGGGCTGGACAGCCTCAAGGCTGTCCTGGGAGATAGATGATCTGATCTCAAAGCAATCAGTCAACAGGTCAGTATCTCAGGGAGTGGTAATTAGTGTCAGGTTGGGGTCTGGTCACCAGGATGTTTCTCACTAAGTGGTTTTCCAGGTCTGAAAGGGACTGAGCTCTGTCACCTTTCTAGGCTTCTAATCTCCCTCCTCCCCCTCTGATTTGTGTAGCAGTCTCTCTCCTATGGACTGGATTAATTGCCTCTAGTGGTTAGTCTTGGGTATGTGTGAGATTAAGAGCTGGATATTGTGTACAAGCAGCTCATGCAGCTCAATATCAAAAAAACAAACAACCCAATCCAAAAATGGGCAGAAGATCTAAAGAGACATTTCTCCAAAGAAGATATACAGATTGCCAACAAACACATGAAAGGATGCTCAACATCACTAATCATTAGAGAAATGCAAATCAAAACTACAATGAGGTATCACCTCACATCAGTCAGAATGGCCATCATCAAAAAATCTAGAAACAATAAATGCTGGACAGGGCGTGGAGAAAAGGGAACACTCTTGCACTGTTGGTGGGAATGTAAATTGATACAGCCACTATGGAGAACAGTAAGGAGGTTCCTTAAAAAACTAAAAATAGAACTACCATATGCCCCAGCAATCCCACTATTGGGCATATACCCTGAGGAAATCATAATTCAGAAAGAGTCATGTACCACAATGTTCACTGCAGCACTATTTACAATAGCCAGGACATGGAAGCAACCTAAGTGTCCATCAACAGATGAATGGATAAAGAAGATGTGACACATATATACAATGGAATATTACTCAGCCATAAAAAGAAATGAAATTGAGTTATTTGTAGTGAGATGATTGGACCTAGAGCCTATCATACAGAGTGAAGTAAGTCAGAAAGAGAAAAACAAATACCGTATGCTAACACATATATATGGAATCTAAAAAAAAAAAAAAAGGTTCTGATGAACCTAGGGGCAGGACAGGAATAAAGACACAGATGTAGAGAATGGACTTGAGGACACGGGGAGGGAGAAGGGTAAGCTGGGACGAAGTGAGAGAGTAGCACTGACATATATACACTACCAAATATAAAACAGATAGCTGGTGGGAAGCAGCTGCATCACACGGGGAGATCAGCTTGGTGCTTTGTGACCACCTAGAGGGGTGGGATAGGGAGGGTGGGAGGGAGATGCAAGAGGGAGTGGATATGGGCATATATGTATAGCTGATTCACTTTGTTATACAGCAGAAACTAACACACACTGTAAAGCAATTATACTCCAATAAAGATGTTTTAAATAAATAAATAAAAACTACCTTAACAGCAAAAAAAAAAGAATTGGATATTGTGGAGAGGGAAATGCCTCAACCTTTTAAATCTTTGAGAGTAGAAAGTGATAAAGAATGAAAATGGGCACCTATTATAAACAAGCAAACAAAGAAACCAGTAAAGCTGCTTTTATTATGGAAGAAAACTATTAGATTGAACTACATGAAATTGCTGATATTTGACTGTTTCTGAGCTACAAAAAACACTTCATATCATTCAGTCTAATAGCTATAAATATAAGATTTTGTGTTTCTATTTATTTGTTTGTTTTTGAGCATCTGGATTGTAGCTGGATTGCACTGGATACTGAGAATGAAGAGGACCGGATGGGAGGGAGCTTTTGAATCAGCTATCCCAGTATTTGATACACGTGGGTGGAGATGCCACGTGGATTCTTATTCCCAGCCTTCAAATTGGTAAAAAGGATTCATGGATATCTTCTTTGCACGGTACTGCTGATGATCTGGTATTTGTTCCTAATGGAAGTCGAAGGGTATTTCCTTGTGTTTTGTGGCATCATTGCAGGGTCAGCTCATCTCATGACTGTGTGGAGAGAGAGTCTCTGGGGTCTGCTGTGTGGCAAGCTCCAAGGAAGCAGGGGTTGTGCCTGTTGTGTTCGTCCTTTCATCTCTGGTACCTGGTGTGCAGTGGGCACTCATGTTGAAGGGACTGAAGAACTGGGCTCTGATCATCTGGTTGGTTTATTCTTCCTTGTGTGACCACTAAACAGCCACCCCAGAGGAACATGTTCATTTCAATTGCTTCTGGTTGGACTTCATAATTTCACATCAGAAATGTTCCTGCCTCTAGTGATCGCTCCTCCCAGAGTGGAAATTTCACTTCCATGAGCCACAGGGCCACCCATACTGTAAATCTGAGACTGCTTTCTATACCATTGTGTCTTGGGCTGGTTCCCCCCACGATTCTTTCCAGATGTGGAGTGCTTTCAGGTAGTTTACCAGACTCTTTCATTCCTCATCCGCTGTCTGGTTTCATGTTCCCTCATCCTCTGAGAAGGAGCCCTAGTAGTGTCTCACATATTGTATTCATGAATACAGAAATTTCAGGAAACTAACAGATATAAATTCTCATTATTTTTGGACTCACTAGCTGATTTTTGCCGCTCTTTGTTCTGCATATCTTTTAAATCAGTTGCTTAGCAATGCAATAGTTTAGGTGTGTGTGTGTTTATAGTTCTACACTTCTTTAATTTGGGCTCTGAAATGAATTTATGGTCTTTGAATATGTTCTTGCATCTCTTTTTAGTCTAGAGGTTATGGTACATTGGTGAAGCCTTACCAAGAAAATGGCCCTGTGCATTTGCTTTCTCTCCCATTAACACATTCAACAAGTGGTTAGTGAGTGTTCTTTAGACAGGTTCAGTCTGTTTTCATGGAGGCATTTTAGCAATTTCTTGCCAGCATAGAACTGTGATGAATTTGGTCTCACTTCTTCTCCTCACTATGTTGAAGTGTGTATTTTTAATCTCTGTCATTTGGACTTTTAAGTTATTTCCAGAAAGACACATCCTCCTAATTTTTAGGTACAAAGCCCCATTGGATTTAAAATCTATTTTATTCTATATGTTCTCTTAGCAAATCTATGGCAAGAACAGAAATGCTGAGACTTTCATTTGTGGGCAACTATGTGTCAATTAAGTTACCTCTTTTAAAAAAAAAAAAGGTACCAAAAACATACCTATTACCTCTTAATTGACTTCTCAGCAGGCCGAATCCCATATGGAATGATTATTTGATAATTTGGTAAGTGATAATTTGATCTAGGCTTTCATCAAGGAATGAAAAATGTGAGTGGAAAGAGGATTAGAATGTGAAATGTCCTAGCTCCCTCTGCATTGCAGAGCTCTCCTATGGCTAAAGTTCATTTTTTAAAAAATAAGCACCCTTTGTGATATCTCTTTAGAATATAGATTATAAAGGTGTAACTACTTTGGAAAAAAAGTGGAAAAGGGTAGAATTTATTGCAATGGCCACGAGATGGCAGACCTAAAATCCAGACTTCTCAAAGAGATTTACGTGCCGAATTTCATCTTTGAGGATGCTTTAAAAGTTATCAGCTTTCCAAAGGAAAACTCCTATTGGTTATCCTGAATTGTTGTTCAGTTCCGTGGCAGGCACAGCAAGGGAGAACAGATTCAAGTTGATGGGAATCTGTTTAGCCCTCCTTTTTATCACGTATCACCTTCCTGCCCCTCCTAGAAGCCTGCTTTTTACCTGGCCGCTACGGTCATCCACAGCACACGTAAACATATCACTCCATGTTTCCTTCTCCCAACACAGGAGCACAACTGCCTTTTTCCTTCCCATGGATAGGAGCTCTCTCAAAGAAGCTGCTTCCAACAAACTCAATTTTTTTGTATTTCTCTCTACAAAGATCTGCTCCACAGAACCTTAATTCGATTTTCTTCAAATGTTGCATTAACGAAATTCTGGAATGTGCCCCCTTCTGCTTATATCCCTCTTAGAGCAATGACATGACAATCTGCTTTGTTTTTCATTATAGTATAGCCCATGGGAATATTCTGTTCCATGTAAACATAAACAAAGGGAGGTTTGACTTAACACAAAAATTTCAAATTAAGAAGGGAAGTATGTAGTTCAAGATACAGGAGGGCGATTTGCTGCTCTGTGCAAAGACTCACTAACGAATCTCAGTAGCCTTAAATATAGAGTAGAGGGAAAATTAAAATATACTATCTTTTGGGATAGTTACATAATACACACATGCATACACACATATACATCTTACCAATAAGAAAAAAATAATTTATCAGTTGCCCTGGGGGCCAAGCCTTGAAGTCAACCAAAAAGTTAATGTGATGAGGCAAGTCTCTTGACAGTAACTGATCATCCATGGACAATAGGTTTAGTTTAGGTAGATGCTGGCAAAGCTCTGGCCCACAGTGAAGTCCAGATGTATTTAGTTTTCTTATTATCAATCATCAATAACCTTTCCAGGGAGTCTAGTTGGGTGTATTTTATATAGAAAGCTACCTTGGCAGAGCTAAATGCTCAACATAGAAGCCTTCTCAGCACTGAATGGGAATAAAGAGAATGAATGAGCATCATAGAACATTACATTGACACAGGGTATTCGCTTGGGTCAGGGAGCCCTTTCATTTCACTTGCCCTCACTGCCTTCCAAATTTACCAATTTTTTTAAAGTTTTGGTCTTTTCTTTAATGAAAGAATTTTTTGTTGTTGTTTTGAAGTTGTTTGACTTTGGTTAGATTTTGCACTTGACCTTGCCCTTTAAAAAGTCACTTTTCAGAACACTTTTCCATTTCTCACACTGCATGAATCACATCTTGCCCACCTTTGTGTGGCCTTCCCTATCAGTTCAGGCGGGATGATATTGAACAGTCAGACCGGGCTGGTCTTGGATGCAACTCTTCTATGACGGACATATTCTTCTCCACATTCAAGCTCTATTTTATCCTTTAAGTTTGTTTGCAAAACAAACATCAGCTCATGAAAGTCAAATGGGCAGCTTAACAGAAACCAATTTCAGAGGCTTCTCTGAGAGTCTGTCTTGAAAATAAGAGACCCATTGGCATATTTAGATATGTTTTCTACAAAGAGGACCCCAGTAGAAATTAATGCAAAACTTTTGAGTCTTTACATTTGGTGGTGTCCATATTATGTAATAATAAGTAATTGCTAACATTTGCGTGGTCCTGTCCGACACTGGACAGAATCTCTACTTGCATCATCACGTTTAATTCTTACAACAGTCTGAGAGAGTTACTGTTATCCTTCTTAGTTCATTATGAGGAAATTGAAGTTTCAGATGCATAAAGTAACTTGTGCGGGGGCACAGAAACAAAAGATATTGCTGAGATTCAAACCCAGGTATATTCAATTCCAAAACTAAGGCACTAAGTATCTTCTCTTCTAAAGGACTTCAGTGATATTTTATTTGTATGGGTAAGTTTTAAAAAATCAAAATAGACTAAGGTAATCAAAAGAAGTATTTTCTTATTTTTTCCCTCTCTCTCTCTCTCTCTCTCTCTCTCTCTCTCTCTCTCTCTCTGTCTGGATCAGGCACACAGTAGTCAATAATACTTCACACATGTCCTTGCCAGGACCTGGACAGAGGTCCCTCCCATCCCTTATTGCCTTTTTATCAATCTCCAAAGGGCTGGGAATGGAGAAAGCGATTTAGGATGAGGGCAGTACCTCTTCCTGGCACTCATCCTCCTTTGGCCTCAGGCCTTTTCCACATGGGAAAATCAGCTGGCCTCAGACTCACCAATACCCCTTTGTAGCAGGATGCCAAGAGGTGCCGACATCTTTGTATCCTGAAGCACATGATGTTGGCTCTTTAGAGCTTCCTGGACTGGTTGCACTTGGAGGAGCTCAAGGATGAGGCAGCTGCCTCCCTGGGTCGCACCCTGAGAGAGTAGTGGGGTAGAAGCCGGTGCACGGAGCAGAGAACTTCCACAAGACTCGTGGTCCCTTAAGTCGTGTGCTATTAAGTTTCAAAGACAAAATTCTCTGTAATTGGAGTAAACGATTTCTTGAGGTCAGTTTTAGGTGGGCGACAGAGAACAAACCACATTAAGGAGTCTGGGCTGCCAAAGCCTGGCCTTTACAAATCTGGTCTGTTCTTTGTCCTTGCTGAAACTCACATTGTTCAAATATATCTCACCCTGTGGGCCCACCTCATGCAAGCTGCTTCACTTTCTGCGTGGGCCTTCTGTATACACAATGCATCTTTCTACTGGTGGGTAGTGTTGATATTAATTGATATCAAAAGCCTTTTCTTTCTCAAGATGCCGTTTGAAAATACAGCTTTTAAAATTTAGGCAAATGAGCATCTATCTCCAGGGTTGATCATAGCACACCTCACCCACCCTCACGCCAGGGGTAAGAGAGAGGCTGTTTTGAACAGGGTCTTTCGTCACCGTCTGTCTTAAGTCACCTCCTACTGAACTTATGGTTGAAGATTCAGGGTCATGAGGGAAAGAAAACAGTAATTAACTGGGAAAAGTTGATTGAGCGGAATTTTTTTCCCCACATTATGATTAGAACATGACTGTGGGCTGAGCACCATACATAATATAGGTTTTCCCTTGAAATTATCCAAACATGTTTTAATGGAATGCCTTTTTTAAGCATCTGCTTTTGTAATTGAATGTGTTCCTAAAGATGGGTCAGCTAACTAAAGCAAGAGCCTATAGGAAAAACTGTGTTAATACTTCTCCCCCAATCTAATTTATGACAGTTCCTAATTGGCCCGCCTCATTTACAACTCCTAAAATTAATTTTAGACCCTCTCTCAGAGCCCAAGTCATCATTAATAGAACGACAGCAACAGGGAGTGAAATAGAAATGTTTATAAAGCTCCCTTTTAAATTGACTGTGATAAGTGACGTAGGGATGTATGACCATCAGAGGATTCTGGAACTCTCTTTGTGAAGGCTAGCCACAGGCAACTCTCGAAAGAAGGCATTTATCTTGGCAGGAGATGCCCTTCAGTCCTCTTTTGTTTTATTCCCTTGAGGATTTTTTTTCAGGGTGGCTAAAACCATTTTTTTGGTGTTTTATTAGCTGTATCTTGACTACCTCCTACAAACTGAATGACAGCTTAGGGTTATTAAATGTGTTCTTGCACATATTTTTATCCATTGTTAACCCTGACTAAATGCATGCAAGGGCACAGAATCCCCCCCTTTTTTCCTCCATTGTTGCCCATATTTGTTAAAGAAATTATTCCCCTTGACGTTTGTTTAGGCTGCACTTTGATAAAATGCTGTCTATGGTCCACTTTCTTAGCTTGGCATTCAGCAGACTCTTATAGATTTATTTCTCTTTGCATTATCTTATCTTCCTTTCTAGCGTATTTGGGCTTCCTTTTCATATTTTAAGTTACATTTTGGGGCATAGACAGATTACCTTAGTAATTGTATACTGCAGCATTGCAGTGTTCTAAAGATAATTCTGCAAGCCTTTGGCATATACTTAACCCCACTAACTATCAAAAGATGAGTATATATGTTCCTTTTTATGTTGTCTGTGAATAAGCAAAACGGACAGATTAAGTGCTGAAAGTGACTTCAGGCTTATAGAAACTTTCTTCAGGTTGATGGGACAGTGACAATTTCTGAAGCAATGTAAATCTGGCCTTGAATCTAAAAGGTGGCTTACTTGATGAGGAAATTAATGAGGATTTTTCTTTGTGTTTCCAATTTATAGCCAAGTGTATATACTCTTTATACTTGAGCCTTTTTAAAAAAGATGTAGATGTAAAGGAGGCTTTACAGAGCTGCAAATACTTCAGTTTTCTCAGTTTTGAAAGGCTGAGTCAAAAAAAAAAAAACCCAGAAACATTTAATTTAAGCTTCCTAGTTTATTTCAGTGTCTGCTATTTTCTAAAAACAATGAAGTATTTGTTATTAAGTGCTTTAAGATATATCAGCACACTGGCTTATGGAAATTGTAAAAGTTTAGAAGCTAATGTAGGGCTAGCAGATGAACTTATTCTTAGAAAAAAACTTACGCTTAGTATCCCTCACCCTCAAAAAAAAAACTCCTGACTTTCAAAGTAAGGTTAATGAAAATCCATAACCGTGCAGAATTAGCTCATAATGATTTAAACTATTTGTTTAAAAGTATCAGATTAATAAAAAGTTATTTTAAACTCATTTTGTAAAGATTTTTGCTTAAAAAAAAAACAAATGTAATGGCTCTGTCAGCCCAGAATTAAGAATTTGCTTTGCCTGGCATCCCTATACAAATAAGTAATGGCTAGATATAACCTCAACATATTCAGAACGTCTCTCCAAATATCCTAAAGTGTGAAATGTTCATATTTCTCTAGTTTTACATACTTTAAAAAAATCTTCTGCCAATTACTCTTTGATTTAAGTAGACTGGAATTACTGGAATGTAGATTTCAATCAAGGTATTTTAGAAGAAATTATCATTAGTTTAAGACCAGTATTTAAATGAGGGTTTCCAAATATGTATAATCCTTGTTACACTAATTTTATTCAGAGTTCTATCATTATATAATACCAGTACTTATAAAACAGATTCGTTAGCCAAAAGCAAACAAACAAACAAGCAATACAATAAGGAAAAGGTTACAAACAACAAAATTGTTATTTCGTATGGATATGAGTATTGATGAGTGGTTTTAAATACACTTTTATAAAAATGATTTTAAATATATTTGAGGTTCAATAATTAAGAATAATTAGATTTGGGGCTATAGTTAGTGACAATATCTATAGAGAATTAGGAATTAATATGCTTTTCTTTGATCAAGAGAAAACTGGGAATTATAAATTAATTTATTGGGACTTTTGATGGTATTATAAGAGGAGCAATGCATGTTAACTACATGAAAAACCCAAGTTATAGAATTGTAGGAGAAAAGGAGTTTAGAAGGGTCATTCTTTAGGTAGATGATGACTTTAACAGTTACTGAAGCTATCTCATTCTGAATTTTGACCTGGAAGAGGAAAATGAGTTTAAAAGGGTCATGGAACATAGGAATATAAAAGTGGACATAGGGAGCCTAGTTAGGATATTATTGTAATTATCCACGTGGGAGATGATGTGGATTGTACCAGATGTGTATGTATGTGAAAATGTGTGTGTGCACCTACCTGTGTGTAAAGAATGAGAAGGACAGAGAGAACATACATACCTTGATGGGAAAATGAGGAAATTTCAGGTATGCCAAGTATTTGAAGCATGTACCTGCAGTTTATTTGGTGACTGAAAAGCTTCATTTACAATTTTTTAATGTTTACTCTTATGATATTTTGTGGGAGGGAAGGATAACACAGAAAGGTATAAGGAGAAAAAGAGTAAAAACTAGCCTATCCATTCCACCACCATTAGATAATGACTCTTAACATTTTAGTGTATTTCCCTCTCATTTTTTTTTCTAAGCATATGGTTTTATGTTTGGGGGATATTATTGTGTATACATTTGCAAGTCAAAAGCTGTGAAAATCCATAACCGTGCAGAATTAGCTCATAATGATTTAAACTATTTGTTTAAAAGTATCAGATTAATAAAAAGTTATTTTAAACTCATTTTGTAAAGATTTTTGCTTTAAAAAAAAGGGTCTGAGATTTTCCCTATTGGCATTGCTAACAGGCTAGCCTGCCTCAGTTTCATGGACACAGGCAGAAGACCAGAGACTTTTGGGTCAGAGGCAACGGCTTTATTGCTCAAGGTTCAGAGAATAGCATCAGCATGTTTATGTCCATACCCCTTTCCCCAAGTCCCGTGGAGGCAAGGCAGGTGGGCCAGATGAATAGCTGTATATGCAATGGGTTTCATTAAAGGAGAGCAACCCTGAGCTTAGGGAACTTGACTCTTTTATAATGGGCAGTAACATGTCTGCCTTTTGGTCTGGAAGGAGACACTATTGTACATGGCAGTAAGCATGTTTACCCTTTGATCCTAAGGGAGACACTACATCTATCTCCCAAGGCTATTCACTCTACAAACATCCTTCGAAAACTGTGAGAATAGAAGATAATACCTTTGCTCATAAAATGTGCAGAAATATGAGACTCATGGAGTCTCTCAACAAACATAAATCTTTTCATATATCATTACTTTTTTTTATCAGCATTTTAAATGGCTGCATATAGCTGTAAAGAGTGAATCGTTGGGATATAGCAAAATGTACTATCAACTTCCAATTTTCCAAATAATGATCTTTTAGGTTGTTTCCATTTTAAAAACTTGGAAATTTCTATTTGGGGCAGAGTGGCAAAAAATAATGCAATCACTTTGGGTGTGTTGTAGCTAAGTTGGAGTAGATAGCAATTGGGTTCTCCCTGATTTGAAGTCCGTGCAGCCTCTTCACGTTGGCCTTATGTATAAGTATGCAGTGGCTATGAATGGCCAACATGTCTGTTGTCTCAAGATGTTATCCAGAGGAAGACAGGCTCTGTGAAGCGGAATATTAATGCTGTTATTTGTAGTCCAGCCTGCACTGGTTTTCTTCTGGAAAGTGGAGATATTTCCTGACATTTCTGCTGCTCACATCTGACTGAGCCTCAGACAGAAGCTCCTACTGCCTGGCATGAGCAGGGCCCAGAAAAGTCCATACCCATCCCTATAGTGGAAAGGGAAAGAAAATCTGAGATCCAAATAATGACCATCTTGTCCAAACATCTGGAGAGGGCCTGGTCTGGTGATGGGGATTAAAGAAAGGCAAAACAGCATCATGACCAGGTTTTAGTCCTAGGACTTGTGTGCAAGAAAGTACCCAATATGGAGGCTTTCCTGGGTCTCTAGGGTCTTCTAAATTATCTAGAATATTGCTGAAGTGACACAAATGGTTGAGACAAGTCCTCCTCAGAGGAAAGGAGGACTAAATGAAACATAGCAGGAGAGCCATTTCTTAGTCAATAATGGTCTCAGAAAATTCCAGGTTAAAATTTGTGACAGATGTTGACAGAAAATTGCACTGTAAAATGGGAGCAAGAAACTGTAATACTTTTCTGAGTGAGCAATGATCAGTGATTAAACAGCAGTCAAAGCGTTGTAATTTTTTTAAGTGAGAGGAAGAGTTATCCAGTGGTGTCTTCCACAGTTTTTAGAAAGCATAAAGGGAACTTACTTATTTCTTGAAGAAACATTTTTTTTAACATCTTTATTGGAGTATAATTGCTTTACAATGGTGTGTTAGTTTCTGCTATACAACAAAGTGAATCAGCTATACGTATACATATATCCCCATATCTCCTCCCTCTTGCGTCTCCCTCCCTCCCACCCTCCCTATCCCACCCCTCTAGGTGGTCACAAAGCACCGAGCTGATCTCCCTGTGCTATGCGGCTGCTTCCCACTAGCTATCTATTTTACATTTGGTAGTGTATATATGTCCATGCCACTCTCTCACTTTGTCCCAGCTTACCCTTCCCCCTCCCTGTATCCTCAAGTCCATTCTCTAGTAGGTCTGCATCTTCATTCCTATCTTGCCCCTAGGTTTGAAGAAACATTTTTGACATCTGCTTTATGCTTAATGCTCTTCTAGAAGCTGGAGAATTGGTGGTGCACAAGACAAATGAGGTTCCAATTCATGGAGTGTCAAGTCTAGAAAACAAACAAACAATAAGTATCTTAAGATCCTTTCAAATAGTAAAGAGTTCTATGAAAAAACAGTGTAACGTGACAGGCCAGTGGCTTGGGTACAAGGTGGAAGCTGGGAAGACACTGCTAGGGATAGTGGCTGGAGAGGGCTTTTCTGAGCTGAGACATGAAGGGTGCCATTTGTGGCAAAGGCATTCCAGTCAGAGGGAATGGCAGAGGCAAAGCTTATGAGGTGAGAACAAGTGTAACATTTTCAGGGACTAGAAAAGAGATCAGGAACGAAATGTGCTAGAGGCTAGTGATTGAGGAGGGAGGAAGGGAACAAGATGACCTCAGGGAGGTGCTCAGGGCCAGTTGGTGTAACGAGTTGCAGGCATCAGTAAAGGGTCTGAATTTGAAGTTTAATGGGTGATGGAATGGACTTTTCATGCAACAGAATGGTGGAATCTGGATTTATATTGTTTTTAAAGACTACTTTGGTCTCTGTACCAGGGCGGCAAGTGGTTACCAGAGCTACACCAGTGGTTACTGGTGGTTGGGAGAAGTTTATAGGAAGGGAATGAAGGATGACTTCTAATTAGGGGGCCTGGGCTACTTAGTGGATGGTGCAGTAATTACTGAGATAAGGAAGACTGAGAAATGAGAGTGGTTTTTGGTGGAATGGCATGGGAGCGTTACTAATTTTGTTGAAAATTGAAAGGAGACCCTAGTAAATATCTCTGCATGCCTTTCTTCCAAAGAAAACCTTGCATGATAAAAATAATACTTGATATTGAAGTTGCTGCTCAATTTTGTTGAGTCATCTTGGGGTACCTGGAACCTTACCTGGCAGATGGCTGGCTGGCTGGCTGGATGGATGGAAGGATTGACAGATGGATGAATGGTTGAATGACTGGATGGATAAATGGGTAGATGTCTTAGAAAGGAATGGGCAGATTGACTCCCTCCATTTCTCATATGCAGCTGTGAAACCATATGTCTGTGAAACCATCAAAAGATGCGTGTTTCAGAGGACACAGTGTGTTGGTCTCAGGGATTCTGACCCAAACTACTTTGTACATTCTGAGAGTCAAGGAGGTAGTTTTTCTTAAACACTATCCATAGGTCCTCCCCATGAGACAACACTTCATGGCTCATTTCAACTATAAATGCTGATTTTTTTTCACTTTATAAAAATCATCACAATAATCTTTATTTTACCAGACAGGAAGCACTGCTTGCGGCAATCAGTGAAAAAGATGCAAACATTGCCTTGCTGGAACTGTCTGCCTCCAAAAAGAAAAAGACACAGGAAGAAGTGATGGCCCTCAAGCGGGAAAAAGATCGACTAGTGCATCAGTTAAAGCAGCAGGTGGGGCCTTTTGCACGAATGGTGTGTTTTGCTGGGTTTGGGGTTTTGGGTGCTTTCTCTGGGTTTAGCTACTCTTCATTTTGCCATGTCCATCCTGCAGGCTCACGCAGCTAAAACCAGGTAGGAGTGAAATGGCCCAAGTTGTCACTGGAACAACATTTTATTGCTTTTGTGTGTTTTTGTGCATGTGCCTGGGCTTGTGTGGTTTGCAACTAGTGCTGTTTTCCTTTCTTTTGTATTAGCATCATCTCCCCAGAAATAGCTCTCAGCTCTCTTCCTTCCAGTGAACTTTCTATGACTTCTGACTAAATCCTAGAAAGTACTAATTAAATTCTGGGCACCTTCTTTCCCATTGGACTTGTTACCTTCTGTCTTGCTCACTTTCTGGGCCCAATAATAACTCCCGTCATCCAGTTCTTTCGATTTCTTTCTCACCATTCTTCCAACTTTGATTCTTCACCTATTTCCCAGGACTTTCCGGCCAAGGACCCTTTCCCACCCCCTATGCTTGGAGACTGCCCGACTATGCTTGGAGACCTCCTCAGCCATTATTTAGTCAAATATTTTTCTATTACCTGTTTACCCCGTTAACCTGTTTTTCCCTCCTCTCTAGGCCACTATACTTCTTCTGAGGGAAAAGGAAGAAGAGACAGAATCCTAACTTGTGCAGAAAGTTCTTTGCCTTCTGGAGGGTTTTCTAGTAGTGACTTAAATGGAAATATATATACCTAAAGCATATTGCAAAGTCATCCCTGAAATCTTCAGGCATTATTTCTCCTCCATGTCTAACTTGAGGGCTTTTGGAATCAATAGTTAAAGATATTCAGTGGGATTCTAGCTTCATTATGAAACCCACTCAGCAGATAATGGCTCAGTGGTCTGTGGTCTCACAAGGTGGCTGCCACATCTTAGCTAGGGCCACCTGTGAATGCCACGTGGTACCATATGTGGAGTGCATCCATATTGATTTCAGCCCCCAGGACTGGCTCTCAGCCTGCTAGGGAGATCTGGGCTGAGCACAGTGTGCAAGGTGAATGGAAAGGAAGCCCGAAAGGAAAAGCTCTCTCCCCTCACAACTGGGGCAACTTTTTCCCTCCTCAGGAAGGAAAAGCCATCCTTTGGCCCTGAACCAGAGTCTTATTCTCATGGGGCTGCCTTGCTGTGAGAGAGAGAGAGAGAAAGAGAGAGAGCACGAGAGCGAGCACTGCCACGCCTGTGTGCCCTCTCCTGCGGAGGGAAGGCCCCAGTCACTGCCAGACATTGGGGTCATTCCACAGAGCAGCATGCCTTGCTAGTGCTGGCCCCGGG
This sequence comes from Eubalaena glacialis, assembly GCF_028564815.1. Taxonomy (NCBI): domain Eukaryota; kingdom Metazoa; phylum Chordata; class Mammalia; order Artiodactyla; family Balaenidae; genus Eubalaena; species Eubalaena glacialis. Next base: position 79,443,785 of record NC_083722.1, on the reverse strand, counting down.
GGTCGGGGGCCGCTTACATCTGACCTCTTTGTTTGGGGCTGTGCATCTTCTACACTGGTTTTTCCACCCACTGGGCCACAGAAAGTCAAGTCGGGGCTCCTTCTTTGCTTTCTCTTAATTCCTTCCCTGTGCGCCCTGTGCCCTCCCCTCCTGCACCTAACCATTGTAGCTTTCTCCCACAGGTTTATAGACCTAGGAAACAGCCCCCGAGCTCGAATATACCATGCACTTGTGATGCTGGCTACAGCCCAGATATTACGGCCAAGTACCACGGGTCCAGCTACGATGCATACATGATCCAAAGGTCTCAGGTCAGTCAGCTGCTAAGGAGATACTCTCCCCCACCATTGCGGATGGGGGTGCATAAGACCTACATCACATCTTGACCTTCACCTCTTTTGATGATTTCCAGTATTCAGTGGCCATAAAGTCTGGAACCATAGATGATAGCACTATATCTTGATTTGTAGTGCAATTTCATTATTTTGTATTTGCCAGTGGTTCTAGTTTTGATGGCCACCATCAAAAAGAGGGGCAGCTCTTCTGAAATAGCCTGGCACTGCTGTAAAGACAAGATTGCCAGAGGCCTTACTGTCAGGCACATTGGATTAAATTTTTCTTTTTGCCTCTTAGATACTTTCCTCCCCAAATCTCCCTCTACCCTTCCCAATAAGGAATTTTTTTTTAAGGCTGCTTTTTTTCTTTCTCAGCATCATGAAAATGCACTCCTGGATTCCAGGAAGGATTGAGTGTAGCCCTTCAATTTGCTCCTGGGAAACTGTACAAAGCCTTCATTATTCACGACAGGCTTGGTTTTGGGTATCATGGGGCACATTTGGGAAACCCCAGCCATGCACAGTTAGTCTCCCGCCTGGGCTAAAGCAGGGTCTGAAGGGCTGTTGTGGAAAAAGAGGCAGCAAAGGAGGAGGATGGGCTTCTTTCCGTGACTTAGGTTTGAAATCCTTCCCCACACCCTACTGGCCACAGAGCAAGAAAGAATGTGAATTTATGTATCCTTGTTGTAAATGATAATGATTCTTAAAATAATGAGTAATTTGCTTATAAAAGCATGCCCTTTGTAACTGAGGGTTTACTTTGTGCCAGAATGTGAATCCAGTGTGTCTGGGGGGTTTTGTCCCACAGTCCTCACAGCAGCCCTGCGATGTGAGTGTCAAGATTACCTCCTCTTTCTAGGGGCCATAGCTGAGACTCAGAGTGTGAAATAACCAGCCCAACACACACAGCTTGTAAGTGATAGAGCTCAGGTTTTGTATAGTCCACCTGCGTCCGCACATACCCCACCATGTTCAGGAAGTAATTCAGAGTTGCAAGCAGATGGGTATTCCAGAAATTGTGAGGGCCCCTTATCTTTGTATACCTGAAGTAGATGCCAGAAACCCATTTAAGAATGTTCTCCAGCCACTCACAAAGAGTAGGTTCTGCCTAGAGCTCTTGAGCTTAGGATGTTTGATCACATCACCAACTACTAATACTTCTGAGCTCTCAGCACGTGCCAGGTATGGGTCAAAGGGCTTTACATACATTAACTCATCCACTCCCACCAAAGCAGAAGGGCTGATGCTCTTATAGAGAAGGAACCAGAGGTCCAGAGAGGTTGGGTGCCCTGCTCAGGCTTCACAGCTGGACACACCATGATACTTAAACAGATTTTTTTGCCACACAACCTTAAATGGATTTTGTAGATGCCATCTGGAGTTGCACTGCTTAGGTTGAATTTTGTTTCTAGCACTTGTTAGCTGAGTGATCACGAGCAAAATACTGAACCTCCCTGAGCCTCAGTTTCCTCATCTGTAAATTGGGCTAATAACTTAATTCAAAGGGTTGTTTGTGAGGTGTAATGTATACAAAGTGATTTGCACATGCCTGGCACACCAATGTGCTATATATGTGTGAGCTGCTATTACTACTACTACTACTGCTACTGCTAATTGATTTTATCACCACCAGCCCTCAGAGATAGTTTGATTTTACTTTCAATTTCATCTTTGCTGTTTTTCACATGCCTTGGAGTCGCAGCTTGTTGAGAACATACTGTTGAACTGTGGGAGAAAGAGCAGACAGTTGTTGGCACTAAAGCCTTCCCGGTTCCCCCACCCCTAAAGCCCAAGCACTTGGGGAGTGGGGAGCAGACATGTTAGGAGTTCTAGACCCTAGTTCCCAGCCTGCACTGAACAGGCCCCCAGCACTTATTAAGTTTGTTTGGTTTGTGTATGCAGCCCACATGGACGTCCATCAGAGAGGACATCCCCAGGAGGGTGAGTCCCAGACCTCAATGGTCATCACCTGCATGTCTGGTTTGGGAGAGCAGAGCTCTTTTAGGCACCCAGGCTAATGGGAGGGGAAGGTCATAGGTCTGGGTGTTCACCTGCCCAATGTTCTGCAAGGATTTTGAGGCAGATGGGTCATGAGAGGTGTTACCCTCTTCAGGCTGCCTTTTGAGCTCATCTCATGCAGGTCTCTCTGTCCACATCATTCCCAGTGACTGAACTCGAGTAGCTCATTCAACAATCCCCATAGCTATTGCACTTTGCCAAGTACATAGTAGGCACTCGATAAATATTTATTGTGTGAATGATTACATGACTTCCATAAGCCAGGTCTATACCAAGTGTTTTATATATGCATAGGTTTACAAACGTTATCTCATTTTGTCCTCATAATCAACCAACTACCCAACATACTGCATACCTACCATGTGCCAGGCTCTCTGACAGGTGCTGGGGATTCATCCACAACAGATATTTTACACACAGTATCCACAATCCCTTCCTCATGGACCTTACTTGTTAAATTAGAGGGGGTAGAGAGAAAGGTAATAAACCATAAACATAATAAGTAAGTTACATGATAGAAAAAAGAAAAATATAGACCAGCATAACAACAACAGGAATGCCAGGGTAGGACTGAGGGGCTGATGACACTGTAAAATAGGGTAGACGGGATGGGCCTCACTGGGAAGAAGACGTGAGGAAAATTTGAAGGAGGTGAGAGAGTGAGCTCTGTGGATATTTAGGGGAAGGATGTTCTGGCAGAGGGAACAGCCCGTGCAAAACCCTTAAGGCAAGAGAGTGCTGGTGTGTCTGGGAATAGCAGGGAGGGCAGTGAGGCTGGAGTGAAGAAGAAGGTGAACCATCAGAGCAGTAGTGGGCTAGGGTAGGCTGTGCAGGACCTGCTAAGAGTGGTATATTCTGGAGCAGAAATTATCCAAAGTTAGGAAGCAGAATACACCAACCATGTAGCATCAGAACAGGGAGGACTCCCTCCAGTACCACCCAGAGTGCCCTGTTTAAGGTTGCTCTAATTGAGCCCACTCTCCAAATCCCCTGGCTCCAGCCTTGAAGGAGTCCCAGTGCTTAGCTTGCATTTTTTTAAAAAGCATTGGTGGGTGGGAGGGAGATGCAAGAGGGAGGAGATATGGGGATATATGTATATGTATAGCAGATTCACTTTGTTATACAGCAGCAACTAACACACCATTGTAAAGCAATTATACTCCAATAGAGATGTTAAAAAATATAAATAAATAAAAATTTTAAAAAATAAAAAGCATTGGCTCTCCATTGGAGCCACAGAGAACTAATGCCAGAATTTGCTTGTTATGGCTATTGAGATTTTCAAATAGAATAGGAACAGGGCCCTTTGACAAAATGCCCTCCCTGACTTTCTGGCAGTCTCAGTAACATATCATTGGAGTCCAAATCCTGCCCTTTCCTTGCTACGAGGAGGTAGGCAGGTGGACAGTAGTGACCACCTCCATGCCATTGGCCTGTTCAGGGTGGTGGCTATGCCTTGGAGAACTGCATCCAGAGTCCAGGCCAGGCCAGAGGTTCTCAAACCTCAGTGGGCAGAAGCATGATCTTTTCTAAAGATGTCTCATGAAATGCTAATCACTCTCTGGCTCTCACTGCTGAAAAACCTTCCCTGGCTTCCCTTGCTGGTGGGATAAAGACAAATTCAAGCCAACGTGCTCTCTGCCTTATACATGCAATTCCCTTTGCCTGGAACACATTTCCCTCTTTTCCTCACCTAGTTAACACCTACTGGTTCAATTCAATCTCAGTCTAATATCACTATTTCAGGGAGGCCTCTGGGACTTTCTCAACTGGGTCAAATCCCCAATTTGGCACTCTTGTAGCACATGTACATCATTTAATTGCATTGGAACAGATGCAATTTTGCATTTGTTTTGGTGATTACTTGAATAGAAACTATCTGCCCTGCTAGTTAATGAACTCCATGAGGACTGAGAATGTGGCCTCATGACTTTTTTTCTGCTGACCATTTGTCTCCAGGCCTAACACAATTGCTAGCACATGGTAGGCATTCAGCAAATATTAGTTGACTGTATAAATAAATGAGTGAGTGAATTGCCAGGTCAGCTTATTAAAAGAAGAGACTTCTTTGATCAATCGTTACATTAGACAAGACTTAGCCTCGTAATTCTTCTGACCCTAATATTCCAGGAAGCCACCACCAACTTAAAGGAGTTGGTAGAAGACATGGAGACCTGCTTGCTGAATAATGACCACAAAATTGGTGCCATGTTCTTTCTTGCCACGTTGCAAGACACTTTGCAGAGATGACTTTTACCATACTAGAATTAATTGCAATGGTGTCCATTTTGAACCTTTCCTTCCAGTCTCTTCGCTGTATTCTAGTTCAGATCCCTTCCAATTTTGGAGGTTCTTCTTGAATTAAATGCCACTGAGTTTCCAGATGTGGCAGAGATTGCTTGCAGTTATAAAGGGAGTCCCGCCATTTCTTCCCTGAAAACGTCTGAGCGTCTTATAAATTAATTTGCCTAGAAATACCTAAACTCCCATTAAACACCTATCAAGAGAGCCAGAGAAGATGATATGAAATCAGTTCAGAAATTCCAACTATGCTTAACAACAAAAGAATCTTTATGACTCTCTTCAGGTGTTAACATCTGAGTTGATTCTAGGCTGAGCGCTGTATAAAGGTAAGAGAGCAGTACAAATTAACTTTCTGTTACTTGTTGCTTACAAGAAGATAAAGAATTAATCATAGTTTGGTAGTAGACATATAAGTCTATCCAATTTTTGTGTTCTTCCCAATTCCATTTCTTCACAAGCACACACCCCTGACACTTTTATTCTACCTCTTCTTAAAAAAATCTTCCTTCCAGATTTTTGCAATATTGGGAGAGGGACTCAATTGGGAATTAGTTAAGGGTTTTTTTGTTTTTTGTTTTTTTAATTTTCTTGTTCTTTCTCTAGGGATGGTAGTTCTAAAAAATATTATTAAAATTTACCATCTTTCCTTCTTCTGTGTCTTGGATCCAATCCCCCCAACTCTTTTCCTCCACCCTTGAAGAAAGGACTGACATCAAAATAATTAATTCTGAAATCATTGGATTTTCCTGCTGCTAAAGGGTTTTGAAGGAAGCTTAAAACTAAATCTTACCCCCTAAGCCTTATTCCCAAACGCTCCCTTGTGTGCTGAAGTAGTGAAATGTACATCCTTGATGAAAATGCCTGTTTAAAATGAGGGCCAGACACTATTGTTTAGTTAAAATTAGAACCAGCTTATTTCTCAGAACCAGTTAGAATACTTTTGTGATCAGAGGTAAATTGTGCTTGGTTTTCTTTTCCCCTTCCTACCAGTTCTGGCATTGCTTTTGGTTACCCACTGGTCAGTTGGGAACAGGAAGGCGTTAAGACCAGGAGACTAGTCTACTGATTCTCTGTGTTTTCCCCCAGAGCTTGCAGAGAAGTCCTATGTCCAGGTTAACATTCTGGAGGCTATGCCAGGTCTGCACAGTATAACTGATTTGGGTATGTCTCCCCCTCCCCTATCGTGTCCAGACCATCATAGGATTGTCTCTAAGAATTAGCCAAACAGGTATGGCCAAGAGTGGGAGAAGGCAGACTCTGCCCTGGGAAGTATTCAGGAGAGCTGGTTGTAAGGATGAGGTTCTAGTCAAAATTGGATCTCAGCAGAGGTAGAACCATCCTGTCAAGGAAAGCAGGAAGCACCTGAGTGGGATGGTTGACCAGGCATTTCTTTCCCCCTCTACTTGGGGCCACACCTGGTTGTGCTCCCCATTTACACTTCCATTACATGCTATGCAGATGACTTTTAATTACCCTTTATGGTTTAGGAGGTGAGCACAATTGAACAGCAGTGAAGGAACTTCATGCAATAGGGTTCCCATAGCCTCATGTTGTGGTTGGATGAGTGCCAGAAAAGCTTGATTTGATCCCAGCATTGTAATGCATCACAGACTTGCCCCAGATCAAATTGCTGAAATGCAAATGCATTGGTTTTCACTGTAGACTCACTTTGGGTTAAGCTGTTCATGACCCACTGGTAGAATCTAGCCACATCTCTATTTATCATTAACTTCAATGCCAAGGGTCTTTACAGTATGTTCTAGAGAACCCCTTTCTAAAAAAGAAATACTTAGATCTCTCCTCAGCAGGCCAAGGGCAGGGCATCCTCACAGAGGTAAAACCTGAACTCCTTGGTGTTACTGAAAACAGTATACTCTTAGTGTCCAAGTGATTGGCCAGGATACTACTCTGCTCTCTTAGCCTGGAGACACTTCTTACTCTAGGCAGCTGGTGCCTCAATCCCAATACTCAGGGAATCCATTTGGTTTGCCAGTTACAACGCAAACTAGCACTCAAAGATTGTGGAGGCAAAGTGTTTTCTCTGTGATTCCATATGTTTCTCAAATCCCTGTTAGAAATGCACCTTCCCAAAGCATCAGGCGGACTCTGATGGACCACTTTTCTGAGTCTCTCATTTGAAGGAAGCCATGTTTTAAAAACCATTTAATAAATAAATAAATTAATTAATTAATTAAACCATTTTAGTTCCCTTCCCTAAACATTCATGGAGCACCTTTGGTGGCGCTGTGTGGGGCACTCTTGGGCTATAGAAGGAGATGCTGATACTGACTTTGTCCTTGAGCCTTGGGTTTTTTATCATCTCTACCACCTGTAAGGCAGATATTAGCTCATGAAACAGATGACAGAGCAAATTGCTATTTTTTGGTGCAGAAGTGTTACCAATGTGCAAAAGTCTTTGCTTGCTAGAGGGGGCAGGGAGTACTTCCTGCAGAAATAGGCATTCCTATGGATGTTATAATTGACAATCCGTAGCCCATCTTTTGTGACAAATGACTATCCAACCATGATACTTTCTTAAGTTTTCAAGGATCCTAGTGTAAGTATCGCTACTCTTAGAAAAACTTGCTCTTTGCTTTTGGAGTATACCTTTTTAAGTAGAAAAACTTGAAAAGACCAACTTTACCACTTCATTCCCCCACTTTTAGAAATACATAAAGGGAGAGATGGGTCTGACTTGTAAGTTTTAGAGTGATTTGCCAGCTTTGTTTCAGTCTTTTGAAGCACCCCCTGCAGTATCTAGCCGTTGGCACAGTACATCAGAATAACAGGCTTAGCTGAAGGTGACCAAAACAGAGAAGAGTATACAAATGCCAAGAAGATCTCTCATGTGCTGTCTTTCTCTTTTTTTTAATTCAAATTTCACATCTGCGCTCTATTTTTAAACAGTTATTCTTTAAGTGATAACGCATGTTTTACCAAGCCTCTTATTGGATTAGACATGTTTGAAATCCCCTCAGCTTTAACCTGTTCATTACTGCCTCCAAGAACATTCAGATAGTGTATATGGGGGAGAGTTTCCAAGATGTCAGCCTCCAGGGAGCCATTGTATTTTGTGGAGGGAGGGATCCAGCGGTTATGCCGTGTAGATTTTGGGGGGACCTTAGACTGACATTGCTTTAAGAGGAATCAAGTGTGGGTGTAATGTGTGCAGCATTCTTGCCATTCATCATAGTTTTTCTACTCACATTTTAGAGTAGGAGGAGCTAACAGTTTTTGAGCTCTTACTGTATACCTGGCACTGGGCTAGGAATTTTAAATATATTATCTCATTTAATTCTCATAACAGCTCTGAAAACCAGTTGCTATTAATCCCATTTTGGAGATGAGGAAACTATGGTCCAGGAACTAGGCAAAGATGCCACGGCTAGTGAGGGGTCTCATTCCAAAACTCTTTCATGGTCTTCCCAACAGATGTCCCCAAGTTGGTGCTCTACCTCTTAGGTCATAGCCCCCCCTGACCTGGGGCTAAAAAGGAACATAAAAAGCAGGCTTTATTCTGTGACCCTAAGCACCACTCCCAGCCTCTCCTGCCGCCCCAGCCAGCTCCTGCCCTGACCCCGGGGTCACATGTGCAGGCTGGGGAGGGCGATTTATCTCTTCCTGTATCACCAGGCGTCACCCACTGCCAAGGGGAGAAAGGGCTGCGGGCTTGATCAAGTGTGTTGCATTTTCTGCTTTCCCACATGAAATGTTGACATTTGCCTCTTGGAGCCTTTGTGTTTCATTCTCAAGATATCTGCTTGAAAGCCTTTTTCCCTTTAGTTTTCCAGTTTCTTCTTCATCATTTAACATACAAAAACAGGTTCCTCCTGGTCTCTTTCTCTCTCTCTCCCTCCTTTCCTTCCTCTCATCATATAATTAAAAGTCCTTTCAGGTTGTCTTCACCTTATCATTTCAATTGAATTGAAAAAAGATCCGACTTCCTGCTCTTGTGTCTTCCTGATGCTGAATTTCAGAATGAAAGAAAAGTCCTTCCCCTGCCCCTTTTTTGCTTCATACTACCCCTTGAATAACTGTTTAAATCATGTTGATTTTGTCATTGATCTGCATTGTTGTACGGACTGAGTTTACCCTTTCCTGGCTTCAGAATTTCTTCTTTTTTGGCTTTTTCAAGTAATTAACAGGAAAAGGATTTTTCACCCTCCTCTCTCCTGATTACAGAAACACAATTATCAAACTCAGAATTTAACATTTCCAGTAGTTTCTCTTTTACTCAACTCCATATTCTTTTTTTTTTTTTTAATTTATTTATTTATTTATTTTTGACTGTGTTGGGTCCTCGTTTCTGTGCGAGGGCCTTCCCTAGTTGCGGCAAGTGGGGGCCACTCTTCATCGCGGTGCATGGGTCTCTCACCATCGCGGCCTCTCTTGTTGCGGAGCACAGGCTCCAGACGTGCAGGCTCAGTAGTTGTGGCTCATGGGCCCAGTTGTTCCGTGGCATGTGGGATCTTCCCAGACCAGGGCTGGAACCCGTGTCCCCTGCATTGGCAGGCAGACTCTCAACCGCTGCGCCACCAGGGAAGCCCTCAACTCCATATTCTTTTTGGGAAGTGCCACTTTCTTTTGTTATCCTCTGCCACATGCAGAGGTAAAAGTTCCAGAATCCCCCATGTTTACTGTTTTTTTTCAATGTAGCACTATATTAAAAAGTAATAAGGACTATATACACTATTGATACTATGTACAAAATAGATAACTAATGAGAACCTACTGTATAGCACAAGGAACTCTACTCAGTGCTCCGTGGTGACCTAAATGGGAAGGAAATCCAAAAAAGAGGTGATATATGTATACGTATAGCTGATTCATTTTGCTGTACAGTAGAAACTAACACAACATTGTAAAGCAACTATACTCTAATAAAAATTTTTTTAAAAAGTAATAAGGACTTAATTTTGTAACCATCCTTATTATGTAAATGATACTTTTCATAGTTGAAAGCATATAAATAAATGTTTTATTGTAAAAATAATGTATTCTCATTATAGAAACTTAGAAAATGTAAATAAAAACTAAAATCACCCGTAATCCTGCCACTCAGAAATAACTGCCATTAAGATTTATACTTTCCTACATTCCATTGTCTACATACATATTTGAACAAAGACATGACATACTACATAATAAAGCTTCTTTAGCTTTATAAATGTTTGATATTGTATGCATTTTCCGATGTCTTTAAAAGTCCTCAAACACATATATCTTGGTTCTATGATTTCCATCATTGCCATAATTAATTTTGTCATTCTCCTATTGGGATTTCAATCGTTTCTAGTTTTTCACTTTTATAATCACACTTGGTGAACATTTCAATACGTAAGTCTTTTTTTCTGTTATTTTCCTTAAGATTAATGCCCCAAAGTTGAAATATTGGAGTTATGGGTATTTTAAGGATTTTAGAGAATTAAGCAATAGCTCTCTTCTACAAAGTAGTTGACATTTAAAAATTTTTACATAAATGTCAACTGTTTGTGTTAAGTTTGTTTCTAATAACATGCCAGTCTCATAGATTTGGGAAAGAATATCGCTATTCTAGGACAAATGGTAGGTAAACTTAGAGAGCAAGAGGCAGAGGCAGATTTTTACGACTTCTAAGGGGAGTAGTCATGGGACAAAATGGGCAGTTCATTCAGCAAATCTTTATTGAGCATCTACTATATGCCAGATACTGTTCTGGACATTGGGGGTACCATAGGGAACAAAACACAAAAATCCCTGCCCCGAGAGAACTTGTATTCTAGTGGAGGACACAAATAAGAAACAAAATAAAGACATCAAATATATAGCATGTTAATTGACAATAAACGCTATGAAGAAAAATGAAGATGATGTTCTGTGAGGTGTCTGGGGGTGATTTTGAATAGGGCATTCCCAGGATGCCTCCTTGAGAAAGGGACAGGTGAGCAAAGACTTGCAGGGAGGTGGGAGTAGGCCATGTGGAGTACTGTGCAGGGAGGCAGTGGTCAGTGGGGACAAACTGTAGCCAGGAGAGTTGGAATCTGTTCTTCTCAGGTCAGATCCCAAGTGCAGTTGCTGAGTTGACAAGGTGGGGGAGCCAGAACCCCACGACACCAGTGTTTAGATGAGATAAATTTTTTAAAAAAATCAGCACACAACCAAAACCCCATTCTCTTATCTTTGCCCTGATATGGCCATTTGGAAATGCCCAATGGACACAGCCAGCAAATCTTTACTCAGATGATCTTTGCACAGTGGAATTGTGCAAGGAGTTTACAAGTTCAGATTGGACAGAGAGGCGGTCCATTTCAGAAAACAGTGACGATTGACTGAACAGCAGTGGCAACTCAGAAGGTCTCAGTCCAGGCTGGTTCTTATGCCCCCAGAAACCTCCGATTAACCAATCATCTCGAGGCTGGTTTATTTCCTCTCTCATGGCTCAGCGCTCCTAGAATTACAAACAGCTCAGAAGCCATCCAGAAACCCTACTGCTTTGGGCTACCTTGGGTGTGCCAAAGCCCCTTTGGGTGCTAGGGTAGGAAGCAGGTGTGTGGGTCATAAGGTCAGGCAGAGTTTCTGTTGTCAGTCTTCTTGGGTTTGGGGGCCAGATACTCTCTAAGATGTCTGACTCAGCAGCCATCCAGAAAGTATGATGTTAAATCTTTAATATTTAAACAAAACAAGGGAGCCCATCTCACCAGGTGGGCTGCCAGGAAAGCCCTGGCAGGTAATAGAAGGTGCAGGGTCTGGGAATGAACCTGGGGGTCAGAGTTTTAGCCCAGCTCTGACCCCCAACACACTGAGAACCTTGGGCAGCTCGTTTTGCTTCTCTCTCACAGGCTCAGCTTCCCCATCTGTAAGGTGAAGGGATTAAACTAACAGACCTCTTAGCTCTTCACAGTTTTGATAGTCAGAAACTATTCCAGCACATTCATATATATAGTACATTGAGTACTTGATCTATACCAAGGACTTTGAGGATGCACAGGAAAGTGACAGTATTTGCTTTGATGGAGCCTGCAGTTGAGTAGGGGAGATACATTATTCAGTAAGATATTAACACAGCTATTATTTCTTGAAGAAATGATATTCTAGGCACAGCATTGTACTTTTGTTGTTTTATTACAATCCTCACAAAAACTCAATGAGGTAATACCATCATTGTCTCCACTTTGCAAATGGAGAAACCAAGTCACAGAGTTAGTGAGCGCATCTACCTTAGGGGTAACAGAGTTAACCCCTTTGTTTTCCATTGCAACACAGTTGCCATCTTTCCCACCAGGGAATGTTTGAGAATTCTAGATTTCAAAGATGACAGAGAAGAAGGAAGGCTCTGAATTTTGCTGATTTGGCTTGTGTAATCCCGACTCATCTTCACTTATTAGTTGTATGATGGTGAGCAGGTCAACTTACCTTCCTGTGAAATGGGTATGTTGTTTGCTGTCTAACTCACAGAGAAGCATTATCATGAAGCATCTTCTCTGGGGAAAGGTCTTTAAAAACGCTGAGGGCTGCACAAATGTGCAGGATGTTGATCTCAGTTCTGAGGTGCAAAGACAGGGCTATGTTTTTTTTCCCCACAGGGTAGCACTGTGCTTTGAGGAATGATGGTCCCAAACAGTCTCTGGTGACAATCCATTGACACAGACCCACTCCACATGACTTGTTCCCTTGACCAAAGAAGAAAGAACTTGAGTGACAATGTTCATAAATAGGCCTCTGTCTTCTGCTTTTCTGGGGGCCAGACCGTGATTTATCCTTAAAGAAAAACAGATAGTGCAGAAGGTGCAGACATTGCCTTGAAAGAACCCAGTTCAGTGTGGGTTCAGACATCTTCCTTCCAGGAAAGAGTATCCAGATCTCCCAGCCCCGGTCTTGCTTGTCCAGGCTCCTGGGAGGTCTGCTGGGGCCAGGGTCTTCTGAGGCTTCTTGAGATGAGGTCGGGCTTCCAGGGAGAGCCTCTGTGTTCCTGAGCTTTCTAGTGATGCAGTCCTTGGTGAGGCAGGGAAACAAAAAGCTGATATTTTGGAGGGGGAAGAGCCATCTCTGGGGGATTATTTTTTATGAACCAAAGACACTTAAGTGTTGCCGATTTATCTTAATAGCAGATACTCTGAGCAAATGTCCCAGTTGCCTCTTTGTACTTTTTGGCAAGTGTGGATGAGAAATGGAATGGAGCAGACCCAGTCAGAGCTGGCTAGCCCAAAGTGTAGAAGTCTTAATCTTCCTCCCTCCAGATATGTAACTTAGAAATGTTTCCAAAGTTTTCCAAGTTGCAGGTGGACACCCAGCTTTGGCAAGATGCAAAGCAGGTTCCATCACTAGGTTTTCCGCTTCCAAAAAAATTATGTTGGGCTTGAGGGGAGAGACACCTGAATCTTCCCTAGGTAGTTGGTTCTTTAAGCTCAGTTACCACGTTCTGGTTCTAAAGGTACTATTTCTGTATGAAGAAACCTTCTTTAATCACGCGAAGAGCCCTCCTACTTGTTGTACACATGATTGGGATTCTCAGAGGACACTGCAGGACTAGCCTGCATATCCTCCTCCATCAGGGCTGGAACAAGACCACGCTGAACCCAGCGCCTTAGAAGTTGGAGTATAAATTATGTTAAGGCCGTGTTGAATGTTGTAACATTTACTAATCCTTATTAGATATGGATAAATTCTCATGGCTTAATTTGGCATGTTGAGCCAGTTGTTCAGATTGTCTTTGCGGACTGCAAAGGAAATGCAACTTTAGTGTAATTTTTCTTTTGTTTCTTTAGAAGAGGACATAATTTTTTATTGTTAGCTGGTGGAAACTTTGGTGAATTGTGGCCAACTGTAGCTCACCCCCACAGGAAGAAAGCATCGGACTTTAGCTGAGAACATATTCTTTGAAACAAACCAGAATATTTGATTTTTGAAATGTCTTCCCACTTTAAAAACATGCTGTCCAACAAATATTAATGTTCTGACCCAGACCAAGAGAATTGAGGAAGTAGAAAGCTATAATTTCTCTCTGAGGAAAATTTTAGAGTGATGTGTGATGCTTTAGTTTAATAATAACTCCACTGAGCATGGAAATAATCTATGAGGATACAGGTACAGCCACAAGAATTCACAGAGCATCCTTCTCACTCTTGGTTCTTACTTTCTCCAAAGTGGAAGGAGCTAGGGGTTGGCTAGATGTCAGGCATTTCATATTCCTTTACTAGGTCACCCACATATACATGACCTTGGGCACCTACTGTCACTTTGCTTCCATTTCTGGAATTTGTTAAAAAATATATACTTGATTAAAGTTCTCCCTTTTTTCTGCCAAACAGTTTTTTTTTTCTTAATTGGAGTATAAGTGCTTTACAATGCTGTGTTAGTTTCTGTTGTACAACGAAGTGAATCAGCTATATGTATACATATATCCCCTCCCTCTTGGACCTCCTTCCCACCCACCCCCCCATCCCACCCATCTAGGTCATCACAGAGCACCAAGCTGAGCTTCCTGTGCTGTACAGCAGGTTCCCACTAGCTATCTGTTTTATACATGGTAGTGTATATATGTCAATCCTAATCTCCCGATTAATTCCACACTTCCCTTCCCCCACTGTGCCCACCCATCCGTTCTCTACATCTGTGTCTCTATTCCTGCCCTGCCAATAGGTTCCACATATATGCGTTAATATACAATATTTGTTTTTCTCTTTCTGATTTACTTCACTCTGTTTGACAGACTGTAGGTCCATTTACATCTCTACAAATGACCCGATTTTGTTCCTTTTTATGGCTGAGTAATATTCCATTGTATATATGTACCACATCTTCTTTATCTGTTCATCTGTTGGTGGACATTTAGGTTGCTTCCATGTCCTGGCTATTGTAAATAGTGCTGCAATGAACATTGGGATGCCTGTGTCTTTTTGAATCGTGGTTTTCTCAGGGTATATGCCCAGTAGTGGGATTGCTGGGTCATATTGAAAATCGTTGCATATTTTAAATTGCTTGGATTGAAATCTATTGTCCTGTTCTTTATTCTTTTTTTTAGCATCTCACATAGTTTGGTGGTCAGTCAAGCATGCTCAGTAATCACCTTTAGGGGACTCAAATCTTGTCAATTTTTACGAGTTTGATCAAGTTTGGGGGTTATTGAATCAGTTGGTATTATAGCTGCAAAATTATTTAAGTGAGATTCTTGCTCTGTTTGTCATTACAGGTTTGTTCTAACAGATCTGTTTTGCAGATTTTTATGAGCATGAATTCTCTTGGGCAAATCCACCATGATTCTCAGTGTGGTTAGGGTAGGCGATTTTCCACCCCTGGGGTGGTTTTTCAGAAGAGTGGTCATGTAAAAAAGACCATTTCTGTCCTCTTACCAACACCCAATTTTCAGCTTCTACTGAGAGCAGGATCCAAAATTATCTTATCTCCTTATGAAATTCTGTTGAAAAATGTTAGTCCCTGTACACTGTGCACAAAAGCCAAATTACTTTTGGAATGTTCTGTGGAACTCTGGGAATTCAGATAGGGATCAAGGAAACAGCACAACATCTTTTACCCTCCTTTGCTCAATCTGTTGATTGATTTGTAGGCAATTACTCTCCTTACCTTGAACCCTCTGAAGTAAAGTCTTGGGTCTAAATTCTATTGCTTTTTGTTGATTCCTTTATTTGTTTGTTTTTTAAGTATTATATTTTGTTCCCAAAGTCAGAGAATGCAGAGAAAAGTTCTGGGAAAGCAGAGGGCTCATTCTCCATTTAAAGCAGTATTCTGCTAAAAATTTGCCAGGAAGTTAAGGTGTTTCTCAGATCTTTTACACTGCTGAAATGTAAATCAAAGAAAGAGCTTCTGGAACAAACCAAACAAAAACCACACACTTATTCAGGGACAAAGTCAGAAGATGCTCATGCTGGTTTTTATACTCAACAATGCCAAGATCTTTACGGCATATAAGCTTCCCAAAACTTCACAGAGGCATCCCTAAAGAAGTGAGAAAACTTGAAAAAGAGGAAGAAAGGATTCTTTCCTGATTATTCTTCAGTAGTAGCATACCAAGAACAAATAGTGAAAAATACTGGACCTTTTCTAAGTTATTCCCAGCTTGGAACTTCTGCAAGTCTTAATGCTGTGCCCCATAGTCTCATAGATAAAGAAGGAAGGTCACAAATTAGAGTGGAAAATAAAAGGAATTTCTGGTTCTCTGTAATGTTTCTGGCTGTCTCCGGCATAATTCTCAAAAAGAATTTATGTGTTTCTTAAAGTTTAAAATAGTTACATTAACTGCAGCAGCAGTTCCTAAACCTGGCTCTCTTTTGACATGGACATTTGAGATTCTTCCCCACCTTCACCAAATACCAACTGGAGGGCCAGCCCAATGACCTACACCCTCAGATATTTCAGAGGAAGGACGCTAAAAGCTGATGGATCTGACTGACAGACCAGCATTTGGGAGGCATTGAGCTACTAAAGGAGACCAGCAACCCTTACTCCCCTGAAGGTGGGAATCCTTGGGTCACCAAATGCTCACTCTCTCTTTATAGATATCCTTGCAAATTCAGCTACTGTAAATGTAAACTGAATGGAAAGGTTTGGGCTGGCTTTTGGCTGCAATTGTGACCAGAAGAGGTGGAACTGGGGGCTGATACAGGACCATGTAACCGGAGTGAGGGTGGGAGTGGAAATAAGTCTATCAGCACAGGGCACACAATGATAATGGGTAAGAGAGACAGTTGATCAACCGAGTTTACTCAGCACAAAGAATCTGAGCCTTGTTCCAGACATTCTAGGGCTATAAAAAGGAATCAGAAGCCACAGACTGAACTCAGTTACCTAGAGCACCTCTCTTGATATCTAGCAGCCTAGGCTGACGATGCCATTTGCACAGAATCAGAGAGGCTGAGTAACTTGCTGGTAGTTAAACAGCTATTAAGTGACTTAACTTTGACCATTTAATCCAGGCCTTCTGACTCTACTTCTAGTTTTCTTTACTCTCCAGGATACTTCCAGTTGTGGAAGTTGTCTTAACAGGGTACATTTGAGCCTGGCTGTGACCTGGTTTTGTAGGGAGGAGTTGCTCCTGACAAGGGAAGCATCAGGGTAGAGATGAATGGGTGTGGACATGGGATTAGAGAGAGAGCATCCTTGGGGAGAGTTTCTGTGGAGGAAGCTGGGAAGAGGTCACTTGTTCAGGAGGAAAGAGAGAGGTTGGCCTTGCCCGGCAGCTGAACTGTTTCTATCTGATAAACAAGATGATAGGGAACTACTCTGTATTCTTCAGGGAGAGTAAGATATGAAAACTGTCAACATGAAGCAAGTTTGAAACCAGCATTTTTGATTAATGATAAAATGGCTTCTGAGATTAGATTGCTGGGTCATTTTTGCCCATGAGATCTTGCCCTGCATTTGATGAAGCTTGGGCACGTCCCAGGCCATGGTCTTGTTTTCTGCATGCTTCAGAGTAGTTGGTCAGTAATGATTTGAGTCTTTCATTAATGCATCCTCACCCCCACCGTATTAAGGATAAAATAATAGCTTCCTTCAATTAAACAGCCCATGAGACATGGACATTCGGTCTTTTCTCTGAAGCACAGATGTCAAATAGTGTCCTATAAAGTTTCAGGACCTGAGAGGAGATCCTTGGGCCTTTAACCTTAAAATTCCAGAACTAAGGACAGTATTTTGCTACCAGTTTCCATCTCAAGTTTGTTCCTAAATGATCATTATGGTGCATGATTCTTTTCATGGTTTATTTCCCAAAATAAGGGGGAAAGAGAGAGAAAGGGGCGGGGGGGGCGGAGATAGAGAGTGCCTACCGTTTGATTTTGGGTGCTGTTTTTTGTTGTTGTTGATTGAGTAGGACCTGGCCTGAAATGTCCTCAGGCACATGCTATTTCTGAGCTGTAATTATGCTTTTTAACCCACTCCTTTATGTCTGGGTCCTTAATATCCAAGCTCCTATATAATTATCAAGTTCAGTGTGTGGGAATGAGACAAATATTTTTTGCATGACTTTAGCCTATACATTACTGCAATGCCATGTTATTACAAGATATTTCCTAAACTCAGAGCTCTACTATTAACTCTCTCAACTTGAAAAGACCCAGCAAAGAGATACTCCCAATCTTTGGCCCATGATGCAAAACTCAGACGGACACTGACTTGATCCAGATGAGGGCCCTAGGACTCTTGGGGGAGGATTTGAATTTGGCACTAGTGCCTTGGTCCTGAGCCTGACAGGGACTTGGGAACCCTTCCTTTTCCATCCAACTGTATTGTGTAGCTACAGCCAGGACATTCATTCCAATTGTGAAGGACATGCATTCTTTAATATTTGATAGGGGCCAGGTTTGTTCGCTGTCTCTCCTGGAGGAAGTTTACTGTGCTAGTTTGCTAGACTAGAGAGAGATTGGTTAAGAGTAATCAGAATTTTAAAGGACCAGGCTGAAAGGAGGGGAGCTGTGGCCTGTTCTGGTTTTTGAAGTTCACCAAAATAGAAGACAGCAGGAGTCTAAGTTCCCCAAGGTCAGTCTCAGGAATCTCTTCCCCTAAACTAAAATTATTTTGATACCATTCCCCCCTAATCTGAGAAACAACTTATAGATCAGCAATTTTGTATACGGAGCACAGAAAATTTTTTATTCTTTCATTTATTATTTCCTGTCATTTATTAAACATTCAAATAATATAGAAAGAAATAAAGGAGGAAGTCAACTCCCTGAAATTCAAGCACCTAACAATAACCGTCAGTATTTTGTGCTCATCTTTCTGGACTTTTCTCACATATGCAAGTATGTATGTATGTATCCATATACACACATTCATATATGAACATGTTGTTTTACCACCTGCTTCACCGTCCATTCAACTATATTTTGTGATACTCTTTCCTTCTGATGAATATAAATATACGTCACTCTTGAATGGCTTCTAAAGATTCTACTATATGAATAATGAATATTCAGTAACTTGATGATGTATGGGTATTTTGTTTACTTCTCATTAATTGCTCCTGTGATCAACATCCAGTGAATATCCTTTTCATTCCTGTGTATCTGTCCAACTTTCTTTTCAAGAGACTTTTAGACCCCAGGCTGTGCATATTTTGAATTTTAATAGATAGCGCCAAGTTGCCCTTGAAAAAGTTTATGCCAATTTACAATCCTGCCAACAGTGTACGAAAGTGCCTAAAGAATAGGGAAATTAACTTTCCCTTTTCTTAAGCTTTTCTAAATTTTACCCACCTCCTGAACATTACCACTAAGCGCTGAAGAGAAAAATGTGTTTATGAACTACTGTAGGTTTGATATTGATCCACACCCAGATTCCAGAACAAGTTATTCAGTCGGTGGTTTATGAAACTTGGAATAAAATTGATAATCTCTAATCTTTATTTGTTCACTAAGATTACGTATTGCTAAACTCACATTGTTTTTTGGAAGGTTAATACAAAGGCAGGATTTCAGCTAAGCATTCAACACAAACGTGTGTGTGTGTGTGTGTGTATGTGTGTGTGTGTGTACTTTTTACCAGATGATTAAACAACTCAACCCTAGGCAGGTTGGTTAGGGAATCCTGTCATGTCAGCAGGGAGGTTGCCAGAGGTGCCAAACTGTCACCATCGTATACAGCCTTTGATAATACACTTTTTGAAAGCGTGATGCCTCAAAGCTGGGAAGGTTAGCTAAAACGGTGGAAGACATGATTAGAATTGACAAATATCTTAGCAAGTTTAGTTAAGATAAATGTAAAGCAAATATTCAGTAATGAACACAATGAAGTTTATATTTAGAATTAAAATTCAGGTGTGTGTGTGTGTGTGTATGAATGGCGGGGAAACTGCCACCAGGATATGAGTTTAATCAATTGCAGATTTGAATATTAGTCATCATTCTACAGCAGATGCTAAGAAATCAATGAAATGTAAGAATGTATTGACTGTTTTAAAATAGTGTTTAGCACAGGTAAGGACACATGTGAAGACTTGGATTCAGACTCTACAGGGAATTATTCTCTAAGAGGAGCCCTGTCACATTGTAATAACCCCATGTATGCTGGGGTACAGAGAGGGGACTAAAAGAAGTGGAGGATGACTGGCTGAGAGGGCAAAGAATGGTCAGGCTACATAAGCTAGAGATAAAGGGCATAACTGTATTTAAATGTCTAAAGACCTGGGTCCCCTCCAAAAGGCAGAATTAGGAAACTGCAACCAAAAAGCTCAAAATATGTACGGAGGAGGAGGAACATCCCATTTAAGCCATTTAATAAATTGTGTCATTAGGTACGGAGTTTCCCATCTCTAATGGTAACGCATCCACCAGGGCTGCTATGCAGGGAATTCCTGTTTGAGGAAAGAGGGTTATATTAATTCTTTCCAGCAACACATGCATGATGAGTGGCATTTACATACCCAGCACTCTCCCATGGGTGGCCTAGACTTTGAAAAAACCCAAAGTCTTTCGCAGAGGAGTAAAGGACCGTATTGGCTGCTAACGCTAGGACTCCTGCTAATGGTCCACCAGTAACCACTAGCTGCTAGAGCTGTGGCACAGAGGGAAGGGGACTGACTCTTTGCATTCCAAAACACCAACTAGCTAATATTTCCCCCTTTTCTCTCCTGCTTAAATGAACATGTCAGATGGTAATGTGTTTGAATGATTGGGTTCCAAGGTATCCTCAAGTCTAGTCTGTCTGTGCATATTTCCTTCTCCTCCCATATCCTGTTCTTATGCACTTTCTTCCCTTTTGTAGTTAGGTTCTTCCCTTCCTGAAAGCAGCTCCCACAAATTTTCTTTATATATACAATTATTCTCACAACCAATAAGAAAGTGTCCCCAACAACCCCCCCAAAAAGTGGACAAAAGGACGTGAAAAGGCGGCTCCTCTGACAGTGAAATAGAAATGGCCAATAAATTAATGAAAAGATGCTCAGCCTCAAATTATAATTAGGGAAATATGAATGAGATACAGTTTTTCATGTATTAGACTTCTGAAGATTAAAGTGTTTGAAGAGATTCTGTGTTGGCACAGTGTAGGCAAAGAGGTGCAGACTGGAAGTTGACCAACATTTTTGAAGGGAAATTTGGTAATATCTTTCAAAGTTTAAAATGTGTATACTTTATTCTAGGGATATCTACCGAATCTCTCTTTTCCTAGTACATTATAGAAACAGATATTACGCATTTCAGCATCCATTCTTGTTGAGAACAAGCACTTGAGGACAGGCAAAGCTGTTCTTTTGGAAGAGTATTCTTTCAGGCATTGTTGGAATAATGAAAAAGTGGAAATGACCCAAATGTTCATCACTCATTCAACTAATATTTACTGGTGCTGACTATGTGCCCGGCAGTGTTTTAGGCGCTTGGGATAAATCTTTGAACAAAATAAACAAAGATTTCTGCCCTCTGTTTTAGTGCATCAGTAGAGGACTGCATAGAATGGAATCATACATAACCTTTAAAAATGAGGTATTTCTACATGATCTTGACATGGAAGGATGGCCAAGACATCTTGGACATTTTATTTTTAAAGGGTGTGCATATTTCCTTGCTTGCATTATGCACAAAAACGTTCTGGAAAGACTGGCAAAAATCCTTAAAAGTGGGAGTGGATATTGGGGTAGGAGAAAGGGGAATTAAAAAAAATAAACTATTTTATACTATTAAATTGTTCATATCTAGCATGTTTGATTCCTATAATAGAAAAGTATAGATGTTATATAAAAAGAAGAAATTAGAAAGCTAAATCAGTAGTTCTGCTAGAAAACTAAGGCTCATATTTCAAAGAAGATGGAAAATTCCTTAACCTATCTGTAGGCATTGAGACCAAAGTGATAAGGTGTTTGATGCTGTTCAGACTGCAAGAATGGAAATTAATACCATAGTACTTTGGAATGCAAAATGAAAGACATGAGATGGGCCTGTGGTATTCCTGGTCATGGGCACGGTGGACTTGTCTACACGTGCAAATCAAATGGGAAGGCAGCCAGGGGCAGGGGAAGGGCCTGGGGTCAGCAGTCAAGTATTCTGGGGCTTTCTCCTGGGTTTGTGATTGACTAATGTTCAACCTCCTGGAGACTCATTCTCCCCTTCTGTAAAATAGTGAACTTGGAGCCACTGATTTAAGGTGTGGTCTAGCCTAACTTTACATGAATCTGGATTATTCTGGCAACTCCTCATTTGTAGGAGAGAGATTTGAGATAGCTGCTGAAATCTCAACTTTCCAGTTACCCACGTCCACGTAGTGCTTTGAAGAAACTTTAGTTACGTAGTACTTTAATATCTGTTTTTGTTTAGATTCAAGTTTAAATAATTTGGATTTTCTGTAGTTATGCTATTTCAACTCCAGGGTCATGGAAGACCAGGCTTTTTGGAGTCAACCTTAAACAGATAACTAAGAGAAATTGATTTTCAAAATGTATTCTTTTTTTTTTTAAATAGATCTGTATTGGAGTATAATTGCTTCACAATAGTGTGTTAGTTTCTGCTGTATAACAAAGTGAATCAACTATACATATACATATATCTCCATATGCCTTCCCTCTTGAGCCTCCCTCCCACCCTCCCTATCCCACCCCTCTAGGTGGTCACAAAGCACCGAGCTGATCTCCCTGTGCTATGCGGCTGCTTCCCACTAGCTATCTATTTTATATTTGGTAGTGTATATATGTCGATGCCACTCTCACTTCGCCCCAGCTTCCCCCTCCCCTCCCCACTGTGTCCTCAAGTCCATTCTGTACGTCTGCATGTTTACTCCTGCCCTGCCACTAGGTTCAGCAGTACCATTTTTTTTTTTTTAGATTCCATATATATGCGTTAGCATACAGTATTTGTTTTTCTCTTTCTGACTTACTTCACTCTGTATGACAGACTCTAACCTAAATGTCCATCGACAGATGAATGGATAGAGATGTGGCACATATATACAATGGAATATTAGCCGTAAAAAGAAATGAAATTGAGTTATTTGTAGTGAGGTGGATGGACCTAGAGTCTGTCAAAATATATTTTGATGAATTAATTTGATGTGTTGGGAACACACACACACACACACACACACACACACACACACACACACACCAAAAGACAACATGAGTCAACACCCTAGGCATTTCCAGATGAAATTAGAATGTAATTTCATCCTTTCTGGAAACTGGCTTGCTTCCAGATCCAAAAACCCAGAAGTTCCACTTTGCCTCTTCTTTGGGGGTAAGATTTCATAGGAGAAGAGGTGATGGTTTTAAATGAGTTTTCATTCTTGTGTGCTGGGGGAATATCAGCCTGGAGGAGGATGTGAGGGGACCTGCGAATGACATGCCTGTGTTGTTTGTGTGTCTCTGGGAGGGTCTGTGGAGACCTAGCCAGAGTGGAACATGTGACTCAGACTCTCCTTCCACGTAGAACTAAATTGGTCCTAGTTAGGGTAAATTCAGAGTATCCCATATAAAGCTAGTAAGGGTACTGAAATCCAAACGGAGGGAGGACAGCACAGCAAGCAGCCCAATGAGAAGATAAACGCCAGAGGGAATGTTTCATAGATTTGGTATTTGGGACACTCCACTGCCGTTTCTCTCTTCCCATTTGTTTTTCAACTGATTGGAAAACTACTAATGAGCATGTTTACATTTTCTCCAGTTGTTTTACCCAAGTGTGAGACCAGCTGGGGAGAGGGGTTTGTTCCCTGTCCAAAGCCCTAGCTGTCTCTCCCTCTGTCTTCCTCTCACCCTCCGGCTGCCAGACCCCCTCTGCCCTGCCAAACCCCTCTTGGCCGTCTCACCAGCCCTCTCCCTGGGGTTCTCTCTGTGTTCAGCACTGGCCAGCAGCCCCACCACATGTTTTGCATTGCTCACACCCTCCCTTCTCTACCCGCTTTGTTGTCATTTGTTTTGTTTTGAAGGGGGTGAGGTGCAGAGGAGGTCTTGGGTTTGTGCCCTTCCACTCAGCTTCGGAACTGGAGCCGGCCAGGACTGCATTTGCTCCCATTTCTGCGCTGAGCTCAAAAGCCCCTGTAGGAGAACGTCCTTCTGTACTCTCACAGTTCTTCAGGATGCATCTGCTCTCTCTGGGCGGCTCTGAATTTCTAGCGTCTGCTCTCTGTAACCCAACTCATTCTCAGTTGCTTTGTTCTTTCCTGCTGATGAGGGTGTCTGAAGTTTCTGTCATTTTGAAAACCGCCTTCACAAGGTTTTCCATGTCCTATGACATAATTTCTGTGAATTCTCTGTTGGATGTGGTTGTTATCATTTATTCAAATACCTTTTATAGCAAACGCATAACTATGAAAAACCCCACTTACTCCCTGTGAATCATCTTGCATATCTCCAGGTGTGCGGACTCTTCTTTTCTTAGCCCTCCCTGTGTAAGACTCTCTGTCCCTTCCTGAAGCACTGCTGGGTTGCTCAACCTTCACGTTGCCCTCAGAGTAGTCATTCGAGCTGTCAGTTTCCAGTCTGTGGGCCAGTTCTGTTAGGCCATACCCTAAGACAGTTTCTAAAATTCATTAGTTGAGGCGATGATTTGGTGATGCCAGTTCTGCCTAGGCCAGTGATAATGAATATTTGTTGGATGTATGAATTAAATGAAGACCTTTACTTCCCTTGTCAGCACAGTTTAATTTTTTTATTTTTATTTTTTTTTCTATGTCAAACATATTTAATCAACTATAAGTGCAGTATTACATATAAAATTTCACTGGGTCTTGATTCAGAAGTATTGGGTTCTGGTCAGTTCAGCTCTCTGGGTTTTTTTTTTTTTTTTTTTTTAATATCTTTATTGGAGTATAATTGCTTTACAGTGTTGTGTCAGTTTCTGCTGTATAACAAAGTGAATCAGCTATATGCATATGTATGTCCCCATATCCCCTCCCTCTTGCATCTCCCTCCCACCCTCCTTATCCCACCCCTCTAGGTGGTCACAAAGCACCGAGCTGATCTCCCTGTGCTATGCGGCTGCTTCCCACTAGCTATCTACTTTACATTTGGTAGTATATATAAGTCCATGCCACTCTCTCACTTCGTCCCAGCTTACCCTTCCCCCTCCCCGTGTCCTCAAGTCCATTCTCTACATCTGCATCTTTATTCCTGTCCTGCCCCTAGGTTCATCAGAACCATTCTTTTTAGATTCCATATATATGTGTTAGCATATGGTATTTGTTTTTCTCTTTCTGACTTACTTCACTCTGTATGACAGACTCTAGGTCCACCCACCTCACCACAAATAACTCAATTTCGTTTCTTTTTATGTCTCAGTAATATTCCATTGTATATCTATGTGCCACATCTTCTTTATCCGTTCATCTGTCGATGGACACTTAGGTTGCTTCCATGTCCTGGCTATTGTAAATAGAGCTGCAATGAACATTGTGATACATGACTCTTTTTGAATTATGGTTTTCTCAGGGTATATGCCCAGTAGTAGGATTGCTGGGTCATATGGTAGTTCTGTTTTGAGTTTTTTAAGGAACCTCCATACTGTTCTCTATAGTGGCTGTACCAATTTACATTCCCACCAACAGTGCAAGAGGGTTCCCTTTTCTCCACACCCTCTCCAGCATTTATTGTTTGTAGATTTTTTGATGATGGCCATTCTGACTGGTGTGAGGTGATACCTCATTGTAGTTTTGATTTGCATTTCTCTAATGATTAGTGATGTTGAGCATCCTTTCATGTGTTTGTTGACAATCTGTATATCTTGTTTGGAGAAATGTCTCTTTCTGTCTTCTGCCCATTTTTGGATTGGGCTGTTTGTGTTTTTGATACTGAGCTGCATCAGCTGCTTGTAAATTTTGGAGATTAATCCTTTGTCAGTTGCTTCGTTTGCAAATATTTTCTCCCATTCTGAGGGTTGTCTTTTCATCTTGTTTATGGTTTCCTTTCAGCACAGTTTTAGAGTCTGAATTCTAATGTCTGCACACAGCCTTCTCGTTTTTCTTTCCTCCTTTCTTTTCTTTTTTTTCTTCCTTTCTTCCTTCCTTCTTCCCTCCCTCCCTCCCTTCCTTCCTTCCTTTTTTCCCAGCCTCCCTTTTTTTCTTTCTTTTTTTTTTCTTTTTAGTTAAAAAATTGGGATTTGATTTTGAAGCTCACTTTCTAAAGAAACTCATAACAGACCATGCACAGAATATGTCCTTAGTTAGTAGGAGAGTCTGGGGTTTTTTCAGAGACCCTCTATTGACTCTCTGAGTTGAAACAGTTTAGACTCAACATAAAATATGCCTTGTTTACCCAGGCTCTTCATGCTCTGCATACTGTTACAGTCCTTGAAGAGCTTGTCAGTGACAAGTAAGATAAATGAATGAAGAGGACTTTACAAGTGTTTAAAAGCTAAGTATAGCATGTGCTGTCCACTACTTAATTAAACAGACCTGCGCTAAACTAAGTAACTTTGTGGTGGAAACTTCTAGGGCCTTCCCTTTCTGCAAGACCCCCACCACCTCCAACAGTGCTCAGGATGTTAGAAATTTCTTGGTTGTCTGCAGTTGCTAATGTGTTAGCCTAGGTTTGAAACCATCGTATTGGTTAAAGCATTAAAAATTAGTGTGGATTGTGGATAATGACTTTTGAATTTATATTAGGGCTTGGTCAGTAATATGGACTCCCTTGGGGCTCGATCAAGATTTTATAATGTGTCTGAGTTTCATCCTTTTCACAGAGAACTTTAAAAAAAAAAAAAAAATGAGCTGCTTCTCTCATCAGCTCTGATTGGGGTCAATGTCCAGTGAGTCAGAGCCCATTTCCAACTCAATCTTAATTTTTATAATAAAGGGGTCAGTCTTTATGAATCTGAGCAGTAGGGTAGAGTGGTTACTTAGGAAGCTCTGGCATCATAATCCCAAATCTATCATTTGTATGATCTTGGGTAAGTTTCTTAGTCTTTCTCAGTTTCTTTCTTTCTTTCTAAATACTACCACTGCTATTATTTATTTTACTTTGACTTTCCCTTTTTACCCATGCATTACAAAGGCATTTTTCTCAAACTTATCCCACGATCTCAGCTCACAATATTGTTGCAAAGAAGGCAAATAGAGCTGTCATACTGGTAAGCCTCAGTTTCTTTATCTGTAAAGTGGGGATAATAGCAGCCTCTAGTAGGGCTGATAGTAAGGTCATATGCATTTGAGTTGCTCTTGGTTCTTATGGGCTTCTGCCCCTGTGATAGCAGCCATTGAAGATTTTGAATATGACCCTCCCCCGGCAGCCTACATCAGAGCATTGGTGTGACTGACTAGAAGAGATGACAACAGCAAAGTGCTGTGCTTGGCACACAGCAAGGGCTAGGAAAGCCTAGTTATTATCACTGATATTCACGGGAGGCTCTGTCTCACAGTGCCAGCCTTCTTTCTGCTACTATTAAGGACACTAATCTCTACATCATTAGAAAAGTACATAGAACTCTTTCTCTATAAATAATTCTGCCCCCATGGGCTGCATTGGGTGATAGCAGAACAGAGGTGGTGATATTCTCAGCTATAATTGCTGCCCATAACCCTTTGGGGAATTCCTCAGGTTCCTAAGGTGACAGCAGGAAGTACTTTATCAGAATGATCTCCCTCCCTTGCTTTTAGAAGGGAAAAGAAAAGAAAAACTACAAAAAAAGTGCAATAAGGAAAAAGAACAGATCATCTATTCATGTGGAGTTTGGTTCATGCTAAAACATTCTTTCCTCTCTTGCCCATTTTATAGATACAGGAACTGAGGCTCATGGAAGAGTGATTCAGTTTGAGTCACAGAGTGAATATTTGGCAGAAACAGTGTTAGTGCTAGGCCTCTGTTACTTGCCTAAGAAAGGTGAGAGATCTATCTCCCTAGGTAATGAGAAATCTCAGAGCTGTCCATGAAAAGGCCTGGTAGTCACAGAAATGTTAGTCCTGTGCAGATCTTAGACTTTTGCTGAGATTCCCACAAAAACAGACACAGAGACAGGGATTTGGTGCAGGTAGTTTATTTGGGAGGTGATCCCAAGAAGCATGGTGAGAAAATTGAGACGTGATACAGGGAAGTGAGAGGCAGATAAAGATGTATTAATGGGTGGTTTCCCAATGTAGTCAACCAGGGCTGCACCCTGCTGGGGACCTACTGAGAGATTCTGGAACACACCATAGTATGGTCCCACTAAGGGACTGGGGTACTGGTTATTTATCCATCACCTCCCTCCCTCATAGATTGAGGGTTTTTCTAAGGGCATGAACTGCCCAACTCTTCTGTCTGCCCTGTTCCCTGGCGAAACCTGACCAGAGGAAGACCTCATGCAGAGAGAGGTACAGGGGCTTGAGGTGGGAAGATAGCAGCACATCCAGGACTGCCCATTCAGTCTACAAGTGACCTCCAGGGTGGAACAAGAGGGTATGGGAGGGGCACTGACTTCCCTATAACAATTAAAAATAAAATAAAATAAGGGTACTTAATGAGTAGGTACAAAAATAGCAGCCAAACCGTCCATGGTGACTACTAATTTTCTGTCTATAAATAAGGACTAAGGAAAAACAGCTTCAGCAAAGTTGGGAGGGAGAGTCTCATCAATGTCCTGTTTGGCTGCAGATGGATGGCAGGAAGGACTGATGAGCTGAATGAGTCGGAGGAGGTCAGAGCAGTTTTCAAGGCAGGACTGATGCTGCAGCAGTAGATTGTATGGATATTTGTAAATACGTAGATGTCCAGAGCCTGGCCCATTTTCCCAGAGATGTCATAGTTTGACATGTGTGGGCATATGGCTATGGCTCTTCTTAAATTCTTCCCAGAATGCCCCAAGTGGATAAGTTCTGAGAAATAAGATAGGAATTATCATCTCAAATATTTTTCCTGCTCTCCCTACATCCAATAAAGGAATGAGGAAAACACCACCCCAACACACACACACACACACACACACACACACACACACGTCATGTTTTGGGTTCCAATTCCCCTCATCGACCTATTTTTCCTCTCATGGTGATTAGAGAGTGAGTTTACCATGGAATCTCCCCAGTCCACTCTTCCTTATACCCATGTCCACACCAACTTTCAAATCTTGGCTCAAGGGACATCTGACCCATGGAGCCTTGTTGATGTCACAGCCCTTAGCTAGAGGGGATTTCCCCTGCCTCCAGACACTCATGTAAACCAAGCCTTTCTCCTTGTTTTTCTTCTCATATTGTGTTATAGTCCATCCTCTAATTCCTCATATATTTATCTTTGCTTTGTTGCATGCATCTGGCCTGTGACCTTACCCTTCATACACTACCGTAGGACTCTGGAGTCAGAAACCTGGGTTTAAGTCCTGTTCCTCTACTCACCAGCTGAGTGATCATGGGCTTGGTTTCCTCATCTGTAAAAGACAGCTCGTAAGAATAGCTATCTCAGGATTCAATGAATGCATTCTACTCAGACACTTAGCCTGGCACATAATTGTTCTAGTCTTTATGGTTGCAGGAGTTTGGTAAGTGTTGAATGAATTTCTGTGCAATGTCCACAGTAGAAGGTGTCCCTCCGGTGATTCTTACTTACTCCCAGAAGGGTCCCTAATGCAGCATATTCCCCTAATAGTTTCTTCACCCTCCTGCTTCATTTTGTCCTGCAAGAGTGACCCAACCACTGGAACCCAGACCCCACTCAATTATGATTCATTGCCGTGTGGGCCTGGTGGATGTTCAGGAAATCCCTTCCCTTTTCACTGTTCAGTTGTTGTCTGGTTTTTTCATCTTTAGCTCAGAGACAAGAACTGTTGACCTTGCTCTAACTTCACAAAAACACGACCAGAAGAAGAGTTCTGGACTATTTCGGATTTCCCTGGCAGGAAAGAGGGAGAAAGAAAACCTGAGAGAAGAAAGTGTAATTGCTATTGTATGGTATTATCTCCATATCCCATAGCAACAAATCTTATTATATATTTTTTCTTATTTAAACCATAGTCATGAAGGTTTTATTGTTAACTTGATCCAGATGACTGATCAAAGCATAGTTCATTATTGCCACCTTGCTAAAATATTTTTAAAGGCAGCTTTAATGTTACACTTTTATAGCTACATATTGCTATTAAGGTATTGAGTCTATTACTAGTCAATCAAGGATTTTCATTTTGTTTCAAGAGCTCCTTGGATAAACTCTTCAGAAATGTCAAGAGAGATGGAGTGTATGACACCTTTTCACAGATGGTGTTCATCAGGGATTTTAGGTAATGGATACAGTTTCAGTTTTCCACGGTTGACTTTTGGTGCTAATGAAAGTATTCTAAAGATTCCTGCTCTTCCAAACGCTAGAAGATAGGAAGGAAATGAACCCCATAACACTCCCACACTCTTTATTCTTAATGATGTAAGTACCCAAAGACAGGGAGTATTTCAGTAGGTCCATTTTATTCAAGAACAGAATATTTCTCAAACAAGAACAATTTGACTTTTGTAACAGCTCCGAAACTATACATTTATCCTGCTCTCTCACTCCCAAGAACAACAGCAACCAAAAACAAATGCACAATAGGGAAGGTTAAACTATCACATGAAGAGTTACATACTCACCTGGCTCATCATAGATGCTAATTGTGTATTTTTTCCTTTCATCCGTTCAGAAGTGACCTGTTCTTTCCTTCGTACATTTACACATTTATTCCACACACATTTACTTGCTACTTATATACCAGACTCTGTGCTAGGTGGTGAGTCCAAGGGTAATTCACACCTAGTGCTTCCCTCAAGAGAATTTCAACCTAGTGGCGGAGAAAGCCCAGAAAGCACGTGACTATTTACCATTCATTGACATAAGTGCTATGATGGAAGCGGGTGGGGGTAGGTACAGAATTCTGAGAGAGGCAGTAGAGGGGCACTTAATCCCTTCTGAGGTGGACTTACGGAAAGTGGTTCTGGAGGTGATGGTGTTGAAGCTAAGACCAGAAGAACTAATGAGTATAACCCAGGTAAAGGGGGAGAGGATAAAAGACATGACAGGACCAGAGATCAGCCTGTCCCAGGGCAGGGAGGGGAGGATAGGCGGCCGAGAGGAGAACAGCAGTTACCTCACAAGAGCTTCATAAGCTATGGAGGAGATGGGGCTCTTTCCTGAGGGCAGTGGGGAGCCTCTGAGGAATCTAAAGCCAGGTAGTAACAGAGGTCTGATGTCACTCTTGACTACAGATTGTGTTCAATGCGAGGCAAGAGTGTAGCAGGAGAACTGCTAGGAACCTATTGCCCCAGAGAAATAAGGTGGCGCCTGGAAGAAAGAGGAAGTAGAAAATGAAATCTGATGAGATTTGTCTCAGCAGTCATGACATAATACAGTAAAACCAATATAACACAGTTAGCCAAAGGTGAACGTGTCAGGTCAGCAGTTTGGTAAACTCTGAAAAGGAAATAAAAATGGGCTTCAGTGAATTACTAAATGAGGCCATGAGTTGCCAAGTGCAGAGCTGTGGAAAGCTATCTAGTTCCAACTCTATATTAGCTTTCCTGGGATTTCAGTTATGACTGCCCAGAGGATTTGCTGTCTAAGGCTTTGTGGTGGGCACCTTGTATATCTATCTGATGGCTACAGGGATGTGAACCATCACCTGGTAAACGTGTCTGGAAATATTTGAGCAAATAGTATCCTTGTTCCAATCCTTCTTAAAATTTTCTGCAGTTTTTCTTCCATCCACCCTTAGGGAATGTTATTCATGGCTTCCTATCCTTCTAGACCATTCTTGGTGTGTTAGGAAATGAATATAATTGGGTGGAGATGAGGATAGGTAGTGTAGATTGAAAAAATTTTTTAAGAGATCCATTTCCAATTTGACAATTAAATGGGCAGGATTGACCAAACTTTTCTACGGAAGGGAAAACTAGCAACCAGCCTGTAAGAAGTTGGTCATAGTTTAGGGGACGTGCTACAAGCAAGATAAATAAAAATGGTCTAAAATATCAGGCTAAACTCTCATTTTTCATCTCCATTTCACACTCTTCTCTTCCAGCCCAGACTAATCAAAAGAAGCCTCTTCCGCTCACAATTGCTCTGTGTACATTTCCCCCAGATCTGGTATTCATATGAACAACGTGGTTTATTTATATTTCAGCACCAAATTGGAAAGATGACATCATTCATTTACAGTCTTTATCCCATGACATGCCTATTCTCCAACACCTCATTTCAGCAGACACATTTAGGACTGCATATAGCATCTTGTTTAGCTTGTACATTCTTTTATGGGATACAGTTCAAAGGTAGGGAACTTTAAGCTTGTCGCTGGTAAGAAAATAATCTCATAAAATCACAGGAGCTTCCCCAAAGGATAAGGGCATTATGATGTTTACAATAGCAGAGTTATTATTTGTTCATTTAGGCTTCATCATTCATTCTTGGGCGAGTCCCTTCCTTCTTGACCATAGCAGATCTTACAGCTCCCTTCAGACTTTCAGAATTCTATTAGAGGAAACAATTCCAGATTTATTAGTTCATGAGTTCAAAAGTATAGGCTCCTGACACTACTGGAATTTTAGGTGTAAATGCTGAATTTCACAATCTCGTGTACAAGAGATTCCCGGTTAGGGGAATCTCAGCACTTGGTCGGCAACAGCTCCACTGACCTGCTCTTTCTCACAAGATGTAACTTGTCCATTGGGTCTTCTGACACTTTAAGTGGACAAGTGAAGGATGGAAATGCTATCAGCTGCCAAAGGTTGCCTGAGATTTTTTAATTAGATTTTTAGGTGGCTCTTTCCCTCTACTTTTATTGTTTTTATCCATACACACGCATGTTTTTACGTCCACTCTGGGGCCTTTCAAATACCGTACACATTTTAAAAAAATGGAGTGAGTAAATCATGAGACATCCTCTGTCACATAGAATTGCGATGTGAGGTGTTTCCAAAACTTAACAGAACTGAAGCATTTATGAGAAGGCTATTTCTACCTGTTTGGCTGTTTGCCTTTTTTGCTAGCAACACGGCTAAGAGAAAAGCCTAGCGATTGAGAATTGGAAGGCCCGGAAAATCTCCATGTTCTATGTCAAGAAAGAGACTCTGGGGGCTGAAATCTATGCCTTGATTTCCTAGCTATAAATGAAGATAGTAATAATTCCTCCCAGGAAAGTTTTGAGGTTAAGTTAGATCATACATGAAAAATACTATAAGAGTAGACTGCTAGGTCCAGAATTATTATCAGAGTATTATTTATATTACATAGTAAAATTCCAACTGGCTGGAGGCTCTGCCAGCCTCTGACTTCCAGCTCTCTTAAAGTGCTGATGGCTTGGTGTCATGAGCCACCAGTGGTATTGTTATGGCAACTCATGAGATGTCCTCAACTCTTAGTGACCTTCCCTGGCTAAGGACAGTCATGCAGCCCACCTCTAGAATGGCAGCATCCCTCAAAATTATGGCCCCTTCTTTCTTTCAGTCACTGTTTGCAACAGCATGCATAATGTTATCTACATCTGCTTGGCCCTGTGTTAGATTCTGGAGAGAGGCAGATGAAAGAAGCAGCCTCAAGTTTACTGACAAATGGACAGATAAATCGGTGGTTGGAGAGGGGTGGTAAGCAGGAGGCACACGTCACCTGCTCTCAAGGGTGGGGTCAGGAAAAGGCCAGACGCAGAAGTTAGAGGCAAGGGAAGGTGGCTGGAGGAGGTGTCACAGGCAAAGGCAACAACATGTATTAAGAAGGAGAAGTGTCTTCCAGTAAACAACGGCAACAATAATAGTAATAGTAGCATGACTTTTATTTCAAGCCCATTATGTGCCAGATCCTGGACTGACTTGAAGTCCATCGTATCATTTTCTCCTTAGAACAACCCCAGGGAAGGGGGTACTATTGCTCCCATTTTGAAGTTGAGGAAACTGGGGCCTAGAAATAGTTAACTCTCAGGAGACCACATAACCAGCAAAGAGGTGGGGCAACACTTGACCCCAGATGGCCTCATCTCCAAACCCGCACTTGTCGTCTCTACATTTCCTGGCTTTCTGAGCTGGATATTTTTATCTGCCTTTTTCCATGGTCTTTAGGCAGTTTTCTAGATTCTGTGACCCTGTTAGGTCGATTGATCGTTGGTCTCTTTCTTGCCCCACGTAATAAAACAGTACAATTCTATAGCCCTTGGGGTCTAACTATGACACCTAGTTGTCTCATGTGACAAACATAACAGGGAGTAAAGCTCTTCTCCATCAACTTCGCTTTTTTTTGCTTAATTTCTTCCAAGAACAATATCAGTTAAAATGTCCATAGAGTGCCCTTTCCCTAGAAGTCATCATGGTAACAAACCATCCCCATCAGTATTTTTGCATTTGGCAGCTTTTAAGTGGATTTCTCTGCCTTGTCTTGCAAGGCCACTGTTTGTCTGTAGTTCTCTGTCTCCATCCAGGCCTTTTCCATCTTGTCATCCAGGGCTTCCCTCTCTTGCTTGCTCTAGAGTGTAGGATGTGACCATTGACAGTATGTGATTGCAGGCTTACTCCAGATCTCTGTGATCGCTTGATAACATAAAACAAAGCACTTTAGTATGTGTCCATTTATTGCCTTTTAAATCTCGTGGGGGAAGTACACTTATATCTCTGAATGGAGATCCAGCAACATAGTGGCTTCAAGGATGTGACAAAACCTCTTTCGCCAAAGCTCATGGCATGGTGCATTCTTTGTTAAGTTTCAGTGTACCTAAAAATGAGAACTGTTCCTAAAAAAGGAACAAAGGGAGCCCTATAGGTGCTGTAATTATGCCCTGAGTCTCTTTGGCTGGTGTTCTAGCTCCTGATGGAATCTTCCCTGGTTTTTGTTCTGTGCAGACCCAGAACAGAATGAAGCTGATGGCGGACAACTATGATGAGGACCACCACCACTACCACCACCACCACCATCACCACCACCACCGATCTCCTGGGAGGTCGCAACATTCCAATCACAGGCCCTCTCCTGACCAGGTCAGTTTCATTGCCGCTTACCTCCAAGACCCCTTTTACCCTTTGGATATTTTAAGATAAAATAAATAATCCTCAAGAAATAATAAACAGCAAAAAGTGATACGTTCTTTGAACTGAAACTAATAGCTTTGGTATTTATTTCCATCACTCAAGGAATCTAAATGTTTTCCTTTCTCCTTCCTCTTTAAGGTTTTGTCTGTTCTTGTTTATGTTATGCATTTTCTTTCCTCCTCTCCTTTCTTCTTTCATAGATATGTAGTCTGTTGCTGGCTCAGTATCTAATGGTGGCTTACTTTGGAATGTCTCTTTCAGAGTTTTAAGAGAAAGCACTTTGTTTCCATGAGCTTGGCAATCAGAGAAGCCTTGAGTTTGGTGAGGACAGTCCTAGAAAATTCCTTAATGATGCCAATTAAAAGTGGGGTAAAACAACATGAAAAGAAATCAGTTTTGCTTGCATTTTAGCCAGTGAAGTCAAGGGGTCCAGTGTATTTGATTTGGACCCTATCTTCTCCCTTAACTAAGTAAAGAAGTGAAGAGATGGATTGACAAAAACACAGCCCTCTTGTGGTTGTCAACGATATTCACATTCACCCACCACATGCAAAAACTATTTATGTTTAGCATTAAAACTCTTGAAGGTAAATTTTGTGGAAATTATGAAATTAAATGCAAACTAGCAGGATAATATAGTCCATATTGACAGTAATTCCTCCTTTATTGTACTATGACCTTTTTTTTAAAGTAGTTTAACTTACACAATAAATTTTAAGAGGGATGGGGTCATAGGTAATAGAATGGAATCATCTGGGTAAATGTGAATGCCTTTGTTCTATATTTCTAAATATGTGAGGGAAGGGTTTATTTGAATTACCTGTGTGAGGAGGGGTTTACCTGTTTGTTGGAGGAAGGGGTGCTTATTGTACTCCTAAAATTTTTTTTTCAGGTGGCTCTGTTTCCTTTTTACCTCATGTCACTCCATCCCATAGGAGAAGTTAAGATTCCAAGTCTCCAAGGTGTTTTCCCAGTAGTACAACTCCAGGGGGCACCATTTATATAGTACACAACATAAAATATACCCCCTGGAGCTGTGCAGTGAGGTAGCTCCAATCGGAGGGCTCCTCGCCCCCAGCTTGGCCCTATCCTTGTACTGGGAAACATTTGCCCTCGGAGACCTCAACCCTGGAGAAGATGTCCACACAGGACATCTTAGTTTCTGAAGCCAAGAGCAGAAAGGCACCGGTTTATGTCATTAGCTCTCAAAAATGGTTCTCAGTTTGGAGATCAGCAAAATGGAGAGAGAGATTAACTTTATGTCATTATCTCGTATGTCTGTGGTTTGGGTCTGATTTGGTTTTATTTATTCAGTTCTCATTCCTCACAGCCACCACCACCTCCCCACACTCACCTGCCCTAGTATACCTGGCATCCTGCTAACTAATTCATTCTCACTCTTGATCCCTGCCCTTTGCTCCTTGACCTTCTGCCATGAGGTGTAAGTGTAAGGCTTTATGGGTGCTAGAAGGCCACCCTGGAATTTTCCCCAGAGAAACAGGAACAGAGAGCACTATAGGGACGGAAAGAAGGTTTGGAGGCAAATTGGGGAAGTGGTTTGCACAAGCACCTGCTGAGATAACCGTCTTGTTTCATCACGGAGACACATACACTAATGTGTCCTGCTAGAAACACGGCACCAGTTCAAATTTACCTTCCTCGTGAATGATATTTTTTACAAAAGTTAGTCTCCGGATACCTTTCCAGAGATCTTTAATTATTAGACTAGAGTACTTGCCTGTTTGGTTGACCCTCTTAAGTTTGTCTACAGACACTAGAGGTTGTCATGGGGCAGAAATAATTGCTCAGGGTGGTGCCCTCCACAGAAGAATTAGCATTCCTTGAGGAATGTCTGACTAACATACGTGGTCAGGACCTCTGGTACACATTTCTCATTGGCACTGTTAGGAAGGTGGTGATGACCCTCCACTTTCACATTCTCCATCTCAGTAACTATGTAAGCAAGCCATGAACATAGAGGCAGAGAGCCTCATCCTCTTCTACAGATGAAAAATCCAGGCCCTGAGAGCAGGGGGTTGTCAACTGACTAGAGTCCTGCTGCTGGGTCTTTGCTCATTCACCCGATACTTGGAGCACATGTTCCACGCTGGCCACTTTGCTGGGCTTGGGGAAGAGGATGATGGGTAATACCCCTGTATTCAAGGGGTTTGCTATCTGGTTTAGAGCAAAAGTCTGATGTCTCATTCAGTTCTGTTCAGGATCTTGTCAATCAGAAAAAGACAGATAACAGGTAGTTATAACTTAATTAGGGGGCCCATGACTTAGGAACTGCAGTGGGGTTCACTGTGAAAGTGAAATACCCTTAATCAGAAGGATAGCTTTGTGGTTTTAAACTGGAGTCAGCTAGGCTGTAAAGTTCCCTTGGTGCACTTTTTCAATCAGAGAAGGAGGCTTAAGTTAGGAGCCCTGGTAGGAATAGGTTGACTCCAATGATGGAGATGGCAAGATCCCCAGGGCTGGTTGCCCTTTCTGACTAGGTATCCCAGGTCTTGGACAGTGATGCCTTCCCCTATACAGGATTTTGAGATTCATATTCACCAACTCATCTATCAATATGTGCACTGTTATAAATCTAAGTAAGTCCCAGACTGTAACAGTTATTGAACAGCTGGGAAGTCTTTCCCAGTTGATTGCAAAAGCTACACATAATTGTGTAAGTATATATGCTAATATGTATGGAGTGGAACTACTTCTTTGGAGAAAGTGACAGCTTTATATCAGTATGTGACAACATTAGAGTCTGAATAACGGATTGATTTGGATGAGATTTAAACTAAACGCTCTTGATGTTAATTGAACTGACTTAAAGGGGAAAGGTCTCTTCCAGGGATTCCTGATTCCCTTCCCATGAATCTTCCAGCCCTGACCTTCCTGTGGCCATGAGGCTGACCAACTATATCTTCTAGAAGAGGGGCTACAAAATGTTGACATTGCCTTTTGAGCTTTATTAAGAGGTCAGATACATGTGAAAATGAAGAAATATAAAAAATCAGCCACTTTTCTACTTTTCCAGAGAAACTCATTTTTCCTTAGGAAATTCAATTTAAGTATTGCCAGGTACTTGCAGAGTTAGATTCTTTTTCCATTTCTTCCCTATCCCTCTCTCCTTTACTATGATTTTGCTTTCTTGGGAGAAACTGAATCCAAGGGTTATAAGTCTAGACTGGGATTTCCCAAAGTAACGTTTGGAACATTAGTCCCATGAGGAAAGTCTTGAAATAAAGATTTGGTGGGCAGAGAATTTTGGGAAAGTGCTGTGTATTATAACACGATCTTGGAGAGTCTTGGTACAATTAACAGATCAAAGGATCTATAAAGCCGTATAAGAAAGAAAGCTCTCCAATTTTATTTAAGCCAGCATTTCCCAGATTTATTTGATCATGGAATCTTTTTTCTTCTTCTTCTTTTCTAGTAACATCTGTGCTCTGAGAAATACTGTTCTCAGAGTATCAGGTGAAGAAAGAGACTACCCAGTTTAAAACAGGGCTGATCCAGTTTCCACCAGTGTTTTTCACCAGAAGGTGAAGTTTTGAGGCAAATTTTCCTTATGCTTTGCATAGCAGAAATGAGAGTGTTCATTTCTTAGGATAACTTTTTTTCAGACTCTAACATCTGAGAATGAGTTATCCCACCAAAAAAATCAATAGATTGGAATTAAGGGAGCCATTACAAGAATGAGGACCCAGGAAAATGAGGATAATCATAAATACATGGCTCTTCAGAGATTGAAAATGAGTGTCATAAGGGGAAGAGAATATGGAGAACATGTAAGAGAAGTCAGTGG
Organism: Eubalaena glacialis; assembly: GCF_028564815.1. Lineage (NCBI taxonomy): Eukaryota > Metazoa > Chordata > Mammalia > Artiodactyla > Balaenidae > Eubalaena > Eubalaena glacialis. Next base: position 79,405,472 of record NC_083722.1, on the reverse strand, counting down.
GGTGTGGCAGTCCAACAGCCTAGACCCCCTACCCAAGAAAGGAACAGTTAATATTTGGTGGCCTATGACCCCCAGGATAGCCACAGTCATTGAATATGTTCAAGCAGAACATTCAGAGAAACACCAGTAATGCCTTAGGAAATCCTTCAAACCAAGAAGCGGGCACAGAGGCAGACAACAAATATTTCCCATGACACAAGCTACTGGTGAGCTTTGAGAAATAATTAAGACCAAAGAATAAATAGTACATGCTGGAGACTCATTAGTGATTTTATTTTATTGAAGTTACCGAGTCTGACTGATTTTAGAAAAGCTCAGTGGAAACGCAACTTCTCCTAAATGCCCTCTGTACCTGTCATTGTCACTCTCTGTCATTTTCTTTAAGTAGCATCTTTCCTTGTCTTACCATGATGCCAAGAGTTTTTACTTATTTTTCTAGGCATCGTATGCTTTTTATAGTCATATTTCATTAATCTCCTTCCAGTGGCTCCCAGGTATGGACTAATAACCCCATAGATAAGAAAAGTATGGCATCAGGGTGAACACCACACTTCAGCCAACTCAAAATGCCAGGCTTGTTCAGACTGCCCTTTGGCTTCCAGGACTCACACTTCTGTCCTTGGGTCTCAAGTTGGATGTTGGGTCTTTAAGGACCTGGATCTTACTGCTTTTTTGTGTGCAAAATGCACCTCTGTTTGGTAAAGCATCTGCCGTTCTGATTCTAATTTGTGGGGGCCTAACTGGCAAAAACGTAAACATTCTTTTTGGACTGGAAACCCCAGAATATATGGCCACTTTCCAAGCCCAGAGCTTCCCTCTCCTCTCTCTCCCTCTTTCTTTGAATGGAAATTCTCACTCACAGGGGTTGGAAAGATCAAGGCATTTTGAGCACCTTGAAGACTTTCAGATCCCAATTGAAATTTAAATTTCACATTTTACTTATAGAAATCTTACTTCTAAAGGAGGGCTGCGGAGTCCAGGAGCATGGAGGCATAAGACTTATTAAATTGATTAAGGAAATTTGGGGTCGTATCTTATGTCATATTCATACTCTTGGTTACATATTGCAAAGCACAGTCACACTTGTCTGGCCCACAGTAGGCACTTGATAAATGTCTGTTGAATGAGTTGTTCTCGTAGTACCTTTGGGAAATAGGGCAGATGGGAGTATCCCCATTGTACAGATAAAGACACTGGAGCTTAGAGAGGCTGTTAATTTTTCAGAGTCACACACCTGAAAATCGACAGGCCCAAGAGAAGGGCCTGAGTCTCTGAGTGCTGTACCCTGTGGGCAAACCTCCTTGGATGTCAGTGTGGATATATTTATGCAACCACATGTATTAAATATGGTTGCATGGCTACAATATCGATTTCCTCTAGAATGCAAATGTGTGTTTTCCCTTTCCTGTCCAACTGTAGCAAATTTTCTCTTATTTTGATTTATTTTCCAAATTTGAATTAAAATGTCATCCCATCAGTTCTCGTCCCATTTGCCCCAGCCTTCATCGACATTATTTCCATTCTTCTGTTTGTGACCATTCATTTCATCCTCCCCCATTTCCCCTTGCCCTTTACTCTTCTCTATTCCTGCTGTCACTGTGCCAGTGAAAATGTGGCTTCTTACAACTCTCCCACTGCCCTAGAGTCACCAGAGTGAGATCCTCAAGGAGTAGAGAGCCTGGCACAGGGAAGGAGGGGAGTTGCTCTAGGTTACAGCGGGCCCTTGGCAGTGGATTGCCAGGATCCACATTCTGTTGCTTACTCATTCATGAGCCTCCGTACACACAAGGCCTGGGACAAGTCAGGCCCCCAGAGCAGAGTAGAGGATGCCTCACTTGGCCCAGGGCTGCCATCAGATCAGCCAGGGCTATTGGAGTCCTTTCAGATAGTGACCTTATTGTGGCAGAAGCTGGGTTTTCTATTTTGCATCCTCAGCTTTAGGGTGTCCACTCTGCTAATCTATTGCTAGAAATTTGATTGCCTAAATCCTAAATATTACCCACTCCACTTGGCAATTTCCAGAATCTGCCTGCAGATGTAAATAGTGATCTTTGGTCCATTCTCTGTTGCTCCTGTTTACTGTGTGGTCCCAGCATGTGTTGGCTCTCAGCTGAAACATGAGTTTGTACCACTGGACACATTTCAGAGCACTGAATGTCCGCTTTCATTTTCTGCTGAAAATTCCTATAGAATTCTGCTTGAGACACATGTTATTTTCCCATAAGCCATCAAATAACTTGTTCACTAGAGAACCCAGACCTAGCTTTGGCTTTCTTTTCAAACTAGTGGTCATGAGACAGATATACAGATCGTATTTTAAGATATAATGAAATTATCCCAGTCATTCTCGCCATGCTGACTGCACCTATGCTCTCTTCAAAGAGGCTGCAATGCTCGCCACGTTGGTTTTGAGATTTCTGGTCTCGAAACATGTCCCCTCTACCCTCTTCTTTCAGGCAAAAAAAACCATAAGGTAGAGTTAGTTCCGAAAATAAAAACAAGGTTCCTGCTCTCTCTCCTTCCCACCTCTGTCCATGCTGCATACTCCTGAGCTCCCAGATTGAATTAGTCAGTGTCCTGCAGAGCATTCGCATAGGAGAGGAACTTCCAGCCATCAGGTTCTCGTGGAGGTGTGGCTGGAGGCAGGTGACATTTCCAAGCCCCATGTGTTTCTTGGCCCCAGATCTGTCGTGTAACCGCACCCACCCCACTGCTTTTCTCTTCTTCCTCTTCCTCTTCCTCCCAGGGCCTTGAATTTTATGTTTGGTTAACAGGAGTTGGTGGAGTCTCACTGTCCGCCCAGAGAAGGAAGAAGTCACAGCAGTTCCTCCCTGGGCCCTGTTACTTCTCAGAAAGCCAACTCAAGGCCCTGGGATTCCCCACTTGCCCTCTCTGTGAAATGCTGGTTGGGATTCTGTGATTGATGCCCTGCTTTCCTTGCACTTTCACCAACAGATTAGCCAAAGTGCAGCCCTTTGAATTCTAACAAACAGACGAGGGGTTTAACTTGCTCCATTGCCCCCCAGAAGATGGATTCTGTATATAGAGTTGTTATTCCTAGCTTTTGCTTAGGGAAGGAAAAAAAAAAGAATTTATTTTATGTTTTGAGGTTAAATGAATGTGGGATAAATGTATACATAGTGTCCTGTGTGTATATATGTATGTATAGCTATATGTCAGACGAACTGAGGACTTTTCCACATATGGAAGAATTTCTCAAGATCATGTTTAACTAGAAATTTCTCTCCCTAACTTCCCCTGAGTGCGTGTTTGAATATACATTGTATATACATATATGTGTGTGTGTGTAAATACATTTTCATGTTTCCTACATAGAAGAAAAATTAACTACCACATATCAGAACTTACTATAGTTTCAGAACAAACAAAAAAATTTTTGTTCCCCATGACAGTAACCTAATAAGAAAAGTTACATGTCTTAGGGTTTTAATATCAGTTTCCCATCCAAGCTAGTATGTCTGAAGCTTGACTGAACAAGAGATGATAGAGGCTTTTTGCATTGCAAATCTAATTTCATGGACCACCTCTTGGAAGAAGCCTTTGGGTTTTGGCTTCAAGTAGGGATGAAGCCTTCAAATTCAAAAACCCATGAAGAAACCTCTTGTTGGGCTGATGTTTATTGGATGGGATAAGGGTTCAGAGATTTCAACTGTTCCCACTCTTGGGCCAGTCCTCTGAGAATTGGAGTCAAAGATATCCTGGAATGCATTTTGAACTAAATCTTGTGAGCCAGTTGCCTCTTTTCTTTTTGTAAACAATAAATTAATTTTCAAAAATCAAAATATAATTGACCTTTACCATTGTATTAATTTTAGTTGTACAACATAATGATTTGCTATACGGTTATACTGTGAAATGATTACCAGAATAAGTTTAGTTAACATCCTTCAGCACACATAATTGCCAATTTGTTTTTCTTGTGCTCACTTGCCCCTTTTCTGATGCTCCTTTTATCACAAGTAGATTGGAAGATGCTGTATTTAAAACTCAACAGATTTTTTTTTTTAAGTACATGAAGTAGAAAGATAGCTCAGATGTCGTTTTTCTCTTTATCCCTCAAAGACTAACAAAAATCCCCAAAGCTACTAAAACACGAATCAGAGGAATATGTGGTTTCTCACCATTGGGAAATAAAGGTGGCAGTTTATTTGTTTGCTTGTTTTTAAGAGCAGAAGCTCTGGAATGACCCTGTCATGGCTGTGTGTGAGGCCACAGGTAAGGAAGGAAATGAGGACAAGTGTCTGAACTGTTGAGGGAGGTATTTAACTGCTCCTTCCTCTCCTAGCAGTTATGTGCTCACCCAACCATTACAGCCACAGGAGAGGAAGCGGGGCGGGGCTGCTACAGCCCTTAGGCAGCTGGCTTTGCAGAAGAGCAGGTTATTGCCAGAGCTCTTTAATCTGGGTGTGATGTTAATTCCTTACATGTAAGCACATGAGGGCACGATTTGATAAACCCTGCCAGGTAGGGTCTTCGTGTCTGGGAAGAAGGCAGAGCTGCTTAATGCATCAGGATCTTCCTCTTAGAAAAGGATTTTTCCTTAAAGTAGATTTGAGCCCATTGAAGATTTCAGTCTTACTCTATTTTGGGTAGAGCTGTTTTTCTCCCCTTTCCCTGATTCCTCTTAGTTTTAAACCTTGTTTGCAGTATTAGGGTTTCATTAAGAGATTTGTTGCAGCATCTTTTGAGTCAGCAGGGGTTTTTCAGACACAGTCTACCCTCCCCAGCTTGTAGACGTAACTCATCTTGGCAACATGGAAGCATTGATTCCTTTTCAACTTGCTGCCTTAATCCAGTCACATTTGTCTAAGAGGCAGCTCTTCAGCTCCCCTTTTGAAAGGGGGTGGCCAACCTTGAAAGGTCTGGAAGCAGGGAAATCCATTTTCTATTGCTAAACACCGTTGCCTCTCCTTTTTTCTTGAACTGATGTAATAAGGACCGTGTTGGTCTTCCATACCCCAGGCACTTGCAGCACTCAGGAGATAGGGAACCACAGAAAAGAGAACTGGAAACATTCTTTAAACATTACTGCACACACAGATTCTGAAAACTACCTTATTTATGGAACAATAGCATTTTAAAAATTGTTTCAGCATCTATATATTAATGAACTGAATAAACCCTAGCTTTGAACAGCCCAGAGATGTTAAAATAACTAAGGATAGTTTAATACACTATCAGATCCTTTTTACATACACCCTTTTGCCTGTGGTCTTAGGGCAGTATCAAGTAATTTGTTATAATAGTGACAAACTATCAAATGCTACCAACAGGGATGGTGTGCCCAATTATATTTGTATATGTCTGTAATGTCTACAAGGTAGTTTAATTTACATTCTCCGGTTTAATTCACACAGCAACCCTATGAAGTGTCAGGGTCTTCTGATCCCATTTTCTTTTTGAGGCAACTGAGGAAGTGAAAAGTCAAGAGGCTAGGGGATTTGGTTGCCCACTAGCCAGGAAACAGCAGAACTATAATCGTGTAAAAAAACACAATTTTCACTCTGTTTAACAAAGCCAAGCGTTAATGACTGATGGATGAGGGAGTGAAAATAAAGCCTGTCTCCACCCCACCCCTTTTTTATGGCTATCTGGCAGTGGCTCAGCTTTTAGCAGATGTTGACTTTGGGCTCCAAAAAAATATTGTTGGCCAAAGTACAGCCTTCCAGCATTTCCATCTTCAGCTGGGTATCTTGTATCTTTCAGCTGGGAGAGCTGGCACCATGCACTAGAGATTGGTTTGTCAGAATTACTTTTGCTTGAAGGAAATAGAAAACTAGTTTCTTCAAGTCACCCTATAATGATAGTCCAAAAAATTGAGAAAGTGCCTAAAGATGCCACATTAGAAGTGAAGGAGAATGCCCCACAAAGAAGACTGAGATGGCTGCCTGCCTCAGGGGGTCCCTGTGAGGTGGACTTGCTGAAAACCAACCAGGCTGCACCGGCTTGCAGCCTCTGCCTCTCCCTTGAGAAACAACCCCATGTGTCTTTTAAAACATGGATATCGCCCATCATGTTGCCCCTTAGCCAGTGGCGTTCAGCTTTCTCCAACTCAGGTTAGAAGAATAAATCAGGAGTGCCGCTAGTACAATGAGAAGGGGACGGAACCATTCTGGGGAGAAACAAGTAAACGCGATCTTGGCAGCCCTAAGGAACTCTGGATTCCAGGCAGCCTTCTCTCTCAGTGGAGTGGAGTCATTCAGAAAAGCAAGGACCGATCCTTATATACTTACTCATTTGAAAATACATGTTAAATTCCCACATATGCTGTGAGGCAGTGTGAAGGGAGTGGAGGTGCCACCTTTTCCCTCAGGGACCTTGAAATTTGCTGGGGTGCTGCTGATATGCCCTATAAGGGACAGCCGCTGTGTGCATGTGAGGTTCTCTTTCTTCCAAGAGCCAGAGAGACCCCACCTAAGTTGTACCATCCAGCTCCAACCAGGACCATCAACAGCTTGCAAAAGGGCAGTGCAAAGTCCTAAGGACTTCAGAGCTGAGCTAAGCAGAACCATCAGATGTTTTCTGGGGCCAAAATGAGGCTTCTTTCTGTGGCTTCAAAGTTCACATGTCAGGACAGTGTACCTTTGTGGTCAGACAGACTGAAATTTGATCCCGGCTCCACAGCTCCTGGCCAGGTGTCCTTTAGCAAGCTACCTCATCTTTCTCCCTGAGCCTGCCTTTCCCTGTCTGCACAAAGAGCTTCCCCATAACTGTGTCTTGGTGAGACTTAGTGAAGAAACTTGGAAAGCCATCACACTCTCTCGAAGCTGGAGCTGGTGCTAATACCCCCCGGCTCATTTCTAGCCCAGGTCAGAAATAAATTAACATTTATATTTAAACAGAACACAAAGCAGGTATCTGAATCTAGATAGGACTTTTCTATTCTTTGGGAGAACTTGTCTGCAAATGGGTCACACAGGCTGTAACAAATACAAATCGTGTAAGAGTTTACAGCCATTCCTGACCTTATCACCTGAACAGAGACATCCATTTATGGGCTAAGCATTCTAGGAGGCAGGAGAAGTGGAAGAAACAAATGGGAGGTTTCCAGAGGGAAGGTTTGGACTTGACCCTGAGAGAAAACACATTAGTGCCCTGACAAGGCTCGAGGCTTGAGGCTCAATACCCTCGTTTCCAGGCTCACGCCCACTGCTTTCCTTTACACATGCTTTCTTTTGCCAATTCTGGCCAAGCCTGCAGTTTGGAAATGCCAAGAGGAGTTGCTTTGCTCAAACCCGGGCGCAGAGCACATCATAAATCCCGCGCTATGGTCCTGCTTTTGTGGCTTGCGTGGCCAAAGTTTGCAGAGTCCTGGGGCTTGAAGTTTGCAGAAAGTGTCAGAGAAGCCATGAACTGTAGTAGGAGTAGGGGTGGGTCTGGTGACTGTCCATGCCACACCCTGTAAGTAACCAGGACAGTCTCCCTGCGTTTTCCACAAGGACGCCAGGTTGAACTTCCTGGCAGAGACAGCTGGCTGAATTCTTACAGAGGCAGTAGGCTGATTTGAAAGTGATGCTTCCATAATTTCATTCTCATTTCCAGCCAGGACAAGTGTGACAGTAAGGTCCCCATTAGGAACCTAGTCCTTTGATTTCAGGAAAAAAGCCAGCTATCAACTCAAAGAAAATTGCAGATGTTTAAAAAAAAAAAATCCTGTGATGGGCCAGGGCTTGCCTGCTGGCTATATCTAATACTTCAAAATAAAGACCAATTAAAGGTTTACACTGGGCCGTTTATCATGTCATATTATGGAGTTCCTTCCCAGACCTTCTTTGCTGGGGCTAATAAATGTCCCCCACAATGGCAAGTCTCCTGTCTTGTCAGTGATGACTCAGTCACTTTGCCCTTAGATCTTGTCATCAACATAGCCCCACGAGCAGCCCATCCGGTGAGGGATTTTGTTTTATCTCAGTATTTAGAGAACCCTATTAGAGCGCAGCATCTGGGACTGCAGGATTTCCATCATGGCTTCATATCATCTCTGGAGCCATAGATACATCCTGAGTTTATTTGATAGTTAAGCCTCCCCCCTCGTCAATATCTGCTGTGTTTTGTGGTCACTATGCTCTGGGCTTCAGCCCACCTTGGATGTTCCATCCCCAGATGCTGTGGACAAAAGCAGGCGGATGACGGATGGACTAGAGAGGCTTTCTTCCCATCCAGATATTTTGGCAACTCCTGGCATAGCAATCACTCCCAGAGAACACACAAGGGAGCAAACACCAGGCAACATCCAGAAACCCGACTGCAAAGTCGATTTGAAAACAGAAAAACAAGGGAAGGAAACAGACTCTCCCAGGCCTGATAGATACATTTTAAAACTCCAAGAATTTCTAAATAACTTGGCATGAATTTAGGGATCAAGTGACATTTATCTGTTTCTTATTTTTTGGTCCCCAGATTTACATTTCTGTGCAGTAAGGTTGCTGAGCAAATTAACATTTGCATACAAAGGTGCAGGCAGTGCAGGAGTCAAACAGCTGCGAACGTTTGGAAATGCTTGGAGCTCCGTCTCTGATTAGCTCCTGCATTTTTGTTTTTTATTCCCCAAGCGGACACTCACTCTGACCCAGATCACTTGGTGATTAGGGTCAATTCATGTTTAAACTTTGAAGATTAGAGAGAACAGAAATGGCCACCACTTCCCTTTCTATTTTCTTTTAAAAACTTTAAACTTTAGAAACTAAAACCTTGAAAGAAATGCGTAATATTCTGAGTTCACTGAAAGAATTTATCCGCATTTCTGCCATGTTAAATGTTAGCAAAGTTTATATTGGACTGTCATATTTCTTTATTTTATTCACCATCATATAAGACGTCGATCTCAACATCTGGCTTTTAATAACCCTCGACATCTGGGAGCTCCTTTTTATTCCTATGGTGGACGAGGCACAGTAGTGATATTGGCAGTGTATATTTTCGAGCTACAACTCCTGTCTGCTTCAGTCATAATTAATTACCACTTTTTAATATATTTAATTTGCTAAAAGTGATTTGCATTAGACCACATTTCACTGTTAAGAAAATAGTGGTATATTTTGGTGGCAATGGCTTTCTTTCCTGTTTCTTTCTTCTTTTTTAAAATTTAAATCATCTATGAATGGATTTGAAACAGACTGAATCTATACATGCTGTTGGGTTTTAAATACAAAATGAAATAAACTGCTCTGTAAGGAGAGTGATTTTACAGCCATTTAGAAGCAGTCAGCAGGGGCTGTGGGCTGCATTTTAGGGAAAACCTTCTATTTTGTTCTGTGACTCTGAGCCTGGAGTTTTCCTGTAGCCATGACTGTGGGGGTCAGGAACCTTAAAATGAAGGCTAGGACCTCCATCCAGAGATATATACTTACACACATACCTACAACATTCTGCATTGAATTACAGGGGGTTGCTAGACCCTTTGAAATCCATTTGCGGATGCCTGAGGGTCCCATGCTGTAGACTTTCCTTCTTAATTAGCATAAAAAAGGACATCAACTTTGCTTTTCTCCAGGAACTGAGAGGAAGTTTAATGAATGTAAAAATCCATATTTCTCAAGTTATGTAGGGAAAAGGGAAGTTTATTGCCAGGAGCAATTACTAGACTGTGTAGTGATAAATAAACACAGGTAAATTTTACATGAGAAGACCCAGCTAAGATGATCAATTGTACCTTATTTTTTGCCAGAATATTACTATCCAAACTGTCAGTACAAATTCATACTGAGTTGTCCAATTCAGACTCTGTGCAAATCACTTGATTGACTCAAATCAGTGGGGCATTGTTAATTCTTTGTGGGCCACAGACCCTTTTGGCAGTCTGGTGAACTCCTTTTATCAGAATAATATTATTAAATGCACAAAATAAAATTTACAGAAATACAAAGGGAAGAAATTATCTGAAAACTCATTTCAAAGACCACAGATCTAAATTCTTGAGTAGATGAAAATTACCTTGACCTGTCGGCAATATTAGGTTGAACTGTATGAAATTGCTGTTTTCTAGATCAAAAATGGTCAAATATAGACATTTTCATATTATTCAACCTAATATTACAACAACTTAAGCCATAAGGATACATATGATGAGAAAATGTTCCAAGTTATTGTTTTTCCTGTTCCAGGTTTTCAAAACAAAAAGCAAATCATGGGAAAACCTGGTTTCGTCAGGGATTTGTTAAAAGACACAGCTCCCAAATTATGTGTGAGATGAGGATATGAACCACGCAGTTTTCTACACTTTGTTTCTATCCTTGCAGTAAACAATGAGAATTCTTGTTCAAAACAGGACCTTGTGTTGGTGGATATATGTCTGTCTGCAAAGATTCAATTTCCCTACCTATCGGCTTCTTCACTAAGCGAGGAAAATGTCCTGAACCATTCTGGAAACGTTTTCAACAAGAATTCAGACCAAATAAGTTTCCATTTATCCACAGTTGGACACAATTTTAAGTTAAACAAAACTTCCTTTCTACAAGCATTTTACTGAATTGAAAGTTTACTCTCTTTGCTTTGAAACTTATTTGATTGCAATTGTATAATCATTCCATGCAAATGTATAATCATTCCATGGCGGGCACATCCTCTTTTATGCTGAGAGCAAAATAGAACCTGACAAATCAAGAAGATCACAGCATGTTTGAGCCTTTGTGAAATAACCAATGTGAATTATCGCATGCTACAGGAGTTTGTTCCACCCAAGTCGATGGAGTTGTTTTTTTTTTTTTTTTAATTCTTCTTCAGCCTTTATTGATACTTTAAGCTTAAGAGAAATTAAGGGTATTTGGTTACTATAATTACTTCTCTGCTTACTTAAAAGGTTTAATCTACTCCTTAGGCATATGCAATTCAGATTGCATGCTTTCCAAAAAAATAATCATCTGCTAATGTAGACTAATTTTAATCTTCTAATCCAATCTTGACACAGACTCAGAGCTGGGTGGGTGGAATGTTTTTGTGTAGGGGTTGCCATAGATACAAAACTCAGTTATGTATTTGACAAGTCAGTGATGTGGCACTTAAGTTACTGTGGATTTTTTTTTCCCTTGCTCTTTAAGATTAAAAAACAAAGTGAAGATCAGTGTGCCTTTGTAGTGCATCACAGTGTAACTAACCTTCTCTTCTTTCATTCCGGTGTTCCCCTCCTCTCCGTGCACCTCCTTACCCTGGGCCGGCCGCAGGATGACGAGGAGGGCATATGGGCATAGCCGGGCCTGTAAACCAAAGTTCCAGTTTTGTTTTGAGGGGTGAGAAAACATCTTTTATATCATTTTTCTTTTAAAAATTGCATTCTAGTGTGGTATGGTATGTGTGCTCAATTGTGTTTGCTGATGTTTGTGAGTGTGCCCTGTGTTTGCTTCTGTGTTTTGTGACCACCCCCAAGAGCTCCCTCCTTCCTGCTCCCCCTCCCTGCAACCACATTATTGTGCTGCCTTGTTGGGGCTGGGTTGAGCACGAGTCGAATGTTTTTATGTTATTTAAAATGTAAACTATGCCCTGGTTAGGATTTATCCACACTTTTTAAGGCATGATTGTGGACTCAGAAATTGTCACGATTCTCCAGTCGTGGTTTTCAGCCAACTGCTTGCTTTTACCAGATATGCCAGTATGGTGTGACTCTCACGTCCTTCTGGTTGTGTCACATGTTTCGCAAGGAATAAGGGAAATAAAACTGTTTATCTTCATGGAGCTGAAACTATCATCTCTAAGAAGCCCATTTAATGGATTGTACTCTCTTCTATGGCAGTTCTGAAGAAAACACAAGGATCAAGGCATAGTAATGGTGAATGGGTAACTGTAGCTCTTTAAGTGAATTAGAATAGAAATATTAATATTGGCAGGTATCATGAGTGGCATTATATCTGTTGTTTTTTGACAATTGAGCTTCTGTGGAGTTTTGCGTTATGTTTCATGCATTGAATTTTTCAGAGGGTTTTGCTCTGTTAAAGGCTGATTTTTAGCTATTAAGAACCCACTCTTTATTTCTGGGCTATCTGCATTATAATTGAATAGTGGTGTGTGTAATTGCTGTGTGTTATAAAATGGAACACTGAACCTAGGGACTTTTGCTGCTGGGAATCACATCTCTTCAGGATACTGCAGGCTGTATAACACCAAGTTGCAACACTCTGGAGTTGAATATACCTATGGTGATGTAGAATATGCTGTTGAAGTTGGTGACATTGTATATGCCATTGTGTTCAGAACAAAAAATGTGGTAGATTGTGTGCCACAGTCAAAAAGTACTCAATGTGCCGTTCTTTTTCTGGGACAAATGTGAAATGTCCCAGGTCTGTGATTAGAGAGGCAGTTCTTTGGGATAACTCAACAGGTGTGCCCTTCTCCAAGTCTTGCCTTCATATTCCTTAACAGTGGTGCTTCACACGAATTTTAAAACAGTAACTGGTGTGTTTTGCCTGTGGGTGACAGTTTCATTGATGTGTTTCACTGCTCAGTTGAACCTGTTGCAGGTCCCACCAGTGAGTCAGAGGACTGCTTTCTCTAGTCCTCTAGGGAACACACAGGAGTTTGATTTTCCTTTACAACATCTTCCCACATAGTAAAAATGTAACACTTCCTGGACCCATTTGCCGCCAGTAGAACCTGCTTCCTGGTCACATCAGACTATCGCCTCTCTTCTCCCTTTCCTGGGTAAAGTGGAAAACAACACTGGAATTAACTCTTCCAGAAGCAAAGTGGTTCCAAAGGGAAGCTTATCAATATGGGGAGGTAGGGAAACCAGAGAAATTCCTAAGATTCTGTCTGAGAGACTCCCTATCTAGGAAAAACTTTAAGAGAAACATTGCATTTACTCATACAGAAAAGCTAATAAATATGTAAATTGACCTGAAACAACTTTAAATGAGAAGTAAAGATTTTATAATGTTAAAGGGTGACCATGTGAAACCTGCCCACAACGTGTGTGGAATAGGTAGGCAAAGGAAGGTTCTACGAGTTTGGGGGTTGCCTAGAGAAGTGTAAGTCCTTCTTGGGGCTCTTTTTTGGAGCTGCTTCTGCTATCATAAGTGTTAGGACACTGGGCTGCATTTGCGTCTCCTCCTGAATAATAAAAATTTTTATTGCTCTTTCACAAGATTCTTGACACCCGCCCTGCCATCCCCTCAGATAGGAACCTTGTCGTCTTCAGGGGGGAACTGGTGCCAAGGCCCATAGACAGCCTTGCTTTGCTCAGGGTAGATGGAGACAATGGTGTTAAATCCCCATCCTCCTTATTCTTTCATGAAATTTCCCCAAACGCCATGTACCCCGGAAAACAAATGTCTTCTGAAAATTAGTCAATATATAATCCTGCTTTATATGCTGTAATAAATTTTATAGGCTTCTGAGGAAAACTACTTATCTTTCTTTATGACTCCTTTAAACAAGTTTGCTCAGATATCCTCAGGCTTTTAAAACCATATCTTAAGGATTTAAATAATGAGATACTGGGGGAACCTTCTCTTGCTGAACAGCCGTTGCATGTTTTGAGTCGCATTACAATCTGTGGGGCCCAAGGAGACATTAAATTTATAACTAAAGATGGATAATAGTGGCACATTAAAAATTAACTGTTTTGAATATTTTGATTTATGGCCCTTATAAAAGAAACATTACAAGAAGTTATTTTACTAGGCATCAGTAATATGCTTATAATAGCAACAGAAGGCCCTGACTTGAATCTAGTGTTTTGGTGCTGAAATGAATCATAATTTAGGAAAAGTTGCTCCAAAAATTACAACAAATTGGAATTAACATAACAAACCTGACAGCTCCTCCCCTTTTTGGCACCTCTAGATACTAGCCCAGGCATGATTTATTTGTCTCACTGTGATCTTTCAAGGGTGCTGTTTTCTGAGAGCAAAGTGGGCTGGAAGAAGTTTGCTTTTCTAAAGAGTTCTGACAGCCCCTAGAGCTAGTCGTTCCCCCCATAAACCTCACGCCCCAGCCCAGCATTATCAGCATGTGACCTGTGTAGTCCACAGAACCCTGAGCTTGGTTTAATGCTCTACTGTCACTGTCTTAAAACTGTGAATAATTTTTGAACGAGGCACGCCGCAGTTCATTTTGCCCTGTGCCCCACAAATTATGTAGTCCATGCTGCTTAGATCCACCATATATTCCTATACTCTGCCTCCAACTCCTCTCCAGTCCCCCTCCCTGTTGGCTCATCCCCACTCCTATTTTCTTATGGCTGGAATTTACCTTTGGCCTACCTTATTTTTCTGGTTTTCTTGCAGAGACCCCATAGGGTCACATTTCCAGCAATTTGTTGCCCTCATGGGCATCAGTGAAATGTGTATTCAACCACTGTCCCCTTGCCTACCCCACCCCCCAGTTTGATTGTGAAAGTGTGCTCTTGGAGCCCTTCTGCATTTTCTGTCTTGCTTTGAAAATACAGGAAAAGCAGCTGCTTAATTCTCCATTCCTTTCCTTCGGGAAAATCCACTTGATGTGGCAATCATTTGTGTCAGCAAATAACTCTGCATTTCCACTGAATGAAGGTGCTTTCCTTGGACCCCCAAGAGGCACTTTGGTTTGTGAATATTCAGTGAGGTGTGATAGTGAGGGACCTTGCGAGATCTAGTGCCACATCTGCCTTGACATTTGAATGTTTGAGCTTTTCCTGTGAACTCTCGTAACTGAGCAGACATGGAACACAAGATCATTTTTGTTTCTTAAACCACTAGAAGGAGTAAGTCTTTCTACATTGAAAACATATGCAAATGTTTAGGACCTGATTCATAAAAATACAGATGTGGGCATTAACAAGTTTTGGCCCAGGGCCATGATGCTAGTAGATGCGTCCTGTCAAAATGAAGAATTGTCGCTCTATGCCACCAGCACGTGGATAGTGAGTGTGTGTATGAGTCACAGAGCACGTAGGCTTGAGGAGGGGGTTTTGCACACACAGAAACAGTGCTCGAAGGCCCGTGGAACTCCCTGGCATGCCTCCTCTCAGGAAGAATGAGGAAGGAGGTATTTTATTGTGGCTGGGAAGTTTCTACGTTTCGTGCCTTCTCTTAGCAGAGAAGGTCTGGGCACAAGGCCTGTGCTCATCCTGCTCTCCCTGTGCTCAGCCTCCTCAGCTGAAGTCTTGATGTCTCTGCAAAGTGGAGGCTTTCTTTTACATCAACTGTACCAGGATACCAACTAGTGTTTTTGATTCAACCCACATCTCCTATGACTGAGGATCTGATACATCTCCTCCTTGTGCCATTGGCTCCTAAGAATTTTCCTTCCTTCCTTCATTCATTTATCCATTCATTCAGTCATTTTTCACTTATTCATCTGTTCTTTCATTAAAAAGTTAAATTCTTGGTTAGGTGCTGAGAAAATAGTGATGCGTAAGATAGACACGGTTGCTACCCTGTTGGTCTTACAATCTGGTTTAGGGAAACAGACCATAAGAATATAAATATATGAATGGAAACCTTATACATTTTGATCATTGCTTTGATGGAAACTGGGAAGATACTGAGATTAACAAGAGGAACCTACTTTAGCAAAGGGCCGAAGGTGGGAAAGAGCTTTATGGGCTGAAGGAGCTTAAAACCATAACTCTGGGTAGCAAATAAGACAGTAAGATGAAGATAAAGAAGTGGGAAGGGCCAGATCATATAAGGCCTTTTAGGCCAAGGTAGGGAGTTTGGGTTTTAGCCTAAGAAAAGTGAAAAAAAATGAAAAGAAAATTAGAGGATCTTAAGCAGGGGCATGACATGATTCGATTTATGTTGTAGAACAACCCAGGCTGCTGTGTGGAGGTTGAATTGTCGTGGCAGGAAGAGCAGAAGTAGGGGCTGTTCCATCATTTGTGAAAAAATTAATGGTGCTGACCCAGGGGAGCAGTGGGGGAGATGCAGACAAGTGGATAAGTTGGAGATGAGACTAGGAAGTGAAGTCAGCAGGACTTTGATGAAGAGTTAAGAGAGAGGATTAAATCAAGAACTTCCAGATTTCTACCTTGGGTGTCAATGCTGAGACACACCATTATTGGAGGCTGAAGGCTGAGTAGGAGTCCTGTTCTGTTCTGTTTTCCCCAGGTGTCCAGTCAGACTGGCCAAGGAAAGGCAGACTTTTGATCCCCTGTTTTCCGTTTGCCTGTATTTCATCAGGGGAATCTTTGGCCTCTCATTGCAGTGACGTGTAGGCTGTCAAGTTTAAAGCATAGCTGGAGTCCAACTTCCAGAGTGTGTGCCTCCTCTGACTCTTAAAGAAAAGGAGAGAATTGAATATCAAAGACTGCGAAGAAAAATCAGCAGTCATAGAATAGGGAGACATGTGGGCACAGTGGTCTACAGAAAAACCGAGCTCCCAAAGTTGTAGAAGGATGAAAAGGAGGAAGATGCCATTGGTTCTTGCAGTTTTTCCTAAGATCCTCAGTCATCAAGAATTCTGTCAGTTAAGGCAAACCTTGTGAGATTTTGGCTCCTATCTTAAAATTCCGACTATATTATTTCCTGCAGAAGAAGCTTTCGGTAACCAGTTTTCAGGAGTTAGGGTGAGAAGTAACTAGAAGTAGCTACTAGATGTTTCAGAACCACCATTGACAAGGACTCTGCCTACTTCCAATTGCAGAATTAATTCCTGGGTGAAATAAAATGTTTTTGCTTTATTTCTTCCCCCTTTACCTTCTTTTTTTTGGCTTCTCTGCTCCTCTGGAAGATATCTATATATTTAGATCTTCTATTCAGGCTTGTAACGCTGTTCTTCAGAGCTACAGCTTGAATGTCCTACCCCAAGTTCTTTCAATCAATAATTCATTCAAAAAAAAAAATATATTTCTTGGGGCTTCCCTGGCGGCGCAGTGGTTGAGAGTCTGCCTGCCAATGCAGGGGACACGGGTTCGAGCCCTGGTCTGGGAAGATCCCACGTGCCGCGGAGCAACTAAGCCCGTGAGCCACAACTACTGAGCCTGCGCGTCTGGAGCCTGTGCTCCGCAACAAGAGAGGCCGCGACCCTGAGAGGCCCGCGCACCGCGATGAAGAGTGGCCCCCGCTTGCCACAACTAGAGAAAGCCCTCACACAGAAATGAAGACCCAACACAGCCAAAAATAAATATAATAAATAAATAAATTAAAAAAAAATTTCTTTATCTCAGTACTGGAGTTGAGGCAGTGAAGAAAGTATAGTTCCTATCCTGGAGGAATTTAGAGTAGTACACAGATTCTTAAGCTGGTGTTCATGAACCCCCAAGGGTCTGCAAACCCCTGGACATGGTTAACAGACTTTGATGTGGGTATGTGCGCATCCCCCAAGGAGAGAGAGTATCTGTGATCTTCAACAGATACTCATAGGGGCCAGTGACTCAGAAAAGGTGAAGAACCGCTAATCTATGAGAAACTGGGTGACAGTGTGGCAGTGTGGCTCATAGTGTGGTCTCTGGATTCAAACCAGTCTGGGTTTGGACTGGGCTGAATCCAGAGACTGTTTGGCTGGGTGGCCTTGGGCAAGTGTTGTTCCCTCTCCGCTCTTCGATTTCCTCATTTGGAGAAGGTTATACACACCTTCCAGGGCTGTTGTGAGGATTAGATGAGACGAGGTGAATGAGATGCCTAGCCATGTCTGATGCACGGTGAGGCCAGTCCTCATGAGAATATCACTGTTATTATTGCAACTGTGCTCAGAAGAGTAGACTCTATATGCCAACTGAAGAAAGTAGTTGATACTGTGGGATGGGTGACTTTGGGGGATAAGAGAAAAGACAGAAGAAAGGAAAATCAAAAGGCGAAATCTGTTTTTATGACCAAAGCTATACGAGCCAGCTACACATTTTCTAGCAGATCTTAAAGCATCGTTACCCTAAAAACACACCCTGTTTAGTACTTTTGATTATAATGGCACCTAGGTCTAGCAAAGGAAGGTTTGATTGCTGGAGACTCTGGATTAGTCCATGTCTAGCAGGGTGTCTCTTTCAGCTCGAAGAAAAATCGAGTGAATAATATGAAAAGCCAACAAATATTTGATGACCAATTGTGAGCTGATGAACTGAAAGAGAGAAAAGGGTGTTGATGTTGCAGTCCACCATTTTCTGCTCTCAAGTATGATGGACTTGGTTGGGGGCAGGGGGAGAAGCTTTTAAGCAGAATCGAGCGCAGCAAATAAGTTCTTATGGGTTTTTCTGGAGCTTGTAAGGGTTACCTGGCAAAGCAATGTATGTTGGCTTGGATATGACCACACTCTAAGGACCTGAAATCTGGCTGAGAAATCATAAACAAACAGTGGTGATAAATGACTGTGGGCCAGAGGCGGGAGGCGTCTAGCGGAGTGTTGCTGCATTACATTACATCCTTCCTGTGCCAGGGCTGGCTCACAGGGAGCTCTTCAGCCTCTCCCACCCCTTTGTCATTTGCTGTAGAGTGTTGTATTGGTCTGGTCTTGTTTAACCTTTTTTATTAATGATCTGTAAAGGAGAGAAAAGAGCATGTGGAGGAAGGTCGCAGATGACACTAATTTGGGATGTGTTGGAAACACTAGGGAGGTCAGAGAAATCACACAAATGGCCCAAAGGTTAGGATCATGAAGGGAAAGTAACAAATCTTGGAGAAGTTCAGATACTCACATCTGGTGAAAATTAATCTGAGACACAGATATCAATGGGTGGGAGGGGTATGGAAACTGAACACTAAAAGAAAAATAATAAGCTGAGTGGACATTGGGAAATCCAGCCATGGGTGAGAACACGGAGAGAGGAGCCAATGGCATTTAGCACTGTCCGGACATTACCAGGTGCCAGAGAGACGTGCATCACCATTTGTGACAATCTTGCCCATACATTGTCTTATGCTTGGGACATCAAAATGTTACACACCCTCTCTTCCAGAAGATCACCCATAGGTCTCATTCCTAGACTTGTAGACCGAGAGTAGACACCACTTTGGGGAGCCGTCCAGTTGGTGGGCAATTGGCTAGAAGCCAGTTGACTAGAAGCCATTGACCACGCCCAGATGGGTCTTAACTCCATCCTCAGGCCTTCCCCATATATGCCTTCCCAGAGGAACATGATCTCTGAAGGAAGCGTGCGGGCCCACTAGGCTATCTGATGATCTCATGAAACAGATACTACGGATCCATTTTGCCTGGGTGGCCACAAGGTCCCTTCCCCATGAACGTGTCTATCAGAGACATTGGGATGGTAATGCGTTCCCTCTAGCTTTGTTTTCCAGAAAATATAATGCAAATGCTAAGAATAACAGCATAAAGCAACGGAAACTTCTCTCCTGCCAGGCCCTTGTCTAAACTGCCCCCATCTCTCCCATGCAGATCCTGCCCTCATAAACACTAGGCCACACTTGCCTTCCCTGTCACAGACCTGTTCCCATGGTAACAAAATCACTGAGATGCTGAATCTGCATAAGGAGGAGGCCTGCTGTTTCTTTCAGTTTCAGGGAGCTTTCCACAGGCTGAGGATCAGCCTGGCTCATTTGCTACCCCACTGTGTGTCCTAATAAGTCTGGCCCCTCCTATTATGTCTGTGTCAGTGGTCACAGGTCCTTAGTGCCTCAGTCACTGTGTATATGTGCGGAGTGGTGGAAACAGAGCTCCCGGAAGGATGTAGAAGAGTTTGTTATCATCTTTTTGAGAAAAGACCATTGCTTCATGAAACCTATTAAACTCAGAATAAAAAGACAAATATCCATATGTGGCTGAAGACCCCTCTGGCATACATTGTACCTTCGTCCTTCAGAGGAAAACGTAGGATGAGGCTCTGAAACAAAAACTACAAAGATCACTTTCTCTGGAATACTCTAAGCTCCTTACAGCCACTGCTTTATTTTCGCCATTTATTACTTTTATGTTCATTGCAAAAAACAGAAAGTTTAATGAGGAATCAGGAAAAAAGTTCTTAAAGTCCTCATTCAGAGAAAGTACCATCTTAAAGCACATTTTCCCTATCAGATATGGTCATGTAAATATATAACTGACAGAGACAAATCTGACTTTGCACAGTCTTTGGTGCTAAGTGGTTGGTAGCACCCAGGCTCTGGAGTCAGACAGACCCAGTTCAAATACTGGTTCCACCACTCTTAAGTGTTGCTTTAAGCCTTGAAAGTAGCAAAGGCTATATGGTGGTTGTTATTTACTCAGTGCCACAGGATTGATTTTCCACATTGACAAATTGAAATCGGTTCATCATTTTGATTTCTGCCCTTCATCAGGCAGTGGGAAGAGCCTCTGCAGGCTGGGGTGGGCATACTACAGCCCTCTGCGGAGCAGGGGGGTAGTTATACTGCCCAATGCATTGGTTCTTGACAGCGGAATGAGGCTTCATTGTTCTGCACTCAGGTGGCAGCCCGGGTAGCCCGGATGCCTGTGGCTGCCCTGAGTCAGCATGTGGTGGAGTTAGCAGCCCTGCTTATTCCCCAGCATCCATTCTTCTTTCAACACACCTTGATCTCTGATGTAACTGCATTATTTGAGAGGAGTTTCTGTACAAATCCCTCTACAGAAAACAAAAACAAAAACAAAAACCCCTCCGTGATTAAAAAGGGAGTCTCCCCATTGTCCCTTGCGTGGCATTGGGTTGTGATTAGGTTCTGCTTGTAGGGCTTTTTGCTGCTCTTATTGGTTACTTTTATGGTTTTGTTTATTTTTTATACTTGTATCTCCTGGCACCATGGCACTAGCTTGGGAGCACGAGGAAACCATGTCAGGGGAAATCTTCTGCACTCCTCTTTCCGAAGGCAGGTGACACTAGGAAATGAAAGAACACCTGTTTTCTTCTGAGAGAGCAATGGCTTGCCCCACTGACAGCATGTCCACCAGCCGATCAGAAACTCGATTCAGCCTCGGAGGTTGTTCAGTACAGTTGTCAGCAGAATGTGGAGACGAGAGAGGGAGAATGAGGAAGTGTTCGGAACCAAAGAGTAATCTTTGTCCCTCCTTGCACAACAGGCTTGGGTCTCGGTGAAATCTGATATGTCAGATAAGGCGGTTACTGCATGTGAGAGTGCAAGCTGAGACACGCCAGATGAATTTTCTCGTTGTTATTATTTTTCTTTAAGTTATGAATGCACTAACGTGTTTTCAAGGCCAGACTGTGAAGCTGTTTCCACACTTTGTGGGAGAGTGCAAGCACCTGGTTTGAGGCTTGGGACTCCCACCCATCAAGGCCTTCTAGGAGCTTTATGTAACTGGGTGTCTGCCTTTGGCATGCCTCTCACCTTGGGCATGGGATGGAACAGGGAAGGACGGGCTCTCTCCATCTCCCCCTGGGATGATCACTGCTTTCCCAAAAATCACTCTGGGGGCAGGGGAGGCTGAAGGGAGGCCTTCAGCCCGACTGCACCATGCCTCGTCCACTCATCGTCAGAAACATCTTCAAAGTTCTGAGGGCTGACATTGCCACTTCTCCCACTTCTGTCTCACACAGCTCCCTCGCCAGTTTAGAGAAAATAGACCACGTCTGTCTCTGATTTTCTTCTGATCCCCCATCAGCTCTATGAGGGTAGCAGGCAGGTAGCACCATGCCTATTTTACAAAGTAAAAAAGTTGACTCTCGGTCAGCTGCTCCTTCCGCTGTGGTAATAGTTCCCTAAGGATGTTCATCAGAGCACTGATGGTACTGGATATTAAGAAATACTATTTTAAAATTATAATAAAAGCATTCTATGTTCAAACAAGTTTGAGTAAAACTGGATTAAACAGAATCAAGTAGGTTTCTTCACTGCAGGCATTCTCAGAGCCTTTGATGGGCTAGTGTCCTCAGGCCAGTTGTCACATTCTGAAAGAAAGAGAGGTTTGGCTGGGTCTACCATGCTTAATTGCTCATGGACCTTTTTCTTCCCAGACCCTCATCTAGAATTATATAGACTCTATCTGGGGAAAATGTATTTGGGGAATATATTTGGGGAAAGGTTTGCTGCAACTTGCTGTCTCTTTGGGCTTCAGGATGGGCTATTTGCCCTAGCAGGTGGAGCTACCACCATTGTTTGAGATCGTTAACTAGGAGCTGGCAGAATCCTGTGCCAAAAAGAACGAATGAATGGGCCTGAAAAGGAGAAGGCACATAGCCCAGCCCCACCATTAAGCTTTTATTTTCCTTACTATGGTTGAGCAGCTATGTTTTATCCAGTATTTATCTGAAACTTGAGGGATATATATGCCCAGTGTTGAATAAGACCTATAAAGGAGAATTTGGGGCCTTTAGCCAAGTTGCCTTCATGATGGAAATGATGCAGGGCTATGATGTCAGCAGAGGTGAGAACCAGCAGTTCCGCTCCTGTGCTGTTTACCACACACTGGCCACTTTCCGAAGTCAAGGCTCATCAGACTTTTTCTGTAATGGCCAGATAGTAAACGTTAGAGACTTTGTGGGCCAAAAGGCAAAATCAAGAATATTATATAAGTACTTATATAACAAGAAAGAAAGCAAAATTTCACAAGTTTTTCATTAATGAGATTCAAAATATAATGGGTGTAAATTTTGTAATAACATGTCTACTAATGAGAAGAATTGGATTCTTTGGAGAGAGATTACATTTCACTTAATTGGTGTTCAACATTAGTATTCTCTGTCATCAGAATCTTTTGCAGATGTTCATTTGTAAACAGTGCTCCGTAATGGTATTTTATGTATTTCATCTTTGAAAATGTCTATCCACACAGATGGATGATACACATGTCACTCAAAAGGCTGTCACGTTCTCACTGCCTCACTGCCATTTGCAGTGGGCTGAACAGCAGTGCAAAGCCATGAGAGTGCCACATAGCATCTCAGTGGCAGCTACTCAATTGCCATTCCATGCAAAAGCAGTAAAAGACAGCAAGAAATGAATGGGCATGGTCATATTCCAATAGAAGCCATATTTGTGGACAATAAAATTTGAATTTCATATAATTTTCATATATCACAGAACATCCTTCTTTTGATATTTTCCCAACTGTTTAAAAAGATAAACACCATTTTTAGCTTGTAGACCATGCAAAACCAGTGGCAAGCTGCACGTGACTCGGTGGGCCATACTTTTCCACGCCCCCCCATCCTCAGTGCTTTCACATTGGTCACGCTGTTCAGTCCTCACCTCTCCCTATGTGGTAGGTACTACTATTATCCTGTTTTCCAGGTGAGGAAACTTTGGCACAGAGCAGGGAAGTTCCTTGCCCAAAGTCACACAGATCAGGAATGTCAGAGCTGGTATTTGAACCCAGGTGTGTCTTACTCCAGAGCTGCTCACCGGGACTCCTGATTCTCTGCACTGACTCACATTGCATCCCCAAGGTGACCCTTTCAGATCTCTGCTTTAGCCTTCACACTCCCCACCCAGCCCCCCTCTCATGGGAGAGGGAAGATGGGCCTGTTTTTCTGAGAATCATGATGACAGCCAACAAAGGCTTCATCATTTTCCTCTTCTCCACCTCAGGACTTTCCTCTGCAGATCACATCTTCCTTCTCCTCATACCTGATTTCACCTCATCTTCCTCCTCTTGTTCTTTCCTTTTTCGTGAATAAAATGTCCAGCCTGCTTGTAGGAGGAGTCCATGGGATGAGGGTGAGAGCTCTGTTTCCCAGGCTTGCCCCTTAATAGCTGTGTAACCTTGGACACAGTATTTAATTGCTCTGAGCCCCGGTGTCCTCATCTAGAAAGTGGGAAAAATGATGTCTTATTTTCCTCCCTCACTGAGTTCTTATGAAGATCAAGTGAGATAATGATGTGAAATGCTAGCCCAGTACCAGTGCATAGTAAGCACTCAATAAATACTAGCCCTTGTTGTCTTTATTTTCTTCTTTATTTTCTTTATTTACTACCACCTCCTCTGATACCTTCTTCATTGGTCACCCCTTACAGTTTGCAGCATCAGTATTTCTGTAATTATCTATCAAGTATCTACTATGTGTTATAAAGACCTAGAAGTTTACTTAATGGATATCTCCTGAATCAGGTTGGGCACTGAGCACCAGTCTGACCATTGAAACTATTTGGCATCAACACTCGTGACCAAAGGAACACGTGGAACCAGTCTCCCTAGGGGTCTTCATGCTTGAGGCCCCTGCCTGGAGTAAGTTGGATATAACTTTCTTAGGGTCAAGCAAATGATCTAGGCAACAAAAACATATGCCTGCAGATTCAAAAGCCCTCAGTACACAATTCCAATAAACTAGCACAGTTAATAGCCAGTTGGAATTAGATGCACGAAGAAGCTTGAAACTTTTCAGTCATTACAAGAAATATCACCATAATGTGAAGTCGGGGGAAACTCAGAGGCCAGAAGGCAAGTGAAATTACAAAGAAAATGCTAAAGCTGCCTTTTTTCCTAGATGTTTGTACTCTCTTATCTTGACTGATCCAGAATAGATAAAGGAAATATTGGATACAACTTGTTGAAAAAGGCAATACTGCATCTTCTTTACCTGCAGAAAAGCAAGTACATGCTTGCAGACTCTGGTGTATTCTTAGAGAGACTCTTAAGGAATTGTGCAAGCAGGGTATGTTCCAGGAGATTATGAGTCCTTTGTGTTTCATGATTCATGGTTGCCAGCAGCTGGCATCTTTCTGAAATCCCATGAAAAGTGGGCAGAGCTCCTTGTGCAAACTTTTGAGCAGAGGGTTAAGGAGACTTTGTATCTGGCTCTTAATCTCGTTGGGAAATTTTAGGGTGAAAAATGTAATTACATCTGAAATGCCAACAACCAAGGCCAAAGGAATGCCTTCTCTTTGGAAGGTTCTTTGTTGATGAGATTAAAAACTAAGCTCTCTTGCTCCTGCCTACAAATTATTCAGATTATTTGAAAAGAAATGAAAGAAGACCCTGGGAAAAAAATGCCACAGACCATATTATGTAGGACTTAACTAATGCTCACCTGTTTAGCAATTAGTTCAACAAATATTTACCAAGTACCTACTATGTGCAGTTCAACAGAAACTACACAAATAAGGTCCCTGATCTCCTTGAGTCCTTTTACCCAAGTAAGGTATATTCTTAATTGTCTGTCAGTATAAGATTATAAGAAGAATTCAAGGACTCTGCCATTTAGCACAGGGCAACTTCACATTGTATGATCAATATTGCCATCGACTCTGCATATAAATGGGTTAGCATGGGCAGTTCAGTTGGCTGGCATAGAGGACTGTTTGATGTGGCCTGAATACCAGGGCTGGAAGCAGAGAGGGATAACACATAGTAACTAAAAGAAAGATAGCAAAGTGACACAACATCATTGAAATGTGGGGTTGTAGTCAGTTAACTGACACCAACAGAGTCTCATAAGCCTCATAGCCATGAATCCAAGTCATGATGATGAGCAGAATTTGTTCAGAGATGGAAAGCAGCCATTACCAAACATTTAGTTTGTCCACATGAAACGCCACTTAGTCTTCCACCCTAACATGTAGCTCTTAGGTTGTCCCATTTTACACAGAAGAGGTTAAATCACACTGCTAAGGTCAACAGCTAGGAGGTGGAGAGACCAGGCTGGAACCCCGTTCTGTCATTCGCTACCCCATCCCATGTTCTTTCTTCAATAGTGTGTGGCCACCGCCAGCCACTGTACAGCAAGGGGTTCTTCAGACCCAGTTCCTTAAACCACATACTGAAGTCTGTCCCCACGTGGGTTGAAAGCAGGTTGAGTTACAAGAATTTATAAGTCAATATTACCTATCTCTCTGTCTGTCTGTCTATCTGTCTATCTTTCACATGTATATGTATATAATTTATTATAAATTGTATATATTCTGTGTATTATTATATAATACATATTGTATGTTAAACAGCGCGTTAGGTGCCCAGGCTAACCCACAAAGCCTGTGTCCTGTTGATAAAATCTCTATGCTTGTGGAGAGAGTTGGAACCTACAAGAAGATAACAGCCATAATATAATAGGAAAAACAATAATATTGAATAAAAACTTAACAAGGTATTGGTTAATCTTGGGTGCCGATACTTCGGGAGAAGTGGTTTTGTTTAGAAAGAACAAGAGAAGGCAGTGCCCATCTCTTGAGGTTGTTTCGAGGATTAAATCCATTAAACCACGTAGTGTCTGGGCATGTTGTAAAAGGGATGTAAATGTTAGTTGCATAGGTAAATGATTGAAAAGATTCCAAAGGGAACGTCTGAATACTTCTAAAGATTTTAGAGAGGGATGGCCTAAATTATTTCTCCTGCCTGATTTTACTTTGAAACATAGTTTCCAACTAAATTGCAACTTAGGGTTTGTGCAATGGCAAGTGCACAGGCATCCATAAAACTGAGACTACCCACCTCAGCTAAAATCGTAGAGTGGTACAACTGAGCAGCTGCTGGAGCCCCACAGTCAGGCGCCTAACTTCCAGCTTTGCAAGTAGTAAGGGTGACTATCTTGAGCATTTACACTGTGCCAGGTACTTTACTTAGTCGTTTGCTATGTACTAACTCATTGCATTCCTCAAACAAACCCATGAGGTGGGTACTATTATTAGTCTCCTTTTGAAGGTAAGAACACTGGACCCTAGACAGTTTAAGAAAATTGCCCAGGTTGCAGAACTGGTGAGCAATGAAGCTGGAGATTATATGTGGGCATTTTGCCTCTGGAGGATACATGTTATGTCAGGATTTCTCAGCCTCAACAGCATTGTCACTGGGGGCTGAATTCTTTGTCGTGCAACTGTGCATTGTAGAATGTTTAGCATTTAGCTTCTAGATGTCAGTAGCATTCCAGCACCCTGTTTGTAAGAACCAAAAATGGCTCCAGAATTGCAGATGTCCCCTAGGGGCAAAATTGCCCTTGGTTGAGAACCGCTGCCGTACATTCAGATGCGCTCTAAACGCATGGCTGATGAAAATTTCTGGAACTGACTTAGGGCATTATCAGAGTTTGACCCACAGACTGAAGTAACTTCACAGACTTTATAGCCATGAAGCCATCGTCTGCAGCACTTGGAGGAAGCAGAGCTTTCTTATAGAGCGAGGGAAGGGAAATGAATTTTTTGAAAATGTCCTTGTGAACATTAAGATTGGAAAGAGAGAATGGCATTCAGGATGTGCACAATGGGTAGAAATACAGAAAGATGATGCCTGCATGGTGACATGAGAGAGGGGCAGTGCTGATCTGGAAAGGGACACACAGCCGCCACTGAGACATACCACACACTCAGCAAATCTGAGCTCTCTGGGCTCCTGCTAGAGTTCACAGACTTGGTTCAAACCTCAGCTCCACCACTGATGAGCCATGTGACCTGGGACCAGTCATTGAGCCTCATTGCTTCTGCTTCCTCTTCTATCCAATATAGACAATGTTCATTTCCACCTCACTGTGGTGTTAAGAGTTCCTAAAAGCACCTGGCATACTTAAGGAAAGGGCTTAATGATGCTAGTTAGTTGTCTTGGCCACTCTGCCTGAAGTTGTGATGTTTACTGGTTATGAGAACAGGATCTGGACTCACACTGCCTGAGTGTCAATCCAGCTTGGCCGTGTGCTGGCTGTGTCATCTTCACTGAGCAGCTCAGTTTCTGTGAGCCTCAGCTTCATCCTTTCTAATCGCCCTACCTCCCAGATTTGATGTGAGGAAGCTGTGAGATGATGCACGTGAAGCCCTCTGCCCAGTGCCAGCATCAGCATTAGCGCCAAGATGGTACTTCCCACCTCAGGATTTGTATTAGTTATTTACGTTGCTATAACAAAGTGCCCAAACTGGGTGGCTTAAACAACAGAAATTGATTGTCCCGCAGTTATGGAGGCTAGAAGTCAAGGTGTCAGCAGGGTTAGTCCCCTTTGAGGGCTGTGACACAGAATCTGTTCCATGCCTTTTCCTCAGTTTCTATTGGTTTGCTGGAAATCTGCGACATTCCTTGCCTTGTAGATACATCAGGCTGATCTCTGTCTTCGTCTTCACATGGCTTTCTCCTGGAGTGGGTGTGTCTGTGTCTGTGTCTAAATTTCTTCTTTCTATAAGGATGCCAATCTTGTTGAATTAAGGTTGCAGTGCAATCACATCTTAACTAATTATATCTGCAATGACCCTATTTTTAAATAAGGTCAAGTTCTGAGGTACTGGGTGTTAGAACTTCAACATATGAATTTTGGGAGGGGTGGGGGGGACACAATTCAACCCATAACAGGATTCTATGAATCTTTTTAAGGTTTCTTCTAGTCCCATGAGGGATTATTGAGGTCTGAATAGTTTGGGGCAACCAAATAAATGAACCTCTATCAGCAGGGAAAGAACATTGTTTTAGGAGTCAGGAAATGTGCCACTTGAGGGAAGTGTCTTGACTTGTTTGACTCTTAAAATGTGTTTACTTGGTTGTGCCTTCTCTGTCATACGAGGCTAATGATGGTCACCTTCTACACCTTCACTTCCCCCAAAATTATTCTGTGGACTGAAGAAGAGTGTGTCTCTGAAGACACCTTGAAACTCTCAAGGCTCTATCTGGGTGCATTGTTACTATTCTCACTATTTAGAGGGAATAAAGGGAAATGTTGACTCCCATGTGGGGATTCGGCATCTGTTAACAGGTCTTGCTTCTCCATCCCAGCTCGCCTCTCCCCATCAAAAACCCAGACCTGCTGCTGAAGTTTTCAAAAGCTCCCTGTGTTGTGAGATTTGAGCAAACTTGATCTTCCAGGTTTGACTTAAATATTGTTTCCATTTTGAAGCCTGTCATGTGGGTGTACCACAAAGAGCGTTGGTTTTTCCCCCACCCCCCAAGCCCTGGGCCACGGTATGTAGGCAGTAACAGAATACTAGGAAGAAAGAGAGAGCCTGAAATGGATCCTCAGGCTCTGGGCCTGTGCAGAGACAAAGCAGGATGTAAGTAAAACCATTACTTCTCCCTCCTGATCAAAGGCGAGATGGAAACCCCACCCCTCCTCCCCACCACCCAGCAAGCAATTAACACAGCCTGGCGTCTCCTCCGAAGTGATGGGGATTCAGCCTGCAGGACCAGCTCTGGCTGATCAGTGATTGAAAGTGAGCGGTATGCCCAGGTTGGAAAATGCTGCATTTACAAATAGAATACACTATGAAACCCTCCAATGAGGGAGACATACAAACCAACCTTGTTAATGGATTACTCTTTTCATCTGGGTTTGGTACAGATATGAGATCAAAATTTGCCAACAAGACCTAAGAGTAAAAGATTTAATTCGCAGGAACAAAGTAGAACAATGCCTCTTGGATCTTATAACCACCCAGAATTTTATTAAATGCGGATTCTGATTTCGCAGGTCTGGATGGAGCCTGAGAGTTTGCATTTCTAACAGGCTCCCAGGTGGGGTTGCCAGATTTAGAGGAGAAGAAAAGCTGGATGCTCAGTTAAATTTGAATTTCCTATATTTTATCTGCCAACCTTACTCTCAGGCGATGTTGATGCTGCTGGTGTGTGGACCACACTTTGAGTAGCAAGGATGTACATCATCAAAACATAAAACTTTGATGAAAACACGAGGCTGAGTTAGTGGAGGAGCATCTGGTACAATTTAGAAACAAGCCTGTGGCTCACAGGATAGTCACACTAGAAAATGTTGCTCGGTTATTGCCAGAAACAAACCAACAGCAGCAAAGAGTGTGCATGCATCTCTAGAAATGGGGTCCCCTGCATTCCCCCGCTTAGAATCTAGGGGCCAGTGTGGTACTCATGTTTGCTTTATGTATTTATTCACTTAGTCACTTATTTAATGTTGGTGAAGCCAAAGTAAAGTTACTGCTGTAACAGAATAAAAAGAGTGAGAGTAAAAAAGGCTTTTTAAGAACGAAAAATTACGCAGTGTTTTATGCTCAGGGCTTTTGGGTGGCATTTTGCCACATTCTGCCTCCCTTCCCAACCTCCCCTTTGAAATGAAAGGGCTGCCTTGACTCTTGCAACTCAGCCCCTGACAGGTGATCTGTGGAGGAGGTGGGGGCCAGGCTTAGGTTTGCTCTGACATTTGACATGCAAACCCAAGGCTCTGTTCCTTTGAAGCTGAGAGAACTGATTCCAGCTCCTTTGAGGCTCCTGGGCCCACCGGAGCAGCCACTTACAGACTGCTGGAGGTTGTCCCTGAAAGGGAGCTTAACAGTCACTTATTCCAGCCCCTGAATTCCACATATGGAGGGACAGAACTTCGGAGCCCCTTTCCCCTTTGCTGGCCAGTCTGGCATGCAGCCTGTAAGACCTTTATCCCAGGCTGCTACATACGGTTAGAATCTGGTTTTTAGGCTCTGTTTTTTAGGGGTTTCTTTTTTGTTTTGTTCTATTTTAAAGTACTACACCCAGGATTGCCTACATTCCAAATCTTCCTTGCCTATATTTCGTAATGGAATCATTTCCCTTCTGTCCATTCATTCTTGGGATTGGGTCGAATCTTGTATATCTGTATACAGTACCATGACTTTAGTATGCTTGATTTAATTAATCAGAGGCAGCCACTGTACTTTCCCAAATTGAATCGTTTTGTTTTATTCTTCAAGTATTTATTGAGCACCTACTTTGTGCTAGGTCTGTGGAAGGTTACAGTCATCTGAAACTAGAGAACAAATAGCCCTTTCTCGTCCAGCCTGTTTTATGCTTGGCTCTACTGCAGCAATTAATAAGCATGGGATTTGGGGCTGAAATATTCAGAGATTATTTATTTTAGCACTTTGACAGGCTTTAATTTCTGAAAAAACTTTAAAATAAGATCATTTTCCAAGTCCCATTTGTAGAAGTAATGCACGCCCCCTACTCCTCAGTAGTATGTCCAACCTGGTATATTTCACCCAATTTTTATTTTAGTCTGATTTATTTTAATCTATGATTGATTCATTATTCAATCAGTTCTCGTTGTAAAAGATTTAAGCTATATTGAAGGAAACAGCTTGAAACCCAGGTGCCCCTCTTCCTCTGCTCCCCAACTTCACACTTCTCCTCAGAAGCAGCATGTGCCAGTTATTCATAGATGTGCCCTTCACGTGCACTTACAAAATATATATGCATTTACACATTTCATTGATAACACAAATTGAATCCTATTATACAGATTCTTCTGTGATCTGCATTTTTCACTTAACAATTTGTCTTGGTAAGCCTTCCATTTTTGTACATGTGAATCTGCCTTATTCTTTTCTAATAGCTATAGTAATATTCCATGGAATTCCCCTGCCAAGTTTTATTTAGCCACTCAGAGTTGATGAATATTTAGATTGTTTGCCATCTGTTGTTATGACAAACAAGATTGCAGTAAACAATTTCGTGTATCTGTCTTCGAACATATAGGCAAGTATTTCTGTAGAATAGAGACCCAGCATTTTAAGTTTCTATATCAAATGAATCTGATAAGCTGATGAGAACAGGGTTGGGTGCCAACTGGCAAGTACATTTCAACCTGAATCTCAAGTTTCTCAGCCCACACTTTTCAATTCGGATTAATTCAGGATTGCCTAAGAGTCTTCCATGTTTGGACACTGCTGGCTGACATTTTGAAAGTTGGAGTTGAGCTTCATAGATAAAAACCTTAGAGCTACATTTTAAAATTCCTTAAAATAGTATGGACTTTATTGAGCAGAAAGTGGAAAAGGAGATGAATAAAGGGAGTTTCCTTGATAACTGGATGAAAAACTCTATTGAAAAGAGCATTAGTCTCTCAGGAAAGGAGGTGGGCCATTCTTCTAGAAAATAACTTTTTCATGTTTTTCTTCCCAGCTAAGCCAACTCTACAAAATAGCCAAAACTAAATACCTAATGAGTGTGCTGTGTTGACGTGGATTTTGTTGCAGATTTTAAAGTAAAAATAACAGGGTGTAGTAGGTAGAATTCCAAAGGTGTCTCCCCAAGACTCCTGTCCCGGGTTATTTAAACACTTATCCAGGCACTGGGTGAAGGGACTTTGCAGATGGAATTAAGGTTATTAATCAGCTGATCTTGAAATAGGGAGGGTATCCTGGATTATCCAGGTGGACCCGATATGATGCCATAGGCCCTTAAAAGTGGAAGAGGAAAGCAGAAGAGTCAGAGAGATGCAGTGGAAGACGAAAGAGGAATGAGAGGGGAGGCAGAAGGAGAGGTCAGAGAGATTATAAGTATGATGAGAGGCTTTGAAGTTGGAGAAAGGGAGCCATGAGCCAGAGAACGCAGGAGGCCTCTAAAAGCTGCAAATGACTCCTAGCTGACAGCTACGAAGGAAAGTCCTATGACCACATGGAACTGAATACTGCCAATGACTTGAATGACTCAGAGCCCTGGAAAAGACAGTAGCCCTGCCAATACCTTGATTCTGGTCTTGGGAGACCCAGAGCAGAGAGATAATAAATAAATTTTTTTAATATGCGAAATATGTGGTAATTTGTCATGACAGCAATAGAAAGCTAATACAGAGGTTGAACCAACATCTGTGTGTTGGACATAGCAAAAATGGATACCTATAGCAGGCTGCTGTGTTTCTTACTTCCTTGCATATGAAGCAGGGTAGAGTCCAATGTTATAACATGACAAAGGGTAGGTCACATTTTCTAAATGCTTACCACGTGATAGATGCTGTGCTGGGTGCTTTATGTGCGTTCCCTACCTTATTCTTTCCAATAGCCCTACAAGAATTGGTGCTTTTATTATCATCTCCATTTTATAAATGAGAGAACTCAGCCTCACAGAGCTTAGGTACATGGGCAGGGATGACATGGCTTATAAATAGCAGGGCTGGGACTCAAACCCATACCTATGGGACATCACAGCCTAGCCTGTATTTCACATGAACACTATATTTCACAATTAAATATGAGGCTAATATGTTTCCATATGCAAAACCACTGATATTTAAACTCTAGCTAAACATTCACATTTAAGAATGCCTTTTGTCACATAAAGCCTACTGACCTTGTTTTAATACCCTTGGAATACTACACCATCAGATGCTGAGCAAGGAGGAAAAAAAATCAAAGTTGGTTGGTCAAGGAAACAGGAGACTCCTGCCCCCGCCCGCTCCAGGCTCTTCAAGTCAAAGCACAGTGCACACTCTTGTATTTCTTTTCAAGTCCTTGGAGGTCCCACTTGCTCTAGATTGTGTCAAAGATTGCACACTCTTCCCCACACCAGGCACTCAATTCTAGAGGTGAAAGCTGTGATGGAGACATTTTTATACCTTGAACATAAACATCAGGAACCAAAAGGAGTATCAAGTGGAGCAAATGTGGTGCATAACTGACATTTTTTCTAGGGCGGGCCAATGTGCTGACTTGATCTCA
Organism: Eubalaena glacialis; assembly: GCF_028564815.1. Taxonomy (NCBI): domain Eukaryota; kingdom Metazoa; phylum Chordata; class Mammalia; order Artiodactyla; family Balaenidae; genus Eubalaena; species Eubalaena glacialis. The sequence continues at coordinate 79,372,365 of NC_083722.1, read as the reverse complement.
GTTGTCTGTACAAAAAGTGTGACTTCAAATTCAGCCAACGGAAAGTCAGAGCAGGCGACAAACTTCTCCTTGCCTTTATTCATTCACATATTCAAACATTTAACAAATATGAACCAAGCTTCTGTCACGTGCCAGAGTTTGCATTGGAAGCTGAGGATACAGTGATGAATAAGACAGGTTCCATGTCCATGGATCTTCTAGCCTAGAGAAGGAAGAATGGATAAGCAAGCAGTTGCAGGCTGGTATAGTCAAGCTGTGATGGAGTAGGTACTGGATGCCATGAGAACATGTGGAAGAGATACCAAACTCAGCTTCAGAAACCAAAAATTGGGGTCCCTAAACTGGGACCTACAGGAAAAATAGGAGTTATCCAGGCAAATATGGGGTGGAGGAGAAGGTTCCAGACCAAAGGAATGTCATTATGGAGGTCTGATCTGGAAACATACTAAGTCCATAAGTATATCTGGAGTATGGAAGGCAAAGAGGCAGACTAGCAAAGGATGAGGCTGAAGATGTCAGCAAGGACTGAGGTCAGAAAGGCTTTCTACTGCTTTAGGGAGTTTGAACTTTGTTTCAATGGTTTCCAAGTTGCCTTATAATAAAGAGCTGAGCAGAGACATGATCAGATGTGGGTGCTTTAGAACAGCGGTCCCCAACCTTTTTGGCACCAGGGAGCGGTTTCACGGAAGACAGTTTTTCCATGGGCCAGGGGCGGGAGGGGGGAGCGGGGAGGGGATGGCTCAGGCGGTAATGCGAGCAATGGGCAGCGGCAGATGAAGCTTCACTTGTCGCCCGCCGCTCACCTCCTGCTGTGCGGCCTCGGTTCCTAACAGGCCCGGGGGTTGGGGACCCCTGCTTTAGAAGGATCCCTCTGGTGGAACTGTCAAGAATGGGTGTTGGAGAGTGAGTGGATGCAAGGAGACCCTTGGGAGGCTAGAGAAGTGTGGTATGTGTAGAGGAAGGCTGGGATTAGGGATAGAGAAAGGCAGCTGGATTCCAGAGCTATCTGGGAAGGAGAGTCAATGGAATTTGGTTGTGGCGTGGAGGGAGAAAAGGGAGTCTAGGATGACAGCCAGGGCTGACTTGGCTAAATCTTATTCCAAATATTCTTCTAGGCTGACAGGCCCGAGTTGTGGTCCACAGAGGTGAGATGGGGTTATAACCTGTAATTTGTAGAAGGCCTGAGGAGTAGGGGATCAGCCAGGAAGCATGTCTTCCTTCCGCAGCGCGGGGCAGCCAAGAGCGCCTCTGTGGATGGGCGTCTTGGGGCTTTCAGAGCAGGTGACTCCTCTTGGTTGTTTTGAATATGCTGACAAGAACAAAAGCTTTCAAGAAAACAACGTCCCAACTCCTTAGTGAAGCAGGAAATGATAAGCAGTTTCAAATGTTCGCTTTCTTTTCTTTGCTCTTGCTTTGTGCAGAGAAGAATGCCTTTGCCGTTGAAGGTGGTGGGTGCAGGTTGCCCTGTGGGTTTGGGGAAGGGTCAGTGCATCTATAACCTGCCCACTCCATGTGTCTTGAGGTGCTGTAACGTCTTGACAGATGTCCTGACTCTTGGCTTTGACGTGTCCTGTCAGGGCTGCCAGTCAGTTGGGACTGGACCCTGGGAAGAGCCTGCAGGCCTGAGACTTGGTAACATTTGCCTGGTTAAACACCTGTGGCTGCTATGACCCCATAGCTAAGCCCTGTCACAGGCTGACAGCTCAGGGCTACTGAGATCCACTTACTGATGATGGTCCTTCAGTCTTCTTATTACTCTAACTCTGCATCAGGAGAGGGAGATTTTTCACGAGCAAGTGTGTGAAATATGTTCAGTGCCTAGCAGTGGTGTACAGCTGCTATCGGCAGCTATCTACTGCTTTGATCTGCCCATAATCGGTCTCCTTCTCTTCTAAAACCAGGAGCCAGATTCTCTTTGGGAAATCCCTTTGTTTCCACAGTTCTGGGGCAGTTACCCTTTGCCCAGCATTGTGTCAGGTATGGGCACTTGGCTCAAGCCAGCCAATCAGAATCCTCGACCTCCAGACCTGATCACTCAGAGGGAGCTGTCCTTTGGGCTCAGGGGTGGGCACAGGACCCAGCTAGTCTCATTCTGAGTTTAGGACTGTTTGGATAAAGAAATGCTTGCTCTGTAGAATTGCAAGCTGGGATGATGGCATTTGGGGTACCGGGGGCCACAGCCTGCCTGAGAAGGTAGTAAAAAAGAAGAAAGCATACGTGAGTGATGGAGAGAGAGAGAGAGAGGCAGAGACAGATCCCTAGGGACATTGTCTGAGCCCTTGAATTCAGCTGTGCCCAAAGCCAGCCTGGTCCTGAATGATCTAGTTACAAGAGCTAATAAATGTCTTTTTCAGTAAGCCAGTTTGAGTCCTGATGTGTCTGTTATTGAGTCTCGGTTCAAGTCAATTTAGCAAGTATTTGTTGAGATCTGTGGTGGGAGCTGTAACTCAGAGCTGTAGGGAACACACGAGACGTGGTGTAGTCACAGCCATAATTATTATAATTATTATTGTTCTATTAATTGGACATTTCTCCTGTTACCAGACACTCCTTTTCACTTTACACACATTACTTATTTGATCCTTTAAGTAAATCTTTGAATTAGAAATAATTACTTGAATTTTACAGAGGAGGAAACCTAGATCCAGAGAGGCTAAGAAATATATCCAATATAATATCATAATAACAATAGTAAAAAAAATAGCTAGTCAGTGAAGAGGTAGGATGTGAGTTGTGATCTACTGTGACTCCAAAGTCTGTGTTCTCACCACCTGACTTTCTTGCCTCCTACCCTTGTGTACTCATACTCTGGCCAGGAAGACATAAAGGAAATACACTGTGTGCTGCAGGTGAGATTATTCCCTCCCACCCCAAGAACTTGGAAATAAAGAAAATAGATTGCATGCCCATGAAAGCAACACAGAATGGATCAGAGCAGAGACTTGCCAACTTGCCCTAAAGAGCCAAAATGGCTCCTGGCCAACCAGGCTGGATCTAGCTGCCTAAATGTATTGACAGCAAAGAAGGAATGAGTGTGTCAGGAGAGGGGTCACCCAACCATGGAAGCAAAGAGCAATGGGGTTGGAGAGGAGAATCTTGGGGACGCCTATCCTAGCACTATCCAGCGGTTGGGAGCTGTACCCATGGGGCTTCCTGAGGGCTGGTCTATCCTTATGGAGAGATGAGTGAGGAGGCTGTGGCCATAGAATCCAGCAGTCACTCTTCCCATGAAAGCTACTATCTTCATTGTGGATTAGCACACGGGGCCTCTTAGCATGATGCCCTTAAATGCCTGCTTCAGCCAACACCCCTAGTACTGGAAACACCATGCTCCTTTCATCATGATCCCTCCTATTCTCTTTTCAAATCATTTTGAAAACACTGCTTCCCTGAAGGGTGTATCTATAGGGAAAGGACTGCACTTGCCATACATAGACATTGAAGGTTCTGGAGTGATGGCTTAATATCATTGTAAATGAATGAATTGGCTTTCGAAGTCTAATTTGGCTTCCCCATGAGTCTGCCTATGAGAGACTGGGTTGGTCAGAAGCTGGCAAGCATTGGGGGCCATACATCTATTAGAGTTCTCCGTGTAAAATAATCACCAGGCATCCTGGTGCTGGCAACTTTGGAAACTTCCCTTTTAGAGGTGGATTTCTTTCTTGCACTGACAAAGTGGGTTTTACAACTTCCCAGACTTGAGGCCTGGCCTGTATGATGGAATAGTAACTATTTATTACATCCTGGACAGGGGATGCTGAGCAGACAGAAAGAACAGCATGCATGTTGGAATTAAGTGAACTTGAACTTGCATCCCAGCTTCAGTGTTACTGGGTATGTGGACAAGTTTTCCAACTCCCTAAGGTTCAGTTTCCTCCTGTAAAACATGAGGATAATAACAGGATCTACCTCATAGAATGGCTATGAAGACTAAAATGAAAAAGAAAAAAAAAAAGATGCAAAGGTTTAGCAGGCATCTGACATAGTTGTACTCATTAGCTGTTAGCTGCTATCTGGCTACCTACATCATTGCCTGCTCTGGCAGAATACTCACCTCTGCTCACATACTTTTCTAGGTATGGTCCAGGCTTGAGTGAGCAGTACAATGACAGTACAGGCCCTCAGGAAGGCAGGGAGACTCAGAGAAAGAACGCACCTAGCCTTACAGGTAGGCTGGCTAACCCAGCTGTGTACAGGGTCCAGACTGGAAATGTCAGTAAGGGAACTAGACCGGTTGAGAAATGGGTTGGAATGGATAGTCAGGCCTGGCTTACGGAGGCATCACATGTCAGCTCCAGCCTCACATGCCATGAGGGAACACGGCCCAGTATGATCATATCCGTGCATTTTTAAAAGAAAAACCAAGAATCTAGATTTCTTTGTGAAATATCCCATTTTTTACTTTACAGCAACTAATTTGAATTCTTTTTGAAGACTGCAAGCCAAACAATCATCCCATTTGACAGAAACTGGTCTTGGGGCTTTAATTTATGATCTCTACCTTAAAGGCAGGGCAGGATTGGGGTAAGGGAGTCTGAATTTGGGCTCCCCCAGGAGCAGATTCTACAACAGAGATACAGTACACGTAGTTTATTTGGGATGGGGTCCCAGGAAACATCAGTAGGGCAGTGGGGGAGTAGTACAGGGATGGGAAAGCAACCAGTAGAGGAGTTGTTGTCAAGTCATCGCAGTGGTTGACTGGTGACTGCAGCTTAATCCTGTAGGGGCCTCTGGGAGCCAATGTAGGTCACATGCCTCAGAGGGACCCACCTAAGGCGTGAGGCAGCTGGGGTAAACGTGCACGCCCTCCCATCAGTCACTGGCTGAGGGCTGCTCCCCGGAGGCATCAATATCTTCACGCCCTTCCCCTGCCATAAGCTTGTGCCGGGTGGGCCTTGGGGGCCAGAGAAGCCGGCAGGCAAAGGTAGGCCAGGATCAGCAGTGGGAGGTAGGTGGGACACTAACGGTGTCCATGGGAAAGGGGCAGAAGGAAGCAGTCAGCATTAGCCACCACATTAGCAAGTGTTCAAGAGACCCTTCCAAACATTCCGTCCAGTCCAGCAACTAGGGGTGGATGACGAAGTCCCTCACACTGGCTTCATTTGCCCCGTCAGATGAGGCTTCCAGCACATGCCTCTGGTCTCCTGCTTGTGCCAAAGCAGGAGTTGAGGTTGGAAAGAGATGTGAGCTCCTAACAGGAATGCCCGCTCGCCGCGCTTGCCTCTTGAGGCTCTGTCTGTCAATTACAGAAAGATCTGCGAGATTCCGTTCTCCTCTATTATCTTCCACAGGGGTCTCCAGTGGCAACTCTGCAACCGTTTTCTGCAGAGTGGTTCAAATTGTTTTATATCTCCTTAGCTGCCAAGTACAATGTCATAAGCAATAAATAAATAAATTGTTGGCCTATATGGAAAGCATATTTTGTCCAGATGCGTCCTTGAAACTTCAGCCCTGAAACATGAAAGTCAGATTGGAAACCACATTCTCAAAGCTCGGGGGAAGTAGGCTCACACGGAAAAGCCATTTGATTGGCAGGTGCTGCCACCCGGCACCCGAGGTGTGTCCTGCGGATAGGCCAGGCAGCGCGCCTTCTGAAAAGCTGAGCGTGCGAGTTTTTCACACCAGTTTTCGAGCTTAGCATGGGTAGGCCAGCTGCACAGGCCGGGGTGAAGGAGCACTGGAACTTGGAGGGTTGCTTAGCTGGAGGAGCTGAGACCTGTGTCTTCCTTTTGATCTCCTCTTGACCAGCTGGGTTGAAGCAAGCCTTCCTCATCAAGAGGGCTACGTTCAGCACCCTTGTCTGGAGCGCAGTTCTCAGCTACATTGTCTTTGCTGCACGCAGAGGGTGAGGGTGGGGGGAGACCTGGATGGTGGAGAATCACACAGAAAGATGTTCAACGTGTTTTAGCTGGTTTAGCCAGCCCTGAGACCCTGCGATGGAGTGAGCATTCCAAGACAGAGCTGGGGCTGGGTGAATACATGACCCAGGAGAGCAGACATGGCCTTGGTGGCAGGAATTACCACGAGGAGCTCACCAGTGGTGACATGGGCTGCCTGTGTCAGCTGGCAGGGAATGCTTTTAAATGTCGTCTTTATTGCTATTTAAATTTAAATGACATGCTCATAAAAGGTTAGACAGACTAGAGATGCATGAGGAGAAAAGTGAAAGTTCCCTCTTTAACATCCCCAATTCCATCCCTGCTGTGTTCTTCCAGAGATTCTTCTAGACTTGTGCACACAAACACCCCCCACACACACACATTTTATAAGAAATGAGCTTGTATTATGTAAATTTTTCTATAAATCCCTCCTTTGCACGTCATATACTTTGATCATCTTTCCATATCATATAATCTTTGCCATTGCTTCGTGGTGCTCTTTTGATAGATTATAATAATTTGTTACAGTTTTCAAAATGAATTCTCAGATTGCTTCCCAAATTGCCAACCTGTGGTAAACAACCAAAAATGTTAGCAGCTGATGCTATTATCATTATTGCCAGTAGGAGTAATCTTTTATCTTACCTGGGGAATTTGATAGAATTAAAGTGAACAATGGAGAAATTCATGAGAAAAATGACTCTAGAGATAGCGATTTGAGACATGTATATATATACACATGTGAAATATATTTGTATGGAGGGTGTATAAAGTATAATAAAATTCAATAGAGATGATTGACTGTCTCAGTAAAACTAAAGATGTTACTTCTGTACCTGAGTTACTGTTCTTGAATGAATTCCTTCACCCACCCGCCAAGAATTCATTTTATGCTTATATGTATTCTTTGACTGGTAGCCCAGCTCAGTAGCAAAGTGTGAGGCTACTGCTTGATACTATAGATTACCAAAAACGTACGCTGTGGGTTCAGATACCAATTTTGATGCTCTCCAGTATACAGTCTTAGTCAGTGTGTTTAACTCTCTCTGTGCCTCTGTTTCCTCATTTCTCAAAGCACAGTGAGGATATGCTCTTCCTAGGGTGGTTGAGAGGACTAAAGGAGAGAAGCCCTTACCTGGCACTAAGTCCCTGCCCAGCAAATAGGGATTATTAGTAGTAGAAAGAGAGTGTGGTCATTAGCAGACATCTGTCAGGTATGTATGCCTGATGAGATATATGCAGTACACACACTATAAATATCCAACCTGATAGGTGCTCCTTGTCTTCTCCCAGCTGGGTAGTTGAGAAAGAATCATGGAAAATAAAATGAGTATAAAATAATTTTTAAAGTCAATAGTCAACTAAAACTATTTCAAAATGCCTTGGAGGTTGTCGCAAACCATCAGCTGTTCTAGACCAGAAACAGAACCTGATTTCCAGTTGTTGATGATAAATAAACACAGTACACTGCCCTTTGCAATGAGTGGCTATTTTTTTAACCCATGCAGATGTGTCCTATTTACATTGAAGCTGTCATACAAATTAGCAAAGGCCCACAGAGTCTGAAAGAAGGCAGGCTTCATACCCTGAAATGTTCACAGGAATGGAAAATGGCTTATCCCGCTCCTCCTAGCTATGGTGCCACAATCCTGGTAGGAATGACTGGGGAGAACTGAAGAGCTTTTCCAGGCCAGTAGAAATGTTTGCTGACCAAGCAGGCTTAGAAGCTCATCTGCAAGGCTGGGTAAATTGAAATGCAATAGGGTTTGGAGCTGCTGTGATTTTGACTTTTTGGCAATCTGGGAAAAGTTCTGACCCTTCAACAGATATGAAAATCCTCTCATTTGGTACAGGCTTGTGCATGGCAGATTAAGTCTGGATTAAAACACCAATTAGAGTGCAATGGATGATCTCCTGTTTCTCTGAGGATAGGATTTTCTTGGCAAAATACTTGTTTGGCTACACTCAGACATACCCCTGTATCAAACTGTATGTATGGGCTGTTAAAGGGAGAGCACAGAGGACTAAACCACAAAGTCAAAACAAATAAGGGCTAGGAGGGTATTTCAAATTCTGGTTTTTCAACCCCTTCTATATAATAAAGAGATAACGAAGGCTCGGGGCAGTGAAAAGTCCAGCTCAGTATCCTCAGTGAGGCCTGAGACTAGAACCCAGGATACAAGGCATCCATTAAATGCTCTTTCTACTAGACTGTGTGGCTTCTAGATGATCTTTCTCTTAGGGGATGCACAGAGACATGAAGATGTAAACAATTTAAATATAAGCTTTAAAACTCCAATGGCTGATCTTTTCTGGAGAGGAAGCAAATCTCTGATTGCATACATATAGAAACATTTGGGTTCTAGAAGAGTGATTCATTAATTCTCTAAGTACTATGGAGGACCTGCAGAGGGCCAGCCTCCAGCAAAGGCCTAGGACTTATAGTATGGCACACACAGGTCCCTTTCCTCAATGCAAAATGTGTGCCCTTGATGCAGTGAGGACAGAATCATATTCAGCGTCCTCTGAGAGGCAAGCAGAAAGGGCTGTGGGGACACAAAGAGGGTGGCTTTTCAGTTCTGCTTAGATGATTCAAGGACAGCTTTACTTGACCTGGGTCTTCAAGGGGTAAGCAGACTCTTTCTTGGCAGAAAATTCTTTCATTCATTTAATTGAAATTTAATGAGCACCTACTTTTTACCAGTGTTTGTGCCAGGTAAACAAGCAGTAAATACGGAACAGTGAATAATACTCTGTTCTTAGGGATTTTTACCTTCTCTTGGGGAGAGTCAGAAATTAAGCAGGTAAATGAAAGACTAAGTAAGATGATTTTAGATAGCTATAAGTACAAAGAGGGAGACGAGGTGACGTGGTGGAAAAGCCCAAGGGTGAGGATCTGCCTCAGATACAATAATCTGAAAGGCTGATGTGGTGCTGTGACACCTGGACGGAGGAGAAGCCAGCACAGAGAAGGCCAGGGCAGTGGTGAACAAGTGAGATGGGGAGGGTGGTGGGAGGTGAAGTTGGAGCGGTGGGCACTAGCCGATTTTCACAATACCCAAGCTAGTATAAGTAGACTGAATGTTCTTCCAGGAGAGCTAGGGAGCGTTGGGAGGATTTTGAGCAGGGGAATGCAGTGCTATATGAGTGAGGAGGCAGAGAAGCATAAAAATCACCAGGTGGGGGATGGGCTTGCAGTGGCAGATTCCAGGCTCCCACAATGCCAGGCAGTCGAGCAGAATTCTACCAAGCCTTTCTTTAGGATCGCAAACAGGCGGAACTATAATCAACGCAGGCCTTGTGCTCCACAGTGAGGAAACTGAGGTGTGGAGAGTCAACACGTGTGACCACGTTGGGCAGGGGAAGGGCTGGGCCCAGACCCAGAATTTGGGATGCTGCCTCCTGTGCTTCGTCCCTGCCTTCTTTCTCTGCCTCCTTACCCACCTGCCTGTCTTCCGGGGACTGAGACTTAAAATCCATTCCCCATCAGACATTTCAGAAACGTCTTTTATGGTTTGTTTTTAGTGTTGTATTAAAAGGCAGTCACCTTGAATGACTTCTGCTTGACAGAAGTGTCAGCACTGTCACCACCTACTCCACGGAGCAGGGGCACGTGCCGAGGGAGCCCTGGCTCCGTGGGGAAATGAGGAGGAAGGCAGAGAGCTGTTCACCAGAGCTGGAATGCAGGTTCAGCTCTGTCCTGACCGACTGTGCGGCCTAGAGAAAGTCCCTGCTTCACTATGGACCTGCACTTTTTTTATGTATAAAATGAGAGGATTGGCACATAGGCATTATGAGAAAAGCTACTTTGAGTAATTTTGAACTAAAGTAAACAGATTGTGGCAGGACTTCTCAGAGCCTTTACTATACTAACGAGCACTATCGAACTCGAAGAGGGAAATACAGTCCGATGCACGTCACAGGTGTATTTATGTACTTGGCCCTGGATCGCTTTGGAAGAGGACACCTCGTAGAACTTGTGCTCCTCGGGACACTCTCAGGGAACTGGTCTGTGAAATGAGACAAGGGAGATGAAAGGGAGCCTCCATTCATGTCCTTGCCCGGCCTCGTTCAACAGTGGCACAGAGCAACAGGTTGTCCTGTGTCTCGGTGGTGTGCGCCCTCTCCCCTACAGCACTTTCACCCTCTCTCCGCTGCCCCCCTCCAGAGACCCACAAAGGCTGTCTTCTGAAGGAGCCTGACTGCAGAAACAGCTTCTCTCCCTCAGGGCCCACTGGGAGCCTGGCCTGTGCTCCAGTCTCTGAGAAGGCTACTTCCCCTGCCTGGTGACCACAGCGGCCACATCTCTGACGCTGGATGGTAGGAGGGTGATATCCTCCTTTGGTAGACAAACTCTAGGTCCACTGGTCTCTCTTTCTCCTTGGAGTTTTCTCTGGAATGTTCCCTAGGGGCCTTTTCAGTTTTTACATTTTATCTTATTGCTTGCACATCAGCCTTTTCTGCTCATTGGCAACCATGCGAGGTGCCTTAGGAGGTACCAGCCTGCATGCATGATGAATCTCTAACAGCTCCCACAGGACTGGTATCCTCGTCCTAACATCTGTTTTTTTGAGCACTTACAGTGGTCCAGACAGTGTGTAAAGAGCTTTATCTGCACTAACTCATAGTCTCCTGTCAGCAGCCTTATGAGGTATGGGCACTGAACGGCGAGGACACTGAAGCTTGGTCAGGTCACTCCTCAAAAGTCTCACGGCCAGTGCATGTGGGGGCTGGAGTCCCACCCAAGCCCGCCCCCCAAGGCTTTGCATTGGATGGTTGTACTGCATTGCTCTATTAATGTTTGGATGAGTAGAAGGTGAATGAATGAATGAGTGAATGGATGAACATGTGAGGGAAGGATACCACCCACCATCTCACCCCCAGCTTTAGGAAGCCTACCTGGCCATGGGGGAAAGCAGCCACGCCCTTTTTGAGCCACCACTCTCTGAAGGTCACATTCTCTCTCTCTGTCTTGTCATCCCCTCCCACCAGGTTACAAGTGGGCACCACCTTATTGTCCCAGCAGCAGCCCACATCTATTCTACCCACCGGTGGGCACACACACACCCAGGGCGAGGCAGCCTCAGCTGGACCTCAGCCGGGGTTTCAGCCTATTGCAGTTTATGTGCCACTGCTGAGTTTCTCAGCAAGAGAAGGGCAGCTGTTCTGGGACTGAAACATGAAGAAAGATGGGCTGAGATCAGATAAGCATCCCTTCCCAAGCAGATGTACCTCCCAATTTGCAGGCCTTTGTCATATTACTAGCAGTTAAGGAATGTTGAAATGGAGCTCTAGCCTTGATCTGAATTATAATCTCCGAAGCTATATTTAAGTCTACCTAAAGATATTTCAATTTGCTCTCTCTCTTTTCCCCCCACTCTCCTTGGCTCAGAGCATACTTGTATCCCTGCAGAACACAGAAAAGCTGGGACGTATTTCTTAATGTTTTACATTACAGTTGTAAGTCCTTCTTATCCTTTGGTAATCATATTTTAACTTTTAGTCAACGTACTTGTGGGTGTGCCTGTGTCTGTGTTGTATATAAGTTCACATTTATACGAACGGCATTAACTCCTTTTATCTTTTTTTTCCCCCAAAGCCGTACTTGTAAGACTACATTCAGCAGCGGATTAATCCCCAAATAACTTAGTTCAACTTTTGCAGCTGCTGCCAAACAGCCTGACTCCTGGACGGGTGTAGACTGTGTGGTGGTTATAATTAACAAGTCTTCAGGGGGTTGTAGCACAGGGAATGAGAACTGGGCCGGGAGGTCACCAAATACTAGTGAACATTGCCAACGAAAAGAGCCCACGGAGGACTTTTGGTGGAGGAGGACAGGTTGTAGAGATAGGGGTTGGGTTTTGGTCCTTCAGCAATTGTCCAGTAGCGAGCTGAGGAAGCAGATGAGCTGCGTGGCGTGTGTTGGGGGGGGGGGGGGAGGTGTCAGTGTGTTGGTGTGTGTGAACGTGTGGGTGTATGTATGTGTATTGGATGGGAGAGAGGGCATATCTTTTAAGACGGTAGGTTTGGGTATTAGATTTTTGTTTGAAATATCATTTATCACTTATTACCTCTGTGACCTTAGGCAAGTTGCTTAGAATCGGCGTCTCTGTGCCTCAGTTTCTCTCTGTGCAAATAGGGATTCATTCATTATTCAACAAGTATTTGTGGAATACTCTATTCCAGGCCCTGTTCTAGGCACCAGGGATGCAGCAATAAACAAAAAGACAAAAATCCCTGCCCTTATGGAACTTCCATTTTACTGGTTAAAAAAAAACTTTCAGGGAAGGTTATTTATTATAAGGATCAAAATAGATTGTGCATATAAAATGGCTAGCACAGTGTCTGGCATGTAAAAAGATTTTGGTAAAAAGGAGCAAATATTAATATTATTGTTTTTTAGGTTCCATTTACAAAGTAACACCCCACCCTAAAAAAAGTCATGAATCTAAATTCCACTATTTTATTTTATAAGCTTTTTTTTCTTTGGGAAGTAACCCATGCGTACTTTGGGAAAAGATGCTCTGTATATGTTTTGCTAGCTCAGTCAAAACGGTCCATCTATGCACCAGACATCTTGAAGGATAAAGATGCTTCTTGAATGGACTTGAGCAAAGGAAGATCAGCTCTCAGGTGACAGCTCAGACATGACAAACTGGAACAGTGCAGAAAGGAATGCGTGAAGGGGTTGGATTAAGAATTGCAGGGCAGTTACTTTCTGCAAACTGATATGCAAACAAGAAAGAAACACAGGCACACCTTGTTATCCAGAAACACAATAAACAAAAATTCACTATTACAGAATTGCAGAACAGGCGAACCCCTACGTAAAAATGAGTTGTTATTAAAAAAGGGGGGGGTTGCAAAATTGTTTTGGAATGTGGGCCTCATTTTCCACTAGTCTAGAGTTCATGGACTGATCCTCAAGGGCTTACTTAATATACACTTATCTGAAATGTATTCTTTCCCCCTCACCAGCCGCTGTGTGCAACATGGCTCTTATGGGAAGACGCACTGAAAGGCTCTCTTGTCCCTGTACCGACCTGGCACTAGTTTGTACTAACTATACAGGGGTCCCCTTATCCGAAAATTCACTCTCTGAGGCCAGTGGTTTAAAGGTTGCAGGAAAGCCAACATTGTCATAACATGAAAACATTCATGAATTAATTGACCACTTATCAAATTAGCCTCCTTAGACATCTTCCCCATTTCATGTTGGGCCTCCCACTATGTTAAGAGTCAGCTTCTTTGTGTATCTGTCTTTATTGGATTATCCAGCATCCAGAAATACAGTGAAAATAGATCATACATTACTTGCAAGATGAAGCAACCAATTTTTCAAAAGATGCAAGCGTTTATCAAGTTGATGAAAGTGATGTGAGAAACCAAGTTTGTATTACATGCAAATTCATTAACGAATGAAGATAACTTGTATCAGTTAAAAAGAGAAAAGTCAGTAAGCATGATGACACATCAGGGGCTCCAAAGTGAGTGACTGCATATTAGATGCTGTGACATATCCTTGGGGAAATGGCAGAAGTCTCAAATATTTTTGCAAATGTCACCCTCTTAATGACTGGGCTAATGGAAGTAAAGGATATCAAATCATACACTCATACAACCACGTTAGGCAAAAAATGGGTCAAATAAGTCAACACATTTTATTCTTTGTTCTTTACAGCAGCGGTCCCCAAGCTTTTTGGCACCAGGGACCGGTTTCGTGGAAGACAGTTTTTCCATGGACCAGGGGTGGAGTGGTTTTGGGATGATTCAAGCATGTTACATTTACTGTGCACTTTATGTCTATTATTATTACAGTGTAATATATAATGAAATAATTATACAACTCACCCTAACGCAGAATCAGTGGGAGCCCTGAGCTTGTTCTCCTGCAACTAGACGGTCCCATCTGGGGTGATGTGAGACAGTGACACCGACGTGTGTTGCTTATGTCCAGTCTACTCCGTGATCTCGTTTTGGTCGCTGTCACTGCAGAAAACCCTGCTTCACAAAGAGAGGATGTTGGAAATGGAAGCAGGCTTTTCAGGGCTTTTGTGGCAATCTCAGGATATTTCGCCTTGACTTTAATCCAGAACGTATGGAGATTTGAAGTTGTCTCAAACGTACTTTTAAGGCCACCATCATTTGTGGTCTCAAGCAGCTGATCCTCTTCTAGCACGGACAAAGTCGATTCACCTAGCTTATTCACAAACGGGTCACAGACCCATTCCTTCCCAGTTCGGGCATCTTTTGTGGTTGGGAAGTAATGCTCAAACTCTTTTGAAAGCTGAGATAGGTGATCATGCAGCAGCTGGGAGAAAGAAGGCCCTGGCTCAGTCGCTTTCAAAATCTCTGCTAATGTTTGAAACATGTCAAAAATCCCAGTGTTCACTCATTGCCCGCATAATTCCAGTTTGGCTTTGAATGCAGCCACTTTATCTGCCCACTTGAACACAGTTGTCGTTCTCCCCTGAAGTGACAGATTGAGTTCGTTGAGCAGGTTGAACATGTCACACAAGTAAGCAAGTTTTGTGACCCATTCTGTGTCACTGAAATGTGCTGCCAGTGGTGCCTGTTTTTCTAAAAGAAATCTCTGGAGCGGCTCTCATAACTCAAAAACTCTGGCCAGTGATCTACCTTTAGAAAGCCATCTCACTTCTGTGTATAAGAGAAGACATGTGTGCTCTGCGTCCATCTCCTCACAGAGCTGCAAGAACAGACGTGAGTTAAGGGCATGTACTTTAATGTGGTTGATAATTTTAATCACATCCTGCAAAACGTTGTTAAGTTCAGGTGACATTTTTCGGCTAGCCAGCATTTCTCTATGGATGACACAGTGCGTAGACTCACATTCAGAAGTGACCTCTTTGACCCGAGTAGTGAAACCAGAAAGCCATCCAGTCATGGCAGCCACTCCGTCCATGCATTTACTGACACAAAATGACTAATTCAGTTTTCCTGATACGTAATCATTCAAAGACTTGAATAGTTCTGCAGCTGTGGTGTTGGTTGGCAACAAAAGTGCACATAGCATATCCTCACGCACATAACATATCCTCATGCACATCCTCCTAAAAAATATATTGCACAAAACCAAGCATTGTTGCCTTGCTGTCAACATCGTAGACTCATCAACCTGGATTGCGTACCACGGTGACTCATTAATCCTCTCTAACAATTGTGCCTCAGTATCCTCTGCTATTTCATCAATTTGTCTTGTTATGATGCTAGCTGAAAGAGGAACACGTGCCACCTTTTGAACTGCGGCCTCTCCTAAAAGTTCATGACAAATGTCTTTAGCAGCAGGCAGGATCAACTCTTCACCAATAGTAAAGGGCTTCTTAGCTTTAGCAATGTGGTTAGCCACTAAGAATGATGCTCTCAGTGCAGACACATTTGATGAAGTGGTGGCCTTCAATAATTGCTTCTGTTCTTCGTGTTCACACTTTTTTCTTTGGAAAAACTCCAAAGGCTTGTCTCTTAATGCAGGGTGCTTGGTCTCCCTGTGGCGAAGCAGTTTTGAAGGTTTCATGGCTTCCTTGGGTAGCTGGTCGCCTCATAGTATACAAAGCAGGCTTGGAGAATGTGAATCACCTGTTGCAATTAACCCGTAATTGAAGTAGGACCCTTAGTATTTTCTTTTAAATGCAGCTTTCTTTTTGTTGGCAGTCTTAGAGTCTTCTGCTGTCTCATCATTGGGTCTTTCCCCCTTTTCAAAGAAGCTCTTCAGCAACATTTGTTTTTTACTCATTGTGGCTAGGGTTAGCTTGTGGGCTTACCAAAACTGTGACTGAGACAAGTGTGCAGTGCAGACAAGAGGCATGGAAGGAAGTGGTAAATAAAATAATGGGCAGGCCATGCGCAGACTAAAATAAGTGTCGGATTCTGACTTAAAGCCTGCCACCAGATGCAGCTGTACAATTGAAGTACATCAACTCACTTGCCACTCTAAAGCCTGCCACCAGATGCAGCTTAATTGTCACTTGCCACTCACTGATACGGTTTTGATATGAGTCTGCAAGCAATTGATTTATTATGGTCTCTGTGCAGTCAAACCTCTCTGCTAATGATAATCTGTATTTGCTGCCACTCCACAGTGCACCACCTCACCTCACATCATCAGGCATTAGATTCTCATAAGGAGTGTGCAACCTAGATCCCTTGCATGCGCAGTTCACAGTAGGGTTCATGCTCCTATGAGAATCTAATGCCGCCACTGATCTGACAGGTGGTGGAGCTCAGGCGGTAATGTGAACAATGGGGAGCGGCTGTAAATACAGACGAAGCAGAAGCCAGAAGAACTACAATCCTGCAGCCTGTGGAACAAAAACCACATTCACAGAAAGATAGACAAGATGAAAACGCAGAGGGCTGTGTACCAGATGAAGGAACAAGATAAAACCCCAGAAGAACAACTAAATGAAGTGGAGATAGGCAACCTTCCAGAAAAAGAATTCAGAATAATGATAGTGAAGATGATCCAGGACCTCGGAAAAAGAATGGAGGCAAACATCAAGAAGATGCAAGAAATGTTTAACAAAGATCTAGAAGAATTAAAGAACAAACAAACAGAGATGAACAATACAATAACTGAAATGAAGACTACACTAGAAGGAATCAATAGCAGAATAACTGAGGCAGAAGAACGGATAAGTGACCTGGAAGACAGAATGGTGGAATTCACTGCCATGGAACAGAATAAAGAAAAAAGAATGAAAAGAAATGAAGACAGCCTAAGAGACCTCTGGGACAGCATTAAATGCAACAACATTCGCATTATAGGGGTCCCAGAAGGAGAAGAGAGAGAGAAAGGACCAGAGAAAATATTTGAAGAGATTATAGTCGAAAACTTCCCTAACATGGGAAAGGAAATAGCCACCCAAGTCCAGGAAGCACACAGAGCCCCATACAGGATAAACCCAAAGAGAAACACGCCAAGACACATAGTAATCAAATTGGCAAAAATTAAAGACAAAGAAAAATTATTGAAAGCAGCAAGGGAAAAATGACAAATAATATACGAGGGAACTCCCATAAGGGTAACAGCTGATTTCTGAGCAGAAACTCTACAAGCCAGAAGGGAGTGGCATGATATACTTAAAGTGATGAAAGGGAAGAACCTACAACCAAGATTACTCTACCCAGGAAGGATCTCATTCAGATTTGACGGAGAAATCAAAAGCTTTACAGACAAGCAAAAGCTAAGAGAATTCAGCACCACCAAACCAGCTCTACAACAAATGCTAAAGGAACTACTCTAAGTGGGAAACACAAGAGAAGAAAATGATCTACAAAAACAAACCCAAAACAATTAAGAAAATGGTCATAGGAACATACATATCGATAATTACCTTAAGTGTGAATGGATTAAATGCTCCAACCAAAAGACACAGGCTTGCTGAATGGATACATAAACAAGACCTATATAAATGCTGTCTACAAGAGACCCACTTCAGACCTAGGGACACATACAGACTGAAAGTGAGGGGACGGAAAAAGATATTCCATGCAAATGGCAATCATTTATTGTGTTGTTCATCATTGCTTGTTTCCTCTTTAGTTCTTCTAGGTCCTTGTTAAATGTTTCTTGCATTTTCTCTATTCTATTTCCAAGATTTTAGATCATCTTTACTATCATTACTCTGAATTCTTTTTCAGGTAGGCTGCCTATTTCCTCTTCATTTGTTAGGTCTGGTGGGTTTTTACCTCGCTCCTTCATCTGCTGTGTGTTTTTCTGTCTTCTCATTTTGCTTAACTTACTGTGTTTGGGGTCTCCTTTTCTCAGGCTGCAGGTTCGTAGTTCCCGTTGTTTTTGGTGTCTGTCCCCAGTGGCTAAGGTTGGTTCAGTGGGTTGTGTAGGCTTCCTGGTGGAGGGGACTAGTGCCTGTGTTCTGGTGGATGAGGCTGGATCTTGTCTTTCTGGTGGGCACGTCCACGTCTGGTGGTGTGTTTTGGGGTGTCTGTGGCCTTATTATGATTTTAGGCAGCCTCTCTGCTAATGGATGGGGCTGTGTTCCTGTCTTGCTAGTTGTTTGGCATGGGGTGTCCAGCACTGTAGCTTGCTGGTCGTTGAGTGAAGCTGGGTCTTGGTGTTGAGATGGAGATCTCTGGGAGATTTTCACCATTTGATATTACGTGGATCTGGGAGGTCTCTTGTGGACCAGTGTCCTGAAGTTGGCTCTCCCACCTCAGAGGCACAGCCCTGACACCTGGGTGGAGCACTGAGAGCTTTTCATCCACACGGCTCAGAATAAAAGGGAGAAAAAAAAGAAAGAAAAAAAAGAAAGAGGATAAAATAAAATAAAGTAAGATAAAATAAAGTTATTAAAATAAAAAATAAAAAATAATTACTAAGAAAAAAACTTTAAAAGTAAAAAAAAAAAAAAACGGATGGACAGAACCCTAGGACAAATGGTGAAAGCAAAGCTATACAGACAAAATCTCACACAGAAGCAAACACATACACACTCACAAAAAGAGGAAAAGGGGAAAAAATAATATATCCTGCTCCCAAAGTCCACCTCCTCAATTTGGGATGATTCGTTGTCTATTCAGGTATTCCACAGATTCAGGCACATCAAGTTGATTGTGGAGATTTAATCTGCTGCTCCTGAGGCTGCTGGGAGAAATTTCCCTTTCTCTTCTTTGTTCGCACAGCTCCCGGGGTTCAGCTTTGGATTTGGCCCCGCCTCTGCGTGTAGGTCGGCTGAGGGCGTCTGTTCTTCGCTCACACAGGACGGGGTTAAAGGAGCAGCTGATTCGGGGGCTCTGGCTCACTCGGGCCAGGGGAAGAGAGGGCTATGGATGCGGGGCGAGCCTGCGGCGGCAGAGGCCAGCGTGACGTTGCACCAGCCTGAGGCCCGCCATGCCTTCTCCCGGGGAAGTTGTCCCTGGATCGCGGGACCCTGGCAGTGGCGGGCTGCACAGGCTCCCGGGAGGGGAGGTGTGCATAGTGACCTGTGCTCGCACACAGGCTTCTTGGTGGTGGCAGCAGCAACCTTAGCGTCTCCTGCCCTTCTCTGGGGTCCGCGCTGATAGCCGAGGCTTGCGCCCGTCTCTGGAGCTCCTTTAAGCAGCGCTCTGAATCCCCTCTCCTCACACACCAGGAAACAAAGAGGCAAGAAAAAGTCTCTTGCCTGTTTGGCAGCTCCAGACTTTTTCCTGGACTCCCTCCCGGCTATCTGTGGTGCACTAACCCCTTCAGGCTGTGTTCATGCCGCCAACCCCAGTCCTCTCCCTGCGATCCGACTGAAGCCTGAGCCTCAGCTCCCAGCCCCCGCCCGCCCTGGCGGGTGAGCAGACAAGCCTCTCTGGCTGGTGAGTGTTGGTCGGCACCGATCCTCTGTGCGGGAATCTCTCCGCTTTGCCCTCCGCACCCCTGTTGCTGCGCTCTCCTCCGTGGCTCCGAAGCTTCCCCCCTCTGCCACCCACAGTCTCTGCCAGTGAAGGGGCTTCCTTGTGTGTGGAAACCTTTCCTCCTTCACAGCTCCCTCCCACTGGTGCAGGTCCTGTCCCTATTCTTTTGTCTCTGTTTTTTCTTTTTTCTTTTGCCCTACCCAGGTACGTGGGGAGTTTCTTGCCTTTTGGGAGGTCTGAGGTCTTCTGCCAGCGTTCAGTGGGTGTTCTATAGGAGCAGTTCCACGTGTAGATGTACTTCTGATGTATCTGTGGGGAGGAAGGTAATCTCCGTGTCTTACTCTTCCGCCATCTCCTCAAATCCCACAAATGGAAATCAAAAGAAAGCTGGAGTAGCAATACTCATATCAGATAAAATAGACTTTAAAATAAAGAAAGTTACAAGGGACAAGGAAGGACACTACATAATAATCAAGGGATCAATCCAAGAAGAAGATATAACAATTATAAATATATATGCACCCAACATAGGAACACCTCAATACATAAGGCAACTGCTAACAGCTCTAAAAGAGGAAATTGACAGTAACACAGTAATAGTGGGGGAATTTAATACTTCACTTACACCAATGGACAGATCATCCAAACAGAAAATTAATAAGGAAACACAAGCTTTAAATGACACAATAGACCAGATAGATTTAATTGATATTTATAGGACATTTCATCCAAAAACAGCAGATTACACTTTCTTCTCAAGTGCGCATGGAATATTCTCCAGGATAGATCACATCTTGGGTCACAAATCAAGCCTCAGTAAATTTAAGAAAATTGAAATCATATCAAGCATCATTTCTGACCACAACGCTATGAGATTAGAAATGAATTACAGGGAAAAAAACGTAAAAAACACAAACACATGGAGGCTAAACAATACATTACTAAATAACCAAGAGATCACTGAAGAAATCAAAGAGGAAATCAGAAAATACCTAGAGACAAATGACAATGAAAACACGACGATCCAAAACCTATGGGATGCAGCAAAAGCAGTTCTAAGAGGGAAGTTTATAGCTATACAAACCTACCTCAAGAAGCAAGAAAAATCTCAAATAAACAATCTAACCTTATACCTAAAGGAACTAGAGAAAGAAGAACAAACAAAACCCAAAGTTAGCAGAAGGAAAGAAATCATAAAGATCAGAGCAGAAATAAATGAAATGGAAACAAAGAAAACAATAGCAAAGATCAATAAAACTAACAGCTGGTTCTTTGAGAAGATAAACAAAATTGATAAACCATTAGCCAGACTCATCAAGAAAAAGAGGGAGAGGACTCAAATCAATAACATTAGAAATGAAAAAGGAGAAGTTACAACAGACATGGCAGAAATACAAAGCATCCTAAGAGACTACTACAAGCAACTCTATGCCAATAAAACGGACAACCTGGAAGAAATGGACAAATTCTTAGAAAGGTATAACCTTCCAAGACTGAACCAGGTAGAAATAGAAAATATGAACAGACCAATCACAAGGAATGAAATTGAAACTGTGATTAAAAATCTTCCAACAAACGAAAGTCCAGGGCCAGATGGCTTCACAGGTGAATTCTATCAAACATTCAGAGAAGAGCTAACACCCGTCCTTCTCAAACTCTTCCAAAAAATTGCAGAGGAAGGAACACTCCCAAACTCATTCTATGAGGCCACCATCACCCTGATACCAAAACCAGACAAAGATACTACAAAAAAAGAAAATTATAGGCCAATATCACTGATGAATATAGATGCAAAAATCCTCAACAAAATACTAGCAAACAGAATCCAACAACACATTAAAAGGATCATACACCATGATCAAGTGTGATTTATCCCCGGGATGCAAGGATTCTTCAGTATACACAAATCAATAAATGTGATACACCATATTAACAAACTGAAGAATAAAAACCATATGATCATCTCAATAGATGCAGAAAAAGCTTTTCACAATATTCAACACCCATTTATGATAAAAATTCTCCAGAAAGTGGGCATAGAGGGAACCTACCTCAACATAATAAAGGCCATATACGACAAACCCACAGCAAACATCATTCTCAGTGGTGAAAAACTGAAAGCATTTCCTCTAAGATCAGAAACAAGACAAGGATGTCCACTCTCACCACTATTATTCAACACAGTTTTGGAAGTCCTAGCCACGACAATCAGAGAAGAAAAAGAAATAAAAGGAATCCAATTCGGAAAAGAAGAAGTAAAACTGTCACTGTTTGCAGATGACATGATACTATACATAGAGAATCCTAAAGATGCCACCAGAAAACTGCTAGAGCTAATCAATGAATTTGGTAAAGTTGCAGGATACAAAATTAATGCACAGAAATCTCTTGCATTCCTATACACTAACAATGAAAGATCTGAAAGAGAAATTAAGGAAACACTCCCATTTACCATTGCAACAAAAAGAATAAAATACCTCGGAATAAACCTACCTAGGGAGACAAAAGACCTGTATGCAGAAAACTATAAGACACTGATGAAAGAAATGAAAGATGATACCAACAGATGGAGAGATATACCATGTTCTTGGATTGGAAGAATCAATATTGTGAAAATGACTATACTACCCAAAGCAATCTACAGATTCAATGCAATCCCTATCAAATTACCAATGGCAGTTTTTACGGAACTAGAACAAAAAAATCTTAAAATTTGTATGGAGACACAAAAGACCCCGAATAGCCAAAGCAGTCTTGAGGGAAAAAAACGGAGCTGGAGGAATCAGACTCCCTGACTTCAGACTATACTACAAAGCTATAGTAATCAAGGCAATATGGTACTGGCACAAAAATAGAAATATAGATCAATGGAACAGGATAGAAAGCCCAGAGATAAACCCACGCACCTATGGTCAACTAGTCTATGACAAAGGAGGCAAGGATATACAATGGAGATAAGACAGTCTCTTCAATAAGTGGTGCTGGGAAAACTGGACAGCTACATGTAAAAGAATGAAATTAGAACACTCCCTAACACCATACACAAAAATAAACTCAAAGTGGATTAGAGACCTAAATGTAAGACCGTACACTATAAAACTCTTAGAGGAAAACATAGGAAGAACACTCTTTGACATAAATCACAGCAAGATCTTTTTTGATCCACCTCCTAGAGTAATGGAAATAAAAACAAAAATAAACAAATGGAATCTAATGAAACTTAAAAGCTTTTGCGCAGCAAAGGAAACCATAAACAAGACGAAAAGACAACCCTCAGAATGGGAGAAAATATTTGCAAACGAATGAATGGACAAAGGATTAATCTCCAAAATATATAAACAGCTCGTGCAGCTCAATATTAAAAAAAAACCCAATCCAAAAATGGGCAGAAGACCTAAATAGACATTTCTCCAAAGAAGACATACAGATGGCCAAGAAGCACATGAAAAGCTGCTCAGCATCACTAATTATTAGAGAAATGCAAATCAAAACTACAGTGAGTTATCACCTCACACCGGTTAGAATGGGCATCATCAGAAAATCTACAAACAACGGATGCTGGAGAGGGTGTGGAGAAAAGGGAACCCTCTTGCACTGTTGGTGGGAATGTAAATTGATACAGCCACTATGGAGAACAGTATAGAGGTTCCTTAAAAAACTAAAAATAGGACTACCATATGACCCAGCACTCCCACTACTGGGCGTATACCCAGAGAAAACCGTAATTCAAAAAGACCCATGCACCCCAGTGTTCATTGCAGCACTATTTACAATGGCCAGGTCATGGAAGCAACCTAAATGCCCATCGACAAATGAATGGATAAAGAAGTTGTGGTACATATATACAATGGAATATTACTCAGCCAAAAAAGGAATGAAATTGAGTCATTTGTAGAGACATGGATGGATCTAGAGACTGTCACACAGAGTGAAGGAAGTCAGAAAGAGAAAAACAAATATCGTATATTAATGCATATATGTGGAACCTAGATAAACGGTACAGATGAAGCAGTTTGCAGGGCAGAAATTGAGACACAGATGTAGAGAACAAACATATGGACACCAAGGGGGGAAAGTGGTGGGGGGTGGGCGTGGTGGTGTGATGAATTGGGAGATTGGGATTGACACGTATACAGTGATGTGTATAAAATTGATGACTAATAAGAACCTGCTGTATAAAAAAATAAATAAAATAAAATTCAAAAAAAAAGTTATAAAAAAAAAAAATACAGATGAAGCCTCACTTGCTCACCCGCCGCTCACCTCCTGTTGTGCGGCCCAGTTCCTAACAGGCCACAGACTGGTACCTGCTTTACAGAAACTAGTGAGTTGTTAAAATTGTAAACTAAATTTTATTAAAAATAAAATATATGTGTTAATTTCCAAAAATTTTAGTCTCATTTTTGACGTCCCAACTCTCTTCTCCAATATTTACTCTGAAATTTTGGTCCCTGTCAAAGGGGTGTTCTCATCCAGGTCCCAGTTTAACTCCAATAAGGAGAACCTGGTGTGTTTGCATTGGAGAGATTCTTACTCTAGTGACTACTGTTTATGTGCTCTGAATTAGGGGCAGTGGGCAACATGGGAACAAAGTATCCATCAGTCTATATCTCTCTGTTTACACTGATGATGCTTAATCTTTCCAAGGTCTTGGACCCTTTGGATGGAGAACATGATAATTGAGGAGCCTCCTTCTAGAAAATACCCATGCACAAAATAAATTTGAAGGGGTTCACCTATACTGTTGATGTCTATCCATGGACAGAGATACTTGATCATAGATATAAGTAACTTTGATCTACACCCCTGTCTTCCCATCATGTATTATTTATTTATGACACATACATACACACACACAAGTACCTTCTAAGTGCCAGAGCACTTTATGTATGTTTATCTTTTTTTGTTATTGCTAACAGTGAGCCTATGGGATATGGGATATTGTCCTAATTTCAACATATGGAAAAACCTTGAGAAAAGTTAGATAACTCACTTAAGGTCATAGTAAGTGTCTGGTATTGCATTTCAGACACCACTAAGTTTTTCTAAGGCCTAAACCCTCACTTTTTCTATAGCATTTAGTCAACTGTGTGCGTTCACATATTACACTGACTTTTTTTCTTAATAAATAACTTTTAAAAGTCTTTCCTTATTACGTAAGAAATGCATGCTTGTTGTAGAACAGTTACACTTTGTAACTCTTTACTTTTGAAGTACTCCTCATTCTCCTTTTTTCATCTTAAATTGAAGAAAGAGGAGGTATTATTACTATTCTAATTTTACAGATAGTAAAATGGAGGTACTGGGGCTTGATTCTGCAGAATGAATGGCTAATGGGGTTTGGGTGGAAGTGATGGGCAACACTTCTATTCTTCACCATAAAATATCCTTTCTGACCCTCTTATGCTCTCAGAACACATTTAAGACTACATGAATCAAACTGAGAAACTTAGTGGGATAGCAAGATGGGTGGAAAAGATGGCCAGATGGTGAATATGCAGTTTACAAAGGCACCAAGATAGCTAACGTCAAAATTTCTGCTCTTCTTTTAACACCTTGTTCATGACAGAGTAAGTGGTGGAAGGAAAAGGGGGACAGGATTGGGAGGAAAGGCTTCTGTGCTGCAAGGTATAGTGACATATCCAGGCTATCGGAATTCAAAAGAAATATGTAGTAGTCAGGACTCTTGCATCAGTTCAAACTATTTTTTTTAAAAAAAGGAAGAGGGATATATTGGCTCTTATATCTTAAAAATCAAGATGTCATGCCTTCAGGTATGGCTGGATCCAGGGGCTAAAAAAAAAATAAAATTATTCGGACTCTGTCTCTCACCATCTCTTGGCTTTGCTTTCCCCTAAAGAAATCTCATTACTTAGCAGAATTCCACCAAGAGATTTACCATAAGATAGAAAAACAGCTGCTGACATCCCCAGATGGTTATATAACTGTGTGGATACCCGAGAAATATGAAAGTCTCACTCTCCCAATAGTTCCAGCAAAAATCCCTATATGGAATCTCATCACAGCAACTTTTATCACATTCCCATCCCTGAACCAATCACTGTGTAGCTAAGAAATAGGATATTTTGATTAGTTAAGCCTGTGTCATGTTCCCTCCCCAGGGTCTGACAATGGGGGAACTGTGATGCCCCAAAGGAAAAATCAAGGTCCTGCTACAAAAAGAAACTATACTTAATGACATGCAGGCAAAAAGAGCATCTGCTGCAAGGGATTTGTTGAAAATCTCCAGGGCACTGTCACAGAGTTGAAGGGCTGGAAGCATAGCCGAGCTGTACAGGGCTGGATCTGGAGAGTGGAAAATCAAGATGTTTGTCTTCTGTTTTCTCATCTGTTCTTTTGTCCCCTCTCATCCAACTTACTCTACCTTCATTATACTCTTGCCATAGCCTGCATGTCCCCACAACCTTTTCCTGGACTGCCTCAGTCTCTTGAAATCCCTCTTTCTCAATCTCTAGGGGAGGAAACTCATTGGTCAATCTCAGAACCAGGCCACAAGCTACAGGTCACTGGCCAGACTTACAGATGAATTTGCCTGAAGCATGAGTCCTCTCTTGGTACAGCCAACTCTAACAAGTTAGGGCAGATCAAGCTGTTTGTGGGGTTCCTCCTTCCAGGCCTGTAGATGAGGTAGGATCTCTAGAAAAATATGACAGAGAAAGCAATAGTATGTGTTGAGAACAGAAAGAAATTTGGGCAGAACCAGGCTGCAAGGCTATATCTGGAATGGGAGCCTTGCTGAAAGACCTGGAATGTCATTCCTTGACAAAGATGGATGAACAAAGAATGGGGTGTCAAGGAGGCAGGAAGGCCCTGTTAGCCACCAAAGAGGCAGACAAAGAATCAAAGCCAAGGCTTGGCTGCTCCAACATAGCCACAGACTTCTTCTCCTGGGGAGGTAAAATGCAGCCAGAGGACCTGTGAATTGTGGCATTCTTTAATATCAGGCAGTGCAGGATTTCCTAGGCAATGCTCCTAAAGTCATTTCCTCCCAGTTTGACATGGCTCTCCTTGGGGCTCCAGCCCTCCGTGGGTCTGCCTACTCAACACAGTGATGCAGCACCTCTTCTCTCACAGCCTGGGTCCAAGTGTGAAAACATCTGCTTCCTGCCCTTGATAAACTCAAAAGCAGCCCGGGGGGTTAAGTAAGTAATTTTTTTAGAAACAAAGATTAAACACACGCATACCCAACAGGAACAAAAGTACCATAAATTCATGCAAGTGGATCGGCTTGGGTTTGGTTGGGTTAAAAGCAGGGGAGAGTTTTCTGGAATATATGTCGAAATGAGCCTAGGTGTAACACACAGATAATCTTTCTTGGCTGATGCAGACTTAAGTTGATGGAGCTTTCAGGCCAAGCAGAATATTAGGTCTCTCCCAGTCATCCATCCACTTGTTCATTCATCTAACAAATATGCGTGTGTCCGTTATGGACCAGATACTGTGTTACAGTATCTTCTTCCTCTTTGGCCCCAGCTTGTGCTTTCTCTCTCTTCTGTGGGCACTCCAGCTTCCCTGATCTCCTGGGTATGAATTCACTGTCTGTCCTGGCCTAAAAAAACCCTCCCCTGAAGCTCTGCAGCTGGGTCCCCAGGATTCATTCCCATACCCTTGAGATAGTTCTCTTCACTATGCATTAGGTCTGGGGCCGTTCTGATACTGCTTCTGAAGATGCAGGTAGTGTTCCTGTCCTAGCACTTGGACTCAGTCTTCCCAGAGGTGGGTGACGTGTTTCCTTGATGTCTGAGCATCAAATTCTGGGCACAGTCTAAGCCCTCTTTTGATCCAACCTACATGGTCCTGTTTTTCTCTTGAGAACTACCTACAGCTCTAGGCTCATTTACAGAGTCAGATAGCTCACTGACCCTGAATCCAACGAGCCATTCACCTGACCTTGAAGGCATTTCTCCAGGGTGTTCTCAACCCTCAAGTATGGTCAAGGGAGATGTAATAGGTAGTGTTTACCAGGGACCATTCATCATATTGTCTTTGAAACCAACCTCTGTGCTGCCTAGTCTCTAGCAAGATAAGAGGTGGACCATTTTGTGAAGGCTGCAGCTGCACTGTTAATACTCTTCTAATATAGTTTGGTGAGTAAAAATGAAGAAAAAAATTTAACGTTTTTCTGATTTCCTTTTTGTTTTTAAAAACAAAGTGGTAGTGATTAGCCAGCCCTGTCCACCTTTAAGGAAGTCAATTTAAAACCTGGTAGCCAGCCAAAAACATAAAATATTTGAATGCTGTGTATTTATTAATGTATTTATTTGGGGGATGGGCAAGGACTCTGGTTCCTGTTCTTATGGTGCCCTTTGGCGAAAGGACGGCAAACTCTAATGAGAATCTTTGGGGAATCTCTCTGAAGTAGTAAGTCATTCATGGCCAACCTTTTAATTGAAGGTAATAACAATTCCAATAATATTATTAAGAACAACTATTAGGGCGGTAAGGACTGAATTCACTGACATCATGTCAAAGCTATGCTCAGCGATGACTGCCGAGCCCCTGGGGGAATAACTTTCATAATCCATTGAAAAGTTATGAACTCCTTGTGTTTGCACTAAGAAAGAAATCAACATTAACCATTTGGGAAGCCATGTAAAAATGGAGAAAAAGCTACTTGTACTTTTAACAACTTAATTAATGGCTGCAAAAGGAGTTAATTCTCACAAAAACCCCATGGAGGAGGTTGGGATGTGTGTTGACAATGGAAAATTATCCTGATTTTATAGGTGAGGGCAATTTCCAGACACTAGGAACAAACATGGTCAGGGAGAAAGAGAAAAGATGACTTTTTGTCGTGGAAGAAACAGGGCCCTGGGCCAACGGGCTCACTGCCTGGGTTGGGACAAGGGCGATCATTGTGTGGTAGGAACTGAATGGAATAAGAGGAATCTGGGTTAAGAGACCAACAGAATTGGGTTCAGTTATTGCTTCTGCCATTTGTTAGCTTTCTGACCTTGAGCTACAGGGTTAACCTTTCAGAACCTTAGTTTTATCATCAATAAAACGGGAAAAAACAGTAACTAACTTGTGGAGTTGGAGGCATCGTTGGGCTGATGTGTGGCAGATTCTCAGCCCAGTGCCTGGCCCATAAATAGTACTACTGTCTAATATCCTCATTCTCATGCTTTCTTAACTAGTTCTACAAATACGTAATAAACACCTGCAGTGTGCCAGGGACCATGTTGGGTATACAGACCAATCTCTTTTGAGTTTATAGTCTAGCAGGGAAGATGGCAAAAAACAAGTGAACATGTCAATAAGGAAAATGCTTGCAAAGTGTACTAAATTTGAAAGCCTGACTCCAGTGAATACTCAGTGGGTTAGAGCTGCCATGTGTGCCCAGGGGCAGAGAATGGTTTTTCATAACTTGGGCTTTCAAATTGGTCAGACCTGGGTCAGTGCAGCTGTGGTGCCGGTCCTTGCTCCCAGGCTGTGTTTTTGGGCAAGTCCTCCAGGCTTTCCGAGCTCTGCTTCTCCCTCTGTACAGAGGGCTTTGGGGGTGAGGTGTGGGGTGTGGGCTCTCGGCAGTGCCTGGAACACGATAGGCGCTCAGCACATAGAAATGTTACCCCAACAAAGCCCCAACCCATTCTTTCAGCAGCTCTGGCTCATGCCTTTCCATCTTCAGCAACATTTCCATCTTCTTGAGATTACAAGGAGTGTGATAAGGAATAGCATTTCCATTTCTTTGCCTGCTGTAGGCAAGAAGGTTTCCATTCCCATCTCTGAGGATTTGGGGCAAGAGAGGGTTGTCAGTGGTTTGAGTAGAAAAAGAAGGGATGTATTCCCGGGGGACCTTTGCCCTGCCAGAAGCTCACCACAGGACTGGTCCCAGGGAGCAACTGGATACAGGCTGGTTTGTAGGATGGGTGAGTCCCCAGGAGAGGAACTGGGAGACAGGAGGACCCCAGCATAACCGTGAGACCATGATGGGTCCTGAAAATGGTGGGGGAGAGTGCGACAGGGCGCAGGGAATAGTTGGAGTAGAGCTGGGAGGGTCTGACCTCAAATCACCTCCAAGTTTCCCTGTGAATGCTTTGTTCTGACACTGGGCTTCTCAGTCATGACTGAGCATTTATTTTGAAAGTCAGTCTGGTTTATCATTAGAACATGGGTCTCCCAACTACGGCCTGCAGGCTAAATCCAGTCCCCTGCCTGTCTTTGCAAATAAAGTTTTATTGGAGCACAGCCACACCCATTCCTTTATTGTCTGTGGCTGGTCTCTGCTACAAAGCAGAGCTGAAGTTGTAACAGGGACCATATGGCCTACAAAGCCTAAAACATTTATTCTCTGGCCCCTTGCAGGAGAAGTTTGCCAACTAACCCCTGATTTAAAACATTACTGTTTTGGTGGGAATAGATTCATTCATTGATCCATTCATTCATTCATGGAACAAATAATCACCCGTCATCAAGGTGCTCTATACACTATGCTAGGCCCACAAAGTATCTCAGGCACTGTGCTCAATCCTTGTAACAACTGTGTGAGTCGATGATGTTATCATTCCATTTTGCAGACAGTGAAATGGAGGCTGAGGGAGGCTGAGTAACTTTCCCAAGGTCATTAAGCCAGAAAGCCACAGAACCAGGGCTGGAACCAGGCCTGTTAGTCTCCAAATCCTGTGCTGTCAACTTTACTCTTTGACAACGTGGCTCACGTTTGTCCTTAATCTCCCCCTGTTAGTGTGGATTACTGTGAGAAGGGAAGAAAGATAGAAAGGTTGAAAATTTATTTTTTTAACTCTCTGATGGAAACTCTTGCCATTTAAAGTGATAAGTGAGTGAAATCGCTAACTCATTTGGCAAAGCTTGTGTTTGAGATGGTTCTTCATTGTGCGTCATCCTGAACTTACACACAGATTGCTTTGGACAGTATCAAAAAATCATCTGAAAATGTTTTCCTTCATAATGATATGATTTCACCACTAATGTTGATAAACATTAAAATGACATAAAGCATTTCCCATTCCAACCTGAGAGAGATCTTGGAGAATTTGTCTAAATATTAGCATACCTTTAAAATAATCAGTGGGTGATTATCTGGTAAGAGGTCAAAAAAAAGGATGTTTAGAAAAAAGAAATAATGAAGCGAGGCAGATTTTCCCCTTCAGAACTCTCCAAACTGCTGTGGGAGAGGGAAGAGCTACCATCCTGCTTTCACAGGTTAAAAATGAACCACTATTAGTGAGTAGAAGTGAGACTTCATTATCCTTCTGATGCCCATTCTTGACATGGCTTTTGCCAACGTCTCCATCCGAGAAATGCAAACCAGAGTTTCTAACTAGAAATAGGAGGACAGCTGAATGGACCATGCCTCCTTCTAATGACAATTTATGAAGATGGTGTAATCTTACAGTCCAAGTAGAGGTTCTACTGACAAGTTCTCATATGAACTGATTAGGCTTCCCCTGTATACATTTTTATCAGATTGATTCATTCCTCTGGCAGAAAGCTGGCTTTTACATTTTTTTAGAAGAGATTCCAAATGGCTTGTCAAGATTACATCTCGCATGTGAATCTCAGCCAGGATTATGTTACAGCCGAGACTGACAATATTTAATAGGTAGAATCAGGCAGGATGGTAGAAATGGAGCAAGCTGGTCCCAATAAATAGTAGGAGCATGGATGTGTGGTGTACATACATCCCAAGTAGCTTCAAGGCAGTCTGTAGATTGGATATCCTGGGAGGATGCATGAATGCATAAAATGTAATATTCAAAGGAAATAAATTACTTCGACTTTTGTCTATTACTTCTGGCATGAGCAGATTCTTATAAACGGCATTCATGTCTGGGGCATTCCATGACCTGAATTCCTAACCACCCCTTCAGATCCCCTGTAAAAACCACAGACTTGAGAAGAGAAGGGAACCAGACCCTTTTGTACTAAGCTGGCCTAATGCAGAGGTCTCTGCAGCATTTGATAAGTGTCACAAACTCACCACATCTGAAGGGGCCCCTTTGGAGTGACAGGTCCCCTGCTCTTGGAACACAAATGGAGCCACTAGTGGGCCATGTGGGAGGTAGGCAGAGCAAGGGGCCTTTCCCGTCTGAGATCCTTTATTCCCAGGCGTGGTATGTTTTATGATGCGGCCTATAGACAGAAAGGAAAGGGGCCTGGAGAGATGTGTATCTGAATCATCTTTGTATTGATTAAAAAGAATCAAGGACAAAATCCTTTAAGGTTTAAATTTGCTTTTGCATGAAGGGTCAAAGGAGAAATGTATTAATTCTTCCTGGACTCAGTAGAATGTAAGTAAGCTCCATAAGGGCAGACACTTCACTCCCTCTCTCTTTTTCTTTAGGTTGTTTGCACCTACTTTCATGCCTGTGAAAATTAGTTCTGGCTGAGGTACAGCTTGACCTAATGAGATAGCTGGCATAAAAATCACTAATGATTTGCTCTGATAAGTGAGAATGGAGAAAAGTGATACCTGTTTTCTTTTAAAATCCTTAATCATAAAAATTCACATTTGAAACTTCATTATCCTTTGTTCTCAAAGGATAATGTTCTCAAAATCACTTTTTTACCAAGCTGTACATCTCCGTTTATTTCTGCAGATTTTCTATGTGTGTGCTGCCCTGGGCCAGTTATCCAGGATGACGGCTAGTCAGTCATCAGGAAGTAGATGCAGACACAAGTGGTAAATTTGGGGGGTGGGTTGGATTGGTGATTAGTCGACCTGGATCATTCAGTTGCCAGGAAATGGGGAAGCAGAACCATGTCTAAGAGTTGTTTATCGGCAATGGCACCATGGTCAGTGTTCCCTAAGGTTGTCGGGAGTCACTATGGTGTCAAGTCAAAGGGCGTCAGGGATAGTGTTCTTGCAAACTGGGCAGCAGTCAAGAGTGTGGGTGGAAGGTCAGCTCAAAGGAGTCCCCTCCAGCCTGGAAGAAGAGCAGCACTTCTCAAAGGCTTATGCTATCTTCTGATCACTTTTTGTATTTTTATTTAAATCTTAAATTTTTCATAGGTAATTACATGTGCAAAATAAAATACTCAAAAGGTATAAATGGGTTTATAATGAAAGGTCAGTACCTCTCCAAGCCTTCACTTCCCTTCCCCAGAAGAAATTACTGTGCCAGCAGTTTGTGTATCCTCCTTCCAGAGACAGCCTGTGTATGCATGAGGACAAATGAGTGTGTATAAAGACGATTTTAAGATATACAAATTGTATCAACCTGGTTTGCTCTTTCTTTTTCATTTAACAACATATCTTGGAGTTCATTCCTTATCAGTACGTAGAGAAGTTATTTATTCTATTTAATGGCTCCTGCTGTCTTTTAATTCTGTACATTGCGACTATTGGCTTAACTTTGTTTCATCTAACTTAACGGATCTTTGCCTTAAACTTAAATATGCATTAAGCATCTAAAAAAATATCCAGCATGGAGCAAGCTCTTCCACTTTTATTTGTGAGACATTGAGGAAGTTGATTGCTCTAAGCCTCAGTTTTCTCGTCTATGTAACGGGGATGCTATCCACCTGGCTGATATGGCCAATATGACTGGCTGTCTATCAACTGTGTGCTCTCTCTTTCAAAGTACAGAATTATTTCTGGGAAGAGAATGCATTTTCCAGCTTCTTTTCTATCTAATGTTACCACAGAACTAAGTTTTGCCAGTGGAAAATGAGAAGTAGTAATGTGTGTCAATTCAAGGCCGAGGTAATTAACACCATAGCTGTACACTAAAGCATATCATTTGAGTAAAGATTAACTTCAGTGAGGAAGTTAGGAAGGAAAGGAAAACATTAAGGAAAGTAATGAAAGTAATGAAAGTAAGGAAAGCATTAAGACATAGTAGTGCTAAGTAGCATCAATTATTATTAATATTGTAATCTGTATATGACTCACCATATGAATAACCTCTAGTTTTTCCTCTACCAACTTTAGTAAGACTCAGTACTTGGTCACGTGCTCCAAAGTCAAGTGTACTTCACGGAAGCATTAAGGAGCAATGCAGATTTTTTTTTTCTCAGTTTTTCAGGTTTTATTAGAATATTCTACTTCACATTAGCTGTCACTTCAGAGCAGAAATAAATATGGCAAGACAGGGATATGGAACCTTCCAGTTTGGAAAACTAATAATTTCACTAATTGATTTCACTAATTGACCTAGTAATCCCCCCCTTAAATATCTGATGCAGATATTTTGGTTGGACATGTTCTATTACAGAAGAGTAGATGACTGATATTAAGCATATGACGTTTACTTGATTTCCCGTACAAATGAAAGTGATACCTTTTCTAAAGGAGGTGAAAAAAGTAAAATCCTGATATAAGAATTTCTAAAGAGAAGATACAGTTTTTAATTGAAGAAATAAAGGAGTAAATTTACATTGCATACCTCACAGCAAACCGCTTAATGATAATCTCTGTTAGATTTCTTTTCTCCAAGAGTGATTCTTTGGCTACTAGCCAATAGGTATACCAACGAATAGACTTTCTTTCTTGATGTTTTCCCCATAAATCTCTAAATTATTTTCTATTGTCCTAAAAAATTCAGATTCTACTCAAAACTTAAATGACCTTACTTAAAGAACTACTCAGGTTGACTGGACCCATCCTTCTTAAAAGGCAATTTATCAACAATCCATTGTTATTCAACTTGCCTTTTGGCAGCCTCAGTCATATTAAAATATTCACCCAACAAAAGTGAGTCTTTACCTAGAAGGGGATTTTTCTGCTAAGAAAAATAAGACCCACCCTTCCCCCTCCCAATTTCATTAAAATTATAAAGGGCTTTCTCATTTGACCCCGGGTTGCGAGCTAGGAAATATTCTTCTCTCAGGGACTGTCTAGTCCCAGAGAAGGCTCTCAGGGGAAGCCTTTAGTTACCCCATTACAGGCAGCATCTGTCAGTCCACCCGCCATCTATGCCACAACTGTCCTTTTGAGATTCACTATGGCCTTTACTTCTGAGCCTGCCTTGGCCACCCCTCACCCTCTTCTACTGAATATATGGTCTATGGACTCTGTCCCTGCATATGCTGAATTTGGTCCCACCAACATGCGCCTCCTCCCTCTCCTGCCTTAGGAAATTCCACCTTTGTGTTCTTGCTTATGTTCACCTCTCTAGGCTTCTGCTTTAGAATTCAACTTTAGAGCCTACCCATTTCACTGAACCTCTAGAATACTTAATTTCAATCCCTGTACCCCGAACACCACTGGCCCTCTTTATGTGTAGCTGATGAGTCTTGGTTCTTCCACCTAATTAATGGCCAATGTATCTGGGTCTACCAGTATGCTATAGAACACAAAAGGCAAGTGGAAAGATACATGTGATATCTGTGACTAACCAGGGTGCAAATTTGAAGAAAATTCCTTGAAAGTGTTTTATAAGAATCAAAACTTGTTCAATAACTGTCTTTCCCCAACAAACTGTAAATTCTATAGGAAATGAACCGTGTCTAAATTATCCCCTGAAGTATCCTCAGAATCTGCCACAGTACCCTGGGTATATTAGGGCCTCAATAATGTTTGTTCAATAAATAAGTTATATAGATAACCTAGAAGGAAAAGATTAAATGGTCAAGTATATATTTTACAAAACAAAATCCATATTCCATATTTAAGAAAATATATCTAAGAAGTATCCAAAATTACTAACTCTGTAAATTTAGGTAAGATATTCCTTAGGCCTCACCTTCCTTATCTTTAAAATGAAATAATAGTAGAGTGAAAGAGATTAGATATAAAAGGTACTATCCGAATGTTAGAGATTATTGTTTTTACTCATATTGGCAATATGAGCTTGATAATCTAGTTGCTACAGTCTGAGGATATTAATCACCTGGAAGCCTTTGCATTAGAATAAAAGTAATGTGTCTCAGCGACAACTTTATAAGAGCTCATCTCCTGGCTTGTTGCCCCCAACTTGCTGGGCACAAGAGGCAAGTCACTTATTAACTTCATTTACCTTTTAAATGAGAATAATGCATATCTGCCTCCCAGTTAGGTTGTATATATTAATTCACGTGCTTATGATTTACTGTGTATGAGTTCATCTATTTCATCTATTTCGTCTATTTCCATTTTTTCACTGCTGTGGCCCCAGGTTCTAGACCAGTGCCTGGCACATAGAAGGTACTCAATAAATATTTCTTGAATGAATGGAAGGCCATTGAGTGTTTATGAATGTATCTGCTCTGTCAACACATGTTAAATTAAACACCTTTTATATGCTAAGCACTGAAGTAAGAAGCAGTCCCTAAGGAACTCATAGCCCAGTAGAGGGAGACACATATGCTTGCCAGTGGTTCCTGCATTTTCAGAAACTTTGTGGGCAAGGGACACAGTTATTTTATAAAATGCCCAAATGTGCCGTCTGACCACTGGATTGATAGATAATATAGTATAGTTGACTGTTTTTCAAATATACATAGATTTGGTGTGGTCGATAAAATACAAAATAATTTAAAAGGGTTGAGGTATCCCTCATACATTTTTGTCATTGTGTAATTTCTCATCCATAGATAATAAAATTATCATCATGAGAGGGTCATGGAGCTTTGTGCCATACAAAGGGCAGGCAGAATGGAGTAGTGGAAAGAGTGACCTGGGTATGTGCCCACTCCCAGCAAGACTAACTGGTTAACCATGGGCATAGGCCTGACAGAGAAATAAAGAAATAAAGGAAACTCTGCACTCCAGTTTTAAAATGTGGACAGCAACACCTAACTCATGTGGTTATTACAGGGTTATCTGAGATAACATATATGAAATTTCTGGCTCATATTGCTAAAGATTAAAACCTGTTTTTTAATTATGATTATAAATATGATTATGATGATGAAGAATTAGAGATATAGGGCAGAGTTCAGAAGATGACACTTGAAGCAGTGGCTGAATCCTCCAAGGCAAGAAATGCCACCAGAGTTGTCTGGACATCTTGTGCTTTGCCTGGCATCAAATTGAGGTCCCAGACCAACCCAGTCATGCCGTGGATGGAGAAACCACATCGTCAGCCTGATGGTGCTATAGGAGCTGTGGGTGGTGAGCATCTAGTCACCAGTGTCCTGGTGCTGTTTGCTTCAGTGAACCATGTCCCTCCTCTAACAAGTGGGTTCAGAGCTATAGCTATGCCTTGCCAGGCTGACATGACCATTTTGATGATTACATATTTTTTTAAGTATTAGGTATTAGTCTTGTGAAAAGTAGTCTTTGGAACCATGTGGGAATAGTGGTGAAAAGACCATTTATGTTTTCAGGGGACAGGAAGTGAGCCTCCTTTTGCTGTTGGCAAGCAGCATAGCACAGCGACCAAGTGCACAGACTCAGAGGCCAGGCTGCCTGCATGGGACTCCTGCCTTGGTCACTTTCTAGCTATGTGACTTTGGAAAGTCACTTAACCTCTTTGCTGTTTGTTTTCCTTGTTTGTAAAATGGAAGATAATGGTACCTGACACATTGGGTTGTTATGAGGATTGAATGTGTTAGTACTTCCAGAATGCTAAGATAATGCCTGGTGAATAGAAAGTACAAATAGGTAAATAAATGGATGGATGGACGGAAGGATGGATAAAATAGAGAAGCTTTTAGTTAAGTTTGAAAGAATTCCCATAGGAATTGCTTGTATTTCTTGAGCATTTTACTTTACCAAGTTCTAATCTTCCCACCAGCCTAATAAGGGAGGTTGTATTATTTTGCCCTCTTACTGGGCAAGAATTGGAGAGGACAAGGTATTGACTTGCCAAGGACATATGGTGAATAGGTGGCACAGCAGGATTCCAGTGTACGTCTTTCTGGTTCCAGAGTCCTGAGATCTTACCTCCTGAACTAACACAAGATCCCCTCGCAAAGGTCATGTGAGGGAGTAATTATTCCACAGTCGCTATTGCCTAGTGTTCTTAAAGCCCAGCAGTGCAGATTATGCTGGAGACACTTCTGTTTGTTCATTCACTTATTCGTTCATTCAATAAATAGTTTGAAGTGCCTTCTCTGCACCAGGTACTCTTCCAGTTGTATTGAAATCCAGGGGTATTTCTAGCTCTTTTTAGTCTTCCCTGAGTTATGTTATCCGGGTGCTTTCATGCATCTCTTTAGCAAACTTTTGTTGAGTGCTTCTGTAGATCAGGCACAGTACAAGTCATCAGTTACTTGTCTTAGAACCCACGAAAGCCCACAAAAGAGTAGAGTTACTTATATTTGCACTTTCCAATGCCTTGCAGATAGTAGGCAATAAGGATTCTCTTGACTGAATGCATAGATGGACCACTGGACAACTAGTGGATACTCGGGAAAAAATAATGACAGGATGATATAATGGGAAGGCCACATACTAGGAATTTGGATGCTTGCCTTTTTTGTCCTGGTTTTGCCACTAACCTGGTGACCTCTCATAAGTCATTGAACCTCTTAGAAACTTAGCTAGCTAACCAACTTCTTTTCTTCTCTGCTCTAAATTTTATAATCTAAGATAGTTTAGGTGAGTTACATCTCCTGAGTAGTCTTAAAGTTTTAGGTTAGGACTGAAATCACCTCAGGCTGCTAAAGGTCCTATAGGGTAAGGTGAAGGTGGGGGCTAATTAGCCCATGGTCAAACCGGGTGTCTTTGGGCCACCGCTTGGGCTTTCAGCGAAACCAAACAAGAGAATAGAGCGATGGGAATTTGGGCCAATAATCCTTGCCTCCTTATCTTCATCTCACCCCGTCTCCCAGAGCTTGACAGCCTTCCAGCAGTGGATCAAGAGTGAGCAGGACCAGATTCCAGAAAAAAAAAAAAAAAAGGCTTGAGCCTCACAGTTATTCATGCCCTAGGCCTCCTTGGTTCTCTTCTCCAACCAATTAGTTCTCTGGTCCAACTTGACCAGGATGGGAAGCCATTGTTCTATGGATCCACCTGTCGTTCTCACCATTTGCCAGCTCTGCAAGTTGCTATATAGATGGGCGTACAGGATACATTTGCTCTCTGGCTAAAATGTTGAGCCTTCCTCTGCTAGTGTGCATAGAGAGAGCCAGCGGTTTGGCAGTCCCTCCAGCTCATCCACCCCATGCGAGGTCACCTGGAGAGTAACTCAGCACAGTATCAGGGGTGAGCAAGAGCAGGTGCGGGCTCCAGGGTCAAGCATCCTTGGTTGCAATCCCAATTCCTCCATTTACGTGCTATGAGATCTTGGGCAAAGTACTTAATATCTCAGAGCCTCAGCTTCTGCATGTGTACCCCAGGGGGTGATAAGAACGCTGACCGTTCAGAGTTGTTGTGAAAGTTGAATGAGATAATCTGTGAGAAACACCACACACAGCTGACACACGGTAGATACCCAGTAAACGGAAGCGCTTTTTGTTGTTGTTGTTCTTTGTGGGGTTTTCTCAGGAGCCAGTAGTGTGGATTCTATAGTGATAAAAATCCCCACGTGTTTGTCCAGCGCCTGTCAGGTGATGGTGAGTGGCCAGCCAAACGTAGTCCATTTGGTCACAGTATTCTGGAAGGAGCATTCCAACCACTCTTCCTACCTCCTAAATTTTCTCAAACCTTCTTTTCACTGCTGGGAATTTCTGACTCAAAATTAGGAAGAAATCAAATGAGAGTTTAGTTGAGCATGCACTGTAAAGATGGTCCATTTAGTTGGCAGAGCTAGAGTTTTGGAGAGGGCGTTTGAAAGACTAGC
Source organism: Eubalaena glacialis (assembly GCF_028564815.1). NCBI lineage: Eukaryota > Metazoa > Chordata > Mammalia > Artiodactyla > Balaenidae > Eubalaena > Eubalaena glacialis. The sequence continues at coordinate 79,333,499 of NC_083722.1, read as the reverse complement.
TTATAACTTTCGGTGCCAACCCAGAGGCGTGAGGCAATAATTTTCCTTTCCTCCTGGAAGGTCCACAGCCTCCTCCTAGGGCAATCTCTTGGGTTTCACTGAATTGGCTGTTACGTTTGGAAACCAACTTGTGCATCTGAGCATTTGGGGGAAAGCTATTGACTAACCCTTGCCCTCTTTCAGCCTGCCTCCCTTTTTCCAATATTTAGGAGCCAAAACAAAGAGCCCATTGTGTCCCTGGTGCAAGCACCAGAACTAAATTAAACATTCATTGAGTCTTAATTAATTGTATTAAGGTTGGGCAATTCCCATTGCTTGGGAAAAAACCCAAATACTTAACTTACTTGCGATGTGGTGTATGTCCCTTAGTATTGGACTAAACCACCATGAGACAATCACTCACTTAACAGAAACTGGGGCCTCGGCCCAGGAACTAATTAGCCCCTCTTTCTCTATATATAGCTATCTTCACCACCCGGACCATCTGGAAGTTGTTACCTTCCAAATTCTTTCCATCTATTTTTTTTTTTCCAAACCAATCATTACTGCCATGATTCATTCTTTCTTTTTCTTTCTTTCTTTCTTTCTTTCTTTCTTTTTCTTTCTTTCTTTCTTTTTTCTTCCTTCCTTCCTTCCTTCCTTCCTTCCTTCCTTCCTTCCTTCCCTCCTTCCTTCCTCTCTCTCTCTCTCTCTTTCTTTCTTTCTTTCTTATTTTTATGTTACGTGACTTCCCACTCTTAGATTCTCCCATGTTATCTAGATCACAGCCCAGCTGCCCTGGATATTTACTCTCTGTCTGATTTTCAAGTGGCACACCTATTTTATGTACTTTTCCCAGTGGCAGAGGAAAAAAAATCTTTGTGTGAAATCCAGAGGTGGAAGCAGGATGATTGCCAAGGGGTTTGGGCCTCCCCGAGTTGACTGTGTGCCCACCAGGGAGGCCCCGGAGCTCGGTGAAGCCCCCACAGTAGGGTCTTTGATGGTCAGAGATACATGGGGAGTTCTTGGAAGAATTTGGTTTCTTGCCCAGCTCATTGAGCAAAAAGCACCAATGTAATCTGCCCTTTCTTTGAGGAAAACTCACTCAGATCAGGGTCTACTATGCTTTGAGAGTCAGTAAGGAAGTATAAAACCTGTCTTAGCTGACACTGTACTTTAGGAGAGAGGCCTCAAGTATTTCATGAGCCTATAATCCAAAGCCCTTACTCTCACTCAAAAGAGCCCCTCCGGTCTGGCCCCTGTATCCCTCGCCCACCTTCTCTCCTACCACCGTACCATGGTTCACTGCAGCCCTGGAACCCTGGCTTTCTTCTGCCCCTCCAACATGCCAAGCTTATTCCTACCTCAGAACCTCTGAGCCTGCTGTCTCCTGGGCCTGGAACCCATTCCCCTCCATCTTTGCAAGACTTCTTGTCGTGTAGTTCTCAGGCTGTTACTGCTGAGGTGGCCCTCCCCAACCACACCATCCAAAGTGCCTCCCCTGTCCTCCAGGCCCTCCCCATCACATTCACCTGTTTTGTACTCATGATAGCACTTGTCACCATGTTATGTTGTTTATTTGAGAACATGTCTGTCTGTCTTCAGTAGAATATCCATCCACGAGAAGTACCTTTATCTGTATGATTTACCATTATGAGCCCTGCCCCTGGCACAGTGCCTGGCACTGTAATTAGTTGTTTAATGAGACACATTATCAGGGAACAGCTAATACGCGTGTCTGTAACTTTCTAGGTATAACTACATAATGTAAGTGGTTAGGATTCTCTGGCCATTTAGAGTACAATTCAAAAGTAGCAAGAGACAAGGATATTATAAGACACCTTGAAGTACTGTAGTAAAATCACCAGGAAAATTTGAAATCATAGGCTAACTTTACCTACAGTGCTCTCCAAATCACCATAAGTTTCGTTGTGTTTTAGGTTCATTCTCTTTATTTCTGGTGTTTTTGAGTCCCTTTGGGGTAAGCCTTGCCCCTTGCCCCCAACCCCAGCCATCAAAGCAGAAAAAGCCTAAGCCTCCAGAATTCATTGCTCAGTGGCTTCTGATTGTCTCTGGGAGCTGCGGCCTCCCCGTCACCCTGCCTGGGCATCCCTTCTGATATTGAGTTTCACAATATATATTGTATGATGGCACAAAGTACAGCAAGACCTGGAGGACCGTGGAATGGAAGTGTAATGAATTCTTATTTTATGGAGGGTGGCTCTCACCTTCAAGCCTGGAGACTGACTCCCTCTAGTCAGAAGGCGATTTCTTCTCATCCCTTTACAGTGGTTCATCTGTTTCCTTTTCCTGTTGCTTCCATCCTTACTTAGTCCCAAATGGCAGAAATCCCTGGGTAGCTAAGCTCCTGGTTCTCAAGTCTATTTATATTAAAAATTCCCCATATAAAAAAGGCCCATGGTGTCCAGATTTCAGCAAGGCTAGCAGGACCCTCTCTACAAAGTATCATGTGTCAGAGCCTTCAGTCCCAAGGAGGAATCCAGTTACATGGGTGTTCAAGTCCACAACCTGCTCTTCAAGCATTTTGATTTTCCTTTCAGTGTCACATTGGATTCAACTAATTCATTTTTCAGAGGAGAGAAAATATTCTTAACAGCCAGGTTTCTGGCTTGGCTTTCATCTGGGAGGCCTTCAGCTTTTCAGCTTTTCTCTTCAGTAACCTTTTTCACAGACTTTTTCTACTAAGCCTTTGGGACTTGAATCCAAGGAAGAAGGAATTCAGGTCTCAACAGAGTGCTGCATAGGTCTGTGTCCCGGCTGATGACTAGTCTTCATAGAAACAGAGTAAACATAAAGAAGTGAAATGAAGGAAATTTTTTTTAGGTCAAAGGCATAAATATATAAAATAGAGAACATCAACGGTAACAAGAAATGATCCAGGAAAAGCTAAATCTTTGAAAAGGTTTTATATCTACCTGTGTTGTCCAATGTGATAACCACTAGCCACATGTGACTCTTTAAATTTAAATTAATTAAAATTAAATGAAAATTTTAATTCAGTTCCTCAGTCATATTTCAAGGGCTCAAGGACCACACTGAGCTAGTGGCTACTGCTGCAGTGTTGGACAGTGCAGGTCTATCCATATTGTACAAGTGCATAGTGGAAGATTTCCATGGTGGCAGAAAGTTCTGTTGGACAACTCTTCTATAGTCTAACCTTTGTCCAGGCCAGACAGGAGAAAGAAAGTAGAGAAGCTACAACATGCTTCATTAGGAAGTAAGATAGAGACGTAACTATAGATACAATAGGGACTTGTTTTTATTATACAAGGTGTTATGACTAACTTCGTGCCAATATATTTTTAAAACCAGATACAATGAACAATTTCCTGAAAAAATAAACATTTCCAAAATTGACCCAAAATAAAATAGAAAGTAAGCCTAAATGTATCAGTAACCATTGAAAGAACTGAATCAGTAGCTAAAATATGACCTCAGCCCCTTCCTCCCCATCAATAAATGGCACCAAGTCAAGATGATTTTACAGTCAAGTTCTACTGAAACTCCAAAGAACAGCTAATCTCTTGAGTTAAAAGTGGCAGTGGCCAAAATGTCCCGGACTGAGGATTTTAGTCCTTCCTCTGTCCCTTGTGGCCCGAGGTAAGATACTTTCCCTCTTGGTGTCTATATCATGAAGCAGTTAAACTAAAAGGTTTTCAAAGTCCTAGGCAGCTCCATGGTCCCATGGTTCCATGACTTTAAGTTACTTGTCCTCCCACTAATCTTGTCTATACACTTATAGCTTCCAAGTATTAAAGTGACAATACTGGATCACCCACATGACTAATCTGATTTGTTGTGCTAAAGATGATTGTTAAAATGAACCCAGAGAAAAGGGAAATTTCTAGAGAAACAGTTGACTCAACAGTATTATGAAGCTGAAGCCAAATTTTTCTGTGTTTCTCTCTCATTCAGGGAGGATTTTTCCACTGATCAGAATTTACTCATAGCCCTGAATAACAACACTGTGTAGTGGGGTAGAGGTGGTTCTTTTCTTGATTTTACATTAATAGCAGTAGCTAATATTTATAGAATAATTCTCACATGCCAGGCATAATCTAAATGCTTTATATGTGTTAATCCATTTGACCTGTATGATGTCCAAAGAGGTAGGTAGATATTGGCTCCATTTTAAAGGCTAGGAACAGGTACTCAGAGATGTTGCTTGGCCAAGGTTACATGGCTCTTACGTGTTGAACAGAACTCCGGGTCTGAGAGACCCTACAACCTGTGTTCTTATGCACAGATGACAAGTTTAAGGTGCTTGTGGAGCTTCTGTGGTAGCTAAAGGTATTTTTATTTAGGTTTTACGTCTTTGGTGAGCAGTAGCAATTCTTCTGTGCTGTGCATCTGTTAGGGGTTACTTTTCCAATGCCACCTTTTCTGAAGAACCTTGAGAAGCCATTTATTTCCTTCTGTAATGAAAGCAGTCACTGGCTTGGGCTATATTCAGTATGGAAGCAGGGCTGGCTAGTAAAAGCTCATTAATGGTGTATATTAGCCAGTTGCATGTGTAAAGGCTAGAAAAAGTGATCATTGCTCATCCATGGTCTAGGATGGTCTGTGGACTGGAGCATCCATTCCTTAGCAAATATGCATTAGCAGACGTGGGGGAGTTACTCCATGATTTCTCTCCTGCTAGTTTCTTGAAGGGTTGGAAGTCCTAACTTTGGTGACCACCAGAGCTGATTATCAGCACTAATCAGCAGCAGGTCATTTTGCCTTATCTCCTTTGATTTTTGTGGCTTTTCTCAAAACTTTGTTTCCAAATACCTTGCAGCTTAACAGTGATGCAAAGGCTCACACGCTCAGGGCCATCAAGGACAGTTCTTCAAGGGTCAAAAAAGAATGCTGATGAAGAGTTTCCCAGTGTTGCCCACTTCCTTAGCTTTTCATTCCAGACATACTAGGTCAGCAAGACTTACCTCTGTAATTTGCATTGTGCAAGATGGACTCTGGGAAACAGGTAGATGAGAAACATTTTCAGGAACTAAAACAAAAGTACATTCAGTTTAGATTCTTTGGAACACACCTACCTGAGATAATAAGGCACCTCTTTAAAAGTTTTCTGAACCTACCACGAACCTCCTGTAGAAATGCAGACATGCCTTTCAGTCCCCTTAAGTTAACAGAGGGGCTTAAAGGGATAATGTGCCCTAGATTTAGCTTCAGTTTAAGTCTTTGTGTTGCTGACAGGGCTTAAAATGGGCAGGTAATCACTGGTACAGTGTGTCATCTTTTTTCCTCCCACTTCTTATGAAATAAAGTACAAAGTTCTTACCTCTTTAGCTATTTCTTTTAAATGAAGCAAAGTTATCACCATTTTCCTTTGGTCTGACATTTTTGGAAAGAGTTGGTTTCCATGGTGAGATAGAAGTATATTAGGTATGTAATAAAGGGGATACAACAAATGAGTGTCTATTCATACTGACACCTCTATTTGTCTACAAGACATTAAATGGCTCGTGTTAAATGTTAATGAGGTCTCCTGAGGAGGGAACCAGGGAGCGGTTAGGACTGTGTCTCTCTCAGTGACTTAGGGACCAAATATAGAGACTCTATTTTCTTGCCCTCATTTTTTCTTTCTTCTTTATCATACCAACACCAAACAAATGGTTAACCTTTTTTGACCACATTGGTGTGAGCCAGGTGTTGTGCTAAGTCCTTTTCGTCGGTATGAAATAGGCACTCTTGCTTCCATTTTGCTAAGGAAGAAACTGAGCTTACACTGAGTCACAGCCCTGGATCCAAGGCTGCTGAGTGGCAGAGCTGGGCCTGAAACCCAAAATATGGGACTGTAGATTCTGCGCATTTCAACCTCATGTCTAGATGTGTAGTCACTGACCAAGGTGAGCCAGTTCTACCCACAGAGCACCTTTCCCATCTACCACTTCCTATCTGTCCTCTCAGTACAAGTCCATTGTGGGCCATATCACCTCACTCCTCTGGCGGCATCTTGGTGGTTTCCCTGACTCAGAACTTTCTCAGCCCATCCAACCTGCGTGCCTCAGCCAGGCTCACCTTCCTGAAATGCCACTTTCTCTGCGTCCCTCCCCTGATGACAGATTGCCAGTTCCTCCTGTTTCCAACCACATTAGGTTCAATTACCTCTGCCTTATCCTCATATTCCTCCCAAATGGGTCCCCCAGGCAGTTTTTATACATTCTCCACCACTCCAAGATAATGAGATACTTTTTCCTCTTCTAAAAATATATAGTGCTCATTCTTCTTTCCATGTCTTTGTATTATTTGCCATTATATGAAATGCCCTATTTTCTGTCTAAATCCTACCTATTGGATTCAGCCTAGATATGTTCCTTTAGGAAGCCTCCTCTAAAATTTTGGAAATGGCATTATCTCCTCCTCTCCTGAACTCCTGAGACTCTTAAGAATTCTAACTCAATTTTCCCCAGAATTCCCTTTTCCTGATCACCATGGTTTCCCCTATGGTGATCTTGTCTCCAGCTAGACAACAAGTCCCTTATGACAAAGCAGTGGTCTATTTCTGCTGTTCTCTCTGTGCTTAACAGAAGACTGGAAAATAATAATTATAGCTAACATTTATTGAGCACTTAATAAGTGCCAGGCACTGTTTACATGTATTAATTCTTATAATCTTCGCAATAATCCTCTGAGATGAAGACTACTGTTAGCTACATTTCCAGATGAAGAAACTGAAGAAGTGAAAGGTTAGGTGACTTATTTGCTCCAGTGGTGAAAGTGAAATGCAAACCAGGCAGTGGAGCCCGTGCCTCCACCCTGCACTGTCCTAGGGGTCAAATATGTGTAAATGTGTAAATACACATTTGGGCATAGAGACCAATGAAAGAATGTGAATTCTTTATGTGGGATTTCCATGCAGCTGATGAAGCTCATGGTTCCCAGACTTCCTCTAGAAATGGGTTCGTAGCTCCTGCCTGTCACCCAGCAGCTGTAGAATTGTGTATTCAATCGGAATAGTCTGTTTTAGAAAAGCTTTGCGTTTCATCAGCACTGTCCAAGTCCCAGTTGGAACCAACTTGACCTTTGCATGGCAGATGTAACTCAAGCCCCCACTCCTCCCTTCTCCAGTAATATGAGCCTCTTCTATGTGGTCTTAGGTGCTTTCATCCTTTTTGGAACAAGGTAGGCTATAAACAAAGTCAAGTATTTTAAAATTTTAATAGCAGCCAAAAACTTCCAAAGGACTCTTGAAAATGAACTACAGTTTGATCATTTTGAGAAACTTGTGACTGCCTGGGTCATCACTGTCACTTTCTGAGCCTGGATCTCTGTAGTACATTTAAGCAGCTAATTTGAGGGAAATTGCCAGTAGCTTGCATTTTCCCGTACTGCACACTTTCAAATGCCATTGCTGTAGCGTATTTTCCACACGAGTGCTCTCCTTTCACCTAGTAGATGTTGTGTTGGTTTTTCTGTTTTGTTTTGTTTTATGGCCAAACTCAAGCAAATTATCATCAGAATTGCAAGAAAAAATCAAATTATAAAAGACCTTTAAATTCTAAAACCCAGGGTGTGTCACTGTGTACATCCAAATCACACTGCACGCCGAGGTCACACCTCCTCCGCCACATTTCTGACTCATCACCAGGACAGTGCCTGGTATGGGGTCAGGGCTTGGTATATGTTTACCAGGTAGAATTTTGGATGTTTTACCTGGCTTCTACAAATACTGTTGGTTTGCTAATCAAGAGCAAAGTGTTCTTTCTCTACCAAGGAAGGTGTGACCAAAGTTTCAGACAATTCTGTTTGTCATGTTTGGCCGGAGGATTTTCCAATGCCAGCTGTTGATTGAAGCATGGAGCAAAATAGATTTGGGAGAGAAAAAAAAAATAGTTCATTCGGCTCCATCCAGTTGGTTTTGTGAAAAGGGTGCCATTATACCAGGTCTCCTTTGAACAAGAAAAGTAATAGCTTATGTTACACGAATACAAAGCCCTCCAGGATCTTGTCCTGGCTTTCCTTTCTAGCCTCAGCCCTCACCGCTGCCTGTCAGGTATGCGGTGCTCCAGGACACCAGCCTCCTTTGCATTCCCCAGGGGTCCTCTGCCTTCCTCATGAGCCCTGCTCGTGCCCTCCCTGCTGGCAGTGCTCTTCTCCCCCAGCTGGCCTAGCTGTCTCCTTGCATTTCCTAAGCCTCAGACTAGGAATTCTTTTTTTCCAAGGAGCCTTCCCTAAAGAACTCCCTCCCCTCCAAAAGTGGAAATGCCACTTCTCAGGGCTTCCAGAATTTGCTGTGCAGGACTCTCTTGTTGCCTATTAACACTTTGTATTATAATTCTTAATGTGCCTATGTCTCCAGCCAACCTAGGAGTTTCTGGATCAATGTATTCCCTACCCCCCAGCACAGTGCCTGGAATATAGTGGGTGCTTAGGGTTCTTGTTGAAAGGAAAAACAGCAGGAGGGAGACAGTGGTAGATAAGTGATACTTCACAAGGGAAACAGAGAAGCTGTAACCTGTCTGCATGAAATCCTCAAATATATTCCTTTCTTTCTTTATTGTCACCCTATTCTACTTTTCACGACAGAGCAGTTTGCCCCATGTGAAAAGTAAAACCCACTTGTCTACAGGTACACGTTATACATGTGAAAAAGCCTGGCATTTCCCAGCTGGATGTTTAGCCAACCCACCACTTGGGAGTTTTATCAGAGTGTCTCAGGTGTTACCTCCCTCTCAGGTCTTTGGAGGAAAAAAGGTGATTAAAGAAACCAACTCTAGGGGAAATTATAGAGTCAAACAGTGGTTTTAATGGGTAAGGAAGAGGTCTGAACTTCCAGAGACAGAGTGGAAATGGGTGCAGATAATCATAATGCGGGGAAAGTGCTTCAAGAGCCTCCTGACCATTTTCGCATGCAGTCATCATTCATATCCTCTATAAGATAAAATCACCCTCAGGGTCATAAACCACTGCCAGAGTATTGGACAAGCCCCATAGGTAGTTGTTCTGAGCCAGTAAAAGCATCTTAATTGACCTAAATGACAACAGTTATGTTATAAATATCTAGAATTTATGACCTGAGAAGGCATAATCACATCTTCCATCAGTTAAGTTTGCATAGGAGAAGCTTGGGGATTTAAGATAGGGCTGCAAGTTGGGGGAAATCTGATTAGCCTTAACTTTATGACAAACACAGAGCTAAGTGAGTCGGAGTGCTTTCAAGTTCCTGATCCCTGGGAGTTGAAGGCAGTGGTGTTTTAGAGTCAGAGTCGGTAAAAGCCACCCCGTCCCCTCCGTGCAGCTGTCATTTTATTGGCCTTGTAAAGTCTCGCGTTCACCATGACAAATCCAAGACCATATACCTGTGAAGAGGAGATGTTTTAGATTATGGGGTGCGCAGGAAGCAGACGGTGGGGTTAGAGGGTGAAAGCTAAAGGCTGGTGTATGTGTTTATGCTGCGCTGTCTTTGGAATGTGCAGAGTCACTGTGAAAAGCAAGTAAATGTTGCTCCAAAGAGCACAGCAGAGTCTGATGAGATGCCTCAGCCTTTTGGCATTTCAGTAGGTGAAATTCAAGGCAGAATTTAAAAATGAGTTTATGCATCTGAAAACACCACCGATCTTTCAAGTCAGTTGAAAAGTTAAACTTGGGTTTTTAAAACATGATATGTGTCCTAAAGGGTTTTTTTTGTTTTTGTTTTGTTTGTTTTTGTTTTTATTGAGGGAAATTACTAATATCAAGCAGCACTACTACATCTAAAGCGAAAACCCTAACAAAGCCAACCCATGAAAGGATGTGCGTTTTAAAAGAGACACATTATAGAGATAAATTTGATATCATTGATCAACCAGGTGATTGCCCCAGGACTCAGTGATCAGTGGAGGGGAGTCATCTTCATGGTAAAAAGCAAACGGCCAACTTAATCCCAGTTTGCAGAGCTTCAAGGTGAACAGTCATTTTGCAGGGCAATGAAGAGCTCAGGTTATCTATTTAATGCCAAAGTCTGTGAAGTCAGTGAAATTTCTTTAATGAATTTGAGAACATTCCTTCAAAGAAACCTCCAACTGAAACCAGTTGAGAGGCTAGTTGGCTTTAACTCTAGAGATGAAGTTTATCCTAGATTAAGCTGACATTTCAGTTTACTGTTTTATAATCTAGGGACAGAGTTCTGAATTCTGAGAGTAGTGCGATAGTGCTTTGGCAGCCGTACCCATCATTGATGTGGGGACCCTTTTAGTTTCCCATAGCTCCATCCACTGGTAAGGAGATTTCCCAACCAAAGGATCTTTTACACGTGAAATTCTTATACACGTGTCCATGTTCTAACAGTTTCTGAGGGTCAAATGGGTACTGAGGCATGCACTCAATTTGTTAATTCTCAGTGGGTATGAAACAAAACTTCCATTTTGATTTTATTTTTATCATACTTTCCACTCTTCCATACCCTTAAATCTTGCATATCCCAAATCCAGGATTCCATGCCTTACAATGTGAAAGAAATAGGAAATCTGGAACTGATTATGAAATTATGAAGCAAGGAGATGAAGAAAATGTACAGGGATAAGTGTACAAATGAATAAGCCCTGATAAGCACAAAGCCTGGTGCGAAGGACACATCACTGTGGGTTTGAACTTCTGTTTTCACGTTTCAACGTAATGCATTCTAGCATTTGCTTTGTGTAGTGCTTGGGGAGCTTTTGGTGTTAACAGAATTCTTTTCTAAAGAAATTCCTTTAGATTCCTTCAGAATTTGTCCAGTTTCCAGGTTCCAATAGGAAAAACATGGACGAGATTTTAATAGAAAAGCAGTGTTTCAGATTTTTCATTTGGCAAGCACCCTACTCTAGGGCTGCTCTTGTTTTATTAAGTGGAACAGGTCAGCTTAATAGAGGAGCTCTCAGCGTTTTACCCTGATTTAAGGGTAGAGAGGAGCATGGGCCACCAAGGAAATACACCCCCCTGGGATTTTGAGCCCACTTGTAGTTTCACTGTTCATTCTCATCTCATTGGAAAATATACTGGAATAACAACTATATGTGATGATAAATCAAGACCAAATCCTCTAACGTTCTTTACTTGTGTCTCCTTGAGAAAGGCAAACTGGATCTTTCCGTAAAGTTCTTTCAGATAGGGTTCTCTTCCTGGTGATCAGGAGAGTAGTGGTGGTGGCAGAATGTTTTATTTTTTAGCTTTAATGCTTTAACTGATTTTAAAGGCAATGCATTTTCATTATTTAAAAATTTCAAATAATTCAGAAGTCTTTGCAAAAGAATTCCACCGTCCAGAAATACTAACATTTTGATGAACTATGTGTCTTCCTAGTTCTTTTTCTATGTCAAGCCTCTGGGGAAAAAAAAGAATGAAATCATACTGTACATGTTTTTATAACTTGCTTTTTGAACTTAATGTTGTAGGTTGGACACCTTTTCACACTAACAGCTGTATACCTAAATACATATACATATATACATATATATATATACAGCATCCTTTTTCTAGCTGCAGAGTATAGAATTTTTGCATTATTTAACCAGTCCTTAATGATGAGAATGTAGTTCTTTTTAAATATTTCCTATGAGAATGCTATAGCTCCTTGTGCTTCACCTTTATGCACTTGTCCAATAATTTCTTTAGAATAAATTCCTAAAAGGAAAGTTGCACGTTTATGTTGATAAATATCGTGAAGTGACCTCCCAGAGAGGTTATGCCCATTCACCTTTCTTTCATGTCTTGAATGGCACTACCTCCCTGTACTACCTCCAAGTCTTTTGGTTTTGTTTTACTTTGCTTTTTCCAATTGAATTCCAGTTTGTACAGAGTTCTCAGAATTCTTCTTCTGGGTGGTAGGGTACAAAACCACAAAAACAACTCAAATGCTAAACTCCAAAGTCAGTTCAGGGAGGGAGAGATAAAAGATGTCCCTGCAGAACTGACCAGTATGGCCCGTGTGGCTTCTCTCCTGTCATTACAGTCCCCCGAGTTGAATTTTAGAGGTTTCTGGATGAGTTGCCTTTCCCGTTTCTTGGTGAGAACAGTTTTCTTTATTGTAGGTAAAGATTTGTAGGCCTTAGTCAAAAGAAGGGAAATGGCTGATGCTAGAAACAGGCAAGTGGCCCCACTTTCCTTGCACTCGACCTTACAAACACATGAAACAAAGTTCGGTTAACGGGTTGATTTTTGCTGGGCATACGTTTTGAATCTGTGGCTTCTTGGCCATTGAGGGGTCTGAGGTTCGGGGCCCTTTTATCCTTTTATTGGTGAATTCACTGAAGTGTAGGCAGACAGAAAATGTTCAAGTGGCAGGCAGATAAACTTGTTAAATCCCTGGGAGTCTTTCCTTCCTTACTCAGGGAGTTTATCATCTTGGCGGAGTTAAAAGGCAATTAGGCCTGCAGGTCTTTGCTGGCTTGTTTATTGGCGTTTTACACATGGGTGTTGAAGAGACAGGGCCGCTTTAAACATTCCTATCCTGCTGGCCGGAGGGGAATGAGACCTCAGCTCAACTCTAAGTCTCCTTGAGAGAGAGCCTTGCCAAAAAGTTGGAGGAAAATCGTTTAAATATAGTACCTGTGCCCCACGATGCTCATTGTTGGTGGAAAATTGCAGTCGGCTAGCTCCATGCTGTGTTACATTTCCTGGGAAATGGTTTTATGGAAGGGCGTTTGATGAAAAAGTTCATTCCTTTTGTAATTGTTAGCTGCCCCCATGGTGTTAGTTAAGGTAGAGACACACTGGAAATGTTTCTTGCTCCAAATCTCTCGGGCCAGCCCATTCATGAGAAGGGAAGGCTGTCAGTTTGAAGTTGGGTAGGGGACAGGTTCCCGCTAAGCCCCCTGGTCCTTCTGGTTCTCTGAGTCTCCCCAGGCAGGCTAATCCTGTGCAAAATTGTGAAGGAGGTAGGTCTTGGGTTTCTGCAACAATTTCTCCCTTTTCTCACACCCTCCCCTCCATCTGCCCGAAGCCTTTCACACTCATGTGTTAGTGAAGTAATAGGCGCCTCATCCCCACCGTCAGGAAATTTGTATTTTTTTGAGAGTGAGCTTGGGCACCCATCTCAGTGGAACTGATGAGAATTTCCAGGGCTCAGTATACCACCGTGGTTAAAAACACAGGTTCAGGAGTCAGGCACCCCGAGTTCAACTTATGGCTCTATGACTAATTTTGTGGCTCAAATCCCCTTTAATCTCAGGGGTTTTTTTATTTCATCCGTAAAAGAAAAACAAAGAGAATCTCTACCATGCCAGTTTGTTGAAAGAGTAAATAAAGTAACACGTGAAAAGTGCTTAGTACAGTGCCTGTCACATAAGAGTGCAATAAATAGTAGCCGTTATCATTATTAAAATATGCTTTGTTTATTCAACACACACATATACGTGTGTAATATGTGTATAGATATATGTATTATATACACACAGACACACTAAGTTAAATGAAATTATATTTTTGGACAAAACCTGTAATACCTTAGCTACCTTTATTTTACCAAGCTAGGGTGCTACTGAAATATAAAAACCTATCTGGATAAAATGAGAAAAATCCTTGCTCACGTCCAGAATACCTGGAATGTGAAGACTTGAGTTTCCACAACTGACTATTGTGCACAGCAGTCATTGGAACTCCTCTCCTAAATGGCTGCTCCGTATCCAAATCTTGGTTACTTAAGAGTTAGGCAGGGCTTCGCTGGTGGCGCAGTGGTTGAGAATCCGCCTGCCAATGCAGGGGACACGGGTTCGAGCCCTGGTCTGGGAGGATCCCACATGCCGCGGAGCAACTGGGCCCGTGAGCCACAACTACTGAGCCTGAGCGTCTGGAGCCTCTGCTCCGCAACAAGAGAGGCCGCGATAGTGAGAGGCCCGCGCACCGCGATGAAGAGTGGCCCCCGCTTGCCACAACTAGAGAAAGCCCTCGCACAGAAACGAAGACCCAACACAGCCAAAAATAAAAATAATAAATAAAATAATAAATTAAAAAAAAATTTTTTTAAAGAAAAAAAAAGAGTTAGGCACCCTGCCTTAATTTTCTCAACTAAAGAAAACACAATAGATAACTGTAGGTTTTGTTCCCAATCTGACCTTCCATGTTCTGAAACTAATTTGCCATAGTGTCTTGCCAGCGTCTGTGCAAGGACTTCCTCTTGCTGAGTAATGTGGTTCTGATTAAGGACATCCTATAAGACCCAGGAGGATCGCCTGAGAAGGAAACTGGTCTGAGGTGCAAGTGAATTTCCATCCTCCAGTCAGATATATGATATTGAAGACCAGAAGGTAGATGGAGTTTATCGTTAGGAAGACTCAGAAAAAGAGTTAAAGCAAATGGCTGACAAATTGGTTGTCTTTTATGCAAAAATGACAAGCAAGCTGGGCTCTTACCGAAAGAGGATATGCAGAGCCCTCAGGCCAAATGGCTCGGCAGTCAGCAGGCTTTTTGAAGTCTCTACTTGGATGCCACGACTTTTAACAAGACCTCTGCTGAATTGCCTCCTCATAAACATGTGAAATCTTAAATTTTACCTAAAATATCTGAGATGTGAAACTTAATTTTCACCTAAAATATCTGAGTTTCAACACCTATAATAATTCATTCCTCTCTTTAGTGCATGTGATGTTAGGGTGAAATGCCTGTGTTATGTACAAACATAGTATGTTTTTTTCCTGTCTACACTTTTATGAATTGGGTCATACATGCTAAAGCTTGCTTTATTCCACGATGATGCTAGACCTTTCCCTAGAGCCCATTAGGCACCAGCTCACCCCTGTGATAGCCAGGGGGTGACTCTGAGGAACTCTGGAGGATCCCATTTTGCTCTCCCTGGCTTCATGGAGGTTCTGCATCCATGGAGGGAAGGACGAAAAGTGGTATGCAGTGAGCAATGGAGTTTGGAGAGCTTGGAGTTTCTTTACCAAATATCTAAGAATATACTAATAGTTGTAACTCTAATGTGATTTTCTTGTTAATCTCTGTCAAACCATGAAATCTGATACGTTAGCCATGACTAAGCCGTGAAATTTGTCAACTTTGTCTGTGATTTACACAAGCTCTATTTAAAGAAGAAAAGTCTTAACACAAAGTGTGGAACATTACTTCCCAGCATGTTTTCCTCAGCTTGCCTCTAGTATCTTGTGACAACAAGTAAGAAGAGAGTGTATCTCTTGTGCTGTTTCAAGGACCAAGGATGGATAAGATAAAGCCCAAAACTAAATCTTTATTTTCCTTTGAGATGATAAATATGAACATGGTAGATCTGCTTAGTAGATGTCAATAAGTGTTAAATAAGGTTCAAAAATAGTTTTATGATTCATATCATTGGGCATTCCTTAAAGTGATAGATTCTTTGTTTTCAAGAGAAGACAAATGAGTAAAACCTGTATTTTTTTTTTTTTGAGTCACAAATTGTAGAGTTAATCTCTTCAATATAGTAGAGTGGCTATGGGTGTAGGCTCTGGAACTTGAAATCCCTTTTTGTCATTGGCTACCTGGGTGACTTTGTATAAGTCACTTAATTTTTTTTCCCCTCAGTTTTCTCTTCTGAAAAATAAGACTAATAATACTGAGAAGTACTTTAGGAGTGAGGGCATAAAAGAGATACTATCTCTAATGCACAGAGCTGGGCACACATGTCCTTTATCCATGTGGGCTCCTGTTATACTTGGTATAACATTATCTAATGATATAATAGATCATGGGGTATCCTTGTTACCGAAAGGAAATTTGATTAAATTAAGTTCACGTACTTGGGAAAAGTATTTATTTTACCAAAGGAAAACTGGGCAGTGTTTGAATGTTCCATATGAAGAAAGGGAGAGCAGCACAAAGGAAGAAAAACATGTTGCAGAACTAAAGAGTGGTGAGGGCCAGGGTGTCTTTCTCTCCTCTCCCTGCCAAATGCCTTTTTTCCCAAACGCCCAGATCTTCCCCACTGTCTCCTGACCTCTGCTCTATAGAGTCAGAATCAGATAACCAGGTGACTGAGAACCTTGATGACTTTGGTGACTTATAGTCCAGTGGTTTTGAAAGTTTTTGTTTTTTTTTTTAAACATTAAATCTTGTGCAGTGCTCCAGGGTCTAAAATGACCCTTCTCAGATGCCTTTCAGCTAGATCCCTGGGACATAAGCTGTGGAAACAGTGTTGGGCCAATCTGTTCATTTTACAGACAGTGACCCTCAAGTCCGTGGAGTTCAGGCGAGTTGCTCCAGTTCTCACCACTGCTGGCTGAGAGCAGCCTGGCCATGTCTTCTTGCCTTACCCAGTTCCTGTGCCATTACCCTGACTTCCCTTCCCGCATCAACGGGAGGAAGAGAAAAGCAAGGAGCGTAAGATTTCAGGATAGCTTTCGTCAATTTGCCTAGGCTCTTCCCGCATCCTTGGACCCTTGAGAGGTCCACGATCATTGTTATAGAATCTATGAACCTCCCTTCCCCCTAGAAATTCTATGCAAAATATTGTATGGATCCATACATTTTTCTATGAAGAAGGTCTATAACTTTTATCAGATTCTCTCAAAGGGGTTTATGACCTCAAAAGGGTTAAGAACAATTTCCTTATAATTTGTGCCTGTAAAAGTCACAATTCTAGTTCTGATTGTGAGTTGCAAGGTTAACAATTACATCCAATTTCTTAACCTTTCAAAGCAAATGTGGCATATAAGCCTTTGAGTGCCAGGCTTGCTTGTAAAACAGCAGTTGGGTCCTGAGTTCGTCTGGTTGTTTATGCAGCTTTGGTTTTCAGCCCGAATCCTAGCTGGAACTAGTTTCTAACCGTCTTTGAACCTAGATGGTTCAAATTTGCTAATATAATGTATGTCTTTTTTCAATGCTTCAAAAAAGTGCACTTATTTCTAGACCTGAACTTTGATTTACTTGCTTAGTTCTGCTTTGACCCTGGATTAAGGTGTCAGATTTCATAAATAAAAATACAGTATACCTAGTTATATTTGAATTTAAGATAAACAATAAATAATTTTTTAGCAGAGCTTTTGAGAAGGGGAAGAAAAATGGATCAGCTCTGCCGATATGCAAAGAGCCCTCTTTCAACCCTAGAACTTGTGTTGCAAAAATTAACGGAAGTTTATTATAAACGAGCACAGGATCTTTTTTGAGGTGATGGAAATGTTCTAACACTGATTTATGGTGATGTCTGCACCACAAATAAAGTTATTCAAGATCCTTGAACTTTACACTGAAGATGAATGAACTTGACAGCATGTAAATTACAGCTCAGAAAACTGTTGAAAAAGATTGCAGGGTAGCTTTATAAAAACTGTTGCTTAATTTTTTATTCAGAGTTTCATACTAATTTGAGAAGATGATGAAAACCACAAATCCACTCCTCAGAATAAAGCATGAAAGTGCTTACGCCAAATTTTGCATACAATTTCTAGATCTGCTGAAGCTCATCTCTAGAAGCCAACTCCTGCCTTAACCCGGATTCCACACACTGTTAACATCCTTTTCTGGAAATTGGCAGTAAGGCTTCTCAGTGGCAAAAGCAAGGATTCGCTGCTCTTAGAAGTTCTGTTCAGTAATGACTGTGAGGGTGACCTGTGACACCTGCCACCCCAGTGAAGCTGTCTCTCCCCTACTTCACACTGAGAAGGACATGGGGAGGGCAGTACTTGTCTTAGGGTGTATGTAGAACCCTGGATTTTGTGCTTTTAACAGCGGCACATGCCTGCTCAAGCAGACTCATGTTCTCACCTTGACTAACTTCTTTGGTGCAAACAAAATTTTCATGTGCCAGTGTGTGGACTCACTCAGGAGGCACTTCCATCAAAACACAGAAAATTCATCGTGTGATTTTAACACCAGCTGGAACTGGGAAGTGGTCTGCTCTTCTCTTTTATCTCTGTTGATGTAGCCAGGTGAAACATAGGCAGGCCAGGGTGAATGATTTCAGTGGAAAGGGAGTGGGGGGGGGGATGCTCATCCACAGGAAAAGTGTGCCCTGAGACATTCATTCTTTATGTATCAAGAGTTAAAGACCCGCTCCTCCAGATTTAATTACTAAATTTTACAAAGGACAGTTCTTTTTTTTTTTGATTATATAATTATTATTTTAATGGAGAACTCAAACCAAATCTAAAATTATTAACATATAGTTATGATTTATAAAATAAAAGGATATAGAGGAAACTATTTTGCCCATTCCCCAGCATATTCTTTTTTTTTTTTTTAACATCTTTATTGGAGTATAATTGCTTTACAATGGTGTGTTAGTTTCTGCTGTATAACAAAGTGAATCAGCTATATGTATACATACATCCCCATATCCCCTCCCTCTTGCGTCTCCCTCCCACCCTCCCTATCCCAGCCCTGTAGGTGGTCACAAAGCACCGAGCTGATCTCCCTGTGCTATGCGGCTGCTTCCCACTAGCTATCGGTTTTACATTTGGTAGTGTATATATGTCCATGCCACTCTCTCACTTTGTCTCAGCTTACCCTTCCCCCTCCCCACATCCCAAGTCCATTCTCTAGTAGGTCTTTGTCTTTATTCCCGTCCTGCCCCTGGGTTCTTCATGACCTTTTTTTTTTTTTTTTTTTTTAAGATTCCATATATATGTGTTAGCATACGGTATTTGTTTTTCTCTTTCTGACTTCACTCTGTATGACAGACTGTAGGTCCATCCACCTCACTACAAATAACTCAATTTCGTTTCCTTTTATGGCTGAGTAATATTCCATTGTACATGTGCCACATCTTCTTTATCCATTCATCTGTCGATGGGCACTTAGGTTGCTTCCATGTCCTGGCTATTGTAAATAGAGCTTCAGTGAACATTGTGGTACATGACTCTTTTTGAATTATGGTTTTCTCAGGGTATATGCCCAGGAGTGGGATTGCTGGGTCGTATGGTAGTTCTATTTTGAGTTTTTTAAGGAACCTCCATACTGTTCTCCATAGTGGCTGTATCAATTTACATTCCCACCAACAGTGCAAGAGGGTTCCCTTTCCTCCACACCCTCTCCAGCATTTATTGTCTGTAGACTTTTTGATGATGGCCATTCTGACTGGTGTGAGATGATATCTCATTGTAGTTTTGATTTGCATTTCTCTAATGATTAGTGATGTTGAGCATCCTTTCATGTGTTTGTTGACAATCTGTATATCTTCTTTGTAGAAATGTCTGTTTAGGTCTTCTGCTCATTTTTGGATTGGGTTGTTTGTTTTTTTGATATTGAGCTGCATGAGCTGCTTGTGAATTTTGGAGATTAATCCCTTGTCAGTTGCTTCATTTGCAAATATTTTCTCCCATTCTGAGGGTTGTCTTTTTGTCTTGCTTATGGTTTCCTTTGCTGTGCAAAAGCTTTTTAAGTTTCATTAGGTCCCATTTGTTTATTTTTGTTTTTATTTCCATTTCTCTAGGAGGTGGGTCAAAAAGGATCTTGCTGTGATGTATGTCATGGAGTGTTCTGCCTATGTTTTCCTCTAAGAGTTTGATAGTGTCTGGCCTTACATTTAGGTCTTTAATCCATTTTGAGTTTATTTTTGTGTATGGTGTTAGGGAGTGTTCTAATTTCATTCTTTTACATGTAGCTGTCCAGTTTTCCCAGTACCACTTATTGAAGAGGCTGTCTTTTCTCCATTGTATATTCTTGCCTCCTTTATCAAAAATAAGGTGACCATATGTGCGTGGGTTTACCTCTGGGCTTTCTATCCTGTTCCTTTGATCTATATTTCTGTTTTTGTGCCAGTACCATACTGTCTTGATTATTGTAGCTTCGTAGTATAGTCTGAAGTCAGGGAGCCTGATTCCTCCAGCTCTGTTTTTCTTTCTCAAGATTGCTTTGGCTATTCGGGGTCTTTTGTGTTTCCAAACAAATTGTGAAATTTTTTGTTCTAGTTCTGTGAAAAATCCATTGGTAGTTTGACAGCGATTGAATTGAATCTGTAGATTGCTTTGGGTAGTATAGTCCTTTTCACAATGTTGATTCTTCCAATCCAAGAACATGGTATATCTCTCCATCTGTTTGTATCATCTTTCATTTCTTTCATCAGTGTCTTATAGTTTTCTGCGTACAGGTCTTTTGTCTCCTTAGGTAGGTTTATTCCTAGGTATTTTTATTCTTTTTGTTGCAATGGTAAATGGGAATGTTTCCTTAATTTCTCTTTCAGATTTTTCATCATTAGTGTATAGGAATGCAAAAGATTTCTGCGCAGTAATTTTGTATCCTGCTACTTTACCAAATTCATTGATTAGCTCTAGTAGTTTTCTGGTAGCATCTTTAGGATTCTCTATGTATAGTATCTTGTCATCTGCAAACAGTGACACTTTTACTTCTTCTTTTCCAATTTGGATTCCTTTTATTTCCTCTTCTTCTCTGATTGCTGTTGCTAAAACTTCCAAAACTGTTGAATAATAGTGGTGAGAGTGGGCAACCTTGTCTTGTTCCTGATCTTAGTGGAAATGGTTTCAGTTTTTCACCATTGAGAACGATGTTGGCTGTGCGTTTGTCATATATGGCCTTTATTATGTTGAGGTAAGTTCCTTCTATGCCTACTTTCTGGAGGGTTTTTGTCATAAATGGGTGTTGAATTTTGTCAAAAGCTTTTTCTGCATCTACTGAGATGATCATATGGTTTTTCTCCTTCGATTTGTTAATATGGTTTATCACATTGATTGATTTGCATATATTGAAGAATCCTTGCATTCCTGGGATAAACCCCACTTGGGCATGGTATGTGATCCTTTTAATGTGCTGTTGGATTCTGTATGCTAGTATTTTGTTGAGGATTTTTGCATCTATGTTCATCAGTGATATTGGCCTGTAGTTTTCTTTCTTTGTGACATCTTTGTCTGGTTTTGGTATCAGGGTGATGGTGGCCTCGTAGAATGAGTTTGGGAGTGTTCCTCCCTCTGCTATACTTTGGAAGAGTTTGAGAAGGATAGGTGTTAGCTCTTCTCTAAATGGTTGATAGAATTTGCCTGTGAATCCATCTGGTCCTGGGCTTTTGTTTGTTGGAAGATTTTTAATCACAGTTTCAATTTCGGTGCTTGTGATTGGTCTGTTTATATTTTCTGTTTCTTCCTGGTTCAGTCTCAGAAGGTTGTGCTTTTCTAAGAATTTGTCCGTTTCTTCCAGGTTGTCCATTTTATTGGCATAGAGTTGCTTGTAGTAATCTCTCATGATCCTTTGTATTTCTGCAGTGTCAGCTGTTACTTCTCCTTTTTCCTTTCTAATTCTGTTGATTTGAGTCAAAGGACAGTTCTTTATACAGCTCATAAAAGTCCCTGTGGACCTCTGCTAGACCCTCCAGACAACTACTTCTATTTTTCTATTATTGTTTATTCTAAATGTTACCTCTACCAAACAAAAAACAGTAAGCCTAAAAGAACAATGGGAGGAGGGCCAAGGCCCTTCAGAGATGCCTTTATTTTTACTCTTTCTCCATTTGAGACACTGTCACACCCTAGCAGTCAGAGCTCACTGGTTGCGGGAGAGAAGTTAGGGGCAATAAGATGGGACAGCTGGATCGTGGTGATAGCTAGAGGGGAAGGCTGCCTGGGAACTGAGGAAGCAGTGGGGCCTCAGCTCTGATCATCTGAACTCCCCTAATACACCTCTCCATGCACTGAGGCATTAGGACTTCTAGTGAGAGAAACTGCTAGAATCCTAACATTTTCATCCAGTGACGCCCCAACAAAGGCCAGGCTTTACACGCAAACCAACCTGGTTCTTTTGACAGACTTGATCAGAAGTCAGTACTTTGGGGCCTCCCTGGTGGTGCAGTGGTTGAGAATCCGCCTGCCAATGCAGGGGACATGAGTTCAAACCCTGGTCCAGGAAGATCCCACGTGCTGTGGAGCACCTAAGCCTGTGTGCCACAACTACTGAGCCTGCGCTCTAGAGTCCGTGAGCCACAACTACTGAGCCTGTGAGCCACAACTACTGAAGCGTGCCTAGAGCCTGTGCTCTGCAGCAAGAGAAGCCACCTCAATGAGAAGCCCGCGCACCTCAATGAAGAGTAGCCCCCCACTCACTGCAACTAGAGAAATCCCATGCAAAGTAACGAAGACCCAACACAGCCAAAAATAAATAAAATAAATAAATAAATGAAAAAGCAGTCAGTGCTTTGAGGTGTGCAGAAGTTTGTGCCTTAAAGCCTCACTGAAATCCCACTACTGTGGAATTCCTAGGCTGGTCTCAGCTACCTGCTAATGTGAAGATATACAGTCAGCCCTCCATATCCGTGGGTTCCACATCTGCAGATTCAACGAACTGCAGATCAAAAATATTTGAAAAAAATTCCAGAAAGTTCCAAAAGCAAACCTTGAATTTGCCATGCTCCAGCAACTATTTACAGAGCATTTATCAATATGTTGTGTACAACTGTTTACATAACATTTACATTGTATTAGGTGTAGAGAGGATTTAAAGTATACTGGAGGATGTGCCTAGGTTATATGCAAGTACTATGCCACTTTATATAAGGGACTTGGGCATCCACGGATTCTGATATCCACTAGGTGTCCTGAAACCAATTCCCCAGAATACTGAGGGAATGTGGCTAATTAACTCATTGAGAGGGCAAACCAATTCAACCCCTTTCTTCAAGGCTTCACAATGCATATTGCTTATATAATGAATTCTGTCTTCTCATTCAAGCAATCGTGAAGGAAGGACCTCTGCCAGCCCACTCTTATTTACTGCTGGCATGTGGAAGAGAGTAAATGCCTTTCTTTAAAAAATATTCTATTAATCCATCAGTCTTGCCTATTTTAAGTGTCTTTGCCCATATTTGTCCAAATAAGTGAGACTACCATTTTTGGCGTTTTCTCTACAGGGTGAGTTTCATTTCTGTTTGAAACCAGACTATTCCACCTTTTTGGCTGAACCTGAATTCAAGAAACCCAGCAACAATCTTAAGGTTTAATTTTCTTTCCTGTGGAAATGAGAAGCCACATACCCACTTTGGAACTCACTGTATAGACACTTGTTCTTCACTTGTAATTTTCTCCTCCACATCCTTTTCCTCTCCCTGATCTTTAGGTAAAATTATTTCTATTTGATATACCTTTTCCCCACTTTGGTCCTTAATGGGTCAGTTAGTCTTATGTGACTTCCTGGCCCTGATAGAAGGCAGTATTGAGATCCTGGGTCTTTTTGTTCAACCAGTTCTAAGGAGCATGTTGGTTCCTTCACTCCTCACACTTTAATGAGAAGACATCATAATACTCAAAGATGCTGCAAGGAAAATCCAATAAATACCTCAGATGTTCTATTAAAGCAGTGATTCTCAACCAGAGCTGATATTAGCCCCGACTCCTGGACATTTGGCAGTGTCCCCTAGAGACATTTCTGGATGTCCATTGTGGAACAGGGATGCAGCTGACATCTAGTAGGTAGAGGCCAGAGGACTCTGCTACACATCCTTTAGTGCATAGGCAGTTCCAACAGCAAAGAATCATCTGGCCCCAAACTTGAGGAGTGCCAAGGTTGAAAATCCTGTGATAGAAGAATTCTTGCTCTTTTTTCTTTTCCCTCAAGGCCTGGGATAAGAGAAAAAAGAAAGAAATGCTCCATTTTGATGAGTGTGTATGTCATCAGTTCTTACATCCCACGCAGATCCAGGAATTGGAGAGCACAGGGGTACCACTGAGCAGGGCAAAGTGCAAGGTCAAGGCAGGTCTTCTTGGCTCCAACAGCTGTCTCAACTCCAAAGAGAGACAACTTTGACCAAAGCAGAGGACCAAAAGTTATAAGGATGTCTAGTATGTGATAAAAATCATTTTGCAGGTTAAAGTGCTTCCTTCTGCCCATAAAATGGTATGTTTTTTAAATAACTCAAAAATAGGAGGCACTTAACTGTGATGTGAGCAGGAGACAGGGCTGCTGCTCGGAGCCACAGTCAATTAATTCCATCCTTGTAATCAAGCCTATCCAAGCTGTAGGTGGTAGCACTCTTCATATGTTCTCCAGTGTACTGGTGACTTACTCCATGTTCTAAATGCCCCTACTGTCAACACAAAGGGATTCAAGGAGTTTCCTGGAACCAGTTTATCTCTCTGCATCTCTTGGCTCCATTATCCCTCACTCCTTTGGTGGTAGCAAGATGGCTGCTCAACTGCCAGATTGTACCTCCTCTCTCATGAAAGCCCAAGAGTAAGACTCTTTCCCAAGATTCTCAGTGTGTCTCACTGGCTTTGGTTGGGTCATGTGCTCACTCCTGAACAAATGCTGTGGCTAGGAGAATGCTAGGAGCTGATTGGCTGAGGCCTAGGTTACTGCATACCCCGGAGCTGGAGTGGAGCCCCGTGTCATGCACATGAGCTGCAAGTGGGGTGGATGTGTTACCTCAAAGGGAAATTGGGGTAAGATATGAAAATAGGAGGAATGGATGCCCAGGAGAATAAAGACACGTGTGCGTGCGCGTGTGCACATGCACACACATGCACACACACACACACACACACACACACACACACACTACTTGCTATTAACAGGCTTTGGATTCTGTGGTGGAAGTTACGCAGCTAAGCCATTACCTAGCTGCGTAACTTGAGATAACGTCAAACTCTCCCAACCTCCTTTTTCTCCTCTGAAACATGGAAGTAACAACACTATTAGGGTGGTTATGAAAAATCAAGCAAGTATCTTGGGATATTAGAAGGGTTGTGCAAACAAGTGGTGGCAGTAGTGTTAGATGCATTTAGTTAGTGAATTTAGTTCAGCTTCTAGAGTCTAGAAGAATCTAGACCAGCTACAATCCACACAGCTGGTCCATGCAGGCCTTCGAAGCCAGTGTCTAAATTTATCCAGTTGTCATTGTTGCAGGTCAGTTTGAAATCTTCTGAGGTCAATGATTGAGGTAATTGATCCACTTGCTGTGGATCTTGAAAAAGTCTCTGTTAAATGACATAATTGGTTTTAATTATATAATTACGGCACTTAAAGTGTGGGGGTGAAAGGTTACTATTATATTTAGAAGTGAGATCCCCAAATGAAGCAAGGGCGTGTAAGCCAGTGTTTCTTCGAATTTCTCTTTTTATTTTTTCAGAGGGAAGTCAGAGTAGGCTGGCCTTGGCCCTGGCCATTTTGGATGATTATCTTGAATGAGGTAGCGCTGGGGCCGCTCATGGCATCATAGGAACCTTTGTAAAGAGACGGGAAAGGGCTTCCGTAAAGACCTCATTGTGATCTGAAGTTAATGAGCGGTGGGAACTCAACTGTCAGCAATTGAATCTGATTGGGCAGGGTAATTATATGATTGCCTCGGGTGTTTGCACACGCACAGGGATATTTTTATTGGACAAAACCTAATTGCTTACTTACTTAGTGGAGCGAAAACCTAAACAAATTTGTGTTGTCATAGGTTAAAAAGACATCCTTTCTTTGTCTCTAAAATAGCTGCCTGCTCGTTTCGTTCTGTCTTCAATCAAGGATTTTGTTTGCAGGCCTTGAATTATATGATAATATGAAAATGTAAAGGAAAGCTACTTTGGACTGTGCGTTTTGGTAAAAACGTGCTTATTGCCATGTCTTAAACCATCCCCTACAATGGTCTCTTTCATAATGCACAGGCAGCTAGAACCTTGGGCAACACTCAAGCTACTGGGACTTTCACAGGTTTTTTTGTTGTTGTTGTTTGTTTTGTTTTCCTGCGTGGAGGCCCCTGCAAGATTGGCTTCTTAAACTGTCTGGTTTTCCTTAGCTGCATAAGGCAAGTGGGAGGTATCATGTCTGTGGTAGTCTTTTAGACATCAGAAACACCAAGGATAAGAGCAGCAAAGCAAAGAGCCCCCTCTGTGATTTTCTGGGGACTTGGAGGAAAGGGAAGGGCAAAGTGAGAGAGCCAAAGGGAAGAAGCCTTGGGGCTCCCACTTTGGGGATGCCAAGTTAGTGTTGGGCCTCGTGTCGTTTCAGCTGTCCTGAGTGAGCTTGGCATCTCACTTTACCTGTAATGCTGGTGTGCAGAAAACAGATTGCTGCAATTGGGTCTATTCTGTAGCACTTCAAGTCCACATTATTGTTTCACTTTTTTTCCTATCTTCTTATAGAACAAACTATTTTCTATGTTCTTTCCTTTCCTGGGATCCTACTTGGAAGAGTGTGAAACACAACTGGATTGTGGGGATTGGAGGAGCACCTTGTGATGAAAGCTGCCGACTCCAGATCTGGTGCCTTTGTTGAGTATAGGATTATGGCCTGGACAGTGGCTGAGAACAAAGGACATTCAGCCCCTCAGACCAACCATGATTTCTCATCTCAGATTCGGACACATGCTGACATATCCCAGTCTTGTCTGGCTAACTCCATGGGTCCTCTAGGCTCAGCGTTAAATGTCACTTTTTCTGGGAATCCTTCCTTGACCACCCACCTCCATTCTGGGTTGGCTGCCTTTGCTTTGTGCTCCACTGCACCCTCTAGGTTCCTTTACACACTGTCCTTTAATTGCTTGTCTCACTGTCCAGAATAGCCCATAAACTCCGTGAGGGCAGGGCTTGTGTTTATATGTGTCACTACTGTCTCCCCAGAGCCTGGCACAGTGCCTGGTGAGTGTGTTTGGAATGACTGAATGGGGAAAGGAATGGTTGCTGGGTGTCCTCGGGAATCATGCTGTGTGCTGCCTGGGCTTCCCTACCCTTGCTGTTAATACCACTCTCTTGTTGCTTATAATTTTCATTGCCCCAGATGATCCAGCTCTGTCGGAGGCATGGAGGCACAGTCAAATCTCATGCTGTACATTGATCACCTGTCCAACCTTTGCCTAGAGTGGGAGCCCCCAGTTCCTTCAAGAGATCCAACTTTACGTGTCTGTAAAGAAGAAGAGGAGGAGGGAGACAGCGGGGAGGATCCGGTGGCAGTTTAACACCAGAGCAGGTCCCATGTTTACTTTTACCCTTTCGGAGGTGGGTAACTGCAAATGCCATGGGGAGTTGGGTTTTAGGGACTCTGAATATTGATCTTGGATTTGGGGTCTCATATGTACTTTGTGTTTTGCTAGAGTGTAGGGGTTGCTATTTTTGTGGTTAAATCATAGCCAGACTGTTCCATGAATTCCCACCAGTATAGAACAAAAATCCAGGTTCATCATCCACATGAAGTAAATTGTCCATTGGCTTCCGGTTGTTTGTGTCTTGCTATGTGGATAGAGAGTACGGTTCATTCATTGGTTCCTATTTCATGACTATTTATCATTTGCTTTTCAAGGCCTATGATTTTCAACAGATTTTCTTGTTTTGAAACTCTGGCTTTTGATGTTTTAAATTCCTCCCTCCTTGGTCAACCTCTTAGACCATGAGATCCCGAATAACTACTGAATAGATGAGATTTCATTTAGGACCACCCATCTGTGGTGGTCTAGTCCCAAACAGTCCTGGGGTATGTCTAACCAGCTTTTTCCCTAAGCAGAATGTGAATTTGTGACCCTGTAGACCTTAGGCAAAAGGGCTTCCTGTTGAACCCCTCAAGCACCCAGCCATCCCTAAGTTTGTACTGCCTGTTGTTGGTTGGGCTATGATAACAGTTTCTGGATGGATGGACGTGTGCACATGGAAACTGCAGCCTCACGTGTGGAGAGGCAAGGTAAACCCTCAGAGACCCTGGGTGCTTCTTGCGTAGCAGTCTGTGCCAACTATCCTAGGTCTGAAGTATATTCTCCCTCTGTTGGTTCTTTTTTTTTTTTTTAATTTCTATTGGAATATAGTTGATTTACAGTGTTGTGTCAGTTTCAGGTGTACAGCAAAGTGACTCAGTTATACATATACACATATCCACTCTTTTTTAGATTCTTTTCACATATAGGTCATTACAGAGTATTGATTAGAGTTCCCTGTGCAGTAGGTCTTTATTAGTTATCTATTTTATATATAGTAGTGTGTATATGTCAATCCCAATCTCCCAATTTATCCCTCCCCCCCACCTTACCCCCCTGGTAACCATAAGTTTGTTTTCTACATCTGTGACTCTATTTCTGTTTTGTAAATAAGTTCATTTGTACCATTTTTTTAGATTCCACATATAAGCGATATCATATGATATTTGTCTTTCTCTGTGTGACTTACTTCACTCAGTATGACAGTGTCTAGGTCCATCCATGTTGCTGAAAATGGCATTATTTTGTTCTTTTTGTGGCTGAATAATATTCCATTGTATATATGTATCACATCTTCTTTATCCATTCCTGTGTTGGTGGACATTTAGGTTGCTTCCATGTCTTGGCTATTGTAAATAGTGCTGCAATGAACATCGGGGTGCCTCTATCTTTTCACATTACGGTTTTCTCTGGGTATATGCCCAGGAGTGGGATTGCTGGATCATATGGTATTTCCTTTTTTTTTTTTTAATAAAGTAATTAATTTATTTATTTATGGCTGCATTGGGTCTTCGTTGCAGTGGCTTCTCTTGTTGCAGAGCATGGACTCTAGACACACGGGCTCAGTAGTTGTGGCTTGCGGGCTCTAGAGCACAGGCTCAGTAGTTGTGGCGCACGGGCTTAGTTGCTCCACAGCATGTGAGATCTTCCCGGACCAGGGCTCGAACAAGTGTCCCCTGCATTGGCAGGCGGATTCTTAACCACTGTGCCACCAGGGAAGTCCCTGGATCATATGGTGTTTCTGTGTTTAGTTTTTTATGGAACCTCCATACTGTTCTCCATAATGGTTATACCAATTTACATTCCCCCCAACAGTGTAGGAGCGGTCCCTTTTGTCCACACCCTCTCCAACATTTATTGTTTGTAGATTTTCTGATGATGGCCATTCTAACTGGTGTGAGGTGGTACCTCATTGTAGTTTTGATTTGCATTTCTCTAATAATTAGTGATGTTGAGCATCTTTTCATGTGCTTTTTGGCCATCTGTATGTCTTCTTTGGAGAAATGTCTATTTAGATCTTCCACCCATTTTTTGATTGGGTTGTTTGATTTTTTGACATTGAGCTGCATGAGCTGTTTGTATATTTTGGAAATGAATCCCTTGCAGGTCTCATTGTTTGCAAGTATTTGCTGCCTCTGTTGGTTCTGAGTCTCTATTTACTTTGCATTCTTCAGCTGCATATCTGCTTTGGCATAATAAGCACGTAAATTAGAAACTTTGGGGGTTCCTTCAAGAAAGAGAGTTTAAACGACCTCATCTTATAGTATGTGTGTTCGCCAGTGCTGTGTGCTTTGAACCAAACAGGGATGGGCCATGGTGAGCTTTATTCCTGAATCCAAGGAAAGTTTAGTTGAATTTTCAGTTTTGGAATAGCACCAACAGATGCCTCACCACCTCATATCCTTTCTGGACTGAGGCAGGTAATTACTGCCTACACAAATAAATCACATACTTTTGCAAAAGAAAAAAAAATCTTTGAATGACATTTGATTTATAATTAAACTTGGCGATGCAGTCTCTGAAGTGTCTCATCTTGTCTAATCACAATGATCTATTTCCTTTCAGAGTACTTCTGCGTGTAGGGGTTAGTCCTCTTGTTATCATCACATAATATGGGGATGGGAATAACTTAAGAAAAGAAAAAGAAAAATTAGAATAAATGATTGCCATTTTAGGTCAAAGTCAAACCACTGATTGTTTCTATTTGTGTTTTTTAAAAAACATTTTTACGTCCCTTCATTGACTGATTTATTCTGCAAACAGATTTAAACACTGGCTTTCTAAGTGCCCTGCCTGCACCAGCAACCTCCTTCCCAGCATCACCTGGGAACTTGTTAGAAATCCAGAGTCTCAGGCCCCACCCAGACCTACTGAATTAGAAACTCTGCACGTGGGGTCCAGCACACTGGGTTTGAATGAACTCCCTGATGATTCTGCTGCACACAAAAGTTTGAGAACTATTGGTTTAAAACTCCTGTGAATTCATGAGGTGAGGGCATTAGTAGGCGTTTACCTCTAACCCTGTCATCCAGGAGCTTGAAATTCAATCATGGGCACAAAGCATAAATTCATCAGACAGTTAGGCAGCATGATGTTTATAAAATGTAAATTACATCATACACTCACTTCCTAAGTCCCTCCAGGCAGTTCCCTTTGTACTCGAAATAAATGTAAAGGCTTGCTGAGACCTACAAGGCCTGGCATGCTCCCTCCCCTGCCTACCTGCCCAGCTCATCTGGTGCTATTTCCCCCCCACCCCTAACCTGTGCTCTGCCACACCACACTGGCCTTCTTTCTGGTCCTCAAACATGCCCCCTGAGTGTGGTGTCAGCAGGGATACAGAGGAAGGGGAAGGAAGAGAGAAAATTGCTAAGGGTAAAAAGTAGAATTGGTCACTAAAGCATTTTTTAATTCGGTATAATATTTCTAAACCAATATCCCCATTGGGCAATGTATTTATATGTTGATTCTTATATATATTGATTGAATAATATGTTAATGTGATAATATTAGTGGGCCCATCTTGTAGTGGAGCAAAGTCTGAAACGACTCTCTGAATCGTTAAGGAAATATTCACTGTGGTTTAGTTTAACTTTCATGTCATGGATTTGTATCAGTTTCTCTTTCTGAGAGTTGGCCGGGCAGGCACAGTGCTCAGCCACACACCACACGCGGGAACTGAATAAACATGCCGGAGACCCCAGCTGCTGAACGTGAAATCATTTGTGTGGCACCAGAACATTGGTGGAGCCGACGCATGCATCTTGCTGTCTTCACTTAGTTTTAGGATAGATAGTGACCATGTTTGTTCGGTTTTGTCTTTGTAAAAAATTATCTGTGAATGCCCGTTTTGATCTTTGGGATATTAAATGTACCCTGTGATTAGGCAACAAAGTAGATGTTTGGATTTTTATTGAATGTGAAAAAATAGTCTCTCAGGATTCTCTCCATAATGAGAAAGGGGAAACACATTTTTTTTTTAATTAATTAATTTATTTTTGGCTGTGTTGGGTCTTCGTTTCTGTGCGAGGGCTTTCTCCAGTTGCGGCGAGTGGGGGCCACTCTTCATCGTGGTGCGCAGGCCTCTCACTGTCGCGGCCTCTCTTGTTGCGGAGCACAGGCTCCAGACGCGCAGGCTCAGTAGTTGTGGCGCACGGGCCCAGTTGCTCCGCGGCATGTGGGATCCCCCCAGACCAGGGCTCGAACCAGTGTCCCCTGCATTGGCAGGCAGACTCGCAACCACTGCGCCACCCCGGAAGCCCGGAAACATATATTTTAAATACGATTTGTTGGAAAAAAAAAAAAAAACCAAAACTTAAATGTGAGGCAAAGGGTTTCTTAAAGATTTTAGAACAGCGGCAGTGGTTTTTTGGTTTTGTTTTTTTTTTGTCTTGACTTTGTTTTCACTCTCCACAGCTCTTTCACAGTAACGGACTGTCTCGTAAGTGTAGCATCTCTGGTTTGGGGCGTTATTTGCTTTTTGGGGAGACTCTCATTTGAGATCTTCAGTAGAGGAGGGAAAGGTGGGTTGGTGGAGCCATCAAGGAGAGTGGGTGGTGGAGGTGTGCTCGGTCCTGGTAACCTTTCAACTTCACCTTGCCTTGTAAAGTTTAAAGTTCTCCCAGGAAACGGAGGCAAGTCTCCTACTGTGTGACCAAGCTCCCTGACTGACCAGGAAGCCCTTCCTATTGGAAGACGAAGCTAGTCAGCCTCATGTGCCTGGGGATGCACAGTGAATGCCCTGCCCCTGCCCTCAGGGAGCCCACAGCCAAGAGGCCGGGAGACTTCAGCAAATATCTACATGAAAAAAGGTGCATTTTCGCACTTTGAAAGGCAATCTGAAGGATGAGAGAGCCATGAGAGCAGAGAACAGAGAAGCAGGCTCCCAGTTCTCTTTGGACAGGTGATTGAAGCTGAGAATTGAAGTTGTTATTTTGGTTGTGTGTCGAGGTTGGTGGCATGGTGGGGGGTGAGGAAGAGTGTCCCTGGGGAGCTGGCACCACCTCGCATGCTAGCTGGGACTCTGCCTATAGAGGCTGCCACAGCAGAGAATCTTCTGAGCAACCACATGGGTGAAAACACCCAAAGACTCACTGCAGAGTGAACCCAGGGGAGGGTCTCTTCCCCCAGGAGAGACTGAGTTTTCCCAGTGTCCACTAACAGCACCAGTACCACTGTGCCCAAGTGTGAGGCCAGCACCTTGGCATTTATTTCTCTTCCTTTTGTTGCTTCCTCTAACTCTTTCACTGCCTCTCTCTGAGATCAGTCCTTTGGGGTCAGCCTCTGCTGGTCTCCTCCTTGAGAGCAAAGCTGCCTGTAGGGAACATTTACCATACCTTCGAAGATTCTTACATGACTTTTAGGGAGGCATTTTAAGCATCTTCAGAGAATCTTACTGGATGTGGCCAGAAGCTCCTAGGAGTAAGGAACTGTCTTCACCCACTACCTTCTTTGACCCAGAGTCATTACTACTTGTCCCATCTTTCCAAGCCAGGACACACTTGGAGGGCAGGTTCTCTGTCTGGTTTTGTTTGATGCCTGACAAGCTAATTTTGAACAGATCTGGCACTCAAATAGTTGACAAAGGAAAGAAGAGATTGTGCAAATCCAAATGCCCTTGCAATGCTGAGGCTCGATTTCAGGACGGTGGAGTAAAATTGATATTTGATTCATTTATTTCTCCATCCACCCCTCCAAAAGCAGTTATTGAGGACTTCCTGTTTAATTGTGCAGCTGAAACACAATGCCTGGCACGTGGTATGTTTATAATCGATGCTGGTTATTATAGAGGAAATGCAAAACTAACTCTGGCTTCTGAATCCCTTTGTGCTCTTATCCCACTGAGTTTTACGGAAGCCCCAGCTGTTCATCCTTCTCCTGTCATTTAGGAGTGACAGTCCAGGGTCCCAAGCTCTGAGGGAGTCTGCTTCTCTTCAGAGTGGCAGAATTTGGCCATAGGAGGGAACTCATGGCATGAGCTCTGACATTTTAGAGTGCCGAAGGACAGCTCACTGGCTGTCTGCACAAAGCCTGGGTGAACACAAAATGACAGGGAGTGGTTAAACTTCAGGGAGGTCTGAGTGGCTTTTTAAAAAATTAATGAATTAAGAAAGATAGTCACTTGGAGCAGTGAGGTTTCTTTTAAAACCATTACTGAATCCCAGTAGCTTTTTGTCATCAGGTGTTTTTCTGAATCAAAAGATAAGAGAAATAAAATTACTCGGGTGAAGGGGTATGCAAACTTTTTTTGATCTTTAAAAGGAGCCCCTATGGAAATTGTGCTGCTCCTGTCTTCTGCCGTGATAAACTTGAAGTTTGGTTGTGCCCTTCTTCGAGCAGCTCCCAATCCAAGGGAAAATTCTTAGTGCCTGATGGCTCTCACCAGTGGCTGCAGTGTTGGGACAGATCTGGCAAGCAGATGTTTATGGTGAAACTTTCCATTCCAGAATAGTTCTTTCTGAGGCAGGAGGTGGGTTAGGTCAGAGGAGAATGTGCCAGACAATATGCCCCTTTGTTAATCAGTGCTGTCATCTTGGCTGCCCCTCTAGCTGCCTCATCTTCCTGAAATCTTCGGTAAAAAGGCCATTCAACAAATACATGTAACATTGGCCAGGATTTTTCTAGCTCAGCTCTAACAACAGGGAATGGATTTAATCAGATTCAAGGAGGCCTTAAGACTCATTCTATAACTGTGTTACCTCTCCGGAAGAGCTCCGGAAGACAGATTATCAAACACCAGTTTCTTGAGCAAAGCTTGCAAACAACTAATGCCAAAGTAATCAAGTTGACCGTGCAAGGGTCTGAAATCTTAGTGACATTTATCAAGTTCACTGGGACACATACTATATTCAGTGCTTTGATGGATTAATCTAATTAGTCTTCATAGCAATCTGTGAAGTAAGCACTAATATCATGACCATTTCATAGATAGGGAAACTGAGGCTTAGGCCTACTAGTTGACTTGTCCAAAGTCACATAGTGATTCCTCCTACTTTAACCACTGGGCTTATAACATGGCCACATTGCTGATTTTAAGTCAACAAGCTATTATTTTAAGTTTTATCCCTTCCTCATTTCCTTACTTGGAAAATGCAGTCCTTGTACAGACAGACATGCAGTTATTACAAGAAGTGATCATTTGAGTCAATTTTAATAGACTCGGCAAAGGCTGGTATCTATATAACAGTAACAGAAACACTGAGTTTGGTGAAAAAGATATTTCCAAGTTGTCTTCTCTGTCCTCATTTGCAGCCTCCACACATGATAGGATGTGCTTCAGAGGTTGCTTGGAGGGGATCAGTGTGATGCTCACAGTGAGGAATCAGGCATTTTCATTAACAAGATGTGGCTTGAAGCAGGTCATGTGGCTCCTCGAGGTTTCAGACTTCTGGTACACAGGGTGATCATAGTTTATTCAACAGCCATTTATTTGGTATCTATTACATATGCAAATATGATGACAAGCTCACTGTCTCTTACTGAGACTGTCACACAAATAACCTGATGTAATGGGATCTATTCTAGGGGACAGCTCTGTACCTCTGTGAGGGACTAGAGCACTGCAGGCTGCCAAGTCAGGCTGACATCAGCAAATGTTCATTGAGTGCCTACTATGGCCAGGTTCCATTCTAAGAGCAAGAGATTAAAAATGCATTCCATTATATTTGGGGTTGGAGGCCATGGGGAGAGACAATATACCAGTAAAGACACAAATAAGGTGATTTCAGAAACCAGTTAAATGCATGAAGAAGATACAGTAGAGCAATATAACAGTGACTGAGCTTGGAAGGACCTACTCTACCTAAGGTGATCAGAGAAGGAGAGAAGGCTGCTTTGAGGAGGAGACACTAAGAAAAGGCTTGGAAAATGAGAAGAACTTTCTAGGCAAAGAATTGGGTGGAATAGCCTTGATGTATACGGTTCTACAATTTCATTATTCTTTCAACAGAGAAGTTCAGATGTCAAGCACGTGATATCACTTCTTGGGATTTGTTGAGTTTTTTTAAAGGTCAAGCCCATGTTCAATTTTTTGTAAACATTCCATGTGTACTTGAAGAGCATGTGTATTTTTCCTTCAAGTGCCTATTCTTTGTTTTTTAGATGCAGTTTATAAATTATGTAACTGAAATCTTCTATATCTCTATTAACGTTTTAGCTGTTTAACTTCTCAGTTGCTTAGAGATAAGCATTCACATATTCATGATTGTGCGTTTGCTCATTTCTCAGTAATTCTATCAATTTTTGTTTTATATATCTCCAGCCTATGCTCTTAACTGTATTACATTTCATTATCTGATGTTACAGCTCCTGGTGGGTTATTCTTGTTATTAATTAATCTCTCCCTTTATCCCTACTAATGCTTTTACCTATAAATTTTATTTTGTCTGATAATATTGCTATAACAACATCCTTTTGGTTAATGTGTGTGTTTGCTTTTTCCATCCTTTCATTTTCAGCCTTTGTGTGTTCCTGGTCCATTTTATAAGCAACATAAAGCTGGAGTTTTGGGGGGTTTTTTGTTTGTTTTTTGTTTTTAATTGGGTGTCTCTGTCTTTTGATGGGGGAATTTAAGCTAATTATATTTATTGTAACTAATCTATTTGGACTTAACTTTGCCTTCTTATTTTGCATGTTCCATGGGTATTTTTTTTCTTCCTTTTCTCTTCTTTACTGCTTTGTTTGAATTGACTATGCTTCCTTTATTTCTTTTTATTTTCTCCTCTTCTGATCTGGAAGTTACATATTCTATTTCTCTTCTCATAGTGGTTTGGATAGTGTCTAAAGCATAATTTGGCAAACACTCAGAGGCCTTTAATGCATTGCCTTCAGTTGGTTTAACAGCCTTCTCTAGGATCCTGGCTCCCGAGTGGTTGGGTCTTTAATGGGGTGAGGTATAAATATAAGTGCAGATCATGGTCACTGTGATGGTTATATCTTGGAGTGCAGACTTCCAACTTGCCTTTGCCGAGACCTGTGCCGTGTTGCCTAAGAGTTCCGGTAATTGACAGACTGTAAAATGCTCTTGGGTTGTGGGTAACATAGCAGCTTCTAAGCAAGGAGTCACTTGGTTTCTTCTGTTGCCCTTCTGCTTGTCTGCATTTAAGCTCTTGTAAGTGATGATAAATGTTAAATAGCTCCTGTAAAACTGTTGAATTGTCAGTTTTTAAACTGCATAAAACACTGACATTTTCATTAGATCCTGGCCCTGAGGAATGTCCGGCTTTCATCATAACGGATTTGTTTACTTCTGCAGAGAGTCTTAATGTGCTGCCTATGGGAGAGATCTTACTGTCACCTGCTCTTAAATGGGAAAGACTTTGTTTAGCCAAAGATTTTTGCAAAAGGATTTGCAAGAGGGCTTTTTTACCTCCCCCTCTCTTCCCTGCTGCCACCTCCCAAAAGGGTAAGGGATGAGAATAAAGTCTTTGAAGAACCTTAGTATTGGACAGGAAAATTTTTAACGTAAAATAATCCTGCAAAGTCCATTAGGAGACAAAATGTTGGAATGATGCTATTAAACCACTATTTAGTTTCAATGTATCCTGTTAAAGATAAGCAAGTCATATCTATGTCTTTTTGACCTCAATCCTTTGGTCTACATTTAAACAGATATCTTGATTTTGGATTAATAAACTCTTTTGTGTATATTAGTAGAGAAAACATTTTAAACTGCTGGGTCCTTCTAAGCAAATAAGAAAAGAGAGGTCTTTTATCTTCTGATCATTACAGTAGATTTTTAGCAGAAGATGCCAAACTCTTCATGAACAAATGTAGAGTCATCCCAGTTTAACAAGCTGGGAAATGTGTGTGCTGAAAGACAGGCTTGTCTTAATGTGACCAAGACTGGGAATGTTAACTTTTCTGAAATCAACATGTTTGCAATTTATGGCGAGATTTCTTGCTTATTTTTTAAAATAACTTCCTCTTCCGTATTAGCTTGTTGAATATGTCATTGGCAGGTTTGTCTACTTTCACATTTCAAGAGAGGCAGCCTGCCATAGGGAAGCAAAATCTCTCAGGCAGATCAGCACTTGAATTCTGATTCTAGGACATACTAACTGTGTAATCATAGGTGAGTTAATGAACTTTTCTGAGTTTGGTTTTGTCATCTGTAACATTGAAATAATAAACTGACTTTTTAGAGCTGATATAAACATTAAGTGAGATAATATACATGAAGTGGTCAGCACAAAACATGGTACATACTACGTACATACTCGGGGATTATTCAATGAAATTTGATGATTATGATGATAATGAAAGTGGTTGCGGTAGAGAGAATGGTAATATATGTGCTGATGGTGGTAGTGGTGGTGCTGGTGGTGAGAATACTGATGTTGGTGATAATAACGGTGATGAAGATGATATTGGTGGTGGTGATAACCATATGTTAGGAGTTCTTTAAAGTCTGAGAAAGGATATTATATAATCAAAGAACTGGAGAAGGGGCCGAATTTTCTACTACTACCTGACCTAGAGTCCTCCAGTTTTCAGTTGGGCACTTTGAGTCACTAGGAGGGCCTTTCTTAATAAAATTCTATTGTAGACCACAAACCACAAAAGCCTAGTTCATTCATGCAACTGTGTTTTCAGGCCTGGATTTGTCTTAGAAAGAGCTAGAAGTGTTACTCTGAGTCATTTGATTTTGTCAACATCTATCTCCTTCCTAAAACTTGCTCATTTCTTGGCTTCTGTGACTTTGGACATTTTTGAGTTCTTCTTCTGTCTCCTTGAACACTTCTCCATCATCTTTTTGCCACCTTTGCTTTCTGTGGTCATTTGGACACATGAGTGTGGAACTCAGGGAAGACAGTGCAGGTTGGGACAGAATCTCAGTGTAGTGTCACAGACGCAGAGAAGGGGGACAATTCCAGGTAGAGGAGGAAGGACAGTGTTTCTTATTACAAGATAAATGATGAGAATAAGGAAGCCTGGGCAAGACCATTACTTTTGGCACTGAAAATTCAATGTTGGCATCTGACACAAAATCCCTGAGATGGTGAAAGAAGAAGAGTTGAGGAATGTCTAGATGAGGAGGTGGAGACCGCAGACATTGAAGAGAGAAAAGAGAGGAGGTTGTAGTGTGGAAAGACTTTTTTTAGATAGGAGAGAATCAGGCCTATTTGTAGACCAAGAGGAGGGAGCCAGAGGAAGCTGAGTAGGAAGATACAAAAGCAGGAAGATTTCAGGTATTTGGTCCCAGAGGAAATGGGAGAGGTAGGAGGATGAGTTCATTAGCTTGTAAAAGCACCTGCCACATCCCCAGTGAGCAGACGGGGAATATCACCAGGTGAGGAAAAGTATAATCTGTCAGGCTCATGTTGAATGACCTTGACTGTCTCTTAAAAGCAGGTGAGATCTCTGATGAGTGTGAGAGATGTTTGGAGGCATAAGGAGAAATTTTGAACCACTGTCTGAAATGGGAGAGGAAGTTAGCCAGTGATCAAAAGACTTGCCAAGGAGCATTGTGACGGGTAGGAGGTGTGTGTTTCTGGATCTTCCCATACTATCCTCACCCTGGTTTCTATCCCTGGGATATTCTGTGCACCCTAAGCATCCATGTGGAATCCCATGGATGGCCCTCCCACTCCCCCCACCATGGGGCCCTTCCTTTCCATCTCCCCAGGCCCAGCCCTATTCTTAGATGGCTATTACACAGAAATGAACCAGTGGACTGATTTGCATCAAGGTGAGGAAGGTTGCAAAGGTGCAATGTCTCATACCACCCAGGCGTTAGTGTGGCAGGTAGTCACATAGAGGAGCACAGGATCAGGAGTCAAGGGCATGGAGTGTGGTCCCAGGTCTAGATAGTTAACCTGTTATTGTGTCCTCCTGTAGCACAAGGTATCATGTCTTTCTAACTTGCCATTCCAATACCAGCATGTTATCAAGTAGGGGCTCGATAGCCCCTAGCATACAGTAGGGGCTGATAGAATTTATTTGACTAGGTTAACGCGAGAATACGAGAGATCTTCAAACACCTCATCCTTTGCAAATATGAGGGACTGTTATTCTGATGTGCATTTTAACAGGCACTGTATCAGTCCAAAGAATGACTCTCTAATAGTAGAATGTCAGCTACCACTGGTGGGCAGGTGAAAGGAAATACTTTCAGCAGAGCTGGGTGGGGGCTGTCCAGAATTGCTCAGATTTAACTACCTGGATGTCTACATCTGTTGGTTTGGCTTATTGATAAATTAGCTCCTATCTCTTCAGTGATCTGATCCAAGGTGATTTAGTCTTTTTTTTTTTTGGCTGCGTTGGGTCTTCGTTGCTGTGTGCGGGCTTTCTCTGTTTGCGGCGAGTGGGGGCTACTCTTCGTTGCGGTGCGCGGGCTTCTCATTGCAGTGGCTTTTCTTGTTGCGGAGCACGGGCTCTAGGCACACGGGCTTCAGTAGTTGTGGCACGCGGGCTCAGTAGTTGTGGCTCGCGGGCTCTAGAGCGCAGGCTCAGTAGCTGTGGCACATGGGCTTAGTTGCTCCGCGGCATGTGGGATCTTCCCGGACCAGGGCTTGAACCCTTGTCCCTTGCATTGGCAGGCGGATTCTTAACCACTGCGCCACCAGAGAAGCCCTAGTCATTTTTCATTCTTGCTATTAATGTGTATGTATATACACTTTGTCATTATAGACAGGAAGCTGGGGTCCCAAGAAGGCAAAGAGAGATGAAAATGGGTTTCAAATAAAGAAGCAGAGTCCCCTTCTCACTCACTCTTTCTATCCTCTCCCCCCACCCCCTCCTAAAATAGATCTTTCTCTACCTTTCCCTGTGACTCCACCAGCATGGAGAAATGGATTGTCAGGCAAATCCCAAAAGAATAAAAGAAAAATATCTCTTCAGGAGGAGAGGGCAGAGGGGAGAGATAGGAGCATCAATAAAGGCTGAAAAGATTGGCCTAGAGAGTGTGGAATCCAAGAGAGTGTTTATTTTCAAAACAAAAGCTTACCAATCAGGTGCTTTTTAACAGATGAGAAAAATGGATTGAGCAAAGCTTGTGCCTGGCCTTAGGGACATGCCCACAGTGGCCTGAGCTACTGAGTCAGCAGGCGTGGCTTTTGTTCTCCTGGCTCTGATGGCAGTCTTTGAGTAAGCAGGACTCATCAGTGAGCCACCATAAGCTGCAGGAAGCCTGCGTCTGGCCTGGCCGCCCTTCCCATTTTGCTGGGTCACTTAGAATCCCAACTTCCTGCCTTGCCCGCACATTGGAACAGCCCAAGGAAGCCTCACCAGCCATTCCTCGGCAGACAGCCTGGCGTGATTGGAGAGCTGTCCCTCACAAAGCCTGCTTTTGGCTGGCATCTTTTTGGGCACTGCTCTTTTTCACAAATGCTTCTTCCAAGAAAGCCTTGAGACAGGGAAGTCATGTTTTCTTTAGAAGCTGTGTGTTAGGGCATTAGACAGACATAACTGGATTTAAAATCTGCCTTGGCCCTTTATGTGCTGTGTGACCTTATGCAACCAGGTTATTTTTTCTGAGCCTCAGTTTCCTCGTTAGTAAATAGGATACATCCAACCTGCCTCAGAGGCCATGGTAAGGATGAGGAAAACGGAGATCAGGTGCTTGACAGAGGGTCTGGCAAAGAGAAGGAGGGCAGTGATGGGCAGTGAACCTGGCAAGAGAGACCCCCCAGCACCCACTCAAAACCTGTGCTTGTTTATCCTTGTTGTGGATGTTTGGTTTGGGCTTCAGTCAGCTGCTTCTTCCATCAGAACCACACAGGCTTATGTTTTGAGTTCTCATCCTCTTTGTAAATAGTTCCTGGCCTGCATGAGTAACAGCATGTTCCAGGCCCAGTGTCTGCGTCTGGAAAACAAAGGGTGCAAACTCGATTTTGATTCATGTGGACCAGCTTTGAGGTTCAGGTCTGAGGACTCTCCACTAGACTTTCTGCACCAGAGACCTCCCCTCCCTGTCACATTGCTGGGTCCCACCGGGGTAGAACTGTGAGGTCATACATGGCATAATGCAGTCCTAAGTAAGAGAAGAGACGGATACGAAAATGAAAAAATACTTCTCAGTATTTCCTAACTGCTCAATAATATAGAGCATGTGCTTTTAAAATCTTGTTCGAAAAACAAATTGCTAAAATCACAAGTGAAAATCACCCACAATTATTAAATAGAGATATAAAGTGAGAAGTCAGTGTTTTGCACCCCTCCTTTTGGCAGTTGGATCACACGCCCAGATGCTACCTCGCTTGACAGTTTGGTGTTTGTCCTTCTCATTTTTTCCCTGAGTTTATAACACATATCCCTATTTGCATGTATGCATACATATATATGTAATTTTTACAGAATTGTGGCCTGCAATTTGCATTTTTGGGTCATTGTCGTTCACTTGATACCATATCAATTTCATTCCTTCAGATCTGTATATATAGACTTACCTCCTAAGTTTAACACAGCATATTGTTCCAGACCATAGGAAAAAAAAATACTTATTCGGTTATACCCTTTTGATGGGCAATAGGTTGTTTCCAGTTGTTTTTTTTTGTTTTGGTTTGGTTTTTTTGGTGGCATCAAGAAGACTGCAGCAAACACATCTTTATGTTTTGCTCTGTATTCTGGTGCTTTTATTTCTGTGGAATCAACTCCTAGAAGTATAACTTTTGAGTCAGAGGATGCTCTCTTTAAATTTTAATAAAGTCTTCCAAACTGGTTTCCACAATGTTTGAAAGCAGCTTATACACCCACCAGTAGGATGAGAGGGTGCCCGTTTCCCCATAATCTTAATAGCTTTGGACAACATCAGTCAATTTTTTTTTTTCCCAGTCTGATGAGTGGAAAATTGCCTCACTGTTTTAATTTTTATTTCTCTTACATTTAACTTATTTTCATTTGTTCAATAGCCATTTTTTTGTCTAAGAATTTCCCATTTGTATCTGTGGCCCATATTTTGAGTGAAATTATTGTCTTTTAAAAAAAAATTGTCCTAATTTTATAATTAGTAACAAACAAACCCCAATAAAGTGATTTTTTTTAAAGGTACGGTGAAAACGCAGGACCTCCCAAAGCTGTTGGGAGGACAAGGATTTCACGGACTGGAGATGCGTGAGCAAAAGGTAGTAATCCTTCGGCAAGTCGTGCAGTTCACGGCATTTTCTTTCATGTGTATTATTGCCCCCATATGCTCCTCAGTGCAGTCCTGGGAGGTAGGCTGAGCTCTGGATGACCTCCTGGTTGTCAGACCTTCAACTTGCCCGTGACTGATGAGGCTCGCCTCTTGGGCTTGACCTGAGGATTCTGAATCCTCTGCTTGCCTGTCTCCTGCTGGGACTGTTGCCTGACAACCTTTCATTGCCCTCCCCACACCACCCTTCCCAAACCCCTCAACCATGAGTTCTGTACGCTTCTTGGAGTCCTGGGAACTCATTTACAACTTCCTTCAAGAATGCAGTGCCAGCTGAAAGACTCCTCATAGATCTGTTGGGTGATGGTAACTTTTATTCTGACTAATAAAGTGTTAGTTTATTAGTGTTAGTTTATTGAGCACTTACCATTTGCAAGGCCAGTGCTTATGGTTGTGCAAGTTGTCCACTGCACAACTCCAGGGGGCACCATTCATTGCACAGTAATTGTAGATTTGCAGGATTATTTCTGCCAGATGGCCATCAAGTGTCTTGAAGAAGGGGGTCTTTTTTTCGAATTCAGACAGAACCCCCACAATTGAGAGAAGCAGAGTTAACCATGTGCCAGGCACTGTGCTGTGTGCTCTAAACACTTCATTTTTTTTATCATTCCAATAGCCTTCTGAGGTTGGTGATATCACTTCCCTCTCTAAAGCTGAGGAAACTGAGTCTCAGAGAGGTTACGTTGCTTGCTCAAGTCACACAGCTAGTAAGTGAATTCAGACTCAGGTCCAGCTGACCACAAAGCCTGTGCTTAACTCTTGCCCTGCTCTTCCTCTGTATTGGGATCTGGTTATCCTCAGAATCTTCCACAGTACCCCAAGCCATGGTTATGGCACAAGCCCTGGGTTCAGTCGGCCTGTCCACCACTCTGGAAGGGCTAGGTGGCCAGTGGGCCGTACTGAAACAATGAACTTGAAACAACCCAAGGGACCCTCATGACCCAACAGCACCTTTCTGTGAAGAAAACCAAAGCATTAGAGCACAGTTCCTGCCCACAGCGATCTCATCGGGAGATCAGCATCTCTGGATCTCACTTGGGAAGGAGGAGCCACTTTTTCGATGTACACTCTTCCCAAGTCAGGATTTCCTGGTCTCTGTCCCAGAATCAGTTTCCTTTGACCACACTCAGAGTGTGGGTAACATTAATGCAGAGGTGCTAAGAGTGAGAGCCAACACTTCCCATCTTCTGACTCTGGTGCTGATGGATGGGGACCAGGTGAAAGGGTTTTTCTGGAATTGATTCATCAGGCCGAGGGGATTTCCCTCTCGCTCTCTGCTTTCACTTCTGAGGTTCATGTGTCTTTTTAACATTTCGTCAGCTTACCGGGGCCTAATTTGAAAGTTGTCTTTAAGATCCATTTGTTCTGATTCAGTTGCTGAGACTTTATGATGTTGTTCCCTTTCTTGGAAAAATGCTCCAAAT
Source organism: Eubalaena glacialis (assembly GCF_028564815.1). Classification (NCBI taxonomy): domain Eukaryota; kingdom Metazoa; phylum Chordata; class Mammalia; order Artiodactyla; family Balaenidae; genus Eubalaena; species Eubalaena glacialis. Next base: position 79,290,193 of record NC_083722.1, on the reverse strand, counting down.
GGTTTGCGTGACTGATGCATTCCACGGCGCCCTGATTGATGGTGGGGAGGCCCTGGCTGGAGGACTGCTCCTGGAAGGAGGGGCTGGGGTCTGTGAACACTATTACAGCTAGGCTTGGGAAGCGGAGATGTTTGCCCTTGATGCCACCCAGCTTGGCGCCTTCTGTGGTCCCTTGGGGAAAACTGTTAAGGAAGCAACCTTGACATTTGCACCAGCCTCAAATTGGGAGTAAAGAGTCAGGAGACTGGGTTCGGCCTAGGGATGCATAGCAATTTTTTAGTCACTTGGGTAACTTTATTGTCTCTGTGGTTTAAAATCATGGGTCTGGTCAATGAAAAAGGATGTTTTTGCAGTTTTGAAGGCAGTGATACTTACTTTTTAAGAGCTCTGGAGCCAGACACAGCTGGTTGCTATGAGCAACCCACTACTCACTGTTAGCTTGACCATGTGTAAGTGGCTTGTCCAGGCCTCTGATTCCTGTCTGTGAAATGGGGTTGATAAAAACTGTTTTACAAGGTCATTGTTAGGATTACATGGGATAATATGTTTGAAAAGCATAGCACAAGGCCTGGCACGTAGAAACCACTGAATAATACCATTGCCAGCCTAGCAGACAAGGTAAATAATACTTTACAGCAAAAGTGGATTGCCCTGACTCTGCTGGTATGGATTTTATAATCACTTTGGAGTGCAACTCAGCAACATCTAGTCAAGTTTAAGTTAGACAGTCACTAACAATTCGACATAGCAATTCGACCTCTAGGTATATACCCTAGGGAAATGCTTGAATCCATGTACATGAGGGCAGGTGTAATTAGCATCACTGAAGCTTTGTAATAGCAAAAAATTGGATGCAATACAAATATTTATCAATAGAAGTTCTGGTATATTTATGCAATAGGATACATCACAGCATTAAAATGCACTTGAGCCAACTACATTAAAATGGGTAAATTGCAAAAGCATCATATTGAATGAAAGAAGCAAGTTTAATAGTGATAAATGCAGTATGAAAATATTTGTTTAAAAATGTTTAACTTGCAGATTTATACTACATTTGTTAATGAATGAATACATAGAGCACAACAGTATTAAAAGCATAACAAACGTGCATAGAAATAATACTCACCAACTTCAGTTTAGTGTTTACTTCGGAATTAGGGAAGGGAGGGGAAGAAAATCAAGAATGGGGGATTTAAATTATATCTGTATTTCTTGTTCCTAGAAAAAAAGATTTGAAGGGAATACGGCAAAATGTTAAGATTTATTTATTCCACCGGATATAAATATAAGTGGGTATATAAGTGCTTAAAACATGATTTTCAATTTTATTCTGCATGTTTGAACTATTTCACAGTAGAATTTTTAATAAATAAAATTAAGTTTCCCGCAGAAGAGAAGGAATAAAAGGATAAAAATACTCCTTTCAAAGAGTTTGTATCTCTTTTTCCTATAGTACAAGCCTGGGGCGTTAAGGAATTTCGTGTTATGTCACAAAATGTGGAAAAGGTTAAAGCAGTAAGAGATTTAAAAAGAGTTTGAAAATTTGACTAAAAAATATGTACTCTTTTTTTAAGGACAATTAGAAACTGCAGTTGTTTTAAATGCACTTTTCTTTAAATTAATTATGGCTAAATGGGTCACCAGCCAGGTCACCAACTCAGACTGTGTTTCTGTGTTTGTAAATGCAGAATGGGGAAATCTCCCAGTAAGATGCTTTTAGTAATAGTTGTGTTTTTTGCTGTGATGGTCAAATGCAGTAATATAAAGTTACACTTTCATCATAAAATCTTTTCCCCAAGTAACATGGGATCTATGAATAGTGTATCTCTAAGCATCATTACCAGAATCCACCTTTGTGCTGGGCAAGGAGGGTTTGGAATTAACAGTGGAAATGCAAAAAAAGACCCACAGCCCAAGGGCCGCTCCACATGTCTTCCCAGGGCTTCTTTGGGGCAGTTAAGTGCCAGGGTCCTCCTCTTCCATCTGAAGAGGGCTTGTGGGCATCTGCTTTACCCTCCTACAAGCAGGTTATTCTCTTTTGGAATATGGTCCCATCCACCCAACCCACTCTCTGTTGGGAAATATCAACCTTGCACTTGGTTTCATCCTGGTCCTTCCCCTACCCCCCCATAATTACTGTTCCTTCTCCGGCCTGGGGTCCCCTTGGGTGTGCCAGTGCTCTGGACAACAGGCCTGCAGCCGGGGCCTCTATGTGACCGAGGACACAGCTCAGGGCTCCCAGACTCCCTTCCTGGAAGCCCTGCTCTCAAACACTGCCCTTTCCAAAGCTCCCTCTAGCCTCCCTCCTACATTTACAGGCTGAGAAGAAAAAGGTTTTCTTTTCTTGTTTTCAGGCTGGTTTTTGATTTTCGTTCTGCGGTTCTGCTCTGCCTCGCTTAGCTTATCGGCATCAAAGCTGAAACCAGCTGTGTTTGTTTGTGGGTCTTTCATTTCCATGAAACCTGCAGACTTTTCTAGGTCACTTTGTGTTCTTAATAATCAAAAAGGTGATTCACATGGCCACAAAGGAAGGACTGGGGTCAAAAAACCTCAAACCCACAGACATCCCTCAGTAGCCATACCGTTGGCCTATATGACTGGGAGTAACAATTAAACATCCTTATACAGTTTGGAGTTTTATTCTCTTCCAGGGAGGAGTCCCCCAGAGAGCTCTCTCTGACAAGCAAATTCAAGTAGAACTCTTGCTTATAATTTTTCTGTAGCACCCTGTGACAAAGATCACTTTTTAAAAGCCTAGAACCATAGCAGTTGCAGAAAGAGGAAGGGGGTATGTAGGGAATTTCCTTCGTATCTTAATAACTCTTTGTTGGATTATTATGGGCTCGGCAGCTACCTGAGGTCACAACTGTCAAGTTGGTTATTGGAGGAACATCTGGCTGAATGGAGCCCCAGGTCAGTGGTGGTAAGCCTAGCCATTTAGCAGGCCACTTGATGCCCAAGGACAGTTAACAGTGCAAAAACCCTGAGCCCTGACACAGGAGAAATGAGAAACTGGAAGGAGGCACCTTTTAGAAATTTAGTCCTAAGGCTGTTAAGCCACCCTGCTAAGTGCTGCCCAGTTGACAGCACAATCAGCTATGGAGACCATTCTGGGTGCTCTCTATCTCAGAACAAGCTGGGGAATCTGGACTTAATAGATGGTACCACTTGAGTTTTATGGTAAACAGAGGAACTCGAAGAACCGAATCTCAGGGACCACAGTGGCGGCAGAAGCCAGCTCGAAAGAACCCGGTTTCTGCCTGAGCTCCTCCCCACCAAATGGACAGACATACATCAGGCTCCTGAAACAGCAAAGACAAGACCGTATTTGGATTTGTAACTCCCCGGGCATTTGCAGGCAAGTCTGGTTCTTGTTGTCCATTGACTCCGTGATAAAATCAGGGCCTCTGCTCAGCTTGAGACAAGCCATTCGTTTGGACACCTCCCTCTTTGGACAGGAATGCCCGAGTGCTACATGTGTGATTCCAATTTGCTGGTGGGGTTCCCCTGTCAATCTTCCCAACTCAGTGAGGAATTGCTGCTGTCTGTCTTATGTTATCCTTCCCACACACATCCTTCTATCCCCACCCCATTTGGGGGGGTCTTGTGAAAAAGACGGCCTTAGCAGGAAGATGTGGGCCGTGGCTGCTTCCACTCACCAGAGCAGGATGGCACAGCCGTAAAGAGGAAAGTTGTGAATAGCCCATTCACAGGACATATCAAGTGAGAGAGTTTGTAGAGAGCCTCTACAAACAAAGTCCACCCCATGCCTCAGGGCCTCCGCATTATATAGAGTGAGTGAGAAGGTAAGAAAACGTGTGTTTTAAAACCTCATCTAACTGAGGGGAATGGCCTTTCCTCTGAGTCTCAGCAAGACAGGGGCAGAGCCAGGAATTGAGCCCAGAACACCTGGCATGAATAGTGAAGAGTGATAGCAGCCATCTTTAGTGCACATTGATATAAAGCAGGCATGGCTCTGAGGGCTTCATGCCTATTGATTCATTGAGTCCTCATCAAAGTTCCAGGAAGTGGGTGCTATTCTTGATCCCATTTTGCAGATGGGGAAGCTGAGTCTGCAGGAGATTAAGCACCTTACCCCAGGTGGTGTACAACTAGGAAGTGGCAGGCCCCATCTTGAAACCAAGGTCATCTGGCTCCAGAGTGAGCTCTTAACTAGTAGGCTACACTGTAGGGTCTCTGAGAGTACACTATTATTACTGCTAATAATAATAATAATAATAGCTGTCTACTGAGCGCTATTAAGCACTATTAAAGAAGCACTTGGCCTGCATTATCTCCTTTGTTCCTTGCAGTCAGTCTCAGATGTTGCTTATTACTCTTTTATAGATAAGAAAACTAACACTTGGGAGGTTGAATGACTTACTCAGAGTCATGTAACTAATATGTGGAGGGGTCAAGATTCTAGCCCAGGAAGTCTTGAGAATTTGGACCGTTAGGATGGGGAGCAAGAGAGTCGGGGTGTAGTTGGACTTGCTGGCAAGGACTCCTCCTAGGCCCTCTGCTGCCCTTTGAAGGCCACAATGGCAGGAGCAACTCAGTGAACCCTTGGATTACTTAGAAGAGCTGGGACTTTTCCATCATATACTTGGCTGGTTCCATCACCTGTGCTGAGCAGGTCCCCCAGCTTCCACTAGCCCATACTGTCTGATACCACTGTTGCTCTGAGCATAGTTGCTGGCATAGAATTGTACTCAGTAAATCATTAGGGAAGCTAATAATCGCCCAGTGCATCCTTGCTTTCTTTCCTGAATGAATGGATGAATGGAATGAGTGCTTTTGCATTGGAAAGTAGCCAATAGCTAACAGATGCCTGACTTCACATGTGATTTTTCTAGATTCTTACTCGCTAATGCAAAGAGACTACAGGCCATCTTTTGGGGGGTAAGAATCTGACAGTTTGCTTTGGACTCTGGGTAGTGTTGAGGAAACGACCCAAGTCCTCTCTCCTTGACTTAGCTGTAGGAATAGCTGTTTTATTATTCTGGTCTACATAGCATATCAATAACTATGAAGATAATATAATTTCAATACTAGCACAATAATTAGTACTTACCAAGTTCAGTCTCTGTGCTAAGCAGTCGATATTTTTGCAGTAAACCTCTTTTAGTCTCATTTCGTCAGATGAGAAAACTGAAGCCCACAAAGTTTAAGTAACCCTCATGTTGCCACTCAGTTGGCAAATGTTGAGTCATCATTCAAACTCAGAGCTTTGCCTTTGAAGTCCCATACTCTTAACCACCATGAGTTGATCACGTGCAGGGAAACTGAGGCTCAGAGACACTAGATGGCTTACCAAGGTCCCTCAGCTGGTTTATAATAAAGTTTCAATTTGAACTCAGGCTACCTATGTCATCCTGTCTGTTTTAACAAAGGCTCTCAAGGTCAGGCTCAACATTTACTCCTTCAGGCAAGGGGAGGCTCAGCAGGAAGCCCTGAAGAAGTCTGTGAAGTGTGAAGTGGTACAGAGGCAGAAGGTAGTTTGGGCTTGCTTAAAAACTCACTCAAAGTGGGAGTCAATCCACTGTGCAAAATTCAGTCCTTGAGGTAGAGCAAAAAATTTTTAAAAAGAAGATTCTCCCACAAAAGTTTGGTAGCCAGCTTCTGGGTGTAACTACTCAATCCATGAGAATCAGAAGTTGTAGGTTGTAATAGCCCATTTCATGGATCCTGGCCACTGGCTGGGGAGTAGAGCAGGTTGTTGTCCTAAAGAACTTACCTCTCTGCTAAGAGTAATTGATCAGTACACCCATCTGTCCATCCATCTGGAAGTACCTATTGGGTACCTACTAGATCCGGGGCCCTGTGGCAAGGGAGAGAGCCCCAGTTCCTGCCCTCCCAGGGCTTACATCCTAGCGGGGAAAGCTTCTATGAAGCCAGAACTCACAATAAACTCTGACGGGATGAGATAGGAAACATGCAGGATGCTATAGGTGTTCACAGCCTAGTCTACCCACCAGGAATCGCCTCCTATAGGAGATGTCATTTTACTGAGACCTGAATGACATGTGAGCGTTAGCTATGTGAAAAACAGGGAAGAGTGTTCTAAACAGAGGGAACAGCATGTGTGGAGTCCGGGAAGTAAATGAGGGCCTGTGTACAATTGGAGGACTTGACAGTGCTCAGACCAATTAGATTATGGGAAGTCAATGGTTCTTTGTTTTGGAGGAGGTCATGAAAATTTCTGAGAGGCTCTGGACCTTTTTCCCAGGAAAAAGCACACAACACCTATGAGATGTTGTATATCATTTTAGGAGGTTCACAGGTACCTTCTGAAGCCCACCCGTGAAGTGGGACTGAAAGGACCACTGGTCAGGAACCCTGTTGTTTTCACTCTCACCTTGACTCCCACTTAGAAACAGTGCTGGCCACACTTTCCTGCACATGTAGACTTCTCCTTACACATCTAAAGTCCCTACCTCCGGGTAAGTTCCCTGGGTTTATCAGCCATCAGTGTAATTACTGTCTTAAAGAAGTTACAGTCTATAAACTCACCTTGATGGATGACCCTGGACATTTCATCTTTTCTCCCCATGGCAGGACTAAATAATATTATTGCATGTCTATTTTTAGACATGCTGTTTTCTTTCTCACTTACTTTCCTCTTTAAAGGAAGTGGCAGTAGGAGAACCAGGGCTTAAGTATTTGAAAAGGAAAAGATTGACAGTACCTCTGTTTCCCTTCTGAATTGCTCATCCTAAAATTGACTCCTCTGAGGGCTGATGGAAATCACCGAGCACTGCCTTAGGGGAACACATCCTTAAAATCGGTGTCACACGAGTCCCAATATAGTGTGTCCCCTTTACCCCACTCCCATCACTCTCCTCCACCACTGGCCTCCTGGAGGCTCCTCAAACAAGCTAGGCACTTACTGCCACAGGGTCTTTGCACTGCCTGTTCTCTCTGCCTATAATTCACTTCCCCCAGATAACCACAGGACTTAACTCACTCACCACATTCAAACTCTTGTTGAAATGTCACCTACTCAGTGAGGGCTCATCTAACCACCATATTTCAAAATAAACCCCACCCCCTTCCCTGGTGTATCTGGCACTTATCATTATCTAAATACTATTGTATTTCATTATTGATTTTGTTTATAAGCCTCATGCAGGCCAGCATGTAAGCTCACTGTTCTTAGAACAGTCCATGGCACGTACTAGGGGTATTCAATCTATATTTAATGAATTGATGGACAAATAACGTGCTTGTGTGGGTTTGAGGAAGACAAGCACCTCAGGGATCAGAATGTATATGTAGTCAGTCTACAGGTTTACATTCCAAAACTCCAGCATCATTCAGGCCCAGCGAAATGAGAACATCACACTTGCCATGCTCCTGGGTTCCACTCCAGCCAGCACCCTTAAGAAAGCAATTAGCACCTTTGATGTGGAGAAGTGATTTCAGGGCTCTTGTGGGAGTAGGTAACAATCTGAGGACCCCTGACCCAGACAGTGATTTCCAAAGGAAATGAATTCGGCCTCTCTTGGTTTCCATCCTCAGATTTCCCTGACGTTGAAAAGCCATGGCTATTTTGGTGGCTGAAATAGGTCTCTTGCCCTCAGGTTTTCAGCCCAGGGATAGCCTTTAGTCTTTAGCCTCTAGCCCCCTCCCAAAATGGAACCCTGTAAAGTTCATGCTTCCCAAGAGAAAAGATGTCCTTGATGTTGCTATCAAGTGGCGTTTACATTCACTTTTGACAACTGTGGCCAAAACTGTGCTTGCTTTTTGGTCTTTTTTGCCTCATCTCAAATGTGCAGTCATCCCCAAACTATTATTTCATCTTTTGAGTTCTCCTCCTGTGTCCCTGAGGCTGCGAGCTCTATTGTTTGAAACTCTTACCACTGCTGTGGAGATATTAAATTAAGCACTGCAGCTTAGCATGGAATGTGTAGATACTTGAAGCAGGATTTAAAAGACATTCTGATTTCCTAGAAATGTAACAGCACATTGCCTTGGAGCAGAGAGCGATGCAGGAAGGAGCCGCCTTTTCCGGCACCGAGTCTGCTGCTCCTCAGCGCAAAGGAGGTTAAATCACGAGCCGAATGCAGAGCACGTGAAAGGCTGGGGAAGTGTTCTGTTCAGGAGACCCTGTAAACGGACTTGTTTTGCTGGGTGGAGGAATGAATCATTTCAGCCGTGCACACCAGCTGCAGCCCGTGGAAGTAAACCGAGGGCTTTCCCACAGCATGCGCTGTATATTTCATTGTTAGAGCTTTGCATTTTGACAGGTAGTTCTTATCCTTCTGGAAAGAGAGGTCTGAAGCCAGCAGCTGGAGGAAGACCTGGCAGGGCCTGCTGTCTAAATTGAGAGCAAGCATGTGCAGCAAAACCTCGTTATAACATGACCTGTTATTACGTGGATTTTGATATCTCAGGGGGCAAATATGTCTCCTAGCATAGGACAACTCCATACGGCAGATGCCTGTTGTAACTTGTCTAACCCAGATCACAACCTTGTCCCAGAATCCAGTGTTACAAAGGGGTTTGCACCATTTTTAAAAAAGTGACACACACACCAGACACAGATTGTGAATTATGTATACTATGTGAATGGTTAAAGCTGTGTATGGTGCATGGCAAGTGCTCACTGAGGTCCTTCCTCTTGTGGAACTTACATGGAGAATGTGCTAGATTGACTGCAAAAATGTCCCCAGTTTTTCAGGATCCATTTATCTGCATGCTCTGCAATGTAGTGTTGCAGATTCTCCCAAAAAAAGGTAGAATTCTGTCTCACCTCCTCTTGAATCTGGACTAGTCTTGAGACTTTCTTTGGCCAGCAAAATGTGGCAGAAATGACAGTGTGCCAGTTTGGAGCCTAAACCTTCAGAGGCCTTGTGAACTCCTGCTCTCTTTTTCTTGTTCTCTCTCTCTCTCTCTCTCTCTCTCACTCTCTCACTCTCTCTCTCTCTCTCACACACACACACACACACACACACATGCAGAACTCTGCTAATCATATTAAAACAAGCCCACACTAGCCTTCTGGTAGATAAGAGGCCATGTACAGGAGACCCTAGTTGTTCCAACAAGGACCATCCTAGACCAGGTCACAGCCAGTCAACTCCCAAACACGTGAGAGTACCTAGCTGAGATCAGCAGAGCCACCTGACTAATCCCTGTAGACACATGAGTGAGCCCAGCCAAGACCAGATGAATCATCCAGTTGACCTATAGACTCATGAACAACAATCATTCATTGCTATTTTAAGCCACTGAGTTTCAGGGTGGTTTGTTATACAGCAATAGCTAACTAATACGGGAAGACTGGCAATATGTAAGTAAACAAATACATAAGGGAGAGTAAGCAGTTCAGATAGGGACAACTGCCATGAGGGAAATAAGACAGGGTCACATGATGGAGAGGGACTTGCACAGTCTACTTTATATAAGAAGCTAAGTGAAGGCCTTTCTGAGGAGGAGACAGGTAGGCCAAGATCTGAATGATTAGAGGATGCTGACTGTGGGTAGGGTTGAGGCAAGAGTTTTCCTGGAGCAAAGAAAAGCACGTGTGAAGGTCCCAAGACAGGGCTGGGGGAATAACGAAGTAGAAAGGGAATAGTGAGCAGAGGTCTGCGAGAGAGACAGGAGCCAGACTGTGGTACACGTGCTGGGAGAAGCCATGGAGAACATTGACACAGGGGAGTGACACCGTATTTTTTTCACTCTCTGGCTCTTGGGTGGTGGCCGCGAGAAAGCAGTTGACAGACCACGGCAGAGGTCAGATGAGTGGCGCTGGTGACTCTGACGAGGATGGCCCTAAGTGAGCAGGCCTGCTCTGCGCCTGCCATAGCACGCACCCCATTCTTCCTTGTTCAGAGCCTGCTGTTTACCCAGCAGTGTCGCCACCAGGGGATGGTGGGCTCCCTGAGCGGCGCGCCCGTCTCCTTTGTCTCCCCACCTCCGGTGCCACGCATACGGTAGGGCCTTAGTAAAGGCTTGCCTTAGGAAAGTTCTTCTCTGAATTTATGGTCCCTAACTGGTGCAGTGAAGTCCTATCCAATCTCTTCCCTTTCCTTTCACTCCAGTGGCTTGGGAGGGGTGCTCTTCCTCTTTCACAGGACTGTGGAGGCCCCATGAACCACTCCAGGACGTGGTCTTTGTTATTACAAAGCATCTCTTAATGGCCTGTGGCCACCGCCCAGTGGGTTCCTCTCCAAAGTCTGGAGTGCGTGCCTGGGCTCTGTTTGGGGTTCAGCCTGACTCATCAGGTGACCATGGGGAAGTCTTTAGGCTTTTTGGCGCCTCTTTCTCCTGCTATAAAATTCCTCTGGTTCGCGCTTCCCACCAACCCACGTTGAAGGCCCTAGACTGCTAGGATCCAGTGTTTATGGAGCACCCGGAGTGATGGAGGCAGCCACTGGGAGCAGATGCTGCATCTGGGACCCTGCCCTGATGAGCTAACGCTCCCCAAGTGCCTTGGGAATCACAAATAAAGGAACTTTATGAGGATATAACCTTATTATTTTTACCCTGTCTCTCGCTGCCCTTTTATTAGTAGAATTATTTGGGGCTGGCCTTCTCCTTTCAACTGGCATAAATTTTCTTTGACTCAGCTTGGCTTTTTTTTTTTTCCTTTTTTCCCTAGGAAGGGTGGGTGGAATTTAGAATTAAAAAGTAGCAATGCAGCAGGAATGCAGGCTTGTCTTAAATTTCACAGCAGTTCATGAACTTCAGGAAATCTGAACACACAGCATGCAATTAAGAGCAGGAGGAGGGTTTTTTTTTAAATCAGTTGTGAAAGAGAAGGTGGCCGGGTGGAGAGGGGCTGCTCGCAGGCCTCCGAGGCCTGGAAAGTGGCTCTGGGGACAGGGCAGACAATAGCCTGTTGGTAAGCCAGCAGCCTCGGCTTGTCTTTTGATCTTTTATCACCTGACCTGTCTAGGACCGAGTGTGGCAGGTCTCACCCCTGAAGAGAGAGACCAGAGCCCAGTTCAGGAAAGGCCATGGGGCCCTGAGGGTGTGACATCATCTCCCACAAGAAGATTCTCCCCTGAGTCTCTGGTGATGCTGTGTGACTAACGTTTGCCACCACTTTGGAGCTGCAGTTTTCCAATATGGTGCAGTGGGTCAGAAGCTGAGGGCTGAGAACTAGGAGGAAGCCATCAGCCAAGGCTTTAAAGAGACCAAGAGGGCTCTTAGCCAGTGGAAAGGCCCGCAGGGCAGTAGACTTAACTTGGAGGCTGGTTCTCTACCTCTTGTTTTGGCTCAGAGCTGGAGAGGGCATGCCGGGCACTTGCTTCTGCTCTGGAGACTGGGAGAAGCCCCAGGGTGATGACACAGAAAATGCCTAAGGGCTAGTGCCTGGAGCCTAGCAGACCTGGATTCCGGTCCTGCTGCATTGTTGCCCTTGGGCATGTCCCTTCACCCTCTGAGCCTCAGTTTACTCAGCTATAAAATTATATATATATATATATATATTCTTTGAAGGGTATTACGTATACTAATTTTTGAGGAATAAGTGAGTGAATTCCCTCAAATCTAAAATGCCCCTTCCACTTATTAACAGCTCTTTGGTGATGAGGAGAAACGCTAAATCAAGTGCACTCATTTGGGACCTTAAATACGCTAATACACCAGCAGGAGTTCCTGGTGCATGATAGGAACTTCATAGATGTTTTTATTTTGGAGTAGGATGTGTAGAAATGGGCCTTTAGATTCCCACAGACCTGGGTTGGAATTCCAGCTTGATTGTTAAGTAGCTGTGTGACCTTACGCAGACCACTTCGCAGGCTTTCTGAATCTCCGCTTGTCTTTTTGTCAAATGGGCGTAGTGAAAGTACCTACGTGATCACTTATGGGAAGGATTCGGTGCAATCAGATATGTCTCACGCACAGCCCAGGGCTTGGCACACAGTTCCAGCAGCGTTTGGCTGCTCCTGCTATTCTGATTTTCCTCTAAAGGTATACTCTTCAATCAGAAGGCCTTGGGAGGGTAAAATTTAGCTTGGTGACGTCCTGATGGCGCCCATGTGCCTTCTCCTTGCCTTGCACTGAGCCCCTAGTGGGACTACAGAAGCTCTTGAGCTGAAGCAGCCTGGGAGGCTCATGGCTGGCTGGTGGGGGAGGGCGCTGGGGCCCGGAATCAGGCCTGACATCCTGTTTGGTGAGTTCAGAATAACGATAGTTGACTTCTGTGCCCATCCTCCCCAAAGAATTCTTATAACAGCCCTGCTGGGTGGTTTTGTTTCCATTATCCCCCTTTTGCAGATAACTGAGAGGTGACATAATTTTCAAGAGGTCACGTGGGCTAGTCAGAATGAGACAGCGCAGATTTGAACCCAGGCAGCCTGACTGCAGAACCGCAAAGTATCCACTGTACTCTGTCAGTCAGAAGAACCCTGGGTTGGCCAGACCAGGAGAGGGATAGGGAAATAGACCTTCTGTGAGCCGGTAGTTCAGAAGAGGGACCCCAAAGGCACCACTCCTTTGGTGTGTGGTTCTCTGTCATGGACAAGTGGGGGCTCATGTGGCAGTGGTGACCAGCTAACGCCTTAGTACTTCCTGGCCACAGGGACAGAGAGGGCCCGTTCCGCCCTGCGGGGACTGGTGACAGCTGATCTAGGCTCTCATTCTCTGGAGAGAAGTTATGGATATCCAAACCCTTTGGCTATACAGCTATGCAGCTTTGGGTGAGTCACTTCACCTCTATGAACCACAGTTTCCTCACTGGTCAAACAAGATTAACAGAACCCACTCTTCAGAGCTCTGTTTATAAGGGATTAAAAATATTACATGGAAAGTCTTGGGCATTTTTTAAGAACTCAACACAAAGTGGCTGCTAATAATAACAAGAACAACAATAATAATAACAGTTGTTGTTGTTGTTGTTGTTATTACTACTACTACCAACCCTAGCAGGATAGTATTTAATTTCTGCACAAAACGCAAGGATAAGTGAGTGTATTCCCTCACCTCTAAAATGCCCCTCCCATTTATTTACAGCTCTTGGGTGATAAGAAACATTACATCAAGTGCACTCATCAAATGTAAACTCTATTCTAATTTCTAAAAAGCTTAAAGGTAGGAAAATAATGCATCTTAGGACTATGGAAATTCATGGTTCCTCCTCACTCCAAAAAAGTTTGTAGACAGAATCATTTCTACATAGGCTTCTTGCCTATGGCAGGCTTCATGGATCCCTGAACTGTGTGCGTGCAGGGTGAAGACGAGGCAGGGACGCCTGGGCTCAGGAAGGTCCAGGCAGTTGACTCAGGCAAGCAGAGGTCTGACGGACGGACAGACCTTGGCTGTGCAAATAGAGGAAGAAGTAATGACAATAGTGAGGGACTACCTGAGAGTAGCCCAATGGGTCGTCCAGCTAACCCAGTCTTCCCTTTTATAGCCTGTCTCCAACTAGCTGTGACATTGCCTCTTGGTGCTGCATTTCTGCTCACTACCAGATGGCCGCTGTGGTCCCCGCCATCCTGACTGCCCTCACATCTGTTGCTCTTCACATCATCATTCCAGATGTAGGAGGCATGCAGAGAATAGAGTAAATCATAAAGTTCAACGATCATATTAATGGCTGACATTTATTGAGTACTTGCTGTCGGCCAGCTTCATGCAAAATGCATCATCTCAGGCAATTCTCACGTAACTCTATGGAACAATGACTACTGTCGGTGCCCATTTTACAGATGAGAGAATTGAGGCGCAGAGAAAGCTAAATATTTCCTAGGAAGTAGTAGAGATAAGATTCAGCAACATTAAGGCCTATCCCTTTCCCATTCCTCTATGTGTCATGTCCTGTAATTCCATAAGATTCCAGAAATATGTGCCTTGACAAAGGAATACTGGTGAGGAAGGAGGTGGTACAGGTGGAGAATACTTGGAAAGAACTTGGGGTTTGGGGGGTCAAACCTGCTTGGGGACTATTTTGTTTCCTTTCCGGTATCTCAGAGAAGTTAAGCAACTTGTTCGAGGTCACAGCCTATGAAGGGGCTTCAGGCACCCTGCAGTTTTCTCAGCAACAGAGGAAAATCTGTGATGCTTGGAATGTCGCTTGTTGAGTCAAAATAATAGAGCATAAAAAGCCCCTGAGTGGCAGCATCTGGGGCAACTGCTTCAAAGTAAAGAGGGAAACTGAGGCCCTGAGAGGCCACCCAGCTAAGGCTTTTGAACACTTAGAATTTGGCTGTTTGAAAGCTACATATTGAGAGTTTAAACCTGCCCCCCCCCACCGACTTTGTGACCTTGGGCAAGTCCCTTTACCCAATCTCCATGTTTCTATCTGAAAATGGAGATGGCGATACCCCTTGGCAGGGTTATTGTAAGGCTTGGCTATCACACAAACAAAGTGCTCAGAATGGTGCTGGCGTGGAGGAACTGCTCAATAAATATTACCTATCATGTTGTAGAAGATTCCAAATATCCCCAAGGGGTCAAAGAAAATGTCACTGGTGTTATTTAAGTAGGGAATTGCTTCAGTCCTCTCTTTCTGATGCCCACGCAGGTGTGTATGGGAAATGATTGGGGATGGACATGAGGAAAGCTGATTTCCAGGAATGGTGTCCCCCTCAGCAATTGCATTCTCACTTTCAGATCCCTGCACCTCTTGCAGTGGTGAGTGTTTCTCTAGCTGGAGAACCGGTGGCCTAGGAGCACATAAGTGGGGAACAAAGCCTGCCTGGCCCCACACCTACATGCTGGGCTGTTCCTGAAGTGCTGCCAGGACAGAACCGTAAAAGGCGAGGTTCCCTGGCTGTTGTCTTTGTTCTCGTTGCTAGCTGGAATGTCTCACAATGACAGGCGGCCAGGAAAAGCCCTTTCAGTGTCCCAACGCCATCTCCCTTCAGCAACACCATCAGGCTTGCCTTCTTGGGCCACACAAATCCTGCCAGGGGAGGAAGAACAGCACTCCCTGGGTTGAGAGGGACCACCTGAATTTTGGCCAAGGTGGGTGGCCTGGTGTTGACATTATCTTGTAAGGAAGGAAGAAGCCCGGAGAAACAATGGGCAGGGAATTTGGGGGGAATTTAAGTTTGGAGGAAGGGCTGGAAGAGCCATCCACTTAGTCAGTTATTGAGCACCTACTCTATGCCAGGCACCATGCAAGTGTTTCAAATGTAGGTTTTATTATTATTCAGGGATGGTGAGGCCAACAGATAAGGAGATGATTGCCATTGAAAAGTTAGTTTGTTAACCCACAGTTCCCAAGGGTAGGAGGCATGCCATGCAGGACCACGTGGGGAAGCACCAGAGTCAGTCAGGAGGCAGAAGGAACAAGGGGAAAAAGTGGGCAAGAGCCTTTATTGTGGTTTCCACAGGAAAGGAAAGGCAAGGCAGGGCAAACAGGCTTAGGATTGGTTGCTTTGAGTAATTTCATTGGTCTCTGGCAGGTACAGGCTGTCCTGAGTTGTCTGGTACCTGGCCCTGGGGTGATTAGGGCAGGGCAATATTAGCCCAGAGCAAGTATATGAACCCTGTGAGTGCCCAGTAAAGGAGGTGGTTGGGGGAATTGGCTTCTGTTGGGTGCTTTGCTTATGAAAGGTACACTCAAAGGCAAGTCATTTCCTGTCTCTAGAAATCAGCTAATCCTGGGATGAGCAGTCTTCCTAGGGTCAGTAAGGCCCTAGATGTCAAAATATCAGAATAAAAAAAAAAATGTTTAATGCACCTAGGCTCTGGGGAGTACATGGTACACAAGACAGACCTGAGCCCTGTCCCCATGGAGTTTTACATCCAGCAGGGATGAAGACATCAGATCACTGATCATTCTAAAATGTATTGACAGATGAAATAGAGAAAGAACAGGCTTCTGTGGGATTTTTCATAAGTAAATATCCCTGATGACCTGAAAGAACCCTCTGCATAGAGAATGGGTATGGAGAAAGGAACATCACTTCTCTTTATTGATGTTGGTCAAAACTGGCCAACCTGCTTAAGAATTGGCACACGTCGAAAGCGAGAAGAAAACAAAAAGACTTGTGCAGGGGAAAGGCAGGAAGTGAGGGAAGGGCAGAGAAGAAAAGGGAAGCTCCAAGGTTTAGAGGTTCCTTGAACTTCCTTATCACATACCAGTCTTTATGGCTTATCTGAAGATAGACCATCTGTTCTATCACTATCGGCAGTGTGTTAGAGAATATTGTCAGAACTCTTTGAACTCCTGGGAAAAGATGTCCTGCAGAATAGCCACCTCTTCCAATCCGTGTGTCATCTGGCTGCTACAACTCCTGCTGGCCTTCCATCTACACTTACCTTCCAACCCCAGACCATTTGGAACCAACCTGGAAATCATTATCTCATCAAGTTACATTGTCACATCAGCAAGTGGGAAACTATGACCCTACAGATAAGACCTGAGATTTGCTTCTCCTCTGGCTGAGGTTCATACGCAAACCACACGGCTATTATGCTCCTTTCCAGTGTCCAGTACAGCATTCTTCTCCATTCTGTGATGGAGATGGGACCAGTAGCACCAGGACAAGAACCATTTTCGAGCATGAAATTGAAAGGGGGGGGGGTGTGATTCAAGGCACCGTTAATTCTTGGGAGGAGAGGAGAGTCAATGAATATAAGAAATGAAGCCATCTTGGAAGGCATCATCTAAAAGTAGAAGTTTAGTGGCTGTGTTTCCTTCTATCCTCAGACTTTGGGCACCGCAAAATGATAATCAAGCCCAATTAATTACTTGCCATGTCATTAAAAAAGATGAATAGTGAAATGTTTTTAAATTCTTGACTTAATTGAAATCAGTGTTTATATGACTTGCCAAAGTTTTAAAAATGTGTGTGACGGGCTGAAAATGTTAGCATAAGAAGAGTTTCAGGCACATCAAATGCAAAAACATTGAAAACCATTCGTCTAATTTAATTGTCAAGTTGTGCCAAAAACGCTAACATGATATCTTTGAAGAGTAATTGGTACAAAGAATATCCTCAAAGAGAAATATTTCTACACGTCTGGCTCTTATCTTGCCCTCGTTAAAATTTTTTTCCTCCCCATTGGCAGAGTGAGTGCATGCTCCTTCCTTGCCCTTTCCACACTGGGACCCAACTTGTTCTGCAGATTTTTCAGCCACTGAACTTTAATGTGTTATTGGAATGAGTGCAGATTCTTTCTTCAGATTCAGCCCAAGATAATCATGGAGGGATTTTTAATCCTTTGTTGCCGCCAAATGTGGTCTTTTCATCTATTTGTTTAATCAGATAGGTTGGAAAGTTGCTGCCTCCTCAGCTCCTTGGAGACAAGGGTACCTGCTCACTGAAGTGTGATGAATTCTGGGGTTTCAGTGGCATTTCCTTGAAGTGGGTCCAGAGGCAACTTTTAGCCCCTCTCCCTCAATCATATTACCCAGAAGTTCCTGGAATGATCCCAATGAGAGATGAATGAAAGGTGAGGAAAATGGAGAGCCCATTCCATTTTCATCACTCTAAAATGAAGAGGATAAAAAGAAGCAGTGGTCCCTGGCTGATGGGGTGATGAGAGCCACCCACAGCATCCCTGAGACACTAGCTTTCTATTTGGCTTACCTGGGCCACAGGTGACATGACAGCTTACCGTAATCTTCTGCATCACCTTCCTGCACAGTGATTGTATTCGCCATGGCCTGGAACAACAGATCCACCTCCAGCCACATTCCAAAGCTCCCTTCCTCTGCTCCACGTCTATTTTCACCATATCGCTTGGCATCTTCCAACATGATAGCATTTTATCTGTTTCAATGTCTGTCACCCCTGGTAGAATTTAATCTGGAGGGCAAGGAGCTTCATCTTGTTCACTCTGTACCTGACACATAGTAGATACTCAGTAAAAATTTGTTGAAATGATGAATGGAGATTTAAGGACTCACAAAATTATTGACATAGTAACACCTCTATTAAAAGGAATAGCCGGGCTTCCCTGGTGGCGCAGTGGTTGAGAATCTGCCTGCCAATGCAGGGGACATGGGTTGGAGCCCTGGTCTGGGAAGATCCCACATGCCGCGGAGCAACTGGGCCCGTGAGCCACAATTACTGAGCCTGCGCGTCTGGAGCCTGTGCTCCGCAACAAGAGAGGCTGCGACAGTGAGAGGCCCGCGCACCGCGATGAAGAGTGGCCCCCGCTTGCCACAACTAGAGAAAGCCCTCGCACAGAAATGAAGACCCAACACAGCCAAAAATTAATTAATTAATTAATTAATTAAAAAAAAAAAAAGAATAGCAAGGGAAATGGGTATAATTCTGCCAGCCTAATAGTCTGGTTAGACATCACAGATTCCATACATTTAAAAGGATAATCTAAATAGATTTTTTGGTTTTTTTTTGAAGGCACAGGATGCCAAAGGGCTGGATCTTCCCTTGATCACTTTAAGATCTTGGTGTCAGGGATGTGGAAATCAGCGCCAGTGCTATGTTCTGGCTAGTGGGCAGGATGCCGTGTGCCCGTGCTACTGGACAAAGCTTTATAACTTGTGAGTTTTACCAGCCTTGCCCTTCAGCCAGCCGGCTGAAAAGATTCTGGCTTTTCCAGCTGAGTTACCCCCACCAACCTCACCCCTGCGGGGTCCTTGGCTTCTTTGATGCAGAATCTGCGGAATGATATGTGTGTATGTCCAGGGAAAAGTTAGAGCTGGAAAGGGGCATGCCTTGAAGAAAGAAGGAGAATGGTGTTGGAGGAGCTTTGGGGGATGAGGGGACAAAGGGTGGGAGGAACTGGAGAGGCTGCAGGGAATGCTGCAGGGACACAGATGAAGAGAATTTTACTGTGTTCTGCTAGACTGGGGTAGTTATTTGGGCCCTTGACCAACATCACTCTGGGTACAAGGGGGGATTTCACCTCCCTTCCTCCCAAAGTCAGACTTGAGCTGGTGTCTCGCTCTGACTAATGAACTATGAACAGAGGCAATGTTTGTCACTTCTGTGCAGAAGCTTTTAGAGCCATGTGTCGTTCACCTTGCTCTCTCCTCCTTACCTCTCTGACTGTGGAGCTTTTGCTGGGATGGATCCCAAGTAACTATGACAAGCAGAACCCCCTGCTAACCCATTGTAGACACAGAGCATGAACAAGGAATAAACTGTGCTGTGTAAAAACCACTGAGATTTCAGTTTGTTACTGCAGCACAACTTGGCACGTCCTGACTTACATGTGACCAAAGCCCTTCATAGTGGTAAGGTCAATGTAATTAAAAAAAAATTTGAATTTTTAAAGAATGTCTTTTTATTCACTCATTCAGTCATTCAACAAATGTTTATTGAGCACCTACTCTGTGCCAGGTGCTGGATGAAGCACTGGAGATACAGCAATGAACAGAACAGAAATCCCTGCCCTCAGTTCAGGGAGACAGGCGATTTGAAAAAAATAAACATGTGAAATACTTGCTGATGGTTCTGCTTCCTATTGTCAAGAAGAAGAACAGATTCAGAAAAGAAGAGGCGATGAGAGGTGTGGGGCAGTTGCAGTTTTTAAATCGGGATGCCTGGGAAGGCCTTGGTGAGGATGTCATATGTCATATTTGAGACCCGAAGGAGGTGAGAGAGTGAGCCTTGCTTATATCTGGGGGAAGAACATTCCTGGTGGTGGGAAGAGTACCTGCAAAGCCCCTGAGGTGGGAATGTGTCTCATGTGTTCGTGACATTCAACATGAGTGTGGTGAGCATTGGGAGAGCAGCAGGGGATAAGTTGAGAGGAAACAAGGCCAGACCATGTAGGGCCTCAGAAACCACAGTAAGGACTTTGACTTTTGCTGTTCGTGAAAAGGAAAGTTATTGGAAGGTTTTGGGCAGGTGTTTGTCATGACCTGACTTCATTTTCATGGGAATTCTCTGGCTGACTTGAGAATAGACAGAATGTGGACAAGGGCAGGAAGGCTGTTAAAACAACCCAGGAAAGAGATGTTGAGGGATTTGAACCAAGGTGGTAACAGTGGAGGTGAAGGGAGGTGAAGGTAACAATGGGTTTTGAAGGGAGAAATGACAGTATTTGCTGAAAGATTGGATGTGGAGTGTGAGAGACAGAAGTCAAAGAAGTCTCCAAATTTTTGGCCTGAGCAGCTGGAGGAGCAGAGTTGCCACCACCTGGAACAGAGAAGATTACAGAATGGAATGAATTGATAATGATCAGGAGCTCAGTTCGGGACATGTTAATTTTGAGACACCTACTAACCACGGCTTGCTGGGTGATTCTCCTCTTGTTACTTTGCCACTCTGAGCTTAGACCTCATGGGTCCCAGCTTTATAAGCATTGCCAAGTTGAACCAGGACGATGCTTTAACTAGTGCTGACCCAAACTGTGGGCCTCTTGTGCCCACATGTGATTCATCACAATTCAGGGAGCAGCCTTGGGGGAGATACCAAGAGAACATGAGATTTCTCTCTCAATAAGAGCTCACTCTTATGAAATGTACTTGGCTAGTGGGGCCCATACACTTGTAATGAGCTGAATATAGATTCGACTGAGCTATAAAATAAAATAATAACTATTTTAATATATAGCATCTCCCTGCCAAGGCAGCTAAAGAGAAGGCTATGAGCAATAAAATTAGTCCAGAGAAAGAAATGAAAAACCACTGAAAACAGCCACCTTCTAAAAGGAAACAGATTAGAAGGGTCCAAAGAGGGAAACCATCACCAGGAGTGAAACTCACCGGATAGTGATAAAACAGTTGTGAGGGAAAAGGCCGGAAGGAAATTTTCCCAGCTGCTGTATGTTGTTCCACTAATCACCAGAGTGACCTCATCCATTCCCCTGGCTTCATCTTCCATCCATGGGTGATGACTCTAAAGCCTGAAGCAGGGCTCCAGACCCCTGTTTCTATCCCCACTGGGAAATCATCTTCTCAGTGTCTTCTCACTGTCTTTCCAGATCTGGTCCTCCTCCTGAAAAACCTTGAAATCATTGTCTCCCCTTCCTTCTCTCTCACTTCCTCCACCCAGTGTGTTCACCCCACCACTGTCCATTTCTTATCACCTTACCATTTAGCACCCAGTCCTCCATCTCCCAGCTGGACCACAGCAGCCTCCTAGCTGGTCATCCTGCTTGCACCCTAGTGTCTATGCATTCATAAGGATCAGGTTTTAAACCGAAAATCAGATTAAGCTCTTCCTTAAAACCTTCCAGTGCGATCTCATTTCATTTGGATAAAATCCAAAAGATTTACCAGGGCTTCTAAGTTCCATATGATGAGGGACTTACTTGCCCACCTCTCCAACTGTACTTTATGCCACTCTTCCCTTTGCTTCATTGATCTTCTGTCTGTTCCTCTAACATCAAGGCCTTCCTGGCCTCAGGGTCTTTGCACAGGCCCATCCCACTGCCTGGAGTGCTCTGTCCCGGATCTGCCCATGGTACTTCAAACAATCTTCCCCTGACCACCCTGACCCATATTATCACTTTGTCATATAACTCCAGCTAGTTGTTTTCATGGCATTTATAACCATAGGAAAGGATCTTGTTTTTATATTTATATATTGCCTGCCTTCTCCACTCATATGCAAGTGATATGGGAAGAAGGACTTCTTGTGTTTCCCTCTGGATTTCTCACACCTAGAATGTGGTCTAGTATATGTGTGTGTGTGTGTATATATATACACACACACAGACACACACACACACAATATATGATCAGCATAATAACAGCAAGCTTTAATTGAGTAATTATTTTGCACCAGGCATAATACATGCATGGTATTTGTCTACTTTATTCCCTGCACAGTGAATAGTACCTGGTGCATAGTAGGTGCTCAAAAATTTTTTTTTCATGATGTATGAATGAATTAATTCTTCATGTAACCAATTTTGCAGTTGAGAGGTTACATATTTGCCTGAAGTCCCACATTTGTTAAGTGGTGAAGCCAGGATTTGAACCCACATAGTCAGAATAGAGCAGATGCTCTTGACACACAGTAGGAAGTTCAGTGAAGGAATAACATAAATAGAATGAACGTCAAGTATACTTAAATCCAGAGCCAGAAAACTCAATAGCCAGAACATTTTCCCCTAGGTTTAGGGACCTCCGCCTCCACCCAGATGCAACAATTTCATTTGAGGCATAAGGAAGAAGAAGTGTGGAATTTGAGAGAAGTGTATTTTTGGATTTGAAACTTGACAGCAAAAGTCTTTTGACTAACTCTGATTTCAGTTGCTATTGAATGTGCCTGTGAAGACAGAGTATTTACATTCAGCTCAGTGAAGCCCACAGTTTAGAGTCTGAAATCAAATGATTATTCTGAAAGTATCTTATTTTAAAAGCCTTTGAGTGACAAATGATTTAGCAAGTTTTCAACACTGTGCTTCATGTGGTTTCGGTTGCCAGAGGGTGACTTACGGCCAAGCCTGGGTACTCTAACCCAAGTGAGCTTACGTGGGCCTAGGCAGTCACATCTTTTTTATTACGTTTAGTAAAGTTTAGCACTTTTTCTTTTCTGAGTGGTTTATTGTCGTCCTGATGGCAGCATCTCAGCAGGCTGGGAAGGAATACCAGCCCGATAAAATAGAGGAGAGCAGATTCCCTGACCCCGTGCAGAGCAAGAGGTGCATGCAAGGGCAGAAGGGTTAATCTGTGCACTCTGTCTGTGGCCCAGACTCTTTCCCTCTCTTCCAGGAAGACTTGATATCTGTTGGTCACTAGGTCCTCAACTTGGCGGGAGGTTAAAGGTTTTTTAAAATATAGCTGTCTGCTTAGTATTATGAAATACCCACTTTATTCAATATTCACTTTAATGTTTTTTCTGGATGTTTTACATGTATCATTTACTCATTCCTTAAACAACTATTTTAGTTAGAATTAGGTTTGGCTTATAATGACAGAAATTCTAAAACAATCATGAAATTTATTATTTTTTTTCTCATATAAAATAAGTCTTGTAGGAGGCAGTTCATGTGCAGGTAAGAGGTGTCGTGATGTCATCAGGGACCCTGGTCCCTTTAACTTGCTGCTCTTCCATCTTAGCAAACGGTGGCCTGCAGCCCACTACCTGTTCTTGTAAATATAGTTTTATTGGAACACAGCCATGCTCATTCATTCACATATTGTCTAGGCCTGCTTTTGCACTACAACAGAGTAGAGTAGCTGCCACAGAGCACATATTGCCCACAAAGCCAAAAGTACTTACTATCTGACCCTGAAAGGAATACATTTGCTGATCCCTGTCCTAGGATAGGACATGGTTTCTGCCTTCTGATTCAAAGTGGCTGCTCAAGCTCCAGCCATCATGGCTGTATTCTAAGCAACAGGAATACGGCCTCCTTCTCCCTCTATGGACATGTCCTAGAAATTGCATAGGACCAGTCTGCTTGCATTTCACCAGTCAGAATTTAAACAAATGGTCACACACAGCTGCAGGAGAGGCTGGAAAATACGGTCATTATTCTAGTAGCCATGTGTTTATCTAAAAGTCAGAGATCCTGTAACTAAGAAGAATGGTGAACAAAAAGTAGGGTGGACAACTAGCAGTGTTTCTGTCCCAAGAATCCTACAACATGAATATTGTTGTCCCACATTACAGTTGGGGAAGCTGAATCTCAAGCACTCAAGCGACTTAGAAGCTGCACTGCAGTTTCACAAATGATTACAATGTGAAAAAGAACAAGGCCACTTAGAATTAGGGGATTAGAAGACATCAAGGGAGCATCTCTCTTTAATAATTTTCCAGTCTTTCTTTAATGATTTGCCACTGTACTAAAGCACTACAACTGAACTTCCGAGTCCACATTCCCCCAAGCTCTCCTTCTTCCCCTATACTTTGCTCACCTTCCTCCAGAGCAGAATGGTGCTTTCCTGGTCCCAAATAGTCACAAATCTCCCTACCTTCAAAACGCCAAGAAGAAAGCCACCTCTTGGCTTGAGAGAGAGATCCTTTAGGATGAGACCTGTGTCATCTTCATCTTAGGATCACCCAGCACCTCGCACAGGCCTTGAAACAGAACAAATGCTTAGCCAGCCATTATCAAACTGAGCACAATTCGATTGTGAGCTTCTCTGAAGTAAGAACCGTGTCATCCTTCTCCTTTGTCCAACTTCTTTTATGGTCTTGATCATGCTGCAAATATTGTGGGTAACTGTATCAGTCAAAATTAGTTCAGTTCCAAATGGCAGAAACCCAGCTCAAACTGGCTGAAGCTGAAAAGAATATTTATTGGCTAACATTACTGAGAAGTCCAGGCAGGGGTGGTTCTGTTTGCAGGCACAGCTGGATCTCAGATCTTTCGACCTCTGTCTCTTTCTCTCTCTCTGTCTCTATCTCCATCTCTATCTCTCCCACCCTTGTTGCATCTATCTTACTTCTCTCAGCATGTCGACCTCATTCCCTTTTTCTACAAAAGGCTAAGGAAAAGGTAGCAATTTCTCCACAGCCCATGGTCTTTTCTGCTGAGGATCCTGGAAGAAAAGGATTGGTCTCCCTCCCTGCCCCCCCTTCAGTATTCACTTATCAGATTATATGGAGGGCTCAGGTGGAGCACTCACCACCCTTGAACCAGTCACTATCACTAGGGTTTGAATAATCTGATTATTAATAATCAGACAATCTGACTGGTCAGGTCCCAGTCAGGAGCCCTTTTGGGACTGAAGGAGTGAGTCAGCCCCTCCAGTTCATGTTGAGGTGGAGAGGGTCTGCATGCCAGATATGCAAGAGCAATCTATTGGACTCTTTTTGCTCCTTTTACAGACATGGTCCTTGAAGTAAAAAATGTAGACTCTAAGGATGCATACTCATCAGTCCATTAGCAAAATTCTCTCCGAGGAGCAGAATTCAGATGGCCGTTCAGCAGGCAAGAGTCCACCCCACTTATTGCTAAGAAGTGGTTATTATTTCTTTTTAAACACTGATGAAGGTTTAGAAGCTCAGCCTTCCAAACAAACCTCACCACGATCTTCTTCACATGTGTGTGTTCTCTCTGGTATCCAGGGCTGACATTCAGGCCTTTTCCTTGTACATCAGTTACTGTTTATTTGGGATTCATATGTTTCTTTGACCTTCCGTCCAAGGTTGATGGATGGGTTTTTAAGCATCTTTAAATGAATTACAATATATGCGAAACTTATATTTTTGTAATATTTCTGCCAAACTGGACTACAGTGGATGGCTTATTTCCACATTCCTTTGGAATGTGCATGTTCATAAAATTTTATGCCTGTCAGTTGGTAATTTGCCAACATTCATTTGCTATCACATCACGATCATTTTTTTAAACACAACAAAGAAATTTAAAGGCAGGTATTAGCATGGACAGAAATGTCTTCCAATAGCATGTCATTTTGGATGTCTTGGCTGGAGAAAGATGAGCTCTATAAAAGAAGGTACAGCTGGAAAGAAATGGGAAAAAAAGGATGTGAGGGCAACTGGGCTGGGTGAGCTTGGTGTTCTTTGGTGTTGCACAAACTCTCAGGCCACCAACCTTGGCGGTTGCTTTCTCTGCAGGCAAGGTATGCAAAACACTTTGACTTTTCTCATACGACATCCCCAGATTCAATTAAGCTGTAAGTACTTACTCTGTTAGTTGAGACGCTTGGTTTCAAGTGACAAATACCCAACTCAAAATGGCTTAATTGAAAAAGAAGGGGGAGAGCAGGAATTTTCAGCTTAAATAACTAGAAGGTCCAAGAATCTATTGACTTCACATGTAGCTGGGTCCAGAAGCTCATATGATGCCATCAAGATACTGTCTCTCTCCATCTCTTGGCTCTTCTCTCCTCTGGGTTGGATTCATTCTTAGGCTGGCTTTCACATTGAGGAGGCAAGATGGCTGCTGTCAGCTCCAGGCTGGCATCCTACAACCCCATGAAGAGATGGTCACTTTTCTAACAGTTCTAGTAAAAGTTCAGGGCAGACTCTCATTGGACTGGTTTGGGACCCGTGCCTATCCATTGCTGAAAAATATGTCATGGCCAAGAGGATGCTGCATTGTGATTGACCATGTATGGTCATATCCTACTTAGACTGAGAGTACAGGAGGGGTGGTTTCCCAAAGGAAATTTGGGCAGAAGCGGGTGGATACTGTGCAGGAAAAAAAAAAAGAGTGGCCCACAATGCCTACCTTTCTGAAAGGTACAGTGGGTGAAATAGGTGCACAGACTGCCATACCCACTCCCCCTCAAAATTAAGAACAGAGAATTTAGAGATGAGGATTCTAGAAGGACCCTTAAAAATCACGAAGACTGGTGATATTCAGGAATGTTTTTAGCTTTCATTTTCAAATTAAATATTCCACTTAATGCTAGTAAATTCCTTTGATTGAAATGAAGCTGGAGGACCCAGATTACAGTTTGCTGAGTTTTCCCTCTTGCCTGCTTCTAACCCACATAAACATACCCAGTCTCTGAGGAACTTCCTTGCACTCCCAAGAACTATATATGAAAACCTGTGAGCTTGTACAAACCCATAGTGGACATATGGAAAAATTAAAAACCAGGGATGTCAAGAAATTTTCCCAAGGTCACAAAGCTTGTCACTATCCAAGGTGACAGAGCTTGTTCTAAATCCCAGAAGGTATGATTTCTAGCACAAGTTTTTCTCTTCTCTTTTTTTTTTTTTAAGTGAAGAAGCAATAGCTTGGTGGGAACATTCCAACATCATCTAAACCTTCTGCCTGAACTGATGAAATCATATTTGCCTTTAGCCATTGATCCATTGATAAGCCAATCTTTCAAGTTTGCATCCCAAGCCATGGTTTGGGGAAAGTCTGGCGTGCCCTCCCTCACTTGGTGCCCTGAGTCTTGCTGGGAGACGAGGTTCAGTGTACTCAGAAAAGGGATGTGAGGGGCTTAATAGGCCAACAGCCTGCCAAGACAATGACCTAAATACTCTGCCCCCACAGTGGGTTTCTGATCATTTGGTTCCTCCTTGATCATATTTCTAACCTGAGTTTCTAAGACTTTTGACCAAATGATAGATTTTCCTCATTCTTCTCTGAAATTATTCTAATAGTTATCTCTCACTGCATAACAAATTACCCCAAAACTTAGTGTCTTAAACAACCATTTTCTTATATCTCACAATTTTGGGGGTCAGGAATTCTATTAGGACTTCACTGGGCAGTTCAGCTCCATGTGGTGTGGACTGAGGTCACTCAATGATATTCAGTTGGTGGCTGGACTGGGCTGGAGAGTCCCAGAAGGCTTCAGTCACATGCCTGGTGCCTTGGTGGGCATGGCTGCAGGCTGGGCTCAGCTGGGGCCCTCTTCTTCATGTACTCTGAGAGCCTTCCCTGTGGACTCTTCACCTGGGTAGTCTGATTCCTTACATGGCAATTTAGGTCTCCAGGAGACCAATGCAGAAGCTACTAGTTCTTTTTTTTTTTTTTTAACTTTTATTGAAGTATAGTTGACTTACAATGTTGTGTTAATTTCTTCTGTATAGCAAAGTGACTCAGTTATATATATAGATATAATTTTTCCGTACTCTTTTCCATTGTGGTTTGTCACAGAATATTAAATATAGTTCCCTGTGCTGTACCGTATGACCTTGTTGTTTACCCACTCTATATATAATAGTTTGCCTCTGCTAATCCCAAACTCCCATACCTTCCCTCCCCTACCACCCCCTCCCCGTTGGCAACCACAAGTCTCTATATCTTTGAGTCTGTTTTTGTTTCTTAGATATGTTGATTTATATCACATTTTAGATTCCACATATAAGTGATATCATATGGTATTTGGCTTTCTCTTTCTGACTTACTTTGTTTAGTATGATAATCTAGGTCCATCCATGTTGCTGCAAATGGCATTATTTCATTCTTTTTGATGGCTGAGTAGTATTCCATTGTACATATCTACCACATCTTTATCCATTCATCTGTTGATGGATAGTTAGGTTGTTTCCATGTCTTGGCTATTGTGAATAGTGCTGCTATGAACATAGGGGTGCATGTATCTTTTCGAATTATAGTTTTGTCTAGGTATATGCCCAGGAGTGGGATTGCTGGATCATATGGCCACTCTATTTTTAGTTTTTTGAGGAAACTCCATACTGTTTTCCATAGTGGCTGCACCAGTTTACATTCCCACCAACCGTGTAGGCAGGTTCCCTCTTCTCCACACCCTCTCCAGCATTTATTATTTGTAGACTTTTTAATGATGGCCATTCTGACGGATGTGAGGTGATACCTCATTGTAGTTTTGATTTGCATTTCTCTAATGATTAGTGATGTTGCAGAAGCTACTAGTTCTTATAGAATCTGGGACATAGCATCACTTCCACCATACTCCATGGGGCAAAGCAGTCACAGGCCAGAGCAGATTCAGTGGATGGAAAAATGGACTCCGCTTTTTATGGCCATCTTTAATCCACACAGTAATATATTATAGATCTAATCCCCTTAGAACAAATGCCGTTGCAGTCTACAGAAATTTCTGCATAGCCAAAGGATCTCCCAACTGCAGCTTTGGATTGACTTAGTCAAAGCAGTGTCCTGTTTCCAGTGCAGGAGCTCCCAGGAGGATACAATAATGTGCATTCCTGCATCAGAGGACCCCTAGAGCACAGCCACTCAGACTTTCCTGGCATGTGCTTCTCTTGGGGTGTCTCATGAAAATGCAGATAAGGACTGACATTCTGCAAATCTGATGATCTCCCAGGTGAGGCTGGATGCTGATGTGCTAGTTCAAGGGCCACACTTGGAGAGCAAAGCCCTAGAGCGATGGTGTTTAGCTCTATTTAGTAGTTGAGCCTACTTTACAAAAGGAATCTCAAGTTGAGGCTCAATGTGTACAAAATATAAAAGCAGAGGTGCTCTGGGTAAAGGGCATGGCACAAGGGGACCTGAGATCTGGCTAATTGCCACTCTTCGAAGAGTCCCAAAAGAACCTCTGAGAAGGGCTTAGGGATCCCAGAACCCAAAATGAAAAATGCAAACTTAGAAGGAAGCTAGAGAGGGAGCCAGTCCAGAAGTAGCAGCCAAGCTATAGAAAGAGATCATCAGCCCAGTAACAGTAATGAATCCAATATGTCTATAGAGCTTTGTTTTGCCAAGCCTTTAACCTACATTATCTTTCTGGTCTTCCAGCAGCCTTTCAAGGGCAATATGATCATTCTCACTTCACTGACATATGAGGCTGTAGGTGGATGGGGCACAGGCTCAGGGTCAAACAGCTAAGTGTGGACCTGGAGGAGTCTAGCTCTTGTATCTACCCTGCCCTGCACAGGCAGAGAGTGGGCAAATCTGCATTCTGAGCAGACAGGCGGGACGTCAGATACAACCAACTGGCCCCAGTCCCAGCCAGTGTTAGAAAAAGTCTGGGTGAAGAAGGCAGATGGAGAAGGCTGATATTAGTTAACATCGGAATGACTTGGAGGCAAAGGGTGTGGTCTTCTGGTCTCGGAGCAGATGGGCTAGGGGTTTGAATCCCAGCCTCTGCACTTGTTGGCTATGTCATCTGGGGTCCATCTAGCTTTACTCTAACGTGGGACCAAGCAGTACCCACTTCATAGGGTTGCTGTGATGATACATACAAAGCACACAATACAGAGCCCGGCTTGTTGGACGTACTCAGTAAGTAGGAGCTGTGGCACCCTTTACATCATCTGATTCCAGGTAGACTGTTCTAAGTGAGAGTATCCAGTATCCCTCTGCCTGCAGGTGTGCCAGCCGAGCCTGGGTTACCCTGGGCAGGGACAACAGTTGAAAGAACTCAAACATCAGGGGCTCTTTAAGTTCCCTCCAACCTAGTAGCTCTCCACTTCTGGCAATTTTGCTCCCCAGGGGATATTTGGCAGTATCTGCAGACATTTTTGATTGTCATGACTTAGAGGGAAGTGCTGCCAGCATCTTAGGCAGAGGCCAGGGATGCTGTTAAACAGTGCACAGAACAGCCCTCACCACAGTGACTGGGACCCAAATGTCAATAGTGCCGAGGCTGAGAAACCTGCTTCAGTCTGACAATTTTTTGAGCAGGAGCTCTCTCTCTGGCAGGCCTTATACTAAGACAGGGTTAACAAGCTATGTCCCGTGAGCCAAACACTGCTTTTGTAAATAAGGTTTTATTGGAACACAGCCATGCCCACTCATTTACATATGAGTTTGTTTCCACCATGCTGCCTGGGCCGGGAAGAAGAGTGGCGCTGTTGAGAAGCTAAGGAGGGCTGGCCTGGGCATCACTCCTAGTGCCGCATGATTCAAGAGAGGCACCTCGCCTCTGGGCTAAAGCTCCTTCCCAGCACCACCAAGATGAAGCTCCTTGTCCCCACCTTGCTCTGGAGGGCGAGGATGAATGACATCATGTCTGAGCAGCCCCCGTGGGCCCTTGTGAGATAGGACAGCCATGCATACCCCGGGGTGGTACCTTGTTCCCCTAGAAACCGATGATTTGGCGTGAAATATGGCCTTGCCCGGGACAGAGCTGAAACAGGCCAAGCCAAGTGGTCAGGCCCTTGCTCGAAGGGAAGGATTAGAAAGAAATTAATCTCTCTTGTTCTCTCTTTGTTCTCCATATCCAATGGAGAGAAGCCAAAGACAAGGAGGACATTGATGGATAGACGGGCGGCGTTGTCCTCTGAGGCCCCTCTGTGTGGAGTTTTGCAGGGATCTAGGTTCACCCCTGAAAACCTAGCCCACCTCAGTGCTTGGGCCCCATCCACTAGGGCCTCCTTTCCAGCCTCATTTCACCAGCCGGGTCTCTCAGGGACACACGTGTTGTCTGATGCAGCTAATCTGATTTCTAGCATTGATTTCTAACAATTTAGTTGCTAAACAGGTAGATATGAGACCTAAAATAAGGTAACAAAATAGGACCCCCAGAGAGGTGGGAGTTCAGGTTGGTAAGGTCTGAGGGGCTATGGCTTCAGTCCCAGGGGAGGTGTGTGTGGGTGTTGGGTATATGCATGCACTTATTGTCTCTCTAGCACTTTCTTCTATGTAAGAAGCCATTGTGAGGGGAGAGTTGTGGCTCAGAACTGCACGCCATGGATGCTGCGTGAATCAGAACCTCAGAGTTGGAGAATCATGTCTTTGGAAGGAAGGAAGAAAGATGCAGAAAAATTTTCAGAAGGCTGAATGATTCCAGAAGGAAAACATCATCTGTGTGGTTCAAACCTACAGAGAGATGCATGAAGTGAGCCTTGCTGGGCTGGCTCAGGCACCTGGGACAAGGGAAAGCAGAATAAGGAGCCCTGCTCCAGGGAAACCAGTGCCCAGGTGGAGCTGCACGTCAAAGCCCGTCCAAAGGTGAAGCTCTAGCATCGGGCTCTCTTGCCTGCATTTCTGTCAGTGCTTACTTGGCATCTGCTTCTCCAGACCTTGCTGTAGGACTAAATCGATGAGTTTTGCAGGGGGAAATGTTAATGTCCCCACTGCAAACCATGCTCACTTTTGGTCATTCCCATCTGAGCCACCCTTTCTGGAGGACCACGGAACAGGATGGATCAAAAGTTTGGCATGGAAACCACTATTTACCCCTGGATCTATAACATATTCCATACTTTGGAGATCCAGTGTGGATCTCAGAGGAGAGTTTGGCCCATTATATAGTATGAGGCACATATAGAAATGTACCCTAAACATGTAAGCTCTCAGATGCATTACAGAGCAAAGCATAATATTATTTAAAATCTGGGCCAAAGGCCGCAAACACGGAAATTTCTCGGCAACTGTTAGGGATGCTAGAGGAGGAATTATAGTCATTTGATGCACATTGGACAGACTTCTGCTGAATTCAGAGTGTTGCATCTGGTTGGCTGGCTACGTTTACTCCGAGCCTTGTATCCATTTTGTAGGAGGAAATGAATTGCTGAAGGGGAATTCGGTGGCTGGAGCATCTTCTGGAAACTGTTTTCTTCATCTTTTTAAACAACAGATGTTTGCAACTTCAAGATCTTGCTCTTGAGTTACTTGGAGGGACATGTTGAGGTCAGGGATTCTACAAATGATAAGAATATTTGGGATCTCTCTTTTTTTTCCCACCTGGATTCTTTCATTCATAACTGCATTCCTGAGGTATTTAGTAAGCACCTACTATATGCCAAGCAGTGTACTAAATGGTAGGGATATAACAGCAAAAGCAGACATTACCCCTGCATCATGGGGCTGTCAGTCAGTTGGCAAAGACAGATGTCAATCAAAGGATCACATGAATACATTAAGTTACATCTGTGAAGTGGCAAAGAGGCAGAAGAGTGTGGTGCTCTGGAGCCACATGATGATGACTCCCGTCTATTACGTGTCTTTATGTGCTAACACTATTGCTGTTATTGAGCTTCTCCATTATTATGCCTATATTACAGATGAGAAAACAGAAACACAGAAAGGTCACACACCTAGTAAGCATTAGAGCTGGAATTCAGACCCAGGCATTCTGACACAGGAATCCTGGCCCTTAACTCATACACTAGGAGGAGTTGAGTTCTGGAGGTCCAGGAGGGCTTTTGTGATGAAGTGGCAATTGAGTCGTGATCTGCAGGGTAAGTTGGAGTTGATTAGGTAAAGAGATGGAGTTCCAGGCAGAGAGAACAGCATGTGCAAAGGCCCTGTGGCTGGAGGTCATATCAGAATGCAGAAAGCCAAGAGACGGGTGGAGTGAGAAGAGGTTAGTATGGCCAAACCATGCAGGGCATTGACTGGTGTGCCCCTCCCAGTCTTCTTCCAAGTGGATTCCCTGCCTACATTGCATGGCTTTATGTTAGAAGCAGCCTTTGGAGAGTGCCAAGTGAACTGTTTAACTTTCAGAGAGAGTAGAGCTCACGTGGCAACTACTCTACACATAAAGGATTCCCTCCAGAGGTGGCCAGAATAGCAAAAGCTAGAGTCCTTTGCAGGCTGAGATCTGTTGTAGAAACCTTTGCCTTCAGCAGCCCAAGGTGGCGGAATTTCAGCCAGAATGGTTGCATGATGGAGACAAAGACACTAGAGGTGGGCTGAGAGGGAGGGCGGGCCCTGGCCATGTCCCCACAGGATTCTCGTCTGCTTCTCGTTTCCCCTGGTACTGGCCTGTCAATGGGGACAGTGGTATCTGCCGTTCCAGAAGATGTGTCCCTCACTTTTGCTGACACTGTCCCCTCCACCAGGGGTGCCATCTGCCACTTCCCATTCCAAATTCTGCTCATGAAATTCTACCTCTCTTCAAAGTGGTACTGAAATGCCGGCTCCGTGAATCCTGATCCTGGCCCTTAGCCAGAGGAAGGCTCTCATTCCTTGTGTGTCAGCAGAATTTTTTACCCCTTTCTTGCAGCATTTGTCACATTTTTCCTTATATTTCTGTCACTTAAGCTCGTATCTCATCTCTCCTAAAAGGCTGTAAACTCTAGGTCTGTGTGTGTGTTTGGGTCCTGGTGTCCCATAGTTTACCTCACACAGTGCCAGGCGCATAATAGATTTTCAGTAAATATTTGTTGGGTGTTGTTAATAGGCTTTGCCTCTTGTCCATCACATATTTATCTCTTCTCTTTTTCAACTCTTTCAGTTGTGAATGAAAGAAAAACCAGCTCAAAATCTCATAAGCAAATAAGAGAATATATTGGCCTGTGAAATTAGAAGATTGAGATCCCACCCTCAGGCATGGTGGGAACCAGGGGCTCAAATGATGTGGTCGGGATGATTTCTCTTCACCCTGTGCCTGTACTTTCCTGTGCACTGGTTACCTCCTCAAGCTCCACCTGGTAGCAAGATGGCCACCAGGTTCGGGTCTGTTGGCAAAGAGAAGGCACATTTCTTCCAATAGTTGAGTAAAACTCTCAGTTCCCTTCACTGGATCTGACTGAGTCATTGTAGGCCAGGGAGTGTGCTATACTATGATTGGTCAAGCTGAGTCATAGGCTCTACGGCTAGAGCTGGGGATGGAACATGTGGACAGAACTGCAGGAGGTGAGAATTTGGGCTACCTTCCTGGAGGTGAGGTAACTGGATGTCAAAAGGCAAAACCCTATGCCCCCTCTACTCCTCCTAGAGGGCAGTAATGGGACCCTATTGGGTAGGTGGGAGGGTGGACCTCCCTGCTTTTGAAAGGCCAGTGCTGACATTGTTAGTGTGGGAATATGCGGAGAGTGAGAGAAAGGATGCTTCAGCCCCTGATTTTAGGTCCTAACCCTTCTCCCCAAAGACTTGCAAAGGAATCCCCCAGTTTTTAAGGCTGGATGAAGAGTGAGGAAATGCAGTTAAGCGAGTCCTTGAGGCGTCTTCCTTGCTCTTTCTCAGCCAAAATGAAATGTTTGTCTCCAAGGGAGGACTTCCATCCTCTGATTTAGAAGGCAGAGATTCCTCCTGTCCTAGGAGTTTCCACAGCCGGGGTGGTCATCAGCGTGCTGATGCATTCTGGGTGCTGTGAATTCTGGACTGGGATTTGGGGGAAAGGCATTCAGGGTTCCACAGGTCCTGGGGCACAGTCATGTTGGAATTGTTGAAAGGGCTGCTCCCCACCTGCTGACACCTTTCTGACCCGCTTCCTCAGTGAATGGGGGCAGTTTCAGCAACTCTAGGGGTCTTTACTGATGAGGGTTCAGAAGGGCTGCCAAGAGATACCCCAGAGCTGGGGACGAGTATCTGACTAATGCCGCTTCTCCGCCTGGCCCATCAGCTTCCTGAGGGCAGGGACCATGCCAGTTTTGCTCGCTGCCAATGGCTAGGGCTTGATCTCAATTAACATAATGATCTTTGAAGAACCTGAGACCCACAAAGTTTAACAATTTTGTCTTGGATCACCCAGGTGATAACAAGTTGACCCCAGTTACCTGATTTTAGAACTTGTGCTTGTAACCATTTTGCTGGGCAGCCTAATCCATTTCTGAGGTGTCTGTGATCCTCCCCCAAAATGTTAGCTACCTCTGGTACCCATTTCTCTTTCTGGAAGGCACTCTGGCTTTTGCTCTGGCCTAATTCCTCACATAGGTCTTGCCCAGGACTCAGCTTTGCTCGCAGGCAGGTTGCCCTTCTTAATTTAAAGCTCAGATGTGCTCAAGCTGGGGCTGATAGGGCTTCTCCACCAGTCGAGACAATGAAAACGCATTTCTGGCATGGTTTGAATTAAACGAGAATTTCCCGTTTTTCATAAACATTTACAGTAGTTGTGGATGCAGAGTTGAAAGGTTTAGGGTTTTGGTGTTTAATTAGAAACAAATGCCCTTTATGGTCCTGTTAGCAAGGACGGCAGGTCTCAGATTATTAGGATTATTACTATTATTTGTGCCTGCATTTTAATTTTTTTCCACGGCATCCAGGGCCGATTTCTCCAAGGCAACTAGGTGTGGTGAAATGGTATCCGCAGAATCACTGGTGAAGTTTCTGTCTGAGAGCCAGGGCTCTGGGCCGGCTTCAGGCCCCACCTCACAGGCAGTCCAAGGCTCCCTTCCTTACTTTCCAGGGGTGGGTGAGCTGAAGACTTAGCGGGCAGAGCAGCTGCAGCCTCTCTTGGGGCTTGGGCGGAAAGAGATTTGCCAGCCTTGAGAACCCAGGCGCTCCAAGGTGAGGCTGGCTGTGTCCCTGGGCTCAGCCCTCACTCTCGATTTAAAACAGGGGCAACCTGCAGCATGGGGGCACAGGCATGGAAACCCAGCTTCCTGGGAAGCAACAGTGAAAATTCACAACCGTGCAATTTGCAAGTGGCTTTGTTTTGTCACTAATGGCGAGTCCACGGCTGTCCCTGCAGAAGCAGGAGAAGAAAACCAATCACAGCAGCCTGAGACCCTTCATACCCCAGGAGAGGATGTCATCCATTTAATATCTCCTGAAAACAGGCCAGTGTCTCCTGTCACAGTCTCTAAGAGGCCAACTACAGCCTGGCTATTAATCCCTTGGGGCCCTCTCCGCATCTCTGTCTTGAAAACATTAACAAAAGGACGGAAAATGCCTAAAAGTTCCTTCCACCTGTTAAGGATATCATGAGCTCCCATAAAGCGTTGTCTTTGAATATTTGGTGACAAAGAGCCATCTAAGTTATTCGTAAGCAATTAAAGAGGTCTAGAAGTTTACAGCCAGAAGGGCCTTGAAAGTATTTCAACCTATCAGTCCCATTGTACACATGAAACAACTGAGGCCCAGGGAAGGGGAGGAGCTCACCCATTTAATCACAGGGAGGAGTTGGGCAGCCAGCACAGTCTGGGTCCTCTGTGTCCTGAAACTGCATTTTATCTCAGTATACAAAGAATCAGGCATATTTTGTATTATTTCCTCTCAGATGCATTGAGACACCTTATAGAAGACATTCAGTCTTCCCTTTACAAGCCTAGGCAGGATTACATTGTTTCCCCCACAAAACCTTTATAAAAGCACTATTCCATGATTCATTTTAAAAACTCTAAAGATTTTAATAAAGTTTAAAGAAGAAACTGAAAGTCACCCAATATTCCAACCTCTTTCAGACAATTCCATTATCATTAGTATGTTTTGATCTCCAACCCTCTTTTTTTAACTTGGAAAATTAGACTTTAAATGATGCAGAGGTTTGGCTGTAAGTTTTGAGTCTGAGTGCTGTCATTTCCTAGCTGTGACCTGGGGCCTGTTACTTAACCCCACAAAGCCTCCGTGTCCTCATGGGGCTGTTATAAGGATAAAACAAAATTACTAATGTAGGGCGTTCAGCACAGTGCTCAGTGCATTTTAATAACTCGTTGTTGTTATCATCATAAGAAAAATAGAAAAATCTGGAAGCCCCACAATCATAACAACACAAAATTATTAAGTTACAAAAATGATGCTAAAGTAGAAGAATGATTACAAATTATTCAACCACTCAAGAAAAAAATTTATTCAGTTGGCGGGGTTTTTTTTTTTTTTTTTTTCAGACATTTGCATGTTCTGACAATCTCCCAACAGGTCTTTTTTTTTTTTTTAATTTATTTATTTTTGGCTGTGTTGGGTCCTCGCTGCTGGGCGCGGGCCCCCTCCAGCCGCGGCGAGCGGGGGCCACTCTCCCTTGCGGCGCGCGGGCCTCTCACCACGGCGGCCTCGCCCGCTGCGGAGCACGGGCTCCAGGCGCGCGGGCCTCAGCAGCCGTGGCACACGGGCTCAGCAGTTGTGGCTCGCGGGCTCCAGAGCGCAGGCTCAGCAGTTGTGGCGCACGGGCTCAGCCGCTCCGCGGCATTTGGGATCCCCCCGGACCAGGGCTCGAACCCGTGTCCCCTGCACCGGAAGGAGGACTCCCAACCACTGCGCCACCAAGGAAGCCCAGTTGGTGGGTTTTTAACCCTACTTCCTAAATCTATTTGGACAATTAAAAAAATTTTTTTAAGGAATAGATTATTAGAAGGCAACATAAAATGAGTCCCTGTATTTCATGCTTAGAGAAATAGTCCATTCATGTGTTTTTAAACCAACAGAAATGATATGAATGTTGGTGTGGAATTTCGGGACATAGATACTAATGGGGCATTTCCAGGGGTCCCTTTGTTTTCTCTCTCTCTCTCTTTTTTTTTTTTCAAATTCGCGGGGTAGGGTTAGTCACACCAGGCCATTTAATAGAACAAAGCCATATAATGAACTTCTTCACATAAAGTACATTTTTTCCATGATTCACTCACTGTATCTTGTTTACAAAGCTTGTAGATACAGTAGATTAAATGGGTCCCTTTCTCTAGTGTGCAAAAGTCCAGACCTCTCAAAGCCAGAGGAGGAGAGTGAGGGGGAGGAAGAGAGGGAGGAGGAGGAAGGAGAAAGCAATAAAGGGATGGGGAGCGGGCGGGCGCAACCTGAAAATGAAAATAATATACGGCTGTGGAAAAAGGGAGAGTGAGTTTCCGGAGTAGAAGGTGCAAGCCTTGCTACCTGCCCCCATCCCCACCCCATCCCTGCCAAGCTCAATGTACGTGCAGACTTGCTGGAACGTAGAGGAAACTTCTCACTAAGACCCTGGAAATTGTCCCACAAATCAGACCTCACCTTCCAGGTAGTGGAGATTGGGCCCTGAGCCCTGGGAAGCCTCCCCTCTGCATTTTGAGAGGCCAGGTTGCTCCAAGTTGAGGACGGGACCCCGCTCTTGGAGGTGCAGGAGACCGTGGGCAGGCATTGTCATTGGGTAGGCTTGAGTTGCAAAGTAGGTTGGGGTATAAAGATAGAGGGCCAGCGACATGTTTCAAAACACTCACCAACAGAAAAAAAAAAAGAAAGGAAGGAAGGAAGAAAAGAAAAGAAAGAAAGAAAAAGAAAGAAAGGGAGGAAGGAAGGAAGGAAGAAAGAAAGAAAGAGGGAAGGGGAAAGAAAGAAAGAAAGGAAGAAAGGAAGAAAGAAAGAAAGAAAAGGAAAGGACAAACGGCTAGCTGAAGCAAATGTAGCAACTTCTTGAACATTGCTGAATCTGAATGATGGGTGAATGGAGATTGTGATGCTTAATTTTACATGTCAACTTGTCTGAGCCACAGTGCCCAGGTATTTTCAAACATTATTCTGGATGTTTCTATGAAGATTTTTTTTTTTTTGGATAAGATTAACGTTTAAATCAGTGGACTTTGAGTAAGGCTGGTTACCCTCCATAATGTGGGTGGGTTTCATCCAGTCAGTTGAAGACCTTAATAAAACAAAGACTGACTTCCACTAAGCAAGAAGGAATTCTGCCAACAGATGGCCTTTGGACCCATCTTCAATTTTCCCCTGAATTTCCAGCCTGCCGGCCTCACCTAAAAGATTTTAAATCCACCAAGCCTCCACAATTGCAGGAGCCAATTCCTTAGAGTCAATCTCCCTCTCTCTCTCTTTCTCTCACATACACACACTGCACACATCCTGTTGGTTCTGTTTCTCTAGAGCACCCTGACTAATACGGAGGTTTACTATACTATTTTGTTAAATAGTCTATGTTTGAAAATTTGGAAATCAGGAAGACCTCTGGCTGAATCCCACCTGCATCTCTTACTATCCGTATGACCTTGGGCAAGTCACTGACCTTCCTAGACTCTGTCTCCCCACCTACAACAAGGAACAATTCATAGAATCTACTTCATAGAATTTGGAGAGAATGAAATGAGATAGTGAGTGTAGCCTAATTCACATATTTATTTATGCACTGATTCAACAAATATTTACTGTACACCATCCTTGGCGTTGGAGTTATGATGCTGAATACAAAGAGATGAGACCACTGCCCTCCAGCAGCTTAGATTTCAGTGGAGGAGATGGAACTAAATGAGATCATCACACTCCTGAACGTATACTCACAAATTGGGATAAAGCCTTTGAAGTAAAGGACCATGATTCTATGAGAGATCTGCGCGAAGGAATATGACCAAGAGTAGGGGCTTCAGGGAGGGCATGCTGGAGGCAGTGATGCTTGAGCTGAGGGGGGGACAGGTGGTGCAAAGGCCCTGAAGAGAGAGGGAAGAAGGCAAGTATTACTGCAGGAAGGCCAGGGGGAGAGGGGAGGAGCAGAGGGCAAGGGAAGATGGCAGAGGCCAAAGGTGCGTGGACATCAGGCTGGGCCAGGCCTGAAGCTGTGTTGCAAAGAATGTGAAGAGTATGGTTCAGACCATGATGGGCAGTAAGAAGCCATCGAAAGGTTTTCTAGTAACAGTGTGTGTGTGTGTGTGTGTGTGTGTGTGTGTGTGAGTGTGAGAGAGAGAGAGAGAGAGAGAGGGAGAGAAATGTCTTGCCTTTAGGAAAGATGACCCTGGACTAAGGTTTAGTGGGTTGGTAAAGCTGCAGAGGGCGCCCAGTGGGTGTCGTCAGTTCTCCAGGCTACAGGCTGCAAGAGTGATAGTGGTGGAAGCAGCTGTTGGCTTTACCATTGTCACTCCTGCCACTGAAAATGAAATTTACCAAGATGCTTCAGCTGCCTTAGTGCTCGCCGAGGGCAGGACCGTACATGTTAAGCCTGTATTTAGAAAAGTATGTCTTTTGCAAGCAGCCAGCCACCCAGAAAGGATTGCTAGCCAGAAGCAGTCTAGGCCACAGGGTCTCCATCTTGTTCCACTTACTTCCTCTGGGACCTTGGCCCAGTCATTCTTATCTCTGAGCCTCAGTTTCCCCATCTGGAAAGTAATAATACCTGATCTAACAGCCTTGCAGAGCAGCTGTGAGTTTAGTGATATCAGAGCTCATGAATGTGGAACGACTTTGAAAAGTTACAAAAGCACTGGAAAAAAAAAAAAAAAAGGTAAGGCGGTGTTTGCTCCGCATCTGGTTTCCATATTGTCTCAGGCATTTTGCTTAGGGAGAGCAGCCTCTCCTCGCAGATGACTGCTTAGTTCCAAGTTTAGGCCTCAGGGTCCCCAGTGGTGAGAAGAATTTTTAATGAGAATAGCCAGGGCATGGCACCCTACCCTTTATAAAGTCCTTCTGCACAAGAGACCCTATTTAATCCTCACGCCGTGCTGCAGGAACAAAGGACAGGCAATCTTGTTCCGTTTCATAGGCAAGGAGCTCAGACACTGGAGGTGATGGGTGCTTTGGGTAAGTGGTGAATTCAGGACTCCAGCTCCGCTCTTGTACAACCAAATTCAGCTCTGTTTTACACACCCTCTGCTTTTTGGTAATAAATGAGTATGGATTATAGAGTTTTAAAGCCAGGGTTACTTTAGAGATCAACAATTGGATTTTTTTTTTTTACCTGTGTGCATGGTATTTGAGACATCGGATTTTATTGCCAAGATTTAAGAATTTGGTTGTTCCCATAAAAATCTAGATTTTTAGTTCCTTTTGAAAAATGGGCAGTCTGGCCACTAAGAATCTCCATGTGTGGAAAACAACATGGGCTGGAGCGGAGAGCTGGCCGCCCCTTCCGTCAGTGCGGGAACGGCTCCCAGTTTGCCACAGTCCCTCCCACTCCCACGACAGGACTGTTGCCCGCCTACTGCCCAAGCATACACTGTACATTTGTGACCCCTAATCTGAACCAATCTCCTCTTTCAGAAATGGGAAAAGTGTTCTAGAGAGGCCGAATGACCTATCAAAGAACACACAGCTTTGGGATGCTATGAGAGGAACAGAGAGAGAACCCGGCTGCCTCCTCTCCCAGGTCATCCCCACCCCACATCAACATCTGTGCTGACATAACGTCTGTCAGGTCCACAGGAGAGGCTCCAGCGCGGCCATTTCTTTTCTGCTCTTATTTTTCCTGCCCAGAAGAGAGGGCTCCAGTGAGAGCAAGTGTGGCAGCTAGAGTAATGGGCAAATGAGAAGTAAGTGTGGAGACACATTTAGGGGAAAAAGTCCATGTCGCTTTTGCAAAGAACCCAAATCAATCAGCTATACTGAACCCTTTTATCTCCTGCAACAATTGACAAAACAATCAATTGGTAGAGTAGTTCCAAAATGATTTATTACCACAAAGGTAATTCAAAAGGAGAAAAATAGCTGTATCTCCAGGAGAAGAGCATTGCTGTGCTGTGTACGTCCTTTCCCACGCGGCATGTTTGGGGAGAACCAGATCTCGCCCACGGGTGTTTATATCAGCTGGTAACCACCAGTGCCTGGGCCCCAGTGCATTCAAGCACATGCATCTGAAATCCTTGTGTTTTATATTCAGAGGAGGCCTCCTGCTGTCTGTGAAACTGTACTCGAGCTACTTCCAGCCCCTATTGCAGACCTGTCAGATCTTCATCAGATATCCCCGATCCTAGCTTAGGCCTGACAGCCTGAAGGAGGTCCCCTGGCCCTGGTTCATGGAGTCCTCCCCAGGAGAACTGGCTTCTATTCCCAGCTTTGCTCCAACTAACCGAACTGTGCTGTGTGATCTTAGGTCTTTCACTTCCCTGGACTGCAAGTGTTTACTGAGGGGCTTAGAGACTACCCCTTCGCAGAGCAAAAATTCTTTGGTCTGACAATTCCTTGAGAGGGGACGAGGAACCCAGCTCCATTGCCTTTGTCTGCAACGTTCAGGATCCCCAGGCTTCACCTCTCCTCCCCCCCAGTAGAGGCTGCACTGGATTGTTTTTTCTCCTCCAGTCTTTGAAACTTCCTGGGGACAGAGCACCTCCCACGGCTGAGGGTTTGCTGCCCCAAGGGGGGAGCGCTCATCTTCATGATTTCCAAAGAGGAGCTGCAGGAGCAACCCTGAGACATTTTATGAGAAAGAAGACCTTAAACTGGTTTTCATTAAATGTGGCTTGATGGAGGCGAACCGGAAACATCCATTGGAGCAGTGGCAGCCTTTCAAAGCCCCCCTGCAGAAACGATAAGCTATAAAAACAAATGGCCCAGCAACAGAACAAAAAACAAGGCTCTAGGAACATTTGCCGGGCTGCAAACATGGCCCACTGGGCCCTACCCCGCCTCTCAGAGGCTGAACCATTAGGACCTGGCTGCTTCAGAGGATAACAGGAGTGGGGTACTTCCCTGCCCCAGGAGATTCAGTCATGGGGAGCTGGACAGAAAGAAGCAGGGCGGGGGTGAGTAGGGAGAGGGTCCTAGGCCTCGGCAGACCAACCGTGACATTCACTTTGTGCAGGGCACCGTGAGAGCCCTTTACATGCATCTTGGCTTCTCGATGACTCCCCTGTAGAGATGCACTGTTGTCATTCCCATTTTGCAGCAGAGGAGCAGAGGTTCAGAGATGCTGAGAAGGGTACCAAGGTCCCAGGGCTGAGTAGGGAAAACAGGACTCAAACTCTCATTCCTTAAACCACTTGTGACTCCACCTCCTATGAGGAAATGATTATAGACTTAAACTGACTTTCACAACTCAGGAGAGGAAGCCTTAGAAATCACCAAGCCCAAACTCTTCTTTTTCCACATAAATTGGAAGTGACAGAGTTGGGGGTGGGGAGGAGGCTGCTGTCAAGTATCAGAGAGACCTGGGCACACACACACACATCTTCCTTCCTCACCACTTACTAGCTGTTTTCACTTAAGCAGTTCCCTGCCTTCACTGAGCCTCAGTTTTCTCATCTGTGAAATGGGAAGAGATACAACACCTGGTTTTATTAGTGTCATTGTGATGGTTAAGTAAGATTCATTCAGTAAATGTCTCAGCAAATTCTATGTGCCAGGCACTGTGTTTGGCCCTAGAGATAGAGCAGTGAACAAAATAAACTAAAATCCCAGCCCTCATGGGGCCTGGATTCTGGTGGAAGAGACGAGACAGACAGTAAATATGATAAATAAGGAAATGATGTCGTGTGT
The DNA here is from genome assembly GCF_028564815.1 of Eubalaena glacialis. NCBI lineage: Eukaryota > Metazoa > Chordata > Mammalia > Artiodactyla > Balaenidae > Eubalaena > Eubalaena glacialis. The sequence goes on along the minus strand of NC_083722.1, from coordinate 79,247,284 downwards.
CAGAGGATGATGTAAATGCCTTGGAGAAAAATGCAGTCCAGAGAAGGGGTGGGAAGGTGAGGGTGAGGAACAGGATTAATGGGGTGATCAAGGAGAGTCTCATTGGAATGTGATTTAAAGACTTGACGGAGGTGAGGGAACAGTGCTCCTGGCAGAGGGCACAGGGAAGGCAAAGGCCCTGAGGTGGGAGCCAGCTTGGTTTATGAAGGAACAGCCATGAGGCCAGGGTGTCTGGAATGAGATGGCAGTGAAGTGCCTTGCACAGCACCTGGCTCCTGGGTAGCTGCCGCCTTTGTTATTCTTGCTTTCATTATATAAATTGATAATAGTCAGGCGTCTGGATCCCCACACCCATCTGAAGCTTTTCCTAGGCTGCCCCTTACCTACATAGTTGCTGACGCTGCCTGGCTCCGGGCCACCGGGTCCTCACTTCCTGCTCTACCCTCCTTCCACCTAGTCACTGCTGAAACAGTTACTGAGGGCCCCTGTGTGTGCTGAGCCAGTGAATGCTCAGAGCCCCTAAGGAGTGCACTGAAAACAGGGTGAGGGGACTCAGGGCCCCCTAATGGGCCTGACTCCCCTGCCCTTGGATTCCTCCAGGAATGGGGGGTGGGGACACCTAGCTGTGCCCCCGTGCTCTGAACCACACCCCAGAACTCTGGGCTATGCTTCTGACAACACTGGCGAGAGGACCTCGGCCCAGTGGGCCATAGCTTGGCCCAGTAGGTGTGAGCACAGCTTGCTATCCTCTGTTTGCTTCTACCTTTGACTACTTTCTCTTCATCCCATCTTTGTACTGTTTTTGCTCCATGTGACACATACAGAAACTCTTTTCTGGAGGGCAGAGATTTGCTGACACTGAGTGCTCCTTGGGGAAGAAAGTTGCCCGTGGGAGCAGATTGTCCTTGGCAGCCCCACCGGGAGGAGGATGAGCTCTGCTCCTCAGGTGCCCAGGCTGCTGCGCTCTGTTCCCATCCACCTGGTCCCAGGCGTAGTGGCCCCTGTCCTTCCGCAGCTCTGTGGAAATTCAGCAGGACGTCAGTGTTCACTGCACATCCTCAGGGCTCTCTGCTTCTCATCGCTCCATCCTTCCATCCCTCCCTCTGGAGTCATATCATCGGATCTCCCCCTTACAAGGAGCCCTCTGGTTGCCATTTGGAATTTGCAGTGTGGCTGGGAAGGGCGCCGTGACTGGAGGCAGGGAGCCCTGTTAGAATCCGTGAGGGAGTCTAGGAGAGAGATGTGGCAGCTGTGGCGGTGAGGATGGGAAATAGGACCACATCCCAGAGACATTCTGAAGATAAAAGCAGCAGGACTTGGTGACTGATTAGATGGGAGAGGATAAGTCCTTTGGAGAAAGCACTCTTACAGCCATAAAAATGATAACAGTACAAATGAAGGTGCAGTACTACAGTGGAGAAAAGCAGGAGCTATTTAATACTACGTAACAGTCACATAGCAATGACAACCACAGAAGTTGGCCAGATCTGCATTAAGAAAAATGTGAACAGCCCTCCCTAATGATTGTCGGGGGAGGGGGTATGTGTGTGTTTCTACTTTTTATTAAGTGTACAATGAAATAGTAAACCGTGCTATACTAAAAAGAAAATCTTGACCTACAAAAGTGATATACCTTTAGTAAAGACTAAAATGGATGTCAAGTCTCACGTCTGGCACTAATCACAAGACCTTGGACAAAGTAGTTAAACTTTCTGAGACATATTTCTTCATCTGTTTAATGGAGATAATAATGAGTCCTTTCTCCTGGGGCTGTTTGAGGCTCTGATGAGGTGATAGCCGTAGCATAGTGTCTGGCACACTGTGATGATCTGTATATTGTTGTGGTGAATAATGGTGATTGTTGTCTCCCCCATCCCCCAACCCTGTTCCTCAGCCCTGGTAAGGGTCTCAGAAGTGGTTCCTTAACTTTAAGCTGAATTCTTTAATAAATCCAAGGAGAATCAAGCAAGGAGCCACTATTTGGCAAACATTTTGGAATTCAGATTTATCCTAAGTGACTCTGATAAGTGAGAGGAAAACAACCCCTAGGAGACCATTCACAGAAGGATGCCCCTCACTACCCCCTCCATTGATACGGGGAGGTGGGGGACATCATAGGTGGGGAAGGATTGGCCTCTTCACAGCCAGAAGCAAAGGGTAGATGTGGCAGAATTGGGGGAGGGGGAGGGGGAACAAATGGCACATCCGTCACTGATAAAAGGCTGTTGTTGAGACCCAATAAACCCAGTAGCCAGTCACTGGGCCATATGTGTGAGTGGGAAGGTCACCTTTTTTCCATCTGCTGAGCAGTCGCCCAACCCAAGCAGGAGGGCCTTGGAGCTCAGGAGGGGGTCTAGCTCTAATGGGGAGACTGAAACCTGGAGCTTGTGCTTAACCTGAGTTATGTGCTTGAGATAGGGGAGAGGGAGTCCCAGACAGGTCTGGTGGTTTCTAAGGCCCACATCACTTTCTAAATCCCCCGCTCACCCCCCATTCCCCATCCACGGCTCCTACCACCTAGGCAACCATGTGTAGACCCCACTGCCCAGCCCCACCTCAGCCATCACTAACTGGATGAGGGCTGGGCACCTGGTTGCTGACCTGTGAGCTGGCCTTCCAGGAACCAATGATATGGGCCCGTCAGGTTCCTGTTCTTGGGACTCTGAATAGAGGGGAGGTAGAGTTGATTAGCCATGAGGGTAAGGCTGCAAGGCTGGCAAGGCAAGAGAGGCCAGGTCAGCCACTGCATGCAGGCTGAGGTTATGTGGATGCAGAAATCATGAGGAACCAGGAAAAAAGTGTCCACAGAGAGGATCAAACGGCAGACAGGGAGAACGCACGCAGGAGAGAGGGGTTTCGTGCTGTCCTAGTTCCTGACACTCGTCAGATCCTCTTTCAGTCCCAAATATGACATATGACATTCTCACCAAGACCAGCAGAATGCTTCCCCAAACTCCCATTTTCTTGATTTAGCTTAAGTGCCTCCTGATTCTTACAACCAAGGTTGGCCACACACTGCATGATCTACGTGCCCCACCTCCGTGGTCTTCTCCAAGGGAAAGGAAACTGGAGGGAGGCCAGGCTCCAACTCGCCCGAGGCAGCACGGCCTTGTTTATAACCCGCCGGAGCTGAGCGCAGCAGTGACCTGGCCACTCACTCATCTTTATGAGAACATCCCCCACGTGGGAGCCTTCCCTTTTCATCAGGATGTTTTTCTTGATGTCCAGCCGAAACATTCCCATTTTTATTTCTTCCTATTAGTCTAAGCTCCGGCCCTCGATATTCCTGGCTGATATAAACCCTGTCTCCCTAAAGCTCTCCCTCCAAGTTCAGATATTTGACTGCTTACGCGTGGACAGCCCTCTGCTGCTCTCCTCCCAAACAACTCCCCAGCAGCCCCTGTTGTTTTTTCAGCCTTGCTCCTGCATTTCCCCCAGAGATGAGGTCTGATGGAGTTCAGGGACAGATGGAAGGACAGATTAAACACAAAGGACTCAGGAGGTCAAGAAGGCAGGCCAGGAGAAGGGATCATCTTGGGCTTGCAGAGGAATACCATCGATTCAGAAGCTTTGAGCACATATGGGAACTAGGAAACCGTCCCAACAGCCAGAGCCCTGGAGGGATCTCTAGAGAGGGTGCCTTACCCTAAGGGACAGAAGACAAGAGTGACTATATATGATTGGGTAGGAAGACCAAATGCCTTTCTGCATGGAAATAGGATGCAAAAGGAAGGCAAGTATGGGCCACAGTGGAATCCATTAGAAGACTCGGAGAAGTCTTTGAACATTCCTTTTGGTGTCAGGCAAGAGAGACCTGGTCTGCTGGTAGGCAAGCTGTGAGTCACCTTGACATAGACAGAAACCTGAATGAAAAAGGTGACCCAGAGCAGCTGTCAGTGAGAAGGGGCAAAAGGGGAAATGATTTGGGGGGCACTCAGGGCTCTTCAGTTTTCTATGAAAGAAGATCTGTGCCATCTTTTTTTTTTTTTTTTTCCCCCTGTTCTTGACTATTTTACTGCTAGAGTAATTCCCTGGGGGAAGTAAAGTTTGGTGGAATATGTCATGGAGTCACTGATTGTTGCTTTTTCAAGGCATGAGAGAAAGAACAAGATTGAGAGAAGGAGATGAATTTTGGTCCTGATAGTATCCTGTAGCTCAGAGTCAGAAAATAAATGATACAGATGCCAATACCCTCCTCTCCCACGGCTGGTATCACCAAAACTGGCCAGTTTTCTTTTCACTGAGCCACAGTGAATACAGATCTCCAGGCAGTCATTAGCTCTCTAATGAGCCACACTGACCATCTTGGGCTGTGTTCTCTTTTTGATACAATCTTCCATGGCCTTAGAATTTTGGCATTAAAATGGCAAAGGGAATGGTGAGCGCTGCTCTAGCTGTAGTAAAAGGAACCGGAACTGGCTTCTCCTACAGAATATAGGGGAAAGAACCCAGCTCTGCAGACTTGGATTCAAATCTTGGCTTCATATAACAAGTCTTGTGTTCTTGGGTAAATTTTTAGGCTTTTTGAGTCTCAATTTCCCCAACTATAAAACGAGTTTTAAAATATGGACTATGCAGGATTGCTGTGAGGAATTAAAGATGGTACATGTTACTGCTTTTCATAGTGCCTAGAAAATAATAGGTGCTCAATAAAAGGTAGCTTGGTATTGGGAAAATTTAAAACTCTTTTAAGTCTATCCACTCAATATGTTTGGGGCTGAATTGATTCAAACAAAACTGACTTGGCATTTAGCACATTGACTTGTCTATTTCCAAGGTCCGTGAAACTAACCAGGGCAAAAACATTCCTGCTTGTATTATTATCTGGAATCTAATGACCCTCCTTGTCTGGCTTTCTAAACAACCCATTTTGTGTAGATGTACACAAAATGTACAATTTTGCTGTATAATTTTTGAATTCTGTGAATGGTATGTGCTGGAAAATGACCAATTTTTATGTTGGAGAAGGCAATATAAAGATTATGAAAGTTGCTCTTGATGAATCATTAAACTGTCCTGTGAACTTTCCTTACCAGAGATGATCAGTTGCACAAGCTAGTTAAGAACAAAAACGGGAATGATCATTCCTAGCTTTTGTTTAAAATGAAAAGTCAATGACTTTTCCTCTAAGAGCCCCACCACCAGGGGTCTTGTCAGCCTGGATGCAGGGTCCAAATCCAGGCGAGCACCACTGGCTCAACTTGACAGTCTCAGACCTCTCATCAAAGCTGTGGTTTTGCTGGGACCTAAGGGGGAACCGGACTGTTTTCGGCTGGCCCAAAGTGTTTGTAAAATAAGTTGTTTGTCATCTTAATTTGTAAAAGCATGGAATTTGAAGTTCTTGCCAAAAAAAATTAGCAACCTTATTCATTGCATGTAGCTTGCATAACAGATGGCGGTCTGGGAGGTTGATATTCTTCAAAACTTGGTGACTTCACGGCTTGATGTCCTGAACGAAGTTGTTTTCTCTCAGATAGCATTTCAGGAATGGAGACTTTTGATCAGGAGGAAGACCTGAGCTGAACTTGGACTTGGGACCTAACTTTTCTGAGTTCTGAAATTTTCTTCCAAAGAAAACTTTATATATATATGTATTTGTTGGCTTCTGCACATCTGCACCTCTTGCTTTTCTTCACAGGGAGTGAGAGCCAGACTATAACAAGAGAAGCTGTTATCTGAAAGTCTCTGCAGAGTAAGGAACAGCCAGCCTTTACAGGATTGCCCTAGTGCCTCCCAGAAAAGGCATAAGCTTTGCATAAGCATTTGGTCTGTGGGGTGCTGGTCTGAACTGACCTTGCTCTTTAAAGAAACAAAGACGATTCTTTCTCAGAGAAGACGATTTTGACTTTAAAAGCAGCTATTCATGGTATAGTCATTGTGTGAATGTGGCTTTGAGTGTCACTCCCAGGAGAGTAGGATAAAGAATGTTAAGCTGGGAAGGGCCTTCAAGATACTGGGGTTCACCTCCCTCATTTTACAGATGGAGAATCTAAGACCTCAGATTAAAAGGCATGTCCTAAGCAAAAATGAGTCAGTGGCAAAGCTTTCATTAAATCTTATATTTTCTTCTCCCAAGTGAGGATGGGCTACCTCTTACCCCTACTCCTGCCCCCAGCCACTTCAACATGCATATTTTGTAGCAAAGATCAGCCTGAAATAGCACCAGCCTAGTCTCCTAGCTCTCAGTCTGGAACATTCCTACCACTCCAAGTTATCATTAGCCAGAGTAGAAGAGCACAACATGAAATGACTCCCGTGTGAGAAGGAGGCACCTCTTCTGATGAGCTGGAACCCCAGTCTCCCAAGTGCACATCACCCCAATTCCCCCAAGTACCTTCTGTCTTCTCACTCCAAGAGCACATTCTTTTGAGGATGTCACAGAAAGGCACATTGACTTATCCCAATCATGGCCTTGAATCCAGTCTGTCTCAGTGGTATATTCTCCTCTCTCAGGTAGGGCATCAATGAGCTCTGATCCAGAGGGCACTGGCCTGGGAATATTGTGATCCACCATTCTCTTCCTCCAAGAACCCCTTTAGATGCTCTTTCTGGGACTCAGTGTCTTTGTTTATAAGGCATAGAATTCATCCAGCATTTTCTAAAGTGTATTCGGAGAAATTCAGGTTGCACAGGAGCATAAAAAGTTTACTTAAAAGAAAAGAATTCTCCCCAGGATGTATTAAATCAGTGTTATTTATTTATAATAAGTACTTTAAAATATCTTTGATTTTGTTTCAATAAACATTACTTAAATAAGTATTCTTTTTATAAAATCACATAAATTTGGCCAATTTTGGACTAAAAATTAAATATGTTGTTTCATTGCAGGACTTAGCAGAGCCTTCAATATGAAAAAGACATGCCTTAGAAAATTGGCAAGCAGGGGTGAAATATACACTATTTCGCAAATGTGTGGTCTTGTTTAATCAAGCACCCTGCCTCAACTTGACAAATATAGGACAGATGATCTCTCAAACCACGTGGAGTTCGAGCACTGTTTTTCTGCTATGGAGTCTTCCTTGATATATCTAGTAGCTTTATTTTCTAAAATAATAGATGGACCCACTTCCAGGTTTTTCCCTCTTATTATCAGTGTGATTCTGTTTGCGTGTTCTCAGCTTATGTTTTTTCAGATGCCAAAAATTATGTAATTAGCTGTGAGGTCTTAGGCCATAATTTGGGAAACATTTCCCACTTAAATTAAAGGCTCTGCACGCCCACCCAATCCATAATTGTGTGGATCTTTCCAAACTCTCCGTTGGCTTCATTTAATTGTCAAACATTAATTTAGTGGGGGGAAATCTTCAAAGAAGGGATAGAGGGATAGAGGAAGCGTGGCTGGTAGGACAAAATATTAATAGGTTGGTTAAAAGCAAAACAGTAATTCTTCCCGTCTAAGCTTGCAGCCTTTGGTCGGGTGGAAAGGAAACTATCGGTTATTCCGGGATTATATAGGTTTCATTGATTTAAAATGACCTAATTTAAAAAGCAGCCAGAGGGAGATTTACTTTGTCTTTATTTTTTGCCTGAGGAGACAGAAGGAAAAACAGGGTTTTGTTTTTTAAAATCTGAAAATGCCCTTTTCCATGACCGTTTCCAAATGTGTTCGTTAAAGAAGGCGATGCTATTCGACAAAGACCAAAATTAAAACGGAAAAATCCCATTTTGCCAGCAGTGTTGCTCGTATAGCCACTTAGCTCGGCAAACTCCAGCCCCGTCCCCAGCGCAGGGCAGGACTTGACACCTTCGTGGGCATCTGAGTTGAGGCTGGAGATGTGTGGAGTTGCCATGGTGATGGTTGTCAACAAAGGTTACCCCTGGTGGAACCTCTTTGGCCCCATGACCCGCACACAGAGTTGGAATAATAGACTCTGTAAGTGGCTTCTGCTCTGCAAATAGAGACAGGGCTGGAAATCAATTATTAATGAGCTGGGTGACATTGACATTCATCCACATTTAATAAGCACAGCGCAGCAACCGGAGGAGAACTGGGTTTTGCCCAGCAAAGTCCCACGGGTTGGTGGGGAATTCAGAGAAAAAGGAAAAGCTAGGGACAGAAATGCAAAGAGAAAGAGATGATGTCTATAGCCACTAAACAGATTTTAATTATTTAGATTTCATTGCTTGACATTCCTTTTGATACCAGTTTTTATCCTACATGAACTCAAAGGATCTGACAGGCTGATCCTACAGAGCGTCTCCTCTGTGCTGCGTCCCGCATGCCAACCAGAGAGACAAATCGAACATGGTAGGCTTGTCCACAATCTGGGTGGGGTGGGGGGGCAGGGGGGCGCGGTTTTCAGTGTTCTGATAGACTAATAGGCAGCACCTTCATTCGCAATTCTAAAGCCCTTTGGTTCATTTTTGGACTTCCTTGCAGGAAAGTACAATGCTAATGTAACATTTAAAAAAAAAAAAAAGTTGAAATATGTGTCCTCATTGCCTGTGCTCTCCATGCAGAATAAGCAGGACTTTGGTTTCTAAGGCTTTCTGGAGGAATTACTCTTGTTTGTCTTTTTAATTTCCTTCCAAGGCAGCCTGCGATTTCTTTATATCTGAAATAGTGCAAAGAAAAGCTGCATTTGCACTGAACTGGAGGCTGACTGAAACTACATGTGCAGTCTTTCTGAGAAGAGGAGGTCTTGTTTCATTTAAAAATATGCCTGTGCTCTAAAGTGGGAGTGAAGGGCAGAGACACAGATAATTTTCTAGAACCACTTCACAGATTGGTAAACTAGGACCCAAAGGAATGAGCTGACTTGTGAAATTTGCCCAACTGACCTTTGAATTAAAAAAGCCAGCCAGTCAGCCTCCCTTTGGCCCAGAGTTTGTCAAGGGCCAGGCCTGGCATCTCACCCTTTGATATTCTCGTGGTTTTTCTGGAGTCTGTCACTTCAAGGGGTAGGAGGGAGGACTGGACCGTCCTCTACCTCTGTGCTCCAGACCCATCCCAGCTTCTAAGACTGTTCTTTCCGCAGACTTGTCACTTCTAGATGTTGATTGCTCATGGCCCCCAGCATGGCAGTGAGGGGACATTTCTCCGGGAGATGTGTCTGCTGGCCGGGCGTGTCTGCAGCGAGTTACCGGTGTCCGTGGAACCCAGCCCACCTCCCAGCATGCTGACAAAGAAAGCCAAGGTGCTCAGCAGAGACTGGAGTCAATTAAAGGCTACGACTTGGGAAAACCCTCCTTGCATCTCCCTTTTTAATCTGGACCCTTTACCTTTTGATATTCTAGATGCTTTTCTTTTGCCCTCTGTCAGCGCAGAATTTTTGAAAGTGACTGATGTCTCAGGCCAATAATTACATGTGGCAAAAGTTCTTAAGCTGCAGGTTTAGATGCCTCTAATTTCAAGGCAAGAGCTTGAGGTTTCACAGTCCCTTCCTGTCGGGCAGGGTTGAGGCATTGGGCAGAGGGGGCTGGGAGGCCATCAGCATGCTACTGAGAGCAACCCAGGGCCTGCCTCTTGATATCTGAGTCAGATGGTAGGGGACTCCCCTCCTTCCACCATTGCCCACACCCCTGTGTTTAGTTCCGTGGGAGGCAGGAAGTTTGGATTCATTGCTACCAAAATCTTTTAAGTTTCAATTTTTATATTTCACAATCTGTCAATTTATGACTTCAGCTCCTTAGACAGAGGCTGATAAATTTGGATTCTATAAGACCTTACCCCAGGCCCTATATCAAGTCAGCTCAGTGGATCCACAAATACTTCTTGGGCATATACTATGCTTTAGGCACAGTGCTAGGGCACAGCGATGGACTAGAGACAGGGTCCCTATCCCCATGGGCATGCGCTGTAACTGGGAAGACCAGCCATAAACATGTGAGAAGCGCCAGGAGGGGTGGGTGGGTCGGGGGGCCTTGGGAGCAAGGGCGAGGGTCATCTGACTTAGACCAGGGGCTCAGGGAAGACTTCTTAGAGGAGGAACTGCTGTCTAACCTGAGATGGAAGGGTGAATTTGAGTTTGTCAGGTGACAGGGAAAGGAGAGAGCTAGGTCAGAGAGAGGCAGCTAGACTATGAAAGAAGCTGGAAGAGGTGAACTGGTCTTTCTCCTGAAAATAAGGGGCGCTTCGGAAGGGTCTTACACAAGGGAGGGGCTTAATCTCTTTCTGTTTTAGTAAATTCACTCTGGCTGCACTGGGGACAATGGTTTGGAATTTGGCACTTAAAACTACTGTTTTGTTTAATTGTAAGAAGTGGAAACGGGTCCCTGTGGGCTGGGGGAGAGGGTCTCATCCCCTTCCCCAGATCACGGGGCAGGGAGAGGGCCTAGACGGCCCCATTCATGTGCCTGAGCCTCACATCTATTTTAGCCCCTCCCTCGCACTGTCATTTGCTGCCGGCGGCTCACCCAGTCACCAGACTCTCAGTTTTCCAAAATGCTTGTGTCCCAGGTGTTAATCTTTTGCTCCAGCGTCACGCCTCAACTGTGGCTTAGGATAGACTTCCACTTTCTCCTCCCCCTACTCCCAGCCTTTCTTTCTAAAAATAATACCCCTGGGCCTGCACACGCTCACACACGCTTTTGGCCGTCGTTGAATTTGGAAGGCGGTCGTGTAGTAGAATTCCAGAAGGTTGGCTTAAGGTACCCATTTTTTTTTTTAAATCATTTTTGGCTGTGTTGGGTCTTCGTTTCTGTGCGAGGGCTTTCTCTAGTTGCGGCGAGCGGGGGTCACTCTTCATCGCGGTGCGCGGGCCTCTCACTATCGCGGCCTCTCTTGCTGAGGAGCACAGGCTCCAGACGCGCAGGCTCAGTAGTTGTGGCTCACGGGCCCAGTTGCTCCGCGGCATGTGGGATCCTCCCAGACCAGGGCTCGAACCCGTGTCCCCTGCATTGGCAGGCGGATTCTCAACCACTGCGCCACCAGGGAAGCCCCATTTGTTTTTGAAAGGTAGTTTCCTGCTTTCCAATATTCCAGGGGATATTTCCCCTGTCATTTAGAAGGGGGGCCTGGTGAAATAACAAGTCAGGCATGCAGGGGGAACGTGTGTCAGCCCCACTTGGAAGCTTGGGTAGGAAATGAAGCTCTGAGCCACTGAAATAACCTGGGGAAGTCACACACAGTGAAATACCACATTCTGGATGCACCAGGGCTGAGTTACAGCCACACGTGCCCCAGCCTGTTTCAGATGCAAGACTCCAGTCACTGGATGCTTTGGGGGCCCCTCAGCTCTCCACCTTCATGTCTTCCACTGACTGTGACGCTTAACTGCTCTCTCTTCAAAGCCATGGGAACTCCAATGTTCTGTTGGGTCCTGAAATGACTGGAGAACCTTGTGTCACTGCTTGGTGCTAAATTCAGATTCTACCCTGACTTCAAGAATAAGAGTCAGAATTCGAATGAGACTGAAAATAACACTTCCTATTGTTTATTGAGCTATTACTCTGTGCCAGGCTCTGCGATAGGTTCTTTAGCCCATGTTCTCAGCAAATCCTTCCATCCAAGCCAGTGAGGAGTTCCTCTTGTCCTTTTACAACAGAAGAAACTGGGCTTGAAGAGATGAAGTAACTTGCCCAAGACACCTGGCCAGTAAGCCACAGAGCTGGGGTTCAGACCCGACACCTCTGATTGTAAAGGCCACATTCTTAACCGCCTTATCGTGCCGTCACTCACCCGCTGGGTGACCTGCCCCTCTCTGGGCTTCACTTTCTCTACATCATCAAAATGATACGGAGCCTTTAGTTCATAGGAAATTGTATAAGGAACCACAAAATATAGAAGGGAGAAAATGCAGAGGTGTCCCGGATGAAGGGTGGGTATGTGAGGCTTAGGGGATAAGCAGAGAGAGGCCCTGAAATGCTCAGCGAGTCACCTCCCTCCAGGAGGGGAGCTCTTGTCAGCTGTGATCCTGACCTCCACCCACCAGCCCAAATGGAAGAAGCTGCCTCTGCGTCTCCAGTCTGCTCCCCTCAGCCCCAACTCCTTGTCGCGCCACCTCTCATTTTCTGCTCCCTTCTTTGCAGTCTTCTGGTCTTTGGTTCCTTTGCTGCCTCCTGTCTGAGATAACAGTCATGCAGAGAGTAGGATCGGGATGGGATGGGATGGGAATATTAACACCCGCCGTGCAGGGTGGTGGTGAGGATTAAATGCCGGAACACACGTCACGCGCTCAGCCCGACGGCTGCACAGGGCACTCAACAACTGGCGGATCCTGCTGTGACTCATTTGAGTGTCGTCGTAAGGACATAGAGGGGAGTTGGAGGTGCGGGAACATTTGAAGAGTCGTGAGCCCTGGTTAGAACCTCCAGTCCTGAGCTTCTCCCTCCGCCCCACCCCCACCTCCAGAGTCACAGAAGCACCCAGAACCCTTCTTGGACCCAGCCCTTGTGCCCAGGAGGCCTCAGCCTGGCCACTCCTGCCTGTGACGCCCCCACCAGACCTCCCTGTGTCCCTCCCTGTGTCCCCTGATGGATACATCTTTTGCTGACCAAGAAAATACCCCTGTCAGGTGAGAAGACCGCACTTTGGGAAAACAGGTCTTACGCTGAGCTGCTCCCGGCCGTGACTCAGTCTTTGCAGTTTAGCCTGTCCTGTCCCCTGGGAAGACACTTTCCCACTCATGCCCCAGGTTTCTAGGGACAAAGGGTCTTCGCCAGTGAAGAAGGGTTTAAAGCGGTTTTGTGGGGAGAAGGGGTCTTTCCTGCTCCATTGTGAGCCCCGTGAGTGCAGGGACCCTGTCTTTCCCGGCTGCTGCCATAGTCCCAGCGTTGAGTCAGGTTCCTACAAGGGGTTCACTAAAATGTTTTGGAATAAAGGGAAAGGTGAATTGATTAAGTGAGAGAACCACACAAGTGAGGAAGGAGCCCCACACCACCATTATGTCCTTGAGGTGGGAGTGCAGCTTGAGACGGCCCTGCTGTCAGGCTGGGTTTGTTCCCAACTTCATCACTTAATACCCGTGTGACCCCAAGCACTGGTCTTGACCTGTTAGGTCCCTGATGTTCTCATCTCTCAAACTAGGATGAAAAGAGTAAGTACTTAAAAGGGACTTGGGGGGATTTGATGAGTTAATGTATGGAAACAGCTTTGGAAACCATACTTTGCGCCTGGTCTGTGCTAAGTATTGTCATTGTGATTACGCATTTGAGATATTAGAAAGGTTTGTTTGCTTTCTGTTTGAGGGCAGGGATGTGTCTTACGGAGTTCTGGGCCCCAGCACTAGCTCATGCCGAGCACATAATAGGAGCCCCTGTTGCTGGTGATGTTTGTGATGATAAAGAGAAAGTAATCATACTGTGTCGGTCCTTAGGTCAGAGGGAGAGACCTGTGCAGCCGGAGGGGCCCTGATCAAAGCATTGAAAAGTTGTGCAGCTTAACCCAGGTCACCCTATGTGTTAATGTCACAGGGTGTGTGACATTAACACACCCTATGTGTTAATGTCAATCCCTGTGGTCTTTCCATTCATGTGAGGGCGATTCCAAGTCACAGTTACTTTTAATGGCCCTCACTATCTTTATACCACAGAAAAGATCTGGAACACCAATGGAGGAGATGATGCGGCTCAAGCAGAGGTCTTGTATGACCCTGGCATCTTGGTATGAAGCAGCCTTGGATATGGAATATCAGCATGGAAAGGCTAAAACCTGGAGGACAGTCTCCCTGGGTTCTATTTGCCAGTCTTTTTACTACCATGATTAATGACTCTGAAATTTACAAGCCTCTTATTCCAACAATGAGAGGAGCCCCCCAGGTTTGCTTTGTGCCTTAAAACTCTTCCAATATGTTGAATCTGGAAGGAGAGAAGAGGCATCCTGTTGCTGCCAGTGGCGGTCCAGGGAAAGCCCAGCTTTCTAAGAATGGCAAGCAGGCAGGGGAAGCAGTTTTTATCACTGAGCTGGAGGCCTGAGCCTGACAGAGTTCCCATCAGCAGGTTGAAATCAGGGGGAGAGTTACCTCTTCTCCTGACTGGATCACGAATACGGTGATTTGTGCATGCAGTTATACGCCAAGCCACCCTTTATCATCTTTTTAAAGGGAACCGAGAATCTTTGGGGACCTCTCTGTGCTCTGACATTCTGCTAGCAGGAAGTCAAGAGTCATTATTATGAAGAATGGCAGCAAGGACGCAAAAGCACATCAGGGGCAGACAGTGGGCTGAGCAAACACACTTATGTTCAAGAGGCAAGGGAGGAGTGGCTTGTCATGTGGAAGGATTGGCTTCCTTTCTGGAGGAGCTACTCCCAGTGACTGCTTTCCAAGATGGGAAACTTTGTGCTTGCTTTGGCCGGGGTTCCTGCTTGCGACTCGAGGGTTGCATCAATTCATTCCAAATGGTGTTGGTAAGCGATGGGAGTCTTGCCTTCTAGAGAATTACTACTCCTTAAAGACATCCTCTCCAGTAAGCCCAGCCCAAGGAGTAGCAAGCCAAGGCCCGCAGGGTGGATTATTCACTTAATAATCAGGTCTTTCCTCTTGGTTTCCTCCATGGCTCCCCTCCCCTCAGCCTGTGCCTCTCTATCGAGGCAAAAAATCTAATCAAAGGAATGCAGGGGCAAAGGGACTTGAAAAAAATCAGAAGAGGGATCGATGCAGAAATGCAGCATAATGAGGTTCCCTGAGCCGACTTCAAAAGGTCAGTTGGGCTCTGGAGCCCCGTGTGATGACCTCACGATCAAACTATTCTTTCGTAGTCCTGTTAGAATCCAAATTGTGTTCATGTGTGAGCTGGAAAGGTGTTCTGGGGGGAGCAGAGCCCACCCCCACCTCCAACTGCTGCCTGCTGTAATTGGGTATCGTAACTCTTAACACTTGGATTTGATTTTCCAGGGAAGGCAAGCCAAGTTCCCGTGCATGGGTGCTCCATTGCCATCCATCCCTTCCATCTGATTTCCCTGCTCTTACAGCCCTAGCCTAATGTAGGGAGACACTGTGGCTTTTGATGCCAGTAATCTTGGAGATCTTTGCTCCTCAGCTGAAAACTGGGCTCTTCAAAGGAGGTGTTTTTAGCCTCCAATGACTGCAGGAGGATGAGCCAAGGGAGAGGTGGGACTGTTATTATTGTAGTTATTTCAGGAAGTGGCCATGCTGTTCTCCAGGCCCAGACACCAGGGACTGATCAAGATGGAGAGGACACACATCAGATACTTTGGCTCCACCCAGGACTACCCACAGACTACAGCCCAGAGCCAAATCCAGCCCCCCACCTACTTTTGTTTTATTGGCTCATAGCCACACCCATTCATTTACTTACTGTCTATGGCCGCCTTCAACGCCACAATTGCAGAACTGAGTAGTTGTGACAGAGACCATGAGATCTGCAGACTCTGAAATATTTATTGTGTGACCCTTTACTCTCTATCCAATCCTTGATCCACACAATGGTTTTCACAAACCCATAAATCCCTTATGTCCCAGAGTAAGTTATCCTGGGTTTGGGATCCAGTGAGATGGCAGAGGCAGCTCTGTGCAACAAGTGCAAGACGGCCACACCCACACTCATCCCTTGAGTCATTCATTCAAGGACCACTTGCCCTGAGATATTATCATCAATGTCACCATCTTCATAGTCCCTTCCCCTGAGGAACTCCCAGGCTATAGGCCACAACTACTGTGGAGAAAAGGATGCTTCTGGAAAATCATTGACTGTTGAACCAAGACAAATCCTTTGTTCTCATCTAGTCCAATGATCTAATTTTACAGATGAGGCAACTGAGGCTCAGTGAAGAGAAAGGTCTTCTTCCAGATCACATGATGAGTTAATAGCACAGTTGGAACCAGAACCTAGGTCTTCCAAGTCGGGGAACTTAGATCCTGATAGATGGCCAAATTAATTCTGCCGGGTCCTCTGAATTTGGTCAGTAACAACCAGTGCCCTTGGCACCATTTTGGGGAGCAAAAGTTGACTGTGGGACTCAGCAGTTTCTCCCTCTGAAGAACGTGTCCTTGGTTCCTTCTTAATTGCGGCTGATTGCGGCGGTTATTCACACGAATTGCACCTGTCACTCCTCTGCACAATGCCAGACCAGGGGTAAGGTGCGCTCCGTGTAAAAGGAGCCCGTCTTTTTCAGGGTGACTATAAATTAGATATGAATGTAGGTTTAGGATCCTGGCAGACACTCTCCCAGGGAATTCTTTATCTTATATGTATTTGTAGAGTAACCTTTGCAAAGGTTAAGCTACTCTTGGAACTGAAATACAACTTTGAAGTTTAAAAATTCCAGGATATTTTGGGAATATAATAATCGCAATTCTCTTTCCTCGACGACTTTCTCTACACCCCCCAGTGTTACTGTTGAAGGAGTCGAAACATGAACTGGACTCCAAAGGACCATCCAGGGGCTCATTGGAGAATTGACTTACCTTCATAGCAATATGTGAGGATGTCTTGGGGTCATAACGTGGGTCACCTAGAGTTTCCTCCACGTTTCAAGAATTAAATATTTGTGACTGATGTGGTTTGGCAGATAGGGAGCGAAAAAGCGAAAGAATCCAAAGGTAGAGTTGAAGGGTGACATGTATTGATAGTAAACAAGACAAGATCACAGTGACTCTGGCCTGGGATCTCCCACCCCCAGGAGCTCAACGCATAGAAACAAAGTCACGTCAGCATCAAAGATCAGCTCTGGCTTCTGCTTCATCCGACTCCCTGACTAGCTGTGCAACCTTGGACTTTGCCTCTCTGAGATTTACTTTCCTCATCTTTTTACTTAAGGCAGTGGTTCTCAACCGGGAGCAATCTCACCCCCACCCTCCAGGGGAAATTCGGCAGGGTCTGGAGACATTTTTGGTTGTCAGACTAGGGTGCAACGGGCATCTATGTGAGTAGAGGCCAGTGATGCTGCTAAACACCTTACAGTTTACAGGATAGTGCCCCGCCCCCCCCCAACAACAAAGAATTATCATACAAAGAAGCATTGGCCCAGAAAGTCACAAGTGCTGACACTGAGAAACCTCGACTTACAGGAAGGGACTAGACCTAGCTCATCATGTACCTGTACCAGACAGTACCATATCTAACGCATAATGGACATTTTTTGTTGTTGTTGTTAGTTATCTGCTTTTTCTATTTTTAAAAATTGTATTGGAGTGTAGTTGATTTACAACGTTGGGTTAGTTTCAGGCGTACAGCAAAGTGATTCAGTTATACATGTACATATATTCATTCTTTTTCAGATTTTTTTCTCATATTGGTTATTACAGAATACTGAGTAGAGTTCCCCGTGCTATACAGTAGGTCCTTGTTGGTTATCTATTTTATATATAGTAGTGTGTTTGTGTTCATCCCAAGCTCCTGATTTATCCCTCCCCTCCACGTTAACCCTTTGGTAGCCGTAAGAGTGTTTTTGATTTCTGTGAGTCTGTTTTTGTTTTGTAAATAAGTTCATTTGTATCATTTTTTAAAATTAGATTCCACATATGAGCGATATCATGATATTTGTCTTTGTCTGACTGACTTCACTTATTATGATAATCTCTAGGTCCATCCATGTTGCTGCAAATGGCATTATTTCATTGTATTTATGGCTAATATTCCATTGTATATATGTACCACATCGTCTTTATCCATTCCTCGGTCGTTAGACATTTAGGGTGCTTCCCTGTCTTCTATTGTAAATAGTGCTTCAGTGAACATTGGGGTGCATGTATCTTTTCGAATTATGGTTTTCTCCGGATATATGCCCAGGAGTGGGATTGCTGGGTCATATGCTAGTTCTATTTTTAGTTTTTAAGGAACCTCCATACTGTTCTCCATAGTGGTTATACCAATTTACATTCCCCACAACGGTGTAGGAAGGTTCCCTTTTCTCTACACCCTCTCCAGCATTTAGTGTTTGTAGGGGACACTTAAGAAATATCTGTTGAACAAATAAACATATGAAAATATACGAATGTATGAATGATTGAATATTATGCTTGCCTTATAAAGGTGCTAAAAATGTTTACCAAATATAGTATCTATGCAAAATTCCTGGCACACTGCCCAGCACATAGTAGGCACTCAGTAAATGGTAGCTCATGATGATGCTGATAACATTTTCCTGAATTTGCTTCATACTCATTTAAACTAAGAATTCACTTGTTTTCATCCTTTGCCAGGATAATAGGCAGTCTGTGCAGGCAGAAAGCCCAGTGAGGCTTTTACAAAGATTGGTTTACAAAAAATCTTTTTCATCTTGTGTTTTCCAGATAGGTAAGCCAAGGGCCACTTGGTTGTACCTTCATTTCCGCTCCCTCTGGCAGACTTTTCCTAGGCTGGGTTTTGTTTCTCTAAAATTAATGTTTCATTGCTTTGTTGTTCTGAAGGAACCTGTTGGTTAATATTAATGCATTTTTATCTTGGGCCATTTCCTTCCTTTTCTCTTTTCCAATCTGCCATCATATTTTGCTTCATCCTTTTGCAGAGCCCTTTCATATATATATCACATCCAAGCCTCAGAATAAGACTGGAGGGGTATCATCATCTCCATTGGACAGATGGGGAAACTGAGGCTCAGGAAATTAAATGATTGCTAATCAGTAGCTTCTGGTTCCTCCTTACTACTCCTCTCCTAGGATTTGTGAGAGATTTAGGGACTGAGGTCAGAGAAGCGGTGGTGACTTGCCCAAACACACACAGCAAGTGGTGTCCAGGCAGGTCTCCTAATGCTCCCATCTTATCCTTGTCAGCTCTGATTTCCCCCACCTACTCCTGAAGATTGGTTTGCAGTTGGATCTTTCATTCATTCATTTATTCAGGGAGGAGTCATCCAGTTCGCTGCGCTCTGTCCGAATGCGAAGGGAAAACTGGGCTTGGTTTTGTTCTGCCACTTATCACTAGAAAGCATTTGCTTGAGTTATTTTAACTAGTGTGAACTTCAGACTCTCTTATCAGG
The DNA here is from genome assembly GCF_028564815.1 of Eubalaena glacialis. NCBI lineage: Eukaryota > Metazoa > Chordata > Mammalia > Artiodactyla > Balaenidae > Eubalaena > Eubalaena glacialis. The sequence continues at coordinate 79,228,464 of NC_083722.1, read as the reverse complement.
AGTAGAGATGACAACCCTTGACCTATGTCACAGGGTTGTCATGACAGCCAGTAATGATCAAGGCGATAGAAGGGGTTTGCAAACTGCGTTCTTATGAGGATTTCTCTACTCTCTCTTCCCTTCCTCCCACTCCCCCCTCCAAGTCTAGAACCGGCCAATATTTTTTTTTTTTTTTTTTTTAAATTTATTTATTTATTTATTTATTTATTTTTGGCTGTGTTGGGTCTTCGTTTCTGTGCGAGGGCTTTCTCTAGTTGCGGCGAGTGGGGGCCACTCTTCATCGCAGTGCGCAGGCCTCTCACTGTCGCGGCCTCTCTTGTTGCGGAGCACAGGCTCCAGACGCGCAGGCTCAGTAGTTGTGGCTCACGGGCCCAGTTGCTCCGCGGCATGTGGGATCTTCCCAGACCAGGGCTCAAGCCCGTGTCCCCTGCATTGGCAGGCAGATTCTCAACCACTGCGCCACCAGGGAAGCCCGAACCGGCCAATATTAACACTTCTGTTACACTGGCACATGACTGCATGAAGAAAAATAATGATAATTGAGATGGCTAATATTTATTGAGCCCTTATTACTGTCAGCTACTCCACTAAGCACTTATGATCTCATTTAATCCTCTCAACACTTCTATATTTTCAGTATCACCATCTCACAGATGAGGCAGTTGAAGCCCAGGGTTGCACAGCTAACCATAGGCCAGGCCAGGATTGAATTTAAGTTCCATTGGATTAAAAAGCCCATGGTCTTCATTTACTTACTTACTCATTTATTGAGAAACCCCTAGTGCCAGGCGCTGCCCTTGGCACTGCCCTTGGCACTGAGCGGCCCTGCAGATGCTTCCTGAACCCCCAGCCCCACCCAGTCAAAACCAGGGTGGCAAGGCATCTCCTCCCACACGAGGTGTGGGGACATGTGCGCTCCTGATGGCCAGCAGTCCCATCAGCTGTGTCAGCTGGCGTCTCTGGGAAGCGGATGACATTAGCGCTTCCAGCTGGGAACAGCTGATCAGCACAGAGGGAGGGCCCAGGAGCCTCAGAGGAGCCACATGAGGAAGTCCAGCCTGCCAGCAGTACAAGCACAGCGATTGTCTGCAGAGCGCCCCTGAAGATCCTGGCCCTGGGACCAGTCCCCTCGCGCCTCCTGAGCCACTGCCTGTCAGAGTGTACTGTTTGGGACTTTCACCCCTCCTGGCTCATCTTCAGGGGTTTCTTCAGGACAGGGTTACTTCATGGCCTGAAGACCACACGGATTGAAATCTCTGTAAAAACCTGTTGGGGCTTTCATAGTGCAAACACAACTGTTGCCTGTGGACAAATATTGACTTTTGGTGCTAACTCTCTCACGGATGGCCACCCTTGGGAGAGGCCCATCACAGGCCACCAAGTAGGTCAAAGGGGACCAGAGTCAAGGGTAGATGCTTCTTGGATCTCAGATGACCCTCTCCCATATGGACCCCAGCTGTCTCAGCACACAGGCAGCTTGGAGTTTTGACGCTGTTGGGAGCAGAACAGCAAGACTCCACCATGACCCCTGTGTTAGTTTGCTAGAGCTGCTGTGACAAAGTGCCATCGACTTGGTGGTTTAAAACAACAATTTTATTCTCTCAAGTTTCTGGAGTCCAGAAGTCCAAAATCAAGGTGTTGGCAGGGCCACACTCTCTTTGGAGGCTCTTCCTAGTTTCTGGTGGTGGCTGGTAATCCTTGGTGTTCCTTGACTTACAGATACCTCACTGTAATCTCTGCCTCCATTGTCACAGGCTCTTCTCCTTGTGTGTATTCCCTGTGTCTCTGTGTCCAAAGTTCCCTCTTCTTCGAAGGACACCAGTCATTGGATTAAGGCCCACCTTCATCCACTCTAACCTCATCTTAATTTGATGACATCTACAAAGACCCTATTTTCAAATAAAATCACATTCACAGGTACCAGGGATTAGAACTTAAACATCTCCTTTTAGGGGACACAGTTCAACCCATACCGCCACTCATGGGGTTGATTTTCCCTTAAGGAAGGGTACGTACCTCCTCCCCACAGCCTCACCAGTTGCCACCATCCAGCCTCCACGTTGCCTGAAGGGACCTTCCTAAATCACACATCTGGCCAGATCACTTCCCTGCCATGGTGCCCCATTGCCCCCGGGGAAGTGTCCAGTCTCCTGCACGGCTCGGCCTGGCTTTCCTCAATGCCTGTAACCACCGCTTCCCCATCTACATTCTGTGTTTGACTGTCCTTGGTGCTTGCAGTCCTCTGAGCAGGCCTTGGTCTGGCTCTACGTCAGGCCGTGCGCTTACATACGTTGCCCCGCTAGTCAGAACGGGCTGCCCTCTTCCTCTGGTTACTCCCACTTCTTACTCCTCACCTCTCAACCTGGAAGTCATCTCCTATGTGGGGGTCTTTGCTGACCCTCCCAGACACTGTATCAGGTGCCTCCCGGGCTCCCTCCCCACCCGTCCCCATTTGCTCACACATCACACTGTATTGCAATCGCCTCTTTACCCAGCTATGCCTCTGACTTAGCTGCCAGACTTTAAGATCAGGGTCTGTGTCTTACTCTCCATTGAACCCCCAGTCCTAGCTCATGGCTAGCAGAAATAAATGCTTCCTGAATTGAATAACCAATTGAAGGAATGAATAAGAAAGAAAGCAGAAAGCAAAAATAATCATAGTACCCCAGCCACATTCCTAATTTTGTGAAAATTAAAGGAGACTTTTTCACCTTTCTGCCAATGACTGCCTGACACCAGGTTTAACCTGTGACAAGTGCTCAGAGAACTGATGTTTCGGAGACCCTTACCATACCAGTGTTTGGTCAGAACTGAAGATAAACCAGGAGGACAGTTCCTAGGGCAGTCTTGATTTGTTGTTGGGAATATCTGGCGTCGGGTCACACTGAAGGTGACCGTAGTGCCTGTGGCCTTCTGCTGAGTTTTCAGCCCCATCTCCTTTCTCAACAAAGGTGGAAGGCAACAGAAAAAGTGGCTAAGTTGAGCTGATTTCTTCTGCTTTGGCACATGTGTGATGTAGCTCTTTTGCATGATTGAACATATCAGCCCGCTAAAGAATAAAAACTGTAATCCCCTCCCCCCTTTTTTTCATTGTGTTTAGCCAAAACAAACTGTGAAAGAATGTAAAGTATATCATTTTGTTGGCACCAGTTCACAAGTGAGTCAGCGAGCTCGCTCACATTTACCACGAAAATTGGATTCTAACCTCCCCAAAATTTATGACAACTGCTCCTTCTTGTGGCTTAAATGTTGACACGTAATTAATTGAGGATTTCTTCCCGAGGTTCCCTGTCCAGGTTTGTACCTGCCACAGAAATATCCTTGAGAGTTTATCTAACAGCCGGAGCCATGAAGAAACTCTACTGAAGCTTTATAAAGCGGCTGGGCTGTGCCAACAGGAAGAGCCCAAGGCGAAAGCGGAGGCTGCCAGTGTGGCTGGCTGCCGGAGGTGCTCCAGGTTGGAGGCATGGAATTTGCAGTTTGGGAGAAGCTTTGGGTTCCTTCTGCCCCTGTTCCTTCTGGGCCCCTCTGATGTGCTCCCTCTTTGCTCTGCCTGCTTCCTTTCATGAAATGACCAGGCCCTGGTCCAACCCGTGAATAACCTAGGCACGAACACCCTGGGCTGGTTCTTTCCACGCTCTGGATCAAGCTGGTCCTGATGCCCATCTCTCTCTACTGTGTATGGGCTAGTGTGGAGGGGAAGGTGACAGGAACTACTGGTAATTAACACCTATTACATGTCAGGCGCTGATCTAGGGGCTTTAGCAGCAAGCTCATTTTCTTTTATCTTCTCAACTACCTGGAGAGGTCAGAATGATTATCTTTGCTTTGTGGATGAAAAACTGAGGTTCAGAGAGGTTAAGTGATTTACCAGAGATCACTCAAACTAGGAAGAGGAAAAAGTGATAGGCAGTTCACGTGTGCAAAGCTTCTATTAGGCCCTGTCTCAGGGTAACCCTCTGAGGTGGACAGTCTCACCCCTCCCACTCACCCTTGGATGAGAGGCCGAGGGTCCATGAATGGAGTCACTTGAGCAGGTGCAGAAAGGTAAGCCGTGCCCGAGCTACTCAGCATGGCTGCCCCACAGTCCAGGGCTTGCTGCCCACCATGCTCAGATGCAGGCAGACCTGGGTCTGAGTCCCCTCTTCCCCACCACATTCCACATGCCTAGGAGTGAGGCACCCTTGACCGCACCTCGCTGGTTCCTAACAGCCTTGCTCCCGGAGGGTCTGGGCATCACTGGCCACTGACTTGGGAAAGAGAAGCAGTCGCTGAACAGAAGATATGCAACTGCTTCCGGTCTATGAGGAGTCCTTCTGGAAGCCCATCCCCAATGAAGGGTCCTGGTTTGGGACAGTCTGAAAAGGCACCCCAGGGCCACAGCCAAGAAGCTCACTGGGCGAAGGTAGGAAAGGCCAGGTCCTAGTCCCCCAGTGGACCCCTCTCACCTGTGTGACCGGGGGGCCAGCCCTTTCTCATTCCAACACCTATTCAAATTGAGCAACTGAGGGCTTCCCTGGTGGTGCAGCGGTTGAGAATCTGCCTGCCAATGCAGGGGACACGGGTTCGAGCCCTGGTCTGGGAGGATCCCACATGCCGCGGAGCAACTAGGCCCGTGCGCCACAATTACTGAGCCTGCGCGTCTGGAGCCTGTGCTCCGCAACAAGAGAGGCCGCGATAGTGAGAGGCCCGCACACTGTGATGAAGAGTGGCCACCGCTTGCCGCAACTAGAGAAAGCCCTCGCACAGAAACGAAGACCCAACACGGTCAAAAATAAATAAATTAATTAAAAAAAAAAAAATTGAGCAACTGAATTTCCCGTGTCCCAGTTCCACGTCCTGCTGGTGTTGTGACTTTGGGCAAGTTACTTAACCTCTCTGAGCCTCCGTTTTCTTAACTCTAACAGGAGAAGACTAATAGTGCCCAGTTCATGGGGTAACTGTGGAAGATTAAGTGGGTTGAGGTTTGTACGTCAGTGGTGCTCAGCAGGGAGTAGGGGGTGAGGTTGCCCTCCCAGGAGGCTTTGGCAATGTCTGGAGACATTTTTGATTGTCGTGAAGGGGAAGGGGAGGCGTGCTGCTGGCATCTAGCAGGTGGAGGCCAGGGCTGCTGCTAAACATTGTACAAAGCACAGGACAGCCCCCCACAACAAAGGGTTATCCACCCCAAATGTCAGCAGTGCCAAAGTTGAAAATCACTGCTGGAAAGCATTTAGGACTCTTCCGGGCATGTAGTAAGCATTCGATAAACATTTGTTATCATCCGTGGATTCACTTCTCCCTTTAATCCACTGAAATATTTATTGGGCACCCACTATGTGGTAGGCATATATGAAATACTGTGATGAGAAAGGTATACACAGTCTGTCCTCCTGAAGGCAGCTGAGGCTACATCAGGCGTTAATCAAATACTGACACAAACGCATGACTCCAGATTGTTCTGAAGCAGGGGCATGAGGGAGAGGCGTGGAGGGCTAAGGGAGAGCTGGACAGGGAGATTTGACCAGGAACAACAGTCAGGGAAGACCCTCCCCCCGAAGAAGTGGCATTTAAGCTGACACCTGAACAGGAGGTAGCCAGGTAAAGGGCGATGGTAGCCAGGTAAAAAGCTATCTATCTAAAATAGATAGCTAGTGGGAAGCAGCCGCATAGCACAGGGAGATCAGCTCGGTGCTTTGTGACCACCTAGAGGGGTGGGATAGGGAGGGTGGGAGGGAGGGAGATGCAAGAGGGAAGAGATATGGGAACATATGTATATGTATAACTGATTCACTTTGTTATAAAGCAGAAGCTAACACACCATTGTAAAGCAATTATACTTCAATAAAGATATTTAAAAAAAAAAAAAAAAGGGCGATGGAGAAAGTGCTCCAGGCAGGAGGAACTGCCCTGAAAAAGCCCTGAACGAGGACCCAGCTCTGTGCCCCCTCCTGCAGTACAGATCTGTACTCATAGATTGGCACTGCCAGTCAGGACTTTCCTGTGCTCTTGCTGGGGTTTGCGACATTCCATGGGGCCGAATCCTAAGGAAGTTCTCTGCCGCAAAGTCGAGGCCTCTGGTGTATCCTTGGGTCCCTTGGGGACTGCTGGAGAACTTTGGAGTCCTGCCATATTGGGCTTTGGAAGTGACTCCAAGGGACCCAGGACCAACTGGTGTCATGCGTCAGGACTTTGTCCTGTCCCAGCTCCTTGATCTCTGGCCCCGTTCTTCCCCAAGGCATTTCCTGGCCCTCCATCCTGGATGCCAGGTCTGTCTTGGAAGAGTTAAACATAGCCCCCACCTGCCAGGACCTTGGGATTTAACAGGGGAACTTCCAGCGAGTTCATGTATTATGAAAATGCGTTTTCCCCTCTTTAATCTTCAAAGTGACCAGTGACAAAAGCAGCGCTGGAATTCCCTCTCAGGGCACCTCCACATCTAAGTTGGAAACATTTGTGATAGCCAGAAGCCTCAGCAGATGCGAGAGTGGGTCCCCTTGAGGGGCCTATTGTTAACCCTCTTTCAATTTCACTCGGAGCCCCTCAGTCCCAGTGCCGATTACAGAGTTGACTTACATCCCTGAGCAGGAGCTGGAGATGGAAGACCTAGGGCTGCAGCCACTGGCCTTGTGCTCTGTGCAGACCTACAAGGGCAGACTTTGACATGGAATTTAAATGTAAATTCAAACTAGAGAGCATGTCTGCTGTTTAGCACTGTGCAAATGTGACTGGCCTTAGATTCCCTCTGAAGTAACCTCTGCTTGTCCCTAACTTTTCATTCTTTGGAGCGAATGTCATTTTTTCTTTGTAAGGTGGTCCACTGGGCAATGAGTTTCCCGAGCAAACTACACAAGTATGTGTTTGCGGAGATGGATTGTGATTTTGGAGGCATCTTGTTCTGTGAGTATTTCTTAAAACCTACACAGCGTAAAACACATAGTAGGTACTTAGTTTGGATCTATCATTATAGAACGTGTACTTGGACTTGAGGACCATGTTTTGTTGCCCACGCTCACCCACACATCTAGCAGAAGATCAGTGGTACTGTAGACACTCCAAAAGTCTTGTTCTCTAGCATTCTGGCCAGTTCTCCTGCTGACCAAGCAGCAGTACCAACATGAAGAGATACTAATGATGTCTTGTGTGGAAACCAGAATGGCAGCTATGAGGCCCATGGCCTGACCCAGATGTCCCAGGAAGGTGCCATTTTGTTTATACTGTGGTAAAAATTCCTTTCTGACAAAGCAGCTTTCGGTTAAATAGAAATCTCATGAATGAGAAGTCAAGTCCACCAGTGTCAATGGATTTCATGTCAAGGTTTCCCCAGGCCTTTTAAGGTTACCTATGAGAGGATAAGGGCAGCAAGGCAAGATTCCATGTGTGGGGATAGAGAAATAGGAGTAACTCGACAGCAGACATCCTGGCTATCACTGGGGGAAGCTCTAATTTGGAGCAAGTCAAGCCTTGGAGTCATACTTTGCTGGTAAAGGCAGACCCCCCCCCCCCCGGCTCAGTAATCCTTTTAGCATCCCACTTCTTCAAAGGCAACTTGGACCCCAAATCCCTCATGCAGCCAGAAGACATGTGAATATCCCATCAGTTGCATAGAGGCAATAGATTGGAATCCTCCAGATAGTTCACTCAATCTCAGAATGATAAATGATCAATCATTGCATTCCTCCTAAATGAAATTAAGATGTTAAGATATATTGCTTGGGGCTTCTGCATGGGATTTTACAGTTGAATTTCCAACAGAAGATATGTTTCTTTGGAATTGCTGGGAAAGGGAGACATTCTGGATCTATGTTAAAGCAAAACCTCTGACAGTGGAGAAGAATGCTTCAGACATGTTAATTTTTTTCATATTTAAAAGTGATTAATCATCTCAAATACCACGAAGCTGGAAGGCCATAATGCAGACTCTTAGAGGGGAAGGAAGATGCATGTGCCATGATACTCTGAAGTGGAGGTTTTTGAAGGAGGCTGTAGGTGAGCTCGTGTTGACAGACAAAAAGCGCTGAGTAAAAATCCATTTAAAAGGACAGAGAGTCTGGACAAAACCCTAGGAATACATAGAAGTCCACAGACTTACTTTTCAGTTAGCACAGAGCGAAAGGAGAAGGGGGAGGAGGAGGAGAAGGGGGAGGAGGAGGAGAAGGGGGAAGAGGAAGAGGAACAGGAAGAAGAAGAAGTTGTCTTGGAAGAAGCCATTCTCTTCCAGTTGGCATATGTACACCAACATAGACATTACTTCCTTGGAAAGTCTTTCCAACTCTCTTGGCAGATCAGGTCAGGGTCCCCATTTGTTCCTATAAATTGGGGATTTGATGTCCTAGTGTGTGTGATTGCCCCATGGCCCCACCACCTCCTAGCTGTGTGACTTTGAGTATGTGTCTTTACCTCTCTGTGCCTCTTTCTGGAGCAGTATAATAAGTTAATCATAGCAACTTCTTCAGAGTTTAAGGACTGGATGCCACATGTCAAAAGTGCTGTGCTCAGAGAATGTTGACAGGTCATTCTTCCTCCTTGGTACTTACTACAATTTTAATTAATTAATCACATGTTCAGTTTAATTATTTGTTGAATGTGATGTCTGACAGGCTCACTAGATGTGTGTTCCATGAAGTCAGAGCTAGCGTCTATCTTGTTCAGCCGTATGTCTCCAGTACTTAGGGTGGTTCTTGGTAGATGCGTTCACAATTGTGAGGGAGAGAGGGAAGGGAAGGAGGGAGAGAGGGAGGGAGGGAGGGAAGGAAGGAAGGAAGGAAGGAAGGATTCTCATGCTTTTCGTAAACATAGCTTAGAGACAATACAAAATGCAAACTGAATTTGCCTTTGCATCACATTTAATAACCTATTTCACTTTCAACTCTATGGACTAAAGTGAGGGAGCTTTTTACCTATACCTTGATGTGCAGGGGGTGTGGATCAGGGCTCAGTGGGCTCAGAGACGCTGAATATCTCTGAAAGGCCTGACTTCACTCAGCTGGTTGCTGGCTTGTGTTTACACGTTGCCCTCCCCACCTACAAAAGAAGTCTCCCCCTCCCTCAAGAAGGCTAGTTCCTTTTGTTGCAGGAAACTCTGATTTGGTGTTGCTTAGAAAACACAAAAAAGTTTGAAGCAAGTTGAAATTAAAGTACAGTTAGTCAAATGCAAGCTCCATTTAGCCCCCATCTGCCAAAAATAAATAGTTTTTAAAATGATTTTCAGAATCACCGACAGTGCTGTTTATGGCAGTGGGGTTGCCGGCCTTCAGCGGCCATCATTGCCGGCGTGCAACCAGCATTCAGAAATGAAACAAAACCACATTGAACTTGCTGCATTAGCTGTTGCCACTTTGGAATGCCGATGGGCTTGGTGACCATAACCAACCCAGGCCAGAGTGTGTCACCAGCCAAAAGGACCAACCTCTTCTGCTGTTTGTGCTTTGCCCAACTCGTCGCAAGTTTAATTCTTTGCAGCTTCCTTTTCCTGCTGTTTTGGCCTCTCTCTCCCTGACGGTGTGTTAAAGAGCATAGCAGCCCGCCCGGCCTCATCCAGCAAGGCCATGGGGGCCCTGGTAAGAGGTCAGCAGACGTAGGCACCTTTCTCTCAGGTCTGATGACACATTAGATTAGGGCTCCAGAAGGTGTGCTTGATTGTCCTTCCCCCTCTACCTTCAGCCCTCGTTAGCTGGTTACTTCTAAAATTCCTCTGGAACTTGCCCAAGCTGAAGGAGATGCAAAGAGCCTCTTCATTCACCACTCCTCTGGAGAAGTGGAGTCTTCCTGCCCCTCTTCCCATATGAAAGCTTGCTGTGTAGTGTTTGCACCTTGATCGTGGTTACTTTGCAACACACCCAGGCCTTCAGCCCTTCCTGAGAAACGAGGTCAATTGTCCCTGTTTCCGGGCAGCTGAATGGAGCACTGGATTGCAGAACCTTGGTGGTGAAGAGGTTAAATTGCTCACCCGGCTGGATCTGTTTTCCTGCCCACACTTGCTCCTGGCCTCAGGCGGTGCCTGCTGTTTGGGGAGGGGGAAAGGGAGGTCTCGCCTGGACCCAGGTGGCCGACAGGCCAACCTTGTTATTAAGAAACAGGGATCGCAAAACCTTGATCTTCAAAAGAGACCCCTAATTAGTCGCCAGCCCCAAGAGTAAATGGCATTCCACCTCAGTGAGGCAAGGCGGGAAGGGCGCCTTCAAATCCTGGGGACTAATTGCCATTATTGGCTCTATGAAGATCCTGTTGTAAACACTTGTCATCCGAGCCACTTCTGGTCGGCCAACTTGAGATATCAAATGGTTCCTTCATGTTTCAAATTCTCCGAAATGCCTTGTCGGCTCCTTTCTCTAGGAGGGCCGTCTCGTTCCCGCACCTCCCTCTTGCTCTGACGAGCTTTCCCAAGATCATCCTAAAGCTGAATCCTTGTCCGTAAGGGACTTGAAAACATGTTTTACTTTATTCTCGTTAGAATTTGAATGCAGTCTCAAAAATAAACTTTAATTGCAAGCAGAAGAGATTTATCATGACTCGAATGGGGCATAAGCTTCCGGCCCCTCAAGTGCACAGACCTCTTCCCAGGCCCTGGGAGAGGCCTTAACGGTGTGTTCTCGTGGCCGTATAGTTTTGTCCAGTTTGAAACCGTCATCTATCTGCCAATCGTTTTCTAAAAGAGGGCCCACCGAATGGTATAAAACCACGATGTGCTCTGTAATACTTGGTGTGTTTCTTACCTTTTATATCATGCATTCTGGTTGCTCCTGGGAGATAGGTATTTTCTCCCTGTTCTTAGACGTTTTGCTTCTTGGCCCTGTTTGGCCTTTGTGACAGGAAGGGCAAACTCTTTAGGTCACACACAGGATGCCAGGTTTTGTCTAAGTTTACTCTTGAATTAGGGGACTATTTCAAGACTCTGAGTCTGTCCCCTTCAAGGGCAGCCTGGATAACGCCAAACTCAGATGGCAAAAGAGACCAACCTAGAGAGAGGTTTGGGGGCCATGGGGATTTGGGATTGTGGCTTCCTGGACTACTGGAATTCTATCATCCAGATGCTCTCACGGCAGTAAGTATGTGAGAGTGAGAGAGAGAGGGAGGAAGAAAGCAGTGAATACTTTCTGAATATTTTTGTGAAGCATGAGTTTCCTATTCACCTTTAAGATTGGCTTTTAGCAAACATCTAGGGGCCCTGAGATGGCATATTCCATACATACATCCACAGCAGGGTATGTGGCAGGGCCAAATGTCATATAATGTCAAATAGACCCTTTCCTCAAAAGCTGAGCTTCAGAACCGTTTCTTGAAGGAGATAAGGAGTCATCACTACTCAGCAATAATTCCTTTGTGTGAACAGTGCAGGGTGGGACAGGAAGGTGGAAGTTCTACACACCAGGCTTAGAATATTTGCTCATAGGATTCCATTGTTTCCATGATGAAAGCCAATGGTTTTCCCTCTACAGGTAACCTAATAACCTCAGACAGCTGTGAGGACACAGGGGTACTGACCCTCCCTGAGTGGGGTTCCCACGATGACACGGGCATTTTCCCCCCTCTCCGGGTGGGCGGGGGGAGGCGGGCATTCTGTTTGTTGAATCAGCCTTCATCTCCAATGTCACAGCCAGCTCCCGGAAAAGATTCCCAAAGCATGATTTGAACCTATATGTTTCACTGATTTGAGATGCTAGAAATTGTATGCCAAACTTCTGGTTATTTTAACCAGTTCGGAAAAGAAAGATTAACATGGGTTTTGACAACAAACAAAACCAGTTTTTGTTCTATCAGTTATGTTTAAAAGATTCCAATTTGAAACTAAACACAATGTGTGGTTATTCTGTCAGCGATTTATACAGCCACCAGGGCGCCACAGCTACACACTGCATACATCATTGTATTTTTAAAATGTACTTAATGAACTTTTTTTTCTTTTCTAGTAACTACTTCATTGCCTTAAATGAATGCATTCCAATAGAATTTGTAACAAATGACCACTTTGTGTTTGCATTAATGCCAAACACGTTTAACAAATTTTTAACAAGGAACCCTGGCAAAATGCCAAACTCCTAGAGGGACACTGAAGGAATGCTATAAATTTAAACTAGATTTTACCTTTTCACTTAGCTCAGCAAGTGTCTTAGGTGTCTTGCTATCTCAGGATTGTGGCATTTCTATTTTATGTCAGATAACTTGTACATTTTCATTATTTTTATAACTTAGCTTGTACCTATTTCCACAGGACTTTTATATCTATGCTGCTGTGTCTGCAATAATATGATGGCAGCTTAGAAATAGATCTTTATTTTTGCAAAATTGTTCGTATATGTTATGGGTTGGTAGATGCATGTATGCATATACATATCTTACCAAAATATCTTATAATATGTAATTATCTTACATATTTTACAATGCTTATACAATCATCCAGTTAAATACAGAAACAATTGATTAGACCAATGGTTCTCAAATGGGGGCAATTTTGCTCCCCCCCCCCCACCAAGGGGAACTTGACAATATTTGGAGACATTTTTTATTGTCATCATTGGGAGAGGGAGTGATGCTACTGGCATCTAATGGACAGCGGCCAGGGATGCTGCTAAACATCCTATAATGCACAGGACAGTCCTCACAACAAAGAATTATCCAGCCTCAAATGTCCATGGTACCAAGATCAAGAAATTGTGGAGTAGAGTGGCAAAGGCCTTTAGCTTGTAGGCAATCTCTCAGGTTAAAGAAGGTATTATCTTAAGGAAAAAAATGACAACTAAAAGCACATTTCTACTCAACCAGTATTTTTAAAATTACGTAGCATACCTAACGCTGATGTTGAGTGGCAGATTTCTGACTTTTACTTCTGCTGCCATCTGCCCGTTGAGAAGAAAAGAGAAAAGAGTGCCCATGGTAGCTGAGCCTAAAGTGTCGTCTGAGGCAGTGCTGGGGACAGCTGGTGGCCCGAGTGTGGCCCATGCTCAAGCCAGCCGACACAGACCAGGAGCTGCTCTGGAGAAGGCCACCCAGGGCAGTGGGAATGGTCTCCAAGGCAGGGAGGGCTAGGGGCAGGCAGGGTGTTGCATGGCCACGAGAAGATAGTTTTAGGTGTTTCGTGGGGAAGCACTTTCATTTTAATAGCTATGCAATTATTATAAGGTATATTAGATAAATACTCCACTATGGTATTAAAATAAATCTTTCTTTAAAAGGAAATTGGTTTTTAGAAAAGATTTTTAAAGAAAAATATCGATCCACTGTGGCAGGTGTTGTAGAAAGGTTACAAAAACTGGGACAGTAGAACACAAAGGACCGAGGTTTAGGAAGCCCTGGCCGTATGGTAAAGAGAATATGCTCTGGAGTCGAGAAGACATGGTTTCAAATCAGCCCCAGGAAGATGGGAATTTGACCAAAAGCATTCATTTCCCTTAAGCTTCAGTTTCCTCACCTGTTAAGGGGCTGTCAACCAGGTCAGTATCATAGGGCTGTCAAACTTGTTGGAGATAATTCACTCAAAAGCCCAGAGCACCCAGCGTGGCAGACAGCATGCACAAAATGTTAGCTACGAGTAATTCTGACCACAATAATAATGGCAAAAATAAATTCTCAGGAGGCACAGCAGTATATGTTGCCGTCTTGCTGTACACATCTGAATCCATCAAAATCCCTTCATTTAAAACCTTGCGGCTGACTTGCACCCCAGGGCACAGAAAGCAAAGGTGAAGATGAAATCCGGAGACTCTCAGGGCCCCTCCCACCCAGCAGGCTCTACAGCAGTTTGAATTCTGAGCTGAGAGGCCTTGCTGGGTCCACCCGCAGCCCCAGCCTCAGCCCTTTGGGCTCTGAAGTGTTACATTTTATTGCCCTGTGGAGCTGTAGGAGGCCACTCGCAAGGTAACATGTTGCTCTCCACTCATATTTTTGAATTATGGCTTCAAGGTGGTTGCTCCTATCAAGAAAATTAAATGATTTAACATAATTTGTTGTCACTTTGATCACAACAATAATAAATAAATCTTCATGAGGAAAACGAGAAACCTATTCCACCCCATTTTAAAAGATGTTAAGTAATAACACAGATGTAGTTATAGATTTTTTTTTTTTTTTTTTTTTGAGCAGCAATGACTCTACTGGGTTTTCCTGCGAGCAGAGTCGCTTAGTGGAGTTGTTCTACAGGATGCCCGCTGCCCCCAGAGCCAACAGGTCTTCTCTTCAGACTGTTGTTAATTAGCCTATCAGGGGCTTGCTTTGACGTGGGCACCATGTGCAGTGTCAGGGGCATCCGAAGCTGCTGTGAATGGTTGTCTGTTTTTGTACCTGGGGGCACACTGCACACATTTGGAAAGCACATGGAGCGTAATGGACATTAACCCAGATGTCAAAAATAGCCTGCGTTTTACTACTGTTATTAAACAGTTTCCCCTTTAACCCCTCCGTATTTACCAAAGACCCCTTTCTCCCAGCCTGTTTCTGCAAATCACTACTGAAAGGGCAGGAGAAGAAAGCCATAATCCGGCAGGTGTCTTTATTCCAAAGAAAAACAGTCTGAAGGAATATTTGTGAGACACCACACGTTTATAGCCTGCTCTCCTGGGGGTGCTTGTCCTGGGGCAGAATCTGACTGCTGCACTCAGCTCGCCTGCACACCCCACCCCCGACCCCTGCACACCAACTGCAGGATTTCCCTTTGAAAAAACCGAGTCAAGAGCATTGATCGCATCCAGTACTGATTTTTTTCACAATGGAAATAGCTTTCAATTCTGCTGTGACACTAGTTACACATTCTCTGGTTTGAAAAAATCCAAAAAGTGCAACCAAAAAAAAAAAAAAAATTTGAAAGAAGAAAATTTTAAAACACCACCCAGAGATAATTATTAACAATATTCTGGCATATGCATTTGCAAGTGTTTATGTTGAGGCAAAAATGAGATTGAACTATACATATGGAATTGTCATCTGCTTTTTTCACTGAAAAATTATGGACATCTTTCCATATTAAAAAATAGGTAAAAATTGTCGTGTAGTCAATAAATCTTAAGCATGCCTGTCACAGATCCCTATTAATTTCCTTCCAGGCACAAAGTTTTAAACTCCTCATTCTCTTATTTATTTATTTATCTATGTGTTGTCTGTCTCACTCTTGAAAATACTGGCTCCATGGGGGCATAGAATTTGTCTGTCATTTTTACTATCGTATTCTTGGCACCAAGCACACTGCCTGGCACAGAAAGGAGCCATATTAGTTTTCTATACTGCATAACAAATTACCACAAACTCAGTGGCTTAAAACAACATCCATTTATTATCTCACAGTTCTGTAGGTCGGAAGACCATTCAGGCTCCACTGGGTTCTCTTCTTTGTCTTATAAGGCCAAAGTCAAGGTGTGGGCCAGGCTGGATTTAACCTGGAGGCTCTGGGGAAGCACCCACCTCTGAGCTCATTCAGGTTGTGGCAGAATTTAGTTCCTTGTGGTTGTAGGACAGAGGTCCCCATTTCCTTGTTGGCTGTTAGTTGTGGGCTACTCTTGGATCCCTCAAGATACTCTCAGGTCCTTGCCCTGTGGCTCCCTCTATCTCAGCACAGCAAATCCCTCTTGTATTTCAGATTTCTCTGACTTTCTCTTCTGCTACCAGCAAGAGAAAAGTCTCTGCTATTAAAGAGCTCCCATGATTAAATTAGGTCCACTCATTCTCTCTTTTGATTAATTTAAAGCCAACTGATTAGTAACCTTAATTATATCTATGAGGTAACATAATCATGTTGTGAGATGTTCACAGATGCCAGGGATTACAGCAGGAAATCTTTGGGGTGGGGAGGACTTTAGGATTCTGCCTACTCTAGGTGCTCTCTAATATCTATGGAAAGGGTGAGTGAATCAACTTATTCCATGAAGTGTACATGGCACAGGGGATGCTAAGTGAGAAAGACCAGCATGACCCCTGCCCTCATAGAGCTTGTAGCCTAGACCAATGTTGTTCATTAGAAATATATTGCAAACCACATCTGTAGTTTTGAGTTTTCTAGTAGCCACACTGAAAAGAGTAATAAGAAACAGGTGAAATTAATTCTAATAATATATTTAATTTTATCCAGTATATCCAAAATATCATTTTTAACATGAAGTCAATAGAAAAAAAACTAAATTCACACTAAATCTTTAAAATCCGGTGCACATTTTACACTTACAGCACATCTCAAGTTGGACTAGCCACATTTCAAGTGCTGAGTAGACACATTTGTTCAGCGGCTACCATATTGGACAGTAAAAGTCTAGACAACTCATGAAAGGGGACAGTGCAGTATGTGTGAGACTTCTTGTGCCACATCCCACACTTAGGAGGGTCAGGGAAGACCTCCAGGGAAGAAGAGACATCTAAACTGAGACGGAAGAATAAGTACGAATCGGTCAGGTCAAGGGTTAGTGTGAATGGATGTCAGACAGAAAGACAAGTCTGTGCAATGAGGGGGAAGGCAGGCTTTAGGACTGCAGAAGCAAGTACAGCGTAGGGGGAACATGAAGCGTGGAGCTGGAGAGAGAGAGAAAGAGGCCAGCATGGCCTGGAGTCCGTCCTCCACCCTGACGGCGATGGGATTATAAATGAAGGCTGTAAACAGGGAGTGCAAGATGAAGTAGATGTTGTTGTTGAAATAGCACTGTTGGCTGCACCGGTGACAATGTAGAGTGGGTGCTGGAAGAGAGGACGCATGGCGACAGGTTGGGGCTGCTGTGACCATCCAGGGCAGGGAGGACCGGCCAGAGATTATCTCACGGTGGGTGGCTGCCCAGATTGCTTCCTTGCTGGAAGCCAGGGTTGCTTTTTAAACATTTTTTTAAAGTGTATGCTTATTTGCCCCTCAACAAGGGATCATTTGCATTTGCAACTGCTGGCAGTGTCATCTGAGTTTTTTCCCCTCAAATCCATTAGGCCTCCTGGTGAATGGACTGTCCAGTGGAAGGAATGGCGACACTTTTTGAGAGTTCTCTTTTCCACAGCGCAAACCTTACCCCAAAGCAGTGTGTTGCGGTCGTGAGGCACTGTATTCTGCCTTGTGACCTGTTACCCAGCTGGAAATCTTTCTCTCAACTGAATAAATGATTGTTCTTTGCTACTTTATCTTGGAAAAACATCAAGGACGTCGGACATTCGCTGTAATTATTTTTCACTCATTTCCCCATCTGTAAAATACGACCGGTGCATTTTAGTACTACTTTGGGTTTCTCTTTACCTTTTAATCATGTGGCCTTTTAATATATTGGTCAGCCCCTTAAAAGGATGATTAAGAAATGCTTAATGCACAAAAGAATTAGAGCTATGCACAGCTCATGAAGCAGAAAGCGTGCTCTGACTTACAATTTTCATACAAAGTTTGCAGAGATTTTATGTGCCAGAATGAGTAATATGATCTGCTCTAGGAACTCCCTAGCTTTCTGGCTCTGCAAAAGTCATTTTTTTGCCCCGATTCAAGTTTCTTAACCAGAGGGGTTACACCAAACTCCTCAGAGTATGAATTAGCACAGTTCATCCAAGCCACATATTTCATTTGCACTGCTTAATAAGGGCTCGAAATAACTGCCTACCTGTGCAGACAGTGGGATCTTTGGTTGGCTCATTAGTCAGTGTGACTTGAGAAATGCTGTGTATCGACCACCAAATCAGACAGCTCAGACTATATATAAAAAGTGGCTCACATGTGTGTGAGTGTGTGTGTTTGATCTTTTCCCTCCCCGCCATATTCCCCAGGTAGCTGCACTATTGCCGTGTGCCCGGAAACTCCCAAAGTATTCGGAGACCATATGTGAATGATAATGATGCAGGCGCACAAAGTCCAGCATCAGTAGGGAAGAAAGGCATCATTTGAAGGCTCGATGTGGGATGGTCCTCTCTTCTCACCCATTTTACTGTTTCTTCCCAGGCTGCAGTTGTATTCCACACCCAGGGACCCTTATGGGGACAGTGAGAAAACTCGGGGTGCTTCTGGATACCTCTTCCCCAGGGCGTGAAGTATGCAAATGGATGACTGTTGCATTTATGTTTAGGGCTAAACATATACACACACGTCATGGGATGTGGGGATGGCAGCCAACTTTGTTTCATTCTGCTCTGCTTAAGGAGATATCAATATTCTTTTTTAAGTTATGCTTTTATTGTGCTAAAATATACATTAAAATTCTACCATTTTAACCAATTTAAGTCTACAATTCAGTGGCATTAAATACATACACGGCATTGTACAACCAACACTATTATCCATTTCCAGAACTTATTCATTACTGCAAACAGAAACTCTGTACCCATTAAAAGATAGCTCTTCATTCCCGCCTTCCCTTTGAGCCCCTGTAACCTCTAATTTGTTTTCTGCATCTTTGAATTTGTCTATTGTAGATGTTTCATGTAAGTGGAATCGTACAGTATTTGTCCTTTGGTGACTGGTTTATTTCACTTAGCATGATGTCCTCAAGGTTCATCCATGTTGTAGCATGAATCAGAACTTTATTTCTTTTTAGGGCTGGATAATATTCTGTTGTGTGTATATACCACCTTTTGTTTCTCCATTCATCTGTTGCTGGATACTTGGGATTTGTTTCTCCCTTTTGGTTATTGTTGGTAATGCTGCTGTGAGCAATTGTGTACAAGTAGTCTTTTTGAGTCCCTGTTTTCCATTCTTCCAGATATATACCTAGGAGTGAAATTTCCAGTATTCTTTTAAATCGTTGCTCTTAGATGGTTTGTAAGTGAATGTTAAGTTTTCTGGTGTCCTGACCATCTTCAACTCGCTAATATCTATAAAGTCAAGTTTAAAAATAATTTAAAAACCATACTCATTGTAGAAAACCCGTGGAGAGAAAAAAATTCACAATCTGATCACATAGAAATAATCACTACAACAGTTTTGGCTTATTTCCTTTCAATTTCTTTTTGCATATCAAGAGTCATCTATACCAGTATGTGAAATATTTTGCAAGAGGCCTCTTCTCAGATGTGTTTGCAGGACATAATGTAACTTTCTGCTCACTTCGTCACTCCATGCTTCCTCCGCATCACCGCCCTCCCAATCCCAATCAACCCCAATCAAAGAGAGTGGTGGGGTGGGGGCAGGGGTGGGAGTTGGGGGAGTGTCTGCCAGGATTATCTCCGATATCACTGCCAGTTCCTCTCCCTGCTAAACTCTGTGCTTTCTTGTTGCAGCTATCAGAAGGGCTGACTAAAGGGGAAGTGCAGCTCTGCAGCAATATTCTGATAATCTATTGCAGTGCAGCTCACATCATTGGCCATCACCACCCGGGAACGCTCATCAGGACTGAAGAGGAGTTTTCACTTTCATTACTGAGCACAATTCTGTTCAACTTGGTATTTCCTTCATCATCTCATGTCCTTTCTCATGGATTCAGACATGTTGGAAAGGAGAATGCGGAGGAGGAAAACATGGCAGGTCCTCCATTTTTTTGGTCGGGATTCGGGCATTTAAAATGTGTTCATCTCCTCTGAATGTCATTATTTGATAACATTTTACTTATGTTACTTAAATATCACTGGATAAATTTGAACTCCATGGGATTTTAACTGTGGATTCAGCTTCTGTTGGACAGCTAGCTTCATCTCCCGTTTTTCTTCTGGTTCAGTCTAAGTGGTCATACCTAATGCATTAGATTATCAAAAAGTGTAAATTCTGTGAGTGAGTGGTGTTGGCAGTGTTTGTATACCAAGATGCATGGAGTGTTTGACAAAGAAACCAAAACACCAAAAATGGTGGGCCTTTACCCTCCTCTATTTCTTTAATCTGCTGTTTGAAGAACCACATTTTGATGGTGGAACCAGTAGTTACCTCTGGGCCAGGTTGGAAATGAAATCAATTTTTTAAACCACTAGTACTTGCCAAGAAATCGCCTTATGAGAACATGGTGTGTGTCTCTGACAATGCATGGCACATCTAAATTGATCATTCATAGTTGTATCTACCCTGTTTTTGTACTGGGGAGTGGCCAGAGCCTGAGACACCTGCGTATTTCTAGTCCATGTGTTTCATGCATCCCCCATGGCTGGGATGCGGCTGAGCCTCAGACTCTCACCATTCCCGTACATGCAGGTCTCCACGAAGAAGCTGGGACTCATTCACATTCAAGATCCAAATGCTGTGCAAACAGTGTAAGCTTAGATCTTCTGTAAACGAAGGGTCATTTCTCATTTTTTTAAAATGTCTCCAACATGGATTCCAAAACATTTTCAGCATCAAACATGAAAACATTGATGAATGAGGAATAATCACAAAAGCAGTGTATCTGTATATAGCTCTACACAACATGTTTGTGGTACAGAGTCATTATTTAAAGCACATGCCAGGGAAAGAGACCAAATTTTGAGGTCTTTTACATACAGTGACATGGTACTAAGGAGAATTAAACTCCTCCTGCTTCCTCTGAAGATTCAAAAAAACTTAAAGTTGTTATAACTTCATAAAACTCATGACCAAGTCTGGCAAACATGTGCAACTCTTGTACTGATCCATTTTCTTGTCATTGGAAGAAACACTTCCACAGGTATGCAAGTGGGGGATGAAAATCTGCATTTTTAAAGGACAAACAGTGAATTTAAGCATGAGTGGCCTTAATAAATATTGTTGTCTTTCTTTGCTGCTGTGGAAAGGATTCTAAGCAGATGTTCCTGAAGTCTTGCATTGAATTTAGTCGTTATTATTACTTTTTAAAATGTCGGTGCAATTAACTCTGGACCTCTCGCGTGAGCCATAGAGATATTTAAAAGTCAGACACCTTATTTATCTATCGGGGAAGACGAAACTGTGTCTGGGCTGCACTGTTCATCCTTGGTGCATTAGGAGTAATATATTCGAGCAGGTTTCTTGCTTCTGGCTTTGTTCTTGTCGTAAGTATTGCAAACTGTGTAAAGCTTTTGTGTTGCATAAGCAATCCAATACATTCATGTTTAAAAAGTTTGTCCTTTAACTATCAAAGGGATCTAGGTCTTGATTGGAGAAATGAGCAGAGTTCTTTGCAGACGTATTTAGCACACTCTGACATAATGTCGCACTGAAAACCCAGGCCTGCAACTCGTCCCCGTGAACGGTTTGGGTGTCCTCCAGTAGGTGGCCGCACTGCCTCCTGCAACCAGGTCCCCCGATCTGAACCCTGCCACTGAATACTTGAAGTAGGAAGTAGGAAATCCACTAGGGAATAGAGGGTCCTAGAAACAGAAAAATCAACCAACCGTGTATAGTTAGCTATTTCCAAGTATGTGCCAATTTTGTCACACCTATTGTTTGGGGGGCTCATTTTTGCCCCACTTATGTTGGTTTAAAGTCGTACCAATCTTACTTTTACAGGGACATTATCATTTAGTCCCTTAAAAATTGAATTCTGTCTAACATAGCATCTTTTCATTATATATCATGTAATATTCTCTGATGTTGGGGGTTTACCAAAAAAAATTCCCTTTTCACAGATTAAAAATAGTTTGTGTTTACAACAAACACTGTGTTATTGGGAAGACATTTCCTTTGCGCAGACTTTAGCAGGTTTCCCCCTTAATCATGACGAAATTGAAAAAGTTGAGGCTAACGTTTAGGAGGAGTTGGTCTGCTTGCTTTGTGCAGAAGCAAGCTTATACTTTATACCCCGTTTGATTTCAATGTACCGTCTCTATTTTGTATTTAATGATTTTTGTGTATCCAGTATGCACGTTAACAGCGTGTCAACTTTCATTTGAAAGTGGGTTTCCATTTACTTTTTAAACAGTGTTTATGACGAGACCTCAAATGTGTTGACATAAGCTCTACTGAGATGTTTTTGTGTCGAGTGGCGTTTGAATGCTGCCAGAGGTCAGTGTATCTAATTCCCAGCGACCCTCGTTTGACAGTGCTTCTTGTAATATTTCTCCAAGTGAGTGGCATGTGGGTTGTGATATTGACCATGTGATTATGGACTTGGATATAAAAAATAAATAAATAAAACTAAGGAACCCTCAGAAACTACCAGTGGGCATGTAGTAGCCAGTCATTGTAACCTCGTGTCTAGTAGAAGTACAACGTACAAGGTATGTACAGTTCATAAATTTGTTGTCACGTGTATGAGAAGTACTTTGTGCTGATCGCCTTATTTATATTCATCAAATAAACTTTGTTTCTTTCTGAAGCGAGTTCATTCCATCTTGAATAAATGCTCCAACTGTGGTGGTTTCTAATCTTGTTTGGGTCATGGATCCCCATTTGAAGAAGCTATGGACTTGAAGACAAAAGAAAGAAAAAGGGAAGTTATGGACTCACTTTACTGGAAGAGCCAAGGTGTAAATTTCCCTCTATGCATAGCTGGATCTAAGGGCTCATGCTGTATTAAGAAATTAAGCCATTGGTGGCATCTCCCTTCCTCCTTCCCTCCCTCTTTCCCTTCCCTTTTTGTCTTTCTCTCTCTCTCAATTCCAGCCTTGTTCTCGATCTCTCTTTATCCCTCCCTCTCTTCCTCCTTCCCACCTTTTCTCACTTCCCTTTCTTCCCCTCTCTCCCTCCCTTCCTCTTTTCCTCCCTGTTTCTTCTGCACGTTCCATGAGGTTGACATCAGTCCTGCTGCTTCTCTCCACTTGGTGGCAAAGATGACTCCCAACAGCTTTGAGTATTCTTGGATTTTAGAGGAGAGACACCCCTCTCTCCCAGCATCCATAACAGCCCTCTAGAGGGACTCTTACTGGTCCTTTTTGGATCATACATCCAGCCTTACTGGATGTGGGAGATGTAGTTTCCAAAGGAAAAAAAAAATGGGCTCTAGTCTAGAAGAAAGACACTGAAAGCTGAGCAGGCTAAAACAATAGCCCTGCCATCACTTGGATACATGCACAAAATCATCCAGAAAAATACACAGACAGAATTGTCCATGCAAGGGCTCACCAGCCTTTGCAGCTCACCTGTGGATCACAGTGGAGAATCAGCTCCTGGTTTCGTTAAAAGTTTGAATTATATTCCAGGAAACAAATGATCAATTCTTACCATTATTGCAGTTAAACAGTAATTGATTTATATCGCTAGAAGGTATATGTCATGTAACCTGATATCTTCATTTTACAGATGGGGAAACTGAGGCCCAGCCGGAAGCAACTGATCCAAGCGTACACGGTAAGTTCATTGCAATCCAAGGCTGTCCCTAGAACTTCCGAAACAGGAATATGTGTCCCTGAAGACTCTCTGGGGATGAGAGGATGAGACAGACTGTCCTCCCAGTTGGCCCTTGATGACACAGGGGAGATATCATTTCATTTCTATACTTTATGGACTCAGAGCCACTGGGTGTGAAATTCTCTCACAGTCAGACACATTTTGGGGCAACCTGCAAAGTCATTTGCCCTTTTCATTATGTACCTTTTTATGGAAAAAGAACTTTTGTTGGACAAGAATTTCTTACCTCACAGAACTTCCTGAAGCAGCCAGCTTGCATTCAAGCCTGGTTATATGAGCCCAGCTGACCAGATGGAGCCTCTGCTCCTACATGCACAGAACCAGTCCTTTTGGAAGGAGAAGTACCAGCTCACAAACTGCTGCGCTCAACTGCAGGTCCACCCATACCTTTAGTTCCACTGAAGCATATAGGTAAGCTTAACGTTTGACCTTAAAAATCCACCTTGACTGCTTCTTGTGTCTGTGAACTGCTGTTACAAACGATTGGAGAGACATTCTAATTCTTGGCATCACTAATTCATAAGAATAATCACACTAATAATAAGTAAACACAGATAAGAATAATTGAACATTATGGACTGTTTGCTAGGAGCCAGACCATGGCACCAGGGACCCATGTGCACCACTCCTTTATTCCTGACTGCAGTCGCATGAGGTAGGTACTGTCATGATACACATTTCACAGCGAGGGGAATGGAGGCCCACAGAGATGACCAGAAACGGTGCACATTTATAGAGCACACTTACTTGGTGGAGCGTTGTGCTAAATGCTGTACTTACATGAATTCACTTATCCTGACAGTAATCCCATGAGGTAGGTGTTGTCCTCATGTATTATGGTATTATTATTATCCTCACTTTACAGACAAGGAGGAAGAGGCCAGAGAGCTTGCACACCTCACCCAGCGTCCCCCAGATGGTACGTGGTGGAGCCAGGCTTCTCACCCAGTGCTCAGCAAGCCCTCTGCTTCAGGCCCCAGGTCAGGTGGGTGGGGCATATGGGGCTGAAATTCAGATCCTACTGGTACCCACCCAGCAGTGCTTCCATATCGCAAGTTTGGTCTCCACCACGCCTATCCAGCTCATAGAGGCTTGAAGGAATTGGTTGCTTCATCAGTGCCACTGTTGGCCCATGTGATGAGAGAATGGCAGTGGGGCCCAAAGGAAGTCCAGCCATGTGTGAAAGGAGAGCTGAGACAAAGCTTAGCATGTTGGATTTTAACCTGCTAGCCATGGGCCTCTCTTGTTTCTTCTAAGCCCTCATTGTCCGGGCATCAGCATCTGATTTTCTAGGCATCCTTGGGTTTGCAAGGTGGAGCATCTGGTGACAGGAGACTGGACAGGTGTCCTCAGGTGGGAGAGGGCCCTGAGCTCCAGGCTAAGGGGTGTAGACCTAATCCTGTTGGCCTTTGGTTCTCAACTCCAGTTATTTGCATACTGCTTGCCTGATTCTTACTATGTCTTAAGACAATATGTAGTCTGAGTTAAGTACCTTATAAAATTAAATAGGCTTACTGTTTTATTTAAATAAATATTCTTTAAGAAAAAAAAATGCCACCATCATAGATGAGTAAGTAGATAATTTTCCATACATAGCCATCACCAAATATAAGAACAAAAAAATAATGAAAATAAGAACAATAAAAGTAAGTATTGAAAACAAAGTTCTGAGTCTGAAGCTTTCTCTTTCTTTGTTGAAAAGGGAAACTGGCAAAGGTTAGAAATGTGTTTGTGGGGCTGAACAGAGAGTTTTTCTTTGTTACTGAATCAGAAGGATTGAAAATGGTCAGTGAAGGAATGTTTAACTCTGTGGCTCAGGGATATTTCAGACTGTGCCTGTGGACCCCCTGTAATCATTTCAAGGGCCCACTTTGATCTCTGAATTTTAGGAAACCCTCCTGCAGCAACAAAAATCTAGAGATGGATTTTTAAATAAACTTTATTTTTAATAGGCTTTATTTTTAGAACATTCTTAGATTTACAGAAAAACTGAGCAGATAGTACAGAGAGTTCCCATATAACCTTCCTTCCCACACAGATACAGTTTCCTCTGTTATTAAGATCTTACATTCATATGGTATATTGTCACTAATGGAACAAACATGAATACTTTGTTATTAACTAAAGCTTATTGTTCATTTAGATTTCTTTAGTTTTAACGTAATGTCCTTTCTCTGTTCCAGGAGCTCATCCAGAATCCACATTATGTTTGGTTTTCATGTCCCTGTCGGCTCCACTTGACTGTGAGTTTCTCATACTCTCTTTGTTTTTGATGATCTTGACACTTATGAGGAGTACGGATCGGGTATATTGTAGGTTGCCCCTCCGCTAGGATGTGTCTGATCTTTGTCTCATGGTTAGACTGGGAATATGGGTTATGGACAGAAGACCACAGAGGTAAGGTGCCACTTTCATCACATCATATCAAGGGTGCATACTATCAATATGGTTTTTGGCTGTTTGATGTTGACCTTGATTGATCACCTGGCTGAGGTAGTGTTTTGTCAGGTTGCTCCACTCTACTTACTTCTTCCTCCCACTTTATGATAGGTTTTTAAAGTGCAGAGATAAATGATCAGATCTCTGTTTCAGAACATTCTACTGGAAGTGTAGAGGACACCACACTGGCTAGAGAAGTTCCCAAAGTCTTTTGGATCAAAACTGTCTAAATCAACAGTTCATTGATTTGGTCCATTGTTTGGACCAGTCAGTTTTCTCTTCTATTTGAAAATACCTTTGCCACCTCTAGCCTTGCCTCCCCCTGTTGGATTACTTCAGCATCTATGGCAGAAGTGATCATTCTGGGCAGAACAGACCCTTTCCCAAGTGCAGGGCAAAGCCAGCATTTCTATGGGTTAAAAACAGATGTTGTCTGTGCCAACACTGTGACTTCACTTAGACAGGACTCAGGAGAGAAACTTTGCATAAATTCAAGACAAAATCTCCATGTCTGCATAACTGCAACTCACTGGATAAGGATGTTATGGCTATTTGAATTTGAGAGGTGAAATATGAGTATTTATTTACGTAAGCATAACTGTTAGAATTTTTTTCTTTTGCAAGTATCCCCCTCCCCCAGCAAAGAAGAAAAGAACAAAAACATAACACAAGACAATTTGAGCAAGAACAAATACATACATACACATACATATATATGGCTTCATGCAGTGAACAGTTCAGAGGTAGTGGGTTTCAAGAGTGGCTTGTCCCAGGGGTTCAAATGACTTCTCACTGTCCTTTTCTCAGTTTTGCTTCCTTCATGGTAATCCATTCTTGAACAGTCGCCAGGTTTCAGGTGAGACCCTAGACCCCTAAGGGAGGAGTCGTGTGCTGTTCCCCACTAGGGATGGAGCCCACCTCAATCTTGTGGATCGAGAAAGGGGAAAGAATGGACTCTCAAATAAGAAAGGGAAATGGATGCTGAGGAGGGAAACATCAAAGGCACACAGCAGTATGACATACTCACAGCAAAACATCATTGGAGACGGGTTTATTTTACCTGTGAATAGAACCTTGACCCAGAAAGGCGCAACAGGATGTATGTTCAGGTGGAAACATTAGACTGGCAACGAAGACAGAACTGAAATCTCTGTTTTATAACTATTTTGCCACACTTGCTCTATGGTAGCATGCAGTCATATAATCGCATGTACCCTCCGTTTCTGAATCTAACCAATGGGAATAATATGTCTCTTAACTACCTGGCGTGGTATGTGAGAAGATAAAATGAGACAATAAATGAGAAAATGTTTAGAAAAAATATTTTAACAACAGAACTTTCTCCATAATTCTAACAAAGTCCTAGAGTGACTTGTTTCAATTTTTAGAACCTGTTTCCAGAGAAGGAAGTCTTCCTCGTTAGAGGCTCAGCTATAATGTATTCAGGCAAATATATCAAGCAATAGACTTTAGGGTAAAAGCTGTTGAGAAGGCGTTATTGCCATTTGCCACGACATGGATGAATGTCACGTAGCATTAGGTGAAAGCACGTGGACACAAGAGAACCAACTGTGTGAGTCCATTTATGTAAACCTCAGAAACAGACCAATTTCCTCTATGGGGTTAGAATTGAGGACAATGGCTCACCTTCAGAGGGTTTGTAACCGGTAAGGGCACAAGAAAAGGTCACTGGGATGCTGGTGATATTTTGATTCTTGGCCTGGAAGTTGGTTACATGGTTATGTTCAGTTTATGAAAATTCATCAAGTGACATACGTATAATCTGTGCACTTTTCCATCTGTGTATCTCATTGAAAAAGTTTATCCTACAAAGATTTAATGTCATTAAGCATGAATCCAGTTTCAGATGACAAAGGCTGGAAAACTAGGGCCCGTGGAATGAATTTAGGCTTCGGATACTTCTTGTCTGGCCAGTACCGTGTCTTAGGGTTTTTTCCCCCCAGGGCAGTAGTGATAGGCTTGGAGTCTGGGAACTTGGGGAAATGTTAGATGTACTTGCCATTTCTCCATTGTCCTCATTTCTCTCTATAAAGCTACACCTGGCCCACTTCACCCCAGAGTGTTACCTGCCTGGCCCCCTGAAGGTATTTGAGTTTGCAGGTTCTGGAAAGGTTAAAATCCTGACTCCATCACAGCCCAAAAAGTGACCCTGGGCTGGTTACTTAGCCTCTCTGTGTCTGTCTTCTAATCCTAAAATTATAATACATTCCCAGAAGGGTTTTTTTTTTTTTTTTAATAAGGATCAAATAGGCACTTAACACAATGCCAGCCACGTGACAAATTCTCAAAAAATGGAAATGATAACTATTATTAGTAGTAATATTGCCATAAATAATAGAATGTTTAATGAAATAAAATTGATGGTCTCTTGTGGACTTCCAGCCATTGTCTCACAAGAATTGCTGCTGAGCCAGTCCTTGCTCAGATCCCATTTGCCATGTCAGTGTTTTCATCAACCACGTTTAATAACCAGTTACCAGATCTGGATATTGGGGGCTGTAAATTTCCCTGGTGACTGTTGCCAATGGCAGGTAATTGTGTAATTACCACTTGTATTTCCACAAAACACGTGAACTCAAGTCAAAATCAAGCATTTTAGACAATAAGACACCAGGGTTTTAAAATGCAGGAAAGAGCTGCCCAACCTGTATGATAAGAAATGGGTGCCTGGTTAGAAAACAGAAAAAGGACTGATACCGGTGTGGCAAAACACCACTAGAAGCCTTTGCACTGGCAGGACCATTTCCTTTTTCCTCCTCAAATGCTGCATGCATCTGGAAGAAGAATTAAGGGTTTAGGATTAGCCATGGGTTGGTTAGCAATCAGTACCTTCACCTCTGGCCGCAATCCATGGCCTCGGTTTTCAGTGTTCCTTTGGTAATGTAGTGCCTTTCTCAGTTTAGCATGGTCGTTTGGAAATGATGCCAGGCAGTTCAACATCCTTCAAACAAGGTAGCTTAATGTGTTCCATGGAAATATCCCAAGACAGCAACATACTAGGACTTTTGGAAATATTGACACCATAACTCCAATTGGAAATGCTCAAGATAGTCCTTTGTAAGATGTCAGACTTAGACCCCAAACCGTAGGTGAAGATTCTTTGGTTTCTGAGCATCGTGTTTTCAGTTTATGAGAAAGGAAGTTAAAATGGGTTGCAGGGAAAAAAATGTCTTGCCTTTGGATTCCCTCAAAGTGTTTGATTCTTTTAAGAAAGAAGAAACTGGATAAGCTTTATTGTTACTATTATTTCTTCCCGTGCAGTGTCTGTGCATTAGCAGGCTAGCATTCCTGCAGTAGGCTTAGGTTGAATTTGTGTTTCTAGAAGGAGCTGTCCACATCAGCACAGGACCAAGGGGGGTGAGCAAAAGTTGAGCAGGTTGAACAGTGATAGGGCACAGAATTGGAATTTCTTAAGATGACCAGTCCCAAATCTCCTGAACTTCCAGAAACTATAAAGTCATGGGAGAAGAATTTCTCCAAGAGTCTTATTTGGCTGGCCAAAGAAACTGAAATTCAACAAATTGAAAAGTGATCACAGTGAATTCTTAAAGAACAAGTTCAGAGCATGGCATGGGGCCATTTTTAAAAGTGTAGATGCCCTTCTACCAAGCTAATGAAATGGCCCTATTTTCCTTCTGACAACAACGGTTTCATTGATATATCATGTTGCCCCAAACCAGTCGAAATTGATAACAGAGTAGTTGATTTTAAATTACCTAAGACTCAAGTAGGCAGAAAGAAATAAAAATTTGCTCCAGGTATTTGGAGGGGCAGGGCCTTTTGCAAAATTGGGCAAGAAGGATCATTGGCAGCACTTTCTTCAGGAGACCAATTTTCTGTGCATGTGTCCTTGCAGTTGTTCCGAAAAGCATGGCTTCCTCCTGGTTCACCTGGGAGTCTTGTCTTTTCCTAACCTATGACTTTGCTTCATACAGTGTCACCTACTGTCAAAAGTCTCCAGCTGAAAAGGGTAAAAGGCATTTGACTGCAGAATGATAATACGGGCAAATTGGATTCCAGATTTTGTACAACTCCGAGATAGTTTATGTTCATCTTTTTTCAGTCTCAACATAAGAGTAAATTGCAAGATGCCCCCTAAACCTTTTTATGTGCTACAGCTTATCTCTGAAGAAAACAAAACACAAGCGGGATGGCTTTGTAGAACAATCCTCCCTTTATCCTCCAGAAACGGCACTTGCAGGCATGATTAAACGTAACCGAGCTAGGTAAAATGGATACCACATTTGGAGCAAGGAACTGTATTTTCCTTCAGCCAATATTTTGAAAAAATCTGATGTCAGTTCGGACATTGGTATTAAACCAATCCATACAGATGCAGGCAAATACAGCTGCAGAAATCTCCTGTAAAAGCCAGTCATTTTGTGCTGAGGGCATCTAACTGAATATTAGCACATGGTGGTAACTAGCCAATCAGTTTGTGCATTTGATTGGAATTTCAGAAGATAATTGTTTCATTTCCAGGTCTGTCTCTAGCTCACCATTTGACCTTCAACTAATTGCTTAATCTCTCTTGGCTTCAGGTTTTCTATCTTGAAAGTGAGAAGAATAATAACAACCAACTACCTATCTCATCCGGGTATTGAGTGGATTAATGGGGTCATGTTTGTAAGGTCCTGGAAAATTCTCAAGAGAGAAAGTTCTACCACTGTTCCGTTTCTGCCTGGTAATATTTTAGAGCCATAAATGGGAAGGGCTGCATTTAATGGGGTCGTTATTACAGACGGATGTCCTCTGCTTCCTTATAACTAAAGAAAGGACACCTTTTGAAAACAGAACTTTTCATTATTATGAAATCTCTGATTCTGTTTTGTTGGTGCAACAATCTGGAACTCCTGTGGTAAACCAAGCTTCCTCCTCTAGCTAAACAGTCCGTGGAGCTCTGAGGAAAGCACCATAGTTTCATGACCACAAGGAATTACCCAGACTATTTCTGCTTCAGTAATACTTAGATTGACTTCTGGGGTCAAACAGACAGGTTGAGTCCTGTCTCTGCCACTTCCTGGCTGGGTGACCCTAAGCAAATCTCTCATCCTCCCTGTGCGTTAAGGCTGTTGGGAGCATGCCCTTTAAGTAAAATGCTTAACACAATGTCCAGCACATGGTAGGCTCCCAGGAACCATTACCTATGTTAATAGTGTGTGTGACCATAACTGCCTGTATTCTCCAATGCCACGAAGAATTATAATGAGTACTAGTCCTCGATTAAGCAAAACCTAACTCATCAGAGCTTGTGTTGAACAGAACCTGGCTCAGCATGGCTGTCCAGTAACACTACCCTCATTTTGTGAGCACGTTAGATTTAGGAAAATGGCAAATTAAAAGGAAACAACTCGGAATTATGCAAATTATAGGAATTATGCAAATTCCTATAGTATATTTTTTTGTCAGTGCTGATCTAGCCCAATCTCCTGACTTTCCGGAGACGATAACTGCAGAGTAGCTCTGAACAGCTGACATTCACTGAGAAGGAACTACATGCCAAGCACTCTGCTAAACACTGTGAATACATTTTCTCATTGAATTGTCACAACAGCCCAGTGAGGTAGGTACTGCTAGTAACTGTCTTACAGAGGGGGAAACCGAGGTTTAGTGAGGCTAAGTTATCCGTCCCTACAGTTATTAAATAGAGGCACCAGATTTCAATCCTTACTCTGACTCCAGAGCCCTGTTCTAACCCAGAGTCATCCAACAGAAAATAATGCAAGCCATGTATGCAATTTTAAATCTGCTAGCAGCTATACTTTTTTAAAAGTTAAAAAGAAGCAGGAGAAATTAATTTCAATGATATATTTTCTTTAATGCAGTATATCCAAAATATCATCATGTCAACATAGTCAATTTAGAAGTTCTTAATGAGATATCTTATAAGCTTTTTCTTTTTTCATGCTGAGGCTTTGACATGCAGTTTATATTTTGCACTTACAGCCCATCTGAATTTGGACGAGCCACGTTTCAAGTCCTCAACAGCCGCATGTGGTCCGTGACCACTGTACTGGGCGTGTGTAGCTCTCACCCCTGTACCGTCATGCCTGAGTCACTGAAGGCTGTGTCATCCAGGTTTACCAGACTGCATTTACCGAGGAAGAAACTCAGTAAATTTTCCATTTTTAGCAAAGGTAACAAAAAAGGTATAGCAGGAGTTTAACGTGTTAATTCTTACATTCCCAATTTGCTAAACAATTAATTTATCCTCAAAGAATAGCTCTTTCCTAGAACATCCTGCTAGCTGAGCTTTTACTTTGTCATATTTAATATGTATATTTATACAAGTTGGTATAAATAAAAAACCATTAAATGAATGACTGAATGAATGTATTCACTACCATGGAAAAGGAGGATCTCTTAGGCAGGGAAGATACGTAAGTACCATATGGGCAAGAACCTTATCTAATTTTTGCCCATCTCTGTAGCCCTGCCTGTAGGAAAGTGCCAGGCACGCAGGAGACTTGCAAGAAGTATTTTTTGTGGAGCAAATTGATGAATCCACATGGAGAAATTAGTTACTTCAAATTTTATTCCTAATGGGCATAGGGAATCTAAGTCCCTTCTTTCTCCCCCCTGAGTATTTGGATTTTAAGGCTCAAAGTAATGAATTTAATTTATTTAAACCATTTATGTTTCCAAATGAAATGGCATCAGAGAGACCACAGAAATCGAGAGTCTACTTTTTTTGCTGTTTGTTTGTTTTGTTTTGGTCGCACCGTGTGGCTTGTGGGATCTTAGTTCCCCCGACCAGGGGCTGAACCCTCGCCCTCGGCAGTGAAAGTGTGGAGTCCTAACCACTGGACCGCCGGGGAGTTCCCGAGAGTCTACTTTTAAAAGACAATTGTTGACTTCCTCGCTGATAGTCCCCAAATATGTCAAAGGCAGATGTCCTGTAGATGTTGGCATAGGTCACAGGCTGCACCATCCATCACTCAGCCTCAGAGTATTTCGTCTCTGAGAAGAAACCCTCACACACTCTTTTCCTCGCCTGGACCTCACTGCTTATCCTCAAAGTGCTCCCGAGACCCTCGCCTGACTCACATATGGATTCTCCTCCCCCTCCACACCATTCATACATCAGTGCTCACCGCCCCCCCCCAATGGCTTCTTCCTGGTCTGACAAGATATTTTGTCTCGAGAGAACCTGGGGATGGTCTCAGATCAAATCTCCTTTAGTTTCGAGGGGGCTGGTCCAAACCCCAGCAGGGAACAGGTATCTGCCATTTAACCCTAAACCTGAATTTGCCTTTTTAACTTAAATATTAATTTCCCTAAGACAACCAAACACGGTTGTATTGTCAGAACTCTTTGAACTGCAAGTGCTAAAGCTCAGTTCAAACTGATTTCACAAAAGAAAGGTAAGGAGGTTAAGGTGGCCCTCAGGCATGGCTGGATCCAAGGGCTTCCACAAGGTCAGAAGGCCAGTGTCCCATTTTTGTTCTCCATTTCTGGGTTCTGCTTACTTCTATATTGCCTTCATTTTCAACATTCCTTATGTCTTGGGATGCTTCCCAACCCCTTACCCAGAAACCACATTTATAGCCAACCAGGGCTCTTGATCTGCAGGATTCATCTTTAGCCTGGCTATGTGCGCTGGGGCAAGTTGCTTCACTACTCCAAACTTAAGTTCCCCTTCTGTAACATCAGGATAATAACAGCCTTCAGGTCAGGCTCCATATTATGTACATAAAATGCTTAGCACAGACCTGACTGTGTGTTTTAAGACAGAAGTGGGGGGAAATTCTATTTTCTGTGGGGTAGGTAGTCACGATTGTAGAAAAGAGACTGTTTACAAGTTCTCCCAACCTCAAACCAGTCTCATTCGACAGAGGACAGTGTGCATCTGTTCTCTGAGCCTCCTGTAAGACTTCAGTGCTTGGGAGCCCTGGCAATGACATGGATGTAGAGGGTTTGTCTTCTGATGGTGACCCATTGGGTCAGAGTAAACCCCTCTCTCTTGCTGGACCCCCTTGGGACTTGTAGCGTGGCCAGCCAGCATGAGGAGGGATCCCCAATGTTGAACTTGGTCCTTAAGAGGTCACAGACCCAGTGCCCTCACGCAAGCAGCAGTAACAACCAGGATATGTTTACAAACACATTTGGGGGACTTCCCTCTCAGCCATACATTTAAGATTTTATTCTAGAGCCCGTTCGGGTCTAATGCTTAGTACAAGTGCTCAGTAATTACCTGTTGACTAAAATGAACAAACCAACATGATAACATGACCTGGCACATACAATACTAAGGTGATGAATGTATGAATGAATGAATGCATCATAAAGCTTGTTAAATGAATAGTTGATGATCTACAGTAGATGAGCCATAAATATTGGCTGAATGAGCAAAGAATGAATGAATGAATGAATGAACGGCCTGTCAGTCATGTCCACGGCTACTACTTTCCATATGTGTTAAGCTGATCTTTGATTTATTTTCTGTAGCTATAATTCAGTCCCAACAAACTGACACTCTGAATTTATGACTTGTTTTTATTTCCTGTTGTTGAATTTTGAAATAGATGATGCCATCACATGGATTGAATTCCGTTTTCAAATAGAAAGAGGTATTTTTCAAACATCCTTGAATTGAGCATGCAGAATGAGGGAGGCATGGTGCTTACGTACTCCCTAATCTCTGTTATGACATGTCTGCATGACTGAGAGTATCATGCTCCTGGGTTGAGGAAAGGAGGGTTGTCCACAAATGACACATGAGTGGAGCCATCATGTTCCTGTATATACTCGGTAGATATATGTACGGGCTGGAATAGGTAAATTTAATCCTTTGCCATTATTCATTTCACTTTCCTGAATTCTGTGCTATTTCTAAGGAGTAACTGCTTTTCTTCTGGGTTAAGTAGAAATCTTTGCTTAAGTCAAAACCACTTACTTTAAATACATTCAGAGACATCAGGATCTTTTGCCCTAGGAGTGTTTCTCATGTTTTTCAAAGTCAATGAATTGTCACTTGACCTTAATGGACACTTATAGATCACTGAATTAAGGATTAAACTAAGTGGAGAAAAGAAGCTTTTATCCAAAATTCTCTGATTTATTGAGACAGATTTGGGAAGTCATAACAGTGTCACTTAATTGAGCATTGATGATTATAGTGCCAATGTATACAAAATTAAAAGGACTTGGGATTTAATTCTGCTATTTGGAATTATTTGTGGTCCCTTTTAAGGAGGTCGAGAATATTTGCACAGAAGAGAAAAATCTTGTGAGAGTCACTCCAGTTAAAATTCAGTAAGATGTGCAATTGCTATTGTAAGTCAGAACGTTCTTGAAAAGTTAAAAAAAAAAAAATGCCTCAGCTTCCTAGATATTTTGTGCACAGGTTGGTATCAGGAATTCCAAATAAATGACTAAATGGTGAAATGCTGTCCTTTTCATTTAGACACGTTACTATTATGTATCTCTCTTACTGAAAAATTTTCTCCATCATTGGTTTGAAGTTAAAAATTGTGTCACATAGCTGAAAATAACAAGAAGAGATGTTCATATCCTTATGGAGTCTTGAGATGCCAGGATGCACTTTTCTTCTTCAGGCAAAATCCATTTTTAACACTCATCCTCCAGGTAGGCTTTCCAGGTGGTCATGAAAGGAAACTTGTTCATTGCTTCTTATCTGGAAAGGATAGATTTGATCTATATTGGAATCTTCTTAGAACCGAATCTGCACATTATCCAGCCCCTTTCTAATGAGATTGTGTTCTTCTGCCAACCAGTTTCATCGCATGCCTAAGTCGGAAAGTTTTGAAACATATTACACTTTTCTAGATTTTTCTTCCAGAGAAAGGAACTTAGCTGAAGAATTTGAAAACCTTCCCTTACATACCCAGAAGTTTGGCCGGGTAATGGGTTGTTTGGGAACAAAAGTAATTACCGAGTGTAGCCAAATCAGATTTGCAAATCCTAATACACAGATTTAGGCACGTGATATTGAAATTTGTGACCAGTAAATAAATAAGACAAAATAAAATTCCAACATTTTCTTCTGTCTCTCAGGAGAGACTAATAAATGGACTTGGGTTCCCCTGCAAGTACTTAACCTATGTTCTCCTAAACCCAGCATCTAGAGGCCCAGTGGCCCACATACAATATGGAATGGGCAACAAGACTGACCATGCCCGCTGCCTTTTAAAAGAAAACGCCAGTTAAGAAAAAAATCGCCTTTCCGAAGAAATAGTACGGCAAAAGAGGGAGTAATGGAATACCATCTTCCTTCAGAAGAAAACTATTTCTCTTATCAGACTCCTTCCACTTAAGGTAAGCCTTGTGTGGGAGAGACCAGGGGGAAAAGTGGGGGTACATTTGGGGAACCAGGGAGACATTAAAAAATAGTTTTGCCTTTATTTGTAGGTAAAGTATCTATAAAGTATACTGGTTAAGCTCCTGATATTTAGAGTCAGATTACCAAGGTTCAAACCCTTGCTTAGCAGTTATGTGGCTATGGGCATGACCATTCATTCATTCATTCATTCTGAGCGTTTCCTCTGGGCCGGTCACTGGAGGTTACAGCTCTGAACAAGATAGATGAGACCCCTGCCCTCCTGGAGCTTACATTCTAGTGAGGGGAAACAGAAAACAAAGAAATATGCATGCCGATGAAATGAGATCATTTTAGACCAGGATGGAAGTAGAAAGTCATTCAGAGAACCACTGGCAGGGGGCAGCAGGAGCTCCCTTAGGTTAGGATATATACATTGAGGTGGTGACCTGAATGAAGTGAGGGTGCCCAGGTGGGAGGAACAGCTTTCCAGGCACAGGGAACAGCAAGCGCAAAGGATGCATTACGATGTGGCTGCCAGGCAGGTCAACTTGTTTAGACTTTATCTGGTAAAGTAGGGAGTCCGTGCAGGACTTTGAGCAGGGGAGTGATATGATCTGAGCTGCACTGGGGAGAGCGAGCCCTCGTGTCCTCATCTCTCGCGTCAGGGATAACACAGGAGGAGCACCAGGCCAGGCCTTTTCAGAGAACAGGGTGTTCAGAGGACATTGTCCAGACAAGAACAGAATTCAAGGTGAGTGGCTGAGTGTGGATGCTTTGATTGCTGATGGAGCTGGTGGGATGAGGGCAGGGAAGTCATGGCTTCGTGGCACGGCAGTGAGTGAAATAAGGACAAATCTTTGACAGATCCATCCAACTGAACTGGACTTGAATCAGACTTTCCTGGTGTGGCTTATTCTGGTGGTTTTTGTGTTTGGGGCTTAGTGGAGTGAATCAGAAGCTTTCAGGAAGAGACTCTTTCCACTAAGGTAAGCCTCATGTGGGAGAGGCCAAGGGGAAAAGTGTGGGCATATTTGGGGAATCAGGGAGATACCTTTAAAACGGTTTTCTCTTTATTTATAGGTAAAGTATGGTGGTTAAGCCTCTGTTATTTAGAGTCAGATTACCAGGGCTCAAACTCTTGGGTTTGAATACTAGAACAGCTTGGGTTTATAGAAATTGTGACCTCTTTGAACCTTTTTTTTTCTCCATATCGTGCGGATAATAACAGGATCTACCCCATGAAGTAGTAAGGATGAAACAAATCAATGAATTTAAAGAGTTCAGACAGGAGCTGGTATCTGGCACATAATAAGAGCTCAATAAATGTTACCAGCAATCATTACTATTATTCATTACTCATTATTATCTCAGCACTTATCAGCCTCAGCCTTATTGAATTCTGCCGTGCAGACCCAGCAGATCATGTATAATTGCCTACCATATTTCTCTCCTCTTCCCACACCTCCGCCCCTACCCTCCTCAGGCAACTCATTTGTCTCAGGATTTTCCCCAGAGACCCAGGGACAGATATTCCTCATGTTGAAATCACTACAGCAGTCTTCTCCATGGGCAGAGGCTGGACCGAGGCCTTTTGTACATTATCTCAATTGTTGGAACATCCCTAATATGTTCCATTTTACAGGTGAGGAGATTGGGGCTCAGAAGGGAAAGTGACCCCTGTAGGGTTACTTGGTCAGCAAGAGGCAGAGTGGAGATTCAGACTTAGGTCTGTTTGACCTCCATGTCCCTTAAAACTCAAAAAAACAAAGCATCCATTCAGACCCCCCCACCCCCCCGACACACACAAAAAAAGCACCATTGACTATAAAAATAAAGAGGGCTCTAAGTTAGGAGAGCACCGTGATTAGGCCAGTGCTAGGAGAGCCTGAGGTTCTCAAAGAGACTCCTTGAGTCTGCCCAGTGTCCAAAATTGTCCTCTAACCTCAAAGGAGCCTCTGTCCCTTCCTCCCCCCCAGGCCGGTGGCCAGTGGCAACACAATGTGATGGTATTACTTTGACTGTGGCCATGCGGTGGTGAGGAAGCCCTGACCCCCTTCCGGCCTCTTTGTCCTGTTTAGTGCTCCATCTGTGGGCCCCTCGCCGGCAGCCCAGCTGGTCTTGACTCTGAGGTGGAGGAGTAAACATCTTGGAAATCTTTATTAGTTTATTTCAGAAGATGGAGCCTGTTTGTCCCTGGGGCCCGTCCCTCTTTTATGGCCTCCAGCCCTTCTTGACAAATTCTAGTGACCGGAGAGAAAACCGCTTTCTACAGCGGATCATTAAAACACCACCATAAACCTAGGGCCATAAAATATTATTTGCTGGGCATAAAAGGGGGGTAGATTTTCCCAGAATGACAACCCAGGCCCTGCTTTCTCCCACTGAGAAAGGCGGCACAGGGATGCGATCGTTCATAAATTCCTTATCTTGCACTCTGTTTTGTGAAATAACCCTGTTGGGAGAGCAGCCAAAAATATTGATTTATTTGTTCCACAGACTCAAAAGCATTTTTAATGAGTGGAGTATGGCGATGCCTTGCCAGTGTGTCTGCAGATGACTCAATCTGTGTGCACACACCCAAACGCACACACGGTTTGCAAAGGGAAACCATGGAGTTCCACAAATTGGAGGTAGGTTAAACAAGAATATTTGAAGGTGGAGGTGAAGAGGCATCCATTTCCCTCCTTCCAACTGTCTGCTCCTCTCCCAGCCCGATTAACCAGCACCCATGGTGGGACTGGTTCTTACAGCTGAGCCCGACTTTCCAGAGCAGAACCTGATGGAAGGTTCTCAGTGGATTTCACAGTTGGTTTCCCTTGACATTTTCCCCGGGAAAGAATTCCTTCATCCATTCATGCATTCATTTGGTCATTCAACAAATACTATTGAGCACTTACCAAGTGCCAGGCACTGTTCTGAGCACTGGAGTTACAGCCATGAAAAACACTGTCACAGAGGTTATTGCATCCTCGTGGGGTATAATCTCAGCACACCCAATATTAATTTCATCAGATAAAATTCACAATCCTTTATCTGAACTCCTTGGGGATAGATTGGTTTGTTGGAAATTTTGGAATTTTTTTTGAAAGATAAAATGGGGCATATGATTATTTAGTTTGCAGATAGCCCCAGTGAGGTCTGGGGAAGTGCCCGGTAACCCAACACCGTTCATATTTCATCTGTGAAGAGTATGAACATTCACTCCAACTGGGATAAATTAAGACTATAAATGATCTTGTCATGGGAGGTACAGCTTTGCCACCAAAGGAGCTTAAAAACCTGTTTTCAGAGCTGCTTTTTGTAGAGTAGCAGGTATTGAGTGCCCAGTGCGTGCCTGACCCCTGCTAAGTTCTCCAGAAGCATCACTGTTCATTCTCACTGCACCCCTGATTGTCAAGGTCATCTGTTTCATTTTCACTGCTCTCCTACCAGGTAGGTCATCATATTTCTGTTTTTCTTTGTTGTGTGGCGAGGTCATTATATTTCTCTGGTTTTTGTTTGTTTGTTTTGTAACAAAATCAATATTTTTGTTGTCACATGTGTGTGTTTAAGAGGATTCTGAGAGGCTAAATGACTTGTCTAAGGTTTCACAGCTGGAAGGAGGCAGATTTGGGACTGGAACTCCAGACTGCAGAGTTTACACTCAACCATAACCTAGCACCAGTTCCCACTAGAGGAAAGACAGCAAAGCAGGAAATAAAACTCTTGGGGCTATGTCTACACACACTAACAAAGGCAATTAGAGAGAAGCAGGCAATTATTCAGATAATTCAGAATATAACTTCTTTTTTTTTTTTTTTTTTAAAGGTTTGTGGTTAGGTAGCTAGTGTTTCTGGAGCAAATTCTCAGAAGAGGATCTTATAAGCATCCACCTCCAGCACTCAGGTGCCCCCCACGTGGGGGGCTTCAGCTCAGCACCCTTTGGGAACTCTATTCTTATTCAGCTTACTTCCTGACACTTATCAGAGCCTCCGTGGGTGAACTGGGTCCGAAGCCATGCTGCGGGGCATTGCTGGGGTGCCAGCCCAGGAGGAGAGTGTGTTCCCCACCGCCCGGAGAATCCAGGCTGCAGCCGCTGGGCCAAAGAGCTAGAGGGAGGGAACTGCGGAGGGACACTGCCCAGGGGCAGTTCGCCAGGAGGGGACCCTTCTTTGTTTAGACCCTCCTTCCCATGGGCAGATCTAAGGCTAGATTAGAAATTGGAAAATAGCCACTATGTGGTCAAGGCCTAGAGAACGTGAAGGGAGAGGGGATTCAGGTGAATGGGAGATGTCCCAAGGGGATCTTTGATAAAGTTGGGTTCCCCCTTCTTAAGTCTGCATGCGCCCCTGGTGAAAGAAATCGTCCCCGGAGGAAGCCAGGGCTTCTCTTGCAGTTTGTGGGAAGCCCACACTGCCATTTTGGTGTGCCCAGCAAAGGCCAGGACCCTGGAGGGGTACAGGCAGCTGGGACAAGTAAGGGTCAGGAAGGGACTTGCAAAGGGTGGGGCAGCATCGCCCTGGGGTGGTCAGCCAGAGATGGGAGTGGGGGATGGAAAGAACAAAACAGCCACTGCCCCAAGTACCCAGGCTAAGGGTTTTGTGCTTTAAGGTCAAGGGCATGCCAGATGTATGGCAGAAATTGAATCCAGTGTGTGTGTGTGTGTGTGTGTGTATGTCTTCCACCTTGGGTTGAGGATGGGGAGGGCTGAGAACAAGAACTGCACTCCAATGTGAACCACTGTTTGTGGGTGGCGCCCCTGGCGTGCGGGAGGTAGGGGTCACACGTCCACCAACCCCGCCCAATCGGGGTTCCCAAAACCACAGGTGTCTGGAAGTGCCTGGAAGTTGCAGTGCCCTGCGGAACCTGGTTTTGCCGAACTTCGCAGCCTTTTCACCTGAGGGGACCAGCCAAGATCCAACCCGGCAGGATCACGGGTCGCTTCTGGACGCGTTGGGTCGCAGCCGGATGCTCAATCGCGCACCCCAGTACCCAAATCTACTACACTGGGGGCGGTGCAGGATGTGTGCGCCTACCCTCTTTTCCAGCCCCCGGGCTTAGGGACCCTCCCCCAAGGGTAAGAATGGGAAGGGGGTCCTCCTAGAGATTCCGTGTCATGGCGACAGCCCCCGTGCAGCACCAGTGCGAGCGGCCTTGGACAGGTGAGCCAAGGGGTCCAGGCTGAAGTTGGGGTTCAGCTTCCATTGGGTAGGCGGTTTTGGAAGGAGAGCAGAGGGCCGGGCGGCGGTCAGGCAGCGGCTGCGGAGTGGACTTCTCTCTTTCAGCAGACGCCTGGGGGATGGGGAGCCAAAAGCAGGGGGCTCGAGCAGGGAGTGTATCCCACCCCCCTGCACCCCAGCTCGTGGTACGGCTTTAAAATCCTGCAGAGTTTGTCATAGGTCGGCCTCAGCACGCATGCGCAAAGGCAAAGTTGAGTTTTTTTTCTGTCTCCCCTCCCCTCCCCCCCCTTTCCAGCAGCCTTTGGTTCTGCAACTTAAAAAAAAAAAAAAATTTTTTTTTTTTTTTTTTTGCTCTGAGAACACCAGGGGAAAGAGGAGTCCGGAGAGAGTGAGGGAGAGAGGGAGGCAGTTGGCCAGGAGGGCCGGGGGGTGGGTGGGGGGGACGTGGTCCCTGCGGTCGGTCAGTCTGTCTGTGGGGCGCAGGATCGCGTGGAAGGCTGCTGCAAGCTCCGAGGCGCCGCCTCCGCCGCCCGGAGTCCGGTTCCGTGCGGCCGCTGCCGAGCGAGCTCCTCCCGCCGCCGCTGTGCCCCGACCGCCCGCCGCCCGCCTGCTCACTCTCCCGCCCCTCCGGCCCCGGCGCCAAACGAGGAGGTGGGGAGCCACGCCGGCCATGGACCGCCGGAGCTGAACAGCCGCCGCGGAGTCCCTCGCCCTCGCCCCTTTCTAGCCCCACGGCCGCGGTGCCCGCGCGCCTCTTCGCCCTGGAAAGGCGGGGGAAAGAGGGGGATTAACCAGAAGAGGGAAAGAAGGGGGTTGGGAGGAGGGAGCCAGTGTCTCCCCTGGGGCAGTCGCGCATCGTCCCCGAACCCACTGGAGGCAGAACTTTCGGGGACAACTTTTACCCAGTTTGCTCCCCCTTTTTGCCAAACCCTAAAATGAAAGGACAAAAGTTGGCGCTGACTCTTGGAGCTCGGATGGCGACTTGTGCGTTTTCAGCGGCATCTCCCGGAGAAAAACCCATGCGCGCCTGATTGTTCTGTGGCCCCCAAGCTGCAGTGCGTGTGGGTGTGTGTGTGTTTGGGTGTGTGTCTGTGTGTGTACACAGACGTCCACACACTCACTCGCGGCCGCAGGATCAGCGCCTGGAAGCAGACGTTTCGGCCACAGACTTGGAGAGGAGGAGCTGGAGATCAGGAGGCGTGAGCCGCCAGGAGTCTGCAGAATCCGTGGTGTGAATGAACTGGGGGCACCTGGGCGCACGGATCGCCTCCCCCACCCCCCGCCCCGGGCCAGAGTTGAGTTGTGGGGCATTTTTTTCACCCTCTTGTGAAGAATTTTTTTTTTTATTTGTTGTAAAGTCTTTTGCACAATCACGCCCACATTTGGGGTTGGAAAGCCCTAATTACCGCCGTCGCTGATGGACGTTGGAGAGGGAGCGCCTCGCCGCGGAACAGTCGCCTGCGCGCCCTCGCCGGACCCGCGGCTCCCTTGTTGCGCGCTGGCCGGGCCCTGTTCCTGCTGCCGGCAGGCGGACTTCGGCGCCCCTCGGTTCACGGACGCATCCCAGCGCTGCTCCGGCTCAGGCACCCAGACTCCGACGCCAGTGACTGCTTGGGCTCCAATTCCCTGAGCCTGCCCGACGCGTCCTGGAGGAGCACGCAGCTCTGCGCCGGATCGTCCCTCCAGGCTTAACCCGGCCGCTCCGCTCAGATTCTTCGGCTGCCCTCGCTCTTGCGGTGACTTCCTCCCCGCGCCCCCTCCCCCTCGCAATGAAGGTAGGTGTTCTGTGCTCCGCCGACGCTCGCCACTTTTTTTTCTTTTGGAAGTTAACTAAATATCCCGCCCCCCCTCCACCTATTCCTATTCCTCCCCCCATTTCTCCTACTGCCTGGAGACGCTAGAACTCCCGCGTAGCTGGCAGGGACCCCTACCCTTTCCCTGCCGCACTACCCCCGCCCCCCGCCGCCGCCCCGCGCACTGCCTCGGCCTCCCAGGAGACCTAGTCCCACCAAACGTTCTGCAAACTTTTTAGACTTTGGAGAAAAAGTGGGGAAGAGACAAGACAGAAACAGCGGTTCACGGATGAGTTTCCTTTTGCCCTGAGAAACGCGAGTGTAATTTACTCTGTATATTTCAGTAACAGGATAATGATTCAATTCAACAAATATTTACCAAGCGCGGGCACCGAGAAGGTGTGTAGCCAGGGCTCAGAAAGGGGAAGGGAACTCCTTGGCTGAGAGACCGTGAAGCTGGACTAGGGGCCGACTGTGCCGAGCAGTGCACCTCTCGCCCTCTGCAGCCAGAGGCCAGGTTGCAAGCTCAACGCAGCCGGGGACCCAAGCGCTGCAGGCCCTGTGCCTTTAAGAGTGCCTGGCAGGGGGCCAGCGTGCACCCTGGCTCGGGGAACGGGGTCGCGTTATTAGCATTATTAGTTGCCACTGGGTGAGCTCCGCAGTTTGCAGCAGTGATGGGGGCGGGGAGGGCTGGCGGTGGTGGCTCTAATCCTGTCCGCTGGGAGAGCGCGCCCCGGCCCCCTGCGCGGAATCTGCCTTGTCCTTTAGAAACATTTGGGCCTCCGCGTTGGGAGAGCGGGCGGGGGGCAGTTTGTGAACTCTTGTTTGTTTTAATTGTCAGTTGTATGTTAAAGCCGAGTCACACACTCCGAGGGTCACCGAGAGTTCACTTTTACAGAAAGTTAACATTTCTTCCTGCAGTATAACTTGCTATTTTCCGAACAACTTTTCCTCTCTGTCCTCCAAGCTTCGATCCTTATTTTCATTTTTCTTGATCTCTCCCCTTTTCAGTTTTCTAGAAAATAAGCTTGGAATTGTAATTAAGATGTTTCCTAAAGCAAACAAGGCCCCCACCAAAAGAAAAAAAACCCGTTTTAAAACCCCCAAACTTGGCGACCCTGTGGCCTTGT
Source organism: Eubalaena glacialis (assembly GCF_028564815.1). Classification (NCBI taxonomy): domain Eukaryota; kingdom Metazoa; phylum Chordata; class Mammalia; order Artiodactyla; family Balaenidae; genus Eubalaena; species Eubalaena glacialis. Next base: position 79,184,524 of record NC_083722.1, on the reverse strand, counting down.
TTTACTTTCCAGTCGCAGCCTGGCATCGGGGCCCCTTCTCCTCTCTCGTCTTTCTTTAAATGGACAGCTTGCTGTTTGGAAGTCACTTGGAGCCAGCGGTGGGATCGCACCTCTTCAACCCCTGCCCTTCCGCCAACGTTCAAGGCTGCTCCAGCCAGATGCGGAGATTTTGTTTCTAGACAGCCTCTGCCAGGGGAGTTCCGAGGGGCCAAAGCTGAAAGAAAGCGCGCAAGCGATGGGAGGCAGTGGAAATAGTGTGTCCGAGTGTGTGGATCTGTGCCCTGCGTGTTTTGGGGCGGAGTAGAAGGTCAGTTGTTCTCGGGTCTTGGATATACTAGCCTTACTTAGCCAGGCCCGTCTCCACAAAGGAAGACCCTACCCAGGAGGCCCAGCCAAAGAGTCCCTTGCTTTTCCCTCCGCTCAGCGGAGCTCCCCGGTGCACAAGGGGTTAGCGTGGTGCGCCGGAGCTCAGCTAGTCCTGAAGCCTTTTTCTTCCTCGCTGTGTGGTACCGGCTGCCCCCTGTTGGCTGCCTTGAGGTAGGACGTCTTGGAGTCTTGTTCCTTGGGCAGCTGCTCGCCTCTTCCTCCCACCTCTGGCTCTGCAAGCACATCCCTTCAGATCACCAGGTCCCACTCTCCCAGGAGGGCCCCTCGGAGGCCCCCAGAGGCCAAGCTGCACTGCGCGGCTGCGTTAATAAGGAAGGGGCCAAGGGTCCGACCCAGCAAATGGGGCTTGGGCAAGTGGAAGAAGGATTGGTACCCCTTCTCCAGGGCATAGCAAGGAACAGGAGCGTCACCCTAGGAAGTCTCCGGTCTGGCCTTGGCGCTCTCACCAGTTTTCCCTGTGGTCGAGGACAAGTGGTGCTTTCTCTCCCTCTCGGCCTCAGTTTCTTGTCTATTAAAAAGTGGAGTTGAAACTGCCTCTGAAGAGTGGGGGTTGAAGTGTTCTTTAATTTTCTTTCTCCTTCTGCCGACAAACAGCTCTTCTGGACAGAGTTGAGAGCCTGTGCCTAGAGAGAGCTAGACATCTTGTATGGGAAGGTGGAAGTGGCATCTGTGTGTGTGTGTGAGAAAGAGAGAGAGACAGAGAGAGTTGTCTTGCAGTCTGGAGAGCCTTGTCCGGGGATGGATGAGGTGAGGCAGGGAACAGAACTAGACTTGGCCACCGTTCTTCCCTTGGATATGCCCTGTTACCGGACCTGGTGTCGGTTCTGAGTCAGGGCAATCAGAGGCTGCACACCTTCCTTGCACTGATTTGGGCTCAAGGAGCTCCCTCCTCCACCTCCTCTCTCCGTTACACACGACCCCCCCCCCCCCCCGCCCGCAGCACTCAGCGCTGTGGACACATCCCGAGGCACCCTTGGCGGAGCTCTGGCTCCTTGTCTCTCCCCCAAAGCGGACCTCCTTTCAGCCCATCATCCCCTCCTGCTTCTCTCGGCGGCGTTCCCCTGGGCAGGACGCCCCAATTTTGTGGCTGCCACTGAGTTTTTCTCCTGCAATTTTCTCCGTCTCTTTCCTTGCTTTCGGGAGAGATCGCAGGTGGGGGGGAAACAAAATTTATCTCCCAGTAAGAGCTGGGATTCTTGGGGTTTCCTGTACTTTTCGCCACCTCGAGCCCAGGTCAATCTAATTTCTTCCTCCCAGTTTCTCCTTCATCATTTCCGCTCCCAGAGACTGGGGGTGGGGGCTGAGGGTGGAGGTGGCAGGGGATGCCCAGATCAAGTGAGGTAGCGCCGTTGGCCGAGGGTCCAGAATCTTCGCCCTCCCTCCGGGGAATTTCGTTTTAGGGGCCGCCGGCTTTGGACTTGGGTGCCGCGCGAGTTTGCCCGTGCGTTCCGAAGCTTTCTGCTGCCCCAAACGTCCTCTAAACGAGCGTGACGGATTCCTCTCTGTCTCTCTTTCTCTCTCTCTCTCTCTCTCTCTCTCTCTCTCTCTCTCGCCCTCATCACTCCCGGCCTGCACGCCAATTGATAAAGAAGGGTTAGGGACACTTTTAATCCAGTGCGAAGGCTTTGGAGGAGAGACAGAATAAGCGACTCTGCGTGGATCTGTTCTGAGGCTGGAAACAAGGGCGTGCGAACGAAAGCCCTACCCCCATCTCACCCCTCCCTTGTGCTTGAACCTCTCAAATGCCCGCAACCCTCCTACTCGTCGTACACTAGGAACAGATTCCAAGGATCCTTACAAAGTCGGTTTCCTTGGGCCCTGAAATTGTTCAAAAACTTTTAGTCCGTTCTTTGGTAAACTCAGCTTCTGCCCAGAACTTTTGTTTTACCCTCGGTGTTACAGTCTCCGGAGAGGTCTTATTTCGTACTCTTTTCGGATCAGATCTCTTGGTAAACAGGCAGGGACGTTCACCCTACAGAGTAGATGTATTAGTGAGTTTGCTGTGGGTTCCTTCAGTCTTTCAAACTTGTGGGGCCTTTTCTGGGTTGCGCGGGGATTGGAGCGGGAAGAGGGTCAAGGTGTTTCCGGCCAAGCGCGCGGGGTTAAGTGGAGACGCGACTCGCGGGGCTCTCCTGCCGGATCCCCTTTGGGACACCTCTGGCCTATCCCCAGCCTGGAGCTTAGAGACCCGAGTCGCAGAAACCAAATGGCCCGCTCCCAGTTGGCCCCCATTCTGTGAACGAGTGGACTCGCCCCAGGGTCGTCGGGCCGAGAGTGGGTTCGGTTTGTGTGGCTTCGCCTCTAACAAAGAGATCCGCAGTAATCCGCCGAATCTGTTATCAATTTCTCCACTGCCCGCGCCCCGCCCCACGCGCCCCGCCCGTTGGGAAGCTCGGAAAGTGCGCGCGGCCCGCAGCGATCTCTGCCGCCGCCTCGGAAGCACGTCGGAGCGTGTGTGTCTGTGGACGAGTGAGTGTGTGAATGTGCGTGAGTGTGTGTATGAATGTGTGCGCGCGGTCCTGGCCGCCGCTGGGGAGAGGAGACTTCGCAGCCTGGACCGCGCGCGAAGGCAGCCCTCGCAACCAACCCCCTCCCCTGGAGGAAACTTGACACTTCGGGCGGGGGTGGGGAGGAAGACGGCGCCTTCTCTCTGCTGGGCTGGGGAAACCCCAGGTTTCTATTCTCCGGGATGCTCCCCGGGCTTTGCGGCGTTTTAGGGACGAGTGGGACACAGGCGCGGAGCCCTGGGTAGCGGGCACTGGGACCACATAAGCATTTCCTCTCGAGGAGCCCCAAGGAGTCTGGGCCAAAAGGACGGCTGGCAGGGAAAAGCTGTGGCGCGCTCCCGAGCCCCTTCGCGTTTCCACGGCTGCCTAGGTTCCCTCAATCTCTTTTCCGGCGCAGGTTCCAGGCCAGGCCCTTCTGCCGCCTGGAGGAGGCTCACCTTCCCTTTTCCGAGGAAGGGGCTCCCTCGGGGGTTGCGGGTGGCGCAGCGCGGGCGGGTTACTCTTATCAGAGATGGAAAAGGGGATTTTGGAAACCCGCTCCTCCCATCCGCACCCGCCACCGCCTCACTCCGCCGCCGCCTACAGGTGGAGAAGTCACCAGTGGGGAGGACGGCAGCGGAAGCTTTCAAGGCCGCCCCCTGCCCCCGAAATTCTTCACAACGCGAACCTTCGTCGCCAAGGGCCCCGGCGCCCTGGAATCCAGGGACTCAAATGAGGCGCGGGAGCATCTCTGGCCCCGCCGGCGGAGGCTCACTCGCACCAGCTCTGGCCTCGCCTTGCACCCTCCCCTTTCGGGACTGACCCAACCAAGTCTGGAGGGTGGGGTAGCGGTGTTCCAGGACCAGGCTCACGGTGTCGCGATAGAGAGATGGTCAACTCCAGACCAGGACCAAAGGAAACTGGAGTCCCCCTTGGCTTCCTTTCCCCTTTCTCCGTGGCAGCTGCCAGGAGTGGAGGATGGGAGGGGAGCGGTAGGGGGAGTGAGAAAATCAGTTTTGGGGAGGGTTGCGGGGAGGGCCGAGAAGGGATCCCGTCTCTCGGGACAGCGGGACCCAGACCTCCTACTTTCCTCTGGGGTATATCCCTTCTCTGGGGTACACTGAGTCCAAGGAGGAGGCCGAAGGCAGGGGAGAGGGCATTGTTTTCCGGTTTCCTTGGTTGGGAGAGCAGCTCGCTCCCCCCCTTATCCCCTGTGCCCCCCCCCCCCATCTCCTTCTCTCCACTCCAGTCTGGCTGAAGAGCGTTCTAAGGAAACCCAGGCTGCCCTTCCCCCTCTGGAAGTGGCTGGCCGCAAAGCGGGCAGTAAACTGATTATGAAACAGACGATGTTAATTCGGAGCCGCATTTCCCAGCTGGGCACTCGCGCGCGCGCTGCTCCCGGGGGCCTCGCCCCCCACCCCTTGCCCTTCCCCCCCGCGTGCTGCCCCCACCCCCCACCCCTGCGCCGGCCACTCCGCCTCCTCCGCAGCCGCCGGCGGCGCGCTCCTCTCGCCTTTGCGCTCCTCTCGCCCATGGAATTAATTCCGGCTCCACTTGTTGCTCTGCCCAGGTCGGGGAGCGGACGAGGGTGGCAGCGGGTTCCTGAGTGAATTCCCGAGGAGGGACTCAGCGCAGCGCGAACTAGAGGGGAGCGAGGGGGTGCGGGACGCGAGCAAGCAGGAAGGAGGCAGCGCCTGGCACCGGGGTTTTGACTCAACAGCATTGAGACATGTTTGTAATCGCTGGCGTGCCCCGCGCGCAGGATCCCAGCGAAATCAGATTTCCTGGTGAGGTTGCGTGGGTGGATTAATTTGGAAAAAGAAACTGCCTATATATCTTGCCATCAAAAAACTCACGGAGGAGAAGCGCAGTCAATCAACAGTAAACTTAAGAGACCTCGGATGCTTCCGTTGTTTAAACTTGTATGCTTGAAAATTATCTGAGAGGCAATAAACATCTGCTCCTTTCTTCCCTCTCCAGAAGTCGATTGGAATATTAAGCCCAGGAGTTGCTTTGGGGACGGCTGGAAGGGCAATGTCTTCCAAGTTCTTCCTAATGGCTTTGGCCATATTTATCTCCTTCGCCCAGGTCGTAATAGAAGGCAATTCTTGGTGGTAAGTTTTTCTATGTGCATACTCTTTTATTTAAAGATTCGTTTGTATAATGCTGCAATATTTAAAGCTGAGTCGTGAGTTTGGGTGCATTTATCTAATACATATATATATATATATATCTTATATAGGTATATATATACATATATATGTATCTTTAAATCAAAATTTTCTTTTAATTTGCTAATACTTTGAAGCTTATCTTTAGCTCCATAGGGAATCAGAACCTATAAATTCAGACCTTTTTCTATGAGGTTCTTGTTCAGAGGTATGCTTGAAGTACATCATGTAATAAAGGGGAACTGAAATTCACTTCTCTAATAATTGTAAGCCTATCATCTATAAAATTTACTTTTTGCCACCTCTAGGTAGTAAAAGTGAGTTCCAACGTTTATTTTCTGTCACTTGAGGTTATTAACCTTCAGGGTCTGAGGTAGGCAGAGTTCTAGGAAGACAGCTAAACTCCAAGTGGGTAAGTATTTGGGGCTTGAAATTTGATCAAAAGGAGGTTAACTTGAAGTAGTCAAATGTCCCTAAACGAGGGTTTCTTGCCGGTAGGGGCCTTGAAGATAGACTGCAGTATATCCAGGGGATTATTTTTGACGGTGTTCTGGATATTTTTTTCGCTGTAAATGAACAGCATTTTTCTGACTGTCAAACACGACTTCTGTTCACTGGATACCCTGTCTTGGGTCCTTCACAATCACATAAGGAGCCCTTTTAAAATGTCCGGAACGGGCTGAATTTTTCTTCGGTAGGACAAGTATTCTTCAGTACACTTGTCCTACTGTTCTTCCATCAGTCAAAAGGAACTGCTATCTCCTACCCGTGTCTAATTGTGTCTACTTTTGGCATTCATACATTTTCAAGGCAGATCGGTCCAATTTGTGAGGCAAAGTGAGTCATTTTCTTTAATGTCAGAGGCCCGTACCCCAAACTGCCATTTCCGCCTTGTCTGGTGTGGATTTCAGAATTTTGTGAAATTCTGGTTCAGGTATATGGCAGCGAGGGGCAAGGAAGGGAGTGAAAACTCTAACTGAGGAGCCAGATGGCAGGATGGGGACTACACAATACCTCTGTTTTCTGAGTGGAGTTTAAACAGAGGAGTTTTATGAAGCCCTTCTCATACTTTGTCATGAGGACAAGCAGGAGAGAAAAAGCATCTGTGTGCTTAAAACTATGTATTGCTGACATGTTTTCAGGGGGCCCACCTTGACAGTTCACGTAAATCTTGAATGCACATCTCCCCCCCTTTTTTAGGTCGCTAGGTATGAATAACCCTGTTCAGATGTCAGAAGTATATATCATAGGAGCACAGCCTCTGTGCAGCCAACTGGCAGGACTTTCTCAAGGACAGAAGAAACTATGCCACTTGTATCAGGACCACATGCAGTACATCGGAGAGGGCGCGAAGACAGGCATCAAAGAATGCCAGTATCAGTTCCGACACCGGAGGTGGAACTGCAGCACCGTGGATAACACCTCAGTCTTCGGCAGGGTCATGCAGATAGGTAGGAAACCATTTAATGTATTTTTAAATATATAGAAACTTTTCTCCTAGGAGAAGTAAGTCTTTAGTGTTACTTACAAGCTTGATATGGAGGGAATCTTCCAGCAGGGCGGTGGCTTGGGAATGTTGTCATTATGGCTGTGTGCATGCCTGTCCCCACATCTAATTATAAGTTTTGGACTTCTTGACCCAAATCAGGAGATGGGGGAGGGCATCAAAGACACCTTCATTCTTCTGAACACTTAATTTTTCTAAAAAGCATTTTGTTTAAAATAGTAGTAGCAGAACACTTATTTTGGTCTCTCAAAAGGTGAGTGAGGAGGAAAGCTGAGTCATTTTTGTCCTTTTAAAGTGGCCCAAGCATCAAACTAAAAACTGTCATCTTTCAGAATGCTGGATGTGTTGGAAGTAAACAAGGTTTTAATTTTCCTAATATAGATATAGCCTAAGGCTATCAAGATATATATGTTAAAGGCTTTATTTTTAGTCCCAGAAAGAAGTTTAATCAGATGTGATCCAATTTACATTTGCGATGTTGGCCATTGATATAAAGGCACGTGCTTCAGATCTCAGCCTAGAAACTTTTAAAAGGTTTAACGTATGGCTCACGGTCCAATTCTTTATTTTTAAATGTGTTGTTGAACTTGTTGTTGTTATTCCATTCAGGGAGGAGGTGGCATTAAAACTGGGCTAAAGGCAAAGAATTTGGCAAATCAGTTTGCCTCTGGTTTGGTTGAATAGCATAGGCTACAGTCTGACAGATGTGGTCCTGTCTGTGTTTTCTAGTGAATATTTTCGGTCTCTTTTTACTTTTATGCAAACAAGCCTGTATAATTAATATGACTGCAGTGACTCCTAAAATAAGAAGCAATTTATCAAAGCAATTAACTATTTATACTGACTGAAGATAAAAAGTTGGCTTAATGTCCATCATGGACGGATAAAATGCTTTTTTAAAAACCCTGAAAAGTGCATTCATTGAGAACAAAAAAGAGTTGTCAGTGGATGTTTGTTTGAGCCAAGCAGCTTCATAAACTAAAATAATACAGGGCTGGAAGCTGTTCCTCTAATTGAATGGGAAAATGGTCTGCAGCCTCAGCCTGCAGAGTTTCATAGGGCTTTGTCCTTCCTGTTAATGATTAAAATGTGCTAATGTATGTACTGGGATCTGAATCTAGGAGTTAAGCTTCAGGAACACAGGAGTTTTCCCCTGAATATGGGCTGCCTTATGTAGTTAACTGGCAGTGTAGTGAAGATTGAATTCTGCTGCATTTTGATAGTGAGTGACCCAAAACCTTTTTTTTAGCTATATCATCAGAATGGTGACCTGTCAGCTTTCCCCCCGTCACCTTTGCCTTATATGTTCCCCCTATCTATCTGCCTTCCTCTCAAACTAAACTATGGGAGCGGCTTTTCACATGCATATGAGTTAGTTAGTGAAAATCATACACCTCCGATGGCAACAAGGAAGTAAAACAGCAATTGGAACTGTTTTTCTGTGTAGTCACTGGAACACAGCTTTGATTTAAGATCCTCTTCCTACGTAGCCTGTTTTGGGCCAAAATGTTCAGAATAAGCTATCATTTGCTAAGTGGATTTGAGTTCTGCTGAAGATTTATTTAAAATGTGGTCCAAGATTCAAAGAGCCTGCTTCCTCAGGGAACAAGCAGAACCCTTGGTGCAAAGGCCTGTATTTAATTGTCCCCATAAGTAGACTCTCTGGTCCTCAGCTGTGTGGCACTGTCTGGGTTGATGCGAACTGGGCGGGAGTGGAACCTCGTGACGGCCTTAGAGGAGGGAGACCTCCTGGATCCTATCATCAAGTCACGGAGGCCCTGGGAGGACCTTGCCCAAGGATCCTCAGGTGTCCGAGGTCTCAGAGCAGAAAGCTGCTGCTGGGTGGCTTTCGGGTGAACACAGACAGAGCCTTTAAAAAAAAAAGAGAGATGGAGAGAAGAAAAATCAGAATAGATTTTTATGGAAGAGGAACATGGACCCCACACCAATAGTGGAAAAGTTACTTAGCTTTCACTTTTCTATTTAAGGGTATGTTGGAAGAGAATGAGCTAAGGGAAAATTTAAAACACCTTTGATGCTAGGTGTGTGGGTGCCCCACTCCAGAGCACTTAGTACAGCAGGGACATGGAGGCCACTTCTTGTCCCTGAGGATCTGACCCTGTGATGGGGCCAGTGTCTGACTCAGGCTGCCACCCCCAACCCCTTACCTCCTTTCTCAAGGCCAGTCCAGGCGCTGTACACCATTGCCTCATGAAGGGCCCACTCTTCATTTTGGAAACTTTCTCGTTTTTTCATCATGCTAGCCTTTCCTTCCAGCTTTTGTCTCTGTCTCGTCTTTGTTCCCATGCTGTGAAAAGATGTATAAGAAAGGCGCCATTTTTAAGGAGGGTGAGAATAGGAGTAGATGTAGATTTCACAGGGGGGGAGCTGTAACTGGACCGGCAGTGTGCCATCCAGCATGACTGTATCCACAGGCTTTAGCCAAAGAGACTTTTCAAGCTGACGTTTCCCTGCAATGACCACTTAGCTTAGAGATTTCTACCAGCTTTGTATTCTGGGGCAAAAAAGGATATGTTCAAGATAGACTTATGAAAATAGCAGCAGCATTGTGTTTTATGTAAAAGCCCTTTTGTGCTCTATATATACAGGAGAGTGGTTTATTTTCCTCTGTCTCCAGAGGATTGTTTCTCTCTCTTCCTCAAACTACCTCTTTATTCTACAAGTCTCCCATCCAGGGACACAGCATTTTCTATATTATCAGCGTTCATCCTCAAATCACTCCCTAGAATCTGTCTGCTCTCCTCATTTCTCTCCACTCCCTTGATGTTCTCTGCCTTGCTAATTCAAGCTAGGTAGATGTAACACCCCCCCCCCCAACAGGAACTTTCTGGATCCTCCTGCCAACCACCCGTACAGTCCTCAAGTTATTCATTTTTTAAAATGTGGGAGGGAAGGTCTGATAAATCAGAACCATCACTATTCCTGGAAGGGAGATCACAAATGGCTGTGGATTGAAGTGTGGAGCACAAGTCCAAGAAAAGGGCAGCCTGTGGGATACTTGCATTGGCAGAGCCGTCCTCCTGCAGGATGGGCCTTCTGCTTGGGGCTGAGTCCTGCTGTCAGCTGTTCTCGTGCCGTCCCCCGTTGTCCACCCCTCCAAAAAAAAAGATTGTTAGCAAACTCTTTAAGTATAGGAGCAACCGTTTCCTGTAAAGAGATTCCAGTGCCAGAAGGGGCCCTTTTTTCCCTAGGCATCTAGTTCAATACCCTTAATTTTATAGTTGAGGAAAATAAGGACCCCCTCAGCTTGCCCGCCCCCCAGGCCCAGCTTCAGCTGGCCAGCTGTTAACCCTTTCTCTCTCATAGGACAAAACTTTGATTAAGTGACTTCTTGTTACATGTAGAAATGTCTTCACATACAAGTGGAGATGAAGGTAGTCTATGGTTACCTCTTTTTTTCTCCTTACAAATAGGGCTCCTATAGAACCGTTTGACAGGGAGGTACTCTTCACAAGTTTTAGGGAAGGAGAGAACTTTTTTTTCCTCTAGGCCTATATATTCTTTACAAGTTTGGGGAAGAAGAACCTTTTTATTTTTTTTTCCCTCCTTTTTGCTATTATCCTAACACTTGGAGTCAGAGGCTGCTGGGGAGTTGCAGAAGTGACATTAAGGAACTGCAGGTTGTTTTAAAAGTAGACACACCTACTTGAGTGAGAAGTATCAGGCCCGTCAGCTTGGGGTTTGAGAAGAGGCGAGTTTCAATTTAAAACTCTCTAGGAACCAGTTTAGAAATGTCCTCTGGGAAAGTCAGGAGCCTTGTTCTGAGACAGGCTTGATGCTGCAGATGGAGGATGGGGAAGCCGGGTTTCAGCCACTGAGGCCACAGGGACTGGCGAGGGACTGCTGCAGGGGCTCTAAGCCTTGCAGCCCCCATGCTCCTGCCCTGGAGGTAACTCAGAATGAAAATAATACCAAACATTAAAATAAGTAAGAAAGTCTACCCCGATTCTGCGTTTTCCCTCAGTGACTTCTTTCATGGGCACTTTGGAAAATGAGAAGTTTGGAGTATTTTCATAAAAGGTGCAGAGAAAAATCAGTCCAGCACTGCTTAGAATCCTGCCTTGGGCTCTGAAGTGTCAGAGCAGAGGTACCAGGGATGCTACTCCTTTGTCATGTGTCGCTTCTACGTGTGTGGGGGGAACGTCTCCCGCCTTCCCCCTCCGGGGGGGTCCGGGGGGTCAGGGCCTCCTTGTTCCCCAGCCAGGAGCGGGGGCTCGGCGGTGTGCCAGCCGGCCCCCCACCCCGGCCGGGGGTGCAGAGCGGGGGGCGCCCACTGACCCGTCCTCGCCCGCAGGCAGCCGCGAGACGGCCTTCACGTACGCGGTGAGCGCCGCGGGGGTGGTCAACGCCATGAGCCGCGCCTGCCGCGAGGGCGAGCTGTCCACCTGTGGCTGCAGCCGCGCCGCGCGCCCCAAGGACCTGCCACGGGACTGGCTGTGGGGCGGCTGCGGCGACAACATCGACTACGGCTACCGCTTCGCCAAGGAGTTCGTGGACGCGCGCGAGCGGGAGCGCATCCACGCCAAGGGCTCCTATGAGAGCGCGCGCATCCTCATGAACCTGCACAACAACGAGGCCGGCCGCAGGGTGAGCATCCCCGCCGCCGCCGCGCCCCTCCTGGGGGTGGGCGGTGCTGTGCTCCAGTCTCCGTCTCTCGCTCTGTCTCTGCGTCTGGGTCTCCCTCTCTTCCCCTCGCTGTCTCCGCCTCCCGTCCTAGCTTTTCCGGTCTCCCCCCGCCTCTCCCTGCTGCTCTCTTTCCACTCTCCCCCCCACCCCCTTCCCAAGCAGCTACACACAGGCCTCCCTGAAGAGGGGTGGACACCCTAGAAAGGCCTCCTGGAGGGGAAGCATCCCGCCTTGGCCCCCTCCAGCCAAGGTGCTCCTGCCCTGGCCTGAGAAAGAGCTTTCTCTGCCTTTTAAATTAGTCCCCAGTGCAGCTGGCCAGCCCAGCTCAGAAATAAAAATGTTCCTAACGTTCGCTGCCCTCCGCCCGGGATCAAGTTTGTGGTTGGGCTTAAATGGAGGAGAGGGAGTTATTAATGCGAGTAGCTGCCCACCTGACAAGACCCTCACCCCAGCTTCCAGGGTTACTTAAGTTCCCCTCTGCTTTTTTCGAACCCCTCCTTGTGTCATTAGATAGCAGGCCTGATGGTTTGAGGGTTTTCCAGAAAGAGCTGTTGTAGGAAAATGAGGAGCATTTTTAGTAGAGTGGAGTTTTATACATCTGACCATCAGGCCTATCGAGGTGGCTCTGGAGAGGAGAGACCCACCCAGGAGTGTGCAGAGAGGAGCTCTGGAGAGGAGAGAGCCACTCAGGAGTGTCTAGAGAGGAGCTCTGGAGAGGGGAGAGCCACTCAGGAGTGTCTAGAGAGGAGCTCTGGAGAGGAGAGAGCCACTCAGGAGTGTCTAGAGAGGAGCTCTGGAGAGGGGAGAGCCACTCAGGAGTGTGCAGAGAGGAGCTCTGGAGAGGGGAGAGCCACTCAGGAGTGTGCAGAGAGGAGCTCTGGAGAGGGGAGCGCCACTCAGGAGTGTGCAGAGAGGAGCTCTGGAGAGGGGAGAGCCACTCAGGAGTGTCTAGAGAGGAGCTCTGGAGAGGAGAGAGCCACTCAGGAGTGTCTAGAGAGGAGCTCTGGAGAGGGGAGCGCCACACAGGAGTGTCTAGAGAGGAGCTCTGGAGAGGGGAGAGCCACTCAGGAGTGTGCAGAGAGGAGCTCTGGAGAGGGGAGCGCCACTCAGGAGTGTCTAGAGAGGAGCTCTGGAGAGGGGAGAGCCACTCAGGAGTGTCTAGAGAGGAGCTCTGGAGAGGAGAGAGCCACTCAGGAGTGTCTAGAGAGGAGCTCTGGAGAGGGGAGAGCCACTCAGGAGTGTGCAGAGAGGAGCTCTGGAGAGGGGAGAGCCACTCAGGAGTGTCTAGAGAGGAGCTCTGGAGAGGAGAGAGCCACTCAGGAGTGTCTAGAGAGGAGCTCTGGAGAGGGGAGAGCCACTCAGGAGTGTGCAGAGAGGAGCTCTGGAGAGGGGAGAGCCACTCAGGAGTGTCTATAGAGAGGAGCTCTGGAGAGGGGAGAGCCACTCAGGAGCGTCTAGAGAGGAGCTCTGGAGAGGGGAGAGCCACTCAGGAGCGTCTAGAGAGGAGCTCTGGAGAGGGGAGAGCCACTCAGGAGTGTGCAGAGAGGAGCTCTGGAGAGGGGAGCGCCACTCAGGAGTGTGCAGAGAGGAGCTCTGGAGAGGGGAGAGCCACTCAGGAGTGTCTAGAGAGGAGCTCTGGAGAGGGGAGAGCCACTCAGGAGTGTCTAGAGAGGAGCTCTGGAGAGGAGAGAGCCACTCAGGAGTGTCTAGAGAGGAGCTCTGGAGAGGGGAGAGCCACTCAGGAGTGTGCAGAGAGGAGCTCTGGAGAGGGGAGAGCCACTCAGGAGTGTCTATAGAGAGGAGCTCTGGAGAGGGGAGAGCCACTCAGGAGTGTCTAGAGAGGAGCTCTGGAGAGGGGAGCCACTCAGGAGCGTCTAGAGAGGAGCTCTGGAGAGGAGAGAGCCACTCAGGAGCGTCTAGAGAGGAGCTCTGGAGAGGAGAGAGCCACTCAGGAGCGTCTAGAGAGGAGCTCTGGAGAGGGGAGAGCCACTCAGGAGCGTCTAGAGAGGAGCTCTGGAGAGGGGAGCGCCACTCAGGAGAGTCTAGAGAGGAGCTCTGGAGAGGGGAGAGCCACTCAGGAGTGTCTAGAGAGGAGCTCTGGAGAGGAGAGAGCCACTCAGGAGTGTCTAGAGAGGAGCTCTGGAGAGGGGAGAGCCACTCAGGAGAGTCTAGAGAGGAGCTCTGGAGAGGGGAGAGCCACTCAGGAGCGTCTAGAGAGGAGCTCTGGAGAGGGGAGAGCCACTCAGGAGCGTCTAGAGAGGAGCTCTGGAGAGGGGAGAGCCACTCAGGAGCGTCTAGAGAGGAGCTCTGGAGAGGAGAGAGCCACTCAGGAGCGTCTAGAGAGGAGCTCTGGAGAGGAGAGAGCCACTCAGGAGCGTCTAGAGAGGAGCTCTGGAGAGGGGAGAGCCACTCAGGAGCGTCTAGAGAGGAGCTCTGGAGAGGGGAGCGCCACTCAGGAGCGTGCAGAGAGGAGCTCTGGAGAGGGGAGAGCCACTCAGGAGCGTGCAGAGAGGAGCTCTGGAGAGGGGAGAGCCACTCAGGAGTGTCCAGAGAGGAGCTCTGGAGAGGGGAGAGCCACTCAGGAGTGTCCAGAGAGGAGCTCTGGAGAGGGGAGCGCCACTCAGGAGTGTCCAGAGAGGAGCTCTGGAGAGGAGAGAGCCACTCAGGAGTGTCCAGAGAGGAGCTCTGGAGAGGGGAGAGCCACTCAGGAGTGTCCAGAGAGGAGCTCTGGAGAGGGGAGAGCCACTCAGGAGTGTCCAGAGAGGAGCTCTGGAGAGGGGAGCGCCACTCAGGAGTGTCCAGAGAGGAGCTCTGGAGAGGAGAGAGCCACTCAGGAGTGTCCAGAGAGGAGCTCTGGAGAGGGGAGAGCCACTCAGGACTGTCTAGAGAGGAGCTCTGGAGAGGGGAGAGCCACTCAGGAGTGTGCAGAGAGGAGCTCTGGAGAGGGGAGCGCCACTCAGGAGTGTCCAGAGAGGAGCTCTGGAGAGGGGAGCGCCACTCAGGAGTCTCCAGAGAGGAGCTCTGGAGAGGGGAGCGCCACTCAGGACTGTCTAGAGAGGCGCTCTGGAGAGGGGAGCGCCACTCAGGACTGTGCAGAGAGGAGCTCTGGAGAGGGGAGCGCCACTCAGGAGTGTGCAGAGAGGAGCTCTGGAGAGGGGAGCGCCACTCAGGAGTGTCTAGAGAGGAGCTCTGGAGAGGGGAGAGCCACTCAGGAGTGTCTAGAGAGGAGCTCTGGAGAGGAGAGAGCCACTCAGGAGTGTCTAGAGAGGAGCTCTGGAGAGGGGAGAGCCACTCAGGAGAGTCTAGAGAGGAGCTCTGGAGAGGGGAGAGCCACTCAGGAGAGTCTAGAGAGGAGCTCTGGAGAGGGGAGAGCCACTCAGGAGCGTCTAGAGAGGAGCTCTGGAGAGGGGAGAGCCACTCAGGAGCGTCTAGAGAGGAGCTCTGGAGAGGAGAGAGCCACTCAGGAGCGTCTAGAGAGGAGCTCTGGAGAGGAGAGAGCCACTCAGGAGCGTCTAGAGAGGAGCTCTGGAGAGGAGAGAGCCACTCAGGAGTGTCTAGAGAGGAGCTCTGGAGAGGGGAGAGCCACCCAGGAGTGTGCAGAGAGGAGCTCTGGACAGGGGAGCGCCACCCAGGAGTGTGCAGAGAGGAGCTCTGGAGAGGCGAGCGTCACCCAGGAGTGTGCAGAGAGGAGCTCTGGAGAGGGGAGAGCCACTCAGGAGTGTCCAGAGAGGAGCTCTGGAGAGGGGAGAGCCACTCAGGAGTGTCCAGACAGGAGCTCTGGAGAGGGGAGCGCCACTCAGGAGTGTCCAGACAGGAGCTCTGGAGAGGGGAGCGCCACTCAGGAGTGTCCAGAGAGGAGCTCTGGAGAGGGGAGCGCCACTCAGGAGTGTCCAGACAGGAGCTCTGGAGAGGGGAGCGCCACTCAGGAGTGTGCAGAGAGGAGCTCTGGAGAGGGGAGAGTCACTCAGGAGTGTGCAGAGAGGAGCTCTGGAGAGGAGAGAGCCACTCAGGAGTGTCCAGAGAGGAGCTCTGGAGAGGGGAGCGCCACTCAGGAGTGTCCAGAGAGGAGCTCTGGAGAGGGGAGCGCCACTCAGGAGTGTCCAGAGAGGAGCTCTGGAGAGGGGAGAGCCACTCAGGAGTGTCCAGAGAGGAGCTCTGGAGAGGGGAGCGCCACTCAGGAGTGTCCAGAGAGGAGCTCTGGAGAGGGGAGCGCCACTCAGGAGTGTGCAGAGAGGAGCTCTGGAGAGGGGAGCGCCACTCAGGAGTGTGCAGAGAGGAGCTCTGGAGAGGGGGGCGCCACTCAGGAGTGTCCAGAGAGGAGCTCTGGAGAGGGGGGCGCCACTCAGGAGTGTCCAGAGAGGAGCTCTGGAGAGGGGGGCGCCACTCAGGAGTGTCCAGAGAGGAGCTCTGGAGAGGGGGGCGCCACTCAGGAGTGTCCAGAGAGGAGCTCTGGAGAGGGGAGCGCCACTCAGGAGTGTCCAGAGAGGAGCTCTGGAGAGGAGAGAGCCACTCAGGAGTGTCCAGAGAGGAGCTCTGGAGAGGGGAGCGCCACTCAGGAGTGTCCAGAGAGGAGCTCTGGAGAGGGGAGAGCCACTCAGGAGTGTCCAGAGAGGAGCTCTGGAGAGGGGAGAGCCACTCAGGAGTGTCCAGAGAGGAGCTCTGGAGAGGGGAGAGCCACTCAGGAGTGTCCAGAGAGGAGCTCTGGAGAGGGGAGCGCCACTCAGCAGTGTCCAGAGAGGAGCTCTGGAGAGGGGAGAGCCACTCAGGAGTGTCCAGAGAGGAGCTCTGGAGAGGGGGGCGCCACTCAGGAGTGTCCAGAGAGGAGCTCTGGAGAGGGGGGCGCCACTCAGGAGTGTCCCGAGAGGAGCTCTGGAGAGGGGAGAGCCACTCAGGAGTGTCCAGAGAGGAGCTCTGGAGAGGGGAGCGCCACTCAGCAGTGTCCAGAGAGGAGCTCTGGAGAGGGGAGAGCCACTCAGGAGTGTCCAGAGAGGAGCTCTGGAGAGGGGAGAGTCACTCAGGAGTGTCCAGAGAGGAGCTCTGGAGAGGGGAGAGCCACTCAGGAGTGTCCAGAGAGGAGCTCTGGAGAGGGGAGAGCCACTCAGGAGTGTCCAGAGAGGAGCTCTGGAGAGGGGAGCGCCACTCAGCAGTGTCCAGAGAGGAGCTCTGGAGAGGGGAGAGCCACTCAGGAGTGTCCAGAGAGGAGCTCTGGAGAGGGGAGCGCCACTCAGGAGTGTCCAGAGAGGAGCTCTGGAGAGGGGAGAGCCACTCAGGAGTGTCCAGAGAGGAGCTCTGGAGAGGGGAGCGCCACTCAGCAGTGTCCAGAGAGGAGCTCTGGAGAGGGGAGAGCCACTCAGGAGTGTCCAGAGAGGAGCTCTGGAGAGGGGAGAGTCACTCAGGAGTGTCCAGAGAGGAGCTCTGGAGAGGGGAGAGCCACTCAGGAGTGTCCAGAGAGGAGCTCTGGAGAGGGGAGCGCCACTCAGGAGTGTCCAGAGAGGAGCTCTGGAGAGGGGAGCGCCACTCAGCAGTGTCCAGAGAGGAGCTCTGGAGAGGGGAGAGCCACTCAGGAGTGTCCAGAGAGGAGCTCTGGAGAGGGGAGAGCCACTCAGGAGTGTCCAGAGAGGAGCTCTGGAGAGGGGGGCGCCACTCAGGAGTGTCCAGAGAGGAGCTCTGGAGAGGGGGGCGCCACTCAGGAGTGTCTAGAGAGGAGCTCTGGAGAGGGGGGCGCCACTCAGGAGTGTGCAGAGAGGAGCTCTGGAGAGGGGGGCGCCACTCAGCAGTGTCCAGAGAGGAGCTCTGGAGAGGGGAGAGCCACTCAGGAGTGTCCAGAGAGGAGCTCTGGAGAGGGGAGAGCCACTCAGGAGTGTCCAGAGAGGAGCTCTGGAGAGGGGGGCGCCACTCAGGAGTGTCCAGAGAGGAGCTCTGGAGAGGGGGGCGCCACTCAGGAGTGTCTAGAGAGGAGCTCTGGAGAGGGGGGCGCCACTCAGGAGTGTCCAGAGAGGAGCTCTGGAGAGGGGGGCGCCACTCAGGAGTGTCTAGAGAGGAGCTCTGGAGAGGGGAGAGCCACTCAGGAGTGTCTAGAGAGGAGCTCTGGAGAGGGGAGAGCCACTCAGGAGTGTCTAGAGAGGAGCTCTGGAGAGGGGGGCGCCACTCAGGAGTGTCCAGAGAGGAGCTCTGGAGAGGGGAGCGCCACTCAGGAGTGTCCAGAGAGGAGCTCTGGAGAGGGGAGAGCCACTCAGGAGTGTCCAGAGAGGAGCTCTGGAGAGGGGAGCGCCACTCAGGAGTGTCCAGAGAGGAGCTCTGGAGAGGGGAGCGCCACTCAGGAGTGTGCAGAGAGGAGCTCTGGAGAGGGGAGAGCCACTCAGGAGAGTCTAGAGAGGAGCTCTGGAGAAGGGAGAGCCACTCAGGAGTGTCTAGAGAGGAGCTCTGGAGAGGGGAGAGCCACTCAGGAGAGTCTAGAGAGGAGCTCTGGAGAGGAGAGAGCCACTCAGGAGTGTCTAGAGAGGAGCCCTGGAGAGGGGAGAGCCACTCAGGAGTGTCTAGAGAGGAGCTCTGGAGAGGGGAGAGCCACTCAGGAGAGTCTATAGAGGAGCTCTGGAGAGGGGAGAGCCACTCAGGAGCGTCTAGAGAGGAGCTCTGGAGAGGGGAGCGCCACTCAGGAGCGTCTAGAGAGGAGCTCTGGAGAGGGGAGCGCCACTCAGGAGCGTGCAGAGAGGAGCTCTGGAGAGGGGAGCGCCACTCAGGAGCGTCCAGAGAGGAGCTCTGCAGAGGAGAGAGCCACCCAGGAGTGTCTAGAGAGGAGCTCTGGAGAGGGGAGCGCCACTCAGCAGTGTCCAGAGAGGAGCTCTGGAGAGGGGAGAGCCACTCACGAGTGTCCAGAGAGGAGCTCTGGAGAGGGGAGAGCCACTCAGGAGTGTGCAGAGAGGAGCTCTTGAGAGGGGAGAGCCACTCAGGAGTGTCCAGAGAGGAGCTCTGGAGAGGGGAGCGCCACTCAGGAGTGTCCAGAGAGGAGCTCTGGAGAGGGGAGAGCCACTCAGGAGTGTCCAGAGAGGAGCTCTGGAGAGGGGAGCGCCACTCAGGAGTGTCCAGAGAGGAGCTCTGGAGATGGGAGCGCCACTCAGGAGTGTCCAGAGAGGAGCTCTGGAGAGGGGAGAGCCACTCAGGAGTGTCCAGAGAGGAGCTCTGGAGAGGGGAGCGCCACTCAGGAGTGTCCAGAGAGGAGCTCTGGAGAGGGGAGCGCCACTCAGGAGTGTCCAGAGAGGAGCTCTGGAGAGGGGAGCGCCACTCAGGAGTGTCCAGAGAGGAGCTCTGGAGAGGGGATCGCCACTCAGGAGTGTCCAGAGAGGAGCTCTGGAGAGGGGAGCGCCACTCAGGAGTGTCCAGAGAGGAGCTCTGGAGAGGGGAGCGCCACTCAGGAGTGTCCAGAGAGGAGCTCTGCAGAGGAGAGAGCCACCCAGGAATGTGCAGAGAGGAGCTCTGGAGAGGGGAGAGCCACTCAGGAGTGTCCAGAGAGGAGCTCTGGAGAGGGGAGAGCCACTCAGGAGTGTCTAGAGAGGAGCTCTGGAGAGGCGAGCGCCACTCAGGAGTGTCTAGAGAGGAGCTCTGGAGAGGGGAGAGCCACTCAGGAGTGTCTAGAGAGGAGCTCTGGAGTGGGGAGAGCCACTCAGGAGTGTGCAGAGAGGAGCTCTGGAGAGGCGAGCGCCACTCAGGAGTGTCCAGAGAGGAAGTCCTCGCCAGGCTGCCCCTGCCTCCCTGTTTCATTCTTTCCTTCCCCTGGTGCGGATGTGAAAATCTCGCCCACAATAGTTAAAAAAGACCCTTTTTTCCTGTGGTTAAGCACATGGCACTTTATGGCTGCTTTATAATGAAGGGGTGAAAACTTTTCTTAACTTTGGCAGCTTTGAAAACCAGGGCCATTATTTTTTCACAGAACCCAAGGTAAGTGCCAGGAACTTTCTGGTCAGAGATTTCACTCTTCTGTATTTTGGGGTGAGGAAAAGGCACGCTAATCACAGAGTAGAATTTAGAGCTCTGGAAGGAGCCTTCGAGCCCCTCGGCCACACCCCCTCATTTTAAATGTTGGGAAACTGAGGCTGGAGAACCACTTCACGCCCGTGGGGAGAATTAGTGGATTGAGCTGTAAGCCCAGGCGCCTTTTTTTTTTTTTTATGAAACTAATGCATCACAGCTCGAGGGTAAAGGGCCATAGGTTTTGGGATTAAAGAAATCTAGGTTAAAATCCCGTTCTGTCTGTTCGTTTCTGAGCCTCCCTTTCCCAATTTGCACATCTGTTAAATGCACGTTAGCTATCACTCGGGGTTGCTGTAGGACTCACTGGGGTCATATAGTAGATTGAACCTTATTACCAATACTTGACCATTTCTTACATCCAATTTCATAAGGTTCAATTGAAGGGCTGTGGTAAGCTCTTGATAACTGATAACTTAGTTACTAGAAGCAAAGGACATAGGGAAGTCAAAGATTATCTAGATCATTCCAGCTAACCTATTTCTTCTCAAATTTGATCTTAACTACTTGGGTGGGGGGGGGGTGTTTCTCAGGGAAAGACTAAACTCTGGAGAATTTCACCTGTGGAGCCTTGCGGGGTCAGGTAATTGCTCCAGGGGAGTGTGGCCTCTCCTTTCCGCGGCCGCCCATTGCTGTGGTGCCGGCAGTGTGGGTGGACTGACTCCCCAGTGCAGCCGACCCACGCCATGCAGTGGGCATGCCGGTCCTGCTCTCTCTGGGGCCCTAGGACTTTGGTCTTGTCCTCATCAGGGACACATCACCTTACTCTGCATGCCAGGTGCCCAGCGTCTCAGACCAGAAATGCTTCCAGGACAGAGGTATGGCTGACCCTTCTGGGCCCCGTTGTGCCCCTGTTTGGTGCTTTCATCCATCTTTGCGGATTTCTTAGACTTCTCTCATGGAGAGAAATCATCAGGGGCTCAGCAACCAAGAAGAGCAGGTCAAGGGATTTCCAAGTGGAGAGAGGGGATTTTGGAGAGGGGGAAAAGCCCCTTCAATATAATTTCATTTAACATTTGGATTTTTAAATGGGTGAGTGTTTTTGGCAATTTTATAATTGGAGCAATGAACTGTGCTTGGATTCTGGTGGATGAGATTACTGGGAAGACAGTTTTTCTGCAGGATAGTGGGGGTGGGAGGAGGAGAGTTAGACACTGTGCCAGGAAATCGTATTAGAATCTCCTTGGGACATTAGCTTTCGATTTTCCTCAAAGGGGAGCGAAGGTTAAATACGTTTGCGAAACCCTTCTCCAGACTAGCCGCGGGCCTGAAACACTTCATACCAAGGGAGTACACTTCAGCGTCCCTTGTAAGAAAGCCCCTTACGCATCCCTGGAGGGAGAAGGTAGCTGTTCTGGGCAGAAGCAGCCTTCTCACTCACTCTGGCCCTCCAGGTTCCCAACAGGCCCTCCGCAGCGTGTCAGCAGCACGCCGGCTCTGCAGGGTCACTGGCACAGGAACAGGGCAGTCAGCACTATAAATAGGCAGCCGCCACCTCCCAGACTGCTGGGCACACAGCCCTGTGAGGCCAGCCCCATAGGTGCTGCTACTGCGAGGCCAGGGTGACTGGGCAAGGGCCCAGGACCAGCGTGCGGACCATCACCCTGCAGACCAGGCTTACTGATCGCATCGTGCCCGCTAAGAACTTTCATGCCTCTCCTGATTTTATCCTTGCAACAGTGCTGTGAGGTTGCAACCATCACAGTGCCCTTCACAAATTGAAAACAGAGGCTCAGAATGGTGAAGCCTGTTGCCTAAATTCAGGGACAGAGTTAGGACAGAACCCAGGTCTGCCTGGGTCCCAGACGGATGCTTTTCGCCTAGGCAGAGGCAGGTAGAGAGTAGGGGCTGTGCGAGAAGCAGGAGTGAGAGTGCCTGAGATGCAGACCCGGTTCTCCCACATTCTAGCTGTGTGACCTGTGTGGGCCACTTACCCTCTATCTGCGTCACTGCCATCATCTCATCCAGGCCACATTACAACCTTGCTGGGGACATTAAGTGAGACGAAGAGTGTAAAGACTCTTATGATAGTGCCTGGCACACAGCAGTAGTCATAGTGAGACTGAGTAAAGATTTGAACCCTGATCCCACCTGGGCTGGACACCTGCCCAGCCCTGCCACTTACCAGCTGGGCGCCCAGGGCCAAGTCATGAGCATGAGCTTGGAGCCCACCTGCCTGGGTTCAAATCCTGGGCCCCACCCCCCTTCCCAGTGGTTGGGTCAGTAACTCACCTTGCTGGGTCTCGCTTCCCTTCTCTGTGAGATGCGGACAATAGAGCTCTTCCCTCATGGGCTGGTGGTGGGGATGAATCCAGGTGCCGCAGGTGAGGAACTGACAGCAGTCTCTGGGCTGAGTGTTCAAGATGTATGAGTTGCTGCTAATGTTCTTCCCTGCAAAAAAAAAAAAAAAAAAAAAAAAGCAAATGGAACCCATTTTTTCCTGCTCCCATTCAAGAACTGTGGTGGTTTATTATGATGATGTGTAATAATGAGGGGCTAAGAACCTATTTATTTTGCAAACTTTTTAAAGAAGGCAACACAAGGCTTCTGGTCGTGGAGGACGAGGGGGAAGTAGCCCAGGCCCAGGTTTAGCTGGTGACCAGGGCTCCACCCAGCCGGGGAGCTCGGTCACCCGAGCCCCCGCCCGAGTCTGGGCTCCCAGGTGAGTTCGCCCGCTGACTGTCCCTTCTCCCCGCAGACGGTGTACAACCTGGCGGACGTGGCCTGCAAGTGCCACGGGGTGTCAGGCTCGTGCAGCCTCAAGACGTGCTGGCTGCAGTTGGCCGATTTCCGCAAGGTGGGCGACGCCCTGAAGGAGAAGTACGACAGCGCAGCGGCCATGAGGCTCAACAGCCGGGGCAAGCTGGTGCAGGTCAACAGCCGCTTCAACTCGCCCACCACGCAGGACCTGGTCTACATCGACCCCAGCCCCGACTACTGCGTGCGCAACGAGAGCACCGGCTCGCTGGGCACACAGGGCCGCCTGTGCAACAAGACATCCGAGGGCATGGACGGCTGCGAGCTCATGTGCTGCGGCCGCGGCTACGACCAGTTTAAGACGGTGCAGACCGAGCGCTGCCACTGCAAGTTCCACTGGTGCTGCTACGTCAAGTGCAAGAAGTGCACGGAGATCGTGGACCAGTTTGTGTGCAAGTAGTGGGCATCCCGCCTGCCCGCCTGTCACCCAGCCCCACTCCCAGGACCCACTTATTTATAGAAAGTACAGTGATTCTGTTGTTGTTGTTGTCTTTAATACTGTTTTATTTTTTGTCCCCAAGAATTGCAACCGGAACCATTTTTTTTTCTGTTCCCATCTGAGAACTCTGTGGTTTATTATTAATATTATAACTATTATTTGGCAAAAAGGGGGGGGTGGGAACCAAGAAAATATTTATTTTGTGGATCATTGAAAAGGTAAGACAAGACTTCTTTTGCTGGTATATAGGATGAGGGGGGAATAACGCACACCTTAAGTTAGATGTGTGCACATCTGGAAGGTCAAGGAAACACTGTTTTCTTTGTCTCAACTATGGGGTCATATGGGACAGGTAGCATCCAGCTGCAAGAGGGTGGTCCAGATCTATGCATGATTTAGCTCCTGTGACTAAAAGGAATTCAGTGCTCTGGTGAAAGTTGAAAGGTCTTGAGAAAAAAACAAAACAATGAGACACCACCACCCCCCCCGCCCCTTTCCCAGGGGCTGCCAGCCTGAAACATTTCCAAAATGGTATTTAAAGTCTAAGAGCAAAAATCTCATATCCCTTAAAGAAAAAAGGTTTATCACGTGTTGCACTGTTCTCAAACATTCCATCTACAGATGGTCCATTCTACTAGCTACTGAAACTTGGGGAGCAGGGAGGGAAGCCCCAGAAATTAAAAAAAAGAGAAAACTTAAAAACTCCTTATATTAAGTCATTGATTTGATGCTGTTGTGGGAATTAGGTTATCCACTTGGGAAAGGATCCCCGAGTGATTCTGGGTACTAGACTTTTTGTTTGGAGAAGGGCAAGGGAGGTTGGCTTGACTGTAAAGGAAAATATACTGTAATTTTCTTAGGGATACTTGGTTAATAAATGATAACAATGAAAATAATAAATAAATGCCATTCACAGATCCTCAGCCCGAGCTACAAGGTAATTGCGTGCAGGTCAGCACTGCACCAGAGCAGAAAACTTACTTGAGGGGAAAAAGTGACATCTGCCCTCCCTACTTGACCCTGAGCCCTCTCCGATTCCTCCATGCCTTGCTGCGCTGTGATGCCGGCCACGTTTCCAAACGGCAGCTCCACTGGGTGCCCTCTGATAGTAGGACAGGAAATGAAACATTAGGAGCTCTGCTTTGGAAACGGTTTGCTACTTAGGGATTTTGTTTTTCCCCTATAACTTTTATTTTGAGGAGCAGTAGTTTTCTATGTTTTAATGACATTACTTGGCAAGTGGACTTCACAGAGGTGTGGCAGCGTTTCCCTGTTATGATCCTGTGTTCAGACTCTCCACTCACGCTTTCCTGTTACCCTGCAGGTGTACCCCAGAACTGTTCCTAGTGGACTTGAACAGTTGCATTTATAAGGGGGGAAGTGTGGTTTAATGGTGCCTGATATCTCAGTCTCTTGTACATAACATACATATATATATATATACATATATATATATAAATATAATTATATCTCAGTGCAGCCAGTGGTTTAGATTTACACTTTACTCGGGTTATTTTTCGGTCTAGAGCCTTGTTGTCCTCCATTGCAATCCAACTGGGATTTTTCCAGATGGTTTCTGAGTTGAGCTGGGGCTGTGGCCTTGATGCCGTCACACCCTGAGCATCACGAAGCAGCCTTGTTTCTGAGGAATCCAGAAGATCTTACTCACGTGCATTGTTGGTTTGAAGATTTCTTTTATCTTCCCTGCCCCATCCTCCTTTTCTGTACCCTTTCTGGAGAGGGCATTACGTATTCATCACAGACGTGGGAATGAAGAGATATTCAACACTCGGAAGCATTGTCAGCATTTCTCTTTCCTTCATGCATTTTGCAGAGTGGAAACTGGTGCCCATTAGACCTGATAGTACCTATTTGAGTCCCTAAGGAAAATCCAGCTCACAACACATATAGCTAGTTTAAACATTTTTTTAAACCAGGACACCTCTTTCCAAAGAGTGCCGTCAAGTGTGTTCTTATCTCAGACTTCTGTTGTTTTAAAAGTTTGGAAAGATACACATCTCCTGCAGCCCTCGTGGGAATGGGTGGCCCTCAGATCACCTCCGCCACCTGTGGCTCTTATTGCACAAGGATATTCACTCCCCTGCAGTTGCAGTGAATTGCAAGCAAAAGATCTTGAAAGTAAGAAGCACTAATTAGTTTAAAATGTCACTTTTTTGGTTTTTATTATACAAAAACCATGAAGTAATTTCTTTTTATTTGCTAAGCCAGATTTTGTTCCTTTTTAGTGATTCATGTTTATGAAGAGAGTTGAGTTTAACAATCCTAGTTTTTAAAAGAAACTATTTAATGTAAAATATTCTACTTGTCATTCAGATATTATGTATATCTTCTATGGCCTTTATACTTTTACTGTACATATTTCTGTCTCGCGTGATTTGTATATTTCACTGGTTCAAAAAACAAACATCGAAAGGCTTATGCCAAATGGAAGATAGAATATAAAATAAAACGTTACTTGGATATTGGTAAGTGGTTTCAATTGTCCTTCAGATACTTCATGTGGAGAGTTTTTGAGAAAACATGAGGGATAGTTTAGGAGTGACTACATGTCAGAATAATAGAAGAGTGGAGAATTTTACCAAAACCAAACTATTTGGGAGCTTCAAAAGATTTCTATATGTAACGGAACAAAAGGGGAATTCTCTTTTCCTATATATGTTCCTCAAAAAGAGAAATCAAGCAGATGGCTTAAAGCTGGTTATAGGATTGCTCACATTCTTTGAGCATTATGCATCTAACTTAATTGTTTTAGAGCGTGTTGGTGTTGTAACATCTCAGAGAAGAACTGAAAAGGCACATGCTTTTATCCATGACCAGAATTTTAGTCCAAAAAAAAGTGTATTTGTGTTCACCACTGCAGCTAGCGCGCTGCTCTGTTTGAAGTTACTGTGTGGATGGAGTGTCTCTTTGCCCCTTGGAAAGCAGTTTTATGAAAAGCAAGCCTCAATCTGCAGAGAATGAAGGAAACTGAAGGTTCGTTGTGTTAAGTGCAATTAATACAAGCCCTCGTGCTTCTCGAAAACGCGCAGTGAAGCCTGGCCCGCGACGCACAGATTGATACGTTAGCCCTTTGCTTTTTTTCTTTCCGGATAACCTTGTAACATATTGAAACCTTTTAAGGATGCCAAGAATGCATTATTCCACAAAAAAACAGTAGACCAACATATAGAGTGTTTAAAATAGCATTTCTGGGCAAATTCAAACGCTTGTGGTTCTAGGACTCACATCTGTTTCAGTTTTTCCTCAGTTGTATATTGACCAGTGTTCTTTATTGCAAAAACATATACTCGATTTAGGAGCGTCAGCATGTTTTTTTTTCTTCTCATCCTGGAGTGCATTCAAGATCTTCCCAATACAGGAAAATTAACAAAAAATTTATATATAGGCAGCGACAAACAGAGCTATGTTCAAAATAGTAATTATGGGCTTAAATAAAAGGAAGACTGTTTTAAGCTTTAGTCCAGTGTATCTGTTCAGTTTTTCAAGCTGCTGACCTCCCGAGACCGGCACTGTATTTCAGTAGCCCATGCAAACCCTATGCTTGTACGATTTGCCAATACAATTTTCAATTTGTTTTAGCAAGACATTGTTCAAGCCACCAGAAGTATCAAAGATGACACTGTAGCAGGATAAGTACTCCAAATAAGAGACTGTCACTGGCTGACTCATAGAGGTCATTAGCAGAAACAGTCCTCAAAGACTGAGTGATCCATAATTTAAATAGAGACAGCTAGAAAAGGTACTAATAACTTGAAGGGTATATATGATGCAAATACGCACCAAGGCATAGGTCTAAGATACTGCATTATCACTGTAAAGTATACTTCTAAAATATTTATTTTTTTAAGAAAGTATTTGTTAGTCTCCCCTCTCTGTGGAATGGTGAAAGCCAGATGCCATACTTTGAAAGTAAGATGATGAAACGCATTCTTAATACAGGAAACATTCAGCAACGTAGGAATTAAAACTTAGTAAAGGAATCTTCTAATTTACCTATTGGCACAGACCTTACATTTAACTCTGATGACTGGATAATATTTTATGTTAGTAAAACATCATCTTGTTAGCCAACTTTAAAAAATGGATGTGGAATGATGAAAGGTGGATACGATTTTTTTAAAAAACCAAAAATGTATCAATTTTAATCTAGAAGATTTCATTAATATTCTGTCTCAGTATTTCAAAAGCAAAAAAGGAATAAGGAAAATTGCATTTGAGACCAATTTTACATGCAGTGTACTATTTGCTGGGCTAGAAATAGATAAAGATTATTTATTTTTGTTCATACCTTGTACTACTTTTCTATTAAAATCATTTTATAAAATCAGTGCAGTCACGTGTATGTTTGGCAGAGATGGTGTCCATGGCAGTTGAAATTTGATGTGGGCCTAGAGTGTGATTATGGCTTAGGGAATCCAGGAAAAAATGCACATTTCAGGCATGTAGATGATATTATGGTCAAATCTCAAGGATATATTGTGTATTTTAATGCTTATCTTTTTTTGCCTGTAGCTATTTTTTTCCCCATTTCTTATTTGTTCTGCTGCTACTAATATATAAGAGAGTTGTATTGGGAGATTATTATTCAGTGCAGGCATTTAGCACAGTGACATGGGATTGTGAAGAAATACCAGGGCAAGAGAAGAAAGAATGATTTGAGGAGAGAAAAAAAAAATGCCCTAGGTAAACAGACTGAATCACCTGGAATATTCTCTGCTGGTTCCCTTTTGGAAGTTGCCATGGTTGCCAGCCAGGTGTTTAGATCAGGTTTCTCCACCTCAGCACTTTTGGCATCTGAGGCTGGATAATTCTTTATTGTTGGGGGCTGTCCTGTGCGATGTTTAGCAGCATCACTAGCCTCTACCCACTAGATGCCAGTAGCTCCCCCATTTGTGACAAGCAAAAATGTCTCCAGACACTGCACAATGTACCCCAGGGTGCAGAATCAACCCCAGGTGAGAAGCACAGCTTTAGATGGAGGAACTGAGTTTCTGAGCACTTGGGGAACGCAGGCTGACCACGGCGGTGCACTGGTTCTTGCCTAGGGTGACTAATGAGCCTGAGCGGTCCCTTGCAAGCTTTCCCATGTGGAGTATGGAGCTGTAGCATCCTTCACAGGGCAGCCTGGCTCAGTGATTAAGAATATAGGCTCTGGAGCCAGACCGCCTGGGTTCAAATCCTGGTATTGCCATTAGCTCTGTCACCTTGGGAAAGTTGTATAACCTCTCTGAGCACCCAGTTAAAGTGGGAGAGAGTATTACACTGTAGGTTCTTGTAAACATGAGTTACCATGTTTGGACTGTTTAGCGCAGGTTCGAGTATATAGGAAGAGCTCACTATAGGTTAGCTAAGAAGGATAGAATAAGTCTGAAGACTAAACCCAGGAAGGTGGGCCAGTGTTCTTTAAAATACCCCCCAGCGGCTAACTCAGTGCTAGGAAGGCCCCCTTAGTGTTTGGGGGAGGTTACAAACCGTGGCCCTCTGTGTATATCACATTTCCAGATGTGTTTTGTTTGACTGGCAAGCATTAAAAAGATATTCAAATTAGTTGCCAGCGCTTAAAAAGATGAGTATTTTCACATTCAAATTTGGATTTCTGGCTTCAAAACAAGAAGAACTGGCCACCTGGGTACATGGTATCACAGGTCCCCTGTAGCGACGCTCAGCTGGTCCAAGCAGCCACTGCTCCTTCCAGACAGGGCTGGCTGTGTCCAGTTAGCCAGCCATTTATGCCACCTAACTGACCCCTGCAGACTCACACACTTGCCATGGTTGTCACAAGTGTTTTCCCTCTAACTCAGAGTTTCTCAACCTCACCCTTACTGACATTTTGGGCCAAATAATTGTGAGGGGCTATTGTGTGCATCGGACCCTCAGAGGGGCTTACCACATGACTCCTGCCTCAGAGACCCTGACGAGAGCCGCTCACACCAGTGGTGACCTCTTGATGCCGATGCTGCCAACACCGTGCTAGACTCAGCGCCTAGAGACTCACAGGCTTCATCTCCTTCACTCTCCCTGACAAGCTTATCAGACACGGATGTGAGCATCATGCCCATTTTACAGATGAGGATGCCGAGGCTGGGAGAATTAAGTCACTCACTTGATCAGTCGTCCATTGCTGAATAACACACCACACTCATACCAAAAATTAGTGGCTTAAAGCAATCACCATTGTATTTGCTTGGGATCCTGTGGGTACAGGATATGGGCTGGGTTAACTGTGAGGGGCGGTGTCCTGCTGTTACTCAGGGCCAGCAGATGGATGAGGGGCCGGCTGATCCTGCACGGCCTCTCGCACACTTCAATAGCTGGTTCTGGCTGCTGGCTGGGCCTTTCTCTCCATGTGGTCTCTTATCTTTAAGGATAAGGGGTGCCCTGGGCTCTTTCACACTGTGATACCACATCCCATGAAGGTGAGACTGGAAGCCTCAAAGGCCTCTTGAGGCCTGAAATCCACAGTTACACTAGAGTTGGCCCTCCACATCCACAGATACAGAACGCTGACATCGGGACTTGAGCATCCTCGCATTTTGGTATCTGAGGGGGGGTCCTGGAACCAATTCCCATGGACATGGAGGGATGACTATATATCACTTCCACTGCATTTACTGGCCAAAGCAAGCCCAGATTCAAAGAGATAGAGAAATAGGCACCACCTCTCAATGAGAGGAGTGGCAAAGTCACATTGCAAAGGAGATCTGTACAGATTGGGAGAAGTTGCTGCAGCATCCTTCAAATGGTCTCTTCCATGGGCCAAGATTCCACAGTGTTTGAGTGGCTCTACCTCCCCTCTCTCCTCTGACAGCACCTGCAATAGGATTCCCTTCTCTCACCCCCAGAAACCCACCTTAAGCATGGGGCAGAGGGTAGGACAAAGAATTTGGAGTCAAGAAAACCTGGTTCCAAGCTTTGCTCTTATTAGCTGTGTGTCCTTTAGCCAGTTACTTAACCTCTCTGAGCTTCATTCAGTATTCTGATGTGGAACATGAGGATATGATAACGTTATAGGGTGTTGGTGAGGATTGCTAATCATGGAAGTAAAGAGCATGGCACCGAGTAGGACCTCAAGCAGTGGCAGGGATGATGGTGGTGGTAGTGGTGGCAGCGATCACCCACAGGCATGGGGAGAAAACAGCCACATTCCCATCACCGGCTTTTGATGACTCATGAGCCTCCCTGATTCAGCAAATTGCAGGGCGCTCCCTTCAAGGCACTGGGAGGGGACTCCTGAAGGTTCTTGATCAGGCTCAGGCCGGGGAAGCAGAGGGTGGGGAACCAGAGGATGGGCTCAGCCTCAGCTCAGACATGCCAAGTCCTCCCCCATCCCTGGGAAACTCCGAGGAATGTTTTCCCATGTCTCAGGAGAGACCTATGACACGAGCAGGGTGGGGACCTACCTCTTCTTTACAGAGCAAGATTTTGAGGCTGAGAAGAGCAGCCCTGAACCCTAGGCACACCCTGCACCGTACCCCACTTTGCTTCCTGCGGGTATCAAGCTGTGCCCCTGTGGGTAAGCCAGTGAGCTTCCTTTGGGCCTCAGGTTCCTGTCTATCAAGTGGAAATAAGACCTGTGCAACTCGCAGCACAGATTTATTAGCAACTGCTCCCATTTACTGCACACATATCCTGGGCGGGTTTTTTTTTTTTTTAATGCATTCTTCATTACATTATTTTGTTTGATCTCGTGGCATCCAACAAAAAGAAGGGTTACTCTTTACATTTTACAGAAGAAACAGAAGCCCCAGAAGATTGTCTTTTCCAAAACTACAGAGCCGGTAAGAAGCAAAGCCAGGTCCCTCTGATTACAGAGCCCTCGTTTTATCCACGAGATGACAGTACCTCAGGGTTACTGGGAAGAGAGAAATGGAAGGCTAGAAACACTAGAAACCTAACATTTCATTCCTGACCCAGAGTCACCTGTCCTAGTTTCCGAGCTGAGACCACCTTGGAGTCCCTGGTGAAAGTTCACACACTCTTGCTCAGGAGGCCCCGGTGGGCATCCGGCAAGGTTTCCCTCTGCACATGAACCAGGCCTGAGAGACCCAGACCCTGGCTTTATGACCAGCCCAGCAGCACTTTCACCATCTGGATAGTGGTCCACCTCTGGCCCCCACTTTGCTGTGTGACTTTGGGCAAATCCCTTCCCTTCGCTGGGCCTTATTTCCTGACATATGCACAATGGTTTGGATGTGGTCACATGACTGAGTTTGGTTTCCTGTTCAGCAGTATCGCGTCCCAGGAAATTGATGGCATGTAGAGGTGGAGAACAGGCCTCAAACCCTAATACTTGGGAATAAAAAGAATGCAAATGAAAACCGGCCTCCGCTGCTTACAGATACAGGGAGAGCATCTCGTTTGCGTCCTCCTCTACCACGTCCTGGCCCCGTGCCCCACCCAGCATGAGGTGGCAACACAGGAAAACTGTGAGTGTCAGAATCAGAAACATCTGCACAATCGTGGGCAGATTTGACCTTTCTGAGCGCTCATTTCCTGGTCTGTGAAAGGGGCAAACCCTATCCACGGTGCAGGGCTCTGGCGAGGATTACCCAGAAAAGGGTTCCCGCAGTGATAGGCACATGGTGACCACTCAATAACCAGAAGCTCTTATGTTATTATCCTAATCTGTAAGCCCTCCTGTCTGCCGGGACCCCTCCCACCCTGGAGAGGGAAGCCTGATCAACTATTTAGTGGCAGATAATTCATGAGTAACTCCAATGCACTCCTCAGCACGTTGTCTCGTGAGTGTGCTTCCTGGGAGAAGAGACTAAAAGCGGTCAATTCTTCGCAGCCCTCCCAGCCCCCGGCAGTCTTTCCGGAGGGATTTCTGGCATCCTCGAGGTGGATTTCCCTTCCTAGGGCCTCTTCAGACTTTCACGATTCCGGCTGTGCCTGAAGCCTGTCTGCTTTTATTCTCTCACTCCACCTTCCCCAGACGCTGCTGGGCGCCAGGCCTTCTGCAAGGTGCGGAAAAGAGCGAGACCCTCTCGTGCCTCGAGCCGCTCCAAGTTGACCTCGAGATCGACTGTGAGGTGCAAGTCCAGGCTGAACCAGGAAGGAGACGGCACGGTGATTCCCAGGGAGCCTCCACGCGCCGGCAGGAAAACCACACTCGAGCACGTTCTCAGCGAGCAGTTTAAACCACTTGAATTCGGGTCTCACAAACCAAGAAACCAGTTCTGAGTGTTTTCACCTCTCCCACTGCTTCCTCCTAAATTTCATTAGGCCTGACAATTTGTATATCCACTTACAGTGTAATGTGATTTAAATGGCTGACCATAACTGTTAGTGATGGAGTTTTCCCGGGGCGCAGGGAGCCGGGGAGGCGGCCGGGGAGATTTCGGAGTGCGGCAGGGCCCCTCCGCAGCTGGGCGGTAGTTTTAAAGGCCAGGATGCGTCTTGTTAGACGCAATGTTCGTCATAGGAGGCGGGAGGGACTGCCTCTTGGCCCCCTTCCCTCTTCACCCCACAATCACTTTTGTTCTTGGAGGCCGAGCTATCTTGGAGTTTTCGGCATGCAATAAAACACACTTGACCACAGGCCCCGTGTTGAGCCAGGACGGCTGGAGGAGAAGCCAAGCCCGTTGGCCTGACCGGCTACATGGTTAGGAGGAATTGATAGTGTGTGTCCTGCTTTGTGGCTTTTCTTTTTGTTTTGGCTTTGTAACTAAAACAGAGCTGATGCCTCAGAGGTGGGCTGTTCAGTTTTATTTTATCCCCTCTCAGGATTTCACACACATTGTGTATGTGTGTCCGTGCTTGTATATTTGTGTGGGGGGGGGGGCGGGGGAGAGCAGTTATCATCATGGATTGAATTTGGGTTTGAATCCTTGCCCTGTCTCACTTGGGGACCTCAGGCATCTCCTCTTGCCTCTACGAGTATCGATTTCCTCATCTGGCTCATGAAGCTGGTGTTCCTGCCTTACATAATTAATCAGGTGAAGTATCTAGAACTGCACTGTCCAGTACAGGAGCCGTTAGCCACATTTGGCTATTTAAATTTAATTAAAATAAAATAATATATCCAGTTCCTCAGTGGCACTGGCTCCATTTCACATGCTTAACAGCCACACATCCAAAGTGATGGCGTAGTTACAGCACTTTCCAGCACTGAGGAAAGTTCCGCTGGAAGCACTGGCCTAGAGCTGTGCCTGTACCCACTAGATGCTCCGGCTGTACCTGCAGGAAGAACTGTGGCCTTCACCACCTTTAACCACACCAACACCTGCGGTCAACAGGGTGCTGAATTAAATCAGGAAAACATCTTACAGAGATCAGCTTCCCCCAGAATTGAGAATTTGAATCTCACAAATCAGCTGTCTTGTTCTGAGGACCCTGTGTCTCGTATGCATAATGTCCAAACGTGGGAAAATGCTCCACGGAGAGGCAGATGCAACACAAGAACAGCAAAGACTGCAAAGTGCAAACTGGAGGCTGTAACACGGCAGGTGTCCAGAGTGTCAATGGTTGTGGACCGTATTAGTTAAGGTTCTTTTGACCACAATCCCAGCATCCAACTTCAGCTGGAGGAAACAACAGCTCTTTGGAAGATGTTGCCATGTCTCCTGGAAGCCAAGGAAGTCTCGAGCCATAGGGGTGGCTCCGGGGACCTCAGATCAGAAATGCGTGAATTTGCCCTCTGCTGTGCTCTCCAAATTTGACAGAGCTCCCGAATCAGCTAGGATATTCGTAAAATACAGATGCTAGGGCCCCCCCTCGGACATGCAGATTCATTGTGCTTGGAGGGAGTCCTGGGAATCTGTTTTTTCTAGGCTCCTTGGATGAGACTGAAACCTATGTTCCAGATCTGCACTCCCAGCTCTCCTGTGTTTCTAGAAACCTCGCTGCCAGGTTGAATGCCATAATCCAGAGTGAGGATCTGATTCGCCCATTCATCTGCCATTGTTCAGTCAGCACAGTTGGGGTTGGGGAGGAAGGGCAGCAGAGTTTCTTGGCTCAAGTCCGACTCCTGGGGTCTAAATTCCTGGAACTACCATATAACCCAGCAATCCCACTTCTGGGTCTTTGTCCAAAAGAATTGGAATCAGGATCTCAAAGAGACATGTGCACTCCCGTATTCACTGCAGCATTATTCACAATAGCCAAGATCTGAAAAGTAGCCTAAATGTCTATCGACAGATGAATGGATAAAGAAAATGTAGTATATACATACAAGGAAATATTATTCAGCTTCGATTAAAAAAAAAGGAAATCCTGCCATACACGACAACATAGATGAAACTGGAGGACAGACGTTATGCTAAGTGAAATAAACCAGTCACAGAAGGACAGATACCGCATGATTCCAGTTACAGGAGGCATCCAAAATAGTCAAACTCCTAGAGACAGAGACTAGAATGGTGGTTGCCAGGGGATGATGGGGGGAGGGGGAAACAGGGAGTTGCTGTTCAAATGGGTATAAAGTTTCAGTCATGCAAGAAGAATCAATTCTAGAGAGCTGCTGTACAGCATTGTGCCTGCAGTTAACAATCCTGTATTGTACACTTAAAAACTTGTTAAGAGGTAGATCTCATGTTAAGTGTTCTTACCACAATTTAAAAAAAAAAGGAGGGAGTCTTGATGAGGTGAGTTTTCAGGGAGCACAGACACAGCTCCTATGGGGCCAATGCCATTTCAGGGCTTTATTTTGTGACGTCTAGGGGTAGTGAGGCATTTTGTCACGCAGTCACAGGTAGCCAATTCAAAGAGCTCTATTTTCTTTTGGGGGGAAAACCATTTGAAAGCCATTTCTCTTACTATTTAATGTGCTGTTGATTTTGCAACTTTTCAGTGAAAAACTTAGTCTTGAGAACACGTGATTTTAAGGGGTGCTTCACACGCCTGACTTGGTGATATCCAAGGGTCTTCATCCCCTTTTTGCCCTCAGATGAAATGCTCTATTTCATAATGGAAATGAATGGGTAAAACTATTTGTGTGTGTTTGTGTGTATGGGAAAAATGTCTGAATAGCAGTGCACCCAAGTGTTCACAGCGGTGAAGTCAGTTTTAGTTGTATTAATCTTTATATTCTAATATTTCTATGATGAAAATGATTTTTTGCAATAATTAAAGGTCATTTTTAAATATAAAAATGGATACATGAAATAATGGTTGACATGCGTGTGATTACCCCTGTGAAAAGGGTGGAAAATGATCTCTGAGGGCTAACTTCACGCTTGAAGCTGAGAAAAGTTTTGGCTTCCAAGGGTGGAGACTCGCTCAGGAGTTTGGTAATTGGTACCACACTCCTCCCTCCGCAGGAGGTGACAGGAGCAGGATCTGCTAGGCTAGCTCCTGAGAGTCAGACTAAGGACTCTGAAGGGGTTTTTTCTTTGTACCTGGGACAGTGCTCAGTGCTGACAATTATGCAAAAGTACAGAAGGAAAAAATGAAGAAAGAATTTAAGTCAGACTCACATGGTGAAGCTTGGGGAGGAGGGAGAATCAGAGGATGTTTACTTGACACAGAGCATTTGGGTTCCTTTAGGTTTCTGACCTGGGGCTGGAAGAGCATGGGACCAAGGACGTGTGGGTGAGTGGCTGTGGCTTTCAGTGGGGGTGACTGAGGAATTGTGCCAAACAGCAGCAGAAGTCAGTCCACTCGGCCGGCAGTCAAGGGAAGTGAAGCCATGGTGAGCTTGGGGAGGTCCTTCTGTTTGAGGCCGGTGGTAAAGGCGGACAGCATCCCCCCTTGGCTGATGCATCCTCAGCCAAGGGGTGAGCTTCCCCCTTGGTTTCAACAGAGCTGCTCCCTTTCCATGGACATGTTTTCGCAATGACTTGAAGATACAAATGAATTGACGGCATCTTCTTCACTTGTTATGTTGCTGGCAAATAGAAACTTATTATTATATAGTATCCCTATTAATACCAGATGTTTTGCACCTCAAATTCTATTGGGTTTGGTATCAGTATGGCTACCATCATCTCCTTTTGGTTGGTACTTGTCTCTTTTAATCCTTTTGTTCAACTGCTCTGTATCTTTAGGTTTTGAGCGTTTCTTTTAAACATCTGGAGTTGGATTTTCTTTACTCTGACAATCTTTACTCTTTGCCTTTTAACTGAAAAGTTAGTTCATTATTTTGATTGCATATATTTTGAGCTTTCTATTTGTCCTACTTTTTCTTTCTTTTGTTTCTCTTCCTTTCTTGCTCCTTGGGGTGATTTGTATTTCCTTTTTCTCATTCCATTTTCTTACTTTTTGTTTTGGAAGCTATATTTCCTATTTTTTTAAAATATGGACACCCTCTATGCTTAAAATATTTATACTGAATAAAGTCTAATATTAATCAGTACCTTGATCACCTTCTCAAACAATGTGAGGTTCCTAGATCATTTCAATTCCAGTTTTTCTTCTCCTAATGTATATGCTCTAATTTGACCAGTGTCTTCGTTGTTTAATGCCCTAAAGTAGACACTGCAGTTATTATTTTATACAGTCAATGTTCATTTAGATTTTCCAACATATTTGCCAAGATCTTGTCTCTTAGACCACCTGTGGTCTGTATTGACTTTCCTTAGTGCAAGTGCAGCCTTTAGAAGTTCTTTTAGTGAGTTGATGGGAATTGTCTTAGTTTTTATTTTATTGAAAATATTTTTATTTAACCATCAGTCTCAAATGGACATTTTCCTGGGTATGAAATGACAATTATTCATCCATTCCTTTGACTCACAAAATATTATGATAACCAAGCTGTGTGCTAGACACTAAGGAATCAGGTATGAGCCAGTGCAAACTCTGTCTTTGTTCTTATGGGATTAACCAGATAGTTGGAAAAGCAGACAATCAAACCATTACACAAATAAATATGAAACTGCAATTGGTAACTGACATGAAGGGCTCATGGTGTTCTGAGAGTTTATACTAGGGAGCTTGACCCAATCGGGGGGATCAGGGAAAGCTTCCCTCAAAGAAATGGAAACTGAGCTGGGAATTACACTGAAGCTTGGTGAATAAGTAGGAGGTACCTTGGGCAAAGGCAGGGCTGGAAAGAGTGGCGTCAGGGGAGAGTAATCCAGGCACAAGAAACAGCAAATGCAAAGGCCCTGTGGTGGACTGGCATCTTTGAGAAGCTGAAAGATGGCCAGTGAGACTAGATGACCAAGAATGGTGGGGACAGTAGCCAACTGGGCTGGGAAGTTCAGCTGGAGGTCATGAAGAACTTGCAAATTGTGTTGAAGATGTTGGGCTTTCTACTAAAATGATATCTTTCTATTTATAATTCATAGTAGAGAAGTAGAAGGAAGGAGAGAAGGAAAGAGGAAAGGCAGCCAGCCAGACAGGCTTGATTCCCAAGGATAAGATAAGACCCAGTCTAAAGTACAAGGCACTTGCTATCAAAGTCTTCCTGCTAACAGTTTGTAGCCAGACATATATCTAAGCTCCCTGTCTGGGGTATTCTTGAGAGGGATATAGCTTGCTAAAGCTCATTTCATCAAAAGGAGAAGGTAGATATAGCTTGCTAAAGCTCATTTTATCAAAAGGAGAAAGGTAGATAATCAACAAATTCTTCCTGACTCATTTTTCAAAATAGTTGGTAAAAAGCATAAGTTAGTGTCAGCAATCTCCCCATTCTCTACTCAGGCCCCTGCTCTGTCCCTTCCCAAATATACAGTGGAGAAAAGACAGTCTCTTCAGGAAGTGTTGTTGGGAAAACTGGACAGCCCATGAAATCAATGAAATTAGAACACCCCTTCACACCATACACAAAAATAAACTCAAAATGGCTTAAAGACTTAAATATAAGACATGACACCATGAAACTCCTAGAAGAGAACATAGGCAAAACATTCTCTGACATAAATCACAGCAATGTTTTCTTAGGTCAGTCTCCCAAGGCAATAAGAAAAAAAAGCAAAAATAAACAAATGGAACCCAATCAAACTTACAAGCTTTGGCACAGCAAAGGAAACCATAAACAAAAGAAAAGACAACCTGTGGATGGACTGGGAGAAAATATTTGCAAATGATGCAACTGACAAGGGCTTAATTTCCAAAATATACAAATAGCTCATGCAGCTCAATAACAAGAAAAACAAACAACTCAATCAAAAAATGGGCAGAAGACCTACATAGACATTTCTCCAAAGAAGACATACTGATGGCCAATAAGCACATGAAAAGATGCTCAACATCACTAATTACTAAAGAAATGCAAATCACAACTACAATGAGGTATCAGCTCACACTGCTCAGAATGGCCATCATCAAAAAGCCTATAAATAACAAATGCTGAGGTGGGGCCAGGGTCTGGGCTGACCCCATAGCTTCCATGGCAGGTCCAGGTGTGTGACTACAGCTGGTTCCGGTGTCTGACTTCAGTAGGTCTGCACTGGAGGCTTTGTGAGCACAGTGCCTGAGGGACATCTGGGCTGACTGCCCGCATTCCCATGACTGAGGCGGCGCCAAGGGCAGCGCCAACAACAGTGTACTTTGTGAGTGTTCACGAAGGGTGACGGGCGATACTACAGAGTGCACTTCCTGGTGGACAGCTCCTGCAGAGGAATACTTGGTGGCTCCTCTCCCAGCAGAAGCACTCCAGTCCCACCTACCTCACACTACAGATCAGAAAGAGATCTGGGAACCTCTACTCCAACAACTGGGGAGCAAACCCTGCCCCAGACAGGGTTGTGACAACCACAGAGCAAAGAAGACAGCCCGCTCAACATCTAGGGCAGCTCGGGTCACAACACAATCACACCACCTATCAAGGTGATAATGGCCAAAACACACTGAGGAAAGATGTGGTAGGCATCCAGACTCAAGAAAGCCCTCACACCAAAAATATTAGACTCACACAGGCTACACAGGGACACTACCACATAAAAATATCCTTTCAAGACTACAGTAGATTACTGTTTCGCCTAAGTTAATAGAGTCAGAGAAATGAAACAGAGGAACCATTCCCAATTAAAAGAACAAGAGAATTCCCCTGAAAGAAGGAACAATGAAACAGACCTCTCCAGTCTGCCAGATCCCTGGTTCAAAGGAGGTAATAAAAATACTGAAGGAATTGAGAAAGGTTATTGATAGAAATACAGATCACTGTAACAAGGAACTAGAAACTATAAAGAGGAGGCAATTAAAATTAGGAAATTCATTTGCTGAGATGAAAGCCAAGCTACAGGCAATAAATAGCAAAGTAAATAATGCAGAAGAATAAATAAGTGATCTGGAGGATAGAACAATGGAAATCACTCAATGAAAAAGCAGACAGAAAAAAAATGAAAAAAAAAAATGAAAGCAATATATGGGACCTATGGGATAATACAAAACGAGCCAATCTATACAAAATAGGGATCTGAGAAGGAGAAGAAAGGGAAAAGGGGATTGAAAGTGTATTTGAAGAAAGTATGGCTTCCTTTAAGGGATGAGAGATAAGATGTTGAAGTAGAAGAAACTTGAGCTCACCTGTTCTCATAAGCACAACAAAATCACAACTAATTGCTGAACAACCATCAATAAAGAAGACTGGAACCTACTAAAAACAATATTCTACATCCAAAGACATAAAGGAAGGGCACGCACATAATATAATCAAATCCCATACCCCCTGCGTGGACGACCCACAAACTGGAGAATAATTATATCACAGAAGTTCTCCCACAGGAGTGAGAGTTCTGAGCTCCACATCAGGCTCCCCAGCCTGGGAGTCCAGCATTGGGAGGAGGAGCCCCCAGAGCATTTGGCTTTGAAAACCAGCGGGGCTTGATTGTAGGAGCTCCACAGGACTGGGGAAAACAGAGACGCCACTCTTGGAGGGCACACACAAGGTCTCATGCGCACCAGGAACCAGAGCAAAAGCAGTGACTTCATAGGAGTCTGGGCCAGACTTACCTGCTATTCTTGGAGAGTCCCCTGGGGAATCGGGGAAGGGGGGAGACTGTGTTCACCCTGGGGACATAGACACTGGTGGCAGAGATATTAGGGACTATTCATCTGAGTAAATTTTCGCTGGAGATTGATATCTTACTTAGGTCATTAGCACCAAGACCTGGCCCCCACTGACTGCAGTCCCCAGTGCTGGTACGCCTCAGCCCAACAAAATACAGGGTAGGAACACAGCCACACCCATCAGTAGACAGCCTGCTTAAAGACTTGCTGAGCTCACAGCCACCTCTAGACATGCCCCTTGACACAGCCCTACCCAACAGAAGGCCAAGACCCAGCTCCACCCACCAGCGGACAGGCATGAGCCCCTCCCAGCAAGAAGCCTGCACAAGCCTCTAGACCAGCCCACCAGGGTGCAGACACCAGAGGCAAAAATCTACAGTCTTGCAGCCTGTGAACCTGAGTCCACAAACCCCGGCCAGAACCTACCGTGGGGCTTGTCACTGGCCCTTGGATGGCAAGAGGGGAGTGTACTGCTGGGATACATAGGATATCCCCTACAGAGGGCCACTTCTCCAAGGTCAAGAAACATACCACATACATGAAAATACAAATGGACGTTTAGACAAAATGAGATGGCAGAGGAATATGTTCCAGAGGAAGGATTAAGATAAAACCCCAGAAGAACAACTAAGTGAGGTGGTGATAAGCAATCTACCTGGAAAAGGCAATCTACACAAGAAAGAGTTCAGAGTAATGATCATAAGGACAATCCAAGAATTCTGGAAAAGAATGGATGTGCAAAGCGAGAAGTTACAAGAAGTTTTTAACAAAGAGTAAGAAAATATCAAGAACAACCAAGCAGAGTTGAAGAATACAATAAATGAAATGAAAAGTACACTAGAAGGAATCAATAGCAGAATAAATGAGGTATAATAATGGATCAGTGATCTGGAAGACATAGTAGTGGAAATCACTGCCGTGGAACAGAATAAAGAAAAAAGAATGAAAGGGTAGTGAGCTGCCACTGCCACCTGTCCAGTCACTGTGAGTGGTTTCGAGCCACCACTGCCCATCCAGACTCCAGGAGTGGTTGTGAGCCACCTCTGCTCCCATCACATGCTCCAGGGGTGCACCTGAGCTGCCGCTGCTGCCGAGAACCCCAGGATTGGGTATCAGCCACCCTATCTGCACACCCCCATTCAAGGGGATAATGACCAGCACATGCTGAGGAAAGAGGTTATAGGCATCTATACTAAAAACAACCATCACAGCAAATATCAATATACTAAACCCAGCCAAGCTACACAGCGACACCCTTCCACATGTAAAGAGCCCTAAAAAATCACAGTAGATAATTGTTTCTCCTAAACTCAGAGAGCAAGGGAAATGTAAGTAAAATAAAGAAGCAGAGGAACCCACTCCCAGTTAAAAGACCAAGAGAATTCCCCTGAAAGAACAAACAAGGAAACAAATCTCTTTAATCTAATAGACACCCATTTCAAAAATAAGATAATGAAAAACAAAAAAAAAAAGTGAAAGCAAGATAAAAGACCTATGGGGTAATACAATGTGGGCC
Source organism: Eubalaena glacialis (assembly GCF_028564815.1). Taxonomy (NCBI): domain Eukaryota; kingdom Metazoa; phylum Chordata; class Mammalia; order Artiodactyla; family Balaenidae; genus Eubalaena; species Eubalaena glacialis. The sequence continues at coordinate 79,143,675 of NC_083722.1, read as the reverse complement.
AATCTATGCATAATGGGGATTCCAGAAGGGGAAGAAAAAGAAAAGGGGATCAAACATGTATCTGAAGAAATTATGGCTGAAAACTTCCCAAACCTAAAGAAGGAAACAGATATCCAGTTTCAGGAAGCACTGAGGGTCCCAAACAAGATAAACCCAGACAGACCTACACCAAGATATATTATAATAAAAAAGGCAAAAGTTAAAGAGAGGATTCTAAAGGCAGCAAGTGAAAAAACAAAGAGCTAATTACAAGGGAACCCCCATAAGGCTATCAGCTGATTTCTCTACAAAAACCTTACAGGCCAGGAGGGAGTGGCAAGATATATTCAAAGTCCTGAAAGAGAAAAACCTGCAACCTAGGATACTCTACCCAGCAAGATTCTCATTTAGAATAGGAGAAAAAAATTTCTCAGACAAGCAAAAACTGAAGGAATACTACTACACCTATCCTAAAGGAAATATTGAAAGGTCTTCTCTAAATAGAAAAGTAGTAAGAATCTATAGGAAAGAGAAAATCACAATTGGAAAGAAAATCATTTAAATAAACCAGTACACAGATTTTTTTAAAAAGCAAAAAATTTCTGTGAAAGTGAGGATAACCACCATGAACAGAAAAAGGATGAACAGGAAGATGTAAAAGAGGACATCAAAATCATAAAATGTGGTGGGGGGAGAGAAAGAAAACGTAGATTTTTTTACCTCGAATGTGTTTGAGCCTGTATAACTATCAGTCTAAGGCAAGTAGATATAGGAAGGGGGTAACATACTTGAAAAACAGGGTAACCACAAATCAAAAACATACAACAGATTCACAAAAACCAAAAGGAAGAGAACATAAGTATAATACAAAAGAAAATCATCAAACCACACACACACACACACACAAAGGAAAGAAAAGAAAAAGAAAACAGAAAAGAGAGAACCCGAATAGACAAAATAAGAAATGAAAAAGGAGACATAACAGCTGACACCACAGAAATACAAAAAACATAGGGGAATACTATGAACAATTATATGCCAACAAATTCGACAACTTAGAAGAAATGGACAAGTTTCTAGAAACATATAGCCCACCAAAACTGAATCAAGAAAAAATAGATAATTTAAACAGACTGATCACTAGAAGTGAAATAGAATTTGTAATTAAAAAACTTCCTGCAAACAAAAGTCCTGGACCAGATGGCTTCACAGGTGAATTCTACCAAACACACAAAGAACTTATACCAATCCATCTTAAACTCTTCCAAAATATTGAAGAGGAAGGAACACTCCCAAAGACATTCTATGAAGCCACCATCACCTTGATACCAAAACCAGACAAAGACACCATGAAAAAAGAAAATTAAAGGCCAATATCTTTGATGAATATAGATACAAAAATTCTCAACAAAATATTAGCAAACTGAATCCAACAATGCATAGAAAAGATCATACACCATGACCAAGTGGGATTCATCCAAAGTTCACAGTGATGGTTTAGCATACACAAATCAATCAATGTGATACACCACATAAACAAAAGACAAGACAAAAACCACATGTTTATCTCAATAGATGCAGAAAAAGCATTTGACAAAATTCAACATTTATTCATGATAAAAGATCTTATCAAAGTGGGTATAGAGGGAACATATCGCAATATAATAAAAGCTATTTATGACAAACCCACACCTGAATAATACCAAATGGTGAAAAGCTAAAAGACTCCCTGCTAAAATCTGGAAGAAGACAAGAATGCCCACTGTCACCTCTTCTATTCAACATAGTACTGGAAGTCCTAGCCACAGCAATCAGATGAGAAAAAGAAATAAAATGTATCTAAATAGGAAAAGAAGAGGTAAAACTGTCATTATATGCAGATGGTATGATACTATATATAGAAAACCCTAAATACTCCACACAAAAACTACTAGAACTGATAAACAAATTCAGCAAGGTAGCAGGATACAAGATTCACATACAGAAATTGGTTGCATTTTTTGCACTGACAATGAAATATCAGAAAGGGAATGTAAAAAATTACCTTTTAAATCGCACCCTAAAAAATTACATAATTAGGAATAAACCTGACCAAGGAGATGAAAGACTTATACACTGAGAATGATAAAACATTAATAAAGCAAACTGAAGATGACTCAAAGAAATGGAAAGATACCCTGTGCTCTTCTGTTTTGTTTCTTTGTTTGTTTGGCTGCACCACACAGCTTGTGGGATCTTAGTTCCCTGACCAGGGATCGAACCAGGGGCCCCAGCCGTGTGATCACCAAGTCCTAACCACTGAATGGCCAGGGAATTCCCATGCTCTTCAATTGGAAGAATTAATATTATTAAAATGGCCATACTACCCAAAACAATCTACAGATTTAATGTAATCCCTATTAAATTACCCATGACATTTTTCACAAAACTAGAACAAATAATGCTAAAATTAATATGGAAACATGAAAGACCCAGAATTGCCAAAGCAATCCTGAAGAAAAAGAACAAAGCAGGAGGCATAACCCTAACAGACTTCAGATAACATTACAAAGTTACAGTAATTGAAACAGCATGGTATTGGCACAAAAACAAACATATGAGTCTATGGAACAGAATAGAAAGCCCTGAAATAAACCCACACACTTACAGTCAATGCGTCTTTGACAAAGGAGGCAAAGATATACAATGGGAAAAAGAAAGTGTCTGCAAATGGTGTTGGGAAAGCTGGACAGCCGCATATAAACCAATGAAGCTAGAACACACCCTCTCACCAAACACAAAAATAAACTCAAAATGGCTTAAAGACTTAAACATAAGATATGACACCATAAAACTCCTAGAAGTGACCATAGGCAAAAGTCCGACATAAATTGTACCAATGTTTTCTTAGGTCAGTCTCCCAAGGCAAAAGATATAAAAACAAACAAATGGGACCTAATCAAACTTACAATCTTTTAGACAGCAAAGGAAACCATAAACAATATGAAAAGACAACCTTCAGAATGGGAGAAAATATTTTCAAATGATGAGACTGACAAGGGCTTAATTTCCAAATATATATAAGCAGCTCATACAACTCAACAACAAAAAAACAAAAACAACCCAATCAAAAAATGGGCAGAAGACCTAAATAGACATTTCTCCAAATAAGAGATACAGATGGCCAATATGCACACAAAGAGATGTTCAGCACAGCTATTGAATGTAAGTCAAAACTACAATGACATGACCTCACACCAGTCAGAATGGCCACCATTAAAAAGTTTACAAATAACAAATGCTGGAGAAGGTGTGTAGAAAAAGGAACCCTCCCACACTGTTGGTGGGAATGTAAGTTGGTGCAGCCACTGTGGAAAACCATACAGAGGTTCCTCTGAAACCTAAAATTAGAATTACCATATGTCCAGCAATCCCATTCCTGGGCATATATCCAGACAAAACTATAATGCAAAAAGATACATGCACCTCTATGCCCATAGAAGCACTACTTACTTACAAAGGCCAAGACATGGCATGACTTAAATGTCCATTGAGAGATGAATGGATAAAGACGTGATAAATATATACAACGGAATACTACTCAGCCATAAAGAACAATGAAATAATGCCATTTGCAGCAACATGGATACAACTACAGATTATCGTACAATGTGAAGTAAGGCAGTAAGAGAAAGACAAACACCATATGATATCACTTATATGTGGAATCTAAACTATGGCACAAATAAACCTATCAGTGAAACAGAAACAGAATCACGGACATAGAACAGACTGTTGGAGGCCAAAGTGAAGGGGTTGGGAGAGCAATGGAGTGGGAGGTTGGGGTTAGGAGACATAAGCTTTTATATAGAGAATGGATAAACAACAAGTTCCTACTATATAGCACAGACAACTATACTCAGTATCCTACAATAAACCATAATGGAAAAGAATACATAAAAAGGATTATTATATATATGTATAGGTGAATCACTTTGCAGTACAGAACAAATTAACACAGCACTGTAAATCAACTATACTTCAATAGAAATATTGATAAAAAAGAAGAAGATGAAAAGAAAAGGGGACAGTTTAAGAGACCTCTGGGACAAGAAGCAAGAAGAACTACAATCCTGCAGCCTATGGAATGAAAACCACATTCACAGAAAGATAGACAAAATGAAAAGTCAGAGGACTATGTACGAGATGAAGGAACAAGACAAAACGCCAGAAAAACAACTAAATGAACTGGAATAGGCAACCTTCCAGAAAAAGAATTCAGAATAATGATAGTGAAGATGATCCAGGACCTCAGAAAAAGAATGGAGGCAAAGATTGAGAAGATGCAAGAAATGTTTAACAAAGATCTAGAAGAATTAAAGAACAAACAAACAGAGATGAACAATACAATAACTGAAATGAAAACTACACTAGAAGGAATCAATAGCAGAATAACTGAGGCAGAAAAACGGATATGTGACCTGGAAGACACAACAGTGGAAATCACTGCTGCAGAACAGAATAAAGAAAAAAGAATGAAGGGAAATGAAGACAGCCTAAGAGACATCTGGGACAACATTAAACGCACCAACATTCGCATTACAGGGGTCCCAGAAGGAGAAGAGAGAGAGAAAGGATGTGAGAAAATATTTGAAGAGATTGTAGCCAAAAACTTCCCTAACATGGGAAAGGAAATAGCTTCCCAAGTCCAGGAAGTGCAGAGAGTCTCAGGCAGGATAAACACACCAAGACACATAGTAATTAAATGGACAAAAATTAAAGACAAAGCAAAATTATTAAAAGCAACAAGGAAAAAATGACAAATAACATACAAGGGAACTCCCATAAGGATAACAGCTGACTTCTCAGCAGAAAATCTACAAGCCAGAAGGGAGTGGCATGATATATTTAAAGTGACGAAAGGGAAGAAGCTACAACCAAGATTACTCTACCTGGCAAGGAACACATTCAGCTTCGACAGAGAAATCAAAAGCTTTATAGACAAGCAAAAACTAAGAGAATTCAGCACCACCAAACCAGCTCTACAACAAATGCTAAAAGAACGTCTCTAAGTGGGAAACACAAGAGAAGAAAAGGACCTACAAAAACAAACGCAAAACAATTAAGAAAATGGTAATAGGAACGTACATATTGATAATTACCTTAAATGTGAATGGAGTAAATGCTCCAACCAAGACACAGGCTCACTGTACAGATACAAAAACGAAACCCATATATATGCTGTCTACAAGAGACCCACTTCAGACCTAGGGACACATACAGACTGAAACTGAGGGGATGGAAAAAGATATTCCATGCAAATGGAAATCAAAAGAAAGCTGGAGTAGCAATATTCATATCAGATAAAATAGACTTTAAAATAAAGAATGTTACAAGAGACAAGGAAGGACAATACATAATGATCAGGGGATCAATCCAAGAAGAAGATATAACAATTATAAATATATATGCACCCAACATAGGAGCACCTCAGTACATAAGGCAACTGCTAACAGTTCTAAAAGAGGAAATTGACAGTAACACAATAATAGTGGGGGACTTTAACACCTCACTTACACCAATGGACAGATCATCCAAACAGAAAATTACTAAGGAAACCCAAGCTTTAAATGACACAATAGACCAGAGAGATTTAATTGATATGTATAGGACATTCCATCCAAAAACAGCAGATTACACTTTCTTCTCAAGTGCACATGGATCATTCCCAGGATAGATCACATCTTGGGTCACAAATCAAGCCTCAGTAAATTTAAGAAAACTGAAATCATATCAAGCATCTTTTCTGACCACAATGCTATGAGATTAGAAATCAATTACAAGGAAAAAACATAAAAAACACAAACACATAGAGGCTAAACAATACTTTACTAAATAACCAAGAGATCACTGAAGAAATCAAAGAGGAAATCAAAAATACCTAGAAACAAATGACAATGAAAACACGACAATCCAGAACCTATGGGATGCAGCAAAAGCAGTTCTAAGAGGGAAGTTTATAGCTATACAATCCTACCTCAAGAAACAAGAAAAATCTCAAATAAGCAATCTAACCTTACACCTAAAGGAACTAGAGAAAAATGAACAAACAAAACCCAAAGTTAGCAGAAGGAAAGAAATCATAAAGATCAGAGCAGAAATAAATGAAATAGAAACAAAGAAAACAGTAGCACAGATCAATAAAACTAAAAGCTGGTTCTTTCAGAAGATAAACAAGATTGATAAACCTTTAGCCAGACTCATCAAGAAAAAGAGGGAGAGGACTCAAATCAATAAAATTAGAGAGGAAAAAGAAGTTACAACGGACACCACAGAAATATGAAGCATCATAAGAGACTACTACAAGCAACTCTATGCCAATAAAATGGACAACCTGGAAGAAATGGACAAATTCTTAGAAAGGTATAACCTTCCAAGACTGAACCAGGAAGAAATAGAAAATATGAACAGACCAATCACAAGTAATGAAATTGAAACTGATTAAAAATCTTCCAACAAACAAAAGTCCAGGACCAGATGGCTTCAAAGGTGAATTCTATCAAACATTTAGAGAAGAGCGAACACCCATTCTTCTCAAAATCTTCCAAAAATTGCAGAGGAAGGAACACTCCCAAACTCATTCTATGAGGCCACCATCACCCTGATACCAAAACCAGACAAAGATGTCACCAAAAAAGAAAACTACAGACCAATATCACTGATGAACACAGATGCAAAAATCCTCAACAAAATACTAGCAAACAGAATCCAAGAACACATTAAAAGGATAATACATTGTGATAAAGTGGGATTTATCCCAGGGATGCAAGGATTCTTCCATATATGCCAATCAATCACTGTGATATACCATATTAACAAATTGAAGAATAAAAACCATATGATCATCTCAATAGATGCAGAAAAAGCTTTTGACAAAATTCCACACCCATTTATGATAAAAACTCTCCAGAAAGTGGGCAAAGAGGGAACCTACCTCGACATAATAAAGGCAATATACAACAAGTGCACAGCAAACATCATTCTCAATGTTGAAAAACTGAAAGCATTTCCTCTAAGATCAAGAACAAGACAAGAATGTCCACTCTTGCCACTATTATTCAACATAGTTTTGGAAATCCTAGCCATGGCAATCAGAGAAGAAAAAGAAATAAAAGGAATACAAATTGGAAAAGAAGAAGTAAAACTATCACTGTTTGCAGATGACATGATACTATACATAGAGAATCCTAAAGATGCCACCAGAAAGCTACTAGAGCTAATCAACGAATTTGGTAAATCTGCAGGATACAAAATTAATGCACAGAAATCTCTTGCATTCCTATACACTAACAATGAAAGATCAGAAAGGGAATTTGAGGAAACAATGCCACTCACCACTGCAACAAAAAGAATAAAATACCTAGAAATAAATATACCTAAGGAGGTAAATGACAGGTGCTCAGAAAACTACAAGACACTGATGAAAGAAAACAAAGATGACACAAACAGATAGAGAGATATACCATGTTCTTGGATTGGAAGACTCAATATTTTGAAAATGACTATATGACCCAAAGCAATCTACAGATTCAGTGCAATCCCTATCAAATTACCAATGGCATTTTTTTTTTTTTTTTTTTTTTTTTTACAGAACTAGAGCAAAAAATCTTAAAATTTGCATGGAGGCACAAAAGTCCCCAAAGAGCCAAAGCAATCTTGAGGGGAAAAAACGGAGCTGGAGGAATCAGACTCCTTGACTTAAGACTATACTACAAAGCTACGGTAATCAAGACAATATGGTACTGGCACAAAAGCAAAAATATAGATCAATGGAACAGGATAGAAAGCCCAGAGATAAACCCATGCACCTATGGTCAACTAATCTATGACAAAGGAGGCAAGGATATACAATGGAGAAAAGACAGTCTCTTCAGTAAGTGGTGCTGGGAAAACTGGACAGCTACATGTAAAAGAAATTAGAGCACTTCCTAACATCATACACAAAAATAAACTCAAAATGGATTAGAGACCTAAATGTAAGACTGGACACTATAAAACTCAGAGGAAAACATAGGAAGAACACTCTTCGACATAAATCATAGCAAGATCTTTCTTGACCCACTTCCTAGAGTAATGGGAATAAAAACAACAATAAACAAATGGGACCCAATGAATCTTAAAAGCTTTTACACAGCAAAGGAAACTACAAACAAGACGAAAAGACAACCCTCAGAATGGGAGAAAGCATTTGCAAATGAATCAACAGACAAAAGATTAATCTCCAAAATATATAAACAGCTCATGCAGCTCAATATTAAAAAAACAAACAACCCAATCAAAAAATGGGCAGAAGACCTAAACAGGCATTTCTCCAAAGAAGACAAACAGATGGCCAAGAGGCACATGAAAAGATGCTCAACATCACTAATTATTAGAGAAATGCAAATCAAAACTACAATGAGGTAACACCTCACACCAGTTAGAATGGGTATCATCAGAAAATCTACAAACAACAAATGCTGGAGAGGGTGTGGAGAAAAGGGAACCCTCTTGCACTGTTGGTGGAATGTAAACTGATACAGCCACTATGGAGAACAGTATGGAGGTTCCTTAAAAAACTAAAAACATAATTACCATATGACCCAGCAATCCCACTACTGGGCATATACCCAGAGAAAACCATAATTCAAAAAGACACATGCACCCCAATATTCACTGCAACACTATTTACAATAGCCAGTTCATGGAAACAACCTAAATGCCCATCGACAGACAAATGGATAAAGAAGTTGTGGTACATATATACAATGGAATATTACTCAGCCACAAAAAGGAACGAACTTGGGTCATTTGTAGAGACGTGGATGGACCTAGAGGATGTCATACAGAGGGAAGTAAGTCAGAAGGAGAAAAACAAATATCGTATATTAACGCATATATGTGGAATCTAGAAAAATGGTACAGATGAACCAGTTTGCAAGGCAGAAACAGAGATACAGATGTAGAGACCAAACGTATGAACACCAAAGGGGGACAGCAGGGGGGTGGGGGTGTGATGAACTGGGAGATTCGGATTGACATATATACACTAATTTGTATAAAACAGATAACTAATAAGAACCTGTTGTATAAAAAAAATAAAATAAAATTCCAAAAAAGAAAAAAAAGACCTCTGGGATAACATCAAACACACTGACATTCACATTATAGGGGGTCCCAAAATGAAGAGAGAGAAAAAGGGCCCATGAAAATATTTGAAGAGAGATTAGCTGAAAAATTCCTTAATGTGTGAAAGGAAAAAGTAGCCCAAGTCCAGGAAATGCAGTCCCATCCAGGATTAACCCAAGGAGGAACATGCCAGGACACGTAGTAATGAAGTTGAAAAAAATAAAAATAAAGATAAGAGAATATATTAGAAGCAATGAGGGAAAAGCAACAAATAACATAAAAGGGAACGCCCATAATGCTATCAGCTGATTTTTCAGCAGAAACTCTGCAGGCCAGAAGTGAGTGGCATGATATATTTAAAGTGATGAAAGGGAAAAACCTACAACCAAGAAGACTGTGCAGCAAGGCTCTCATTCAGATTTGACAGAGAAATCAAAAGCTTTGCAGACAAGTGAAAGCTAAAAGAATTCAGAAAGACCAAACCAGATTTACAGCAAATGTTAAAGGCACTTCTCTAGGTGGAAAAAAATGGCCACTACTGGTAGCAAGGAAATTAAAAATGGGAAGGCTCATTGGTAAAGGCAAAGATACAGTAAAGGTAGGAAATCATCCACACGCAATCTAGTAGGGAGGTTGAAAGACAAAAGTAACAAGATCATCTATATAAAAAATAAGAAGTTAAGGGATACACAAAACAATTAGATGTAAAATATGATACCCAAAAGAGTGATTGTGCGAGGAGGTGAGTATGAATGCAGGATATTTAAAATGCATTTGAAAAATAAGAGATCAGCCACTTAAGACAATCATGTATATATAGAGAATACTATATCAAATCCTTATGGTAACCTCAAACCAAAAATTTATAATAGATGTACAGACACAGGCAAAAAAAGGAATCCAAACACAGCGCTAAAGAACATCATCAAGTCACAAGATAACAAAAGAGGAAAGGGGAAAAAAAGACCTACAAAAAACAAATCCAAAACAATTAACAAAATGTCAATAAGAACATACATATTGATAATTACCTTCAATGTAAACAGATTAATTGCTCCAACCAAAAGACAAAGACTGGCTAGATGGATACAAAAACAGGAACCGGATATACACTTTCTAAAAGAGACCCACTTCAGATCTAGAGACAGATACAGACTGAAAGTGACGGGTTGGAAAAAGGTATTCCCTGCAAATGGAAATCAAAAGAAAGCTGGAGTAGCAATACTTATATCGGAAAAAATAGACTTTAAAATAAAGATTGTTACAAGAGACAAAGAAGGACACTACATAATAATCAACGGCTCAATCCAAGAAAAAGATATAAGAATTGTAAATATATGTGCCCAACACAGAAGCAACTCAATATATAAGGAAAATGTTAACACATATAAAAGAAGAAATTGACAGTAACACATTATTAGGGGATTATAACAACCAACTTATATCAACAGACAGATCGCCAAGACAGAAAATCAATGAGGAAACACGGGCCTTAGATGACACATTAGACCAGATGGACTTAGATAATATTTATAGAGCATTCTGTCTGAAAGCAGCAGAATGCACATTCTTTTCAAGTGCAACATTCTCCAGGATAGATCACATGCTAGGCCACAAAGCAAGCCTTAGCAAATTTAAGAAAACTGAAATCACATCAAGCACCATTTCCAACCACAACACTATGAGATTAGAAATCAACAACAAGAAAAAAAACTGTAGGGGAGATTGGTTCAAGATGGCAGAGTAAAAGGAGATGCTCTCACTCCCTCTTTTGAGAACACCAGAATCACAACTAACTGCTAAACATTCATTGGCAGGAAGACACTGGAACTCACCAAAAAAGATACCCCACATGCAAAGACAAGGAGAATTCGCAATGAGATGGTAGGAGGGGCACTATCACAATAAAATCAAACCCCATAACTGCTGGGTGGGTGATTCACAAACTGGAGAATACTTATACCACAGAAGTCCACCCACTGGAGTGAAGGTTCTGAGCCACACGTCAGGCTTCCCAACCTGGGGGTCTGGCAACAGGAGGAGAAATTCCTAGAGAATCAGACTTTGAAGGCTAGTTGGATTTGATTGCAGGATTTTGGCAGGACTGGGGGAAACAGAGACTCCACTCTTGGAGGGCACACACAAAGTAGTGTGCGCATCGGGACCCAGGGGAAGGAGCAGTGACCCCATAGGAGACTGAACCAGACCTACGTGCTAGTGTTGGAGGGTCTCCTGCAGAGGCGGGGGGCAGATGTGGCTCACCAAGGGACAAGGACACTGGCAGCAGAAGTTCTGGGAAGTACTCCTTGGTGTGAGCCCTCCCAGGGTCTGCTATTAGCCCCACCAAAGAGCCCAGGTAGGCTCCAGTGTTGGGTTGCCTCAGGCCAAACAACCAACAGGGAGGGAACCCAGCCCCACCCATCAGCAGACAAGCTGATTAAAGTTTTACTGAGCTCTGCCCACCAGAGCAACAGCCAGCTCTACCCACCACCACTCCCTCCCATCAGGAAACTTCCACAAGCCTCTTAGATAGCCTCATCCACCAGAGGGCAGACAGCAGAAGCAAGAAGAACTACAATCCTGCAGCCGGTGGAAAAAACCCACATTCACAGAAAGATAGACAAGATGAAAAGACAGAGGGCTATGTACCAGATGAAGGAACAAGGTAAACCCCAGAAAAACAGCTAAATGAAATGGAGATAGGCAATCTTCCAGAAAAAAAATTCAGAATAATGATAGTGAAGATGATCCAGGACCTCGGAAAAAGAATGAAGGCAAAGATCGAGAAGATGCAAGGAATGTTTAACAAAGATCTAGAAGAATTAAAGAACAAACAAACAGAGATGAACAATACAATAACTGAAATGAAAACTACACTAGAAGGAATCAATAGCAGAATAACCGAGGCAGAAGAACAGATAAGTGACCTGGAAGACAGAATGGTAGAATTCACTGCCACAGAACAGAATAAAGAAAAAAGAATGAAAAGAAATGAAGACAGCCTAAGAGACCTCTGGGACAGCATTAAACACACCAACATTCGCATTTTAAGGGTCCCAGAAGGAGAAGAGAGAGAGAAAGGACCAGAGAAAATATTTGAAGAGATTATAGTCAAAAACTTCCCAAAACATGGGAAAGGAAATAGCCACCCAAGTCCAGGAGGTGCAGAGAGTCCCATACAGGATAAACCCAAGGAGAAACACGCCTAGACACATAGTAAACAAATTGGCAAAAATTAAAGACAAAGAAAAATTATTGAAACCAGCAAGGGAAAAACGACAAATAACATACAAGGGAACTCCCATAAGGATAACAGCTGATTTCTCAGCAGAAACTCTACAAGCCAGAAGGGAGTGGCATGATATACTTAAAGTGACGAAAGGGAAGAACCTACAACCAAGATTACTCTACCCAGCAAGGATCTCATTCAGATTTGATGGAGAAATCAAAAGCTTTACAGACAAGCAAAAACTAAGAGAATTCAGCACCACCAAACCAGCTCTACAACAAATGCTAAAGGAACTTCCCTGAGTGGGAAACACAAGAGAAGAAAATGATCTACAACAACAAACCCAAAACAATTAAGAAAATGGTAATTGGAACATACATATCAATAATTACCTTAAACGTCAATGGATTAAATGCTCCAACCAAAAGACACAGGCTTGCTGAATGGATACAAAAACAACACCCATATATATGCTGTCTACAAGAGACCCACTTCAGACCTAGGGACACATACAGACTGAAACTGAGGGGATGGAAAAAGATATTCCATGCAAATGGAAATCAAAAGAAAATTGGAGTAGCAATACTCATATCAGACAAAATAGACTTTAAAATAAAGAATGTTACAAGAGACAAGGAAGGACACTATGTAATGATCAAGGGATCAATCCAAGAAGAAGATATAACAATTATAAATATATATGCACCCAACATAGGAGCACCTCAGTACATAAGGCAACTGCTAAGAATTCTAAAAGAGGAAATCGACAGTAACACAATAATAGTGGGGGACTTTAACACCTCACTTACACCAATGGACAGATCATCCAAACAGAAAATTACTAAGGAAACCCAAGCTTTAAATGACACAATAGACCAGAGAGATTTAATTGATATGTATAGGACATTCCATCCAAAAACAGCAGATTACACTTTCTTCTCAAGTGTGCACAGAACATTCTCCAGGATAGATCACATCTTGGGTCACAAATCAAGCCTCAGTAAATTTAAGAAAATTGAAATCATATCAAGCATCTTTTCTGACCACAATGCTATGAGATTAGAAATCAATTACAGGGAAAAAAAGTAAAAAACACAAACACATGGAGACTAAACAATACGTTACTAAATAACCAAGAGATCACTGAAGAAATCAAAGAGGAAATCAAAAAATACCTAGAGACAAATGACAATGAAAACATGACAATCCAAAACCTATGGGATGCAGCAAAAGCTGCTCTAAGAGGGAAGTTTATAGCTATACAAGCCTTCCTCAAGAAACAAGAGAAACCTCAAATAAACAAACTAACGTTACACCTAAAGGAACTAGAGAAAGAAGAACAAACAAAACCCAAAGTTCGAAGAAGGAAAGAAATCATAAAGATCAGAGCAGAAATAAATGAAATAGAAATAAAGAAAACAATAGCAAAGATCAATAAAACTAAAAGCTGGTTCTTTGAAAAGATAAACAAAATTAATAAACCATTAGCCAGACTCATCAAGAAAAAGAGGGAGAGGACTCAATCAATAAAATTAGAAATGAAAAAGGAGAAGTGACAACAGACACCACAGAAATACAAAGCATCATAAGAGATTACTACAAGAAAATCTATGCCAATAAAATGGAAAACCAGGAAGAAAGAGAAAATATGAACAGACCAATCACAGGTAATGAAATTAAAAGTGTGATTAAACATCTTCCAACAAACAAATGTCCAGGACCAGATGGCTTCACAGGCGAATTCTATCAAACATTTAGAGAAGAGCGAACACCCATCCTTCTCAAACTCTTCCAAAAAATTGCAGAGGAAGGAACACTCCCAAAGTCATTCTATTAGGCCACCATCACCCTGATACCAAAACCAGACCAAGATAGTACAAAAAAATAAAATTACAGACCAATATCACTGATGAATACAGATGCAAAAACCCTCAACAAAATACTAGCAAACAGAATCCAACAACACATTAAAAGGATCATACACCACGATCAAGTGGGATTTATCCCAGAGATGCAAGGATTCTTTAATATATGCAAATCAATCACTGTGATACACCATATTAACAAACTGAAGAATAAAAATCATATGATCATCTCAATAGATGCAGAAAAAGCTTTTGACAAAATTCAATACCCATTTATGATAAAAACTCTCCAGAAAGTGGGCAGAGAGGGAACCTACCTCAACATAATAAAGGCCATATACGACAAACCCACAGCAAACATCCTTCTCAATGCTGAAAAACTGAAAGCATTTCCTCTAAGATCAGGAACAAGACAAGGATGTCCACCCTTGCCGCTATTATTCAACATACTTTTGGAAATCCTAGCCACGGCAATCAGAGAAGAAAAAGAAATAAAAGGAATCCAAATTGGAAAAGAAGAAGTAAAACTGTCACTGTTAGCAGATGACATGATACTATACATAGAGAATCCTAAAGATGCCACCAGAAAGCTACTAGAGCTAATCAACGAATTTGGTAAATCTGCAGGATACAAAATTAATGCACAGAAATCTCTTGCATTCCTATACACTAATGATGAAAAATCTGAAAGAGAAATTAAGGAAACACTCCCATTTACCATCGCAACAAAAAGAATAAAATACCTAGGAATAAACCTACCTAGGGAGACAAAAGACCTGTATGCAGAAAAGTATAAGACACTGATGAAAGAAATTAAAGATAATACCAACAGGTGGAGAGATATACCATGTTCTTGGATTGGAAGAATCAATATTGTGAAAATGACTATACTACCCAAAGCAATCTACAGATTCAATGCAATCCCTATCAAATTACCAATGGCATTTTTTACAGAACTAGAACAAAAAATCTTAAAATTTGTATGGAAACACAAAAGACCCCGAATAGCCAAAGCAGTCTTGAGGGAAAAAACGGAGCTGGAGGAATCAGATTCCCTGACTTCAGACTATACTAGAAAGCTACAGTAATCAAGACAGTATGGTACTTGCACAAAAACAGAAATATAGATCAATGGAACAGGATAGAAAGCCCAGAGAAAAACCAACGCACCTATGGACAACTAATCTATGACAAAGGAGGCAAAGATATACAATGGAGAAGAGACAGTCTCTTCAATAAGTGGTGCTGGGAAAACTGGACAGCTATATGTAAAAGAATGAAATTAGAACACTTCCTAACACCATACACAAAAATAAACTCAAAATGGATTAGGGACCTAAATGTGAGACCAGGCAGTATAAAACTCTTAGAGGAAAACATAGGAAGAACATTCTTTGACATAAATCACAGCAAGATCTTTTTTGACCCACCTCCTAGAGTAATAGAAATAAAAACAGAAATAAACAAATGGGCCCTAATGAAACTTAAAAGCTTTTGCACAGAAAAGGAAACCATAAACAAGATGAAAAGACAACCCTCAGAATGGGAGAAAATATTTGCAAATGAATCATCGGACAAAGGATTAATCTCCAAAATATATAAACAGCTCATGCAGCTCAATATTAAAAAAACAAACAACCCAATCCAAAAATGGGCAGAAGACCTAAATAGACATTTCTCCAAAGAAGACATACCGATGGCCAAGAAGCACATGAAAAGCTGCTCAACATCACTAATTATTAGAGAAATGCAAATCAAAACTACAATGAGGTAACACCTCACACCAGTTAGAATGGGCAACATCAGAAAATCTACAAACAACAAATGCTGGAGAGGGTGTGGAGAAAAGGGAACCCTCTTGCACTGTTGGTGGGAATGTAAATTGATACAGCCACTATGGAGAACAGTATGGAGGTTCCTTAAAAAACTAAAAATAGAATTACAATATGACCCAGCCATCCCACTACTGGGCATATACCCAGAGAAAACCATAATTCAAAAAGAGTCCTGTACCACAATGTTCATTGCAGCACTATTTACAATAGCCAGGTCATGGAAGGAACCTAAATGCCCATCGACAGACGAATGTATAAAGAAGTTGTGGTACATATATACAATGGGATATTACTCAGCCATAAACAGGAACTAAACTGGGTCATTTGTAGAGACGTGGATGCATCTAGAGACTGTCATACAGAGTGAAGTAAGTCAGAAAGAGAAAAACAAATATCCTATATTAACGCATATATGTGGAACCTAGAAAGTGGTACAGATGAACCGGTTTGCAGAGCAGAAATTGAGACACAGAAGTAGAGAAAAAACATATGGACACCAAGGGGGGAAAGCAGCGGGGGGTGTGGATTGGGGTGTGATGAATTGGGCGATTGGGATTGACATGTATACACTGATGTGTATAAAATGGATGACTAATAAGAAAAAAAAACTGTGAAAAACACAAACACATGGAGGATAAACAATTTGTTACTAAACAACCAAAGGATCACTGAAGAAATCAGGGGAAATCAAAATATATCTAGAGACAAATGATCCAACAAAAGCACAACAATCCAAAATCTATGGGACACAGCAAAAGCAGTTTTAAGTGGGAAGTTTATAGCAATATACTCTTACCTCAGGAAACAAGAAAAATCTCAAATAAACAACCTAACCTTACACCTAAAGCAACTAGAGAAAAAAGAACAAACAAAACCCAAAGAAAGTAGAAGGAAATAAATCATAAATATCAGAGCAGAAATAAGAAAAGATAAACATCATTGATAAACTTTTAGCCAGAGTCATCAAGAAAAGAAAGAGAGAGGGATCAAATCAATAAAATTAGAAATGAAAAAGGAGTAGTTACAACAGACACAGTAGAAATACAAAGGATTATAAGACACTACTACAAGCAACTATGCAACTATACGCCAATAAAATGGACAACCTAGAAGAAATGCACAAATTCTTAGAAGGGTACAATCTTCCAAGACTGAAACAGGAAGAAATAGAAAATATGAACAGACCAATCACAAGTAATGAAATTGAATCTGTGATTTAAATACTCCCAAGAAAAAGTCCAGGGCCAGATGGCTTCACAGGTGAATTCTATCAAACATTTAGAGAAGACTTAACACTAATCCTTCAGAAAATATTCCAAAAAATTGCAGATGAAGAAACACTCCCAATCTTACTCTATGAGGTCCCCTCAGGCTGATAAGAAAACCAGACAAAGATACCACAAAAAAGAAAATTACAGGCCAATATCACTGATGAACACAGATGCAAACACCCTCAACAAAATACTAGCAAACCCAATCCAACAATACATTAAAAGGATCATACACCATGATCAAGTGGGATTTATCCCAGGGATGCAAGGATTTTTCAATATATGCAAATCAGTCAATGTGATACACCATATTAACAAATTGAAGAATAAAAACCATATGATCATCTCAATAGATGCAGAAAAAGCTTTTCACAAAATTCAACACCCATTTATGATAAAAACTCTCCAGAAAGTGGGCATAGAGGGAACATACCTCAACATAATAAAGGCCATGTACGACAAACGCACAGCTAACCTCATACTCAACAGTGAAAAGTTAAAGCATTCCCTCTAAGATCAGGAACAAGGCAAAGATGTCCATTGTCACCACTTTTATTCAACATAGTTTTGGACGTCCTAGCCACAGCAATCATAGAAGAAAAAGAAAAGGAATCCAATCACTGTTTGCAGATGACATGATACTATACAAAGAAAATTCTAAAGACACTACCATGAAACTACTAGAGCTCGTCAATGATTTCAGTAAAGTTGTAGGATACAAAATCAACACACAGAAATCTGTTGCATTTCTATACACTAACAACAAAAGCTCAGAAAGGGAAATTAAGGAAACAATTTCATTTACCATCACATCAAAAATAATAAAATACCTAGGAATAAACCTACCCAAGGTGGTAAAAGAACTGTACTCAGAAAACTATAAGACTCTGATGAAAGAAATCAAAGATGACACAAACATTTGGAAAGATATACTGTGTTCTTGGACTGAAAGAATCAATATTGTCAAAATGACTATACTACCCAGGGCAATCTACAGATTCAGTGCAATCCCTATCAAATTACCAATGGCATTTTTCACAGAACTAGAACAAAATATTTTTTAACTTGTATGGAGACAAAAAAGACCCTGAATAGCCAAAGAAATCTTGAGAAAGAAAAACAGAGCTAGAGGAATCAGGTGCCCTGACTTCAGACTATACTACAAAGCTACAGTCATCAAAACCATATGGTAGTGGCACAAAAAGAGACATATGGATCAATGGAAACGGATAGAAAGCTCAGAAATAAACCCACCCACCTCTGTGCAATTAATCTATGACAAAGGAGGCAAGACTATACAATGGAGAAAAGACAGTCTGTTCAATAAATAGTGCTGGGAAAACTGAACAGCTACATGTTAAAAAATGAAGTTAGAACATTCTTTAACACCATACACAAACATAAAAACCTAAATGTAAGGCCAGATACTATAAAACTCTTAGAGGAACACTCTTTGACATAAATCGCAGCAATATCTTTTTCAATCCATCTCCTAGAGTAATGGAAATAAAAACAAAAATAAACAAATGGGACCTAATTAAACTCAAAAGCTTTTGCACAGCAAAGGAAACCATAAGCAAAACGAAAATACAACCTCAGAATGGGAGAAAATATTTCCAAATGATGAGACTATCAAGGGATTAATCTCCAAAATTTACAAACAGCTCATGCAGCTCAATATCAAAAAAACAAGCAACCCAATAAAAAAAAAGGGCAGAAGACCTAAATAGACATTTCTCCAAAGAAGACATACAGATGGCCAAGAGACACGTGAAAAGATGCTCAACGTCGCTAATTATTAGAGAAAAGCAAATCAAAACCCCAATGAAGTATCACCTCACACCGGTTAGAATGGGCATCATCAGAAAATATACAAACAACAGATGCTGGAAAGGGTGTGGAGAAAAGGGAACCCTCCTTACACTGTTGGTGGGAATGTAAATTGATACAGCCACTATGGAGAACAGTATGGAAGTTCCTTAAGAAAGAAATAATAGAGCTACCATATGATCCAGCAATTTCACTCCTGGGCATATGTCCAGAGAAAAACATGGTTCGAAAGGATACATGCACCCCAGTGTTCACTGCAGCGCTGTTTACAATAGCCAAGACATGGAAGCAAACTAAATGTCCATTGACAGATGAATGAATAAGAAGATGTGGTACATATATTCAATGGAATATAATTCAGCCATTAAAAGGAATGAAATAATGTTATTTGCAGCAACATGGATGGACCTGGAAATTCTTATACTAAGTGCAGTAAATCAGACAGAGAAAGACAATTATTATATATTGCTTACATGTGGAATCTAAAAATAATGATACAAATGAACTTATTTACAAAACAGAAACAGACTCACAGACTTAGAAAATGAACTTATGGTTACCAGAGGGGAGAAGGATGGGGTGGGGGGAGGGATAGATTGGGAGATTGGGATTGTCATGAACACACTGCTATACTTTAAAAACATAACCAACAAGACCTACCTACCATATAGCACAGGGAATTCTGCTCAATAATCTGTGATAACCTAAACAGGAATAGAATTTGAAAAAGAATAGATACCTGTATATGTATAACTGAATCACTTTGCTGTACACCTGAAACTAACACAACATTGTTAATCAACTACACTCCAATATAAAATTAAAAATTTAAAAAGTAAAATAAAAACAAGGAATAAAAAAACCAAATATATTACAACAAATTGGACAACCTATAAGAAATGGACAAGTTTCTAAAACGTACAGCTCACCAAAACTGAATCAAGAAGAAATAGATATTCTGAACAAATTGATCACTAGAAGTGAAATAGACCTGTAATTTAAAAAACTCCCTGGAAACAAAAGTCCAGGACTGGATGGCTTCACTGGGGAATTCTGCCAAACATGCAAAAAGAATGTATATCAATCCTTCTCAAACTTTTCCGAAAGATTGAAGAGGAGGGAACACTCCCAAAGTCATTCTATGAAGCCACCATCACCCTGATGCCAAAACCCGACAAAGACAATACCAAAATAGAAAATCACAGACCATATCTTTGAAGAATATAGATGCAAAAATTCTCAAAAAAACATTAGCAAACTGAATCCAGCAACACATAAAAAAGATCATACACTATAATCAAGGTGGATTCATCCCAGGGTCACAAGGATCATTCAACATATGCAAATCAATCAATTTGATACACCACATCAACAAATGCAATGACAAAACCACACGATCATCTCAATAGACGCAGAAGAAGCATTTGACAAAATTCAACATCCATTCATGATATTAAAAAAAAAAAAACTCTTACGAAAGTGGGTATACAGGGAACATATCTCAACATAATAAAAGCTATTTAGGACAACCTTACAGCCAACATAATACTCAATAGTGAAATGTTTAAAACCTTCCTGCTAAAATCTAGAGCAAGACAAGGAAGCCCACCCTCACCACTTCTACTCAACATAGTATTGGAAGTCCTAGTCACAGCAATCAGGTGAGAAAAAGAAAGAAAACGTATCCAAATTGGAAGGGAAGAGGTAAAATTGTCATTATACATAGATAATGTGATACTATGTTAGAAAATCCTAAAGACGCCACACAAAAATGACTAGAACTGAAAATCAAATTCAGCAATGTAGCAGAATATAAGATTAACATACAGAAACCTGTTGCATTTCTTTATGCTAACAATGAAAGGGAAGGGAAAGTAAAAAACAATCACTTTTATAATCACATCAAAAAGAATGAAATGCTTAGGAACAAACCTGAAAAAGTAGGTGAAAGACATATGCTGAGAACTATAAAGCACTGATAAAGACAACAGAAGATGATTTAAAGAAATGGAAAGATATCCCATGCTCTTGCTCCACACAAAGGAATGCTACTCAGCCATAAAAGAGAATGAAATCATGCCATCCGCAGCAACATGGATGGACTAGAGATTATCATACTAAGTGAAGTAAGTCAGACAGAGAAGAATTCCATATAATATCACTTATATGTAGAATCTAAAGTATGATACAAATGAACTTATTTACAAAACCAAAACAGACTCATAGACATAAAAAACTAACTTATGGTTACCAAAGGGGAAAAGGGGTGGGGGAAGGATAAATTAGGGGTTTGGGATTAGCAGGTATAAACTACTATAAATAAAATAGATAAACAACAAGTCCTATTGTATAGCACGGGGAACTATATTCAATATATTGTAATAATCTACAATGGAAAAGAATAGGAAGAAAAAATATATATAGATATAAATGCATAACTGCATCACTTTGCTGTACACCGGACACTAACACAACACTGTAAATCAACTATACTTCAGTTAAAAACACAAAACCAAATAACTACCAACAAGTCCCTCTTCACAACACCAGATCAGTGTTTTCCATCATCTGAACGCAACTTCAAACTACACAAGTAAACTCAGATTTGTGACACCCAATCATTTCAGAGAAAATAATTTTTCTTTTCTGCAAGCCAGTGTTGTATAAGTTTTGGTATACTGTAAATCATCATGTTCACGTCCTACAGTAACCAGAGATTTCATAAACCACTTGCAACCCTAAAATAGGTGTTTGTTGTTGTTGTTTTTAGCTTTCTGTGAATGGAATTACTCATTAACACACTTATCCTTTTTGGATTTTTTTTTTTTTTTTTACTTTTAGCTTTTATGTACATTTTTAAGACTACAGTACATACAAATGTATGAGTGTGATTTATTGCTGTTTTCAGTAGATGGTAATTGAGGTGATGTTAGATGTGGTTTTTTCCTCCTGTTCTATGGGGAAAAGTTTGATGAAGAACCTATTAACATGGGCAGATTGTATGGGCTATTTTATCACGTATAAGAGAGCTGACCTTCAGACTAAGTCCCCCATTAGTCACTCTGCCACCTGGGCCAGTGGAAGGAAACGTGGACACTGGAGCCAACAGACTTGGGTTTGAATCCTGACTGCACAGCTACCCCTGAGTGATCTGTGTCACCAACAAAGCCTCTGAGTCTTAAATGTCCTTGTCTATAGAACCAGGTATAATACTATTCTGCAGGATTTAAGATTTAATATGGTATTGCATGTGAAGAACAGGTTACTTGGAACCACTCTTATAAATATTGGCATTTGCTTCCCCTTTTGCTTATTTGTTCCATAAAGCCGGGCTGTTCAAACCTCCACATTATTTATTCTGCTAGCCAAAAGTTAGAATCACAAACTGCACTTAAACATACGAATACTGGGGCTTCCCTGGTGGCGCAGTGGTTGGGAGTCTGCCTGCCAATGCTAGGGGATGCGGGTTCGAGCCCTGGTCTGGGAAGATCCCACATGCCGCGGAGCGGCTGGGCCCGTGAGCCACAACTACTGAGCCTGCACGTCTGGAGCCTGTGCTCCGCAACAGGAGAGGCCGCGATAGTGAGAGGCCCGCACACCGCGATGAGGAGTGGCCCCCGCTCGCCGCAACTAGAGAAAGCCCTCGCGCAGAAACGAAGACCCCACACAGCCAAAAATAAATAAATAAATAAATAAATAAACAAATTTATAAAAACATAAGAATATTGCATTTCTTAAAAACAAATGTCTTAATTCCAGCTGGTGTCAAACTCAATAGACTATTTGTCCTACATTTTCCCCAGCAACAAAGTTCGTTTCAATACCATCCGCAGCACACGGATATCCCAGGAATCTAAAGAATCCATCTAGAAGCCAATTACTATTGTCCCAACCAAGGAGATGCAAAAGCAGCTAGAGGAGCTTGAAAGCAGAGGAAAACATCTTGTCCATGGCACATGATTACCTTTAACAACCAGCTCCTGTTTCAAATTCAGCTTCCTCTGCCCTCAGCTGTAGCTCCCAAATAGCAACACACTGGGGGTTAGGACCTCAACAGAACTTTTGTGGGGGTCACAAACATTTAGTTCACAAAATCTGCACTTACCTGGATCTCCCTGTCTTGCTGTCATCATCACAGCACCTTCAAGACCCTCACTGGAGACTAGGGCCAGGAGGCCAAGAATGGTCCAGGGCACACCTCTCATACTCCAGGAGCTTACAGCCTAGTGGAGAGAAGATTGGGTACTTATTAAATACTTATTAATATCAACAGCTACCATTTATTGAGAACTTACTATATGGCACCCTTAGCACTACTTTAAATGCAAAGCCTGCACCAACTCACTTAATCCCCACGACAACTCTGAGATGATCACTGGCATTTTACAAATGAGGAAACTGAGTGAGGCACCGAGAGATTAAGAAGCTTACACAGACCTAATCAGATTTATAAGCTTTTGCACAGCAAAGGAAACCAGTGGAATGGAAGAAAGTATTTGCAAACACTGCAACTGACAAGGGCTTAATTTCCAAAAAATACAAACAGCTCATACAACTCAATAACAAAAAAACAACCCAATCAAAAAATGGGCAGAAGACCTAAATAGACTTTTCTCTAAAAAAGACATACAGATGGCCAATAGGCACATGGAAAAGATGTTCAACATCGCTAATTATTAGAGAAAGGCAAATCACAACTACAAAGGTGTATAATCTGACACTAGTCAGAATGGTCATCATGAAAAAGTCTACAAATAATAAATGCTGGATGGGTGTGGAGAAGAAGGAACCCTCCTACACTGTTGTCGGGAATGTAAATTTGTGCAGCCACTATGGAGAACAGAATGGAGTTTCCTTAATAAACTAAGAATACAGTTACCATATGATATGGTAATCCATATTACCATATGGATTATGGCAATAATCCCACTCTTGGGCATATATCCGGAGAAAACTCTAATTTGAAAAGATACATACACCCCAATGCTCATAACTGCACTATTTACAATAGTCAAGACATGGAGAAACAGGAAACATCTCGAATAAACAACCTAACCTTGCACCTAAAGCAATTAGAGAAAGAAGAACAAAAAAACCCCAAAGCTAGCAGAAGGAAAGAAATCATAAAGATCAGATCAGAAATAAATGAAAAAGAAATGAAGGAAACAATAGCAAAAATCAATGAAACTAAAAGCTGGTTCTTTGAGAAGATAAACAAAATTGATAACCATTAGCCAGACTCATCAAGAGAAAAAGGGAGAAGACTCAAATTAATAGAATTAGAAATGAAAAAGGAGAAGTAACCACTGACACTGCAGAAATACAAACGATCATGAGAGATTACTACAAGCAACTCTATGCCAATAAAATGGACAACCTGGAAGAAATGGACACATTCTTAGAAATGAACAACCTTCCAAGACTGAACCAGGAAGAAATAGAAAATATGAACAGACCAATCACAAGCACTGAAATTGAAACTGTGATTAAAAATCTTCCAAAACACAAAAGCCCAGGACCAGATGGCTTCACAGGTGAATTCTATCAAACATTTAGAGAAGAGCTAACACCTATCCTTCTCAAACTCTTCCAAAATATTGCAGAGGGAGGAACACTCCCCAACTCATTCTACGAGGCCACCATCACCCTGATACCAAAACCAGGCAAAGATGTCACAAAGAAAGAAAACTACAGGCCAATATCACTGATGAACATAGATGCAAAAATCCTCAACAAAATACTAGCAAACAGAATCCAACAGCACATTAAAAGGATTATACACCATGATCAAGTGGGGTTTATTCCAGGAATGCAAGGATTCTTCAATATACGCAAATCAATCAACGTGATACATCATATTAACAAATTGAAGGAGAAAAACCATATGATCATCTCAATAGATGCAGAGAAAGCTTTCGACAAAATTCAACACCCATTTATGATAAAAGCCCTGCAGAAAGTAGGCATAGAGGGAACTTTCCTCAACATAATAAAGGCCGTATATGACAAACCCACAGCCAACATTGTCCTCAATGGTGAAAAACTGAAACCATTTCCACTAAGATCAGGAACAAGACAAGGTTGCCCACTCTCACCACTATTATTCAACATAGTTTTGGAAGTGTTAGCCACAGCAATCAGAGAAGAAAAAGAAATAAAAGGAATCCAAATCGGAAAAGAAGAAGTAAAGCTGTCACTGTTTGCAGATGACATGATACTATACATAGAGAATCCAAAAGATGCTACCAGAAAACTACTAGAGCTAATCAATGAATTTGGTAAAGTAGCAGGATACAAAATTAATGCACAGAAATCTCTTGCATTCCTGTATACTAATGATGAAAAATCTGAAAGTGAAATTAAGAAAACACTCCCGTTTACCATTGCAACAAAAAGAATAAAATATCTAGGAATAAACCTACCTAAGGAGACAAAAGACCTGTATGCAGAAAATTATAGGACACTGATGAAAGAAATTAAAGATGATACAAATAGATGGAGAGATAAACCATGTTCTTGGATTGGAAGAATCAACATTGTGAAAATGACTCTGCTACCCAAAGCAATCTACAGATTCAATGCAATCCCTATCAAACTACCACTGGCATTTTTCACAGAACTAGAACAAAAAATTTCACAATTTGTATGGAAACACAAAAGACCCCGAATAGCCAAAGCAATCTTGAGAACGAAAAATGGAGCTGGAGGAATCAGGCTCCCTGACTTCAGACTATATTACAAAGCTACAGTAATCAAGACAGTTTGGTACTGGCACAAAAACAGAAATATAGATCAATGGAACAGGATAGAAAGCCCAGAGATAAGCCCACGCACATATGGTCACCTTATCTTTGATAAAGGAGGCAAGCATATACAGTGGAGAAAAGACAGCCTCTTCAATAAGTGGTGCTGGGAAAATTGGACAGGTACATGTAAAAGTATGAAATTAGAACACTCCCTGACACCATACACAAAAATAAACTCAAAATGGATTAAAGACCTAAGTGTAAGGCCAGACACTATCAAACTCTTAGAGGAAAACATAGGCAGAACACTCTATGACATAAATCACAGCAAGATCCTTTTTGACCCATCTCCTAGAGAAATGGAAATAAAAACACAAATAAACAAATGGGACCTAATGAAACTTAAAAGCTTTTGCACAGCAAAGGAAACCATAAACAAGACCAAAAGACAACCCTCAGAATGGGAGAAAATATTTGCAAATGAAGCAACTGACAAAGGATTAATCTCCAAGATTTACAAGCAGCTCATGCAGCTCAATAACAAAAAAACAAACAACCCAATCCAAAAATGGGCAGAAGACCTAAATAGACATTTCTCCAAAGAAGATATACAGATTGCCAACAGACACATGAAAGAATGCTCAACATCATTAATCATTAGAGAAATGCAAATCAAAACTACAATGAGGTATCATCTCACACCGGTCAGAATGGCCATCATCAAAAAATCTAGAAACAATAAATGCTGGAGAGGGTGTGGAGAAAAGGGAACCCTCTTGCACTGTTGGTGGGAATGTAAATTGATACAGCCACTATGGAGAACAGTATGGAGGTTCCTTAAAAAACTAAAAATAGAACTACCATACGACCCAGCAATCCCACTACTGGGCATATACCCTGAGAAAACCATAATTCAGAAAGAGTCATGTACCAAAATATTCATTGCAGCTCTGTTTACAATAGCCAGGACATGGAAGCAACCTAGGTGTCCATCATCGGATGAATGGATAAAGAAGATGTGGCACATATATACAATGGAATATCACTCAGCCATAAAAAGAAATGAAATGGAGGTGTTTGTAATGAGGTGGATGGAGTTAGAGTCTGTCATACAGAGTGAAGTAAGTCAGAAAGAGAAAAAGAAATACAGTATGCTAACACATATATATGGAATCTAAGAAAAAAAAAAAAAAAGGTCATGAAGAACCTAGTGGCAAGATGGGAATAAAGACACAGACCTATGAGAGAATGGACTTGAGGATATGGGGAGGGGGAGGGGTGAGATGTGACAGGGTGAGAGAGTGTCATGGACATATATACACTACCAAATGTAAAATAGATAGCTAGTGGGAAGCAGCCGCATAGCACAGGGAGATCAGCTCGGTGCTTTGTGACCACCTAGAGGGGTGGGATAGGGAGGGTGGGAGGGAGGGAGATGCAAGAGGGAAGAGATATGGGAACATATGTATATGTATAACTGATTCACTTTGTTATAAAGCAGAAGCTAACACACCATTGTAAAGTAATTATACTTCAATAAAGATGTTTAAAAAAAAAAAAAAAAAAGACATGGAAGCAACCTAAATGTCCATCAACAGATGAATGGATAAAGATGTGGTATATACACAACAGAATACTACTCAGCCTTAAAAAAGAATGAAATAATGTCATTTGCAGCAACATCCATGGACCTAGAGATGATCATACTAAGTGAAGTATAGTCAGACAGAGAAAGACAGTAATTCCATGATATCGCTTATATGTGGAATCTAACATATGATACAAATGAACTCATTTACAAAACAGAAACAGACTCACAGACATAGAGAACAAACTTATGGTTACCAAAGGGAAAGGGGGGCTAAATTAGGAGTTTGGGATTAACTTTAAAAAACAAAAAAGAAGCTTGCACAGTCACAGACTTTGAAAATGATAAAGCCGGGATTCAAACCTTGCTCCATCTGTGGTCTTCTTCCAACACGAAAGAGCACGGAAGTTCAGAGATCGACTTTCTGGCTCAGAGCCTGCCCCCACGGGGTGCTGAGCACGTTCCTCTATCACTCTGAGCCTGGACTTCTTCATCGTTAAATGGGCATGATTGCCACCACATGGAACTGCTGCAGGAATTAAAGGCTACAGGTGAACGTACTTGGTGAGTATCAACGTCCTTGGTGAGGACTGCGGACCACGGGGGCTCCTTTCTGCCCCAGAGGTAAGCGCTTTGGGAGTTCCAACAGCAGAAGTACACACTTGGTTGAGCTGATGGAAGGGAAGCCTGGGGTGGTGGGAGGGGGCTTCTGCAGGTGGCGGAGCAGGATTTTTCGCAGGAAGGGAAGTCAGGGAGATACTCTCCAGCGGAAGAGCTCCCGGGGAGGGGAGGAACGGTGGGAGCAGGGAGCGCCCAGTTGCTGTGGCTCTGCCCCGGTGTCAGTGCCCCACGGGGGTGCAGCTCATGGGGAGAGGCTGGGCTCGGTGGGTCCACACCTGTTGGGCATCTGCGCTTGGGTGATCTGGGTGAGGTTGGGCAGCAACTGGCTCTGGACGGAGGGCAAAGCCCAGGCCCGTGTTCCCTGCAGCCCAGGAGCCAGGAGCTCATTAGAGGAGGGAAGGAGCAATTACCTGCAAACTTCAGAAGGCAAAAGACCAGAAGGAGCGGGGGCAGGGGGAGGGTGGTTCTCTACCTGGGGCCCGGCAGCGTGCCAGGACGCAGAGGGGATGAACGGAAGATGGAGACAGCTTCCGGGGTCACTGGCTGATGTCAGGACGGGGTCAGTCAATCAACCAGGTGGCCCGGAAAGCTGGGGAGAGTGGCTTAGGCTTGATATGACCTGTAATGGGGAGCCCTGGGGAATCTGGAGCAAGGGAGGGGCAGGCTTCAAAGGGAGGAAGGGGCTGCTGGTAACTGGATGGGCGGGGCTTGAGCGGGAGGGAAGGAAACCCCAGGGGTGGCTGTGCCCTCTATCCAGGGCGGTGCTGTCAGATAGAAATATAATGCCAAGCCCCTGTGTAATTTACAGTTGTCTGATAGCCCATTAGAAACAGCAAAAGAGGTGAAATTAATTCTGATTATGTATTTAACCCAATATACCAGAAAGATTTATCATTTCTACATGAAATCAATGTAAACATCATTATTGAGATAACTCACATTTCTCTGGTGTTAAGTCTTCGAGGTCAGGAGTGTATCTCAGCCAGGACACAGGGATTCAGACTAGCCGCATTCCTGGGGTCACAGGTGGCTCGTGGCTGCAGCATGGGACAGCACGGGTCTAGAGTGAGGAAAAGTTGGGGTGAAGTGGACTGCAGATGTGGCCCTTCCCAGGTTTCCGTCCTGTGCCCTTTTTAGCACCGCCACCGGCTGGAGGGCTGTGCTGTCCTTTGACCACGAGCTGTGAGCAAGGAAGTGCCCCTGGCCAGCCTCTTCTCTGCTCTGCAGAGCCCTGGGCCAGGCTGGTCTCCACTGCATACCCCGAGTTCAACGTTAGCCCTGGATTTCTCAGGGATAGCCCAAGAGAAAGGAGTTGTTTTTAGAAAATTAACTTCTCTGAAGCGCTCCCATCTTCTGAGGGCTGGGGTGGGCTGAGGAAGTGGGTTTTGAGTCCGCGGTAGCTGCTCCAACCCCGTTAACGCGGGAGGTGGCGTTGGAGATTTGACTTGGGAGCTCCAGCTGACGGCAGAGGAGGCTAATTTATCAATAAAACTGGAGCTGGTTGTTACAGGTTACCAGGTGCCATGGATAAGAAGTTTTCCTCTGCTTTCAAGCTCCTCCTCTTAGCTGCTCTTGCATCTCCTTGATTTGGGAGAAAAAGAATTGGCTTCCAGGCGATTCTTTTACGTTCCTGGGGTATTGGTGTGCTGTGGAGGGTATGAAACAAATTTTGGCGCTGGGCAACTCTGGGTTTGAGTTTCAGCGTTACGACCCCGAGAGAGCTGGGTCATCTTCCTGCCCCTCAGTTTCCTTATCTGCGACGTGGGAACAGGAGTACATATGATTGGAGGGTTTATTCAAAGGATAAAATGGGAGAGAAAGTGTGTGAAGCTCTTCACCTGGGACATGAGGGCTCCACAGATGGGAAATGATTTATGGGTCCCAATTACTGTCATGGCCATCGCTATTCACGGAGCAGGGCCTGGGCTGAGTTTGTGGTTTGGGTCGGGAGAAGCGACAGGAGAAGGATATGGGGGGACGAGGAGGGGTGCACGGAGGGATGTCTCCTTACCAAAGCCAGTCTGAAAGGGGGTCTCTGAGGGATGAAGGTGGAGCCAGAGGCCTCCAGAT
This sequence comes from Eubalaena glacialis, assembly GCF_028564815.1. NCBI lineage: Eukaryota > Metazoa > Chordata > Mammalia > Artiodactyla > Balaenidae > Eubalaena > Eubalaena glacialis. Next base: position 79,113,494 of record NC_083722.1, on the reverse strand, counting down.
GGATAGGGCCTGAGTGCGGGAGGCCCGGGGGCTCGTCCTGGGCTGGCAGGCGAGCAGCTCTCCGGCCACAACTGTGAACTCTGTCTGGGGGTCATGTTCTTCCCCACAGGTTTCCAGCTCCACCTCCCACATCCAGAGTTACCCAAACATTTTCCAAACCAGCCTGACCCCTTTCTAATGTATTCCAGATGCACTTGCAAGAAATTGGAAAAATGCAGAGCCAAGTGGGAAGTTGCACGTTTAGAGCACCAGGTTGGGCCCAAAGATTTTGCCCAGTGGGTACCCGGCGCCAGGGGACGCGTTGCCTCTGTTCCTCCTCCTCCCGCATCTCCCCCAGGAGAAGTCTTCCACAGCCCCTTCCCAGAGGCCCCATTTAGAGCTGCCCTTGGCGAGGCAGGGTTTGTCTCGGGCATGCACATTGACCCTCAGACCCATCAGTAGGGCTTGGGGTCACTCATTTTCTGAATATTTATTGAGCACCTACTATGATTTGCTTTGTATATATTTTTTAATTGAGATAAAATTGACATGTAACACTGTATTCATTTCAGGGTACTCTATTGATGATTAATGATTTATAAAAACAGTTTTGATCTCACAAACTCCCTGAAAGGATCTAAAGGACCTCCCGGGGGTCCAGGGATCACACCTTGGGAACAATGTCTTTAAAGGAAAAGTACATGGGTTGATGAGAGCTTCAAACAAGGCAACATGACCCAGCTAGGGGACAAGAGAGTAGATTAAAAAGGAGGACATGGGCAAAGCATGTACAAATGCCCAGTGGTGAGGAATAGCATGATACCCTAGAGGGACTGAAGGAAATACGAATTCTCTGTCTGGGGTATACTGGGGCAGCTGCAAGTCACCCCACCCCTTAAATTCCTGTCACTAAAAATTGATCGAGCTGCTGTGACATGCCAAGTACAGAGCTCATCTCTTCCCTCCTGGAGCTGACAGTCTGGGAGAGGGACAGGATATGCTTATTCCCATCCAGCATTACTGTGATATGTGCAGAGATTGGGGTGCTGGGTTTGATATGTGTGTGTGCAGGAGGGGCACAAATGTCAGATTTGGAAAGTCAAGGTGGCAGGGAGGCTTAAGTTCAGTCTTGAAGGGTGAGTAGGGGTGATCCAGGCGCAGGGGATGGTGTGTCTGTACCAAGCTGAAGGACAGCAGGGCTCAAAGGTCTGGAAGCAAGAGACAGCATGGGCTTTGGTGGGAATGGGAAAGGTGCACCGTGGAGGGGTGGGGAGACTGGGAAGGGTGATGGCCATTCAGTGCAGTGTGCGGACCAGACCAGTCGACTCTGAGCTCTAAACCCACTGTGGTTTGTTGTTAAGATCACAGGCTAAATTCTAAGCCATGACTCCGTATTTTGTGGGTAAGTCACTTTATCTCTTTGGACCAGGTTATAGAGGCTATACTGGTTGGAGTTTAGGAACACAGATTCTGGAGTCTGTCTGCCTGGGCTCAGATCCTAGGTCTGCTATAAACTACCTGTGTCACCTTGGATCAGTCACTCAACCTCTCTGTGACTTAGCTCCTCCTCCCTATAATAGGAATAATGCTAGTACCTACCACATATGATTACTGTAGGGAATCAGTGGTTATATGTAGAGTTATAGGACTTAAGTATTACTCTTGACAAATTCCTCATCCCCAAGAGGGATACTCATCCCAGCTTACCCACTTCAGGTGATGCTGTGGAAAGCGTAGCATCTTAGCATTGGCAGCAGCCCTGGGGGTTTATCTGGCTCAGAGTCCCATGTGGTTCAGGTGACCTCCAGTGTCCCTGACCATCCGCCCATCCTGGACAAGTGGCTGTTTGTGCTCGTGCATGCCCTGTGACAGAGTTGAGAGAACAGGTACTCAAGTGGATGCCCTTCATTCCTGGGAAGAAAACCAGAGGGAGAAATGGAGTCAGAAAAGTGCAAACCTAACATCTATATCCCTTTCTTCCACTTTAGGGAAAGTGATGCAAGTGTGTTTCAACCAAAAAAGAGAAAACCTTCCTCTAGATCTCTATCAGTTCTCTAAAGCACATAGCTGAGCGAGAGCCGAGCAAATCAGCCACGAGAATGGAATGAACTGGAAGATCAGCTGTAACGTAATCCAGCTCCGAAGATGGGAAAAGCCACCAGAAGGAAGAAAAATAATGCAGATGGGGTGGACAAGCTCTGTTGCTCTAAATGACGCTGGTCCTGTAGCTTCAGAGCACACAGCTGTCACTTATGGTGAAGGGTACAGACCCCTCCTAACCCTGCCTGCCGCTGGGCTGGGGTCCAGGCTGGACACAGCCCTTCCATTCCAGTAACACTTGCTTCTGTGGGATCTGAAAAAAGCGGGGCCCTCCCAGGCATTGGCTGTGTTGGTCACCCAACTCGCTCTTTTGAGAGCAGGTTCATCCAATGGTGGATTATGGAATGAGGAGCCAGGCCTTCTCTCACTGGCCTTCTGGGCTGCTGAGACCCCTGGGCAGAGATGCATTCATGTTACCGAACCAAACTTGGGTCTGCTTGCCCGTGTGCAGTAAAGCCAATAAAGCCAAAAAAAGGATTATTTTTTCGAGTCACATATGGCTTCTTTGACCCCATCAAATAACTTTATTCACACAAACGTCCCTAATTTACAAAGCCTCAGTCATTCATACACATTAGGGGGATATCTACAGTATTCAAGGAACTTAAATATAATGTATCCTACCAGCCCAAGTAAACCAAGTACCAAAAATATTCATGTATAAAGTTGTTCACACATAGGTCCTAGATTACCAGCTTCTGTGCAAAAAGAGAAAATAAAGCAAAATAGATTTATTACCTAGCCTTTGAAACTAACCTTGTGCCTGGGTTAAAAGTTTCCTTACACCCAAGCTGGTCTTTCAATAAAGTGAAGCTTTATGGTAATGTGTCAGTACAAGAACAGGCGGCCCATGCTCAAAAACCCCCAACTCCCATAAGGGTTTCAGCAAAGCTTTTTTAAAGGCCAGTTGAGGGAGGGGCATCCTAGGGTATGTGCGTGCACAGTTCTTTGATTGGTTCATGGTGAGGTAACAGGGCGGTGTCACAGGGGTTAACATTATCAATCCTTAGGCACCAGTAGGTCTGGGGGCTACGTGCTCATGGTCATCAAGTAGTTAATTTCTTCCATTTGTTGGTGGTTTAGCATCTGAAAAACTCAGGAAATGTGCATTAGATACCATTATCTAGGTACTTCAGGGAGGAGCTAAAGCAGAGGACATGGGGGAGGGGTCTGTCCCCGGAAGGCCCCATAGGGTCCTGCTCGGTTATATTCAGTCCTCCGTCAGCCCCGAGATGCAGCTTCTGGTCTCCCTGCACCGAATGACCCACCCACCATGGCTTCTTTTTCCCTGCTCATCCCCATGGCTTCGTTTCGAAGGACAACCTTGTTATATGATGGAAAGAATGCCTACTGTGCCTTCCTGAGGCTTGTTTTACGACAACACTCAAAGGGGGTGCAGGCAGAATAGCTTGGCATAGAAGAGTGTTGGACGTCTGGAGCCGGACTGCACAGGTTTGAGCCCTGCCTTCACCAGTTAAAGCTGAGCAACTGGGGCGAGTGACTTACTACAACACACTCATCTGCAAAGTGGGATAATGAGACCTACCCAGTAGGTTGTAACGAAGGATGAAAGCACTTGGAATAGTAGGTGCTCAGTAGATATTTGCAAGGGTTGCTGTATGTCAGGCAGTGTGCTCAACCCATCATGTGTGTCACTTAGTCTGATGAGGGTGCCGTTGTAGTTGTTCCCATCTGCAGGTGTCAGGTCAATTGCCTAAGCTCCCAGAGCTAGGAAGGTCCACACCCAATTCCAACGGATTCCAAACGCCACGCTCTCACCTGGCTTCCATGTTGCTGCCAACAATAAATGGTTTCCAGTCTTCACTTTGCTACTTTCTGGTTGGGAGACTTTGGTTAAGCTGGTTCCTTCACCTGGGCCCTAATTTCCTCCTGCACTAAAAGATAACACGGGGAGGGCTTCCCTGGTGGCGCAGTGGTTAAGAATCCGTCTGCCAAGTGCAGGGGACACGGGTTCGAGCCCTGGTCCAGGAAGATGCCACATGTCGTGGAGCAACTAAGCCCGTGCGCCACAACTACTGAAGCCCGTGTGCCTAGAGCCCGTGCTCCACAACAAGAGAAGCCACCACAATGAGAAGCCCACGCGCCACAACTAGAGAAAGGCCGCGAGCAGCAACAAAGATGCAATGCAGCCAAAAAATATAATAATAATACGAGGACTTCCCTGGTGGTCCAGTGGTAAAGAATGCGCCTTCCAATGCAGGGCACTGGGGTTTGATCCCTGGTCAGGGAACTAGGATCCCACATGCCGGGGGGCAGCTAAGCCCACTTGCCACAACTACAGAGCCCACGCACCCTGGAGCCAGTGTGCCACAACTAGAGGAGGAGAAAACCCGCCTCTACAGCTAGAGAGAAGTCCGAGCGTCTCAACGAAGATCCCACGTGCCGCAACTAAGACCCGATGCAGCCAAAAATCAATCAATCAATCAATCTTTAAAAAAAAAAAAAGATAATACAAAGCCTGAGATGTGTAGTGGAGAAGAATGTGACCGTGAGGCTGGACTCCACTGAGATCCTAACTTGGCTCTGTCGCTCATTCTTGGGGAGAATTTGACCAAGACATTCCAATGTTCCTGCCTCTGTTTTCCCCATCTCTAAGAATGAAGTAATTTGCCCTGATGGCTTCTGAGGCTCCTCCTATATTGGACATTCTGAGTTGCTTCTGGGGAAGCTGAGGTCCAGAGAGGCTAAGAAAATAGCAGAGCACATAAGTATCAGACCTTACAAGGCAGCCAGGGGCCTCCACTCACAGGCTTGCTGAAAGGTGGCACGGGAATCACAGGATGAGCCCTCTCTGGGAAGCCGTACCTGACTGAGAGGCCCTTCAAGTGTTGAAGACTGGGGGGGGGGGGGTCACCGGAATTCAGCCTGCCTGGCATTGAGTCCTGGCTTTGCCTCTTACTTGCTGTGTATGTGACACTGTTGGATGAACCACTTATTCTCTCTAAACTTCAGTTTCCCCATAGGTAAAATGGGGTAGTAATGCCTCCTTCGTAGAGTTGCTGAGGGAGATGAGGTCATTCGTGCCATGTGCTCAGCACTGATCACACCGAGTCTAGCATGTAAAGTGCTGACTGTGGCCGTGAGCCTGTGCCTGATCCGACTTACACTCTAGTCTCCTCGAGGTCAGGCACCTGTCTACCCATATCTGTGTCCCCAGGGCCTAGCACAGCATCTGCCGTGCTCATCACATGCCTCTGAAATAGGGCATAAGCTCCTTCCTGTTACAGATGAGGAGTCTGAGACACAGAGAGGGAACAGTCTGTGCCCAAACAGCCAGCTGCTGGAAAAAGCAGTACAGGATCCCTAGCTTCTAGATTTGAGCCAATGGTGTATCCATGGCAGTGCACAAAACCTTGAATTTTGTCAAGACAATCACCTGAAGGTGACTTGAAATGTCTTCACTTAGTGCCATGGAGTGAAGGGTGTGGATTTAATACCTTTGGATCTGTACTGGACCTTGGGAGCTGGTAAACCCTTCTATAAAACTGATTTTGATCACTTATGTGTAGAATCTAAAATATGGCACAAATGAACTTATCTACGAAACAGAAACAGACTCACAGATGTAGAGAACAGACTTCTGGTTGCCAAGGGGGAGGGCGGTGGGGGAGGGATGGATTGGGAGTTTGGGATTAGCAGATGCAAACTGTTATATATAGAATGGATAAACAAGGTCCTATTGCATAACACAGGGAACTATATTCAATATCCTGTGATAAACCATAATGGAAAATAATATGAAAAAGAATGTATGTGTTTGTATAACTGAATCACTTTGCTGTACAGAAGAAATTAACACAATACTGTAAATCAATTATACTTCAGTACAATAAACTAAAAAAAACCCTGATTTTGGGAGGTCCTCACAGCCTGAAAGAATGCAGAGGGGATCTCTGCGGTACAAATTGGGTAATTTTATGCTTGCATACTTACAGGATGGGGCTTGCCAAGGAGATGGGGGGCTGGTGCCAGTGTTGTCTGAGAGGTGACCTTGCTAATGGTTTTTCAGTGACCCAAGCAAGTCCAAAGGCTCACAGAAATCTGTAGAGCTCTCCTGTCTACCTAACCGCCCTGGCATTTCCAAGCTGAGCTCTCCTGCTGAAAGCAGGAGGTGGGTTCTCACAGGTCCAGAGCTGCTCCATGTTGAGCAGGAAACACTTTTCATGAGCCCCGTATAATGAGGTGTGGCGACCTCTTGTAATGAAAACTCGTCCTCCCTCTAGGAATGCTGCTTTGTGTCTAGGGACAGTAGGCAGTGATGGATGTCTATGACTTGAGGAGATAATGAGAGTAAAGAGATGCTCATACATGTTTGTCAGATGGCCAAATGGATGTGCACGGAGCATCCCTCTGGTTGGGAGGGGTGGGGCAGACTTAGAGCATCTGGTCACTGGAAGCCATGGCAGCCCCATGGCCCATCGGCAGAGAAGCCACAGATTCACCAGTAGGATATGCAGGGTGTCTTTTTAAACACACAGGCTCAGAGAGTGGGTATGTCAGGCCCATCCCCAACATCTCCCCTGAGTTCTAGACTCTTAGCTCCACCCCCCATTTGACATTTTTCCTTGAGCATCTTAAAGACAAGTTCTCTAGTTACCCTCCCCGCCCCCTCCCCGCCCCGACTCCTACACACACTGTAACTCCTGGTCCTCTCCATCTCAGCGATGGTGCCACCAACTGCCTAGTTTAAGCCGGACATCCAGTCCCCACCCTTAACTCTTCCCTTTCCCCACCTCCAATCCAGCACTCTTTTGTGGGCTCCACCACCAAAATATATATTGACTCTACACAGGATCTGCATTTCCGCACCACCACTTTGGTCTCAGCCACCTTGGTCTCTCTCCTGGCCTCCTGGAAGAGTCAGCTACCCTCTGCTTCCAGCCCTGCTCCCGTGTGGTCCGAGTGACCCGGTCCTGTCCAAGTCTCGTCTCATCAGCCTCCCGTCTTCCCATTCCCACTTGCCGCAGCACAGGCTGGTGTTCTGAATCTTCACGCCCAGGGTCTTTGTATTTCTACTGCCTGGAATTTTTTCCCTCATGGCCCTTCGCAAGCTATGTTTTTGTCCTCCTTGGGGGTCTCAATTCGAATCACATTTCTCCAGTGATGGTCTCCCTGACCTTGGCCCGCAGTACCTCCACATCTCACCCAGTGATGCGCTCCAGCTGGCTTAGTCAGTAATCATCTTATTTTCCTGTTTAGTCTGTCTTCTGGAACAGCAAACCTTTTAGTAAAGGGCCAGATAGAAAATATTTTAAGCTCTGTGGCCCTACGGTTTCTGTCACAAAGATTCGACTCTGCCATTTTAGTGTGAAAGAGCACAACCAGACAATATGTAAGTGAATGCATGTGGCTGTGTTGCAATACTTTATCTGTGGACACTGAAACTTGAAACTCATATAATTTTCACGTGTCACAAAATACTCTTTTGAATAAAAAAATCATCAAAAAATGTAACAACCATTCTTAGCTCCTGGACCTTACAGAAATATTCAGTGGGACAGCAGGCTATAGTTTGCCAACCCGTTTTAGAATGTAAGCTCCACGAGGCCAGGCTTCTGTCTGTCTTGTCCATCACAATATCCTAAGTACATAACAGTTCTTGGCACATAAAAGATGCTCACTAAATATTTGGGGAATAAAAGAAGGCAGAGGAGGCTATATCTGGAGCTCATTGGGCATATCTCAAACATGTGGCCATCATGTTTCTGAAAACAAGGAGTAAAGGAACAAGGATAAAAAGGAAGAACAATCATGAGATAGGCATCTGAAGACCTGTCAACATGACTCTCTGGACATCACGTCCATCCTTCTAGCCAGGACGACACTCGACCACCCATGATCTGTATTTTCTAGGCCTAGAGATTCTTCCAAGTCAAGCAAGAAACCAACAATCCTCTGAACTGGCAACTCGGCCAGGCTGTCAGAATTCTAACCCATGGAAAGGCCGTGGACATTTTGTCCTGGCACCGAGAGTTACCATCTGAATAAATTAATATTTATGTGCTTTTATGAGGAAAATTTTTCTTGATCTTTAACAAGGAGAATCAACCTTTCAATCCCACCTGGCCTTTGTATCTCTTTTCATTTTCACCTTACCCACTGGCTCAGAATAAATATTTCTCTGATTTTTTAAACAGCATTTGTTCCCACAGCTATAGCTTTGAGACAAAATACTTTTCTTAATAATACTCTAAGAGGGAAAATATTTGGCTCTCTCCTCCATAATTTTTGATGGAACCTGTTTGTTGCCTTGTGGTCATTCCATTGGCGGTCATTTGATGCTTTGGACTGCCGAATGAGGCCCCATTTGGGCTGTGTCTCTGGACACCAGTAGAAACATTTGGAAAGTTTAAAGAAAACTCAGACAACTGGTTGCACTTGGGGAAAAATATAACTAGATTCTATCTCTCACCTCATATCAAAATCCTGGATGAGTTAAAGATTTAAACAAGAAGAAAATATGAATGAACATTTAAAACATAGTTTTGGGGATATGGACACCTCTAAACATGTTACTGAAGGCAGAAACATAAAGACAATTACATAAGAGTTAAAAAATCTTCAGCACAGACCCCCTCCCCCAAATTCTTAAAGAAAATCTTGAGAAACCACAACCTTATAGACTTATTTGCTGACAAATGGTTAATTCATTAAAAATTTTTTTTGTTTACCCGTTTTGGGGAGAGGACATTTCAATTCTACTTTCTTAGCATATTTCAATTACACAATACAGTGTTATCAACTATAGTCACCATCAGACTTTAGTTCCTCAGAACTTTCTCATCTTATAACTGAGAAATTTTGTACCCTTTTACCAATCTCTCCTTATTTCCCCCATTCCCAGTCCCTGGCAACTACTTTTCTACTCTCCGTTTCTATGAGTTTGACTTTTTTTTTTTTAATATTTCACATATAAATGATACCATGCAGAATCTGTCTTTCTCTGTCTGGTTTATATCACCTAGCGTAATGCCCTGCAGTTTCATCCATGTTGTTGCAAATGACAAGATTTCTGTATTTTTTAAGGCTAAATAATATTCCATATATATATATATATATATATACACACACACACACACACACACACACACATATACATACATATATACATATATATAACATTTTCTTGGTCCATTCATCTGTTGATGGACACTTTGTTTCCATACCTTAGTGATTGTGAACAATGCTGCAATGAACATGGGAGTACAGCTATCTCTTCAAGATAATGATTTTGTTTCCTTGGGATATAGACCCAGAAGTGGGATTACTGGGTCATATGGTAGTTCTATTTTAATGTCTTGAGGAGCCTCCATGCTGTGTTCCATAGTGGCTGCACCAGTTTGCATTCCCAACGGCAGCACACAGGGGTTCCCTTTTCTCCACATCCTAGCCAGCATTTGTTATCTTGTCCTTTTGAAAATAGCCATTCTAACCAGTGTAAGGTGATAGCTCATTCTGGTTTTGATTTGCATTTCCTTGATGATTAGTGATGTTAAGCAGGTTTAATTTCTTTAATATGTAAAACTAATCATCGAGGGGAAAAAACACCATTGAAAAATGTGTAGAAGCTATGTAGAGGTGTATATTTAAGGATGTTGGCAGAAAAAATGAATGAAGGACATAAGCAGATGACTCACAAAATAAGTTCAACTAGTCAACAAATATTTGAAAAACATGTTCAATCTTATTAGTAATTAAAAAAAAAAAAACCCACAAGACAATCCTGAGATACCATGTTCTGCCTGTCAAATTGGAAAAGATAAAAAAGAACGATGGCAAGTGTGTGGTCGACTGCTGGTGAGGCAGCATGGCTACATTTATCCAAAGTTCCAAATTCAACATTTCTACTTCTAGAAATTAAGATTCACACAGTATTTGGAGAGTTTCCTCCATTTTCATTACCATTAGGATGGGGAGCCTGTACCAAGGATGAGAGAGTGTTCTGAGTAGCAAGACACTGGAGACCTTCTCCATGTTCATCATGGGTGTTGCTTAAGCCCATCCACAGTCTAGGTTGCCTAATGCCCAGTAGTTTAACCAACTACCTACCAGCTTGTTGACTAAACTGACATGAATTCAGTCAAAATGATGCCTTGTGGGGAGTGGTGTATGCCTTGTTTCTATTCCATCAGGTATTCATGCCAGGGACACCACTGTTGCTTCTGTGTTGAATTGGAGTCAAAGCATAGGAAACACTTTCTACATTAAAGGGTTAAATATATTTATGATCGCCCACTGCTGGATTGTTAAAGTCCTAATGCACCAAGTGTAAATGTGCCTTTCTTCCAGCCTCCTCCGGTGTCAGGACTTTGTAGAAAATACTATCTTCTACTTTAGCAAGCACCCACTGCACACACGTAAGCTAGACTTCAGTCCTGGAGTGAACACCAGTATCAAAAACCTTGGAGAATAACATTCCTGCTTGAGGCAATCTAATTAAACTTCTCCTGTCAACTCGAAGTGGCCCCCAATGGACAGATCAAACTTATTTTTAGGTTCCAAGTGTTATAAGAAGAAATATTTAATTAGAATGGGGGATGTTTAAAATAGCTTTGTCTCTTAACATCGGTGCCTGCTGGCTTGTTTTTCCTGATGTCATTAATCACCAGTGAACGGATGTCAGAATTCACAGCTATAGCTCCCGTCGAAATCTGCCTTCTTTGGGTAGTTTGTCCCATAACTCAAAATGCCATGTCTCTCCAGAATTTGGCACTTTCCTGCAAGCCAGTGGCACTGAGAGCTTTAGACAATTGAATTTTGAGCTTTTCTTCAGAATAAGAGCCCCAGGCAGGGTATTTCTCCCATGGAGCTCTGTGGTTCTTGGCATCAGTGGAGAGATGGTCGTGTTCAGACTGAGGAGTAGAGAATGTTCCGTGGTCCTGGGACCAAGAAGGGCTTGATGATGCCTCGGGACCTACGTGAAGAACTGAGCTATATAGAAAGTGATGGAAGGGAGATAATTCGAGCTCCTTTAGGGTTCAAATCTAATTTTTGGTATTCCTTTATAATTTTTCTGGATCAACAAGTTTTTTAGAAATGGGAGAGAACTAGATTTACTTTGCCAATAATTGTGCTATCTAGAAAGTTATATAGATTAACCTTTATTTTTTAAAAAACACAGGAGTACTTAGTAAATGGCAGGCACTGTTCTCAGTGCTTTATGTGTTTTAAACTCACCTAGTCACCACAACAGCCCTTTGAGGTGGTAGTAGTATTATTCCTACTTTACAGATGAGGAAACTGAGGTGCAGAAAGGATAAATAACTTTCCCAAAGCCACTCCCTAGTGGGTGGCAGAACCAGGATTCCAACATAGTCAGTCTGGCTCTGGAGTTGGGTGCTTAGCCATGTCTTCCATTTTATTACTTTATGATTAATAAGGACATTCTTTCTTTATTCCCAATTGATTTTAAGTGGTGCATATCTCCTAGAACTTCACCTGCTGGCTTCCTACAAATTATTGCCCTTCTCCCAAACTCAAAAGCTTTTAGAAAGTCATTATTTGTGAGAGGACAAGGCACTTCTATATGGCACTTGTGGGAGTATAAATTAAATCTGTTTGACCCTTTAGTCCAATGTTTCTACTTCTAGAAATGGATCTAAGGAAATAATCTAAGATGTATATAGAGAAATCTGTTTAAAGTGAACAGACACTTGTTTCTAGTATCATCAGAACCTAGAACAGTTTCTGGCACATAGTGGGCATTTGGCAAAGAATTATTAAGTGAACAAACTGCAAATTACAAGCAAATGAAAAACAAAGATACAAACAAAACCTCAAGGTGCACCCAGAAGATGAAATAATTTTCTCTCTCTGATGGTCTTCTATACAGACATTAGAAATCATGTTTGTAGAAGGAACTTCATTAATAGCAGCTTTTACACCATCTATTAAGTGAATAAATCAAGCACCGAAAGATTAGGGACATTATTTTCTTGGGTTCCTATAGTACAACAACCACTCTTAGCAGGAAAATTGTGTGTTTATAGATTTTTCCCAATTAATAAATCACTTATTCACTGTAAGAGGTATGTTTAAAATTATTCACATTTTACATTTTATTGTTTTAATGTGTATTTATAGTTTTAAACAATCTGTTTGATTCATTACAAAACATCACTAGTAGTTATCTGCCTGGCAAGTTGTGAATGGCTGTTATTCTATCCTTTGGATTTGGAATGTGTCTCACCTTTTCTACAATAAATATATGTACTTTTGTAATCAGAAGAAATAAATGTTTAAAATTTTACCTTCCATGGGGTCAAAAGGAAGGAACAAAGATAACTAAGGACAGAAGAAAAGTATTGATAGGAAAAATGCCAGAAAGTTAATAGTGGTTGTATTTACCTGGGGGGAATTAAGATTAGCATTTCACTTCTTTTAATTGATACAGGCTTTCCAATTGTATAATAATGAACATATATTATTTAAACAATATAACATTTATTTTTTTAATGGAAAAAGTAGAGTCTGGGTGGGGGAGTTTTAAAATTGGCTGCAGCATCTGCCACTGGTTAGGGAGTTTCACTTTGGTCTCCACACATGACACTCGCCTCTCCTACCCGCCCCCCAGCCCTTATGATCCTGGCCATCTTGCTGACCATTTGGGGACTACCATGCCTCCAGGATTCTGGCATCTGGTAGATATTCACATGTTTGTTTAATGACTAAACTAAATAGCTGTGGAGTAAATTGTTAATTTAATATTTAAAAATGTGTTCTGTTTGCTTTGTGAGGCACAGTTTTCTTACCATGTCCCTCACCTCTAATAATCCCTCATCTCCAGGGTGGGATATCCACTTCCTGGTGTGTTTCAGGTTGTTGTGCGTTATGTCCTCTTCATACACCAAGGGGAATGGGGGCATCAGCAGTCCCTGTTCAGAGAGAAGCCTTTGAACCACCTGGAGGAGGGAGAACTTGCCTGGGAGACTCACTGCTAGGCTCAGACCCCTACCTTCTGAGGGTGTTGAGCCACCTATGCTGGAATTTTTGCTGGCGGGGTTGGGGGTGACAGTGAAGGCTGAAGAATAGTCACAAAGCTCAGGATGGCCACTGGGGGTCAGTCTTATGCATGGGAGGTACAATGGTCCCCAGCACCCCTCCTCCCCCAGTATCTTCCCAGCTCACAAACTGGTCACTGAGATTCTGCCACAAGAGATACACCTTTTTGGTTTAAGATTTCTGCCAGCGCTAATATTTAAATACTGTCAAACATTTACACTTCAATGTGACTGAAGGTTCTGAAAGCACATTGGGTAGGAAAGTATTGGGGATGGCCTATTGCCTCTTCTTTGTCAGGTTTTGCGTTAGGAGCTTTATAGAGTAACCACAGAATTTATCCTCCAAACTGGGATGCTTCTGAGAGTGAAAAGAGATGCTCATTTGATGGATGGGGTGCCACGGCAACAGGCAAAAACTGGGAGTGTCTTGCATCAACAGGTTTGCATGATCTCCTCATGTATGGATATATCACGTTTGTAGCAATGAGAAATTATCCTGCCCATTTAGACGAGGGAACTAAGGTTCAGAGAAGTCAAGAAACATGTCCAACGTCCTTGGTTTCAAAGTCTGTGCTCTTTTATCCCCTTAAGGCTCAAGGTCAGTGGGGTCCTGGAAATCAACAGGAAAGGGATGTCACTGCGGGGAGAGCAGGAGAGGACTTGAACAGGATAAAATGAGGAATGACCCAATGGTGCTTTGTTAGCTTGGTGATTTTTGCCAGGACCAGCTCTGGACGCAGTCTGGAAGGTATGTGCGGTAAGGCTCATCGTTGAAAAAGTCCCCTGACACTTTGCTGCTCTGCCTCAAATGTGCCTCATCATCAGGTGTCAGGCCACCTGTGTAGGAACTGTGTGTCCCTCTCTTGTGCTGTGTGTGTGGCCTGCCAGGAGGCCAGAACTCTGCTTCCTTTGTGTTATGTTCCCTCCATGCTGTTGCCTTTCTGTCTCTCAAGTCAAGGGTACGAGTGGGAGGGTCTCTCACGCAGCTTGCATGAGAGTCTAGGGTCTCTCTCACGTTGTCAGGTTTTGAAAATTTCCCTGGACTTTGCCTTATGAATGAGGGAAAGAGAGGAACTTATTTCATGTCCTGGAAAGTCTTTTGTCACAAACAGCCAAGGAGGGTTTGAGGCACCCATGCTTCATTGCAGGGCCTGGGATTCCAGGGGAGGAACAAGGGTGCTTAGCATTTATCTCATACATTAGGAAAGGCGTTTCCCTGAGAGGGGAACACACTTCCCTTCCATGCTAGGGCTCCATCCCAAGAATGGAGAACCGACCAACAAAACCATGTTCACCTGGGAATTCATTCCACAAGTACTAAGGCTGATGCTTCTCAACTCCCATTTTTTCATGTCTATTCACATATCTTTGGTCTTCACGTCTTGGCCTCCTCCCTATGAAGTGGTCATCAGAGCTGAGCCTGAACTCTCACCTGGAGACTTTGGGTTGCCCCAAGGAGATATTATGGCAGGAAGAGACCACCCTGCCACTCACCACCAAAGAGACAGTCATTATGACCCAAGAGCTCCTGACTGCACTGAACCAGACAGCAGCTCCCCGTGTACCTTTTGAGAAAGTCCAAAGCCCTCACAGATACCTCTGTTCTTTTTCTAGGGCTCCCTCCTCAAGGTCACCTCTAGATCTGAGCTCCTTGTTCTTTTGAATTTATTTTGTAAAATGTATTGTCTCACCGTGCTGCATTTTCTCATTATCCCACTCTGTTCTAGGTCGAACCAGGAGTTCACCCATTTCCACCAAAAAACAAAAACAAAAACAAAACAAAACCCAATTCTAGGTTCTGGGAAAGTGGTAGTGGATGCATCTTTTTTAATCTTTCCAAATTCCTCCATACAAAAAGGACAGTTGGATAGCAAAGCCATAAACCAACGGTGAACATTTACCAAACATCTCAACTGCCTCTCCCAAACCAAGGTAGTCCTACAAACTCCCAAATGGAAGGAGTGAGGATAAACCATCAAGAACCACAAGACTCCCAGGGATCAGTGTCTATGTAGCAGAAACAGAGGGTAGCAACAGGGCATCTGATGGGCTTGAGAACAGGAGAACCTAGCCTAGCCCCTGTGAACTCCAGAAACTGATCCACTCAAAAACATCAGCAGCCCCTTAGTGTTTAGAGAGTTAATCCTAGACTTTTTTTTTTTAGCTTGACATTCAAACCCTTTGATAGTTTCACCCTAGTATGCCTTTCCAGTATAATTTCCAACCACATCTTTTGACTTGCCCTCTATGCCAACTACTCTGTTCTCAGGGGTTCCATTTGCCTTCTCCAATTCCTTGGGTCTTGCATTTCACTCAGCTCTAGTGGTATGGCTCAGGTGAATTCTGGATAACATCACTGAAATGTGCAGGCTCAAGACACAGTTGGTGTCTCTCGGTTAACTTTTGGCACAAAATTTTTATAAATACAAATTCCTTTTGGAAGAGAATACTGCTTCTGCCAGACAAAGTTTACTTAGTTCCACAAACAACAGTAGGACACTTATCGCTGTAGTTCTTATTATAACACACAAGTCTCCCTTGACTTTCTCCTACTTTAAAATAATTAAATCATGTTTTTATTAAAAAATCCATCCCATATTTGGGAAAAGACTAAAAGGCATTTGCTTGATTTCTGAAATAATGATAGGGCATTTCCGTTTGCCCACGGAGTACCAGCCAAGGTCAAGGTCCACATAAGGTGTGGACCTTCACCAGTTCTGAAGATTCCCGGGGGGAAATGAATGCCCATGTAGGAAGCTTGAGACAGTAAACCTGGTGACTCTGGCTTTGCCCTGACCCGTGGCCCCATGGGATGTGAACAGAACTGCCCTTGTTGAGAGAAGGCATGGATGCAACATTTTCCATTTCTTTCACCAAACATAAGTGTATGATGGGAGGAAGATTTTGATATGCAGAATCCCACCACGTCCTCAGTCAGAGACACAGATGTACCATATGATTTTGAGCGTGGCACCCAGGATTTGGGTCTAGTTCAAGCACGCAGCTCATAAAAGCCCAGACAATAAAAAGTGAAGATGTAAAAGATAAAAGGGTTGCTTTCAGATGCCATAAAATATTGTTTAAAACCCTTCTTAACCATAGCATTCTAACCTTTACATTTCCATTTTTATGCATGGAAAAAAGGACTGTTTAGTATTTGTACTAACCGAGCCTCAGGAAATGAACATCTTCTGGCCATTAAAAGCAGGTTCTACTAGTTCAGTACTGGCATCTGAATCACTCTCTTTGCGATCCTGGGCTTGCATCTGAATCACTCTCTTTGCAATCCTGGGCTTGCCGTCATACATTGGAATGCGTTCATTTCCTTGCACTCAGGACCCTGCTAATGCTTTAATTCCTGTAGGTAAATCCTGTGGGAAAAAGTAATACTGCATCTGAAATTTCTGACAAAAATACATGCAAGTTCTTTTTTTTTTTTTTTTTTAATAACAAGAGATTTGTTGTAGCTGTTTTAAGATAGCAACCATTGTGGAGACCTCTTGAGTACAATTATGGTTAGGCTTGAACCTTTAAATATTTAGCTAATGCTATTTTCTAGGTATCATTTAAATTAATAGCAAAATAATAATGATAAAAAATAATAGCTTATTATATCATGCATTTTCTATGGATTAAGCCCTGTGCTTTTTAAATCTTCCCAACATGTCTGGGGCAGGTACTGATGGTTAGCTCCATTTTATAGGTAAGGAAAGTGAGACTTAGAGGTAAAATTAACTTGCCTGAGGTCAGACAGTGCCAGAATTGTATTCCAAATCTGTCTGGCTCAGAAGCCCAATTTCTTAATCACTTTTGATGTACTGTATTTTGCCCATTTGAAATTTTTATAAAATGCAAAACACAATTCCTTAAAACCAGAAACTGTGTTTAAAATATAAAACCATCTCCGTTTTGACTCTGAAGTTGGGCAACCACACTGTTCCCTATGTAAAGGCATTGTAGTCACAATAACTAGTTTAATTGCCTGGGTTTTAGTTTTTTCATTGGCAAAATTAAGAAATTGAGCCAAAAACACCTTTTCCTTCTGACGTTCAGTCATTTGTCTGTTCAGCTAATGTTTATTTGGATTTCTACTATAAGGAAAGACCGGGTGATCTAATCATAATAATGGACTAATGAGGTATGATCCCTAAGTGTAAAGAGCTCAGTTTAATGGAAGAGAAGAATTCACCAACGAACCATCAGAATCCAATGTAGTCTGTGCTGTAAAAGGTATGTGTGCATGTGTGTGTGTACACATACATATAAAAGCACACACAATCATACGTATACATACGTATGCACAGACACATACACATACACACACACACACACACACACACACACACACCTATGGGAACAGAGTAGAGGCAGGGACTTAGGAATTGGGTGTTTCACACAAGTGTGACAATAATTCCATGAGGAGAAGGGGTCGAGTCTGTTTTTAGTCCCCCTGTGTCTTGGGCCTGGCAGATCAGTACATACTTGTTGAATGATGGCATGAATGAAAATGAGACATAATCTGCATTGTAAAGGATTCATGGAGGTTCACCAGGTGGAGAAGAGGGGGTAGAACACACATTCCAGGTGGCAGGAACAGCATGTACAAAAGTAAGGAGCACATACAATTTCATGGTGGGTTGAGCAAGGCCTTGGAAGCTTGGCCCCAGAAGGAGGGTGCATGTGGGGCAGCAGCAGAAAACAAGGTTACAAAAGGTAGATTTTGGCCAGGTTCATGGTGGGTCCAAAGCCATGGGTTTGGGTGAGGTGTGACTCTGCAGAGTTCTTTCAGTGGGGAGAACCTGTAGCTCTGGATGCCTTACTTATTCACAGCTATTGGACCCAGAGTAATGTAATATGACTATTTAGCAGATAAAAGGGTAACAGTGGAAACTCCACTAGGAAAAGATATTGTGGGTGGGCTCCCATTTTCAGGGGAAAAAAAGATATTACCAACTTAAATCAGAGGAGCAGTAAGAATTATTAACATTAAACAGGTAGTCAGATTGAACCTGAGTATAGGAACCTGTTTGGAGGCAGGAAGTTCTTGTGCCTGTGAAGGTCTGTCCGTCCACTAGAATAACCGAGAGTAAGAGTAAAAGAAAGGCATCCTTGGAAATGTGATTTTTCAGTCCCATCCATTAACAGGTAGGAGCCTGTTTCCCCATTCCCTGAATCTGGGCTGGCTTTATAAATTGTATTGAAATAGTAGTGAGGGAGGGCCAATTCGGAGCCCAGGCCTCAAGAGACCTTGCTTGCTTCCATTCACTCTCTTGTAACACTGCTGCCAACATGTGAACAAGCCTGGGCTAGCTTGATGGTTGTCACCCCAAATTGAAACCCAGCCAATCTCTAGAGGCATGGCTGAGGCCATCCTAGACCAGCCAGCCCCCAGCCAGCTCACGAGCTGCACATGAACAAGCTTAGTTGAGTCTAGCCTCACTCAGCAGAACTGTCCAGGCAGCCAGAAGACTCATGAGCAAGAATAGATGGTAGTTGTTTTAAGGTAAAAACAAAGGAACGAAGGGAGGGAGGGAGGAAGGAAGGAAGGAAGGAAGGAGAGAAGGGAGAGAGGGGAGGAGGGAGGGGGAAGGAAGGAAGGGAAGGAGGGAGGGAGCAAATGTGATAGAAAAGGGTGATGATGAGTTGCCTAGCATCTAGCTCTTACTATGGGTTAAGTCCTGGGTTACCCACTTTACATACCTTATTTCACTTAATTAGTTCTTGGTTATATCACATTTGTTCATAAATGCATCAAATCTCTCTTCAAAGGAAAGTCTGATTCCAAAAACTTCCAACTTGATTTACCAAGCTGCATGCCAGAAGGATTTTATTCAAAGGTTTTGGAATCAGACAAATCTGGGTTTCAATTCCAAATTCTCTCTTGCCCTCTGTATAACCTGAGGTAATGTATTTAACACAAACCCCAGTGTCAATTTCTGCATCTGAAAAAGTGTGATTAAATAATACTTACGGGGAAACCTTCAAGATGGCGGAAGAGTAAGAGGTGGAGATCACCTTCCTTCCCACAAATACATCAGAAATACATCTACATGTGGAACAACTCCTACAGAACACCTACTGAACGCTGGCAGAAGACCTCAGACCTCCCAAAAGGCAAGAAACTCCCTACGTACGTGGGTAGGGCAAAAGAAAAAAGAAAAAACCGAGACAAAAGAATAGGGATGGGACCTGCACCAGTGGGAGGGAGCTGTGAAGGAGGAAAGGTTTCCACACACTAGGAAGCCCCTTCACGGGCGGAGACTCCTGGTGGCGGAGGGGGGAAGCTTCAGAGCCACGGAGGAGAGCGCAGCAACGCAGTGCGGAGAGATTCCCGCACAGAGGATCGGTGCCGACCAACACTCACCAGCCCGAGAGGCTTGTCTGCTCACCCGCCAGGACGGATCGGGGCTGGGAGGTGAGGCTCGGGCTTCGGTCGGATCCCAGGGAGAGGACTGGGGTTGGCGGCGTGAACACAGCCTGAAGGGGGCTAATGCGCCACAGCTAGCCGGGAGGGAGTCTGGGAAAAAGTCTGGAACTGCCGAAGAGGCAAGAGACCATTGTTTTGGAGTGTGCAAGGAGAGGGGATTCAGAGCACTGCCTAAACGAGCTCCAGAGACGGGTGCGAACCGCGGCTATCGGCGCGGACACCAGAGACGGGCTTGAAACGCTAAGGCTGCTGCTGCCGCCACCAAGAGGCCTGTGTGCAAGCACAGGTCACTATCCACACCTCCCCTCCCGGGAGCCTGTGCAGCCCGCCACTGCCAGGGTCCCGTGATCCAGGGACAACTTCCCCGGGAGAACGCATGGCACGCATCAGGCTATTGTAATGTCACGCTGGCCTCTGCCACCGCAGGCTCGCCCCACATTCCGTACCCCTCCCTCCCCCCGGCCTGAGTGGGCCCGAGCCCCCAAATTAGCTGCTCCTTTAACCCTGTCCTGTCTGAGCGAAGAACAGACGCCCTCAGGCGACCTACACACAGAGGCGGGTCCAAATCCAAAGCTGAAACCCCGGAGCTGTGTGAACAAAGAAGAGAAAGGGAAATTTCTCCCAGCAGCCTCAGGAGCAGCGGATTAAATCTCCACAATCAACTTGATGTACCCTGCATCTGTGGAATACCTGAATAGACAATGAATCATCCCAAAATTGAGGTGGTGAACTTTGGGAGCAATGATATATATATTTTTTTCCTTTTTCTCTTTTTGTGAGTGTGTATGTGTATGCTTCTTTGTGTGATTTTGTCTGTATAGCTTTGCTTTTACCATTTGTCCTATGGTTCATGTCTGTCCGTATTTTTTTTTTTTTTTAGTATAGTTTTAGCACTTGTTATCATTGGTGGATCTGTTTTTTGGTTTCATTGCTCTCTTCTTTCTTTCTCTCTTTTTTCTTTTTCTTTTTTTATTACTTTTTAATTTCTTTTATTTTTAATAATTATTTTTTATTTTAATAACATTATTTTATTTTATTCTTTCTTTCTTTTTTTCTCCCTTTTCTTCTGAGCCGTGTGGCTGACAGGGTCTTGGTGCTCCGGCCGGGTGTCAGGCCTATGCTCTCTGAGGTGGGAGAGCTGAGTTTGGGACATTGGTCCTCCAGAGACCTCCTGGCTCCATGTAATATCAAATGGAGAAACTTCTCCCAGAGATCTCCATCTCAACGCTAACACCCAGGTCTACACAATGACCAACAAGCTACAGTGCTGGACACCCTATGCCAAACAACTAGCAAGGCAGGAACACAACCCCACCCATTAGCAGAGAGGCTGCCTAAAATCATAATAAGGTCACAGACACCCCAAAACACACCACTGGACATGGTCCTGCCCACCAGAAAGACAAGATCCAGCCTCATCCACCAGAACACAGGCACTACTCCCCTCCACCAGGAAGCCTACACAACCCACTGAACCAACCTTAGCCACTGGGGACAGACACCAAAAACAACAGGAACTATGAACCTGCAGCCTGCGAAAATGAGACCCCAAGCACAGTAAGTTAAGCAAAATGAGAAGACAAAGAAACACACAGCAGATGAAGGAGCAAGGTAAAAACCCACCAGACCAAATAAATGAAGAGGAAATAGTAAGTCTACCTGAAAAAAAATTCAGAATAATGATAGTAAAGATGATCCAAAATCTTGGAAATAGAATGGAGAAAATACAAGAAACGTCTAACAAGGACGTAGAAAAACTAAGGAGCAAACAAACGATGAAAAACACAATAAATGAAATTAAAAATTCTCTAGAAGGAATCAACAGCAGAATAACTGAGGCAGAAGAACGGATAAGTGACCTGGAAGATAAAATAGTAGAAATAACTACTAGAGAGCAGAATAAAGAAAAAAGAATGAAAAGAATTGAGGCCAGTCTCACAGACTTCTGGGACAACATTAAACGCACAAAAATTTGAATTATAGGGGTCCCAGAAGAAGAAGAGAAAAAGAAAGGGACTGAGAAAATATTTGAAGAGATTATAGTTGAAAACTTCCCTAATATGGGAAAGGAAATACTTAATCAAGTCCAGGTAGCACAGAGAGTCCCATACAGGATAAATCCAAGGAGAAACACGCCAAGACACATATTAATCAAACTATCAAAAATTAAATGCAAAGGAAAAATATTAAAAGCAGCAAGGGAAAAACAACAAATCACATACAAGGGAATCCCCATAAGGTTAACAGCTGATCTTTCAGCAGAAACTCTGCAAGCCAGAAGGGAGTGGCAGGACATATTTAAAGTGATGAAAGGGGAAAATCTACAACCAAGATTACTCTACCCAGGAAGGATCTCATTCAGATTCGATGGAGAAATTAAAACCTTTACAGACAAGCAAAAGCTAAGAGAATTCAGCACCATCAAACCAGCTTTACAACAAATGCTAAAGGAACTTCTCTAGGCGGGAAACACAAGAGAAGGAAAAGACCTACAATAACAAACCCAAAACAATTAAGAAGATGGTAATAGGAACGTACATATCAATAATTACCTTAAATGTAAATGGATTAAATCTTCCAACCAAAAGACACAAACTAGCTGAATGCATACAAAAACAAGACCCGTATATATGCTGTCTACAAGAGATCCACTTCAGACCAAGGGACACATACAGACTGAAAGTGAGGGGATGGAAAAAGATATTCCATGCAAATGGAAATCAAAAGAAAGCTGGAGTAGCAATTCTCATATCAGACAAAATAGACTTTAAAATAAAGACTATTACAAGAGACAAAGAAGGATACTACATAATGATCAAGGGATCAATCCAAGAAGAATATATAACAGTTGTAAATATTTATGCACCTAACATAGGAGCACCTCAATACATAAGGCAAATGCTAACAGCCATAAAAGGGGAAATCGACAGTAACACAATCATAGTAGGGGACTTTCACACCCCACTTTCACCAATGGACAGATCAACCAAAATGAAAATAAGTAAGGAAACACCAGCTTTAAATGACAAAGTAAACAAGATGGACTTAATTGACATTTATAAGATATTCCATCCAAAAACAACAGAATACACCTTCTTCTCAAGTGCTCATGGAACATTCTCCAGGAAAAATCATATCTTGGGTCACAAATCAAGTCTTGGTAAGTTTAAGAAAATTTAAATCGTATCAGGTATCTTTTCCAACCACAATGTTATGAGACTAGATATCAATTACAGGAAAAAAACTGTAAAATATACAAACACATGGAGGCCAAACAATATGATACTAAATAACCAAGAGATCACTGAAGAAATCAAAGAGGAAATCAAAAAATACCTAGAAACAAATGACAATGAAAACACGATGGCCCAAAGCATATGGGATGCAGCAAAAGCAGTTGTAAGAGGGAAGTTTATAGCAATACAATCTTACCTCAAGAAACAAGAAAAATCTCAAATAAACAACCTACCCTTACACCTAAAGCAATTAGAGAAAAAAGAACAAAAAAACCTCAAAGTTAACAGAAGGAAAGAAATCAGAAAGATCAGATCAGAAAGAAATGACAATAGAAATAAATGAAAAAGAAATGAAGGAAATGATAGCAAAGATCAATAAAACTGAAAGCTGGTTCTTTGAGAAGATAAACAAAATTGATAAACCACTAGCCAGACTCATCATGAAGAAAAGGGAGAAGACTCAAATCAACAGAATTAGAAATGAAAAAGGAGAAGTAATAACTGACACTGCAGAAATACAAAGGATCATGAGAGATTACTACAAGCAACTATATGCCAATAAAATGGACAACCTGGGAGAAATGGACAAATTCTTAGAAAAGCACAACCTTCTGAGACTGAACCAGGAAGAAATAGAAAATATAAACAGACCAATCACAAGCACTGAAATTGAAACTGAGATTAAAAATCTTCCAACACACAAAAGCCCAGGAACAGATGGATTCACAGGCAAATTCTATCAAACATTCAGAGAAGAGCTAACACCTATCCTTCTCAAACTCTTCCAAAATATAGTAGAGGGAGCAACACTCCTAAACTCATTCCACGAGGCCATTACCCCGATACCAAAACCAGACAAAGATGTCACAAAAAAAGAAAACTACAGGCCAGTATCACTGATGAACACAGACGCAAAAATCCTCAACAAAATACTAGCAAACAGAATCCAACAGCACATTAAAAGGATCATACACCATGGTCAAGTGGGGTTTACCCCAGGAATGCAAGGATTCTTCAATATACGCAAATCAATGTGGTACACCATACTAAGAAACTGAAGGATAAAAACCATATGATCATCTCAATAGATGCAGAAAAAGCTTTTGACAAAATTCAACACACAGTTATGATAAAAACCCTCCAGAAAGTAGGCATAGAGGGAACTTACCTCAACATAATAAAGGCCATATATGACAAACCCACAGCCAACATCATTCTCAATGGTGAACAAGTGAAACCATTTCCACTAAGATCAGGAACAAGACAAGGTTGCCCACTCTCACCACTATTATTCAACATAGTTTTGGAAGGTATAGCCACAGAAATCAGAGAAGAAAAAGAAATAAAAGGAATCCAAATTGGAAAGAAGAAGTAAAACTGTCACTGTTTGCAGATGACATGATACTATACATAGAGAATCCTAAAGATGCTACCAGAAAACTACTAGAGCTAATCAATGAATTTGGTAAAGTAGCAGGATACAAAATCAATGCACAGAAATCTCTTGCATTCCTATACACTACTGATGAAAAATCTGAAAGAGAAATTAAGGAAACACTCCCATGTACTATTGCAACAAAAAGAATAAAATACCTAGGAATAAACCTACCTAAGGAGACAAAAGACCTGTATGCAGAAAACTATAAGACACTGATGAAAGAAATTAAAGATGATACAAACAGATGGAGAGATATACCATGTTCTTGGATTGGAAGAATCAACATTGTGGAAAGGACTATACTACACAAAGAAGTCTACAGATTCAATGCAATCCCTCTCAAACTACCAATGGCATTTTTCACAAAAATCTTGCAATTTGTATGGAAACACAAAAGACCCCGAATAGCCAAAGCAATCTTGAGAAAGAAAAACAGAGCTGGAGGAATCAGACTCCCTGAGTTCAGACTATACTACAAAGCTACAGTAATCAAGACAGTATGGTACTGGCAAAAAAAACAGAAATATAGATCAATGGAACAGGATAGAAAGTCCAGAGATAAACCCATGCACACACGGTCACCTTATCTTTGATAAAGGAGGCAAGAATATACAATGGAGAAAAGACAGCCTCTTCAATAAGTGGTACTGGAAAAACTGGACAGCTACATTTTAAAAGAATGAAATCAGAACACTTCCTAACACCATACACAAAAATAAACTCAAAATCGATTAAAGTCCTAAATGTAAGGCCAGACACTATAAAACTCTTACAGGAAAATGTAGGCAGAACACTCTATGACATAAATCACAGCAAGATCTTTTTGACCCACCTCCTAGAGAAATGGAAATAAAAACAAAATAAGCAAATGGGATCTAATGAAACTTAAAAGCTTTTGCACAGCAAAGGAAACCATAAACAAGACAAAAAGACAACCCTCAGAATGGGAGAAAATATTTGCAAACGAAGTAACTGACAAAGGATTAATCTCCAAAATATACAAGCAGCTCATGCAGCTCAATATCAGAAAAACAAACAACCCAATCCAAAAATGGGCAGAATACTTAAATAGACATTTCTCCAAAGGAGATAAACAGATTGCTAACAAACACATGAAAGGATGCTCAACATCACTAATCAATAGAGAATGCAAATCAAAACTACGAGGTATCACCTCACACCAGTCAGAATGGCCATTATCAAAAAATTACAAACAATAAATGCTGGAGAGGGTGTGGAGAAAAGGGAACCCTCTTGCACTGTTGGTGAGAATGTAAATTGATACAGCCACTATGGAGAACAGTATGGAGGTTCCTTCAAAAACTAAAAATAGAACTATCAATCATACCATCCAGCAATCCCACTACTGGGCATGTACCCTGAGAAAACCATAATTCAAAGAGTCATGTACCACATTGTTCATTGTAGTTCTATTTACAATAGCCAGGACATGGAAGCTACCTGTGTCCATCGAGAGATGAATGGATAAAGAAGATGTTGCACATATATACAATGGAATATTACTCAGCCATAAAAAGAAATGAAACTGAGTTATGTGTAGTGAGGTGGATGGACCTAGAGTCTGTCATACAGAGTGAAGTAAGTCAGAAAGAGAAAAACAAATACCATATGCTAACGCATATATATGGAATCTAAAAAAAAAAAAAGGGTTCTGAAGAACCATGGGGCAGTACGGGAATAAAGACACAGACGTAGAGAATGGACTTGCAGACATGGGGAGGGGGAAGGGTAAGCTGGGAAGAAGTGCAAGAGTGGCATTGACATATATACGCTACCAAATGTGAAATAGATAACTAGTGGGAAGCAGCCGCATAGCACAGGTAGATCAGCTTGGTGCCCTGTAACCACCTAGAGGGGTGGGATAAGGAGGGTGGGAGGGAGACGCAAGAGGGAGGAGATATGGGGATATATGTATATGTATAGCTGATTCACTTTGTTATAAAGCAGAAACTAACACACCATTGTAAAGCAATTATACTCCAATAAAGATATTAAAAAAATAATAATACTTACACATTTGAGTACTATTCAGGCAAAAAAAAGAAATGGGGGGAGGGTGGAAGAATTGGATGTAAGTGGTCAAACAGTACAAAATTCCAGTTATAAGATAACTGGAATACATACAACTGAGGATATAATGTTCGACATGATGACTACAGTTAACATTGCTGTATGGTATATTTTTAAAATGCTAAGAGAGTAGATCCTGAAAGTTCTCATCACACGGAAAAAACTTTTTTTTTTGGTATTTGTATGAGACGTTGCATGTTAACTAAACTTATTGTGGTAATCATTTTCACAGTATAAGTCAGTGAAGTCAATATATGCTGTACACCTTAAATTTACACAGTGCTGCATGTTAATTATACCTCAATAACATGGAAAGAAAAAAATTAATACTTACCCTCTTATTGCGTGAGGATTAAATGAGTTCTTAATCCAAGTGCCTCTCATGGTGCCTGCAAGTACCAGTGACCAGCAGTGACAGCTACCTTATCATTGCTGTCTGTGAATTTGAACAAGGTATACATTGAGGGAAAGAATATTTTATAGCAGAGGTTCTCACCCTGTTTCCAGCCTGCACCCTCATGACCTCACGACCTCGGGCATGACACACTCACTCCGTGGGCACTCCCCGGCTTATGTTTAATTTCTTGTACTTCATTTTTCTCTCAGTTAAGGTATATATCAGAGAGTGAAAGTGACATCATAGGCACAACCTTTAAATCACTCTCAACTATAAATTAAGACTGGATGATTGCAAATTTGAATAGCTTATTACCTACAAATTACTGGCAACAACCTGACATCTGTCAGGACCGAGCAGAAGTTGTGTCTCGTGCATCTGCACGTTTAATCGGAGCGCTCAGATACCCGCCCCGCTCCCCCTCCGCTCTCTGGACTCTATCACCCAGGCAAAGGCGATGTGGGATCCTTGTGTGTTCTTGGCACACAGCTCACTGTCTGGCGCATAAGTAGTAATTAATAAGTATTTGCTGAGTGAACAGCTGTACTCTCCCACCCCAAGGGAGCGACAGAGCAAAGGTTCCCCCCCGCTCCCCCATCCCCCCCCCCCCCCCCCCCCAGTAAATCAGTGAGCCCTTCAGAATTGGAAGGGAGGAACTGGACAGAATGTCATGACTTAAAGGATAAACAGCAGCTTCCTGTCAGCAGCTGGACTATCTTTTTGGCTTTATCAGCCCAATAAGAGTGAAAGAAAGGAGTCTTGTTACCCAAGTGGACCACTACCAACGGTCTAAAGCTAAAAGGGGAGTTAGCATCTTTTCAAGTTCATGTCTAAATTTCTCTTGAATTTGAAGTCCTGGAATCTGCTTTCCTTATTGAAAAATCTCCTGGTTAAAGAGGAGAGCAACAAGCTCTAAATGAGGTAAGTAGATAAATACATAGAATATTAGATGGTGGTGAATATTAAGCAAAAACAAAAGCAGGGAACAGGGCTTGGCAGTATTGAGGGGAGTGCGAATTTGTGTAAGAGGCAGATTCATTAATAAAGGAAGTGGGTGAGGCGGTGAGCCAGATGTCTGGTGCAGAGTGTCCCGGACACAGGGAACAGCAGGTGCCAACTCAGCAATGAGAGCTCTGAGGTCTGGGTCAGAGTGAGCCAGGCGAGCCCAGTAGGAGATGATGTCGGGGAGGTGATGGGCTGTCAGATCATGGGGGGCCTGGTGGGCCATGGCAAGTCTATTGGCTTTTGCTTTGCATGAGATGGGGGAGTTTTGAGCAGAGCGCTCCAGTCCGAGTTGGGCTTTAACAGAATCACTCTGGCTGCTCTGTTGACAACAAATTGAAGGAGGACAAAGGTGAAAGTGGAGAGACCTGTTAAGAGGCCAGCAGGTGAGGGATGACGGTGACTTGGAAGATGGTGAGAAGTGGTTGGATTCCAGATGAACTTTGAAAGTAGAGCTGACGGCTTTGCTGGTAGCGCAGATGTGGGGCAGGATAGGGAAGGCCCTCGGAAGGGTGATCTATCCTCTCAAGGTTAGGCCTGTGATATGTGGAGGGGGTGGCATTATATCATGGGGTAAGAGATAGACGCCTAAGCATTTTCACAAATCCTGTAACCAATGGACTTCACTCAATCTTCCTTTCTGAAACCATTTCCAAGTTTGGTACTACTTGTAGCTTTCCTTGGGGTGCAGCCTTCAATCAGAAAGTCACAGATGGTCAGCTGGGAGGCAACTTTGAGATCAAATAAGCCAGTGGGTCCCATGGTGTCTGGAGGTTCCTGATGTTCAGCCAAGGGATTTCAGATGATACATAGTCATGGATGTTACTGCATCACATTTGGAGAAAGCCATTTCCTTTTCAGTCCTATTTTCATTATATATCGAGAAGCAATCTCAGCTTGGTGGTAAATCTTAAGTGCTTCTTGAACACCTCTTTTTAACTACGGGAGACCAGACCTTTGGCTCAGAGCTATAGCAGGCAACAGAATCTCACTGGAATTGAACAACATGGTTTTGAGTGCACTGAGTGTATTTATTTTTTCCAAAAGTATATTTACTTGTGGACTCACATTCATTTCTTTTTTGGACTCAAAGGACAGCAAATGGCTCTAACATTTGATTCATATAATTCCTAAAAGCATTAGGATGATTGCAGATATTTTCTTGTGTGTTCAATTTTTAAAACCCATATTTATTGAAATGTATATTCATATACAGCGAAGCACTCATAAGTATACAGCTTGATGATTTTTCAAAAAGTGAGTACACACATGTAACTACTGCTCAGATTAAAACATACAGTATTGGAAGTATCTCAGGAGTCCCTTTCTCTGTAACTGTCTCCCCAACCCTCAACAAAGGAGAGCACTATCTTGACTTCTAATACCTTAGATAAGCTTTGCCAGTTTTGAAATTTATGTAACTGAAATCATTCAGTATCACTTCTTTTGTGTTTGGCTTCTTTTGTGTCATACTGCATATCAGAGTTTCATCTGTGTTGTTTATGTAACACTAATTTATTCTTTTTTCTTTGCTATGTGTTATTCCATGTATTAATAAATCACAATTTATTTAGCCATTCTATTATGGATGGCCTCTGTTTCCAGTTTTTGGTTAGTAGTTCTAGGTGGCTAGGAACATTCTTTTGCATATCTATGCTTTTCTATTAGGTACACAGTGTTCAGTCATTCTTGTAGGTGTGTAGTTAAATCTCATTGTGGTTTTGATTACAGATTTGCATTTCTCTGATGATTAATGGAATGGAGTATCCATTTTTTTCTGTTTCTTGGTCATTTGGATATTCTCTTTTTGAAGTACCTGGTCAAGACTTTTGTCCATTTTTCTATTGAGGTGTCAGTCTTTTTTAAAAATTGACTTGTAAGAGTTCTTTATGTATTCTGTATACAAGGTCTTTATTAGGTAATGGCATTGTAAATGCTTTCTTTCACTCTGTGGCTTTCTTTTTGATGCTGTGGTCCAATTTATCAATGTTTTTCTTTTTGGTTGGTGCTTTGTTTTGTTTTTTTGGTCTTATTTAAGAAATCTTTGCCTACCCTAAGGTTATGAAGATATTCTCTTATGTTATCTTGTAGAAGAAGCTTTATTGTTTTACCTTTCAAATTCATGTGTATACTCTGTGGGATTGATTTCAGTGTATGGTGTAAAGTAGGGATCAGAATTTGTGTTTGTTTCCCCATTGGATGCATAATTGATTCAGCATAATAATATTTAAAAAACATCATTTTTCCCTACTACTTTGCAGAGTCTTTGGTTGTGAATCAAGTGCCTGTATGTTTCCAGGTTTGTTTCTGGGCTTTCTAGTGTGTCCCATTGATCTACTAACTAACCTTGAGCCAATATTGCATTATTTCAGTGAGTATTGATGTTGAATATCTTTTCATGTACATTATTGGCCATTTGTATATCTTCTTTGGAGAAATCTCTATGCAAATACTTTGCCCATTTTTAATTAGGTTATTTTTCTTTTTATTGTTTAGTTGTAAGAGTCCTTTATAATATTCTGAATGCTAGATTCTTACCAGACATTTGATTTCAAATATTTTCTTCCGTTCTGTAGTTTGTCTTTTCACTTTTCTGATAATGTCCTTTGATGCATAAAAAATTTTTGTTTTTGATGAAGTCCAATATGTCTATTTTTTTCTTTTATTGCTCATCCTTTTGGTGTTGTATTTAAGGAACTTGCCTAATATGTGGTCATAAAGACTTACACCTATGTTTCCTTCTAAGAGTGTTATACTTTAGCTTTTACATTTTGATATTTGATCCATTTTGAGTTGATTTCTGTATGTTGTATGAGGTATGGGTACACATTCATTCTTTTGCATATGGATATTCAGTTGTCCCAATACCAATAGCTGAAAGACTATTTTTTCCCCACTGAATGGTCTTGACACCCCTGTTGCAAATCAGTTGATTATAGATGTATGGGTTTATTTCTGGACTTTCAATTCCATTTCATTGGTCCATATGTCTATCCTCATGCCAGTACCACACTGTTTTGATTAGTGTAGCTTTGTAATAGGTTTGAAAATGGGAAGTGTGAGGCCTCCAACTTTGTTCTTCTTTTTCAAGCTTGTTTTGGCTATTTGGGGTCCCTTGCATTTCCATATGGATTTTAAGATCAGCTTATCCATTTCTGCAAAAGAGACAGAATTTTGATAAGGATTGCATTGAGTCTGTAAATCAATTTGGAGAGTATTGCAATATTAACAATATTAAATATTTTAATCCATGAACACAGATGTCTTTCCCTTTATTTAGATCTTTAATTTCTTTCAAAAATATTTTGTAGTGTTCAGTGTACAAGTTTTCTACTCCTTGGCTAAATTTACTCCTAAGCATTTAATTCTTGTTGATGTTATTATAAATGGAATTGTTTTCTTAATTTTGTTTTCTCCTTTCTGACTTCTAACTGACAGAACTGTAAGGTCATAAGTTTGTGTTGTTTTAAGCCACTAAGTTTGTGGCAATTTGTTACAGCAACAAGAGAAAACTAATACACTCTATATTACTCCAATTCTTTGATTTTTTTTGATGTGCTTTATGGCCCAACAAAAGGTCAATTTTAGTAAATGTTCCATGTGTAGCTGAAAAAAAATAGGCATTCTATATTGTTGAGGCTTGAACAATATGAGTTGGAACTGCATGGGTCCACTTATATGTGGATTTTTTCAATAAATATGGACTACAGTACTACACCATCCATGGTTGGTTGAATCTGCAGATGTGGAACCTTCAGTACAGAGGGTTTACTGTAAATTTATATGTGGACTTTCAACTGTGTGTGGGAGCAGGGTCTGTGCCTCAACCTCCATGTTGTTCAAGGATCAACTGTATATATATGTATGTATATATATGCAATCATATGTGTTAGACACTTTGGTTGTTTCCATATCTTGGCCATTACTCTCCACATTATTGTGTCATTGCTGTACCTATTTTAGTTCTACACATATTTTACACAGCAAAATAAATTAATATTATTTGGTGTAGTTAATATTTATTTGGTTTTACCCACATATTTGTACTTTCTATTGTCTTCATTCTTTTCTACATTTCCATGCTTCCATTTGATCTCATTTTCTTCTGCCCCAAAGAATTTTCTGCAGTATTTCTTTTAATGCATTTCTGTTGAACATGAATTCTCTCATGTTTTGTTTGTTTGAAAATGTCTTTATTTCATGTACAGTTTGAAGGATATTTTCAATAAGACTTGAGTTCTAAGTTGACAATTCTTTGCTTTCAGCACACTGAAGATGTCATTTCATTGTTCCTTGGCTTCCATCATTTTTGTTTGAAAGTCAGCTTCCATCATTTCTGTTGTTCTTTTTTTTTTTTAAATATTTATTTATTTTTGGGTGTGTTGGGTCTTCGTTTCTGTGCAAGGGCTTTCTCTAGTTGTGGCAAGCGGGGGCCACTCTTCATCGCGGTGCGCGGGCCTCTCACTATCGTGGCCTCTCTTGTTGCAGAGCACAGGCTCCAGACGCGCAGGCTCAGTAGTTGTGGCTCACGGGCCTAGTTGCTCTGCGGCATGTGGGATCTTCCCAGACCAGGGCTCGAACCCGTGTCCCCTGCATTGGCAGGCAGATTCTCAACCACTGCGCCACCAGGGAAGCCCCTCTGTTGTTCTTTTGGAGGTAATATGTTTCTTTTCTTTGGCTGATTTCAAGATTTTTTGTCTTTGTCTTTAAGTAGTTTCACTATGATATGCTTATTTGTGGTTTTCTTTATCTTGTTTGAAACTGTAAAGATTTAAAAATCTTTAGCTTGATGTCTTTGGTAAATTTGGGGAAAATTTCAGCTATTGTCTATTCAAGTATCACATCTGCTCAATATTCTCTTGTCTCTCCTTCAGTATCTCCAAATACATACATGTTAGAATTTTTCACCAAGTCCCATATCTTTTGTACATTAACTATAGTTTTTTTTTTCTGCTTTCCATTCTCAGTCTGCATATTTTCTGCTGTCATATATTCCAGTTTACAGATTCTCTTTCCTGCATTGTCTAATCTGCCAATAAACCCCATCTGGTGAATTCTTATTTTTGGTTATTGCATATTTCAATTCCAGAGTTGCATTTTTCATTTTACAAAGATTATAGTTCTCTTGAAATTCTCCATCTTGTCACCTACTTTCTTGAGCTTATCAACTGTGGATATTTTGAAGTCTGTACCTGATAACTCCAATATCTTACTCATATATGGATCTGCTTTTTGTCTTTGTTTTTAGTAATTTGTTTACGTCTCCTGGCATGCCTGATAATTTTTGATAAATGCTGGACATACTCTGTGACAAACTGTAGAGCCAATTTGAAATTCTGGATTATGTTACCTTCTTTCAGAGAAAACTACATTTTCTTTTGCTTCTGTCTGGCCTTTTGAGTACTAGTAAATCATCTTTTCTTATCTGGGTTTGAATGAGCTCAAAATTGGGTTTTAGTCTTTGTGAGGGTTGAGCTATTTCTGCTTCACTCTCACTTCAAATGTGTAGCCCTTTCATGGTTCCAGTTGGAAGTCTGAAGTGTTTACCAGGGCCCTTCTCTTTGGTGGACCCCAAACATAAATTTTTATCATGAGACTGGCTGTAGACTTTTGAGCCTCTGGGTCCTATGAAGTTTACAAATCAGCAAATGCCTGGAGGAAAACAGTGCTTTAAATACTGGACTTATTTCAATGCTCTCTCGTTGTCTCCTGGCTCTTGGCTCTTGAGGTCCTAGCTGCCTTAGTATCTCCCCAATGTCTTCAAACAGAAGTTCTTTGTTTTTAGTTTTACATTTTATATATTTTATCCAGATTTTTAAGTTGTTCTTGGCAAAGGGATTGGTCTGAAGCAAACTAGTCTGTCATGGCTAAAAGCAGGAGTTCATTGTACTTATTTTTGTCATTACCTTCTATTTTAAGACTAGTGATTCTGGCTTTCCTTTTATATTAGTGAAATAATTTCCTTTCTAAATAAATGTATTTATTATGAGAAATGTACAAGCTGTAGCAAAACGCAACAAATAGTATAATAAATACTCGTGTCCCTCCCCAGCACGTAACCATATTCAAATAAAGAAGAGTTGACTTAAATGAAAGACGTAAATAGCAATACTGATGGTGCTTGGGGATGGTAAAAATGGCGGTGATGGGGTTCAAAAAAGTTGTTTTATATAGAGAGAAATGGAAACTCACAAAAGTCATTGTCTTGCCTAAAATTACACAGAATATGCATGGTAGAGCTGATATGATGATTCAGGTCTCTTGGTGCCCAGAGTAATCCTTTATCTGCTCTAACATAGTTCCTAGGGGCACTTCTCCCTCCCTGACAGGCTCTCAGAGATTTTATTTTTGTAGTTTATTTTCCATTTTGGCCTGAATTCGTCCATGTGTATCCTAAGCCTATTTTTATAATTGTCTTTTAGTTATTGGATTGTAAAAAAAAGAAAGTATGTCTAGGCCTAACCCATGAGTGTGTTTCTGTGTGTGTGTGTGTGTGTGTGTGTGTGTGTGTGTGTGTGTTTCAAATCCCCATCAGTTTTTGCTAGCAGTTTCTATATAATGTTTGAGCCCATGAAATTCAGGGTGATCGATCCTTCTAAATGTTCTGCTCTTTTTAAAACTGCGTGCAAAAGAATGACCAGTTCTGTGGAATTTATTGTTACTAAATCTCCTATTTGCTTAATTGTATTATTTGCCTGGGGGATGCTGTTTAAATGTGGAGCCAAGTTAGCTAAATGAAACATGATCCTGGTGCAAGAAAATAATGATGTGTCTCTTTTGCTAAATAACAATCTCCCCCTTCATCTCCAGATGCTTGGAACCACACCCTCATTTTGTAGAGGCAAGAGAGGGTGGTGCCAGGCGTGGTCTTGGCTGTCAAGGGCATTGGCCAGGGAGCGGGCAGACCACTGCAGTGGGAAGTGGAGCTTGGAGCTGGAGAGCGAGCGGACACCAAGGACACTGAGTGACTGGAGACTTGGGCTCTTCAGCCTTCCCTCTGCTCCTGGATTTAGGCCAGGTCTCACCCCTGCCCAACCAAGCAGCTGAAAACCAAAGCTGTTGGTTAGCCATTTAGTTGAGAAAATTGTCAAGGTTGGACAAGGTTTGAGGTGATCATCTGCTTCCTTTTTATCTTAAAAGGTCACTGGGACTCAGTACTTAACGTTTCTATATTAGTGTTTTTTCAATCATGTCATGATAGAACCCTTCACAGACTACCTTTCTCAGCTTTTTGACCTTCCCTCTTGGGGCCCTCTGAGGTCAAATGAGAGCATGGGATGCAGCAAAGACCACTCTACTAATATTTACCAAGTGTCCACGGTGTGCCAGGCACTAGTCTAGGCTCTGGGGACGTGGCAGTGAACAAAATAATGAGGCCTGCCCTTGTAGAGTTGACATTCAGGGTCAGGTGGGATAAGAAAAGACAAATCAAATATATGGATGGCATTGTGAATGGAAAGTGTTATGGAAAAAAATGAAACGGAGATAAGGAGGGCTGGGTGGGGGTAGGGTGGTCAGGGAAGGCCTCCCAGAAGAGGTGAAGGGGATGAACCTTGTGGTTTGGGCTGGAGGGAGAGGTTATGAGTGGCTGCTAAACTGATGGTCTTGAATGCTAGTGGGTGTCAGAAGTGTGGTAACAAAAGGATCCCAGGCCCCAGCCCCTGAGATTCTGACTCATTAGGTCTAAGGCAGGGCCTGGCAATCTGCTTTCTAGAAAGCCCCTATGCAATTCTGATGCAAGGGTTGTAAACGAATTTTTAAAAATGTATATTACTTTGAACTTTCTGTAGTTTGAAAGCCTAAAAAGGAATTATTCTGAGGACAAGCAGTTTTCACATTCCAGAAAGGATTTTGCTGTAGACTGCCATCTTGTTGGCAAACACAATCCCCAGTGCAAGAAAGAGGGAAATGGGCAATTACTGAGTGCCTGCTGTGTGCTGGGCACATTCCCCGTTTACCGTCTTATCTGATCTTCCTGACACTCTCTGGGGCTAAGTGTCGAATAAGCAGAGAGGCTGCTGCTCAGGGCTTCAAAGGAGTCGACTCCGCATTTAGTGCTCAGCCCGCTTCACTCGGAGTTTTGGGTGTGGAGAAGCAAGTGGGCGGGTCTGCTCAGTCTCTCTCCTCTCCCAGGGCTAGCATCTTCACCTCTCTGTGCCCAGCCTCTGCCAAGGCTAGCTAGACTCTTGGTGAAAAATTTTCCCAAGAAAAGTTTCTGGAACAACTCCTGGGTGTTAGGTGTTTTGAATAACTGCTGACTTCCTGAATTAAAAGGGACCTCAGATATCATGTAGCTGCTCAGGAGTAGGTAAAACGTGCTGTGTCTGCCACCATCCTTCCCCCCTTTCCTCTGTACCCGTGGAAACCATCGGTAATGGATGGCATCCTTTCTTAAAGAACCTAGATGCAACCTCAGAGCCCTCTTAACTCAATGCGCTAGTTAGTAGCTACTGATTCATTCAGTGTGGCCCACGGAGAAGAAACCTATTTGCCATCTATTATGTGGACCATTCCTTCTTAACACGTCAGAAAGCCAGGGCTCAGTTTATCAAAGACACACAGTAAGTTAGTAGCAGAGCTGGATCTCATACCAGACCACTGCTTTTCTTTTTTTTTTACTAGCCACTTCAGTGGTTTAGGAATCTCATCCTTCAGACTCAGGTATGTAAGATATATAGCTATAAACAACCATCAACCATGCTCAGCTTCTGAATCAAGCCATTTCTGCCTGGTGGCAGGAACATAGCATCCGATTCTCCCTTTGGAGCTGTGCCGAATTCTGGGTGACAGCAGAGGGCCAAGGCATGAGTGCCTGTATGGTCCCACCTTGGTCCCAGCTCTCTGTGCTGACATCTACAGGGGCTGTCCCATCCTCTGGTTTTCAGTCATCACCCTTCTGCTGGCATGCTGGTGCCCAAGTACGTGTCTCTCATCTTGTCTGATCATTGGCCTGGATCTCAGAGCTGCTGCTAAGTCATTCAGGATTGCCATCGGCAAGGTCCCTTCACATCCAACTCTCTCCTTCAGCCACTGGCCCTGTGTCCTTGTTACTCTCCAAGGATGTGGGATGTTTCTGTTTGTGTGTCCTTCTGGGAGGGAGGGTATTCTGTGAGGTTGTCTTAGGCTTGATTTGCCCAGCCCATCAAGAAGACACGTTTTCTCTGGCATCCTGTTGTTTTGGGCGGGGGGACTCCACTCAGCATCTGTGGCCCAAGATTCATCTATGCTCAGACACTATACATCAGCCTGGGGGACCTGAGGTCTTTCTCCCTCCGCTGGCACTCAGCCTAGGATGGCCTTGGGTCCCCTTTCTAACGGTGCGCAGATAGCCAGGTATCCACATGTCCACGTTCAGGCTTGCCATCCACCTCCTGAGGCCTTTCCTCCTGCCAAACAGACGCATCCCTCTTCTCCCACATCTATTGTTATCCAGGAGTCCTCTCTGAGCTCATTTCCCCACACTGGGGAGAACTAAAGACATAGGTTTTCAGACTTCCAAAGCCAGGAAGAGATTCTTAACTTTTTCTCTGCTGCGTTATCTTGTCCT
This sequence comes from Eubalaena glacialis, assembly GCF_028564815.1. Lineage (NCBI taxonomy): Eukaryota > Metazoa > Chordata > Mammalia > Artiodactyla > Balaenidae > Eubalaena > Eubalaena glacialis. The sequence goes on along the minus strand of NC_083722.1, from coordinate 79,076,256 downwards.
GAGGCAATGAACTCAGGCAGCCTTACCTGAATGGAGAAAAGGCCAAGAGGACAGCAGGGAGGAAAAAAAAAGGAACATCGCACTGTTTTGGAGCATTATCTTATCACATCAAGTTGCCTCACAAGTCTAGATTTCAGAACTTGCCTATTGACTTTTACTTCGAAGTTGGCAAACTATGGCCAGTGGGCCAAAACTGGCCTGCTGTCTCTTTTTGAACGGCCTGCAAACTAAGAATCGTTTTTATATTTTAAATAGTTACAATTAAAATTGTCATGAGGTAAGTATAGAATATCCTCTATTTGCTTCTTGGCTCATAAATTCAAAAATAGTTAATTACCCAACTTTCTAAGAAAAGCTTACGGACCCTGGTTTAGAGCGCTGAGTGGAAGGGGGGATATTTTCTCTCAGTTCTCTGTGGCTACAGGGGAAAGGGATTCCTGGTTTACCTTTGCTTATCCACATTCAAACTCTTTAAAATAAAATAGCATTCACTGCTCTGCCCTCACCAGCTGATCTCAGTTCCAGGTCGGTTGAAAAGGAAAAATGTTCGGAAAAGTCGATGAGGGAGAATCTTCCTAATAAAGATCCCCTTCAGCACGACCGTTGCCCTTAGCGATCCCCGAGAGCAGACGTTGTCTCTGGGGAGCTGCTTTCGACTAGCACTTACATGTGGAAAATCTACTGTGGATGTGAAGTTTCCTGCCCGTAAGCTCGTATTTTGGCATTGTCCCATGGAATACATTGGGAAACAAACGTAATTCCTACAATTTGGTTCTCCCGACAGGAAAATATGTCACTTGAGTCAAAGAATAATATATGTTGCTATATATTTTTAATAAAATGAACAAATTGTTTCTGAGTATTTGGAAGACTTAATTTTTCATTTGCTAGCTAGTTTTGAAACCATTACAGTTCTGTGTATTACTCCCTACGAAGACATGAAATGAACCATCATATTTTCTGCTGCGGTCTGAAAGTTGAACAAGTTAATGTTTCACCCATATGAGCTTCTTTCCCTTCACATTTGCTCTATCATTAACTTCTGTTTTTGAGCTGGCAATAAAAATTATATCACAATCAAATTCAAGGAAAGGTTTTGTGTAAGCCAGGCCTAACACAGATATTTATTACTGGGCTAGAGGCTCAGGAGTCAGATTGATTTGGATAATTTGTTCACAATTTATGCTGTGACTATTTTAGACTCTAGAACACACAAACACATGCTCTCATGTCAACCCATTGCCATAGTGATGGGCACATCAACCACCCTCTGAGAGTTGGGTTTTGCTGACATTTATAAGCTGAGACCTTTGAGCAAATCTTTGCTCTGAGCTGTGAAAATTCATCTTCTTAGCTTTGGTTAAACTGCTGGTCATACCAATTTGATTATTTCTACTTATCGTAGAGTTATGATAATAATGAAGGTTATCCTTTATATGTGGTCAAGCCTTTACATATATTCTCTCTTGATCCTTGGACACCCTGTAGACTAAGAACATAAATACCCCTTCTATTTAAAAGAAAGGAATGCAAAACCCAGAGAGGGAAAATGGATCAGTGGAGGCCACACAGCTGAAGCCACCAGTTCCTCTGCCTTCTAGCTTTAAACCCCCCCCCCCCTTTATGGATCATACTATCTCCTCTTTTGGTTTGATGGTCAACATTTGAGGGGACCAGATGACCCCTATTACCATTAGGTAGCCTGAGTGTGTTTAAGGTGCCTGAGAATAGACTTTAGAATAGACTTAAGCATTTTGGTCCTGAATTTAGAAGCAATTTTACTTTTTTTGAGTTTTTGGTCAAACCACTTGAGGCAAAATAGAACTTCTTTGTTCAAAGGAAATAGATTTTTTAAAGTCTTGTAAAATAGACCCATAATGCTTTCTGGGACTCAACTCTGGCCCAAAACGTTTTAATAAATTAAATGTAAGCGGATTAAAAACAGACAGATTGTCTTTTCATGAAATACACCCAGGCCAGACCCAGAAGGAGAAGCACTCATAGAAACGTGTTTAGGGTTTCATGGACTCTGGCACGCACACATCTTGGCCTCACTTCTCTTTCTGATAATGGAAGGGAGATGAAATCTGGTCTTATTCCTGAGTCTATTTCTTTGTGCCTTTCCAGTATGCATCTCTGAATGGGGCTGTGTTTAACCCTTACTCTATTGAATGGTGTTATCCCTGGCTTCAACGGGTAGCCATTTAATCAGGCACGGGGGGTGGGGGTGATGGTGTGAGACTTGGCTGTGTCCATTATCTTTGCTATTCCAACCTAAAGGATGCACATGTAACATCAATAACAGGGCAGTGATGGGGAGGTTTTGGTGGGCTGTAAGTACAGTGGCTAAGAGTGTGGGATTTAGAGTCAAATGGATGGGGGTTAATCCCAACCCTCCCACTCACCCTGTTACATAAGTAAGCTAGGTAATCTTTTTCAATCATAGTTTCCTTGGCTGTAAAATGGAAATAATCATAGAGCCTATCTGTTATTATTAAGTGGGGTGATCTATGTCAAGTGTGTATTTAGCTGGGTGTATAGCACATAGTAGGGACCTGACAGATATTCAGTGTCTTCATTATGGTGGATGTTGGTTGCTTTTTCTCCTTTGCCTCCATAGCCCTTTCCTTACTAATAGCACTTGATTTTCCTTTGGGGAGCTCCTCTCCCCTAACCTCATGGAGTCATGCTGGGATTGTCAATTTAGGGGACCTTCCAGCAACAGAGAAGGGAGTGGGAAGGCGGCCTAAAATAGACCAATAAATTGTCTCTCCTGGGATTTGACACGGGAGCCAAGAGAGTCAAGGACTGAAAGTGGCTGAAGTTTTAAATGGTTTCTGCTGCCCGGGGAACAAATGAATATCTATCTGTCTATCTATCTATCTATCATCTATCTTTCTATCTATTATCTATCTATCTATCTATCTATCTATCTATCTATCTATCTATCTATCTATCTATCTAACTTTTAAAGTTAAGTAGTGCCATTGTTACCCAAGGTATGTATTAATTATATTGCTGAATTAATTTCTAACTGATAAATTTCACCATCAATTGTTATCGTCCCATGCCTTAGGTGAAGAACTAGATGGCCAAAAGGCACATGAAAAGATGCACAACATCACTGATTATTAGAGAAATACAAATCAAAACTACAATGAGGTACCACCTCACCCCGGTCAGAATGGCCAACAGCAAAAAGTCTACAAATAATAAACGCTGGAGAGGGTGTGGAGAAAAGGGAACCCTCCTGCACTGTTGAAGGAAATGTAAATTGGTGCAGCCACTAGGGAGAACAGTATGGAGGTTCCTTAAAAAGCTAAAAATAGAACTACCATATGACCCAGCAATCCCACTCCTGGGCATATATCTGGAGTAAACCATAATTCAAAAATATACAGGCACCCCTATGTTCATAGCAGCACTATTCACAATAGCCAAGACATGGAAGCAACCTAAATGTCCATTGACAGATGAATGGATAAAGAAGATGTGGTGCATGCATACAATAGAATATTACTCAGCCATAAAAGAGAATGAAATAATGCCATTTGCAGCAACATGGATGGACCTAGAGATTTTCATACTAAGTGAAGTAAGTCAGAGAAAGACAAATATTGGGTTGGCCAAAAAGTTTGTTTGGGTTTTTCCATTTTGGCCAACCCAATATCATGTGATACTGCTTATATGTGAAATCTAAAAAAAAAAAAAAATGATATGAATGAACTTATATACAAAACAGAAATATACACACAGACATCGAAAACAAACTTATGGTTACCAAGGGGAAAAGGGGGGTGGATAAGGGATAAATTAGGAGTTTGAGATTAACATATACACACTACTGTATACAAAATAGATAACCAACTAGGACCTATTGTATAGCACAGGGAACTGTACTTGATATTTTGTAATATCCTATAAGGGAGAAGAATCTGAAAAAGAATATATATATCTCTCTCTGTATATATCTTTGCTGTACACCTGAAACTAGCACAACATTGTAAATCAACCATACTTCAATAAAAAAAAGATTCATAGCAGGCAACACACACAAAAAATAAAATTACAAATCCGAGACATAGTTTAAGGGAAAAAAAAGAGAGAACACCATAAAAGGAAACAAAAATTATCCATAAGCCTTTAACCTGGAGATATCCTCTCTTAACATGTTTATAAATGCACTTGTCTTCACATATTCTGTATGTTTTTGTATATTTCCTTGAAATTATTTTTTTTATGAACACCCATAAACCTTTGAAGATGATGTCAGAGAGAACAATGTGTGGGAAAGTCTTTAGAGTCAAGGTAAGGAGCTATTTGTGGAACTTTTGGATGACCCAGTGACAGAATTCTCATAGCAGATATTTGTGTAGGAACTGAATCTTGGACTCTTGAGTATGGCTCTGATGGTCACCTAGGTTCATGCCCAAGAGTTCCACTTCTTCAATCCAAGTGGTTATCTGGTTGGCCATCTCCAGTTTTGGGGAACTCTGCCTACCAGATGGATAAGTGATAGCTTAGGGGATGGATGGTCAAAGGGTGAGGTGCTGAACACACCGAGAGCCAGAAGACAGTGGACTGTCACCAGAGCCACCTCCTCTTTGCTGAATACTGGACATGTTTTCTACACAAGCGAGTCATGTTGGACACAGGAGTTATGTCCTAAGGGAAGCGAGTAAGCTAAAAATCAAAAGTAGTCATCATTACCCTCCACGCTGGACAGATGATTGTTTCTTTGGTAGAGCACTGAATGAAGTATCGGCTTGCCTTTAGAGACCGGTCTTTATGAACTATAGGTCCAATGTTAGAATCATCCTCACTTTGATGATTCCTTGCCTCCCCACTTCCTCCCCTCTCCTTTATAAAGGTGTAAAGCCGAGACCAGACATGCAAGGAGCAATCTTACACCTTTTGTCCTGTACTTACTCCAGGGTGTATACACACTGGCATGCCAGCGGAAATCATGAGTTGCTTTTTTTTTTTTAAGTTTTAAAAGGAATGGTAAAAATAAAGCAAAAAGAAAAAACACCCATGTTCTGCTGAGCAATCGTAGTTGAAGTCTCTGAAGCTGAGTGTTTATGTGTGCAACTCCCCTGGGCTATGCTTAGAGATGTGGAATTTTAGATCTAAACTGCAGACTCAGAGCTGCCAGCCTCAGAGGCTGTAACCATAATAAGACAAGTGTGTTAAGTGGTCCCCACCAGTAGGAGTGAATTGGCTTGCAGAACTGGCTTCAACCAGTAACGCTTCCATCCCATCCCTCCATGTGGGGGTTCTTCAGTTCTTGTACAAATCTCAGGGCACTTCTTTCCAGAGAGCAACAAACCCAGTTTTATCAGACATCTATTTGGTTGTATTTAAAAGAAAATTATGTCGTAAAGGAGGCTTCTCATCTTTATCCTTGGACCATGGATTTAATAGACTCCTTGTGCAGCACTTGTGAAAGTGATGGATAGTACATTAGTCAAGTGGCCATTTACATTAGAGTCATCATTGCACTATTGATGCAGCCCTTTAATGGAAATTATTTTAAAACTAGCCTATCATTTTGAAGTGTTTTAAAAGAGAATTTCATCAAACTGATAAAAATTATTATTAGCAATTATAATTTTTATAATTATAGTAATATTATAAAAATTATTCTTAGCAATTATAAACTATTTACATGAAAAGCATTTAGCAAGATACATCGACCGGGACTTCTAGAGGTGAAATCACAGCACACGTTAGCAGAGAGGCTGTGATTCTGAGAGCTAGTGCCGTGCAGCGATTGAAGTACCTTGGAGCTGGAATGCCAGGATTCAGAGCCCTGGCAGAGCCCTAGCAAACGGGGCTCAGCTGTTTGCTAACCTCGTGACCCCAAACAAGGCATTGTGTGTCTCTGAGCCTCGGTTTTCTCATTTATAAAGTGGGGTTTATAATGGGGTAAGTTCATGAGTTTGTGATAAAGATGAAATAAAATATTATGCAAAGGACTGACCTACCATAAGCACTCAAAAAATAGTACCTGTTTATTACAGTTGGCATCGCTGTGGTGGTGGTGCTTTGTTAAAAACTATAAAGGATGTGGAATCTGTAACAGAAATGAATTGCTTTGGTTTCTTTAATTTGTGTGATAAGAAAATATTTCTTTTACTAAATATCATTCTCTGGATTTCAGAAACTCACTTTTATCAACTTCAACAGTCAAGTAAACACTTTCTGAGACCACCTATGTGTCAGCAGCTGAGCTAGGCTCTGTGAGGAGCTTCATGGGACCCCAACATGCTTCCAGAGTAATTGGGGATGATGGTGAGTACCCAGCATGCTTTCTGATGTGTCACGTTGTAGGGCAATGGCTCCAATAACCAGTGTTTGGCAGCCCAGAGGAGGGAGCAGTGGCCAGGGCTGGTGTGGTCAGGGGAGAATTTGCTGATAAAAGAATCTTGGTCTTGAAAGATTTTTAGACTTCATACAGGTGGAGAGGAATAATGAAGGCATTCCAGATAGGAAATTACCAGATGCAGGTGGGCATGGGCAAGGTTTGGGTGTAGGCAAGAAGTAAATTTAGTGGCACATGTAAACGTGTTCCATGAGAATGTATAGCTGCAGGCATGGATAGATCTACATATTCTAAAGAGTCTACCAGGCTCCAGTTTCTGTCCTCTCTTTATCTCATCCCTGGCTGTCTGATAGAGGTCACTTCTCACAAGGAATCGCCTTTCCCGGTGGCAAAATACTGATTGCTGCAGAAGCACTGCCTTCGTTCTTTCTGGTTCCAGCGGAGTAGCGGAGAGACTTTGGTCTTTATCCCAACAATGGAGACCAAGGTCTGATTGGGTCTCACCGACTTTGATTGGGTCTTGTGCCTATCTCTGAGCCACCCACTCTGGCCAGGGGAATAAGATATGATTGTCCCAGGTAATAGGTGGTTGACCTAAGTTGGGGAAGGGTGGATCCCCCAGTGCAAAATGGACCTGATGCTGCCAGTAGCAGAACAGCACAGGATTCCTATGGAGAGCAATGCTTTTCACCAGAGGCTATTTTATGTCTAGGTTTATTCTCTTGAATTTGACATCTGATTTACAACAACCTGAAAATCGGGAAATCTATGACATACCTTGAAGATACTGAGTTTAATTCTCTGTACCCTTTTACATTAAAAAATGTACAATTGGGAATATTTGTCTTGGTCAAAATGAATAATACTGGATTTACTTCATGGCAAATCATAGGCCCCTTCATCCCCTAAGAGTACTTTGTTTTTTTATAATATGAGGAACAGGATATGACCGAACAGGTCATAATTGCTGCTTTAAAATTTTGTCAGGACTGCAGCTAACTTATTTTCTCTGATCTCCTTGGTTCTTTGAGTCATTTTGGAAATGGCTCTCTGTGTTTTGGTGGCACTTGGCCTCTTCAAAGTTGAGGAAATAAGAGTCAGGGTTTTCAGAAGGCAAGCATGAATGAGAAGGATTGAACTGCATTTTAAAACCGGTACTTTTATACCAATGAAAATTCTCCTCATTGTCTCCTCCTTGGAAAGGCTTTCTCCAGTTTCTTATTGCATGAGAAGTACTCACAATGACCCCATGCAAGGTGGGCTGGGATTCCTCTTTCACTGTATCCAGCCCATTTTTGGCTGAAGACATCCGTGTTAATGAGAACAGTGATGAACATGGTTGAAGTGAGAACTATTATCTCTTCCGCACTTGCTATGTTAAGAGTTTTATATCTATTATTTAATTTAATCATAACAATAACCCTGTTAGTTTCACCCTGGTATCTCAGATAATGAATCAATGAGTGGATCAATTATCCCTCACATGTAACAATTTCTTGGGGAGGCAGTAGACGCAGTGGTGAAGAGCATGGGTATTGCATTCCCTGCCAGCTTGATTCAAAACTTGTCTTGACCATGTATAGCATGAATCAATGGGGGCAAATATTTAAATGCTGTGTCCCAAGTTTCCTCAGTTGCAAATATTAACTTCTTTACGAGTTGGTTGTGATGCTTGACTAAGAAAGTTTGCATAAGGATTTACTAAGTTCTCAATAAGTGATAACTATTATTAATTAGTCCCTTTGGGCTCCAGACTAGACTTTTATACAGTCAATTCTGCTATGATGCTTGTCTTATAAATTCACATTTATTTCAATGAGATATTAAAATATTAGGGAACAATTTGAGCATAACACGAGTATTACATTTGGGTAGGTTGAATTTTGTCCAGAAGAAACACCTGGTGAACTCCGGAGACTGCAACCCAGCTGAACAAAGACATGTAGGAATACACCAAATGCACACCCCTCAAACACCCACCGTCGACCTCAGGTCACCACGGGTGTTACGAGCCACATCGCCCACATCTGCTTCTCCAAATTTCCGTCTGATTTCAGATCATCTCCTTCTGCCACTGCACAAGAAGACCTCACAGGCTGCAACCCTTCCCATGCCCACTTCCATGAGGGAACATCAGGACTTTTTCAAGGTAAACTGCCATATTTATTACAGTCCTATGTATTTCTCAACCGTTTAACACGTGTAAAAATGCGCAGCCGTTTTTATGAGGTTCATGTCTTTTTAAAAAATGCATCCCTGATGAAGATTTTGAGTGTTGTGCTTCAACACCTTTTCCCCTCATAAGTCCTGTGGAAAACTCTGGCCCGGTTTCTCAAAGGGGGGGTTGCAGTTAAGTAGGGGGTCTTGTGCCAGTAAGGTTTGATTCAGATCATTGGCGTCCAAGCCCCAAACGCTAATGGTTTAACTTCAGAACAGGTGTGCTGTGCGGAGTACGGCCAGACCGTTGCCAGCTGGATCCTTCCCTGGTTTCTCAGAGAAGCTAAATGGAAGCTATGGTTGGCATAGTCTGGAATGTACTGACCTTTCTTCACAGGAAATTGCCAGAAGTAAAGCTTGCCAGCACTTTCATTTCTCTCTTTTCATCTTCTTTTCATCTCTAGTGTGCTTGAATCCCTGAAGATGGGCATGCGATACCAACTTTCCGCTTGAATTGGCAGCTGCTTCTGGTAGTAACAATGCTTCACATTGGCATAGTGCTTTAAGATTGTTTTTCAATGTACTTTTACAATTAATTAGTCTACTTTATAATTTTAAATGTCTGGAGAGGTTGGTAAGACTGTCTTCTTTTCATTATGGAATGTGTGGGAATAGCACATAAATATGTATGGCCATCTTCCATTTCATGCCATGGCAGATATTAGTCATTCCTAAATTTCTTTTCATGCTGAGCTTGAATTCTTCTTGAGCCAGTACTCCACAGAGCTCCTACCAATGGGTTGGCAATAGGAAATGATTTGTCTAGACTTTTGAGCTCCTTAGGGCAGAATGTATCTCTAGTCTCCATCACAGCATGCATGAACAAATGTTTAACGGGGTGGACTGAGTGACTGAGGAAACAGGCAAGGCAGATTAGGTGATGTTCTCGTGGTAGGGATGCCTATATTTTACAATGCATGTTAGGCAGTGGGATATTAAGGATGTGCTGTTAAAAAAGAAACAGACTCACATATATGGAGAACAAACTAGTGCTTACCAGTGGGGAGAGGGAAGGGGGAGGGGCTAGATAGCGGTAGGGGATTAAGAGGTGCAAACTATTATGTATAAAATACACAAGCTACAAGGATGTATTGTACAACACAGGGGATGTAGTCAGTATTTTTTAGTAACTATAAATGGAATATAACCTTTAAAAATTGTGAATCACTATGTTGTACACCTGTGACATATAATATTGTACATCAACTATACTCCAATTTAAAAAATGAAAAAAAAAAAGAATGTGCTGTTAGCTGTAACACCCTCAGGCAGCTAATTCCCTAATCAGGAAGTCAGACCCAGGGTTAGTGAGCCAATATTTTGATCAGAAATCCTATTTGGCTTTCTCTAGTTCTTCTCTCCATACCATGGGCTCTGGGTATTTGCAGAAAGAATGCTAGAAATGGGTTTTCCTTGGTGAAATGAGTGGCTTGTCCATTAACGTGGTGAGTGTTAGAAATGGGCTCTCACTGGTGAAACTAGTGTATTTAATATATGTGGATTGGTTGAAATATACTAGGGACAACTTCTCATCCTTGCATTAAACAGGTTGTGAAAACCCATCTGTGGCCTGTTCGTTTGGGGCTAGACTCTGAGGCATGACCTTAAATGAGCCTAGGCTTAGCCACTGGGGCACATATTTCTGTTTGTCTGAGGCAGACCATACAGGTCACACAAGCCTGACTGTAGATTATTGGAACGTCTGCTTCAAGTCAACCTTTCACACAAGCTATGGTCAGTGCTCCTGAGAACTCATAGAGCTGGGGTCTCATCAATTTTCCAGTGCAGGCTGTGTGAACTGTTTGGTGCATCCCTGCCAATTAATGTCTGTTTATAAAAGGTCTTCCAGTGGGGCAGATTTAGGCTGAAACTCATTTTCAGTAGGAAGGTTGTGGGGTAGAGCTAACCCTCACTCACATTTACTCAATAAAAGTTATGTACAAAAAAAAAAAAAACCCTAATATTTTAGCATGATTAGCTTAGGCTATTCAGAACTCCAGAGTTACACAGAAAATTAGGTCAAATCTGGAACAACCACCCACATCAGTGCTCTTTCCCTAGAAATGTATGATTTTTTTTTCCCTAGGGCCACCATGTATGGTTGTGCAGGTGGTGCACTGCACAAGTGTTCCATCTCTAAGAAATACCATTTACATCATAAATATTGGCTATTAGGATATTTATTACATGCATTTTCTGGAAGATATCAATAGAAGGCTATGTTCCCCCAAAATGTGGTGATTATTTGATTATGACAACTTTTAGACAAGTGGAAGTAAAGAATTTTGAGGGAAGGGTTGCCTGCTTCTAATATTCGCTAGTGGAGTACTAATGGGTTGATCTCTTAGCATTTCATTTAATCTTTCCCACAGGTGAAGCATCAGGGGGTCTCTCATCCTCCCTCATGCCTGGCACCAAATGGGAACTCTATAATTAGGGGAGTGAATAAGCAATTAAGAGAGAGAGGAGTTTCACATTCCTAAACATACTAAAAGGCCGCTCTTTATAAATAAAGAACTGAGATAACAAGAATATAAATCTTGTGAGGGCTGTGGTATTGGCTATGTAGTTAAGAAAATAGGTGACAAAAGAGGAGGAGAAATGAAGGGCCTTAATATGCTTGAACCAAGAGGATCTTCCAACCCCCCAGCTTCCCTAGCGAAGGGAGTGTCTCTCCACCAAGTCCCACTAAGTTCCTTCCCTCACCATGTTTCCACCTCTGCCTTTCTCACAGTCTGAAGTTGCTGTGTTCATTTGTCCCTTCACTAGAGTGTGCACTCTGTGAGAGCAGGGGTTTTGAACTAGTTTGTTCAGTGTTGTATCCATAGCACCTAGGAGAGTGTCCAGTCCTCCATAAATAGCTGTGGGATAAGGGAATGCAGATCGCAGACTTCCAGCCTCTAGAATTGTGAGAAATAATTTTCTATTGTTTATAAGCCACTTGGTCTGTGGTATTTTGTTACAGCAGCCAGAATGGACACTATCTAAGACACTACCTAAGTTCCAGTTTCACAGATGGTGAACTAGAGGGTCAGCTGGGGGTTGCTGAGCATCATTTGAGGCCTTTGTTGCTGTTTTCGGAACCAGACTGATTGCTCCTCTGGACCAGCACTAAGTTTTTATGCCTAGAACCCATTGCTCGTGCCTGGTACCCTAAGACCAAGCTTTACCCTCACAAACTCTCACCGTCTTTCTTCCAGGAAGGTGTAGGAATAGGGGCAGGAAGAGATAAATCTAACAAGAACCATTTGGCAGCTACAAGATTTAGGGAATTGAGGCCATGAAAGATGAACTGTATCTCAAGCACTGGGTGCTCACTCAGCCTTCCCCTTTGCGGTATCTTGCTGCCAATAGAGACTCAGTCACACAGAATCTCTCAGCAGAGCACCTCAGAAGCGGATACATTGGCCTCCCAAACTTTAAGGCCCCAAGTCCAGCACCTTGCTGCTAGCTTCCTGCCATGATGGGCCATGGTGGTGTCTTCACAGAGCAAAGGGTGGGGTAACACCCCTGGAGGGCTTTGGTGTATGAATTCTTTGCATTTGAAAGCTGCACTTCACTTAGAGATGAAAGGAAGGTGTGTCGATCAGCTGTGAGCCTGTGAGTTTCCTGCAGGGACCTTAGGGTGTACAGGGATTGCTGGGAAGCAGCTTGGGAGAAGCCCCTGCTACATGTGGCAGTCGAGAGGGTCTCTGAAAATAAGGCTGCACACGGGCACCTGGGGGAAAGTTCTGGTATCCCCATTCTTGTTCTCTCTCTGCCTGCCTCTTCCCATTTGGTGCTCACATGCCTTGAGTGCTTGGCTTCCTGATGAAGTGGATAGTCTAGCTTCTCAGCAAGATGAGAGGACACTAAGGGCAGACTATAGAGCTCCTAGCTCACCATGGTGCATATATTAATATCTGCACTCTGCAGGGGCTTAATAAATGCCCATGGACCACAGATGACAGCTTACTACATCTGGAGACAGATGAACTTTAACAAATATATACACCCATGTAATCTACACTCCAATCAAGATACAGAATAGTTCCATAACCCCAGAAATTTTCCTCATCCTTCTGTGTAGTCAGTCCTCCTTCTAGAGGTGTCCACTGCTCTGATTTCTATCCCATAGATAAGTTTGACCTGTTCACGAGCTTTGCATAAGCAGAATCCTACCATATGTACTCTTTTGTGTCTCCTTCTTTTGCAGAAAATCCTATTTTTGAAATCTATACCATCGTTACATGATTCGGAGTTATATCCTTTTCTTGATGAGTAGTGTTTCATTGTGTGAATATACAACAGTTCATTCTTTCTGTTGATTGATGCACAGTAGAGTTGCTTCTAGGTTTTGACTTCTTTGAATGAAGCCTCTTTGTGAATGTGTGTGCACGACTTTTTGTGGACATATTTTCCTTTCTCTCAGGTAACTATTCAGGAGTTGAATTTCTGGGTCAGATGACGAGTGGATGTTTACCTTTATAAGCAACACCCAAACCGTTTTCCAAAGTTGTCTCATCCTCTTATGGTGCCATCAGCAGTTACAGCTGCTCCACACTGTTGCCAAGAGTGAGTATTGTCAATTTAAAACATTTAGCCATTCTGGAGTAGGCTGTGCTAGCTCATTGTGGCTTTAATTTGAATTTCTTTAACGACGAAGAGTAGAGATTTATGTCCTAATTGGCCATTTGTATATCTTCTTTTGTGAATTATGTATTTAAATTTTTTACTCATTTTTATTGGATTATTAATGTTATTATTATTGAATTGTATGTGCTCTCTATATGTTTTGGATGCAAATACATATTAGATATATATAATATTTCCCCCGGTATGTAGTCTATTTTTTACTACTGATAACTTATAAAGAGCAGATGTTTTTAATTTTTATGAACTCCACTTTATCAGTTTTCCCTGTAATTCATACTCGTTTTATCCAATCAAATAATCTTTACCTAGCCCAAACTTACGAAAATCGTTTCCTAAATTAAGTTTTATAATTTTAGCTTACATGATGTCTATGAGCCATTTTGAATTAATCTTTGTTCATGGTATGATGTAGAAGTAGATGTTCATTGTTTTAAAATAAAGATATCCAGTTATGTCAGCACTATTTGTTGAAAACACCATCCTTTACCCAGTCATTCACCCTGACTCTTCTGCTGTAAATCAACTGACCATATACATGTATGTCTATTTCTGTACTAGTTCCATGTTGATAGCTATGCCCTTATTGCATTGTTTTGATTCCTTCCACTTATTAGTAAGTCTTCAAATCAGGCAGTATCAACTCTCCAACTTTGTTCCTCTTTATCAAAGTAGTTTTGGCTATTCTTTTAAATTTTAGAATCAGCCTGTCAATTTCTACAAGAAAAAGCATACTGGGATTTAGATTGGGATTACATTGAATCAACTGATATATCTGGGGGAGAAATGACATCTTAACAATGTCAAGGCTTTCAGTCTATGAACATGGCACCTCTCCACTTTGTTAGCTGTTTTAAAAATTGTTGTGAGATATATGTTTTAGTTTTCAGCATGCCAGTTTTGCCCATTTTTATTAAATTTATTCACAAATGTTTTGCACTTTGTAAATGGGTAGGGTTTCTTTTCTCCTTTAAAAAGTAAACTTTTTAAAGAAAATTGAAATCGTATCAAGCATCTTTTCAGACCACAACACTATGAGACTAGATATCAATTACAGGAAAAAAAAAAAACTGTAAAAAATACAAACACATGGAGGCTAAACAATACACTACTAAACAACCAAGAGATCACTGAAGAAATCAAAGAGGAAATCAAGAAATACTTAGAAACAAGTGACAATGAAAACATGATGACCCCAAAACTTTGGGATGCAGCAAAAGCAGTTCTAAAAGGGAAGTATATAGCAATACAATCCTACCTCAAGAAACAAGAAAAATCTCAAATAAACAACCTAACCTTACACCTAAGCAATTAGAGAAAGAAGAACAAAAAAACCCCAAAGTTAGCAGAAGGAAAGAAATCATAAATTTCAGAGCAGAAATAAACAAAAAAGAAATGAAGGAAACAGTAGCAAAGATCAATAAAACTAAAATCTGGTTCTTTGAGAAGATAAACAAAATTGATAAACCATTAGCCAGACTATCAGGAAAAAAAGGGAGAAGACCCTAGTGAACAGAATTAGAAATGAAAAAGGAGAAGTAACAATGACACTGCAGAAATACAAAGGATCCTGAGAGATTACTACAAGCAAATGTATGCCAATAAAATGGACAACCTGGAAGAAATGGACAAATTCTTAGAAAAGTACAACATTTCAAGACTAAACCAGGAAGAAATAGAAAATATGAACAGGCCAGTCACAAGCACTGAAATTGAAACTGTGATTAAAAATCTTCTGACAAACAAAAGTGCAAGACCAGATGGCTTCAGAGGTGAATTCTTTCAAATATTTAAGGAAGAGCTAACACCTACCCTTCTCAAACTCTTCCCAAAAATTGCAGAGGAAGGAACACTCCCAAACTCATTCTATGAGGCCACCATCACCATGATACCAAAACCAGACAAAGATTTCACAAAAAAAGAAAATTACAGGCCAATATAACTGATGAATATAGATGCAAAAATCCTCAATAAAATACTAGCAAACAGAGTCCAACAGCATATTAAAAGGATCATACACCATGATCATGTGGGATTTATCCCAGGAATGCAAGGATTCTTCAATATAGGCAAATCAATCAATGTGATACACCATACTAACAAATTGAAGGATAAAAACCATATGATAATCTCAATAGATGCAGAAAAAGCTTCTGACAAAGTTCAACACCCATTTATGATAAAAACCCTCCAGAAAGTGGGCATAGAGGGAACCTACCTCAAAAAAATAAAGGTCATATATGACAAACCCACAGCCAACATCATCCTCAATGGTGAAAAACTGAAAGCATTTCCTCTAAGATCAGGAACAAGAAAACAGTGCCCACTCTCACCACTATTATTCAACATAGTTTTAGAAGTTTTAGCCACAGTAATCAGAGAAGAAAAAGAAATAAAAGGAATCCAAATCGGAAAAGAAGTAAAACTGTCACTGTTTGCAGATGACATGATACTATACATAGAAAATCCTAAAGATGCCACCAGAAAACTACTAGAGCTAATCAATGAATTTGGTAAAGTTGCAGGATACAAAATTAATGCACAGAAATCTCTTGCATTCCTATACACTAACAATGAAAAATCTGAAAGAGAAATTAAGGAAACACTCCCATGTACCATTGCAACAAAAAGAATAAAATACCTAGGAATAAACCTGCCTAAGGAGACAAAAGACCTGTATTCAGAACACTATAAGATACTGATGAAAGAAATCAAAGATGATACAAACTGAAGGAAAGATATACCATATTCTTGGATTGGAAGAATCAATACTGTGAAAAGGACTATACTACCCAAAGCAATCTACAGATTCAATGCAATCCCTATCAAACTACCAATGGCATTTTTCACAGAACTAGAACAAAAAAATTCACAATTTGTATGGAAACACAAAGGACCCTGAATAGCCAAAGCAATCTTGAGAAAGAAAAACAGAGCTGGAGGAATGAGACTCCCTGACTTCAGACTACACTACAAAGCTACAGTAATCAAGACAGTATGGTACTGGCACAAAAACAGAAATATAGATCAATGGAACAGGATAGAAAGCCCAGAGATAAACCCACGCACATATGGCCACCTTATCTTTGACAAAGGAGGCAAGAATATACAATGGAGAAAAGACAGCCTCTTCAATAAGTGGTGCTGGGAAAACTGGACAGCTACATGTAAAAGAATGAAATTAGAACACTCCCTAACACCATACACAAAAATAAACTCAAAATGGATTAAAGACCTAAATTTAAGGCCAGACACTATAAAACTCTTAGAGGAAAACATAGGCAGAACGCTCTATGACATAAATCACAGCAAGATCCTTTTTGATCCACCTCCTACAGTAATGGAAATAAAAACAAAAATAAACAAATGGGATCTAATGAAACTTAAAACTTTTGCACAGCAAAGGAAACCATAAACAAGATGAAAAGAGAACCCTCAGAATGGGAGAAAATATTTGCAAATGAAGCAACTGACAAAGGATTAATCTCCAAAATATACACGCAGCTCATGCAGCTCAATATCAAAAAAACAAACAACCTAATCCAAAAATGGGTAGAAGACCTAAACAGACATTTCTCCAAAGAAGACATACAGATTGCCAACAAACACATGGAAAGATGCTCAACATCACTAAGCATTAGAGAAATGCAAATCAAAATCACAATGAGGTATCACCTCACACCGGTTAGAATGGGCATCATCAGAAAATATACAAACAACAGATGCTGGAAAGGGTGTGGAGAAAAGGGAACCCTCCTGCACTGTTGGTGGGAATGTAAATTGATACAGCCACTATGGAGAACAGTATGGAGGTTCCTTAAAAAACTAGAAATAGAACTACCCTGTGACCCAGGAATCCCACTGCTGGACATATACCCTGAGAAAAACATAATTCAAAAATAGTCATGTACCGCAATGTTCATTGCAGCACCATTTACAATAGCCAGGACATGGAAGCAACCTAGATGTCCATCAACAGATGAATGGATAAAGAAGATGTGGCATATATATACAATGGAATATTACTCAGCCCTAAAAAGGAAGAAAATTGAGTTATTTGTAATGAGGTAGATGGACCTAGTGTCTGTCATACAGAGTGAAGTCAGTCACAAAGAGAAAACAAATACCATATGCTAACACACATATATGGAATCTGAAAAAATGGCACTGATGAACCTAGTGGCAGGGCAGGAATAAAGACACAGATGTAGGAAACAGACCTGAGGACACAGGGCAGGAAGGGGAAGCTGGGACAAAGTGAGAGAGTAGCACTGACATATATACACTACCAAATGTGAAATGGATGGCTAGTGGGAAGCTGCTGCATAGCGCAGGGAGATCAGTCCGATGCTTTGTGACGATCTACAGGGGTGAGATAAGGAGGGTGGGAGGGAGGCTCAAGAGGGAGGGGATATGGGGATATATGTATACATATAGCTGATTCACTTTGTTGTAGAGCAGAAACTAACACAACATTGTAAAGCAATTATTCTCCAATGAAGATATATTTATAAAAAAGTAAACTTTTTATTTTAGAATAGTTTTCGATTTACAGGAAAGTTGGAAGGATAGTACAAAGATGCCATGTATATCCCTCACCCAGTTTTCCCATATACTAACATCTTACATGACTGTTACGCATTTGTCATAACTCGGAAACCATCACTGGTACATTACTATTAACTAAACTCCAACTTTTTTCAGATGTCACCAGTTTTTCCACTAATGTCCTTTTTCAGTTCCACGATCCCATCCAAGAGACCACATTACATTTAGTCATCATGTCTCCTTAGACTCCTCTGGTCTATGGCAGTTTCTCAGACTTCCCTTGTTTTTATGACCCTGACAATTTGGAGGGGTTTGGTCAGGTATTCTGTAGAATTCCCTTCATTTGGGATTTGTTTGATGCTATGCTCACGACTGGATTTGAATTGGGGGAGAAAACCACAGAGGTAACGTGTCCTTCTCATTCCCCCAACCACTCCCCTTTGGATTATGTTAGTTTTTGAGCTGGGAGGAGGTTGGGCTGTCGTTTTGTTTTATCTTTGAATTCAACTCCAGCAGGACCCTTGAACCCTATTTTTTTCCCCCTCCTGTATTGATGCTTTCTTGGCAGAACTTGAGGGTGTGGAAGAGGGGTGAGCTTTGTTGGGATGAGTCATTTGTTTTTGCATTTGGATTTAGTCCTGTTAGTCCAGGCTTTCATCTGAGGTTTGCCTGATTTCTTCTTATCTGCACAAATTATCTCTGTTTGTGGTTGAAGCCCACTCCTGTCCATCTGTATCCAAACTGAAGCTGAGGCTCTCCTCACTTTATAACGGTCTTTTTTCTCTCTGTAATTCAGTTATTCAAGGCTCTAACTCCTCTTTACTAGCTCATTATGATTTTTATTTTGTCTGGTGTCTTGTTAACACAAGAGAAATGGTCCATCAGATCCTTCTACATCCTAAGGAGCAAAAGTTATCTATGTTTGGGCATTTTCTTTACCTTGTTTATTCCTTATGGATTTTTTTCCTCCTTTCTTTCTTTTGTTGAATTGCATGATTTCTTTTCTTTCCAACTCTTATTCCTTCACTGGTTTGCAAGTTATGTGCTTCTTTTATATTTTTTTAAGAGTCAACACAATATTTTTAACATGGGTGCTTAACTTCAAATCATAGCATATGTAATGTTTTAACTCTCGTTACGCCCTCTTTATTGATATATTATTATGATATCATGCTTTTTTTCTCACCCTGCAAAATTAGTAATTATAATTCATACACCCAGTCCTTGCTTTAGAGTTTCCCAATTTGCTCACATTGCTTCTCTCATCCCATCCTCTCCTAGAGAGTTTCAGATTCCTTCTCTCTTGTCATCCATTCTTTAATGGTTCTTTCAGAAGGGACTTCAAGTGGTAAATTCCTGTAGACTTTGTGTGAAACTATATTTATTTTATTCTATGCTCTCACTCTGGAATGGTAATTTAGCTGACAGGAAAATTCTAGGCTTACTATTTATTTTTGCTATTTTTGGTATATTCTTCAATCTTCTTCTGACCTAGACTGTTGTTTTCGAGAAGTTTCCTGCCCTTTAAAGTGCCATCTTTTGGTTCATAATATAGAACCTTCTGCCTACCTGCTTCTAAAGTTTTTCACATTGTCTTTTGTGTCCTGTAGATTTAATGTGAAGTATCTCGATGCAGATTAACTTTTATTTAGGTTTTTACTATTTGTATATTTCAATGTCTACTGTCACATAATTTATTAAATGGGTTCATGTCAATAGACATGTAGATGCTCCTCTTCTTTTATTATACCAAAAGTGCTCCAGCAAACGTTCTGGTACGGTGTCCTTGTACTTGATGAATGTCATATTGTTTTAGTCACCAAGGTTTTATGATGCATTTCAATATCCAGGAGTTTGATAAATCTCTGCTATAGCATTACTCTCCTTTTAAAAAATATTTTCCTTTCAATTTTCACTGATTATTCTTAAAACTAATTCTAGAACAATTTCATCAAGTCCCAAAGTAGTGAGATGGTATGTATTTTACAGACTAGTTTTCAAGAAAATTGATATAATATTATGTCTTCCTATCTAAGGGCATCTATGGTATATCTCTTGATTTATTTGTCTTTATTTTGTACCCCAGTATAATTTTATTATCTTATTTGGGTAGGTCCTGAATATGTCTTATTTATTTCTAAGTATTTTATGTTTTTAAGTTATTTTTCAAATCTGATGTTCTTAAAATAGGATATTATATAAAATTTTATTTATTCTTGCATATGTATTTTGATCCAGAGTAACTTATTTAATTCTCTTTCTGACTCCATTAGTTTTTTTTTTTATTTTTTAACTGATTCTCTTGGATTTTCTGGGCTAAAAATATAACCCACATACTTAATAACGAAGTGATCACTGAAGAAATCAAAGGGGAAATCAAAAAATACCTAGAAACAAATGACAATGGAGACACGACGATCCAAAAACTATGGGATGCAGCAAAAGCAGTTCTAAGAGGGAAGTTTACAGCAATACAAGCCTACATCAAGAAACAGGAAACATCTCGAATAAACAACCTAACCTTGCACCTAAAGCAATTAGAGAAAGAAGAACAAAAAAACCCCAAAGCTAGCAGAAGGAAAGAAATCATAAAGATCAGATCAGAAATAAATGAAAAAGAAATGAAGGAAACAATAGCAAAAATCAATGAAACTAAAAGCTGGTTCTTTGAGAAGATAAACAAAATTGATAAACCATTAGCCAGACTCATCAAGAGAAAAAGGGAGAAGACTCAAATTAATAGAATTAGAAATGAAAAAGGAGAAGTAACCACTGACACTGCAGAAATACAAACGATCATGAGAGATTACTACAAGCAACTCTATGCCAATAAAATGGACAACCTGGAAGAAATGGACAGATTCTTAGAAATGCACAACCTGCCGAGACTGAACCAGGAAGAAATAGAAAATATGAACAGGCCAATCACAAGCACTGAAATTGAAACTGTGATTAAAAATCTTCCAACACACAAAAGCCCAGGACCAGATGGCTTCACAGGCGAATTCTATCAAACATTTAGAGAAGAGCTAACACCTATCCTTCTCAAACTCTTCCAAAATATTGCAGAGGGAGGAACACTCCCCAACTCATTCTACGAGGCCACCATCACCCTGATACCAAAACCAGGCAAAGATGTCACAAAGAAAGAAAACTACAGGCCAATATCACTGATGAACATAGATGTAAAAATCCTCAACAAAATACTAGCAAACAGAATCCAACAGCACATTAAAAGGATTATACACCATGATCAAGTGGGGTTTATTCCAGGAATGCAAGGATTCTTCAATATACACAAATCAATCAACGTGATACATCATATTAACAAATTGAAGGAGAAAAACCATATGATCATCTCAATAGATGCAGAGAAAGCTTTCGACAAAATTCAACACCCATTTATGATAAAAGCCCTGCAGAAAGTAGGCATAGAGGGAACTTTCCTCAACATAATAAAGGCCATATATGACAAACCCATAGCCAACATTGTCCTCAATGGTGAAAAACTGAAACCATTTCCACTAAGATCAGGAACAAGACAAGGTTGCCCACTCTCACCACTATTATTCAACATAGTTTTGGAAGTGTTAGCCACAGCAATCAGAGAAGAAAAAGAAATAAAAGGAATCCAAATCGGAAAAGAAGAAGTAAAGCTGTCACTGTTTGCAGATGACATGATACTATACATAGAGAATCCTAAAGATGCTACCAGAAAACTACTAGAGCTAATCAATGAATTTGGTAAAGTTGCAGGATACAAAATTAATGCACAGAAATCTCTTGCATTCCTATATACTAATGATGAAAAATCTGAAAGTGAAATTAAGAAAACACTCCCGTTTACCATTGCAACAAAAAGAATAAAATATCTAGGAATAAACCTACCAAAGGAGACAAAAGACCTGTATGCAGAAAATTATAGGACACTGATGAAAGAAATTAAAGATGATACAAATAGATGGAGAGATATACCATGTTCTTGGATTGGAAGAATCAACATTGTGAAAATGACTCTGCTACCCAAAGCAATCTACAGATTCAATGCAATCCCTATCAAACTACCACTGGCATTTTTCACAGAACTAGAACAAAAAATTTCACAATTTGTATGGAAACACAAAAGACCCCGAATAGCCAAAGCAATCTTGAGAACGAAAAATGGAGCTGGAGGAATCAGGCTCCCTGACTTCAGACTATATTACAAAGCTACAGTAATCAAGACAGTTTGGTACTGGCACAAAAACAGAAATATAGATCAATGGAACAGGATAGAAAGCCCAGAGATAAGCCCACGCACATATGGTCACCTTATCTTTGATAAAGGAAGCAAGCATATACAGTGGAGAAAAGACAGCCTCTTCAATAAGTGGTGCTGGGAAAATTGGACAGGTACATGTAAAAGTATGAAATTAGAACACTCCCTGACACCATACACAAAAATAAACTCAAAATGGATTAAAGACCTAAGTGTAAGGCCAGACACTATCAAACTCTTAGAGGAAAACATAGGCAGAACACTCTATAACATAAATCACAGCAAGATCCTTTTTGACCCATCTCCTAGAGAAATGGAAATAAAAACACAAATAAACAAATGGGACCTAATGAAACTTAAAAGCTTTTGCACAGCAAAGGAAACCATAAACAAGATGAAAAGAGAACCCTCAGAATGGGAGAAAATATTTGCAAATGAAGCAACTGACAAAGGATTAATCTCCAAGATTTACAAGCAGCTCATGCAGCTCAATAACAAAAAAACAAACAACCCAATCCAAAAATGGGCAGAAGACCTAAATAGACATTTCTCCAAAGAAGATATACAGATTGCCAACAGACACATGAAAGAATGCTCAACATCATTAATCATTAGAGAAATGCAAATCAAAACTACAATGAGGTATCATCTCACACCGGTCAGAATGGCCATCATCAAAAAATCTAGAAACAATAAATGCTGGAGAGGGTGTGGAGAAAAGGGAACCCTCTTGCACTGTTGGTGGGAATGTAAATTGATACAGCCACTATGGAGAACAGTATGGAGGTTCCTTAAAAAACTAAAAATAGAACTACCATACGACCCAGCAATCCCACTACTGGGCATATACCCTGAGAAAACCATAATTCAGAAAGAGTCATGTACCAAAATATTCATTGCAGCTCTGTTTACAATAGCCAGGACATGGAAGCAACCTAGGTGTCCATCATCAGATGAATGGATAAAGAAGATGTGGCACATATATACAATGGAATATTACTCAGCCATAAAAAGAAATGAAATGTGTTGGGTAATTGCAATCATTGTTGCTTTTGTTGTGGTCATCCATGTACAATGCTTGGTGTCAGTCTATTTATCTCTTGTAAAAATAAAATAGTGTGTGTGGAAAAAAAAAATATTAAAAAAAAAAAAAAAGAAATGAAATGGAGGTATTTGTAATGAGGTGGATGGAGTTAGAGTCTGTCATACAGAGTGAAGTAAGTCAGAAAGAGAAAAAGAAATACAGTATGCTAACACATATATATGGAATCTAAGGAAAAAAAAAAAAAAAAGGTCATGAAGAACCTAGTGGTAAGACGGGAATAAAGACACAGACCTACTAGAGAATGGACTTGAGGATATGGGGAGGGGGAGGGGTGAGATGTGACAGGGTGAGAGAGTGTCATGGACATATATACACTACCAAATGTAAAATAGATAGCTAGTGGGAAGCAGCCGCATAGCACAGGGAGATCAGCTCGGTGCTTTGTGACCACCTAGAGGGGTGGGATAGGGAGGTTGGGAGGGAGGGAGATGCAAGAGGGAAGAGATATGGGAACATATGTATATGTATAACTGATTCACTTTGTTATAAAGCAGAAACTAACACACCATTGTAAAGCAATTATACTTCAATAAAGATGTTTAAAAATAAAAAAATAAAAATAAAAGTTATGTTTACACTACACGGTAAAAAAAAAAAATATATATATATATATATATATATATATATAACCCACAAGAAATAATAGCTATGTTCTCCCTTTCTAATACTTTTACTTTTTATGTAATGTTATCATCCAATTTCATGGCTATATTGTAAAGAATGTTAAATAATAGTAATGATATTACTAACCTGTTCTTAATTTCATTGGGAATTAGAGCATTTCGTCAAAGAGCACAGTACTGCTGGTTGATTTAAGAAATTTAAAACATACATATTAAGAAAGTATCTGGCTTCATTTTAGAGTCTTTCTAAAGTTGAGAGAAAGACACCATAATATTATTAAATGCTCTTTCAATTGTAAAATATGTCATATATACAAAAGTTTATAAAATGTATTTACAGTTTAAAGAAAAATAATAACATAAGGCCCAAGTACTGACTACCCACATTAATTAAACACACACACACACACACACACACTCACACACTTCCACTACCTTCCAAGCTCTCTTTTGATACTTCCCTAATTTCATCTCCCTCCCTCCCTCTACCTAGGATAACCAATATTCAAAAATTTTCTCATTTCTTTTCTTCTCTTTATGGTTGTGTCACTATTTACAAACCCTTAAACAATGAATCCATTAATCTGCCTGAACTTGAACTTGACGTAAATGGATTATATTGTTTACATGCTTTTGTAACTTCCTCTAGTTTATTCATTTGGACTGTTATATACTACTCATTGTAGAAGTGTACCACAACTTAGCTATCCATTCTAGCGTGGATAGACATTTGAATTGTTTCCAGTTTTTCACTTTTATGAACGATCTTGCCATATAATTTTGTATATGTTCCCTGGCACACATGTGTAAGTTTTCTGTGAGAGAGTTTCTTGCAAGAGTTTTCCAACCCGAGATTGGAATTGCTGGGTCTTGGTGCTGGTGCATTGTCACTTTACTGGAGTAATGCCAAAATATTTTTCTAAGTGCTCCAATCCATATTCCATTAACAATGTAATGAGAATCTCCATAGCTCCACATCCTTGCCTACATCTAGTACTGTCAGACTTTTTTGATTATTCCCAGTTCAAAATTATATCTCCATGTAGTTTTAATTCACATTTATCTAATTACCAATTGAGATCAACTTTGAAGAGGCATATGGTCTGTTTATTTCCTCCCTATTAAATGTCTATTTGTGATTTTTTTTTTCTGTTGAGTTATGACTTTTTATAGGAAAACCTTATCCTTGATATTAATCCTCTGTTGGTTACGGGTTGCAAAATTTTCTCCCAGTTTGCTGTTTTTTATGAAAAAGTTTTTTTAACAATTTTAAAATTGTCAAAACTTCCAATCATTTCCTTTATTGTTTGTGCTTATGTCTTATTTAAAAATGCTTTCCTTACAGAAGTAATAAGGTTATTCTTCTATATTGATTTCTAAAAATATTTAGAGATGGAATATTTTCGACTTTTGTCACTAAGGATCTTATTTGAAGTAGTTTTGTTATAGGTTCACTTGACTGGGTTGAATTTTATGGAAAGTCTCTTTTGCATTTCCTAGGATAATCATGTGGGATTTTTTTTCTAATTTGTTAATATGAAGAATTGCATTAAACTATTTTCTATATTAAATCAAGATTACATTTCTTGACCAAACCCAAATTGGTAATGGTATTTTATTGTTTTTATGTATTGCTGAAGTTGGTTTGCCAATATTTTATTTACACTTTTTTCATTTATGCTCACGAGTGACATTGGACTGTTATACTGTCCCTGTCTTGTTTGGAATCAAGGTAAGGTTGGCCTAATAAAATAATTCTCTGGAAGAGTTTATGTAAATTCAGAATTATCTGTTCCTGTTTAGTGGAACATGCCTATAAAGCCACCTGAGACCAGTGTTTTCTTTTTGTAACATTTTAAGCTTTTGATATTATTTTTAAAACAGTTATAGGATTATTCCTACATTCTCTTCTTTCTTGAGAGTCAATTTTAATAGTTTGTTTTTCTAGGGATTTATCCATTCTATCAAAATTTATAAGTTTATTAGCATAAGGTTGTCCATAATAACCTGTTATTAACTATTAATCTCTGTAGCATCTGCAGTTATATCTTTTCTTTCACTCCTAATATTGCTTATTTGCATATTATCTCTGATTTGAATGATTTTTTAATCTCTGCTAGTATTGATGATAATTTTCTATTGATATTAGTCTTTTCAAAGAATCAGTGTCTGGGTTTGTTGACCTGTACTCTTGTGTATTTGTTTTCTGTTTTATTAATTTTTGCTTTTAACCTTATTATTGCTTTCCTTCTGTTTTCTTTGTTTTTATTCTGTTATTTTTTTTTTTTTCCTCTCTAAATCTGTCTGTTGAATGCTTAGTTCATTAATTTGGAGACTTTCTTATTTTCTAATGGAGTATTGACAGTATAATTCCCCTGTAATACTATTTTAGAGCTTCCCACATACGTATTTTCTGATTTCATTATTATTTTTCTTTGACACATTAGTTCTTTTTTTTCTTAATTTCCAAATATGTGCAGTTTTTCTATTTATCTTTTCTGCTGCACATTTTCTCACTTCAGTGCATATAGGTTAGAGAATGCAGCACAGATGACACCAAGTTTCTGAACTTCCTGAGGCTAGCTTTATGGTATAATCCATGGCCAGATTTTGTGCTTGAAAGGAGTGTGTATTCTCCAATTGCTGGGCTCAGTGTTCTATGTAACCCATTAAATCAGGATTGTTAATTGTCCTTTACAATTTTTAATGGTTTCTTGGTTTGCTTGATCTGTCAGTTATTGAGAGAGGTGTGTTAAAGCAATTTCTGTTATATAGATAGATTTACCTAGTTCTTGCAGGTCTGTTACTTTTTGGTTTTATATGCAGAATATAATTGAACTTTTAAAATTCCAACTCTGCCTGGTAGTTTTTGTCTTTTATCTGTAGACATTAATCCATTTATATTCATTGTGAATGCTGATATATTTAAATGTATTTCTTCTATCTTGTTATGTGCTTTGCGTTTGTCCTACTTCTTCTGATTCTTCTCCTTTTTTCCTTCTTTTGGATTTTGTTTTCCTATTTAATTTTTCTCTGCTATTTACTTCTTTGGTGGACATAGATTCCATGCTTATTCTTTTAGTAGTTACACTGGCAGTTTTAATAAGCATACTTAGTTTAGCAAAGTCCAAATTGAATTAACATATTTCCCATCCTCCTGAACAATCCACAAAGCTTAGGATAATCTCACTCCCAGATCACCTTCCTTCCAACTATTATTGTCCATTATTATTGTCTCAGCTGGAGTTCTTTTACTATTATAAGCCAGCATTTTTATTTCAGCTATTATTTTGCTTTGCCACATCCCATTTGGTTTTATTTTTATTATTGCTTTATATAATCATTCACTTAGTCCACTTATTTACCAATGTATTTGCTTATTCTTTCTACTTACATCAGATTTTCATCTGGACTAATTTTTTTTCTATCTAATATATATCCTTTAGAATTTGAGTCTTAAGGATATTTTATAGGTTACTAATTTGTGGATAAATACTCAGTTTTTGTCCGTGTCTGTATTTGATCATCATTGTTGAAAGAGCCTCACTGATCTCTAGGTTGACAGTAACTTTTCTCAGCCTACTTCTCTCAGATTCCACTCCTCTGGGCTCCCTTGTAGTTAAGAAGCCAGCAGCCCTTCTAAAGGCTGTTTGCTGGTAGGCAATCTGTGTCTTATCATTGCCTGCTTTAAAGAGCGATTCGTTTTCTTTGGTTTTCGTCAGTTTCACTATGATGCCTCTATGTTAAATCCTAAATCTGAAAATTGGTAACATTATCTCTTTGATAGTACTTCCCCCTTATTTTGTCTTTTATCACCTTCCAGAACTTGGATTAGATTTGTGTTAAACCTTCTCCCACCATCTTCTCTATGTCTTAACCTCTTGGGCGTATCATCCATCTTTTCATCTTCTCACTACATTTGGAATGCACTCTGCCTTCCGTTTTACTAATTCCCTCTACAGCTCCGAGGCTCTGGCTCCAATGTGAACACATGCTGCTACCTTTAATTGTTGAGTAATCATGGGCCTCTTAACCATTCTCTAGAGGAAGAGCAGGTCTTTCCATTTTAGACCTAGAGACAATAGATTTACTAAGAGAAACATAGACTCTGCTTCGTAATACAGTTACAGCCTCAATGGATCAGTTGCCACACCATTTCATGCTTATGCTACTTTCCTAATAGACCCCCGAGTATTGCTAGCCAGCGCTTTGGTAGGTGATGCCAAGATCCCCGCTGAGTTACTACCAATATCTGTATCCATATGTGGTCACATCAGCAGATGAAATCAACCATTACAGGCTTCATGCTTGCAGCAAAGAATATAATTTTATCATAATATTGATATCAGTTCCACACTCCACCCGATTTGACCACTAGAAAATGATTTTCCCCCAAGGGAAAGAGGCGAGGTGTTTGGCCCAGAAGGCATGTTAGTCTCTATTCCTTCTTCCTGTCCATCTTTGTCAGATGCTGGAGGTCTTCTTCAGGCTGCTGTCCTTGGCACGTTACCCTTTTGGTGCTAAAAGGTATTAATCAGAACCTACTGAGTGGTTTGTGTTACCATGAAATTTGTAAACCAAGTAGATTATCCTAAGTGATTTGCTGGTTTGTTTTGTAACTGCCAGAAAAGACACAAAGCAGCAGTAAAGTTCTGCAGACCCTTGTCCCATTTTTCTTCTTTTGCTGTGTTTGGTGGAGCATTTCGTTTCACAGAACAGATGGCTTGGGGTAGACATTCTGAAGCAACTGGTGAAGGCATCTGCAGAGGAAAACATTCTAAAGTGGTTGGGACTTTGGAGGTCTTTAGAGAGGACAGGTGCCCTGCTCAGGGTCACTCAGCCAGTCAGGGCTCGGCTTATCACTCCCAGTGAGGACTCCTGTGATGTGCTTGATTCTTCAGGCTCAAGCCTTCTGGAGCAGTACTGATTCTGGGCAGGACTGATTTTGTTCTCAAATGGTCACTGTGGCTTTGGCTGGCATGATCCACTTTCCTGTCTCCATTACTCCCCTAACAGCAATGATGCAGCCCTAGCCAAGTGGAGGGTCGTGTTCCTGTGGCCTCAGTGATTGGCTAAGGAATGGCACATCATCCAATCAGAAACACACTGTGACTTTTTTGCGGAATGTCAGAAAAGACATCCTCTTTTCCATTGGACTAGAACCTACAAGGATAAAAGCAGAAACTGAAGTGGCCATCTTGCTTCCATGAGGGTAAAATCCTTGTGAGAATGGAGCCAACACAGAGGGAGGAGGGCAGATAAATAGAGACAACAGATACTGGTGATGCTTTCTGTGTACCTGGATTCAGGCACACCTGAAGTCATCTTTCCTCTGGCCTTTTCAGTTTTACAACTCAATCAAACCATGCCTTAGTCCTGACATGTTTTGATCAAGCCATCTCTAGATTCTAATCAAGGGACCACATAACCCCAGTTCTTAGAAACTTTGTCAAGGATTAATTGCTGTAATGGTTCATTTTATACGTCAACTTGACTGGACTTGGGGATGCTCACATAGCTGGTAAACATTGTTTCTGGGTGTGTCTGTGAGGGTGTTTCTGGAAGAGATTAGCATTTGAATCAGTGGACTGAATACGGAAGATGACCCTCACCAATGCAGGTGGGCATGATTCAATCTGTTAAAGGCCTGACTAGAACAAAAATGCAGAAGAAAAGCAAATGTGTTCTCTTCGTTTGCACTGGAAAATCTGTTTTTTCCTGCCCTTGGACATCTGTGTTCCTGATTCTCAAGCCTTTGAACTCAGACTGGGACTTGCACTATCAGCCCCCTGATTCTCAAGCCTTTTGATTTGGACTGAATTACACCACCAGCATTCCTGGTTCTCCAGCTGGCAGACAGCATATCCTGGGCCTTCTCAGCCTCCAAATCATGTGAGTCAATTCCTAACATAAATCTCCTCTTATCTATTTCTATCTCTGTCTCTGTCTCTATCTCTCTACATTTACATCTACATCTACATCTACACTGATAATTACATCTATATATCTATATATCCTATTGGTTCTGTTTCTCTGGAGAACTCTGATAACACAATTGCTTAACTTTTATCTAATAATAGTATTAGCCTTAGGTGATCTACAGACTTGGTGATCTACTCAAACACTGTCCTGGTTCGAAGATGATCCCCAGGCCTATTTTGAGTGTATCACATGCTTGTGAATTAATTGGAGAAAATGATTCAAACAAAAAATGAAGGGTACATTTTGAGTAGCAAGAGTTGGCTTACATTCCCTAAGTGCTATTATTCTTGGTCAGTATTAAAATACTCTTTCTGGCAGAAAGTCAGAAGGCTTTGGGGTGAATATAAACTGTGATAGCCCTGTGGATCCACTCATCCCAGCAAAGACTCTAATTTTACCTTAAACAAGAGAAAGAGAAAGTTAGTAATTACTTGGAAGATTGTTCTTAACAAATACTATGGAAACTATATGGGTCTCATTATTGATGGAGCATGCCAGAGTTCTGGGAACAAAGTAAAGATTTAATTGCTGACAGGAAGGTGACTGTAAGCTGATCCCAGCTAGGTGTTTGCAAGGAGAGCTCTGGACCTAACTTGGAGATAGGATGGGGTCTCTCTCCAATTCTCTGGCTCTTGACCTCAGTATTAATGACACTGAGCTGGAATAATTCTCTGCCCTGTGCATCTTAGGATGTTCAACACCATCCCCAGCTTTTACTCACAAGAGACCAGTAGCATCCCCTGCCTTGGTTCTGACAAGCAAAAATATCTCCAAAGATCAAGTGTCTCCTGGAGGGCAAAATCACCCCCAGTGAGAACCACTGTTGCACCCAACACTCTCCTGCCTTTGCCCTCCAACTGAAGCAAGACAGCAAACCAGGCCTGTACTGGAAATGACTAGTGGATCCTGACAAACATCCAGGCACAACCTGTGCTAAATATTTATAAAGGGACTGTGCTATGCATCAGAAAGAACATGGCGTGGGGGGGGGGGACCTTCAAGATGCTGGAGGAGTGAGATGTGGAGATCACATTCCTCCCCACAGATACATCAAAAATACATCTACATGTGGAACAACTCCTACAGAACACCTACTGAACACTGGCAGAAGACCTCAGACTTCCCAAAAGGCAAGAAACTCCCCACGTACCTGGGTAGGGCAAAAGAAAAAAGAAAAAACAGAGACAAAAGAATAGGGACAGGACCTGCACCTCTGGGAGGTAGCTGTGAAGGAAGAAAGGTTTCCACACACTAGGAAGCCCCTTCGCTGGTGGAGACGGGGGTGGGTGGGCGAGGAGAGTGCAGCAACGGGGGTGCAGAGGGCAAAGCAGAGAGATTCCCACACAGAGGATCGGTGCTGACCAGCACTCACTGGACTGAGAGGCTTGTCTGCTCACCCGCTGGGGCAGGTGGGGGCTGGGAGCTAAGGCTCGGGCTTTGGAGGTCGGATTCCAGGGAGAGGACTGGGGTTGGCTGTGTGAACACAGCCTGAAGGGGGCTACTGCGCCACAGCTAGGAGGGAGGGAGGCCGGGAAAAAGTCTGGAACTGCCTAAGAGGCAAGAGACCATTGTTTTGGGGTGCGCAAGGAGAGGAGAATCCTTCCCTGTCTGCCCACAGAAGGCAGAAAATCACCTAAACGAGCTCCAGAGCTGGACGCGAGCTGCGGCTATCAGTGTGTACCCCAGAGATGGGCATGAAATGCAAAGGCTGCTGCTGCAGCCATCAAGAAGCCTGTGTGCAAGCACAGGTCACTATCCACACCTCCCCTCCTGGGAGCCTGTGCAGGCCGCCACTGCCAGGGTCCCATGATCCAGGGACAGTTTCCCGGGGAGAACACATGGCGTGCCTCAGGCTGGTGCAACGTCATGCCAGCCTCTGCCGCTGCAGGCTCACCCCACGTTCCGTACCCCTCCCTCTCCCGGCCTGAATGAGCCAGAGCCCCCTAATCAGCCGATCCTTTAACCCCCTCCTGTCTGGGTGAAGAACAGACGCCAGAGGGCAACCTACATGCAGAGGCAGGGCCAAATCCAAAGTTGAACACCAGGAGTTGTGCGAACAAAGAAGAGAAAGGAAAATCTCTTCTAGCAGCCTAAAGAACAGCAGATTAAATCTCAACAATCAACTTGATGCACCCTGCATCTGTGGAATACTTGAATAGGCAATGATTCTTCCCAAAATTGAGGCCGTGGACTTTGGGAGCAACTGTAGACTTGGGGTTTGCTGTATGTGACTGACTAGATTCTGATTTATATGTTTATCTTAGTTTACTTTTTAGCACTTGTTATCACTGGTGGATTTGTTTATTGGTTTGGTTGCTCTCTTTTTTTTTTAATTACTTTAAAAATTTTTTATTTTAATAATATATTAAAAATTTTTTTTATTTTAATAACTTTATTTTATTTTGCTTTTTCTTTCTTTCTTTCTTTCTTTTTTTCCTCCCTTTTCTTCTGAACCGTGTGACTGATAGGGTATTGGTGTTCTGGCCAGGTGTCAGGCCTAAGCCTTGGAGGTGGGAGAGCCAAGTTCAGGACACTGGACCACCAGAGACCTCCCAGCCCCATGTAATATCAATCGGTGAGACCTCTCCCAGAGATCTCCGTCCCAACGCTAAGACCCAGCTCCACTCAACAACCAGAAAACTCCAGTGCTGGACACCCATGCCAAACAACTAGCAAGACAGGAACACCACCCCACCCATTAGCAGAGAGGCTGCCTAAAATCATAATAAGGTCACAGACACCCCAAAACACACCACTGGACTCCGTCCTGCCCACCAGAGAAACAAGATCCAGCCACATCCACCAGAACACAGGCACCAGTCCCCTCCACCAGGAAGCGTACACAACCCACTGAACCAACCTTACCTACTGGGGGCAGACACCAAAAACAACAAGAACTATGAACCTGTAGCCTGCAAAAAGGAGACCCCAAACACAGTAAGTTAAGCAAAATGAGAAGACAGAGAACTACGAAGCAGATGAAGGAAAAGGTAAAAACCCACCAGACCAAACAAATGAGGAGGAAATACGCAGTCTACCTGAAAAAGAATTCAGAGTAATGATAGTAAAGATGATCCAAAATCTTGGAAATAGAATGGAGAAAATACAAGAAACGTCTAACAACAACATAAAAGAACTAAAGAACAAACAAACAATGATGAAGAACACAATAAATGAAATTAAAAATTCTCTAGAAGGAATCAATAGCAGAATAAACTGAGGCAGAAGAATGGATAAGTGACCTGGAAGATAAAATAGTGGAAATAACTACCGGAGAGCAGAATAAAGAAAAAAGAATGAAAAGAATTGAGGACAGTCTCAGAGACCTCTGGAACAACAATAAACGCACCAACATGCGAATTATAGGGGTCCCCAAAGAAGAGAAAAAGAAAGGGGCTGAGAAAATACTTGAAGAGATTATAGTTGAAAACTTCCCTAATATGGGAAAGGAAATAGTTAATCAAGTCCAGGAAGGGCAGAGAGTCCCTTACAGGATAAATCCAAGGAGAAACATGCCAAGACATATATTAATCAAACTATCAAAAATTAAATACAAAGAAAACATATTAAAAGCAGCAAGGGAAAAACAACAAATCACATACAAGGGAATCCCCATAAGGTTAACAGCTGATATTTCAGCAGAAACTCTGCAAGCCAGAAGGGAGTGGCAGGACATATTTAAAGTGATGAAAGGGAAAAACCTGCAATCAAGATTACTCTACCCAGCAAGGATCTCATTCAGATTCGATGGAGAAATTAAAACCTTTACAGACAAGCAAAAGCTAAGAGAATTCAGCACCACCAAACCAGCTTTACAACAAATGCTAAAGGAACTTTTCTAGGCGGGAAACACAAGAGAAGGAAAAGACCTACAAGAACAAACCCAAAACAATTAAGAAGATGGTAATAGGAACATACATATTGATAATTACCTTAAAGGTAAATGGATTAAATGCTCCAACCAAAGACACAAAATAGCTGAATGGATACAAAAACAAGACCCATATATATGCTGTCTATAAGAGACCCACTTCAGACCTAGGGACACATACAGACTGAAAGTGAGGGGATGGAAAAAGATATTCCATGTAAATGGAAGTCAAAAGAAAGCTGGAGTAGCAATTCTCATATCAGACAAAATAGACTTTAAAATAAAGACTATTATAAGAGAGAAAGAAGGACACTACATAATGATCAAGGGATCAATCCAAGAAGAAGATATAACAGTTGTAAATATTTATGCACCTAACATAGGAGCACCTCAATACATAAGGCAAATGCTAACAGCCATAAAAGGGGAAATCGACAGTAACATGATCATAGTAGGGGACTTTAACACCCCACTTTCACCAAAGGACAGATCATCCAAAACGAAAATAAATAAGGTAACACAAGCTTTAAATGACACAGTAAATAAGATGGATTTAATTGATATTTATAGGATATTCCATCCAAAAACAACAGAATACACTTTCTTCTCAAGTGCTCATGGAACATTCTACAGGAGAAATCATATCTTAGCTCACAAATCAAGTCTTTGAAGGTTTAAGAAAATTGATATCATACCAAGTATCTTTTCCAACCACAATGTTATGAGACTAGATATCAATTACAGGAAAAAAACTGTAAAATATACAAACACATGGAGGTTAAACAATATGTTACTAAATAACCAAGCGATCACTGAAGAAATCAAAGAGGAAATCAAAAAATACCGAGAAACAAATGACAATGAAAAAACGATGGCCCAAAAGCTATGGGGTGCAGCAAAAGCAGTTCTAAGAGGGAAGTTTATAACAATACAATCCTACCTCAAGAAAAAAGAAAAATCTCAAATAAACAACCTAACCTTAAACCTAAAGCAATTAGAGAAAGAAGAACTAAAAATCCCCAAAGTTAGCAGAAGGAAAGAAATCATAAAGATCAGATCAGAAAAAAATGAAAATAGAAATAAATGAAAACGAAATGAAGGAAACGATAGCAAAGATCAATAAAAGTAAAAGCTGGTTCTTTGAGAAGATAAACAAAATTGATAAACCACTAGCCAGACTCATCAAGAAAAACAGGGAGAAGACTCCAATCAACAGAATTAGAAATGAAAATGGAGAAGTAACAACAGATACTGCAGAAATACAAAGGATCATGAGAGATTACTACAAGCAACGATATGCCAATAAAATGGACAACCTGGAAGAAATGGACAAATTCTTAGAAAAGCACAACCTTCTGAGACTGAACCAGGAAGAAACAGAAAATATAAACAGACCAATCACAAGCACTAGAATTGAAACCATGATGAAAAATCTTCCAACAAACAAAACGGTATGACCCGGTGGATTCACAGGCAAATTCTATCAAACATTTAGAGAAGAGCTAACACCTATCCTTCTCAAACTCTTCCAAAATATAGCAGAGGGAGGAACACTCCTAAACTCATTCCACGAGGCCACCATCACCCTGATACCAAAACCAAAGATGTCACAAAAAAAGAAAACTACAGGCCGGTATCACTGATGAACATAGATGCAAAAATCCTCAACAAAATACTAGCAAACAGAATCCAACAGCACATTAAAAGGATCATACACCATGATCAAGTGGGGTTTACCCCAGGAATGCAAGGATTCTTCAATATACGCAAATCAATGTGGTACACCATACTAAGAAATTGAAGGATAAAAACCATATGATCATCTCAATAGATGCAGAATAAGCTTTCGACAAAATTCAACACATAGTTACGATAAAAACCCTCCAGAAAGTAGGCATAGAGGGAACTTGCCTCAACATAATAAAGGCCATATATGACAAACCCACAGCCAACATCATCCTCAATGGTGAAAAACTGAAACCATTTCCACTAAGATCAGGAACAAGGCAAGATTGCCCACTCTCACCACTATTATTCAACATAGTTTTAGAAGTTTTAGCCACAGCAATCAGAGAAGAAAAAGAAATAAAAGGAATCCAAATCAGAAAAGAAGAAGTAAAGCTGTCACTGTTTGCAGATGACATGATACTATATAGAGAGAATCCTAAAGACTACAGAAAGCTACTAGAGGTAATCAATGAATTTGGTAAAGTAGCAGGATACAAAATTAATGCACAGAAATCTCTTGCATTCCTATACAATATTGATGAAAAATCTGAAAGAGAAATTAAAGAAACACTCCCATTTACCATTGCAACAAAAAGAATAAAATACCTTGGAATAAACCTACCTACAGAGACAAAAGATCTGTATGCAGAAAACTATAAGACACTGATGAAAGAAATTAAAGATGATACAAAGAGATGGAGAGATATACCATGTTCTTGGATTGGAAGAATCAACATTGTGAAAAGGACTATACTACCCAAAGCAATCTACAGATTCAATGCAATCCCTCTCAAACTACCAATGGCATTTTTCACAGAACTAGAACAAAAAAATTCACAATTTGTATGGAAACACAAAAGACCCTGAATAGCCAAAGCAATCTTGAGAAAGAAAAACGGAGCTGGAGGAATCAGGCTCCCAGATGTTGGACTATACTACAAAGCTACAGTAATCAAGACAGTATGGTAGTGGCACAAAAACAGAAATATAGATCAATGGAACAGGAGAGAAGGCCCAGAGATAAGCCCATGCTCATATGGCCACCTTATCTTTGATAAAGGAGGCAAGAATATGCAATGGAGAAGACAGCCTCTTCAATGAGTGGTACTGGCAAAACTGGACAGCTACATGTCAAAGAATGAAATCAGAACACTCCCTAATACCATACACAAAAATAAACTCAAAATGGATTAAAGACCTAAATGTAAGGCCAGACACTATAAAACTCTTAGAGGAAAACAGGCAGAACACTCTATGACATAAATCACAGCAAGATCCTTTTTGACCCACCTCCTAGAGAAATGGAAATAAAAACAAAATAAACAAATGGGATCTAATGAAACTTAAAACTTTTGCACAGCAAAGGAAACCATAAACAAGAAGAAAAGACAAGCCTCAGAATGGGAGAAAATATTTGCAAACGAAGAAACTGACAAAGCATTAATCTCCAAAATATGCAAGCAGCTCATGCAGCTCAACATCAAAAAAACAAACAACCCAATCCAAAATGGGCAGAAGACCTAAATAGACATTTCTCCAAAGAAGATATACAGATTGCCAACAAACACATGAAAGGATGCTCAACATCACTAATCATTAGAGAAATGCAAATCAAAACTACAATGAGGTATCACCTCACACCAGTCAGAATGGCCATCATCAAAATGTGTACAAACAATAAATGCTGGAGAGGGTGTGGAGAAAAGGGAACCCTCTTGCACTGTTGGTGGGAACGTAAATTGATACAGCCACTATGGAGAACAGTATGGAGGTTCCTTAAAAAACTAAAAATAGAACTACCATACGACCCAGCAATCCCTCTACTGGGAATATACCCTGAGAAAACCATAATTCAAAAAGAGTCCTGTACCACAATGTTCATTGCAGCACTACTTACAATAGCCAGGACATGGAAGCAACCTAGGTGTCCATCGACAGATGAGTGGTTAAAGAAGATGTGGCACATATATACAATGGAATATTACTCAGCCATATAAAGAAATGAAACTGAGTTATTTGTAGTGAGGTGGATGGACCTAGAGTCTGTCATACAGAGTGAAGTAAGTCAGAAAGAGAAAAACAAATACCATATGCTAACGCATATATATGGAATCTAAAAAAAAAAAAAAAAAGGTTCTGAAGAACCATGGGGCAGGACAGGAATAAAGATGCAGACATAGGGAATGGACTTGAAGACATGGGGAGGGGGAAGGGTAAGCTGGGAAGAAGTGAGAGAATGGCACTGACATATATACACTATCAAATGTGAAATAGATAGCTAGTGGGAAGCAGCCGCATAGCACAGGGAGATCAGCTCGGTGCTTTGTGACCACCTAGAGGTGTGGGATAGGGAGGGTGGGAGGGAGACACAAGAGGGAGGGGATATGGGTATATATGTATACGTATAGCTGATTTACTTTGTTATACAGCAGAAACTAATACAACAATGTAAAGCAATTATACTCCAATAAAGATGTTAAAAAGAAAATTACTACAAACTTAAAAAAAAAACCAACAAAAAAAAGAAAGAACATGGGCTTGAGAAACAGGCAGAGGTGAGTTCAAATCCTAAAATATTCCCAGCTGGGGCACATTGTATGCTTATTTAATTTTAGTGAGTTACAGTTTCCTCATCTGTAAAATGGGAATGACAATTCCCTAATCAAAATGGTGGTTTGGATTGAGGTGAGAGGTGTTGAGTGTTCAGATGTTAAGTGTTTAAATTTGTTAGTTGTTAAGCATTTAAAATGCCTTAAGAATCAGAGGTGGCACATAGTAAGCACTCAATAAATGGTAGGTATGTTAATTTTGGCCACTGTGCCCAGTGTTTGGGAGTAGGTGTGGGAGTGGTAAGGGGGTTTTTAGTATGTTGGAGAGGGTGGGAAAGAAATACAAAGGAGTAGTAAACATGCTTCTTGTCCATCAGCATTTATAATCTCATTAGGGAGGTAAGATTAACGCATTAGAAAATGTTTGTTACAGTAATAAGACAATCCTTGGTGACATCTGAAGAGGAGAAATGAAAGACTTGGGAGGGAGGGATGTTAAGTAGCACCTTTAGTTAGCCTCTCATTGGGAAACACAGAACAGCTGCCCCTGGGACCAGGCTCAGGCAGGCACCCTGCCATCACTGGCAGGGAAGGGATTTGGGCTCCAGCCTCAAGATGCACCTTGAAGTGATGGAGGCCGTGTGCAGCTGTCTCTGACTTTCCTCAAAGTAACCGATGACTGGCCCCTCCCTCCCAAATCCTAGGGATTTGTTTTATGTTTTCCTCAACGGATCCAGGGTGAGCGTGACGCCGGCACATAAATCTCTATCAAGTAGGAGAGCCAGTGGGAGGACAGGTCAGGAACGAGAAAGCCCCAACACACATGGGAAGGGCGGAAGACTCACATAACCCCCACTTGGGGCAGCCCAAGGCCAAGGGGGCCACCTCCCGGTGGCCACTCCCCAGGCCCTGTTCTCCACAGTCAGTGGGTCACCAGCCCCGACAGAGGCAGCACCTCCAGCTGCTGTTCAAAAAAGAGAAAAAGCCCTGTCAGGTGTTGCTGCAGCTCGCTCATCTGTCCGAGTCCTCTGGTACTGACTCAGTTTCCTAGATATTTCTGGAATTGATGCCCCAGCAGGGCGGTGTTCAGGCAAACTGTGAGGTTGGCATGCCTCCCACCAGCATTACTCCTCAGCTTCTCGCTGCCAAAATCTGACAGCTGTCCACCCTTTACCACCCTAAACACTTAAATAAAAAAGAGAGAAATTCAGTTGAAGTGGTCTGTGTAGAGATACAGCCCTGAACTACCAACAAATACTGGTGGTTGGAAACGAGTAAGGAGCTCAGAAGTTCGAGAACTTGGAAAACAATTTTAATAAACTGGTCCTATGACCCCTACCTTTCTGCATGGACCACTCCTCCCCTCCTTCAAGTTAGAGTTCACTCTCCCATCACGAGTTAGGCCCACCTGGACCACCTGTTTATAATAGTGAAACTGAGCCCCTGATGGCTCTTAGACTGCTCTGTTTTTTCCCATGGCACTTGTCACCTTCTAATGCTCCACATAACTTATTATCATCATGCTTATTGCTGATGGCCTGTCTTCTGTCTCTAGAATGTAAGCTCCGTGAGTCAGGGGTTTAATCTGTTTTGTTCACTTATGTCTCCCAAATACCTGGACCAGTGCCTAACACGTGGAAACCACTAACAAATATTTACTGAATGTGTGAAGAAATGAATGCGTGAACAAATAAGTGGGCGAAGAATGCTTGCTGAAAGGTGTAGTTTAGAATGGAGGGTTCAGGCTTAGCTCTCCCCTCTCTCCTCAAAAGGTTGAAAAATTTTGAATAATCAGAGCTGGTGGATTTAGAAATGATATTCCTGGAAGATGGCAAGCACCCCAGCACTGGGGATATTCACATGGTGAGGTAGAAGGAGAACAAGTCCAAACCCCAGATGCCCAGCTGGTCTCTAAGCCCTTTAAAGCCCCATCCACCTCAGTGGCATCAAGACTTCCGTTGCTTAAGCAGGTGCTTTCCCCTGTTACAAAGAGAGATGGCAGCTCTGTAAGTTTCCAAAACCAGGTCAAGGCAAGGTTGGCAATGTGGTGGGCCTGGAAGGTCTTTTCATGAGATCCATGACCTTGAAGAGTTGGAGGAATGCACCAGAGCATGTGTTGCTTTAAGTCTTATTCTTGCAAGTAGCAGAATACCCAAATCATACCAGTATAAGAAAAAGAAAAAAAAAAGGAATTTTCACTTGTAACAGAGTGGGACAAGTGGAGTAGAAGGACCTGGAGCTCACCTCCTCTCACGAGCACACCAAAATCACAACTCACTGCTGAACAACCATTGATAAAAGAGACTGGAGCCTCCTAAAAAAGATATTCTACATCCAAAGACATAAAAAAGAAACCACAACGAGATGGTAGGAAAGGTGCACTCACAATATAATCAAATCCCATGCCTCCTGGGTGGGCCACCCGCAAACTGGAGAACAATTATATTGCAGAAATTCTCCCACAGAAGTGAGAGCTATGAGTCGCACACAATCTCCCCAGTCTGGAGGAGGAACCCCCAGAACATTTGGATTTGAAGGCCAGTGGGGCTTGATTACAACAGCTCTACAGGACTGGTGGAAACAGAGACTCCACTCTTGGAGGGCGCACACAAGGTTTCATGCATTACGGGACCCAGGGAAAAAGCAGTGACTCCATAGGGGCCTGGGGCAGACCTACCCGCTAGTCTCGGAGGGTCTCTGGGGAAGCATGGGCGGCGGGGCGGCTGTGGCTCACTGTGGGGACTAGGACACTGGTGGCGAGGTATCAGGGAGTAATCATCGGCGTGAGCTCTCCTGGAGGTCACCATTTTGGCACCAAGACCTGGCCCCACCCAACAGCTTGCAGGCTCCAGTGCTGGGACGCCTCAGGCCAAACAACCAACATGGTGGGAACACAGCCCCATGCATCAGCAGACAGGGTGCCTAAAGACTTGCTGAGCCCATAGCCACCTCTAAACATGCCCCTTGACATGGCCCTGCCCACCAGAGGGCCAGGACCCAGCTCCACCCACCAAAGGGCAGACACCAGAAGAAAATCACCATCTAGCAGCCTGTGGAATTGAGTCCACAAACACAGACCAGAACCTACCCTGGGACCAGCTGGTCCCTGGCCCTTGAGTGATGAGAGAGGAGTGTACTGCTGGGACACATAGGACATCTCCTACAGAGGGCCACTTCTCCAAGGTCGAGAAACATAACTAACTTTCTACATACATAAAAACACTAATAAACATTTAGACAAAATGAGATGGCAGAGGAATATGTTTCAGATGAAGGAACAAGATAAAACCCCAGAAGAACAACTAAGTGATGTGGAGGTAGGCAATCTACCCGAGAAAGAGTTCAGAGTAGTGATTGTAAAGATGATCCAAGAACTCAGGAAAAGAATAGATGCACAGAGCGAGAAGTTACTTGTAACAGATACTCTAGGAGTATCTGATTGAATCCAGGGGTTTAAATGGTATCACTTGACTTATACCACCCTGAACAAA
Source organism: Eubalaena glacialis (assembly GCF_028564815.1). Taxonomy (NCBI): domain Eukaryota; kingdom Metazoa; phylum Chordata; class Mammalia; order Artiodactyla; family Balaenidae; genus Eubalaena; species Eubalaena glacialis. The sequence goes on along the minus strand of NC_083722.1, from coordinate 79,034,927 downwards.
TCTCTGTGGTCAGGGGAAGGGAGGGAGCCAACTGGTCATGTGCTCTATCCAAGATCCAGGGATGGAGTCAGTGTCCCTGGATGCCAATAAATTAAGAGTAGAAGAGAAGCGGATCCTCAAGTGAAAATGAGAATATTATCATAGGAAGGAAGAGTGGATGCCTGGGAGGAAAAACAACAAACGACTATTCCAGTAGTGTAAAATGAAACCCATGTAGAGCAGGCAGACAGAATGGTTCCACCTCGAAAGCCAACTCCAGTTGACTATCAGTGGTTCCCTGGAATGCCATGTTGAGAAATAGTCTGAGACTGAGCCAAGGAAAAAAAAGAGTGTCATGACTGATTAGAAATATCTGCTATGTACTCAGAAAACAGTTGGGTACCAGATATTTGTTCTCATTTATTTAGGCATTAGCCAGTGAAAGCGATTACAAATTAAAGCATGCAGAGAGTGACAATTATGCTAGGTCATGTCAGTTTTGAGACTTGTAATGAGTTTATTTATTAAAGTCCTTGTTGCTTTATGTTTCACACATTCAGTCAGGACAAAGAGTGGGACTCTAATGAACAAGATCACTCATCACCACTGAAGTCAACCTGTGATTCTGAAACAAGCCGATGTTTTTTTAAATTTTTTAAAAAAATTAATTAATTTATTTATTTATTTTTGGCTGTGTTGGGTCTTCGTTTCTGTGCGAGGGCTTTCTCCAGTTGTGGCAAGCGGGGGCCACTCTTCATCGCGGTGCGCGGGCCTCTCACTATCGCGGCCTCTCCTGTTGCGGAGCACAAGCTCCAGACGCGCAGGCTCAGTAGTTGTGGCTCACGGGGCCAGTTGCTCCGCGGCATGTGGGATCCTCCCAGACCAGGGCTCGAACCCGTGTCCCCTGCATTAGCAGGCAGACTCTCAACCACTGCGCCACCAGGGAAGCCCCAAGCTGATGTTTAACCTTACCTTTTTCATTGGTGGCATCACCAAGACTATCTATGATGTGACACTGACCAGGACTTGCCAACTGGCATTTGGTCAGTAATCACTTGCTTGTTTTTTTTTTCCCCTTGCTCAACAAATCTTGATCAAGCCCCTATCTGTGATAGGCCCTATGCTAGGTACCACATAAACAGTAGTGATCAAAGCAGAGATCAAAGCCCTTGTCCTCACTGAGTTTATGCTTCATTGAGAGCAGCCCCGATGGCTTATAGCTCCTTACAATGTCTCTTTTTACTCCTGATTTGTCATCTTCAAAGAAACCATATTCAGGTATATTCCATTCCAGCCCAATGAACCTATCACCAGAACTTCTGCCTAGAAATGTCACCACTCCTACACTTGGCAGAGAACATCAGGTGGTTAAGGCACACCTGTTCCCCAGTATCCACAGGACCATCAGTTCCAAGAAGATGCTTCTCAACAAAGCCACCATGTGGAAGCTGAATGATAATGTCGTAGACATGATCTCACTCAACACTGCCATCAATCCCAATTGGTAGGTGCTATTATTACCAACACCACTGTCTTGCCAATAAGAAAGCTGAGGCTCAGGGAAGTTAAGTGACTTTCCAGACACCACACAAGTAGCAAAATGATGGAGCTGGATTCAAATCTATGTTTGCTCATTCCAAGGACTAGGCTCCTAAACCACTAGGCAATACTGCCAGGCCATGAGCTCCTGGGCATAGAGGTAGTATGGTTTGATCATACATATGACCTCAATGGCCCCATGGAAGGAGGAGGAGGAGGAACTTAAGTGTGGAGTAATTAATGATTGCATTTATGTGTCTCCTCTTTGAATTAGTCAGCTGGGGCTGCTATAACAAAATACCAGATTAGGTGGCTTAAACAACAAAAATTTGTTTTCCCACAGTTCCAGAGACTAGAAGTCCATGATCAAGGTGCTGGCAAAGTTGGTTTCTGGAGAAAGCTCTTTTCCTAGTTTGTAGACTGCTGCCTTCTTATTGAGTTGTCACATGGCCTTTCCTCTGTGCATGCATGCAGAGAGATGCAGAGAGAGAGAAAGAGAGAAAGAAAGAGAGAGAGAGAGAGAGAATGCTCTGGTGTCTCTTCCTATAAGGACACTAATCCTATCAGATACAGGTCCTAGCCTTATGACTTCATTTAACCTTAATTATTTTCTTAGAGGTCCCATCCCCAAATATGGCCACTTGGGGGTTAGGGCTTCAACATGTAAATTTGGGGGAACATAAATATTCAGTCCATGACACTCCAAAGGTGTCTTATAGGTTATTAAGAGAAGATCATTATGCATACTGGGTGTCTCCAGTGGTGGGGCATTAACTTTGCTAATAACCTTACAGAAGATCAAGGCATTTTGTGGCATAAATAAGCCATTAATGAATTATAGTTAGTTAATAATCTAATGATGTTTGTATTTAAGTGGATAGGGCCCAAGTCCTGGGTCCATTATTATGCCTTTCCCTTTTCTCATGTTGGATACAATACCCAGAGATAATAATTATCGTGTATCCCACGGCCTTCTGGCACAGTCCTAATTTCATATAATTTTCTTCTTTTTAGTAAAGGTAACTCCTGATGAGTTTAACTGAATGGGATTTAATTTTTACATCTTTGTAAGAACTTCTGTAAAAAGAACCAGACCAGAAAAGTTCATTTTGCCATTTTCTGCTCTTTTCTTGAGAGATTCTGTGTATGTGTGTGTGTGTGTGTGTGTACAAAAGTGTGTCACTGTATTTATGGGACCATTTTGAATTGAGCTAGGTTTTCATAGGTTTAGCAGACTATTGGAAATTTTTCCTTTTCTAATTCCTCATGTAGGTGTCTTTCTGCCAAATGGATTGCTGTGGGTCTATGGAATTAGGGGTGTGGTTACCTCCTTACTGAGTTTTATAATCTCCCAGAGCTTCCCATCCAAGTACAACATCCATGGTTTTTATGGTGGCAGCAACCTTACCTAAAGGTGCCTAATCTCTTACGGATGGGCCAGCACCAGTCATGAGGAGTCAGCCCAGTGGGTCTGCATCACAGAGATTTAGGAATTTAGGGATGAAATTAAAATTTTGTACGCATTATATTTCAGAACTGAAAGAATGTAAAAGCCCTGTAGGAAAGAGATTCTCTAGTTTCTTCCCTGACCAGGAATGTCTGGCAAAGTAGGTTTTGGAGGGGCTGTCTGTAAATGTTTCTTCACAGCAGAGTTGAAGATCATTAACCTGATAGACGGTCATGAGTTCTGAGAGAGGATAACACTCTTCTTCTGGGTGAGCCCATATTTTCCATACCTCTGAGGTCTTGGTGTCATGAAGGGAGAGGCTATCTAATGGTGAAATTTCCTAGGGAGTGGGCCATCATAGGTCTAGATGCCACGTGGTCAATTCCCATTTGGCTTTATAAGGAAGGAGCAACAGCTGAAAGGGAGTCTAGTTAAGATCCCTTGACTGGGGTCCTGTCCTTGACTCCCCGCCACACACACACATATTGCATAAAATGGAACAAAGAGATGTGAGAGGGGATTCTAAGTGATAAAAATCCAAGTCAAACCAAACTAAACAAATTAGGGTTTTATAACTGAAAGTTATGAAAGTAATTGAAAAGTTCACGATCAAGGGTAGAATTGCTTTAGATAAACCTGAACCAACCTGCTCATACGGAGTTGTTATGAATCTGTATCCCTCCAGCTCTTGGCTCTGCCTTCCTTTGTGTTGTCGTCAGTGTCCGGTAGGCTTTTCCCACATGGAAGCAAGATGGATATCAACCACTCTGGGCCTCATTCTACCAACTCAGCAACCCCAACAGAAAAAGAAATCCTCTTTCCCAATAATCCCAGCAAACATCTCAAGGCTCACTCTCGTTAACTTGACTTGGGTCTTCTTTTCACTCATGGAAGTGAGGGATGGAGTCAGCCCTATTTAATCCACGTGGCCTGAGAGAGGAGGGGAAGTGCAATGTCTTTTTTTCTTTTTTAAACTTTTGGGGTTGCTTGTGAATAGTCTAAACCTATGGTTTCCAAAGCAGATTGCATGCCAGCCATTTCTTTTGATGATGGGAAGAGAATATTAAAGTGTCTCCTTACATCTATTTTTTTTAAAATTTTATTTATTTATTTTTATATTTATTTTTGGCTGTGTTGGGTCTTCGTTTCTGTGCGAGGGCTTTCTCTAGTTGCGGCAAGTGGGGGCCACTCTTCATCGCGGTGCGCGGGCCTCTCACTATCGCGGCCTCTCTTGTTGGGAGCATAGGCTCCAGACGCGCAGGCTCAGTAGTTGTGGCTCATGGGCCCAGCTGCTCCGCGGCATGTGGGATCTTCCTAGACCAGGGCTCGAACCCGTGTCCCCTGCATTGGCAGGCAGATTCTCAATCACTGCACCACCAGGGAAGCCCTCCTTACATCTATTTTTTATCTCCTCGAAGTTAGAAGAAAATGAGACTTCATTACTATTTATTTATTTATTTTTGAATTTTATTTATTTATTTTTTATACAGCAGGTTCTTATTAGTTACCTATTTTATACATATTAGTGTATACATGTCAATCCCAATCTCCCAATTCATCCCACTCCCCCTACCTCCCCCCCCCTCAACTGGGAAGTACAATTTCATAAATGGAAATTTGGGTGTTGTATCCAGAAAAAGGGGGAATGAAAAAAAAATCTTCTGATACCTATGTCCAAATGCTTTAAAATGGGATACCAGGGTCAAAGTAGAATTTTAAGCAACCTCAAGATTTGAAGATTAAAATTGGTAAAATATTATATCTGGGATAAATGTTTGCATGGCAGAACCATTCCTTAACCTTAAATAGAATTGCCCCTGGTAGAACAATAAAGTGTCTGCTTATAGATCTGTAGACTTCAAGGTTAGGGCTGATGAGGGGACAAAAAGTACAGCTAAAGCATTAAGAGACGTTGAAATAATGCAAATTTGTGAGAAAAAAGTGTGTTTAGTCAATGAATGAGAAAACAGAGTTTTACTTACTAGGGTCAAGTTTACATGCATTAAAAAAGAAATCCTCCCTTGAGACTTCAGCAATTTTTATAATTATAGTATAAAAGCTAAATATTTTAGTTGAGGGGAAAAAAATGAGTTGAGTTTTCCAGCTGCATGTCTGCTCAGCTAGTCAGGGACAGTAGGAGAGAGGGTTGATAAAAGCTCAAATCAACAATGTTATCTCTCAGGCCTGGGAAGCTACTAGTGGCTGGTTGGGTGGTTCCATTCATGGATGATCCATCTATAGTAGCACCTGAAATGGGGCACTGCCCCTTAGCTGCTCCTGCCTTGCGACGGTATCATGTAAAGGAACAGATCCGAAATCAGGACGTGGACACCACCTGGTGGGTGAAATTGCTTCATTTCACTATCTTTGAAATTGTCACCAGAAATCCAAACATATGACATTGAAGATTTCTTTTTTTAAAAGCTACAAGAATCGATTCCTGGATGTTGGCTAGCTCTTCCTTCATGGGGCTTGAGGTCACTAGTCAATGCAATATAAGAACGTGATTGATTGCAATGGTATCATATATAATTATAATAAAAGATGTGTTACTGATACCCTGATACTGTAAGAGCTATTTTTATCTTGTTCTTCCCTTATTTTTCATCTGTATCAGTGTGGTTTATGTAAACCTGACACATTTGTGTATGTGAAACAGATGCAGGGTAAAGTGCAGTTGTGTCTGTTTGAACCATATTTTTTTAATCATAGACATGATTTATGAAAATGTTCTTTGCGTATGAGTTTTTTCTTTCTCTCTCAAACAAAACGCACAGTGATTATAAATCTAACATTCAATTTTTCTGGTACTTAGAGAGCTAGAAGAAGTAAAGTTTTAAAGTTGTTTTGCCTAATCTGTCTTCATTAGGTGTTGTAAGAGAAACAGTATGAGTTTCTGTAGATGCAAATTAGAATTCGAGAAAAGAACTTGCTCTCCAAACGCATGATAAGGCCTTTCAACCACACGGAGCCACATCCCCTAAAACGCTCTCCACTGCTGAGGGACTGGGTGCTGCTTCCTCAGCAGGCTCTCAGTGAATGGCAGCAAGAAAAGACCTTTCCCAACCTCCACCTCCAATGGAGTAACTCACACAGTGAGTTTCCCCGAGAGAGATTACTGAATCCAAGTGTTCCTTACCACTGAAAATGGCCTGTCATCCGTCAGATTTCTCAGACCTACAACCTAGAAGTCTTCTCCTTCACCCTCACGTCCAATCCATGACCAATCCATGACCATGGGTTGCATTAAGTTTATCTCCTTAATGCTTTCAGAATCTATCTACTTCATGCAAAGATGAATCAAGTCTGTTCACACAAAACAAACATGGGTAATAGTCTGGTCTAGCATATTTTCTTAGCCTTTACAAAAAGGTAGATGTTTGCAATACTAGTTCTAAATTAATGAGTGCATTTACTATGCAAAAGCAGACTTCACTTTAAACACATGCTTTGAAAGAAAATAATGATCTCTGTTTCTGTCATCTATTTTATGCCATGGCTTTGTTCTTTGTCTTCTTTTTACCCTCCTTTCCTGCCCTTTCTTTTTTTTTTTTAATTTTCTACTTAAAAACAATTTTTTTTATTGGAGTATAATTGTTTTACAATGTTGTGTTAGTTTCTGTTGTACAACCAAATGAATCAGCTATAAGTATACATATATCCCCTCCCTCTTGGACCTCCCTCCCACCCTGCTCCCATCCCATCCATCTAGGTCATCACAGAGCACCGAGCTGAGCTCCCTGCTCTATACAGCAAGTTCCCACTAGCTATCTGTTTAACACATGGCAGTGCACATACGTCAATCCCAATCTCCCAATTCATCACCTCCCTCCCCCAACTGTGTCCACATGTCCGTTTCCTACGTCTGCATCTCTATTCCTGCCCTGCAAATAGGTTCATCTATACCACATACATGTGGTAGATTCCACATACATGTGTTAATATATAATATTTGTTTTTCTCTTTCTGACTTACTTCACTCTGTATGACAGACTCTGGTCCATCCACATCTCTACAAATGACCCAATTTTGTTCCTTTTTATGGCTGAGTAATATTCCATTGTATATATGTGCCACATCTTCTTTATCCATTCATCCGTTGATGGACATTTAGGTTGCTTCCATGTCCTAGCCATTGTAAATAGTGCTGCTATGAACATTGGGGAGCATGTGTCTTTTTGAATTATGGTTATCTCAGGGTATATGCCCAGTAGTGGGACTGCTGGGTCATATGGTAGCTCTATTTTTAGTTTTTTAAGGAACCTCCATACTGTTCTCCATAGTGGCTGTATCAATTTACATTCCCACCAACAGTGCAAGAGGGTTACTGACAAGGAATTAAACTCCAAATATACAAACAGCCATGAAGCTCAATATCAAAAAAACAAACAAGCCAATCAAAAAATGGGCAGAAGACCTAAATAGACATTTCTCCAAAGAAGATATACAGCTGGCCAAGAGGCACATGAAAAGATGCTCAACCTCACTAATTAGTAGAGAAATGGAGATCAAACTACAATGAGGTATCACCTCACACCAGTCAGAATGGCCATCATCACAAAATCTACAAACAGTAAATGCTGGAGAGAGTGTGGAGAAAAGAGAACCCTGCCCTTTCTTCTTGCCTCTCTCCTCCCTTCTTTCTTTTATTCTTTAACATAGTCTCCCTTTTATTAGAATTTTTCATCTTTTACTAAGAATATCTTATTTTCCTTAAAAAATTTTTTTAATATAGAGAAGTACAATGAAAATAAATTACCCATAGTTCCAGGCCTCGGAATTAACTACTATTAACATGTAGCATATCTGCTTCCAGTCTTTTTTCTACAGTGGGATATTAGGAGAGAACCCTTTCTGTCTTGTTTAGCAAAGAGCCCAGTAGTATTTAATGCCTGTTGATTGGGGATCACTGTGGACAATGGGCAGAAAGAGTTGCATTTTAGTATCTCAGAATATTTAGAAAAAATTTATTGGATCATCTCTGCGGGACACGCAAACTAGGTAGCTGAGGATGTTTTGCAACCTTTTAGCCCCTCACTGGAGGGTATAAAAGGGTTAGAAAATTGAAAAGCTGCATTGAAAATTGAAGAAGCTGAGAGGTGGAAATTGGGAGAAGAATCCTTTGGAGACAGCTGTGAGCGTGCTGTGCTTCTCACCTCACCCACAGCCTCCACCCGCTGTGTGCGTGCGGGGTTGCTTCCCCTTAACCCCAAGGCACACGAGTGAGGTTTCAAGCTCACCCTTCAAGGAGCTGCACAGACTTCCTGGAGACTCTGGGGCCATGTAGGCCTGGGCTCTACATGGCCGCGGCGGGCTGCTGCCCTGTAGGCATGGGGAAGGGTGACTGCTCGGGCACAGCCCGCACTTCCAAATGTTTCCTTCGGACCAGATGCAGGCCACACAGGAAGAGTCCCAGTCTGCGGGATGTGGGGGAGACTCCGCATGGGGTGAACCTCACCAGGGGCTAAGGGGAAAGTGTGGAGCAGCCAGTGGGGAGACCTTGGTCTGCACAAAGGAACTGGGGAGGAGAGTTCGCCAGTGATGGAGGAAAAGTCAGACGAACCGGACTCCCCCTCCCCAAAATGGCTGGCCTTAAGCATCAGCTATGGCCACAGAAAACCAACGTCAGGTTACACTAGTGTTGATCCAAAAGGACCTTTCCTGCCTTGTAACTCTCCCAGGCTTGGAGGAGTCAGAAATCCAGTGACTGGGGCCAGGAAGATATGAGAAAGACAGGGAAATAAAGAAAGATCCTCGTGCGTCTTCCCCCCATTAGAGGTCTCAACCTGCGGCAGCCTGAGTTGGGGAGAGGCGAAGCTTTAACTTGAAGTGGAATTTTGATTTTTATATGAAACTGTACATTATTTATCAAATTGACACAATTTCTGAGACTGTAACTAACAAGAGGGCATTTCGTGGTCCCAGACAGACCAGAAATTTTATGGGACCATCTCTAGACTTTTTCCAAGAGGTGGGAAAGAACTGGTCCCAAAACGTGGATTCGAATGGGCAAATGAGGAAAAATATAGAGTTGTATGTTGCCATCTAATTGAGCTGCAAGTCTTTATGAATATACTGACTTGTAGATATAGTACATATCTACCCGTCTTTAAAAATTACAGAAATTATATGCGAATTTGCCACTCCCAAACAAAATTAAACATTGTTCTTAAAGCCAAAGCCCCCTTTTATTTTCTCCTCCTTCTTCACCGCCCCCCCAACCCGTGCTGTGAGAGGATACCTTATATTCCTATAAAGCATTTAACTATGTAAAGTTTTCTTCTTTCTTTTCTCCTATCTCCTGTCATTTGATCCATATGGCAATTCCTTGCAGTTACTAGGAGCAGAGTGGAGTGTGAACCCATTTTACTGAGGGGATGGCTGAGGCTCGTGGATGTTACAGACGTGTCCATGTGCTCACGTCTGCTTGGTGGCGTCAAGGGCTCTTGCCTCAGGCTGCATTGCAATTGTAAGGATGGATTTGTTAAGCAGCCCATTCCCCAAGGACATCAAGGTTTGTCTTCTCCTCTTTCCTCCCTTCCTCCCTGTAACTCACCCTTTGGAAAGGAATCCTTGTTTGCATCCTTTGCATGCTGACCCTCACTGCTGCCCCTGCATGCCTTCCCTGTTAATGGAAGGCCTGGCATCCCTACACGTTAGTCATGCCCAATTCATTTTGGTGGATTGGGTCAGCCAAGCCAGCGTTTACTCAGGCCCAATGCCATTGGGCAGAGTCTTTTAGAGCATCAACAGCAACGGCCAATCAGGAGGCTTACTTAGTTCAAGTTCATTGCCTTTTGGCATTGGTGTCCGATGCCTTTGGGATAGGTCCATGACATTCCTTTATAAGGTTCAATGACCATCTCTTGGGTAGCTTGGGAGTCCCACAGATTCACATGAGGCCCTGTGGTGTCATTTCATTTGGCACTTAAGGCTGGAAACCACCCCTGGGCTTCTCTCAGGATTTGGAATCATCACTTTGTAGCTCAGAGTGGGAAATACCTCATTAAACAGCCAACCCCACATGGTTCTTTACAAGAGGGAGGCTGTAAAATGCACGCTGGGAGGATCCAGGGGAAATTTGTTCAGATTGTTACCTTCCTTTCTTGCCTTTTAAAATGCAAGTTAAAATTCTAATCAATTGAGGAAATGTAGCATCCATAGTTAGCGTCATCATAAAACATCATGTAAATCAATGTATCACCTGGGACTCTCTGAGGGCAAATGAGAACAGGGGTCACCCTAGCTCTAATGTCCCACTCAGGCCACCCTTTGGCTGAATTCATTCACCTCATCCATATGCCCAATTTATTTTTTAAAACTCTAAATTTGAATTTCCCCTTCACTGAATAGCCATGTTATTTAACTGATGGATTTGTGAATGGAGTGTCATAGGGCTGGCAGAATACTGTCGTCATTACGAGCAAAGCTTTGGAATCAGACCTGAGTCTGAATTTCAGATTAACTACTTTCTGTAAGTGAGACCTCGGCCGCGATTATTAATGACTGGCTGCTGACGGGCCTCGGGTTTTACCTGTACAGTGGTTCTCAGGGTGAGTGCTGGAGCAGGAGCTTCGACATCACTGAGGGATCTGTAGAAATGCCCTTTTTTTAGCACCCTACCCCCAGCTCAACTGAATCAAAAACCCCGGACGTGTGGCCAGCGTGTTGGAATAACCCCTCTAGGTGAGTCTAATTCTGCCGAAGTTTGAGACCCCCCTGCTCTGCATAGTAGAGTGATGGTCTTGCCTTAATTGGGTTGAAGTTTATGACTTAACGAGGGGACAAGCTGTGCTGGTCAGCGCTCTGCCCTGACACCTCTGCCCCAGTGCACATAAGGTGGTAGAGACGTGTGTCAGTGGGTGAGCACATGAAAGGGAAGGGTGGTTTATCCATATCTTTGCGTCGTTACTGTGTTGACATCTGTATAAGTGGCTGGGAGATAGTCTCCCTGGTCCTGCGGGAGCTCTGATGGGGAAAGGCAGGCAGTGCAACAATGCTCAGTGAGCGTGGAAGGTGCTTGGTGAGGGGGAGCCCCTGAGGGACACGGGCAGGCACTGCGGCAAACCTTCACATCCACATTCAGGTCTCAAAATAACCCTGACGTCGTCTGAATCAGGCTGAAGGCTTCTGGCCCCTCACACGCTGCTCATCTTGCCGACATCTGGGGCAAGTATCTTGCTTTCTTTGTTCTCCGTCTCTCTGAACTTGGTTTGGTGGTGGTATTGGCAGGGTCTTCTCTTTAGGAGAAGGGTAGGGAGAGAATTCTCCAGTCGGCCCGACACTCCAAGTGTGTCAAACCTTTCCTCCTCTGCATGCAGGACCACTCTGGCCCTGCGCACATAGTTTCCACATGACCACAGCCCTCTCTGTCCGCAGGGCGACCCCTCCAGCCATCCCGAGCAGAGGTCTTTTGACTCCTTTGCAAAGGCGTGTCTCCGGGAGGGCAGGGGAGCCTGGAAATGTCTGCTGAGGGTAACGGCGCTCTGTCTTGAAGGAGCTGGAACCGGGGCCTCCCAGGTGGCCGCAGAATCCACAGTCTCCCAGGTAAACTGTGAGAGCGCAGAGGTATGAACGCATCAGGAGATGCTGACAAGGCGGAATGTCAGCCTTCCAGAGTCTCTGCGAGTCCAGCCCAGGTTGTGATTAGAGGCAGCTTCCTGGCCGGCCTGCGGTAAACACCAGATCTCTGCTCCATGCAGATCAAAAACCAGTCGTGAGGAGCCGAGCCTTTCCACTGGGGTCATCTCCTGCCTCATCCAAACACTTCACATTCCGAAAAAGAAAATGCACACTCTCTGGAAATCTTCCCCTGACTCCATCAAGATCCAAAAAGCAGACTGAGAAAAGAAAGAGGGCTGTCTGGACCCTGACATTTGAACAGATTTCCCTTTAGAAGCGCTGAACCCCCGAGTGAGGCAGCAGATACAAACACACAGGCACATGGTACCTTCTGATGATAAAATCCGGGGTTCTTGCTTGTTTCTCCCTGTATTGTTCTTAAGCTTTGGTCACACAGGGCTCTCTGATGGGTCTTCCAGATGTATTGGGATTCCATTTTAATTGTTTCTCGTGTATTAATGTTGCTAATTTTGTTGTGGGAGGAATGAACAATGATGGTTACCCTTAAAAGAGAACTCACAAAGCAGGTATTGGTTCATTTATGTCTCCACTCAAGCAGTGTCCATTTCACGTTGGAGATTCAGGGGAGAGAGGTATGTACATTTTGAAAAAACTGAATCCAAATAACGTGAGCCCCACACATTTTACATGAGGGTGCTCAGTGCCAGCCACCTGTTCTACGGGGGGAGCAAGGCGGTGGTGACGGCAATGGTGGTGGAGAAATACGCTCCAAATGCAGTTCATTAACAGAGTTACTGCTAGTTCAAAAGGAATAAGGGTCCCTGAACAGCATTCAAGGACCTTTTGATTCCCTAGATCTCCTTCTCTCTTGCTAACCGGTGCTCCTGACATCCTGGATGGGGCATGATAGTGTTCATTTTTCTACTAGAAAGAAATAGGACAAAGTTTTAACTACAAGTGGGACAATGTGACCAAGAGCAGAAGAATGCATATTTGATTAATACAGCACCTTCCCCACAGTGACCTTGACCAATGAAGAACACACCACGCCCTGCAGGCTAGGGAAAGGGCATCGAAGTGCTCAGGATTTTATCATCACAACTTAGACTTTACTGCTCATCCCTGGGCTGGTATTAAACGCTCACCTCTGAGCCGAGTGTTCCAAGGGATTCCGACTTAAATGCACTGTGGTCACTCTTCCTTGTTGGTCTCCCTTGGAGAGAGACATTCACAGTTAACTCACATAAGGTCTGGACTCTGAGGAAGTAGGAGCAGTGCAACACGAAGCGCAGGGGGATGGTAGGACTCGGACTACAGGATAGGAGGAAAAGGCCCTGGAGGCAGAGGTCACAGCTCAAGCACAGGTTTGGAGGTGGGAGGAGGTGCTTGGACTGAAGGACATTAGGAGGCAGGCAGGGCGGCCAACGTGGCAGGTTGGGAAGTTGACATTTTATTGACTTTGCAATGGGGAGCCTTATAAGGTTCCTGAGCCTGCAAATGATAAGATCAGATCTGTGTTTTGGGAAAGAAAACCAGTGTCAAGCGTGGAAGGTGAACTGACACAAAGAGAGGCAGGCAGCAGGCGGGCCGTTTAGAGTGCCTGTATTACTCTGGGCAAAATTATCTTGACAGCACTCGAGGCGGCAAGGGATTGCACAAGCTGATGCGGGGTCACGGTGGGGCAGAAGGTTTTGGTTGAGGCGAGGAATAAGTTGCTGATGTCCGGGCCATGGTCTAGAACCTCTATTTGTCCATCTCAAGCCATGATTTGTGAGGAACGGTTCCTGAGGGCCTTTGGAGCCCTAGCAGGCCTTCCCTGTAACCTCCCCTTGAAGGTCGTGGGCAGCTGAGACATCTGAGGGATGAAGCGATATCGTACAATAGGATTTTTCACCTGGGTCCAACCCGAGGTCTGGTACCTTCTGTGGGAGGGTGGCACTGAAAACTTTGGAGATCTAGCTTCTAATTACATCAAGGAGGAGATTTCTGAGCTGTTCTGATTCGTACTCGGAGTCGTGGGCCCTGCCCAAAGGGGAGCAGGCTGCTGTGACAGCTAAGTTCTGACCAAGGTGGGTTTTGATGAGTAATTAGAGAAGCTCCTCATTCATTACATTACTGAATACTTCTTACCTTGCTTGCCGTTTGATAAACATAAATTCCTTTCATCCACCCTCTAACATTTTATCACCAATTCACTGAGATGAAACAGGCTTATCGGAGTTTCTGAAACTCCTTTTATTTTGTTTTACTTCCAAATTTTGCTAAAAATAAATCCATTGGTATTCTATTAGTATTTGCCATTCAGTTTGTCTCTCTTTGTAGTGTGAGCTATTCTTTTCTTCTCTCTCTCTCTCTCTGACAGCTGTTAGGATCTTCTCTTTGTCTTAGTGTGAGTCCTTTATCGTTCACTGATTTGGATACCCTGTGGATCCTTTCAGCTAGAACCTCACGTCATTCAATTCTGTTCACGTCACTTGTTTGCCTTCATCAGATACCTTGTTCTCATGTTCCTGCAGGTTTATGACTTTGGATCTTTGACTGCCATTTTGAAAGGGTTTGGTTGGGAAGGAGGGCATGGAAATAAATGAGCGTGTGCTTAGGTCCTCGTGTTTAACAAGAGCTATTTAAAGTATTTAAGTATTTTGAGCTACTTTAAGTATTTTTATAAAACTCCATCAGAAGTTGATGCTCAACATTGCTAATTATTAGAGAAATGCAAATCAAAACTACGAGTTATCACCTCACATCAGTCAGAATGGCCATCATCAAAAAGTCTACGAACAATAAATGCTGGAGAGGGTGTGGAGAAAAGGGAACCCTCCTACACTGTTGGTGGGAATTTAAATTGACACAGCCACTATGGAGAACAGTATGGAGGTTCCTTAAAAAACTAAAAATAGAGTTGCCATATGGTCCAGCAATCCCATTCCTGGGCATATATCCAGAGAAAACCATAATTCAAAAAGATACATGCACCCCAATGTTCATTGCAGCACTATTTACAATAGCCAAGACATGGAAGCAACCTAAATTTCGCTGGACAGAGGAAAGGATAAAGAAGATGTGGTGTGTATATATATATATATATATATATATATATATATATATATATATATATATATACACACACACACACACATACAATGGAATATTACTCAGTCATAAAAAAGAATGAAATAATGCCATTTGCAGCAACATGGATGGACCTAGACATTATCATACTAAGTGAAGTCAGATAGAAAAAGATAAATATCATATGACATTGCTTATATGTGGAATCTTTAAAAAATGATACAAATGAACTTATTTACAAAACAGAAACAGACTCATAGAAATTGAAAACAAACTTACAGTTACCAAAAAGGAACCGTGGGGGGGAGGGATAAATTAGGAATTTGGGGTTAACATATACACACTACTATGTATAAAACAGATAATCAACCAGGACCTATTGTATAGCACAGGGAACTCTACTCAATATTCTGTAATAACTTACATGGGAAAAGAATCTGAAAAAGAATGGAAAAAAAAAAAAGAAAACAAGTTGTTGGCTATCCAACCTAACACCAAATAGGCTATTGGAAATACTAGGCTAATTAGAATCATCCAGTGTCTAGAATAATGCCTGGAACCTAGTGTGCTCAATTAATACTTGGAGAATACATATTATAGAAATTTGATGCTGTTCTTTAACTGCTCTAATAATGTGTGTGTCTGTGTGTGTGTGTGTGTGTGTGTGTGTGAGAGCGAGAGAGAGAGAGAGAGAGAGAAAGAGAGAGAGAGAGAGAGAGAGAGGGAGTGACTGGGGTAGTGAGTATGGCGAGAAAGTGTGGACTTACAATTCAAGGACACCTAGGTTCCAATCTTAACCCCACCATAAGCCAAGCAAGTTCTATGACCTCCCCGAGGCTCACCTTTCTCCTCTATAAGGTTAGAATAATAACACCACATGCAGAATTACTGTGAAGGTTAGACATCATGATAATGACAATTTTAATACTAATTAACAGCTACTAGTTCTCACACCTTGGCATGCACTTCACATGCATTCTCTTAATTATTCCACACAACAGCCCTATGAAGTGGGTGATGTTCATGTCTCATCTTACAGATGAGGAAAGGAGACTTAGAGGGGTGAGGTTACTCACCCAAAGTGACCCAGTACAAAGTGGGGAAAGCAGGCAAGATTCACATCCAAGTCTACGGTATTTACAACAGAGCCATATAAATGATGGCTATTATCATTGTATTCAGTAAAATTGAGAAACAATGTCCTTATTGATTAACAATATATGGTGTTTTTTCGGTTCACAGAATCTATCAAAACAAGGTAGCAGTAGAGAAGGATTAACAAAAAGAATCCATTGGTGGTAAAAAGTGAAGGGGCTCCTTGAAGAGGTTATGCATACATGTAATGTCTTTTAGCGTTAACATTCTGAGATTCAAAGTTCCTTCCACTCCCTAGCAGTTTTCAAACTGTGTAGAAACCCAACTCAAACTGGTTTAGGACAAAAAGGAGGATTTACTGGCTCATACACCTGAAGTACAGGAATTTCTAGCTTCAAGCCTTCAGGAATAGCTGCATCCAAGTGCTCAAAAGATATCTTTAGGACTCAGACTTTCTCTCACCTCTGTTTTGCTCCCGTTGATTCCATTTTCAGACAAGATGGCTGCTGGGGGCTTCAGGCTTACATCAGCTCCTGTGGAAACAAGTCTTCTTTTCAATAGTTCTCACAAAAATTTTGGAGTTGAATCTCTCACTGCCTCTGATGATCCCACGCCTAGAGCCTTGGTTGGAAGTCTGTCTACATGAAATCACGTAAAATTGAAAGAGAAAGCAAGATGGTTTCCCCAAGAACAATCAAACTGCTGAATCAAGGAGATGGGGAAAGGGATGCTGAGCAGTCGAAACAGAAAGGTGCTCCCATATGGGGCTCTGAGGCATCCCTTGGAGGGCTCTGAGAGGTGGGGATCAGGGCTGGGGACGTTGAAGCAGGATGGAGAGGACTCAGTGGGACCCAGAGCCCCAAGTTAAGGACCATTGGCTCATACAACTTCCGGTGGGGAGTGGGGGGCACTACTCATGCTGTAGGGGCTGTGTGAACAGCCCACTTGCCCAAGCCCCATTTCAACTAGAGTAAATCCATCCTGATCACATCCATTACCTAGACTTGTTATTGGTCAGTCTCTGGGCTGTGCTTTCTGTAACTGATGCAGGAAGCCCAGTTGCTCTTCTCCATCTCCTCGGGGTAGTCAAGAAAGGCATAGTGAATGTCTGATGAGTGAATAAGTAAGTGTGTGAGTGAGTGAGTGAGTGAATGTACTGGGTACAGGGCGGTTGCGGACGCTACAGAGACGAATCCGAGGTTCTCTGTTCCACATTTTCACCGCTCATGGTGCCTCTTGGTCCTGGCAACCACCATATGTGTGACCATCTGTTTAATGGCAGTTTGTATGGCTGGACCCACCCCCCCCCCAACAAGGACAGAGATTGTATCAGGGTTTTCACTGTTACAACCATATAATGTTCAATCAACACTTGTTTTGGCTCACTCTACAAAGTTGACGATGCTTTTTAAAATTACACAAATAATACACAAATGTGTATCAGTTGGAGAAATATTCTAACATTACAGAAAAGGCTAAGCATCCTCTGACCAATCCCTAATCGCAAATATTTCCCTTCTGGCCAAGTGACGACGGCAACCACAATGGCATACATCCTTTTAGCTTTTTGTTTGTTTGTAAGTGAGGTTTACTTACACATAGATTTATGGAAATACATGGTATTGTTTTGAGACTTGTACCCAGTTCCACCCAGTTTCCTGCAGCAGTTACATCTTATATAACAATACTACAATATCAAAAGCAGGAAATGACATTGGTACAAAGCAGGTATATAGCTCTATGCCATTTTATCACATGTAGATTTGTGTGTCCACAACCACCAAGATACGGAATTATTTCTTCAATAAATTATTCTAATTATTCCATCAACTACTCCTTTATAGTCATACCTCCTCTCCCCCCTCTACTGTTCCCTAACCCCTGCCAACCACTAATCTTTTCTCCATATCTATAATTCTGTCATTTTGAGACAGAATTATTAAATGGAATTATAAATTATATAAATGGAATCATATAGTATTTGACCCTCTGAGATTGTGTTTTTTCACTCAACATAGTGCCTTTGAAATTGAAGCTTTTTTTTTTTTTTTTTTTTTTTTAACATAAATGACACGGTGTTGCACATATGCTTTTTAACTGGACGATGTGTCCCAGACGTTTCCCTTTCAGGATATTCCAATATAACTAATCCTTTCTAACTGTCATATGATATTCCATAGAGCAGTTTCATCATACTTTCATAATTCCCCTATTGATTGTTGCCTATGAGTTCTTTCCCCTCCCTTTGAGAAGCTTCTTACAGGGCAACAGCTTTCCCAGGCTCCTTCGCACAGAGGCCCGCATCCATGAGCTGTACTTAGTCAGAGCCAGGAAAGCAGATACTGGGGAGAGGGTGCCCCAAAAAGAGTCCACAGGGGAGTCTCAAATCTTTAAGCAAGGCACATGAACAAGTTCTTATGGTTCTTGAGTCTCCTGCTTAACTCCCTTGCTAGGAGGTAACTTGTCTTCCCATCACCTAGAAACATGAATGAAGCTGGTGTGGGGGGAGGAGAAAAATGAATGTTTTTCCAGTTTCCCACTGTTGTTAGTGGGTAAATCCCATGGCAGTGATTTCTACCCCCAGTGCTCCAGAAAGATTCCCTAAACACACACACACACACACACACACACACACACTCACACACACAAAGAGACATAGGAACAGGTGACAGAATGCCAATCAGCCTTCCTTTGGCTCCTCTGCAAGTAATAAGACCATCTCTCATGATGAGTGGGTGGAAAGGCATCCCACAGGCACATGATGAAGTGCTGATTCTGAGGGGCCTGGGGTGTAACAGGGTGTCAGTGAGACTCTGAGAATCCTCCTGTGAGCCCCACTGAACCAACATGAGTTACAAGCTCTCATCTCGGCTCCGTCCTGATGGAACCCGATCATGGTTTCCAAGCCAGAAAACTTTGGCAAGCCCCAAGCCCCAAGCCCCAAGCCCCAAACTCTGGTACCCAGGCAAGCCTGATTTGTGAAGACTCAAATTCCTTCTCTGCCTCCCCCCCGCCTTCTCTTGCCATGCTTTGAGCCTTTTGTACAAAATCGTGGGCCTGTTATTCCTGTCTGGGAGGCTCTGAACTTTATTTAAAGTTTTTTTATTCTTTGGGGGGAAAAAAATGGGGCTCATGTGAATAGACTGAACCAGGAATCTGAACTGAAAGCAGAGGCCATGTAAACAAAACTCTTTTATGTGGTGGCTCCAAATGAGTTTACTTTAACAAAAACAGGACAAGTAAATAAGTGAGGTTTACAAATATAAACCGCAAAGTTGCTGAAGTGTGAGATAAGTTGTCTAAGGCCCTTCTGTTTAAATTCTATGGCCTGGCATTTCTCCTTTTGAGTTTCTATCAGAGGGAATCTGGGGTGGAGAGAATGTTCTGTACAAGAGAAAGGAATTTCCCATAGAGGGGCCAACCAGTGATCTGATGAGGGGACCTCCTGCAGGGGCCTGCCAGGGTTGGGCTCTCCTCTGTCCCAGCGCATGGAGAGACAGCTAGCTGGTGACAGCACCTGAATGCCCCCACCCCACAGAAGGGACTCTTCAAAATATCGTGTTCTGCCAACGTGACCGCAGAGAGCAACGTCGTGGTGGAGGTGGGTAGGGATGACAAGAAAAATTCCATCAGATGTCATTGTTACTGGAGGGAAATTTCCTTCTTTTATCTACCAAGAAGCATAGGGTATGCCCAGCAGGTGGAATTCATTATGAACACTAGCGTCCTTGCCAGAAGGATTGGTGACCTGGCATTCAACCACTCTCCCAGGGAAAAAAATCTAAACATGGCATGAGATTTCATCTGGGCTGTTCTGAGACAGTCAGTTGGATCCAGAGTTGGGGGTAGGGGTCAAACCAGTACAAGGACTATGGGAAGAAGGCAAAGAACAGAGGTGGGGGGCTGAGAAGATGACCCGTGTGCCGTGGTGTGCTAGTAAATGTTTAACAACCGGCTCTTGGGGTTGGGGGTGGAGAGCCCTGATTTGTGACGTTTCTGGATTTCCATGGCGTAAATACATCCAGCAAGAGCAATTTCAAGTTATCAGTGGGAAGTCACTTGGCTCACAAAATTCTTGAAAATTTAACAATCAACTCTCCCTAGCTGGTATGAGCTGGCTCCGGCATAGCAGCACGTGCATGGTGCAGGAAGTGGATCTCAAAAGACTGGAGTGGAGGGCACAGGGGCAGACTAATGTCTGAACCATTTTCCCAATGATTTAGAGTGCCCTATGTTTCTTTTTTTTTTTTTGTATAATACTTAGAATGTTTGTTCAATGTCTGCCTGCCCTTTTAGAATCAATGGCTTGACTGCGTCTCTCTGGGTTATTGATGTATTCTACGCCTAGCACATAAGAGGGGCTCAAAACATTTTTTGATTGGTCCAAAGGTCTGATGAATGCTATAATTAATAGTAAGAGAACCTACTATGCGCAAGGCACTGGACTAAGTCCTTGACAGGAAGTATCTATCCATCTTCACAGTGGGCTTCTCAAATTATGATAGGTACATCACATGGAGAGTTGATTACATATAAGGTTACCTAGGCTGTACCCCAGATCTTCGTTTAAACAGGCTTCCCAGCTGGATTTTATAGAAACTCAAATTTTAGAACCACTTCCTGGTGGGGCAGATCTTATTATTCCTATTTTATAGATGAGGCAATAGAGGCTGGTAAGTTTCAGTAACTTCCCCAAGGTTGTACATTAGATAACTGGTCTAAGGCACCAAGCTAGGTCTACCGGATGTCAAAACTAACCAGTAGGCAAGATGGGCTCCTCCCATATAGCAAAACTGAATATCTTGATGAATGAATGAATGAATGAATGAATGAGTGAATGACAGATCTCGCCCCTGGATGCTCACTGTGGGATTCAAAAGGCAAGAGTCAATGCAGAGGAAGCCAACAGGGGTCAATTATACTAATTCTGGGGTGAGGTGATGAAGCTTAGAGTAAAGATGGTGAATATAGAAAGTAAGACATTGTGGTAATGAGTCAATGCTTAGCTATGTATCAAGTTCTGTGTGAGTTTTGCATCATTGCTTCATTTAACCTGTATAACAACTCAACAGGAGAAATGCTGTCACCCATGTTTTACAGTGTGTGATTCAGAAAGAATAACTCATTGAGTTCACCATTAGGAAGCAGAACAGATGAAGCTGGAATGCTAGTTTTCCTGAGTCTGTGATCCTTGGCTGCTGATAAATTGGGATTCAAACGTATGCACTGTGACTAAAGGGGAAGGTCAAAGCCACCCTGAGGGAGGTTGGCGGCACGTCGTAGGGAGTGGGCTTCCTGCCAGTCCTAGTGGGGGACCTTCAGCGACCACTGGGAGACACAGTGGAGGATACCAGGTGCCATGAGGACTGGAAAACGTGAGCCGGTGTCTGTCTGGTTCCTGGAAAATGTCACTGAAGCTGGGGCATCCCCAGCACTTGCGTGGACAGATGCTAACTACTAGTGGAATGATTTTCTTCTGGCTCTTCAGGAACCTAGGTCCTGCATTTTGTCTTATTTCATGGCCATGTACAGGTCAAAGGAAGCTTGGAGCATCTCTTCCTGGAACTGAGGCAGTTTCCTTGGAGAAAAAAGTCATCAGTCGTGGTTAAACTTCAAAACAAAAAGAAAGTGCCTTCTGAAGAATGTTCTCTGTGTCATTTTTTCCTCCTTCTTCTTCTTCATCTTCCGCACTCATAGTTTTGCACAGAGCTAATGACAAAGGGATGCAAATAAAAGTCTCATTGGCTAGAAGAGGCACATATTTGCGTGGTGGGGAGGATTGAGTTGGAGAGTCTGCCTTCTGCTGGGAAGACAGTCCTTCTGGGAATCATTCTTCTCGAGTCCAAGGGTTTGGAACCAACACGACACAGTATAATTAATAAGCAGATTGGTGTCTGCATATAGGCTTTCTTTATGCAGATGGGATTCTTTGGGTGGGAAGAAGACAGGACAGCAGGCTGAGGGTGAAGAGGAAGGGGCATCAACCTAATGATTTTGCCAAGGCTGTGCTTTTTATTAACCTGCTCTGGTCATGTTCTTTCCTAAAGCATAGGAGTGGGGGGAAAATGGGCAGGTTTCCTATACCACCACTGGGATTATAAACTGGTATAGTCTCTCTGGAGGGCACACTGGTAAAATGTCACAATCTTTGATGACTGCCTACTGTTGACTATCATAAACCACTAGGGTTTTGGAGTCATTTGTTACTGCAGCATAATTTAGCCTCGTCCTGACGGAAACAGTAGATAATGATTGACATTTAGGCAAAAGGTATTTGCATCCTACAATAGGACCCTATGTGGCTCTAAAATTAGGAGATAGTTGCACATTTATTGATGTGTAAGTTTCTCCAAAATATATTTTCAAGTAGAAAATCCATGCATGACATGGTCTCCCTTTGGTAAATCTAGACAAGTGGACTGCAGGTACCTCCTGCATCTAAACATGGACCACACGACTCCCCTCCCCTCCCTTGGCATCTTGTCTCAGTGCTGTTCCCAGGGCCCCAGTTCTCACGTGGACTGCTTCATGATTTTAGTTTCTCAGCGGCTCTCATCTGCACAACACCATAAACACTCAGGAAGCCAAAGCCTCTAAACGTCCGATCTTCACTCTTTACCTCACGACATACATCACGTGTGGAGCTCCCGGAACCATCAGCATCTCATCAGGCACTGAGAGGTGTGGAAAGTGCTTTATGTGTTTGGGAAGACAGCTCCCCAACTCCCTGTGTGGCTTCTTTTATTCTGCCACTCACCACGGCACGTGGTTGCCCAGGATTTGTGAAAAGACGTATTGCATGTTTTATCCCTTCACACAACTCTTTCTATCTCACGTTGTCCCTGAATACCACTCCTGCCGCTTAGAAAGTGAAACCTTAACTCAATCTTTGGCATCCTTACCCCTTCCCAATGGTATTGACTGCTGATGTCACTGGAGTGTGGTTTTACAGTGACTTTCCCAGCTCTCTTGGCATCTTCTAGGCAAAAAGCGTGATGGCTCATATCAGCATTTGCCTGTGCAGCTAAGCATCTATTTATTAATAAATGTGGGTCTTCTTGGCCTTAGAAAGACTTAAAATAATACTAATTTAATACTAAAACTGCTACTACTAAGAATAGTAATAGTTGAGCTATTTCTGTTGAGTGTTGACGGTGCTGGGCCCCATGCTAAGCACTTCATGTCATAATCAAATTCAGCCCTCACTGTATGTGTCTCTTTGAAGGAACATGACGACAACCTGCACTTTGCAGATGAGGATGCTGAATGTCAGGAGGTGAAGTAAATGAGCCAAGGTCACTTAGTTTGGAAGGGGTAATGCTGAGATTGCGATCCAGATACCTTGGACTCCAGATTTCGAGCTATAATTTCTCACTCTTGGTCCATGGCTTGTTAATGGTGAGGCACATGCTTTGGGGCAGCCCTCACCCCCCACCATGAGCTCCCACTGGATCTGGGTCAGTAGAGGGAATGGGAGAGAAGGAGTTAAGAAATCAGTCATCAAGGCATCCAACTTCAGCATGGCTCCCCCTTGGAACCTCCCAAAGAGAGATGGAACAGAGCCTGCCTGGCTGCCCATGAGCTGCCTCTCCAATCAATCAATTGATCAAACACATCTTCTGCTTATGCCTACCAGGTATTCTGCATTATTATGCAAGGTGGTTTCCAAATGGATCACACAGGACCCATTCTTCCCCTCCAGCATAAGTCATTTCCTTCTCCCACAGTGCTATCAAAAATGAAATGGGGAAAAAACGCCAGCAACCTAACAGCCCTGCACACAATTGGTCTGTTTCTCTTTGGCCTGAAGTTTCTATCTCTCAAGAGCCAATGTGGAAAGAGCAGAGGAGATCATGATTTTAGATAATTCCACCTTCTTTCTAGCTTTGCAAACTTCACTACAAGGCCACTTCTGCAGCCCAATTGGAGCAGTCTAGTCTCCATCCTACCAGTGAAGTTGGAAAAGTAGTTTCCTTCTCTTAGAACCAGGCCCAGACACCTGGGCTGTCAGGGCCCTTTATAACCAGGCTTGTGTACAGCTCTCACCGTTGGCACCATCTCGTAACTATTCTCTCTGTTGGACTTCTTTCAGTTCCATCAACATACTGTAATCTCCCCAACCTCTGAGCCTCTGGCTGTATCATTTCCCCACCTGGAGCAGTTTCTTCCCATGTCAAAACTGCACCCCGCACCTCACCCCTTTATTGGGTAATAGGAAGTCATCCTTTAGGACTGAGATACAGCGCACTTCCTACAGGAACTCCGGACTGGCTACAACCTTCTCAAATACCCTTGCCTGGAGTAAATATACTCCCATCCCATCTTCCCAATTCCTCTGTACTTTTTACTAAAATTATAGGGCTTACCACACTGTTTGACTATTTGACCCTTTTCTGATGCTCCCTGACCTTTTTATTCTTACAAATGTATCTATAAAAATTTGTTTGTGAAAAGAGCCTCTACTTGCGAGGAAGTCTTTCCTATAACACCACTGAGGAGTTAACTATCTGGCCTTTCCTATAAGGCCCCTCGATTGAGGGCAAACTGCAGTGGTTTCTATCATATGTGCGAACTGAATAGAGAAATATGTTAAAATAAAGCGCATAACTTGGGTTCCTGGGATGTAGCTTGCTTTTTTTGTTTGTTTCCCACCCCCTGAATTGTACGTGTACTTCAAAAAAGCTTTCTCACTTGTCTGAAAAAACAAAACAAAACCAAGAGTGATAGAGACGACAGATTCCATGTCTCTCTTATTCACTGTGTATACGTAGCACCTTCAGTGACCAACAGTGACAGCATGTGTAGAAGGGCTGAGTTCAGCTGTACGGGGAGCTCAGCCATCTTCAGCGTCATAGGCAGATATTTCAATTCTGTGGTCTTATCTATGATCATTCTTCTGCAGGGAATATTTCTCAGCCACAGCAAAAACTCCTAAGCTGGTTATCACTAGGCTTGTATTCTCCAGTGCTGAGTTTTCCTCCCCATTCCTGCTGATGGAAACTCGTGCTTTTCTCCCGAGTCTTCTCTCCACTCCTATACCAACTCTGCCCAACTCTCCAACAGCCTCCCTCGTGGTCGCATTTCCTGCTGTCATTTGAATGCATCGCTTTTGGCAAAAGCAATGCTCCTTCTGGCCGTCCTCAGATTCCCATCACTCCGAAGCTCGCCTTGCATATGTTACAGACACACCGAGTCATCAAACACATCCCTGTCCCCTGCCCCAATCTCTCACAAGTCCAGGCCACTGATGAACCGATGGACCACCCCAGAACCCTCCCGCACGGTCTTGCCGCCGTCCCTATTCCATCGGGAAGGATGACACAAAGAAGGCATTGTGCCAATCTTTGTCTGAGTAGGTCCCTCCCACCCTATTGCTGCTGTAGCCATAAGGACAGGCTAAGAGATGTTTATGTTAATTCAAATGCTTGTTGAGGGTGGGGTGTAAAACCAAACAACACACACTGTGGAAGAGTTGCAGGTGTGCTGTGGGAAGAGGACTAACTCCGCTGTGTACAGCCTTGCTCCTGTGGCGACCACATGTGCTGCTCTCCTTGGACATGCCTGGATTTGGTTTGATTTGTTGTGCTGGGTTTGTCAGAGCGTGAGCCTCTTCTGGAAAGGTCAGCGTGGTCAGCGTCCAACCCTCTGTCTGTCTTTGGCCTCTGTTTCTCTCTCTGCCTCTCTCCCCCTCTCTCTGTCTGTCTCCCCTTCCTGACCACCACCCTTCCCCGCTCCGTCTCTCTCTGTCTCTCTGTCTCTCTCACACACACACACACACACACACACACACACACACACACACACGCGTACACACACACACACACTTATTTTTAAGGACAGTTTCAGCCTCTTAGGGGAGACATAAAGCACCCTATACAACGAGGATGTTACATCTAAAAAGAGCCAGCTGGGCCCTCCGTGCTGCACTAGAGAATTAATTGAGTCCAAGTGGACAAATAATTGAGCTAAATTATGGGCTGAGGTGTCTTGGCAGAGTCATTTGAGGAGTGCACAAGATTCTCCTCGGTTGGCACATGACAGCTGGAGTGTGGCATCGGGAGCTGCGGACACTTCTGGGCAAATCTGCTCACTCCTGACACGGGCTGTTGCACTAAACGTCCACACTGAGGCTTCTCCCTGCCAGGTGACCCTGCACCTGCTCACCCCAACAATGAGCATCCGATCTCATTTATGAGCCTGTGCTCCTCGTGCCTGCTTGTCCTGGGTGTAGCTGTCTGGGGCGTGCGCTCTGCACCTGGAGGGCTTGGTGCGTGTGTGAGCGTGCCTGGGTGTGTTCGTGTCCATGCGCTAGTGTGTAACTGAAGTGCTCTGGACTGAAGAGCTCTGCACCGTGGCAGGTCTCACCCTAGCCAGGTGTAAAAATCTGCCCTTGGCCAAACTCTCTCTCCTTTAAACTGGGATGTGCCCTTCAAACTTGGTGAGACTGAGAAAGAGCCCCAGTGTCCCCAGGGCAGGGGTGTGGATCTGCAGGTCTTGCTTCCTCCACCTCCAGAAAGGGATCTGCCCTGCCACCTTCAGCCTCCAGCCTCTTGTGGGGCTATAGCGGCCTTCGAAGAGTCGGTCCCCTTGTCCCGAAGTGTCCATGTGCCGAAGCCTAACAGCCTTAGCCTCTGGGGACTGGGTGATGGGGGACCTCCCCCCACAATGGCCCACTATTCCCTCCAAAGCCCCCAGGAAGGCAAGCACAAGCAGAGCAAAGGCAGCCCCTCCGTAGGAAGATGAAAGCCCCTCACTCGTCACCCCAACAGCACCTCCTGCCTTCACACTAAAGTCACACCAGGAGGCTCGGTTCTTTGATGAAGCCAGTGGCACAAAAGACATTGTACAGGGCTCACAGAGGCACACTGAGGACCGAGACCCCTCTAACATGAGAGCCTGGGAATAGGAAAACATTGGAAACTGGGAAGGCCCTTTTGGTAGCTTGCTTTCTCAGCATAAGTCCTCAGGACCACGGTAAACATTTGGGTGTCTCTTCCTGAGAAAGAAAGCTGTGTTGCTTCATCCACAGAGTGATGGATTTAGCCCTCAGCCTTGCAGGGGATGCAAGAGGAGCAGGGCTAACCTTCAGAGTCAGCCTCCTTGGGGCCCTTGCCCCATCTCCATCTCTCTGTCTCCTGTTCCCTGAGGCTAAACTCCGCTGAGTTCAGGACCTTAGTTCTGAGAAGTCTGTGTCTTCTGCTTTCATCTAAACACACTTCCTTTCCTCCCTCCCTCCTGAGTCCAGTGTGCAAAGCCAGGTCTCTGGGGAAGGTGGGAGGGGACAGCCTTTGTATACCTTAGTCCCATCCAGATAAACACCATTAGCATCGTTTTGTAAATGGGGTCCTTTCAGCATCTCCAAAGGGAGGTATCATGCCTCATCTCTGCTGGAAGTGCTGATTTTTTTTTTTAAATGATACTGCTGAGGTACGTTCCCCCATGCCGACTTTCTGGAGAGTTTTTTTTTTTTAATCATAATGGATGTTGAATTTAATCAAAGGCTTTTTTCAAAATATACAAACAGCTCATACAGCTCAATATCAAAAAAACAAACAACCCAATCAAAAAATGGGAAGAAGATCTAAAAAGACATTTCTCCAAAGAAGACATGCAGATGGCCAACAGGCACAGGAAAAGTTGCTCAACATCACTAATTATTAGAGAAATGTAAATCAAAACTACCATGAGGCATCACCTCACACCGGTCAGAATGGCCAACATCAAAAACTCTACAAATACTAAATGCTGGAAAGGGTGTGGAGAAAAGGGAAGCCTCCTACACTGTTGGTGGGAAAGAAAATTGGTGCAGCCACTATGGAAAACAGTATGGAGATTCCTCAAAAAACTAAAAATAGAACTACCACATGAGGGCTTCCTTGGTGGCACAGTGGTTAAGAATCCGTCTGCCAATGCAGGGGACACGGGTTCAAGCCCTGGTCTGGGAAGATCCCACATGCCGTGGAGCAACTAAGCCTGTGCGCCACAACTACTGAGCCTGCGAGCCACAACTACTGAAGCCCATGCACCTAGAGTCTGTGCTCCGCAACAAGAGAAGCCACTGCAATGAGAAGCCATCGCACCACAATGAAGAGTAGCCCCTGCTCGCTGCAACTAGAGAAAGCCTGTGCACAGCAACGAAGACCCATCACAGCCAAAAAATAAAATACATAAATAAACTTATAAAAAATAAAAAAGAACTACCACATGATCCTGCAATCCCACTCTTGGGCATATATCTGGAGAAAAACATAATTTGAAGAGATACACGCACCCCAATGTTCATAGCAGCACTATTTACAATAGCCAAGACATGGAAACAACCTAAATGTCCACTGACAGATGAATGCATAAATTGGTGCATATATACAATGGAATACTACTCAGCCATAAAAAAGAATGAAACAATGTCATTTGCAGCAACATGGATAGACCTAGAGATTATACTAAGTGAAATAAGCCAGACAGAGAAAGACAAATATCATGGGATATCACTTATATTTGGAATCTAAAAAAAGGATACAAATGAACTTATTTACAAAACAGAAATAGATTCACAGACATAGAAAACAAACTTATCGGGACTTCCCTGGTGGTCCAGTGGCTGGGACTCCACGCTCCCAATTCAGGGGGTCCGGGTTCGATCCCTGGTCAGGGAACTAGATCCCACATGCCGCAACTAAGAGTTCACATGCCGTAACTAAAGATCCCACGTGCCACATCTAAAGGTCCCTCATGCTGCGACTGAAAGATCCTGCACGTGGCAACGATGATCCTGTGTGCCGCAACTAAGACCCAGAGTAGGTAGGCCGGTAGATAGATAGATAGATAGATAGATAGATAGATAGATAGATAGATCGATCAAATCTATGGTCACCAAAGCAGAGGAGGGGGAGGGATAAATTAGGAGTTTGGGATTAACATATACATACTACTATATATAAAATAGATAACCAAAAAGGACCTACTGTATAGCATAGGGTACTATACTCAATATCTTGTATAACCTATAATAGAGAATATAGAAAACGAATATATATATTTATATATATGTATAACTGAGTCACTTTGCTGTATACCTGAAACTAACACATTATAAATCAACTATATTTCAATAAAAAATTTCAAAAATAAATAAAATACTCCACCAAAAGGAAGGAAAAATAATGATACTGCTGGACTCAATCTCTTGAATTCTTAGCAGTCACTAAACTTCCTCTATTCCAACCAATCCAAAATAACCCAGTGTGCATTTACAAATCAGCCAAGGAGTGCTTGAAATGCAGATCTCCAGGCTCAACACAAAGATTTTGATTCTGCATGTCTGGCAGGGTCTGGGAATCTCGAATCTCGAATCCCTTAGGTCCTGCAGGGATTCCTGTGTAAGCGGTCACCAGATCCCGCTGGGTGGGTCATGAAAACCATGACATCATGAAAATCATAATGTCTCTCTTCAAGGACTGCCATGAGCATTGAATGATGTAATGTGTATTAAACCCTTAGCATGGTAACTAGTACCTAGTAAATGCTAAAGGCATGTCAGAGGCTGCGTCAGTAACATTACTATATCGATAAGCAGATCTTTTCATTACTTCCTCTCAGACCTAGATCACCATAATTTGAAAACCCACTCCCTCTTGTTCATAGCATTCCTTTATTTTCTTCTGCTTCTGTAGGTTCCCTTACTGTCACCTCCTTCTTAAAATAGCCTTGCTACCTGTTATTTTTGATTGGGTTCCCTGTACATCTCTCTGCTCCATCTCTAAAAGGTTGATCACAGCTGTACCTTCATTGAGCCCTTTCTAGAACAGCGGTTGGCTCTCCGATGAAATTTTCATTAGGGGCACAGGCTTGTGTTATACACAGAACTATGAGCCAAACAACCTCTCAGCCTCCCTCACCTGAGGCCAGGACTATGCCCTTGACTCAAGCCAAAGATTGATTTTCACATTTCCCAGGCATCTACTGCTATGCTCCAATCCCCATTGCCTGCAGTGTGTGACTGTGTCCACAGCTACATAAATTAGGATGCAAGTGGGAATAGCTTAAGAGACTTGAAGACATCTCCAAATTCCAAAGCTGAGTATATGACAGCACCTCCTGCCTCAATCTGTTGGCTTCTAGGGGGAGTCGTTGGTTTCTCCATCTAAGGAAGGTGCCTGACAGCTGCTGTGGGTGGTGCCACTGTCCAGGCCTACAGCTGGTTGGGAAGGATGCTCTGTCACCCTCCTCAGCTTCCACACATGGGTGCCCAGTTGATGGGGGCATTCATGCCCACACACTCTCCCTCATTTAGTTTCTCTGTCCTTCGTTACCGGCACCCGCACTCTTTCTTTCACTGAAACGCCAACATCAGTCCCAGGGTTCAGCCTTTCCGGTAGAATGTTATTTGCACATTCAGACCAACCCACTTTAGGAAAAGGGGTTTTTCTCAGAGCTCAGACTGACTCTCTAGGACTCTGTGTTGAATTTGGAGACCAAAGAGTCCAAAAAGCAGGGCTGATTCTCCTTGCTTTGCTCTCCGCGGTTACAAGTAAACCTCCACGTTCCATCCTCCTACCTCTGCCTTTCACATTCCATTTCGTTATTGTCTTCATAGCCTGTTACTATCTGAAATGATCATGCTCTTTTATTTGTATACTTGTTTAGTGCCTCTCTCTCCTCACGAAGCTCTGAGCTCCAAGAGAAGTTTGACCTTGTCTTTTTTTTGCTGCTGTTTTACTGCACAGAACTGGACAGGACACATGACAGGCACTTATCTGTTCATTAACTTATTAATTTTGAATAAGTAAATGGATGAAGCAAGACAGCAGGATTAGACATCTATGAATTCCCTGGCAGATGCCATGTTTAATATCTTCACTAATATCCTAATATCCCTTTCCTACAGGGATTTTATGCAAACAACATCCCAGAATGAGCTGTGAGGATACCAGAGTCTTCCCAGGTAGATATACCAACTTCCCCCTAACAGAAAGAAGAGTGTGCTCGGGGCAGAGCGGGTGTGATTGGAGGAACACCAAGAAATATATCTGATCTCCGGAACAACTTCCCAGACTTTCTGGAAAGGGGAAATCCTTTCAATTCAGACTGAGAGAAAACCTTATCAGGAAGAAACTTTACAGACTCCAATTTCCACTGGGGTACAGGAGACAGAGAGCAGGTTTGACAGTGGGAGATCCTGGAGAGCGAGATTTTCAGAGCTCATGAACGGAAGAGGAGAGGGCAGCTTGCTACAAGGCAGAGGCTGGAAAAGTGCTCCCAGTGTGGGGAGGTCTCCCCGGACTTCACGTGCAGCCTGTGTGACAGAACCGTCCCTTGCATGAGCTTGCTGACTGAAGTCTGAATTTACATTCCAGGCAAGCAAGAGGCCCAGAATCAGACCCTGGCTTGGATCCAGAAGCCAGTTTGGGCACAGGCTGTGACTGTGGGAAATGGGGCAAAGGGGAATCTTGGACGTTGGCTTGGAGAACCCGAGGGATGGTGCTGGGATACGTTCCAGGGGTGGGTGCAGCCTAGGAACTACCTCGACACAGAAGGGTCAACCGTGGAGGCGTGGGCTCCATTCTAAGAGATGGCGCCCAGGGGTGGGGGGAGCAGGGAGGAGGCTTCCCCAAGGCCTGGGACGCAGGGGTCAGTTTATGGGGCGCCTGCGGCTTCGCTTGTGGGTGCAGAGGGAACCATTAAAAGCACTGAGCTGATTTGGACAAATAAAGATTCCTTTCTGAGGCTCCTTGTGTGTTCTTCGTCCCCAGCAAGCCCACCTCCCCTGGGTGAGCCTCCCCCTTGCCCCATGGCGACCAGTGCAGAGCTCTGAGCACAGAAGGCGCTTGGTGTTGAGCTGGGCACCCCACAGGCTCCACGCTCCTTCTCCCCAGATTCGCCCTCGGCCCCAGGGGCCATCCGTGACACGTTCCCAGGTGCTGAGATAAGCGGCCTGAACACAGGGAGCTGAGCAGGGGTTGTGAAAACTCCAAGGTGGTGTCAGCCGGCAAAGGGTGCTGCGTTTGCTGGTGCGCACAGCCCGAGATCCGCGTTTTACAAGATCGAGCTGTGCCGAGAGGGGCCTCCGTGTTTTTCCTACTTCGCCTCTCCCACACTCGCCGCGGCCTGGTGGGCGGCTTTCACTTTAAAGTTAGAAAACATTCCAGCCCTTGCCCGTTAGTGTGACTCCTGATACGCCTCATAAACTATTCATAAAACAAAATGATTCCAGCCCGAGTTGCTTCCCTGTCTTCCTCCTCGTCGAGGTTTATTTTCCACCCCGCCCTCCCCCCCGCCCTTGTGGCCGCTCCACCTTCCTGGTTAATTAACGAGGCCGTGCAGCCTGCTGTGGGTAATGCAGACACAGCTCCACATGCCCTCACATCAACCCGCGGTCCTCCTCTCCACCTTGGTCCTCTGTCTCGTCTCCTCCCATGTGACTTCTGTCCTTCCGTGCAACCTCTGGCTCACCCCTTGCCTCCTGTTCTTCAAGGGCATTTGAGATGCTTTTTAGCAAGGTTGCCCTTTGCTCTGTCCCTTTGCCCCAGACACACAGGGCCTGGGAAGGCCTGAAAAGGCAGCTGGCTGTGGCCACAGGGTGTCCCAGGTTCCCCCTCTGCCCATGGATACAGAGTGTGACTTTTAGAGAAAGGCCACTGGTGATGACTCCTGGGACTAGAAATAAAGATTGCAATTGGTGCATTCTCCCTTTAGCCGACTGGAGCTTGGTGAATGGGGGGCTTTGCAGCAGACCTGGGCTCAAAGCCTGGCTTGACTTCCTTGCTGGATGGCCTTCCTAAGCCTTAGCTTCCCATCCATCCATCCACTCATCCATCCATCGAATAAGTAACAACCACCTACGATGGGCCTTGTTTTAGGCACTGAGGACTTGGAGGAGATTAAGCTGATGAGTTTCTGTCCTCATGGAACTAACATCCTAATGAACTAAGAATAATAAGAAAACCTACCTCACAGATAGTAAGTGTAAAGTATCTGTTAGGCTGAGCCATATGAAATTGCCTTTTTTGTAGGTAAAAGCTGTTTGGCTAGCAACCCTTTTCTATGAATGAAGCCAAAAGTAAAGTACCAGCACATAGTGGGTCCTCAGTGAAGGGGTAGGAAATGAACATCTCATGCGTATGGGGGTTATGTACTCCTCAGTGAGAACAAAACTGTCTTCCCAATGTCTAGTTCATTCGATGAAAAATGCAGTCGAAATCAGGTATTATTTACAGCTCATGTTTTTTTATTAAGTGTTATGAGCCCATGAAGTCTTGAGAAGCAGCTGACAGGAAGTAGCTCGTTGAGTTTTGCTGTGTTTTAATGCTCCCGTCCCCCAGACCATATGACCAATATTTCAAAATATGCTGATCCTTTTCTTGAGTAAATCAGCAGAGCTTAAAACAGACTTCGCACTATTCAAAGCATCCGTAGGGGAAGGGCAGGGGAGGAGGAGGACCCTGTGTTAAACATTTATGTCTCACCACTGAATCGCAAACATTACCCATCTCTACTAAAACCTCTCCAAATGGTGGAAATAAATTTCAAACAATGAGTCTATTTTTCCCCCTCCAGAAAATATACAAAAGCAGGTGTCTAGACTTCCTGGTGTGTAAAAAACTCTGTTTTTAATGTTTACTTGTTTTCAGGTGCAGTTAGGATTGTAGGATTGTTAAGAAAACATTGACGAAGCTTCCCAGGGATTCACGTTGCTGTGGTATTTGGCTTTCCAGGACTTTAAGACAGTCACCAACTGCTACTCCTATGACTCAGTGATTAAGAGCATGGGCCCTACAGGCTCTGCAGCCAGAAGACCTGGCTTTGAATCTCGACTCACGTTTTCTCACATTTTCTTCCTTGGGATAGTTCTCTTTACATCTGAGCCCCAATTTCTTCATTTGTAAATTGAACATAATGATGGTACCCACTGCTGGAGTGGCTTTGGAAAACAAGTGGGAGGGTGCTTGTAAAGTACTTATTAAAGTGATGGGCATATATTGAGCAACCAACTATTGATATCATTAATAACAGTGCTAGGATCAGTGATACTAAACTTATTATTTTTGCAGCATCCACACCTCTCATCAAGACTCAAAAGGTGTGTAATAGATACAGAATATTTCCAGCACCCTGGATGGTTCCACTGGGCCCATTTCCCAATCAGTACTCTTCCTAGTAACCACTCTTCTAGTTCTTATCACCATTGATCAATTTTGCTTGAACTTGAACTTCTTACAAATGGAGTAATCCAATAGGTGCTCTCTTGTGTCTGGCTTTTGCTCAACATCACCCGTTTTGTTATGTATAATAGTAATTTGTTCTTTTTTTTTTTATTGCTGTGCAGTATTATGTTGTATGAACGTAGGACAAAATTTATTCTCCTGTTGGTGGTCATTTAAGCTGTTTCCAGTTTGGGGCATTATGAATAAAGCAGCTGTGAATATTCTGGTACATGATTTTGGTGGACATATACTTTTATTTCTCTTGGATAATATACCTAGGAATAGAATTGTTGAGTCATAGGTTAGATTTAGATTTAGTAGTAATTGCTAAATATTTTTTTCTAAAATAGTTTATCAATTTATGCTTTCATCAGTGTTGTATGGGTTTTACTTGTTCCCTGTCATCATCAACATTTGTTATTGTCAGGCTTTTATTTTTAGCCATTCTGGTAGGCTGGTAATATCTAGCAGGAGTTTTACTTTGCATTTTCCTGAACAGAAATGATGTTGGGCTTCTTTTCATATGCTTTATTGGCCATTTGGATGTCATTTTCTGTGAAGTCCCTGTTCAACTCTTGCCCATTTTTTCTTATTGTGCTCTCTGACTTTTTCTTATTGATTTGTAGGAGTTATTCTACATGCTAAATGTAAGTCCTCTATTAGATTTCTATATTTTGTATTTATTTCCCAGTTTTTTCACCGTCTTGATGGTATTTTTGATGAACATTCTTAATTTCAGTGAAATCCAGTGTATCAATGTTTTTATTTTACAATTAGTGCTTTTTTTGTGACCAGTTTAAGAAATCTTTGTCTATTCTAACAATTTAATCTTTCATTACTTTCTGTCTTGCTGTCTTCCATAGTCATCACAGCTAGAATAAAAGATACTTTTTTCAAACTCTATGGATTCTAACATAGGCCCAGGCCCTTTGTAGGCCCCTATGGCTAATGATTAGAAAGAATTACATTGAGAGAAGATGAGAGAGAGAGAGAGAGAGAGAGAGACAGAGAGAGAGAGAGAGAGAGACAGAGAGAGAGAGAGAGAGGCAGGCATATCCATAAGCAGAGTGAAATATGAGTGTATTAACCCAGACTCTGTCAGTTGTATGTGATGGGACTTGCATACAACTTTTTAAACAAACAGGGTATTAGTTTAGGTGACCATACTGTACTAGGGGCAGGGATGGAGCAGGCTGGCCTCAGAGACTATTGGAGCCAAGGATTCAGATGACCTAGAACTGTCTGATCTTTTTTCTTCACTCTGCATGTTGACTTCCTCCTTCAGACAATTTAGAGGAAGGAGGGATGGAAAGATATGGTGCTTATTTTCCTGTGTTAACAAAGCATCCTAACAGCTCTATGAACAGGGAGAAAATCCTGGGAAATATCTCTAGCCTGACTTGGGTCATGTGTCAACTGAAAAACCAATCATTACAGTTGGAATGATGGTGTAATATGATCGGTTCAGCCTGGGTTGTGACCCCACCTCTGTTGGCAAGGAGGTATGTTCTGTTCCCAGAGGAAGAGGCACTGGGCAGACTGAAGTGATAGCCATTGGTGGAGCTTTCAAGAAAGAGAAGCCTAGCCCAGGCCCTGAAATGCTGAACTATCCCACTTTGCTTTTAATGGACTAGTGACTTAGGTTTTTTAGCAGAGTTTTAGATTTCCCTTGGATGACCAGTCCATCCCTCGATCTGTCCACCCAACCATCCAGTTATATCCTGGTTGATTCTTCAGATTATTTGTGGCTTAATACATAAACACATACAAGGAACTAATTATAAAATAAAAGCAAAAATAGGGAATCAGGTCCAGGAAAAATCTGAAGAGATAAACGATGATGGTTAAGTGTATAGAAGACTGAACTCATCAAGGACAAGAAAGGTACCTTTTCATCTTAATTCCTAGGCAGAGCCTGGTGTCCTGTGGAAACTGAGAATTTATTTCTAAGTGAAAAAATTAAAATAACTATAATCTGTCAAAAGCCTCCTCCATCCTAGGTATTTTGCATATATCATTTTTCGTAATATTATTTCCAATATTTTATTTAGGGAACTTTTCAAATGTGTGGGAATGTTGAAAACATACTATAGTGATCAACATATAGTCACTGCCTAAGATAAATAACTGGTAAGAGAGGTCGTGCTTAACTTTATGTTATACATGTCATTTTTAATCATTGCAATAATTCGTTGTGGGGTAGAGACTATTATTCCCATTTCACATATGGGGAAATAGAGACTCAGCAAAAAAAAAAAAGTTCACATCACTGTAAGTTGCATAAGGGGGACTTGAACCCAGATTTCTTCAACTCCTGACCGTGCACTCTCCATATGGAATATTGCCTCTCATTGAATGACCAAACATAGATTCCACCCCTGGCCAGTGGTCCTTTTGCCACATCTGCCACCTGGCTCCAAGCCTCACTTCCTTTTCCCTCTCTTACTCCACACTTATCTTCTCAGAAGAGAAATATGGGTCCTGGAATGTTCGGGAGCTTAGAAAAGGCCACCAAATGTAAATTGGTGCAGGCATTATGGAAAATAGTATGGAGGTTCCTCACAAAACTAAAAACAGAGTTGCCATATGATCCAGCAATCCCACTCCTGGGCATATGCCCAGACAAAACTAGAATTCAAAAAGATACATGCACCTCTATGTTCACAGCAGCACTATTCGCAACAGCCAAGACAAGGAAATAACCCAAATGTCCACTGACAGATGAATGCATAAAGAAGATGTGGTACATATATACAATGGAATACTACTCAGCCATAAAAAAGAATGAAATAATGCCATTTACAGCAACATGGATGCAACTAGAGATTATCATACTAAGTGAAGTAAGTCAGAAAGAGAAAGACAAATATCATATGATATCACTTATATGTGGAATCTAAAATACAACACAAATGAACCTATCTATGAAAGAGAAACAGACCCACAGATACAGAGAACAGACTTGTCGTTGCCAGGGGGAGGGGGTGGGAGGGATGGATTGGGAGTTTGGGATTAGCAGATGCAAACTATTATATGTAGAATGGATAAACAACAAGGCCCTACTGTATAGCACGGGGAATTATATTCAATATCCTATGATAAACCATAATGGAAAAGAATATATATATATATATAACTGAATCACTTTGTTGTACAGTGGAAATTAACACAATATTGTAAATCAGCTATACATCAATAAAATTTTTTTTAAAAGCCACCATGCCAATCTTTTCTCAGCAGCATCATCATGACTTCAAGCTGATTGGAACCCAAAGGCAATTTCTCTGTCTCCCCTAGTGCCTATCACACAGCAGGTCCTCCTAAATGTTTGTATGCTGAAAGGAACAAATCTGGCTCCAGACAGGACCACTGGTAATCTCCACTGCGTGTTTGATGACTTCCTGCAGTGTCTCAGGCACCATGGTACGTGCCCCATCATCTGAATCTTCATTCAGGCCTTTATTTAAATGTCATTTCTTTGAATAGCCCTCACTTCACCATCATCACTCAATTCTTTCATCTCTTCTTATTTTTGTCACAACTTGAAATATTATATATATTTTTGTCTACTGGTTTATTTTATGTCTCCCTCCTCAATCCCCCTACTCCCCCCTACACACAAAGTAAGTGCCAGAGCAGAAACTTCATCTGTCTATCCCAAATGCCTGGAGAAGTATCCAGAAATAATAGGTGCTCAATAAATATTTGCTGAATTATCAGTTGGATTGTTTAGATTTTCTCTAAACCTGTAATGTGGAACCTGGAGTCCTTTACTAAGCATTTATTATATGCTAGGTACTATGCATTTACTACATGCTACATACTAACCCAATTTAGATAAATATCATTACCTAATTTGTAGCTCATTATAACCGTATGAAGATAGGCATTATGCTTCACATTTTATATTTGAGGAAAATGAGACACAGAGAGGATAAGTAATGTGATCAGAGTCACATAGCTACGAAGTAGCAGAGATGGGGCATAAGATAGGCCTGTCTGCTCCCCACAGACATGGACTTTGGCTTCTGTTCCTGAAAGCTCTTGGTCTTGTGAGCCACATGGGGCCAGTTGAATACCAAGGGAGGGTCCCATTGCACAGTTTGAGGGCCGCCATCTTTCCTGATGTGTGGGGAGAAGACAGTTAAAGAAGAGTTCCCAATTGTGATCATTCTAGGACATCCCTGTGAGAGGCCCAAACCATAGGAATAGAATATGAAAGAGAGCAAAGGCAAGGACACTAAGTAAGCCAAAAGATGGACTTTGGGAAATCTTCCCAGGTACCACTTGAAGGGAGAAACTTTGCAGGAGCTGGTTAGCTGGGGCTTGACTTTACCATTTTGCTCCTGTGAACTTGGGCTAGGATCCCCACACTTCTAAGCTTCAGGTTCCTCATCTATACAGTGCAGCATAATAATCCCTGCTACATGATAATCACTCAATAGCAGTCCTTATTTTCAATGTTAATACGCTATTTTTGCTATTGATATAATCAATAATATACCTACCAATACTAATAAGGAGCATTCTATAAGAGACAAAATTAAATTCTCATCTTGGCCCTGGAACTTTATGCCAACACTTAACCTCTCAAAACCTAAGAGGCTTTGTCTGAAATCTGGGCTAATCGGCACCTGCTGTGTAGGCCAACCTTGCAGGACTTCACGTTAGAAGGAGCTGAAGGTATTTAGATGAGGGCAGAGGGTGATACACGTGGAAAGTTTGTTCTTTTTACTGTAGTTGATGTGTAAGACGGGGAGAAGGCAAGGGAGGGCAGGGCCCAGAAACTCTTTGCCTTGGCAGACGTGCCCTCGGCCGCTTTGAGACCTGTCGGGACCTATCGCCATTAGAAGGGTCCTGTGTGTCAGGGAGCATTGCATGAGAGGAGTGACTTTAATTTTATGATCAACGGTAGAACCAGCTGGTTCTGAGAGGCTGCCTGCTGGATGTAGATTATTTTTGTTCTGGAAGTCCCAGGCCTGGATTGATAAGGCAAACGACAGATGAGCCTTTGGATGAATTCCGAAAGAGTTTCTCATTGAGAAGATGCCGTGGAGTACAGCCGGCACCAATGGTGCAGAATTTTTCTTTAACATCCAGTGTACCTCATGTTCAAAATAGTAATTGAAATGTATGCTGTTTATTACATACGCATATGTTTGTAATCAAGGTACAACTCTAGTGGATGAGAAGCAAAAAGCTATAATTTGCTGCTTAGCATCATAGCTGTCGTACATTCATTTAAATAGCTTTATTTATCTTCTTCTCCATAAAGAACCTTCCATATTGCAAATTTATTGAATGGTTAATGGCCTAAAAGTATGGGGTTCATTACAGAGCAATGTATTTATTGCAGTGTTAATTAAATAAAAGCATTGTAATCTTTCCAAATTGAACAATTATGTTCATTTAAACATTTTAAACAGAAAAATCTTTTATATACTAATTAAGTTGCATAATGAAAAGCATGTGTAATGGAAATTTAAATCAAAACAAATACTGAAATAATTTGAACAATTTTTTTTTAACAATATAAAATGTCTACTACCATCTCTATTAGAGATACTCTAACGGCCAGCTCACTTTCAGAACTCGTGACCTCTGAGCCGAGTATATGGTTTCAGAGCCCATCGGCCACCCTCACATAACGAGCTGGCCAACCCTTCGACATCAAAGTTCTGGTTGGCTACCAGCCGCAGCCCCTGACACTCTGGCTGTTAGCCTGGATCCTGACAGGCTGGCTTGAGGCCTGTAGGCTGAGCTGACAGCCTTTTCTGCAGAGTCTGATGAATGGTTTCTGGCAACAGACAGCTATGCTCTGACTGCCTATGAGAGCAGTACCCCATCTAAAAAATGTACACTGTCTCTCCCGGCCTGCCTGGGGTTGGGGCTTCAGAAGTGCCTGGTGCTGCTGATTTTTTTTTTTTTTTTTAACACCCAAGAGGGGTCTTTATTTGCTCTTGAAATTCCCACTCTCTCCCCATCTCTGTCAGGCTGTCAGGGGTTGGTGACAAAAATGGTGCCATCGTCAGCATTAAAGGGATTAGCTTGATTCGGGCACTCCAGTAAAGATTTTTCACTGCCTATATTTTGTGGCTCTATCCCATGCTTCAGTTATTTAGGGCTAAATCTTAAAGCAACATTGAGATGGTAGGAAGGGGTGTGGAGAGAGAAAAACAGGCACATTTTTCAACTAGATGCTCATTTCCTGGTTCCACAGAAGGATTTATGTGGGATCCTTGGTTTGCCCACGTCTTATTCTCCTGTTTTGAAATGGTCTTTAGTTTAGCTAGACTCCATTAATGCTATGACTTGGATACATGGCAAAATGCAGGAGGGTTGCCTTCCATTTTCTGACACCTAGAGTTGCCAGGATTATCAAGAGGCTTAAGAATAAATCACCATACTAAAACCTTCAATTATTAAAAGGTAGAAACAGTAAGTTGCTTTGGAAGCAAATTCCTGCTTGCCTTATCCTTAGGATAAAGTTTAGAAACAGTAATATCTAATAATAATCCTCATACTGATGAAATATATTAATAAAAAAGGCTTATGGCAGCATAAATGAGAAAAATACATACTCTGATTAGGCATGTGATTCAGGCACATTTCCCATCTATCCCATTCATGAAAACTTGCCCAGAGTGTCACTCAAGCTGAAAAGATTTAAGTGGATCCCAAAAGAATGGAGAAAAATTCATAAGGTCAGCTCACTATGGCCAAGGTTATAGTGGTGAGGTTCATTAAAGACAGGTGAGTACCCAATATGGAAGGTATATCTCTGGCTGAGTCAAAACTTGGATAAGAGTCTCAACGTTGGATTTTGTTCCTTAAGAGAATCTAGTCACTGGCCTTGACTTTACGGATGGAAAGAAAGAAGCCGTTCAAAGAAGAGCCGTGTAAGCATGCCCCCTCATGCTCCCTTTTCAAGTAAGGGTCAGCCAGGTTCTAACTTCTGGTTTAATCTTGGGGAGGGAGTGGGGTCTGTGTCATTGATTGGTGGGGGCACTGCCACTTTAAAAAAGGTTTCTATCCTTTGACTACCTTCTCTATGCTTCTCACAGACCAACTGCTGATGCTTCAAGCTCATTCTGTACTTAAGTTCTTTTCATATGTTTTGGTCATATTCCTAACAATCATTGAAAAAAACAGCTGTGCAGAAGAAAGTGATAGAGAACCAACTCCAGGTTGAGGATGGTTTAGAGAAAAGGTCCTGAGATATTTAATCAGAGTCTGACCCATATTTTATTCCCAGTAGCATCCCCATTTCAGCTATGAGGTTATGCGTGGAATTTGCAGAGAAAGCTCTCAGGGGCTGGAGGGATTTTTGAGGAGTAAAACTATTGACAATAATAATAACAATAACAACTTACCTAAGGTCAGATAGCTAGTAAATGGCAGAACTGGGATTTGTGCTTTGGTAGTTTAGCTCCAAAGTTCACGCTCTTAACTACTATTCTATACTAGTACTATGTCCTGCTAGTTATTTGAACACCAACTATGTTCTGAAGTTATTATTATTGATGATACTAATGATGATATAAACAGCTCCTTATGGACCTACAGTGTATCATACTCTACACATTTTGGCACACATTATCTCATGGTAGTCTCAAAACAATCCAGGAAGGTTGATATTTGTGTCGCTTTTTAATGAATGGGCACACTTAGGCTTGGGGAAATTACTGGATTTATTCCCAGGTTATATAAGCAATAAGTGGTAGGTTCAAGCCTGGCTCTGAGATTCACAATGTGCGTAATTTTCCCCTTACCGTGCCTACTTCCTCTCCTCTCCTATAAAAGGGAAAATTAGGGCTTCCCTGGTGGCGCAGTGGTTGAGAGTCTGCCTGCCAATGCAGGAGACGTGGGTTCGCGCCCTGGTCTGGGAGGATCCCACATGCCGCGGAGCAACTGGGCCTGTGAGCCACAACTACTGAGCCTGCGCGTCTGGAGCCTGTGCTCTGCAACAAGAGAGGCCGCGACGGTGAAAGGCCCGCGCACCGCGATGAAGAGTGGCCCCCGCTTGCCACAACTAGAGAAAGCCCTCACACAGAAACGAAGACCCAGCACAGCCAAAAATAAACAAACAAACAAACAAACAAAAATGCTGGCTTAACTCCTAGAGAGTTTCATTATTAAAAAAAAAAAAAAAAAAAAAGGGAAAATTGGCTGATTTAGTAAAAATGAAACCCACCCACACTGGGAAAGTTCACTGGTCACAGCTACATAAGAGGAGGTGTTTTTCATCCAAGCAGAACAGGGGTCTGAACCATCTGCATTCAGGATTTCCAGAGCAAGGGCAGCCCTCCACTGATGAGAATAATTGGAATGTGGCCATATGGTTTTGAGAAATAATACGCATGTTGGTTCCTTATGACTGTAGCCATGTTCAGCATGCACCTCACTGTTCCTCCAGCTCTGGAGCAGAGTCAGAAACACCTCCTTCTAAGGCCAAGGATGTCCATTCACTCAGTCACTCAGCACATTTTCTTGAACTCTCATTAAGTGCCAGGCATCGCTCAGGGTGCTGTTGACACCATGGTGATCAAGACAGGAACAAATGGCAGCTGGCCTCTTGGGGCTCATGTTCTAGTTGGGGGAACAGACTCTAAACCAACCTATATAGAAAAGGGCCATAAAGAAAACTAAAGTAAAAGGACACTAGCCACTTCCAGTGAAACCACTCCAGTGCAAGATACATTTCCTCTCTTTCACCCTCAACATTTCCATCTTGAAAACAGGAGTAGTAATCCCTGCTTAGTTTGAGCATTGTATATCATCTTTGTGCCAGGCAACGTGCTGGGTGCTGGGGATAAAACAGACAAGATCCTGAGTAGCTGGACTTACAGCTTTGAGTGAAAATAATAATAAGTGAGTAGTAGAGAAAATAATTATAGAATGTGTTCAATCTATGGAATAGGGGGCAGCAAACTTCTCCTGTAAAGGGCCAGGTAGTAAATATTTTTGACTTTGGAGGTCATATGGTCTCTGTCACAACCACTCAGCTCCGCCACTGTCGGGTGAAAGCAACCCCAGACTATGTATAATAGGCATGGCTGTGTTCCAATAAAACTGTGTTTACAAAAGCAGGTGGCCCACCAGATTTGACCCTCAGGCCATGATTTGCTGACCCTACTCTAGAAGATAGCAAGGTGGGCACTACTCAAGGCTGTCTCCAGGGAGGTCTTCTCTGTGGAGGTTGCCATTTAAATGGAGCGCTAAGAGTGAAGCTGGTCATGAGAGAGAACATTCCAGGCAGAGGAACAGCAAACACAAAGATGCTGAGGTGGGAAAGGGAAAAAGGTCTAGAGAGTGACTAAAGGCTGAGCAAGAGGCGTACCACAGGCGTGAGAGGAAGAGAGGTGTGAAGTGACTGAAGAGACATGCAAGGACCCAAGAACAGGCCCTACATCAAAGGCAGAGACCTCTCATCTGTCTATGTAGATTGGGAGACGGGGTATGAACATCTCCTTCTAGAGCGGGGGTCGCACATGACCCAAAGAAGCCAGTCTGTCTGTCTGTGGTTGGAGGGGCATCTCCTTTACTTTTTGAGAGGGGGATGATGGGGAAGAGGAGGCCCAGGGTCAACTACATGCAGTTGATTTCACCGATAAATCCTTGCAAAACCCCAATCGGTGTTTTGGCCCAGTTTCCTTTCAACAACGGCTATTATTTAGAGCTGATAATTGTGCACAGCTAATTATTACCCAGGATAGGGAAACCTTCGTAGTTCACAAGTTCAGCTCAGATAAGCAGTTTAGTAGTTGGTTGCTTAACCTTCCCTCATGAGTCAACATGATACCTTCCCACCTTCCCTAGAGGCCAGGGCCTGAGCTGCAAATCCCCCGGCGTCTGGACATTGATGTGGCCACTGGAGTTTCACTGCATAGCTGTAGTATGTTTTCCACTGCGTTGTTTACCATGAGCGCCTCTCTAAGACCCCGCATGGTTTGGTCCTCTCCCTGCCACCCTCACACACACCCCTCCCGCTGAGCTTGCTCTTCCACAGGTAGCTTCATGCTGTAGGGAAATGTTTCTAATCACTGGATCACTTGGAGGGAAGTTTTCAGAGCAACACAAAAGGTTTCAGAGCTTCTGAGAACTTCAGTTTTCCCCTGGGTACTGCCAAGATCTTGCTTTCCTGCCTTTATGGGATTTCAGGGGGTAGTGAAGATGCATTCAGCAAACATTTTCCAGCCTCACATGTCCCATGATCGTGACATCTGTCTTCTGTTGCCTGGGTATATTTTTTCTGGATTGGATAAAATTTTGAACGAAGATTCCTGCTTTTATTTCCGGAAATTTTGTGCGTCACTGTAAATCATATGTAATTATGTGTATAAGAACTAAAAAAGAAATATTTGGGTTGGAACTCTGAAGCTTTGATTTGGCTACTTTAACCAGTTAGATCCAATTGAAGGGAGTCATTTTCAATATCCCCCTAAAGGTAGTTAAGTAATAGTAACGGGGCTTTCCCAAGGGGATCTAGTGAGAGAGTGAGTTCATTAAGAAAACAAACTCATTATCTTTGGTGAATGGATTGGTCCATGACAGGATG
Organism: Eubalaena glacialis; assembly: GCF_028564815.1. Lineage (NCBI taxonomy): Eukaryota > Metazoa > Chordata > Mammalia > Artiodactyla > Balaenidae > Eubalaena > Eubalaena glacialis. The sequence continues at coordinate 78,990,451 of NC_083722.1, read as the reverse complement.
ACTCAAAAAACTTTCATTTTTGATACAACAGCAGAAGTAACCGCTGTGTGTGTGTGTTGGGGGGGTGCACAGGGGGATATTTTCATTTGAGTCATCTTTTTAAACTGTTTGCAAGGAGACATCCCATAAAACAGGCAGGTGATGTTGAGGGGCAACTAGATTCAGGCTGGCAGGAGGGCAAGTTTTCCTAAAAGGCACAACCCATCATGTTTTCTGCCACTGACAAGACTAGTTATCAGCTCCATGCTCTGTCTGCAGTGGTTGAAACTATCTCAGTGCGTGTGGAATCCGAGCATGTACGGAACATTTCTTCCTGAAGCCTCTTGGTTAGAACTATTGGTTGCTAGCAATGTAAACTGGTTTTGGCTAACTGAAACCTTGGGGAATTTATTTGGAGGCTCCTGGGGACTCACAGAGAGAAGACTGAGAAGCTGTTGAAGGTGGGCAGGCACCAAGGGCTGGTGGGAGGGCCAGGAAGATGCGAGCAGGAAGGGAAGCAAAGCCACAGCCAGGTCAGCCTGCTCAAACAGGGTTGCTAGCATGGGTCTTGACCTCTTGCCCTTGAGTTCTGAGACCAAGGTTCAAGGTCCCAGGAGACAGACCTGCCCTGTCTATGCTGGATCTGTGAAAGTTGGGGCTGGCTCTTGCAGACTTTGACTTCCACGGAGGAAGGTGGTACTGGAATTTCACTCACTTCTAGGTACCACGATGGGGCCATGGGGTGAAGTTACTTCCTGGTAGGACATTAGGGTAATTTGTAAATTAGGGAGAAAACAGATGGTGAGTAAGCAGGCAGAGAGAGAGTGAGTGAGAGTGAGAGAGAGAGAGAGAGAGAGAGAGAGAGAGAGAGAGAGAGGAGGGAGAGAGAGAGAGGGAGGGAGGGAGGGAGGCCTTCTATACAGTCTTTTCTATTAAGAGAAAAACTAATAGGTAGACGCTGTCTTGACTCAACACCTCCCATCTCTACCAGGATAGATTCCAAATTCCAAGTTTCATAATTCCTTTGTCATTCAGTGGTTTTCTATTCTACCTTTGTCATAGTGGCAGCTGGAATTAGGAGATCGAAAGGAGAGACTGGGGGACACAGACAACAATGGTTTGGTCACATTAAACCCACAAAAGGTAATGTATTTCATGCTAATATAACTAGTGTTTTCACACTTATTTATTTTTTCTCATGGATCTCTGGTTCATACACATAAATGAAATCACTCATTCATTCACTTGTTATTTTATTTTCTATGAAAGATTTGCTGAACACTGACTTTGTAAAAGGCAATCTTCTAATGTTCTTGAAAAGGGGGTCACTAAGGATCCATGAGCTCATGTCCTAAACAGGACGTCAGACCTCCAATCACTGTACTAAAAGGCAGAGTGGAAGAAATGGCAAAAGAAGTAAAAGGAAGAAGAGATCCTGCCCAGTTGTAGAGAAGCAAGGAAGGCTGCCCAGAGGAGGCAGCATTTGAGCCAGGCTTTGGAAGATAAATAAAACACACCCTTAAAGCTAAGGAGTCCAGACATAATACCGATGCTGCTGTGATGGAGAGATAAGCATGGGTAGGCATGTGTGCACGCACAGGTTCACATGTGCATTCAGAGAGAGTGATAGTCAAAACTCTAAACTGGTACAGCAAGGCACTTTGGGCACTGACCAATTAGAACTTTCACTGGCCAGTCCAGAACACCAATGTGTAATGACTAAGCACCAGCCTTGCCTATGAGAATATCAGTGGGATCCCCCTGGTACATGCTCAACTTAGTCAAATGAAACCATGACCACCCAGATCAATTCTGGGCATCATTTCTTTCAATTGGGTTATGCCTAGGATGGTCCTGAGTTGGGAAATAGGAATCTGGTGTTTCCTTTTTCTGTCCTGGTTCCCTAGTGTATCTCCTAGCACAAGCATCCGCCTATTTAAAAATAGGGCAATTCTGCTATTTAAAAATCTGTATCGTTTGAACAACATGGCCCTTAAATTCAAATAAACTACTTGCTGGGGTGCTCTATTGAAGGAACAGACATTTCTTTCCTTACTGGTGGACAGATTGGCTGCATTTCCCTCACTGACAGAGGTATGTCTATGTATACTTCACAGACAGTTTCAGGGATGTACAGGGAAAGGTCAAGTCTTGTCAAGTTTTGTCTTGTGATTTTAGAACTAAGCCCCCCTAATGTAAGCTTTACTGTACATGGTCACACACAGGCATGCGGGTAGAATAACAAGAGGTCATGAGTATGTACAAAGGAACAATCTCCAACTTATGTCCCCCAATGGTTGTGAGCCATTCTGGACACTGGCTTCAGCTGAGTGGAATCACATGGTGTTTCCCTTTTGTCTTCTTATTCCTTACCCCCTGGAACTACACCTTCACTTCTACCCAGACCTTCCTCCTTCTGTGACTCCACAATACCTTGCCATGTTGGTGGTGGACAAAGAGGAGAAGTTGACCTTCTATGGTTTTCCTTCAGGGCTGAGTTCACAGCTTGCCTCACTTCTACACCTTATAGCTGCCTTCTCAAACTCCACATCCTATCAGCTGAATGGGGTATTCCCAACCATCTTGATTGCATATTTACATCAGTAAAAGAAATTTAAAATGTTGGTCAAGACACCCAACATATGTACATTTTTTTGTTTGTAAGTGTGTGCATTTCTTTTTTCATTGCTAAGTGGAGTCAAGTGCTAAGATTTTGGACTCAGAGCTGGGATTTGAGTCCTGGTTCCAACCTTTACTGGCTGTGATCACAAGCAAACTAAAAAAAAACTTCTTTGTGTCCCAGGTTCCTCAATGATGAAAAGTGTAGAATTATAGTACCTACCTAATAGGATTGTTATACGGATTAAATAAACTACTATGTATGAAGTACCTGGTACAAAGCCAGTGCTGACAATTAGCTCTTGTTTTTATTATTTTAAGTCATGGTGGGGTTCATTGCCAATGACTGGGAAATAGGGGAGTCATTTGTGCCAGAGGTTTGGGACAGCATGTTTCTGGTATTGTTGTGACAAGGAGAAAGTCACTCCAAAGAAGCCACAGTGAATTTTCTCATAGAGACCTTGTGATGCATGGAGGTTAAGTGCTAGCACTCTCCACCCACCAGACTTTGTGGGGATATAGACTGGGAACCCAAACAACCCTGGCCATTTTTCCTGGAAAAATGTATTTCACACTCTGCCCGATCAGCCTACCAAGGAAGACATAGTGTAACCTTAACTATGATCCTACCTGGGAAGTTGTTTCTAGAGACCCAGATCAGGGTGGAGGAAGTAAAGAAAGTAAGATCTTCTGTATGAGTTGGCAGTGGTCAGATCTGGGTTCTCAGGCCCGGTCAGATCTGGGTTCTCAGGCCCAGCCAGAGACCCTGGCTTGAGGTGAGCATGACCTGGACAGAGGGATAGGACTCTCTGAGGACTGTTATTTGGATCAAGTGAGAGACAGTCGATGAAAGTGCCAAGCACAGAGCTGGGGATGGTAATCTGACTCCATAGCCCTGTACAGCACCTGGGAATGGGCATTAGACAGTCTGTGGATTCACTGACATTGTAAGCAACTTATTTGTATGCTTGGGTTGTGTATCTCAAAAATGGTTAAGATCCACTGTTATGAAAAACTGCAAATTTAAGGTAGGGCTCTCTTTCAAGGCATGGTTTTTAAATCATAGAGACTAGAATTTGTTTCTTTATTCTTAAATTATAAAATACCTTGGAATATTTTCAACAAGCAGTGAAATTTTAAATTTTGCATGGAAACACAAAAGACACTGAATAGCCAAAGCAATCTTGAGAAAGAAAAATGGAGCTGGAGCAATCAGGCTCCCTGACTTCAGACTACACTACAAAGTTACAATAATCAAAACAGTATGGTACTGGCACAAAAACAGAAATATAGATCAATGGAACAGGATAGAAAGCCCAGAAATAAACCCACACACATATGGTCAATTAATCTATGACAAAGGAGGCAAGAATATACAATGGAGAAAAGTCTATTCAATATGTGGCACTGGGAAAACTGGACAGCGACATATAAAAGAATGAAAGTAGAACATTCTTTAACACCATACACAAAGATAAACTCAAAATGCATTAAAGTCCTAAATGTAAGGCCGGATACTATAAAACTCTTAGAGGAAACCATAGGCAGAACACTCTCTGACATAAATTGCAGCAATATCTTGTTGGATCCACCACCTAGAGCAATGAAAATAAAAACAAAAATAAACAAATGGGACCTAATTAAACTTAAAAGCTTTTGCACAGCAAAGGAAACCATAAACAAGATGAAAAGACAACCCTCAGAATGGGAGAAAATATTTGCAAACTAAGCTACTGACAAAGGATTAATCTCCAAAATATACAAACAGCTCATTCAGCTCAATAACAAAAAAACAAACAACCCAATCAAAAAATGGGAAGAAGATCTAAAAAGACATTTCTCCAAAGAAGACATACAGATGGCCAAAAGGCACATGAAAGATGCTAAGCGTTGCTAAATATTAGAGAAATGCAAATCAAAACTGCAATGAAGTGTCACCTCACACCTGTCAGAATGGCCAACGTCCAAAAGTCTACAAACAATAAATGCTGGAGAGGGTGTAGAGAAAAAGGAAGCCTCCTACACTGTTGGTGGGAATGTAAATTGGTACAGCCACTAGGGAGAACAGTATGGAGGTTCCTTAAAAAAGTAAAAATAGAATTACCAAATGATCCAGCAATCCCACTTCTGGGCATATATCCGGAGAAAACCATAATTTGAAAAGATACGTGCACCCCAATGTTCATAGCAGCACTATTTACGATAGCCAAAACATGGAAACAACCTAAATGTCCATCGACAGATGAATGGATAAAGAAGATGTGGTACGTATATACAATGGAATACTACTCAGCCATAAAAAAGAATGAAGTAATGCCATTTGCAGGAACATGGATGGACCTAGAGATGATCATACTAAGTGAAATAAGCCAGACAGAGAAAGACAAATATCATGGGATATCACTTATATTTGGAATCTAAAGGAAGGATACAAATGAACTTATTTACAAAACAGAAATAGACTCACAGACATAGAAAACAAACTTATGGTTATCAAAGGGTGGGGGGGGGAAGGGATAAATTAGGAGTTGAGGATTAAAATATACACACTACTATATATATTGACAAAATAGATAACCAACAAGGACCTTCTGTGTAGCATAGGGAGCTATACTCAATATCTTATAATAACCTATAATGGAAGAGAATGTAAAAAAAGAATATATATAATCTTACATATATATATATGTATAGCTGAATCACTTTGCTGTATACCTGAAACTAACACATTGTAAATCAACTATATTTCAATAAAAATTTTAAAAACCCCAAAACTCCCCAGAGTCCCACATTTTTTGCTAAAAAGTGATACAAGAAAAAAATGTGCATATTTTAGAAATTAAACAGTGTCATCCCAATATTGTTCAGCATATCATACACCAGTCTTCAATCTAGGTGCAAGATAGTATGTTTTTCTGGCATAGAAAAAAATGCCGTGTCAGTTCCTACATTGCAATTTCTTCTGGAATTCAGCTTTAAAAGACAAGCATTTATCTTATTGAACTATTAACACCATATATCTCCAAATGTCTTCCTTTATCTACCTCCCTTTAACAGTCATAGTTATCACCCCACAAACACATACATATCACAAGTTGAGCTGCTAAATACAGTGAGACAAAAATGTCTGGGAGTTATAGGGTATTTTATCTGAACGCTTTCCCTATTGCTTGTTGAGCATTTCTTACTATCTGGTGATTATATTTAGTGGTCGTCTAAAATGACAGATCACTAGAATTGTAGTAATTGCCTACACAAGAAAAAAATCAGAAATCATTAGGAGGTTTCAAATTTCATTTGTATCCATGTAACTGAGTGAAGTCATACAAAAACAGAGACTAATTGTATGTCCTTTGCCCCTCAGTGTGAACACAGCTCTGGTTTCCAAATAGAAAATTCTTGCTTCAGAAGCAAGTCAATGGTTTGATAAATATTTGATTCAGAAGCTCAGCTTGAACCTCAAAGGGATTGAGTGTACCGAATAATTATGATTTCCCCAATATGCCTCCAGGTCACCCCAGGGACAAGCAGTGTCCCTCCCAGGGGAGGCTGACCACCAGGCTTTCCAAGTGCAGCTCTCATTTCTCTTTGTGAAAAATCTGGCTTGCCTGTGTTTGCCACATAGTATTTCTATTCTGAAATGTAAATTCACACTATTTCAAATCCAGGTGAATACTCAGCACATCGAATTGCTGGTTTCAAGGCCAGGCATAGAGTAGCGACCTATCAAGTGATGACATTTTTTAGATGTATTGGGTCCTGAAAAGGTGTTTGAAACAAGAATCAAATTAAAAAATGAGTGGTTACATATGTGTAACCGACCCTGTTGCAAGCCATTAAAGTGGAATGTGTCGAGGACGCCATTTCCCTCAATTCCAGAGACTCTTTCTCTGCGAGCTTGAATGGAGGCTGGGCCATTTTCCTGGCTGTTCGGGTAGGGTATTGCCTGCTCTGTTTGAATTGGGGGCAGGACTCACCTTGGGATCTCAGTCCAGGGTTCCCATTTGTGAGAAACATGATTGCAGTGGTAATGATTTGACTGCTGAAATATTGCTTTTCAAACACAAGCCCTCCCCCCACCTTTTTTTTAAAACAAAGTCTGTATCTATCGTATCTGAACCAGCAGTAGTCATAACAGCCATCTCTCTCCTCTAAGGGAGAAATGAGCTATCAGTTTTTCTCAGGCTTGAGCATTCTCCCACCTGTCCTCAATTTAATGCACAAATGAAAGCACATAAATCTTTGTGACATTTTGGCATAAAGCACCTACTTCAGATGACTCCTTTAGGAAACTCTGAACCTAGGTGTTTGGTTTTTGCATAAACTTTGCAAAATGAGAATTGTAACACGACTGTCTGTACACACACACATACACACGCACCTCCCCCCAAAGGTGGTTGCATGTGAAATGTGGAGAGCCGAAGGGATGTGGGTGAGGGTAGGAGAATAACATGTGTGCAAACTTAATATATCTTTTCCTCACCTTAAGTTGGACCCAGACAGTTAAATTATAATTACAGCCCCATCTGGAGGGGGAGAAAGTACAGTTCGTGAGAGCTCCAAACCTTTCAGCCATGGGTACTTTGTCAGGTAAAATAAACACACGTCCCGTTTTCAGCCTGGGTCAAACTCAACAAAAGCCATGAAAGATGGGACACTCATCAAGAACCAGGTTGTGAAATGGTCAGGATGACAGCAACAACAGGAAGAAGGAATAAAATGGTTGGTTACTCCTCTCAAACCAGATGGCTCAAGGAGTCTGCTCAAGGCTTACCTTAAAGGGGAACAAATCCTCAGCAAAACTCGTGGTGGATTGGTGCTGTGGCCAAGTGTGCTGGGTAGAGTGGGAAGGAGTCCTTCTCTGGCCAGAGAAATTGGTCCCAAGAAAGGCAACGACGCACGCTGGGCCTTGGCTATCTGTGGAGTATTTTAAGCGAATCATCTCTCTGATTACAAAGTGGTGAGGCTGTAAAACTAGAAACACTTGGTGACTGTGTTCCCTGACCAATGAAAGAAGCTCATCTTGTTGGCTAAGAGAATGCAGGTGATGCAGGGGGGGGGGAGAGAGAGAGAGAGAGAGAGAGAGAGAGACAGAGACAGAGACAGAGACAGAGACAGAGACAGAGACAGAGAGAGAGAGTCCTGAGTGCATTTGAGTCCCTGGTTGCTATCATTCTCAAAGCCAATTCATGCCACCTTTTCCACAGTTTGGTTCCACAGACCAGTAATTTCTCTCTTTTTGCCTAATGTGGCCCTGAGTTTCTGTCACTTGCTATCAAAAGGGCTCAGTCTGATACATCAATCATAAAATGAAATTTATAAAAGGTTTACTTTTGTTTGATCTAGTGGTATTGATGCTAATAATAACAATTGATAACATTTATTTAGGACTTACTATGTGCCATGCCTTATCCTAAGGATGTTCTGTATATAGTTTCTTTCATTTAATCCTCACAACCCCATGAGATAGGAGCAATTATTGTTCCCGTTTTACAGATAAGAAAATTGAGGCACAGAAAGGTAAAGAGACTTGTCCAAAATCTCACAGCTACACCCAGGCCCCAGAGCCCAGTCTTTTAATGACCCCTTATTCTTCCTGTATGCGAATCATGGTGGTAGACAGCACCATCACTCCCACCAAGTTGTGATTCTGATAAATGTTCTTGGGTGAGAAAGTAGAGTTAAAGCCAATGTGTTTAGAGTTTATGCCTAAGTCTATAAACAATTTTATTCACGCCACAGCCAAAACAGAGTGACAATTGCTGATCTCCTCTAATGGTTACATTTCAAATTATTGTAGCCCTTTTCCCCATAATTTTTCCTTCGTTTCCTTGAAACTTGTGTCTTAGGGGAATGTGTTGTACAAGTGAGGACCATATGGCATATATATTGCAAGAAGAGCAAAAATAAATGAATGAATGAATGAAATTGATAACCCTTGGATCCTTAGGGGCTCTCTCAGTGGTCCTCAGACTGGAGGGGGCATCAAAGCCACCTGGAGAGCTTGGTAAAGCCCAGATTGCTGTTTCTGATTTGGTTTCTGATTCAATGGGTCTGAACGAGAGAACGTGCATTTCTAACAAGCTCACAGGTGATGTTCATGTTCTGGTCTCGGTGCCTCACTTTAAACCATTGCAGCCAACTGGTTTGTAAGCACCTGTGAAGCATTCAGTCAATTCAGTAAACTAAATCAACCCAATTTGATGATTTAGTTACACTGCTGATAGATTAGCCTGAGTGCTCTATGTTCCAAAATGGCCAAATCAAGGTGAGCATATTTCAGGGGCACTGAGATTAATAAAATGGCACACAAAAATATTCCAAAGCTTTTACAAGCAAGAAAATATTAAACTACAATCTTTTTATTTAATAACTTCTTATATAAAAATAACTTGAGGTGGTGTGTTATTATTTGTTGTCTAAAAACATCACAGCCCTTCCTCACTATAATGTGTTGCCAAGTGGTACAAGCATGCCCCAATAAGTGATTACGTGCTTGCTTTCACCTGCAACTCATCACAAGAATACAATGAGGAATGATCTCAATGTCATCATCATTTATGTCAGCAGATGTTTGTCATGCAAATGAGTTTCGGTGAGCTGGGCTGATGTCATTTTACTCTCTTAATTTTAATTATTTTCTTTAAATGGACCAAAAGATGGGTTTGCTCCACAAAGAGGAATTATGATTAATTTTGTTTTAGGGTCACAAATATATTCTTTGGTGGTATCGGGTAAACTGTAGACACCTACTTTTCATATGCAAGATTTCAGTTTAAAAAACTGAAATATTTCTTAGAGTCATAAAATATACTTACAAGCTAGTCTAACTGAACAAAATAGAAGGGAAGCCAAGAAATATCTTAAGAAAAGTTTGCTTTTTTAAAGAAATAATAATTACATTTTTTGTTTATGAGAGAGATTGGCCTGTAGTTTTCTTTTCTCATAGCGGCTTTGTCGTGTTTTGGTGTCAGGGTTATGCTGACCTCATAAAATGAGTTTAAAAATTTTCCCTTTCTTTAAGCTCTGAAAGAGTTTATGTAAAATTGCTATTATTTCTTCTTAAATGTTTAGAAGACTTCACCTATGAAACCATCTGAGATGAGTTTTCTTTGTGGGAAGGTTTTTAGTTAAAGATTTCATTTTTTAAACAGATTTCTTATTTCTTCTTGTGTTCATTTTAATAAGTTGTCTTTTACAAGGGATTTAACCATTTCATCTCAGTTTAATTTATTGCATAAAGATATTCATTATTTAATTTATTAATTTATTGCAGAAAGATATTCAATATAACCCACTGTGATTCTCTTTAAAATTTTTCAATTTTTAAAAAATTTATTTTGTTTAATTTATTGCATAAAGATATTGAATATAACCCATTGTGATTCTATTTAAAATTTTTTTTAATTTTTAGTTTTTTAAAAATTTATTTTGTTTTCTCCATTGTGATTCTTTTAATGTCTATATAATCTACAGTGATATGGCCTGTTAAAATCATGATATTGGTAATTTATGTTCTCTCTCTTCTTTTCTTCTTGATCAGTTTTGCTAAGGGTTTGTCAATTTATTCATCTTTTCAAAGAATCAACTTTTGGCTTTGTTACCTTTCCCCATTTTATTTCTGCTGTCTATTTCTTTGCTTTCTATGCTAACCTGTATCATTTCCTTTCTTTTACTTTCTTTAAGTTTAATTTGCTAATCTATAGTTTATTAAGTGGAATTTTAAATATTTTTTCTACTCTTTCTCCTCTTCTCACATATGTATTTAAAGCTACAAATTTGCCTCCAAAACTGCTTGAGCTGCATCCCACACATTTTGATATGTCATATCTCATTTTTTGTTTGGTTCAAAATATTTTATATTTTCCACTTAATTACTTCTTCAACTCATAGGTTATGTAGAAGTGGGTTGTTTAATTTCCAAGCATTTCATTTTCTAGTTATTTTTCTATTATTGATTTCTACTTTGATTCCACTGAGTTGAAAAACATACTCCTTTAAAATTTGTTGAGGTTTGCTTATTGGTCTACCACATGGTCTATTTTGGTAAATGTTCCACATATACATTAAAAAAGATCTGTATTCAGTAATTATGGAGTGTAGAATTCTAGATATGTTCAATTAGTCATGTTAGTAAGAAATCAGTTCTTCAGAGGAAAAAATGAAGTACTTTCCAAAGTTTAAGGGGCAAGAGAACCGCATTTACTAAGTGCTCACTCCTAGAATTTTGACATTTAACCCCTCAGCAATGAATTATGAGTATCTGTCTCACTTCCATCTGACTACTCAGCATCTCTATCTGGATGTGTAAGGAGTATTTCAAATTAATATGCCCTGAAAGGAACTCCTGATTTCCCCCTTCAAATCTGTTCCTTTTTCCATCCCTTCATCTCAGTAAGTGCACCCCAGTGCTCATGCTGAAAATATTAGAAGTTGCCCCCCATTTCTCTCTTTTCCTCATACTCACATCTTTTCCACCCGGAGGTTCTGTTCCCTCTATTTTAAAATATGTCCTAATCTGACTGCTTCTCACATCCCCCCTACTACTTCTCTGGTCTAAGACCCTGCCATTTCTTTCAAGGGTATTACTGTAGTAACTTCCTAATGGATCTGTCTGGTTTTCCTTTTTTTCCCTCCTCTCCCTTCTCCATCTCGAGACCCTGCCATCTCCTGCAACAGGGCACACAGATTTTGTCTCTCTCATAACAATTAGAGTCATTAAAAAAAAGCAGATCAAATCATTTCCTTATTAAGAAACAAACAAACAAAATTCAAAGGCTTTCTCTCATACTTAGAATATATTATAAAATCCTTACTATGATCTATGAGGCCCTTGGTGATCTGGCCCTGCCCCCTCTTGAATCTCATTTCCTACCACTCTCCCCCTTGCCCACTGCTCCAGCTACAACCGCCCTCTCATTATGATTGGAAAGCGTCTAGTTCATTCTTGCCTCAGCGTCCTAGAACCTGCTGATCCCTCTGCCTAGAAAGCTCTTCTTCCAGATCTTTACACAACCCACTCTTTCATTTCATCTTGATTCACATGTCACCTCCTCAGAGAGGAGGTCATGACCACCCTATTTAATACCCCATCCTACCTCCACTGTGCTATCACTTGTTCTCCACTTGTCCTGAATAAAATGTCTTCACAGTACTGGCCAATACCTCAAATTACTCATAAATTCATTCATTAATTGTGTTTATCTGTCTTCTGCACTGGAATATGGGTTCCACGAAGTCAGCACCCACTTGGTCTGGTTTATTGCTGAATCCCAACCAGGTAAACCAGTGCCTGGAACACAGAAAACACTCAGTAAGTATCTCTTGGTTGGATGGATGTATAGATGGATGCAGAGTGGATGAATGTTTAACTGAACAAAAATAATTGTTTTACATCCATTTATATGAACGAATTAAGTTCATCCTTTCTAGGCAGTACTAGGTTGTTTTCATTTTAATTAGAAGGTTGGTTTACACATTATGAAAGGTTAAGCTTCTCAAAATAATCTGTGGATTCTAATGTCACTAATTTGGGTTGGAGCTGTCACCAGTTAGTTGGAGTTGGTTTTCTTTGAGAATGCAGAAACTCCATGCACAGACACAGGGCATTGCACAACCATAAAGAATCACTTCATGCAGTAACTTTATACCGTGGTCATTCGTCGAAAATTTGCTAGTCAAGCTGAGGATCAGGTCCCTATTCTGACTTGCATTCTAAACATCTGTTCTCAGCAATGTCAGGATAGGTTATGCTGATGGTTCTCAAACTTTGCTTCTAACAATTGCTGGTGTTAGAGGTAGACCTAAGAAATGCCTAAGAAATGACTACCTCTAAAACGCTACATTGGTGGTCTTCTTCCAACACAGAGGATTAAATGATACTGCTAAATAGACTTTTCTTAACTGCTGTGCTGTGCATTCCCCTCTCCCAGAATTTCCTTTTAAAATCTGTGGTGCTGCCTATCTCACTAACAGATTCAATAGTAGCAAAGGAATTTGCTGGAAGAACTCTGAAGTGACCAGGCACATGCATTTTGACTACCTGATGTTTCTGAGGATGCTTGTTCAGGTCCTGGGAAGGCAGAATAAGATCAAGTCCCTGCCCTTGCAGAGATGGCTTCAATCTTGTTTGAGAAAAAGTTTAAAAAAGAAGATAATATTTAGGGTTGAGTTGTTAAATCTCATATCCTTACACAGCCATAGTTTTAGCTAGAAAAATTGTTCCCAGGTCATGTGCTGGAGAAAACGATATCAGTGTTTCCTGGGGTTCTCCAAAGAGAACATAACTTCCAGATGTTCTTTCGCTGAGCGTGTTGGGGAGCACTCATGTTAGAAAAGGGGGTCCCCTAAGCCCTGGGCTCCATTCTGAGCCTGGTGGTTGGGATCCATGATGTCTACCCTGCTGTGGATATTTTAGTTACAAATTCCACCAACCCCCCTGTTGCATATATTTGTTTACTCAGCCTGTAATAAATAGCTTCATATACAGAGATTCCATCTGAACACAAACAGTCCCAGTCTTTAGAAGACTCTCCAGCAAAGCTCTGCGAGTGCGTGTGTATTTCAGGGTAATCATCTCCAGGCAACCCCAGTCGGTCATAGAAGTTGTCACTGCTGTCATCTTCCTGTGAAATTCTTCATCCTTTTGAATGCTCATAAATGGGCATTTTCATGCAGAATACATCATTTTGAATTGAATTTCAGTAACTCCTCCAGTGGCCGCCTGCCAGCCTGACAATGTCCGTCCTTGTGAAACTAGCCTCATGAGTGTGTTTGGAAGCACACTGGCTTTGGTTTTAGCAACAGACGAGGCTGAGTCCAGAAAATATTTTGTGATATTTATTTTTATAGCATGAATGAGCAAAACATTCAAGAAAGTGCTGATGGGTCTCTAATTCTCAAACTCCAGCTTAGAAAATAGAAATTTGAATTTCCTATTCCACCTCCCAACCCCACCCCATTCTCCCTTTTTTTCCAGTGGGGGCTGATCTTGCTGGCTTTGGCAGAAGCAGGGATGTGTTGAAATGTTGTAAATTACAGTTAATGTGATATGATTCTGTTTATCCTTGTCCAACACTGTTGAACCTACCAATTTTTCCCTTCTTGGCTTCCCATGAATTAAGGCAACAAGAGAATAGCCAGTTGGAAGACTGGACAATTTTCTTTTTCAGTCAGAGTAAAAGACAGGCACAGCTGATGAATGCTGGCCCTAAAGAAAAGGTTTTGTGCTTTGACAAGACGTTCAGAAAAAGCCCAAGATAATGCCCTATTTACTTCTGAAGAAAAAAAAGATTATGTTCTGGGGTGTAAGTAATAGAAAGCCTGATTCAGTTTCCTAAAGGAGATTCACACCAACAGTGTTTAAATGGAAAATGTCAAGAACTTCATAACTAAGAACTGAATATTAAAGAGACAGCTGCCACCTTTCGGTTTCTCATTCAGAACTGGAAAGGTCGCCTCAAGGAGATAGTCTCTGAGAGGGTCTTATTGTCCTGTCCTGACTCATTTAAGAGCACCGTATCTTCACAGGCAAGCCTCCTGGACACAAGGGACTCAGGCACTCTGGCTGTCACAGTGCAAAATGACCAGGGCAACTAAGTTGTTCACTGGATTTGTTGGGAAAATGTGGCATCTGTCAGACTTCTATTAGAAGTCAAAAAATCAACAGAGTTTTGTCTTCACGTAAGTTGATGTTTTAAGAAGAGGATGTATCAGGGCTGTGGAGTTCTTTTGGGAGGAATTTTTAAAATCTACACATGTGGTTAGAACGAATAATCATGAATAATTGGAAAAAAAGGTCCAAATCGATCATTTTCTGATCTGGTTTGCTTTGAATATTGCATAACCCAATTTAGGTGTGGTTAGATGAACAAGAGTGCATAGCAATGGCTTTAAAGAACAGTAGCGAGCAGTTTAAGGAAAAATCCATTTTATCCCACAGTTAACTATTGGATTTTAAAAGAATGCATAAAGGGTGATTGGGAAAGTGTGACGTGAACTTAAAAAAGAGGTTGATGATGAACACTTTAGAGTTTTCTAAAACAGAGACAGATGATGTCTTGTGTGTGTGGAGAGAGATATGACCCCTCGACAATTTCCCTGTACTCTACATGCAAACTTTCAGTGATGAACCTGATAACTCAGATCTTTACATTTGTCTAGCACATTGCACATTTGTATATATTCATTTAACAGTCAGAGAACTTAAACGATTTGCCAGATACTATTCTAAGCACTTTGCAAATATCAATCCAGCTAAACCCTCATGACTAGCCCATGAGTTAGACCCTCATATTTTTTCCTTTTCACATGGGGAACTAGAAGCATCTGGAGGTGAGATAACTTCATTCATCCATTTAACTTTTCACTGACTCACCACACACTTATATCAAGCCCTTATTAAGTACAGACACTGTCCCAGAAGCTAGAGGCACAAGAGGACTGTGCCTAGTCCCCACCTTCAAGGCATTTTTGGAATGGTCGAGAAGACAGACATCTAAATAAGAACCCACAATAGAAAATGGTAAGTAGAGTGATAAAACTACATATAAATAGCCCTCTCTCACACAGCATTATCTCATTTCACTCAGACACCAATCCTGTGGTGTATTCATTTCTTCAGCTAATACCCACGGAGTGTCAATCCTAGGAGAGGTACAGTGCCCACTGTTATGAGATTAGATTCAATGAGGCTGACATTCATTAAAACTATCACAAAATATGGGTGAGATGGTGCAACTATGGTAAGCGGTTTTAAAAAGTGACACAGAGCTAGAGGAGTGAACAGTGAGGGGATCTGACCTCATCGAGGAAGTCAGGAGAGGTTTCTCGAGGATGTAGCCCCATGAGGATGAAGCGGAATTAAGCAGGTAAGATAGGGAAAGTACTCCAGCAAAAGGCAGCAGGATGGTGTGTGGAAAATTGGATGAACTCATCGAAAGGAAGTCAGGAGAATGCAGTGTGATATGAGCAAGGAGAGGTCAGACCCAGAAGGTCCTTACAGACCATGTGGGGAGGAAGGCCATCCTCACCATGACACTGAGAAGCTACCGGAGTGTGTAGCACCTGGTGGGTCATGGTGCTGATTGGCATTTCTTAAGATGACTTGGGCTGCTTTGTAGGGAATACATTATAATGGGCCCAAAGGTGAAAGGTGAAAGATTAGATTTCCAGGAGGGAGATACTAGAGGGGTGGCTGTGGAGATACACAGAAAGGCAACGATCAAGAGCTACTTCAGGGGTTAAGCTGACAGGATTGCATGTGGTGGATATGGGAATGGTTCAAGGGTGCCCCCTTTTACAGATGGAAAAACAATGGTCAGAGAGAGGTTGAGTAACTCTCCCAAGGACTCACGGCTGGTAAGAGAAGCCATCTTCCTTAGAGCTCTTTGAGTGCTGAGCCAGCACTTTTACCCTCTGTTTTAGGAGAAAAAAGAAGGAACCAGAAACCTTGGTTGAGGAAACTGAACGTAATACTAAGAAGGAAAGAAAATTTGATCTGGGTTTTGCAGAATGTGTGGGGCACAGGAAATAGTGACATTTTGGACAGAGGAAGTTGTATAAAAGTGAGCAAGATAAGAGGACTTTGCCGGGTGAAGGAAACTCTATATCTTGATTGTGCTGGTAGTTAAAACAGTTCATACATTCATCAAAACTCACCAAATTGAATTTAAAATGGGTCCATTTTAATGAGCATACCTGGTGCCCAGATCTTAATCTCTAGTACCTTTGCCCACCAAAAAGAACTAGGGCTCCTCAAAGAAATGGTTGCTTCTGGGGCTGGAGCAGGTTTGTACAAGATGAGCCTGGAACATTTTGTTGTGCCAGAAAATAAAGAAGAAAACATTAATAAGAAATATAAACATGAATAAAGAAAAGAATAATAATTTTACAAAAAGACAAGCATATCACAAGGAAATGATAGCCAACTCGAAGGGGCTCCCATTGGCCAGATCTGGGAAAATTGGGGTACCAAAAAGACAATAATAAATTATAAATCATTGAGGAAAAACAAGAAATTATGAGTCTATACTAATAATAAATACCTAAATGGGGGAGGAGAGGATATCTTCCTTCTTCTATAAAAGAAGGCTGAATGTGGACTGGTTAATGTGGAGGGAGTGCTACACACTTGGAAAACTATCATTTTGGAAAATTATCATTTTGCATCCACCATAATAAATGGTGGATAATAATATTATTAATAATAATATAAATATTAATATAAACTATGACATAGTATTATAGAACATTATAATATGTTCTAAATCCCAGCTAAATCCATGGGGATAGTTTAATGAGGAGCAGGATATTTGAATGATCTCAGAGAATCATCCCATAAATTGCCTATTAGTTGCAAGGGACAAAGTAGTAACTAAACAGTGGAGAAACTGGGTAACACTTTGGGTGATTAACATCAGCATCACCAATGGGGAGGATGGCCATTGTATGTCTCCAGACATAATATTCATATCTGTACTTCCAGTTGTTGAATTGAAATAGGATTAAAGCAAAGGATACCGAGAGGTAAGTCTCAGATGAAGAGGGAAAAAATGGCCAGTGGATTTATAAAAAAAAAAAAAAAAGAAACTCACCCTATCAATCAGGAAAACGGAATCAAAGCAAAGCAGTATTGATTTTATCAGACTGATATTATTTAAATGATCAATGCTTTGCCAAGGGCATTAGAGAAGTAGAAACTTTCATACTGTTTGCATGCATATGTAAACTTGCTACATATTTTTAGGGGTTAGTTTAGTGTTATTTATCTATGTTAAATATCCTTACCTTTAGACTGAGCAATCTCAGATCTAGGACTTGATCCTAGAATACTCCACTAATCATATGCAGAAGAATATTTGTTCCAGTGATGCTTAGGATAGAAAGCAATTAACAACTGCTTATCTTAACAACTGGTTATCTTTTTCTGCATATCAAATTACTGTAAATGTAGCAGCTTATTTCTGCGGATCTGGAATCGAGGCACAGCTTAGCTGGGCCCTCTGTTTCAGGGTCTCTCATGAGCTGCAGTTAAGGTGTTGGCCAAGACTGGAGGCTCATCTGAGACTCTCCAGTGGAGAAGGATCCACTTCCAAACTCACATGGTTGTTGTCAGGATTCCATTAATTGTGGGCTGTTGGTCAGACGCTGCCCTTAGTTCCTTGCCACGTGAGCCTTTCTATAAGCCAGCCAGAGACAGAATCTGCTAGCAAGAGGCAAGTCACACTCTCTTGAAGCTAATCACAGAAGTGACATCTCATCCCCTTTGCTTTATTCTTTTGATTAGAAGCGAATCATAAGCCAGCCCATGATGAAGGGGAGGCAATTACACAGGGGCACAAATACCAGGAGGTAGAGATCACTGGGGACCATCTTAGAGCCAGCCAGCCATGGTGACCCAAATGTATAATTTATGGTATCACCACACATGGGAAACATCTCAGCAGTTAACAAAGAAAGATGTGGATATGTGTGTGCACGGACTTGGAGCCATTTCTCAAACCTATTGTTAAGTGAATAAAGCAAACAAGGTTATTCTGCAAACAAATGTGACACCATTTGTATAGAAATAGAATATTCTTCCAAAATGAAACATGTTTATGTCCATATATATATATGTATGCATTCAAATACAAAGGAAAAGACTTGGGAAGAGACACATCCAACCCATTGATGGTCGTTACCACTGGAAAGAGATGTGGGTTCAGGGTGGAGGTGGGGAATAATGATCAACTTTCTATTTTATTCATCATACTTATCCTTTTTTTTTTTTTACAGTGGGAATATATTTGTGTATTGTATATTTGTTTTTAAAATAGGACTTGAACTGGGAAACCAGGGCTGTGTCCAAGAGTGTTAGCTTTGAAAGTGTAGCATGTTATCCATAAATATGTCCCAACAGTGCCTTTTCATTGTCCACATTTTAAAGGTTTGCTTGGTTTTCCATCCCAGTTTTTTCTCAAATGTTTGTGACTATGCTTGGAACAAGGAGGCTGTAAGTGCTCTGTTGTCCCAGACCCAGGAGCTGCTCTGGAAACACACAAGTAGGGCTGCAGGGAGCTGGCAGCTGGATCCTATCGAATGCTCATCTTTCTCAGACACAAAAGAAGAACCACAGTAGCCACCCAGAGTGGAGCCTGGTGCTGCAGGGCACTTTGGGAGGCCACAGCAAGGGATGTGGGACAAACAGGCCCTTTTGTGGTGTGTCTTTTTGTTGGTTGCGTGACCCACTTTATAATCAAAAGATGAACTCAGGCTCTCGTGGCTGGAGGTGCAGTTCAAGATCCACCGCTTGCTGGTGACGTTGGGCCAGCTGCCTCATCGCTCTGTACCCCAGTGGCCTCATCTATAAAATGGTGGTGGTGATCAGGGTTTAAATGAGCTGATACATCTGAGGCACTTGGCTTAGCGCCCAGAACATATTAAGCACTCCAGGAGGTGAGCAGCTACTGCCGTTGTTGATGTTCTTTAGTGTTATCCACAAAAGTTGGCATTTACTAAACCCTTACCAGTTTCCTGATCCTGGCTCTGTGATAAGTGCTTTAGATACATGATCTCATTGAATTTGCTCAATCTTCCAGAGTGGAAGCTACTCTTAATCTTCCCATTTCACGGATGGGAACTCTGAGGCTCAGAGAAGTTAAGTTAGCTCTCCAAGTTCATAAACTGGGAAGCGATGGTGCTGAGATTTGAACTCAGGTTTGTTTGTCTCTGAAGCTTACACTCTTAACAACAATACTCACTTGCTTCCTGGGCCTTAACACCACGTTATTTTGCTCTCAGGCTGTGAGGAAAGTGCCATCAGGCTTTAGAGGACTTGGCAATGGACCAGAGCACCCAGGAGAGGACTAGACCGTAGTCTCTGCTGTAAAGACACTGCAAAAATGGATGAATAAACAGTCAGTGTGGGAAAGTGTCTGCAACTTCCTCAGAAACCACCAACCAAGGAGATCAAAAAATAAATAGGTGAAGATAAATTGGATTTGACATATATTTAACATGCTTGATGTGCATGATATATAAATTCTTGTACTCAACAGAGTACCCCCATTCTTGTCACACGCATGGAATATTTACAAAAATTAACCAAGATTTCACTTTTATCTGTTGGTGGACCTAGAGGCACTGCCACAAAAGTACAAGACTTCTGGGAGAACCATTTAAAAAGAACTTTCTAGAAAGCCTGTTGCCTTAATTCCATGTGAGCCCCCAGACATGTGCACATACACATGCCTCATTTCATTTGAATGAATAAAGAAAATACCGTCTTCATTTTACCTGTGAGGCAACCAAGGGTCAGACAATAACCTACCAAAGGTGCATCACTTGTAAAGCATGGAGCTGAGAAGGAAACCAGAGGGGCTTTCTTGTTCTCAGGCACAGCAACTTCTGCCCTCCAAGGTGCTATGCCTGTTCAGGACTCCGAGGTTCAATGAGAGTTTCATGGAAAAAAAGTTTCTTGAGGTAAGTTTTCCAGATACCCTTCTTTTCTTCCAACTTGTTTTCTGAAATAAAGCTTCAGACTAAGGATGAAAGCCTGAAAATCAGAAAGACAGACAATGACAAGGGTTGGCAGGCATATGCAGAAATTGAAACCTTTTTACATTGTTGGTGGTAATGGTGCAGCCATTTTGGGAAACAGTTTGGCAGTTCCTCAAAATGTTAAAGTTACCATATGACCCAGAAATTCCACTCCTAGGTACCCAAGAGAAATGAAAACACACAACTGTGCAAACACTTGTACATGAATGTTCACAGTAGCATTATTCATAATAGTCAAAAAAAGAAACAACCCAAATGTCCAACAACTGATAAATGGATAAACAAAAGGAGGTATATCCATACAATGGATAAAAAGGAATGAAGTACTGATACATGCTACAAAATAGATGAACTTGAAAGTATTATGCTAAGTAAAAGAAGCCAGTCATAAAAGGTCACATATTGTACAATAATATTTCTGTGAAATGTCCAGAATAGGCAAATCCATAGAGATTGAAAGTAGATTCGTGGTTATCTAGGGTTTGGGGATGGGTGGGATGGGCATGACTGCTCATGTGTACTGTGTATGGGGTTTCTTTGCGGGGTAATGGAAATCTTCTAAAATTATATTATGATGATGGTTGGACAACCATGAACGCACTAAAAAGTACTGAATTATTCATTTAAAAAGGGTAAATTTTCTGGTATGTGAACCACATCTTAATAAAACTGTTAAAAAAAAAAAAGAATGCAAGCCTGACTGCCAAGATGCCCTGATTTTGAAAACTAAATGAACCAACACCGGAAATTTGCTATTTCTCACGTGAAAGTGTGCAGAACTGGGGGAGATGACCTCCAGCGGAGAAATCAGTAAAGACTAGAGAATGAGGCATTTGAGCCCGAAAGGTTGAGAGCCTTCAACTGTGCCTTAAGAAATGAAATAGACTCGGCATATGTAGGAAGGTTATTATTCTAGATGAAAGGAACAGTGTGAGCCAAGCTCTAGAGTTGAAAAGGCAGGAACGGGAAACACTGACCAACATTGTTTGAATTAAACAAAGAAAACATACTGTATTTTTTTAACCATACTAACAAATACAGATATAAATAATTTTTGGATAACTGTTATATTGGAAGTGAAAATAAAAAATACAAAACAGTTCATTGAGGTTCACTTTATAAGATATGTTGGTCGGCAACCTTTATTCTTGCAAGCAAAATCTGTTGATCATGGATGGCTTCCATTAAGAAATTAAACATGGATCTAGAGATGCTAGTAACACTTTTTTTAAAACATTAACTGAAAATTTAATCCTAGCACACCCATTTTCAGCAATCATCTGGTCTCTCTCTTTGGTTGGATGGCTGGTACAGGGTGGTCACAAGCCAGCCAGACTCAGACCAATAAAATGGCAGGTAGTGTTTCTAGTAGTAGACATTCACGCTCTCAGAGGAGAACCTCCACAGGGCAGGTAGCCAGAACCATGACTGCCTTAGAGCCTCTGGTGGAGATGACTCATTTCAAGCCCAGGGCAAACCAGATACCCTTTTATAGAGAGATAAATTAAACAGCTTTCCAGATCCCCTCTTCTCTACAGACATGTATCAGCAAGCCTAATGTCCTATATGTTTTCTGCTTTTGGTTCTCTGCTCAAAAACTGTATGGGTCTCTATGTTGATTCACTAAAGGCAGCGATGAGGAATATATCTCATATTCTCATTGAATTCCTACCTCTACATAAGACAAGAATAAATTAAGGCATTCATTAAAGTAGGAATTAAGTGAGGATGAGTCCCGCTCTTTCAGAGACTGAATCCAGAGAGAGAACACAGATAGAGCCACAGGTTTAAAAGAAATTGGAAGATAGCTGAAGAGATAATGAATGATAATAAACCTCCAACCTGCAATCCTTGAGGTCTCGTGGGGTCTCCAGGCAGAAAGGCACGTGGCTGTTCCAGGAGCGCAGGCAAAGGTGGAGCGAGGGCAGTGGGACACGTAGGCGGAGGCTGAGAACAAAAAAACACGGCCTCTTCCAGTCAGTCTTTGTGGGAGCAGAGGTGTACGTGAGCACGTGTGTAGGTGTAGGACGTGTGCGTGTGTGTGTGTGGAGGGTGTCAGCGGAACACCATCATATCCTTTTTATCGCTTAGGGTTTCTAAGAAGCGCGATGTGGCTGGAGATTCTGCTGCTGGTGCTGCGTCTGTGACCAACATCACAACCACCTCTCCCGCCGCTAACAGTGATAACTTCCACTAATGGGCCACCCAAGCCCGGTGCCTCCCACACATCATCTCTGAGCATCCTCACAGCCAGCAGCTGACGCCGGCTGTGAAAACCCAATTCACAACTAAGAAACATGAGATCCCTGGTCTCCCACAGCCATGGGCTGGAATTCACACCCAGCGATGCCAGACACCAAAACCCCACACCATCCAGGGCACCAGGACATGGTGACAGAAGGGTTTACTGAGTTCTTTGATACTGGAGAAGTGAAGGGGACCCTCAGCCGGGAAAGGCTTGAAGAGGGCATATTGGGATGGGAAATCTGCAGTAAAGTAATTTTGTTTTATTTATTCCACGCTTGAGTTCCATAGCTGGGCCAGTGGCTTTTGAGAGTTCCTTCTTTCACGCTGGCTGAACTGCCCAGAGTACATGATAGGGAAAGAGGAAGCAGGGAGGCAAGTCCTCCTCAACCTCCCAAATGAGAGAAAGATGGTTTTTCCTGACACACACAGACAGGTTCCTGGGGCTATCTGGGGATGGAGCCTCCAGGCAGGCTGATTTGAAATGCTTCCAAGCAGATATCATGCTTCAAAGAGTTGGCCCCTGTGGGGCAGGAGCTGAACCTGAGTGAGGGAAGGGGATGAGAGGGCTGGAACTCAGGCTGTTCTCCCATCCCCCAGGCCCGAGACGGTTTGTTTAACCTCTCAGGGGTGCTGTGTGCCTTCCTTGTCGAGGTGGTTTGTGGCTTAGTGAAGCGATATTTATAGAGTGCTCTGTGATTCTTGGGCGAACATTCATTTTATAAATGAATGATCAAATTTATTAGCAATGAGCAACTAACCCGTCTACATTTATTTTGTTGATAATACAAATTTACAAGGTTTTAATTGCCAGTTTTAAAACCCCAAAAACCCATATATAAATACATCGGTAATAAAATACCTTCTCACTGTGCCCTTGACTTCTGTAGTTACGTCAGGGCTTATGAGGAGGGTCTGAAGGAGGTTTCAGATGTAATCACAAACCTTGCCTAAAAGGATTCAGGGCCAGAAACAGTCTAATTCAAACCTAGTTGGTGGTAATTTCATGAGTTTTAATTGAAATGCTCCTGCTGTTAATAATTATTAATAATTTTCTTTATAGTGCTTATTAATGTTAATAATCATCTTTTATTTCTACTGTTATCTCATGTAATGCCCCATGACCTTGCTGCTCTGAGTGTGGCCCCCAGACAGCAGCATCGTGTCACCTGGTAGCTTGTCAGAAATGCAGGATCTCAGGCCTCATCCCAGACTTACCAAGTCTGAACTCACATCATAACAAGATCCCAGGCAATTTGTGTGCACATCTAAGTTTGCTGTCTGCTACATCCTGAGGTGGTTATAGCCTCTCCTGCTTCATAGGCAAAGGAACTGAGCTTCAGAGTTCAGCACACTGCCCACAGTCCCGGGGTCGAGCTGGATTTGAATCCGGCCCGTTGTAGTCAAAGTGCTCAGCCATGAGCCAGATGCTGCAGGTGTGCAAAGTCCACACAAGCGTCCAGAAGCGCGGACTTGTGAGGACAGTGATGACAGTTCTGGGCCCCCAAAGTAGTGACTTCACTGGGCTCTGGTCCATGGGTTGTCTTCTCAGCTGTTTGTACCTTCATCCTTTAGACCTGGTGTGGGGGAAGCTTGTGATGTCCAGTCTCTGCGCCACACACCTCAGAGAGACCAAGAGACATCTCCAGGTTGGGACCAAGGGTGGTCTCACATACCACGTTCCTTCAGTGGTAGAAATGACGGTTGACTTATTGCTTAAGAAAAATAAGCTATTTTAGAACAGTGATTTGAATCCCAGAAAGTCAGAGAGTGTCTGAGGCCAAAGTGGAGTGGTATATTCATTAACAGCAATTTAGCAAATACAGACAGCTCTCCGTATCCACAGATGCGGGACCCACGGATACAGAGGGCAGACTCTGGGATTTCAGCATCCGTGGACTTTGGTATCCAGGGCGGGTCCTGGAAGCAATCCCCCATGGATACAAGGGATGACTGTATTTAATGAGTGTTTACTATGTGTCAGAAACTATCCTGAATGCTATGAATAGAGTGAGGCACAAAGAGGAAAAAGTTTAACAAGTAAGATGATTTCAGGCAGTCCTGGATCCAAAAGGAAGTCAAATAACTTCTCTGCCTTAAAGTTTGAGCTGATGGATGCAAATGTCAACTACAGCAGGATTCATGCAAATTACCCAAAGTACTTGCACTGTCTCACTATTTCCCTTTATTATGGTGGCCATAACTTAATCTGCTGTCACCCTGAATGCATCTACTTTATCTAAGACAAGAGGTCTCCATTTGTTGG
Organism: Eubalaena glacialis; assembly: GCF_028564815.1. Taxonomy (NCBI): domain Eukaryota; kingdom Metazoa; phylum Chordata; class Mammalia; order Artiodactyla; family Balaenidae; genus Eubalaena; species Eubalaena glacialis. The sequence continues at coordinate 78,965,802 of NC_083722.1, read as the reverse complement.
GCTGAGCACCTTCGATGTTGGCCAGGCTCAGAATCTAAGCATGAAGAGAAAGAACAGATATTGGGGTACATGGAGCCTGGCTTATTGGGCATCTCCCCTGCAAGGTGCTCTTCTAGCATTGTATTCAGCAACCCCCAGACTCAGTTTGCCCAGCTGGCAAGTAGGTAGGTAAATATCTTCTTTACTGATGCAAAAAATATACGACTTGGGTGACCAGGCAATTTACGGGTGTTTTAGGAAGTAAATTGGTCTGTATTCCTGCACAGACCTCTGCTTTCTGAAATCTCTGGCAGAACATTTTAAAAATAACCCTTTCCTTCTGCACTTTATTGAAATCATTCAGAGTACCTTCTGAGACCAGGGCCTTCCAAATTTATGATCTGTCATCTGGAACTTTCCCCTAAGGGCAAAGTTCCTCAGCAAGGAACACTCTTCATTGAGTGTCATTTTCAAAGAGTTGCATGGGGCTGGAGGAAGAAAGTCACTCTCTCAGTGGAACCACAGACAATGGGATTTATACAGGCCAAACCTCATCCAAAGCTCTGAAAACTGCCCCTGGAGGTTGTCTGAGGAGGGGGGCAGACAGACAAAGACCCTTCACAATTGCCCTTTGTTTCTAATTTTATTAGAAATTATCTTAGGATTATTGAATGAATAGGCATTTAGGGATATAGTTTCATCTTTCTGGGTGTCCCCTTATTAGATACCTGGAGACTAAACCAAACCCAGGCCACCCAAAGAACAAAACTTGGATGCCTGGGTCACTTCCTGGCTCTGCACTTTCACAGACTTAAAACAGTCACTAGTCACAGTTGCTGGATTCGAAAATGGGCAACTCCAGTGGGATCCCTGCCCTCAAGGTATCTTGGATAAGACAGTTGATGGACAGTGAGGATGGACAGTGCCCCACGGTTCAAACATGGATATCTGGTCTACCCTTGTGTACGGGGGTTCATTCTGCATGTACATGGATTTCCTGGAAAAGGGAGTTATTGGGACAAGGTGGATGCCACAAAAGGTGTCTAAGAATATGGTTTAGAATTTCTCACCACAAAGAAAGCATTGTGTGTGTGTCTTTTTTTTCTCTAGCAGTGACAAGACATTGTCCCTACTCCCAGTAGAGCTTATATCACATTAGGTAAGAGAAGTGGCATAAAAACAAAAAATAACATTGTGAAATGTGCTAATTTCTAGGAAATGACCATGATACTGTTTTCATGGATGTTTCCTTTTTTACTGAAAGTTGCAACTTCCGTGTATGTAAAATTCCCAATAAGTCCAAGTCTTCAGAGAAAGAATAAGCTCATAGAAATAGGGGCATCAGTTTGACAGAAGAGAAGGTAGCTCAGTGAGTGATCCAGGAAGATCTCTCTGAAGAGGTGGCAGTTTGGTTGTGACCTGAAGAATCAGGTCTTAGTCAGGAGGGTCATGGGCAGCAGACTCACAGGTCGACAACAAAATGTGTGAAGGCCTTAAATGGGGCCAAGACCTGGATGTTTTCCAAGAACTGAAAGAAGGTCAGTGAAGCTGCAGTGCATTGCAGGGACAGAGAGGGGAATGAACTGAGCTGGTTTTGGAAAGGAAGGGAAGGGCTAGATCATGCAGGTTATGTGGCCCTTCAGTGAGACATTGACATGATTTGTTTTAAGTTTTAACAGCAGCCTTCTGGTGGTTGTATGGGTGACAGAGCTTAGGGAGTACTTCAAAAGCTGCTGAAAGGGCTGAGACCAAAGATGGCCCAGGTCCATAATGATGGAGCTGAAGAGAAGCAATTCTGGGCATTAGAGTTCATAGAGTTTGTTGACTGGTTAGATATTAGTGGATTTTTCAAGGATGTTACCAGGTTTTTAGCTTGAAGTCTTGAGTGGATATGTGGATCAATTAACTAAGGTTAGCTAAGATTGCAGGAGGACCTCGTTTTTGGGGGGGAGAGGCAAAATAATAACTGAGGAACCATCATCCTGGAGGTATGACTAGGAAGAAATGCAGAAAAACTGCCCTCGCCAAGATGTTACTGTTGCTCTGTTTTGGGTCATCAGGGAAATTCCACCCTGAGTGATTATTGATGCCTGCCATGACCACAGGTGGGGAAGTTATGGCACAGTTTTTAGATATTTGCCATTCCTGCCTTACCAGTTATAGGACAATGTCCAGCTCACAGGGCTCGGCCTGTTGGCAGATCTGTGTTGAAGCCCTTGCCAGGTACTGTTCTAGACACTGTCAAGGCATGTTGAATGACTAATTGACAAGAACCAATTGCAATGTCTTCCTTCAAGTTTTCATGCAAGCATCCTCAATGGAGAAAAAAGGATTTTGTTTCTTTTAGAGTAGTGAATGTCTACTCTTCTTAGATGGTACACAGATGTCCTCAGGTGGGAAGCCTAGGGTTTACTCTAGAATCTGAAGTTTTATACACATGGCAACTTCTAGTTGAATGGGACAGCCATGAAAATTTGCAACAAGAGGATAAATATTCTATCCACAGATTTTTTTCACCATTTTAATACATGACTAAAAAAAAAAGTCTTGATTTTTACACTTTGAAGGTCTTAGCTGTGGACTACTAAGGGTATGGCTCTTTTGACGAGAACAGGACCTCAATTTCAGAGTTCATTTCAAATAACATCGGGTCCAAGGCCAAGTGCCTTGTGTCACTGGCTGGTCAAACCAAACTGAGAGTGCCCATTACAGAAAGATCTTTATTGCATTTTATCTCTTTAAAGCAGCAATCCTTTTTGGCAGCTGGAGCTGCCTTCTCTGGATCCAGGTAGTGGCTATAAAGGAGGCTCAGGTTTCTGGTCAATCGGAACACAGGTGGGGCTGGCCTGTGGACACCAGCAGCCTCCTGGCCTGGGCTAAATAGGGATTTAGTGGACCTCCTTGCGAACTTTCAGGGAAAAAAAAATCCACTCTTGGAGTGGGAAGAAATAAATCCAGAATCAAGGAAGGGAGAGGCAGCTTATAGTAATAGTCTCTTATCTCTGTACCGGGCTCTACAGTTCACAAAATATATACATTATTCTATTTGGTTCCCCCTCCAAGAAATATTATATAATGTTATATAATGTTATATATAATGTGTTATATAATGTTATCCTCATTTTACAGTTTTGGAGACCCAGGCTTACAAAAAGAAAATGACTTGACCAAAGCCACAGACTAAGAAATGGGACTTAAATTCAGGTCTGACTTCAAGTCTAACCTTCAAGGGCAAGCTTTAAGGAAAGTAGAAAGGAACAAAAATTTATTGCATTTTACCTTGTGCCAGCACAGTGCAGTCCTGGGGTTTAGAGAAGAATTAAATATTGCTTACAACTTCACTTGTCATAGCTGATGCTACTTAAGGCATGATGTTTAAAACAAACAAACAAACAAATAAATATAAACCAGTGTCACAGGGATTGAAATGGATACTGGAATTAACATGTGGCCTCTTTCACATTTAGTGAAAATGCGAGAATGATTTAGAACAGGGGTCAGCAAACTACAGCCCACGGGCCAAATCTGGCCTCCTGCCTGTTTTTATAAATCACAGCTTATTGGAACACAGCCACGCCCATTCGTTTGTAGTGTCTACAGCTGCTTTTGTGCTTCAGTGTCAGAACTGAGTAGTTGCAACAGAGACCCAAGCAGCCTAAAATGTTTACTATCTGGCCCTTCACAGAAGAAAAACTGCTGACCCCTGATTTAGAAAACTTTTCTCATCTTGACTTGAATCATGGACTCATTCTTTAAAGGCCTTTTAAAATAGGAATTACAGTGAGGGGTAGATTACATACTGGCTAAAAATATAAATTTAGTATCTAAAGTACTTGGATAAGATCTCTGGATGTCCTCTGAACATGAAGTGAGGGATATCTGGGGCACCACATACACGTTTGAGGACAGCATAAGAGAGAATTTATCCACAAGGTATCTACTAGTGTCACCTGCCATGGATGGAACAGTGGAGCAAAGTTGTTGCTATAGACTGTTTGCATCCCCGACGAAATCCATAGGTTGAAATCCTAATCCCCCGTGTGATAGTGTTTGGAGGCAAGGCCTTTGGGAGGTGATTAGGGCACAAGAGAGGAGCCTGCATGAATGGGATCAGTGCCCTTGTAAAAGAGACCCCAGAGAGCTCCCTCTGCCATGTGAGGACACTGTGAGCAGACTGCCGTCAATGAACCAACAAGTGGGCTCTCACCAGACACTAAATCTGCCATAGTTTGACCTTGGACTTCCCAGCCTCCAGAACTTTGAGAAATAAATGTTTGTTGTTTAATCCACGCAGTCTATGGTATCTTGTTACAGCAGCCCGGAGAGACCAAGACAGGAGTGTGTCATTCAGGGCTGGTTAACTGTATAGAAACAACCCGTATATATCGGTTCTTACCTTTCTTTCTCACGTCACAGGCCAGTATGGGGGCAGCACTATGCCCCACAGAGTCATGCATGGACCTAGTCACTTTCATCGTGTGGCTCTACCATCCTCCAGGGCCTCAGAGACCTCGACTGGGTCCTATGCAGGCAGCCAGCAGGAAGGAGAGGAGAAAACGGGGGGAACAGAGCAGGAGATTTTAGGGGGCATTTTTGGAAGTGACACACATCCCTTCTGCCCACATTCTGTGAAATTGGGAAATGCACTTTAGAAGCATACCAAAGATGAAGGAAAGAGGGATATTGTGAAGAACTAACCAGATTCTGCCTCATGATCTATGGGGATCAGATAAAGTGTTTTAAGTTTACAAGCTCCTGGGCTACAGAGTCTCCATCCTTTCTCCTTTCCTCCCTCCCTGCTTTTCCTCCTTCCCTCCCTACTTCCCTCCCTTTATTATTTGTTTATAGTCTTACGTGTATAGCGCAGTCCTTGGTCATGATGTCTACAAAAGAAATGTAAAGAACTAGTCCTTGTCCTGTGATCCGTGTTTCTCATTCCACCTAAATTGATAAAGGGAAAAATTAGAAACCAATAAATGCAGGAATCCTACTCCCACCACAGTGACAGTGATGGAAGGGGGAGCTTGGACACCAGGCTCGAAAGCAGAATGGATTGGGAACATTTGGCTTATGCATGTGTGAGTTTAAAGCGGTATTTAATTAAAAAGTTGCAAGCTCATGAAACAAAGGCTTTTGTTTGGCTCTCCCTTGTATAATCCCAGTTTCTAGGAAACAATAACTTGTGATTTATGGGTTCCCTTTTTACAGAAGTATGGAAGTTATATGTAGCTCATGTTCAAATGAGAAAAAAAATTCCATGATGGTAACTCATTATCTGTCTGGCTAACAAAGGACAAAGGACAAATCCTGGAACATCTTTCTTTGCCATTTCATATTTATGACACATCCTGTTGGTAAAACGTTATTCTCAAGGCAGGCTCTGGAGTTTATTATTTTTTGTCTTCTCATTCTTCATGACTGCATCATTTTTTAAAAATGCCAGGCCAGATGGAGGCTTTCTTCCTTTTGGGTCAGGGGTTGGAAAGAGACTGTGTGAAACTGTGGATCATGGATCCTATAGCATGCGACTCACTTTTAAGAGGAAGAGGGTTGTGTCACAATTCAGTGGCTTTGCATGACCTTGTTGGAGTTTATGCTGAGGAATGCTCCAGCTGGGAGGATAGATTGTTGAGGAGGTACTCTGAGCTCCTCGGAGAGTCACTTTACCACTTTGTGGCTATTTCACCATCTGAAATTATTTTTAGTGATGTTAGTCAGTGTGTATTGTCTGCATCTCCTTCAATGAACCTGTGCGAGCCTCTGATAGCTTGGCTCATCCACTGATGCCTCCCCAGTGCCTAAAACAGAGCTTGGCACATCATACGCCATCTGTCATATTAGGGGAGAGGCAGAAGGAATGAATGAGGGAGTGAGTGCATAGTGGTAGGGGATAGATGACAGGCACTTCCTATCTACCTACACCACCGTGTCTAGAGTTGAAGAGGGATGTACCCTAAGACTTCATGCCTCCCCTTGGCCAAGAGCAGTCACCTCCCATTGATTGGGGTCCATGGATTTGTCTGCGCTAATCACTCTGGAAAATTTCCACCAGTGACAAAATGGTGTTCCATTGACTGAAACACTGGTGAGGGGAAGCATCAGTAAATTCCTAATTTGTCTCTCGGAGAGAAAGTACCTTGGTTGTTTGTTTAGAGGCCTTTATTACTGTAATCCAATTCTAGTCTAAGGACATTGGGTCTCTTTCTTGGAGTGCTGTGGGGAAGGAAATATTTTCAGAAAAATATTTGTTCTTCCAGATTTCACTTATGAGTTTTCCTTCTTAATAGGAACCAAATCAATAAGATGCCTGAGAACAAACATTTCACTACTCTCCCAGCTGCTTCTAAGGATATTAATTCATCCCGGCACTGATCTGGTTTCTGGGACTCAGACGTGGAATGAAAATCTTTTCTTGTTCCTGGGAGTTGGTGAGGCTCTGCTTGGCCTCGCTGTGCTCATTCCTAGATGTGGGTTACCAGCTCAATCCATGGCAGGAGGCCTCCTGGTTGGAGGAATTTCAACACATACCAGCTGTAGGACCTTGGGCAGAATTCTTAACCTATGATGTCAGTTTTCTCATCTAGAAAATGAGGATAGTGGTAGCTTTGAACCTTGTAGGTTGCTGAGAGAATTAGGTAAGATAGTGCTCTGTGAAGGGCTTAGCATAACGTGCAGCACATAGTAGGAGACTTGCCCATGTTATTTACTGTTGCCATATTTATTATTACTCCAGCTCCATGAGGAATCCCAAGGATGGCTGGATTTTATACAGACTGTTTTAGAAGAAGTTGAAGTATCACATCGTAGGATGAACTAGATAAACTAGGGTATCTTTAACCCATAGAGTCTATGTCTCTTTGGTTTTTCTGTCTCACTTTAGTCACAATTTAACTAAAAATTATGCAACTTAAAAATTCCTTTTCCTGGCAAGTCTGAACAGTCATGACTTCTTACATCTATTAGACCAAATGGCCCTACTGCAAATATCAGCAATTTAGAGTGTCATCATGGTCTAAAAGGAGGACAACAGATCTAGTGCATGGCAGCTGATGCCCCACATCCAAAGCACAGAGCAGACGTTACTAATGAATCAGGGCACCAGTTCTGCCAAGGCTAGACTCAGTCATGCATCTGAGCACATCACTCCAGACTCTCTCTCAGCTGACTAGATAATGACACATGTTTCCTTCCTAAGGAAGGAGGCCATGAGAAGCACAGGCTCTGGTTCTGATTGAACCACTTACCAGCTACATGGCATTTAACTTCATTTTTCTATATTATAAAGCTTATGTTTTACTAAAGCTCAAATAAACATTTTTCCATCCTCCTTACACTGGGAGAGTGACACGAGGGAACAAAGTTCTATAGCAGCTTAACTCACATGGAAGTGTCCTTTAAGCTCTAGAGAGAACTGGCTCAACATCCACCGCATGACTTATATGTCTGTTCTTCAGAGCCCCGAAATGTTTGTGACTTCCAGGGCAAGTCTCTTGTTCTCAATCACATTTGTCTCAAAACTGCTGCTTCTACTTAATGTTATCTCATGTCCACTGCCCCGTGTGGGGTACACTGACTGGCTAAGGATCCTTCCCAGCCTTTTTTCTAGACTTATACTCTCCTCCCACAGCACATGGCCTTTGTGAATGTAGTAAGTTTGGGCAGATGGAGGTGGGTTTGGATGTTGGCCACTCCTGTTCTAGAAATCCATTTGGCTACTTTATGGCTACCATTTATGTATTTTTTCTATCCTTCCATCCCCTCTCCTCTTTTTCCCTCCTTCCTTCATTTCTTTTTTAAAAACTCACTGCACCACCTCTCCAAGTTCTCTGGCCCCTTCACATATCCTTTGTGCCTTCTCTTCTCTCCACTTAACTGTCTCACTCCTTTCTTGGGCACAACTACAAAAGTCAGAATCTTCCCATTTGAAATTCAGTCCTACTTCAGACCTGCCCTCTTTCTCCAGATCCTGACTTAAGCTCTATCTTCTCATACCCAAGTAATACCTCATGGTACTTAGTAGTAACAGCCCCTTCTCTAAGAAGAATCTTGGTAACAGTTATTAAAATTATGTACACGTGTCCTGGTGTGTGCTTACATGTTTCCTTCTAATATCCTATCTATTCTCCCATTCTTCCTATTAATAAGGACCGTGAGTTTTAGCTTGCTCATTACCACCTGGTAAAAAACAAACAAAAAACCAAACCTGCTTCCTCTAGTTCACCTTGTAGCTATTGGCAGCCAAGCAACTAAACTGGGATTTAGACAGCAGTATTGTGTGGGATTTGTAGGAAGTCTCCAAAAAAGGGAGAAAAGGTCTCTTTCTACTCCTTCTTTTAATGCTGTTTGGAATGCTAATGAGATGGTTAGAACTCCAGAAGCCCTCTTGTACCATGAGGACAAGGGCCCACCCTAGGAATGATGGAATATTGCCTGATGACTTTGTCCAGGTGCCTAGACTCTCTAGCTTCCGATTTCTTATCTATTTGAAAATAAAACGTCCTTCTTTTTAAGCTCTTTTTAGTCAAGCTTCACTGTTATATTAGAACACAATTCATTGTTTTTAAAGCTTGTGTCTTCATGCCTCTCTCAAAGTTTACTCCAAAGCATCTATGAGATGCATCCCTCCTACACACACTCTTTTATTTCTAAGGCTGAATGGGGGAAGCTCTATCATAACAGACAGATGGGTTGAACGTGAGCCCCTTGCTTTCAAATGGTAGAACAGAGGTGCTCTGGTGGGGCACAGGGACATGGGTGCCATTGAGACTCATCTGCCCTGAGCTAAACTGCAGACCCAGGCCAAATAGATTCAAATGGTTTCCAGAAGACAGTAGTGGGCAGGGCATTCCAACACTAATGTCAACCTTATAAAGAAGACAAATGAATGTGGTACCAAGGAAGGCAGTGAACCCCGTTATTCCCGTGATGGGCTCCTGGGGAAGCCGCAGACAGTTTTGCAGTTCAAATGACAGACGTCACCCAAATTTGAGGAGTTCACATAAACTGAAGTGCACATTTAAGAATAATCAAAACATAAAACAGATGTCAGTATCAAAATACTGAGCGTGTAGTCCCCAAATTAAAGTCAAACATGAAAAATAAGTTGAACTAAAGCATGCATTCTTTTCTTGTTCAAATATTTTACCACTTTTTCAAATGGGAAGAGGTTAGGAAAATCTAAGAAATTACCAATATTGTGGTAGAGTTACCACCACCTGGAGCCACACAGGAGTTTGCCATTGGCTCTTTCATCTCAGAGAAATTTGGACCATTTCATGCCTCACAAGAGCTGTAGTTAATTGATTTTTGTATTCATCTTTGGATGATGAGGACTCAGAAGACTTCTGGATTTGTTAAATCTGGACATGTCATTTTGTGTGAGAGTCTTTGTGTGTTTATATGAACAGGCATATGTTCTTATTTTTAAATTTGATAAATAATGGTATATATTGATCATAATGGGAAATACCACTGCAATCTGAAAAATGCAAATGTTACCTTTATTTTCTAGCACCCCCTAAACGCCAAATATGCCATGCCCTCAACCACAAATAATTTCTTCACCTCTCAGAAAATAATTTTTCCTGATTAAAATAATCAGATATGTTCATTTAAAGATTTTCAAACAGTACAGAGAAATGAAGACGAAAGTAGAAATTACCCTAAATCCCATTAAATATAGATAACTACTGTTCATACATGGTGACCATTTTCCTCAGATGTGTGTTACCTAATAGTGTTGGTTTATCCTTTGTTCTAATCTCTATGAGGGCAGGAACTTTTTCTATCTTATTTACTGCTGCTTACCACATTGCCTAGGTGAGTGTCTGGCATAGAGTAGGTATTCAAAATATTTGATTTTGAATTTATAATTTCCCATTAACATGCTTCTTTTTGCTTAACATATTGTAGACATCTTTTCAAGTCAATCAATGTAAATCTATAACATAATTTTTTAAAGGCATGCATTTTATTGGACATAGAATACTGTTTTGCTGTTTGTGCCACACATGTGTGCATGTGTGTGTCTGATTACCTTCTTAGAACATATCGCCGTGAGTGAAGTTATTCGGTCAAAGGCTATACACATTCACAGGTTTGACAAAGATTACCAAAGGGCTCTCCAGGAAGTATGTATGAAGTTTCACACTCATCAATTCCAAAAAAGGATCATTACCCACCATCCTCCCCTAAGCTGGATGGTGACATATCTTTGCCAACCTCTTGGCTAAAAATGTTATCGCAATGTTGCTTTGATTTGTATTAATGTAATTATTTGTGAGCATGAACATCTTTTCATGTACTTATTGGTTCTTAATAGTCTAAATTTGTGTTCAATTTCTATTTCTCATTACTAATTTTGAGTGTTGAGCAGTCTCGCTTTTGGTCATGGATTAGACTAGCTACTGATTTATCTGTTTTACTGGGTTTTCAAAGAACCAGTTTTTGGCTTTAGCAAGTCCTTCGGTTTTTTTTCTGTTTTCTACTATACCAATCTCTATTTTACCTTTATGACTTCCTCCCTTCTGCTTCTTTATTTATTTTTGTAGTGTTTTTGCTGTATTTTTTGAAGATAATGTTCATCTTACTATTTCTACACTTTCATTTTAATAACGAATGTGTGTGAGGGTGAATCTTTACCTTGTTAGTTTTTGCTATATCCTAGAGATTTTTGGGTGAAATATTCTCACTTAGTTTTCCATGTTTTGCATTCGCGGTTTTGATGTTCTCTTTAACATTAGAGATGTTGTAGAGATTTTTAAAAAATTGTCATTTGTTGGGCAGGGAGTTTGTTGGTAGTGTTTGTTCTTTTTTTAAAAAAAGATTTATTTATTATTTATTTTTGGCTGTGTCGGGTCTTGGTTGTGGCATATGGGATCTTTCATTGTGGTGCAGGCTCTTCCTTGTGGTGCACAGGCTTCTTTCTAGTTGTGGCTGTGGGTTTTCTCTTCTCTCCTTGTGGCACTTCTCTAGTGCGTGGGCTCTGTAGTTTGCGGCACGCAGGCACTCTAGTTGTGGCGCGCGGGCTCAGTATTTGTGGTGTGCGGGCTTAGTTGCCCCGCGGCATGTGGGATCCTAGTTCCCTGACCAGGGATCGAATCCGCGTCTCCTGCATTGTAAGGTGGATTCTTTACCACTGGACCACTAAGCAAGTCCCAGTGTTTGTTCTTTTATATATTTTGTGTTATGTTGCATGTGATTAAAGGGTTCAGCCTATACTATTTTTATATATATATTTTTGGAATAATTTTGGAAGTAGTTTGGAACATTTTTGTAAATGCCTCTTGAATTCACTAATATATTTTCTCGGTTGTAAGACATAAAACAGATATTTACTTAACTGATTATACAATTTAAAGCCCTTCTGCCTTATTGATTTGTTTTCTATTTGACCTAATGAGGACTAGAAACATTTATAAAGTCACCCTCCCTATTACGCTTCTCAGAATTTCTTCTTATAGCTCCAGTAGTTCTCACTCTGTATATTGTGGTGCCTTGGAGATGATTTCTTTGACTTTTATATTTTGATAGATGGTCTGTCTTGTTCCTCTTCATGACCTGTCTGGAGTTAGCAAAGCATGCAATGGCTAATTTTATATGATTGGGTCATCTTTCCATACAAATGAGGAAACTGAGAATCAGAAACTTTAAGTAACTGGTACAAGTGCAAGGTCACACAGCAGGTGAATGGACAAGCCAGGTGTGTCTGTCCCCAAAGCCCATGGCCTTAACCTGCTGCTATCATTATGTTCTGGTATCTAATTCTGTGAGAAAACTACCTGGTCTCTTTTATTTTCTTAAGTAACTTGCTTATTCTACATAGATGCCTGCAGAATGGTTTCTTCATCATTGTAGCACAATAATTTTACTGAATTTTTTCTCAGCATTGGTTGATGTTTACTGATTCTTCCAGGCTCTGTGAGCCCTTTCAGTGTGTAGCCTCAGGTCTTCCTTATCCAAATATTTGTTTTATTCTAGTAGAACTCTTACTTTTCTTTATGATCACCAATTATCCATTTGTCAGATTATAAGTATATATATATATAACATATTAAATTATTATCATACTTAGTATACAGAATACACATATCTATGTATATTGTCTTTCCCTCCACACCTACCATTCTTGCTTTTAACATTTTTAGTTTGTCGTGATATACTACATTTCCTGTATTTTCCAAATCCTGTTTCCTGTGGCAATGGTTCTGCTCCCTGCTTTGATCACTGCAGTTTTATGTCTTAAAGCATTGCTTTTCTCCTCAATTTCTTTCCTAAGTTCTGCTACATCCCTATTCCTTGTATCATGTTTTCTTTCCATATTTTGGCCACTTTTTTTATCCATGTACTTTAAAATTTATTTGAGAATTCAGTACAAGTTGTCATGTTTGTTTGTTTTCAATTCAAATTCTTCTAAAATGAAGCCCTCCTCTTTCCCTCTTTTCCATACCTGTTCAACCTCTCTCTCATCCTTTCCTTCTTGTGGTGGGGGAAGGGAGGACTGGGGACAGAACTTTCATGTTGGGAACATGCCAATTTTTCTTGCTTTTTTTTTTTCTTGTTCACTTTTTAAAAGGCAGGTAGTCTGTCTTCCTGTTTGCCAGAAAAATAATGTTTACCCCAAATGTGTGAATTCTTATATAATGAGATTCGGAGTGAGATGTTGATAATCTCTCAGCTTCCCAGGAAAGGCAGCCAAGGCTGTTGGTCATTTTGCTTCTGTTTGATTAATCTCCGGTTTTGTTGGAACTTCTACACCAGGAAACACCTCACTGAAGAGGCAGTGGATTCCATCCCAAAGGGTGGGTATCCTTCAGATTTCAATTTTTCCCATCTGTGGTGTGAGCAGACTCCTTTACAGAGTTAAAGTTTCAGAGAAGCCCTGTAGCTAGCAAGCATTTGATTTGGTGTGGCTACAGGCATGTTCCTCCTTTGAATCCACCTCTTTTGCTGCCAGGCCTTTGTTGAAACACTTGCTGCTGGGATATTATTACTTCCTTGCCTTCTGCCATCCGCTAGACTACAGAAAACTATTACTAAGTTTATCTGCCCCAAGTCCACTCCTGTGGCCTCAGAATACTGTTTATGGAGCGAAGAAAGGCGGCTCTAGAAGGCACACTGAGGAACTTACTCTGGGGTCTCCCATGTCCCCGGATCCAATCCTTCTCTAGCTTGAGACATTGGTATTTTTGAGAATCCCCTTGCTTGTTTTCAACCATTCTGTTCATTTCTTCCAGAAAAAAACTCTGTTTAGATTTCCAGGATCTTCTTTACATTTGGTCCCAACAGTTTCACATCTAAATGATATTTCTGTATATTTAAAGTGTCATAAAGTTTAGTTCATCATATCATTCATCATAAGGAGATTATTTTTCCTACTAGTGTCAATAATAATTTTTTTTTCATTAATTTTTGTTCAGCTTGGAAAGGGGAAGTTTGTGACTTCCTAGGCTTCCTAAACTTTGCACCCATCTCTTTCAGAATCTTCCTCCCCCTCTGTAACATTAAACTATTTCAGCTTTTTAATATTATACATTTATCCTTGCCTGTTTTATAGTTTAGTCATGTGTGTATTTGACCAGTGCTTCTCAAACAGGAAATAGTTAAGGACAAGTTGTTTTTCAGTTTCCAATCTGTTGTAGACCCTTACCTTTATGCAACATAATCAGTGCTGAAAATGAATTAAAAATGAGACATAAAATGCAAATCTGAATTTTTGTTATCAGATTCAACACACATGATATTACTTGCTGTACAAGTTTCGAAATGCTTACTCTCGGTTTTTCTTCTTATCCATTGTGGAGGGTCACAAACAACCCCCAGGCCAGGCACAGTCCACGCAGCCCCCTCTGAGTAGCTTCACGGTAAGCCCTTCGGGAGTAGGGGCAGGGTCTCGTTAACCTGTGTGTCCTCCTTAATGCCCACCTAGCACTATGCCCCCCAGAATAGCATCTACTGAGAAATAACTGTTGACTATATGAGTAAGACAATAATACTCCAAGTAGTCACACTTTGGCCTCTTGAGGTCAAACCTCTTAAGTAGATTCCTGACCGTCACAACTTCCTTTTGCATTGGAAAGATGCAGGTGCTGTTATTTGGATTTATAGTCAAGGCTCAGAGAAGAATGGCTCTACACACAGGAGGACTTTTTATCCATGCTGTTTTATTTGACCCAAGGTATTTTCCCTCATATGCTGTTTCATGTCTCTATAGGGAGTACAAATCATGGTGTGAAAGACGAGGCAGGATATTAACCGGACTGGTGCCTGGACCAGGTGTGAGCATTCTGTCTTCTGTCCATCACTTTATTTATCATCCTTCTCTTGAGGACTTTGTGAGGACCCTCTGATTCCCACTCACACCAACAGACTCTCTGCTTGAGAAGCATGTCATGACGAAATGCCTATTAGGATTAATACCGGCCCTGAACTAAGAAATAATGGTCAAGCTTATATATTCTAATGTATTCCTCTCCAGGGCACAGATTTACCAATTTGGAGAGAATGGTTGAGGAACCAGCCCTAGTTAGGATGGAAGCTGAGAGTCAAACACTATCAGTGGGGAAGTCACAGTGAGTAGGATGAGTGAAATGTGTCTTACTTACCGGCCAAATGCAGCCCAGCTCTAGTCCCAAGTGTCAGAGGTGTGCAGAGAGCAGAACTGCCTCCTGGGGACACGGAGAGATGGATAAGCAAGGGCCCGCTCTGGACTGGTGGGGAAGAAAAACACGAAGAAAAGCTCTTGGTAAGGTAAGGCAACATGTGTAAAGGCCATAGCAGACTTGTGCCTAAAGTGCTAAGATGATGCAGCAGAAGGAAAGAGTAACTTTTAAGGGCAAAGGGTCACTTCCCAGATTATTGAAATACACTGTCACCCTAAATTGTAGGCGTGTCCTCTAAATATTTTATCTATTGACCTCCCTTGACTATTTAACTTCCGTCCTTTGCCTTCCCAGGTGGCCATCTCATTCTGCATATATTTTTCTCCTATTTTGCATGATTACATTTACAGTTTCTTTGTCTATGTCTAATGCTACCTTTGGATCAAAATCATTGCTGGTGTGTTGCTCTTGCAGAAGAGTAGCATCTGGCAAGCCATAGGCCTTCCATCACTGGTTTGCCCTTGTTTCTGGTTTTCTGGATGCCGCTATCTGGAGAAAGGCTGTCAGTGATGATAATTGCAAAGCATCATGGTGAGCTCCTGTTACTACAGAGATGAGGAAGCAAAGCCATAAACAGGCAGAGGGATAATTGGGCCCAAGGATAAAAAGTGATCAGATTGTCCAGAAACAGTACAGAAGCACAGAAGTTGGCAGTTTAAAAATATTGTTATGGTTTTTCTTTCCTCTGAGACAGGAAAGGGACTTTACCTCATGAGAAACTTCAGGTGGATCTTTTCAAAACTCTATAACCTGGCATATTGTTTGATAAATATTTGCTGATTTAATGAATGAACCTGAAGAAGCTGTTCTCATATATGTCAACATTGGCTCGAGGGAGAGCTTGGGCTGGTTGGATTCAATGAGCTTGGATAGTTTAGAATGAGTTGCTGCACTGGCACCAGGCTTGGGGAGAAGTGTAACCAACCTGAAGTAGTTTGAAAGCACAGCTAGATTCAGGATTATCAGGGTAGCTCAGACTACTTGAGTGAGGTTTCATTTCATAGCTAGACATGTGAGTTACCACCAGTGGTTCTTCACTGGGGGCAATCTTGTTCCCCACGGAACATTTGGCAGTGTCTGGAGACATTTTTGGTTGTCACTGCTGGGAGGAAGAGGGTGATGCTACTGGCATCTAGTGGGTAAAAGCCAGGGAGGCTGCCAAACACCCTACAATGCATGGGACAGCTCCCGTGACAAAGCATTATCTGAGAGTTTGAGAAAACCTGCTACAGACAGATTTCCTAATTTAAAGGGCAGCTCTAGAGAAGTTATTCCTAGAGGCTTTCCTTTGACAGTTATCAGCTCAAAGACCCTTTGGACTCAGTTACCTATGTGGTCAGATGACCCGTGGACCTTTGGAATATATATTGTTGCTGTACATGCAGATTTGCAGGGTGCAGATTATAAGCCCCTCCTCCATAAACAAAGCAGGCTCAGGCCAAGTTCTTTATGTCCCCTGCCCTAATGCTGCTAACTGCTTAGATGTTGCTGAGCCTGGGACATTGTCACAGTGTAAAGCACTTGAGACTGGGGAGGTAATGAGAGCCGTGATCTGATTGGTCCCTACTCTGGAAGGTGTGGAGGTAAGGCAGACAGTGAGAGGGCAGCAGGTACATTGTATGAGAAGCCTGTCCACTTCACCAACAGTGCTCAGCTCCCCTCGCCGCCCACCTTGCTGCCTTTTGACAAGGGATTACTACCCAGGGATTCTATTGCACTGCAGCTCCAGGCCACTGAGGTTTCACTTTTGCCAACTTGCAGAATTCCTGACCTGGCAGATCAGTTGGACAAGGGCCCTGGGAGCTAGAAGGTGATTTTCATAAGGAGGCTTGGTGCTTTCCACAACCATCTCTGGGATGTGTGCTTCAGTTCTGCCCTGACCGAACCGATTCACAACACAGCAAGCAAAAGATGGCTTTTAAGAACTGCTGTAGCTGTTCTGAGCAATGACAAAGATGTCACCGATACGTATTTCAACCAGTGTGCTTGTGTCAGTTGCATAGACTTGGGCGATGTGAACTCATCCCCAGGAAGTATATACTCTTCAGTTTACACCCTGGATCTGTGAGAGGTGCAGAACCTTTTAGCAGTCCAGCTCAGCAGACACTGATGGGGCTTCTGCCACGTGATCCAGCCTAGTGGGCAGAACAAAGCACGGCAGAATGCACAATGCACAGGAGGGGCACTCTGCTCAGCCTGGGGCAGACGGAGGAGGTGGGAGAAGAGGTGCCTGCAAAGAGCCCGAGTGTCGACTGAAGGGGTGAGACGAGGGAAGTTCTCCAATGGAATGAAGCACAGGAGCCATTCAGACGAGAAGGCATTTTGCCATCGACAGTGAAGTGTGGGAAGCCCTCATTGGCTCTGCGCTTCCCTTTAGCTTCTTGTATATCTGTACCTTTCCTCTTTCCCGTCCTCCCTCCTTTTTGCTTCGCCTTCTCATCTCCTTTCTTCTTGTTGGCTACCACTGCTCGGAATTATGAGATGTCTGCACCAGCAAGCCCCATGCCTCCTCCGTTCTACTTCTCGGTAATGGAAGTGCCATGGACTTAAATCCTAGATCATCAAATGTATATAGTACCTGCAAAGTAACAGACACAATCCAGTGAAATAATTATCAATTAAACAGGACAGCTTCTCCAAGTAAAGGAAAGACATGTGCATTCATATTATTATCAACATTGTAACACAAAGTGCCTATCATGGACCAGGCCCTAAAGGAGACATTTTATAGACATTATCTTTCATTGTCATGCCACTCTTTAAGACAGGCCTGATTATTTCCATATAACAATGAATTACTGAAGCTAAGAGATTAGTCACAAGAAAGAAAGAAAGAGATATTGGCCCTGAAATATCTGGAATGGAATATTTGATTTGTAATAGAATTAAGATAAAAAACTTTAATATATTTATTTGCAGCTTTGAGGGTGATTGTCATAAAGAAAGAGAAAATTTTGATAATAATTAAAATATAATTACAACCCCATAAATCACATATTTTGCATATAAAAGCTTGGTATATCTCATCCATCTCATTGCTTAAAAAACTATATTATAGTCCATGAGGGGAAAGGAGACAAGAGATAAGAAAGAGTCATAAAACAAAAGATCCAAAGATTGCAGTAGCTGTGGCAGATGGATGAATTTCTTCCTGTGGAATTTTCCAGTATAACCAAGTGATCTTGGGTCCCATAGTCAGTGTTTGCTTTTGAAATTGGACTTGGATGAGTTGGAAACTTCCTACATGGTCTCCATCAGCTATTCCTATTGTTATTAATTACCCCTATTATTAATTATTATTAACTGTGAGATTTGAGGGATGTTACTGAAGTTTCTGAGCCTTGTTTCCTTATTATGAAGAAATACAGATAAAAACAATAACAACTTTATAGATTTGATGTAAAGACTAGATATGAATGGACATAAAAATGCTTAGCATAGTGGCTGGCATTGAGTAAGCTCTCAATATATCTAGATATTATTACTGAAGTTTGCCTATAATGGCTTGCCCATGCCAAGAGAAATACATCTTCTCTCTCCATGCAGTGGGCTCTTTCATTTCTTTCAGAAAGGTAAAATCATACAATTCCAAGTTATACTTAGCTATAGATTTGAAATTTCTCCCCTCCAAGCAAATTCAAATCAATGCCTAATATTTTTAAAAAGCGATTATTCTGGTAATTAATATCACTGCCTG
This sequence comes from Eubalaena glacialis, assembly GCF_028564815.1. Lineage (NCBI taxonomy): Eukaryota > Metazoa > Chordata > Mammalia > Artiodactyla > Balaenidae > Eubalaena > Eubalaena glacialis. The sequence goes on along the minus strand of NC_083722.1, from coordinate 78,947,466 downwards.
CCTTTCTATGTCCGTCGCCCTTGACACCTACCATGCCTCCTCCCATTTCCACAGGTTTGCTGTGGTTTTCTGATTATTCAGATTTAAAAGTATTTTTTTGTTGTTGTTTGTTTTGTTGGCATGGAATTTTTTTTTTTCCAAATAAAGTCTTATGCAGAGGGCTAATATATAAAATAAACCAACGCAGATCTGCTCTCTTTGAAATGGGATAAGTGCCTGCTTGTACTTCACCCCCATTTTGATTATTTATGTCTCTGCATTCCAGGGGAACCCTGAGATGTTTCCAAAGGAACCTTAGGATTTCACTGAATGTATCTTAAGAACCACTCATCCATATGGATGACATCACAGTTTTAGTTCTCTCCTCCCCAGGAGGTTTGTAGAAACAGTCCTGGCTTAGCTGAGGGTAGAGGGAGGAAGTGGAGACGGATGAACTTCCATGTGGTCCCCTAGTACCCACGTGTAATGCATGAGAGAAGGTTCCCTGGTCTGGATCAGGCTGTATCAGGACTCCAAACATCTATGTGGAACCAGAGCATGTAATTCAGTCACCCATATGTCTCCAAATATTTTAATACTTTGGTAATTTGACATCATCCCAATGGTCCAGCCATACAACCCCCCTTACCAAACACAGAACACATTTTCCATCACCATGCCTTTGTACTCAAGGTTTCCTCCTCCTGGAATAATGCCCATCCTTCCATTTCTGCCTGGCTCTCTCACCCATCCCTCCTCCAAAGCCTTCTCCACGAGCTCCTCCCAAATTCCTAGGGCCAGAATACATCTCTTTTGTGCATTTGTTCATTTTTGCCTCCCCCGCATTCTTCTATCTCCCTCACATTCTCATCTTGCCTGGGGCACTGTCTTATACAGAACAGACGGGGGAAATGCTCACTGCATCAAACTGAATGGATACTGTGTTGATCAGGTCTTGGGTCAGCCGCCTGTGTTTTCCACTTGGAATCATTTCATTAACACTCCCTGCAAAGTCCAACCAGGGAAGGATCATTTCCAAAGAAAAGCCAAACCTTTTCATTTCTAATTTCCTTCCCTTTGGGTGTCAAATGGAAACTGGGCAAGATACATCATCCAGTTCACTCCTTCAACAGCCCTACTTTTCCTCTTGATCCTGAACTTCAGCTGAAGTCTGTAAAATTTCTTCTTTGAGTGAGACCATTTTCTTCTTGGTTCTCAGTAATTGTAATAAACTATTAACCATCTGTTTGTTCCCTGAAAATAAAGCTAGCTGGTTTGGGTGACTCTTATCTATTCACAATCCAGCAGATTTTTTAAACCCAAGATTTCCTGTGCAAATACATTGTTTTGGATATTTCAAAGCCTCTTGCCTGAGTGATTGCAGAACTGCTGTTTTAATCAGGGGCAGTGCTCATAGAAACTATTTTAGTGGGACAAATTATATCTACAAACATTTACTGGGAAGTATATTGCATACAATGCTGAGTATTAAGACAAATACAGAAACAAATACCATGTTCTAATTAGGGAGACAGAAACCCTGTCCTCAAGTAGCTAATCAAGTACAAGGCAAAAAATGCTGGCACATGACTAACTAGAAACATTCTTTGTTGTTTATAACCAGCTTGTGTTAGGAATTTATGGCATCCTACAAAGAAACATATAATACGGAAAAAAAAAAAAGAAAACACGAGTATGAAAGATCAGGGAAATGGAAAACAACGTTAACTAGTGACAAAATGGAGGCCAATTTACAGAATATACCCCCTGGAAACTGCAGAAAAGCAATAGCCATCCCTGCTGTGTGCACAAAGATATTCCCAGCGAATTGCACAGTACATGGCACATAGTAGATATTCAATAAAC